>NC_087326.1:5380000-10380000 GCF_037043105.1 Vanessa tameamea
TTCATAATACTTCGGTTAGGTTAGGTTAGAGTTTTTATAATTTAACTGAAATTTACTTCGATAGATTGTAAGCTACCCAATAATAACGGTGGCGTATGATTGGTCGCTCTTACAATAAGACCGGCCAATCAGGGGACAGATTGTAATCTAACAGTTTGACTTCGACAGATTACAATCTGACGAGACAGATTGTAATCTAACGATTTTTGTAATCTTATGGTGACATATACATATAAAAATATAAGGAATGTATGCGTGATGTTATGTTTAATGCATTAGGGAAAAAAACGTAGATTTATTTTTATTTTACGTTGTATATATTTTAAACATAATAATGATAATGATTGTTATATGTATTGTTCTCAGATAAACTGCCAGAAGCTTTGGAAACACGTTGTGCAAAATGTACCGATAAGCAGAAGGAAATGGGAAGGCAGTTGGTTAACGAAGTGAAAACCAAACATCCTGAAATCTGGAAGGAGCTTGTAGCTCATTATGATCCACAAGGGAAATATAAAGAAGCATTCGCAGAATTCCTTAAATCGTAAATTTAAAAGACGATCAAATTTCAATAAAAAATATGAATAATTTTATACAAAAACATTTATTTTCTAAAATATTTAACTTTCAATAAATATTTCAATAAATATAATTTTCTTATTAATACTCAATCTTGTTTGTTTTTATTCGTGTTATTATTACTTATGGAATAGTTTTCCAATGCTCGTCGAAACGTTTCATAGCATACCCATCCCTTCGAGTGGTAAGTCTTAGCGTCTTCCCAAACAGCATTGAACTTTTCTTCTGGTAAAGATTCACCAGCAGCTTCAAAAACTTTTCTAATAACATTTGGCTCACGTTTCGCAAACATATCTCTATGATTAACATGAAATAAAGTTAAAATACTAGGATTTAGACAAGCTTTCACATCTGATTCATGAGGCAGACATGTTCGATCAGCTCTACAGCAATTTTCTGGTGTTATCGGATAATCTAAATCGAAATAACGACCTGATGGTATACCCGCCATTAATTTATCATCTTTCTCTTGTCCAGGTTTAACCATATCAGTATACGTAGTGTTAAAATCGAGACAATCTAATGGTATGTCTGACATTTTCGGAATGTCTGGTAAAGGTTGTTTATAATTAATCACATAAACAAATGTCTTATATTTGATCTTAGAGCCGTCAAATGCTTTCCACACAAAAAGCAAAGGTTCGATTAATGACGTATCAAACCTAATTAATCTGAAAGCGCATGCATTATATACGATATCCTTATCAAGCCAATCACATTTTAAAGTATCAAAGTATTTTAGATTTAAATAAAATCCTCGAAAAAATGTGGGAAGGAAGCGTTTGGATAAGTATTTTCGAAGAGAATTGAGATGCCCTAAGCATTTTCGGTAAAAATGTACATCCGGACTTATTTTGCAAAACGTCAAGCACTCTATAAGGTTGTCAGGAGCTTTTAATTTTCCAAAGGTATAACCATTTGGTAAATTGCTAATATTATCGTTAGGAGCTAAAACTGTGCCGATTCTCGGTTGAGTCATATCTTGAAAATTAGATTGTAATGTATTTACAATCGTTTTGCCGCTATTTCCGAGTAAGATTCTATCATCAGTAACGCAACACCTTGCGTACGTACCACGTTTATCGACAAAGGTTCTATGACCAAATGTCAAGTCTGGGTTATAGGCAGGAACACAATAATTACGGGTCGATTGAACACCACATTCCTTTGATTTATGCATATTATCACTTTGTATAGGCTCCTTAGGCATTACAACATCATACAAACGGCCGTGAAATTCAGTTTTCTTACCAAACGTTGTATTTAATGTGTCAAATCCTTCTGGTAACAATGGCACTGGATCGCTGACTTTTCCAAGAGGTCTTTTCCAATAAGAAGAATATGGAGTATCTTTAAAATCATCTACTAAAGTTTGAAATTTTGTTTTTATTGGTGGATTTATTAGATCCGCAACTTGTCCAAATGGTCCAGCAAAACGTTTATCAAGTGGTATTGGATATCGTAATGGTGGTGCTGGTCTTGGTTTTTTAGGGGGAATAATAGCATCGCTAATAAGAGCGTCAGCCTCATCTTTCAATAAATAGTGTTGTAAACTGTCTGCGACGAAGTCATTTGGTTGAGCTGTTGGTATTCCAGCAGCACAAATATTACGATCTCTTTCAATGTACATACCCACATTACCCTTTCCCCCAGACGTAGACTTGCGGCAATCTATTGGCATAGCGATAAAGTCTCAAAAAAAAAAAATACTAAAATATAAATAAGAAATATATTACCAAAAATTGCTTTGACATATTTTGTCAACGTCCTTAATACTTTTTTTCTTGTAAGTAAAATGAATTAAAACTCTTTTACGAATTTAAAAGAATGCGTACAATTTATTCAACTTTCAGTAGGTTTAAAAATAATTTAAATATTTATGTAAAAACCCTTAATATTAAAAACAGACTATTTAGCCGATTGTAAGAAAGAGAAAGTTACATATTAAAACATATAACTCCAAAAAATCCACACAAAAATGTTATTATCCATTTATCTTTATAGTCAAAAGTTACAATCTACTACATTATTTACATACGTTCTTCGTGTAATTTGTTTTTGTGTGTTGTGCAACCTCTAAACGCTTGCATGATTTCAAAGATTGCCGGTTGAATGTAATGTATACTTATCTAATAATAGTCCCTTCATCTTTATAAATACTTGACGGAACGCAATGTTTTCTTTAGTCATTCTAATATTTTAAGCCATAACGTGAAATTCAGGTAATATATTCAGAAATCCATACAAAGTTTCGTAGTGGAGTATGTTGAATTGTTACAATTTCCACAACTGATTTTAAATCGGATAGGGAGCAGTTCAGTATTAGGTCTTAGTGAAAATGGATATGACATTACCATCAATTCATATTTCGAAGAGCTAAAGTAGTAAGAGTACTTCTAGAGCTATTTTTTCGTAACTGTGCTCTATAAATAATTAAAAGTAACAAATCCAAAATAATTTAAAGGTTAATTTAGTTTACTCAGACTTTAATAACTATATGATATTTTTATTGTAGTGAATAATGCTAACCAGGCTCATTAGTTACGTCGCAATCCTCACAATGGTCTTAGCGGATTTCTACAGTTCGAGATATGATGATTTTGATATTCAACCACTATTAGAAAACGACAGGGTACTGATAGGTTACAGCAAGTGCTTCCTCGATCAAGGACCTTGCACCCCGGAGGCAAAAGACTTTAAAAGTAAGCAATTGAATTTAAATGGTTACAAATACATTATAACGACTTAGTTATAGTTATGCAAACTGTTCTTGATTTTGTTTTATCGAAATTTAACTATGATTAGAATTGATATAATATTGATTGTGGTCCCTTTGTTAAAGGAATGCTAAACGAAAGAATTTTTAAATTGGTATTAAATTGAACTGCTCTGGACGCACAGAATAGAGCGTTCAAACAAACAAATCCTTCAGCTCAAAAATATTAGATTGCAAGCATATTTTTGTTAAAATAATTTATCTCGATTTCTCACGATCCTACTAAAATGTAATAATTAATAAAGGTTTAAAAATTAAATATGCTATCAGTATCATACTTGTTTTTACAGAAGCAATACCAGAAGCGGTTGAAACTACATGTGGCAAATGTACTCCGAAACAAAAAAGTTTAATTCGAACAGTGATAAGAGCTATAATGGATAAGCACCCTGAAGCTTGGGAGGAACTTGTTGAAAAGTATGACAAAAATAAGAATTATAGAGAGAACTTCAAAATATTTATAGAAGGAAATGATTAAAGTGATTTATTATGTAAATTTGCCATTTACTTTTTTTATAAAAGTTCATTTTCAATTTATATGTTTAAATTCACTATTTTTGCAAATTCATGATTACAAATAAATGTACCAAGATGTTTAATTTTGATAGAGATTTATTAACCATGACAGTAGCTTAATTTTACATTATAAATTACCCAAATGTACAAACTATTATATGTTGACAAATATTTAAATTTTTACAAAATAACATATAACATTAAAACTGTACATTTACGAAATTTCAGAGTAAGCCGAAACGCATTAAGCTTGCTTTACGGAGTCGATTTTGTCCTTGTATCTTTGTTGATAGATGTTCTTGGGATCATATTTGGCTGATAGTTCTTTCCATAAATCAGGACGTTTGTTGACCAGATGTCTAATAACTTTGTCGGCACCAGTCTTTTGCTTTTCGGTACATTTCTTACAATCATGTTCCAGTGCATCAGGGAGAGTTTCTTTAAGGGCTTTAGCGTCAGATGTGCAACGGCCTTTATCAACTAAGCAGTCGACGTAACCTTTTAACAGGCGCTGTGATTCTAAAATTTCATCGATGTTGATTTGGTCCCATTTGTCAGTGTAAGTACCCTGTGGCTTACCCCAAGCTACTGCCACGCAAAATGCCAATGCGAAAATGATAATGACCTTCATATTTAACCTGAAATATATAATATATATATATATGGATTAATATATAGCAATCACTTGGCAATATAATCAAATAGTTCGCATAAAATATCACATTATTCCTTGTTTACTTATAAACGTGGAATATTTTATAAAATACTTTGAATTATTAATGAATGAATTTAAATCTTCCAACATATATATAACCAATGTATACAACGACTCATGATATTTTAACTCTAAAGAACTGAGTACTAATAATTTAATTACTATGATTGCCTATTGTTTTATTGTTAGAAGAATAATAGCTCTATTGTTATCCGGGGTCGAGGAGCAAACGACACTTTTAAAATTTAAGGAGTACTAACATTTCACTTGGCTTACTCACTTATAACATTCATACAGGGCTCTTATAGGCTATAAAATTAAGCTATCAGCTGTCAGACAGTTCGATGTTATATTACGGCAAGCTGTTGCCGAGTTAGTTTTTAAATTTTTGAAGGAGAATATACTTTATTCAAACGAGAATGTACTAACAATGACACAAATCATTGATAACAACTATTACTTAAATAACCAAAAGCAATTATTGAACATATTATTCTAATTATTAATTACTTAGAAAAATTCAATAGAAAAAATATCGATAAGCTTTCCTACCTTTAATTCGATCCGTTTGTTGATTCACTGATCGAATCTTATTTAACTGTGAAGACTTAACGCTTGGGTAAGGATATTTATACCATTCAGATTCAAGTATTATTAAATGTTGCGTTATTGACACCATAACAATTGAAGGGTTCCATGAATCACTGGGTATTAATTGATAAGACAATAGTTTCCCGCGGAAGAAAATCTATAGGTCATCAATCACGAGTAAAAAATGCTGTAAGTGTTCGTCTACTAGCTAGTTAATGCTTCGTGTTAATTTTTAGTCGTACAAAGTCCAAAGAAAAATAAAAAAATTAAAGTAAAATTCGTGTAAAATCTAAAATAGAAATTGACTAACCAAAAAAAAACATTTTTAAAATTTTTGTTTTTTATTATTTGGTGGTATGTTAGACCACAGGTAGACACTATATATATCACTTCGGTACTAGAAGGTTCATTATATTCAAAAAGACTTTGAATTAACATATCTTCTCTTAAGGCGAAAGTTTGTAATGTATTTCATTAAACTGCTCCTGCCTTTTGGTTTGCCAGAACTTCTTTTAATAATGCGAGGTCAATCAGATGTTTTCGTTGCCAAGTACTAGATTAATTATAAGCATAATTTAAGCATCCAAAAATGTTGTGATAACAAGATTTGTACCTCTAATCATTGATAAAGAATCATCAAATTTATCAAATCGATTATCTCTAAACAAACGTACTGTACAAATAAACGCGAAGATGTTGTACTCTTTTGACAGAAATTCAGAATATGATCACCGATATAAATGCTTAAAATGTATGGAATTCGAAACCCCAATTGAATTCTTATGCGTTTTCCATACAAGAGAATGCTTAAGATTAAAGTGTTTTTTTCAATGCACCATGACTTATTCCAAAGTAAATTAAATTAAAATATTTGTTCAAGTAGGTTCTTAAATTTAGTAACATCGGTTCGGAATGTAGATTCTACCGAGAAAAACCAGCAAGTTACTCAGTAGTAAATATTTTCAAACAAGTAAATTATATACATATTTTAATAATAATTTATTGCATAGGAAGGCTGGTAATACGACCACCTGAGGGTAAGTGGCCACCCGTGCTCATAGACCAATGTCTGTGCAGTAAGATTTTTTATCATTATTTACATCGTCAATGCGCCACCAACATTGGCAACAGAGATGTCCCTTGAGCCTGACACACTGGCAGACATCAGTAAGCTACCCTACCACTAATTGCAAGCGAATGGTAATTAAATATACTATCTTATTATAGGTTTTATATCTTTATATAAAATCAAATTGGTTTCATTTGATTTGCATCATAAAAATGTTTTACTAACTGGAATATTAACATAATTACTCTTGAAAACATTGTATAAGATTTAAACCCTAGTAATATCCAGATACAATTAAAACGAACATCTATTGCTTTATTATTCTCTGAATATTAATTCTAATCCTTTTAAACACGCAGATTGTTTTGCAATAAGATAATTATAATAATAGGAAGGTATGGTCGCGACCTAGGAAACTTGTAGACCATTAGTTTATGAATCATCTCTGTATAATAATAAGAGAAATCTTATTACAAATTAAAATTAATTGATTCAGATATACACATTACTGTTGACCTACCTCAATTCGGACGGAGTACGAAGATTCTAATACCAAATGCATTATATATTTTTACTTTAGCTGTTACTATAGTTAATTATAGTTATTATGACTAATACAGTTTTATGTATTTATACATAAAATGATGTGCACATATAAATGTTTTTGCACACTTAGATACATTATTTCCTGACGTAGAATGATTTTTTTTAGCATTAAGCGCGCACTTTTCACTGTATTATATTTTGGAATGTGTGCATAAATTTGAATCTCTGTATGTTTGTTACTCAATCAGCAATCAAAAATGCGTGATTTAGATGAAATTTGGAATAGAGATAACCAGAAGTGCACCAATAATGTAAAGGGGCGCAGGTTGCAAATGGATCAAGTCAAAATTTACTTTTGAAGCAACTCCGGTATATTTCTAAATAAAAATCTAAGGTCTGAATAATCTTATATGTCTATTGAGAGATTTTTATAATTAAAATACGGTAAATATTAATCAATATATGTACCAATTGATATACAATTAACAGACAAAGAAAAGATGATCAAGTTTCGTCGCTTTTTTCGAAAAGTTTTTGACGAACTTCATTACAACAATATTTTAAAATATCATTAGTAATTTGATAATAATTTAAATACGAATTATTAACATTAAAATCTTAACTACATATAAGTAAGAATTTAAATTAGTTACTGTAAAAATCGAGACCGCATGGATTGCCGGCAAGAATGCTAGCTGCATTTATGTATGCAAAAATGAAGCAGCCCAGTTACCAGTGGAGGCAATAAGGCGAGGTCTTATACTTTTAATTGAGGTTTACTACTGCATGATCCAAGTGTTTCAACTGCGAATGGGACAAAAATATTATTTCAGGATACAAATGTCATTCGCCTACTTACACTGTTGTTTTCTGCAACTCTAACAACCTACCTTATACATTCCTACCTTACGTCATGTATATCAATTTATTATTTCAAGACAGTCCATCATTCTGCTGTTATGGGTTCATATTTACAACATATATATTTTTATTTTTTATGTTATAGGGGCAAACGAGCAGGAGGCTCTCCTGATGGAAAGTGACTGCCGCCCATGGATATCTGCAACACCGGGGAGTTGTCAGGTGCGTTGCCGGCCTTTCAGGAAGGAGTACGCTCTTTTCTTAAAGGCTTTTTTTTATGTTAGAGGTGGCAATCGAGCAGGACGCTCACCTGATGGAAAGTGACTACCACCTCCCATGGACATCTGCAAAACCGGGGGGCTTGCAGGTGCGTTGCCGGCCTTTCAGGAAGGAGTACGTTATTTTCTTGAAGGTTCCCAAGTCGTATCGGTTCGGAAAAACCACCGGCGAAAGCTGGTTTCACAGAGTAGTTGTGCGAGGTAGAAAATGCCTTAAAAATCGCGCTGTTGTGGATTTTCGGACATCTAAGTGGTGTGGGTGATATTTTGAATTTTGACGAGATGTCCGAAGGTGAAATTCAGCAGCCGGGATTAATCCGAACAATTCCTCGGAACATTCCCCGTGATAAATTCTGTAGAAGATGCAGAGCGATCCAATATCTCTACGCAAAGCCAAAGGATCAAGCAGATCGGAAAGGGTTTGATCGTCGATAATTCGAGCCGCTCTACGTTGGATACGTTCGAATGGAAGGAGCTGGTACTGGGGAGCACCCGCCCAGAGGTGAGAGCAGTACTCCATGTGTGGCCGAATTTGTGCCTTGTAGAGTTTTAGACGCCACATGTGTATTGTATGAAATTCTGCCACATGTGTATTCCACCAACCCGCATTGGAGCAGCGTGGTGGAATATGCTCCAAACCTTCTCCTCAAAGGGAGAGGAGGCCTTTAGCCCAGCAGTGGGAAATTTACAGGCTGCTAAAGCTAAAAAAAAAAAAGAGTTTTAGACGATGGGCCGACGTGAAATACTGTTTTGCCTTGCTGAGCACACCGAGCTTTTTTGATGCCAATTTGGCTTTGCCTTCCAATTGACCGCGGAACTGAACGAGGCTCGAAATATCGACGCCAAGTATTCCGATACTAGCTGTGGCGGCTAACGGAATGTTCTCAAATCGTGGAGATACGACAAATGGTGTTTTTTAGCAGTTAACGCGCAAACTTGCGTCTTTTTGGGGTTGAAATGGACTAGGTTTAGCCGGCCCCAGTTCGAGACTTTGTTTAACGAAAACTCGATTTCAGACACAAGTTTGTTCCGGTTTTCTTCGACGTTTTCCCGAGAAATATTAGCAAGCCCGGTGTATGAGGTGTCTACGGTGCTATCGTCTGTATAGCAGTGAATGTTACTGATTTGCAACAAGTCATTGATATGCAGAAGAAACAGAGTGGGTGATAGAACGCAGCCTTGTGGAACACCAGCATTGACGAATTTTAAGTCGGAGCATGCACCGTCGACAACGACTTTGATGCTCCGATCTGCCAAAAAACTGGTAATCTGGCATCGTGGTATCACACCGCGGGATTGTTGGTGGTGACTTTCCTCGGTCATCCAGAGTCGAGTTCGCCGCGAAGAGAGAGCCTAAAAGATCAGCTTTCTCCTTCGCGGTATGGGCCAATGACTCACCGTCCCTGTGCAAAGGTGGAAAAGAGGGCTGACAGAAATTCCCCAAGACAGCCTTAGCGAGAGACCAGAACGCACGTGTTCCTGAAGGGAGGCGCACCAGTCTCTCGCCAGTTCTGCCAATGTACAAGGCTCCTATAATAAATTACTTATAATGTTTTTACCAAGCACGATTGGGGTACCAAGCTGCTTATCTTATTTTCTAAAGTACTATGTATGGTTATGTTCCACTTTGAATGGTGAACTAGTAAGTTTATTTTGTAATAAAAGGAATTTAACATCGGATCCTATTATCAGAACTGGCTTAAACTTGTTACCTCTGTAACAAGGGTCTAAAGAGTCTTTAAGAAGGCTGAGTTTTGTTTGATCAAAACTTTACAAAAGACTAGTACATAAATTGACTATATATTTATAAGTATATATAATTAATAAGCACTACTTAAGCTTAAAATATTTTAATATAAAAATTTAATGTATAATTTTTTTAATATAAAATCTTTATTGTGTAATTGTTTTTATTTTAATTTTGGTCCAATAATTTATAAGCGCCTGTAACATTATAAAAGAAATATCATAAGTCTACGATTTCTAGAACAATAATCCTAGTGTGTCGATTCTATTTTCATTACAATATTTTTTCTTTGTTATTTTCCTCATTGCATTTGATAGTTAATGGAAAATTCTATTTAATAAAGTTGATTTTTAAATAACCTAGTGTATAATAAATGCATACATGTATTTAATGAATTATATTGATTGATCTTTTGTTTTTGTTCTTGTTGTAGCGTTTATGTATTATATAATCTAAATCATATTTAATTATTGGTACTGTAAGAAATAATAAATACCCCTTACATTTTTATTACGTCACCCACCTAAGGAACTTAAATGTTCCTTGTATGTAGTTTCACTGGCTTAATTCAAACATTCCGCTTTAAAGTCAGTGTAACTGCAAAAACTAAAATAATGATTCTTTTGGCAGAATAAATATTTGCTTGGTATAAACACGGGTGGTGGTAGTGGAGTGTATTTTATGAATATTTTGTTAAAGGAAAATAACAGCCTTCATGTCCTAGCAAGGTTAAGGACTCTAACTGTTTTTGAACAGAAGGTTTATGGGTTATTCCACCACCCTGCTCCACACTAACACACACGGCAGATTTTCATCTAACACATTTATTTTTCTTCATGATGTTTCCCTTTACCTATGGACCCAAAACAAAATATATATAACAAAATAATTTAGTTCCTTCATTTATCCAGTTAATAAACGAATAAAAAGTGCTTACTCGTTAGAGTGGCCTTCCATGGTCCACCCGCCTTATGAAAACTCCGTGGTGCCTGTCCCGGTTTAACTCGAAATTTTCAGTTAAGATACACGTGTTCCAGCTACTGGGCTACCTTGGAGTTTTTGTATCTTGTATCGTCATCATGCCTATCTGTCAGGTCTGACAGAGAAGACTCGTCTAGCTAAATTTTTTGTACCATATTTTATTCTGAAAACAAACCTTAAACAAATAAAATTAAAACTTGCAGAGATAAAAAATATCTATATATATATTTTTAAAACAATTTACTGTTTTAAAAAATAATAGTTTACAACAAAGAAGAACTTATAATGACTGTAATTACATTAAAAATGTAAACAAAACCGTATCAACATACATATATAATTGTATTTAACTAACATGACTGTATTTTTAAATGTTGAAAAAGAGTAACTACTGAGTTTCTTGCCGGTTTTACTCGGTAGAATCTATATTCCGAACCGGTGGTAGCTTCACTTAATATAGTTTATTAAATGACGATTCAAAAGTGCTTGTAAATGCCTACTTGAATAAAGTATATTTTGGTTTTGATTAAACCTATATATTATAAGCCAGTGCTACAGGTAGGAGCGGCCCTTTTAGCTTTTCTAACAAATTTCCTTTAAAATTACACAGTCAACAATTTTGAAATGATTTTTTTTCAATAAAGTTAATTTTCAATTTTGTTGTAACTACTTATTTAATCCGGCGATTGAAAAAAATCCTTACTATTTTTAAATTATAATGACAACTTTATAAATATCTTGAGTTGCTGAATAAGTTTATAATTTTAGGCCATGTTTGTGTTTTTGCTATAATATAAAAACGCAAAAACAGAGACGTGGTAATTATTGTTCAATCAAAATAATACACCACAAGAAAAAACGGGAATACATAATACATATACACACATATGTATAATGCACTGAACTGCAACATGAGAAAAGAACAATAGGCTATTTGACAATGCGAAAAATAAAGTGTCAATTATTGTAATCAGTATATATTGTGAGTTTAAAAATGGTTATTTATTAACGAAAGTTGAAAATAATTATTTATTTATTCAAAAATCCATATATAAAAATGCATTTTTTAAACGTTTGTCACGTGACATAAAACGCTCCTGATTGGTCGGGTTTATGATGACGGATCACTTGCTTGCTAACCTCGTTTGCCTTCTGTATGTGGATTATATGTGCCACAGATCACAATACAGGCAAGCGACGTCACCGACCCCATCGCAGCGCCATATTGTCAAAGTAGCGTTTTCGCGCGCTATTTAAATATGGAATTTTTAATTTGATATTTTTCAGCAAGTATGTACTAGAATTTAAAAAAAAAACAACTTTTACTGGGTTCCTTACCTCTACTAAATAATATGAAATGGATTTTAAAAACCAGTCAAATAGCCTATTTGATAGCTGAACGCATAGCATTGATCGACTATAAAATGGATTAGTATAGGAATTAAAATATATATTGTCATGTCTTCCAAATGGAACACCAAAGTATTTAAAGCCTTAGTTCCAACCGCACCAAAATGGTCCAAAAAGTCGAGGTTTTATTTCATTACCGCGCGTATTCGTCAGAACTGTATATCATATTCGTATAATTGGTGCTATCCGTATAGTTTAAACTTTAAATAACGCAAGCGTCAATGTTTTGACGTACAATTTTATATTGCCCAATTAGGTATAATACCAGCGAGATGTCGGTGATAAGCAAGTTTTTATTGTGACCTTGTGAGTTAAATTTATACACTGAAAATATTTACAAATTAGGTGGAACCTAGGTAACTAATGTTCGTTGCCAAAATATATATAAATATATACACAATTTTTTTTAAAAATATATTTGCATTTAAACAATTATAAGCTTAATATTAATATAAAAATTAACTTTAAGAAAGCAAAAAGGTGCTTGTGGTCTAATAAATTATCCAATAAATTGTACAAACGTTTTTTTTTTATATGTTTTAAAGCTCGGAGTTAAAATAAAAAGGGAATTAAAATAGTGTGCGCTTTATTAAGAGATGGTTCGTGTCGTTATTGTCGTTACAATTTTGATGATGATTTTAATGATGACGATGGTGATTATGAAGTGATATAAAATATTTCTAAGGATTTTAAAGATAGTTATATTAATATCATTAAATCTTGATTAATAATTCCAAACATGGTCATCCAGTTCACAGCACTTACATATGTGCAAACCAATTAACAAGGCTTTGTGATTGCGAGAGTGATTTCTTAAGCAGGAAATATATATATTTTAAAGACGAAATCATTACAAAAGTTAGAATGTCCTAAAACCTGGCGCATCCAAGTAAGTAAGAACTTTTTTTCCAAATACATTGAAGACGACCTATCTTCGCTTTCCCAAAATAACCCGTAAATAACCCACAGAAGGCGAGTTTAAAAAGTAGGCTTCGATTGAAATCCACGTATTCATTATATTATATTATTTGATTATTTACCAATGAACAACTCCAAATAAACAAGCTATCAAGTAAAATATGCAACCTTGGGCTGTTTATAATGGTATTAGGACTGCACTGGTGCGCACGAGTGTTGGCCTTGTCAGGTGTTAAATAGAGCATCGTTTTACTACGGTATAAGACTGCACTCACGATTCTATACATTTAAATACCCAAGCAATAATAATACAAAAAATCTAAGCACTGTCATTATGCCAATTATTTTATATAATTCAATCAGCTTTATGTAAGGAAAAATACTGCAAAAAAAAAAAAAGGAATTTAATGTCGTATACTTATATGCGCTCGTTGAGTAAAACGATATGGAAGAAATCACTTCGAATCGCACCTGTGAAATGTTTACGTTATTTTCATATTATTATTAATAAAATATGTTGTTATTTTGATATAATATAAAGTCATTTTGATGTATTTCTGTACATTAATTCTATCCGTTAGTCATTGTCGCATATCACTTATATTTCACGGAGGTGTTCTGCATTTCAATCCGATTTTGTTCTTACAGAACAGGTCGAAAGTAGCATATTTTCGTTTTGTATTCATTTCAACTTTGTAGATAAAAGTGTAGAGAAATCGTCACTTCGAATTATAAAACTGAATGTGAAATTTTCGTATTATTTATTTAAAGTATTTTCATATATTTAACGCTCAATTTATTGTCAACTTTCTGATTTATCTGATTTTAGAGTTTAGGTAACTCTTTGGAAATATTGCCTGCAAGTTTTATGTTCATATATAATGCGGATATCTAGTATGTTGTGAAAAAAAATCTGAAACTTAATATATTCTGTAATGATTCAAAGATTCAAAACAACGATGGTGTTTATACTCAAAACAAATTTAAAATTTCATTAGGTACTCAGTTTTGAGGATATAGCGAAAGCTGCCAATTACAATAAAGCGTCAATTATTAATTAATCAAATAGTGAAATTGAAATGACAAATCAAATCCAATCATCCAACCATCCAACATCCGATATACTTAGTATCTAAAATAATCTATTATTTTTTGTAGAATAAACGTATTTGAACTCAACCTGGCTAAAATTTAAAACACACTATCCTAATTTATTTTCTTTTAAAAAATTCCAGTAAGGCTAGTTAATTTTTTACAATGCTAACAATCAGTGTAGGCAACAAGGCGTAGTATTATATTTGTCATGCAGATGTTATGAACTGCAAATAACACAAAGACATAATTTGTCAACGCATGTAGCGTCCCACTGTAGGGCTCATCGTCGTTCCTAGGGAACCAGTGTCAATTCGTCCGGTTTCTTGAATATATGTAAATACTCTTATAAGTAATAGTAGTTTTGCTCGAGAGCATTCGATAATTGCATTGACAGACAGGGTTTAGTTTTTACATGAGAATTTTATATTTATTGATTTTTTAGTGACTTTATGTTAATATTAAAGATTTGAATTTTATTTAAGATGGAAGTTTAAAAACGAAATACAAATAAATTTTCATTATTGCCACATTTAAATGCATGTCATTATATTCCCTCAACCGTTCACATTTAACCTATTCTTCCGTAATATTCCTTTTAATGAGAATCTTTGTTATTGAGATTTTATCTCTTCTCGAGCATCGACAATAGGTTTTGTACTTGATCTAGTACACAATTGAAGGCTAAGTGCATCCATTACGTTGTCTATAGGTGTCAACGTCAAGCATTCAGTATTCAATTGATAATAGCTTAATACGTAACAAAGTTAATTGGTACCTTCTTAGGATTTTCCAACTATTTATTTTAACGTTTCATTGAAGTGTACCAGATATTTGGAATACTTAGCGATTTCTTATAATATATATAATATAATTATAAAATTCAATAGAACAATCATTGTGATTTTATTATAAAGAAATAAATATATTATAAATACTCTATTATGTTTAATTTTGCGCTTAACAAGTTCATTTTTCCTGTTACTAATATACCGGAAATTCATACACATATATTTTAGTACATCTTGAATTACAGTGAATTTTCAGTTTGAAGATGCTCAGATTACTGCTAGTTCCATGGGAACTCTGCAAAACTATAAGTGATATTTTTGTATGTAATCTAGAAATAATTATAAAAATAGACAAAACAAAATATTACACTGATACAGAAGAGTTATGGTATGTGATCATACAACAATGAAACACAAATTTATAGCAATAATGTCATTATTTATTGATCGTTAAACATCCGTTATTTGTCTATACTTCAGATTAAACTATAAGTACTAATTTAAATTATTACAAACGCATCGCGTTGTATAATTTTGTTTACGATTACTAATAGGTCTTGGATTAAATACGAACCACCATACATATTTTTTACAACAAACACGAACAAAGCTTGGAATTAGCATTCGTTAAGACAGTTTTTATATTCTTTATCAAAAATACTTAATAGAACATTAATCAATGTTTCCTCATTCTAAATTTCTTTAAATTCTTCGTCCTTTTTAATAGCTTGATATTTTTTTTTTATTATGAGTTATTATATAAATGTTTTGTAAAATTTCAGTGTTAGTGTTTTTTGTTTGGTATCTGTTGTTAGTGTTTTAATATTTTCTGTTTTAATTACTTAGCTCTGTTTCTATGTGTTGATTAAAATTAATAATTGCCTTTTTTTATTAAAGAGGGAAGTGGGGATTGTTTATTTACAATTTTAAACAGACTTAGCTGTTACATTAACTCAACTAAATAAATTCCCGCGCCTGTTATATCTTTTGGTTGTGACTTTTAATTTTAGCTGGAAATGTGACAATTTGAAATGTAGAACTTTCAGGTCGCTTTGGAGATTCTTTATATTAGTGACATAAAATGAGAGGGCTTGTTGGCTATTTCAACTTCATTTTATTTATAAAAACCTTATTTTTTTGCTTTGAGAATCTTCTCCTTCCAATGAATGGTCTTTCATAAATGACAATCGCTAAAATATTTTTTGCTTTAAATTTGTATATGAAGAAAATCTCTGCCGCTTTGAAAAAATTAAGGCTTTTTACCGTTTGTTGTAAGTACGTTTATTATAAGTTGTATTAAGCATTTGTATAAATTCAGAGATCTTAGTTTTTTGAGATTTTAGAGATAATATTTTTTATCATATGAAGTTTTTAGTAGGTTTACCTAAAGTTGGAACCTATTTGATTGTCGACCTTGGATTTAACAAACGCCTTGATTGTAATTGATCCCCATGTGTAACTGTTCTCACTTTATGCCCTAGACGCAAAATTTCCGATCTTACTTGATATAATATTTTTATTTAATATATAATATTAAATTGTATTTAATAATATGATTTAATAACAGTAAGACAGTATTATTTTTCTCCATACGATCAATAATGAAAGTATGTCATATACCACAACACTACAGTATCATAAGTTTTTATTAATGATAAAATCTAAAACTTAAGAACTCATCGTGATGATAAAAATAACACTCTATAGCTTGATCGCCTGTACATTATGGAATTATTCATAAAGTTTAATATATAGACCGGTTTCCTGAGCAATTTTCTTATGATCTTAACTTCATTATATGCAATCCAATGAACTGGAATGTCATTGGATATAAAGAAGATTTGAGACTTGCTATTTTTTACAAACAAAATCAGTTTATATTTTTAAAGTATTCGTTAATCTCTATTAATATTATTATTTCGAAAGTAATTATGTAAGGCTTTGTTTTACAGTATGTCGACTGCGCTGATAAATCGATTGTTATGAAATATAAATAATTCAACCTTATAGTACCTATAAAAGGATATATTCATGAAATGCATTTACAGTGACAAAAATTATGACGCATAAGGCGCGGTTTGAGGCAGGAATCGGCTGATTTAGATGGAATAGAGGAGTGTGTCTGTTTGTCTTTTCGAATAAACAACTTTGACCTTGGATTATTATATCATTATGATTTCATGTAAAAATGACACTTTGTCAAATGATATCGATGTCAAAGAAATTATGTGGATATGAGTAGTTAAGTGAATTAGTGTTGTTTTATCAATAAAGTTTTATATATCGAGAACTGTTTGAAGTGTATAAAATAGCAGATTTATTAGCAAATCGCATTGCATATGTAAGGTTTTTTTAACTTTACGGAATATACTGCAGTATCATATAAATACCTAACAAATGATCATAATAACAAATGAACTCAACATCTTTTCTTCTTTGTTTACTATTTGAACGTCAAATCAAATGATAAAAAAACGCCATTTATTGTACAAACACGGCTGTCATTTGAATTATGTTTTTTAACGTGCTTAAATTTTTTATATTCCCAAATACAAATGCGAGGCGTGATCAGTCTATTAGGATTTTTTTTTAAAAAATAGGTTTGAATAGAACATTAGTGAAACGAGAATTACTCTTTATGACGCATCAGATCGAATAAAAGCTTATTTATATCTTTTGACATCTCGTTTTGTTTACGTTTTTGTCGAAGCAAAAAAAATAAACTAACGATGAGCAACAAAAAAATATTGCATATAAAGGAAACGGTGTGAACGTATGTCAATTACACCGAGTAAAGAGATTTTACTACTACGAATTTAGTTTTGTTGGTTTTTGCTGAATGCTCTGATTCTATTTCAAGTTTGTAAAAAAAGTAAACAATAAAATTAACAGATTTAACTTTTTGATACTATGAGCCAAGATCACATATTGGTTTATACTCGAGCTTTTTAGCCGGAGAACACGGGTTAAAATCCAAAAAATATTACTTAGTTTCCATATGCCTTCAGATCGATTTTAAATTGGCCTTTTGAACAAGGACTCAGCAGTAACGGATATCATCTTGAGTTTCCTCAGGATGATTTATTCTGCATGTGTGTTTATAACGAATTTCATAATCCAAAAGTGGATCAGCATGGTGAACCAACCTTCAATACTTTCTCCTTAATATGAGAGGTCTTTGGAAAAAGGATATACATATAAGTGGTAACCTGGCTCCAATAGAGTATTTTAAATGTTAATTTTAATACAAGTTATTCAATTTGACATTATTATATATGATATTGTATCGTTAATATGTAAGGTGATTGGCGTTTGTTTAACTAGAGAATAATTCCGAATACCTTATTATAATATTTAACGATCGAATTTTACATCGAGTTTCGAATTAATTACCCCTTTTTCTAATTCTTAGAGAATAGCTCTATTGAACTATAGTTGTCTGTTTAAAAAAAAATCATATAAGCCAATGCATTTGCATGTTTTTGTATTAGTAAGTGTGCTTTATACTAATATTATTAAATAATAACAACTAATAATTATAATTTAACTGCGAACTGCTTTTTTCTCCATAAAATATTGTATTATTGAAATTAATAAATAGAATACTCGTTTAATTTGTTTCTACGAACAACAAAAGACACAATACATTATTTTCTATATAAGAAGTCGTGATCAAGTCCTATAAATTATATATAACGCGTTCGGGGGCATTAATTATGGTAATTTTCCAGTGTGTCTTTTGAATTTAAAAACAATTATATGAAGTTAAAAAGATTACATAATTATTGACCAAAGGAAAAACATCATTATATTATATATTTCAAGTGTTAATAATATATAATATTCAAGGTGACAGATAAAAATTTAGAGAACAGGTGTATCCATATTTCCCTCAATTGTTGAATTTGTTACTATTTTTGTTTAAATATTTATTTATTTAACCCATTAACAACTTAGCTTAGTGCTAATATTTACAATAAATACATATAACAATTATTTTACATAGAAAAAGCCGAATAAAATACGACAAACGACATTTATTTACAATTCAGCGTTTACTAATGTAGTTCAAACAAAACAGCCTGTATATTGTCTTTTTATGCACCGGGAAAAAATGAAACAATGATCTGACGAAGAGTAAATTAGACGTTTTAAGCTTGAATGTATCTACTATAAATACATGAGCTGTATGTGATTGCTCATAAGTCACCATCGCCTTATAGAATCACAATCGTTATAGTCTGTAACGGTTAGTTTTAATATTATAACCGTACAATTTATAACATTTATAAAGTAACATGGATTCTATTTAATAATATAAAAATGTATGCAAATTTTTCCTTTTACTTCCAGATGCTTACCAAACCTTTCGTTGTGATCTGCTGCCTGGCAGTGGCAGTGCTCGCGGAGGAGAAGTACACTGACAAATATGACAACATCAACATTCACGAGATTTTGGAGAACAAGAGATTGTTGACAGCTTATGTCAACTGTATGCTGGACAAAGGCAAATGCAGCCCCGAAGGCAAGGAGTTGAAGGGTAAGTTGTCCATTTCATTTCGGTTGTCTTGTTTTCAGACGCCTCCTCGATCTTTCTGAATAACCTTGATTCGATCCTGATACATTGCATACTATTATTGCCCCCATTAATAACACATGGAAAAAAAATAGGGGAAAATTGGCATTTTAGTAATTTCATACATTTAGGCGTTGATGTTATTTATTAATATTGTATTATTAAATAATAATACATTTAGAAAGAAATTTTTTTCTTAGTATTACTTTTAATAATAAACTTAATGGCTGGGTATGTTGGAACTACAAATTAAAGTTTAGTTTTTTGTCTTGATTTTGTGTTCAAAGTTGCAGCACCATCTCACCTGACCTAATTTATTTAATCCCAACCACGACTGATTGCGGTTGACTACCGCGTGCAATAAATCCTTTTGCAATAGCGTAAAGGAGGTAATGACGTAGAAGCCCTGCAATCACTATGACTGGGACATACAACAAACTTAAAAAAAGCCAAATCTATTAATTTTATATCTATTTGTCAAATTAACGCTTAATAACAAAAAAAATAAAACACTCATCCCCACACCATGATAAGTGCTTGACATTATATTTATTTAAGTTTATTTGCAAGACTCAAAAACTAAAGCGATATTCTGAAAATCGAAAATTAATTTTATTTTATATCACCAGTGTTCGCAAATCGGTTAAAATTCAATCATAAACGTTACTGAAATTTTGAAGTAAACATAGTTATACGAAATTTCGGATGTTTCGGACATTATTCCTACTCTTAATTTATTTACATTAAAATAGTAAAATTTCTATAAAAAAAGTCTGTAAAAAAACAAAAGAAACTTCGATATTGTTTTCTCTTTGCTTGTTTATTATAGAACTATATTCAGACTCTGAACTGACTGACTTTAGCTTGGAATCCTCCACAATATGGAGTAATAACTTGTACGAAATGACAATCCATTACTTTCAATATATTTAAGACCAGCGACCCTCCCGGTTTCACAGTGGTGCAATTTATGAACAAAGAAAATGATATAAAAATGTATACCTGAATTCACTTAGGGACAATGTAGCTTTCATCAGTGAAAAGATTTTAGAATTTGATCATTCATTTCTGATTTTACACCTACATACAAACAAACATATTTTGCCTCTTTATTATTATTAGTAGTAGTTGTTGTGTATTACATTGCAGTCTCCTCTCCCTTTGAGGAGAAGGTTTGTAACATATTCCACCACGCTGCTCCAATGCAGGTTGGTGTAATACACATGTGGCAGAATTTCGTTGAAATTAGACACATGCAGGTTACCTCACGATGTTTTCCTTCACCGCCGAGCACGAGATGAATTATAAACACAAATTAACCACATGAAAATTCAGTGGTGCTTGACTGGGTTTGAACCCGAAATCATCGGTTAAGATGCACGCGTTCTAACCACTGGGCCATCTCGGCTCATATATATCGGCTCGGGTGTCCAACTCTTCTCGGTAAGACGTAAATGCGCCTTGAGATCAAATTGTTAATTGCTAGATGTTGTTGTTGTTAATGAATGAATGAACAAAACCATGAAAAAAATGTTTGAAATTAGTACATATATTAGTATAGTCTTAACTAAATGAAGTTAACACACGAGTAACATATTATTTTTATTGTATCGTTGTTATTCTTAGATTAATAATAATTTATCGAAATGAATTTAAATTATATTGTAAAATCACTAACCTAACCTAATCGATAAACAATTGAATGACGAATTTTCTAAATGTTTCGACAGTTTACAATCTCGCGATATTATAATCTAACGGTATTTACTAAATTTAAATGTTTACGGTAACATATGTTTATTCGAAAATAATTAGTGTAATCATTAGTTATTATAAAAACTGAATATTAATAATAATAAAGAATATTCATTAACAAAAAAGGACACTTACGTTTAAAAATATTGGAATTACTTTTCCATTATAAGCCAAAGTCAAATTAGCAACCGCCCAATAATCTGAGGTAGGTACATCCGAAAATTAACAACAGTTACAGTTACAAAGGACATCGTTTACAACGGACAATGCTTATTAAAGATAAACTCTTATTTCCACGTTAATCCAAGAAAAACTAAAAGTAAATTTATTAATTCATAATTGTAATCATTTTACAGACCATATTCAAGACGCCCTCGAAACGGGCTGTGAAAAATGTACCGAAAAACAAAAGGAGGGAGCTACGACCATTATTGAACGGCTTATCTCACACGAGAAGGAGTTCTGGGATGAACTATGTGCCAAGTACGATCCCGAAGGAGTATGGAGGAAGAAATACGAGGAACAAGCAAAAGAAAAAGGCATCATCATACCCCACTAAGGAATATGTAACAAAGGCTATGGATTTTTTACAATATTTTGTAATTTATTTTTAATAAAGATTTAAATGCATGTATTCTTTTAATGACCTTCGTTTGCGTCAGTAATCGTTATAAAAAACCGAGACATTGTTTTTGTTAAAGCTTTTTATTACAATAAAGGTATTCAAGGTAAATATTAAACATTAGAAACATTACAATTTTATATACTGTAAATATAAAATAAAAATTATATTTTTCAATGTCAAACTCAACTTGTTAAAGATTATGTACTTAAGAATGTATATATACGGTAAAATTATACAAATATTATAATTTTAGCACCTTTACACGATTTAGTCCGATCTTATTCATTTATAGGCTTCATATTTTTGATTGATACATATATCCGAGGCCAGAAACATTTACAAATTTCGTGCATTAGTTGTGTATTTATATCTACGTTGTGTAGTCTACGCTGACCAATAGTATGTACCATAAAATATTACCAATTTGATATCGACAAAATATCTGAAGAACTTCATAAAAATACGTTCCTGTTTGAGTTGCATAAGTTCGGTCCAGTCCAATGGATTGAATCTTAACCTCAGGGAGCGAATTCAAGTCTGAGCAAACATATACTAAGATCTTTGTGCTTCATCTCGTCCTAGACAAAGAAGAATAACGTTCTAATTATACCCGAATGGTTGAGTTTTTTTTTATGATACAGTTAGGCGGACAGAAACATGATGGTAAGTGGTACCACCACCCAACACAACTATACTTTGTATTGCTGCTTGGCGCTAGGATATGTGATGAGTGGTGGTATCTTCCCATACGGGCTTGTACAAACCCCTACCACCAAGTTTTCTATCAGAATAAGAACCACATATGTATCAATAAAATTTCACTTGAATAGTTTGGTGGGATATGCTCAGAAATATTCACCAAAGAACAGAAGGGCCTATAATCAACAATCACGTAAAGAAACTTACCAAGACAATATTAATTTGTATCATACTAATAAACTTTTCCTTTTTTATAAAATCAACGAATGAGCATAATTGTGTATTAAAAGAAAATTTAAAAAAAAATTGCCTCAGTTTCTTTCTCAGAATGGTGGTTGATTTTTGACAATTAATACCTATGTAAGTGTACCTCTATATTGAAAATATTTTTATTTAGCGACTATGAATATATACATTAAGGTTAGATAATTATAAAAATGTAAAACGTTCCGTAGTATCTTTACAATCATCATCATCATAAAATTTGTCCAAAAAAACCACACGGAACCTATCAATGCCCCTCTCCTCCAGCCTTACACACGGACAGATGCCACAAACGGAAAATACTACTTATAGAATTACATAATGAATTTGAGTAAGAAAATGTAAACAAAATACAAGAGTTATCCATGAGACATCAAACGTATGAATAGTACGTAATAACACTACCTGGATCAATAATTACAATCAGACAATAGCTGTAATTAATTACAGGATTATCGCTACACGTTGAATTAAAGATCCTTAAGCTCTATAAAAAAACCTCACGTACAATAATTAAGATAATATTTGAGCGCTACAATAAATATATATATATAGCTAGAGTAATTTTCTACAACTCGGGGATTATGTATTACAACGATTAAAACTTTTTCTAATTTCATCCTTTGAGAGAGAAAAATTCTTACGTCATAAAACCAATTCAAATTAAATTGTCCGCGTGTTCCTGCGCGGTTAATCTTATGATATTTCCCGCCTTAATTTGACACAGTTTTACTCTGTAATGCTTAGCGGTATTTCTACCGTCAAATATAATTTATTTGTATTACTTTGTAACGGCTTGAAGAGCTGAGAACCGATACAACATGCATTAGTAACAAGCTGAAGGAGCAGTTGGCTGGTCACGTATGACGAAGGATCCTCCTAATAGCGGAGTGCGCGTATAGGCATATGGAACGTAGGGCGCCCTCCAGTCAGGTAGACAAATAACTTGATGAAGAAGGTGGGATCTAATGCAACTGGTTCTTTGGCATATCTTGCGTCTATATCCAGCAGTCGATTGTAATAATTGACGGATGTTTGATGGATTGATCGGGTTAGAGAATTTTAACCTTACATCGCATGACTGGTGGAGTATTGACGGCATAAGGGATATTTTATTTTAATATTATAGTTTGTAATTATTTCAATGGGTTCTTACCATCTCTTATCATCATTTTTTTTTTTAATAAGTGGCAAACAAAGGAGACTTCCCTAAAGGAAAGTGACTACCACCACCCATGTACATGTGCAACACTAGGGGGCTTGAAGGTGCCTTGTCGGCCTATTGGACTATTTTTCCATCTGCTTTTCTAATAAAAAGAAAAAAATACATACCGAAATATATTTTTAATAGAAACTCTCTGACGACCTCCAAAAGATAACGAATAATACGACGATTTGCGAAAATTTTACATTATAATAATTGCCTATTAGTATTATCTTAAAATGGAAAGATAAAATAAATTGTTAAGTATAATGTCATAAGAAACTTTAATTATAATCGTGGAAAAATAAATCTTATTAAAACTAACTATATTCAAAATGATACTATCTTGACTGTTTCTGCGTCTGATGTAATTAAAAGTTAATTGTATAAATAAACAACAATAGAAACCGAGTCGTATTGTGTAATTTATCACAATGCAAAGTTTATACCTATTTAATAAATGGAAATTGATTGATTTTTACTACAAACGAACTGACATTTGCAGAATTCGTTATAATATCAGCAAGAGAACGGGATCAGCAATATGAAGATATTCATATTTCTCTTCGGTTTCATGCTTTTGAGTTTGTCATTTGCTGACCAATACACGGATAGATACGATGATTTTGATATAAAAGAACTTACATCAAACAGAAGGTTGTTGTCGTCGTACTTAAAATGCGTTTTGGATCAGGGTCGCTGCACTCCCGAAGGAAAGGAACTAAAATGTAAGTAGATCGTTTAATTTCATATAAACTTAACTTAAGCTATACTAAGCTTGATTGTTCATAAATTTGTATTTAATATACCTAAAGTCACAGTAATGGATTTTACAGCCAAGGTTAACTACTTTGTAACGGGGCTGTGATGTTTAATGTAAACTAAACTATAGTTATACCTAAAGTTAAAATTATCACATTCGTAAAGTTAGCTTCTTAGTCATTTACTTGTTTCATTTCACCTAACAACATGTGATGTTTCTAAAGTCATCGAGCCATTATGTCAATATCTAGACTATATTTGATGTATTTATGAACAAACATTTTGTGGTTTGAGTATATAATCGCAACGTACTAGATCGCAGATTACTATAATGTAATCGATTATAAATAATTTATCAAAATAAAGCAGTGATACCAAAACTGAGAAACATCAAAACATAGTATTGTCGCTCAGGTTTGGAAGGTGACTGAGCCAGCATAACTACAAGCACTAGGGACATAATATCTTAGCTCCCAAAGTTGGTTGCGTAATCCCAACAACGCTAATGGTAGGCAAACGTCAGAATATTAGCTGTCATATATTTTAGATATAAGTTCTTCCAATACATACCTAACAACTACTTAATTTGTTTTCCTAAGTTTTTGTTTATGATGACGCGTTAATTCGATGTCAAATGTTTTTGATTCGGCTTTTGTCCTCTTGTGGTTGGAATAGGCTATAAGTAGTTTTTTTAACTACGGACAATTTGACGTAGAAAAAACTATATCCGTTGAGTTACATTTAATTATAGACGGAGTGAGTGTCGTTGTCAATAATTTAGCTTTTCTTTCCTTTTCTCAGTGCACATTAAAGACGCCATGCAGACTGGATGCGAGAAATGTACTGCAACACAAAAAACCAAAGCACGCATAGTAGTTGCCCATATTCGTGAACACGAGAACACGTTTTGGGAAGAACTGAAGAAAAAATACGATCCGGACCACAAATACAAGGAAATATACGAAGGTTTTCTTAATTCGGACGTTTAAGTAGCATAATAATTTACATATATAGTTCTAATTACTAAAATAGATACATCTTTAAAATTTTAAAATTTCTTGTAACATTTTGTATAAATTTAAGCTTTTATTTGTATAAATAAAATATAACCCAACAACAGAAGATATCATTTTTTTCGGCGCTAGCAACATTAAGCCTTAATAGATTTTAGCTCCGCATCGTATTTCTTGACGTACTTGCTCTGCGGGTCGTACTTGGCAGAGAGTTCCTTCCAGTATTCGGGTTCGTTTTTGATAAAGTGACTTATCACCACACGAGTCCATTTCTTTTGTGCATCAGTACATTTAGCACAGTTGTTCTCCATAGCTTCCTGGATGTGAGCTATAAAAACAAAAACACAATTTTTGATTAACAAAATAAAGTGAGTAATTAAAGAGGATTTTATAGTAGTAACTGTTTGTAAGCCAATCGTATAACCTTGCCCAGTTCATGGAAGACGTCTTCGGCTACAAACAGCTGATGTAGTATAAATATGGTTTGGGTTATTTTAATTAATATTAATAAGATTCATGTTGATTTACTTAGTATCTTAAAATATAATTTTGATAGAGACTACCCCAGATTATAACCCGGGATGAGCTTTATAATACGAACAAAGCAGTTACTACAATAATATCCTGCTGTAGTCAATAATATACAAATACTCACATTTCAACTCTTTCCCTTCCGCTGAGCATTTACTTTGATCCAACAAACATTTAATAAAAGGAATAAGTAGTCGCCGATTTTCGAGGATCTCATTGATATCTATAGTATCAAATTTGTCTGTGTACGTGTCTGCAGGTTTCGAATTAACCATAGTGACTAAGAACAAAACGCAGGCTATGTTTACAGTCTTCATTCTGAAAAAAATTATGTTTGAACATTTTAATATTTTTTTAATTTGATAAGTGCTGTTTTTTTCGGTTTTTCGCATGAATCTACATTTTAAACCGGATGTAGTTTTATATTCAGTTTAACCCTGTAACCTGGCAATCAAAAGTACTTTTAAGGACCTACTTGAATTAAACGTATTTCGATGTTTATTTTATTACAGTATACTTTTAATTTTAATGTAATGTAGATACATACAGTATTTTATTGCTTAATCAACTTTATGATAACAAACAATTATGATTTAAGTATCAAATTTTTTGAAAAAGTCAATAAATATATTTGGAGTAAAACAAATAAAAATGCAGTCATGCCGTTTGCGATATACGAATCGCCTTACATGATTACGACAATAAGTACGACAATACTTTATATCAAAATGAAGGTTGCGTTTTGTTTAATTAACATTCACTTATGTTATTGTTTGTAATATCACATATATTATATATACATAAATAATACAGCGGTTTCTTGAGAACGAGAATGGGCTTCAGTGTGGGACTCTACATGCGTTGAAGCCGTCTTATGTCAGGGAAACAGTTTTAATAGACAGAGCCGCTCTGAAATCTGAAGTAGTCAAACTATGCAAATATTTGCCCCTTATTGTAAATGGTACCTTTGTTCCATTTACAATTGAAACATTTGAATGTTGGAGTAATAATGCAAAATCTTTTTTGAAATTATAACACGTTCAATTCACACACAATTCATGTGATTGCCTCTACTGGTAATAGGATATCTGGTTCATTTTACACGTGGGAGATCGGAATTGTGTTTCAACAGTAAAATGCAGATACCATGTAATTTTTAGCAACTATATAAATTAAGACCCTAATTTAAATAATGTTGATATGATGATGATGATATGGCGATGATGACATGGGCATATTTAAGAAATATTAAATATTATTTACATTGTCAAAGCGTTACCAACTTTAGAAACTAAGATGTTATGTCTCTCGCACCTGTAGTTACACTGGCTCACTCATCCTTCAAACGGGAACACAACAATACTGCGTATTGCTGTTAATATGTTATATAATCAGCCTGTAAATTTCCCACTGCTGGGCTAAGGCCTCCTCTCCCGTTAAGGAGAAGGTATGGAGCATATTCCACCACGCTGCTCCAATGCGAGTTGGTGGAATACACATGTGGCAGAATTTCGTTGAAATTAGACACATGCAGGTTTCCTCACGATGTTTTCCTTCACCGCCGAGCACGAGATGAATTATAAACAAATTAAGCACATGTAAATTCAGTGGTGAAATATGTTATAAGTGGGTGGTAATTAGATAAGCTACAGTACCAAGAATATATTAACTTAGAACAAAAAATTATGTGTTACCTTTAAGATTATTCACTTGTAAGATATCCTTAATTTTATCAAAAGCTAAATTTATCGTATACGATTATTCTCACTCACGAGTATTGACTGATAAATTTACTTATAGGGTAGAAGTTTTTATACTCATTTGTAACTTAGTTCCTAGTTGTGATTGAAAGTAAATAAAACGTGTTTCAGTTTTTCCTTGATATGTAAAAAATTGTCGTTATAATAAAAGTATTTTTTTGAGTTCATTGTACTCTTCGACTTCCGTCGTTTAAAATGTGTCGTAAATTCATTTATTTGTATGCAACCCTTTGCTGTGATACTGCTAATATTGTTATTATATTTTTTTTTAGTAATGTAAAATAATAACTTTTTCAGAATTCGTTAAATGTTTTCACATAATTCTATAAAAAATGTGAATATCATGGTTAAATGCGACGGCGTTTGAACCAACGAACGAATTTTTATTAGGCGCATAGTATTTTAACTATATATATGTTTTTTTGTAATGCTTACTTTGCTCTGCTTTACTAAGTGCAAAAAAAGTGCCAAAGTGTCTTCCGTTCATAGCATACGTAGAATATAGACTCTATTCTAATTCAAATATTAGTGAAACGATTATTATTTAAATTGATTGAACAGATATTTCAATTCATATATTTTCTCTGTACAGTTTACAAGATTATAGTAAATAATAATTACATTACATTTATAATATTTTACTAGGACTAAAATCCTAGTGAAATTCATTTTATTCAGGATATTAATTTTTCTAAAATATTATAATTGTAAAAGTTTATGTTTGTATATTAGTTACGCAATAATGCAAAAACGGCTGAACGGATTTGTATTCTATTGGGTATAGAGATAGCTTACAATTACTTGTCTAAGACTTATTATCTGAATAAAATGACATATTATCTGAAAGATTTCACGAGCGAGACACGAAGTGAGTTTATAGAAAATAATAATACAGTTGTTAAATTTAAACAACGACATTTAGTTAATCTGTCGAAACCATCGTTGTAGCCCGACTTGCACATGGTTGCTTTTTTGAATCCTAATTTCAACGAGCAATTCATTTGTGCAAGTGCTTGGCAGGTACCTGCGTAGGTAGCAGTCATCATCCATTCTACCGCCAAACAGCAATAGTTAGTATTGTTGTGTTCGTTTAAAGGGTGAGTTAGCAAGCGTAACTACAGGCACAAGGGACTACTTAGTTCCCGAAATTGGTCGTCTAGGTGGTCCCTGTGAGGAATGATAAATATTTATTTCGGTGCTAATTTCTATGGGCGTTAGTGGTCACTAACGATCGGTAGTCTATTTATCCGTCCGCAAAACTATTTAATAAAAGAAATTTCTTTAAAAAAAACATTCTCCTTCCTTTATTAATCTTAGCAGTATGTGTTTTTTTTTCTAACCAATAATGTGAACTCTATGTTGACCTCTTTTATGAACAGACTTTTTTATAATGATTCCGTGAAATTATTTGTGAATTGAGTTAATTTAAAAATTTATTGTTAAAACTAAATAAATGATAAAACTTGTAGCTCCGTAGTACGTTAGAAAAAATACTACATAAACAATATTAATAATTTCGATTGAGACTGGCCTCAACCAGCCGGAATATCTCTCTGAAGTCATAATCTTAATTCTTAATCAGAATTTCGGTACATTGCCTGACACATGTCTTAAAACTCAAATTGATCGGTAGTTTTTCTTGAATCTGATCGTTTTTGCTGAATATGGAAGAAGCTTTAGCGTTCCTCCCGATATTTTCAGCGATTAATTGGATTTATTCACTCAATGAACGCAGAGTACTTTAACTGTGTTCACATTAAGTCGAGAACCAGTACATTACGGCGAGCAAACGGAGTCTATAGTTTAATGATTTGTAGTTGTGCCAACCGGGTAAAAAGATCAATGTTTTTTAACGATTTAATTATTTTGTAACAATATTTGTTACGTGCCATACATATATGTATGTCAATGTCTTGGTAAAATATAAATTATTTTAATTTCGGCTTCTAACAACAAGGCTCAAAGAAGTTTATTTGTATTGTACTTTTTTTTTTATATTCTAAAGAGATTATTTTCTTTATTTACAAAACCTATCCTTATAGATATTAAACAAATAATACCACATCATAAATTTAAAATAATTTCTTTATTCATCCGTAAAAGACAGCAATGATTTACAAAAAATAAGTTCATATTTCAAAGGACTCATTATTTGAATCAGTTAGATAAAGTTTTCAAGCGCTCCTCGTATTTTACCCTATATTTGCTTTCAGGATCGAACTTGGCGGTGAGTTGGTTCCAAAGTTCCGGCTCTTTGTTAATAAGATGACCGATCACTTTCTCTGTGCCATTCTTCTGCACGTCTGTGCATTTGGCGCATTCGTTTTCGAGGGCTTCTTGCAAGTGTGCTGAAATTAAAGAGAAAAATTGATTTTTAATAATCATACACTGAATAGTTATAGCCTGCTAGTGCCTCACAGGAACTGGACTTTGGGCAGGGACTCAAGGCGTGGAGTTCATTACCCTACCGCTGTTTGCTTACGATGTTTCCCTTCACCACTCATTACGAGATGAATTATAGAGCAAAGGTCAGATGTGCAGACTTAAGCCCACGATATATCGTAATAGTTTTAGTTGACAAATATAATGAATAGCTCAAATATAGAAAATATATGAGTGTTAGACAAAGCGTTTAACAAAGCAAGCCATTTAATAATATTAATATTTAATATTCTGGAAGTCGCAGGTAAACAATGACCTTATATCTTGGTCAGGGCTATTCGGTTAAGCCATTGCCACTGAGAATCTACTTCCAATTATTACTGATACATCCTGTAATGTATGATTATACTACCTTAAATGGTCTATTATTGTGAAATGTAAACATACTAAATTAATTTAATCATATGTATGTAAAATAATCGAAACAATTTGCCAATGCTTTTATTAAAAAATAATAAAAAAGGTCCGCTATGTCATATTTGGTATATGATACGAAATGAGAATTCAGCGTTTCGCTAATGCTTTGACAGCTCGTAAAAAATAAATCTATTTATAATTTGCAATGATTCACAAGAAACAAAAAGATATTTCGTCGTTGTAAATATTTATCGCGCATAATTCAATCATTAGCATCTACATTAGTTTTTTTCTAAGTATCACCGACGTTACTAGCTCATAAAACAAAAGAGGGAGAAAAAGTCCGCACGACATTTACCTTAACAAACAAACAAATAAAAATAATAACTCGAGATTACTCGATATTTACCTTTTACCTTTACTTAGCATGATTTATTATGTTTGCCGCCAAAACGCTCCCGATAAAAATTATAACTATAAATTAACCCAACAAGTAATTTTCCTAAAGTTTTTATAATTCATGTCAAATAAATTTTAGAACAATTTAACGTTTTGTTATTATTACGTCAACCGTAGCATGAAATATTTATTTTATTGTTGCCCGTACCCTAATAACCGAAAAAGCGGCTTTCGTCATTATTTAATATATATTGTATATAAATTATATATAGGCATTATAACAAAAATATTAAAATTAAAATAAATTTGGGTTTTTCTTCGGTTTATTTAATGCGTATATAACTCGGATTAATAAAATTCGAAGTTTAAAATAAAATCGTTTCAATTTGCCAAATCATTTATAAAATAACAAATGTATTCGTGCTAAAACGGAACAAACGACACACATCTATTTAATGTTTCTGTTATGTATGATTATAAAAAAATAGAGTTATTTATATTGAACTATTTAGCTTAGACTGAAATGTATAAAACCTTATTGGGTCACAGAATTTTTGATAACGATACAGTTCATAATTCAAATCGTAGTTTATATAATGATTTTAGTTGTAACAGACACGAAATGCAGGTCATGATTTAGGTAAACGATTTTTTAAATTAATTTTAAAGATCTTTTAAACCTACATTGAGTTATATATATGTATATTAGGAGTTATAAAAATGTATATAACATTTAAACACTTTACGATTTGAACCATTGGCGATAAGCATCCGTTGGTAAGAACTTTTTATAGGTTGGTTAATGTTTTGACGAGAGGATCGGACTTATTGTCCTACGATTTGTAATTGCATAATTTATTTGAGTTAATTTTCGGTTTACGAGAAGCGTTATAATATTATATTCAGATCACTTACATTTGAGCTCAGTGCCATCCGGAGAGCACTTTCCTTGGTCCATGATACATTTGAAGTAGTTGTCTAGAATACGTTTGTTGTCGAGAATTTCATCCAGATCGATATTGTCGTAGCGGTCAGTATACTTCTCTTCCGGACGAGCGAGAGAGATCGCGATTAAGGCGAAAAGGCAGACTATGACCTTCATTGTAATTTTCTGAAAAAAAATCCAAGACATATTTTGTTTTATTAGGTAGTCCGACAAGTTCGTTCTGATTTCGGAAGTTATCAATCGAACAGGTCTGAAAATATCGGAAGATATAAAACAAATGGCTTACATAAATATACCAAAAGTAATTAAATATATTTATGACAAAATTTAAATTGATTACGTAGGAATATCGGCACGTAATTAATAGTTATATTATTTATTGTTAATAGTTATATATTAATAATATAAAATTAATTGTATATCTTCAAAACAATGCATGAAAAATTGATATATGACGAAATTAATATATATTTTATCATTTATATTCAAGTTATGAAAACAATAGACCATAGTAAATCGACAAAGAATATATCATGACGTCTATCATTACCTAATAAACTTCTAAATTAGTCCGAGAGACGCAATTCATGGAATAGAATAATTAAAATACTATGGATATATTAAATATTTATAGACGTTTAATAAGGAGACAATAAAAGTACCTTTATTCCTTAAGTACTACACCGATACATGAACATTGTGTTATTCATTATCTTATTGTAAATTAAAGACAGAACAAATGCACTTCGAATATGAATATTTATCTATGATTTATAAGGAATTGAACAAAACAGAAATTTATTGTCGAAAAAACCTTCAGAGTTATTGAGAAGGTAAAGATGATATGACTCGATAACTTTGATAATCATTCTAGAAATTTGTCCGAAAACACTCGTAAATGTCTTAGTAGTTTAATTTCTGTTTACCAAAAATTATTATTGAATGGGAATGAGAATTCACCCTAAACTTATGAACACATGGACTATACAAGATGTGGAAATTGAAATCCTAGAAACAAAAATAAATTAGTAACATTTCCATAGCCCCGTGCTATAATTTCAGTAACTGTTTAATTTAATTATCACTAGTATCCATTTATATTAATTACGAGACTTTATTATTCTACAACTAATTAAAGTATCGCATACCTGCGTAAGATGTGTGGTCACCGATTTAAAGTTCGTTACTGATTAGCAGTCTCCGTCCATACGGCTTTATATACTAGTATATATGGAACGCACAAAAACTAAGTAGGTAGTAGACTTAACTTAGTCATAACTTATAATTTTTCCGTGTGACGTATTCATACGACACTGGACTCGTAATATGCCAAGGCTCTGAGCTGTTCCAGCATGCTGTATTGTTTATCTCGTATTGCAGATTTCTTCGTTTAAGAATTTAAACACATGAAGTCATTTTAGGCAGGTTTCTAGATTTTCTAGAAGATAGATAGATCTAAAATGTGCAATATAACTTCTTTATCGTACGCAGTCGTCCATGTTTTCCATTGTAGTTATATTTTATTTTAAAAAATGCTCTTAGGTAAATTGGCAAACGCAATGTGATATGTGATCTTTTACTTCTAATACCAGCAATATACATAGGTGTATTCCTTTATTATGTTTGTCCTGTACTTAAGTCGATAACTTCGGTTTTTATATATTCTCTTAGCTACTTTTATATTTGAATTACATTCTGAACAACAATCTGCATATCAGAAATAGTTTAGTAAATAAATAAATGGACTAAGAATATATATCCAAGTAGAGGTAACTCGCCTCTATCTAATTATGGTTTTACTGGAGTTATTTATAATCATTATTTATCACGAGTTTTATAAGTAAAACAAGTTAAGAATACAAAAACAAAAATATATCGATAATATCGAAAATGATCTAGGATTTTCATAAATGTCTCGAAGTTCCGATACGTCAAAACTATATACGCCAACTAGGCTACAACATAATTGATATTATTTACAAATAAATACCCCGACCATTGGGTGGATTATTAATTCCTACACACCGATACGAACTAATTTCTTTCAAATTGAAACATTGTGTATCAGTGTAATCCAGTTTATGTTTATTTATATACTTTCTTCAAATTGTCAATAGATTTATATGTAAGACACTATTAAATAACCTATTTAATCCTACACATTTCTGCTACAAAAAATAATAAAATATATTTGCTAAATTAGTCAAATATTCTAAAATCTAGAAGTATTTTAAACGGCCTTTGAATATCAAATTATCGGTATAGCAAACTATTACGTACTTAGCCTAGATTTCTTGAACTTGTTTCCTTACTAAGAATATTTTAATAAGTATAAATATATAAAATACTTGAAGCTGCAAACAACATTAGTGCTCTATTTTAGAATGGGTTACTACCTGTATTAACTATATTATAAATTGAGTAATTGTCTATTTCAATTAATGAGTTATCATGTACTATAGTTATACATATGTACATGACTGCCCTGTTAGATTATCCCGAGATTCTGGTTTCAGGCCGATAGAGAGTTATCGCCCGTTAAAAAAGTATTTTAGGTTTTTCTGTCGAAAAAATCTCAATAAATTCCTGGAATCTGGAATTTCATAACTCGGAAAGCACGTAAAGACGTTGATCCTGTTCCTGAACTCTTTCAAATCGTATAGGATTTGCCGTCGCATCGGATTATGAGAGTCAGGCAATGAGAGCAGTAATGCATCTGTATTTGCGCACACAATTGTGCACCAAAAATATCCTGGTTAGTGGGCTCGTCTCCTTTGAGATTGGTTGTCATAGCTGAAATCGGTCGGGGTTACATCCTCACAGTAATATATTTTTAGATTACTTTCGCTTACCCGTGATGTATGTTTATTTTCAATTATTTAATATGTGAAAAAAACTATTTTTTGAACTTATTTAAATAATTTCATTCATTATACTTCCTCTTATCAGTTTACAAGAAGATGATATGTAAATATTTTAAGCTGCATTAAACTATACAGCAATTATAAAGCTGTCAGTCACTATCCTGACAGATTCTTCGAGTGCTACAGGGTGAATGTTAATTCTGGTAGTACTACCATGCCTCAGACCCGAACAACTAAAGGTCAATCTCAATACTTCCAACCCTCAACAAAATATTTAAAAAATGATTTAATCATTTATAAACAAACAGAAACAATCCGCTACATAAAAAATAATTTGGGTTTACAACAAACAACTTAGGGGTCGCTGGACAACCGACACAGGTAAGAGGGCTAAGAGCTTTAATAAGAATATCTATGAAGGCTGGGAGGAGTAACTGGGATACCTTAGAGATTGTCTATGATTTATCCAAAGCGTTTGATTATGTTCCACTATATCACAATGGAATTAGATAATGTTTGTCAACCTTTTAACTTATTTTCTTAACAATAGAATTCAGAGGGTTGACGTTAAAGGAAAAAAGTCTCCTGGGGTATCAGTTGGTTTTGGGTCAAGTATAACTTCTTCTGTCTATTCCTCATATACATAAATGACTTGCCCTTTCATACAGGGATTTGGTGGCAAAGTTAAACATGTGGTACGAAACGAGAATTTAACGTTTCGCTAATGCTTTGACAGCTCGTAGTAAATAAATATATTTATCATTTGTAATGATTCACAAGAAAAACAACTTGAGTTGTATCTGATCTTCCGCCGTTTTAAATATTTATCGCGCATGATTCGATCAATTACGTATCGCCGACGTCACTAGCACATAAAACAACAGAGGGAGAAAAAGTCCGATCAACATTTATAACCTCCTTGTTAGTAATAATAAGAAAAGAGGGCTGATTCATTTTTTCCAAAAGTATCGGAATTGCGATCGGAATATCATTCGGTCATGATTAGTCCAGTAGCTATTTTAAATTTTATTTGTATATAATAAAACGCCTAATGTCAATAATTCATAATTCAATAAACTATTATTAAACTAAAATAAAACATTTTTTTTAACCATTCGTTGGCGTGACGCTAAAAGAGAAAATGTACATATTTAAGTAAAATATAAACCACATTTTTCAATATATACAACAATACGAAGATACACAAGAAGCATATTAATACTATGAAATTAAACGCATGAAACAATTAAAGGAAAATTCTTTGTTATATAATAGGACCAGAATTTTCCTCTAATTGTTTCTATTCTAATTACCAAAAAGAAGTGATTTTATTAATATTGACCAGAATTTGATCACTATATTCATAGTTCATACTTAAAATTGTAGTTTATATAAAGATGTTTATACAGCTACTAATAAATAACGAAATAAAAAAGGGAGGAGTGTTTCAAAACCTCGACATAATTCCTCGAATTTACGGAAATCACATAAAACTTAGTTGTGCGAGAGACGAAATACAGGTAATGATTTAGTGAACAATAAAATATTTAAATTATTATTAAATTCACTTTAAGATGATTTAATTATATTATATTGAGTTTTATTAAAAAGTAATAAATCTTTATTTTACATTTGAACACTCAGGACTATTGGCGATAAGCATCCGTTGGTAACAACTATTTACAGGTTGGTTGATCTTTCGACGAGATAATCGGACTTACAATCGTACGATTAGTGATTGTATAATTAATTTATTTTGAAAGTTTATTTTTGCGTAAATCTTTAGTTTATGAAATACATAATAATATAATATTGATCACATCATTTACATTTGAGTTCAGTGCCATCGGGAGAACACTTTCCTTAGTCCATGATACATTTGAAGTAGTTGCCTAGAATACGTTTGTTGCCGAGAATTTCATCCAGATCGATATTGTCGTAGCGGTCAGTGTACTTCTCATCCGGACGAGCGAGAGCGATCGCGCTTAAGGCGAACAGGCAGACTATGACCTTCCTTGTAATTTTCTGAAAAAAAACCAAGACCGATTGGTTTTATTAGGTTGTCCGACAAGTTTGTTCAGATTTCGGAAATTACCAATAGAACAGGTCTGAATATATCGGAAGATTTAAAACAAATGGCTTACGTAAATATTCCAAAAGACCTACAGGTATATTAGATATGGAACAAAATAACATCTATGTAATTAAATAAATTCATGGCGAACTTTAAATTTGTTACGTTGCACTATTGGCACGTAATTTTCAATAACTTGATTTATATGTCTATAAATCTTTAAATTATAAAAAAGTGAAAATTTAGTAAAACATAATCGACAATACACCAAGACATCTTTTATTACCTAATAAACTTCTAAATTTAATCCGAGAGACGCAATCCATGGAATGGGGAATTAAAATACTATGAATAAGAGGGGAGGCTAAATATTATATTAAATATTTCTAGACAATTAACTAGGACACAATATATGAACGTTATTGTAAATTAAAGACAAAACAAATGCACATCGAATCTAAATATTTTTGTATGATTTGTAAGGATCATAAGGTTTAAAATTTTTGTGTTGTAAATGATGTATACTGTAAATTATTAAGAAAGTAAAAAACTTTTGACTCAATAACTGTGATAATTTAATCATTATGTGATTCAAGAATTTTATGCGAAAATACTCGAAAATTTATTTATTGGTTGACGATAATTTATTCTTAAATTATGATGAACACATTAGTTATATAATATATGGGAAATGAAAACCTTTATTGTAGACAACAAACATGATGAGGTATTGTTTGGTGATTATACCTCCTTAGTTTTTAAAATAAAAAAAAGATATACAGGATGACAATTTAAACAACGCTATCTCTGATTTTACAAACTAATGTGGAACAATTTAGCACATCAAATGTGAAAAATGTAAAAGCTGATGTACTTCTTAACTGGTATTCGATAAATCCAGTTGGCTCAACTAAATTTTTTTATCTCACTGTTGATACTAAGTTTGCTATAAGTAATATAACGAAATTGGCAATTAACCTAAGCTCTGCCGCATTTGTGGCCAAAAAAATAGGAATATTTACCGAAGTTGACAGCTTAATACTTACAGTGTTATGCTTTAAGATAACGCAGCCGCTTTCCGTACGATATTTATGCTGCAGAAAAGGGAAAGAAATTCGCGCAATTTATAACCCAGGAGTTAAAGAATCATTGAGGCATAAATTTAAGAAAATCAAGATATTATGGAGTGTTGCTTCTCAATATATATTCTGTAATGTTATGTATGAATGGAAAAATATTAATGATTTTATGAGAAACTATGATACGAAAAAGTGATGTAAAATGTTACAAATAATGGTCCAAGAAATAATGAGGAACTAATTATCACTGTATAGAGTCGGTAACTCTTAATGTTTATGATTTTAGAACAAAATACTAAAATGCGTTCAAAATTCTTCTGTGGCCAAGCTTAAAAAAATGTTAAGGATCGGAAGGTTATGTTTTAATATTATGGTAAAACATCGTTTTTGTTTTTTCTTTCGGCTTCAACAAGCTTATATAAATTGAGTATACTGTACACTCCACTTGAAGAAGTTTATTTGTATTGTACTTTTCTTTGTGTTCAATCGAGATTATGAATTTTTTTTGGTTATTACTATGTTATGATATTCATAATTCATTTGTTCTGATCTTATTATGTTTTTAGTTATAAGTGGAAACTTCACTGGTATATGTGCTAAGTTTATGTTAAAGTTTTAAGAATTCATTGTACTGTTCGTTTCCCAAATTAAATAAATTATTTTCTAGATTTCTATAACATGTCCTTATATAAACCAAATAATACCACATCATAAATTTAAATAATTTCTTTATTCATCCATAAAAGACAGCAATGATTTACAAAAAAATAAGTTCATATTTCAAAGGACTCATTATTTTAATCAGTTAGATAAAGTTTTCAAGCGGTCCTCGTATTTTACCCTAAATTTGCTTTCAGGATCGAACTTGGCGGTGAGTTGGTTCCAAAGTTCCGGCTCTTTGTTAATAAGATGACCGATCACCTTCTCTGTGCCATTCTTCTGCGCGTCTGTGCATTTGGCGCATTCGTTTTCGAGGGCTTCTTGCAAGTGTGCTGAAATTGAAGAGAACAATTGTTTTGATTTTTAATTTGCAATGATTCACATGATATGTTCGTGCTAAAACGGCACAAGCGACACATATCTGTTTAATGTTTTTATTCTGATTAACGAAAATAAAAGTTATAGATGTTGGAATTTTTGGTTAAGCTGAAAGATCTTATATCAATACTTATTAAGCCATAAATTTTTTGATAGCGATATAATTCATACTTCAATTCGTAGTTTATAAAATAAATTTAGTTGTAACAGACACGAAATACTGGTCATTATTTAGGTAAACAATTTTTTAAATTAATATAAGTTTGATTAATTTTTAATTTCATTTAAATGTATTGTATTGAGTTTTATTAAAAAAGTAATAAAGAGATACATTTGATCACTAAGGACTTTTTACAGGTTGGTTGAATCTTTCTTTCGACTAGATAATCGGACTCATAGTCGTACTTTGAATTTGTAATTGTATAATTATTTTATTATTATTATTGTTTTTTTCGAGTAATTGTTAGTTTGTGAAAAACGTAATAACAAAATATTCATCACATCACTTACATTTGAGCTCAGTGCCATCCGGAGAGCACTTTCCTTGGTCCATGATACATTTGAAGTAGTTGTCTAGAATACGTTTGTTGCCGAGAATTTCATCCAGATCGATATTGTCGTAGCGGTCAGTGTACTTCTCTTCCGGACGAGCGAGAGCGATCGCGATTAAGGCGAACAGGCAGACTATGACCTTCATTGTAATTTTCTGAAAAAAAACCAAGGCGGATTGGCTTTATTAGGTTGTCCGACAAGTTTGTTCAGATTTCGGAAATTACCAATAGAACAGGTCTGAATATATCGGAAGATTCAAACCAAATGACACATACAAATGTTCTGGCATATGGCAATTATTTCATTATACAAATTTATAACAAAATATACAAATATTCAATATATACAAATTACAAAAAATTAAAGCCAGATACAAAAATATTCCAATAACATTCTCATAGCCCCACGCCAAGTGTAATCATTTTAAAATAAGTAATATATTTTACACTTGATACACTAATATCCATTTATATTAATTACATGACTTTATTAGTCTACAGAAAATTAAAGTATCGCATACCTGCGTAAGATGTGTGGTCACCGATTTAAAGTTCGTTACTGATTAGCAGTCTCCGTCCATACGGCTTTATATACTAGTATATATGGAACGCACAAAAACTAAGTAGGTAGTAGACTTAACTTAGTCATAACTTATAATTTTTCCGTGTGACGTATTCATACGACACTTGACTCGTAGCATGATGCCAAGGTTCTGACCTGTTCCATCAAGCTATATTGTTTATCTCGTGTTGCAGTTTTTTTCGTTGAAGTAATTAGATACAGGAAGTCAAAAAGTGACTAGAAGGAAGGTTTCTAGTATTTCTATCATACGCTATTGTCAGTATTTTCCATAAGGTTCTTATAAGTTATTTAAAAAATGCACTTAACCAATTTGGCAAGTTCAATGTGATACATATTTTTACTTTTAAAAGTAGAAATATTAGTTTATTCTAAGTACTTAAGGAGGTAAATTTTTTTGATTTGAATTAGATTTTGAACAAAAATTGAACATTCAGGAAATAAATTAATAAATGTTCGAAGTACATCTATCTACCTTAGTGGGTTACCGTTCATGTTTTAGACTTAAATTCGAATATCACGAACTAAGGATTGGAGTCTTTAATGATGATTATTTAACACTTGTTTTATAAGCGTAACAAGAAAACCGTACACTCAATAGTAGAAATAAATGCTTTTTTATATATGTACCTAATACATAGCAATGATGTCCAAAATAATTATTATGCCAAGTACAAGAACTCTCGTCATATGAGTCCTCTGTTAAACTACTATAAATGTGTTTTAAAATATTTATAATATAAACTAAGCTTTTTTTTAAATGTAATACCCGGACGAATTCACGGACGGGCAAATGGCCCACCTGGTGGTAAGTGGTCACCACCGCTTTTTGGCATTGGGGCTGTAAGAAATAATAACAATTCCTTACATCACACCAATACGGTACCAACTATGTGAGCTAAGATGTTATGTCCCTCATCCCTGTCCCTTTACACTGACTCATTCACCCTACAAACCGGAACACAACAATATTAACGGAATAAGCTTTGCAGTTTGGCGGTAGAATATCTGATTAGTGCAGGGTACCCAGACGGGCTCGCACAAAACTCTACCACGAAGTTGTTTGTTCCTATACATTCCTGTTCCAAATAATAAAAAAATCTTTATTAAATTTAGATATTGCAAATCGACCCGTGGAATATTATATTCTACAGGTCTTTTAATAGGCTTCTGGATATCAAATTATCGCTAAAGTATAATATTACTAACTTAGCCTAGATATCTTGAACTTGTTTCCTTAGAATGTTTTAATAGGTATAAGTATATCTTAAGTACTTGAAGCTGTTAACAACATTAGTTATCTTTTTTAGAATAGGATACATGTTTCTTTTATATCAAAAATATGTTTAAATGTAACAGACTAGTTGTCGCCCGCGGCTTCGAACGCGTTTTAGGTGTTGTTTATGTCCTTTCTTGGGTTATCGCTAGCAACATAGCAAATTTCATCAAATTCTGTTCAGTGGTTTGGCTGTGAAAGCGTGATAGACAAGCAGACAGAGTAATTATCACATTAATAGTATAAGTATATATAGTTATTACATTATCGACTAAATATAATTAATTATATATTCATTGATTGATGTAAAACATATTTCAAACATACATACATACAATAGATTGAAATCGGTGATCTCTGATTGTCTTATAGAAATTTTCGAAAAACTATATATTTACTGAGATATATTTTATACAATGAATATAATATATATAATATAATTTTATACAATTTGTAAATAACTACCGCATTATTTAAATATAAACATAATATAGTTAAGATTATCAAGATATAAAGATGGGTACGTTTATTAACAGTCGTATCCAAATTATACTTTGATGGAAATTTTCTCAATCATTGCTTCTGTGACTAAAAATGAATTTAAAGATGCTGTTCCAATGCTCTTTTTATCTTCTTGTTGACTTATGGCCGCAAAAAACCTGAATGAATACGTCAAAGAGGTATTTTTTTTTTTGCTGACGTCTTATTTTATATTGCATACAGCGTTCGAATTTAATTATTTCAAACAAATGCTCAAATGGGCGTAGTTAAATTTAAGTCAATTAACAAAACAGGTACCGAAATAAAGTTACAAAAAGTTGTATGACTATAAACTAAGGATATTTCCCTAATACTATAAACACTAAGGATATTTCTCTAATACTGTTAATAATATTATTTCATCATTTATATTGCGCTAAGATGCGGCGAGATGTCCCAGTGGTTACAACGCGTACATCTTAACCGATGACTGTGGGTTCAAACAACGGCATCACTAATTTTTCATGTTTATAATTCATCTCGTGCTCGGCGGTCAAGAAAAATATCGTGAAGTGCATTTATCTAATATCAGTGAAATTCTGCCACATGTGGATCCACCAAACATCATTGAAGCAGCGTAGTAGAATAAGATCCAAGCCTTCTTCTCAGAAGGAATAGAAGGCCTTATCCTCGCAATGGGACGTCTTTAGAGAATATATTATATTATTAATTTGCTATAGAAAAATATTTTCATCGTATTTACCGGATTCATTTAAAAACCTAACATGCGGAATGTTCAATATTTTTATTTCGTGGGCTTGCAATTATGAGTTCTTTTTTTAAATATTAATTTTTGTTTTAAATTAATTTTAAGATATTCAAGGTACTTTATTTCTTTAATAATATTATTTATCTATAGTGGTTGGTAATCTATGTGAACATCTAAAGCCTATCGGAGGCATTATTTTACTTCACCTTTACAACAACTCGAGCATATATTTTATAATTGCAAATAATAGCCTTCAACAGTATCATTTAAAATGCGTTATAACTTTGGAAAAAAATAAGGAAAAAAAAAACTTAAATGTCGGATCCGTGGATAGATTTCTTACAACGGACGCTGCCTCAAATATTTTTCCATTTAATTTTATAATTTTGTGTTGCATTTTTTACTTTGCAGAAGATAATCAGTTTTGTTGTTTATTATATTTTAAGGGGAATAGCAGTATTTTTTTAAATATGAAATATTAATATCTGTAAATAACCGAAAAAATCATAGCCAGTAATCCAAAGGTAAATTAAATTATACAATTCTAACAAAATACTAATATTCATTTAACAAAGACTAAGAGATATATTTTTTTATACAAAATAGGTAGGGGGTAAAATGGGCTACCTGAAGGTAAGTAGTCACCATCGCCTACAGAAATTGGCACTGTAGGTAATTTCATACGGAACCTAGACTCTCCAGATCTGCTTTTGTTGTGAACTCTATAGAAGATCAATTATTCTAACAACTTTATCTAATGTTATTTGATTTTATCACGAATGTGTATATTATTTTATACTACATATATATTTCAAGTCAATTCTAAGTTTATATGCAACATATTATTTTTTAGCGATATTGTTATTATTATTTTTTCTTCAAATACTTGAATTTAGCTTTGAAGATCATCGTATTATGTATAATGTGTGTTTACAACATAATATTTTCTGATATAAATTAAAATAAAGTAGTAAGAACGTGTATTACGTGGAAAGATTACTTACAACGGACGCAGCCTCAAATATTTTTTCATTTAATTTTATAATGTTGTGTTGCATTTTTGACTTTGCAGAAAATAATAATTTTTTTTTTAAATTATTATAGTTTCTGTTTTGTTAAATATATCTCTAGTTCTAAATGTCCGTTTAAAAAAAAATACGGAAACTCTAGAATAGGCCAAATGTTTGGAACGCTTGCACCATAATCGATTATTGCGGTTTCAAACCCAGACGAACACCACTAAATTTTCTTGTGCTTAATTTGTGTTTATAATTCATTTCGTGCTCAACGGTGAAGATAAACATAATGAGGTGCATTTATGAAATAATAATTAAATTTTGCGAGATGAATATCCACCAACCCGTGGGCAAAGTGGTGGAATACTCTCCAAAACTATTCCTCTTTACATTTAATGTAACAATTCCTAAAGTAAGTTATTATTTTTATTACAATCAAGTACGAGTATGTTTAATAAAAAACTAGATCAGTAATCGACATAGTTGTTCATTATACCTAGAAGTAATTTTAAAATATTTTTATAACAAGTATCTCATGTATTCAACAGAATTGATAATTACTAACATTATATGATTGTGATCAAATGATCTTGCTGTGATTTATAAACCAATATTAAAAGGTGTACCGTCCGAAAATATTACACAAATATAGATAGTTGCCGCTGTTACGTCATAAATGTAAACCCCAGTTACTCATGTTAATAAACATCCTGAGTGCTGCAATGGGATTCTGTAAGAATTTACTTCGTACCTCACTCGTGAAATCGTCACAGCCGAATTACTGTAGGCCATTTTGATACGTGTATACTATAAATTTTATAATTATTTTAGTCAATGTCGCATCACAGTGTGACTTTTCACGCTATTTTTTTGTGGTCAGTTTCAAATTACTTCTTACAGAAACTCCTACTGTTTTCTATTTTAAGAATTATTCAGTACGCATTCATCAGCACGCAAATATGACGTTAGTTATCTCGTAACAGATAGTAGGCTAGGGTATCGTAGGCTTAATAACAAAGGTTATTAAGCCTACCTTTTTTTTTACAACTATTATTCGAAATTCAAAATGCGTAAGGCAATTTGTAGCATCAAAAAACGAAATAATTTTAAATAATATTTCTACAACATTTGCTAAAATAAAAGTAAACCTAACCTTAAAATAGCCTCTGAGAAATAATTATATTTTAGTTATTCTTATATTATTTTTATTATCATAGTTTGATTACCTCTAAGCTTGAGGTTTCAAATTGACCATTAACCGTGAATAAGATCATTAAGGATTATTCCTTCGAAATCTACTTTTTTGCTTATGAAATCAAAATCTTATTAACAAACAGACACAAAGAAATAACTCGTTTCTTTTTCTAATTGGTCTTATACAGAGATCGTTTAAGGCTATAAATATTCAAAATATATATAAGTCACCATACAGACATGGAGTTAGAATAAACGTTGCATAAAAACGCTCGGGGTTTTTTCCTCTTTCGTCCTACAGTATTGCAGCCATTTTATTACTATGAGTATATTGTAGGAATCGGTAATGTTGTGCACACAACTGCAAATTCTGATCGCATTGTTTCAAATAGAAGAAGAATCAACTCCAATTGATTTTAGACAGTATTTATTTTGACGATATTGATATAAAATTATATTAACATTACATTAATAACCAAACTAAACGTACAAATACTAATGATAAATTAGATCAAGGTAATTGAGGAGTTTGCAAAACAAAACCATCCTAAATTTGGTCGTTAAGTGTTCGAAGCGCTGGTTCTTCCCTATCTACATGGACTTCTACTTCCTCTAATGACGTACGCGTTGCTTAGTGTTTAAGGCGGAACAAACCTTACATTTAAATTTGAATAAAACTGTGATAATTGTTTTTCCTCAGTTTCTTTCCTCTACCTTAAGTTTGCTTGGAAGAGATCATTGTTTTAGATATAAAGCCGCCTTTTATGCGTCGTTCTTGAATATAATTTATGTATGTGTTTATTCGTGTATAATAGAGATATGATTTGATAAAAATGATCCACGTCCTTATAAGATTAATCCACAACGTACAGACTCGTGGCTCGGAACTATGAAAACTGTTCGTTCGAAAGACGTTTCCATATGTTCCAAATATGCTTAGAATATATTTAAAACTTTGGGCTCGGTCGGCTTAAAGTGACAAAAACTTGAGCTAAAATAAAAATACCGATTAAGAATTTTTTACAATGCAAAATTGTTATGTCTTATACACTGACTCACTCACCTACAAACCGTAACACAATAATACTAAGTACTAATTAGCGTTGAAATATGGGATGAGTTCTTTATACTTAACCAGACGAGCTTGCACAAAGTCCTTCCTAGTAAATGTTAATTACAACACCAGGAAATGCTAGAAAGAGAAAAGAATAGTCAGATTAAAAAGAGTCACTATGATGCGAGATTTAAGGTGCAGGTTATTTTTTTATTTTAATATATGCAATGTTTGTCGTATTAAAAAAAGTCTTTATTTAATAACGAGTAGCAAGAGTTGGTACACGAGATACCCTTAATTATAACTAAATTTGCAAATGATTGATCTTTTGCAATAACAATTGAAAAATGTTATTTATGTATTCTTGGAATCATAGTATATAGAATTGTAATAAAGAGTTTCAGGAAAAAAATATATAACGAAGGAATTTAGGTTACACCAAAAATACGTTCACTTATTTACCAAAAAAACACTGTTATTTTAATTATCTACTAAAACTATTTTAATTATTTAATTTGTCTTATGATAACAGCACGCTTAAAACTGTCTATGAGTTTAATAAAAAATAATAACTTCATTATTTACCACATTTAAAATATCATTACTTCCTAACAAAACTGTTATTGTTCATAGCATCATTAAATTGTAAATAGCAAATTCAAGTAAAAAAATCCAAGTTTAAAATAACATTTATTAGGATCTGACTGAATTTTGGCTTCTCATAGACTAACTATATGAGGACAACCTTTAGCAAAAATCCGGGACAAGAATCCACATGTTTCCACATGAAATGGATCCACACAAAATTTCGACGACTTAACAATGTTAATACATTATTTGTGTAGATATAGTAAAATACAAGTGTGATCTGCCATATCTATGACGTTCATTACTTATTGTTGCAAAAGTAATTACTTATAGTTACTTATAGGCAACGAAGAATAGAAAATAAAATCTGAAAAGAAGTTATTGAACAAGTCGACTAACAAAATTGTTCAAATTAATTTATAAAATATAATGCAATTAGAGGCCTTGTTCGTCTGTTGCCCCAGAGCCTCCAGTTCTCTTAATCTAGGCTTGTATGTTATAGTTCATTTCGAAAAACAAAACTAAATGAAAACAACGATAGTATTCTTCATTAATTAAAAATTTACTAACAATAACCTTTACCTACTTATTCAGAAATTGTACCAGACACTCAGCATCACTGAGGCACTTAAATAGGCCTTGAAGTTAATATTATATGAAACTGAGTCATAAGAGCTTTAAAACGTAATTATTTTTTTTACACGGAATGCGTCAGAATACTTCATAAAATGGTTATTGAAACGTGCACCGCTAATTAAGATGATGTTGCTTTTTATTTACATCGTTTCATTTATCCTTATTTATTTTATTTTTTAGCTTAACGCTTACTGTACTTACCTTGTGGAAAAATCTGGAAAAAAAATCTCTTAACAATATATGAGGCAACGGATTTTATTAATAAAGGTTATATTGCTTTAAAAGTTACAGATAGGCAACGAAAAAAAGAAAATATACTGAAAACATGTTATTGAACAATCCAACTGACAGGAATTGTTCAAATTAATTTATAAAATATAATATAGTGGGGGACTTGTTCCTTTGTTGCCCCAGAGCCTCCAATTCTCTTAATCTGGACTTGCTTATAGTTTATTTTCTCTAATCCCATGGATTTAAAGAGTAATCCGACCAATGGACAAATACACACCACCGAATCGTATACGTAAATTTACAAAACCTAGATAAATAAATTATGAAGTTGTTAATGTATTAAATTTTCGTGAATTCGAAATTATATTTTTTCTATTTGTTAAGGCATCCATAAACTTGGTTGGGAGCAAACATGTTATCCAGACATAGCCCTAGATATCTCAAATATAATCATGATTTACCAATAAAATTAGAAGAAATGGATTTGTTGTACAATTTTATTCATACTGTTATTATACTTATTATTGACTATTTTTGTGGAATTTTAGATAATTTAATAAATAGTACATTTAGTATGTGTAAAAAAAAATTTATTAACCTTCTTTGTGTAATATATACAGAAATAACGAATATATTTTGGCTACTTACTAATACAAATTAATAATTTATATAATTTAATTAATTCAATACAAAAACCTTCAAATATTTAGTTAAACTTATCAGTAAGATTGTAACTTAGATATCAACTAGTTTTTAAGCAATGACTGCTTTAACTGGTAATTATCTATCCGGTTTCACGAGTTTGTTATTATAATCGACAATATTATATAACCAATTATATAATTAACAAGCTGTTCCGCGCGATTACACACGATTTAAATGGTTCTGATCATCCCCACAAGATCGCTACGTTATGTTAAATATTCTATGATCTTTCTTAAGAAATATCCTCAATTTCATAATCTGATGTGGCGGTTAATCTGGCCAGGTAAAAGCATCGACATCGATTTATAAGGCGAAGAATGATATCCCTAATGAGATCCCAGGATATGACAACACCAAGGACACTATGACTACGACTAGACTTAGCCCATTTTATTTTTTATTTTGAACTCGCTGAAGTAACTCAATTATGCTTTTCCCCCTCATGAAGTGCGAACATAAGTTGGACTCACAGGTGGACTCACAGGTGCTTAGTGCGCCGGAATACCCACGAAAAAACCCAGTAGTATCTACTCCGTCTTTTCGGGGCATCATGGAATGCATGTTAACGTAACACCCTGATTGTTGGCCTACCCATGTTAGCTCCACACAGTCACAGATACAAATACGAAGGGAAAAGGCGGTAGAAGCAATGCCTTCTCGCCGGTCTTTTTCGACGGATTCCATCAGTTCATTTGTTTAAAACAAATTACCCTTGGAGTATTCCCAGGTAATGAGAGAATCTCCTATTCTCTAAATTCCTCTCCTCCTTCTCTAAATTAGCTAATAAATGAGTTAGATATTATATATGTTTTATGTTTTACTTAGCAGCGACTTCAAATTGTATACTTTCATTCATACTTTTCAATCCCTTGCTTTTTAATGAACTCTAATTATTATAATTTTTTAACTCGTTTTTTTTTCTCAAAACTTGTTTAGGATTAGCACGTTCATTATCATACAAACAAACTCATCAACTTTATTATATTAGTATAGATATAAAAATAATATTATTTTTAACACATTACATTTGTTTCCTTGATAGATTAAATATTTATTTTATACTTATGAATAAAAAAAAAACAAGTAAGTTGTAATAATTTATTAATATTGATCTAAAACTACATAAAATGCACATCGTCTATACAGATCGGTATAACCAAATACAAACGATGATACTAAAAACGACACATACGAAACAGACAATAAAAAAACGAACACTCGAAAAATTAAATTGTTAAGTAGAAAAAATGTACTTGTATAATTTGTTCAAAGTTCTAACTATACTGTTAAAGACTTACATAGTTTAACGGGTTTCAGTTTACTTGAACATTGATTTCTCTCATCATTGATTTGACATTCGAAAGAAGAAGACAGCATTGTTTGACTAAACACGCCTTAAACAACATTTAATACTGAAGCCGTATGTAAATAATTTATTTGTTCAATGAAATTAAATATAAATGTGTTCATTTTATTCATAGCTTCAAATACCAAGTCTTATTTTTAACGCAATGAAGTGTTATGTCTAACTGAATCTCTATCAGATAGGTTCCCATAATTCTTAATTCTCTTTACGCTGTGATAGCCTTGAGTTCATTCTCATATTTAGCAACATATTTGCGTGTTGGGTCGTATTTCGCGACGAGTTGATCCCAGTAACTCTGTTCGTTGTTGATCAAATGACGGATTACAGTTCTCGTTCCTTTACGCTGGACTTCGGTACATTTCTCACACTGATTTTCCAATGCTTCCTTAATGTGAGCTGGTAAAATAAAAAAAATATATAAGTTTTTTTTTTTGCTGACGGTACTAAGCAAAAAAACCTTCACTTAAATAACAACGACAATTATTACAGTAGAACAGTTTGAAATCAATCGAATATAAATCGAACGAATTATGATTAAGCATTATAAATATGAACAAAAATCAGATCTTATTTTTATATATAAGATTTATAATTTAAGACTTAGACTCATTTATATGATACTTACTTTGAATACCGAAAGATTTTTTGTTTAATAGAAATATATGTAAAAAATATGACAAAACCAGTTAAGAATGAGTGACACATTAGCGAAAAAATTATTGTACTTAATATTTTTCTTATTAACGTTAATAGATTAAATTAAGTAATTGATGTAAACGACGTATGACGCAATATTTAATTGTGATCCAAATTGAGTAATTAATATATTATACAAGTCTGTTGTTTTGAAATATTATTCTAATTTATTGCAAAAAGTGAATTAGAGTCTTAATTATAGTGTTTTTGTATGAATTATGAAATAAAATGCATCGGACAATAAAATATATCCTACAAACAATATTTTGTTTTACATTCAAAACACAATGTTAATGTTTTTTTCTTAACTATTATAAAGGCTGAGGTTTCAGGGAAACTGATGTATATCGCTGTCTATGATTCAAAATGTAAAATATTTATAAGTTTTACAAAAAAAAAACTACCTAAGGCAATGAGTAACAACTCAGTAACAATATTACAAAAATATTTTGTTTAAATTTTAAGATGATCTCAGAAGAATATAATTTTATCGTATTAAATTATTAACATATTAAATAAATATAATTTCTCTAAGCAGTTTATAGTGTTTATTAATATTTTTTAAAATGAAATTGTTTAATCTATGTTTTTGTGGTTAAACGTGTTTATCAAGAACTAAAAGTTCGACTTGAAAAATTTTTTTACATTAGATAATCCGTTTACTGATACTATGTAAGCTGAAACCATAGAGCATATTCTGATAAAGAGCGATTCTGCGAATGTTTTGAAATTATTTTAGAAAAAAAAAGAATCATAAGGAAAAACAATATATGATTAATGTTAAAAACTATACTCACATTTTAATTCACGTCCGTCGTTTGTGCATTTGCCCTTTTCGAGCACGCACGAAATGTAAGCTGTTAATAACCTTCGGTTACTCAAAATTTCATCAATGTTAACTTTGTCAAAACGATCTGTGTATTTATCTGGACGAGCTGCGGCAAATGCAACTAATGCCAAAAAACATAATACAATAATGCTCTTCATTCTGAAACAAAATCAATAAATATTTAAAACGCCCATTTGTAATAACCCATTGGTTCTTATCGACGTTTAATTTATACGCTATACGCTTAAAACATACTATTCAACAATTTTAAGTCATAAAATAAATTTAAAACTGTTGTAAACATTAAGCAGCAATATTAAACTGCATTGCTAATTTTTAAGTACAAAAAATAAAATTATAAAAATACAATAGATAAACAAATATGTCCTTATTGTAAAATTGAATAAAACATATACATAAACCCATAAAAACGTCGTTCGTACGTCAGGACACACGAATAAAAATACTATTAAGAATATTCTATTCAAAAACACGAGTCACAAAAATTTAATAAGTACCTTAAGTTTGTCGTCAAATAAGAGCACTTTCAACGGTCCGAGTTGATTACTGAGTCCAGAGGGCGAGCTATGATTTGACTTTTTATACACTATTAAAAAACGAGATTTTTGGACGCGACAAAACAAGTTTCGGTAAGTACATAGTTCGCGGAACGTTTCGTCAGAGATGTCGTTAATTTATCTACAATCTTTAAGGCTGTTTGTCATTATGTTTTTTTTTTATATAACTGAATTAGCAAATTATTTTAAATTCTGTATGTCATCGAAATGAATGATTTTATTTATTATTTAATTACAAAGTTTGTTGATATGTTATGTATATCTATGAAAACATTCGATTTTTGCCGTACAAACAAAACTGTTTTCGAAAAACTCATCCCTACAGCAATTATTTAGTTAACATATTCAACAAAAAGTCGGAGTAAATAATGATCAACGTTTCTCGGTATGTATGTTTAGTGTTAACAACTGGACAGTGATGGACATGTGGTTAGACCATGTGCTTCTTATATGAAGATAACGGATTCTGTAGTCTTCAGACAAATAATAAAATGTAGAAAAAAAATAAAAAATAGTCCGGATTTTTTTTTATTATATAGGTAAGCGGACGAGCTAATAGGCTACCTGATGTTAAGTGGTCACCACCGCCTATAGAGAATGGCGCTATAAGAAATATTAACCATTTTTCACACCGCCAATGCGCCACCAACCTTGGGAACTAAGTAGTCCCTTGTGCCTGTAGTTATACTGGCTCACTTATCCTTCAAACCGTAACACAACAATAATAGGTACTGCTGTTTAGCGGTAGAATATCTGATGAGTGGATAGTACCTACCCAGACGGTTTAGCACAGAGCCCATGTGGAAATTTATAAGTAGGAAGTTTGTACACTCCTCGGAAAGGACGTAAAATTTTTGGCCCTGAATTCTTTCCGATCGTGTCGGTTTTACCGTCCCATCGGTTTATGAGAGTGAAGGATTCGAGAGTACACTTGTGTTTGCACGCACACTTGTGAACAGTAATCTTAACACTCTTGAGATTGAGCCATCGTGCACAAAATCAGTTAATACAATACATCGTCATGAAAATCAACGAATACCAGCTCTAAACATATTTAATATCTATATAATCTCGTACAGAATAATTATATCTCATTTTTTTTGTATTATTTTTACATGATATTTAAATTCATTTATATCTAAATATAAAATTATTATTGGGTTTAGATAATAAAATCGAATAACAAAATCCAGGAATGGTTTTACTATCTTAGCTGATACGAAAACATTGTTTTACGATTTATACGTTACAAGTCAATTTCTTATTTCAAAACAAGAAAAACATTTATAATTGATAGGATAATGATATATCATTCAACTGTCAATTGTCACAGTCATGTGACGTATCGGTAAATGGTACATCAAAGTGATGTTTAGTTACAATGTTGCAAATTCTTAGCTTTTTTTGTCTTTCTAATTTCAACGGACGCGTTGTCCGTGCCTTTGGTGTATCATTTACTATTTCGTGTTTGTGAGAGATAATAAACAAATCTGAACTGATTTTTTTGTTTGTTTTCCTTTGTAATGTCAAACTCGCTCTATTGATCATTAACATAGCTAAAAATAATGAACAGGTTATTTTATATATATTTTTATTATCTATAAAATAGGATGGTGGGGAAACGGTCGACATGACCTTTAGACATTGAGATAGACAGTGGCACTGTAAAAAATATTGACTAATCGCCAATGCAACACCAACTTTTTTGAACTTAGATTTTATTTCCCTTGTGCGTGTAGTTACTCACTCACTCACGCTACAAGCCAAAAAAAAAACCTAAGTATTGCTGTTTGACTGTAAAATATGAGATTAATTGGTTGAATGGGTGGATACCCAAACAGGCTAGTAGGTACAAAGTCCTACTAAGTTAATGTCAATGTTAAAAGGAACGTGATAAGAGAAACGTTCGTCTAAATATACTAAAAACGCCCTTTTTTACATGCGAAGCTACGATATCTGCTTGCTAATTAAAGTAAAATAATACAATACAAGTAAAATAAGTTTTGTTTTTGTTGCTTTTTTCTTGCATTGTATGTAACCAGCACCACAAGTGTGTGCAAATTTTAACGCAATCTGTGGAGTGGAAGTGGTTTCAAATCCAGTTGCAAGATTTGACCCACACATATTTACGCGTGAAGTTATATAAAAGCTTGTAAATACAATAAAGTTTAGATTATGTAAGACGTATCCTATACTATTATACGATTATCACATCTTACTGTTTCTCATAACTGTTATATTATTCAAATAACGACTGCGTTCATTTGATTTTATCTATACTTAGAAGAAAATATAAAACATTCCATATTCGAAGGAAGTATTATAAAAAAAATTAATCCCATTTTCAAAGATTTCGACGATAAAAATAAAAATATATTTATTAATAGGTAATTAAACATTTGACATTATTTGGTCGAGATTATATTTTAATTTATAAAATATAACACGTAAAATTATTCTTAAAAAAATATAACTTTAATAACAATATAACAAAAAAAAAACATATACGTTAAAAAAGTTTTATATATAAGTATGTACGTATAGTGTTATATATTGTTAATTAGTCATTAATTACCGCCTTCTTGGTTTTCTGTTTGACCTAAAGGTTGACTGGCAGAGAATACCTTCAGGCATTAAGTCCGCCTTTTGTCCAATTTACTTTATGGTGGTCAATAAAGTATTTAAATAAATAAAAATAAAATAAAACATTGGTAATTATATAACTAGGGATCAAGTATCAGCATAAATATTAAAGCGGCTAACAAGCAGATGGACCGAATTCTAATAATATGTGATTTCACCTAATGCCGTTAGGTTTCTAAGTCACCCTTCAAAGCGAACAGCTATACAAAATCACAACTTATTTGTAGAATAACAAATGGCTGGTACCACCCATATCAGTTGTGCACAGCTTTCTACTACCACTAAAGATTTATCATTTATTTTATTTTTTTGATAGAAATACGTATACTAAGCCTCCTTGGCTACCCGACAGGTTTTCATCTATACGTTGGTAATGAAGTAGCTTGTAACTTAGCAACGATATTGTAAACGCTCTGAACCTTATAATAAAGTATAAAATATACGAGAATAACAATGACATTACGTGAACGTTATTTGTAATAGCAATTATGTTAATTTGATTTGTATATATTTAACTTTCAATGATTTTTCTATTTCTCGGTAAGAAATACAAAACATGTTGTATGTTAAACAGTAATGACGCAAGATACTGTGCAATAAATAAATTAGTGGTCACATTAACTGCGTTTAGCGAAACCATTAGTAATTGTAATTAAAGGGAGCGATTATATATTTATGAATCATTCTTTCGTTTGTAAATATATATGTTCTGTGAGTAGAGCTAGGTCAGTGGGTTGAACACGTGGATTTCAACATCGCATATATAATTAGCTCACCATTATTATTGCTACTAGTTAATACATAATATATGTATGTTCCGGTGGCTAACAAAAGGGTCCTCGATATAAGAGAAATCTGCTCAGTAATAAATTGGCAGTTTCCTATCTCCTTTTTATTGTTTTATATATAACTATATGCATATAATAAAATTGGAGTGTCAGTTTGTAATATTGAAATAACCGTTTTTTACTGAATGCATATGTACGTATACTCTGTACATACACCAAAATATATATATTTTTTTATTTTTGTTGTCACGGATGGACCGATTTTGACGGGACTTTCACTGGAAGATAGCTGATATAATAAGGAGGAACTTAGGCCACAACAATAACTTTTTTATTCAATTCATACACGCACGAAGTCGCGGGCACAGCTAGTATATAATATATAACGTATGTGTGTGTCATATGTATAACCTCCACGACAACTCGCAATTACTAAAATAATTAACTAATTAAAAGTTTTAACAAATCTATTTATAACTTTAGTAATTGCCATACTATAACTATATATGTGCAATTTATATATATTTGTTAAAGATATAAACATCGAAGAGTGCTATCAAATGTTCTATTTTAAATAGGTGTTTAGTGTACTAAACATCAAAATTTACTGATTTTCGTTCAAGTACTGGTTCACGTGCGTTCAAGTTTTTGGAATATATTATTATAAAATATATTTATTTTTTAATATATTTAAATTGAAATCTTGTTGCTAGTTTATCTGTTTACCACGTTATTTTATAAACATCCATTTGCTCTGAGTCTGATAGGGCAAGGCCAATTATTCCATTTAAAGTCAGTAAATCACGTGCATGTCCTAATAAAGGTCGTACATTTTACACAACGTATGCTATAACAGTCCTTATGTATTTGACGTTTAAAGACTTAATTCGCAACAAACTGGATATTACATATCATGTGAAACTGCATATAATTCTGTCGTATTGACATTCTGTTTCTCAAAACTAGCCTGTCTACACATGAAACTTGGTGATTTTCCTCTTTTTGTTTCCTCTTACAATTAACTGATTTAATACAAAATAATGATTTATTTAACATAAATTATTTTAAATAATAACTACATCTTATATAACTGAAAATCGGACTATGAACAGGAATATTTTGATAGGTATCGAACACCTAATTAGGTGTTTACAGCATTTTTTTTAAATTCAGGTTTGAATGGTACGTGGTCACCACCGCCCATAGACAATGGCGTTGTATGAAATATTAACCATTCCTTACATCACCAATGCGCCACCAACCTTGGGAACTAAGATGTTACGTCCCTTGTGCCTGTAGTTACACTGGCTCACTTATCCTTCAAACCGGAACACAACAATACTGAGTACTGCTGTTTAGCGGTAGAATATCTGATGAGTGGGTGGTACCTACCTAGACAGGCTTCCACAAAGTTTTCCTCATCCATCTATTTAATCAATCTAATTTCTACAATAATAATAAATATTATAAAGCAACTGTCATTAGAACTTCTTACGGCTTCAAAGCCGTGCATAGAGATCCAGTGCTCCACTAAAATATCATACTTAATGGCTATTATAATTATCTATGATTATAGTTATGTCTAGATAAGATTGTCAAAGCTGTAAATACTTGGCCATCAGTTGGTAACTAAGTATGCACACTAAAGTAAAGTAGTACGATGTTTTGCGACTATTCAGCGTAGTACAGTACAGTTCACGCACACCTAAATAATAAAGTTGGCTCGTTTATTTTAGTTCTTTTGTAACGCGACACTCTATCTCGGCATAAAAATAATCTATGATGAATTTTTCATCTCATTTCATTTTTCGCAGAAATACCATAACTCTTGCATGATTCCCACGGCCATGGCTAGTACTAGAGCTATTTTTAATTTTAGTAATATATTTTTCTATTAAAATAGTGTGTTTTCCATACCTCTAGTAAGAATTTAAAAAAATCTTGATTAAATAATAACATATATCACTTAATTACGTTGTGCGAGAAGTATATTTGCATTTGGCCGTACAATTCCAACGTTTCCTCGAAACATTGTCAACATATTATACTTCAAACCGCTTCAACAAACAGCACAATGCTATAATACTATATAAAATAGTTACTTTTCACCTACGCCTTCTAGTTGAAAATTAAGAAAAAAAAAAAAAGACAATTTTTAATAACATTTGCACAGAACTATACAACGTGTTACGCGCGGTTTAACCGCATTAACGTTTCTCAATAAATGGACTACCCAACCTATATCTATTATTTTTAACCAGATTTGTAGATGACATAACCACTAAGCAACAACACAGTATTGTTGTGTTGCGTTTTGAAGGGTAAGCCAGTGTAACTACAGGCACCATTGACGTTACATCTCAGTTCCCAAGGTTGGTAGAGCATAAGCGATAAGGAAACTGTTTAAACGTCTTATTGTGCCGATGTTTAAGGGAAGCGATGACCTATCAATGCTTTAAAAATACTACGGTTAGTGCGTTCAATCAAACAAATATTTTAATTAACAGAATTGATATTTAAACGTATATATAACTTTAACTAAAGTCAATAACCTACAAGTATTCTTTATTAATTTTAGACACACATCACGACAATAGACCAGGAATTTATTTAAATTAAATAAAAAAATCATCTGCACATGGTCTTACAATTCAGGTTTATTTTTTGTGACGTTTAATATCAAGGTGTAAGCCAGACCGGTCTTAATCTTTTACGTCAGAGATTATTACTTGTAAAAACCCCGAGCGCAAATAATATCTTCTGTCAAGTGACGTTGTGTTGTTAATACTTTTCAATGCTGATTATTTTTAGGTCGTTGAATATTCCTGTTTTAATTTTATTAATACCCATTTTATTTTCAATCATTTTCCATGCAGTTCTGGATGTTATTCTATCTTCTTTGGAGCGATCGTATTTGTATACGTTAAATGTTTTGTGAAATTAACGATTTTTTTATATAACACAAGCCTTATTTGTCTTTTAATAGTCATTGATGTTCTTATTTTTCTTTGAAACTAAATGAAAAGCTTGTTTTAAGAGATGGATCTAAAATATCATTAGCCTGTAACTTCAGACTCTCAAACGCTATAATGCCTCTGTACCGTTGAGCTGTTGAGATTTTATATAGTTAAATAATTTTTGGAAGCGTCAACTATTAACTATTTGAAAGAAAAAAATATACAAATGTGACAAAGTTACTAATATACAACGAATGTTTATTGTTATATCTAAAATACCTTTTGTTCACATATATCATGTTTGAAAAATACAATACCCTGCGTCCAAATCAGAAATCTAGTTGGTTCTAGCATTGATCACGACAGAAATAGATAAATAATGATATATCTATATTGGCACAAATACAAATCATATATTTTTTTTAAATATTAAAGCTAAATTTACAACTACAACTTAATATCTGTAACAATTTATTTTGTTTTTAACTGTCTTAGTAATATTATTATCTAGAAGAAACATCAAATCGAATCAAAATATACTTTTGCAAGCACTTTTGAATCGTTTCTAACAAAATTGTTTCAAATTTAAAGCTACCGCCTGTTTGGAATTTAGATTCTACTGCGTAGAACCGGCAAGAATCCCTTTTCCATTATTTGTAAACTTAAAGTTATGTCAATTAAATACAATTACATTTAACAGTACGTCGTGTCTGAAAGTCAACAAGTATTAAAATATATGATTGTTTAACATTTATATAATCTTGTGAAATATTATAATTATCACATGTAATTTTATTAATGAAAAGGAATAAATAAACTAAGCTTAGGCTGGGTCTCCTCTGTATATTCTACATTCTGAATCAGTGGCAACTTTAGATACGATTCCAAAGTAAGTATTTTATAAAAGCCTACGTTGAAAAAAGTACCTATATTTATATGTTGTACTATACACGTTAAAAATAAATATATGAAACCGTTAATAGTACCAGTTATTACCATTAATTATTATTTAAACTCACAATCAGAGGATATTGACTTCATTTTTTTTACCATTTAGTACAACTACGTGCGTTGAAAGAAAAATACATAAGAAATACTATGCTTAAAATGAAAATATAATGTTATTGTTTGTTAATGGAAATTCCTGGAATACGATCGCAGCACCTCCCAGCGTGGCCGTAGCCAGCAATTCATTTCGAGGGGTTGAGTAATAATTTTTATTTTATTTTGAATATGATATAAAAAAAAAACATTTTATTTTTCCTAAATACAATTTAATTCAAAGACAACCGGATGATAAGTTCGTCACGCTGAATACTCTTCAAGGCCTATCTAGTTAGTCCGGACTGTTTAGTGCTGTTTCTCAATTTGTTTTCAACCTCAACGAGGAAAAATACACTCTAGTGTTGCTCCCGGCGCACATGTTCAGGAGAAGCTTGTGAATCATAGGGAACATTATTACGTTACAGTTGTTCAGAGCTTTAGTGGGAGTGGCTTAGTGGGCTATAGCGCAGTAACCATTTTTGACCACTTCGCTTGCCACACTATAAACTACACTCAAAATTGAGGGTTGTAAAAGTAGACTTCGCTATGTAGGTCACAAGTGCTGGCTCTAAGCTTCTGTGGCATCAGTAATAATAGCGTTCTTTTAAATAATTAATAATAATAAAAGGGATAAATGAAGGGCGTGTGTAATATTCATCTGGAGTGTCAACAGCTACATTCCTATGGATGTTGACGCCTCACCCTCAGTGGGGAAAGCAAAGCTGTTTAGTCGCTTAGCTTGATTCTCAGTTAACTTATAAAGTAATGAGAAATGTGCCTCAGAAGTAATTACAACGTTGAGGTGGTCACATGCTGTAGCGAAATCTCAAAACTTTTAAATATTTTCAAAAATGGATTTTTATTGAAAAAAATTACGTCAATCAAATTGTTGGCTATGTTTAGATTATAAATGGTGACCAGCAATTAGTTAGCTGCTTGCGAAGTCCCTCTTTATCATATGCTTAATATTTTCAAAGCATGCGCTGCAGCCAAAATAATTTAATCAAAATGCATCATACCGTTTTGTCTTTCGACCCATCGAGTTTCGCACATTGCTATTAATATCTTGTGTCTAGAATCTGGCATAAGACTATTGATTGATTCTGTTAGTACAGTAGTGCAAATGCGTGAAAAAAATCCCGACACAAGTTAATTTACCTAAACCCTTAAATAGGCTCCTCATTTAATAAATTAAGTGAATGATCATTACAATGCATTTAAAATGCTCGTGAAAATTTTCTTCTTATTATAGTTTGAGCACCGCTGAAACTTCCACTCATGATAACCTGAACACCCTGGACGAAACCTATGTATATGTACCTATATATACACAAGTGGCCCAACCAGACTTCGTCCGGGTGAAGTAAGAATTTTATTAACCTTCGGATCGTAATGCCAACCGACACAAAAAAAATATTCATAGAAATCGATCCGTTTAGGAGTTCACTAACATAAACACATACACAAAGATATTTTACATATATAGAGATAAATTTTATTATAAACGTTTTCGTATTTCGTTACAAACATTCATTTAGCCAAAATGGCTATGTATTAGAACACGTATATCTTAACCACCGATTGAGTTTCAAGCACGACTGAATTTTCATTTTCATTTGTATTTGTAATTCACATCGTGCTTGCGGTCAAGTAAATCATCTTGAGAAAACCTATATGTGTTGGATGAATGTCTGCCACATGTGTGTCCGTTACCAATATGCGCAGAGGGCATGCGCCAAAAATCTTAAGCCAACGAAGCCTTTAAATGCCCTTAAGCTGACGCTTATAGGCCGTGCGAGCATGTATATGCCGTCATGATTCTATTCAGTCACGAAAGTGACTGAAAGTCACGCTGAATTATCATCTGCTTACAAAATGTCTAAGTGTGCGTGAGATATTTTATGTTAGAATTAGGACAAAAATTTACAAACTAGGTTATAATTTTAATGCACGCCGATAATTCCACATGGAGGGATGAACTTCTTGAGTGAACAGATATGTTGAATCAAATGGTCACCTTTAGAGCGCGAATAGTAAAGTCACGTTATTGTATCGGACGGTGCCACGGCCACAAGTCATTCGATCGTTTATACAACTATTAGGTATAATAGCCGTATGATCTGTGAGTATGAGGGTTCCTTTGTATACCTGCATAAAACAATGGGAGAAAAGAAGTGTCATGATAAATATCAAAAAGAAATCTTGTAGACCACCTCTAACCACAAACAACAAGTTTAGTCACAGCGCATTTTAAATACACGTATTATACTTATTCTGGTCAATAGAGACAAAACATTTTAATCTTACACTACTATCAGGCCCGTCTCAATCAAGGGTGTAGGGCGTACAATAACCCGGGTGCCGTGTCTTGGAGTTCACTTTGACTAGTCTTGAACACGATTGTTATAGAAGCACTCCGGCAGGTCTCTTAAAATTCTTTTATTTAACTAGATTAGAGCACCCAAACTCTAGTTGTGTTACTGTGGGCAAGTTTTTCTAATTCAAAAAGAAATATCATGCCAGGTATACGATAGGTATCCGTATGCCAAAGCACTAGTAATTGAGATTTAAGCGGGTCACTTTAAAAATAAACACGAGATCAAAACAAAGTTTTTTGGTGATTCAGCTGAGTAAGAACTACTCCTACGGTATGTAGTGGAACTTAAATTAAATTTAAAATATTTTTACTGTTAGTAGGTAAGAACAAATAAATAGACTATTTGTAAAAATTTTTTTTTTTAAGTTAATATTTCTACCGCCTAAGCAATTAAAGTAGCTAAACCTGAGAAAAGTCTTCAAAAAGTAATTTCAGTGAATCTCTTAGTTTTGCTGATTTTTATAATAGACAACAACTTCCATTACAACAAATACTCTGGAGGAAATACTTTCACTACTGAGTTTAGCTGTAACTTACATACACGTCACCCTTTAATCATTCTCAAATATCTCATTATTTTTATAAATATTTTTTTATTTAGCACGAATGGCATCACGAATAATATTTTTTTTTTAAATACTGTTGTAAAATCTTTCAAACAGCTGTATGAAAGAGCTACAGACTTTATGCAGTCGAGTAAAGGGCGTTGTCATTTTGGTTTCATTTCTTGATAGTTTATTAGTTAAATATTGATATTTTAACCGTTAATTTGATAAAATAAATGCTTTTAGCATCTCATTTATGTTCTCTACGATGAAAATAAGGAGGAGAAATAGTCCAAGGATCGATTCCAATGGATCCTAACAGAATTCACAATAGTGATGTTAATTTTAAAATTATTATAGTAATAATCTAGTCATTCACTTGAAGGCAAATACTTCAGAGCAATGATGCAAATACAAGAAAACAAATATTTATTTTACACGGTTAAGAATCAAACATAAATATTAATATTCAAACAAACATATATGTCTAAGAGAACTTATCATTGGTTTAATAAAATTGTTTGCTTCGTATTTTTAAAGCTCTTTAGTTAGCTCCGTCTGTATTTTCAATTAAATTCAAATTTAGTCAAGAAACGAACAGAATTTTTAAAGCTCCATCAAAAAAGCCAGCAGTCCCAAAAAGTGATTTTACTTAAGTTAATTTTAATGAAGTCACATATCTTTTCAAATTCGTGTGAATCACTGTCGCTCTCTTGCCGTTATTCTTTTATATAGGTATTCTTAATACGAACTTATGGGTCCCGCAAAACTTCGCTTTTATTCAAAAGTTTTTTGGGACTTTCGTATCTTTATTCCTATCTCTAAAATTAATTCTTTATTTAATTGTAACGATTTAGTAAATTGCAATCAAGAATCCTCTTTAATTTTCAGCACATCTGGCTGGAGTGGCTGGAGTTCTTCAAAATTAGAATATAACCAATTTTTGCATGTGCAGCTATCGTCCCATAATCACTGGTACAAAAATCGACTTACGGACATATACTAACAAATGAACATTTCTCAATTTTTTTAGACTTTTACTAACCAATGGATGGGCATTGCAAGTGTAAGTTGTATAAAGGATTTCATATATCTCAGATTCAGTTGGTTAAAATTCTAATGAGATGATGTTTTGATTTTAAAAATAAAAATATTTATTTAAGAAATATTACCTATTATTTATAAATTTATAAATAATTTTAAACATATGCTTTAAATGTATTAGTTAAAAACGTAAAACAAATAAACATTCTTTTATGTAGGTAAAACTAACATTACCAACTATAAAATGGCTTGCATGTTGTTCATAGTAATTTTCATCAATCAGAATACATTAAAAACATCAATTTCTTGGATAATATACCTGAATATTATGTCTGCCAGTATAAAAGAGTATTTGTACCCTGACTACAGCAAAGTTACAATATTTTTTTTATTTAGTACTCTTTCTCTCATGCTGTATTACTGACTTAAATTTTATACCAGGTACGGTATACTATTTGTAATATTTCTCTATCATGCCGTGATATTGGCAGAATAATTTATGCATGAGCAGTGTGTACCTAATTCAGACTTGTGCTCTCAGTTTTGTTTGGCTAATAATATACATATGTAAATTGTAAACTATAAAATGTTTTCATCTATATATCTCGTCTTCATATACTTCACGAGAAGTCTGATAAAAAAAATTACGTAATGCATATACATCATTATTTGCTACCTCTACAGTAATTCCATTTATTTCTAACAATATTTTATTCAGAATAAAGCTTTATTTATTTATTACATTCCTAGTCATAAAATTTAATAATTTTGTTTTATAAGATTTTATTTACCTTGTTATATGTAAGGGAAAATCTTGAAATTAAATTTTAACCCACTTCTGTAACGAGTTGAGCTGAAGTTTAAAATACGCTTTCTTTCGTAACAATACATGTATTCAATAAACTTTGTTTTTTAAACTTTCAGTTCATGTTGAAAATAATTTACTTAAACGATTATTGTGTACCAGTTTTCAACTTGGTGATATTTGAAACTTTTTAATAATAAGAATTATTTAATTTCAGTGAAATAGAATGAAACGTTTTATATCGAGCATATTGGTTCTTTACTTTGTTTACCAATGTAACTGTGAAAACTCCACATACACAACAATGTACGACGGTGTAAATTTAGATGAAATTTTGAGCAGCGACAGATTGTTAGCGGGATACGTGAACTGCCTCCTTGATAAAGGACCTTGTACTCCGGATGGGAAGGAATTAAAAAGTAAGACTATACAAACCTCCAACAGTTGCTATTACTAATATATTTCTTATCAAAGTCCCTTTCCCGCTTTAACCTTTTATAACTATGGTAAAATATGGTTGTTCTACATATTTTAGTAATAATTACAATGTTCTTCTACTATATTGATATCACCCTAGTTTATCCCAACAATGCAATGACATAACGAATTTTAAAACCTTAATCCCAATTTTTGGGATGCCAATGAATATAATATACTATATTTTTTAAACGGAAATCTTTTTTTGCATAGTAAATACGTAGACAAAAAAATATTTTTAATAAAGTAATAAATTTATAAAAAAAAAAGTCTGCGGCTACAATTCAGAAACGGTAAAAGTGAAATTTAATAATTAAGTATATTATTATTTTTTATATTTTTCTCATTGTTGTGAAACGATTTTGTTTCATTGAGTGTCAAATCGTCCCTGTTTTTCTACACTTCAAAAAAAATATTAATCAGTTTAATTATAAATGTGTTTTACGACAGGAAACCTACCAGATGCGATTGAAAATGACTGTAGTAAATGCACCGAAAAACAGCGTGATGGTGCGGATAAGGTCATGCATTATATCATCGATCACAAGCCAGAAGATTGGAAAAAACTCGAAGCAAAGTAAGAGTATATACATACTAATACATAAATTTAAAACCAGTGTTAAGTTTAGCTTCAAAAATGGACTGACGCCTTTAATCAATCGATGAGCAAAAACGTCTTAATGTGCATATTTTATTATTGCGGATATTTTTCTACCCATATAGGCTTACACAACGAGCTGAAATATACCTATGCTTAGATATAAGATATTAAGTGGTATATCTATGTACAAGCTCGGTTGGCGAGCCCCTATACATCACTTATTCTATAAACTCATAGCAATACAGTTTTTCAATTTATAGGATGAATGTTCTCATGGACGGAAGCGCCTAGAGGTAGCATTTGTTTAATATTTCGTACAATGTCAATTTCTATATACAGAGGTGACTTACCATCGATGGTCGATATACCCGTCAATCACAAATATTATGAAATTCATTTCACATTAATATATTTAATTTTTGTCTCAAACGGATCGTGCTAGTTTTTCACTTAGTTTTTGTTTTAGATGTACCTCAGACGATAATAATATATTTTTTTATTATTTTAGATATGACTCGGAGGGCACATATAAATTGAAATACATAACAAGTCAACAAAAGGTCGAACCTGAATCAAAGGAAAACAAAAACGATAAAGGTTACGAAGACGACGATGACGACGATGATGTCTCATATAACAAAGGTCCGACTCCTAGAATGGATTCTAATGAATAACTGAATTTTGAAACCTCTTATTAACATAACATAACAATACAACCTAAGCAAACTAGTTTTTGAGAAATGTATTTATATTCGAAAGTCGCTAATAAATATTTGGGGAATAATGCTCTGTTTAATTGAAAACTTAACTTAAATTTACTCATAAAATTTAATTACATAAAACGCTTATGATAAACCAGATTTAGGCAACAGTGAAATGTATACATTAATGTATTTTCTCCATTGCGTATCTTTTCACTCTCACTTTCACACCAGGCATAGTGTATCTATTTCTTGCGTTTTCAATGAATTCAGGATCTCCCTTTATTTTGAATTTTGATGTTTCTTTTTTAAATGGTTTCTTTTCTGGTAAAATTAGTAGTGCTGACCTAAAATCATATATTGAAATATTTTAAAATATACATTTAATTTAAATAAATGAAACCAATACTGTCAGCAATTTATAAAAGGCAGGAGTTTAAATAACAATATGAGAATTATATAATTAGAGAAATTATCATTGTATTAATATCTTACGCGTTTATTTTATCCCAGTATCCTTTGAATTTTGTTGAGACTGTCGTACCTGGTGAGGAAGAGCTTCCACGCAACAGGATCATGGGCCATCATAGATGCTACAATTTTTCCTGCGCTTTCTTTCTGTTTTATAGAACACTTAGCGCAATCATCTTTTAATGCTTGGATGAGAACACCTTAAAGTATCATTCAAATCAATTAAATTATTACATATACTATAATTTATTTAATTTCATAAAATCTTAAATTATTTTGTAAATACTGATTTAAGTATGGTATGACATATATATGTTAGATATGAAACGAGTCTGTCTGTCTGTTACTTACAGAATATACTTACGTTCTAATATCAGACATATTTTATGGTGTAAATTGGCTTTAGAAATTTTAACTAGATTTTTTGAATAAAAGGTTACTTACTACTTAAGAAAAAACTAGTCCATAATACAATAACTCTAAACAATTAAACTTACTTTTTATTTCGCCCATAGATTTAGAACAGTATCGGTCAACAGACATCAAGCACTTAACATCTTCGGCTGGTAACGGGGCAATAGCTTCATTGAGATTTGTTTTTTTCTTCAACATATCTGATTTCTCTGCGTTACTTATGACCTGATTTATAACAAACAAATCTTCGTCTCCGTACACTACATTGTACCCCATACTTGTCACTCCGTCGCTTAAGGTCCTGTCCATTCCTGAAGCGATCATATCTGCTGTAATTACTATAGACAGGCACAAAACAGTTAATATTGTAGACAACATCGTGTTTCAATCAATACCAAAGCTGTATTGACGTTCGATTGGTAGTAAAGAAATATAATAGCTTGATGCTGCAACAAAACGTGATTAAAAACTAATTGAGCTTGTATACATTTGTTTAGTTTGGAAAAAGAGAATTTTCCAGGTGTTACTAACTCTTGTCATTATTCATATAATTTAAAGGGAAAAAATGATGCCAACTTGGCTCAATTAAAACAATATAACTAAGTTCTTATATAAGATCACTTAATTGCCTATATTATAAATAGCGTTAAATCCGCTTGTTTTATTTACTACATCAAACAGTGTTTTCTTTTATTGTGATATCTTTACTACAATTATATATGTATATCCATCCATCCTCCTACCCTCATCCCAATTTAACTTGGGGTCGCCGCAGCATGTCCTCTTCTTCCATACTTCTCTGTCGGACGTCATCTCACAATTATATATGTACGAGTATATATAAAATTTTATAATAAGAGTAGTAAGTGTCTATCCTGGATGGAGTGGTCTCGGCATTCTGGTTATTAGTCTAGTTATTTACTGCATTAACTAATCGAAGTTAATAAATTAAGTTAAATTTTATATTGTATTTATTATATACATATTACAATTAACAAATCAGAACTGTAGTAAAAACTGAATATTTTATTCTTAAATATTTACTATTACAAATAAAATTGCTACAATAATGTAAACTGTTGCGAGCCCCTGACCATTCCAATATTCGGGACGCGGCATCGTCAACAAACAGCCTTCATGTATTCTGCATGCCAAGTACGTTCGTAAACAAAAACTGTGTCTTCTTTGGTAATTACATATAACAAATGAAGAACATCATTCCATTTTATGTCAAAATAGATAAATTTCATATGTATTTTATGGCTTCCTTCGCATAGGTTTATTTTTTAATTATATATTATTTTATCCACTTCAATGAAGTTTTTGAATTATAAGGGAACAGACATGCACGTTATCCTTAAAAAGTAGCCTATGTCCTTCCTTGGGATTTAACTTGTTTCATACCAAATTTTATAAAATAAGGTTCATTGGTTTAATCTTAAAAGTGTTACATACACAGACAGACACAGTTACTTACGCATTTATAATATAAGTGCATACTTTTAACGAAGAAATAAATCATCTGTTCCCTATATCCCCAATTCAATCAAATTCTATTGTTTTGAAGGATTTTTGGACTTGGGTTCTGAACCATAAAATATGGTTTTGCTTTGAGAGACCCTAAATTTTAAAGATTTAATAAAAATCAATTTAATGTTTCATTGTATTTTTTCTGACGTCTTTAATATAATTTATAGAAAAGCAAAATTATAGACAAGTACCAAAACATCTATTTATTTATAAAGGCATTTCATATGGTTAACTATTATGATTACATATACAAAAACCTGCCCACCATTTCTTAGCAACATAGGAAATCAACTACTTTGCTAAGCTTATTAACATATGTTACACAGTTATAATAAAACTCCAGTAAAAATTTGTTGAGTTATAATTCACGAAATTCTCTGTAGCAATCCGAAGTTTGGAAGTTGGAAATGTTAACATTCCCGTGTCCCGGAAAGCAGCTGTGGGGCTATTACGGTTAAAGCATAGCAACTGTTGCTATTAAATATTTGTTGTTTATTGATATCCAATCAAATCAAAAAAATACAAGTCAATATTATGGTACTATGCAGTAGCATAATTATCCATAATACTGATTTATCGACTGCAACATTTATTAATCCACAACCAATATAATATAACCGTAATAGCCCCACTGAACTCACTTCGGTCATGTCACCGAGATCAGATTGCTATCTCATTTGATTTCGATTGAGGGAATAGCAAGTGCACCCGTGGTTGCTCACAAACTTGAGCACTATAATATTTAGTAGGTACTAATAGTCTACATTGTATAATACTATTTACTTGGTGGTAGGGGTTTGTGCAAGCCCATCTGGGTAGATACGACCCACACTTCATATATTCTACTGCCATACAGCAATATTTAGTATTGTTAAGGTTTCAAGGGTGACTGAACCCGTGTAACTACAAGAACATCAGTCTTTCCAGTTCCAGTTTCCAAGGTTGGTAGGGTATTGGTGATGAGGAATGATTAAAACTTTTTACAGTACCATTGCCTATGCGCAGTGGTGACCACTAATGGCGGCCCATTTGCCGCATACCTGAATATTTTTTATTAAACCTAATTATTTTTATACCATTTCGAAGGTCCCTATCTCTACCTCGCAGGCTTCTAGTGGAATACAAGACCAGAAATATTGCCAAAAAATTTATAATACCTAAGCCTTTCATGGATCCCTCGATAATGGAGCAAATTGTCATAATACGTCTTCAGTCTGACAGCTAAACCATAATATATTGTAAACAAGCGACGAGAAACTCTTCTGACCCACCCGCGCCAGTCGTCGATGCACTATTGTCATCCGACATAATTACTACAATTTGTGAGATAAATTGACGTTTTTAGGGTTAAGATTTAACATGCGTCTCAAAAGATTTGGTATCTAACACAAAACAAAAAATGTCTAAATAGACTAGTTCCTTAGTTCGGTCAGTAAAATAGGTACATTCTTACTCTTATTTATAGAACTAAAATAAAACTGGCCCTCATTAAACCCTTGTGTAGGCCTGTAAGGCGAAATTGCGTATAAGTTGCCTACTATAACTAAAATAATAACTGTACTTATTATTATACCTATTATTACTAGCTAACCTGGCTTCATACGGGTAATAAGATCTATATACAACTTTCAGGTTGAAAAGCAAACATTAAAAGCTAGGAAAGTTTTAATTCTCACCTTTTCTCTACTATAATATGCATGCATTATACGTATAAACCTTCTTTTTGCATCATTGTTATTTGATGAAAACCGCACTAAATTCCGTTGCGTAGTTTTAAAGATCTGAGCATACAAACGGCTGGAAGCGATTTGTTTTAGATACTGGTATTATTAACGCGAAAGTAAGTCTGTCTATCTGTTAAGCTATCTCAGTTTAACCATTGAATTGAATTTGCTGAAATTTGGTACGAAGCAAGCTCGAACCCCAAGAAAATACATAGGCTACTTTTTATACCTAAAACCTACGACCGCCACCCCTAACACGCAAGTGAAAACTATTTAATTATAAATAAATTGTGAAATAAAAAATTAAAATATTTTTCAGCTTTATTTCTTTAATAATTCCTCCAATTTTTCGGAAGCTATTGACATATCAAGTTTATTATCAGTAGTTTTGGATAAAATTCCAAGTAACGCCTTAAAAACTTTAGTTTTTCCATCCTTATATTGTTTGACTAATTTAGGATTATTTTCTATGACTTTGATACAACTGTTCACAATCTCGGCTTCGTCTGTTACTAGTAACCAGCCTTTTTGTTTTATTATGTCCATAGCGGACGAGTCAGTGCCTTCAAGAAGCTCATCAATAGTTTTACGGCATACATCTAAACTTATTTTCTTATCTAATAACAAATCAACTAAATCCTCTAACTGGTTCACTGTTAACGGACAACATGTAGCGTCTAATTTTCTTTTATTAAGTACTGTCAGTAGATCATTAAGCAGGAGATTGGCGACTTTGGTTGGATTCCTAGCTTTAACTAAGGTAATGGTTTGGAAAAAATCTAATAAAACAGGTTCGTTCACAAGCTGCACTGCTGTTTCGGGACGTAATTCATAATGTTTTATTAATTTTGTTCTAGATTCTTCTGGTAATTCTGGCATTTTATCTTTGATGAGTGGTACGCTTATGACGTCTTGACTATCTTCTTTTGTTCTGAGGTTAACCCTTAATGGAGGAAGGTTTGGTTCGGGCATAAATCTGAAAACAAAATTTATCATTATTAATTATTCACATATTGAGATTTTGTTACATGGTAGTCTGCAATTGAAATAAGACTTGTAAAAGATTATTTCAATGTTTAAAACTCTAATTCCCTACTATTATATAATACAATTTTATAAAATATAATTACTGTTGACTTACAAAATTGTTTGTATGTATATGGTACAAAATTATGAAACATTAAACAATGTACCTGTAGTCTTGTACAACTTCTTTGTCTCTCATGGGAATAGTGATCTTTGCTGTAGCATCCCAGGATCGAGTTTCATTTACAATGCGTCCACCATCTTCCAATATTGATCTTTGGCGTTCTATTTCATGACGGATTGCGCCCGCCACGCCGCGCACTGAACCTATATTTTTAATCTGTAACAAGAAATGAAACTAAACTAAAATATGTATCACTACATAATATAAAACAAAGTCGCTTCCCGCTATCTTTCTGTCCCTGTGTATGCTTAGATCTTTAAAACTACGCAACGGATTTTGATGAGGTTTTTTTATTAGATAGCTTCAAGAGGGAGGTTTATATGAATAATATAGTAAAGAAACACTGATAATTTTAGGGATTTCTAATGAGATTTCGTAAATAAACACATTTTTTGTGCTAACATTGCAAAAGCAGGCTGAACTCTAAGAGACAGATCAAAATAATTTACTACAGTATTGAAAATCTTAAAAAGGTCTACAAAAATAACATAAAACATATGTCATCTCTTAGGGATAGCCCACAATAACCATTTTTTATTCTTTACTTTTTACGAGAAATAATGGCATATTTTCGAAGCGATTTTAAGCAATACAGCAATAATTCTTATGCAATTGGGTACCTTAAATACATTGTGCATTTAATATATATCAATACGGCCCTTTACAGCATGTAATTTAAATAGATATTTTCGAAGATATTACAGATTTAAAAAATAGCTGTGAACGTTGTATATAAAGGCATTCTGTAGTATATTTAGTACCAGCATTGCACCCGTGCGAAGCCGGGGGGCGGGGGGGAAGGCTAGTTACTTCATTAATTGTAACTAATTTGATTTCCATTAATAAAATAATGATGTGTCGTGGGCCAACCGGTTGAAACGAAGTTGCTTTCGCTATATATTATATTTTAAATGACAGATATATTGAAATAAATTAACAAATAAAATAAATAAAATTCTTATAAAATATCCCATGTGAATTAAAACAATAGCACAAATAAGTTTAAATAATATTATACAAAACTATATATAATGGAAAGAGGGAGATAAAGAGAGGGTAAGGTCCTTACGTGACGATTTCTGTCAATTCACTCTAGTGTTAACCTCGTATAAAAACTTCGTTCCAAAAATTAACAAAGCAACAGACAAATAAAACTATTTGAAATAATAGTACATATGTTACATAATTAACATTTCTTTTTTTTTAACTATACAACAAATAATTATTCTTGTTGGATCGGAACCACAATCAAATATTAAAATAACCAATCAACACAGCTGATTATTTATCACTTATAAAACATAACTTAACTCAAGTCAATGATCTTTACAGCAATGTTAATGGTTTAATGATAATTACTTATCAAGTTTTTTAAAAATGATTTTATTGTTAAAATATAATTACCTAATGATACTCAAAAATTTAATAGAATAATGTGGTTGAACCACTTTCCTATCTTAATTTTAATACTGATAACTTTTATTTATTTTATATCTATTTATTATACAGTAATTTGAAAATTCCCATCATTGGTTACTATGCATCTATAGTATTATATAAAACTAGTGTTAAAATATTGTCACGATAATTGGATAAGCGGACACACACTAACAGACATACTACTATCCATTTTGTATCAGAACAAATATATATATTTATATAAGTGTTCAAAACTTTTATTCAACTACATCTGCTACTATTTGTGGTTACAATTTTGAAACTGAGTTTTATATCAGTTCCTTTCAATGAATACAGATTAATATTTCATACACTGTAGCCCTGATGTCAATTCAATCTTGTATATGATCGTCAAATTTTATTTGATTTAATACTTAAATTGATTAAAAATGAGCTGTCTTTTTAATTATCTATTTAATTTTGGGAGTAAAATTTTAATTAAAAGTTTATTTTCAAACACTAAGCTGTATACATAGTTATGATTTATTCTCACCTCTGTACGTGTAGACAGAGGTTCACCGGCCTGATGCATTGACACATTGGCATCTACACGCAAAGCACCTTCTTCCATCCGACCAGTACATGCACCTAGCCTCTGCACAATCAACACTAGTTCTTTTACTAGTGCTGCCGCTTCCTCACCATCCTAAAACAGTAAGCATTATCAATGTAAATAGAGAAAACAAATTATTATTTAAATATCACATACTTGTGTCAATTAGATGCCATTTGTATTCATGCCGATTTATGTGGCGAAACTATATTTTTTTTATCTACGATCACATTTTTCATTCACATATACTTATGAGCCATACAGACAGCTTTACATTACAATACATTCCCCAAATCCTCTCATTAAAATAATCTAAAGGTGTTGGTGATATTGTTATCGGAACTTTGGAAAAAAATCAAAATTGATATAATCGAATAGTGTTATATTATAAATAAAATGAACAACTGTTTTTAGTGCACAATGTAACAAAGCATGCAATTGCATTGAATATGTAATTCTAAAGCTTGTTTATCTCTAATTCTTCTTCATGTAGAATATTATGTACAAAACTAATAATAAAAAATAAGGATTATTTCCAGTATTGAATAAAACTTCAAAACATATATGCATAAATACAATAATGGTACTTTGAACAGTCTTATTAAAAAAATAAATATGCAAAGCTAATTTAAAAGTATAAGATTCACCTCAAGGTCGGGTTCAAAGACAAGCTCAATAAGTGGAGCTCCCGCTCTGTTCAAATCTACAAGGCTTCTCTTTAACTCAGCATCGTGCAGAGACTTCCCACTATCTTGTTCTAATTGTATTTGTTTTATTTTTGAACTCTTATTATATGGCTTCTTGTGAACACCTGGTGTATATACCTATAAAGAATGAAATAGGAGATTAGAAGGATTTTACAGCTTATAATAGTCAACTACATAAAGGTTGTAAGGTACATATCTTTTTTTAAATATTTTAAGTATACTATGTCTTTGCATTGATGCATTTCTGAATTTTATTATTTACTAAATAAGTTTTGATATTTTATGACTATTACATTCTTATGGAAGATACATATCACAGCTTGCCTTCAGAAACATGTAGGTTTCCACATAATAATAATGTCTTTATAAATTACAGTAAATTTTTGAATTTAGAATTCTTCGTTATATATTCTAATTTCGCTTAGAGTGCTAATAAATAAATTTATAAACTAAAAATTCCTAACCTTAATTATATTTTATTAACTATTTGACCCATGGATATTGTACTATTGTGTCTGCTTTTTGGACAGGGAAGTTGGGACAGGACATTATAAAAACATTTATATTATATAAATCATAATGCTAAATCATAAATATTAAGTATTGTCTTCCTTCACAATAGTTATATTATTACAAATGTTGACCACAAGCAGATATGAAAGGCAAAACACAATTTCTAGATGGAGGTTAAATTATCTATTGCCTAATTTTAAATTCTTAGTAAAAACACAAAATACTTAATGATACCTGAAAATTAATAATGCCATCGTTTGCTAGTGGTGTTCTTTGTTGTGTTATCTGATAGCCAGCAGGCAAATCAGCGTAAAAATAATGTTTTCGGTCAAAAGTCGATACTTCGTTTACTTTACATGAAAGTGCCAATGCAGTTAGAACGCCAAGTTCTACACATTTTCTATTTAAAACAGGCAATGTTCCCGGTATTGCAGCGTCGAATAATGACACACAGTTGTTCACTAAACCACCAAATGTATTTTCAGCACCAGAGAAAAGTTTCGACTCGGTGTTTAGCTGGGCATGCACTTCTAATCCTACGACACTTTGCCATTCTTTGTTACAATGACTCGAGAAGCCACGTTTAAGTATTTTACTATATTTATATAAATGTCTTTTCGATAATATATAATGCTTCATTATAAAATTAATGTAATTTTTCCTAATAATTAAGAAATATAAATTCAAGTGCTGTTATTGTATATCATGACATTGACATTTGACATTTACTTAATAACTTTTACTGTCAAATATCTAAAGCATAAAAATATTTAAATACGAATGAATCAGAATATTATAAATGCAGATACACATCAGAATAAGTTTCCTTAATCATAAAAATATAAGAACGCACTACGAAACTAAGCGGACACAACTGAGGAAATCGTATAATTATCTATGGAACGACCACACCTTCGTGATCTACCGAGATAACTACTACAAATGTCTTGCGTAGTCATATCGATGTGGCCGTACCTTTACAACTGTTTTGGCGTTCGATTCGATCGAAGATTGAACTAATATTACAAATACTGCACCCTAATAAAGTTTCTACATAAAACACTAAGCTTAACTTTTATTTAATAATTAAAAACAATTTCAATTCAACAAACAATACACTTATGTAAAGTACAAAAAGTTTTAGGTACCAAAGAAAGTCATTTATTGCAATTTTCAAAATAAAAAGTATGTTTTTCTGCCCTAAACATTTTAACGATGCATACACTCACAGTAGAAACTAGAGAGCAGAATGTTCATTAGGCCTATGCTATGTAGACTTATTTAGAAAAACCTGTACCCAACGCTCTCGCTACAACGTTTAGTAATCTGTTTAACTACGGCTTGCTCTTAACTGAATGAATAAGATTCAACTTTCACAAAAAAATCTTACAATAAAAGTTATATTTTTAATTTATTTTGTTATAATAATACAAATCAATTATATAGCTTGCTGCTCTACTGCAGATATCTTACTTGTACAATTAAATAAATTAAAATTGAATATATAATACAATTCTTTATGGATGTTCATTTAAGTAAATACTTACCTAAAGTAAGTAGTAAACTGTATTTTACCTCAAAATATTTAATAAAAAATATGTATCTAGAAGGCACAAACAAATTATAAAATTACTTACCATTAGTATTTGTCGTTTCAGCTTTGTTGTAATGAAAATTAAATTGCATATATGGGCTTAAATAATTTAATACACCTATTTAGTAACTTATTTATAATTGCATTGTTATTTTGACTAATTAACTTAAAACTAGTTTATTTAAAACTATAATATCACATTTTAATTTTATTTAACTGCATATTTTATGACACCAATCCCGTTACAACTTCGAAAAGAAAGGAGAACAGGTAGAGTACGACAAAAGCTAACGTAGCCTCTGCAATGGAGTACATTTTCATTGATTTTTAAAGATAAAAAAATCAATAATGTTTTTATTAGTACGCAAAGTAACGCGCGTAAACAATATCACGTAGAACGTACGGTCAATACCACTCACAAGCGGCGAATGATCATAACATATTAAACAACCGTGGTGGGTGTGCGCGAAACCTTGACGAAGCTGAAAGTAAAGCGACAAAATAAAATAACACTACGTATACAAGTAAAGTAAAGTTCTTAGTAATCAATTCGATTTTACTGCGTATCAAGCATACACACCCACAAAGTACGATTGATAAATTGAATTATTTATATTTTTGCCGTTTGCATCACAGTCTGTTCTAGATATTCCACAATCATGGTTACCTTAACTTAATAACTTTAAATATTTTAAGCTAAATTATTTATTAGCCTCATTTGTTTTGACATTGATGTAGTACGTATTCATAAAACTTGACCGCAGAAAAAGTAATGGCTTCAAACATTAAAAGGTAATTAATTTAACAAATTAAATTTAACATAAATTCCTAATATGTGCACTAAGATCAATCGTCAATGGTCTAATATGTTCTATGGACCGATTTAGTAATTTTAAAAAAAGTTTAATTAAAAAAGTTATTAGTACCTACTACTAGTATCGTAGTGAGATCCAAATGAGCGCGCTTATGATTCGGGGCAGGATAAAAAATAATAAGTCTACCATACATATAAACAACTAAAAAATATATATTAAAAAGCGCCGAACTATTATTGATAGCCAACAATACCTAATCTTTATCAACGTATTGTTTGTGTACGTTTCGTACGTGCTCCAAAAGTTTCATTGTTTTCGTTGAAAAATATCGTGTCCAGATAAATAACATCGCTGGCTAGTGCTGATAAAGATCGTGTGTAATCAGTTCCAAACATCTCACGATTTCAAAGCTAATTTTTTAAAAATTGTATTTAATCGCAAATATAAGAAAAATGCTTATATTTTATAAGTATAAAGTTTTATATGAATCAACGTGAATCTTAATCAGTAAACAATTTATCCATTTATATTTTATAATTATACCATATGAATTATACCTTGCTTTCTTATGGCCGGACACGTGCTCTAAGTATATTTTTGGATACATTATAATAGACTTTGATATACCTAGACAATTGAAACAAGTCTGTATCCTAATCATATAAAGTATGTGTGGATCGTATTATGTTTGTGATTTAATGTATTATTCAATCAATACACTATACACTACGCTATACTATAATCAATACACTAGGTATATAAGTTATAATGAAAATGTCAATAATTATTCAAATAGTTTACATTAATGTTATATGTAGAGTTAAAATCGTTTAACAGATATATTTACCGAATAAGCATTTTAAATTGATATATTTTTTATTAATTAAGAAATATCTCATACATAATATATATGACCAAATAGAAAGAACTCCTCGATTTTAACTGAAGCTCGCGGTTTTAAATTCAAGCAAGCACCAAGGAGTTTTCTTATGTTTAATCGCTTGTACATAATCTATCTCCAGCAAGGGATGGAAGCAAACAAACCGGTGTTACATACAATTTTTCGATATCTATATCCACTAACCCGTGCAGGAGCAGCGTGGCGGAATAAGCTTATCCATTTAAAAGGAAAGGGTTCTTCTGTGCAAGTGTAAGAGACTTACAGAAGACTTAATTTGTAGGTACACATTATATTCTTATATAGCGTAACATCTAACGTTATTTTTTTATTTTTACACAATATCATTTCGTAAGAATAAAGGTATCTTTGAGCAATTATAGAGAGCCTAGTAATATTTCTGAAACGATGAAACGAAAACAAATCTATACAAATTTTCTTGGACAAAATTTAACATTTTAATTTCTTAACAATATAGGCTTAAAGTTCACCATTTTTTTCCAGCAAACATTTATATTCGTATTCTCTTTACATAGTAATAAGCCATTGTTCATTATAATTATTCCACACACGAAACACACGCGAGGCCACGATCTATATCAATAAATGCAGGTAATTACAGTACGATAAATCAATACTTTTACAAGTTAAATATCACTAATATTAAAAATAAACCGACACGAAACTATTAAATTTATCAAGAATAATAATCAAACAAGTATTCTATGTGGATCATCGCTATAATTAATGCACTTTTTGGCACAGTATGTTTTATGAAACTGTAAGAAAAAGTACTTAGAAGATTTTACATTACTCTAATGCCAACCCTTCTCGGAAATAGTTTTTCAAGTTAGTGGATTTCTCGCGTGCAGGCGATATGTATTGATGATAGGAAGAGCTTAAAATAAAAATAAAACCGTAGTCGGCCCTTATGATATCCACGGGTTTAGAACCAATCCACAGGGATCAGCATTTTACGCAATGGTAAAAGTTACATACCTACTCGTATGTATTATAAGCATATAAATGTATATATTATAAACTTGTTAAGTATTGGTTTTGTTTGTTTTTCAAATTGACAATACAATATTGTGATGTAGTAACTACCACTAATAATGAATAAAACATATAAACAATTAATATAAATTCGTTCCATTTGCGAATTATATAAAATACCAGCGACACGCCCCGTCTTCGCACGGGTGCAATGCTGATACTAAATATAGTACAGAATGTTCGCAGTTTCTTGTCATTAGACAATACAAACCGCTATGTCCTGCATTTTAAATCTGTAATATCTCCGAAAATATTCATTTAAACTGCATGCTGTAAAGGGTCATATTGATCTATATCAAATGCACAATGTATTTAAGATACTTAATTGAATAAGGATTAATATTGTATTACTGTAGTACAATATTTTGATCTACCTCGTAGTGTTCTGCCAGCGTTTGCAATATAAGTGCAAAAAAAGTGTTTATTTACGACATCACATTAGAAACCTCTAAAATTATCAGTCTACTATATTATGCATGTATTATAAAGAAAAATCTTCCTCTAGAATCACTATATCTATTTAAAAAAACGCATCAAAATCCGTCGTGTAATTTTAAATATATATATACACTGGGACAGACAGACAGCGGGGTGCGACATTGTTTTATACTAAGTATGTGGTGATATTGCGACAAATACACGTAGTTAATTTAGTCACGTGAATTTGTTAACTATCAACAAAGACAAATTATAAAATAGTGTTCTGAATAAATAAATTATTGAAGAATTTTTTACTCCAATCTAAAAAAGAATAAAGATAAACAACACAGAGATTTACGTATTCCATGCAATTTGCATATAGCTCAACTATATTGTACACTACTAACAGTTATTGATTAATATATCTTTATTTATAATACAACACTTCCAGTGAACTATTTAAATCCACTTTAATTTTACTACCAATGTTTCAATAACAGCTTCGTCGACGTTCAAAACGTAAATCCATTATGAACATCAAAGATTATTCAAGCTCTCGATGATAGCTCATCAAGTCGATGTCAAACGTTGTTTACTTGGCTAGGTTAGGTAAGAGGACATCTCTTGTGATTGGAATAGACTATAGGGAAATTATTAAGCAATTCTGCCTTATTTTCTTAAATTTTGTTTTTCTTTCGACACACATTAATATTAGAAAGATAAAAAAAAAGTTATCCTGTTGATATAGAACTAAACTAACTAAAATAACTGAAATAAGTATAATAGTAGTACACGATTTGTAATATTTTTCATGAATAATCTGTTTAAATTTGGAACGTACGTTTCTCCAAAGAAAGTTTCAGATGTAGGTCATAAAATATACTTATTATATGTATATGTGTTTAAGCCTTGCTAGTGCCTTGGCTAGTGCCTTAAATTACAGTTGGTTTCTTTAAACAGCTTGATCACTTGACTCGAAATTGTGTTAATAATTAATCTATATCTTATTATTTAATACATATTTTATGGTATATTACTTAATCTCCCGTGCGAAGGCAAGCGTCGCTAGTTATTCATATAAAGATATGCTAAATCACATTCCTAGGCCACTTGCATAAAATTAAAAACAAATTTATGTATTAGTTCATAGTTCATTCGATTAAATCGATAACAATAAGTACTTGGTTTAATAACACAATTATATCTTTTGGAAATATGTAAACATATTATAATTTTTTTAATGGCTAAATTATACAATTCCTCGGTTTTCTTTTTATTCTCTTAAATTCAGCTAATATTGTTCTGTTACTAGATATTCACTCAAAATATATTCGCGTGAACATTTTTTACATCCTGAAGAGCATTAATAATGCGAAAATAAGTTTGTTTGTTTACGTTTTCACATCGTAACTACTCAACCGACGATCATGACATTTTACATATATGTAAGTGTCAGTACGTCTACCGAAAAAGGCACTGGATTCCTGACACCTGATCAAACCCAGTGCCAACGCTAAATGGGCGGTCGCGATTGGTCGACCATCCAGAGCGCTAAAATTGGTTGCCGAGGTCTGGAGTCTCCTCGTGCTACATACCCTTAATATTGTGCCCTGGGAATATATAAGACTTGGTCCTCGATCTTATTGCATTTACGCTCGCTACATAAGAAAAAATTTCCCGGGGCGCCTAATAAAGCATACATATACGTCACTCAAATTTATATAAAATGTCGACATAAAATGTTAACTACGTTTAATATTTTTTCATTTATACTGTGCCTTATTTCTCCATACGTTTTAATATCGCAAATCAATTGGAAAATAATAATAATATGTAATTTTCGCTTGATTACCACCTCGAAACACGATGTATAAATATTTTATCTACACTAACAAAGCATTTAATACACACGGCCGTCATCAAAATCAAGGCCAAATAACTACGTCAAAGTTTCCATACACCGTAAAAAAATTGAAGAAGGCGTCTGATAAAAAAGACCTTTAATTAAAAAATAATCAAAATAACACATCACTAATCGTATAATCGGAATACGCACAAAGATCGTTAAATATTAATCATTTTTAATAATGAATATTTCACATTGTTAACTGACAATAATGAACTGATAAATAATTTAAATTATACCATTTAAATAAAACTCTTTTGTTTAATGTAAACAGAAAGAAAAGCTTCACTGAATTATTATATATGTATATTTATAAACTGTATACAACTTATTGAACTGTCAATAACCTTTAGGTATTCCAAAATCATTGTACCTACCCATGTACCTACATATTTTTAAATTTTCAAATGTATTAATTTTTTGTAAGACAGTTATCCGCTTAGTAAACCTTTTGAATAATACATTATAATAAAATGGAAATGAAAATTATTTCAAGACTAATAAACATCTGTGTTAAAGCAATGCTCCCAATTTATCATAAAAACTGTTCATAATAAATCGGTAAATACTACAAAAGTAATGGAAAAACACTTTAATAGAAGCTACGAGAAATAAGAGTACATGTATAGAGTACATCACGCTCAACTTAAGTACATAATACGTCATTTACAATAACTCGTACATAATCAAATGTGTTAATTTTCAAACCAATAAAAAAATAAGATCTACGTAGCACATATGTTTTAATTAATAACTTTCTGTTTCTAAATTCAAAAAGCTGATTCCTTGTTTCTTTAATTATATATATCTCTCTCTCTCTGGCTGTGAGCGTGTGTGTGTGCGTTTGTGACATTTATTTGTGCATTGGTTTTGACTTAACAGCTCTTTTATATGAAAACTATAAGTTCAAAAAGATTAAAGACACGGATTAACATCGACTTTGAGAACTTTAAATAGTGAGTTGATAATATGGACAGACGCGTGCTAGTTTCATAAATACACAGTACATTTACGATTATTTGTACAAAACTGACAAAGGAGGAAAAGTTTTTTATCATAATTGTAATTATAAACTAAAATGATTCAAATAAGAAGTGCCTACGTAACGCAAACAGCATAGCAACCGTCAAACCAAATCGCTTATTGTCGTTATACTAAATAATTTTATATAAACGCGTTGGTATGTACTTTATTTATTTTTCATAATTAAAATCAGATAACAAAACAAACAGAAATGTTCTTTTCCTCCTGTTATTATTTGGTAGTCATAATGAGTACGAATAAGATAATAATTTATCGTTAGATTTAATGTCCTAAAATGACACTCTTTTTAATTTGAATTTATAAAAGAAAGTTTCGTATTCAAGAATTTATTGAAAATAGGATTCGTTATAATTATAATCTATGAATAAAATTAGTAAATAAAGTACCTGATTAATAAGTTTGATCCTATTTTATAATTATCGATGCGGCGAAGATAGGACCATTTTATAATTTTTTTATCTTGATCTCTAATACTTTAATTGTCTGGAATGAAATTACGTTTCTCGACGATCGTGCCTTATCTGTACACAATTGAAATTCATCACCTATATGGAAAGTTGAATATGTTTTTATACAAATGATTCGAAGTCCACGTGTACTTGGTTTTTACGTCATAAAATGATAATATTCTTTTTGTGGTATTATAAAAAATATATGTATATTTATATAGTGGCAAAAACATTTTACAAGGTAAGAAAAATAATAAAATTACATTGTTTATTGTAAATAACTATACAAAGTTAAGTTTTTTTTTTGTTTGTTCCAAAGAGGTTAGCAGCCACCAGTGTACCAGCCATTGACATCAGCACTGTGAGAAATAAAATATATTCCTTACACTTACTACTTAGATACACAAAGCTGGATCTAATATCTAGCGAGTTGGGGCTATTATAAGATTAATAAGATAAATTTTGTATTGCAGTTTTATGATACTAATATTATAAATGTGAAAACAACTCTGTCTGTTACCTCTTCACAATTAAGCCGCTTAACCGATTCAGATGATTTTTTTAATTCACCCCTCGAAGTGGTAAAATAGTAGGCGTGCAGGTAAAGGTTCGTAAAGCGTCGTAGGTTCAACTGGTCTCTATATAATCTAGATGGATGAGTCGGGACGTCAGATCGACGGAACGTCAAAACGGAATGAAATTTTCATAAACAAATAACATTTACATGTAATAAATACACCAGTACACAGAATATTTATTTATTACTTGTTTTATTTTATAAATATTATAGTCCTGAAGTTACAAAAAATCCAATTAACAAAAATCTCCTATTCTCATTCCATGAGCGACTCTCTTTTGTTTTTTTTTTAATCATTTTGCGCGGGAAAACGTCTTGTATTATTTTAAGCCATATGTCGTTCTAAAACCGATTACACTTTTATGAAATCGGATACAATAACAAAATATGAGTTTATTAAATATATAATTATAATTTAAATGTAATTACATAAATAAGTATACAGGCAAAATATAATTCTCCTTAAAAATGTTTTAACTTACTTACTTATTCATTAACCTCACCATACCAATTTTCGTTTTAATATTATTTTTATTCGTTGAGATAATTTACCGGCAACTGAATTAGCATGACAAAAGTACTATAAAATTTAAATCTCTATAATTATAGTTTTAGAAGAAAATACATAACTCTACCATAAGTAACGTAACTTTCCAAGAAATATCTTTCGGAAACTGTAGATAAGTTTTGTAAGAGATTTTATGTATGTACTACATCTTCAAAATAAATGATTTCGTCTCGTAAGATAATGTAAACAAAATATACTGTTATGACGTACTGTCAATGCACAACTTAAACCATAAAACACAGATTTCAGACTCACGTTTTGCAATATATAATCTACATCATAATAAAAGCTTTTTTCGATAAATTATTTATATTTATATGATTTCTATTAAAAAAAAATAGTTTAAAATCTAGAACATTCAACAATTATCTTAAGCTTGTAATATCTAGGTCATGATATGGAAATTAGTTCAGAGACGAATTATTATTCTGATATACTTTTTATACAGAATTAAATTTATCTTTTAGCTATTGTGTTTTCTATTACAATCAAAATATTTACACTATATGCGTAGAATGCATTAGTTTTCAATGGTCAGTGTTACGAGATTCATAAGACTCGTTTGAAATAAACATATTACATGTCTGAACTGCTAAGGAACTCATTAGGTGTATTATATCTATGTATATAAAATATAGATTACACGAATAATTATTTTCAGTTACATTTTTTATATTATCAATGCAAATCATAATCTTCATACAATAAAACGAATAAAAGTCGATTTGTTTATTTTTAATTATTAAAATAAATGTCTAAGAATTTCGCATTTAAGACCCACAGTGTTAAAACATTCTATGTATATACTGCATAGTAATAATGTCGTTTTAATCGATTTCAGCCACGGCGGCGGCACTCAATGTCAAGGGAGACTAGCCAACTAGGCAGGTCATATTTTATTAGTGCACAAGTGTGTACGCACACCCAGTTTCACCTTTTTGTTTCTTAACTATCATAATAGGATTGAAACGACCAGAAAGAGTTCAGGCGCAGAATAAACGTTTACGTGCTTTCCGAGACACGGGAATGTACACTCTTCTAAGTTCTATAAACCGGGCTGCTACTGAGATTTTTCGTTAAACCCAATTCCTTTTTAGCGCCAGGACCTCCGGATCTTCGACTTTATGTCTAGCCACTAGACCAAAGAGTCAGTCAGATACTGCATAGTATCTTTCAAATATATATATATAGAATTATGTAGAAACATAACAGATTAGAATAACAAATTCTACCTGATTTAAATATCTATTGCATAGCTGGGAACCGCAATGCAGACCAAAACCTGAGGGATAAGGTTTTAAAATTAATTATAATGAAATTATTAATATCTATTAATTAAAAAAAAATATATTTTAGAAAGTTAAAAAAGTGTAAAGGGGTTCATATGTGCAGTACAACGGAATCACTTACAAACGAATTTTAGCGAGTTCCTCAAAAAACATTTATTTACCTTTTGTAATCACTGATTTGACATATGAAAGAAAAAACATGGCAACGTAATTAGTTATGTTTAGGCCTATGTCACAGTGAAATTTAAATTAAATTTTTGGTATATATTTCCGATACACTACAATTATTTTTTACATTTAAGAAATCGCCCGGCGATTTTTTTTGTGTTATTGTATTATAATGATAATCGTAATAAAATCCAATCCAATCCAAGTATATTAAAATATTTAAACAGGCAACACGAATCACGGAACAAATAATCTTATTATGTACCAGTCTTAAATAATTTAATTTCATTGACATATTCATACGACGTTATTTTACTTACCGGAAAAAATGAACATTTATTCTCCTTTGAGTTCTTTTGTTTTTTTTTTTTCGAATTTTTGTATAAAAAAAACACAGTGCACAATGTTCACGATATCTTCTTGATGTGCTCATTGAGAACACTAAAAATGGCGTTAACAAAGGTTACAATTTCTCACATTTCTCGGGATATATGTATAATTTAAGTAAACTTGTTATTGAACGTTGATTACATACCAAATAATATTCACAAATCTGTATATGTATACATATAAAAGCGAAATACCACTCACTGATTAATCGAGAAATCTCAGAAACTACAACATCTAAAAACTTGAAATATGGCAGGTAGGTTCCTTATAGAATGTAGATATCCGCTAACGATTTTACGAATTTGAGTAACACCAAGACTATTATAGTTACAAACTGAAATAATCCGCGGGCACAGCTAGTATCTAATATTCATTTTCTAAATCTGGACCAAGCACTATTTAATTTTCATGTGCTAAAATTGTGTTTGCAATTCATCTCGTGTTCAGCGATGAAGGAAAACATTCTGAGGAAACTTACATGTGTCTGTTTAAATGCTAGATGTGTATTCTGTCCACCAACCCACCTTGCAGTGGAATAATAGCCAAAGTCTTTTCCTTTACAGTAGTCTCTTCATAAGCAGTAGGACATTTACATGCTGTCATTAGTTTACCTTCAATTACTACACGCAATAAGTTAATAAGAATGGTATTAGCTTAATTCCGACAAGTCAAATATATACCAATCCTAGTAGCCCTATTATATAGTCTCCAGCATATTATAGCCTATTCCAACCACATGAGTATAGATAAATAAACAAATCTGACATTGAATTGAAATGATAATATAATTGGTTTTAAATCTTAAAATCTTAAATGATTTTAAAAATCTCAATTCAATAAGAATTTGTGAACAAATGGCACTTTATATTTCGGCAAAATTGTAATACTATTGTTTTTATTAACATATTACAATGATCTGTTTGTAGTACAGCAGAGCTATAAGTAAATCGCATATAATATTTATACATACATATTCACATACACTAAGATTCCTAAGGAATTTTAATGTCTGAAAAAAAATGTGACGTCACGAATAAAATGATGCCTACTGCGTATTGGTCTAGCTCCCTAGACGAATGTCACAGATAATATTTATACACCCACAAATCGACTTTATTATAATATATAGAAAGTAAACGCAATAATCATAAATAATTAATTAATTTTAATCGACAACTTAACCTCCAACTATTTGCAAAAAATGTTTTTGACTTGATAATAACTTCTGGTTTTTTTATTGCTTACCATTTATGGTAATAGGTCATATGCACTTATCTGCAATAAGATACTTAGGTAACTACTTAATACAAAAATTAAAGTATGATTTTTTTTATAACAGTTAAGTTCATTTAAGATCATAAAGCTCAATTTGAATATATATATTTTTAAAATTTCCGTACTTGATATTACACCGTTATCAATTAAAAAAAAAACACAGAAATAAGGTTTTATGTTTTAGAAGAAAGAAAACATTTTGTTACATCCGCGAAACGAGTTTGTTTGTGTATTGACGTATGTTTAGGTAGGTATAAGGGAGAGAGTGCATAAAGTACTAATGTCGACGACCCCTAGCCGACAGGACAGTATCATATTTTTCTTTGTTATTATTTCCTTCATCATGTCATTCTCATGAAATATGACTACAATTCATAACTACTACGCCTACTTGCACGTGTTTGATAAAATATGTACTATACAACAAAAAAGGTTACATAAGTAACAAAATAATAATTATATAAGTAGATACAATATCTATCTACTTAATTATTAAAATGAAATATAATATTTTATTTATATTATATTTTACTCATACACAGAAGATTAAGTGTGCAATTTTATATCAAGAATGAATATTAATTAAGTATATTTTATTTTATTATAAAGAAAATATGTGTAATGATCGCTGGCATTTCCAAACACGCTCGAACAGACGCAAGGCCGTTCAAAGTCCACAAGCAATTTGCGTCGTAAATCGACGAGAGCGGCGGGCGACGGACGACCGGTAATGTGTGAATAAATATGTTACGTATGCAATACCAATAGTCACTGAGATCGTATAAGAGAAATCGATTCGTCTCAAGCTCAACTGTTGACTATATCTTTCGAATATTACGTAGGTACCTACTAAGGAACAGATATCTCAAGCTTTTATTTTCACTATCTAAAAATAACAAGAATGTACCGATGTTTTTTTTGTTATTTTGCTAGGCGGACTGCTGGTAATGATAGTCAAGTGGTGGTGGACACTGGTAATGTAAGATATATGAATCATTCCTCAGTCCTCATATTACTAAAATCGCCAAGAACCTTGGGAACTAAGTTATGTCCCATAGTGTGTGGCACCTACACAGACGGACTTGCACAAAGCCTTACCACAAAGTAAATGTTTCATAAAATACCGAATATACTCAAAGAGCTGTGATTTGTGTATAATCGCAACATTTATTAGAAAGCATATTTATATTACATATATAACATTTAATTAGACACACAAAACATTACAATACATATTAAAATTACGTGTAAATGTCGTGTAATTTACAAAATTGCGCACATACCCAAGAGAGCCTTCCTTATTTAAAGTTGGTTGATGTAAACAACAAATTATTTAAAAAAAAAACGTAGGTAGTGTGGTATTTTCGGATTCAAGCGAACACTTCCTTTAGTTTAAATATGCTAGACTCCATATTAAAACATCCATAAACTTTTAGTATACCTAATACATTTGATTATATAAATGTAGTAAAAAATAAAGCCGCTGATTCGAACGATTAAGGCAAAATACGCTAAAAGTAAAAAAAAATTGTGTTATTTTTTTAATGTCTTAACTTCAATTATTTATTTAAACTATCTGTCTACTGAAAATATTGTGATTGCGAAAAAATGAAAAGACCTTCACAACAACAAAGGAAATCAATAAATCCATATAATCCAGTTAGAGCCCCGTCCACTAAAGACCTGTTATATGTAACCGGTTACATTTTTAAACGCAGGTTTTCCTTAGACTTATAGGATTTCTTTGGATTATACGACTTTACGATCATTGAGCTTAATACTATTTTTAAATATAGAATTAATTATTTATTTCATGAGTGGTTTAGCAACTTTAAAGAACGAATGCACTATATGGATTTGATTTGTTTGTAACGGCATAATGTTAGCAAACACATGACATTTTTATATAAAAAAAATAGTGTTGCATAACCGTAGTAATTATTAATTGCTAGTTGCGACTGTGTCATGTGAAATTATACCTAGATACAATAGAAGTATAAACCCAGAGGCGTCAGCCTCAAATAAGAATATTTCGCGAAAATTACACAAATGACTATTATTTTTCATTTTTATTACTATTTTTTCGTACATCCATTGTATTGATGATCTTAAAGACATTGAAATAGTCAAAATAAATTTAAAAATTACGAATTGTAATCTAATTAATACAATTTTTCCTAATGAGATTTTTAATAATTACTAAATGAGATACAACGTACAAAACAAACATTCCTACTGGAATGAAGGTTGGATGTGTAAGAAGAAAGGAATTTTCAAAATTCATCTCCTAAGGGGGTTAAATAAAAAATTGAACAAAAAATAATTTCTGATGGTATCGGATATCGGTATATCGAAATCGGTGTTTATTTAATAACTTATAGTACGTCTCTTGAAAATTCATCACCAAAATGGGTAAACCTTAGGATGTAAGTTTGTATGGAAACTCTTGGCCCAGGTTGATATTGGTGATGGAAGTTTGTAAAGGAGATCGCCTTTTTTATTATTAGAAATATGAAATCGGTGCTTAGTCATGGATTTATGGGTAAAAGATGTTTTTCTAACTTTATCACTTAAGAGGGTTAAATTGGAGATGGGCTACACAGAAAGTCTGACGTAAGCCATAAGTAGTGCCGGTAATAATCAGATTACACTATTACAACTCGTCTAGCGTCCCTCTATCAGCTAGACTCCATCTTGGCACAAAGATATTTGTGTTTCGCGACGCGCTTCGTACTGTATTAAAGACCGTCTCCGATACATTAATTAGAAATGCATTTGAATTGGATTTAAATGGACTGAATCAAATCGATTTCATTTGATTCTAAATTTTAATGGCTATCCAAATGAAAGATCAATTATTGTATTCCGAAACTCGCCAAGTTTATAAAGCACAATGTTTTAAGCATTAACCTTTGAAAATATATTGACACACTGATATGAATTTCTGCAAAGATTTTCTGAAATCATGCTTTATTTGTTCTTTTATATCAACTAGTGTTCGAAATTCGAATCGCATAGAGGTTGAAATTCGATAATGAATGAAAATTTAAGGTTATGTAATTTGTATGTGAATATTTTTTTTCTATTCTTATTTAAATGTTTTCTTTTAAAAACACTAATGCTCATCAACAGCTACTAAACATTTAAAAAAAAAACTGTTGAATAACAGAAGAGAACAAAGTACTCATTAAACCGTTGCCTATAGATAAAAAATATTTTTAAGAACAATGCTAACTTTAATATATATTTTTTATGAGTCACGGACAAAACATTCGCGAATGTTCTCTCTATCACGTGTCGTGTAGCACCGCAGTAAGTACTAGGAAAACAGCAAATACCAAACAGTCAGAATCAAACTTGTGTCTGATTTGTCTAGTATTTCATTTTTTCAAGTTCTCGTTAAAATGTTTATATTTTAATATAAATAAAATAAAAGTAAAGTCAAATAAAAAGTAAAACAGAAAATCGAAACTGAAATTTCACGCAAATAGAAGTTCATCGCCATATTTATAATATCGAACAAATCCACATTTAGCTCTAAAATTGAAGGTTAATTTAAGAGATTAAATTCTTTTGTTAAACAAATCGAAAGTTTAAAGGAAATAATAAGGTTATTTTAGTAATTAAAATCATTTAATCAGAGGCTCTATCTAACCTTCATTTTATACTAGCAACACTTGGCAAATCTGTTCTTACAAAAAATAGAAGTAAAAATGCCGTAAAGTAATGTATCTAAGGTCATCAGTTCTTGAGTATAAATGTAATAGAGTTCTTATTTTGTTTTAAAGTAATTATATATCATGATTCACTTCATAATGCCAAATGTAGCCCGCTGATGATGTACAGTGAATTACTGCTAGGGATGGGCTGAGACTAGTAGTGAATAAAGTTAATTATTTTTGTCCGGTGAATTCATTATTAATGTTCGTTTTGATTATCAATTCATACGATTTTTGCTCATACATTAGCAGTCTGTAAATTTCCCACTGCTGGGCTAAGGCCTCCTCTCTCTTTGGTGAGAAGGTTTGGAGCATATTCCACCACGCTGCTCCAATGCGGTTTGGTGGAATATACATGTGGTAGAATTTCGTTGAAATTAGACACATGCAGGTTTCCTCACTACGTTTTCCTTCACCGCCGAGCACGAGATGAATTATAAACACAAATTAAGCATATGAAAATGCAGTGGTGCTTGCCTGGGCTTGAACCCGAAATCATCGGTTAAGATGCACGATCTCGGCTCAAGATTGCTCACATTATTCTAATTTGTTAAAAAAGTGGGAAATATAATGGGTAAAATAGAATAAATAAAATAATTATCCTATTTATACCTTTATTCTATCGTGTGCCTCGCAGATTTATTTTCAGAGTTATACCATGCATGCCACTTCCACTTCCATTTTTGAATTCTGTCTGACATTTGTAAAAAAGGTTTTATAATTTACATTCAAAATTCTGAATTCTAATTTGAAATTTGCGCTGTAAAGTAAAAAATCTTGATAGAATAAGCTAAAAACCTGCTCCTCTAAAGGAGAGGCTTAGCTCACCAGTAGAAACTTTACTGACTATTCCTTTCTTTTTCTTTTATTGAACCAAAAATATGCGGGTTAATCAAAACTGCATACGAAAATTCACATTGATCTCCATTCATTTATTTTATGCATTCCGTCGTTCGTCTCTCTTTCACATCATCCGAATAACCAGGAAAATATAATATCATAACATTGCGAACCAGGAGATCATAACTACAACAGAAACTGTTTTAAAATGTAGAGGAAAATGCAATATTTGTCAACGAACACAATATTTCTTAAGTAATAAGGTTCAAAATGGTATGTATATAAGCCAGGCATATATTGGTTGAAATTCGAAAACAATGGATAACAGGAGATAATAAACACGTAAGAGTTGTGTAGTCTGTGTCAAATTGCACATTTAAGGAGACGATTATAATCCCTTAAATATAATATTTTAAAGATTATTATCATTTGCTTCCGTTACGTTCTACAATACACTTTTCTGTCGAAACAAAATATTATGATGGTATATATTAAATATTACAAAGATTATTATTAAATACTTTTTTTTTCCGTTTTCATGACCGTCTCTTAAAGTATTATGTTTAAAATTTTAAAAATAGCAATTGTTATTGATTTATGAGATGTCAAAATTTCTACTACTATTTTCTAAATGACTCCTAAAGTAGACGTTGTGAGTGATTTGCAATTAGGGCAAAGTTTTTAATTATAGATAATGAATAAATTTGACTATAAATAGAGACTGGTATTAAAAACAGGTTTTTTAAAGTTTAATTTAACCTAACTTGAAAAGTTCAAGCCAATTTAAATAAGACTATAAAAACAAAAAACAAAATTAGAAGTTCACTTCGGTGTCAAAACAAAAAGTACCAGGGTTATAGAAGCAACGAGAAGTTCTAGGAGTTATATCTTCTATCCCCTTTACACATTGATTGCGCAGTAGATTGCGCGCGCATGTTTTCTCGATTTTACCTTCCTTTGCCCCACCCCTATATAACATAAAAATAAAAGTGCAATAGATTTAGTAAATACATTCCAACTGAGCTGTAAACTTATGTTACAAAAATTGTATTCGACTTATACCTATTTAGAAAAAAAAAATCTTGAAATACATCTTCATTTGTTTTAAAAATATATATTTAAAATGTATAAAAAAAAATATAGCCTGTTTAAGGCAAATTAACAGTAAAAAGAAACTTCAAATATTTAATTATAGTGATAAATGTGCATATAGATTATATGAAAAAAGTTTATTTCGTTGTGACATTATTTTAATAAATTACCAAAACGCAATTTTACTTTACAAATAGTTAAACCTAAATATAGTTTATGTTAAACACGTTTAGTATCCGTGCTTGGTTATTTTGTAAACAATGAACGAACAAAACAAATTATTTATTATAAATTAAAATTCAAACCAATAAATTAGAGTAACAAAAACAACATAAGTAATATTATTAATTAGTTACTTATGTACCTACTATTTATTGATTTATTTACCTACATTCATTGTCAAGTACTTGACAATGCATGTAGGTAAATAAATCAATCATTTATATAATGTCATAGGAATTACGATGCAATTCCAAATATTATAAACTAAAAAAATATTTTATCAGACTGAATCAAGAGGTTTGTTTTTTCCTCAAAATGACTCGTTTACTACATCTTATACAAACAACTCGATCTAGTTATTTTCATCACTGATAATAATCTACGATCTACGACGGCTTTGATTTATAACTATTTAGCACAGAGATATTAAAAATTATGAAATAATAAGACAGTTTTCGTGATATAGATTGTCACTATTCTATTGCTCCACGAAATTGATGCGTAATAAGGTACTCGAAAATAGAAATGTTTTTTTATAAAAATACTGATTTCGTATTTAAAATACATGCATAATATTATTTTGTAATTGATATTTTAATTAAAGCAAAGCATGTATTTTGTCCAGCCCTGGCCTTATTATAATTTTGTATAATATACCAAGTCCATATTAGTTAATTTATAAAGCATTCTATATAATTTATTGAATATGACACTATGTGCGCAGCTTTAAACAAAACGTTTTTTTTTCTAGAAAATACAGCTAAAAAAGGAGATGTACATTATATGATATAATCATTAAAAATTTTGACGATGGCTATGACAAAATTACAAATAGGATATTTGACAATGCGAAAAATAGTGTCAATTATTGTAATCAGTATAAATGATGAGTATAAAAAGAGTTATTTATCAACGAAAGTTGAAAATAATAATTAATTTATTCAATAACCCATAAATAAAAATGCATTTTTTAAACGTTTGTCACGTGACACAAAACGCTCCCAATTGGTCGGGCTTATGATGACGTCACTTGCTTATTAACCTCGTTTGCCTACTGTATGTGGATTATATGTGCCACAGATTAAAATATAGGCAAGTGACGTCACCGACCCCATTGCAGCGCCATATTGTCAAAGTAGCGTTTTCGCGCGCTATTTAAATATGGAATTTGATTTCGATTTTTTTCAGCAAATATGTACTAGAATTAAAAAAGACAACTTTTACTGGGTTCCTTAACCTCTACTAAATAATATAAAATGCATTTTAAAAACCAGTCAAATGGCCTATTACTAATCATCGTTACTCGACCCTAATATTAGTACAGAACAATTATTTACTTCAATGGATCATCATAACATTTTTTAACAAACAGCATTAAAATTATAAGTCGCCCCAATCTCTACCACAATGAAATCAAAAAATATTGTGAGCACGAAACAATCAACTCCTTCCTATCACCTAAGCTTAGCAACCTTGGAGATGATATTCCGGCTTGTCTGTCTGTTACGTTGTCTGCAGTATTTACGTATCTTTCGAAATTGAAATTGCTTTGAGGTACATCGATATCTTTGGTTTTACCGAACCATTAGAGAGTACAATATGAAAATGTGTGTAGTCACAATCCGCTTTTAAAATAGAAACATTTATGAAAGCTCGCTTAATACAAAATAATTGTGTTTAAACTGAGTTCTGCCAATATCGGTTGTATCTTTAAAAAAATGTGCTAAATTGAAGTCAATTAAAATTAAATTTGATAAACTTGATTAGGTACCTATCTACTTAATATCTGTTATTATCAATAATTATTAACTAATTATTTTAATTTATCTTTAATTTTACGTTTATCTAAACAGAGATAAATGATATTTTACTAACGTCATTAGCATATAATGAACTAGGCTTAGTCCTCGGTTACACTCGAGTAACGGGCGGGGCAGGTATACCCAATTTTAGTCCTTTTATCTACACGTGTATACAATATTTCATGATAATCAATTGAGTGTAAGAACGTAAAAACGTAACAAACCAACAATCACGCGTTTCTTTTTACCAAAATCTTTGTATATAACCAACATAATTATTAAAAACCCTTATTTACATGGGAAATATCAGTTTTGATTAACAAAATGTCGTTTTCGGAACTGTATTATGTAAAACTCTCATAATGTTACCTATCGCGTTGGGCAATGACCCAATACAACCTTCTAGAACGTTCGCCAAGGTTTAGTACATTTGCATCACACGTAGTACGCGATACACCGATGCAATGCGCTATGACTATCAAAGTAATATTACTTGTATGTTACGTAGTCTAAAGAACCTTTATATAACAAAAAAAAACATTAAGCCCTTTTCATAAATGAGTAATGTCGTATTGATTAAATTTTCTTTAGATTGCCGTTTATAAAATAACCTTGAACTGGGCTGTTCATGAGAATTTAATATTATCAACAACATCGCACAAAAATCGATACAAATAGGTACCAGTACGGTATGATAAATGCCCTAGACATTAGACAACGTACAGCAGCTGCTTTGATTTGTCTAAATTAGAACTTTGTTTATCATCAATGCTATTCAAGCCGACTGTAAAGTGTATGCCAACTACAGGAATTCATTTCATTGGCACTTCTTTGATAACTTATGAAAGTTTCTACTTTTATACATTTACGTGGATACGTTTGAATTTTGCATATCTTTCAATAATCTTATTAACATTATATATCTGTAATTAGTTACTTCCCGTTTAATTACTTGTAAACATCTTGCAAATTGATTATACAAAATAATCGCATTAATAATTGCATAATGGTTTTGTACACACCCCATCTTGGTTCATTAATTATTTCGTCAGCAAAAATAAAGTCACTTTAGACTGTACTTTGTTCTAATTAATGGCGAGTCGGTACGGTTACGGATATAAGGGCATATAATATCTCATCCAGTCTGGCGGTGCATTTTCGAAGCAAGAACTTGTTTATGGTATGCATTTCAAGAATGCCTGTCCCTATGGTTGAAGTGACCATAAGTTGGCATATAGGACTGGTTTATCCGTTAAATCAAATCAAATCAAATAAATTTTATTCAAGTAAACTTCACAACGAAGCGTTTTTGAGGCAAGGTAGGCCTAGGAGGCCTGAATCGGTTAATGGGAACGACCCCTAAGCAGGCAAAATGGGAAATAAGAAATAATAATTACTTAAAATATTTTTTAATTTAATAAATAGTAATTATGATTTATTAATATAAATTGCGTTGTGATATAAAAACAGAAACAATATATTTTAGGAAGTTTGAAAAGGGTAAAGCTTGACGAGACGTGCACTGCCGGCATAATCCAGCCCTGATTTCCCATTTGTTCCTGAGCATACCTAAAACAAATAAATAAAAAAAGGGTTTCCAAGAGCAATCTTAAATAAGGTTAATCAAATATGATACGTTAAATTCTAAAGCGACGGAACGGATTTTAAACGATAACGTATCATTCGAGTCCGATTTTTTTCTATAGTATCCCAAATTTGTTGCAACATAGTATAAAAATTGATTCTGATTATCATTAATGCGCTCTGAATGTTGCAATCTTATACGAACACATTGTATCGATAAGCACGTACTGTTCAAGATCACACGCGTCAACATTCTTAATGCTCGATTATAAGAACTAAATTCCATTAAAAAATATAATAATATATTCTTGTCTTGGATGCAATGTTAGACTCAGTTTGCTACAATGATTATGAAGGGCATTGGCATCTAAATATACATACATTTGTCCTTCAATGTTAAATTAATTTACCTATCGAATAGTTTTGTTGGCGATCTTATAAAGAAGTAATAGTTACTTCTTGTTTAAATGTTAAAACTGTTAAAAAGTAAAAACAGCGCCATCTAGTGTCTACAGTTTGTACCGTTACTTATGTTTTAAAATATTACCTGCGTTCATGTAATGTTATTTATCGTTTCGTAAATCAATCAATAATGTAATACATACAATTTACGATAGCTGGCGCTTTGAGTGATTCGATGCCAAGACGAAGGTGAGATCCGGCCTCCGACATTAATTGGTGGTAGGATTTTTTGCAAGCCCATCTGGGTACAAACTAAATATTGTTTATTATATACCCGGCTTCGCAAGGCTTTGGTTTATATAATAAAAAAAACACAGAAATGTTTAACTTGGCCTATTCATAAATATCTATATAATTTAAATCTTTTGTTTAAAAACATTATTAAGTAAGGCTTAAATAAATTAAATTAATAATTATTCAATAACATTTTTAAAGATTTTAACAACCGTGGATTTAATTATAGTTGACATTCAATCAGAATATAAAAGTGCTTGTAAACCCTATATAAATAAAGTAATTAATACTTTTTATTAATATGTCATAAAGGAGAAATATTAGTAAAATAAAAATCGGTTTGAGTCGTAATTTTATTGAAAATATAGTTCAAAATTTGGTCACGGATTCAAAAGTCAGTCAGTCAAATCTGTCAACAATTTTATTGTTAAGTGCAGTTATCCGTTTTGCAAATTGTGAATCGGTGATATCTTCTAGAGTATTTATTTGAATTATAGTCAGTAGAAGACAGTAAAAGTTTACGTACCTAAAATCGTTTCACTTCTATCGCGTGTACTAGGTTGTATCGTGGCTGCAGAATAAAAATCTATCAAACTATATAAAATTAAAATATAAATTCTAAAGATTTATTACATATTACTGATATAATATAACACGAGGAATATAAAACAAAATGTTATTAATAAAACATATAATATTGCACGAAATTACGAAGGTGGTTTAACATCAGTAGCCTGATATAAGGAATTAATAGCGATATCAGAAGACACAAAAGCCATTGATTTGGCGAGTGTTGCCAAAGACAATGTATCCATTACAATTCTGCTTGCAACATGATTTAGTTTAGCCCCTTTTGACTGAGCAGTATATTTTAAAGCCAATTTGATGACACGTTCGCAAGCAAGTGACTTCGAAGTTGCACTTTTAGCCTCTTTTCCAGCTTGTTGTGCTGCTGTTTTTGCTAAGTTCATCATCAGATCTTGATGGTTTGACATGCCATTCTTAGCATAGTTCACCGACATATGAACTTCTATGGAGGCCGTTAGAGCACGCCTCAAAGCCACAACGCTGGCAGCAGTCAAGTAAGCAACATCCCCAGCGTAAAGTATAGCCTTTTTAGCTTTTAATTCTAGACGTTCTAATTTTTGTTTTGCTTTTTTTTCGTTAAAAGTTTCATCCTCTGTTATTGGTTGGTCTATTTCCATTTCAGCTACTAGATCGGGGTTAAGACCATACATATTTTCTTTTGGATCTATCCAGTCATCAACAAGGCTAGGTACATTTGGTTCTTGTGTATCCAAAGACTGCTTGTTTACCAAACGAGTTACGTTTAGTTTGTTTTCTAAAATAATTGCATCACTATCAGTCACATTTGTGCCATTGTTTTCGATGTCGAGAGCTGTTTGATTTAAAAAGCCTTTGGGAACCGAAGTCAAAGACTTTTTCTTACTAGACAAAACTTGAACAGTTTTTCGTTCATGTTTTGAAATAACCGAATAGGGATTTATTTGTTCACCTGTGATTTTATTGGAATAAATATTTTGTAGACCAACTGAATTAATTGATTTATTCAATATAGCACTGTAAACCGTCGACAGTAAACTATTGGCTGGTACCGGTGTTGTGTTAGCCTTTTCCCCTATGGACGTGACAGACCTCTTTCTACGAAACGATAAATCCACTGATTGCTTTTTAGATAATGCTGTGGCGTATGTTATATCCTTTAACGCTGAAACAATTGACACCTCAGCAGCTATTTGTGCTAAGCCAAATACTAAACGATGTAGTTCAGGTTCTGTTGATGCCCTAGTTATTGTAAGTATATGGCCCGATAACGTCCTTGATATGTAATCTAAAATACGTCTTGTTTCTATTGCGGTCATTCCTTTTGTTTTACCAGGCGCATCTAGAGCTTCTCGCGTGATCCTAGTTATTTTATCTTGGATTTCAAGCTTAGTCAAAATTGCAGAAACTAAATCTTTCGAAATTTGATAAAGGTTTTCTTCCATTTTAGGATTTTGTGTAACATTTTTAGTTGCCTTCAGAATTGAATTGTCTAAGTGTTTGAGAACTTTGTAAGGAGAATTCATTATGAATCCGTCATTGAACTTGGAATTTACTTTGTTTGTATAATCATGAAATGGTGATATACCGGCCATGACAACAATGTTCTGCAAAATAAATATTACAGTAGAAAACACCATGCCATCAAAAAACACACAGTTTATAAAAAATAACTTACATGTAATGAAAAAACAATTAAAACAAAATCTCCCGTTGAACCTTTCATTATAACAGATATGACAATTAACCGTTACATTAAATATAAAACTGAAAGAACGCAATAGTTTCCGAGTAAAGTTTTAATTGCCAATATGAAATGGTAAAGTTGTTAGTGAGAAAAAAATCCAATTATAAACCATCATTAGGGTTGCAGTATAGATAAGGCTAATGAACAAATAAAAACATGTAACCTACCTAACCAGCGAAAGAGTTATACATAGTGATCCTACGTTTACTATGCTCAATCCGTCTGTACACGAAGAGAGGTCGATACACATAATCATTACTCTCTGCCGTTGATAGTAATTCCTTATCATTCGTTTTTAAATCGACTTCCGGATTATTATTTCCATTCGATTGTAATGTTTCCACATTTCCTCGCGAAAAATCTTTGCCACTATCAACTGGCACAGTCTTTATATGACATATGTAGCAGAGAATTAAGAATATTACTATTGCCTTCATGTTTAACAAAGCAGGAAGTAATGTGTAAAATTAATAACGCTCCTATATATAAGTAACAGGGTTCAGTTATATGTTACTGACTAATTAATGTTAATTCATATTAACTGATTAACGTTAGAAAAATGCGAAGCATTCTCGATTAAAATAAAGGATGTCATAAAATGATTTTTTTTTATCTAATCTTAAAAAAGGATAAAAACTCGATTGCGTGAAAATAAATGAAGAGGAATACCGTATCCCCCTTAAACTTTAAATTTCGAACAATTCGTAATGTGGGCCATTACAATGTTTCTAAGCTGTGTATTTCAATAATTAATAAATATGATATCAAAATATATTCAACTTTTTTTTAAATTAATGTACCAAACATAACATCAAATATTAACTTTCGTTTAAAACTTCTCCATAACATATAGAAAAAAGTTAACTAAGAGTTATTCAAATATAAATTATTGTTGCGTTATAATAATTGGTAAAGATAAAAATAAAAAATATTACTGACAAACATAATTATATTAAGTAATTCGTAAAACATACATTTTATATATAAATCGTGTAAAACTACTGCACGTTATATTACTTCCGTTTATAATTCTTAATTTAATACATAAAGGCCACGTTAAGTTAATTATAAAGACGAATTCATAAATAATACTGTTAAAAGAAAACCGTGACACACAGAAATAATTTACATTATATTATCAAAGATAAGAAGGCCTTAATAAACATAAAGATTTTAAGGTAACAATATATTCCAAATGATTCTATGATACCTAATATCGAAAAAAAAATCTTTACATGTATCTAGTACATAATGGTCGAAATCCTGAATTTTTAGCCGAGATAAGCCGGGAGCACCTTGATACGACCGCGTCCATCAAGGTTAGAATTTTCTCCAAAAGGTGAAACATCTACTTCATTGGCTGAAGGAAGGAGATCGCTTTCCTGGCCCGCAAGGTCCCTGCGAACTCGAGCTACGGCCAAGGGTTTAGCACCAGCAGCGTTTCCCGCAACACCAGACCCCGCACCATCTTTTCCTGTAGCTGACGGTGTTGCGCCCGCTTTTGGTGGGATGTGCTGGATCGCCTCTCTTTCTGGAGCGCAAACGCAAATTGCTAGCAACGCCAGCGACGCGACGACGAAAAATAATGAACGCATTTCCAATAGATCCAATCTTGTTCAACTTCACACTTGCCACTAATCTGCTTTAGAAATAAATCCACCATCCTTATAAAGTAACCTAATGATTGCAGAAAATATTAAAGATTATTGAAATTGTATACTTAGACAATTGTTATGTATGTAAAGTTAGAATTGACGCACGATTCTTTGAAAATCAATTCTTTAAACAAATCGCAAAGTAATCGTTTATGCACGAACCTTAAGTCACATAAATATGCTAATAGGACGCTAACTACCCTTGTGCTTATGAAGTATGAAAAAATAAAAATAACATCACATACTCCGACATAAATCTTACTTTTAATGTCCATTCATGTCGTCCATTCGTCAGCATTTACCAATATCTTAATTTGTGAACATCAAAATTTTTCTACTTTATTCATTTTTGATAAGAAAGGGAAGAATTAATATGTTATCATACAAAAGGCCCTTTTCGATTGATAAGATAAAAATTTGGAGTTATTTTGGACCACATGCGACACTAGTTTTGTTAAATAAGTGTTGTAAAGAAAATATGTAATAGCAAGATTCTGGTAAAGAACCACCTATTCATCAGATATTTAACCGCCAACCAGCAATACTTGGTATCGTTGTGTTCCGGTTTGAAGAATGAGTAATCCAGGTTGGTGGTGCATTGGTAATGTAAGGAATGGTTAAATTTTCTTACCAAGTCTATGGACGCGGCTAATGGGCGGTGGTGACCACTTACCATCGGGTGGCCCATTTGTCCATTAGCCTACCTATATTATATAAATATATATGTACTAAATACATAGAGACATACATATAATGAAAATATATACATTGTAGTCAAAGTACTAGAAATAATTTTATAAGTATATTAATAATTGAAAAAAGTGTGATTTCTTATTAACATATTAATATTAGGATTATAAAACGATTTACATTGATATAACCGTATCCGAACTATTTTATTATGTTTTTCGGATATACATTTCCTTTTTCCCAAAAGATGACTAGTATTTTTCACAGCTTTATACATAAGATTACTCTTGAAAACTTCGATTGATTATAAGTAGTTTTTGATTAGTACCCTATAAACGTGCAAAATGATGAACGACATTTTCGGCAACTTTTACTTTTTAATATAAAAATATAAAAGGCAAAATAGCTGTTTGGGCGGGTAAAAAATTATCTGATGTGTATGAGAAGATGTTACCAGCACAAAAGAAATATTATATGAGTGTGAAATCATGCTACTGCCAGAAATATAGTAGAAGGTATGATATAGTAGTATTTATTCACTATATGAAAATCGTTTTTCCAAAGAGCCGAAAATATTGCTTTTAACATTCCATTTTCCATTTTAAGCGTTGCTTTACCAGCTGTAAATATATGTACCTATATTATAATTAGTTGTTAACCACCCGTTCATTGGCAAGGATTAAAAAAAATAGTCTAGAAACATCTACGAACATTCTTGCGTCGTCTCATACCGATCCGTTCAGTAATTTTCACATGATCGACGCATAAAGGAAAAAATAAAATTACGTCTTTTGTTGGGATAAACGAAAATATTTTCCGAATAACCAATTAGGTATATTTATTATCTTTTGCCTTATTTTAAACATGTGGAACATGTGGAATCATTGCTACTTTGTTATCAATTTGATTTTCGTGTCTTTTGTTTATTATTATTAAATAGATAGCAATAATATAAATATCAATTGATTATGTTGGTCTAGAATTAAAATGACAGATGGATACATGACTTAGTTTTAACATTATGACGTTTTTAACAATTTCGATTCGCTTTCGAAATTAACTGTTTTATTCCATAGATAAGTACCTACATATTTATTCATAATTATAAGGTACCCACTGGCTAATTTAAAGGTAAACACAGCACATACAGCGATTATGAGATTTATGAGTTCTTATAATAGATCAAATTTATTTTAATATTAAATCGTGTCATTCTAACTTTATAAAGAGGTAAGTTTTGTTTATTTGTTTTTCCGGTTTCACGCAAAAAAAACTCATCTAATTGAAATGAAACATAGTATTACATACTATTTAGAAGCAAACGCTGCCAATAATATAACAGATATACAAAATCTTTGTATGTGAGATTTGTAGATCTCCATAACTTCTTCAGGGAAGTCAGCAATAGAATATCTATCTTTATAAATACGGCGTAGATGATACCCAACGATACGTGCTTGCACAGAACCCTACCAACAAGTAACCATTATTACGTTCTAAAAAGGGGAAAAAGCAGTTTAGTACAACAAAGTAATTATCCGTAATAAAATAAATAACACATTAATGCTAAACGTGCTATGTAAATAAATATTGCTATTTACAATTTGCGACAAGTAATACTAGAAATATTACGAGATATTTAAATAAACGAGTGATAAACTCGCGGGCCGTATTATACGAGGCATTAACACAGGTGACAGTTAGGTAATAAATAGAACGCGAACGCGAAAAATCTTTTTTCTACCCGTACTACGGATGAACAGCTAGTCAATGATAAATAGAACGTATATTACTTTGTAAAGGATATTATAATATATTGGATCGTTTGTGAACAAAGTCATCTCGTCAACATTATCTGTCAAAAACTAAAGGATTTGGACATTTTTTTTATTTGAGGTTTAAAACGGTTTATAACACGAAATATTAATCAATTGCGATTTGTTACGATTATAAAGTAACAAATTAAAATAGTAACTCATCAGTTACTTTAGATATAGAAAGTTGATAGTAATAGTCACGTTCATAAACATCTGCCTCAACACATACATTAATATATAGAAATCGGACCCATTAGAATAAGTTTCAAATGAGAAGAATAATTAAATATCTATATAATGCACGTAAATAATTCAATTTGAAATGTGTAGCACAATTTTTCATTAAAATTAATTGGGTACACTATCTTATTGTCAGAAATTGTATACTAAGATATGATAAAAGATAAATCATTTAAAAACTCTGCGCATTTTTCAGAGATATCAACAACTCGGTAGGTATACTTTTCACGGTCAATTATATCATTGAAAATATGTATTTGTCATATTAACATGTGACCTACCGATACGCAATGCTCATGCATCCTTTTAAGCAGTTCTGTTAGCACAATTATTTTTCAAGACTGAATAAACGTATAAAACATTTGCCTGTGACCAATTGTTTATTCAGAGACATTCATTGGACAACAAAACATATTGAACAAGTTGATACGTAGTTATACTTATATACTTATATCAATTACGGAGAAATAATTTTGTTTACATTATGTACGTCAAAATATTTATTTTACTTTTGGCTGTTGCGGCTGTCATTGCAAAACCAGTGTCGTCTGATCAAGAAAACAAGACGGATATAGAAAGTCTTATAAGGCAAGGATTAGTTGGGTTTGTTCCAATAGTGTTGCCGTTAGAAGATTTTTCAGCAACAGGAGAAAGTCAGCCCGCGCATAACGTTAAAAAAAGATCGGCTGTTGAAGGCGACAATCCCAGTGACGATCTGTTGGCAAATTTTGAAGACGCTAATAACGAAAAATCACTCGCAGGATTGGACGGTAGAATTAAAACTCTACCCACTTGGGTCGGTTAATTATTATCATATAATTTAGTTGTGCGAAATCGTAAGTGTTAAACCAAAGCTTGAAATTTAATTATTTTAAGAACGTACCTATGTAGTTTAACTATTTTATTTTGTGTATTTCAAAATAAAAGTACAAAAGAATCAGTTGAAATGAATTACTTACCTAACTGTATAGCTATGTACCTAATTTAGATTTTTTTGTATATTATATATGTATGTACCTGACACCGAAAACTTTTATAAAAAAATAATCTTTAAATCACACAGATTAAATATTGATCATAAAAATATTGACATAACTTATTATATCAGTTAATTCAACCGACAAACAGCTCTTCTCTACATTGCTGTGTTATTGAATGTTGAGTGAGCCAGTGAATTTAATCAGCACGAAGGTATAAAATCTTAAAATCCGTGGTTGACAGCCATTGGCGTTAATAGAATTTCTTAAAATGTTGTCTATAGGCAAAAATTACTACTAACCAAAAAACACTTTACAGTACCTACTTGGTAACATGTCTAAATTACGAAGAAGGTACTGTAAAAGGTATTTTTTTGTTAGTACTAGACCATGTTACCAAGTAGGTACTCTAAACGCTGTGAATTGTCATCGATAGCTAAAAACTACGCAGCTTAGTTGCATTCTCAAATATTATAAAACTAAAATAGTCTCAATTGTTGGAATATTCATTTTCAGTAAATTATTTATTTTTAATGATTATATTTTTATTGATTAAATTATATGAATGCTAATTATATTATTTCTTAATAACTTCAGAACTCAAAAAGTTGTACCTACTCCCTTATTATACTAATAATTGTAGAATTTAATTTGTGGTTAGTGTCGCAGTTGCGACGTTGTTTCTGCAAACTTTTATATTATATTGTAAATATATCGAAGTATAAATAAATTGTATAATAAGTTATTATATTGTTTTCCTATAACAGCAACGTGATTATTGTTAAATTTTATTAATATTTAATTTAGAATATGAATTAATTATGTATTTTTTGTACGTATATTGAATACACAATGCCTTTCCCACTGACAGTTGACATTCATCCCGGTAGAGAATAGCCAACTACGGACTTCTATTAATTGGAGTATCGTCCAATGGTTTGTACGCATAGTCTACCGCCATTTACATCGACATAAGCCAACGAGGCGATTTAGACATTGAGTAGAATTTGTAAATTTGGACACGCACAATTCACAAATATATGGATATATTTTAAAACAGCTTGTTAAAAATTCGATATATTCTCTGTCTATTTCTAAATTTTATTGTCTATTATATTTGACAGTACGCCAAAAGGCTATATTATAAGAGTAAGATCTATACCAAACATCTCTGTAATAATAATTACGTATATAGTCGATAATAGTTAAGCAAGACTTATAACCTTAATATGAATAGATTATATCTTGGATCCAAATTTAGGCTTATTTATTATTAGTGATAAAAATATTTTTCAAATAAAATTAAAGTTTAAATTTACATGAAAGTTATAAAAAAATATCAAATTTTATATATTTCATTTTTTACTTGTCATTTTGTCTATTCAATAGTACATTATAACTAATCAAAATTCCTAAAGCAAGCTCGCTGTTGGAATTTTTTTTTCTGACATATCATTCAATTGTGTTTTCAATTAAAAAGTTATAGTATAGATGACGATATACATTTATCCCTAACATTATTAAGTCTTATTTAACTTTTTATTCACTTTCAAGTAATTATTACTGCGTCATTCGGCGTAGACTAGGTTCTAAGGCTATTTTAGAGTAGGTTTTCTTCTTCTCTCCTTCTACGATAAAGAAATTTAGACAGAATGTTACTACTTTTTACTAATTGTTATTTCTTAAAACGACGTATTAAAATTAATAGAATAAGGATTGTAAATAGTTGTAATTAAACCACCTCGATAAAATTTGATTCTATTTATTTAATATAGAATTTTTTAATATCTTGGGACTATTTTTCATGATATTTTTTATTTATGACCAAATTTTCTTTTTAATATTATTATTTCTTAATACATACGCACGTATTTCACAATAATCTATTTTATTTTTTTAAATATTTAAATGACATGTGAAAAAAATATTTACAGATAATAGAAGTAGGATAAGCAGTTTATATATACATACTTTTACAATTATTAAATAAATACGATATTTAGTAATGTCAATAATACAATTATTTTAAATCAATCCATAGATTAAAATTAAGTTACATAAATAAAAATAAAAACACTTATTGCAGACTTATTAAGAAATTTATTCATATTGCTTATACATCACACCTTTGACTGATTATAATAAATTTAAAAAAAAATCTTTTAAAGAATATAGGATCATAATCATTCCAGTTTACAAAATTTTTAACTTAAACTTATTTAATTCCACGCATAAGAAAGAGAAGAACAAAAGTTTTAATCCTTTCACATTACTTCAGATGATTGTTTACAGTACAAACGGCATGATAACGGCATGATTTCTTCTTTTTGACAGCTAGTCTTATAAATATAATTTTTGGCGCCATTACACTTAATATCAACCGTCCACGGGTGCTTCCACGTAAACGATTCCAGATATTTGGTCAGGATTATAATCCATATAATCATTTCCTGCCCATACATTAACACTTGTCTTCAATAATTCGGGATATAAAAGCATCCCATCCCTTAACAATCCATATATATTTCTAATGAGCAAAAATAAAATGAGCAAAACTATCCCCTTCGCCATTCTACACAATTCTAAACTACGTCTAAAAAATATATTTTGATTTATATGCTTCTCTCATATTTAGTGATAATATTTAGTTCAAAAAATGAAGAAATAAGATAAACAGATATATATATAAATAACTTTATCACGTTCTAATGGTGAAAATTTACTACTTGTGAAGCTATAAGGAAAACTTGAATTCATTAGCATTTATCAAATAATATATGCAAGTGGACAAAGTATCGTAATATTATATATAAATTATATATATGTATTTTCAAAAAGTACTAAAATTACTATATAACACAAAACGAATTTTTCTTTAGCCGATTTAGTTTAACAATAAAATATAATTTCGAACTGGATGTTTTAAACAACGAAACATTTATCTATTATTTTTCGGTAACGAATAAAAACAAAGTAATTTACTTTGATATGTTAAAAAAGTATAACGTATAAATTAAATTATTATTAAAGAGTCTATATCCTTAAATTAATTACAAGAAATATAACAGTTGAATATTGTCTGCACGCGCAAATTGTACGCATAAGTGAGCAAAAATGATAGAGTTTAATTGGCTATAAGATACAAAAACATTCAATTATACAAAAACATAATATTTAAGAATTAAATTTACGTGAAATATCACAAGCTGTCTTTTAGGCATTTTACAGTCTTATAACTTTTTATACATCAATTTTACTATATATAAAATAATGTATATATAATTAATAATAAAATAACATATGATATGATTATTTACGTAACAGAACCATTATTGTTTTATTAAATGGTATATTTAAAACTTTAAAACATTCTTAATTAAGGCTAATACTATGTTTATATTTGGCCCATTTCCACGTACTGATAAGGCTACTGGACAGCGCCAGTGTTTTTTGGTGGTACTTTTGGAGCAATTTATTATGTGTATTAAATATGTGGTTCAAATAAAAGAGGATGACTGAATCAGCAACATTACATGCAAAAGGGATCAAACATAAGTTCGTGGTTGGGGTTGAAGGACGGCACATTGGCTCATACACGCTCAAGGGCATATAATTTCTTTTCATTCGATTGCCTGGTCTAGAGGCGAAGGTAACACTTTTTCCAGTCTAATTTATCGCTATAATTACTTCTACCATGGACCGCGTGAACCATATCATTGGTAATAAATACGGCATCGCAAAGAGCAGTGGAATCGGGCCAATACAAATGTGATATATTGTGTTTTACTTAAAAATCCATTCCACCAAAAGCGTTGATATGGCGCGAGAAAAAACGTTTCTTAAACAACAATAACTCTCGTAACTGTAATGGAGATTCCCCTTTCTTCTCGTTTCCGTATATCTCCGCTTTGGTGGATACTGGCCTAAAACTTATGTCGAAACATTTATTTATTTATTTCTATATATATAAGTGAATTACCACTCTCTGACTGATTGACCTGAAATTTAGCATAGTCACTCCCTTCGCGAGGGGAAGAAGTGGAGAAGCTGTTTTGTAAAAAATTTACCCGTTAGAAGTCGAGACTGACTGTTAGTTATAAAATTTACATCTATGCTACGATTATGATTCATAATGATTATTTTTGATTGCCAATTCAATACCAATTATTTTGATGATGCCACTTTATAAAAACCCTATAGATATATAGGAAACATTTTTTTAAATTATTATTATTAATGGAAATTAAGTGTCATTTAATTATCGATACAGACAACATTATTTTAAGGGAAAATACTTTTGAAAATTAATGTCGCTAAGGCAACTGGTAAATAAATAATAAATATTTGAATCGAAAAGCCTCTTTGGTAAACAAAAACAATCTTTATTACATTGATATATAAAATTAATTAAAATACCTAGCCTGGTGAAATTGAATTGTATTTTGGCTTTGCTGTAGTCGTTTATAAAAAAAAAAAAATATTTCCACATTACAAACTATATACAATATAATAAATATAAATATCTATCTATTAAAGCTACACATTCTGTTTGAATTCATTCATTTCCCACATTCATTCCATTCGCACATTTATTTATTGTTATTTCAAGGACATAATATGTAACTCGATCAATTGATTGTACGAATAGAACGAATGATTGATTATGAATGAATATACGCCTCTATTTTTTATAGTTCAATACTGAGTAACATTTTTTTTATAATTAATAAATCTATTCTTATATCATACAGCTGAAGAATTGGTTTGTTTTATCGCAGGATACAAATCTGATTTGATAAACTCTTGGCATGGAGACAGATCGTTTATCGGCTAACATATATGTATTACAATATATCTCTATAATGTATTATATACTTCATAACAATATAAGAATTCCTTAACAATAAATATTACGATTGCAAGTCAAATCTATTACACAATATCCTAATGCTTATTCTATCCTAATGTCATTTTGAATATGTTCACTTTGTGTTATATTCATTTTAATGTCTTAAAATTATTTAAAATCTCAAACGTCATGGTTTTAGCCTTTATTAATAGAAAACGAGCAAAATTAAAATATACATTAAGGAAATATATATTAACGCATAGATTTCTGATATATGAGGAATTTTTTCTCAAATATGTGAATATTTAAATTATAGTCTGTGAAGACTTAATCGTGATTCTGTGTTTATTTTGAGATAAACCTAAATTTACCGCTTGGAATGTCAGTGGTACTAACGCGTCTTTAAACTTACAACATACTGAGTAGTATTAGTAGATTTCAATAAATAGGTATATGCGCCTCATTCATCTTTTGTCAAGTATGAGTAATTATATATTATACAGTAATAAGTTAATGTATTCCAGATAAAATAATAATTGAGCCAGTGCATTTATGGATACAAAAAACGTCATATTTTAAATTCCATCGTTAACAGCGTATTGGAAATACATGGAATAAATCTTGGACTTCATTCAATGCCAATGGGCAAGACTGACTCCATCAGAATGATTAGTAGTTGATTTCCTTTCATGGTTTATTTTGTAGTTTCGAGTTGTTTTTTTTAGAATCAGTGGTTAATTTAAATTAAATATGCAAATTTTGTTATTGATTTGGTTACTTGTGTCCAACAATGAACTGTATTTTCAAATACTTAAACTACTTATATTTATAGGAACCAAAGTTGATATTTAACTAGCGCCTCACCCTGGCTTCGCAGAATTCATTTTATAAATAAAGAAAATGTATGATACAAATATAATTTACAACCCTATAACACTCAGGAATAATGTAGCTTTCCACCAGTGTGAACATTTTTACAATTTGATCATTAGTTTCGGAGACTACCCTCTACGTAAAGACAAACCTACCTATTTATAATATTCGTATAATTTATCGAGTTTATTTTTACCTACCTAATTATAGACTAGTAGTCATATTGGTACGACGAATTTCTAGTAAGTATTCATAAATTTCCAAATCACATATGACGGTAAGTGGCCACTTCTAACTTGCATTGTAGGATGGTAACCCTGTTTCCAACACTTATATTTACGCTGGTAACTGTGGCATGTAAGATATGATGTCCTTCCTTGTCTTTTCATCTTACAAGTTAATACACACCTGCGTAAAATGTATTATTGTTTCACGACGTCCTGTCAAATGTTAGGGTTACCCTGACGATCCTACACAAAGATCTGATAATAAAACGAGTTATCCCTCCGCCATCATAACACAACATACGTTCTACACACAATCACACATTCACATATTTATAACAATAAAAACACTGTTTGGAATTGGCAATTGTTTAAACGCACTAGTGTGTCCGATGCCTCAATGAGTATATTGATGACGACGAATTTATAATTCTAATATATATCTCGATAATAAAAACCAATAATATCATACACAATAGTCAATTTGTTCAACAAATATATATACAACACTTTAGTCGAATATAATTCTCACATATATAAATAAAACTATTAAAATCAGACATTACAAAAAATATTTAGACCACCTTAATTACACTATATAACCACAACCCGTCACTACTACGAAGTCGTCAAAACATATATATACCAACAATATATCCTAAAACTACTGAGGGATGCCCAATATCATCTGCATATTGGAATGCACGCGATGAATAGAAGCAAATAAAAAAGCCACCGCTATTTGGAACATCCATTTTTCTTTATCGATCCAACTTTGAAGCTGTTCTGTGGCTTGATCGAGTTGCTCGAGTCGTGTATTGAGTTTCGATATTGAGTTGACTTATTTCCTAAATACCAACCACACATCCTCTTGACAGCTTCTTCCCATCTGGCTACGGTCACTTCGTACGACTTTTTGACCTGAGGCCGAGGCGTAAATACGGTGCCTATTTTACGAAGTGATTTCAACTCTTCTTTCGATGAGAAAATACCTAGAAATTTTTAATTAAATCAGACTAAGATAATAAATTTATCATAAATCTGTTAATATTCCACAGCTGGGTAGTCATGTTCTCCCTTTTGAGGAGAATGACCTTACCATAATGTGGGTAGGTAGATAGCATTCTCAGATTTTCATTCACCACGTGCAGGTTTCCTTCACCTCCGAGCACATCAGATGAATTATAAAAACAAATTAAGATAAAAAAAATTCAGTGGTGCTTGCCTAAGATTTGAATTCATAATTATCGGTTAAAATTCACGCCTTGAAACCACTTGTCCATCGCGGCTTAGTGATACATACGTCCATGTACAACAAATTGGAAATTTTCTTACACACGTTGATAACAAGTCTTTATCTAATACAAATATCAGGTATTTATAAACAAATTGTATGTGATTTATAAACAAATTGATCCTCCTGATCACATTCGGTCACGGCAATCATTCTCAAGAGAGACTAGCCACTACGAATGTAATTTACCGACGGAACAACAAATACGATACCGGAAAGAGCTAGGGGCCGGCTGCGTATTTAAATACCTGACTCCGGATTGCTGCTGACAAATAATAGACAGAAAAACCCAATAACTTTTATTGGCCCATCCAGGATCCAATAGACCAATTTTTATTTTCTTTTTTCTGGAAAAACGCCTTTACGAGTTTTCTCCACGTAAAGTGGGGTCTTTGCGGAACTCACCCGCACCGACTGCGCCAGGTGATGTTTACGGCGGGGGGAGAAGGTGAACATAACGCAGACATCTCCTCCCTGGTCTCTCTAATCTCTCCTTTCTCTCTCTTCTTTTCCACGGCCTATTTCCACGCCATTATAGCCACTAGAGCAATGGAAGTCAGAATAAAGTACAACTTACCTAAATGTAAACCAACGATATGAGCACAACCAAGGGAAGACATTTCAACTTCTACTGGTCGGATAACACGTAGCCCTGTTAAATCTGCTACTAGTTGAACTATGAAGTCGTTATTGGATACACCTCCATCTAACCTGTAACAAGTAATTTTTTGAGCATTATGTCACGAGGCAATTTAAGACTAATGCTCTCAATGACCACCAATTTGCCCAGCCGCCTACATATTTTGTAAAAAATAAAGTTAAAAACTTACAGTACGACTTAAGTACATACATTAGCCTGGCCAATAATGACCTTCTCACAACTTTGTGTTTATAAAAAAGTTAGAATAACAAATAATAAAACTAAACAATTCATACGTCATGCGTCAACATTTATTACGTCATATATAAAAAAACTTGCATTATTTAATTTTGGTGTGCAAGAATTGATTTAAAAAAATTACTTATTAATAATTAAAGTATATTATTCCATCATGTTCACGAGTCATAACTGTAACTAATTAATTTGATGATTTGGCCGCTGAAAAGAATTAGTATTAACATACTGAATAAAATGACCATTTACGATTTACCGTAAAAATATCGAACAGATTGCTTAACCACCTCATTTCGGTAATTACCTAATACTAAAAAAGGGAGAATTGTTAAATTCTAGAATCATCGCCTATTTCAAAACTATTTTTATATTTCTTACCTAATACTATTGAACGTGTACGAAGTTTCAGTTCTGACGCAAGAATATAGCTGTGCAGTACGAAACGCCAGGGACTCGAGGACGGCTCGTACGAGGTGGGCTTTGGTCGTAGACGGCTTCATGCCGACGAAGCCGGAAGCCGCAGTACAGTCGTTATACGGTGGCTGAAGAAAAAGTTATAATTGTATCAAGATAACATTGTCTACAACAAATGTATTTTTTCTATCCTTTGTCATAGATTTTTTTTGCATTGAACACATTTCTAATTTATATTGATTTAGCTAATTCGTATGAAATTTAAATGCAAACGACAATATTTCCTTACTCCCAATCCACTGAAAGCAGGTATGAAAAATACGTCGTCAGAATCCGGCACCGACATGGCAATCTCAGCTGTGTCTTGGGGATTATCGAACAGACCTAAAGTAAATGAAAAATAAAATACAATTGAAATATATTTATATGGCAATACTTTCAGAAATCCTTTTTAATTTCTCTTACATATATGAACTAGTTATTTATTCGTATACGGTGTGAAACTTATATGTGACAAAAAATGTAATTGAGTATCTTTAAATGATTGTGATGATTTTTTTTATATTTTCAATAAAATATCGAGGAAGTCTAAGTCTTAGATTGAGGAGAAATTATAGAAATGAAGGATTTCGGGATGAGTGATTTTTAATAATAACTACTGTTGTTTTTTATCGAAACTAAAGTTTAAAAAATTAAACAAAATGTATATATTGCCTAGCTATAAATTAATAAAAAATAGTGTTTACCTAAATTCTGTGCCCATTTGATGATGCTGGCTGTATCATTGTTCGCCCCCTCCGCTGAGAAGACTAATTCATTACCCAGCCTCCACCCTACTACAGGATAGAGTCCAGACACCGATGCATGTGGTACAGAACCCGTATTGATGTTAAAGAATGTCCCGGTACCCATGGTCAGCTTCACGTCACCCACGTCAAAACAACACGAGCCCCACATTGAAGCTGTTTGGTCTGCTATCTAAAAATATGAAAATATTTTTTACTTCAACACAATAATCACAAAGCGTACTAACTACTCTATACGGTAACTAAGATCCTAGTTAAATACTTTATTTGGTTTAATTTTGATATTTCCAATTAGATTTGATTTATGATTGCGACAATTAAGAAACAGCTGCGCCTGTGTGGACTGCGACACACTTGTGCAAAAAATACATCCTACGTAGTTTTGGTTTGTCAGAGAGACAGACTGTTGTAATCGAAATATGGTCAGGAGGAAAGTATTATTTATTATCAAAACTCGCGATGCAATGAACAGCCTTTGGATATTACGCTCGATATGTTTCTCCACTTAAGTTTGTTATGCATGCGAGTAATTGCACGTTAGAAAACATTTAATACCTCTTAATAATATAAAAATTTTACCTTTAAATAAAATTTGTATTATGCTTCCAATGACGTCCGAAGTCCCTTATGAGAGTACATCGATTCCTTTTTTCGCCTGGTCGCCAGATGTCGCTACTTCCGCTACCTAGGTGCTCCACCTACAGCGCCACCTACCGCTTCCGGCCTGCATCTAAGCCATCTTCTAACTACAAGCCGCCATCTTCGTCATTGTACTGCTCATAATGGTATAGCACCAGGAAGACATTACTGGGACACTTCGGACATCATTGGAAGCATAATACAAATTTTATTGGAAGGTAAAATTTTTATATTATGCGTTCCGTTTGAAGCCCGAAGTCCCTTATGAGAGAGTGTTTGTTATCTCCTGGTGGCTTGTAGCTTTTGGTTATAATATTAAATTAAAAACGCAACAATGTGATTGAACATATAATGTAAATTTAAATGCACATTGACAAAGATGCGATAAAGATTTTTCTGACCTAATTTCAATATTAGAATTATTGATCTGTTTCAGATAAAACTTTTTAAAAGTACATTCATTCTGCCAATTAGCCTTAGCTATGATATCATTAATATGGTCATTTTCAACCCAATTCAAAGATGATGCTGCTGACCTACAGTTTCCAGCTGACGCCTGAATACCGGCATAAGCTAAAAACCTCTTTATCCTTCAGATTGCAATGCCATTTTGCTTGGTGTTGCTCCCATAGGCCTTTTATCATGTCGTTGTTCACCAGGACTCCCCATTGAATGTCCGACGCGTCGGTAATGACGTGGTTCGTCGGCATTCTTTGGAGATGAATCGCTGACTTCTGACTGATTTTTTCCATCCACCATTTTAGTTCTGTACATACCTCTTTTGGATACTAAATCTGCGTTCGTGGACACTTCCTGAGTTTGTTGCTATGTCGCTGCAGTAAAAGGCAATGCAACCTTCCCCGGTGGGTGATGAAGGTTGCAAAGTTGAGATGACCTAATAGAAGTTGCGCCTGTTTTAGGTTCCAACTGCCGGCTTCGAGTGGTACTCGCAAGAGATGACGAACTCGTTGTATTTTGTCTGAGGGTAGGAACTTCGTATTGAATTTGGTGTCCCATGTGACTCCCAGAAAATCGATTAAACTCGTTGGTGTTGTTACCGATTTTTCCATATTGATACACCAACCCAGACTGGTCAAAAACTGTATTGCAATTTCTATCTGTGCTGTTAGTGTATTTCTGTCTTGATGGATTATCAGATAATCGTCTAAATAGACCACTAACCTCAGTCCTTTTTTGCGAAGTATTTCTGCGGTCCAGTTCGTTACGGTGGCGAAAATCCGTAGCGCTGCTGCCAGGCCGAACGGCAGACACGTCATCTGTAGAAATTGACCTTGATAGCTGATCCGGAGAAACCTTTTCGATCCTTTTAAAGTCGTAACTTGACGTAAAGTTAAAGTTTCACCATCCAATCTCCGTGTTGTAGAAAATTTGGCACTTGGTAATGGTGGAGCAGATGGAAATGCCTTGGTTTTATATATTGATTTAATGCCTTGAGGTTGAAATTTTGGAATTATAAATAGAGGCGAGATAAAAGACGGTGTCAGAGGGGAAGGCTCTAAGACTTTTAACTGAATCAAGTTTTGAATTTCGGTTGACATCAACCGTGATGTTGGAGTTTGATACTTTGTTAAACCTCTAATGTTGGGAGAACTAATGGCGGCGTCTTGTTGAATGGTATTCTGAAACCTGTTATCAATTTCCATATTGATTTTGGTGGATTGAATAAGGCCCAAGTGCTTTGATAACGTCTCAGACGCCATAAAAGCCTCTAGAGTCATTTATTTTATATCCCGATTTTCTACCCTCTGTCTTATATTTTCTCCCTCCCCCCCTCTTCTTGGCAGACGAGTTATTGAGAATGAATCGTTCGGAATTTTATTTTTCGGCCCTTTGGGTTTATAATTGTTATTCGACTGGCATCGAAATGACTTTGAGTCCACAGAGGAGGTAGAGGGCTCTGGAGATTTAGCACGGGTGCGGGTAGAAGATGGGATCTGTTTTTGTAATCTACCTACTCCACCAATTTTTTGTAAATAAGTTGACAACTGACCGGGGTGAAACATGTACTCGCAAGACGGCGGAATTCTACTCAGATCAGTTCCTCTCTCATATATTTATCTTTTAATTTTTTCACGATAACCCTACGGCGCAATTCTAAAACTTCAGCTCGTTTCCCGCAAATCATCTGTAGTATATGATGAGATACAGTCTTATATTCAGAATCGTTACCAAATAACTGGCTTAACTTTTCGTAATTAGCGGACGCGTTAAACTGAATGTCCTTAGAAGCCGATCAATCAACTAGGTTCTGTAAAGCAGAGTTTACGGCTTCATATTGGGCCAAAAATTCATTGGATAATGCAGCAAAACTACGTTCCATTTGGAACCAACGTAAAGGGGCAAAAGGATCTTCCAGACGTCGCAGCTCCTCATTTACTCGTAATTCGGTAAAAGCCGGAAAATCCGTGTACTTTTTCTGGACGTCTGTATACCGAACCGCGTTCCAATCGGGTGATTCAAACCTTTGCATAACATTAATTTTTTCAACACGTGTCTTATTTGCTTTTGGTACGGTTGGTTCTTTTACCGAAACGTCCAAGTTGACAATACTACCCGCATCTAATTTCGGTGGATTTAAAAACTGTTCATTGGGTATTGGATCTATCAAAACTGAAGTATGTGGCGTTCTATTAGATAAGGGCATCTTCTCGATTGACACTGGGGCCTCCGTAGATGGAGCGAATTTGGCCGTTATTATATTATTTAAATGACTCACCAATTGTTGTGACAGTATGTCAAACCTTTCCTCCAGATCCCGTGAACTGACACGCCTTTGGCGTTTCCTTGGTAGCCCTTCTTGATCCGATGAACAAACCGAAGAACTATCACTTGAATTATGTCCGATAACCACTTTATCACTCATTTTTTATCACCAAAGATATTTAAAAGTAACGGAAGACAAACTAATTAGTTTAAAATTAACTTTCTACTTAACTCTCGAAAGCTGATTAATACTATAAAATTTGCGACAAAATTATACTACAATAAATGTAGATTTTTCGTAACGACCATGTGCTCGGTTCGAAAAACGACGCAACAACGACGAAGATGGCGGCTTGTAGTTAGAAGATGGCTTAGACGCAGGCCGGAAGCGGTAGGTGGCGCTGTAGGTGGAGCACCTAGGTAGCGGAAGTAGCGACATCTGGCGATCAGGCGAGGTAAAGGAATCGATGTACTCTCATAAGGGACTTCGGACGTCAAACGGAACGCATAATACAAACTACTTCAAATCTGATGTGAAATCAAGAAGATTAATTTCTGATTAGTCCAGAAAGTTTTAATTTGCAGTAAATATAAATGAAAAAATGTACATTTTTTTTTACTGTAATTTCAATATGCAGTTTTAATTAGAAATTATCATTGAACTTTCTATAGATCAAATATTACATCTATTGATTTCCATTGTTTTAAAAGTTTAGAAACCCGTCTACGGGAAATTCGGGCCTCACCAAATAACAGACGACAACAATGGTAAGTTCAAAGTTTACAAAATGTTTACTTTAAATAAACACATCACAGTCACATCGTTCGTTAAAACGAAACCAGTTATTTGTGTAAACCCATATATGGATATTTATATTTTAAAACAATAGACAAAAACTTTTTAAAGCCTCGAGATATTACATTGAGTAAATATTTCAAAGTAATTAGTTTCAAGCCATACTGTAGAATTTAGATTTTCCTTATGTGAAGTAAATTATCTTAGTGATTTTGAACAATAAAGAGACAATAGAGAGAGAGATTTGTTATTAAAAAATTGTAGTCTTATTTGTAAATTAAGTTAAATACCCTTTGTAGATTTTACTTTTTGTCTAACAAATAAATATCATGATAGCATTTTTTCCACGTCTCAAATAACAAAATTTAAAGGCATTCAAAGTATCGCGGATGGTTTTTCAATAGCATTAATTTAATTTTGTTTCAGCGAAACGTCACGACTTCCTTATAATTGTTTATTTTTTAATCTAAATATTTAATATCCGACTCGATAGACCAATGTTTAAAAATATCCAGGTAGAAAAGAAAAAAATATAATATTTTAATTTGGTTAAGATAAAACGTGTAATAAAACAAAATTTTAATTGAGATAAATGAACATTTAAAAATAAATTTTAACTAATAAGTAATTGAACCTCTTTTGAAATTTTATAGAAAAATGACATTTCAACTAAAGAAAATTATGCCTATAGAATATACACTCACTTCAAATTCGTGAGAATTATTTATTCTAAATTAGTCTAATTGCTTGATATTATTAAAATAAATATTAAAACGACTACGGAGTGCGGACTAAGGGCGACGATACACCTGCCTGTAAAACGGAGCAGTAGTTTGCATGCCGTACACAAGAACTATGTTTCTGTTCTATTGTTGTGCTTACTGTTCCTAGTTCTTACAATGGAAAGCATTTGAAGTGAAGTCAATAATCGCTACTAACAGAGAATGTGTAGCTAAATCAGTAATGGAAAAAATTAAAAGCAAAACGAATATTATACAGAGAATTGCTTGAATTCTCAAGACATTCGAGGTCTCTACATAATATATGCTGCTATATTAATGCTGTTTTCTATATCTTCAAGGCAGATTTATAATTAGTATACATATACTTACAGACGAGATGGCCCAGTGGTTAGAAAGCTTAAATGTTAACCGATGATTGCGGGGTTCAAACCCAGATAAGCATCACTGAATTTTTATGGGCTTAATTTGTGTTCACACTCGGCAGTGAAGGACGACATCGTAAGGGAACCTGCACGTGTCTGATTTCAAAGAAATTCTGCCACATGTGTAGGCACCAACCCGCATTGGAAAAGCGTGGTGAAATAAGATAAACCTTCTCCTCAAAATAGAAAGGAGGTCTTAGCCCAGCAATGGGACTTTTCAGGCTGTTAATTATACTTTATACTTACAAAACTCCGTATAGGAATTGCGTGGCCCCATATCTCTGGTGCGGTACTGGTGAACTGTTCACCGGCAGTATCCACCACCGTCGGTAAGGCAGATAATGGTATTCCAAACAACTGCAAAGCCCAATTAGACCATTGCATAGTGAAAGGGTCGTAAAAACCAGTCGCCGACGCCGAAGATACGTCTGTCATATGAATTTTGTTTCCTGTAATTGACCATACGATGAGAATCGAGTTTATTTTGTATTGAATCAGTTTTAATAAAAAGTACCTTTATTGATTTATATTTTTGTTAAAACGTCAAATTTATTAAGTTGTATCTATAATAATAACAGAATAATTTGTGTTCAGCAAATACTAATCTTATGCTCGCCTACTAATGTAGTCAAACTTTTGGAAGAAATGATATGAACTCAAGGTCTCGACGGAATCTGCTTTAACTACACTAGCGTATTAAGCAATTGAGACAAGAGACAATGAAACTTCAGGCATTTTTCATCAGCATCAGCAAGTTAAGTTTAACTGCCAAAAGTGATCGAAAAACTAAGTCGATGTATGTATATATAATTTGAAATCGGTGATATCTTCTTTAGGAAATGTTCTGTTATAAGAGCTATTTTTTTCCGACTTGTAAGATAAATTGTGATATCAGCCGAGCTGGCTGATATGATATAAATATAATTGATACCCTATAGCCCTATACACAAGAATAATATAGCTATACCAATGTAAAAAAAAATAGAATTTGATTATTAATTTCGGAGATTACCTCCTGCGTTCCAATAAATAAAATTTACCACTTTATAAAAACTAGTTCATGTTTGTCTAAATCCAATGGTGAATCAATTAACTTACGACATTTAAAATTAACTTACTAACCATTTCTATTCTTAATAGCGTTTATACTTCCAACACATTTTTTTTTTTCAACAAGACCAGTGCGATTCTGTAAAAATTAACTTCGTATCTCACTCGTGAAATATTGACAATGACAGTGATACGCCATTTCGATACGTATAATTTTATAACTATTATAGTCAATGACATATATAACAATCTGAAATTTCACGCTCGTTTCTTGCAATGAGATTCGAGTTATTTGTTACAGAATAACCTTACGGGTCGTAATCAATATAAAAATTGTTAAATGTCAATAATGTTACAATCTACAGTACCAACCTGTCATTTTATACAGCAGCCAAGTGTCCAAGGTGCCGAACATGGCGTCATTTTTATCAACTGCTACTTTCAACTCAGGTATATTTAGTAGAGCCCAGTACAACCTCAATGTCGTCTGTGATTAAAAAAACAAGGAAATATTTAAATTACATTGCGTTCTCTTTCAAATTATAATTTAACAAAAAACGTTTAACGTCACATATCTACGTTAATTTGATTAATACTATATTAAAAACTAGCTATCAGACACGGCTTCGCAAATGTAGAATAAGGGTCTCCATGAAACGTTTAGGTATAGTAATACCATCACTAGTTATCGCCAGCGGCTTTGCTTCGCGTTTTAGGGATTCGTCGTCAGATGTTATGTATAAAAGGGTCCCTAAAAACTATGTCTTATAAACTTCATCAAATCAGTTCAGTGGTTTGATCGTGGTAGCGTAACAGACAGATATAGATCTATTGGACAGAATAGTTTTCTCCGAAAACTTCAACATCACCATCATCTTAAATCAGACAATTTTATTCATACAAATACTATTTTATTCATCTTTATTATAAATACGTAGTATTTCGAAAGTGAGTTTAATTGTCTGTTACACTTTCTCGTCTTAACTGCTCAACCGATCATAATGATCAGATCAGAAAAGGACAAAGAATACTTTACAATTGATCCTCTCACACGCGGGAAAAGCCGCGGTCGGAATCTAGGAATATAATAAAAGATTACAAATATGTATTAAGTAGATGTTTAGTAACAATAAAATTGTCTTTTAAAAACTCTTTTTCGGTCTTACAATAAACACTGAATTCTCTCTTTCTACCGTCAATGATTTCACATTCGAAAGAAGAAGACAGCTATTTATTATAATTCATACGTATAGTCTATTTCAACCACAAGACGACAAGAGTCGAATAAACAACGTTTGACATCGAATTGAAACGATATCATTGGTCGAGAGTTTAAATAATACAAAAAGGCCTTTTGAATGTCGACGAAGGAATTATCTGAACTTTGGAAGTAAGATTAAAGCGTATATAAATAAATCAAAAAAATCTAAAACAAAATATACTTTATTCAAGTAGGCTTTTACAAACACTTTTGAATCGTCATTTAATAAACTATTTTAAGTAAAGCTACCACCGGTTCGGAATGTAGAATCGACCGATAAGAACCGGCAAGAAACTCAGTAGTTACTCTTTTTCAACATCTAAAAATACAGTCATGTTAGTTAAATACAATTATATACGTATGTTATGTCTCCTGCCTGGAAGTCAACAAGCAATAGCTCCACGCTTTTTTATCATCTATATAATCTCGTATCGAATAATAATTAAGAAAATTAAATTGAATATTGTTTTATATTAAATAAATATACATTAATTAAGATTTCTGTTTGTAATTGTGCATTAAAAACCATTATCGATAGCTAAGCTGTGATCAAATCGCATGAAATACGTAAATCTAAGGTTTGTTTAACTTTATTCCTTCTTCAATTTGAATAGGATATATGTAGTGACGTTAGTTTTAACTTAATTATCATAAAATAAGCCTTTTAAGTGAAAATATTTTTATGAATTTTGGTGAATATTATGAAGATCATATCTACAAGCAATTTAGCAGTGTAACAGCGTCAAGTCCAAAGTTATTGTTTTTGTGGCACTTAATAATATTCTTACTTAATATTTCGCTTTAAATAATGAAGTTTATTATTTTAACGTTTTTATTATAACATTAAAATTATTCAAATTCTTTTTTAATATTGTCGTAAATATTCATAACGTTAATCATTAAAAATTTATGAATAATAATTAAACAATGCAACAATTTAATCTTTACGAAGTTTTTCACTAAAAACTAAAAAAATATTATTCAACAGTTTAAGCGCCTTTTTTTACAATTGTCATAAATATTTTAAAAATATTAGATGCCTATGTAACAACATTAAAAAATATTATTTAACATTGAATTTAATCGAATCAAACATTTTTTGCGTACAAATAAATTAATTATTAGTCGATCTGTACGAGGCAGACTACTTCCTTCACCTTAAATTTCCTAAACTCTATTGACGTTCAATATGGTATATCAGGTACACAATAAATTCTCGAAGTGCCAACTTATTCCCGGTTTATACATTTAACGAATAATAAGGTACATCAGTTACTGGTCGTTTTCTTTTACTCGTAACGAACCGTTAGTCATCCCTATGGGTTATTGTTTCACATAGAAGCGATTTCGAAACTAACAACAGTTTTTAATCGCATAAAGAATCCTAGAAGATTATTAATCATGTTTTTTGTATTATTAAGAACAATGAATGTGTTACCACGGTTATTATTATGCAAATTCAAATTAAAATATACGTTCATTGTCATATACCCATTGCTTATTTTTAAGGTGATCATGTAATGGACATTTTGTTATAAAATTGGATGGCAGTCGGACAAAAGGGCCACTTGATGATAAGTGGTTGCCAGTCACCACTGCACATAGAGATTTCAAGTAAGTTTGTGCCTGTAGTAACACTGGCCCATTAAACACAACATAAATTATTGCTGTAGACTGTGATTGGAATGGACAAAATTGGAACAGACGGGCTTGCAGAAAGCCTTACCACGAGTAATGTAGAATGTTTACGGTCAACATTATTTAAATAAGCTATATTCACACAGAGGCCCGTGAAAACAAAAACCGATTTAGACTTTAGAGCGTGTGTGTATTGTCAAACATGTAACAAGGTTAGTTGAAAAAAAACCGTACCATTATCTATGAAAACGGCAAAAAAAAAACATGTTTGTTGTAAACCCACCTTAAATATTTGTTTTGTTTTTATTTAATTAGTTATTTTTAAACCAAATATATAACTAAACATCATGTGAATATATCATGCGTACACGCATGAAATACTGTTGCCGTTATCAATATCGAGCAAAAACGAGCAAAAATGACCTTTGTTGTATGGCAACAGAAATACATCAACTGTGAACATATTTTTAAGGTCCCGTCTTATCATTTGGGTACGGGACCTTAAAAATATGTATTAACTAAATTGTTTTGAATGCATTGCCCAGTAGAAATAATTGAATTAAATTAATTCTCTTCAAGCTTAACTTCAATTAGCATTTTAGTCATTAATTTAGTTCGGTTAACTTATATAAATAAACTAATTTTGTTAGAAACAACGATTTACACGCGACATTCATTTTTAATATTTAATTAATTATAAAGACGAAAATAGTAAGCTGGCATCAAGAAAAGGCACTAAAACACTTTAAAATCGTCTACACGTCATAAATTTTACGTCCTTATCGGTTATTATATGATTACATTAAACTGAAAGACCTTAAACAGTACTTTTTAACAAGACATTCAGTTGAGTAGCCGTTTTAAAAAGTATTTACATAAACATAAATTCAATGTTATATAAAAATTATACGTTTTTATCAACTTATGTGTAGTTTATAAAAAACAGGGAAATAGCTAAAAGCCACTAAAAGGATACATATAAAATACTGTAGCGATAATATTTGAAAAAAATAATTAAAATTGATTAGCAACTATCTATCAGATTTCGATAACTAATATTACTTCATATTTATGTCACTATGCAACATAAACAAATCAACAATTCACTTACATTGTGGAACAATGATAACTTCGACTAACATTCAATCAAAAACCAATGCAATAATTATCAATTTGGCAGAGCAAATTTTTTGGCAATCGCATAATGTTATTATTAAATACGTTGTATAATAAGTCTTGCTACAATGTTTACTCGTATTAAATTATCGTGATTATATTTGTATTCTTTCGTCATTAATTTTTTTGTCTAATCTGTTAATACCACGTAAAAACTTTATTATATTATCGCGAGTAATTATTCCCATTGATAGTATTAAAAAATAGCTCAGAAGGTCGATGACTTCATCCTAATTACATTTTGTTGTAAAAATTTAAAGTTGAACAGAATTTAAACAATATAATGAATATTAACAAAAGAAATTACGTCAAAGGCGGAAAAAAACATGTTCTTCTTCAGTATGCTGCATGCATTACTTATGAATGAGATTCTGAATGCAGTTTCGTATAAAAATAGACATATGTATAATTTAAGTAATGTATTGCGCGATTTAATTTTTAATATTGGTAATTTATTTATAGTACAGGGTGTCAATTCTATAATATTATACTAGTACTAGTAACTACTGTCACTTTATCGCAATCTAATCGATATGCTATCACTGTCGTTCAGCTTTTTTCCTATCATACTAACATAACAATTCAGTTGCAGTGCGGTCAAAGTTGGATATTTTTTTTATGATATAGGTAGGCGGATGAGCAAATGGACCTCCTGATATTAGGTGGTCATCAACGCCCGTAGACAATGGCGCACTAAGAAATATTAACCATTCCTTACATCGCAAATGTGCCACCGATCTTGGGAACTAAGATGTTGTCCCTTGTGTCTGTAGTTACTCTGGCTCAATCATCCTTCAAATCGAAATACAATAAAACTAAGGGTTGCTTCTCGACGGTAGAATATATGATGAGCGGGTGATACCTACACAGACGAGCTTGTAAAGAGCCCTACCACCAAGAATTTTATTTAATACCTTTATATTTAAACAAGAAGTCTAACATAAATTATACCAGGAAATCAAATATGATAAAATTGACATTTTAGATTGAGCGTGAACCACAGGACAACATTTAGTTTAAAAAAATAATTACGCCGACTACGGCAGAATAATTTGAATGCCAGGAAGTGGCGGAAAAATTCCAATTCGCCGACAATTGACATAAAAAATAAATAAATAAATTGTCGTCGACCGATAATGAATCGTATTTTTGTAAATCGAATTAATTTAACACACCTATATTTAGTTTATAACAATGTCATCTACACGACTTTTGACTAATAAATGCTAAACTGAATCTCTCAAACTTTTATTAATTTAATCTAGACACGCTTACTGAGCGTCAAAGATTGATATTCAAACATCTATTTGGAAACATTTATCGGGTCATTCATTCAAAGTCAGCCGTAAGCACAAACTAAAATTAGTAGTATTTTTTTTTTTAACTAACTATTTTATAATTATAAAACGAATTAACCTTCATTCATCGGTTAATTTATGATTAATGCGTAAAATACAGACAATATTATTTAATAACAAGATTTTTTTTGTTTCGATGCAGTTGTTAATTTCCAAGGTAAGTAAATAAAATATTAATTATTTACTAGTCTCCAACCGCGTCTCGGTCCGCGTGTGACGAAAGGGGGTGGGGGTCATGCAGGTGATAACGATAAAAACCTATATGCTACTTCAGACTATATTATCTATATTTGTGCCAAATGCCATTCATGAATAAAAAGGATTACTATCTATTTATGAGTTAAATTACTGGAAATTATAATGGTGTAGATCATTACCTGATTATTTGAAAATTTAAACACGCTCCCTGCGCGATATCTGTTACTTCTTGATATGATATACAATACATAAGCACCAAATCTGAAGAGCTGAAATTAAAAAAAAAAATACTGCAACGCCATTAAAATTAATTACAAATATATTACATATGTAATTAATTTAAAAAAAAAAGTTTTTTGATATTCAATTTTTCCGCAGAGAATAATGATATTGGACTGCAGAGAATGCCTTCAGGCTTCAAGCACAAACATCGTCTTTTGTTAGAAGTACTTGATTAATTTGTATAGATTAATCAAGTACTTTCTCTTTACTCATATTGGTTGCTAAACTATATCTAAATATTAATAAATAAATAAAAAAAAATAAAAAATTAAATCAAATAGGGAAATTACTAATTTAAATTGGAAATTAAAATACTCTATTGTCAACACATTTTCTTTTTTTTTCTTGTTGTTTGGTAGATTATGGCGAGCTCTAGTTTGATTGATAAAATTATTTTTGAAAACAGAACATCATTTATAATCATTCATGCTAGCGTTTAGAACAATTGATTGAAGTTATTATGGTCGAATCGCGACCACTGACCCCAATACTAGGTACAATAGATTCATTACTTTGAATTTATTTTTCTTGTAGCCGGTTTCGGATGGAGTTAATGACGTTAAAAAGGTTACTTAAAAATAAATTAATAATTAATTAATTTAAAACGATACCTTCCAAGAGTATGAGTTATTCCATTGCTTCACTAATTCGTCAGCTCTGAGATCTTTCCATGTTATGAATCTATGAAATGGTTTCCCCGTAGTCTTAGACCATGTTATGAATGTACCTCGTTGTGTCGATACTCCCATTGCTGTGATCTGCCCGGCTGTGAGTTTTGCATCTAAAAAGATTTTTATGATAAATTATTTCTAACATATATATATACCCATAGACTATTAAGCCCATCGATATGAAACTTATAAATCGTGTTAGTGATAGTTTCCCGACAGACAAATATTATATAGTAACAGTACCGGGCCGTAAATGTCTTAAAGAACACCTCCGAAGGTTTGTTCCATAGTGTTAATTCATTGCATGATGGTGAAAATATTGTAAGTTGTTGGATATTTAGATGTATTACTCCACCGCCGAGTCAAAGATGAATTATGAATACAAATTAGACACGAGAAAACTCTAAGCTTGAACTGACTCCCACGCTTTTCGATTAAGATCCACTTGTATTATCTAGGCCGTCTTGGTTTGATATATTATTATACACTAACGACCCGCCCCGGTTACGCAGAGGAGGTGGTTATTAATAAAGAAAATGAGAGGTGCGCTTAGCAAGAAAATATTAAGTTAGTACATTTATTTTATAACGATTGTGAATTAGTATATAGAACTATGTCATAAATGATAATTATATAATTATTCATTTAGTTGTAAAAAATATTTGTTCACGGTTTATAAGTTTAAATTTGAATAATTTTAACCGTCAAGGTTTATTATTATAGTCAGTTATCCGTCAGTCTGCTGCGCAACCAACATTTTTTTTTTTTGTTGCTTTACTATATATTTATAATTCACAGGATATAGTGTAAAAGACCCGTTTAATCTATATTAAATACCCATAATGCCTAACGTATTTATTGTGAAAATAGCTTCGCAATAGATTTTTCATTAATTTGTAATAAATAAAAAGAATTATTATGAGTTTACCTTAAAAGATAGACTGTCGATTACTTTTCTGTGGGCTCTTTTAAAACCTACTTTCTAGCAGATTTTTTTATGTATCTTCAGGCTTAGCCAGCTTTAGATGACTACATGATGACTACAGGAGAGTACGGTAACATTTATTTTTTAAATTGAAATCTGAAGAGTAGATATAGACAGACACAGGAAGCGAATTTGTTTTAAATTTTTTATATGTAAAATTATTATAATTATATTAATTACTATATTATTATATTATTTGTAATTGATATTGTTTATAATTGGGTTTGATAATGTTTTATCTAACACATATCTTATTACGTCAAATGTCAACGTGGCCAGAATAAATTGAATTACAGCCCGAACGCTATGCAAGTGTTCGAAAAACAAAACAAACAAATATAGACCAAGTCTTTGTGTCGAAGTTTGTTTATCTCAAAAAAATCTAACAAAATCTATTACAAAATGTTTATCCAGCAATTACAACGAAAAGACACACACTTATTTAAGAAAATCGTAATGAACAGTTACCTGAACTGGATTGTTTTAAGAATGAATCTTCTTTTCGGTATGGTGGTTATTTGAAACTGTCTAAAAGAAGACTATAATGATTGTTAAAAAAAAAATGTTTGTAAAAATACTTGTTATAATTTTTTCTAATTGGAATGTCAGAGCTGTAAACATATGTCATATAGCTGTATGTCTGATGCATCGCCGTCGTAACAAATGAATAAGAATTATCTGTCATCATATCTTCGTATTCTTACTCATTTTAGGAAGTTTTCGTAAATGAAAATTAACGTCGACGACGTAGTCTCCCAAAATCTTAAGATGCTTAATAAATTAATATTAAGAAAAAAATATTTTATAAGTTTTAATAGTAAATATTTATTTAGTTTATTAAATAATTAACCGAATTAACATTGGATCTTTTAAGACCTCGCTCCTTTAACTTTTAAGGTTTCAAAGTTCTCCTCAATGATACGAGATTAATTATATGGTCAATTATCTCTATGTTATGGTTATATATTTCGTATGAAAAAGAACTTATACTGAATACTATCACATAATGACAGTTAACTGCATTTTATTGCTTCCTGAGCGTAAGAAAGACCAGTATGTCGTGACGGCGAACAACATTACGCTCTCTTGCCCCATATTCGCGTATACTATATACTTCGATAAAAATATATTTCTTTCGTTACCGAAATCTCTCGTCGAATGAAATGAGAAAAGTCGAAGACGAACGTTTCTTGACCAAACCCTTTTTTGTATACACGATAATCATTAGAAACACGTATTTCGTAATATTTACGCTCGTTCTGTTACACATAGCTAAAAAGTTGTTCAAGAAAAGTGCTCGAGGCGAAAATAACATGCCTTCACTTATATTAACTTCCCGTTTAATGAACTTCCAAGCCACTTCATCTAATTTTAAAGCAGTTATTAAATACGAAATAAAACAATTGAATAGCATGTAATTAAATAAATTTGATGCAGTTTGCACACGATAGTCGATAACGTTGTTTTTTTTCCAAATTTATCTCGAAGTAAATGACACAGTTGCGATTTTACGTGCACGAAGACGCAACAACACACGCAGATACATACGCTCACACGTGCACGCCCAAGCCAATGTACATGTTCATACAGACGGTCATGCATGCGCGCCTGCACTTGTACTCGCACAAATCACGTCTTCGTGCACACACATTGGCACGCAGCCAATGTGTATGCAGGTGTATACATATATTAGCATAAGGAAATATGATAAGACATTTTGAAAATTTATATATAATCATGGATTATGAAAATAACAATCTATGTTCAAATAAATAAATAAATAAATAACACTGGAATTAATATTTTAAAAATTTTCATCCTCATAATTTCAAAAATATAATAATTATAATTCATCTATTTACTGGCAAACATAGGTATATAAGATGAGGGAGCCAGTGGAATCTTTGAATGTAACAACTTAAACTGCATGGTTAGCAGTACATTGGCAATTGGTAATTATTGTTAATTTTTATTATATATAATATTATAAACTAGCAAGGTCTGTTAGTAATATAAATATAAGTATAAAATACCTAATTGTTGATAAACACATTTTTCATAACAGAAAGAATTAAAATGCCTAAGCAAAATAAGATCATATAAAAAAAAGGGCTTCAATTTACCAAAAAGTTTCACTTAACTATTATTTATGAAGGAATATGTTATTATATTTTAACTCTAATCTGTTCTTACTATATCTTATAAAGCTCAATTTAATACTTACTTTGCAAGCAAGTGTTTACAACATGTATTACAATGGTCCATAGCTCATCGGGGTCAATTTCCACATAACCAGAAATGGGATAGTGAAGAGTTACCTTAAATTAAATAACATGTATTATTCATCTGCCTTAAATATATTTATTTAATTTGTAATAAATTAATTTAAAGTCATTTATGTGAATAATCCAATATAACAATTGAATTACTAGATATCAAAAGGAAAAGTTACTTTTTAAATTAAATTTATTTTCATGACACGTTTACGATTATTAAATTATAATTAATTCAATTTATTTGCTGTAAATAAATAAAGGGGTTAAAATATTTTAAGATATATATATCGTCTTAATTAGGGGCATACAAATACCTGAGCTACAGCTTTGCCGACAATTTCTGTTCTTGAATTGTAAATAACCGACCTAATGGTTGTAGTGCCTATATCTAAAGATAATATATATTTTTCCTCCATATCAATTAGTTTTTCTTATTATTTTCGTTATGCCTTTCGCACACACCCGACCAGAGCAGTAACTTAATTAATTATACTACAGATTTTCGGATACCATAATATATATACTTAAAATTCGAAGATAATTTTAAGTGCCTATTCTGTGTTGTGACAGACGGGTTTGACAAATTGACAACGACATAAGACTAACGACAACCGCGGGTAATGACACAAGTGAAATGACATATAGTTAAAACAAAAAAATAAATATATAGAAAATGTTATCTATAAAATCAATGTTGTTGAAAACTTTACAACGAGAGTTAATTATTAAAAGAATTTCTCAATACTTCTTACCAACAGGAAAGATTCAAAAATACAGTTATTTGTAATACATAATGTAAATGCATCTTATAAGCAAATTACTACAAAATTTCATCGAATTTCTTCTACTAATATCAATTAAACTTATAAAATTAAACTAAAGCATGTTTAACGTGGATATATCTTATATTTCCATAATATATACAAGTACACTTTTAACAATGGCAACTCAATGGCAATATAAGAGTTTTTAGACATGAATAATTAGTACAACAAGACAATAATTATTACTTATTGATTTTAAAGCTATATCTAATAACTGTAAAGTAGCAAAAATAACGTAAAGTATTTCTTACAACGTCTATTATGGGTAATGCGTACCGTGAAAATTATATTTTATATTTATTTTTACCTATATGTACGGTATTTAATCTTAGAATTTAGAAATGTAAAAAACATATCTATGATAAATTGGAGTGCAACTCATTACATATTAGTTAGCAATCAAAATAAATAATACACAAATAACAACCAATTAATTAGATAAGAAAGTAAAAACATCAACTATTTTTCATTTACATAACATAACAATCTAATAGATTTCCATATAGCTTATCTGTTTTTCATTCTGTATAATAACAGTTGGCAACATTAAGTTACTGTCTGACAGGCAGGCGCGCTTTGGTTCTATGAGCGCAGAAAATTGTGATGTAAAAAGAGAAGAATAAATGTTTGTTGACCATCATGGCGAATCCTAGAAAATTTAGTGAAAAAATCGCCCTTCACAATCAAAAGCAAGCTGAGGAAACGGCTGCTTTTGAAAAAATAATGCGTGAAGTTTCCGACGCAACCAATAAGGTATGTCGCGGGTCGCCTATTTACTCAGGCAATCGCTTCCTGGCCGTCAAATGTGCTAGCCGACGTAAACAATAATCATTTCAATATTGCGACTCAATTACTTACTGAATATTAATCTCGTACGAATGAAAAAGGAACAATGTTTCTGCATATTCAGTTCTCATAATAATTAACAACTGTCATTGTCGAAATTGTTTTATTATTGTATATCATTTGCACACTCCAAACAATAACGAGATTAAGAATATGAATGGTTGAAGGTTACTGTTCTTAAAAGATGTAATATTTGTTTTGGGCACCCATTACCATCCAATATTTCATTCACTGTTTGTAAGCTTTCAACTTATCTGGCGAATGCATTCGATATTTGTAACATCCATATAAGATTATATTTATTAATTCGACAATTATTAATATAATATAATAATAATAATTTATTGGTGCAAAAGTAAATATTACAAAAGAAGCTTATATATATGAGCTTACAAAATAAGTATCACTATTGTTAAATATTACTATTAGATAAGTACTCTATTTACATGTGGTTTGGCACTTTAAAAAGAGTAAAACTTATCCTTTATGGGTTATTTACATAATCTGTGTTAAGGATAATTAGCCCAAACCCTAATGGAAAATTAAAAGTAACATTAAATACATGCATAGCAGAGTCATTTGAAGAGGTAAAAACAAATTTAAGAAATAAATAACAAAACAAAAACATAATATAATTTTATATGAGAGAGAATACAAAACAACGCCATTATTATTCATTTGCAACACACAGAACATGTCATTTAAGGCAATATTATTTAGTTACTATTTACATATAATTTAAAAAATATCAGTGTAAAATAAGTAATATATAAAACTGTACCAATTTTAATAATATCATAAGGAAATATATACAATAAACTAGCTTACTGCTTACTTTGGGTACTTTTATATGTATATTCATATCTTATTGAAAATATTTATTGAAAATTAAAAAAAAAAGTGTTATTGAACATTGTTTGGTTGAAAACAATTACATAAATACCTAAAACAATAGGCAGTTGTTGAGAAATGGTGGTTACAGGTTAACTCTAGTAGTCGACGAGCCAAAGTCAAAGCCCCTCCTGAGCCAGAAGTTGTTGAAATCCTAGTTCAAACACAACAGGGCTTGGGTACATTCCGGAGTGGCTCACTTCCTAATGTCGCAGCACCCGAGCCACCAACAACAAAGACGGAAGTCACTAAGGTTCCACATTTTGGAATCTGCTTGTTCAATACCCATATAATTTGCTCCCTTATCTTCAGTTATAGTATAGCTCAGTAGTAGTTTATTTTTAAATGTTATTAGAAATTTTTAGGATATCCATCTGGTATATTATTTTTTTATTTCAGCCTAAATTGTTTCGAATGATGATATATCAATCCTGCATGAGAATATGCCTAGTGTATCACGAGAATGCTATATTATATTAGCGATTCAAATAAATAGATTATCAAGAAAAACATGTTGAACTAAATTTGTTGCAAGGCAGCAGTTATAAATGATAATGTGTAAAACATTAAGCTGCAAACCTTGAATCGGCATTCAAAGCTGAAAGCTTTGACATAAATATGTTTTTTTTGTAACATGTGCTGTACAAGTTTTTCTCGCGAGTAACTTTATTGTTTATTTTATAAACAGATTAATAAAGAAATATGACATGCTTAAGTAACAAATGCTGTCCTAAAGTAACCAACTTTCCAGGAAATAATTAAAATTTGTTAAATTATGTATTTATATGATGATAATAAATTCTGAATTTGTAGTTACTATTATCCAGTATTAAATATACTAATAAATATTCAAATAAATATTAGTAGACATTGAAGGGATCAAGTTATTAATTAAGAGAATAAATGTTTTCTCTACAGTACCTTTAAAGCATTATAAGAAACTAAAATTAGTTTATGATATATATATCAAACTAATTTAATAAATCAATCAATAAATAAATAAAATAAATTCAACATAATACATATTTAAATTATCCAAAAAGGATACTATTATTGTTTTTATCAACATCACTATTTGTATTAAAATGAAATTAGCAAATTATGAATAATCATAATTATTGATTATTTTCAACCATTTCAATGTTTTCAGTATACTGCATGTTTCTATTATATGTGCCGATTCTGATATACACAGTCCTAAACAAATTTGGCAGGACTGCTTTTTTTTTATAATTCAACATGTGAGAAAGAGATAGCAATATATAATAATACAAAAAAACTGAAACGGCAACATTGATTACAAATATATTATGTAAACTTACTGGAATGTTTCATGTATATTTGGAAAATGTATGTTATAAAAGCAAGAATGTAACGTTAGTTTAATTTACGTAGATTTTAGATATATTTTTAATTTATTCTTTATTATGTATGGCTTTTATTATTTCTTCATACTATAAATGTTAACAATTATAATTATAATGATAACTATGTTGTTCAGTGTAATTGAATGATTAATTATTTATCTGTTAATTGGGATTAATGTATCACAGGTAATTACTTAATGCAGTATTCTTATCCTGATTCAATAATCTTGTTTGAATATTTTGTTGTGTATTGTTGTGTAGAATTTGTATGTGATAAATTAAATCAGGATAGTGTAAAGCGAAAATAAGATACCTGTGTTATATAACATGTGCACTGCCTTATTTTGAAAGGTTGTCTTGATAAGAATGAAATACTTTATTTCATTTTAAAAATTCCTAATATTGATTGTGTAAATGTTTGTTTTTTATTATGAACAAAATATTTTAAATAATTATTTTATTATTTGTCAATAGCCCGAGGAAGCACCACTAGTGACGCAGTATGGTCTCGGTGGTAGGAGTGGGGGGACGTCACCGTCACCACGGTCGCCGGGACAGAGAGGGCGGGCGTCATCATCGGTTGGTCCGATGCGACGACCCGCTGATCGCAAGCATGACACCAGCCCATATGGAAGCACGGTATATCTCAGGTAAGAATTTACAGAAAGGTCCTCAGCGCAGGCCATCTTGTCTCATCACTGCTTTGACGTATCGTAACGACTTAAAAAGTAAACGTAGTATAAAAAGCCTTTACAACAACGACACATCAGGCGGTTATTTTGTATCTATTGTACACCAATACTTAAAACAAAATAAAGATAATACTTAATATAATATATAATAAAAAAATACTTAGAACAAAAGTTGCATGAGGTGCAACAGGCGGCTTTATCGCTAAAGCAGCTATCTTTTCCCAGACCACCTTTAGGTAGAGGATTGGTTGTAACATAAATGTGGGAAGGGGAATTACAATTATTTATAGTAGTCGTTACTCCTACTGAAGTTTTATAATAAATTTAATAAATTATTTTTATATCACGTTAATTACTCTCACATATGCATAATTAATTCATAGAGCGGAACATAAAATAGTCTTATTACCATAAAGTCAGTAATTGTCTTAAATATTCTGAAAGTAAAGACTCGTGATAGAATTCTCGAAATGATTACTAGAACATCCCGTAATATATTTGATATCAGTTTTATTTAAAATTGAAACTTGCACTCTAGTAGACTCAGCGGCATAGCAATCTTCTAAATTAAATATCTTATCGTTACGTCTTCAAAATTCCCGCCAAATAATAGTTCTGATTTAATTGTAGATAATAGTGGCAATTCTATTGTACGTAATCTTTACACTATACTTGCTAACTCATCCTCGTGTATGGTGTGAAAAGGATAATTTTTTTTATTGTTGTTTCAAATAATTTTATTTTAGATATTGCCTAAAACGTAACCAAACATACAAATAGTATAATAATCACTTCAGTTTCTGAAACTGTAATCAAAGTCAGATTAACTAATTGTTTTCTATCTGTGTGGGGATTGGTAGATGGCAGCCGATGTCGATATAAGTGAACAATGAACGTTCAGTATTTATTCGGTTTAATAAATATTACTTTGCTGAAAATTAGTTGTATAATGTCAATAAAATAATTTTAATCTCGTTACTTTAAAGATTAACTCTAAGATATAAAGATTACTCGGAAATTTATTAGAAACAATAAATACTTTTAAAAAAACATTAGGAAATATATTGATATATATATTTGATTTGATGATTAAGGTCCAAGTTCCCAAAAAAGGCATTTGCGGGGCGGCTTTGATTGACAAAAATTGATGAACATGATATGTTCCTGAACAAAATAATTTTACTAATGTCTAAGCCGCACTCATCGCGTATCGCGATAATATGTGTGTGAGAAAACTGCGTCTTCGGCGAAGGTGAATATGCACCCACACTGCACCGTCGTGTAGTTTATTGCGAAGTCGCGCGGATAACTGATAATGAGATCTTTAATGTTATTTTTTCACTTCGTTGACCATACAAAATGATACATACGTCTTATTTATTACGCTCGATGTCGAATGCAGAAATTCCGAAGGTCATTGCGATACATTATTTGATGCTTACCGACAACGGAGCGAATTGCCGAAAGCAAAATCTTCCCAAAGATTTGTCTCCAAAGATCGCGATATCGCGAATAATCCCTTTATTGTCATGAATGCGACTTGATCGTATTTGGACGACGTATTGGACGTATTTTGAAGTTATTGCAGTAAGACCGACTCTTATAACTCTCCTTAAGACTTATGAAATTAAGATACATTTTTGGAACAAAGTTTTTTGACGAGGCTTACAGTGAAGTTAACTGGCAGAAATCATCTACTAAGGAAAAAGAGTTACGCCCCGTTTCTAGGCTAAATTTGTCTCTCTTTGCTTTCCATCTGCCTCTTTCTTTTATATACCTTTTTATATAATACTGTTTAAATTTATTTTCTGTTATTATAAATAAAAATTGTATTTCTTTTCATTTTAATATTCTCAAATATTGCTGATTTATTTAATTGTCTATTATTTAATACATAGTATATATATACTTAGATAAAGATACTTCGTTCCAACTGGGTTTCCCGACAGCTTTCTTTTATTTATTAATAGGTTAGGAATAAAAAAAATAATTTTATATTGATTTGAATCAAATTTTTGTGATCAATATTTTGTTGTAGAGGATGATCGAATAGACCCAGCGTGACGAATGTGATATAAATAAAGCGACAAACCACCTCCGCCTATATTTTTCTTCTACAGGTGTTACGGTAATACTTAGTCTTCCTCCAAATATTATTCAGGAAGAACAACCACACTACTCACCGAATACGATCGCTAAATGTCAAAAAGTGATACTCGATATCAATTATAACATTTAAAAGATACATGCACTAAAATACCGTCACTTGGTAGGTTATTAACATTTCATCAGTGAATTATGAAGTGAGCGAGTTCTAATTGTATAGCACTGCTGTTTAATCCTCTAACTTAAATTGTGATGTTCCCTGATTAAAAAAAAGCAAATTTAAGATAGATACACCAAGGGCACGAACAACATATCTGTGGTAATAAATTTAACAATAAAAAAAGTGTAGCATTGCTGAGCTCTGTCCTGTTTTCTGTGGTTTAGATTTCTATGAAAAATCTATTATCGAAAATAATCTTGTTTCTTTCATCTTTTAATTTAATAGTGTTGCTGGTGATAAAAGGCAGTCAGTCTTGACTGCCAAATGGGCCATGGCTTCGTATAAGGCTTTAGTCTTTACATTGCCAATGTACTGCCAAACAAAGGACCTAACAAACGACTGACAGACATTAATTATTTAATACTGTGATATAAAATCAGGAACAAGTTAAAATTTTACATAATTCAACCGAATCATTTAATTTACAATTCAATGCAAAAATAAATGAATAATTAAATATCAACTTCCTAGTTCAAACTTTAATGTCATTGTCATATAATTATATACTCTTATTATTATACTTACAAATGTTTAAAATAAATAGCTCATAATCGATAAACCGATTGCAATTACTCCAAATATTTACAATTAAAATATACCCCCTTCCAACCATTAGCGGGAAAAGCCAAATAAACAACATTTCACAGCAAACTGACCCGATATCATTGGTCGAGAGCTTGATTAATCTATGATATGCACTATGGATTTGCAAAAAAATTCTGAATTTCGACGAAACTTTTATCGGAATTTTGGAAGTAAAATTAAAGTAATATAAATAAGTACGTAAATCTAAGGTTTGTTTATTCTTATACCTACTTCCATTAGAATAGTTTTTATGTTATGGAATATACTGGATTAAGACTATCACACAAACACACACAATATTCCAACCAAACGCAAACAACTTACTGGGGTCTCAAAAGTAGAGATTTGCCAAAATACGAAAAACACAAAATTTCATGCAGTGCAATACGTAAAATGTCTATTATATTGTTGTTCTTAAAATAAAATTTCCATTTAAACTATGATATTTGCATCAGTAGATATTACAAGATATTTGAATAAAAACGTGAAAAAATTACGTGAATCGTGACGGTTTAATGTATTAGCAATGTACGTGCGGATCGATCGCTTCGTCGCTATGTAATGTATCTATATATATATATATATTTTATTTTTGTTAAATCTCGTTTTTTTATAAGGATGTAATGGATCAAACCCTTTTTATAGTTACTTATGTTTTAAAAATAAGATCCCGTGCAAAACTCTGTACTGTCGTGGTACTCGTTATACAAGTGGGAATATTTTTGCGACGGAAACGTTGCATTTAAATTTCAACTTGAAATATTCTCATTCGCGCTCAGAGTAGTTTTATTTTAAAGTATGAAACATTAAAATCAAAATCGTACAACGGGTTTTGATGCAATAAATTAATGGGCTTAAACTGCCAATTTAAATAGTCCTGTACCATGGTATCTTTACGTATGACACATCGAACAGTTTAATTCAATTCTTATTACATGAACCATTCTTGGTAACCTCATTCATAATTAATGCTTTTATTGTTATGTGTCCAAATTGAAACGACAGGAAATTTGTATTGATATTGTATAGACACCGTTTATGAAAAGTCGATTATAACTAGCCGACTTCAAAAAAGGATTAATATCAAGTAACAATATAAGTACTTTTTTGTGTATAATTATTTAGGACGATTATTATTGCACACCTAGAAAACAAAATGACGCGCTCTATTAGGCATTTGACACACCAAATAAAATAAGTTATTGGAATTTTTGTCAATGATTTTTTAATAGTATAAGTTTATCCATTAGATTTTTGTGCCTCGCAAAACACGTTAAGTCCGTTGGTCCTGTCGGATTTTCGTCAAAACTGTAGATTGTAGAAAGTGCACCTATTATTATTCACTCACTCGAGCACTGTAATAACTCATTGTGGCTCGTGTTTGAGATTTTCCAAAATTTATTCAAAAGCTCTCTATTATTATAGCAATTAAAATTTTTAACCAATATAAACTATTTTATTTGTCAATATTAACTAACATACAGATCTTTCCGATGGAAAAATATCTGAATTAAATTTATGTTCTATATACATTAGTATATAATAATACGAGATTAACGTTAAGTATGGCTAGCATAACAAATTAGTTATTTTAATATTTTTTATAAATTCGTGATTTGTAATGATAATTGACGTGATTAATATTTTATATAAATGCAATGAGTCATAGATTTATATAATCAAACGGTGTAAACTTATTCTTGTTAAATGTATTAGTAATTGTATAGTAATAAATCTTCCATTCGTACGCAGCGGTTTTTCGTGAAATAAACTGTTCGTTAAAATTACGCAAACAATGGACAATATAAAATTATAAATACTAATTTTATATTAACTCATTAAATATTGATATTAAGAAATATATACAATATAAAGGTTAAAAATCGTTTTAGAACAATATTTTAAAAATTGTTATCCATATTTTGCTTATAAAAATGTTTATCAGTATATTGTGTGCCTTGTTAGTCCAATGGCTAGCTCGTAAGTCTGCAGACCCGCAGACCTGGATACAAATAAGAGGGATGACGAGGGGAAATATGTCATTTTATGTGGAAAAATTAAATAAAGTCGTTAGTACTTATTACTTCAGTATATTAATCTATAGGTTGTCGTTTTTTTTTTTACTGATAAATTCTACTCATTCGTTCTAGTCCACCACCGGACAGCAATTGGCGACGGACGAACTCTGATTCAGCGTTACACCAGTCCTGCGGTGAGCAGCAAGTGACGACGCAGCCGCTCTCACCGCACCACCCTCTGCATTCCCACGGACACCCACACTTACACCCTCACCAGAATCATCGGCGAGGTAAGAATCGCAACTTTAATGATTTTGATCGTCAGTACTCAGTCGGAATTCGGAACTCTCATTTTTCCTGTAACGTGTTGAGCATTTGTTAAAAAATAAGAATTTTTTTTTTTATTACTTGCTCAGTTGTTTTAATGTTTTTTTTTTAATAATTACATTTTATACTATTCTATACTAATAAGGATAAAGGTGTTATTTAATAAATAAATCGAAACTTTCGATTTGGTTTGAAGAAATTTCTTATTGTTTATTTTTTCTACTTTATACACAGCTATTTGTTTTTTTATTCGTATAAAGTTCACAATAAACTGCTTTAAAAAATATATAATCTTAATCTAAATTTTAATTGAAGTTTTGAATTGACCTGATACTTTGTTTAAATAGATTTAATAACGTTAGTTTTTTCAAATTTAAATAATTTGTAATTAAGTTGATATATATATTATTTTCAGCTAGCAACATTCCTCTCGACGTGCTAGCGACGCTGGGAATGAATCCGACGAACCGTCCGCGATCGTCGTGTGAAATACCGCGAATACCTAACAATAACAAGTAAGTGACTCACTAGAAACGTCACACGTTTATGAATTAAGTCGTTTTTATAGTTTATGGAACGATATGTTGAGGCTTAAAACGTGTGTTAGACTCGATATTGTTTACATACTATAAATATTTAATTTAAATATCATAATTTATTTTCATTAAATATAAATCTCAAATCAGAATTTTGATTTTAGCACGAATAATCTTTAATTAAAGTATTAGCTCGTCTTTATTGATTAAAATACATGTAGAATATAAATCTTAATGTCTTAATCAACTTATCAAATACACACGATTTGTTCCTACTTATCATCTCGTATATGATAATAATTATGCTATATAATGAGACTGACAGGATCATATATAGAACAATAATTATAAGTTTTATTTTTTGTTTGATTTTAAATCATAGCTATGAACTACTTTACTCGGAACATTGTACGATTATTACTACACTACATATAACACTGTATATGGTATTTAATTTGAAGATTTTCCTCTTATAACCGGCATAGAGTAATTTTAATAAATTAGCCCTACGCAGCTGGTCCATGTAGATTTTTTTATATGTTTGTTCAATACTTGAGCGCATTTCACTTAGATAAGTTACGGACCGTAAATCCCACTGTTAGAGAATGTCCTCCAATACTATTAATAAGAAGGTTTTAGGATATGTGTCAGAATTTCATCCGACAGACCGATTTCCTTACAATGTTTACTTACTGCCATAAATATAAATTTAAACTCGAAGACCTAGAAAATATCATACTCACTATATTGTAAATAATAGAAAATATATTTGAGAAAATAATTAGTCGAAGAATGTAATGTATAATATAATCTATTACGTAACATAGTAAAATAAGTTTAAAATAGTAACGATATTACGCCTTCTATATTTGAATTTCTCAAACAAATCAACCCACGAAAATAATGTTTAAATTATACACATGCGTCACAATAAATCGACGAATTCAATCAGTGTACTTAATTACATTTTTATATTGCTAAAATATAAAAGCATATTTAAAGCATTCGTGTATTTCATTTCGATTAACGCGTTTCTACATACGTGTTCCTTTCGAAAAAAAAATCATGGCACTTAATAAAACTCATCTACGGCTGCCATAATCGCGTTCTCATCGTCACCTTCATTTAATATAATTACGGTCCTAAGTGGGAAAATATTGGGAGTGGTCAATGATATCGTAGCCAGCACTGAGGGTGGCATAGAGTGCAAGTTCCAATAGCAGTGTATATAAGAGTAGTGTGGTGCCCGCAGCGTGTACGAGAGTGGCGGGGGCGGCGGCGGCGCGGGCGGCGCGGGCGGCCTGCAGTGCGAGCTGCAGGTGCCGGGCGGCTCGCTGCCCGACCTCACCTCCGTGCACTTCCCGCCGCCGCACTACCTGCCGCACCGGACCTCGCCCGAGTACCAGCCCCGATATGTGAGTATACTCCCTGACTACTACACATCAGTTGTAGTCCAGGCTAACGGAAACACCTGATAGTCGACTTTTCGATTGGAATAATTCCTAAGTATAATATGTCCAAGTTTTTGTCTCGAAATGAATCTTGAAACATTTGCGTTTTTGCAAATATCGTTTAACCTGTAATGTTTTACGTCGAAACTGGCGGAACATTTGTTAAGAAAATTATTAATTAATATTTTCTATTTATAGTTGAAAAATTTTGTTGTACAACTCCAATTACATAAGGACATTCAAAATACATATTCCAATTGGAAAGACGGTTATTAGAATTTTTTGTTGAGCGGCCTTTTTGTGCCCCATCTTTGCTGGATTTTTTCTATCGTTCTGTCGCTTCGGACTTTCTTGTGTTGTAGTGTGCGTCTTCGTTTTTGATTTGTTGGGAATTCACGTTTTCACCGAAAAAAGGGTTGTAATGTATTTAAATACTTATACCTTCAATGAACTACCAATTTTAAATTCCACTATTCTATAGTATCTAGATTAATGTCAACGTACTGTTCGGCACCATCAAGTAGAACTTGAACGACCTAGGTAGATCCTAGGTAGTCTCATCTAGATATATATCTTTACGATTTGAGTAATACATATGATTCCAGTACAGATTCAGATATATAATACTTAATATCGTACATAAAGTTCGTAATTTTTATACATATTGAATAAAATTCACTTACATTTTTCAATGATGTTATGAAATAGTACTTCCAATGTGTTTTGTCAATCAAAATAATTCAAATTTGTCACGATATCCATATGAAACGATATAATCTGAGCGTGATCAGAATGGGATCCGACCTTTCGGAAACGGTGGCGACGGCGGCGTGGGCAAACTCGCGTCGATGCTCGCATGACGTCACTTGTTTGTTAGTCGTGCATATTTGTTTGTGATTTGCAACTATTTTAGTATAGAAGTTTTTATTGTTATAAAATGATTTTAGTGATATGAAATTAGACTAGAATTATTAATAAAAAGGCGTAGTTTTGAAAGGTCAATTAGATGAAATAACAAAATGTCTATATAAATAGACATAATTGCTAAAATTTTATTACCCTTTTGGCTTAAGCAGAGTTGGATTATTATTTCCTTTGCTCGAGAACTGTCATTTTCGATATAGTTTGACAAAGTTCCGTACAATTTTCATAGTGCGCGGACTATATAGCGGTGAAAATAAGAACTACCGCTATGTTGAATCGTTTTAAGATATCTATACATAAAATAATTAAATACAACAAGCGGAGATAGATATTAGAATTGAGATTCTAACGATTCTTTGTTAAACCGTCTAACGTTCACTCCTGTATAATAATAATTTTACATCGACGCTCACGTCACACGGTTGCATATATCTAAATCACTCGGTTTTAGTATCGCACTATTGGCAAATTTTAGTCGAACTATCTCAATAGTTGTACGTATCAATAATTATAACATTATAGTCGACTACGGTTATACAATAAAATATCATTCAACGACTTTATCGCATGTAACGTATAAGCATAAAGTGAGCGCGCTGCGCGAACGACACGAGCGGCAAGAGCGCCATGAGACAGTGAGTGTGCCCGCAGAGCCCGACGGGCAGCGTGTCGCCGGCGACGGGCGGCCTGTCGCCCGCGTCCGGCTCGCCCGTCGGCGCCACCGTGCCGCTCGCCGCCGTGCACGACCAGCCGCTCTACGACGCGCAGGTACACACGACACTCACTCGCGTCTTATAGCGTTACATACGTCACGTTGATCGATACGATATATTGTAAACACAGGAATTTATTCATACATTTTTTTTTTAATTTTAAATTTTTTTAAATATAAATACTAATTCTACTCTATAAATGTCTAACGTCGTTTTACAATGTTAACTTTAATTTTTAATCGGCAATGAACTCGAGACCGGTTGCATTTACTGATTTTATTTACGATTTAATTATTATATAGTTTATGATCATTTTCGTTACCTATAAGTATTATTATCGGATTGTAAATTTGAAAAATATTTTTAATGTTGTAAGAACGTATGACGACTTCCTGAACGATATCGGTCACGGTAACAGATCTCAGCCGGGATTAGCCAACGCATGCTTTATCTGTTCACTCTCTCACAACCCGATGGAACGGCAATCCGACATATTCGAAGAGAATTCGAGCACAGCACCCAAACCCGCTAAACAAACAGAACGTAAATAGATTTAAACGAAAAACTTTAAAATTCAAAATTACATTACAAACGTGACAAAAATATTATGATGAAATATTAGGAAATATATTCAAAACATATTCAACAATATCGTACTATTTAACGGATATTCTGTAAGGCTAATTACACCTTAAACTATAAACCATAAAGATTATTTGATAACGATTTGTTAGTAAAGTGTCCTAAATGAAATACTATATTTTATATTTATTTATATTATGTAAATTAATTATAGTAAGTCAGTTCTGTGTTTTTACCAGCTCTATGTTTTTTGTCTCGTTCGGAGCTAATAGTTCGTTATATTTTGTGCTTTATGGCGTTGTTATAAACTCTAAATTTTATATTAATCAAATGTGTCAACATATACTGTCTTCAAAGCGAATATGTTTTGCTAAAATTATCATTGAATTAAATGTTTCTGGATTCGTCACATATACAATTTGGATTATAATTGATACAACTGATATAACATGTTATCCCGTTTACTTTGTTAGATGTTTAACATTTTTGTTGTTTATATTTTTGTTGTGTTTATTTGCTTTCAACACGGTCATGTTTTTGTTTATTTCAGAATCACTTATCTGTACCAAACACAAATAATTATCTTCATCATAATAAGGTTCGTTTTCTTTTGTAACCTCCTTTTTATACTTTTTTTAAAAATCATTCACGAAATTTTTCGCTTCGGTGCTTTTAAACGCTGACTTTTGATGTCATGTCTTCGACCTATTAACGGTATTGAATTTCACATTACATTTATATTATGTAATAATTACAAAGCCTAACAATTATTATTATTAACATTTTTTTTTTCTATAATTTGCATGATTAATGATTCAGCTTTGCAGTTTATAACTACAAAAATGCTTTCATCTGATTACTTTATTAGGACCGGAAAATGATTTTTGCTCAAATATATTTATTAAGCTCTTATTCTAACGTTTCTTATTTAATGCTTAAATTTTATAACGTAATTGATTACCAAAGAAATTCATAGTTCATGTTTACGTGTGTATATTTACATTTTTCCCGTTCAAATGATTGATGAAAAAAAATATTTGAATATGTCTAATATTTATTTTTAATAAAAAATAATGTTATATTTTAAATAGCTGTTATATATTTTTAATGTTATGCTTTTATATGTTAAAATAATCATTAAAATAAGTTAACATAAGTCATTATTCCTACGCCGGTGTCATCATATGTTTAGTAACGGTATATGATAAATTATTCTTAAAATTGGGCTAAATATATTGGTAAATAATATTGACACGCTGATTTCTCTTTCCTAATATATTCCTTCGCATTATATAAATAAAAACCTAATATTAATGGACCACTTAGCTCTGGTTAAAGTTTCCAACATCTAAATTGATCAAGTAGTTTATAAGATTAGCAATACCGTTTAAATAAAACAAATATGTACTATTAAATAACAATTCTAATTTCAAAACGTCATTTTTTAATAAAGTGTTGTAATTTTATATAAATGTAGTAATTATACAAATTGTCGAATACTAACTTGTATCAAACATTATCCCTAATTATTGTATAAAATGTTCTTATTATGTTATAGAAAAATCCAACATAGTCTCATACATTATACATATATTATATTAAACCAAACCCGATGGTTCTTTTCAAATAAACGTCATCAATTTTTAATAATTAAATTTATTACTACAATTTATTCCGATATGGGATTTTCCGTGTAATTTTCGGTAATGAATCCATTTCTAAAAAAACTTTCTATTTTTAACCCTTTTTCTAAATCTACAAATAAATATACTATATATTTATTTGTAGATTTTCGACAGTCAATAAGAAAGCGTGCTTTTATATATTGGATAAAGTATTTCACTGTAAGTTCATAGTGTAAATAGTCCATAACTTGATACATTTTCTTGTTTGTTTTTTTTTTAAACTATTTTTTTCTTTTACCTTGTCAATCAAATGTGCTTATAACTTTAATAAGATGTTTTAATTGGCATGTCACATCATACTTGGTTCTTTACTATAATTGTGAAAACGACCACTTGACATTATAAATCATTGCCAATAACAAAATGCTATAATAAGTACTGCTTAAAATCTAACTGCATGATGAAGAGCTGTGTCTTGAAAACAGTGAGGTGAACTATCGGCTTTCTGTCATGTTTAAATCGTTTTTTATTTGAGAATTTAAATAAGCAAAGAGTTTACTTATAAAGAATAAATAATGCTTGTTTAGATATATTTACTATTAACCAATAAGAATGATGTGTACCTGATATGTAGACATATCAATTTTATTTTTGCAAAATTCTCCAATTTACAGAACTCAGTAAATTTTTGTATGAAATGATTCAAACATGACATTTTATCTTACACTGTTTTCACGCTTATTTAAAAGGTGGTAAGATCTATTTTTGTTCACGCTATCATTTTCTATTTGACTGGTTACAGAACATGTCACCGCTCGACCACAGTTGGATAACGTCGAGCTACCAGTCCCACTGCAGTCCGCCTTCACAATATTCATCGACATCAAATATAAATGTACCCTCACCCACAGTGAGTAGACTTTTACATTTTACACTGCTAACTGTTCAACGTTTATTCTGCTACAGTATAATTATTAAATTCTATATATAAATTGATGTTAGTATAATCAAAAACACATCAAAGTCTACTCCCAAACAGATTTGGGATTAGACTTCGATGTGTTTTTGACTGATCATAAATCATAAATTTTGTTATTGAGATTGCCACTTTTTTGTAATTCGCCGCTAGGTGGCTCTGCAAGATGTATCCTTACGTTTCCCCATCTATCGATATTCCAATCCCTGATGCATTTGGTTTGTTATGTGAACTTTTATGGCGCAGGAAATAAAATAATATAACTTGTCAAAACTCGGTAAGGCTGTACATACATTAGCCAGACTATCTCCGTTTTTAATTTTTTTTCTGAATTTCGGTCTAGTCACCATTAGACATTGAGGAAATATAGAGTGCATCATAGTTTCCGCACACATTGTAGGCTCCTGCCCAATTTGAAGCCATAGGCGTTAGCAAGGAAGAAATAACCATTATGAATATATATAAATAATACAACAAAATGTATTTCAGATGGTGCACAGTCCAGGCAGTCCCGTGGAGTCCCCGCAGACGGACTACAATAACCTTCACCAAGTATTATTACAACCGTTCGAGCAAATTACAATGGTAAGTTATTATATATACATATTATAAATTGAATATTTATATTGCAAACGTAACGTTACTTAAGAGAATTTAACAATTTTAAATTGTTATTTAATTGTGTTATTATATGAGTGAACATATCCTAAAAGAGTATAATGTAAGATATGTTTTGAAATTAAGCGTCAGAGGCGATAATTGTATGATTGACTAGATAAATTATCAAGGTTTCAACTCCTCTATATATTTTAAATAACAATATATGAAAATATATTTTTCTATCAGTGTCGAGCCGAGTACGTTCGTCCTTACGTAATCTATTCGAACGGCGTGAGGAGTAAAGTTAAAGAAACCTTAAATAAAGATATTTCATGCGATTTGCAGATATCCCATATATATTTTATCTTTTAAAATTAATATTAATACATCTTAATACTACACAATTTAATTTAACCAAACTCAATTTCAAACATCCGGCCGGCAACTTGGCCGTTATTTTAAACGCCACGTCTTTAGCTCGATTTGAAAATATCTAGAATAGAATAATGACAGTTTAACTATATTATATTATATGATTTTTGAAGCATATTGGGAATTCCTTTGTTGATAGTTCCTCGCCACTAAATGGGTAGTTGAAGTGTTTAAGTGCACAAAAAAGTGTAACTTGCAGAACTTAATCTTAGCTCCCAGGATTGATTTCTTGCAGCGCTAATTTTTATATACGAAGTTGACCACTTACCATCGGGTACAGGGACCATTTCCCCGTCCACCTACCTACACAGCCTAAAAAAAAGTTCGTACAACGTTCCAGATTCTGTAGATGTCATACGGTCAGCTCAATATATATATTCGTAATGAAACAGTCACCTGTTCCATTACACATATTTCAGAACGTTAAATATGGTTTTTTTTTCAGTCCCTTGGTTTAACATAATTTAGATAAATTTTAAATATAAGCTATAATGATTTTTGTAAGACATTATTAGTTGAATTAAATACAAATATTAAATGTATTATCGTGTGTATTAGGCTGTTTTGATACATCATGTATCTTTTTGAGTATGAAAAATAATAACAAATATACACATTTTTGTTATATTTAAATATTTTTTTTTATAATACTTAAATATTAAAGTGAACGTATGGGCTGTCAGACTGTTCAGGTAATTGACTAGGTTATTGACCTGCTTCAATAAAGACTTTTTTATCAGCCTTTAAGACATCTGTCATCTAAGCGGTAACATGGTACCGGTAAATTTATTAAAGTGAGTTTCAAGTCAAGCATACAAAACAAACTATTTGTTTGAATCAATGTATGACTTGCTATAGTATGGGTGGGTGTATAGGTAAAAAATAATAATATTTAAGATCAACGAAAGATAAAATTTGCCATAACATTTATTTACCGTTTAATATCTACAATAATTTATTATTATATTATAACATTTCAATGCATCAATGGAATAGCAGGGAGTTGTGAGTAATATAATTTAAGAGAAATAAACGTGGCTTTATATCGATATTCGAAATAGTATAGAAACTATTTAATAATTAATCAATATGAATATATTTTTATACGAGAAATTAAAATATATAGTGAATATCGGCACTCGCAGTTAAAAGAAATCAGAACACTTGAGAGCAACTAGATTTCAGCACATTAATATCGTAAAAATGCACATCCTAGCGACATTACATGAAATTTGTGTATGTAAACTAGATTATGATTATCCCTAGAATTCGGTAAATAAATTAACGACAAAATTAGATTTGACGTTACATTTAAATTAAAAAAGAAAATCGTCAGAATTTATTTACCAAATTCAATAATGGTAATATTTGTGCTATCAACTACGGTATAAGGTTACTATTTGTTAATTCGGTCGTGATATATTGTATATACTTAATTTACGGATAACAATTATAATGATTTTATAAAAGTGCAATAACGGGCAGGTGTACTTCTTTCATATAGGCTTGGAGGTTATTCCTACTAAAGTGCAGGTTGGTGGATTTGACAAAATTTCACCTGACATATTATTCTGCAAACAAGACGAATAATAAACAAATTTATCACTTTAGCTATATTTATATTTGGCTATTTGAACACAGTTTTAAATTCTTATTAGTATTTTCCGACGTTGTCTCAAATTTGGCCAATGTTATATAAGTATTCACGAGTAATTTCAGTACACATTGATACACGTAAAAATCTAAATTTACTTTGATTAAATAAACTTTTTGAGCACTTTTGAATTATTTAATAATCTGTTTAACGTATTAATTAAACATACAGCTACAAAACGAACCAAAAAAAAATACCTTTTTAAAGAATCAGCTGTGCATTAAAATGCCTTTGTTTTGTATTTATAACCCGAGATTGTGACGAAAAAAAAGTCGATTTGACATAAGATGACATATAGATTTATATAATCTCATTAAATACTTAGGGATTATTAACAAAGCAATATTTTCGGACTATAAATAAACTAATATTAAAACTTAAATTATCAAAACAAATAGTAATCTGTTTGTGGTCGTGTGTGCCTTCGTAAATGTGTGTAACGTTGGTGGATGTTGGCCAAGGATTGGGCGCAGCTGGTGCAGAGTCTCGTGGAGTCGGGCTGGACCGCGCACGTACAGGTCGCGGAAAATGTACGACACCACATACTCACCATACTTTTACGATTATACGTTTTACATTATACAATTTGGTAGAGGCCAAGGTCTGGTTGAGAGCGATGACAATTCAAGTACCATGTAATATGTTTTATCCATAACTAAAAGGGATTGCTATTGGGGTTAGTCGAATAGAGCTATGATATATAGTGACTGAATATAAACTTCAGGTTGCAATTACTAATGCTCTGATAAAAACAAAATTTAATATCACCATTTTATTTGGTGGGATTGTTTTTCAAATTCGACAAGTCAGATACCATAACAATTAAATTCATTCAAATGTCCAAAATAATAAAAATTATGATATTGATCTTATGATATTTAAATATTATAAATACATAAATAATTTATTATTTACACTTTATAATAAAATGAAATGTTTCTGGGTTTATGTCTTTGAATGGGCGTTGTTGCTCGCAAACAGACAGACGCCGAAACGTTAGATCGGAGCACATTTTTTTGAATAGTTCCTATAACTGCACATTTCGAATATTATTGCAAGTAAAAGGAAATGATTTTATAAATTGATATAGAATATTACATTTCGTTTTACGTGCCGCTTGAAATAGTACTACAGTATAAAGTATAAGATATTTTCCATAACTCCAACTGTCAATATTTTGGTACTATTTACAGCTTTCTGCGTTTTAGATATAAATTGTCTAGTGGTAATGTTATTACCGATGTATAGAACGGCATGCTTCGCATATTTAATATTTCTTGCTTTAGAGACAAATCATATTTTTATTACATATTGCGTGTTAAGTTGTATACGAAGCACAGCATGCGTTCAGCAGTTAGATCATTGTTTATATAGCATGCTGATTTACTTGTTTATCATTTAGTATTCGTCTGGTTAATATTTTATAACTGTTTTTTTTTTTTGTCTTTTAAATTATAATTTGACGTTATCTCTCGCTTGACTTTTTATCAAAAATATATTGTAGTCGATGTGCCGTCTTGTGTTATTCTCAAGTTTAGTAAATTTTGTTCTATTTTAGCTTTACATTACAGTTTAAATAGAGCGATTATTGATGTTTTATTCATTTTGGCAGCTGGACCCCCCCACGTCGAGCTACAACACGACGTACATAAACCACAGTTCGCCGCATTCGTCACAAACAACGAATTCGTCACACACATATTCTCAGGTAAATACGGCGCAACTATGATTTTCCCGTCGTAGGGCCCACGTTAAACCGTATACGAGACCGGGTTGGTAAAAAGTAGCCTATTCTTCCCTGGAATTCAAACTGGCTTTATACCAAATTTCATAAAATGTAGTTCAATGGTTTGCCCGTGAAAGCTCATCAGATAGTCTGTCAGAGTTACCTTCGCATGTGTAATTTTAGTTTGAACAAAACTATTTTGCGGTCCTTTTAATTTTGCCCTGCACTAAGATGACGTGTGGCGCCCCGTTGCAGTCGCCGCACGGGCTGAGCGGGCACGGCGGGCACGGCGCGCACGGCTCGCACGGCGCGCACGGCGGGCACGCGCCCGAGCCGCGGCGCGCGCGCGACCCGGTGGCGGGCGGCGGCGCGTACGCGGCGCTGCAGCCGCTCGCCTCGCCCTCGCAGCCGCCCACGCCCGCCACGCCCACCTCCATCCCCGACATCATACTCACAGGTCCGACTCGAGCCCGGTGATGTTGTCATATTTTCCTACTCGATTTTTGCCATCGAGCGGAGCACCCCCAAATGCAGATTGAAATCGGTGGTTATGAAAACCTAGTAACCGTTTCGGATTCGATGAGAAATTCGGAGCCCGGTTTGCAAGTGTGATACTTCACTCACTGGACCGAAGGGGGAGTCGATCTGCTGAATACAATTAAAAGAAGTAAAATAGCCACATCGCGAACCCTTGAGACCTTCTAAAATAATATAAATGTACTACTGTACTACGAGATCGTTTATGAGTAGTTTATGAGATGTCGAATCGTCGATTACAGATTACTCGGGCGAGCTGGACCCCGGCATATTCGGCGGGGAGGAGGCGCAGCTGCGCGCCGGCCTGGACCTGGACGACCTGACGCTGCTGGAGGAGCCCAGCGCGCTGCTGCCGGACTCGTCCGTGGAGCACGAGTTCCGCCTGGACCGGCTGGACGGCTTGTAGTACCGTGTCGGCGCCCCGCTATCTATTGGCAATGATTAGATTCCCTGGCGGCACTCGCGGACCTCACCTATGACAGATCAAAATATAAATATGTAAAATCGTTTTTCCCCTAATTTTTTGATATTTTTTATGTAAAGTTCAATCAAATCTAATAATAATTGATAGAAAGTTGAAAACATAGAAAACACTCGAATGTAATAACGACTACAGAAATGGTTAACTTTTCCTTCTGAAAGTTGTAAACTTTTGGTGCAATATTCTGTGAATTTTGTGAATATTTTTTACAATTTCGTAGACATTACAATGAAATAATTGTTGATTAATCTTTAAAACAATACGAAATGAAATGCCTGTCGCACGTGGGGCCCGCGAGCAGCCCCGGGGAAGTTACTCTCCACCAATACTTCATGACAATTTCTATCGTTTCAAGTCTGAGTTAGTGAATATGACGCGACGTCGAACATTCCCGCTGGCCGCCCCGCTGGCCGTGACTGTGACTCTTGTGAATGCGAGTGACTTGTGGTTTTAAATGTTTTACTCATGTTTTTAATTCGGAGGGTAGGTATGATGTAGAGTTAGATTTTCTAAATGGTGATCGATCCTTTTACCGACGATTCGTGTACAGAATTAATCGATTATTTTCTATTAAGTATTGTGAATATGTACTCGAATATCATTAGAGGATTTATTTCGGATTCGATTCAGACGTTTCGCGATCGTTCGACGTGAGACCGCGACGGTCCGTTTGTAAATAAAACTTCAAAGTGTTCACTTCATAGAGTTGCATTTAAGACGCTAATGTTGCATGCTATTTAAAAGCGATTGAATCGTTTAAACAGTCGTTGACGCGATTATTTTTTTTTTTTTTAAATTAACAATGTATAAATTATCTTGACATTTTTATATTACCTATCGTCTTTCAGCGATTGCTCAAGCGTTGACTGAACCTTAATCCGAATAATTCTTACTAGATAATTACGATTTACCACAATTTTAAAATAATGATTTATTTAGGCACAGGCTTATGGATGTTATGAGGCATGTAAAGTGCTCGGTTTCCCGTTTTGTATGTCCCTGGATGATGTGTCGTTTAAGATTTGTAAATAAGAATTGTTAATAAAATTTTTAATAAGCTTTTGTCGCAAACATATCTATCTGTGTACGTACGCGTGGTTGCGAGTATAAGGATTCATATTATGAAGGTCAATTTTTTCGATGTCTAGTTGAGGGAATCCTGTTCGTTGTATTCGACCATGTATACAAAATTTTGTTTAAGACAGGTACACTGATTTGACACGACGCTGCATTATTGCTGTACTAATATGTAGAGAATTTACCGTTTATATATCAAACTGGATTATTTGAAAGTGTAGTCTTTTGTTTTTTTTTTTTTTTTGAAATATTTATTATAGGAATTAGTTATTACTAGTTGATACTGTTCTGTAAATTATCGAGCGTCGTGTGAGCTCAGTCCGTCCTTCTCTATTCTCTATAGATATCGACGAATATATGCATTTTCAAGGTAGTAGGACTACATCTGAAGTTAAACTTTATAGTTAATAAGTTTCGAAATATTTAGTTTTTTAATTCGTCGCGCCCGCTACGACCACGATTTCATAACGGAGATCTATACTTTTGTAAAAAAAAAATGTACAAATTATAATTTACAACAAACGGCGGGCGCGGTGGAGATCGTGTAGTTACGTGTTTTTTTTTTCTTTTGTTAATGCTCATTTTATTATGTTTTAAGAGTCTAGTCATCAAGTTATATGAGTATCAATTGAAATAGAACCTGTTCTTCGATGTGTTGTTCATATTTATCAGATTTTATTCAGCTTGGTTACGGTTATTATATACATGTTTACTTTTAAATATTTATACGACGAGCGTACGCGGTTCTAAAAATGATATACGAAAATATAATTATGTCCTCCAGCACGAAGTTCAAGCAGAGACCAGCTATCTACTCGGGAGATAAAATGTCACTATCCAGAAAGAACAAAAACTCTTGGCTCGAATTGAGTGAATCCAGACTATCTAGATGCAGTCGTACAAGCTAACTACTAGATCAATAATAAAATAATAAGTAATCCGATATGGTCAAGTAGATAAAACATGTATTTTTACTCGAGTTCGTTAGTAAAGGCATACGTAGCGATGACTTGTCAAAAAATAATCTTTAAAAAACTTTAATTTTTACGGAATAAGTTTCGAAAGAATTGTGACCGGAGAATAGAGCGTTGCCTAGCATTATGTAAATTGACTTACGGATATAGTATTGAAAATTAATTTCAAAGCATCATTATGCTAATATTTTAATCTGTACAAGGTAATAGAGAAACGAATTATTTAAAGTAGTTGTATACGAAACAAATAACTCTCAAATATACTTAAAAAAAAAAACTTTCGTGCTAAATATTTAAAAGTAAACGTAATACAAAAAAAATCTACGAAACGTTTTGTTTAGAATATGTTATCTTCGTATTTTATTCAATATATTATATCGGTTCTTATAATCTGAAACAAATACATAAATGTATATAATATATATTATAATATAACCTCTTTGCGCACACTATGAAACTAAACATGTGCAGCTGTACACTGAAATAAATATAACGGTGTATAGTTGTATCGTATGACTAAATTTTATTTTTCTGATGATGTTTTACTCTGTAAACGAGTATTATTGTTACTGATTCGCCTACGATGTTGGTATATTTTAAATATTATCTTTTATTCCACCTAGAGTGTACTGTATGACAGATTTAGATTGTATAAATGTACGATATATGTGATAAAAATAATAAGCACAAGATAAATCTTAATGAAGCCTAATCATATGTAAGTTTTTATTTCTCATATTTCACACCTGCATATATATACCAAGGTTGTTACTCGATATGTAATCCCTTAATAATCGTTCGCAGTGACTAAAAACTTCATGTTAACAAACTCTTATGAGCTGCAATGAACTGTCTGTCTTTCAAAACAATTTTTAAGATGAATTATGCTTCTTTATAAATAATTTCTTTGGATATTCTTGATCTTAATTGATCAAATAACAGCATCAGATAAATCTCCGAAATTTTTAATTCGATCGATCTTGGTCCTCTGACTGAAATACCATTGCTGGCCTAATTCTGATTTAAAAATATATATTTGGATTAAATGCACATGACGATTGTTATAATGTGTGTTATATATCTGCTCGACAGCGTTTATGTTCATTTATGTAATTTCCAGTTATTGAATGATTTTCTGAATGATTTTTAATATTTATATTGTTTTGAATATTTATAAAGGGAATAACGATATATATTTAGACTAAGTTTGGGTAAAATAGTGTTAATTAGTTCCCATTTCCACATCGCATTAACATTCCAAGTAATGAAACTGTTATGTGTTGCCATAAAGTTTTTAGTTAACGCTCGTTATCATGAAGTTTTTAGTCATTAGCCTATACATTTTCATTTAAAGAATTAATGATGGTTGTACAATACTTGTATAGGTATATAAATATTATTGGCCATTTTTTAACCTCGTGTACTATGAAAATTACTCAGTTTTAGTTGGGAATACACAAACTATTTGTCTATCTTCAATTTATTTTTAATGATGTTTCACTGTTGATTGTTTTTTTTAAATTCAACAGTGAAGTGTCAGATCACTAGCATTCCCGACTTCTACCGATGTTATAACTTCTGTCTGTAACGAATTCATGTCAAGATACGGATTTTAACTATATAACGAATAAACTGCCACATATTATAAGCGACTAACTGCATTGAGGAAAATTATGAAAAATATATATTTAAATATATTTCAAACTTTGGTTTCGTTATTAGTATTACGTTTTAGTATAAAAAAAAACCATCAACATGTGACTTAAAATATATGTACCTTAGAATAGAGAATTCTTATTATTTTTAATTTTATTGCAATATGAACAGTTCATAACTACGTCATAAACTTTAAATATGAAAATTTATAGATTGTCTCAATTTTTTTTGTGGCTTTGATACAAAAAAATATTTGCACAGATTGCGAATCAAACGTGAAATTTTACTCACATGGTGCCCGTTAGAGTTTTGCTCCTATATATGTGACAGTGTATTAAGAGTTTAACATATAGACTGTGACAAGACAAATGGTATGTTATTGGAAATATATTACAATGATATCTGCATACTATTCAAAATAATTATAATAAAAAAAAAAAACATTAAAAACAAAGCCTTTTCCAAAAGTCCTTAATAAATTAATTATTTTTTAATAATTTCTGTATTTGCCTATTAAAAACGAACTCTTGAAATATTAAATAAAACGATATTCCCTGTTCTAAGGTTGCATATGACTTTGGCGTTGAATTTTGTACCTTTTGCATTTTAGACTTGTAAAGATAATTATTATGTTAAAAAATAAAAATAATTATGCAGTTTATAACGTTAAAAACGTTTAAAAACATGACAAGAATACCTAAGAGTAACACTATTTGTGTTGTTAATTTAAAGTTACTAATTGCTATATATATATTTGTATATCCTTTTCAAATAAGAAGTGCAAGTAAAGCTCCCAAACACATTGGAGGCAACGAAACACCAAATTGTGTGATCGACTATTTCTACAAACTCTTTTAATCTTTGATCGATTTGTATGACATTAAATGTAAGACATAAATGTTTTTTCTCAAATATGCACAAACTTATTGAAGATTTGCAGTTAAATGTTTCAATGGTTTGTTTTATTTAAACCAAATGTACATAATAAGTGTGATAGAGATGAAACGGTCTCATTAAAATAAAATTGTTGTAAGTAACTGACTTTATTTCATTGTGTCCTGATGTAGGCGTTTATATTATAATCGAGTTTTTTGCGAGCACTTCGTCGTGCATCGTTATTCAAGCGTTCATATTAAATCACTTTTGTAAGACCATGGTCACACTACTGCTATCGTAAATTTTGGATGTGTATCGCTTGCTTTACTAAGTGCGATTTTTAAAGCTTAAAACTTTATTTGAGAAATAGAGATAATTTGAGATATATAACTTAATTTGAGATATACTATATTATGTGAAGAAAGTATTGTATTTAAAATCGATTGAAATGAAATCTTGCACTTTAGTTGCTAGTTTCATAAATATTTTTATGAGTACTTGGATTAAATGGATTTCTACGATTTGAATTGTTATCGATAATAGGTCTAACGTGGCTAGACTTTTAAAAACATTATTTAACTTCATCCCAACAAACAGAACCGTAGAAAAGCCGTGAGATATCTAACTTAAAAAGGTCAAAAATCTGTGACTATTTTGATGTTAAAAAAAACGATAACTTTTAATAATAATAGGAATAGGTGGCATACGATGAACCTGATGGAAAATTACATCACCGCCCATAAATGTACATCTGCATCACCGGGGGGCTTGTAGGTGCGTTACCGACCTTTAAGGAATGTGTAGGCTCTTTTCTTGAAAGTTCCCAAGTCATATCGATTAGGAAATACCGCCGGTGGAAACTGCATAAACAAAGTGGGTTGTGCGAGGCAGAAATGCGTTAAAAATAGCGCTGTCATGGATTTTCGGACATCTAGGTGGTGAGGATAAAACTTGGTCTTCCATTTATTAGTGTTGTTACACAAAGTTATAGGTACTACGAGATACTGTATTAGAAATATCTATCCTCATCTGTAATTTGATGATGACAAAGAATAAAGATTATATTTTAGATAATATGTACATTCATAAATCGCAAAAGCGTTGCCTAGCCCAATCACGGCTCAATACTATTCAACAATATTAACTCTAAACCCGTTTTGCCCCAGGGTACAGGAGGTGCCAAAAACCCGGGCGCTTTACTGATTATAATGAATTTTCGGTAAGTCGGTGAGGCGCCCCAGTAGATATCTTAGATATATATTTAAGATTATAAGGACTACACCCGTGCGCTTGTTATGCTTACGGTGGGACTCTTTCTGGCCAAATTTCCCGATGTTATATTGATGAAAATCAAGTATTCATCGAGAGAACATACTAGAAATTGGATTAATATATGTATGTTGCCCACATAACTTAATTCCCTGAAGCCTTGTCAAAATTTGTCACATTCATAGTTGTTTAATTTTAAGATCAGGGAGAAGGTAAGAAAAGTGTTAATTCAATCAAAATATAGTATCGTTTTTTTCTTTTAAATCATTAATTGATCGATCAACTTTTAAAATCTTATCGTGGGCATCAGCAGTATAAGTAATCTTCATCATCGAATAATGAGCAGGTAAGTATAAAGTACTGATTGGGGTTGGTTCGCAACGTCAGCTGTTGTCAAGCTAATCCTAGATTGGCTTTAAAGAAATTACCAACCACTAACATTAGGTGGTATAGAAAAAAAAAGTGCTGGTTGGAAAAAAATATTATAAAAACACAAATGTCATTTTTACATTAATTTTCTTGTACAAACTTTTAAGAAGCATTCTTTGAATAGATATAAAATGCAATTTTTAATTCACTGTATTCTATTCATTTGCGTTTATGTTACATTAACCAATGGAAGACCATCGCATTTTCAAGAAGAAAACGACAGGTTTTTATTATATTAATAATATTTATTAATGCTCTAATGTTTTCAAACGTTAATACTGATAATATGTTGTAGTTTGTATTGTAGTAAAAATGATTGTCTGTGAATATGCAACACCTTACTTTGTTTAAGTTGGTTAAAAGCCAATTAATATATAAGTACTTAAATAAAAATAGGTAGGTATCTAATTTGGAGGATTTAATTATAACATTTTCATAGCGAAATAGGAGTTGAATATGAAGGCGATGAATCGGCTGATGACGAATACGTTCCCGAAGAGGGAGAAACAGCTGCGGATGAGGTATAAACACTGGTCCTATTTTGTTATAATTGATGATTTAACTCATGTATTAACACATTTACTTTATAAATAATTAGTAAGCACAGCGTGTAACTAGAGTTTATATCTGTCTAGTGATAGCTATCCTATCGCCCAAGGCGAATAACCGAATCTTATGAATCCCAAAAAAAAAGCTTGTAAAAAATAAGGATTTCCGAAATTTTATTCCTTAGTTTATCTTTATTATAGTACTTAATACCTATATTTTTTTTTGTATATGCAATCAATGACACGTGAATAATGAATAATCATGGTGACATTATACAGGAATCACGTAATCAAGAATTGGCCCAGGATGCAGACATTAATAACGAAGACTCTGAAAGAGTAAGTTTAATACACTAAAATTTATATTAAATAATTAAATAAAAAGTGTACCGAAAGAAACAGATTCGAATCTCATATTTATTACAGTTACATTATTATCTAAAGGTTTTGTTCTTTTGTGAAGTTTATTTGAGTTCGTGCCATGTAGTAAACTTTTAGTTTTCAGAAACCAAATCGAGTATCAGAAAAGAAGGAAATAAAAATAATCCCCAAGACTCAAGTTATCGTGGGGAAGCGGAAATTTTTTCCATTATAAAAGAACATCCTAACTATATGTTTGATCCCAAGGATGTGGAAGAAACAGAAAATTCCCAACCCAGTCACACTGATGAGCAAAATAATCGCGTAGAATGTAGAAATGTCGATGAAAGGTCGACACATTTGGGTTCTGACTATTCGGGAGAATTGTTATTTAAAAAAGCCAACGAGCAGTTTCAAAAGGATAACAATGGTTATAAAGTAGACGATAATGATCAATCTAATATGAAAAAACAATATGGTGACAAAAGGCCCATAGAAAAAAAGGATGCGAAAAATTATGACTATTTTATATATTCTGACAGAAATCGACGACAAGTTCAAGGTTTTGAAGAAAAACCAGTAACTGACTTAAAAAGTATTAAAAATGAAAACAACGATTTAAATGTAGCAAATGAAAATACTATACTAAAAAATATAAAAAAACTTTCTGATCAAGATCTAGAAAATTTAATGAATTCTCTTCCGGAAGATAAAAAAGCACTTTTAAGAAAAATTATGGATAAAAGAGAAATTACAAAAAAAGCTGGTGCAATAGAAGATAACAACTATTTAGATCAATCAGATACAAGTAAAATAGAAGGAAGTTACTCTGTTTCTTCGTTGTCGTCAAATTCTTTAACTACTGAGACCAACAAACATGTCGAAAATAGTGAGGGATTGAATACAAAAATTTCAGATACTGAAAGCGAAACAGGAAAATTAGGAAGTAAATCTGAAGAAAAAGGCGAAACTAGTACGACAGAAGATCTATTAGAAAATACAGATTCAGCCCTTAAAGAAGAAGGAAACATAAACTGTAATAACAAAGAAGCTATTAAAAGTGATAATAAAAGAGAAATTAATCGAAAAGACATAACCAATAAAAATATTCCTTTCGATGATTCTTTAGTTTTAGATACTAAAAACTCTAATGATTCTCCAATAGATAAGGAAAGCTCTGAAGATGAAGATTGGTTAGAACCTAAAAGTGAAGAATTTAATGCTGAACAAAGAGAAGTTTCCCAAAGTGATCCTTCCGATATATCTGCATCTGTTGAAAAACTAGAAGATTCATTTCCAAATGCAAATGCATATGGAGATATAGAATCAAGCTTAGAACCTTTAGTAAGAATTAAAAGAAAAGAATTACATCACAAAGTGAAGAAACGAGATCTCCCATATATGACAAACGATAATTTGTCTTTTATTACTGATTTTGAAAATGAGGAGTCTGGCAATGATGAAAGAAGTGAGTTCAATCATAAAGAATCTTTCTTCGGTCAATCTGACTTCGTGAAAAATAACGTTGCAGGCAAAAATCAAAATTTTATGAATAATAAGAAAAAAAGGAATAAGCGATCTTTAAGTTCCAACGGTATCATTAATTCTGTTAACAATACACTAAATTTATCTCGAAGTAGCCGTACAACAGGTCCTCTATTTCATGAAAATAGCTCAATGTCAGATAATGGTATCGATAAAGCCGAACGCCAAATAGATGAAGCATTTGGATCTTTTACGGGTAATTCTGAAGAAGACGTTAATCGATACAAGAGGGTCAAAAAATAAAAAATGTATTTTTTATTAAAATATTGTTACATTTTGATGTGATTTATAAGCATGTTGAAGATTAGAGAATAGTTTTGTTTTTATTTATATGTGATTGATAATATAGTTTAAAAAAAAAAAACTTTTTAAGGGGTTAGATTTTTGGTAATAAGAACATAGACATTCTTGCTTAAATAACTTGACATGTAACTTAACGTTAGTTGTAAAATTGATTTAATAATATATCTCTATGAATAACAAAATACGTGTTTTGTATAAATTTTCGTGTTTTTATTTAACATTATATATGGTTTTCATATTATAGTATCGTATTTATTGCAATAGCATAACAATACAATAGATATAAATATTAACAAAATATTTCCACTGTCCAGGCAGGAATAGAGAGCCTAGATAAGTTCATCATAGAACGTTCGACAAAGTTGCAAAAGTTGCGTTTGCAGCGACACAAACAAACTGTATAATAGAAATTTTAGATAAATATTGTTTTTCAATGTAACTGTCCCAGTAGAGGACTATGCCTTACAGAGGCACGGGGCGGCAAAGTTGAATGAAGCCCCAGCTTTAAAAAAAATTCAGTTTACATTTGTGTGTATTAATCTTTATTTATTATATATAATGTTTATGTGTAAAAAGTCTAGATGGGTCTAAAGTGTTTTGGTCTTGATGAAATGATGTATGTACTAAACAGATTTTTAAAGACTTGTATAGGATTTGATCAGAAGAACGGGGATGTATTTGGGGACCCCCCCAAGACGGCCCGGGGCTAGCCGCCCCTTCGGCCCCCCCGTTAGTCCGCCATTGAACTGTCCCTGCATGTTATGTAAATAATTTATAACTACTGTAAGGTTTCTAAAATATAATATGTCATGTAAGAGATAAGTAATCCAGTTTATACTTTTTTTAGCTTGTGCAAAAAACAAGACTAAAATGTACATGAAGAAAATAAATAATAATTAATACAACCAGTATCAGCTTAAAGAGATTTGGTTGTATTCCAAAATTAAAGATTTATTTTTTATTTAGTACACAGACATACATCGACTAAAATGGTATGTTGATATCAGTATTAATAGTATAGACAGAAATTTAGGGGAGAACATCCGGGCCCGCAGGCCCGGAGCCTCCACGAGAGAGAGAAATAGAAACTTCTAAAATATCCATTCCTATTCTGACAATACAATATACTATATCGCTACTAATATTAATAGTAAGAGCCACGTGGATGGACATAGGTTAGTTTTATCAAGAAATTAATCCCTTAGAACGTATAAGACGTGAAAAGGGCGTGATAGTTGTATGGAGAATCAAACAACGTATTGATTAAAATGGGGTTTGTATATAAAGGTTTATTAATTTCGTGCGGGTACAGCCGCGGCTTGGGCTAGTCTACATGCATTAGTTATAAGATTTTTAAGGAGTTAAAAGAATTTATTTTGTTTTAATAAAATTATTCAAACAATTGACTGTTGAAATTGTTTAATTTATTTGAGCAACAATTAAGGAACCTCTGTTTCCCCTAGGCCTTCAGGACTCTAAATTCAGTCCTGACAGAATACCTGTAGTATTATGGATCAGGTAATTTTTGGACGCGCAATAATAGTTATCACGAAAACACCACTGATAGACATTGGTATTTCAACCTTGAGAACTAGATGTTCCTGATGTCCGTATCTACCTACATTGGCTCACTCATCCTACAAACTAAAACACAACCATACTAGACAAGTACCTATTGCTGTTTTTAGGTAGATTTTATTCTTATGTGGGTGATACCTAACCAGACGTGCTAGGACAAAGCTACCACCAACTAAAAGATTGAATTAATAAAATATGTTGCAAAGGATGGATTGCAAAACACTCATGGTTTGTTATTGTAAACCTACTACAATTTATTGAGCGGAGAAGGCAATATTTTCACGATATTTTGTATATTTTAGGTACATCCGATGTGAATCAGTATTGTTTTATTACTTTTCAAGGATGTAAAATGAAGGTTACAAAATATTTTTAGAGTATGTTAAGGCAATAACAGCCCGCTTAACCGGGGCGTATACGTTATCTATCGTACATTTTGTTTTATTTAATGCATCTTTATAGAAAATCATGTCTGTTTATCCAGTGAATAAGGTTACGGGTTGGTGGATAAATCAAAGGATAGGCGGCCGGATGTGAGGATGTTAGACAGAATTTAATTACACTGTATAGATATACCAAGGATAGTAATATCATGATATTCTAACCTAATATTCTGTAATTAAATTGACAGGAGTGTGTTAGACTAACCTACGTATTTAGCGTTTAGCCGATAAACGGTCAAATGCCCAATTGACAGCAAACAAAAATATATACGAAAAACAATTTTTATTTGCTCAGAGATGCCGCGGCCCTAACCGCTCCGGTCACTACGAGAGCTACGACCCACTGATGGTCAATCGGACGATTGGAATAGGCAAAAAGCCACTACCCAGTACTAGTTTATTGCTGCTTTCCTTTGACGACTCACATTCACGTTGTCTTTATGACTAGCCACCCCCAAATGTACGGTAAGGCCCATATACAACTGCATCTTGGTTCATTTATTGTTTGTTCCTATATATCTATATGTTCTTGACTTAAACGTTTTCAAAATAAACCATTTTAATAGTATGTACGTATGTTCTTCATCATAAACTAAAATCTATGAGTCCCGCGCATAATATTAGCTAGCAAAAATTTATAATAAATGTAATGTATATTTTTCATTCTATTGTTATTTTAGTGGATTTTGACGAGAAATAAAATTCATAAGTTATTATAAAAATTTATTACAAGGCAATGATTGACAAATAAAAAAGAATCAGTTAAACATCGTTACATTTCAAGAATATATTACGCATTATTAGATATAATTTATTAAAAGGCACATTACATTTTTAAGTCTAGTAATGTTAGATTTATAAAAATAATAATAATATAAAACTTAGTTCAGTATAATGTTCCAAATAATAAGGAATGATACAGGTTTTTGTTAGTTCAAAACAATCGAAGTTACTGAGGCGTTTTTGGAGTGGTTTTCGATGTATAGAATTTATGCTCACGGGAGTCGCGAGAGTGTTTGAATGGAGTACGCGGCGATTCGATCAACGTAGCAGGGCAAGTTCCATGAACGTGTGCTGTATATTCACGCTTATAACTAGTACCACCATCACCTAAGACAAAGGACGAAGTGGTACCATGTCGCACATGTCGTTCAACTTTTTCTATACGCTCATTTCTCTCTGACCGCTCCACTTGATTGGATCTTGAGAAACTTCCATAGGAACGCGCCTCAGACTGACCATAAAACTCACCGCCTACTCGGAGATTATCTCTTACAACCACACGTGGTTGACGATCAACGATCATTGTAGATTGACCATCTCTTTTTTGCTGACGACGAGTATCGTTTTCAGTATGTTGTGATATTACAGCTACATTTTCGCGACCAGATCGATGCATAGAACTGATACTTTTTCTATCAGCACTGTGGGTTGAATTGCTTATATATTCTCCACGTTCATTAAGATTAGTAATGCTTTTTCTTTGAGCAGCAGCAGTGGAACTTATTGAGTGTTGGGCTTCTGTTGTCGATGTAACACCCTTACGATGAAGTACTGCATTTGTACTTGTCATATCCGAAACTAAATCCGATGTACGCTTATGGTGACCAGAACGTGACGTTTTATCTACGGAGGCTATAGGAACGTCTCCTCCACCATGCATCGCTCTCTGGAACTCAATGCTTGTCTTAGTTACACTATCACTCAGTTGATTTCTATTAATAGAATGAGATTGATGACTTGAAGACACCTTAGAAATATTATGTTCAACGTGATTTGAAGATGAAATATTTGCAGACGGCGCTGCACTATGTTGGATGTGTCGATCAGATGAATGTGTAGTACGATAGTCTCGGTTGTCAAGATTTGAAGTAGTGTGACTTATAGCTGACTGATCACTTACATGTTTTCTATGAATATTTTCTCCACTTTCATGTTTTTGCGTTTGCCTGTCACTTACTTGAGTTATTGAAGATGTATTTCTGTTAATTCGATTGACTCCTCTAGATTGACTCGTATTATGCAAGTTTTCTTGAGAGTGAACACCCGTAGATACATGACTACAGATTTGAGATTGATTTTTTATGTCTTGATTAGTTAAAGATGATAAATGTTGTTCAGAGCTTATTATTTTGTGTGATGATTGACCTGTTGTTTTGGTTAAATGATTATTAGAAACAGAATGTTGAATATGTTGATCATTATTTTCATCAGATCTTCCTTTTACAGTATGGGTAGTATTCAAAACGTTACGCTGAACAGGACTACCATTATTGATGTTAACTTGATCTGACGATATAATACTCCCCATAGTACTGCTTGTTTGCTTATTACGGATATCAGAACGACCATCGAAAATGCCCTTGTTGTTTGTCATTTTTGAGTCACCATCAGAAACAGTGGTAACTTCAACATTCTTTGTTACTGTTACCCATTTACCACCAATTAATTTCTTTTCCGTAATTTGTTTCATAATTTTATTTGAAGAAGATACACTTTTATTATTTTTAGAATCGACTTTATTAACAGTTCTTCCCGTAGAATGTCTAGAGGTCACACGATCAGTTTCGTCACGATTAACTGTATCTTGAGATGTTATACGATTTGTCTTTTGAGATGATAATGTATTGACGTCATTTTGTGATTGTTCGCGATTTTGAGTTGATCGGGAGTCGTGGATATCTGACCCTGATTTTATGTATTGAGATTTTTCTATAGTGGTATTATCAACACCTGATAGCTTAGTTTGTATCTCAGAGTGAGATTTTTGCGAATAATTAGCATTTTGTGTATTAGAAACAGTTTTAGTAACATGTGATTTAACAGCACGGTGAGAATGTGTTTCATCAGTATATTTAGAGCTATCAGTATGAGTTATAGAATGGTATCTCTGGTTTTCATTGTTTATTAAGTGACGAGTTTGTCGAATCTCTTCCGGACTAAGTTGTCGAGTAGTTTTATGTACATCTTCTTGTCTGGCAATATCTGTTTGACGAACATAATTACCAGTTTTGAGTGAAGATGGTGAAGAACCGTCCATATCACCTTCAGGATAAAGATTATCCTTAGGTCGAATAGGACTAGTACGCTCTTGTTGGGGTCTTCGAAGTTGATTTAAATCGGGCCTATTGCTATCTTCAGGATAAGATTTAAAATCATGAGGCTTGCCACCACTTTCTTCGTCTGGATACACAGTATTTTTAGGTTCACCCCATTTGGGTCGACGTGTATCTTTAACTTTATCGGTAGGGCCTACTGGCAATTTAGTGAATTGTGGTGAACGATTTATGTCTTCTGAGCCTATATCTTGAGTTGGTCTAGGTCCTAGTGGTTTATCACTTTCAGATGTATAGTGTGATGGATGTCGAATAGAATCACCCTCCATATTTTTAGGTGTAGACATCGGTGACCTTCGATCTCCTTTATCGTCTTGTATTTTTGGCCCTGGACTTTGGCCATTCGTATATTCTGATATTTTATCTCCAGAAATATTTTTCGTTTCATTGGTATAATATGTAATGGCGGATTGCTTATCTCGATTAATTTTATAGTCATCTCTTCGTGAGAGGTCTTCGAAAACACCTTCAATTTTAAGATTATCTTCTCTGCGAGTTAATTTAACTCTTTGACCTTTAACGACACGATATGTGTCTGAAGAGCGAATATTCTCCATTTTTCCCTCCATTTTAAGATTATCTTCATGTTTTACAATTGTTGACTTATCACCAGTTACAATCTTATAATCATTTCTCTGTTTCATGTCTATAAATTCACCTTCTATTTTTAAATTATCCTCTCTTCGAATAATGTCCACTCTCTCAATTTTTTGTTTCCGGCGTATATCAGTATCCCTGTCGATTGAAATATTATCAACATGTTTAAAAGGCTTGCGTTTTTCAGCGGGTTGAGATGGAACCACTTCAGGCTTATAAAATTTGCCGTCGGGCTTAAGATTATCCTGCGGTTTGATCACTGGTGCCCTTTCACCTTTGGTAGCATTGTAATCATTACGAGTACAAAGGTCAATAAATTCACCCTCCGTTCTCAAATTATCTTCGTGCCTCTGAATAATTACCTTTTCTGTTTTTTCAATTCGTTTGAAGTCATCTCTTGTGCGGCGAACATCAATAACACCTTCCATTTTAAGATGATCTTCATGCCTAACAACATCAGCACGATCACCACGAGTGACCGAGTAATCTGTTCGTCGAACGACTTCCATATCCCCTTCAGGTTTCAGATTATCTTGAGGCCGTTTTTGAATTGGTCGTTCACCAGGCTGCCATTTTTCATGTACAGGTTTTTCAAAATCTCCTTCTGGCTTCAAATTATCTTGTGGTTTCTTAGGAGTTTGCTTTTCTGCTGGTTGCCATTTATCTTGTTTTGGTTTTTCAAATTCTCCTTCAGGTTTCAAGTTATCTTTAGGTTTTTGTGGCGTTTGTCTTTCAGCTGGTCGCCATTCATCAACTTTCGGCTGTTCGAATTCTCCTTCTGGCTTAAGATTATCTTTTGGTTTCTTTTGAATAGGCCGCTCTGCAGGTTGCCATTGTTCTGGTTGCTTTTGTTCGAAGTCACCTTCAGGTCGTAAATTGTCATGTGGCTTTGTAGCTTTGGGTCTCTCACCTGGGCGCCACTTTTGTTTATCTGGTGTTTCAAATTCACCTTCTGGCTTGAGGTTATCTTTAGGTTTATGAGGAGTTTGTCTTTCAGCAGGACGCCATTTTTCTGTTTTCGGTTGTTCAAATTCTCCTTCAGGCTTCAAGTTGTCCTTAGGTTTCTTTTGGCTAGGCCTTTCAGCAGGTCGCCACTTTTCTTTATCAGGAGTTGTAAATTCACCCTCCATGCGTAAATTGTCTTCTGGCTTTTTTTGTTTTGGTATGTCAGCCGGGCGCCATTTGTCCTGTTTTGGAGTTTCAAATTCACCTTCGGGTCTGAGGTTATCTTTTGGTTTTGATGGTGTTACCCTTTCAGCAGGCCGCCATTCTTCAGGTCTCTGTTGTTCAAAATCACCTTCAGGCTTAAGATTATCTCGTGGTTTCTTTTGAATTGGACGTTCTGCAGGTTGCCATTGTTCTGGTTGTCTTTGTTCAAAGTCACCCTCCGGTCGCAAATTGTCATGTGGTTTTGTGGGTTTTGGTCTTTCCGCTGAACGCCATTTCTCTTTTTCAGGTGTTTCAAATTCACCTTCTGGCTTGAGATTATCTTTAGGCTTTGTCGGTGTTTGTCTCTCAGCAGGACGCCATTTTTCTGGTCTCGGTTGTTCAAAATCTCCTTCAGGTTTGAGATTATCTTTAGGTTTCTTTTGAATTGGACGTTCTGCGGGCTGCCATTCTTCAGGCCTTCTTTGTTCAAAGTCTCCTTCAGGTCGTAAATTATCATGCGGCTTTGTCGGTTTTGGTCTTTCAGCTGGGCGCCATTTTTCTTTTTCAGGTGTTTGAAATTCACCTTCTGGCTTGAGATTATCTTTAGGTTTTGTAGGTGTTTGCCTCTCAGCAGGGCGCCAATCTTCAGGTTTAGGTTGCTCAAAATCTCCCTCAGGCTTAAGATTGTCCTTCGGTTTTCTTTGTGTCCGACGTTCTGCAGGTTGCCATTCTTCTGGCTTTCTGTGCTCAAAATCACCTTCAGGTCTTAAATTATCATGTGGCTTTGTAGGTTTAGGTCTCTCGGCTGGGCGCCATTTCTCTTTTTCAGGTGTTTCAAAGTCACCCTCTGGCTTCAGATTATCTTTAGGTTTCTGAGGTGTTTGCCTCTCAGCAGGGCGCCAATCTTCGGGTTTAGGTTGCTCAAAATCTCCCTCAGGCTTAAGATTGTCCTTCGGTTTTCTTTGTGTCCGACGTTCTGCAGGTTGCCATTCTTCTGGCTTTCTGTACTCAAAATCACCTTCAGGTCTTAAATTATCATGTGGCTTTGTAGGTTTAGGTCTCTCGGCTGGGCGCCATTTCTCTTTTTCAGGTGTTTCAAAGTCACCCTCTGGCTTCAAATTATCTTTAGGTTTCTGAGGTGTTTGCCTCTCAGCAGGGCGCCAATCTTCTGGTTTAGGTTGCTCAAAATCTCCCTCAGGCTTAAGATTATCCTTCGGTTTTCTTTGTGTCCGACGTTCTGCAGGTTGCCATTCTTCTGGCTTTCTGTGCTCAAACTCACCTTCAGGTCTTAAATTATCATGTGGCTTTGTAGGTTTAGGTCTCTCCGCTGGCCGCCATTTTTCTTTTTCAGGTGTTTCAAAGTCACCCTCTGGCTTTAGATTATCTTTAGGTTTCTGAGGTGTTTGCCTCTCAGCAGGACGCCAGTCTTCTGTTTTAGGTTGCTCAAAATCTCCCTCAGGCTTAAGATTATCCTTCGGTTTTCTCTGTGTCCGGCGTTCCGCAGGTTGCCATTCTTCTGGCTTTCTGTGCTCAAAATCACCTTCAGGTCTTAAATTATCATGTGGCTTGGTAGGTTTAGGTCTCTCGGCTGGGCGCCATTTCTCTTTTTCAGGTGTTTCAAAGTCACCCTCTGGCTTTAGATTATCTTTAGGTTTTTGAGGTGTTTGCCTCTCAGCAGGACGCCAATCTTCTGGTTTAGGTTGCTCAAAATCTCCCTCAGGCTTAAGATTATCCTTCGGTTTTCTTTGTGTCCGACGTTCTGCAGGTTGCCATTCTTCGGGCTTTCTGTGCTCAAAGTCACCTTCAGGTCTTAAATTATCATGTGGCTTTGTAGGTTTAGGTCTCTCGGCTGGGCGCCATTTCTCTTTTTCAGGTGTTTCAAAGTCACCCTCTGGCTTGAGATTATCTTTAGGTTTCTGAGGTGTTTGCCTCTCAGCAGGACGCCAATCTTCTGGTTTAGGTTGCTCAAAATCTCCCTCAGGCTTAAGGTTATCCTTCGGTTTTCTTTGTGTCCGACGTTCTGCAGGTTGCCATTCTTCTGGCTTTCTGTGCTCAAACTCACCTTCAGGTCTTAAATTATCATGTGGCTTTGTAGGTTTAGGCCTCTCGGCTGGGCGCCATTTCTCTTTTTCAGGTGTTTCAAAGTCACCCTCTGGCTTTAGATTATCTTTAGGCTTTTGAGGTGTTTGCCTCTCAGCAGGGCGCCAATCTTCAGGTTTAGGTTGCTCAAAATCTCCCTCAGGCTTAAGATTGTCCTTCGGTTTTCTTTGTGTCCGACGTTCTGCAGGTTGCCATTCTTCTGGCTTTCTGTGCTCAAAATCACCTTCAGGTCTTAAATTATCATGTGGCTTTGTAGGTTTAGGTCTCTCGGCTGGGCGCCATTTCTCTTTTTCAGGTGTTTCAAAGTCACCCTCTGGCTTCAGATTATCTTTAGGTTTCTGAGGTGTTTGCCTCTCAGCAGGACGCCAATCTTCTTGTTTAGGTTGCTCAAAATCTCCCTCAGGCTTAAGGTTATCCTTCGGTTTTCTTTGTGTCCGACGTTCTGCAGGTTGCCATTCTTCTGGCTTTCTGTGCTCAAAGTCACCTTCAGGTCTTAAATTATCATGTGGCTTGGTAGCTTTAGGTCTCTCGGCTGGGCGCCATTTCTCTTTTTCAGGTGTTTCAAAGTCACCCTCTTGCTTGAGATTATCTTTAGGTTTCTGAGGTGTTTGCCTCTCAGCAGGACGCCAATCTTCTGGTTTAGGATGCTCAAAATCTCCCTCAGGCTTAAGATTGTCCTTTGGTTTTGTTTGTGTCCGACGTTCTGCAGGTTGCCATTCTTCTGGCTGTCTTTGTTCAAAGTCACCTTCAGGTCTGAGATTATCATGTGGTTTTGTAGCTTTAGGTCTCTCTGCTGGGCGCCATTTTTCTTTTTCAGGTGTTTCAAAATCGCCCTCTGGTTTGAGGTTATCTTTAGGTTTTGTGGGTGTCTGCCGTTCAGCGGGACGCCACTCTTCTAACTTTGGTTGCTCAAAATCTCCTTCAGGTTTTAAATTGTCTTTCGGCTTCTTTTGAACAGGCCGTTCTGCAGGGCGCCACATTTCTTTGTCGGGTGTTGTGAATTCACCTTCGGGTCGTAAGTTATCTTCTGGCTTGCTTGGCTTTGGCCTTTCAGCTGGAATCCACTCATTAGATTTTGGCTGTTCGAATTCACCTTCTGGTTTAAGATTATCCTTAGGTTTTCTCACCTCCGGTCGTCTTGGACCTTTTTCTTCATAAGTTCTGTATTCTTCTTGCGTCGTAGTAAGAGTTTCTATATTTTCTGTTGAATAAAATTTATCGAAATCTTCTTTTGTCCATGTTCTTCGCCTTTGTGGCCTTTCTATTGTTGTATTTTTTTCAGTATAATCTTTTTGATTGGACGTAACAAAATCTATTTCGCCTTCATGCGTCAAATTATCTGTTTTACGTTTAATTAAAGTTGTCCTCTCGATTGTATCCGTATAATCTATGTATTCTGACTGTGAAGTTGTTTCAGTTATCATATCTCCTTCTATTTTAGTCCAAGTGTTCCTCCGAACCGGTTTCGGTCTTTCGACAGGTTTCAATGTATACTCAGTTCGTGATGTTGTTGAATCTGTAAAATATTTTTTTCAAATAAATATTTTAATTAATTAATATATTCAAAATTGAAGTTCATAGTATTTTAAGTTCTAGACAATTATTTATAACAATGTGGTCTCAAGACCACATCTTTGTTATTAGCAACAAAGCCATTAGATGCTTGTTAGTTATTAATAGTTATTTTGTATTATACATTTCACATTTTATAGTTTGTAAGTTTACGAACAAGATGTTTTAAGCGAAAAGCAAAACCAGAATCATGAAGATTTTCATTGAACTAAAAAAAATGATCCATTGCGATGGGTCACTGAAAAATTTGAATTTTAATGAAGATATATATTTTTTTAAGAGACAAAATCATAGTTCCTTTCTTAAAGATAAGTAAAAGAGTATAAGAAGAAAGATGTTATAATGATCCAAAACAATGTATAACATATAATATGACCACAACAAATCCAATTGATTTTAACCGATATATTTTAATGTAAAAAAATCTACATACCTACAAATTCTCCTTCAGTAATTATGTTATCGGTACGTCGTATTATTTCAGCTCTTTCGCCAGTAACTACTTTGTAGTCTTCAGTTATTGTTCTCGAAGTCGTAAAGTCACCTTCGGGTCGTAAATTATCCTGAGGTTTTTTGACTATTGGTTTTTCTGCTGGTCTAAACTCCTCCGGTTGTCGCTTTGTAAATTCACCTTCAGGTTTAAGGTTATCTACTGGTTTCTTTTGTTGAGGTCTTTCAGCTGGTGTCCATTCTTCTTTTTTAGGCGTAGTGAATTCACCTTCTGGTTTCAAATTATCATTAGGTTTCCTTACGGGAGCCCTATCTCCCGGTAACCATTCTTCTGGTGTCCTTTTTTCAAAATCTCCTTCAGGTTTAAGATTATCTTCAGGTTTTTTTGGTCTCTGTCGTTCTGCTGGTTTCCACGGTTGTTTTTCTGGAGTTGAAAATTCTCCTTCAGGTCGTAAATTATCCTCAGGACGTTTAACAGGAGCTCTGTCACCGGGTCTCCAGACTTCAGGCCTTCTGTCTTCAAAATCACCTTCCGGTTTTAAGTTATCTTCCGGTCGTCGGACTGGTGCTCTATCACCAGGACGCCATTCTTCAGGTTTACGTTTTTCAAATTCACCCTCTGGGCGTAAGTTGTCTTCCGGTTTTTTAGCCTTTTGACGTTCTGCAGGACGCCATGGCTCTTTTTCAGGAGTGGTAAACTCACCTTCAGGTCTTAGATTGTCTTCAGGGCGACGCGTCGGAGCTCGATCACCGGGACGCCATTCTTCAGGACGTCTTTTCTCAAACTCACCTTCTGGTTTTAAGTTATCTTCTGGCCGTTTGACAGGTGCTCGATCGCCAGGCTGCCATTTCTCTGGCTTTCTATCTTCAAAATCACCCTCAGGTTTTAGATTATCCTGTGGACGACGAACTGGAGCCCTATCACCAGGTTGCCATTCTTCAGGTTTATGTCTCTCAAAATTACCTTCAGGGCGCAAGTTATCTTCTGGCTTTTTAGGTCTTTGGCGCTCAGCTGGCCGCCATGTCTCTTTTTCGGGTGTGGTAAACTCTCCTTCTGGTTTAAGATTATCTTGAGGACGGCGCGTAGGTGCTCGATCACCAGGCTGCCATTGTTCTGGTTGCCTTTTTTCGAAGTCTCCTTCCGGTTTTAAATTATCTTCTGGGCGCTTTACAGGAGCACGATCACCAGGCATCCACTTTTCTGGTCGTCGATTTTCAAAGTCACCTTCTGGTCTTAAGTTATCTTCAGGACGCCGGACTGGCGCTCTGTCTCCTGGCTGCCATTCATCCGGCTTACGCTTTTCGAAATCTCCTTCAGGTCGCAAGTTATCTTCTGGTTTCTTAGGTTTTTGACGTTCAGCTGGTCGCCAAGGCTCTTTATCGGGAGTAGAGAATTCTCCCTCTGGCCTTAGATTATCTTCAGGACGACGAGTTGGTGCCCTGTCTCCAGGACGCCATTCTTCTGGTTTACGCTTCTCAAAATCACCTTCTGGTCGCAAATTGTCCTCTGGTTTACTGGCTTTTGGACGTTCTGCAGGCCGCCAGATTTGCTTTTCTGGAGTAGTAAATTCTCCTTCTGGTTTAAGATTATCTTCAGGGCGACGAGTCGGAGCCCTATCACCAGGACGCCATTCATCTGGTTTACGTCTTTCGAAATCACCCTCAGGCTTAAGATTATCTTCCGGTTTTTTTACGGGAGCCCTATCACCAGGGCGCCACTCTTCTGGACGTCTCTTTTCAAAATCGCCTTCAGGTTTAAGATTGTCTTCTGGTTTTGTTGCTTTAGGTCGCTCAACAGGTTGCCAACGAGGACGCTCAGGCTCCTGGAAATCTCCTTCAAGCCTCAAATGATCTTCTTGATAAACAGCAGTTGTACGGCTGACATGTTTTTCGTCGTAATCTTGTTTGTATGCGGAGACCACGCTCGTAGTGTGCTCCACATCGAACAATGGCTCCGGGACATCGTTGTGTGGGCAGCGGTGACGCCTAAAAGAACAAAATATTATCATTATAATTCATTTTATAGCGTCACTATATTATGAGTTTTTATTCATTTTTTATATTATTAATTCCTCATAGTATAACTATATTATAAGTATTGTTACACAACACAGGTTTTTCTTATTACACACCTTGCAAAACGGTAGGGATGCAAGTACAATGGAAAATGTTTTTGCAATGGTAGAGGCGGCAGTGTGAGCGATTCGGCCATAGCAGGCTTCCATTGCGACTGACATTACACACTAGTCACTATTCGCTTGCTTAAAACTAAATACATATTTTGTAGTCATAACGATAACTATTATTTTCAACAAACAAAATGAAGTACCTACATCAAATGTTTAATTTTTATCTTTGCTGAAATGGATAATTAAACCATTGTTATGAAGACTTTAAAAAATATAATATTCGTAACACGTATATGTTATATTTTAAGCAATACGTATTACTCGGGGCTTATTTATTACAACTGAAACCTTATAATGTAACGAAAGGGACGCGCAACCTACCGCTTCGCGACGCGAGTTACCTACTGCCGTAATGATTGGACGTTCTTGCCGCACAAACTTACTTTCCTATTGAAACTAGGAGTTTCTCTTACAAAACCTTAAAATCGATTTGTTTATTTATTCTTTCTACATATTGAATTTAAAAAAAAATTGAACACGTAAAAACCACTGCTAAAACTATTAAATATGAAGATAAAATAATTTAAAAAAATTACATCAAATCTAGGTCACTACCTGTACCTTTCATATCGGGCTGGTTTTTGTTTTGTCAGATATCAAAATATTTGTTCAAGCAATTATATTATTATTTATTTACCACAAAGAATTGTCAAATAATTGAATTAGTTAAAAAAGTTTATACGCCACGAAGGCTTTTGAAGTAAGTATAAATTAATAAAAATAAACTAAATTACGAAGAGAAAGATTGATTCATTAGTGAGAACAAAGAACTTCAGAACCTAAGTGGGCGGTTCTTAGTCCCGATATAGCGCTGACTCAATAACAGTCGTCTTGTAGGGATCAATTCACAATTTTTTTTGTAATTAAATGATTAGTCCAATGTAGCGTATTGTCACAATTACATAATTTGAATTCTTTATGAAATAATAAAATTATAGTGACAATTGTCGAATATAGCCATTAATATTAAAAATATATATATTTATATAGTTATATTGGAAAGGAACCATATAACAAAATCTTTTTTTAATTTATATATTTTTGATTATCTGTATATTTTTGAATATCTGTGTGTATATATGCATATCTATTGCATATTTTATTGATTAACAATGAACTAAATAGGTGGAGTTTTCGTTTTTACACTTGGGAAGGTTGTTCGATTGGTATGTATTGTAACCTTTGATATAATTTGTCGCCTAGCAATGGAAATCAAACATGTCCTTAATCTATCTTTGTAGTTATCAATCAATACACATTTATATTTTTTTTAGGAAAGAGAAATTAACTATCTATTTATCTTGATTTAATATTACTTTGTCATAATTTATTCAGCCTTATACAAATAAAAAACTCCGCTAGTCATTCGTAAAATGAATCGGATGACCACAGATTTTCTTCATTTTTGTCAAAAGATATGTATTCTATTTTTATATGGTGTTTATCTGCGATTGATTAATAATCAGTATTATGAAATAAATTAAATTATTTGTACCTTATAATTGACAACATTCCTTTTGAAATGACATTCACATTTTAAAACACACAGTTTTAATCACAAATATTATAAAAGAAAAACTTTTGTCACGTTAGTTATTACACAGATAATTTTAGACATTGATTGCTGATAGGTTTACGTCCGTATCAGTGCTTGTAGTTATGAATTTCTAACCCCGTATTATCTATTAGAGTTCTTTGCCAAAATAATTAAAAACCCTGTGGTGACATCATGTCTACGTATTGGGTACGATAACTTGCTGTTATAGCAAATTTTACGTTAATATATTAGCAATTTATATGAAGTACGTAACTTACGTTTGCCTTATTCTTTTACATTATTATTTTTAAAAAAAACGTTTTTCACGTGATACAAATTTAATTTGAATTTGTGAAAATTAAAGACATCTGAGGAATACCAAGTTAATTATATTGAATAATATTTAAAAAAACGTGCCTTGTTTTTTTTTAAATTAATTTATTTATTTACAACTAATTTATTTTTAATGTGTTAGCTATGTACATATATTATATAAGCATTACTTGGTGATAGGGCTTTGTGCAAGCCCATCTGGGTAGGTACCACTCATATGATATTCTACCGCCGAACAGCAGTACTCAGTATTGTTGTGTTCCGGTTTGAAGGGTTAGTATAAACTACACAACAAGACATAACATCTTAGTTCCCGAGGTTGATGGCGCATTGGTGATTTAAGGAATGGTTAATATTTCTCACAGCATTGTCTATGGGCGGTGGGAACCACTTACCATCAGGTGGCCCATTTGCGTCCGCCTACCGATAACAACAAAAAAATAAGTAAAATAGGTAAGTCAACAAGTTTGACAAAATGACGGCAACAATTCGCTTTACATTCCTGACTGACGACAGTCAATTACCTACTAATTTCATAAGTTATTTACGTAACGATAATACTAGTTAAATATATCCAACTAAACATAGTCATGATGAAATCTATATTAATAAAAATAAAACAAAAATAGAGAGTTATACATTTTATAAAATAACCTAGCTCATCTACCTGACAGTACCTAATGTCTTAGGTTACACGTTTTCGCAATTGAAAAAAAAACACAAAACTGTCAAAATATATAACGTCAACATTTCGTATCTGATTTATTTTCTGCTGTTGCTATTATATTTGTACGTAAAGAAAAAAAAAACATAAAAAGTTGAGTTATGCAAACATTACTAAAGTAATGCGAATCCGTTAACGTTAAAATAAAAGAGAATAAGCCTTCAATATCAAAATCAAATTGAATAGTAATTCATGTATTATGCAATAATATTGATGACATAAGCCAATACTTAAAGTCTTAAATGCATCTGCTAGTTAAATGGTTAATGAAATACGCAAGCCAGCATGCATGGTACACAATTCTACTTATAAATAATATCTACGTATATCCATCAAAACAAACACATTTGCGAAATAACCATAATTATTTTTCAGATATTTTTTTTTTGTTGACTGAGTGTTGAATTTAACCAAATGCTTAAATTCGAATTTGTTATAATTTAAATATGTACAAGATGTGTCACATTCGAGAAAATAATTTCGTTCTTGCGTATTGTAATCCGCGATGACGGAAAACATAGAGACGCATATGTAAGAAGCAGTTCTCAGACATTTACATCCGCCAGAAATAACAAGAACAGCTTATTAAGATCGAATCCGTTTCTTTAAAAGATAATAAGTATTATAGTTGCTGACATGGACACATCCTGATCGTCATATTACTTTGCATATTGTTTATATTAGCCTTAGTTTATATGTTGAATACATTGAACCTTATCAAACAACCGATTGATTGTTCTGCAAGATGTTCTTCAGTGTGAGTCAGGCACTAACGCCTGCTCCTAACTATATCGGGAATATTACTCAACCAGACTCGAGGTTTCGAGAGTGTGATTAATATGCTTCTGAAGAAATGTTTTGTCTTTTTATATGATGACAACTTCATCTTAGTAATCTTCAAAAATAAAATATTTTTGGGTAAATTGTATCTACGTAGGTATAGTAAGCTATGTATGTTTATATATAATAGGAGTGTTTTTAAATAGTTACAATGAATTATTATCATTTTATGAGTGTTTAGTTAAAAACTGATTTTACTTTTTCTTTCGATTTGACATGCAAAAGAAGATAGCGTTGTTTAAGTATACATCTCCAAAATATAATTTATAAGAGAAGAAATAAATTCAATAAAAATGTTGCTTAAATTATATTCTATAAAAAATACCACGAATGTATTTAAAATACGTGTCGGTAACATAGTATGTGTTCATTCTTTCCGCAGCTGTACTTGTAAAAAGTGATTCTTACCACGGTGTAATTTATTATTTCGGTGAATTCGCATTACCATTTTTGTAAGGCGGAGGAGCCACGGTCATCGACGCGGAACGTTTGCATCGTGAGAAGATCAACACAACTTAGTAGTCACCAAATAAGGTTTTTTATGTTTTAAAAATGCATAGACTCTACTTGGCTTGCCTTCGATTTTAGAAGAATGTTTGTGTGTGTTTGTGTTAGGAAGTTGGAAACTTAAATGGAAAGAACAAAGGAAAAATTACGAGTACAAAAACAAACAATTTTGAGTAGAGCAAGGCCTTACTCTGAAGCTTGACAAAAAGTATCGTATAGTGTGTAGGTTAAATTTATCTTTTTCCGTTCCTTATGCGTTTCATCATACCAATATAAGATTTGTTCGTAGTTGTTGTCGACCCTTGCGTGATGGCGCGCAAGTTGCATCGGATAATAATTGTTTACACAAAAAAATGGCATTGCAACGCATGCCGGGCATCAGCCAATTCATATAAATATATCCAACAATCAACTTTCATAGACTTGAATATTCTCTCGTAAGTTTAAAAAATAAATCGATAGCCCTTCCGAGGTTACTCGGTAGTTAAGTAGCATGAGAAAGAGAATAATTTGTATATCTATATATACGAATTATAGCATTATTTTTAATAAACATGTATATTATATATTTTTATCAAATTACCAAATGGAAAACGCAATATATCATTATGTTAATCCCCTGAGCCATTAGGTACATGCATTAACAAGACAATATTATGGGTAATGTTTTTTTTTTTTTTTAAATTGGAATTAAAAATGCAAAGCTATTCAATTATTATAAATTTGTTTGAATTTCAATGCAAAGATAGTTCCATTCAATGTTCCATAATTTTAATAGTTTAAGAACTGTTGACATAGAGTAAAAAATTACAAAGCCTTTCCAGATAAATGTCGATAGTGCATACGGAACAGACACAGGACATTATTTATAAAACAAACCAAAAATAGCTATCCTAATATTTGATAAGTCTATTGACAAAAGGAAGTTTAAACTAGATTTAACGTATGTAAGATACGTGTGTTAAATCTTACTACGAATTTTAATTATTTATATTAGTTACTCGTTGACTTCATTGGAACAAAACCCCATGTTACTATTATGCTTAACCAGGGCCGGATTTACCATATGGCTTTTTGGGCTTCAACCCAGGGCCAGTGGATTCAAGGGGGCCCAAGCTAAGTCAAGTCAAAGTAAAAAAAAGACTATAATGCGAAAGAATCCATAACTTTATTAAATTAAACAGATCGTATGGCAAACCATACGATCTGTTTAATTTAATACAAATAGCCCTGCGAGTCCTTTAGTTAATCAAACCCATTCAATTAATTCAAGTCTACGTTCAGATATGTCTTAGGTGGGCCCCTCAGTAGTGTTAGCCCAAAGCCACCTAAGCTTACGGTCCGGCCCTGTGCTTAACGGTATGTGAGCCAGTGTAATTACGGGAAGCACGGGAACTTACGCCTTATTTATGGTATGCCAACCGTATTAAAGATGTAAGGAATAGATAATATTTATTTCACATACTAGCAGCGCCTAGTTGCGCCGGTCACTTACCATCAGATGGTCCACAATAACCTTCTTATTACAAATAATAATATTAAAAACGCATTTTTATGCTACCATTACTTTAATGCCTTAAAGGTATTACCGTTGCCTACGCAACGCGGTAACCAAGGTGACCCATTGTTGGTTTCAAGTACAAAATAATCAACTCGCGGAAATAATTTAATATCGTGGCAATGATTACATCAACCACCGAAAATAATATCAATGCAAAACTTATAAAATTAAATTACTTTTGACCTATGTAACTAATATAATGACGATTGAAATAGCATTCATTGAATCCAAAATATATATATGTTTAATACATATTTTAATTATTATTTTTTTATGTTTGTCAATACAAAATACTACATAAACTATTTGTTTAGGTGCTATTGCACTTAAAAATATTAAAATATAATCACAATTTTTATTATTATTTTATCGTGCATGATTCGATTCTAGACAGACCATATGGTCGACGACCTTCTATGGCTGTGACTGGATTATAATGCAACACCTACACGATAATACCAGCTAGCTCTCACCAGCTTATAAACCATTTGGTTTTCTGTGCCAACTAAAAAAAGATTAATTTTATTTACCGTTATAATCTAATCATAACAATATTCAAACGTATTTAATATCAATCAATATTTAAAAAAAAATTCAATAATGTACATCTGCAAGTTTTAAAATATATACTTAAAACGTTTTAAAATTTAAATATCCACAAATAATATAAATAATTCATAAGAAAACAATGGGTGTAGCCTACCAAATAAAAATTGATATCGGTAAGTTTTTTATGGGTTTAGAGCCCATTTACACCAGATAATCTTATCTTAGGATATCACAGATACAATATTTTAGAAGATAACCTTAATAAGTAATTGCAATAAACAAGTTAACGATTGTGATGTGTTTTACAAAATGTAATGCTTAAGAAATACAATATGCTTTGGTAACATCAGTATGTAGTAAAAATACACTATGTATGTAGACTGTAGAGGATTCCTCCGCGCATAATAATTTAAAATAAATATTAGTTCGTTTTCAGCGCGGCTTTTTTGTATTGGCCTAAAATTCTGTATACATTTATTTGTTGATTAGTTAGTCAGAGAGTATCATCGCCTATTTTATATATACGTAATTAAGAATATTATCTTTATATAAACTTGGAAATCAAAGGAAAATGTCTAAAAATTAAATTTTAGTTCGTAAAATTTAACGGCGTACGAACTATCAGCGAGCAAGTGGGCAATGAAGTTTTATAGGATAGTTTACAGTGTATCAATGTCAACCACTTGCGGCTTGCAATCGATGTAAGACTCTATTAATAGAATCAAATCTCAACTATAGCATAATGGTTCTGTGTTTTGTATTTGCAACTTCCAGGAAATAGAAGGCAGTTAAGGCAAAAACAAATGAGTTGCATTGATGACCTTTTAATAATTTAATAGTTTCCATGAGGAGGATGCTCAGTTAAATGTTATTTTTATAACGTTATATATTTTTAATAAATTTCCGCGTTTATATTTCCACTGACAGGCAATATATATGACATATTTCAAAATGTTAATATGTAGTACATTAAATACCCAATTAGATACAATATATTATACTTAAAAACTATACCTAATTATAAAATATTTGGTTAACATTAATTTAGTTAATGAATATAGTCAAATGCATAGATTATAATCAGCACCGATCAAGTATTTGTAACCAAAACACCTTTCTCGGTCTGAATATGGGTCTCTTTTCAGTTTCGATAGTGTATACTATTCCTATGAAAAAAAAATGTTGACATCACCTTATCTGTAAACGTACAAAATATTCGTGCTTTTAAAAGCTACTTGAATTCTTATTTCAATAATTCAACCCATTTTTGGATTGTCTCCCGCAGCAACTTTCCATTTGCAGAATATTGAGGTCGATCTTTTTACTGGCCTTATACGACTTGAATGATAATAAATGAATGGTGCCTACTGGCTGTACTTCACACAATTCGCGCCTTTACACATTAAATAATAAAAGCTAATATCGCATGTTAAGGTTTTGACAGTCCCGATTTAATTCATACCCTACGCCGAATAAGCGCTACTAGGCTTTAAAATTATTTTGCAACTTATATTTTCACAAGAAATTTAATTTAACATTGCTATCATACATTATCTCTTTCAAATACCATTTTTCCAACAAATAATCAAAAAATTATTATATAATACTGCATTTGTGTGTGATAAATAACATGCATAAATAAATTCAATTGATAAATTTTATCACATAATCACCGTATTTGCTACACACGTAGGTATGCGAATTCACCAAATCCTTTATATGATAAAATATAATCTTTACCGTGTGCAATTTGATAAAATATCAGGCGAAAGAAAGCATCAGGCGAACAAACAAAATATAATTATTTATAGAACACTACTTAACACACTCTCTTTTTTGAATTCCAATGAATGCAACATAACATCATTTACAAAATTGTGTGTTAACCTCCTTGTGTAAATATACTTTTAACACATGAAACCATTTTTTACAATATATAAATCACACAATGAAAAAATATCTATGCTAATGTTTAAAAAATTATGATCGTAACGTAAATGTAAAAGCTACGCAAAAGGAAAGAGTCCAAGATTCAAAGACCAATCGGAGGAAAGATATTAGAAGGAAGATATATATGTATCACTGTCTTATTTAAGAACTAATTATTATTTCATGCATGACTATGCATGAAAGCTGGGTTACTGTCGAATATTAAAAATCTTAATCTAAGATAATGAGATTTAGCCATAGACAATTTTACTATTTTTTACAAATTTAGGTATTCCTAATAACTTGTTTAAGAATTTCTTCTGTATTTGCATTTAGCTATCACGATATTCAAATTTACAGTATACCGTGATATTAGGAACAGAAACACGTGAAAAGTCAGCGCTGATTTCCTGAATTTAAACATACAATTTCAGGCTGTATAAGGCCATTCCATCACCATTTTGATTACTTAAAGAAATTCTTGTAGTATGTCATGTAATTAAATGCATTGTTTCAAATATATTTTTAATATACAATATTATCTTATATTATTGTTTCTTAATCTTTTTTAAATTATACAAGTAAATTAAAGGTGAGATCAATTAATACTTTATTAACTAATTTCTGTTTGCAAGTTAAACCACCATTAAGGAAATCATTTTACATTAATAATATTAACAACACGTCACAATAGTATAATATAATCATACTGATTGTTATATTTAATGCAAATCAATTGTTTACTTAAATACATAAAGTTTATTCGCATGTCATAAATATATATTTATTTATTTGTCATAATATTTATTACATACCAACATATCTCGGGTATTCCTATTTCATTCTTTTTTAAAAAATATCAGAATCGGACGAATGATGTAATGTAGAATCCAGTTATTACGTAACAACTAAGTTAGATGTATAGAACTCGGAAATGTAACAACTATAAGTCTTCGAAGACGCCGATTATATTTCGGAATGCAAAAAAAAAGAAATGTATCCTCGTATATCAGAGATGACGTAAGAGTGCAGAACGACCTGGCTCGAAACGTTAAGTTTTACATGAAGTAAACAAGTCAGAAACGAGTTTAAGCGAGGACGTGGGCACGGTGAGATCACCGACACAAATAGCTCACTGAGGTCGGTACCACGTCACGTCTTTCTAATTGACTTAACGATTTTGTTACCCGCAGCCAGTGAAGTCAATGGAACTAATAATCCTATAAACGTCATTTCGTTCAATAATTGTATACCACTATGAACAAGTTCATAAGACAACAATATATTTCTAATGTTCAATACCCGTTTTTAAACGAAAACAAGTGTAACCTACAAATATCAAAAGGTTATGCGCATATTATAACGTGCTCTTAATATGCGCATAACCTTTTGATATTTGTAATGAATGTTTATAACAAACTCTAAGAAAAAATCTCTTGAATATATCTAAATTTGTTTTAACACGCGTCAATTGACAACAACGTTAATTTAATTATCAAAATATGAGACATATTCCCAGTAGAGATTTTGGATTTTTGTCACTGCTCTATTCCCAATACGATTCTTCACCGCAAATCATAATAATTATTGCTCAGTCTGTAATCTCAGAACATCATTGTAAAAAATATTTACATTATTTATTATCTGTAATAATATATTTCTGTTAAATATTCATAGCAAAACATTCTCCATTTCATACATAATACAAAAAACCTTTGAATACCAGGTGGTATTCAAATGTTTTTTTTTTTAATTTATTGAAGATAAATTATTATAAACAATCGGATTCCCGGATACATTTTTTTATCTATGTATGTGTTAAACATAAGCAGGCGCGCGAGAACAGATCTTATCTATAGCTTGTCTAATAAATGATACGCATACGCTGAGACGGAGAAGGTCAATTCAGTAATAGCTCAATCTCAATTGAAGAAGAAGTGGGCGACGTCCAGTTTGCTTATTACTTTTTATTGCTCAAACACTGAAACATTCTATCACTCTTAAACTAGTACTTGTTAAAATGCTATAAACCTCACTGTGGCCACCAATTGCATATAACTGGTAGATTTGTAAAACGATGTACATTGTAAAACTGATGACATAATGCAACTGATTAGAATAAACAGTTGCGTCCTGTTGCCTACTAAAAAGGGATTTATATGAAACTAGTTGATATCTATGACTTTTCACGAATAAAAGATAAATGTCTAATGAAATTTAAATTAATATAAATATACACAAGAATGTTTGTATGGTATTTTTACAGTATTAAATGGAATTGTTAGCGTTTCGGAATCTAGACTATGTTGGGAATATATCACATTAATCAAGTACATACAATTAAATATACATCTATGGAAATCAACAATTAATAACTGCACGCTTTTTATATCGTCTATGAACTTGTATTTGTTATTATTATGCCTTATTTAATATTTTTTTCTTTTAACATAATATTTTGTTATAACATATTTTAATTAATTATTTGGCGATGTTATCGAATATTTAGAAAGTTTTTGTTTTAAAAAAATATGATACATCTGTAACAAAACGTTATAAAACATATTGAGAACTGTGAACTACAAGCGTGAAATTTAATTATTTAGCATAAAAATCTTATCAAACATTACCGTTCACGTGTACTATTGAAAAGTTGGTCATGTCTCGCTTAACTCCCACCGCAGTATTAACATACAATGAATGTATATCGCGAAATGTTTTCTCGGAACGATCGTGATTATCATACGTCACGAAATTCGCGACAGAAAACGCATGTGAGATCAACAGATGGTTCCAATTATATTAAGCAAATAAAAGCGACGTGATTTTAAACGCTCGAAAGATTTATTCGCGGAAAGCGATTAACATTACCAGAGTCAGATATGACTAACCATATTTTGGTTAAAAATAACCACTTGCAGTAAAAAAGCTTTAAGATACATTAAGTTTCCTGGTACTGTTTATAATACTAACGTTTAATACGATTATTGAAATAAATCGTTTTATAATTTTCTAAATTATTTCAATGAATGCAAGAGACAAAACTAAGTAACGTATCCTTCGTCACAGTATATAATTAATTGAGCCCTTTATACCATTATTCAGACAATTATTTTTAATCACGACAAGTGGTTAAGTGTTGATCTTAATTCGTAACAAAAATTGACGCTGTTGCTACGTATTAAGCTGAGGTACAATTCTCAATAACGATAATAATTAAAGGATATATATACTATACTATACTATACTTTTCAGTATTTTGAAAGCAAAATTACACAACTATTTTTTTTATATAAATAAATTCCAAAAATATATTCACGTGACTCGAAATGTATTGAAGCTATCATCAGGCCTGTTGAATAAATTCGAATTGAAACGTGTTACGAAAGACTACAGACTAAGTTTATCGGCTAGGCGCCATCCCAGTCACGTACAATATGCTTGTTAAACAATATATAGTATATATTAATGTGTGAAAGTTAACTGGTCCTTATTTATAAAAAAAAATATTATGTTTAATCATTTAAGTCATCGTAAATGAATTGGGAATCTACAAAAAAAGTTAAAATGACATTTTTTATTCTATGATTATAATATCACAATATGTCTTCGTCAGCCTCCTCCACCTTTCTAGGTTAGATTATAATATTATTAATATAATATAATATATGAATATACATTTACTAATATATGTATTTAATTTTTATTTTTGGTATTTTATGATGTACATAATACGGTACATAAGAGCAACAGCTAAAATATATTTTTGTGTTTTTAAAGAAAATTATCTTTGATTGATGACTTTTCATTTCAAACTTAAAATACTTAAGCAGTTATAAATATAAATACCTATATCATTTTATTCTCTGCAAGGAGCTCTACATTTCTATCTTATCAAAGTAAAAAATATGCTATATATAACTTCTGATTGATTGACTGATTTATTGTTTAATAATTTATAGATGAAGAATTTTATAAAAAAAAAAATGTTGAAACTGCAATTATTATAGTTTTCATATAATCGAAATTGACTTACAAAACTTAATTAGCTATCCTTGTAGTTTGAAAAACAAACAATTTCAAAACTGTTATTTGCAAATGCAATTCTCATAAACTTTGTCTAGACTTCAAGATTTTACTATACAGATTTGACTCGATTACACCTACCTTTATTCAGAATGACGTAAACTTACCTACGCCAAACAATTTATTTATCTCGAGATAATGATAGTTTATACCCACGATTTTAGATCCATTATAATTAATACATTACTTCAAGTTGGCTCTTGGAAGGCTTTTACTTATAATTTTAATAAATAGCTACATTCTAGAAAAACATTAAAAGTGTTTAATTATATTTATTATTTAGCAATTATTATTATAATACGCATTTATTATTATAATAAGCAATTATTATTATTTCAATATTTCAGATTGTGTGGCATAAACCAATGATGATTTTTTTTTTTAATTTTTTTAATTTAAGAAGAGTAGCATCGTATGTTGTTAGTTTATGTACTTGCTCAATACCGTAAACATATACCATAGAACACAACAGGTACTAAAACCTTTTTGCAATATGGCGTGTCGCAATTGACTGTCACAATGAACGGGCATAGAATCTCTATTCAAGTCACAGTAGACTGCTTTCATACTGTTATAATGTCTATATATCTAAATGTCTATATGTCTACATGATTTTATGAAAAAGATTTCGTTACATTTTTTTCTTATAAATTAATATATTTCAAAAGATCACGTGCTGCACGAATATATGGAAGTTATCAAAAATTTACGTCATAATTAAATAGAAAAACGACCGATTTAGAAATTCTCCCTCTTTCTGCTTTACTATCTCTTTTCTTGCAAATCTTTATTAATAATTGTTTCAAATTATTAAAAAAAAAAATCTCGACTCTATTTCTTTCGGTAATAATAAACCACTATTATTATTATTTGATAGTTTTATCGCTGTCGCTATGTTACTGTGATATTAAAATAAGTCTAATAATACATAAGTATTTGTTTATGTAACTACAATATAAAACTTATTTTCAATTACTTTCGTTTCATACGATCTACTTGTATTTTACAGAATAATTTAAATAAAGTAATAATTTAACATAAAGTAGGTTGAGTTTTTATAGGAACGTAATCATGAGGCTTACGCTTTGTTTTCACCTTGTAAATACAAGTCGATCAATGTACGTTACAAGGGTGTAATGTAGACTATATCATCTGCTATATCTATATTATACTATAGTATTAAGTTGTTTTTTTGAGTAGGTTAATTTTAGTGCACAAACAAAGTAGAAATTGTACATACAAAAATAATTCTCAAATAATTAATATAACATTTTCAACATATACATGTAAATATATATATATATTATAATTAGGTAAAATAATTACCTCTTATTTACACAAACAGGTTATTTAATAAAACCGCTCATAATCAACCGTTTTATTGTGGCAATTTTATCTGTGTATGAAATCTACATGTAGAGTCACTCACACATGCACATCAAGAATATCTATCTCGTGCAAATGTCATATACCTTCGACCTTTAGCTTATTTTACAATGCCAATAATAGCATTAGCATTCGGTATTGATTAACAAAGCTACTGACAGTCTATATTTCGTTCTTAAAAAGTTTATTTTACAATACAATAATGCTCTTTATACTTAAATAATACTACAAATGATTCAGAAAATATACGACTAATTATTATTTATGAATTTAATGTAACCTTCATTAGTAATTAATTAATGCAACACCTGTCTACGGTTTAACCAAATTTAAAATAATTATTGTACCTAATATCAAAAAACTTACTAATGAAATTTGTATGGTTTGTTGTTTATCTCTTTGATACCGTTACACTTTTATAATAATAATAACAATAATAATTGATTCTTTTCATTTTCTCCTAATGGTTAGTGGTTTTATTTAAACTCAGTCTGTACTGCAAAAACTACAAAAGTACACTGCGACTAAGGTCGAAGGATATGCGTTATATTTGCATTGTGCCTGTAATTACACCAGCCCATTATATTGAACCCACCCAGAGGAAACTGCACAGAGGCCTACATGGTATTTTTATATTAATAATGTATAAATTATAGTTCGGAAAGCCGGGGTCGAGGAGAATAATCAAAGTGTTCGTCATCGAACCTATCACGTTCTGCATGAGAATGGGTTAAACATTGAATTGCTCATATATTACTGCACGTTTATTTATAGTCATTAAGACAGCATCGTTCTACACAGCAGAGTAAACAACATTGCGGTGTAAATTAATGAATATAATTAGTGACATTAATCAACTCATTATGAATTCGTTCTGAATTAAAGGCGCCTGTGTGCTTATCATTATTATAATTTTACATTTTCGTAAAATACAAATAAAATAAAGTAAGTATTTAATAGTAACTTATTAGTATAATTGGTAGGTTCACTCATTACAGACTAATAAGACGCGGTGATTTGGTATAGCATTATGCAGCATCTAATTAAAGCTACTTATAGCATAAGCTTAGCTCTCTTAAGAAAAAAAGAAGGCTAAATGAATTTGCAACATTACAAAAAAAAAGCAGGAAATACCAATCAAGGCAAAGCATCTAAGCCGATTAAAATTTTGACAATTTACTGTCAGAGTAAATAACATTTCAATAAATAAAATAAGATAATATAATAAGATTCTTATATTACACATTTTCTAAATTAAGTTTGAATGCCCCATTTTTTATTAATGTGTCAATACTTAAAATCCTCCAAAATTAAAAAACGACATACAACTAAAATTAAAACTGGATTTCGTGACTTTTAAACCGGTTCGAATAAAACGTATACATTCGCTGTTTAAAATAATGGCATTCGGTTTTTGGTTCAGCAAAAACCATTAGCTATATCTTTTTGATAAAATGGAATGTCTAGACATAAGTACAATAAGTATGTATTTCGTGAAAATATAATAATTTAGTTTCCTACGATATAACGAGAATAAACTTGTGTTATTTTTCTTATTAAAATAGGAAGTTATTCAAAATATATAAACACTTCTAAACAGTATTTTATATTACATAATTCTATTTATTATGTGTAAATATATTTGGGGGAATAAAATACTTATTTTTAAACACTCTTCCCAAAGTTCATTGTGTTTTATGCAGTAATTAAAACAGCGACATTTAATAGGAATGTGAGGCCATTGGATTAACACCTGTGTAATGTGGAACGTCACGGTGGCTAAGCGGTGGCAATACAACGACAGAAAAAACGTATTTTAAACGGCATCTATGAACGAACGAATGAATGAATGAATATTATTAATTGACATATTTTTGGATTATTTATTTCATAAAGTAATAATAACAGCCTGTAAATGTAATGAATTTGTATTTATAGTTTAAGGGATTTATATGGTGATACATTATTAGTATTCCAATAGATAGGCCAAGTAATAAATTGATTCAAGAAACTGTAAAAAATATATGTTGTTCGAGCTTTCTTAAGATACCAGTTATAAACTAGTTTTACGATTTCTTCTAATACCTAATAGGAACTGTTTGCGAACTATACGTGGTGAAGTAGCACAAAGCGAAATATTTTTTTAACGTGAGAAAAGAACAACCTACAAATACTCACAATCATAAAATGCATGTACCGATAAAACCAAATCAGTCTTTGAAGAATAGAATGCAGTTATAACGTCTACATAACGCAAAGAGAGTCAGTATAATACAGTCCACCCAACCCAATGGTGACATCGTCAAACATTCTAGTTCATTTTGTTTTCATACTTATGATAATTACTATTAAATTAAAGTAGGTACGACTTGTCGTAACGTTGATATGTAATTGATTGTAAGATTGATAATTTGAGGAACAATATGTTTTTTCCTCGTATAGACTTTGGTAATAACGTTTCTAAAATATTACTAGGACAGATACCTCTTATGACTTTCTCTCGTCATATATATGGTAATCTGAAAAAATCGACTTGAATTACAATACTTTTAAATAGCTCTAGTGGGTATTATCATATTTTGTAATCAGTAATAAGATGAGCAAAATGAAACATAGTACTGTCGCTTAGAAAAAAGTAACGTTATTTTAAAAGTAAGTTTTCCTATCTTATTAAATATTCATGCATTTATTTAAATTAAGATATTAATTATCTCCAATGTAGCGAAAAGCTGCATTTAAGCATTGTTAACATTTGGAAGTTATTCAGAATGTAATAGACGGATAGATAAATTCGAGGTCGTGGATAATGTTTGAAAAGCACGCTATATCTTTCAAAATGTAGAAAGCTCCGAATATTTTGAAACAACACTAAAAACATTGCAATAGTATTATTTTCAAACGTTCCTTAATTGACTCTACCAAAACTTGTATAATATAAATAGACAATTGTTAAAATCACAGGCCGTGTATGTATTTAATGTGAATATTTTATTGTCACTTTATATAGATTAATAAATATTTTTATGATTACAATTTATCTTTCTTACTCAATTTATTAAATTATTCAAATCTATGTATTCGTTTCACCAGATAGTTATCCATCGGGTTTGTAGGTAGAAACTAGTTCTTAACTTTATAGGGTTGTCGCAGATTTTTTTTTAATCAAAACGTGTATAACTTATTATGGATGTTAAATTAGTATCTTGTTTTCAATCGTTATAGAATATAACCTATAATTTTTTTTTTTTATTTATGATATCTATTATTTATTGGAATACTTTTAGATTGTTTTCTCTTAGAAGTATATAGTAATTAAAAATTTAAGAATGTTTCGTGAGACGTGTGAGAATTATGTGTATCTAACCTGAAGTATATAAATTTAGCAACCGGTACCATTTAGTACGCGCCACCACCTCGGCTACACCATGCATTATTCGTCATTAATTTTCATAAAATCAAAAGAATGTTCATACTTTGAAATGCGTTATCAATCATAAATCACGACATAAGAAACTGATGAATGTGTTTACATATTACCTTCAATGAGGACGAAAAATGTTTTCTACTTTGAAAGATATTTTCAAATGTGTTTTCGTGTGTTTTCCATTTGAGTAAAATAAGAGCTCCACAGCCATCCCAGCTGAAACCGTTGGTATTGTTACAGTACGAAATATTATTGGCACTAGAGCCTCAAACACCCGTAAGGATTACAACCCACACACAAATGCATTCCCAGGTACAACAGTCCATCAACAACATTAACTTAAGTGCTATAAATCTCTGCATCTATTGCAAATTAATTGGATAAGGTCGAACAAGAGTTCAATGTTCAATGTACATAAATAAGAAATTGGTATGTTATTGGTAACATTAACATCAAGTAAATAAATAAATAAAAATAGTAATCAGTATTGAATTGCTGTTATGTTCACGCCGAAACAGCATAAAAACTTCTACTACGAATAATAGGTAGATACTATATTACTTATTTATATATTACACGAGAGGGTTTAAGTACGAATTTTATCCATTTGATTCTTATGTCATAAAAAAATTAATATATTGTAACCAGTTATGACTTAACTTCTGCTGTAATGCAAACAGTTAAAATTTACAAAATATGATAAGAGCCTCTATATTTATTAAGAATAAAATATATTTTTTATCAAGTTTGTGTGTTATGTACGATCACGTAATCCGTATTAGAAAGATTATTAATCTAATCTAAAAAGTAACAAGTCTACATAATCTTTGAAAATGTAATAACTTTAAAGAAAAATATCGATATTCATTCACTTGTTATAATCGAAGATAAGGTATTTATTATTGTTTATATATTGTATTTATAATTATATTATGTTTAACTAATATCAATTAAAATAAAAAACTATACATAGGTATATTGGTTTTAACTTCCTTATAGTATTTGAGAAACGAGATACCGTGGACGACAATTTAGTTTCAGCTAACAACCTACGCTTTTGTAAGTATAAGGACTTCACCGATCATTTATGAGTCACGTGTTATCATCACCGAAAAAAGGTTTGTTTATAGGTTTGACAGCTATAAAATTGTATTTATTTTGACTACGAATTAACTATGAAGTACGTCACTAATGCATATTATACTGTTTTAAATGAGATGCTAGCAGTTTTGAAAAACAATTGAAGGTCAAACAATCGAAATTGAAATGTACTAGTTATATTGGGCACTTAGCCAAAATATGTAAACAATATATTTTATAGCTCGAGTCACTGAACTGTTCCATCGTTTCACTTTACCTAATCTTAAATTATAGTAAATTATCATATTATAAAAGGCAGTTGCTTAGCGGAGCATATTACGTAAGAGTCAACTTATTTCGTTTGTCAGATGTCGACTAAGTATAGTGACTAAGTATAGAGTTACAGATATAGTATCCTTAAGTGTTTTTTTAAAAGCTTTAAAAATGTTAATATCCATTCCAAACACTAATATTTTCTTTTTATTTTTCTTGAATTTAATATACCGATATAATAACTTCTTACTGTTACAGACAAAATAATTCAATGTAAGTACGGTTTAATCGAGTTATAAAATTCGTTTCATTTGTTTAAATGTTTTTAATGAAATACATATTACTACTATAAAACATAAAATCAGCACCAAATAAACTAATCACCTAATAATTATTCATTTCAAATGAATTATTTTTCATTTGAAATGAAGCTACTATTTTTACTCAACAATATACAACGAGCTAAAATGGTAGTGATTATTAAAAAAAAAAACATTGAATATGTCTATAGTGACGAAGCCTAACCTTGATTTAAATGATGTAAAAATGAATCATAACAATTCATACATGGTAATAATATTGAATACTCACCCACAAGTACAGATTTCGCATATGCACTGTTCCTTCTCGATTATTTTCTCTGGTTTTCTGGGGCCACCTTGTTTTGGCCTGGTCTCTTCTATGTAGACAGTTTTTTCAACGACGTTCCTGTCATCTCGCACAGTTTTTCGGTCATCTATGATGGTCTCGTCGTAGATGGTGCTGACGACAGTGTCTTCCCTCGTGGTGTCAGTTATAGCGCGATCGACCACGTCGTATTCGCGTATATCTTTCGTTGTACGGACATCCTTCTAAGACACAAAATAACAATGTTTTATATTTCAAAATTATAAAATGCACATTTCTATTATATATTTCTTTTATTTCAAAACAAACTTACCAAGTTTTTGATGTCTAACGAGCTATTGTCGACAAAAACGTCAGTCTTTATTTTCTCGTCTTCTTTCGCATCTTCATAAGTAGTTATTTTTCTAGTGATACCATTATCATTAATGTAACGGGTTACTTCAATTTGACTTTTTGTTTTCTCAACCTCAAACGATTTTTTAATCGTATCGCCAGTTGTAGTATTTATAATAGTAGTTTGTTCGGTATCGGTTCCTTCGTACAAGTCTTTTACGTCTTCATTAATCTTAGTTCCAAAAGAAACTTTGTCTATTCTCTTGAATGGATACTTTTTAACTGTATCTATTATTTCCTTTAATACTCTGTCGTCTATATTTCTCTTTATAACAATGTTATTGTTACTGACGGTAATGTCTTTATTCGTTTGAGACGTTTCAATGATTTTTCGTAAATCACTAATAGATGTAAAGTCTTTTATATCTCTTGAAGATAATATTATATTTTCTTCCGTGTCTTGCCTTTTTAAGTGATGTTTTGGCTGTTCAGGTCTACCAAAAGGAGACATTTGTTTTGGTCTCTTGGGTCTATCATCATCAGTTTCGTATGTAAACTTGCCATTCCATGTTCCAGTACTTCTTTCATAAGTAGTTAAAGTATCTTTAGTATTTGATTTCGATGTAGAAGAAGTCTCTTTGCTGAGGTTTTGTTTTTCAGACGTGATAAATTCAGTGGTTTTTGTAACATCTTTAGTGTCTTGGACGTATGATTGTGTATCGCTGGTAGTAACGTAATTATCAGATTTCATATCTTTATGTGTCGATGTAGTAGTTATTCCTGTCTGTTGACTATCTTCTCTGTCAGTAGGGTGTTCAGTAATAGCTGGCTTCTTTCTGAAGTCACCACCGTAAGTATTACTAGTTGAAGCAATTTCTTTTCCATTTTTATATAAAGCAGATTCCTCTGTAACGTACGTGCCACTTTTAGGTATTCCTTCTTTTCCAGTATCGTAATATGATTCTTTGTCCAAAACATGACGCGAATACTCATGTTCTGGTTTTATACCAGTACCACTTATTTGATGACTTTTTTCGTAAGTAGATCGATCTTTACTGTCTCCCCATTCTCTATGGGAACTATCTACAATTCTTTGTTTTCCATCTACAACTTCCAACAAATATGATGATTTCGACTCTTGCTGAGCACTGCTAGTATTACTCTTTAAAATTTTCGTTGAATAATTAAGGTTTTCTATATCGGCAACTTGCAAAATATTGCCAACTTTTTTAAGTTGATTCTGTATTGTCGAGTCATAGCCATAAAAGTTAGATGCATCAGTTTGATTGAAATTGCGCCTGACATTGCTAATTTGATTGTTTGTTTCATGGTTAACTTTGTTACTGTGTATGGTATTACTTTCGACGGTATTTTTATCAGTGCGACGGCTATTTATGTCAGTAGATGATATAGTCTGAATATTGTCTCTAGATATATTTTCTTGGTTCAAATCACTAGACATTATTTGCTCTTGTGTCGAACTGTGTTGTTGTTGTATTGCATTATCTTTTTGAGATATCATACTTTCATGGCTTGTGATCTGATTTCCATCTTTCACAAATTTTGAATTTTCTTTCATAGTAATTTCACTAATTGGCTTGCTTCCGTCTTTACCAGTATCATATTTGGACTTCATGTCGTAATTTTGAATACCATAAGCCGTTTCTGTTTTAATGCCAGTTCCACTAACACTTGCATAATCTTCTTTAGTTGCATGTTCTTGAGCATCACCCCATTCTCTTTTAGAGCTATCAATTATACGTTCTTTTCCATCGACAATTTCAACAACATATGAAGATGATGATGATTTCGTTACATTGCTGGTTTTAGACTCACTGGAATGTGATGTGCTGCTATACTCCTTTGTCTTACCACTTTTGTCCAACGTACCTTCTCCACCATAAAAATTAGAACGATCTGATCCCACGGTTTGGACTCGCCTCGAGAGGTCAATACCTGTGCTACGTTCATTCTCGCGAATATTTTTATTTTTTGAAACACCCGAACTGGTATTTGTTACATTTGTAGTAGACTGGTTCCTCATTTGATTTTGATTGGAACTTGATTGTTGATTTATTAAATTTTGACGCTCAGATTGAATAAAAGAATCCGTTGCATTTGCTCCATTTGATCTTGACAGGAACGTGTTACTTGATCCTGTTGTATTATGTGCCGTATTATCTATAAATGCCGTATTCAGTGTTTGATTGTCAACAGAAGAGTCCATGGTCCTGTCAAAAGTTTGACTGTGACTGGAACCAGAGTGTTGAACAGAAGTCGAAGCGGTCTCATATGTTTCACTTTTAGAACTCTGTTGGTGTGATGATGAGGACTCCTGAAGCACAGAGCTAGATATAAACTCACCAGTAGTTGCTTGAGCCATATCGCTCACGTGGTGTTCATGAGATCTTATCTGTGACAAATCAGAGACTGAAGGAGCCTCAGTTATTATATAGTTTGGGTGGCTATTATAATGCTCTGATATAGTAGAACCACTTATCGATGCATGATCGGAAATATCCGTAATCATGAGCGGATCATCTTCTTCGACTTTAACATCAATGTAGCGTACTTTCTTACCAGAAGAGCTGACCTTCTGAAGAGTGTTGCTACTTTTTTGCACAGATGTCGATGTGCTAGACTTCTGGACACTAGTCGATGCACTCTTCGATGATGTAACTTCGGACGAACTCGACTGTTTAGTCTTTTTATTTTTTATAGTCATTTTGGTCCCACTTAATTACGTATTTTAACAAAAAATTAAATAATCTTATTTAGACGAGATTCTTAAATAATAGCGATTAAATAACCTTACACACGAATGCTAAATAAAATATATTATCACATAATAAAAAAGTCAAACTATTGCCATGTAACTATCTAACTATACAATAAACAATTCGCGAGAGTCGTTCGTGTCGTGTCGCTGCGTGCGCGTGCGCTTCTTGCGACTGGCTCGCGGAGTCTGAGCGCGACCCGGTGCCCCCCTCGCACCTTGATGCCGGCTTGATCGCCCACCAGACCTTCGCGACACGTAAGCGCTTACATCTCCGTGTTGGACTAATACCAAAAATGGTTTACCGAATGTTACTTAATGAATACATACGGACAATATAAGTTCGTTTGCAATTTTTTATATAATTTACATACATTACGACTTTCCTTACCTTGTTGCAAATTTGTTATATAGATGAATAAATCTCATCATATCTATTTTTGTGCACAGACGTAATAAAAAGTCATTGCTTAATAATGTATATTTTAGTAAATTCATAAGTCACGCAACTGAGTAATTTCTTGAAATACATAAATGTCAGATGAGTATTTTAAAGATTTTTGAGTGATATCAGAATTATAACTTAATTAAAATTTATATATAAAATCAAATACATGTTTATTTACGTTGTGTTTTTTCACATTCATAAAGTTGTTAGTAATACTCAAGCCGCATAAAAGCCGTGACATACATTGACTTTTCAGAAATGTGTCGCATTAATGAGAAGGAAAGTATAAATATAAGAGGTAAATTAACAAAATTAATTCCGATTAATCAATAATAATGATTTCCATTGTTTCTTCACATATATTTTAATCTGCTTCAAGTAAAGGTATTATTTATTTTGAACCCATGACCTTAGCACGCAAGAAAAATGACTTATCAGTTATATTGTGCAATATGATATTTAATTTAAGTTGTTTTCGTTTAAACTTATATGTAAATTAAATAGGTAATAAATAGTTTATAAAATGAAGTTTTAATTATGGGTGCATTTTGTATGACTGACTTGTTGACTCTACAACTTGACTTTATACTTGTACTGCGATGATTATTATTTTATATGATATTTATACTTTGTTATTATTATTTTTACGTTACAATAATTATATATTACTTTGTAATTATAACAGTATCATAAAAAAAGCAATAATATAATAGTATTGATTCTAGGATACTGATTAGTGATTTAGACAGCATATTTAATTTATTTAAAACAACGACGCGACCAGAAACAAAAGTCGCAATATTAAAATCAAAACGTAATATAATTGACTATTGAATTTATTAGCGATTCATTTTTGTAGAGTTATCAAGTAATGCCAACGATCTTTAGAGTCTAAAAAAGAGGACATCGAAAAAAAAAATCAGTACATGGTTGGTACTATAAAAAATATTCTGATTTTATTCTAGGATGCATAGACATCGTCCTTTTACAGTGACAATGTACGTGCGTTATATTTACATATGTCTTTGGTAACGTTCAATTAAATCCAGTCTAACCATGACACAAGTATAGTTAGGTACATTACTCGATATGACCCACTTAAGTATCCTCTTTAAGAAAATGACGTTACGCAACGCGTTTCTGATATTTCGGGAGATATTGTTCAGATTTCATATACTTTAGTTACTACTCTTAACTGGATGGTTTGATAAATAATATAATAAAAATCGGTCAAGTGCGAGGCGGACTTGGATCTATAAAAACGGCAAAAACATCAAGCTTGTTGTATGAGAGCCCTCTTAAATGTTTATTTTATTCTATTTTTTTTTTGTTTGTTGTTAAAGCGGCAGCAGAAATCATAATCTGTGAAACAAACAATTTGAACTGTTTAACTATCACGGTTTATGAGATACAGCCTAGTGACAGACGGATAGACAAATGAACGGGCAGCGGAGTCTCGCTAATAGGGTCCCGTTTCACCCTTTGGATACTGAACCCTAATAAATGAAAAATATACTATAAACCATGTACACCTAATAATTAATCGTTTCTCAAATTATATTTAACCATTACTTTACACGTTTTAATTATTACATATTATACCAGGCCTGGGAATCGTCAATGAAGTATATGTACATGTAGATATAATAAAATACAAGAACTACCTATATTCATGTTTTTTATATTTAAAAAAAATGAAATAAAATTAATTTTCATTATTCAAACATAAACAGAAAATGTTTAATTTATTTGAAAAATAATAAGGGCCTTAAGCCCTTTGTTGCACTAGAGTCTCCAGATAAAAGTAACACCAAAAAAGCCGCTTACTTTCAAAGCGCTGTGAATTCCGATAAAGTGGACTATAACCCGGACTATGGATGGACTAGGACCCGTGTCAGAGCCGATTAAGGATTTTTTGTAAAGCGCATCCATTTATCGAGGACGTAAGCGCTTTAAATACACTTATGGTGGTCGAACCATCAAGGAGCGTTGACTTCAGGCGGCTAGCCGTTAAAGTCTGTCAAAACCTTTCCATATAGTTTATGTGCCGACCCCAATTCTATTGGATAAAGGCAAGCGGATTATGATGAATACTGAATGTTTACCTATAACGATAGGTATTTAAATAAACTAAGTAAGGAGTAACGTCAAAAGCATCGCTTGTTACGTGAATCGATTCACAAGAATAAATATTTTATGAAATTACCTATCATTGTTATTTGGTAAAGACATGTTATCGTGTCTTTACCAAGCAAACGAAAGTATGTATATACCTAACAATCATCAATTAAAAAACTAAATCTTCATTTGGTATTATTTTTTGTAAAATAGCTATGCGGTCGGGCAGATGTTAAGTAGTCAAGATCACCTGTAAACATCAGCGAAGTAAGAAATATTAACCATTCCTTATAACACCAATGTGCTATCAACCTTGGGAACTAAGTTGTTATGTGCCTGTAGTTACTGGGTTACTCATCCTTCAAATTGGAACACACCCTTACAGAGTATTCCAGTTTGGCGGTAGAATATATTAATTGAATAATACTCAACAAATAATCTTTAAATATAATCAATCACGGGAAAAAAACACAGTTTTAATAAATTTCATTTAATTAAGCAAAAATCTTAATGTTAATAATAAATAAACGTCACTCGACTGATCTTTTTCTATTTAATAAGCAAAAAGTCATTTAGCGTGAAAGAGTAAATTAGACACATTTTTATAAACAACACGCAAGACACAAATTGAAAGCAATTTATCTCATATGTTCATCAAAATATGCCTTAAAGTTCTGGAACATTACCTCATATTATTTATCTTATTACACTTAACTCAAGTAGGTGTAAAATAAGTAAAAGTCATAATATTTTACCGTTCGAGTTAATTCCATATCTTTAAAAAACGTAATTTCAAGTTATCAATGAATAGCGTAGGTGGTTCAATATTAAACTGAAACTGACGAACATTTAAGAATATAAAAAAAAAAACAATAATTATTGAATGTAAAAACAATTTATTGAATGATCAAAAACTTTTAGCTATATGTATTAACCGTAGGTTGCACAAGGCCCGGTTTTTGTTGCCTTTACAAGGCGATGGTGGGCGAGCCACTTTTGAATCACGCGCCCACAAACTGATTGCATGCACTAAGAATAAGAGTATTATTAATCATTGAGTATACCGTAATATGTCAAACAACATAAACTGTAAAATTTATAGACATGGTTTTATATACACAGTTTTTAAAAGTGTTATATTATATTATCTTCGAAGTAATAAAAAAAAGTTCAACTAATTCTTTCTGTTCTCTACGAGTTGAACGTAAAGTCGTTCCGGTGATTCTTTGCTATTTCGAGTCGCCAAAGTAAGTCCCTTTCGGCCTTATCCGTCTATATGTCTATTTATTTGGGAAAGAAATCCTAGTTTTTCAGATTAACATATATTTGTTAAAAGTGATAAACTTGTTAGGCAATTGTGTAAAAAAATCGTAATTTCTTTCAGAGTTATTTAGTAATCCATGAGACTCTGATCATCATATACCCCACGGCCCACCCATACCACTTAATCCACGGATGGACAACGCCTTAAAAAGCCGTTTAAACCAATTATTCATCGATACCAATGAGCCCGAATGTATACCTATCATCATCTGTTATAAATTTCAAGGAGCGGTGTGGGGTGCAGACTGTTCTGGCAGCAGCATTAGGTCAAGACCATCCTGCTATTGGAATTTCATCAATTATAAATAAAAAGTAAACATAAAACGATATCAATTTTTAGAAATCCTTAAAAACTACGACAAGAGTTGATGATATTGAAATAATTTTAATGATTTTCAATCGATAATCCGGTAATCCGGTCCTGTGTTTAAGAGTTATAATGCCAAACAGATACACCAACATCGTACAACTTCCCTCTGCATTGCATATTATGTAATAAATTTACACACTCAAATGTCACTAATCCGACCCTCGAGACCTGAAATCTGCATGTAAATACTAAAAAGAGTTCTTAGTGATTTTGAATATCTGTACTGAAGCTGGCTAAGCAGTATATTTTTCTTTATTTAAAAACATTTAATACCTTGCTAAATTTCCTACCTAAATTTTAGTACCTTGTCACTGCATTGCACATGTTAATAAAAAAATGTCTTGGATAAAATAAAGTAAATCGTTGTATATGATATATACTATGCCATCTTTTAGTACATATCAGTACTAAATATGAAATACAAGTGCTGCCAACTAACAATACCATTTGGAAACTTTTCGCAAAGCACCACGAAAAGAGTTCAGTTACATTTTCTACCACTAAACAAAAGATGGCAGTATAAGCTTAGTAGTCAATAAATGCCAGCGTGCGTCACATCTCTGCGCAATCAAGCACGGAAATAACTAACAGCTGTTCTACAATATTCGTTCGGGCAACTCAGGTAGCAGCTGTGTACGAATGAACACGCAGCCGTTTTCCTTGGAACTGCGATTGTTTGCACATTGAATTGAGACTTTCTCATTGTTTTATCTTATTTTGTTAAAATAGGTAAAATCCATTTTTTAAGTTAGAAACGCTTACAATAGTGTTAGTTATTGTGAATAGTGCGCGAATCATATAATCTGTTTTTGGTGATAGATATTATGTTTACCAAAATTCATTCGTTGTTATTGTGAATTGAGACTAGTTGAAATGCCTCGTGAATACGTGGATCGCGAGAAGAGTTCCTTGGTGTTATGTTAATAGAATCTCTACCTGTAGATAGCAATTTTAATTTTCTATCGGTAGTGACAAGAATAATTTATAAAAATGTCTTGTACGGTACCAACTAGTTCCGCTTTGAGAGCTTTGGCTTTAGAATATAAAAGTCTTCAAGAAGAGCCCGTAGAAGGTTTCCGAGTGAAGTTATTGGGTGAGGACAATTTGTTTGAATGGGAAGTTGCAATATTTGGACCTCCTGATACGCTGTACCAAGGCGGATACTTCAAGGTAAGACAGTTCATTGTTGTGCAGTCATGCGAGATATTTATAAATTCAGTTTTACCCACTTGATATTTTTATATTAAATTGATAGGTTATATTCATTAAGGCACTAACATTTTAAATAAGAAGGAATTTTAGGAAACATAACCTTACTTTTAGACTTGATGCTTGTAGATTACAGATTTTATCAGATTCTATAAACAATTTAAGAGGTTTGCTCCTACTTACACAAAACATTGCGTTCTTTGTTAGACATCACAAAGAAAAACGTAATAATCTATTTCAAATTGATATATTAAAGTTTAACAATTATTGGTAATTTATACAATATAGGTATATTAAAATGAAGGAAGTTATATGCAGGACATAATCAAAAAGGTAAAGCCTTCAATAAGTAGCTATTCCATAACTTAGGACTAAATAACCTTGTATTTTGTTATTTCATCATAGCATGATCACAATATCAGCTGCCAGCCAAGAATGCAATACATTTATGTTTAGATTAGTATGTGTCGAATTGCAAGGGCTAAAAACTGACCATCTTGGTTTTAATAATACATCTTTTATTATTAATTAATAATTGATAGTTGTTTGAAATAAAATCCCTATATATAAACCTATTCTAACCGCACTAAAGTACATCTCATTAATTAAACCGTTTAAACCAAATAAAATTAAAACTACAGGGTTATTTATATGTTTCTTGTACAAATAGATTGAAATAGTAACAAAATGCACAGTGCATGTGATGAGATCATTTATTAAAATATTTAAAATATAAAAAAAAAAATACTTGTTCTTAGTGTTTTGTGAGGGCCCATCTGACTAGGTCCCATTAGCACATATTCTACTGCCAAACAGCTATAATTAGTATTGTTGTGTTTTATTTTGAAGGGTGAGTGGGTCAGTGTAACTACAGGCTCAAGGAGCATAACATATTTACTCCCACCGTTGGGGGTATATTGGCAATGTAAATGGTTAACTTTCCTAACATTTACAATGTTGATGAATGTTGGAGACCAGACACTAAGAGGCACCCATTTACCAGTCTGTTTTATTTCTAACCATATTTCCTTTCACTAGTTACAATTTTATACACTTATAATTTATTAAGTATCTATTAAGTTTTATAATTTAGTGATATTAGAATAGTAGATATCTCTGAGTATTTTTTGCAAAGTTATTTTTGAATCATTTGAAATTAAGAGCTATTAATTACTTCGTAAGTAATTTTAAACACACATCAATAAAAAAAACTTATGAGTTGTTTTTATTTTTGTTGATTTATTTGATTGTACATGATTAATTAAAATAATTCACATATATTTTAATATCTATCATATATATTTTCATATGCAATACAAAACCTTTATACACCTCCTATGAAAGTTACATAGACAGCATATAGAATTTGGCACAATTAATACAATGTTACAAGAAAAATTAATGGAAAAGTGTGACCAATATTTTTATAAAATATGTATTATAAATACATTAAATTAGTGAAAAACATAAGGCATACTGCCATGCGTTTGACACACACACACACACATTTACATATTTCATATAAAACATTCGTAGTTTACATTCATACTGCAAATTACAACACATGTCATGTCAATGTTAAAAATCAATAATGCTTTTTTTACATTTCAGTTTTTGACTTGTAATAATGTTGAAGTGACCAACTGTGAATGTAGCTTATATTTTTGTTATCAATGAATGAAGTTTGAATTAGAACCAATGAATGACTACTGGTAGTAATTTATCTTCCTAATTGTAGGGCCAATATTGTCATATTTTGTGTTTTAATTATATGATCATCATAGATAATTAAAGATAATGATGATATATTTATATAATAGTAAATAGTTAGTATGTATTTTATTTAAAAAAAATTGTAATTATTGCATTTATTGTTGGTTGTTCTAAGTTATCCTCTGACATAATGATTCAAAGATTGCTTGCATGCTTATAAGGGCTTGAAAATAGTTTCTTTTATTTTTTATTTGATCTTTGTTTTACCATTACTTGAGTTCAATATCAGAACTAGGAGCTTTGACATTTCATTGGATACTCCTTTGTCTAACAGTGGATTGTGATTTGCTTATGAATGATTTATTGATGTTTACTGATTACATAACAAAGTAATACATACCAAAAAGATTTTTTATGACTAACGATAACATTTTAATTTGAAAATAGATACTACCGATAAATTGTGTACTAATAATTAGAAATCCTATAATTAGGAAAGTAATGGCAATACTGAGAGATTGCCGATTTTATGTGATCCAATTATATTTTATTCTGCCTTTCAAATTTATTCCTCACTAAAAATGTAATTACATATTTTTTTTTCACCAAGAATAGGCTCTTGTATAGAGAAATTGGTGGTTACACAAAGAATTCGTAACCTTGACCTTATCAAGTGTATAGACTTATAGAATATTGCATTAATGTTTTCTATAATAGGAAAATGAAATAAAAATTCAATATACTGCATTATCCATGATTATATAATTTTACTATAACTTATACAAAATAAATAAATCTTAAACTGTTAATGTATTAATTATATAATAAAAACATTATACATTTATTTTTCATATTATTATAAGTTATAAAAAACAAATGTGTTAGTTATAAATTTTCACAAGTCATAATAAATTATGTTATGACACAGTTTAATAATACAACTAGACCGTGAGCAAAAATTATTTTTATTTATGCATAATAATTTTATATTTACCAATGTTACATAAATTCAATGGAACAAATCATAATGGTTTTAAATAAAAAATCACACAACTAACATTACCTATGCTTGCTGTATGGTACAAGATAATAGAGTATGTAACGTTAAAATTGGGTGGGTTATTGACGAGTAAAGTGTCAATAAAAAAAAATATTTAAATTTCTTTGAGGCAAAAAAAAAATCGGTAGAGTTGAAAAAGTTTTTAAACTAAACAAATCCTCAAATGAAAGTGCTCCAGAAGTCAGATAAATTATTTTAACATTACAAATAGATTTACAAAAACAGCAAATCTATGTTCAAAAATATTTTATTCAAAAAAAAATGAAAAAATAATTTTCTTATAATATTCTAAATTTAATTGTTAACATAATCGGGCGCCGGGATGTTTACATCCGTTTAAATTAAGCTTCAACAAATATTTACTAAATATAAAAAAAATATTTAAAGTTCAACCAAAACATTTGAATACATGTCAAGATTCAACTTCAGGTAAAATTATTCAAAATTGACAACTAAGTTACTTAAAGTAAAGTTACAAACAAATCAAGCTTATCAACTTGATTAAACCAAATGTAAAAATAATTTAAACAGTAAATTCAAATAGTGAAAAAAAATGTAGAAAAATAATATTGAAAAATAACTGTAAAAGGAGAAATAATTCTGATTAGAATTTATTACAAATTTCGAAATCCTATACTTTTTACTTTAATATTCCAAACGACTTACCCGGTCAATCCCGGTTATTTTTCACAAATAACGAAATTCATCCTGGGAAATATTCTAAAAATTCCCTGTAAAGAACCACAATCGTTGTTAGTTGTTACGACACAGTACAATTCGAATAAATTCAAATTTCGAAGAAAGATTCAAAACTTACCACGAGGCGACAAATATCGGAATTATTTTTTATAATCCGACATGGATTTACTTCCAATTCTTCGAAATAGAACTCAACAATTTAAGCAACTATTTTCAACAATATTCAAAGTTTAAAACAAAATAAAAGTTATAAAAACTTCGAAAATAAATTAGCGTCACATTTCGACTCAAAAAGTGGAAAGAAAGTGAAGCTTTAGACAAATGTCAAAGATTTTCTCAAAGATCAAGATCAACCTGCATTGAAGCAGTGTGGTGGAATAAACTCTAAACTTCTCCTTACAGGAAGATAAGGCCTTAGTCCAGCTGTGGGATATTATAAGGCTGTTACTTTACTATAATTTTACTTATGTTTAACATTTTATTTTAATAACATCATCCAACAAAGTTGTTCTATAATTGTTATTATGGTTTTCTTTTATTCATTTTTTTAATTATATTTTTGGAAAGAATAATTTCAAAAATTTTAGTATTACTTAATATACTTCTTGATAATATATATACATATATAACTTATTGTTTTGGCAATAATGGGATCTAATGCATTATGTTTCTAGCTGCACATATTATGTTTCAAATTGCACGAAGTTATTTTTTGTGACACATATAAATATTAGATGAGTCAGTGTTATGGTGTGCCAACCCAGATGAGCGAGTCAAAGCCCTGTAAAGTATCACCTTATTTTGCTAGAAGAATTGAACAGATCTCCCATAAACATATTATGTAATCTTGTTGCCAATTAAAATATTTGTATATAATTAAAAATAAGATTATTGTAAGTGATATAAATTACATTAATTAGTTTTACTAAATGTGTGTGAAATTTAAAAGAATATACATATTAGAAATAGTTTTATATATTTTCTGTTTTTTAAAATACAATTTTAATTATTTTTCATGTACCAATGGAATCTGCTAATAAAATGAATTATTTTGTTACAGGCACATATGAAGTTCCCTCCAGACTACCCATACTCACCCCCTACCATTAGGTTTCTTACAAAAGTATGGCATCCAAATGTTTATGAGGTAAGCAATAATTGATAATATTTCAGCAACATTAACCTTTTTTATAAATCATACTTTTTACATACAAGAAAATCAACATGTTTTAAAAATTCAATTTTACTATTATATCTATATTAAAGACAGCTTTTATCTAATCTTTCGTGAAAATATTTACTGATATCAAGTAACAAAACAAATATAATTATAATTTAATTCTAAATCTCTATTGTTCTTTGTCAAACGAATAAACTGAATGCACTCTTCAAATGGAAAACTAACAATTTCCAATACCAATTTGCGATGAGACTACCTTGGAGCTAAGCTGAACCCAAGGCAGAAACAATCATCAAAAAAATATACCTGAACATACTTAAAAATATATAAAGACACAGACGCCTTGAGAACTTCTTGTTTAAAGTTGGTTAAAACACAATAAACAACAAACTATGGTTATTATGAAAGTGTTGTAGGCAAGAAAAAAGAAAGGCTTAACTACCAAAGATCGAAGGAAAAATTAAACAATAGATGTTTTATGTTCGTATCCTTGACATGCTTAAGACCTTAATACGGTTAAAATAAAGACGGAAATCAATGCATTCCTTGGATAAGATTTTTTTATAGATATTATGCAGATAGTATTAGTCAGTGTCTAGAATAGAATTGTAATTTTTCGTATCTTTAATTAATTACAATTTTTTTAATAATAAAAAATATTTTTGAATCGAATTATATTTTAAACTTTGGATGCTTCTAACAATAAAGCTGAAGTTTTTTAATATTTGGACGCGCTAACGTTTGGAAATTCGGTTCGGAAGTCGGTTGCGATTCGGAAAGATCAATTTGCGTTAAATAGTCCATATATCAGGGTACGTCAATATACAGTCTCATGCTATAGCCCTAAGGAGCGGCTATAATCATAACTGTCAACCAATCTGTGAAACTGTAGGCCAATCAGTATACAATCTGGAAAGCTATAACCTACGTAAATCTACAACAGATAAAGAAAAACTAAAGATTTTATGTGTCAAAATGTATACAAATGTATACATGTACTTATGTACTGTTTTTGAGAAGTAAATAAAACAGTCATACCTTATAGAGGTTTCGGTTTTAATACCAAATATATTATCCGTAGTAAGTCGCCTGTCCCATTGCTGGGTTTCCTCTACATTTAAGAAAAAAAGCTCCTTACCTTTAAAAATATTCTATTGAATATCGTAAGACTTATATTTATGTAGATAAATGAATGATTTATGTTTTATTAAGTAGCCTTTATTAGATTTTACTAGAGCATGCATGTTAGCAGGGTGACCATTGTTCTTAAAGTTGGAATTGCTTTGAATAAAGCAAACATTTGCTAAGACTACTGCTTTAAAGTCTGGCTTTGCACTCGCCGAATAAACAAGCCATATTATACAAAACAATAATTGTATGTAACTTTCCACAGAGTATTTGTGTAAATGTGCCCAAAACGTGTGATCTGTAGTATTTTCACTGGTAGTAAAATATTCATATTTGTTGCTAATTTGACTTTCTCTAGTATTTGTTTTATTTATTATTTTTATTGTTTAATTTACAATACTGAACTAAAAATGAAAATTAAAGCTGAATATTATTTATTTTTGATTTTTTTGTGTGGTTGACAGCAACTTGCACCAAATAACATCATTTTATGAACTGTTAAATGTGTCCTTATTGAGTATAGTGTAGTCTGTTGGTCATATATTTTCTTATTCGATACCAGCGAGAGTAAATAATTCCTTAGGCGTTTTTGGAATGGAATGGCTGACTTTGTTCTTTAAAAAGTTGTTATAGGAGAAATAGTAAGTAATAGAGAAAAGAATGAGAGAAGAGAGAAAACTAATTTGGTTTTATTCCTGAACGAGGTACAAAAATGATCACTAGAAATTAATTTGAAAAGGCCGTCCGAGTCCTCAACCGGTTTTATGGTGTGCTTTGAAAGAAAACAGAATTCCTGAGATATATCTAGCTCATTTGAGCCATGTTCAGGCAAACTAGTATATTTCTCGGGAAAACGTCGACGAAAAACGGAACAAACTTGTGTCTGAAATCCAGTCTTCATTAAACAAAGTCTTGGACTGGGGTCGGCTTTTTTTTTTTACGAGGAAGAAATGCATTTACGCATGCCGCCCGGTCGGGGGACCGGGACGGGTATGTGGGACTCAACCGGGGCCTAATGCCCCGTGCCAGGGCACGCTAATGCTAATGCCCTGTCCTACCCACTAAAACTATCCTCGGGTTTCCACCATGCCGCCGAGTGGTGAGGCCACGGGATCGCCAAGGGCATGCAACAGCGACCCTACCAGCGGCAGCTGAATATTCACGGAAAGAGCGCCTAGTGCTCGCCTTCCCCCTCATCCTCCACGTGGGAATCCGCCCTGCGGCGGATAAGATGGTAGGCTCCGCCGCTGACCGCCGGTGTAAAACACCTGGAAGGCTCGAGTAGCGAGCCCTCCCACTCCCTCCTAGCCAACGCGGCCACTCAAATGGTCCGCCCTGACGCCGATCAGGGACGTACCAGGAGCAGCCCCGCGGCATCCCTGTGACCGACGAGTAAGCTCAAGCCGTCCCCGTTGCCCAGGGAACACCACGAGGAGGTAACTGGCATGACCCCCAAGGGTCGGCTAAACCAAGTCCACTTCAACCTCAAAAAGACGCAAGTTTGCGCGTTAACCGCTAAAAATCACTATTTGTCGTATCTCCTCGTTTTGAGAACATTCCGATAGGCGCCACAGCTAGTTTCGGAATACTTGGCGTTGATGTTTCGAGTCTCGTTCAGTTCCGCGGTCAATTGGAAGGTAAAGCCAAACTGGCATCAAAAAACTCGGTGCGCTTAGCAAGGCCAGACAGAATTTACGTCGGCCCTACTGCTCTCACCTCTGGGCGGGTGCTCCCCAGTACCAGCTCCCTACATTTGATCGTATCCAACGCCGCCGAGCGGCTCGAATTATCGACGATCAAGCCCTTTCCGATCTGCTTGATCTTTTGGCTTTGTGTAGAGATGTTGGATCACTCTGCATCTTCTACCGAATATTTCATGGGGAATGTTCCGAGGAATTGTTTAGATTAATCCTGGCTGCTGAATTTCACCTTCGGACATCTCGTCAAAATTCCAAATATCACCAGCACCACCTAGATGTCCGAAAATCCACAACAGCGCGATTTTTAATACATTTTCTGCCTCGCACAACCACTCTGTGGAACTAGCTTTCGCTGCCGGTTTTTCCGAACCGATACGACTTGGGATCTTCAGGAAAAGAGCGTACTTATTCCGTAAAGGAGCCGGCCTGCGCACCTGCAGCCTCCCGGTGTTGCAGATGTCCATGGGCGGTAGTAATCACTTTCCATCAGGTGAGCATCCTGCTCGTTTCCCCCTATAACTTAAAAAAAAAAAAAAACTAGTATCCAATTCGGGTTTCTGTAGGTACAAATTATATGTTTGCTACATGGCCAAGAGACTAGTTTGAACAGATATCTCTTTTTTCTAATAATGACAGGCATCCTGATGTATGCTGTTCGTGGGTGAATGTTTGGTACGAAGTTCTTATCTTATTTACGATTATAGACACCATCCCTTGTGCTATATTAAAAACGTTAACTCAATTTGAAAGAAATGGCCGACAGCTCATTGGAAATCAATAATGCAACCCATCGTATGAATGGATTGAAATGCTAGGACAAATAAGACGACTGAAAAAAATATTAGGTTGAAATAGAATATTGAAATGGAAGTGTTGTATGACACAAATGGTCAAGATAAGGAATTACACTTAATAATTACGAGAAAGTCTGGAAGTGGTTTAAATTATAGACAAGTTAAGAGGAAATCGTTTATGGTTTGAGTGTGCAATGATAAGAAACGTATATGACTAAAAGGGTTTTTAAAATGATAATTGATGGATGGGTGAAATAAGACCGAATAAAAGGGAGTTAGATTGTGCGAAAGATGAATGGTATTTATAAAATAGAGGTGAGTGTGGAGCTAACGACTGACCGGAATGAATGGAAGACGAGTATAAGCTTCAGTAAGACGACGCGTCTTTTTGCAATTTTTTAAATCAAATTTGTATTCGCGGTTGTTACTTCACTATAACGTTCCGCGCGCACCATCTGCCTTTTGTTCTATAAATCTGAGAGAGATCGTTAGTAGTCTTTATTTTTAACCTTCTTTCCGAGAGTCTCCAGACTAAGAGGGATGACTAAAGACAAACTCGGAATACTAAATCCTGGAAATTTAATTCAATGTCGACATTGAATATATTAAGTGGCCTCTTAGAAATTTTATATGAGGCGATATACTCATCGTGAATCACTTTTTAAAAAGAATAGTGACACATATATCACTACTAGCTGAGCCTGCGGCTATACCCGCGCAAAATTAATAAAACTTTACATATACAAACCGTCACCTACCATTTGAATTAAAAAAAAAGTCTTTGTCTTGCCTCGGGACTCGAAACTATCTCCACATCATATTTCACCTATATCGGCTCAGTGATTTAGGCGTGAAGAGGCTAGAGGTGAGGTAGGTAAACAGTTACTTTTGCATTTATAATATATGTTATAATTGGTCATTTAATATAAAATTTATTTCATATATCGTTTTTATCTTATGTTACTTTTACTTTTTCAATATGGTTTTGTTTGTGGTTCGATTTTTATTCTTCAATCACCATGCTATTTAACCATTGATATATTGAAGCCTCTACAACTCGACATCTATAGCCAAAACGATGTGAAATTCGCAGATTCGATGTTGATCCCATGGGCTATTGACTTACACACAAACTTAACGCTGAACTTAAAGGATACATATGAAGATTAGTATTTCAAAATAGGCTTTCAAGTATACTTTATAAAAAACACCTTGCGTTGAAAAGTTTTAACATGTAAGATTTTAAAGAAAACTTACGACATTTTAATTTACGTTTAAGGAAGCGTACTAACACATATGTTGTATGTACACTATACATGTAAATGAAAAGGATCCAACGTGGAAAGGCTCCTTTATAAGTACAAAACTTCATTCCACTTTGCATATAAATATGTTTTGCCAATTGAATATCATCGCTATTGCAAAACATTCTCTTCGACCTAAAGTTAATGTTTTGTCACAGATCGACTTTTGACCCACTTGTATTTGGTTTGTAACCGTGAATGCACAAATATCTAACAATGAAGTGATATTACGAAACTGAAGTTTATTACTTCAGATTTTTTCAATTTTTACACTTATATCAGCTAAAGAGTTTGTTTGTATGAATGGGTTAATTTCAAGATCTACTAGTCCAGATTGGAGTAATTTGAGTACTCCATTTATATTATATAACAACAATATTACCATAAACCTTGCGGAGCAGCTATTAGGTACATATATCAAGTACTTCGATATGTGTATTAAAATGAAATGTATATACACAATGATTACAATGTATCAATACTTATTTTTTATTTAAATAGGCTACATCGGCATCAAAACAACACGCATTTTTCTTAATTTAATGTATACACTAAACGTTAAATTATAAGAAACATTTGACGTAAAATATTTTAATGGAATCAAACTACAGCATTTAAATGATCGTTCAATTGACTGCGTCATTTGTTATCAAACATGATTATTGTCAATTCGTGACATCACGTTAATAAACATGCCGTTAAATGATATAGCAACAGAAATATACGCTAAACAATGCAAAAACACGATTGAAACCCGTAAGACCGTGGCCGATGGTACCGTTAGTTTTATAAAGACCGAGTCGCAATATAGTGGTGAGACAGGTCATCAAACTAAGTATGAATCACTCGATGACACACCAAACATTTTGCTAGAAAGCTGAGAGTTTTTTTTTAAATGTCACGAGTTGTTCAATTTGGATAACCGCATTAAAGACATCGCTTTGACCCTTTACTGTTAATTTTATATTTGATTATATTTGTCGCGTTATTAAATACTAGGTTATCGCCAGAGACTTAACATAACACCGTAAACATGTTTCCACATTTCAGGGATTTGTTAAGAAAAGAAATTCACGGAACATATACACCATTCTTCTCGTAAACTATCTAAATTTCATATTATTAGTAGTTTTCGATTTGGAAATTATGCCTCAGGGGACATGTTTTATATACCTGTACATAAATACTCGTCACTTTATTTCAATAATGTAAGACAAGTTGTTATATAATATAATACAAAGTGTATAATGCTTAAACTTTATTAAAGCGCGTGATGTTTCTGTTTATTTTTCGAAAGTCGCCAAACGGTTTTACATGTATAATTGTACATAACACTTTTTAAAGTGAAGTCTTACAAGTCCACTTTATAAGTATTGATTAATCATTTATTTGTTATAGAAAATTCAATCAATTACTTTCTAGAGAATAGACTATATTAAGCGGGATCGTTAAAAAAAATCTTCATCAAACAGGATGTAAAGGTTGAATGACCTTTAGCTTGTAGCAACTGCGATGATTACTAACCGACTCATAGTATGCTTAATTTGAAGTATGTGATGTGAATCAACATTTATACAACGAACAACAAGTACTTATTATTGAAAATTAAAAATCAATTCTATACAATGAAGATAACATACTAATTAATTCCCATCCCACGAAAGATATTCTGCTATTATATACTAACAAATTTAAAATTTGTTTATATAATTTAATTACTCCAACAAAAATAAGTTATTATCAAGTCAAACGTGACTCGTGATGCGTTAAGATTGTGTTGACGTATTTACATTTACACGGGAATATCCCTTGAACATTGGCACCCTCCCGGCCTTGGGGTAATTAACCTTATTCACGACGACCTGCGTCGTGGTGGTCGCTTTGAACTTGTGCTACATACAATCGCATCTTTAAATAGCGTCCGCAAGCTATTCCATCACATCGGCCGACTATCCGTGCCAACATTCGAGCGTATGCTTTCTTATAAACCACGTGCTCACGGTTTTTTAAATCGCACGTGACGTACATCATATATGCTAAAACGCAACTGATAGTGCGCAGCGCTTCCATTTCTCAGTAATAATACGAATTATAATCGCCTTTAGACACCGCATGGTGGGGTGATGCGTACGTCACCAAACATTCAAACCGCTCGGTGCCGCGTCCCCAAGGTTCAACATTTCTCGAAATATTCTAGTATTTTCGCAATACGACATATCCTGTTAGTTACTTCTTTATATATTATCATAACATTTATTCCATATATATACTTGATATGTAAGTTTATGTAATGATATGCAATCACACATTAGGACATTACTTTGATAAATGAATAATTGATAATTGGTGACTTTGCTGAAAACAGAATGATTATTCGCTTCCTCTATTCCATTTGGGTTCGATGCAGTCGCTTGCCTAAATCCTTGGGATTGCTGTCGCTGGAACAACGTTACCCGCCACTATACGAAAGGTTAAAAAGCTTAAAGGCTTGATTGATGAAAGGCCAAACGAAAATTATCTTATGCCCAAGAAACGCTTCGTTTTGATTAAGGATAGTGTATTCATCAACGAGGCTTAATTCAGAAACTATTAATGGTTTGCTACGATACATTATATGGTCAATGTATGATGACGGCAAAAGATTATATTTTAATAAATAATTGTAAACTTTAAGTATACAAAACGAATCATATTAACCGGGCTTAAGTTGACCCCTACTGAGATGCAACGACTATTTCCCATACCGGAACTACACACGGCACATGTGAAGACAAGATATTATTTTAAACCTTCAATGTTACTGTTTACGACATTGTTTCAAGTCATAATTCGATTTGGAGGTCAGAACTCACGCGCTTTCTGTGTGAGGAAGCTCCCGAGTGAACCGCCCGTGTATTTTTAGCCGAGGGCGACGCACCGACTATCTCACTTTGTGCTCAATCATCATCACAATACTCTATATTGACTAATGGATATTTTCAAAAAAAAAAAAAACATTTACCATAGTGGCAATTATTGAAGTTACAAAATAAATATTTAGTTACAATTATTTTTCATATATTTTAAACATTCCAATAAAAACTAATTTCAGAACTTATGATTTATTTCCAATTATTTTTATTTTATGTTGTATATTTTCAAATGTTGACTACAAGTGAACGTCTATAATGAATATTCTAGACAAAGTCTACTTACTTAAATAATATTGCCGCATCCACTATTTTGTGTTTTTGTTAAAGCACAATGCATCAAATCCGTCTTACAGCAATATAAAAGCGCTTTCTTATTTCCTCTTTAAACATATATTTTAGTGAAAGCATTTTGTATGCTGGCACGGCATAATTATTTGAAGTAACTAACCGCTTCGGACTCGGGTTTTGTCGGGTGTCTCGCTTCAGGGACATTTTCTATCGTCTCGCTTACAGTCCATAGGGACGATGTTTGTTCCATTAATTAAATAGGAATCAATTTTCTTCGAAAATAAATAAAGCGTTGCGTAACGTTGTTTAACTTTCCGTATAAAAAAATATAAATTGTTTCATATATTTCTTTCTGTTTATAAATTGGAGTTCCATCATGACGGACCGTAATCAATAAAGAACCTTATATTTTGTGTTATATATAACCATGCTATATTTTACATATCTAAAGTAACGTCTGGGTTTTCAATTGACTGAGGTTTTGGTATCTGAGAAATATCCGGAAATAAAGTATAAATGAAACGGGACATGAGCTATTATTATAGGTGTCAAACTTATTTAATAATTCTAGTCGATTAAAATGTTACAATTTTTGGGCCAAACTGAACATTTTTTAGAGATTTGACTGTAGATTGATGGTTTTTGTTGCGACGCAAGCGTTCCCACTTTATTATAAATATCAGTATTCGGAGTAGCCGTCAATTATAATACTTGAAAATATACACTCCTCTTAGAAATTATTGTGAGAAACAATATTTTTTTAAGTTCTGTACTTTAATACGTTTGTAAGTAAGGAAAAGAGTCGGTAATAAATTTCGAAAATAAGTTTACAATAATAAAATAAACATAAAAGTAAGTGTGTTACACATGGTGTTTTGGCCGAGTTGTCTTGCGCATTGACGAACCCAGTTAACTTTGGATCGCTGTAACAGTGTTTTAAATTGGTGAAATAAAAAAAAAAAAGTATAGAGGAAAATTTACGTGAAGAGATCTTCCACAAAATTGTTCTGACATAATTTGGATTTGGAAAAATCAATTTAAAATAATTATTACGCAAAAAGGCAATTTTTGATGCACTTTTTTCACATTTTTGCTCATAACTTTTTAAATTTTGGATTTATGACAAAAATTTACATAGACATAATTGTAGGCGAAGCGATTTGCTACAAAATATGTTTTAACAATTTTTTTTGTACGATTGATAGTTTCCTAGATATCGCTAAAAACGTGTTATCACCCCCCTTTTTCCAAGATGGCGGCCGGGGAGGCAAACCCACAAACTTGGGGTTAAACTTGTATTGACCTTCCCTACATGTCCCATAAATAAAATTGTGTCCTCTAAAAAATGTTCAGCCCATGTAACATTTCAATGGACTATTCCAGTTGTTTCCTTTGTGTGCACACGGAGACAAATAATATTTTAAAAATATATATACCGCTTCAAATATTACATTATATTATGTACCTATACAAGATGAGAACCTTCTTTGTTAATCTAATTGTAACTAGGACATCTACAATGCACACATAATATATTGTATGTGGATGTATACATAATTTTTCCAGTTAAAATACCACTAAAAAATAGCTTTAATGTTTATAAAATATATTTATGTGAAGAAGTGGTGGTCACCGCCCATAGATATTGACGTTGAAAGAAATATTAACCTTTCCTTACTCCGTCAAAGCGCCGCTAACCTTGACAACTAAGACGTTACCTATAGATACACTGGCTCTCTTACACCTTTTAATCGGAACACAACAACTCTAAGTATTGCTATTTGGTGGTAGAATTTGTGATGAGTTGGTGGTACCTACCCAAACGAACTAGCACAAAGCCCTATCATCGAGTAAACATTTTATATAAAAATTTACCGCGCTAACACTTTTCAGCCACAATCCCCTTTTTGGTGAACTGTGAATAAATTCACTTACAACTAGACATTCGTTTTATGAAAATGATACAATTAGAAAAAAATATATAATTATTACGATTAAATTAATTAATTCTGAAATTTTCTATTCTCTTTAAAACACTTACATCATAATAGTCATAGAATATAACACTATCTACATTTTTAATCTAATTATTGATCAACGTCGTTTTCACTTTACAAATAAAGTTTGTCTAGCTGGTAAGAAAACCTACCAGTAAAGGAAAGTGGGGCAGTAGGTCAAATGTGGAAGTTCACACGACTGATTTGGTTTGAATTCAAACATCAGCTCTGATAATATCTAATTTAAAGATAAAGTCGACTTTGAACTTTAAATATAAAGAAATAAGGTCGAAATAAAAATATCTAACATTTATTATTATTGAATATTTTCGTTCTATTTAATTTAGTGATAATATTAATTTGATGATATTGTTGGCGCGTAGCACGTTTTCAACCCAATGACTTTCAATTTTAATTGTTTTCACATATTACACAATAATAAATAGATAAAAATATATTTAGGTGTATAGTGTTCTCATTGTTGTACTGGGTATATTTCATTTGCCATTATTAAAATTAGTATAACTTTAAATTTATTTCGTGAGCGGCGACATGTGAGAAGTAGCGCGCTAGAATAAGATCCAAACCTACTTATCCTGAGGAAACATTTACAGACAATAACTGTCTCACTAGTATGACTATTATTAAAAGCGTTGTACTGTGTAACTTGGTGTAAAATTGATCTTAAATGTTTTATTCTGTCGTAGGGTTTTGTGCGAGTCCGTTAGGGTAGGTACCGCCCACTGATCACATTTTATTAACCTAACTTAACAATAATTTTCAGTAACGTTGTGTTGGTTGAAGAGTAAGTGAGCCAGTCCTGAGGTTGCTGACGCATTGGTGTTCCAAATCATGCTTATTATTTCTTACGGCGCCAATGTCTAAATGCGATGGTGACTCCTACCATCAGGTGGCAGATAAGCCCGTCGGCTAAATAAAAAGTTAACTTAATTTTTAGTGATTATTTAATTACAGAAATATTACACAATTTCTCGTGTAAATTTGACAACGTTTATTAAGTAGATAATTATACACGTATATTTAAAATTAAGTTCAGCCAATATAGCTCAACGGAAAATAACGTGCTTATTTTATGTTTATAATTTAATATATAAGCACGAAGCTTGGCAGTAAAGGAAAATATCTTAAGGAAATCTACTTGCGTCGGATTACATTCTGCCATAAATATACTAATAACTCTAAACCTTATCCTTAACAGGACAGGAGGCTTTAGTCCAATAGCGAATTATTTACAGACTGTAACTGTGTGTTACTTATCAAGAGATATAAGTATATACGGATACACAGGTCGAACATAGGCTACATATTATTATGTTAATATGTTGCACATTTTTTTAGATAGCCTAACATGCTGACGTAAAGGGAAAGAAAAGTGTCGTTCCTAGGCACTTCTGAAGCAAACGTTGCCAAAACTATGCGAGATCCAAAAAATCTTCGTATTAAAAATTCGTAGGACTCTAAAATGCCAGAAGTATTCGCGACAGCATATACATTGTACATATATAGATCTTTTTTTTTTTCATAGATAACTTACAATAAACATTTTTATGTCTAAATATAGTGGATTAAAACAATGGCAACTGAAGTTCAGTTTAACTTATTAATCCTTATCAATGTAAATAAAACATTAATTTGAAACTTTTTGCGTAGATAAATGTTGGCTTAAACATTTTGCAATTCAAACCAGTTGGTATTTTTAGAAATATTACGATTTATTTAAATAAAAGCTTGAAAAAAATACTCAGGACGTTTAGAACGGTACATTAGCAAAAGATGTACGTGTGAAAAGAACGCTTGGGTAATTCTTATACGTTCATAACTGATATCAAAAAAATCCTAATTGTACTCGTATAAAATCGTGATGAATTTGATCTGATTTTTAATTCGACATTGTAAACCATTGCCGACTGCGGTCACATTAGTCTATCGTGAATGAAAATCGATGTACTTTTACTATTATATTAATTTAATGTATAAACAAACCTAAACGCGACTAAAATCCGCTAAAAACATTTAATACAAAACAATTTTAATTAATAAAAAATATATTACGATACTGGATCGATGATATCTTTCAAGTATAATTTACCCAATTTTAGGAATCCATTTATTGTACAATTGTACATAATGAAGATATTATTTGAAGTATGTATTCGCTAGGTACTGCATCATCGGTACGGTTGTGAACCGTGATAGAAATCCAGGCTTTGTTAGAGGGACAGCCAGTCGGTTATGAATAAGATATATGACAGGCTTAGGTATGCTCTCTCGTATCTCCTTAGACAGGACCGTTAGCAGAGCTGTTTGGTTACTTTCACTGAGTCTTTGTTTGGCGAAACTGTGAGCCCGGGTCTATTTGTTAAAATTTGTGTCACTTGCGTGAAACGTCACGTTATCATAGAATAGAATTAAATCTTGTTTACTTCTTGTTTGTGGTGCGATAGGACTTCAGACAGATATTACAAATGCGAAAAAAAATCTGAATACTCATTCTAATTTAATCACTAAATAAATTGTCAAAAAGTTTGATATGGAGGTAGCCTCGAATAAACTTAAAAATTAATAGATTTAATTATTTACTTACGTCGTTTATCAACAAGGTAACTAAAGATAAATATTTTGTATAAAATCAATTTCAATTATTTTCAGCTTTTTTTTTATTAAGAAAAGGTACAACGTCCAATAAAAACATTTAACATCTACAAACGGCAATACAATTAAGAAATTTGATTGGTGGTAGACTAAGACCATAAACTTTACTCAATATATCAATAAAATATACACATTAAAAAAAATCCTACAAAACTGCATTACTTAAACGCCACGTTACACATTAATTAAAACGCTGTTTACTCGATTACATGTTACATAATTAATATCGGTACCAACTAGAGCAGGTGTCTCCAAACTTTATAGCGTAAGGGCCAGACTGTCTCCACTCCAAGGAGTTACGACTATGATGTATGACAAGCACACGGATTATACTATTGCATAGTTTCGAATAACGCAAATGTGTACGCCAATATCGAGCACCTATTGGTACTTGATGCTTGCGGGCCGTAGTTTCGTGTCCCATGATCCTACTCACGATTAATTTTGACAAATGATCATTTTCTGTATGGAATATGTATGAAAATATTTTTTATAAGGCGGATATAGATGTCATACTAAATATACAATATGAAAGGCGAGGATAATTGTATAACATTAATATTATTTACTTGTTATAAAATATAAAATAGCACTATTCTAGAAAAGTTATTATGAATATATATTCAGACACAGTTTCTACTTATAGGTACTCATAAGGTATATAATACGTTTTTTTTTTTACCTTTGAATATCAAAATACAAATAAAAGAACCGTTTTAAACATTAAAACAATATAAAAATCGTGTAAGCTAAGTACTTTCCGTGTTATTTAGTACGTAACTCGATAACTACATAACCACTTACGTAGACAGGAAGAGAACTAGATCGTATAAGTAAAAATACCAGATAATAATAGCAGTATGTACATGATTTCGCGTTCTACAAACAGACATTTAAATAATTAACGCTATTGTTTTAACAACGAAATTATAAATGTAAAATATTGCAAGTTCGTACTACGTATCCGCATAAGTTGGAATTATAATTTATATTATATAATGTTAAATAGAATGGACGCTCAGTTTTTTAATATCCGGGCCGTAACATTAAGTCAGCAGTAGATTTGTATCTTGTATTGCTTTTTCGTTCTAAATTTTATGTCATCACTAATGGCATGTCGTACGTTGCAATGTCTTTTGTAAACACTTTTCCCATACGACTAGCCCTCTTCCTATTGTACGTTGCTAGTTATCTAACTTTATCTATACGTAGTATAAAATAAAGCCGCTTCCCGCCGTCTGTACGCTTAGATCTTTAAAAACTATGCAATGGATTTTAATGCAGTTTTCATCAATAAACAAAGTGATTTAAGGGGAAGGTTTATATTTTTTATATATACATGCATATAGTAGAAAATTATATTAAAAAAGCATAGAATTTCAACTTTCCTAGCACAAAAAAAAACAAGAAATTAGCGATCATTCTACTTTAGTTGGCGAAATTGGGATACATGTCACCTCGACTTTGTATGGATTTTACCATATCGTATGAAGTCGGGACGGACAGCTAGTATTTTATATACCAGAAACAATCACACGAGTGTAAACAATAATAACAGTTTTCTACGCAATCGGAAGAACGATGAGTGTTTTTTCATTCGTGTTTTAGAAAAAGTTTCAATGTATAGGACAAAAGCCAAATAAACAACATTTGATTAATCTATGATATTCATTCACGAAAAAATAGCGTTTTGAACGTCGATAAAACTATTATCGGAAGTTTGGAAATAAAATGAAGGTTGATAAGTAGTTAAATGTAAACTCTTAGTAGTGCACGATATAGCTGAGCTATTAGAAAATCTAAGGTTTGTTTATCTTTATTCCTACTTCGATTGGAATAGGCTTTAGACAGATAGATGTATATTAAGATAACACTGTAATATATGGTATAATTAATCTTAGATTTTGAAGAATTTCATATATGATTAAAATTCAAATAATATTAGTCTATCGACAGAGCTATCCTTATTGTTATTTCGTAAATTATAATAATTGTTTTAGACGTAAATTATGTTAAAATACAAATTAAGCTTAAACAGTAACAAATGAAGCAGCGGTTTTACTCTTTACCTATTTATTTAGTTACATAAAACATTGAAATATAAGGTAACGATATGACTACGTCAAAAGTGGTATGAGTCAGAAATTAATGAATCCGTTTTTATTAATCATATTTCTAAAGTTATTTTTTAAATATATAAAAAGTAAAATACTTTTCGTAACGTCTGTCATGCAACGCATCGCTTTTTTATGGTATAGTTTGGCGGACGAGTGGTCACCACCGCCCATAGACAATGGAGTTGTAAGAAATTTTAACCATTCCTCACATCACCAATGCGCCACCAACCTTGGGAACTTAGATGTTATGTCCTTTGTACCTATAGTTACACTGGCTTACTCACCCTTCAAACCGGAACACTACAATACTGAGTACTGTTGTTTGGCGGTAGAATATTATCGCTTTACGTCATATTTATAATTGTTGTCTTTTGAAACGAATTATATTAGAACAAGAAATGTTGCATCAGAAAAAAGAACGATCAAAATATTATATGTACTTACGTTTACGTTCGTTTTTAAAACATTTTATTATAAGTAGGTCATTCCTTACAACGTGAATACATATAAATTATAAGAATTAAAATACTCACAAATCATAGTTTATCCCTTGTGCCAATTTTTTATTTGCATTTAACTATATCTATATATATTTATTTATAAGTTTCGAAATTAATTTTATTTAATATAACTTTGTTATTTTTTTCAAATCAATTGCAACGACCTTTACATCCAATCCAAATGAATATATATTATAATATATTTTCGTAAATCCAAACTCAATTCAATTAGATGTAAATACTTTTATTTTAACACAATAGGTCTAATCAGCACAATTATCCAAGTTGTACAATCAATCACCCTTCATTTTAAGATAACCCCGTTGAGCTCCCAGTCTGACACCTGTCTCCCTTCTTCGTTTTTTTTAACTTCTTTCTGTCACATCAAAATGTGCGCGATCATCCAATAGATCAGCTGAGCTCGATCGTGATTGGCTGCTTTTTCAACCAGCCAACCGCCATGCAACAGTGTTACCATCTCTAAATCAGAGTAACATAAATAAAAATCATCACAATATTAACATAAATATTATTATTTATAGTTTTTACGTTGCACGTAAATCATGCTATCAGTATGCTGAGATAATAACTATATTATATACAAGTATATACAACTATTGAGTAGAAATGTCCTTTAGATAGTTATGTTGTTACGATGTGAAAAATCCTTGCGTCACGTTTGTTATTTTTATATATTTTATATGATATAGTTAATATCATAACGTCACGTCTCGTCCTGGAAATATTTTAATAAAATTTAAATGTCAGTTATAAATAATTATTTTGTCACTACGATTACCTAATATAAAATAATTAATAGATTATAATATAAATGTCATAATGGTAAGGTTAAAACTATTAATATTTAGGAAGTACCTACATATATATGACTCTTAATTAAGATCAACTTATAAATGTTAGTAGGAAATCAGCCACGAATTATCCGTCACTTTTCCTCTAAAATATATTTAGTAGCCTCGTGTAAATGCAAATATAAATTTACTTGCATGAGATACGTGGAATAAAAATATATTTTACTCACTGGCACATGATTTCGCAATATTATTTCAAAACGAAAACTACTTGTCTGATACATATAAATTATCTAGAATATAATTCATTGTTCAAACTAAAACTAAATCTTTTTGAAACTTACATCTTTTTATTATTTAAAAGAATAGAATATGTATGTAATACAGATTGCAATAAAATAATCATAGAAATTAGTTTCTAAAGAAATTTCTAGATAGATAGATAGATAAGGTCGACACATAATTTATGTTGTTTTAAAGTCAGCTATAATAATGATTGCAGTATAACGTGAAACGTCACATCACTGTGTTATAAATTGTTCTTAAGATATATTACTTGTATAAGGAGATAGCGGAAGAAGCCTAGGTATTCCGAGCGGCTTACCTCTACATTGTGCCCTTGGTTTTATTTCATACAGCGATACGATACTATTTTTCATTTGTATCCTATTACAACGGGCTAAAGTCCAAAACGAAAATTCTAACAATCTCCAAAGCTGTGCTTGGAATTGTAATCTGTTTAACGAATCGTGAAGGTTAACATTTCTGATTTAGTAATCTAGAAAGAACCATAGAAACTTCGTAATCGCTGTACTATTTAAGTATAATTAGCCGAGTATTAGATATTTCAAATTCCAAAAACTCCCTTTTGATATTTTATCGCTCGAACCTTCAAAGTAACAGGTAGATTAAAATCTAAATTCAAAATGGCTACCGAATTCCGTCATTGCATTATCCGACATTTTGAATTCTTAAGGAGAATTGTTTATTCCAAATACTGATATTTTAATTTTACAAAATTAAATTGTAATGTTTTGTCGTCATAAATTTAATTTTATGCAAAGCTAGAGTCATAACTTTTTATATATTTCGCTTCTATTGGACTATGATATACCTATACTTGTTTATTTGATGCACTTGTGTTTTTCTGAAGTGCCTATGTGTATGCTAGAACTAGAACATTCGTATTAGATCGAATTTTAACACTGCATCAAAATAGATTTGTTCATTAACATCCAGTTTAGTATTTTGTGTAATTAAATACAAAAAATAAACTAAAAATATAAAAATAACGTATCATTTATGCAGTATAAAATAGTTCGTATTTTGTATTTGTAGTAATAACACAGATACTCGTTCGTGCCCATTACATAACAGGCTGCAGTCAAAGGTTATAAGTCTTTAGCAAATGAAAACTGTAGTAGGTTTTACATTTGCATTTTGTCATCAAATAGAGCCAAAAGAAGTTAATTTACTTCATTTAATTGAGGTATTTGACAAGATTATTAGAAGTCAATGCAGGAATCAAATATTTAATACATAGACATTTTTCTTTCGAGTTTACAATTCAAATAATTAACGACCATAATGTATTTGTAATTAATTTATCAAAGAGCATAAGTTTTATTAGCGTAAATCTGTAATCTGAATTAGACATATCTATAAATATGATTTAGATTTCATTTTAATTACAATTTTCAGGGCAAAGCGGTAATTAAATAGTGCACATAAGTCATAGTAGTCATAGTTAAGAAATAAAACGGACTTCAACGTCACTTTTGTGCTGTTTTCGACGAATAATAATAGAGGCACTTGCAAAAACTGCCTCACCTCAGACAGTTATAAATTCATGAGATAAAGACGTAAACAAGTGCTTTTTAACATGATCGTTGTTCGAAAGAAAAACAAAATTCAAAATTAGAATAATTTATTTCGAATGACGGCGGTTGATTTTTAAACATCTAGTAAGAGTATATATGCCGATTCGACAACAAAGGTTTTTATGAAACTAAACTGTTACTCACTATACGATTCGCAGAGCTCTGTATACCGTGAAGCGATAAATACTGTACAGGTTTAATAATCAACGATTCTTTGAATGCGTTTTTTTTTTACAAACACGATATTTATAGCCGTTTTATCATTAACGAGCCGAAATTATCAATTTCTATTTTCCTACGCGGGGGCCTTATGAATACATTTAGACACCTCTGCATATATTGGGAACAGTTATAAATAAACTTAATTCGATATGTATCGCCACAAAGAAAATATCATACAGAGTGAGAACATCGTGCAACATTATTCAAATAAATTTATTATGTAAATAGGGTGTTAAAAATATTTTATATAATCGGTACAATACGTAATATAGGAAACTAATATATAGATAATAGATATAGATAATATAGGATAATAGGAACGTTCCTACTTTTGTTCGTAGGTCATATAAAAGGACCAATGTCCTTCCTTGGGGTTCAATTTTGTTTCGTACCTATTTCCATCAAATTCGGTTCAGTGTTTTAGCATTGACAGACAGATAAAGTTACTTTCGTATTCATTATATTAGTATAGATTAATTCTCTCGCCTTAGATTGTTCAAAGCCGAGGAAATATTCCCGCAACTTATCCATATGTCAAGTTATATTATCTCTTCGCGGACACATTTAAATTAGTTTTATTTAAAGTGTCACGGGAATAAATGTTCGACCTCTTTCTTCGACTCATTGTTTGTCTGTTGTTTAAAACACGTGTCAATGTTTTACCTCAAACTAAACGACGCAATAACACTGAAGTGAAAAATCATGAAAGAAGTGCTGAGAGAACTACTAACTACGTACATGACAATGTTTTGGGGTTATTTGAGATTGTTTTTCAATTGTTTTTTTTTTTATTTTTGTGTCGTTTCGTTCGTAATGTAAATAGACAGAATAAATTATTATAATGCGTGTAAAAAAATATGTTTCCTTTTTCAGTAACAGATATTCGGACATTTCACTAACATTTATTTAAGTTTTATTATATGTATATTTCTCTAAGTTTATTGAAATTTATTCAAAATACATATATATTTATTAAACATCAAGATTTATTTTGTAACGAAAGCAAGTTTGCAATCAGTGTAAACATGGAATGTTAATTCCTGGATACGATAGCGGACACGCATAATTTACATACATGAAACCGTCGTAATTTTGTGACGAATTTTGTCTAATATGAAGATTTTATTATACAATTACGTAGATATCGGATGAAACTTGTTCTAACGTGATTTGTCCGCAAGATATATGAGATGAAATAAATGAATATATTACGTCAATTAGTACCCACGTAGATTTTCTTGTTTCGCTTTAATAAATATAGTTATTATAGAAATAGTCATACTTCAGATGTCCAAATATACATTCCAAATTATACATTTCAGTTTATTTTATTTGTTTTTCAGAACGGTGATCTTTGCATATCAATCCTTCATCCACCGGTGGACGACCCCCAGTCGGGCGAGCTTCCGTGCGAGCGCTGGAACCCTACGCAGTCCGTTCGCACAGTGCTGCTATCAGTCATATCTCTACTCAACGAGCCGAACACGTTCAGCCCGGCGAACGTCGACGCGAGCGTCATGTACCGCCGCTGGCGTGATTCCAAGGGCAAGGATAAGGAGTACGAAAACATAATAAGGTAAAAATATACAATACCACCCCCTAACTGTACCATTAATGGGCAAAGGCTTTATGCCCTTTAAAGGAGTAGGTTTGGACGTTATTCCACCGTGATTTTCCACAACGGATATGTAGATATAATAATATAGAGAAGAAGCACCGCTGAGCACGATTATGAATTTTAAACACAAATTAGATTCTTGCCCAGACTTAAACCGGAACATCAAGGTTCTCAGCTATGATAAAAACAATGGTTTAACTGTTTAAGAATCATGAACTAGTTTATGAAGGGATATGAGTAACTGCTACTAGTCGATCTACTCAAAATTTAGTATCCCGGGGCTTTAATGATATCAAAGTGTCATGGTAACTAACCTGATGCTGCAAAATCAACTGGAATCTGCAGGACCCCAACTCCTCACCGACTTACAGCAAGGATATCGCCATTGAACTTATTGGAATAACCTCAATGAAAAGGTTACAGACAAATGTACTTTTCGAGTATATGTTGAGGGGATCCATATATTCTATACCTTAAGACATCTTGGTTTACAAATTATAGGGTAATGTTCCATTTTCGGTGTCGAATGTCTAATATCGTGTAAATGACCTTAAGTTTAAATGTATCTTCTTAATTTATTCCATTGTATGTTTGAAATAAAGTAATTGATTCACGATACATCGTAAATTTATAAATTTATGGTAAACAACGATTCGTTTCATTTGTTTAAATAAAGATTGTTTTTGTAATTAGGATGATTTACACACCATTACAACAAATATGTCCCATTTTGGTTAATGTACAGTTAAAAAGATTAAAACCGTTAAATGTTTCGAAAGAACGATTAAAATTGGTTTGACCTGGAAAATGTTATGTCGATGTGTGATGTATTTTTTGTTGTATTTCTCATATCAATCGTTGTACCGATATAATATATTCAATTTAATTAGAATATCACGGATACAATCCTAACAATTCTGCAGCTTGATAGAAACTCTCTTGTTTAATTAACATTTAGCATGTACCGTATGAATTTATTAACAGTTCTTTTTTTTTTATCTGTTTATAGATTTTCGAAACACCATCGGCATATTCACAAAATATTATTAAGTAAAAGTAGGAAACAAATTCTTGTACAGTGTGATACACCACTACAGGCGTTTACATTATTACTTTCAATTTGACATTATTGAAACCAACTTTATTTTAAATATAAACAGAATATAAATTCTCAAAATTTAAGGACGTTTGAAAAACGGTAAATACGTTTTTAAAACTATACGCTACAATCCGTATTGATTTAGTATATAACTTGGATGTATTGTCAATACGAGTCGAGGAAAACATTTTGTAATTCAACATTTCAGAAATCGTAACATTATCAGATAAAATGATAACACATTTCCTTATAGGATTAAGTATAATAATAGTTTAATTTATATGTATTGTCTATTACAGAAAACAAGCTCAAGTGGCGCGCATAGAAGCAGAGAAAGAAGGAATAGTCGTACCTTTAACATTAGAAGATTACTGCATTAAAACACAAGTGAAATCGACGACACAAGAACCACAGGTAGGCACTACATTCTCTGAACCACATTTAGATATACATACATTATATCTAGGGATCAAGGGGAAAACATAGATAGGCATAACATCTTAGCTTCCATGATTGGTGGCGCTATTGTCTATGGTCAGTGGTAACAACGTACCATCAGGTCCATAAATACGTCCGCCTGTCTTTATCATAAAAATGGGCTTCTTGGAATACTTGTCGCCTCTGATGGTGTGCCACTGTAAAAAAGATAAACCAAGAGTGTTTACGCATTGTCAGCCAAGGGATCGAAAGCGTTAAGTTGCTTGTGCTTGTTATTAAAATAAATATCGCTGTTTCATAGTAGGATAACATATACAATATGTGATAATGTTGTTAATAAGAAATAAAATTGTAATTAAAAAAATATATATTTAGCACATTATATTTTTTTTTTGACAGTAAATCTGGCGTACTTAAATAACGAAAAGATTTTGAAATTATATTTTAGTGATATATAAAAATGATTAAAATAGCTGTTAACAATGAAGGCTTTATATAATTCAACATATACCTATATGATATCTACTATATATAACTGATATATATCTATATCTGATCCTGATGATCGAGTATAAATGCCACCGATTTATTCACATTTTAATGTGTATGTAAACTTAATAATATAAATATATAGAATGTTATCAATCAATCGTAATTTTCTTTCAGTTGGACATGACAGACTTCTATGATGATGACTACGACGACCTCGACACCGACTCCGAGGAGGAGTTGGAGGGGGGTGAAGACGGCGACGACAGCGGCAACGGCGAGTCGTGATACGTCACAGAGATCTCATGCGACGGACGGACGACAAGGAAAATATAATATTACATATTGGCATTTGTTATTCTTTAAAACTGCATCTCGACAAAGATAAAATTGCCAACTTTTGTAGTGTCAAAAGTTTATGTAATTGTCAATCGCAAAAATTGTTAACTATGCCATTGGCAATGCACTATAAGAATTTAAAACAACTTAGAAAAAACATTGCCCTAGGTGTCTAGCCCTAGATAGATGGATTGAAACCAGTGTACCGATAAAAATATCAGGCCTCTAAACTCACTTGCCACATAGTTTAAACTTATGTCAGCATTTAAACTGATAAATAGGGGTGCGTTTACATAGCAGTGACTCAAAAGTAAGTCTATCAAATTAAATAAAGATAAAATATTTTGCCCCTGGGGGCTGAGTTAGCTTTAGATGGTGCAGCGCACCTTGCCCTGTGTAGTTATGCCACTGAATATGTAAATTTGCATGTATCCGTGTAACTTATAAAAGCAACAGTAACAATAATAATGGAGCAAGTGCTTGACCAAAATAAAATATTTCTAGGTGATGTTAAAATTATTATGTTAGCAGAGTTATCATCAATCAAAGAAAAGAGAGAAAATTGTTAATGTCAACTGTCACTTATGTAGTCTTATGTCACTTATGTATATATTTTATTGTAATGAAATTACCCTAAAACTTGCTCATATTTGTCCTATATAGAAGTTGAAATAAACAAAATACATATTTTGTTTTAAACTCGGTAATCACTGCCAAGACAGATAAATTATTAGTATATGGTCATAAACAATTTTCATCTTTTGTACCACGCAAAAGACTACATAATTCTTAAATAATAATATTCCGCAAAATTGATATTATAACATATAAGGGAACCTGTCAATATTTAAAATACAGTATTGTATTAAATAGTACATAAACTGTATTCATATTCTGCTTAAATATACAAGTAATTGTAAAATTATTATGAAAATATAACTATGGCATGCTGCCTATTGATATTCAACTGTATCTAAGATGAAATATTTTATATAATGACTCAGTCAAATGCCAATTTTAATATTATTCATCAAAAAGTCCGCCTCTAGCCAAAACTTAAACATGTATAGCTTAATTTTCGAATATCATCCAATAAGTCATTTACTTTTTTTATTATTAGTTCCCTTGATATTAGGGCCTAGAAAATATTGTAGACCAATTATTTTGAAATAGATTTTTTTAATTTTAATAGTACATAATGTTTTATCCACTACAGGAAGTGCTTGTATGATTTATTTAATCATAAAACATCTTTATAATTTAAAAATGTATTAAATTATAATTTGATTTAATTTAAATGTATTAATTTTATCTTTTTTTTGACACTAAAAAATAATTAAAGCAATATCGTTTTTTTTTTTATTATTTCAAACAGAAAAATGAATGCATCACAGTTTTATTTATTTTTCTATGAAACAATGTATATAATGCTGCTTTAGAGATTTTGAATGATGGTATCAAAAATTGTACAGAGATTAATTGATTGTAGTATTCAATTATTGTTCAAAAGTAGGTGTGCTCAAATCGAAAATGTATGATAATACTAAAAATAAATTCAATACCTTCTAGGTTATATTCGCAGAGTACATACATATATTACTTTAATGATACATTAACAAAATTATTTAATTAAAAAAAAATGTAGTTTTAATGGCTAGTATACTAAGCTAACGTTATACTTAAATATATAAGTTGATCAACAATTATAGATTATTACATTAATTACTCTCTAAAAATTTGGCTTATATAATTATACATATGGAATAATTAGCCGCATACATAACTTATTTTAAGTATTATTCTCATTTATTCCAATAAGTGGTCCTATTAATATGAAATATTTGAAATATTATGGATATTATTAACTTTGTTTTGGCAATGAACTACATAAACAATATTAAAATCAAAGTATTTTTGTTAAAATTTACTTGAATATCTGTTTTGACATAAAATCTAGTTTATAGGACAATGTACACAGGGATAAATAAGAATAAACTTATATTACAATGTACGACGCTTTTAATTTAACAAAACATAGTTTGAACTATTGTATCTGTATCACTCCTTAATTCCTCCCCCCTCATCTTTTAAATATTGTATTTTGTTTAACGTTTGGACTTAAGATAAGTAAAACGATCATCGCTGTTCTTTATTTTATTTCAAATAGAAATTTATGAAAATCGTCCGAAAATAAAATTGTAATTTAGTTTAAGTAATTATAAGTGGTTTGGAAAATTACTGTAGGAGGTCAAAAATATGTTAATTGCGTAATAAACTGCATGTGTTTGGATGCGATTTTGATTTTTTCTCATAGAACCCAACTTTATCCTTCTACTGCTGAACCTAATAGAAATTTTCGTGAGCTTTGAAAAAAATAAGTGATTTTATTTAATTCATGAGCACATTTATGTGTACAGTTAAGTTAAGACGTGACAGTCAATTTTATCGCTTAAAAATTTGAATTTTGAGATGTTAAAAAACAGCAATTAATAATGTAGACACATTTCATCTAAAACGTTTAGCTTGAAAATGTCCAAAATCTAAGTTAACACAGTACTTGATGTAAGTACATAATTATATTAAAATACAGAACATCTATCATATCATATCCATAATCCACAACGTATACTGTGTACATTTTGCAAGCACTCATGCTGGTTCAGTGCTCCTTGGTAAGATAAAGATAAGTATCATTTTAGTAAAAAATAAAACTGGTATCGCATAATTTAGAGGACAATTTAAGAAAACATACTAAAATTATCAAGGCCAGTGTATCTACACTAAAAAAATGTAGTAGTATTTGCTTAGTATAGTAGTTACTCATTTAAAGTGACATTTGCCACTTGTCATTTACTTGACGTTCGACGTTTTAAGTCATTGTTATTAATAATCAAATTAAACTACTTAGTTGTAACAAAAATAAAATATTAGTTCTGTTAATTCTACAATGAGTTGCCTTAGTGATTTATCGCAATCTAGTGAATATTTAAGTTTTCGAAGTAGTATTCCATTACGAAAAATAGCTGTTGATACAGATGGCTCCAAGGTAAACAAACAACTTTCAAGTTGTCTTAGTAGTGTATGCACTTACAACATGGAACATAATTATATTTTCTTCGCCATTTCAGACTTGGAAAATATTTGATAGTGGTCCGAAATCTGTTAACTGCCCCCTTGTTTGTTTGCCACCAGTCTCGGGGACTGCTGACATTTTTTATAAACAAATAATGGGGTTGACAACTAGAGGTATTCGCGTAATAGCAGCTGAGCCTCCACCTTATTGGAACTTGAAAGAATGGTGTGATGGCTTCAAACGACTCTTAGACTACATGGAATTAGATAGAGTACACATTTTTGGAGCATCTCTGGGTAACTTTTATATAGAAAGAGATATGTTAAAGAATTAAATACTTTACTTTATGTTATTTATATTTATTTTCTAGGTGGTTTCATAGGACAAAAGTTTACAGAATTAACAAAAAATTGTCCCCGTGTTGCATCTATAATATTATGCAACTCATTTACTGATACATCTATTTTTGAATATGACGATTCAGCAGTTCTATTTTGGCTTCTACCATCCTTAGTCTTGAAGAGAATGTTAATGGGAAACTTTACAACTGACAAAGTGGATAAAAGAATTGCAGAATCCATTGATTTTATGGTTGAAAGAGTATGAATAACAGTTAAAAATTATTTGCTTAAATGTCTTTTGCCAAGATTTATAAAGTTAACATCTTTATATGCTTATTTCGTAATTCTGAATTCAATAAATACTTACTAATTACAACTCATTTGTTTATAGCTAGAATCACTTACGCAAACAGAGCTAGCATCAAGATTAACACTTAATTGCATGCCATGTTATGTACAACCTCAGTTGCTTAGAGATTTGCCTATAACAATAATGGATGTTTGGGATGAAAGTGCCCTAAGTTCAAGAGTTCGTGAGGATCTGTACAAATCATACCCCCATGCTAAACTTGCTCATTTAAAAAGTGGAGGCAATTTTCCTTATTTGAGTCGAAGTGATGAAGTCAATTTGCATTTATTAGTAAGTATAGATTAATATTGTTTATTTCTATGATTGAAAATAATAGTATTTATAATATATATATGTATAGATAATAATTATGAAAATAATTGTGATTAATTTACTCAAATAGTTTTTTGAAATAATTACATTTCCTTTTATTATGAAATTAAAAAACATCTAGGCTAGATAAACTAGCCATGTTATAAGTATAGTGCATTAGATTAACTCTAATAATATGTTTATTTTGTATATAATTTAAATCTTTGTGCTAAAAATATTCAATCTATTTTAGATACATCTGAGACAATTTGATGGCACTGAGTGCATGGCGTCATATATTAGTCTACATAAAGTATCAGCTCCGCAAAGTCAACCTGAGGAAGGAACTGTAAGCTACTTTAATCAAAAAGATAAATTTGTTAAGATAACATAATTGAAATAACTTAAGTCATTCCATTTTTATACATTCCTCAAGAAATCATTTTATTTTGCATTTAAAGTCACATGAATTATATTATATAAAATATATAATGATATTGTTATGGTTTCATAAACCATTTTTATATAAACTTAGATTTAAGGAATTTAAAAAAAAATTATTCATAAGCAATTGTAAAAATTGTATAGACGACATACATAGTTGTATGTAAATTAAAATAGGGACGCAAATTATAATATGGTGCTGATTCAAGTGCAATCACGATTGCCTAGATATCTAGACAGATCTTTATTCATATAATAGATCTAATTATATTTTTAATATCAGAAAAAAAACCCTAATATAAATAAATTTCTGACAATTCTAAAATACTTGCTATCCCTTCTAACTCCAAATGAGAAAAAGACACATGTTCTGTTAAAAATTTTTAGGAATTACGTACTAGATCATAGTCAGCACCGACATGTTATGCATTTTTTGTATTGATATGTTTTGGGAAATAAACATAATAAATCATTCAATGCTTAGTTTTATTTAGTAACAGGCATATTTATTCTTAACAATTCTATTTTTTTTTGTCAACTATATTAAATTGTTCCTTTTCTTTTTGTGCTTGCAATGCTTTCTCCCTTTCTTCGTCATCAGAGTAATATTCTGCTAAATTGTCATCTTCATTTGGCACTGGCTGTCCGGATAAAGTTGTTCCTTTTTCATTTAATGCACTTAATTTGAATAAAGGATCATCATACATTATATCTGGAACTATCGGTTCTCCATGAGGTACTTGTTTATTGTGTGAGGCCACTGTTGAATATATTGACATAGCCTGGAAATTTGTTTATAATGAATGAAACATTTACATTATTTTGTGATATTTGATTATCAGTTGGTCATAATTCACTTGTGTTATTGTAATACTCTAATGTACGTTGGAAAAAATATATTTGCGAATTTCGAATGGATTTAACATTATAGTTTAACATTATAGTTACCTGGCCAACCAAATTAGTAACATCTCCTGCGTTAGCGGGCAATATGAGTGTATTGGTTGTTCTCGCAAGCTTGTTGAAGGCTGCTACATACTGCTCTGCAAGTGTCAGAGATGCTGCGTTTTTGCTTTCCTATGTGAAAAGTGAAGAAGAAAAAAGAGAAAATAAAATTGTAATAATTCCACGAAATAAGTAATAACTGCTAGTAAATAGCGCAATGGTTAACGGCCCGCCTAGCGATGTAAAAAGTCGCAGGATCGATCCTGATCCCTTGGGCTAATGTCGTCCCTACTCCTAACACAAGTGATAAGCTTAAAAGGAATTTAATTTGGGGCATTGCTAGTATTTAAAAAAAAAAAACTTTAATGAATGTACATATTTTTTTGTATTATAATTATATTCTTTCATTTCAATATGGACTTGTAAGAAATATAAAGCATTCCTTAAATTAATTATCAATGTGCATCCATCCATGGAATCTAAGGTGGTTTTAATTTTACTGGCTCCCCCTCGTCTTTCAATATGGGCTTCTATGAATCTATATCTGAGAAAATCCTGGAGTTACATTTTATCATTTTGAAATATTGTTATTTCATTATTGTAAATCTTCTATTGTTAAAAGTAACTTAGTTTTTTCTTAAAATATCAAAAATTAAATGTATTTATGATATTAATATGTAATTATTATTAATAAAATATATGATATTAATGTGTAATTGGTTTGTTTAGATGAAATAGTATACCGGTTGTGATAGTGCACTAGCAATCATTGTCAGTCCCCGAGCTCGTGCTTCTGCCACAGCCAACATTGCTTGAGCCTCTCCCGATGCCTTGTTTATCTGTTCTTGTTTCTCTGCCTCTGTGAATGAAAAAAAAAATTTTTAGGTTGTGTTAGGAAAACATTTTTAAAGGTAACTTAAAATTAGGTTTTCAATTGAAAACGTTAATTACATAATTTCATTATTAATAAATACTAGGTGAACTTGCGGCTTTACTCGCCCAAAATTTATAAAATATAAATATTTTATTTTTTGGTGAGTTAAAGTCTATGTCCTTCCTCGGGACTCGAAACTATTTCCATATCAAATTTCATCTCAATCAGTTCGGAGTTGTTTTCGCAGTTATATTATTAAAAATGAATACATATTTTTTAAATGTATCACTGGCTGGTTAACTTCGGTTTAAAATAATTCTCTACGAGACGTAATGCGCTTGCCAATAACGGATAATAAGGTAAATGTACGAAAATACCGACACCACATAATGAGCTAGACAATAAGCTGTCTCATTTCTAAAACTAGTCGTTATTCATTTTGAAATAATATTTATTTGAAACAAATTTATGTAATATTATTTAGATGCTTTAGCAATTTGACATTTTTTTTTTATATAATAAACGATTCTGTTTGGATGATTCCTACACACTCACGTAATATTACATAATTACGCAAAATGATTAAATGATAATAGTCATATTAAATTGGTCAGCGAAACGGGCGAGTAACAACTCTTAAACCAAATATCAAAAACAATCTTATTTACCTGATGCCAGTATTCTAGCCTGTCGCTTTCCCTCCGCTACATTAATGTCAGCGGCACGGACACCCTCAGATTCTAAAATAGCAGCTCGTTTTCGTCTTTCTGCTTCAACTTGCATCTGCATAGCTTCATGAACTCTAGTTGGAAGTTTTATATCACCTAAAAAAGAACGTAAATATATTTACACAATTTTGATTGAAATTATCTATTCCGGAGGGTTAGTGAGTCAAGGTAACTATGGGCACTAGGGACATAATATTGGTTTAGGTTTGGTCGATTATTTTCCAGTATTTTAAATTTAATTAAAAAATATCCCGAGGCTCGGGGTTCAAAACTCAAGCAATTCTCAGTGACATCTCCAAGTTTAGAAGCTATTGGTTCTGTACCTGTATTCTGGTTGTGTCGAGCTGACGTCCTAGCAGGTATAAGTGTAATTAAATAAAGAGTATATCTGTGTTTGCTAACAAACTTAACCACTATAATATCTCCAGCGCACTTGGTCATTCTCCTTTTAGAAATGGTGCAGACTGATCTTGATCACAAGAACATAAACTATCATAACCACCATTGTTCTTAGAAGAAAATGACTATAAATATATTACAATTAGAAATTGCGGTTCAAATTAACCGAAAAATTAGAATTTAAAAGGAGAAAGGTCATAAGTGTGAAAAAAATAAAAGATTAAGCATGCAGCTCCGTAGACTATAAGTGAAACTATTTAAATATATATAAAATTATGAATAGCTTTTTCTCTCAAGATCACATCTTTCTTCCCTGTTATGTAAAGAAATATGCCTAGACTCAATGTGTCCTGACTCAATTCTATTCTCTATTCATGTCCATACATCAACTACCAAATCAATACTTAAAAAAAAAAAAAAACTTAATAATCATTAAGGTGAGGGACAAGTTGGTACAAATCAGATATATACAAACAGATATCACATAGTGGTTCAAAATGTTCTAAATTCTGAGAGCAATTACTTTAAAAGTAATTATTTTATTATTATTTTATAATATATATTTTTTATAATTGATAAATGAATTTCACATAGAGAAATGTCTACTAAGGTAACATAAAATTGTACTACTATTTTAAAACAATAAACGCAAAATATATCACATAAGCTACTTACGTATTTCATATCTCAGACATGTAATACCCCAGGCTTCACTTGCTTTGTTAATTGCATGGACTATTGATACATTGAGAGATTCCCTTTCTCTAAACACCTTGTCGAGTGATATTTGTCCCAATTCAGAACGCATAGTTGTTTGAGCCAGCTGTGTTATCGCAAACTCTGGATCTTCCACACCATAAGATGCTATTAATAATAGGAATAAAAAGATTGAATATTAAAACCAATTTTGATTTACATTACATAAGCAAAAGAGCAAATAATAATATGCGCCTTTAAAGACAAATTAGTAATTGTATATCCATTTTTCATAATTAACATAACAATGTAGATAAATATCTCTTAACCTTAAATGGTAGCTTGCAGTCTTTGTACCTTAGTTTTATTGTAAAAATAGCTCTGTATGTTTTATAAAACTATTTACTGCAGTGAATAAAAATATAAATCATCTTATACCCAGTAATGAAGGAAAACATTATGAGGAAATCTTCATGGGTCAGAATAAATCTCTGTTAGATTTGTTTACCAAACCTCATTGGAGCCTTATGATACCAGTTGTCTTTAGCGGCTTTACTAATGTTTTAGGGGTTTGTAGTAGTTTAACATAAAAAAGAGTAGCTTATGTCATTCCTTAAGATTCAAGCTTGCTACATATCAAACTACATCAATTTTGTTTTAGTAGCTTGGCCGTAAACAAAGTTTTGCATTCATATTAGTATAGATAACCTTTGCGAAATTTGATATTGTCAGTTAAGACCAATTTATTTTTAGAGGTGCATTAAAGGTTTTAGATTAAGATAGAAAGTACTTCATTAAGGTAATACAATATTTACCCAAATATGGATCAATTATCCTTAAGTACAACACTCCATCAATACTAAGTGTGACATTATCAGATGTGATTGCACTTTGCTTCGGAACATCTATTGCTATTTCTTTCAAACTTTGTACATATTTAATCTTGTCTACCACAGGCCAGAGCAAATTTAACCCTGGTTCAAGTATTCTATGGAATTTTCCCATTCGTTCAACAATCCATGCCTAGAAATGACATTCAAAAATATTTTTTATAATCTTCAAAGTAATTTTTTCATATATTAGTAGTATTATAGTATTGATAACTGATAAACGTAATTAAAATAAAAAATCACCTTGGATGTTATAGAATTATTCTTTATACCAGTATGATATTGTTACATTAAAAAAATTTACTAACCTCTTGTTGAGGAACAAACATAACAATAGTATTGAGTGGAGTCGTTGAACGATGTCTCACAGCTGTGATTCCGCACAATATACGAGCTTCATTTTTGTATTCTAACTTAAAACCACTCTAGAAATTGTAAAAATAGTAAACATTTAAATAATTCTCTACACATTTTAATATAATTTATCTGAGATAATACAAACTTTTAGAGGAAGAACTCTTGAGAAAAGAAATCTCGTGCGTGAAAACATTTTTTTTGTTTAAATAGAATATCAGCAATCGTACCACATTAAATATAATCAATATATCCCATTCTTTAAGCTAAATACGGCTGAACACAATTTCTTCGAATGACAGTTTAGTGTTTGGCAATTGTCATTAATGTCATATTGTCATCCCGAAAATGTCACTAGATATTTTTTTTTATAACACGAAGACCGCTGTAACAACATTTAAAAAAAACAAATTAAATTAGCCAAAACAATTTACCGTTACTTTATAGATTTTCATATATTTATTTCACATATCAATCAATATTTTATATATTTATTAATTCAACCATAAATTGAAAAAATCTGAAATCGTTTATGGATCATTAAAATGTGATATTTTGTTTATTAATTAAAATATTTACAACAAGCAAGTAAAACAATACTTCTATAAAGTTATTATTAACAATAACTATGCGATACCTTGGAAGTTGCAATAATAGTTTGATCGATAATTATCATTAGCGACGTAATGGTCTTAAATTTTTATATTAAAACTTATTTAAGTTACAATTTCAAGATCCAAAAACATGCATAAAATAAACAACAAATCTATGGAAGGAAGTGATAATAATAAAAATGGGTATATTGCTCGGTTAAGAAGATTGAAAATACAAGAAGGAATTCTGTCTTCAAATGTAAACAAGGCATACGACGAATGTCAGGACGTATGTGACGGAAACTACAAATATAATAAGGATAAAAACTTTAAACAATATTTAAACAAATTAAAAGATTCCTATGTCAATATGAAAAACTTATATGAAGACATAAAAGTTAAAACCAATTTTGAAGAAAAAACCTTAGAAGTGATCGGTTTGTTACCTCATTAATATTTTTATTTATATTTTATCAGATAATCTGAGTTTTTAAGTACTGTAAGATACCGTGAGTAGATACAGGATAAAAATATTTTTTGGACATTTTTTACTACATTTATTTAGGATACCTAACATATTATATACATATAGCGTACATAGTTAGAATATGATGCAAAAAATTATACAACATTTTATTTTTTTAATTTTTAGAAATCGAGGATTTAAAAAAAAATATTTTAGAGCTTGAAGAAAAAATAAAAAGCTTTAAACAATTTTTAAGAAAAGAATTAAATTCAATTCAAGCTGAAGAAAGTGCCATTGTGGAACAGGTAATATAATTTAGGAAATAATTATCCTTTTTTTAAATAATGAAATAAGTAGGTGTTTATATTCTTTAACATTTAATAATAATGTTTAATTTAAGGTTAATAATATACATTTTGAAGAAATGAAAAGTGTTGAAAATCTAAAAATAAAAAAAAAGACGTATACGGAAATTATTCCTAGTCCAGTGCGATTTATGATCAAATGTCCTTTCAAATGTGTAGTAAGTAGTAATACCATAATTCTATCCTACAGTGAAATTGACCAATACCCAAAATATTGTTTTGGGTAGAGGTAAAAAAATTTTGCAACTTATCTTAGCAGTTGTTTCATATATTAAAAATTAGGAAGTCCATCAATTTCAAGAGTTCATGAAGGCTAGCCCTAACCGTTGTGGCGGTTGGAACGAGTATAACCACAATATATTTGTTAAAATTTGGGATAAATATAATGGAAATTTGGTATTTACATCAAAATCTAATGGCGATTATTCAAGCGAACTTTTGCAAGAATTTATAGGCGAAATCTTACAAAAAATTGCAGGTAAGTAATTATTTATTAATTTGATCGAATATAAAAATATAATATAACATAAAAATTGAATTTAAAAAAAATACATTTCGCATTGTAAAAAAAGCCTTAATTGTTATTTAATTTTATTACTTGTCTACTAATGTGTAATTCTACTATCGACAGTAATAACTAGTATTTAATAGAAATAGTTTTATTTCAATCTAATCGTGAATTTAAAAAAAAAGGACTTTCGTAGGTAATTTATATATTCCACGTATTATTCGAGGGATGACTGTTTCAATAAGTTAGTAGAAAGTGGAGTCAAAATATAGTTTAGTGTACATTTGCACGTAGTAATTTAAAAAAAAATCAACCAACACTTATTTCGGATGATACGTCCAAATAAATCAAAGTGATTAGTGTAAATGAGCCTACGGGTAGTACATTGCACGGTGTACCTAACCTGCGTATTGCGTAAGTCTGTTTTCCGTATATCTGCTACGGAATCTGCTGCTTTCAGGCGGCTGTAGTAGCTATGACATGATACATTTTTATACCATTGTTTAGATGCAAAATTTGAAGATATTAATTCACATATCGAATGGTATTCGCAGTATATTAACCTTAAAATGTGCCAAAAAAAAGCTCTTGATAAATGGAAGGAAAATAAGATCAAAATTAAAATGCCGTTTCGGGATGCTAAGGTACGTAAATATTTCTTCCCTCGATTTAATGATAAACTCAAACATGTGCACAATTGTATTTTAAATATAGACCTCATAGTTTTACACTCCGTTTTACATATTAAAATCAATTTACAATATGTTTGTTTACAGAAATACAAAAGTATAAGTAATCTGGCTAGTGATGTGATTGGTTCAGCTTCAGGTAAAACACCCAAGCAAAAAATAAAATTCAGTTATAAACATGTTATCATCTTCGCGATCGTCGGTTATTGTTGTTATCATTTCTCTATTGGGCTGCTACTTGAATGTATTAAAGGATGTAACTACTTATCATTGTGAACAGGATGAGGCTTATTTAAATAATCTCTCACATTGTCATTTGATCGTAACTATTATAGTAGATACAATATGTTTACATTACATTGCCATAGCTTTGGACCGGTAACATCTGTAACCAAGATAAACATTTCAGATATGAATAAAGGATCAAAACTCGTCAGTTCTCTTAATTTACATTGGTGAGAGTCCCTATAATTTACGATGGCACGGTAAATTTAAAACAAAAACTGATTGAATATAAAAACGTTTCAGCAATTTATCTAATGTCAAACGTGGTACTATAAATTCACCAAGTACATTAGAAGTTTCAAAGTTGGTGTATTGTACTTAGCAGTGGATGAGCAGATGTGAAAGTGTGAAAGAAATTTCTAGATCCGAATCTGATATTGAAAATGTTTCGAAATAGTAATTTTATACACTAACAATAACGTAATATGAAGTTTTTCTTGCAATCGATAATTGTAATACTACTTCTGTTTTTATTTTCAGACGTATACCATCTTGGAGTTTAAGTCTCGAATCTGTGGATAAAAGTTAATAAATTAAAAGGTAATTAAAGCCTAGTGAACATGACTTCATTTGGGCGAGTTACGCGTGCGTAGTGATTTCGCTTTGTTTGACCAAATATTTGCTGTAAATTTGCCAGTTTTACAAATAACATTCACATAAACTGAGCACTCTAACTTTATTGTTATCAAATTATTTATTATTTCACAAAACGCGAAACAAAAGTCCAGTGTAATGCTACTGAACGTTCTAAGTTTGTGTGTATAGTTTACTATTTTGATGTGTAACTAAAACCAATAAGTGGACAATCCATATATTTACTCTTTGAATTATTTTTTATACTGATACTAAATAAAACAAATACATTTTAATAGATCTTCTGATGACGGACAAATGATTGATATTTGTCCAAATATCAATCATTGTCCAGATCTCAATTTGTCCGTAATGTAAATTACAAAGAATGATTTAAGTAAAAAAAAAACAATACGTGTATTCAAACATGCTAGATCCGAGTGAAGTGCTTATGCCTGCACTACACTTGGCTAGTTACGAATAAATATCACAGAATAACATACGTTATTTCATGAACAAAATAATACATTATTCGATAAAATTATTAAAAGGCGTACTATTAGTAAGGTGAGGTCAGTATTTGTGAGCAAAATTTACTTAAACTTGCTATGTAATTTTTACAACAAAACGGACTTATTAAAAATGTGCACTGTCAGATTATTTTACAGATTATACATTATCAGCTGACGATTTGTCTCGGTACTTGTAAGGTTAGGTCAAGTCAAAGATAAATGACAAATAGCGCAATGTTCAAAATGAAAGATAAATATGTCAAATAAGCTGTCTATTTTTCTTAAAACATTTTCGAAATATAATTGATCTATAATTTTGCTAACAAACCATTTGTACTAGTAAAATTAAGAAATATACACCACTTTTAACAGCATGTGTTAAGTTTATATATTTTTTAGATATATTCAACAAAATAATTGCGGGTTATATAATCAATTCTTCTTAAATTCTATTTTATGAAATAATATTACTAAAATGACTTCAAGATGTAGATTGTTATGGCGACGATTTTTGCAATTAAAAAAAGTTAACTATACAGTAGTTCCACGAGCTTTTACTCATGTCCCCAAAAAAATATCACTTCCATGCACTCTTGGATTTTCATTGCTAACCCTAATTGGCTTGGAAAAGAAGTTAAATGCAGAAGACGAGTTGATATTATCAATAAAACATTGTGTACTGTTTATTCAACGGAATGAATATGATAAGGCTGAACAACTCCTCCATGTTGCTTTGAAACAGGCACAGCAAATACAACATCAGTTAGGTATAACATACATTTACGATGTGATGGCCAATTTAGCACTAGAAAGAGAACAGTATGACAAAGCTAAGAAGTTATTTGTAGTTGTATCACAGAGGATTATGGCTGATGGAGCAACGGAAGATGACCTTCGAGTAATTCACATCAGTGTTAAGTTAGCAAGAATTAGTCATATGAACAAAGAATATACAACAGCACAGTTAGGATATGATTGGTGTTTAAATAAACTCAATAGTGCAGTTTCTATAAATCCTACAGAAGAAAATGTAAAGCTCCTAGCAATGGCTGAAGACTGGTATGGTCGTTTATTTTTAGAATGTAATAAAGATGATGTAGGCTTACGCTACATGCAGAGCGCGTACGAAAAAATGACATCTTTGTCAGATACAGAGAAAGAACATTTAGTCATACAGTTAAATGATCTTGGTACTGTTTGTGTAAACATCGGCAAAATTGACGAAAGTATTGAATATTTCACAAAAGCTATTGATCTTGGTAAACAAATACCTGATTTCGAAGATTTAGGTGTGTTCTATGTTAATTTAGGTAGAGCATATTTAAAGAAAAATATGATAGATGTTGCTAGAAAGTCATGTGGACATGGATGGAAGTTAGGAGTACTCATGAAGAATAATGATGTAAAACATGAAGCAGAACTTTGTATTCAAGAAATAAAAAACATGACTTAATCATATTTTGTTTAATTTTATTATTACTTATCAATGAAATGCAAATACAAGCAAGTTGTACCCTGTGACATTTAAAATATTAATAGTGGTATTTGAAATAAAATTTAAAATATAGTTCACATAATATAAAAATATGTACAAACTAATTTGAGAGACTCAACTAATTTTATCTAGATTTATGTTATTCCAAACATCATTTATGACATTATTATCAAACATTTTTCATAAGAAGTAAAGTTAAATGCAAAAAAATATTTTTTAATGATTTTTCTTATCTTTAAAATTTAATATCTTAATTACTATTACTTAGCACTATCTTTTGTTACACTGAAAGGTTCAGAAATGATTTCAGCATGAGTATTGGTTATGACAACATCCTTGACTGGTCGGTCATTAGTACCAGTGACTGTCTTCTCAATCTTACGAACAACATCCTGCAAAAAAACAAATATTTATAACTACACCTTGTAACAATACAAATATTCAGGCTATTTTTATGGGGACTGCATTCTTAGCAATAAAATTATGGCTGATAATACAGTAGTATTTTAATTGCTGTGTATTTTGAGCAGTCTTAAAATAATAATAAATTGTTAATATATTAAATTATTTTTAAATATACCTAATAGATATAATTTATTACAAGTCATGCATAGATATTTGAATAAATACATACCATGCCTTCAAGTACTTTGCCAAAGACAACATGTCTGCCATCTAACCATGGGGTCTTAGCTGTAGTGATGAAGAACTGGGAACCATTAGTATCCTTTCCGGCATTAGCCATAGACAACCAACCAGCACCATAGTGGCTCAACTTGAAGTTTTCATCTTCAAAGCGTTCACCATAAATGCTACGACCTATGAAGAAAATAAATAAACATTACTTCGATTGTTAAATAATAACAATTTAAAAACATAAATTCCTAGAGCCTATTAAAAAGTTTATAACTTTATTAATTGTGAACACTTTGCAATAAACCAATTAAAAAAATTGTACATATTTAATAAGACTTATAAGAAAAAAAATGCTGAACTATTTTTAAGGAAATAATATTTAATATATAATTACCTCCTGTTCCATCTCCTTTAGTAAAGTCACCTCCTTGGATCATAAAGTTGTCAATGACTCTGTGGAATTTGCTACCCTTGTAACCTTCACCCTCAGGTTTTTGTGCAAGCTGGTAGAAGTTCTCAACAGTCTTGGGAACTGTTTTACCGAATAACCCAATGACAACAGTACCCACAGGGTCATTCCCTATACTGATATCAAACTTAACCTGTTAAAAAAAGATTTAGTAAAAGTTAAAGGTAGCATATTTCTTTCTAGATTTTATTTATTACTTTTTATTTTGTATACATTTTTATGTATTTACTACGTTTATATAGTTTTATAACATAATTATTGTAATTTTTAAGATTATTTTAATAGAAAATAAAAGTAGGTAGACTTTTTTTTCAAATTTAGAAAAAATATTTAGTATTGCTTATTTTAAAATGAACATAAATAAAACAAACAATGAACAAGGAATGAATAATGCAAAACTTGAAGCGTCATATTCACAAGGTCAGCGACCTCATAAAGATGATATCCGGTTAAACTTTTGAAGCTTTTGTTTTTTTAATACATTTATATACAAGTACGTTTATTAAATTCAAATATTACCTGGTGGGTCACCTTGGGTCCTTTAGGAGCATCGGCAGACCAGGCCGTATTAGCAACTAGGAGAAGGCCAAGTGCCATCACAAGAATTCCCATGATTAAAATTAATTTAGTTTTTTTTCTAGTAATTTTTGATAAAAGTAAGTTGAATATAGAAACAAAGTGTTTCTGAGTTGGCTAGTGGTGCTAGACTATTCACAGAACCGGCGCCGGCAAAACTTAGCCAAACTATACATGCAATCAAGTCACGCAGCAGCCAGCAAGTCAGATTCAGCTTGACGACAGACGTCCACGTCAGAAGTCAGAGCTCAGACTCAGTTCACCCAGCCTAGAATAAATTAATTATCTATAGTCGACTGTAAATGTCATTGGAATCTGTCAACGACAACATAACTATAACTTATAGCGGTGGAAATTAAATTGCCTAAATTAATATTAATTCATGCATAGAATATCTACTGTAATAGCTAAATTTTAATATATGTTGCATTTGCTTAGTGTAAAGTCTGGTATAGATTGTTTAAGTATATTTTTAATATTATCCTGAGAATTCATATATTCACACTACAACTAACAAACTTACTTGTAATTATATAAGCATGATTTTTACTGGTTTTATTAATATACGTGAGCTTTTAAGCAGCTATGAATGGTTAAAAAAATATAAATAGTGTCTATCTGTCTATTCCGATTACCCCATAGCCGTCAGCTACAGTCCACAGACAATAAAAGCAATTAGATAGATCAAGTTGTAAAGCAAGGAAGTCGGACGTTTGTTGATTTTAATGTTGTGTTGTAATTTTTAAATTGGATTAGAAAGTGAGACCATCGAAAATTCAAAGAAAAATTGTGTTTTTATAATGCGACGACAAAGCTGACGTTATGTTGCGAGAGGTAATTCGATTACAGTAGCAATGTTATGATTCCCTTTCAGGGATCTTAAAATAATTTCGTAATACTAAATGGCACAGAATTAAAACGTAGAAAAATGGATGGAACAAATGGATCAGATTTGCCGCCCGTTAAAGAAGAAACATTTTGTAAATATGTGTTATATTATGAAATGAACAACTCAAGGTATCGAATCACTAGCCGTTGTCCTTGTGCAGTTAAATGGTTATGTTTTTGTTCTCACAGCTTTGTTTTTTCTGCAGAGTTCGTATCTGGGATTTGATAATATTGATACCAAACGCACTCTTCCTGCTATTTCTAGTGGTACGGTTTAACAAGGCTCAGTTAAAGTTGCGTGCTACCAGTAGTCCCATATTTTTGACGTTCTATACACTTGTATGGGGTAATGTGATCATCAGCTTAATAAGATGTGCTGTTTCTATGACTGTAAATGCAGCGATGCCGGTGGGCGGTCTGATCGACAAGATATTATGGGTCACTGTAAGATTTTTTTTACTAGCGACAGAAATGAGTGTGGTTATATTCGGATTGGCTTTTGGTAAGTTTAATGGTAATGGATTCTTATAAGTATTTTGGCATATAGTATAAAATAAATTATATAAATATTTAATGTTAGAGGCATCAATTAGATGAGGATGCAATTATATTTATATTCCGTGTATAACATAACTATTAATGGATTATTTTTATATAATTGTAATTATTTAAGTTTAACTATGAAGTAGTATTGGCTGTAACATTCAGTTCGAAATAAGTCATTATGTAATATAATATATAAATATTTTTTTAACATTAATCCTAAACCTACTATATAACTTATCATTTTAAAAAACAACTTTGTTTTAATATATGATATTATTACTTCTATAATGTATAAATCAATTAACGAAGATCATGTATATTTCAGGGCATATGGACAGTCGTAGTAGTATCAGATATGTGTTACTAGCTACGTCACTTATATCACTCGCATTCACAGTAACACAAGGAACATTAGAAATTATTATGCCAAATGATATGTTCCATATCGACACCAGGGATTATGATTTATTCGGACATGGGGGAATGCTGTTCTGGTTCACATCGTCACTTGTGTTTGCTATCATATACTTTGTAATACTTTTATTACCCTGGATACCATTACGGGAATATTTGGCCTTACCGAGTAAGTTAATTTTTTACTTTATTTCTGACCCAATTTATTAATAAAAAAAAATACTGCATCTATTTTTTTCTTGATATTTAATATGTATATTTATTTATTAGTTTCATGTTTATTTGTTAGTTGGGTTTCATAAGTTTGTATAGATGAGAAATATAAATATTCATATAGTGCCACAGATCAAAATGTGTTTACTGTTTATTGATTTAAATTCCAAGGTCCAAATTATATTGTTACATTGAATCCATTCAACCACCGTTTCACAGCAAACAATGTTCAGCCATTCCGTATAAAACATTTACATATTATATTCCTAGTTTATCGCTCTTTCTATTAGCGAAAACTGTATCATAATCAGTTTAGGGCTGTAGAAGAAGTTAGCAACTTAGAAAGTGACTTTGTTTATACTATTTATAGATACATAAAATATTCCTTTTTACTAAAGTACATGTAATGGAAGCTCAATGCTACATTTTAGAAACAAGAAAAAAAAGTAAGAATTAACTAGAGATTTTTGTTTTAATATCTATTTGTGATCTCAAATTTGTTTTTAGTATTGAGTCTGTATTTTATATTAATTGTCTCACAAATATTTTCTACTAAAATTTTGTAGATGCACATATTAATATCTCTTTAATTTTTTAGTAAACAATTGATAGTACTATAAGAAAAAAATGTTGTTAGTCATCAAAATGCAAGAGTTATTAACTCGACAATGTTTCAGCTTGATTGGCATAGAAATAAAACAACGAAACATTCATTTATATAATTATATAGATTTCAACAGTATCTTAAAATTGGGCCAGTAACATTGACAATCATTATTGTATGAAATAAATTTCTTCAGTTTTAAAACACTTCATAAAAACTATGTAAGTGAAGGCCAACTAGTTTGAATGTTGTTTTCAGTGACAATTGTAAAGAATAGATAAACCAAGAAGAAAAAACATGTTACCTTTTTCAGTTTTTATGACAAAATTGCTTTCAATCAGACTAAAAAAACACATCTTGAACTAGACTTGCTGGTCACTTTATTTAGATCGGAGAATATTATAGGAAAAAAAGAATCTTAAACCTCTATAATCTATGTTTCTAAATAAATATTCTTTTAAGAATATGTTGATCCTAGTAAGAGTTTTAAATCTTAGTAATAAGTTATTTTGATGATACTAGTTACACTCATGGTGATATACTTATTATATACCAGTGTATATGATGTGTTATATACAGGTATTTTTCTTTTCTTATGCTCAAATTATTCTATATTTGAACTTGAATTGAGAATATTTCAACCATCGAAAATTATTTCAATAAAAAAAATTATACATTAAAAAAAAGTGATTCTAAGTAATATTTATGCTATATTTAAATATAGCATCAAAAAGCGAAGAAGATCTATGTATCCTCTTTTGCAGTTTTCTGAAAGTAAAAATGAATTATGAATATGTCTCCTCAAGCTCCAAACTATGTCTTTAAAAACGTCAATTTACAGTAGCTCTGAATTTTGATTGATTATGTGATATGGTGTCTGATTTTGATGTGATGTAATGTGTCATTGAACATTTTAACATGTGAGAATAGAAGAAGAACTCAAAATTAAAAGAAATTAGTTCTGTGAATTACATAATACTTTACCCTCTATTTATATTTTTCTGCCTTGTCATGGAATAAGTCACTTAAGTAATTTGATTCTTCAGTGGTACCTATAAATTGACAATCCAATTTAAATGCTTTATGGTCAGAAAATTGTATGAAAATTCTTAATAATATTTTGAAGTAACGATGAATGTAATTATAAAATAAATCTTTCTTAAATAAAAAAGGCAATTATAAAATATTGATAATACTCAACGAAATTAATAAATTAGTTGTTTGTTGATATTTTCAATTACATTAAATGAGGAGGTTTATAATATAGATTTTTTTTTAAATATAGTTGTGTAAATTCCTAAACAATTACTTTTCGAATTTGTGGTAATGTCTGATTTGGTTTTTTTTTTTAAATTTAATTGGACCTTCCGCGTCTATAACAAAATAATATCAATAAATATATCGCATAATAAACGATTAAGAAATGAATTGATTTAAAAAAATCATTTTTAGGGTAAAATAAACATTTCGATAATTTAATTAATAAGCTATATCTATATACTTATAATATCCAATTACTATGTACTTAGCGTCTATTAAATGCATATTACAATCACATAACAATTAAAAACCATTTATTTATTTTATGTTGATAAAAACATCGATATTTCCTCTTCTCAAAGTAATAAATATTTACATTTATAAAATACAAACTCATTTCTTGTTTGCGTTACATAATTTTAGATAATAAAGTCTGTAGGTTACTATCTTGAACAAATATGAATCTCGTTGTTTATAATTTGCTAGCTACTCGTTCTGGATTTGCATGGGGAGAAGAAGGGTCGACATGAAACGTTTATAATAAATAAACTATTGGTTTATGCGTTGGCATGAATTTTCCGACATCTTCGTCATGTTTTAGCCAATTTACATAAAATCGCAATGAATTATACAAATGCCTCATGAATCACTCCGTGCATTGGTTAAAACCGTACAAAAATCGGTTCAGTCGTTTTTGAGTAGTCGCGTTCTGACAGACAGACGACGAATCGCGAATGATTTTGTTTTATAATATGAATAAATGCCATTAAACAAATAATTGAATTAATGATATGAAGTATTTAAACTTAATTATTGTAATTAAAAAATTTTTGATTAGAAAACATTTTACAAGTTTTAAGACTTGTTAATTATTTTCTCTTCAATTATTTTAATTGTTTTCTCGGTATTTGTATAAATTGTAATAAAAATGAAGACTAGAACATTCCAACTTAATTACGGTTTCAAAGACGCCAATGCAGCAATCCTTACTAATATTATGAAAGTGAAAGTTTGTATGTATGGATGTTTGTTATTGTTTCACGCAAAAACTACTGAATGGATTTTAATGAAAGTTTTAAATAATGTAGCCTATACATCAGAAAAACGAGAGCGAAACCGCAGCCGAAAACTTGTAGGTTATATGTGTTACCACTTAGTGTTTTTTTTTATGAATTTATGTTTTGTCGTATTTTTTTGGATTCACGAGGTGACCAGAATTCTTAAATACACAGCCTATTTCAATTGAATAAGGTATGAAGGTTAATAAACCTTAAATTAACGTATTATATTCGATTTTCTATACTCTATCAGTAATAGATCAGCTATATTGTGCATTATTAACAGTTCTTGACTGATATATCTTTATTTATAATATAACAATAATGCACTTAACTACTTATATCCACTTAAATTTTAGTCCCAAAGTTCCGATAACAGCTTCGTCAACGTATAACACGGCATTTTTCGTAAATCTTTAATGAATACCACAGATTATTCAAGCTCTCGACCAATGGTATCGCCTCAATTCGATGTCAAATGTTGTTTATTTGGCCTATATATACGGACTGGTGACATAAATTTCACCACAGCTACTATATTACAAGACTAGCAGCAATGTGTGTTATCAACAGCATTACAAGCGGCGGTTGTAGCGGGGTTTTTATTAAGAATATATTGATTTGGTAAAATACTACGATTAGCGCGTCCCAATAAACAAATTCTTCGCCTTTCGTCTCTTACTTGAAATAAAATAATCATAAATATTATAGAAGATTAAGTTAGCACCTTAATTAGTTTAAAGTTTCTTTTCTAAAGGCTTGTGTATGCTTTTTAGTAGATTGAAAATATTACATGGCAACCAAGTATACTACTTACCAAAAAATATTATAATGATCGGCTCAGATATTCTACCGCCAGACGACAGTACTCAGTATTGTGTGTTCCGGTTTGAAGGGTGAAAGAGCCAGTGTAACAGAGTGTGTGTACACAAGGGACATAACATCTTAGTTCTCAAATTAGGTAGCATTGGTGATGTAACGAATGGTTAATATTTCTTACAGCGCCATTGTCTATGGGTGTTGGTGATCACTTTCCATCAGGTGGCCCATTTGCTCGTTCGTCTAGATATATCGTAAAAAAAATACCCACGAGGCAAACATTGCTTATACTAGGTAAATCACTAAAAAATAAATGTTTAGTTTAGTTAATACGAGGATGTTATTGATTTTTGTAATAAAATACAAACTCGATTCTAAATGCAATACAATACTTGGAGTTTAATGACTAAATTGTTAGTATTGAGAAGCCTTGCAAGAGCGCATTGTAATCAACCCCTTGTCTTAAGCTGTTTCTTTAAAGAAGAATCAAAATCGAATTTACATGATTAAAAAAATAACGTTGTATTTGGTAGTCTATTAAAACCGAGACACATATTGTTTTTAATAACGATATTGGTTACGTTAAATGTTTAATGTTATAACGATTTGTTTCTTTGTTACTACAAACATTTTTTCAAAAAAAAGGTAATTTTATTATTTTTTAACAACTCGACAATGTACTTCTAGTGTTTTCCTAGAAAACTAATAAACGTGTGTAATAATCTCAGTTTTCATGTTTCGGAATAAAACTAAAATTAATACTTAAGTTTAAAATTAGAATTTGTGTGAAAAGATCTTAAAAGAAGCCTTAAAAACAAAAGAAATAACAGCTGATTTAGCATCAATTATTTGTACAGTATTCGTACTTGAATGAAATGTTATATGTAGGCGGTCGGGCAAATAGGCCACCTGATGGTAAGTGGTCACCACTACCCATAGACAATAGAGCTGTAAGAAATATTAACCATTCCTTACATCGCTAATGCGCTTCCAACTTTGGTAACTAAGATCTTATGTCCCTTGTGCTTGTAGTTACACTGGCTAACTCACTCTTCAAACCGGAACACAACAATACTAAATATATATATATATTTAACGATAGAATATCTGATAAGTGGGTGGTACCTATCCAGACGGGCTTGCATAAAGCCGTACCATCAAGTAGCATCATCAATGTTTTGATAAATTGAGAGTTGTTAATCTAAATGGAAATTATCATACACAAGTAGCAGGGAACTTCTCGTTAATCTTAATAAAAAATAGATATAGATAAGTTTACCACAAACATGAAAACATGTAACGATTTTTATATATGGAGCTGTACATATCTCTCGATAAAATGTCATTGCAAAGCTCCACTTAATGTTTATCTATAGTTATATTAGACGTACGAGATGAAACTAATCTTATCTCTTGTAGATACTTAAAAATGAGAAGCACTTGAATGTTGAAATGTTTTTTCTCGTATATTTTCGTAATTTTAATAGTTTATAGGCAGAATATTATGTGTAAATATATAGTTTTGTTTTATGTTATTTTTATGATAGAAAAATTGGTCTGGGGGCTTAAACCGAGCAATAATTCCTATAATCATAAATAAATAAATAATAATCAGCCTGTAAATTTCCCACTGCTGGGCTAAGGCCTCCTCTCCCGTTGAGGAGAAGGTATGGAGCATATTCCACCACGCTGCTCCAATGCGGGTTGGTGGAATACACATGTGGCAGAATTTCGTTGAAATTAGACACATGCAGGTTTCCTCACGATGTTTTCCTTCACCGCCGAGCACGAAATGAATTATAAACAAATAAGCACATGTTAATTCAGTGGTGCCTGCCTGGGTTTGAACCCGAAATCATCGGTTAAGATGCACGCGTTCTAACCACTGGGCCATCTCGGCTTCAATAATTCCTAGAAGAACTAAAATATACTTGATGTACCTTACTAAGATGATCATTTGCAATAAAAATAGAAAGTCTTGCTACAGCATTATAAAATAATAATAAAATACCACTAAAACATGTTAAAACTTTAAGATTGTAAATTATATGTTTTTAGGAAGCCACGCAATATTTTAGGTTAAAATAGATTTATGACCGCAGCTTCACCAGCGCATGTGTGCCTATGTACCCATTTGCACATTATCAACTTCAAATTTGAAGATCTTCCATATTTAAACCATCCCTCAACTTTAACCCCTTGAATAGGTGAATTAAGGAAAAAAAGTAGCCTATGTTCTTCCTTTGGATTCAAGCTTGCTTCATTCCAAATTTCATCAAATTCAATCCAACGGTTTAGGCGTAAAAGAGTCACGGATAGGCAGAATTACTCTCGCATTTATAAAATTAGATTAAATAGATGATATAAATCAGGAAGCGGCCCGTGTAGGGTACCGCATGTGGCACTGGTGACGCGTAATTTTGTGGTACACGATGCTATTAACTAATAAACACAGCAATTTATTCAGGTGGAAATTTTCAGATCATTAAAATAAAATATGTTATATTTAAACTATTTTAGTCTACGAATTTAAATCGAACAAACCACAGATAACGATACTAAAAATTTGTAAATATGATGCCCGCGCGATTTTTACCAGTTGTATGCAAGCAATGTATTTTTTTTTAAATAAGATTATTGTTCACTTGTTTAGTACCTGCATATACAATGCCTCGTGGTTTCGGCAAAGTATAGTATAGCCAAACACGTGAGGCGTGGGTCTCAAATCAAATTAAATGTATTTTATTCAAGTAAACTTTACAATGAAGCATTTTTGAATAGCCAATAAAGGGATTTTTTGTTAAATGATAATCAACGACCACTCGTTTGATTGCTGGGTATATCGTTCTGAACAAACCCAAGAGCAAAAGCATTCCCAGGGAATTCTGCCATTGGCAGCCTGTGAATTACATACCCTATAATAAACACATCAATTACCAAAAATATGACTTAAGGAGAAGCGAATAAATGATGATGTTAATGTTATTAAATATTATTTATTTCCAGCAAAGCTCTCATTCTATCTGTACGTGCTTCTCCTCGCATTACTGGACACTACGCAGGCGGTCGGTGCGGGTCTCCTCACGTGGGGCTCCATGCCGTCTGGTCTTTGCGTCGTGGACGTCACTACATGGCTTTACTTCTCATTGTACACGCCGCTCGTGTATCACACGTTTTTGAGTGAATTTTTCAGGTAAGTTTGAGTGCTATTACGCTAGTTTTAACCCGAGTTCAAAAAGAAAAAAAAATACTTTTCATAAAGGATTAAAGTAAAAATGAAATACAATTTTATGATTCGTTTAATATTGTTATAATGTATATACGTTCTTAGTTCTGTTACATGAAATTTGTACCGTCGACTTATATATAAAATATAATTCAGCTTAATAAAGTCAGTACGTTTAAACGAAACTACACGTCAAGGTTATAATGATGTAAGATTATAATTTATATGATTATCCTATGACTGTTTCTTATTTTCATATATTCGGCTCGTTATGTGACTTATCTTAGATGGAATGTAGTTTAATCTTACCTTTGTTTCTACGTTACTAAAAGACGTATCAATAAATAAATATTCGAAATGTAGTTTAATATTTATTTTATTAGTAGTTATGTTCATTTTCATAAATGCATGTTAATATTGACGTGATTACACATGAACAATTAGTTTATATCGTAATTAGTTTTCACGATATTTTTTTGATAGATATACGTCACATACAACTTATTTAACATAATTTTATTTATATCTGTGTAATAGACCTCGATATTTTTTATCTGTGACCTTTAATAACAACCACAACACAAGTGATATCATCTAGACAACCAGTTGTTTTAGTGACTACCGTTTATTATCTTACGACTTCTTAAAAGAATCAACACTACCAATACATTAAACATTTTTTTTTATTTCCTAGCTTTGTAGCATGAAAATAAAATATACTTTGCAAAGTATATAGTCAAAAGTTTTGTTTATGTAATATAATTTTTATTTAGAATAATTGAGCTATATAATTGCATAAAACAGTTTCGAATCTACTTCCACGAGAAACGTGTTTTTGCTCATAATAAGGGAAAACGATAATGCGGTTCTTTTTTAAAATTAAAAACAAGAACACGTTTATTGACTTTTTTTTTTAATTGTCATGATATGATTGTCTTAAGTCTAGTCTATAATGTCTTTAAGAAAAAGCAATAAAATAAAATACAACGATGTAATGAATTGTGAAACAGCAACCTCTAATATGTTTAATTAACGCCGTAAATTAAATTTATGTTAGTAGTCCGCGATATCTTAAAAGGTTTCTGACTGCGGAACTTATGTATGGCTGCGTAGGTAAAAAAAATAATGAACGGGAATTTTTGATTTTATATACAAGTATCGATACATTAAAATTGTCACTCAACACATTCAATCTTTTGTTATATGTTTCACACGGTGGCATTTTATTCGCAACTCTTATTACGTCACAGAGGAAGCACTTGAATTTTTGATAAATATAAAAATGGTGCGTGAATCGTGACGTCATCCTTGTCAAAGTAATCTACCTATGGGGATAGAACTTTCGCCACAATTTTATAAGTTCCGTGCCAATATGGTCCAGCTGTTTGTTAATTTAGTTACTTATTTATTTTATTAGTTATATGTAAAATTAATTTTATTATTTTAAAATTTATGGGCAACTTCTTACTTCAAAACACTTTATCATTACAAAACATTATTATAAAACATACATTATTATAAAACAAAGTCGCTTACCGCTGCCTGTTTGTCCCCGTGTATGCTTAGATCTTTAAAATTACACAACGGATTTTGATGCGGTTTTTTAATAGATAGATTGGTTCAAGAGGAAGCTTTATATGTATAATACTTGCACAATACACTAAGCATTTTAGAGGTCCGCGATGGTAGGAATATAGCAATTTTTTAATTTACCTATTTCTTAGGGATAACACACATTAACCATTTTTTTATCCTTTACTTTTTACGAGAAATAATAGCTTATTTTCGAATCGATTTTAAGCAATACAGCATTAATCCTTATCCAATTAAGTACCTTAAATACATTGTGCATTTCATAGAGATCATTATGGCCCTTTGCAGCATGTATTTTCGAAGATATTGCAGATTGAAAATGAAGGGACATAGCAATATTGTGTAATGACAAAAAGCTGTGAAAGTTGTATATAAAGACATTCTGTGGGATATTTAGTATCAGCATTGCCCCCTTGCGAAGCCGGGGCGGGTCGCTAGTTGTAATTATAAAATCATTATTTGCATGTTTATTAGCATGCTCTTTTTTAAATTAAAAACACATTATGTATGTGTTTAGAAATTGAGAATTATATTTTTTTATAATATTTTTTGTTTTATATTCTAGTGTCTCACAACCCAGTATCATGTTCTCGTACAAGGCTCAGATGGACGAGCCTATGGACGACGATCAGGTATCGCTACCCCATCAGCAAAGCTTCAGTTCACTCAAAACGGACTCCGATTATATTTATCAGGTAAAGTTTTGTTATCTGACATTGTTATAAATTTTAATATATGTTTTTAATCATATATTTTTATTTCAAGTTAATAAAAGTCGTGTTTGATAAGTGCTAAAATGTGATTCTGATTCGTGTATGAATAAATATTTCATGGTGAATCGATAGATTTGTATGTTATTATTCGATAATATACGTACTATATATATGAAATAAAAAAGTATTTTGTGTAATGTGTATGTGAGGTTCAAACTTTGTTTCAGCAGAGCAATAGTGTATACGACAGTACACTCTTTGAAGTAGGAGGGACCACTCCAATGAACCCAGTTTACAGCGCGTCACTACAAAGTCCTGATTCTATAGCATCGGGTCAATCCATAGACATTGGAGTACCAACATCGGGGTTCCCAAATCAAAACATGCTCTCAACATAACAAAAGAAAAACAGATTAAATATACCTAACATTAATGCCACACATCCAAAGAAATACGTTATAATTTAAGGGTTAGCGAAATAATTTTAAATAATTTCTATTTAAGTATCAGATAGTTTCTTTCGTTCGGAATCTCTTGATTTGTTATTTCATCGTGATTTTTATCAGGCGCTTTGTGATAGCTAGAGCCAGTGATCGGACTCATCGAGACGAAAACATCTCGTTTTCTGCTTTAACAATTTGTAATGTATCCATCCACATAAATTTCATACTAGACTAAGGCTGAAACAGCGACACATATTGTCTATTGTTTACTATAATTTTAAATATTCTCAAAATGTTTGCAGATTAATAAAAAAATCACATAGAGCAGTGTTATTGCATCCGACCATAAACAATTTTGTACTTTAATAACTTAGGTGAGTCATTGTGAACATACAGTTGCTAAAAAGTTTAGTAAATCTCGCGATTATTGACACAGATAGAAGTATTTAACTTCCTTTAAGAGTTTATGTTGCGATTATAACTATGAAATTATTTATGCAATAAAATAGTAATAGATTTTGCAATAATATTTTAGGAGGATACAATATACACGAATAAATCATCAACCCTTTTTTTTTTTTAATTTATTGTTTCTTTCTGGAACTTAAATTCGTTACGATATTTCAATTGTACAGTATTCCTTATCATCGAAAGTATTGAACCTATGATTATTTCGCAATTTAAATCAGACTTTATTTTGTGAGGTGTAAGTGTGAAGTTCGAATGTGTTGCTATTTTATAATTATGATTGACACTAATTGGTTTATATATAATTATTTTTATCATACTGTGATGGTTTACCTACTTATTTTAATTTTGTTGTTATATTTTAATGTTTATGAAAGTGATAGTGGAGTAAGTAATATTATCGAGAACAGCAAAGCTGAGATTTTAAATATATAGGTTAACTGCACTTTCTACATATATTTTTGCGGAATAGCAATGAATTATGAAAAATTAAACCGCAATAAAAACTTATATCGGCTTTATTTATTTATTTTATGTTATTTTAATAGACAGCCTATATATAACAGTTTAAATCTATTATTTCGGATGTAGAAGAGTAGCTTTTAAATTAAGAACAAAAGTTAAGATGGCCGAAATAAAAACACATTTTGCCTTCTACGACTAGTCTCTAGTTTTTACGTTAAGGAAAAGTTTGATTGTAGATGTTAAATAGATTTAACCATAACTACAAATTCTGTGGACTTGAAACAAATAATTGAAACGCATTGTAAAAAAATAAATTGTCAATTTGAATCTCGAATTATAATTGAATCGTATCAAGCAGTTAATGACAATTGTCAATTTTCCTTTATAAAATGTGATAGATCACATGTTGTATGTATGTACTATGTACCCATGTGAAACTTATTATTTTAAGTGATATTTTGGTTGATGGCGTATATTTTTGTTATTTTCTGTCTTAGGAAACTATTAAAGTAACAATTTTATTGAATTTGCATTTTTATTTTTACCTTTGTATAATTAAGCTAATAATAAAAGACTATAATTTAAATTAAAGTTTTATTTTGAGCAATCATTTTTGTAATTCGTCTTGTATAAATGGATGTTTTAAACAGTCTGTAACGGATAGTCTTTGATTGGAATCCAATATTAACATTTTTTCCAGTAAGTCTTTTAACTGTATTATCTTTTTTTCTTCACCAGTTGGTGGGTTTAACGAACTTTTCTTTAATTCTTTATACAAGTCTCTTGACATTGTAATGTTAGTTATTTCTACAACTTTTTCTCTTCCCGTGAATTCATCTTTTTTGTGTAAAAGAAAATTGTTGTTGTAATTAAAATGTTGATCCTTGAATTTTCCTTTCCTTACAACTCTACTTGGTATTTTACCCTTTAAGTCCATGAAACATTTTAACATTTTATTATTGGAACTCCCAGTGAACAGTATCTTTCCAGTGGACATTTCATAGATGGTGCAGGCCGTCGACCACACATCCACACCATGCTTGTAAGGTATACCCAATATTATTTCAGGTGCTCTGTAGAACCTTGAGACCAAGTAAGGAGTTGGCTCATTGTCATTTATTTTCGTAGCAGACCCAAAATCGCACAGTTTTAAAATATTTTTCTTTTCATTTACTAAAATGTTATCAGGTTTTATATCAGCATGTATAATACCAATCTTTTTTAAGAGTCTCAAAGAGAGAATTAACTGTCTGCTGTAACTCATCAATGCCTTGATATTAATTCCATGGTGTCGGCCATATTTCTTCAGAATACTTCGCAGATCCATATGAAGAGGTTCAAGTACCAGACAAAGATGTCCTTTATGCATGAAATTTGAATAAAATTTCACACAATGGTATTTACTTTCAGGATCAGCGTCATTTATTTCTTTTAATACCTCCACTTCTTTTAAACCAGTTTTGTACATCAGATCATTGTTTCTGACAATTTTTATTGCAACCTCATTACTGTTATTACTATCTTGTGCTTTAACAACATTTGCAAAAACTCCCTGTCCGAGCAATGCCTTTATTGTGTATTGATTGTTATTTATAATATCTCCGACTTTGATATTGTAATAACCTTCAACATCGTCCCAATTATCATTTAACTTTGAACTTTCTTTTCTATTGTCCTGTGTAACATTATCTGTATCATTTTTTGGAACAAAGTCCTCTTCTGAAAACATGTCCGTTACATCTTTTGCTGATTTTGTTTGGTTTATTGTTAGACTCTTTTGACTTTTATTTGAATGGAGATCCTTGATTTCATTGTTGGCATTTTCCTCACAGGATGTGTTATCTGTTTTTTCCACTGATGTGTGTAATTGTTCTAATAATTGCTTCCGTTGTTGTCTTCTCTGCTCAATTATATGCTCTTCGTCCTCAGAATCTAACTGGGCATAATCTTGACTATTTTCAGGTGATGTTTTCTTTACTGTTACATCATTTTTAGGTTTTTTATTTTTTATATAATCTCTGTGATGCTTTTCATTGTTGGTTTGATCATTAGGCTTTTCACATTTACGTTTTTTATAGTTTTCTCTGATTTCTTTTTGAGTTTCAGTTTTAAGTTTTGCTATATGTTTGAGTTCTTTTCTAATTGTTTCTCGTTCCTTCATCAGTTCTTGTATGCTGGTGCGTCTGTGAGGTAGTGGGGGAGTTTTACTTTCATATGGGCGACATTTGTTATCATCTTTGCTTCTTCTTCTGCTGCTGGTCTTAGAATATCTTGTGGAATGATATTTACCATGCCTTTCAGCCATAATGAGTTAACTTAATTTGTCACTTTGAAGTTATTTTGAATATTTAGTTTACCTGCATCTGTAAAATGTAAAATTTGTTTTTGTGTTTTAGTCAAAATATCAATGAAACAAAGTATGGATGCTATTTAATAATTTTGGTATCAAAAAAATGATTTAAGCATAAAATGTCATATATATGATAGTTACTTTTTTAAATAGACTAAATAAAATAACATGTCAAAACAATGAAGTATAACTATCATAAATTTGACAAATGCTGACAATAAAATGGGGTACTATGTACTATATTATCATTGATTACATTTCCACCCAGCATTTTGTCATCAGTTCCAACATTACTTAGTATGTTGAACTTTTCATGTTGTTCATTATGAAAATATGCATTTTCACATGTCCTCCACTCATTTAGTCCTTTTAGTCACTTTACTTTCCCATCCATGGTTATCTATATTAAAAATCAATAGGCCATTAATATACATGTTAGAAATATTTATATGAAAAATATAGTGTTAAATTAAATTTGGCTCATTGGTCATTTTAAGTGATAATCCCAAATGTCCAATTATTGAACTGAAAATACTTTAATAACAATTATTAGGAAATAATCAATATCTCAATAATACTTGTCCTATGTCTTTCCCCTTGGATAATATTACAATAGTACACACAGCATGAAAACATCACAGGCATAAAGTCAAGTTAAGATCTGTTTTTATTCTTTAACACATTGACTTTATCAAGTGATTTATAAATATTTTCATGTTATGAGCACTTAGCTTGCTTTAAAATGTTGTTTTTACTTTAAGAGTAATATGGTATATCTGGTTACACAATGTCATCACATAAACACAACAAAATTTACTTTATATCACATCTGTGTAAAAGTACCATATAAAACATATTAAAGTACCGTTTTTTCGTTCTACTTTTTATGTGTCGAATTTTTAAGAACACAAAATCACAGTGTTATTTATTTTCAATTCTTGTAAACATGAATTTGACAATTTGATAATTCTTGAATATTGGTTATATTAAGCTTATTATTTATTCACATATTAGCAAAAAATATTAAATTTAAAAGTGTAATATTTTAACCTTTTTATCAAAACATTAATATTTTTTATTTTTGACATTTCCTTCCTTGTCATACAGATTATAATACAGTCATAGTATGCATATATATAGGAAACTGCTAATACAAACTGATGAATTACAATTAACTATTGATTGGGAAGAAATCTTATTTCGAAATGGAAAAATTCAATTTGCGATAGTATTCCTTAAAGTTATGTAATCTGGGTAAATAAAATTGCTATCGAAATCACCGTTTTAAATTTTGTTGAGGTTCATTATTTATATTATAATTTAACTTCAGATTATAAAGACAAATCTGTGATAATTTATCTTCTGTGATTAGATAATTATTTGTTTTATATTCGTACCATAAAATAATATTGTACACAGAATTCTATATTATTTATGTGATGGTTTATTTGCTTATTGACATTGACAAATGTCAATCCTAGCTTAACATTTATAGTCTGTGATTTTTTAATTTTTCAAAACCTAACCCTAAATCAACCAATTCGGCATATAATTTTAGAATTACAAATCTAAATTATTGTAATAATGTCTTTGTTTTATAATTCGTTATCTAGAATAGCACCAAATCATGGCATTCGCTTAATGCTTACATTAAGAGGTTTTCATACTACTCAAGGTGTGTTTTCATATATTTATTTGTATTAAATTGTGTAATAAATGATTTAAAAATAACACATTTCTTATTTTCAGTACACCAATTGTACGCATTATCATCGTTGGGGATAGATGGGTATTTGCAAACCAGAAAAAGAATTAGAGAGCAATTTTCAAATTTTTCAGATAAATTTAGGATAAAAATGCAAGAGTTTGTATTAGATTCTAAAAACATGATATTCACTGAAGATTTAAAAAATATGGTACATATCGCAGAGCCGACAGATTTGGACTTAGTTGTAAATATGGTTAAAAAGTAAGGTTAAAAATGACTTACTAGAATATTGACTATTTACATTCACAAGAAAAAGAGTTCTTCTAATTTTTAAAAATACAATAAGATGGTTTAAATTATATACAAATATTAATAGTGTATAAATATTTCCAGGTTCAACACGCAAAAGACAGAGTTTAGATTTGGTTCATTTGTTTTTGGTCCTATAGTTATGAGAATGTTCCATTTTCTTGATGCACCTAATGAAGCAATTAAGGTAAATAAAAAGTTAAGTTCCTATAAAAAATAAATATTAATCAACTTATGTGTTTAATGTTATTCAAAATAGGTTAGATTAAAGGTCTTGTAAGATAATTAGAATTAATATTCTTATTACATATCAATAGACTTTCATTAAATTTTTAGTGTTTTGAAGATCCGGATAATGATGGTTTTTTTGATCAGCTGGTATCATATCAGATATTACTCGACTTACTCTACAACCATCAAATGTATGATAAGATGTACAATGTGTTTGAAAGGGTACAAGAAAAACAATTGAATATGTCCAAGTTCCCTAAATATCCAGTTGTTTTAATAATGGCAGCTTGCTACAAACAGGTAAAATCATAAGTTATGCTATACATAATTTATTCTTAATAAATCAAGGTAAAATAGATTTTTTAAACATTAAATTGTACAAAATATAGATTATGGATTTTTTTTTAGAATACACCCCAGAGTTTTGAATATGCAAAGAAATTGTGGGGAGAAATGATCAGTGTAGGCTCCACACCGTTAAGAAGAACTGCAACATTTATGGCTGGTATGTATTATAATTTTTTCTCCTGTTCAGCATTTAATTTCCATAGACTAAGCATCCATGGGTTTGCTTAACTTAACTTTTTTAGAGTTTACTTTTATATAATAACAATAGCAATTTATTTATTTATTTTATTTTATACACAAGTTTTGTTTAAATTTTTTATATCAGCCCTGAATTCCAAACTAGCTTTCGCTGTGTTTTGGAAGTCAATTCCTTCCCAGATGTTAGGTTACATAATTGTTTCTTATTATAAAATTAAATAAAAAAACTAAAAATAAAAAAAAATAATCAAAAACACAAAAAAAAATATTATTTACCAATCTAAGTAATGAATATATATAGTAAAATATAATAAAATAAAAATTACTTTTATGTGGGCACGCATGTGTATAAGTGTGTGCCTGTATATGTGTATTTACGTGTGGTGTTGGGTGCTATGAGTGGGTTTAATAATATGTGTATATATACAACAATTATTTAAATTTAATTTCAGCTCCTTAAATTACAATAGTCTTAAGACAACAACTGCTCAGTTTCCTTATAGTCAAGGTCCTTAAGCCATTCTTTAATTCTTTTTTTAATTTGAAAGTTAAACAAGTTCCTTGTTTTATATTTGGTATTAAGTTTGTTATATAGCCGAGGTGCTAGTGAACTATAACAATGTTGTGCAAATTTACTTTCGGGAATAACAAAATTTACTCGGAGAAGAAGCGGTTAGGTAGCCTATGTGTTAACTTCAAATTTCATTCAAATCCAAACGACACTCAAGGGACTGTGTGTATTTTGAAATAAAAAGTTTATTTCAGACCAGTGTTAGTACATAATTAAATAAAAAAACAATTTTTATTTGAACGCTATTGCGTATAGTCCGTTATTTTCGGCTGACGTCTAATGCTGCACCAGTTATTTAGTGGTATTTTTTTACTTATTTATATCGGTGCGATATTGTGGCATTTCGGTGTAAAAAAAGTATTTATTCAATAATTTTGCTGCTTCCAGAGCTTCTTTATGCGTGCAAGCAATCATAATTTGTAAACTAAAAAACGGATTTCTTAGAAAGTTCGGTATGTGTGATGCCGACAGTTTATTACTGGCTAGGATAATAAAGCGACAGAAGAACGTATAATATACATATATTATACGCATCTGCGTAGTTCTTACTAATTTTGGCAACTAAAAAATAACTTTTTATTATTTAATTCTTGTCGTTATTGAGAATGAGTGTAACGCTATATAGAGCATATCATTGTATGGAAGACGAGCTAAATCAAGCAAAGTCGAGTGATTTCGACGTTTTAGAGAGTTTGTCATTAAATCCAGTGACGTTACATGGAGTTAACACTGTATTTTTGTAGAATTCATTTATATATTTTTTGCAGCATTGGCTTTAAATCAAGGAGCACCTCATGTAGCAATGGAGTCAATAGCATTACAGAAACAACATTATATTACCATTAGGAATATTCGAGTAAGTTTGGTACAATTCAATTTTCAAGTAACATTTTAAACTCAAATATAAGTTACATCATACATTGCTTTGAGAAAAAAAAAATGTAAATTATATCTAAAACATATTATCTTCGTTATTATCCATTGAATTGTTTTAGTCTGTGACTTTGGAATATAGTTATTGATTATTACAAAGAAATTACTTTTTAGGTTTTGGCATTGGCACAACTAGGACGAGTAGACGAAGCTATGCCAATATTGAGGGGAGTTTTGGATGTTGACCGTCCAGATCAGAAAGACAAACATACATTCTTTGAAGAAACAGTAAGTTGATCTTTACTAAAACGTATATATTACCGTTGTAATAAACTTTCAATGCAAATGAGACATATTTTTGTTATATCAATTTGTAAGAATATACATTTGTTTTTAGATTTCTAAAATACGCGAAGCAGTAAAAATGACAGATAATAAGGATATTCAAAGAGAATATGAAAGTATTGAAAAGGCCCTTCAAGATCGTCAGTTAATCGATAACCAGGTATGATATTTTACAAATAGTTAAATTAGTATTAATACTGTTTAAAATGTTTTTTTTTCTTTCGTAGCAAGCAAATCTTAACAATTTGGCTCAGACTGTTACAGATGACGAAATGATTACTGTATTAATCAATTTGAGGCCATATTTAATTTATATTATATTATAATATTTATCTGAACAATTTTCCATACTATTCTGCAAACTACCCAATAGTTTTCTCTGTCGGTTGTTTAGTCCAAAAAGATTAGAAGTTCTCTGGGATTGGGTAAAAAAGATAGAATCATTATTATTGTTACATCTCAATTCAACAAATGGTAAACAGTAAATTTGTTTAATAGTATTTAAGTACTCTGTTTCAGTCTGATACAAAGAACATAATTAATTTGTCAAAGATATTTATTGCAAATTGAAATTCCGATTGTTAGGAAAAATATTATATCTAACTGAGCAAATGTAGTGATTATTTATGGCATCATCTTATTGTCTTTGTTTGGATCTGTAGTCTCTGAGATAGGATTTTTATATAGTATCTATATAATTTGATAGTACACCAGAAGGCTGGTAAGTATGGTCTATGCCCAATTTATAGCAAATTACAATAGAGAGTCCAAACTCTCTAGTCCAGTCAGTCTAAATACTCTCTATGATAGCATAGACTAGAATATTGTTATAATAATACAATAAGAACCATAATACAAAATAGATATATTATGATATATAAAATAAAAGCATTTTTTTTTTCAGACATTAGACCAGCTGCTTACATCCGATATAAATGTTAAAATGGATAAGCCTAATTTGCCTCGAGGAATGCCGAGAATGCCCTATGGGATGCGTCAAAAGAATAGAAATTTGCCATAGTTTTAACATTAGTTCCTTAGTAATGTTAGTGGCATGTACATAATTGTGAATGAGAGAATGATTGTCGTGTATGGTATAGTTTGTGAGATTTATTATGTGCTGTAATGTTGTGTTTGTTGAATTTAGATGTTAAATAAAAAAATGATTTAATGAAAGTGTTTTATTTGTGTTATAAAAATCATTCATTGCACACATTTCTAATCTTTATCCGTATCGTCATAACCGTAACATTACCGTCTCCTTTTTAATTAACTCCAAATAGAAGTTTTATTTGATTAGAAGAGTTCGTCGATTACCTGAAAACAGTTGATTTAAAGGACAGTATTCACTTAATTCCATATTAGTTTAGTTACTAATATTGAACTTATAATTTTAATCCTTATTAAAACAAATAGCGTAATAATTTTAATTTTTTTGAGTAAATAAAAATTTCCGTTTACACTTTTTGAAATATTTCTGAGTGTCCTACTCGAAGGAACAGAATATTTTATATCTTAATGCATCCTTAAAATAATAAAATATCAAAAATAACTTTTGAGAAATTGACAATTATGAAAAACAGTAAACAACTAAACAATTTGAAGAAGTAAACAAAGAAATACCAAAATTATCGCTTTTCTTAAAAACATTCTTGATGTCTGACTGATAGATACGACAGTCGGCCTAAAACGCTGAGGGCGAAACGTGGTTACCGTACAGTTTCGTGGACGGCGGTGGAGCTTCGCGCGGGCGCTCTGTCCACGGGAACTCCAGGTGAAGGTGCTCGCGGCTATATACCGGTTCCAGGTGCAATGAGGGAGAAAAAATGCTCTAAGTCAACGAGTCCTGATTCTCATATGGGAGGAGGACCTAGGGTCCCCAACAGTAGGCTTGGCGACAGTTGGCGACAGAAATTTCTGCGTTAAAATATATATATTTCAGTAGTGTTACACTGTAAAAAAAACCTAAAAAGTGATTCAATTAAATATGAATCTAAAAGTCCACTAAACATTTTACCTACTTAATAGGGGAAAATCCAATACGTTAGATATCAATGCGATAATGTGTTGGTTACATGCAGTATCGTAACACTTATCCCGTAAAAGACACGAAAGTGTAAAAGTGGCTGAAATTAATAAATGAGTGGGAGGCATTATATTATATTAGGCACAAATTAAACAAGCTTTATAAGTGGAAACCCTAAGCTAAGACTTCATTATAACGCTTTCAATTTATGTCATAACTCAATTCGTCGACGGATGTTGGACACTGCGTATTTACTGTATACTCTACTCTAAATTATATTTAGATTTATTGTTATGAATTATCTTGTGATAATACAATGATTAACCAAAAAAATTTGCAGGTTGCAAAAAAGTGCTACTTTATATAAAAAAAAATTAATTAAAAAATAAATGTAAACGAATGTTTTAAACAACTACATGGTGATTTTTTGTCTATATATATTGTAAACTGGAGTTAAAAGGAAGTACGTATCAAAATTAAGTCGACTAGATGCTTTTTAAAGCTTTTTATTTTGACGTTCAAAAGCATTTAACGTTAACGTTATTTATTCAGTTATTGTTAAATATAATTTTAAAAAATAAAGCAAGAATATTAGTAGTTGCAATGTTCAATAATATTTAAACTGATAAAAACGACGTCTGGGGAAATGAACACAGTTTCAGCGGAATGGAAGTGAAATTACATTACGACTTTATTTAATAATAAACTACCTACCGACTAAAAGGCATAAGGTGATATTTTTTTTATATAGGTCATTATTAAATTTTTTGTGTATATGAGGTTCTTTTACGCGGCTTACAGTAGAGTGAACTGGCATGTAAGGAGAAAAGGTAATACTCTCCCCAGAAGACCTTTAATTTTTTGTTATTGCACGGTACATTTTATTTCGTGACATTTACTTAGTCTGTTATTAAATACATAATATATTGCGAAAGCAACGTTTTATTATTAGATATTAATTTTTGAAGACAGTCCATTTAAACGAGCATAATTAATCCGATTTTTGACATAACTTATTTAGACATTTACTGTTGACAAATAATTTTTGGAGGCCTCACTTGCACTCATTCAAGCAATTAAGCCAGCTAGCTCGAATTTAGATTTAATTGCTTATTTTACTGAACTATTAATGATGGCGCGCCTGAAAATGATCAGTCCATTAAGAAATTACTTTTTGGTCAAACACTAAACTGCAGTGTGTCTTAAAGACGAGTAGGCGTAAATCAAGGCTAGGATACAAGGGACTAATAAAAATAAGTTTCATATCAGAATTTCAGTACTGATACCGAAAGTTGCTTATGAAAACCTGAAATAGTGGACTCTGTTCATAGAGAAGTTTTTATACACAGTTTATACTACAATCGCAATTCACCTAAGAATATTTGAATTATATCCCTTTTTAAAATTTCTATTAAATTTTAATGACGCAGTGTCAAACGAAAATTTAAGCAATTTTAAAATAAGAAAGGAAAGGACGATTTGAAAAGGATTTATAAATAAAATTTTAGAATCAGGGACGTAAAATTTAAAAAGGCGTTATAATCGAAACGAGGAGCCCAATGTTAAGTTAATTGTGGAATATACGATTTCCATCATATATTTTCTAAAAGCAATAATTTAATTTATCATCAACTATTGTTGGTTCTGAGATTATAGAAGATAATTAATAATTTATCGTTAAATGAAATGTATTAATTGTTAAACGTTCCGTTTAGTTTTCAGGTAAATAAATTAATTCGAAGCAACATACCGCCTGATCTAAGGAATCTAGATTTATATCTTATTCCATCTCGTTGCTTTACTGCGGTTTGATGGACAAATGTTATGTTATATAAACCCGTCAACTCAGCGTTAAGTGATTTTACCATTACCCAGTTTATCCTTAGCTAATAAATGTTACTTTAATTCTAAGCTACAAAGTTTTAGAGTCATTAATAGCTGTGGTAAGAACAGAATTCAAAGTTTCCAAAAGTTCAACGTTATCGATTATACATAATTGGTTTTTTATTATATATTAGCTGTAAATTGTAGTTTATATTCTAAATCTAAAGATATTTGGCTTTTATGTCGATAATATTTCGCGTATTTTTTTACTCAAATCAAATCAAAATATACTTTATTCGAGCAGGCTTTCATCATCAATGGCTTAAACCAGCATATTAGTTACCAGCCAGATGTCTTTTTCTTTCTCTCTCCTCTTATTATGATACTTTTTTCATCGTCGCTATTAATGCATGCAATGAATCAGATTTCTGGAAAGTAGCACCTCTTTATGCTTGCAAAAAATAGATAAATAGATTTCATATTCAAATTAATAATTTACTAATAGAATACTTAAAAAAAAACTGGCTATAACAGAGCGCTTCCGAAGCGTGGGATTGAGATTTACAAAAAAATAAAGCTATAAAAACAAAGTGATAAATAGATCAATAACCGTTAAAAGATTTTTTACAAAATTTTCTTGATAATCGTTTAAACAAAAAAACTAATCCCTATATTGGAATTGTTTATTAGCATTAACTCTTGGAATTAATGCCTATGTGAGTTTTGAATTCGGTAAGGCGTTATAAATGCGGTGTAAATAAAATAAGGGGATAGCGATTATTTGGTTATAATGGAGCTCCTAAATACCTCTAAATCAAATAAACTGAAACCGATATCATCAATTATTGTAAGAGAATGATTCAATAATCAAATAGTATGCCGATAGTTAAAAGTTAAAACCGCACCAGCCAATCATTTAAGTAAAATAAAATGATAAATATTTAACAATACCACATACCTTAATAATTTTTACATATATAGATACTATTAATAATTTACTTTTGATGTCCGTACCAGTTAATCCTGTATCGTGGGTAACTATTTATAAACTTGTCGATCGCTTTTGATATAAAATTAAATCAAAGCAGTCAAGTATTGTGGAGCATCTATTTTTAATTTTCTAAATGTCAGGTACTAGATATTAAATAGTAAGGACCGCTAGCTAACAATAAATGGAGCTAAATGCCTAAATTATAGTCTCTCGAAAAATGTTAGTGATATAATGTAGATTGTTTTTACTATAGAATGTTTATATATCTAATTCATTTGTACGTATGTATGTCACTGAATTCCCTAAACGACCTGACCAAATTTGCTGATTTTTTTTTTGTTTGTAACAAGAACAAATTCAATAAAAATCTTATCTCAGCCAAACGAAGTTGTAATGCAGCTAGTAATATATTGAATTGTCACCTGTCTAATAAAACAATATGCATCCGCATGTGTAAACTATCCCGATGTAATTTTTTTTGTGTAAATATATATATTTAAAAAAAAAACAACAGAAAATAGTTGGATAAATGTTTACTCTATTGCACGTTGGTAAATACGCCGTATAAAATACGAGTACGGCTGCCTACGACTTTGTTCTCATGGGCTTTGAACGGAAATATACAATTTTATGACTATCCGTTGGTTACCCTCTCATTTCCTGGGATAAAATATACAATGCCTTGACAACACAAGCTATCAGTACTGAGTTTAAATATACAATCAATCCAACTGTTTCCACTAGATCTTGCAAATGCAAATCAATTGAACTGACTGCAAAAGGAGGTTATAATTCATACACCCTTTTGGGTACATTATGTTCTTCGCTCATGGTTTATTTTAATAATATATGTTAAGCGATTATAATATACCAGTTCTACCGATATGGACGATTTAATTTTTCTTCAATTTAGGATCCTAGGCGTTACCATAAATATATTTCTCTTTCAGATATTATATCAGATAGCTTTTTTAGAAAATTGGGATAAAGCATTATTATTGGTTTATCACCATCCATCAACGTATGCATTACAGATTAGAGATTTGGGCATAATCTTCCTTTTCAAATGGGATTAATATTATAATTTCATTATTATTATACTGAATAAACTACATATACAGGACCGGATTGACCATGTCGGGGCCCTTAGGCAATCGGGGCCTCATTAACCTTTTCTAGCTTCCTAAAATATTTTTCTACCACCAAGCAACTTGATTAATAATTACTATATGTTTTTACTATATCACAAAGATACACCATCACTCATATTTGGCTTCAACAATTTCACACCCTAATAACCTACCAAATAAGCTAACTTAAATTGTAAAGCTTTCTGAGCCGCTACTAATTATTATGCCTACGCAACGAAACGAAACACAACGAAATATTGTATAAGTTAAAGTCCTATTTTTTATATTTAAATAGACAGGTAGACTTGTTAATAGGCTACCTGATGGTATGATTTCGATAATGCGTTCCATATTTATTAGCGTGGCATATCATCTCACAGCAAATTGCGAGCGATAGCATCTCAGAAAGCGACATGGACACCGTCGATAACATATCAAAACTTTTGTCAATATTGGCGAACATAGCACAATCCAAAAATTGTCATCGTGAATATCTTGACTTTTCACGTAAGAGCTGAGTTTGTCCAGTGGTTAGAACGCCTCGTGATGATTGCGGTTCAATTGCAACTCAATACGTGTTTATCATTCATCTCGTGCTCGGCGCTGAAGGAAAACAACGGTGAAATGACTTTTTGTTTCCTGTAGTACTAGCGAACGCTATCTAATAAAACTAATAAATTAATTAATTTAGGAAGGCACGATTTCTTTTGGGTTTTCCGTTTTGAGAACCGTTTTTAAGCTGTAGCGAGACTAACGAACAGCAATTGCTATTTATATGTATAGATATTTATGTATATATCAAAAGTTGTAAAATTTTTAACATTTGTTACGGTTGAATATATTTGGTCTCAATATGTATGTATTTCTATTTGAAGCGGATTCGATTCGTTGCAGTGAAGTATTTTGTGGTTAGATTATACGGTTAATTTGTTTGTTGGTTCGTCGAGTTAAGTTTATAATTAAACGATTCAGTGCATTCCAACCAATCAATGTTTAGTGCTTAATTATTCAGAGATGTCAAGTATGTCATTATTATGATAGATTTATTGAAAATATATATTTTATTCCTTAAGATTAAGATTTTATAAAAGGATATACGTATTGATGGTAAGAAAGCTCTTTAGTTAAGTTTAACTTGAATAAATTATAGTTTAGACCGCGATAGACTCCAAAATTTATTTTAAATTCATTTCATTGTAAACTGCAAGTCACTCATCTACATTTGGCGGCAAAATGATGCAACCTCTTTTAAATGATTTTTATAATATCAAATAGATAGATATATAAATAGATATAATATAAATAGAATACATTAGTTCAGTTAGTATCGGAGTTTGTTAGGGCTGGAGCTCTTTAAAATGAGACCATAGCCCATTTTTTATGTGCAGCTATCGCCCCAATATCACTGAGACAAAACTCGGCTTACGCTAGTAATATGTAAGATAATTAATTAATCCATACGGATATGTCGATTAATACAATTAATACTTGTTTTAAATAGTCCTGAACAAAGTGAATGCAAAATTAATGTATTTAAAATCTCGTGTTGGGTTGTGAGGGAAAACATAGTGAGAAAACCTGCATGTGCCGGATGAAAATCTAACACATATAGATCCGTGGTAGTGTTGTGGAGTTAGCCCCAAAAACTTTGTCCCCAAAAGGAGAGATCTTACCTCAGCACTGCGACATTAACAGGCAGTTACTTTAGTCATTGTTACAATCTAAAATATTATTATACATTTAATAAATTAAAAAATATATTTATCACCTGAATTAATCATAGATTGTGGGTTCAAACCTAGCACTAGTGAATTATTATAGTCTTGTGTAAATTAAATATCTCGCGGTTGGTGGCGGAGAAAAGTTTCGTGTTAATTTTTGTTTTACTGGACATTTTGACGCATACAATGTTATCCACTAATAAAGAGGTACTCTTCGAAACTACTTATTTTATTTTAAAAAACCTCTATCAAAATATTGAATGTCCTTTCAGGATATTCTATCCCAATCAGATCAAAGTGCTTTTCGTTTGAACTAATTTTGCAAAGAAAGTCGACAAGGATTCTTTTTTTTAACGCTGCCTTAACAGAATAAGAAAGAGTAATATCAATACTTTGGATTAGAAGTCTCATCGGAAAATGAGAGAGAGAAAAAAGATAGTGCACCTGTGTTTGCGCAAACACGTGTGGAAAAAATATCGCCAAAATCCTTCAAGAGGACATTATTATTGTTAGTATATAGTTTCAATGCCTTCAATAATGTTTGACATCATTTTAGTATTTACTATGTAATGTCGTAAACGATTGAACATTGTGTCACGTGACATTCTAAATCAATGTGAATCACTCAACCAGTACTAATTGAATTAGGTACCAACTAATCTCATTGACGTAATTATGATACCTAATGTATGATATTACACGTTTAAATTAATAACTAGCTACATATCTAGCTTACATGAGGAGTAACTTTACTTTAAGCAAGAACTTTGTAACCAAAATTAAATTGAAATAAGTAGTTAAGTTTAAATAAATACGAATCTAGTATGATATCTGTTTCTAGCAATATAAAAATAACACGGCATGAGTAAGTTTAACCGTGATGGCCCAGTCAAGCACCAATTAATTTTCATGTGCTTAATTTGTGTTTATAATTCATCTCGTGCTCAACGGTAAAGGAAAACATCGTGAGGAAATCTGGGTGTGTCTAATTTCAACGAAATTCTGCCACATGTGTATCCACCAAGCCGCATTGGAGCAGCGTGGTGGAATATGCTGCAAACCTTCTCCTCAAAAGGAGAGGAGGCCTTAGCCCAGCAGTGGGAAATTTACAGGCTGTTAATGTAAGTTTAAGTTTTATTAATCTCTACACCATCTTCAATTGAAATATCTTATAGAAATATATGAGAGCTTTAGATGGGTCATAATTTAAATGTAATCTTCTTTTAATTTTCTTTAACTCTCTTTTGTAATACCATCACTACATATTATAAAATAAAGTCCTCCTGTTGCGTCTGTACGCGTTTAATTCAAAAACTACCAAACGGATGTTTACGCAGTTTTCACTAATGGACGGAGTGATTCATACGGAAGGTTTAGGTGGGTAATCCATTAGGTTTTGTGTAAATTGACTGAAATATGATGAGGATTGTTGGAGTTGTCAGAAAAAATGTTATTATACACGTTAGAAGTCGGGACCGGTAGCTAGTATTATGCAATATATACAATTCATTATTTTCTCTTTCTCGTTGCGTTATAATAAAAGAAATTAAGATATTAAGTGTTGCTTCTCAATATATATCCTGTAATGTTATGTATGTACGGAAAAATATTAATGATTTTATGAGAAAATGTGATACTCATAGTATTGGTACAAGTAACAAATACAAACTTGTTACTCCTGTTACTCGACTGCATAGAGTCAGTAACTATGTTGTGTGGCAATGTATACGATTCTACAACAGGATCCCAGAAAGCGTTCAAAATGCTTCTGTTGCCAAATTAAAAAAAAAATGTTAAGAAACGTATGTGTGCAAACGGTTATACATACAATTATTGATGTCAAACCTTGGGAATGAAACGATCGCCTCTTGGCTATTTGTATTCATATTTAATAAATTTAACATAAATTTATTAAATACATATATTAAATATGAATAGAATTAAAATTTGACAAAAATATCCCGCTAATTTTCTTTCGCCGGTTCTTTTCAGGTATCTTCTTCTCCGACCGGTGGTAATGTTTTATTTGACTATCGATAAGTGTAATGCTTCAGTTAGTGTCATATTGATATGAGTATGGAAAATTTGCTCTGTATTTATTATCTACATATATATATATATAGTATCTTGGGATATTTTATCTATGATTTGTTGCCATATTAAAAAATAAATAAACGATTTTTGATTTGTTCTAGTTCACGTTAATGATTATATAATATTTGTTGGCAGGGCTTTGTGCAAGCCAGTCTGTATAGGTGCCTCACACTCATCATATATTGTACCGCCAAACAGCAGTACTTCTTATTGTTGTGTTCCAGTTTGAAGCGTGTGTGAGCCAGTGTAACTTCCGGCACGATTACGCTTTGATTTTGATATTAACTGCTAAGATTAGAAAACTTAAATACGAACGATTACATGTTAAACTACGTTGTCTATTTTGTTTTATTTAGATTTAATAGTTATTGAAGTTTAATTTTTAAGTTCTTATTCTAAGAAACGTTTTTGTTAAATCATGTTCACCATTTATTTATTGTAATCATTAATCTCATTTCAAAAATTTACTTGTTTGAACATATTTTCAATGATAATTGAAGCAAGAAATGATTTACAAGCGGCGTGTAGCAGAGGCTTAAATTATCTTTCTGTCATTATTGATTTGTCATAACATTGTTTGAAATCCCTACGGTGTGTTGAGGTAAAGAGAACCGACTCTTATATAAAAAAGCGTCCTTCAAAATGCGTTAAATTAGGATGACACTGGTGTAATAGGGTAAATTTCAACGAAATTACAAAATGGTAATTTTAACAAAATTTCGGACTACATAAATAGTTGAGGTTTTGTACATTGGACTGTCACTATCCTAGTCACATTTGAATCCGTCAACAACTGCATTCAAACCATACACTTTACTTGGTATGGTTTGGTTTTTGAATTGTTATTTAGTTTTTCATCTTGTCCTACATATCAGAGGGTTCTCTTTACCTCTAACCTCTATTCTATTAAATAATAAACGGACCACGCCCCCTTAATCCTTATTAATCTTAGTTGCAAACTTATTGTTTTTTTTTTTAATTTATTGTGTCCCTTTTGATACTTAATAATGGTGAAGTTACCTCACAGAAAAATCTAGGAATTCATTCAAATAAAATATAATGAAATATACCCATTGTTTAAATTCAAAGAATTCATTTCAATCATAATACGTTAATGTTTGAATAACGTTAAAATAAAACCAATAATGTTTTCAACGAATTTAGTTTTAAATTGACGGGTACGATATAGGTTGCAGTCTAGTTGACGCAAATAAGATTCTATTGCACTTTCACAATATAAGGATATAATCGAATCGCTGGCGGTTAATCCCGAAGGTGGCTGTGTAATTAGTTAGCGAGGCGAAGCGTGCAATGACCCACTTTACTGAGCCTCCTTTGAAGAGATTAAGTGGTGTTGGCTAGTTAGGCTCTATAAATTTCTCGTTCTCAGAAGCATAATAGTATATCGATCTAAGGAGGTATAAATAACTTGACTTAATTAATAAATGCATATTTGATTCCTTATGTATCATTAACTACTAATCAATATTTGAAACGTTAATCAATGTCAGGTTAACTAATTTTATTGTTATTGGTTGACGGCAGTCGATGGTGAACCGTCATTGGTCACCTATTGAGGTAACCAATGAGCGTTCAGTATTTAGCTAATCCGACTTCTACGAGCGCTTAAAAACTAATTCATTTTCTTTTTAGTACGAAAATAAAAATGTTAGATGTGAACTATGGTTATTACGTTAAAACATTTTAAGTTCATGTCACAAATATTACTAAATAAGAGATTATATTAAAGATAAAAAGCGTAGACTTTTTTGTTTTTTGCATTAACAGCCTGTAAATTTCCGATGGGCTAAGGCCTCCTCTCCTTTTTTTGAGAAGGTTTGGAACATATTCCACCACGCTGCTCCAATGCGGGTTGGTGGATACACATCTGGCAGAATTTCTTTGAAATTAGACACATGCAGGTTTCCTCACGATGTTTTCCTTCACCGCCGAGCAGGAAATGAATTATAAACACAAATTAAGCTCATGAAAATTTAGTGGTGCTTCCCTGGGTTTGAACCCGCAATCATCGGTTAAGATGCACGCGTTCTAACCACTGGGCCATCTCGGCTCAAGACTTAGTACCTATTTATTGATTTCTAGGCAGGATATATAAAAAATTAATTGTAATTTACTGACATACTCTTTAATTAAAATGATGGAAATAAGTAACTACAAGTTTCTTGCCGGTCTACTTCTGAAACGGTGGTAAATTTACATTTTATTCAACACTGTAACATGACGATTCAAAGGTTTTATGAGCCTACTGTAATAAAGAACATTTTGATTTTTGGTTATGAAAAGGAAGAATTAAAGTAATGATCACTTCGTACGTGACAATAAATGACTTTTTTGTATATGGAATAAAAATAATTTATAAAAAAATTAAACCGACATCAAAATTAGAAAGGGCTAGTAAACAAAAATAAAAAAAATTAAATTTTTAGGACTTCCCGAAAAGCAAACAAAGTTCAAAAACGGATTGGTATAAAATGTACCTAATTCAGTACACACGTCGACAATTTTTGACACTGACACTGCCAGCCAGCAGCAGACGCGTTTTAATATTAAGTATAAATATTTGTTATTTATTAAAGGAAAATTTTCAATTTGTATTTGTTCTGTGTGTAATGTATGTTATTTGTTTGTTATGTTCTTTTGGGACAGAGAGTAAAATATCTCATATTTATCTGTTTTAGTAGTCCGTAAACTAGTAGTACCAAACACACTATTTTGGACTTTTGTATCAACTTTATGGAATAATATAAAAATAATAACTATACAACTACCTACCTATATTTTCTTACGAGTTATTTACCTATATCTCTAAAACTACTGGACCGATTTTAATGAAACTTACACTGTTCCCTAAGTTGAAGTGTATCTAACTTAAATTAAAAATGATAATCTCGATACGACTTTTAGTTTTCGAGAAATTCGTTGACAAACATACACTTACGAAATTAAGCATACGTGCTTGGAAGCCTAAATGGATCATCATACACAAATATAATTCAATTCTAACAATGTTACATACATACATTTCGAACTGATAACCTCCTTTTTTTTTGAAGTCGGTATCTTCTACACAGTTTAGGAAAAGATATATCCAAGTTGAATGAATATATATCCAAAGAAAACTGTAAAACCGTCCCGTCCCCCGACCGGGCGGCATGCGTAAATGCATTTCCTCCACGTAAAAAAAAAAAGCTTGGAATGGTAAAAGTCCGAAAAAGTCGTCTCTTTATAATAAATGCTTACATTTATCAACTCATATCGGTAAACCTTAGGTTTTACTGGAAAATCTTGAGATTTACCGTAGTTCGAGCTTTTACAGTAACATATGCATGAGGTTGTCTGGTGGTATTAAATATAATTGATCGCTGAAACGTCATAGCGATACGTGATGAACCAACGCAACAGTGTATTAAGCCAGTTCAGAATTGAAACTAAGATTAACCTTTACTAACGGCATACATTCTGCAACTGACGACGGCTCAGGAACCTAGTTTAATTGATAAGTAATTGGATTTCTCTCATCTTAAAAGTCGATTACTTGCTAAACTATAGATATATGAATAATCATATTTTTTTTTATGATATCGGTAAGCGGACAAGCAAATGGGCCACCTGATGGTAAGTGGTCACCACCGCCCATAGACAATGGCGTTGTAAGAAATATTAACCATTCCTTATATCACCATTGCGCCACCAACCTTGGGAATTAAGATGTTACGTTCCTCGTGCCTGTAGTACTAGTCTTGTACTTATTAGTAAAATTAGTTGGTAGTATTTTTGAAGAAGAAGATGAAAAATTTATTTGCAGGTTTTCTCACGATGTTTTGCTTCACTACCGAACATGAGGTGAATAATAAATGTATGGAAGTTCAACGTTGTTCCCTCGATTGGAACCTTCAATCTTTGATTAAGTTTCGATCATTTGGCCATTTCCTTGCTCGTTTTGAAGTGTGAAGTATTATTAAGTATTTTAAATTTAAATTATTTAACGGTTCTTATAAATTCGAAATGTTAGGAAATAATTATATATGAATTATTCATATAATCGAACTTTATTGAATACAACATGTAAAATGTCAAAATTAAAGAAGTTTCTTTATTTACATATACATATAAATATTTACTATGTCCATATATAATATCATGTCTTTTACATATAGGAAAATACATGTTCCCCGTTTCAATGAATATTTTATACAAAATAAAGAAATCGAAGTAAGAGAAAAGTTCTAACTAAAGAAATTTACGAGAGCCTATAAACATTCTGCATCGTACTCTATATCATGTTTATCGACTATTGCACAAGTTGCTAGAATATTTATGCGGTCTCAAGAGATTGCGAGATATTGATATTCTGAACTTATTGAATAAAAATTATCTTTATGTATTATCTGTCGTATCATTACTCTGTATCTGGAATTTTATTGAATTTCTACAACAGTTTTTTCAAGCGTTTATTTCATATTGGGTTCGAATTGCAAAGTGTAAGAGGCAATATTTATATACACATAAAACGTTGTAAATTAATATGTTCTTTATTATACGAATTATACTTTGTGTCCATTAAATAAAAATAAATTTTATTATATATATATTTTTTTTTTCTTCAAAGTTTATCTTAGTAGAGAAATCTTTAATAGATTGATCATTCTGTTTATTTATTTCTGTATACATTTAAAAAATACACAAATTTTACGAACAAAGATTCTGCAAATTTGTTACGGTATTTAGAATTTATAAAGACGGCAATATTCTATTCGACTACGTTGATATATTAAACTATATCAAACGGCATGCAACATATTACACAGCCTATTTTAACCCTAAAATTATAAACAAAAACAATATGAAAGTACCATATCAATTAGATAAGTAGCATTAATGAAATCAGTAAAACATTTGTATTTTACCACAATTTACCTTTATATACAAAAAGGATGATCTTGTGATTATGATGTATTACAAATATATCAAATAGTATTGAGTATATTATTAGGTTTATAATAACCGAGATAAGTATATAACAAGATTCCATGTAATTAATTCATTGTGAAATAAAATCCGATAGTATTTTCATGAAGGTATTTACAAACGTTTCATTTCCCTTGCAGCGCGCACTTAACGTTTTCCTTTAGACCCGTTTAAATGCTTCCAATGTTCGTTTCCTTGCATTTTGCTTGGCCTTGTGATTGGTCTTTGATGAATAGTACTGTATTCACCATTAGATGTGTTTTGTGTAAGGCTTGCCTTTGTAATGTCGCTTATTAAACATTTTAAAAGAACAGTTATTGTATTTCAAACCAGTTCAAAACATCGATCAGAAAAGTCAGTCTGGAATTGTTTTGTGGAATGGAAAAACCCTAATGTTTAGTTTTATGTGTGTGATGTGGAATACTGAAACTGTTGATAATTTGCTTAAAAATAATCTTCAAAATCATATAATTAAGAATCTTTAATGTTTATTATGAAATTTACTTAGTTTTATTAATATTTTTTTCTAAGAGTTTTCTGAACCGAGTAAAGTATATTGCCATGTTGATATGCTCTTAATGCGATTAATACTCTGTATACATAAGACTGATACGTAATTGTTCTGTTTGATATTTATTAAGAAAAAGGAACGTAAAACTCTTCAAGCTTTCCGAGAGACACACAGTTGATCGTGCAAACGTAGATTTTCCCTCTATACCCTCGCTCTTAAAGTCGCACGAGTTCTTAATCCAGGCTCCTAGTCTTTTTCTTGTAATTTCGCAGTAAAACAAATTTTATTTTCTTGATCCGGTAATTGAACCCGGTACCTTCAAGCCATATAAATTAGTCACTAAATCTACGAAGCACGCTTACGAACCATTAGGATAAAATGACATTATACCAGGGCGGTCCTCTGAACGTCACTATAAATATTAAGGTGATTTACAAGACTTTATATTAATAATAAAACAGAAATGAGTGGATGTTTTTAAGGGCATCTAATACGAACGTAATAGTTTAGGCAATTTTTTGCGAAATTCGACAAAATATATTCGGAAATTGTAGCTATATTTACTCGTATCAACGCATGTACCCAGATGTGTATATTCGTATCGGAATTGGAAATCCATTCCAGAAAAATGTGCTATAGACAGGAAAATTATTTAAAATTCTATTTTTGCTTGTTATTGACGAATGCGCGATTTATTTGCAACTCGGGATACGCGATGTGATGGGAGGTGATGCGTGGAACTAAATTGTTTGAAAGTTTTCTATTTTGGGCGAGGTTCGTTTGAAAGTATATGAAAGTCATTTCTGCTTCAAAATATTTTTATATATTTTATTTATTAACATACATGTACTTGTTTGGTAAATGAAAATCATGAAATTATTAAAAAGTATAAAGTTTTAGACATGTCGAGACATCGCTGTAATATTTTGATATTTATTTATCTTTAAATATTATAAGTGATATATTTTATAAAACTAATAAATTTATCAAGCAATGAAAATCGTATTATTTTGACGAATTCATATCATGACATACGCACACATATAAATATTAGCATAAACATATATTATTTAATACAAAAGTTTTATGCAACTTTAACAATATTAATTATAACCAATATTAAGTCATTATTCAAAGTAGAACACCTCGTCATTGCCTCGACATATATGACAGGATAGCGTGTTAATTTTTTAATCAGTTAATCGGAAATGCAATTCTAAGAGGAAGGCTGCAGCCACTATTCCACTCATGATTTGTACAGTAGCTGTTTTTATTTTTATATACTTAATACATTAATGTAAATAATTATTATATTAATAAATATTATAACGTTTAAATGATACGTGTATTAAAAGAGCGTAAGTCGGTTTTCGAGGAATCAGATCGAAATGTGTTCTTACAAAATGCTGCTGTATTATGATACAGCTTACATAATAAATTATTTTTTTAAACTAAATTATCTTTTACTATTTTATTGAAATTGGTAGCAAAGCTAACAAACTAATTATTCATTCAACGAAGAAAATATAATGTTAAAAGTTAATAATAACAATGGTAGAGCGAACGTTATTAATATGATAAAAATCGTTAAATAAGTGATACAAAAATATTGATCATTTTTACACGTGTGTTAGTATTTCTCTCAATACGAATAAAGGCTGTTATCCTCATTCGCTTTTGTTAGCCGCACCTGTAAATCAAACAGCACTGCGTAAGAATTGTTTCTAAGTGCATAACCATGAAATTGTGCCATTTTTTTTTTAAATCAATAACACGCAAACGTCCAAAAAGTGAGAATAATTTGGATTCAAATTTAAAATCTTATTATTATTAGTTGCTAGGAAAGGAACTATTTAGATTTTAATTGTAGGATAATAATGCATTGAATATTAAAACCAATGGTTGTGCACCGCGTGCTAACACTGTTACATCGTCGTTTCCTTGTTTGGATACTTATAATGATAACTGTATTTAGAAATATACACTTGAAATAGAATAAAGTCGATGTCGTCGTAAAAAGAAAATTATTTTTCTATAATTGTTCATAAAAAAATATATTCAATTGAATGTAAAGTATTCTAGCGTGAAATTGTCTTTTCATAAGAAAAATTAAAACAAGTATTTTATAATATATATAAATATATCTGAAAACAATTCTTACAAAGATTTTATAATAAATTGGCAGTTATTGAGGAATATAACGGAACAAAATATCGTTACACAGAAGGAAATTAGATTTTATTGTTACATAAAATTAAAGTACATTTTCCCCTTTTATTAAAATAAAACAGATTTTACTCATATTTTATTCGCTTTCATATTTTTATGCGTACATTTTTACACTGATAATAAAATTTTAAACACAATCTCGGAATGGGTGCATTACTGTTAACAACTGTTTTTATTGCGACAATGATGTAGAATAGGAAAATAATTAAACATTCATTTTATTAGTATATTGTAATAGAAAACATATTATTGTGCTCATTCGTTCCAATGTATGAGAATGAAATAATATATTTTCTATTAACCTCCAGATTATGTTTATTTTATGGAATATGTAGTTACATTTATACACCCTGGCCTGGCCGAGATTGCCCAGTTAGAACACTTACATTTTGCTCGAAGATTGTTTCAAAACCCGGCAAGCATCACTGATTTTTGAAGTGATTTATTTGTGTTTTTTGATCTCGTGAATTGCGGCGAAGAAAACATGTATGAGACTTGTTGTGTTGAATTAAAATCTGTCTCATTTGAATTCCACTAATTCACATTGTAGCAGCGTGTATGAATAAGTTCCTAATCAACCTCAAATGGAGAGGAAGCCATGCCCCAAGCATTAATACATTTATAAGCTGCTACTTTATAACTTTTACCTCCATCTTTTAACCCCCTTTGGAGCTACGTGATGGAATAACCTTCATAATAACATGAGGTCTAAAAGTAGCGGTGTAATGATTACGGTTTTACTTTTTTCATTACGTAATACTTTTTTTTTTATTAAGAAATTCAGATAAATAAAATTAAAAGAAAAAAAAAAAGTTTTTTACAAACAAGCTTTTATTACGTTCTGGTTAATTAAAAGAATTGAAAATTTTATAATAATAATTTAAACCTGATAAGACAAATTTTTTTGTAAATAAAAGCGTGTTACATTTTGATTTCAAAAGAAAAATAATGAATATACAAAATGTTCTTTAATGTTCCAACACAATGTAACGCCCTGAGGCGCAACGTTAGCAATATCACACGTTTATACACTCTAACTACACTAGTCAAGACAAACCAAACGAGCCCACACTCGATGGAGTTATGACGTTTAATTACTGAGTTCCTGTGGTCATCTTCCAGCTTCATCATCAGACCCCGGTTACTATCTAGAATCAAAGTACCTGTCATGACGAATCCAACGAGCCCAAACTCGATGAGGTTGTGTCGTTTCATCGCGAAGTTCCTAAGGCCACTTTCCAGCTAAATCATTAGATTGGCACCATGTTATCATAATATTCCATTGTCACGCAATTTACATATGTTTACAAAATCTCAGCTCAATGGGTAACCGAAGTGGATCAAATTAAATTTGCATAGCTTAAGCTTGTAATAATAGTAAAACCAATTTTAATAATAATGCCTTCCTGACCAAATTTCTGCAATTGTTACGATTAGGTTCTTGCGCAGGATTTTAGTGCACCGGATTATGCAGGCGCATAATCCTTTGCAGGTGCAAACCCCCCATACTTTAATTGGACCAGGGAGTATAAATAATGTTAAATTCTTCTGATTTTGACAATCTTTTGACGCAAAAACCGAATCAATGTAATCAACACATCTCCCCATACTGTAATATAGATTTAATCCGCTCGGGCCTTTTTAATATTTACAGAAAATTATTTTTCCAGTTAAGTAAAAATAAAATGATGTTAAGATATTTAATAAATGAATTCTATACGGGATTTATCTAATGAGCTGTCGATCTTTCGATATTAATTAATAATTAATTGATATCATAAATATGAACTCCAGGCTACCATTATGTCTTTCTTGTTGGCATGGCTTTGTGCAAGCTCGTCTGGGTAGGTACCACCCACTCATCAGATATTCCACCGCCAAACAGCAATACTTAGTATTATTGTGTTCCGGTTTGAAGGGTGAGTGAGCCAGTGTAATTATAGGCGCAAGGGACATAACATCTTAACTTTCAAGTTTGGTGGCGCATTGGTGTAATGTAAGGAATGGTTATTATTTCTTACAGCGTCAGTGTCTATGGGCTATGTCTATATAAAAAATGAACTAACTAAAAATGCAGTGTGCTGTATATATATAATATTTTTCATAAAATTTCTCCGTGAATATATTTGTTTTCTTATACATTCTTAGTTATAATTCTAGTTTACATATTCAAGAATTGTAATTAATAATAAAATATATGACATAATCAATAATATATTGTATTAATAAAATAACCTTCAAAGACTAAGTTATAAGTACAACAAAGACTTGTTTAAGTTATCACTATCGCTTCTGTATTTCCGAGACACACGTTTTTTTAGAATCGCGCAAAAAAACTATTATAATTCAAATATAATCGTCAATAACTCAACAGTATACGAGTGCGATATAGTCGTCTCTGCCCACAAAAGCTACACGCTTAACTGGAGTGGAAAATAACAATATCAATAATTCCTTGAAGACAGCCTACCATTATTTTTAAAAATAATATGACGTAGTTTGAGAGAAAATCGTGGAAGATATTCTTGTCATTATGCTGTTAACAGTGCTAGTTAGTCCAGGTCTGTTATACGTAGTAATATGTTTTAATACGTGAAGCAAAGACTTTGTAGCTCTTTTTACTTTCGAGTTTGTATGAAGAAAGAGCGCAGAAATAGTGGCTATGCCAATGCAGCCAATACGGTCGCATAGGGCCCCCTGATTCAAGGGGGCTCAGCGGGCCACAGATGATTGATATTTTTATTTCAAAATACTTTTTCGAGTGCCCTCATAAAAGTTAAAAGAAAACAGAAGCTAATTTTCGGCAGTTGTGATTGAAACTGTATTATTTTTTATTGGAAGCCCGCGGAATTGGACCGCACTTGTTACAAAAAATGACAGATGGTAATCTAAGCTCACCTTTTTTACTAAATTTTTGGTTCTTCCTTGAGAGTAAACCCGCTTTTGGTTCTTCCTTGAGAGTGAAATGTTTCGAGATTATAGATTTTAGTAGCTTTCTTTATCAAAAACCTACAGTGAGTTTACTAAGATTACGGGCTGCGCTGTCCATGCTATGTATCCAAGGTGAGACGCCGAGTCGACAGACCACGTTCGTTTTCATAGCAGGCAAAGGCAAAAGGTCCGATAAAGCTTGTTACGCTAACATTTTTATATAAAATGCAATAGAAATACATTAAAATAATAAATAAAAATGATTTGACACACACACATATACATACATAAAATGTTAATACGAAATATTAAAGGTGTTCGTTTATACTGCCAAAGGCAACGCATGTCAAAGTTAAAACTTTTTTTATGTAATAATGATAAGGTATCGTCCAGCTGATCCTTCTTACATCATTGTTAGCGATGAAATAGTAGTCGCTCATTGGTCGAAATTCGACCAATATTTATTGCGACTACTATTTCTTATAATTGATGTCATGTTAAATATTTCCTAATTTACCGAAAAAACAAGACATAATTACACAACAGAGAAAGTCAAAGAGACTTCGTAACTCTATTCAACGCGATATGAATATTTGATTAAGTTTTCGTCAAAACTCTTAAAAACAAGGGGAGTATGGTAATTTTCATATTTCCTCGGTAACCTTATGAATCAATATTATAACAAGATAATGAAGATTATTTTGAAGCATATTTTGAACATTAAAGTGACATAATCTTAAAACGAACGTTTGTGTTTTCTTATAGTATAATAAATACTATGATGAATAAGTATGTTTATACTATTTATGTTATATATATTATATTATTTTACTGTTAATTAGTTACTCATTGTAAACATATGTGTCGTTCACATAACTATTACGTTTCAAAACTTCAAGAAATAGTTTAATATATTACTTATACATTTATGTAATATTGCAGATATGTTCATAAGTTAAAATATTATTCTTCATTAGTGCGAAGTCAAAGATCCAGAGTGAAGTGTGAGGACTCACTTCATAGTTTTTATGAATTACTGTATAAGATAAGGAATTCCTTCGTGCAGAGGCACGAAAGAGACTGGGTTTCGTCATTTAGGTTGAGAAGATGCTACAGGAATCTCGTTTAAACTTCGTATATACGAGATACATCAGTCTTTCTATGCGTGAACGTATAAATTTGCTCTTCGAGTTGTGTCAATGTCTGAACGTAAGATTGATATACACTCGGCTAGCGTACTCATGATTAATGTAAACTTGATGTTAAGCTAATATCACGTAGTATGGATAATCGATGTTGCATTTAGTATTTCTTCTAGTAAAGATTGACTTGATTTAGAGTATTGCTGGATTTATATAAAATATATTTTGTTTCCGATATTCATAGGAAGCTATTTGTAATTATAGCCGACAAGCTAAAAGCTTAAATAAGGTTATTAAGATAATAGACCTTAAATTTATGATTTAAATAGCAGTGTCACCAAAATCAAAATTTATTCAAGTAGGCTTTTGAATCGTCATTTAACAAACTATATGAGTATAAGTGAAGGGATATCCCAAAATATTAGAGTTATATTTATAAAAACCCATATTTGCTATTACAAAAATGACGAATTTCTCTTCATAATTTCAAATTCAAAAATACTGTTATAACATTATTTTAATTCAAATAAACATATTGACCAATTTCCTTATTTCTACGAACTTTTATACAATCTTTCGTAGTAATTTTACTTTCTCAGATGAAGAATTTTCAAAAAAGCTTTGACAACTGTCTGTAATAAATTAACAGAGGTTAAAATATCATATCTTATTTCAAACATCATATACTTCGAATTTGCATACAGACTTCATCCCCCATTTAAATTTCTCAGGAGATGAATTATGACAAGTCCTTCTAAGCACATCCGTTCTTAGAAATTAATAAGATCTAAGAAGAAATAAGAAATAAGTCCTAAGTTATCTAAGAAATTATTGTGTAAAATGTAATTTGGTTAGACCCACCGATGTAGGCTTCATTTCATTAACCAGGTATTTTTTGCCATACGTTTGTAACATGTGAAATGCAAAACATGTTCAAAATATACGGAATATATGGATGAAGATTAGTAATTAACAAGAATAACAAAATATTTCTAAAATGAAATAATTTATCTAAACAAATTGTAAATCTGTAAATGAAGAATGATATTTTATCACACGTGAAAGTTATTTTAAGCTCGAATAAGTTTAAACAAACAGAACAATGGAACAATTATAAAAACGTTTAAATTTCACGAATAATTTGATACTGGGTTTAGAAGCCTAAGAGGAGAGCTACCGACATTGCTGAATATTTTAGTTGAAGGGTCGCGTTTGCCTGTTTTATTAAGGCCTGAAAAGGTTGCTTGCTCATGCTTAAATTTACAAATGTTTACACGAATTTCAGTGCTATATCAGTATAATAAAAGATTAAACTTTTATTATTCAGTTTCAAGAAGTTGAAAATGTAGATTATCATATTTTTCGTTTTGATGTTTTATTTTAGTACTATACTTTTACGCCTTTGTCTGTATCTCTGATAGCATTTTTGGTTGAGTATTTAAGACGTGAAAATGTGACAAAAAAAACATTAAAACTGACATTTGCATTTATAGTATTAGTAAGGATTTTGACACTATGTGCCACGCGTATGAGTCCAGTTTGGGTCGTATCGTGATTATATAACCTTTCTCAATAAACGATCTATCAACGCAAAAAGATTTTTTAAAATCGGACTGGCAGTTCCTAATATTAGTGCATTCGAACAAATAAAAGTTTCAGTTTATAACATAAATGTAATTTGACGTAATTTTGTTCATATTCAATAAGAACCCTGTCATAGTTAAAGTAACTAGATTGATTTTAAAAAGATTTTATATCGATGTACTTATAAAGTAAAGTAACATCCCGTAAATGCCCTACTTCTAGGCAAAGGGCTTCTATTAAGGAAAATGATTTGAAAGCTTTATTCCATCAAGATACTCTACTGCAGTTTGGTTAGTTGCGTAATATTGAAGTATACATTTTTATATTTTATTATTTTGTATCTTCCTTCTCCGCTTTACTCTGGTTGGTGGTTACACATTTAGTAGAATTTTATTTGGCAAAATGTGTAGATGTAGATTTCCTCACGTTTATTCTTCACCACTGATACCGAGATGAATTATATAAATATATAATAATAAAATATAAGATTTAGGTTAGTCGTATTCTAAGGACGTTTTTATTAAAAAATGCCTAATTAAAATCCTCTTTTACTTGACTTTTTATTAGATTCACTTCTCAAGGGATACTCCAGTAAATCCCATGATTAACTTTCAGGTGAGTGTAGCGTAATTCTTATGTAACCCTTTTTAACTTGATATATTATTTTAAAATGGTACGTCAACGTAAACCCTGTCCTTTTGTGGTAAAATTTTTAGCTGGCTACGTATTACATTGGTTATAACTGGGTATATTTTAACTTTACCTAACAAAATAAAACCTAGTTAGTAATTTTATTGCTTTATTTTTACGTCATTTTAACCACATCTTTAAATAATATGTTTGTGTAAGATTGCGTCAAAAAATACAATGACTGTAGTTTTTATTAGTTCTTGCTGATTTATGTGTTTTCACGCTTGCTAATTTTAACAATGATTTGCTTAATCTCTGCTTTGGCCAAAAATATCGTGAGTAAAAATTGAAATATTATTTTTTGTTACATTTCCTTAATTTCAATTTATATATATATATATTTTATTTTTACGATATCGTTTTGAACGTACGAACTGGTATCCAACGAATTGCATAACTTTTAAAGCATAGCATTAGATTACAAATAACTTTTGAAGTATTGAATGGGTTCTTCATTTCTATGTATCCTTTTGCAGTAGCAGTGATGATTTGTTCATTGGGATTCAAATGGGTCGTCAAACTTTTTTATCATACATTGATGGAATGCACTGAGATGTGAAAGGGTCAATTGCAGTTTTTAATTTAAAATTTTATTGTTTCATGATATAAATATTACTATTTTAAATAATATATTTAGTTACGTAAGAATTATTTACATTAAGGTTTTAATTATACACGAATAAAAAAAAGTTACCGAAGAGATCAAACCGCAAGAATGCTAGCATAATTTCGCCGTTGAATCGAAATTCCGATCATCTGGGCAAAAAATAAACCAGCTTTACTGTCACCAATGGATGCAAGACCTGTTCACGTGTTTCAATTGCAAATGGAACAAAGACATATATATTTTTAATTTTTACTAAAAATGATATTTATTTCTCTTTATTAAATCTCATTTTTTTAAGAAATTCTCTATTGCATTATGAAAACGTTTTTATCAGGCAAATCAGTGACGATGAGTCCAGTCTAATGTAACTTGTTCACTTGATACTCAATAAAAAGTAGACTATTGTGATTATTCCGCATGTTATGATAAAACTTATTTTCACTAACATCCATATCATATAAAATTCAATAATTGTAATATATGAAAAATATATTTTACCGATATTATTATCGGTAAAGTAAAATCGTAAAAGCACAATATTGCATCGTGAAATGGTAATTTTGATCGCTCCAGGTATATTCATACTTTTTATCCAGGTTTTTGGTACGTATATGTTATTATAAGGTATTAATAGTAAAATATATGATTAATTTAAATGGACATATATAAAACTGAAATACAATAAGCGATCTCTTCGTTCTCACATAATGTGTTACTTAGCTTGTATCTCAAAAATTCATGATGTCGATTCAGAAAATTTCTTTGATTGTGATGCAACTAACGTAAATCGGCGACCAATTACCATGCGTTATTTTGCTTTTGTGGTTTGCTATTTTGAATCATTGTCATCAACGTTAACTCTATAAATAGTTATCGCTTCGTGGTTTTGTGGTTAGCTTATAAAGCTGCAGTTATTTAGTTTCGTGGCTTAATATACCAGTAAAGTTAATGGGTTTTATGTCGCACTATCGTGTAGCAGATCGAAGTCTGGGATTGTCAGTGTTCTCGCGCCTCGAAAAGCTTATAGTATTCGATGAACGCGTCGGATTGTCCTACTAGATCGTGAAGCATGCAAATAGAGAGTGCACTTGTTTCGCATACTGTTGAGCAATATAATATCTCCTGCACAGTTGTATATTGTCCATAAAGATCGGCTGTGATCGAATTTGCGAGAACCTCATCACCATCTCGAGGTATTGTTAAGATATTGGATTATTTTCATTGTTTAGGAAGTAGTTATATTTTAGACATTTTGACTAAGCATTGTTCTTGTTATAATTTGTTTTGATTATTAAACAGGGGCGTGGTGAGACCTATATTTTGTCATTAATCATTACTACCTGGAATAAGTTCCAAATGTTCATCAATTATATCAATACATTGTTCAATAAATGTTAGTAGAAAATACTAAAATATATTGCATCTTTATTTGACCTAACTCTATTTATATTTATGGCACAAACAAAAAAATTGTCTAAACAGTAACATGTTTTAAAAGATTTTCGGCTTTACCCATAACTTTTGTTCAAGGATTGATTAGTCAAACAACTTTGTATGTTACTCTTTCGAATATTAAATCAAAGTCCGATTTAATCAGTGGCGTAGGTATTATAGGGCAAGGCGGTGCAGTGCGTTAAAAACTCCAAGGTATGGTATACTTTTAAAAGTAAAAGAAGGTAATCTACAATTTATTTACTCGTGGCACGGCTTTCTGCAAGCCTGTCTGGGTAGGTATCACCCACTCATCGAATATTCTAATACAAAGCAACAATACTTAGCATTGATGTGTTCTGGTTTGAATGGTGAGTGAGCCAGTGTTATTACAGGCACAAGGGACATAAATCTTAGTTCTCAAGATTGGTGGTTAATTTGCGATGGAAGGAATAATAAATGTGTGGTACATTTATTACCATCAAGTGGCCCATTTCTTCTACTTATTTCATAAAAAACAGATCACAAAATGGAGGTATTTATGTAAATAGTATATCAATAAATTAATTTTTTTGCAATGTATTTCTTTTTTGGGCATTGAATTCCGCATCAGATCCTTTATCCGACTAGCTAAGCCACTGCCCACGGGAAAGAATGTCGCTTATTCAGTCATTTACAAGTAAGGTCACTAAAACATAAACCGTACCGCCAAAAATGTTTTTTTAGATGAACGTTACTAATAATTAAATTGCATATTTCATTAAAAAATATATATATTTACAATAATATGTATAGTTTAATTTAAAATTAAATAATTTAAATATCCACTTTCAAGTCCCCGGACTTTGCGATTTTATAAAAGTAATAATAAGTATCTCCCACCCTAGTAAAATCGATGTCATATTAACTCAATATGTCTATAGTAGATGTATGTGTTCTCCTTTATTTTGCATTACGTCAATTACAAACTACTCGTCGTGCATAATCGGATCGGCCCACTATTAGAGAAACCTAACGGCTATAACAGACATTTTGTGGTCTCAGTGTATTGATGGTACATTTAATGGTAGGGTATTTTGTTAATGTGAAGTATAATTCATGAATAGATCTTATACCCTTCGACAACATATATAGCAGTTATAATATATTTATGATCAGAGTATTAGGTTTTAAAATATTTAAATCACAAATATACATTCGTACGCTGTCAAATGCATATTTTTATATAAATGAAATGATCACACGAATTAAATTATTGTATCTCCAGAACTCGTATGTTTTATTTATGTCAAAGTCATAACTCAATATTCATAACAAAAGTTACAACGTACTATATCTCTCACCATTTCATAACATGAAGTTTAATAAATTAGTAAAACTCCAGAAACGTCGTCTCCATATTGGCATAACTTGTCAGAAAATAGGGTGGTGTCTTTGCTAATTATCGATTTGGCTTTTATCGATTGTCAATCGATATTTCTTATGATATTCTAAATAATATAAATGAGTTGAATTAACCAGTACTGTAAATCTAATATAAAATGAATACCTAAGTTATACATTTGTACTTTTTGTTATAGTCGCTAACAATGCAAATTGCTATTAATATTGTTGGACAATTAGTATCGGACCTTTTACTAATTTCAATAATGTTCGTTACGTTTGCAACAGGAGCTCTTGTCAATTTACTTAGTATTGTATAACCTTGAAAAGTACTCCTGCTTTGTTTGGAACAATATTTTAAATCCCTTGACTGTATGTGTCATTAAAATAATATAAATACCCATAAAATTAATGATGAATACAATTCATACCATATCTAGACATATATAAGCAAAACACCACTGACTGATTAATCACGAGATCAGAAGATGCTCACTAAAAAGCATTTTGGGGAAAGTAGGAGTAATAACTTCGTATGAATTTAGTCTTGTGAAGACCCAGCTTCAAGTAAATAGGAACGTCAAATAATTAACAATATTTAATATAGTTTACAATATTTATTTTTCCAGTTTTTATTACAAACATCCATTATCGTCCGGTTTTCAACCCGGATTAACAATTCCCACGTAAAATTCAAAAATATTCTTCCTCTACTTTTTTTATAAAAATGTCAAACCAAAAAGTATTCATCACATTTATATAATTCTGTGATTGAATATAACTCAATAGCTAAAAGCTATACAACCTTAAATGATTATTTATAAATATTTTATATAAAATAATTTATAGGCTTACACTTGTTTATTTATAACCTTCTCTAACTATCTAAATGGGATCATGTGATTTGCAAAGCGAATGATTACTTAACACAGGCAACGTAGGCGTTCTCCTTGTTGAATGGCCTCTTTATTTTTTATTCTTTTGTAAACAATCCGATACGACTCGCTCGCCTCCTATTGTACGTTGATTGTAGTATTTCTGAAAGAACCGCGTCGGTATCAAGAAGAACTTGACTGTAAAAAGTTTTTTGACATGTAAGATTGTCACAATACTTTAGTTAGTGTTTTTTTGCGTGTTTACAGGAATATGTATATTATATATAGGTATCTAACTCCAGTACTACAGACGTGCGGGTCGCGTGTCAGTAATGTTCGAAATTTATAATTATTAAAAATAAAATGTTTATATAATGTATTTAATTGTGTCTGTAATTTAATATGTAACAAAACGGATGGTTGTAACGAACGACAGTGTCCCGCAACACCTTTATTTTTTAAATCATTCGGATGAGTTGTGTAGGCATACGAATGAAATGAACGCAAGGAAATGATTGTTATACCAAAAAGTTTTTATTTAAATGCGTTAAAACGATTAAAATATTGAACGGGCTGTTATAATTGAAACCATAAATATTTTTTGCATACATAATGTCGTGTGTTGTCCGTTAAGAAGTTTACTTAACTAATGTGTAATCTAGTCATGCATATCTGAGCCAACATATAAAATTTCAGCTCCGTCGAATAAGAGGATAAAAGTATACTTATTCATCTTACAAGATTCGAAGTAACCAATCTTTCATGCTTAAAAAGTTTTAAGAAAGCGTTGGCCTCAAAATAAAAACGAAAACAGACCATCAAATAATTTATTAAATATATAATAGATACATTCAGATATTCGGGTACACATAAACGTTTAAATGTTACAGTAACATGAAACAATTTGACGAAAATGCAATCACTGCTAACATTGAAATTTAAGAAAAAAGAAAACATTTTTTTTTTCACGTATCTTAAATTTTATTTACATATGACGATTAAAATTACACACGTTTTAATATAACATATTAGTGTATATTTTATACGAATTTCGTAACGATATGCTATATATTATAACTATATAATAGCGTTTTGTTTCCCGATTTTCTTATATATTATCTATTATAAAGTTAAATGCTACGTATAAATATACAAAGCTTTGGCATTTAGTAACAGATATAGATAAAATATAATATCTAAGTTTATAATATGTATCTAATTAAAAGTATACGACTTTACCGATAGTCCATTCCACGAAACGAGCTCCCAAAGGAATTGGCCTCGTATGCACATTGGTTAATACGCTTGACCGTCATTGGCTAAATCATTTCTTAGGATTGTCTTACATGTTGGTTTCGTCTCGCTTATTTCTATCCGTAGACATTAATAAGGTATGAGTGTTTTGCTAGGAGTTGGATTCGTGAAATAGACTATAAATGCTTAAGGGGTGATTGGTTAAATAATGCTGTCTTCTTTTTTCGAGTGTATAATAAGTGATGACAGAAAGAGATAAAATTGTATTTAACTAAACATCCGATAAGTGATATTAGACGATCGACGATTATATACCAGTTAGATCCACAAATACCCGTAAAATATTTAATTTATTGATTGATTAATGATAAAATTAGCATAAGATATATTTGACTGAAAATATATTCTATTTTTTATTCAAATATTTTTAATATTCCAAGCACTTATTTAATTCAATGCTTATAAATATTTAGTGATATAAATATTTTTATTCTATACGGAAGAATAATAGAGGTATATGATTTTATTGATAACATTATTCACAATATTACTGAGGTTCATGTACAAAATATTGTATGCTATTTATAAACATGATTTTGATTAACGATGTCTTAAAATACACTATAACGATGAATAAATATGAGTGCGATGAAAACTTACCTACTTTTAATACAGTGCGAGGGAGAAACAAAATAAGAATGGTAAATGCAAGAACGAGACAAATAAATATACTAAAGATAATAAAGATTTTATGCGTTATATAGAATTTAATATCAGCTATTTTTTTTTTTTAATTTTTACTCAAAATAAATGCCGACGGACGTATTTTTAATGTATTATAAAATTTCGTTAAAAAATAATAAAATTAAGTCGTTGCAAATATCAAAATTTCGTTTAGATAACATGTCTTAGTTATTACTATTAAAATAATAAAAAATATTTATTTTAAATTCATATAGCATTAATATATTATATACAATTACAATTATTATTCTAAAACATTATTTACTATACACAGATAACCAGACATCGCTTGTTTAATTCTTAGCGAACTACATAAATTTGTTTAACATTTAGTTAATTCACCTTTGATAAGGCAAAATAAATAAATCTGAACGTTATCTGGAATCTCAATGTAAATGTCATACTATTTTTAATAACTTAACTTCTTAAAAATATTTAGGAAACATTTCAAGGATGAATGCAATAGTCAACATACAATAGTTGACATCTCCTTACGTATTACTTATTCGGTACGAAAAATATGATATATTATTTTTTCATGCTTTAAAATATACCGTCACAGCAATACGTATAGTCTATTCCAATCGAAGAAGAAATATAAACACACCTTAGATTTACGTATTCCTTGTGATGTTTTAAGAGCTCAGCTCAATTGTGCACTTCTAACAGTTCTGGTTTAGAAAATCTTTACTTATGAAACTATTTCACTTAACTACTTAACATTAACAGCCGGTAAATTTCCCATTGCAGGGCTAAGGCCAAAGAGGCCTCCCTTTGAGGAGGTTTAGAGCATATTCCACCACGTTGCTCTATTGCGGTTTGGTGGATACACATCTGGCAGAATTTCGTTGAAATTAGACACATGTAGGCTTCCTTACGATGAAATGAAAATTCATTGGTGCTTGCCTGGATTTGACCTCGCAATTATAGGTTAAGAGGCACGCGTTCTAACCATTGGGCCCTCTCGGCTTAACTACTTATATCCACTTTAATTGTTGTTTCATAGTTTCGACAACAGCATCGTCGACGTTAAAAAAGCCACCATTTCGCAAATCCATAATCACAATCAATCTTTAAGCTTTTGACCAATGATAGCGCATCAATTCGATGCGTTCAACAACATTTGTTGTTTGTTTTGCTTTTGGGGTGTTGTGGTTGGAATAGACTATACTTGGTAAACCTCTGTTCCAATTTGCATGTTGAGTGAGATAATGTAATTAGAGGACAAGGCAATCGATCCCGTGATTTGCGGCAAATTGACATTGTACGAATTCGTTTATAATTTTTACTGCTAAGGTCTATGGCAAAGGTTTATTTGTTTTCTATTAAATAAATAATTTTAAATGATATTTTACTCTATAAATTATTTATCCTTTACAAGAATCGCACCAAATTATCTCTTATAGTTTAAAAGTAAGAGAAAGAAGAAAAGTAAAAGAAAATATAATAAATATACAGACGGAAATATGGCAGTTAATTCTATACATAGATTTCATACACGGGCGATGTATGAAACCATTGTTGGCGAAGAATTTCTATAAGTTAAGCCTATATTTATAGAAATGCTTCACCAACAATGGAATACAAGTTATATACCTCTGTTATGTTATTATGCTGGCTTACTAACTTTCAACCGGAGCTCCAACTCCCACGGAGATAAATATATATAATAATATTCTAAAAATATTCCTAAATATTTGATATATTTAAATACATTATGAAGTTATTTTGTGTGTAATAAAATATTATATTTCATATGTGTATACGTCCTTGGAATACAAGTGTGGTTTGTGTAATTCCTTTGTGTTTTTTCCAGGAAGAAAGTAAATACTACTCTTAGGTTAAATAATTATATGAAGTCATATATAAATTATTATATTCAGTTTTCCGTCCGGTTTCATCTGACTGTTATAATAAACTGTGAGATAAGTTACGTTAAGGCGTGGATATACGTGGCATAGCAAAATCTGAGTTACGTTGATATAATTAAATTAAATAGAATTAAATATGCAAAGTATCCTCTTATTTCGTTGTATTTAGTTTTTTCCCATCTATTTTTGAATATTTTTAAAGATTTTTTTATGTGATCGATAAGCTCGTGACGCAACCTCTACGTCGAATGATAAATCAGTGCGGGATGAACGGATGTGACATTTTTCTCAGCAGTTACAGGGCATAGTGGAGTATTAGGTTTACATGGGATATTTTTATCGTGACCAATCGAAAGGGGTTAAGTACGTATATCTACTACTTAACACAAACAAATTCCTCAGCTTTATATAACATAATAGATATATAACAGCAGTATGAGCAAATTATATCATATTTGTCAGGTCAGCGTAGTAGTACTGAAATAACAGATCATACGTTATTTAAGGAAACAAAAAGGTAAGACTTTGTTATATATTTTCTTATTATATGAATCTAATGCTAGAGAAATAATATTTCTGAGACACATTATATTTTTTCATAATGATATTTGCCATAACCACGACAAAACTACTTCAAGTACATATATTATTATTTTTTAAATATGGATATACAATATGATCATATAAATAATGATTATTTAAAATTATTTTACAATAATTATTTTAAAATCATATGAAATTTTAGTCAAAAAATACAATGTTTCGGCGTGTTAGTTCAGTAACAATTTAACCATTAAAATAATGTAGAATAATTAAAATATATTCATCATTTATTGAATATTATTTATTCTGTTAAAATATTGTAAATTTTAATAAAAATATAAACTAAAAATTAAAAAAATAAAGTTCATCACTGAAATAAAATCTCTTTGTTATCAGTATTTACAAATATTTAGTTTAGATATATACATAGTTGCTTTTCGAACGAAATATCGACCTCATGCTTATATATATATATATATATATATATATATATATATATATATACTTATACTTTTTTTTAAACAATAATATAAATTTTAAAAGCCCATACACACTTAATCAGATCATTTATTTCTAAACACAAAATTTATTATAACCTCTAACTTCACATTATATTCGATCAACACTCATCATAGGTCCATTTGCCATAGAGAAGTCACTTGATTTAATATCGTAGGGGGCGGAGACGTCTGCATTCGCGTTGTGAAACGTGAGAGCTTCAATATAGGCAGAATTCTGAAAGGTCGGCGTATTAGCCGAGGAGCCGCTGGTTGATGAAATCGGTGAAGTTTTAATAGTTAATAGATGCGGCAGGGAGAAGGCGGGAGAGGCGGGAGGGGCGTCCTCCTCGGGCAGAGTGCGCAGGCGCGAGAGCCTCCCCCGCCCCCCGCCTCACACAGGGGACTGCTCGCCGCTCGCGCTCCCGCTCGTTATGTAATCCTGCGCATATTATTATTCAAGTAAATACGGATAAAACTTCACGCCAAATAAATTAACTTAAGAAATGACCATAGGTGACCTTTAGTAATTTATTTATATGTAAACAGACTTACTAGTAAAATTAATTTCACGTTTACATTTCGAACGCGGATCAGACCTTGAGACTGAAGATATTACGTCCTTTATTTAATTAAAAATTCTAACACGAATATGCAAAGCCTTTAATAAAAAACGTAAATTAGGGGCATTCCAGAACACTACGTTCGTTTAAGATAAGGTATCTTATATATATATTGACCCGTTTTCATTTGTAATTAAAAATAGGTAATTAAAAATTAATAGATTTCAACAGTAAACTTACAGCATGCAGATGTCTTCCATCATGGTGAGGTGCAAGCGACATTCTTGGTACCAGAAGTGTAGTCGTTGTCGTCTCTGAAGCTGCAGACTCCCGTTTTGAAGGGTGACTATACAACCTGTTCCATACTCTTCTTATTAATAATATTTGAATTACTTAAAAAAAATTATCAAGCCATTATTGAGTAAAACAATTAAAATTAGAAAAAAAAAAAACCTAACTCTTTAAGAATTATTCTGAGAATTTCATTTATATTAAAGTATTGTCTATGTATTGTGATTAATAAGTTTTTTTTTTTTAAATTAAATTATAATTAATCTGTGGTTGTAGTTTTATTTAAGTAGTTGTAGTATTAGTTTTTAAAGATCGATTATTATTCAAGCAGCTGAAAGCAAATTTGTATACGTAACATGCTTACCTGAAATGAAAGTCTTGCATGCATTATTCCGTGTTGCGAAAGTAGAGAGAAGCGCAGGCAGAAAAAAAGTCAATTATAAAAGCATATAACATTGATTTATTTTGTATATTAATTGTAAAGTTTAACAAAGTATAAAGAAATTTCTCTCCAAATCCACATTATGTCCATTCTAAATTATTCTCTTCTTAAATGCAAAAAGCCCGTTTTCGAAAGCATCGCTGACGTAAGCCGGAATGGGGTCCATGAATCTTCATACCGTGAGCCTAATGAGAAAAAATGGCTGATCAAATATGGATTTGGAAATGGACCAATAAATCTCGAGAACTATTAGTTTCGAATAATAGATCGAGATACATGTATGTTTCGTTTCTAAATTAAATTATCAATGAGGCCTGATACTAGAGAGTATTGTTGCGTTTCGGAAGTTTCGAAATCTGAAATGTATATGACTTCTAGAAATTATTTTAACGGTTAGTTACTCGTAACTCAGAAACGATCGGCTACTGATATACAATTCGAGACGATCAAGGAGAAACGCTCATTTGAAATTTTTTATTACCATGTTTTGGTACCAAACAAAAGACGTATTTTTAAATATACCTATTCTTCATAAAAGTAACAATGTCTTTAATGTTCCACTGGGCTAAAATTTCTTCTGCTTTTAGGAGACTGTATGAAGCTTTGAACACGCTGTTTTAAAGCGATTTGTTGGATACACACACATGGCAGATTTTCGTGCGGCACATGTTGGGTTTATTGCGATGTTTTTCCTGCATCTCCGAGCGCAAGATGAAATATAACGACGAGTCAAGTAAATGGAAATTCAGCTGTGCTTGTCGAATTTGAAGATTCTAACCACTGGGCCCTCTACTCATACTCAATTGAAACTTGAAAGGAGATAGTAATACAAGCAGATATAAAATAAACAGACGACGATAGCTCTAAAGTTCTGAAATCATTACAAGCCCTAATCAGCATGCATTAAGATGGAATTTTTATTTAAGATAGTTAAGATGGTTTTACATCTTATATTGATTTTTATTATTCATACAAACTATTTTTTACTACGTTTTAGAGAACTAGGGAACGATTCTATTTATTTATAACTGTTATAATACATTTCAGATTCTATTTCGATCCAAATACGACTGAACAGCAACTGGATCGGTGTAGGGAAACGACTGACAGGCAATGATTACGTTTTGATTCGATTGCGATAAAGTGACAATTTGATAGTGGCATCGGTACCTGTACTATTTTTATTACGGTATACATGTTTTAATTATATCTAAAAAATCTAAAGATTATTTAAGTAACGCAAGTAAAAGCTTAAGACAATGTCAAACATCGTTAGCGTTTTTTTATTAGATTAGGTGAGGCTATATCCGAGGTCCGTACGAATTTGATTTATTAATGTTTCGTAAACAAAAAAAAAAGTTTTTAACAAATATATTATGCTTCGAGATTTTTTAAATAATTGATGTTTATTTATAATCACTAAAAAACAACAACAAATTACTTTCTAAGGTGCATTTGCAATAATCTAAAAATTGAAGAAACTAGAAAGCGTAGCCATGGTTGCTGTGGTTCATGCACAATGTCAAATATAGACCAAAATAATTGAAAACATATGTATTTGTTTACCGTATGCTCTCTGTCCTGGATCTCGGAGACCAGTCCTTCGAGTAGGAAGCACCTCTTCGTCTTCCACCGCCAATTGTCCGTCCGGTTTTCCACCTCTCGACGTGGTATCGTATCGCGTGACGCACCTCTGTGTTCATGAAGCAGTAGAACAGAGCTACTGTGAAACCCTAGGAAAAAATACCATATTTAATATAGAAAAGTTAGAAACGAGATATATTAAAAATCGGAATTTTTCAAATATTCCTTTACAAGCAATTATTAATTTGGGCTGCTAATAAGAACACATAACCATACTCCCAAATGTTCATACTCATTATTAGATAAATAACTTACTAAATGCTACTTCACTTACACGTAATCATTATGGGCTTTACCTTTTAATGCTATTTAGGTGGTAATTAGGTTAATGATGCTGTCTTCTTCTTTGAAATATCAAATCAATGATGACAAAAAGAGAAAAAACAATGTTTAACTAGACACTCGCTAAACATTCATAACGGTCGTATATAACATTTACTTGGTGGTAGGACTTTGTGCTAGCGAGTCAATGAAGTTATCATCTTAGTTCTCAAAGTGTGAAGAATGGAGAATAAAGAGCTTTATTATAACTAGACCATTTTTTATTGAGACAAAGAAATGGCAAGTGATATTTTCTTGATAATTTGCGTGGAATATTTGAGCATCTTCGGCACGCATTCGGCATAAATGTAATACTTATTTCAAACTTTTGTAAACAAACGGTTGACTTAGTAAATACTTTAGATTCCTAGTTGATTTAAGATCGCCTTTTACAATTTACAATGTAGTGAAAAAACGAAACAAATCTTTTGAAAATAAACAATCTGTTGATCCAGACAATTATTATAACTCGAAACGTTGGCAATGAAATCTTAATAGTCCTTCAACAAACGAGTGATAGACTTTTAAGTTCTTTTATTTAATGAGCATTGAGTTACCAATATACAGAAATGGGGCAATTATATCTGTCCTTAAATTTTGGTGATACCTGATAAACTGAATTCTCATTGGACCACGTAAAATGCATTAATCGTGTCGACAGCATTTCCACGTGGAAATAGTCTGTCACATCAGTCAACAAACAATTACTCTTGAATTTTGCAATTATTAGTTTTAAAAATATATATGGAACGTTATGTTTATTTTATATACGGAGAAAATTTATTCAAACGACATTTTAATACTGTATTCATTACATACATAACTTTTCCACTAAACGACTTGCGTTATCGTTATGAGTTTGAAACATTTTAGTGCGACTATTCACCGAAGCGATCTAGATCATTAATAAAGTTCTTTGAACTTTCCTATAAGCGGCGACGACTGATAAATTTTAAAAGGTTTATTTAGTTTATTGCACTTTAATTTAAATTTTAAGTACTAATTTAATATTTAGAGAACGTCAAACAATTACAAAAATTGTATGTATATTTACAGTAACATTGACCACTTTGATAGAATCAGTGATAATCATTGTATAGACACGAGACGTAAGGATATGCTTATAACGCCAAGTTTCCGAGTCCGCAAAGTCAATAAAACTTTCTTGAGGCAAGGTATCCGTTTCTATAATAAAAGTCCGGAGACATTTTTAACTTTGCCGATTCATAGATTCAAATCATTTATAAAAAATAAAATTAATGAAAAAGCCTATTATTCAATACAGGATTATATAGATGATAGAAAGGCGTGGAGATAATTCTTGTTAACTTCCAGGCAGGATATATAATAATTGTATTTGGGTAACATGACTTTGTATTTTAAAAAGAAAAGCTACTGAGTTTTTTGCTGGTACTTCTCGGTAGAATCTACATTCCGAATCGGTGGTAGATTCACTAATAAAATGACGATTCAAAAGTTAGAGTTCGGTGATACCTTGTGTGATTTAAGAAAATCATCATGTGGATGATGAATGGTACTTCATTTTATTGAGGTTGGTATTGAAAGAAGAAAAATTGTATATTAAATTTAAAGTCCTTCCGAGCGATTTTGTTTTCGCACACAGTGCTGGTAAAGTTATGTATTTTAAAAAGTTTTTAAAATTATTGGGCTTTTTTTTCAAAAAATCTCAGTTACAACCTGTTGGAATTGTGGGCTTACTCGCGTGCCTCGGATAGCACGTAAAGCCTGACCTGTGCCTGACCGTCTCGAGTGAGGAAATATCCATCATCATTTCCATAAAGAAATTAAAAAACTTTGAATACTGGTCCAAACAAACGAATACAATCCTTTTCATTTTAAGCGATAAAACGTTTACTTAGACGCACTTTCAGGATTTTATAAATCTTACTATGTCAGAAAATAGATGGAGTCTCTTGTTGTTTACATCTAAGACAGACGATCTGATTTAACGAGTATCTTTTTCACTCTATTTAACATCGAACAGTGTTTGTATTTTATTTAGCGACACTGACAGCACGTTGGGACAATTTAACACGATTGATAAATAATGAACTCATTTATTTTTGTTGAATTATTACGGTATTATACGGATTTATGTTAGTTAGCTTGAAGATATTGCACGAAACATATTGTGTAAACAGAGCCTAATTTATTATACGGTGTGTGTGCATTCGGCTTACCTGTGTAGATAGCATCAATGCTCTAATGTAGTCGAAGGCGTGTGCGAACCACGAGTCGTCACTAGGACCGCAGAGCACCAGCAGGTTTGTTATGCCCAACAGCGGAATGAGGACGAGTAATGCCTTTGTCGCTTTCCTGTATTGTTCCGTTTCTAATGTGTTCGCTGACCGTAGCTTCGTTATTAACACCTGAATAAAAAAAAATAATTATTGAATTAAAAAAAACATCAAAGTTATCAAATTTAATTATATACTCCGTAAATTGATTTTTAATTTACCATTTGTATTTAACTGGGCTTTTTCAGACAACTCAATATTCACACTACAGTAATTATTGTTTTACATTTTAAATTGTAAAATTAATTATGATCGTTACGAATTCGGTTGACATCAAAAGACTTCTTTGAAGTGGTCATATATTTATATCTAGCATTTTGGTTCCCGTTTATATGTATGTTTATCGATGTACAATTTTTTTTTATTTCTTTATTTATGTGTTTTTTATAAAATATGTAAAAATATATACCTTAGTCGTGATAATAGAAATAACTACTCGTTCAATATAATACTCAATATAGGTAATGTAATTAAATATGCACCAGTTACTTGATGGTAGTTACCAAGGAGTGCATTGTGAAAGCGCACCTGAGCAGTAATAGTTACTGTTGTTGTGTTATAGTTTAAAAGGTGAGTGAGCCAGGGGCTTAATGGCTATGCAAGAAATTATTAAAATATCATACGGCATGAGTTCGGTGACCCTTATCATCAGATAGCCCGTTTGTCAGTCCGCCTACCGATACCATAAAAAACAATTTAGACATACTCACCCACATTATCCTTATGAGGAAGAACAGGTTGAGAGCAAGACCAGCGAGAGCGGGAGCCTTATGTATCCAGTCCACTTGGTGTTCGTGGATCCACTGGCACATCTCGTCATTAGCTTCGCCTGATATCGCCAACTGTTTGATATAAATAAATAGGTCATATTGCTGCAGGTAACACTGGGAATAATATCTAATGACTATTATATAACTATAGCAAAAAGTATCACTTTGATTAACATAAGGGTTCATGGAGCCTCAACCTCAATTTAACGTGTGACTATCAATTTTTTAAAAAGGTAACAATGCATCTTTTGTCTTTTAATATAATAATTAATTCATAATTAATTTATACTACTTAATTTCGTTTCGTATTACTAATTTTTTTGATTAAAATGCTATAAAATGTCACTGATATTGCGCAGCTCTGTTATAATTTTATTTTCTGATCTTTTATTGGATTGAAAACTGAAATGCAATTAACAGTAATTGATTTATCAAGAAACTTGGTCGTGTAAAAATCCTTTTAGTTTTTTTTAACGCTTTATTTATTAAGTATTTCTGAGTTTATAGACGTAAAATACTCAGGCATAGATAACGTTATAATTAACATAAGCCAGGAGACAGCAATGAAAATTCCTAAATAATTGTATTCCACGTAATTTTTAAATAACTTATACTAATGATTGACATTATATCATTTCTAACGTATTATACACAGTTTTAAGTGGAATTTAAATACTTTTTCAGAGAACTGAAGATGAAAATATTATTTACTAAAAGTAGGACGCTGCTTATATTACAATTGCAAAGATGCAATCATTGTTTTTATAATTGTACTTAAATCTTAGTACAGTATTAGAAAAAACTGTCTCAGGTTATACGAATAAAAAGTTAGTCTTCGAGAAAAAAAACCTTTTATTTTAACCGCCTTAATTATGAAAGCGAGATCAACTTTCTGAAAGCGGTTTGGGGGAAAAATCCTATCAAAAATTTACTTTAACTTTGTAGGCAGGTTTGTACACCGCAAAAAGGTATTAAATAATGTTACAAAGTATGTTTTTTTAACATAGAATAATTAAAAACGACAGAAGCGTTGCTATAATATTTATTACATTCCTTTATAAAATACACAGGTTCGAAGTGAGGTCAACGATTTTAATTTTATGTATCAGTATTAGCTTAATAACATTCTGAAAATATTGTTTGAAACGGGCTCTTTGTGAAAGATTATCGATATTAAATATGTACATGGAACGTTAATAATAAAATAATCTAAATTTCACTAAGCCTTTATCAAATACTAGCTGATCTGTGGCTTTACCCGCGCGAAATTTATAAAACACGAACTTTCAATCCCCGTTTTACCCCCTTAGGGGTGGAATTTCGTAAAATATCGGATGTCTACACCCTATAAGGAACCTACCTAACAAATTTCAAGTTTGTAGGTGTTACAGTTTCTGAGATTTCGTGATTAATCAGTGAGTGGTATTTGGCTTTTATGTATATAAATTTTACGTATAAAGTTATCTGTGACTTATAAATGAAATCAACCCATTCAAGTACATGGGAATGTTTCAAAACTGGGGAAAAGTTCTTCCTATTGAAGACAAACATTTATAGTATAATTTTATTGTTTTATTCTCAATATTCTCAACACTAGATACAATTATATATAAACCAATACAAGATTAATTTTAGCTATTAAATGCAATCACAGCATGTGAAACTATCAGAGTAACTTGAACTCACTAACTTGAATTAAAACAAAGCGATGTATAAATCTGAAAAAAAATCTAAAGCAATGCTTACGATAGGCAATGTTATAAAATGTATACTTTAATCAACCTTACTAGATTTTATAGGTTACACATACCATTTAACCTGACCGCTTTGGTTCTACTAGGCGGCTTTTGGTATAAAAAAATATTCTACGGCACTCTTTGGCCTATACGAGTATACTGTTCAAAAAAACACGTCTACCCGTTTTTGAAATTCTTTTAATCAGGTGGTTTTATGTATGTACATTAATATTTTATATAAAATATTTCGTCATAAATAAATCAGGTCTAGCCGTTTTTTTTTTTAATTCTTGTAGTGAAACTGGTGGGTAGAAATTGTACATTATGACTGGATTCATACTATAAGGTCAATCACGGTCCGTTCTCGGTCCGTCCTCGGTCTCGTAAAATCTAATCATGTTCACATTAGACAATCTGTCTTAGTTTACGATTCAGTCTCGAACCGTTAATAATCGAATTTTGCTAATAATTAATAATAAAATAAACCTTAAAGTATTTAATATCTTGTAATATTAGCGGCCGAAAAATATAAATTTACTTATAGATTGAAGAATTAGCTGTCATATCTTTTATTTTCGATGAAGAGGATAATATTATCAACGCAAGAAGATAAGATGAAACATGCAGAAGGATGTAGGTGCATCCAAGTTTACTGCAATGAATAACGGTGACAGATTCGATCGCGGGCAAACAAAATTTCCTCAAGACTTGCGACTGGTATGCGCTTCGAACGGAACTTGGCTGTTACGAATAGTATGAATTCACACATTGTTTTTCATTTAATAATATTTTACCAGAGCGAGATCGGACCGCGAAAGAACCCTGATCGACTTTATAGTATAGATTCTGATTAACACATATATATATATCGAAGGATTTTTTTCATTTGTTTTTGCATAGAAATGCTAATTCAGGTCCGTTTCACATCTTACGACTTTACAGTCAGCAGAGTTCATATCATAATATTAATACACAGGTTACATATATAATTAGTATAAAGTCCTTACCCCGTCAGGTCCCGTGGACGGCACCACCGTTACGAAGCATCGGGATATCACCCATATTGTGATGAATATGGCTGGAGCTCCTGTATAATGAATCGTATTTATTTTTTTTTTATAGTCTATGAGTTTCTGAATCTGTAACTGTTCGCGTGCAGTTACCACTATATATTATTATGAAATTATTTTTAATTGAGAAGGCGTATGATCTAAGATTTCCATCACAAAAAAAATAGTCATCCTTCGTAATTTAAATGAGATCGAATTAAAGAGAATGTAATTTATAGTAATTTAACAAAAATGGAACAACATAGTTCTGCCAAAAAAAAAAAATTGAGTCACAGCCTTATTGTATTTATACAAATTGCAATGCTGTCTGGTCATAAAAATATGCAGGCACCACACCAAAAAGAAATAAAAATAAAAATTATAATTAGATACACCAAAGGCACGGACAACATGTTATGTGGACATACAAATATAACAATAAAAATTAAACAAAAAAGTAATATTTCAAAAAAAAGCCATTGTCACTCAGGATGTATGCAATCTAACGATACTTAATAAATCAAAATCTGTTCAGGTGAATGTCTAAAAAGTTATATTTCGGCCAGAGAAACCGACATACAGACATACATACATGAACCCTGAAAGCACTACACTGCTGTTTTGGATAGTCGTGAAAAAATTAAATCGAAGATTAATATTGTTTACGATATTTTGATAAAATATTTCAAAATTTTAATATGATAATTATGTTAGTATTATAAAGAAGCCGGCGTTTCGGAGATTTTAGTCAAATAGACCTCTCTAATGGCGGTTTATGAAATATTCAGTTTTAATTTTACCCTTTGACATTTTAGCTTTAAAAGCTGACACGGTTGAATGGAATTTCATTAAATAGGCTTTGTTGTTTGAGCTTTTATTATATAAATAACTTATTACCGTGTAAAAATAGTGCATTTTAATCCGGATTGTAATAAAAAAATGGCCGTCATGGGTCACCTGGGAGACGTGAAACATATAATTAAAGAAAATCTTTACTGATAAATATTTATGACAGGTTGCTTTTTTTCTAGGGAAGGTTTTGTTATATTATATTATTATATAAGTGGTTCTTATATGAGTTTTTAATTCATTCGCATTCATACATTCCACACAAGAGGGCTATTCGTGCAATTTATAACCTAAACCTAAAATATTCGTTAAAGGGTAAATTTAAAGAAATTAAAATAATGACTGTCGCTTCTCTATTTGTTTTTGATAATTTTATGTATGTACGCAAAAACATAAACGATTTTCCCATAAATGTGACGTACATTCTCAACACTAGGAACAAGAAAAACCTTGTTACTCCAAGTACCTGATTACACAGGGTTAGTAACTCTTTTTTGGGGCAATGTATACGTTTGTACAACAGGATCCCAGAAAACGTTAAAAATTATTCAATTATAAAATTCAAAGGAATCGTTAAAGAGCGTTTGTGTGCTAAAGGATATTACAACACTAATGACTTTTTAGTTGACTGTACACCTTGGGAATGAAATGATCGCCTCCAGGCTGTTTCAAATAACTAAAATATAATTATTATTGTACATGCAAAATGGAAAAAAAAAATCCCGCTGAGTTTCTTTCGCCGGTTCTTCTCAGGTGTTCAATTCCGAACCGGTTTTAAATTATAGTTGGGATATTTATGTAAAGCGACGGTTTTCAAGAAACAAATCAATTAGTTGCTTCACGCTATTTCATCTGCATTAAACGTTTAGGATCTGCTCCCATCGACCCTAGCGTCATATAATCTTCATCATGAATTGAGCTATCAAACAAAATATTTTTTAAATCCGACTTATATAGATCCTGAATAAGCGCTTTCAAATAAAAATAAAATAAAATCCTCAACTTCATTGTAAAGTTTTATTAAATATTAAAAACTCGTTTAATATTAAAAAAAGTGTAAATATGTTCGAGCGATATATCAAAGATAAAATTTATCTTTTCTAAATCATTGTTCCTTCGACTTTTATTTTTTTAAATATTTAGTACTTAATATGATCAAATCTAACTTAATTGATCTAGAGGGGATTTCTAGATCTAGTGGGAGGCTGTGTTTACTATTCGTCACAACTTAGGCAAGCTCGTAAAGCCGTTCATTTCGGTCCGCGAACGGAAGGTCGTGTCGGATTTCCTGGTGCAGTCTGTGATTGCGGATACACTTGTGTATCATAGTATGGCCAGCACAGATGGTTTGTTTTCCATGAGAATAACTACCATGGCCGAACCTATCATATTGATAATATAATAATGAAGCTATGTAGGTATTACTATCATATTTAGTTTAAATGAAGAGTATTTTATACATGGATATTCTTGTGTCTTCCCCATATCAATCACTCTGTAATATTTTTTTTCAATTCCAATTTCAAGTTAATAAATTTGTAGAATAAGAAATGTCAATGTTTTATAGCTGGGAACGGGAATTTGGAAAAGCGATTGTCTCATGTCAAGTGCTAATTCTAAGCTTTAAATTCTAAAACATTTGAAAGCGTTAATACAGATTTATGATAAATAGCTGTTCCCCCGGAACTCTGTATTTTCTGGCACTAAAAACATTACGTGTTATTTCAAAATCTAAATTATCCTCTAAATTCACTTAGCCTTTTTAGTCGAACTAAATAAAAAAAAATAGAATAACATGTGGTCTTCGTTAATAATGCCTGTCTATGCAAAAAGTTACTTCAACAAACCAAAAAAACATACCCTAATATAACATTAATAATATTATTAAGGCATAAGGTCGTTTAATTTCTGTAAAAAATCGCATAAAACATAGCACCCTTCTCTTCTGAAATAGGTTAACTAAAGGTTAAAATACTATAATAATTTTATTAAACAGCAAACCACGACGTGGTTTTTGAATAATAACATCGGTAATGTTGCTTTTAATTGATATTAAACGAATTGTTGTGGCATACTTACCCCAGCCAATAGTTGTGTAGACTTTAAGCTTTATATTTTCCGCGGTGAATGTTTCGACGACCAACATGTATAAATACAGACCTAGAAGTAAAAATAATTGTAAATATTTCTTATTAATTCATAAATAAAGATAGAAAATATATAAATAAATGACAGATGTATGACAATAATTTTTAAAAAAATTATAAAATGGTAAAATTAATTTAGTGTTCAATAAAATATTTATGTGTCGTTTAATATATTGTAGTTTTGTATATAAATTAAATTAAATGTAAAAATTGATAAAGTTTGAAAACTTAGTACATAATTTGTGTATTAAGTTAGATTTCATTCTAGATAAATATTTCTGATATTATTGTCAACAATTTTTTATTGAAGTGTAAACTTCTATAGCCGCGTTGGGCACTTTTTGATAGAGGGAAATCTTATAGGTTCACGTCACAGACATACTCATGACAGGCGCATACGCAACGGCCATCTGCTATTTCTATAGAAAATATTATAAGCTTCAATTTTTGTCTGAGGTAATTTTGCGAAAAAAACATTTTTTTCGGGATCTTTGACCTCAAATAAAAACAAATCCAGATACCGGAATGATTCGGAACTTCTGAATATTATTTTTAATTATGTTTTGAATAAGTGAAAGCATTTTCAGCTTGTTGTAAATTTATGTAACTTCAAATGTCTAGATTAACCGGGCTATTATTTGAATTGTTTAATTGTAGAATCACTGTGTAGTACAATAGAGATTAAACAATAAATATACCAATATTTTTTTCAGATGAAAAATAAATAACAGAAAATTATTTGATGCCTTCGTATGTAGTTTGACGTTCAAAACATAATCAGCCTGTAAATTTCCCACTGCTGGGCTAAGGCCTCCTCTCCCGTTGAGGAGAAGGTATGGAGCATATTCCACCACGCTGCTCCAATGCGGGTTGGTGGAATACACATGTGGCAGAATTTCGTTGAAATTAGACACATGCAGGTTTCCTCACGATGTTTTCCTTCACCGCCGAGCACGAGATGAATTATAAATAAATTAAGCACATGTAAATTCAGTGGTGCCTGCCTGGGTTTGAACCCGAGATCATCGGTTAAGATGCACGCGTTCTAACCACTGGGCCATCTCGGCTCGGTTTGACGTTCGAAAATATTATATTTTTTATTTTTTAATATTTTAAGATATGAAATGCACCACGAAATTAGTATTTCACAGTGGCCGTGACGTTTTCTTACTACCGCGGTAAACCAGATTTCTATTTGTATTTTTATCGTGGATTTTGAAATTAAAAAGTTATAACATCTAACAATAATTTAAGATTAATGTGTAGAAGCTTAAAATATGTTTATTGGTGCAAAATTATAGTTTAAAGTCTTTAGTTTAAAATGATGAAAAAGGATCATTAAAAAAATATTTTATTTAATATTTCGAAATTATTAGTTATTAAATTAAATTGTGAAAAATAAAATATGTACTTTGCTATTTTTGGAAAATGATTATAACTATAATTTTATATCATTCGATTTTATTAGTAGATTTTTTCGAAGAAATATTGTCATGGAATTTGGGTTGTTTTAAAATCAAAATATACTTTACTCATGTAGGCTTTTATAAGCACTTTTGAATCGTCATTTTACATATTTGTTTAGATCCTTGATCCAAACGATATCTTCAGACGGTGGTAAAAAAAAAAATTGTATTTCTAAATGAAATAATTAATTTAAATATGTCTAATGATCGAAAAATCAGTAGGTACTACAAAATATAAAACGATAATCGATGCGTTTTTACGCAATACTTAGATAGTTTTGAATCAAATATTTTCATTTCTTACTTTAGTTACCGTTAGTTCTTAGTTTAATTAGCCATTTGTATCACTTTTGGAAGACGATGGCATAATTGAAAGTACAAAAAGTCTTATGTATTATTGAAATGAATGATGACAAAGACGCAAACAATGAAAATAATGTTAAAAATCAAGTACATTGACATTTATGTAAATACAAATACTACCCATAAATAATATGATGGTTTTTTAATTGTCATTTCAATTAAATTGTATTCATATACAGCCCTTGTACAGCCCGCAATATATTTGAATAATAAAAAACACATATAAACATGCATATAATTGTTGCTTGGATACCATAGGATGCAACAAATTTGAAAACCGGAGTGATGTTAATGATTTTAACTAAAACATTAGGAAATTTAAAGTTTTAATAATAAAAGTTCTAAGTGTTCACTTCTATCGGCAGTCCCTATAACTGCCAATATATTTTTTTTTAATTATACTTTAGTATTGGTTTAAATATATACAGCCAAGATCAAACAATGTTATCCAATATTATTTTTTTAAAATCTAATGCTTTAAGTATAATATTATTATTTTATATAAATGTGTAAGCATATCTGTTTATAAGGTAAGAAAAAGAAACTAGCTATTATGTTATTCGCAATAACCGTTTACCTTTAGGGTAAATTGTAAGCAAAAAACTTGGATATCAATAAGGAAAGATAAGTATTTATGTAAAGGGTTGAATTCAGAAAAGGGCGCTGAATCCCGATTCAAGGTCTTGATAAAAATATCGTTTTTATGGAATACTATAATAGTATTCATGATTTCTTTGAATTTTTTTTCACATATTATAGTTAAATGATTAAATAAATATTTTTATTATTTTTTGTGATTCAGCAAACGTATTGAAAACATTGTTTGAAATAGCAACTTAGTTATTATATTTAAAAAAATGTTTTTTTTTTTTTATGTTCTAGAATAATCTAGAACTTAAAAACAATTAGTTGATGTTTGTTAAACACAAATGTTGTTTATTCTGAACTAGAGTTTCACAACTAACTGTTACGTCTTAACTTTTTAAACTGTTTTATTGAAAATATTGAAAATGTATGTATATGTACATACATCTTAATGGCTAGCTGACGGATGTAATTAATTTTGAATAATTGAATAATAGAAATTAATTTTATGTGTATATTTTTTTAAACTATATTATTTTAATTTTTTTATAACACTTTTTCATTACTGACAACACTTCAAATATCACCTTGTTTTTATTACACTACAATATATTAATAACTGTTAAAAATCATTGCTATTAGACTTGCAATAATAATAATATTAAGTTGAAAAATTTTAACGACGAAATTTGAATACGTTTTTCATAAATGTTATACAAATGTCATTTTCTACAGACAGACTTATGATTTATAATTTACACGTATAGACATAACTTACGAACTACGCGTTGGTGTGCCTTATAATAAGAAAAAAAAAAGAAAGGAATTACTATCTTAAACAGATATGCTTGATTACCATATTAAATAACATTATGTTGAAACTGAAACATTTGAAAATATTTCAAATAAGTTTTAATATTATTAAACTCACATTTAAGGCATAATATGGACCTTACCTTCGACTAACATCCAAAAGAAGTTCGTTAAATAAAAATAGTGCATACATATGACTAATATCATGCAAGATGCTTGATCTTTTTGCGCCTCTTCTGACCAGTTCTGAAACAAAGTTGATTTATTTACAATAAGAACGATCTCCTTAATGAAAACTCGTTTGTTAAAAAATCCCTGTGGAGAAAAGGCTGCAAACCCGGGTAGGTACGACCCACTCATTATAATTATATTCTACCGCCAAGCAGCAACACTTAGTGTCCGGTTTGAAGGGTAAGTTAGCATAACAAGGGACATAACATCTTATTTTCCAAGGTTGGTGGCAATTTAGCGCTGTAAGGAATGGTTAATATTTCTTACAACGCTATTGTCTATGGGCTGTGGTGACCACTTATGGTGACCATCAGGTGGCCCATTTGCTAGTCCGCCTACCGATATCATAAAAAAAAATCTACAGAACCAATGTCCATAGGCGGTGATGACAAATCATTATAGTATGGCCTTTTTAATCTGGCAACATAAACATTGATAGATACTCGTCATGGCAGGATTTTTTTTTACCGCCATACAGCAGTACTCAGTATTATTGTGTTCCGGTTTTAAGGGTAAGTGAGCCAGTGTAAACATAGGCACAAGGTACTTAATATCTTATTTCCCAAGGCTGGTGGCAATTTAGCGATGTAAGGAATGATGAATATAAATTTATTGCAGCGTCAATGGATATGGGCGGGAAGTCACCAGACATTTGCCTGTATGATTACATATATTATAAAAAATATCTATAGCTTATAAATGTTCGCACAATACAATGCACATTATTGCCATTATTCCACTCAACTGGTTTAACTCAATTTTACACACATACACTTTTAGTGCCAGTTATGAAACATTTATGTACTGTACTCGTATATTACACTTAAATCGTTTTAGTATATGGATTCAATAAGAGCCTGCAAAAAGGCTTTGTAAAGATTAAGTTGAACAAAGCTTCTTAAAAAATATGAGAAACGTCAAAAGACTCTTTTTTTAAAAAAAAAAGAGATATTTTGTAAAGTCTTAATGAACCGTGTTTAAAGCTGACAATGTTAAGATCGTTCCAGTGGTTCCTTTGCCACAGATGATTGATTAATTTTAATAACAGATAAACGAAACCATACTTACTTGTAGCGCTAAATTTAACATCCAACTACACGCCGACAATATATAAGTAGACATAAGATTAGTGTGTATTGTATTACGAAGACATCTCAGGTCTCTGAAACAAGCAGTATTAATCAGTTGATTAGAGATCGTGTATTACATATAATTAAAGCATAGCTAGATCAATAATCAATATGAAAATATATGGTAATTTTCATCTTAACAACTCGAGGCGCCTTTAATAATCGTACTTGGGCCGGGGAGACGGTCTATCGAAAACGGAAAAGGAATTCTCCATACCAAGTTCGTCTATCTAAAATCCAGCCGTTAGTTAGGCAAGCTAGGCCGTAATGGTTTACCAAATCTTTTTTTTTATATAGATTTTACACTAACAAACAAATAATAATAGTGTAAATAATTTCATTAAAATTCAGATTAACCATTTGATACGAGTACATATCGATCGGAAACTTTTAAATGAGGACTCCATACTAAAATCTATGCGTGACCTCGACAAACGAACTAGTCAACTATAAAAGCAAAACAAAATATTTTTCTATGAAATATAATACAGACAAATTTATTAAATTCTGAACTATAGTTTTCGATTCACTTGTTTCAGCCGCATACGAATTCCATTCTAGAAGTTTCCTCATAATAATAATAATAAAACCTTAGATAAAGGGGAACGGCCTCAATAAGATGCTCGCAACTTTTGTGCTCAACAGTCATTGTTTGTGGATAATGCAAAGATTGTGATTATTTGCCGCATTATGTTGTATGTACAATTCTGATGATTCATACTATGATACCGGAAAGTAAAACAATACTTAAAACACAAATGGTTCGTAAAACATTCATTATGCTGATTTAAAGTTTGTGGACCAGCTCCAACTGTGTTTCATAGACTATTTTTACTGTAAGAACATTAAACAGACATGACGTTTTAAAATTTATTATGTACAAGGAAATGTTATTTAAATACACTCAAAATCAACCTGAGGGAACTATGTATTCTGAGGACATATATATAAATATATATGTGCTATTTTTCCGCCCCGACTTCAACGAGTAAAATTCAATTTCCTCATCACGAAGAAGTATGCTAAAGGACAATGCCCATTTATTATTTTTTTATATCAGCACCCAGTTTCTGAAGTTATCTTAGAAACTGAACATAATTTGAAAAAATATTATTCCATAGCGAGTGGTGTTTAGACCACGTTTTATTACTCGTTATAAAATGTCAAAATTAATTCCTCGTGTTTTGAACTCTTTTTTAGTTTCCAAGATCTCGTGATGAGTCAGTCAGTGGAATATTATTATATTAGTATAATATGTAAATATACTGGTGTGATCCGATTAATTCTCAGTGTTTTTATTTAAATATAATATAAAACTCGAAATCGATCCAAATTGCAAAGTGGTAAACACTGAAGATATACACTGTTTCCCAGTTTTTGAAGATATTTTAGATATTTACAAATTTCACACAAAGATTTCGTAAATGTATTTTAGTTTTGGCATCTTTTATAGTGCCCGAACGATTATCTCTCCGATTACATTAATAAGATATAGAATATCAAAACATATACAATATAAACATATTGTGTACGGACGTATCATTTTTAATAAATCCGAACTTTTAGAACCATGCTTGGTTAATTAAAAGTTGTCTTTTGAATAAAAATGATTGAATGTCATTTGAATTTATGTGACGAAAGAAGTTATATCATCAGGATTTCTGTGAATTGGAGTCCTTCCCGTGAGTGTTAGATAGACGAAATAATTTTAGTTGTATAATTACAATTTAACTTTTGAAACGCAATTATCTCGGTAGGGGGTTTGTAAATGCATCCTGTTCAAACGCTCAGACAGCTCAGTCCTCCAATTCGAATACCTCAAACAGTTAATCAATCTCCCTCTTAACAATCACATCATGTTTTTGAAGATGTCTTTCAATAATTTAATCAACCCTCTGGTGATCTCATCTGTGTCAACTTGACGTTTCTAAACGATTAACTAAATAAATCGTAAATTATTTTTATCTCCAAAATATTAGAAAGAACTTTCAACTCGGTGGTTGGATTTGAACCTTAAATACCTATTATTATTATACCTAACCCAAAACATTTATTTGATGGTATTAACCTTTAAATAGCATACTTAATGTTATTTTTTTCTGGTTTGTAGTATAGATTAGCCAGTGTAACTACACGCACAATATACCTAACATCTTAGTTCCCAAGGTCGGTAGTGTATTGACGATGTAAGAGATATGGTTAATATTTCAATGTGCTGTGGAAACGACAGGTGCCTAGATGCCAGCCTTCAAGAAACAATTTGCTTACGGAGATTATGAAAAAAGGTTTCGTAAGGTTGGGAGTGCATGTTTGCCTCGTAAAGATTTATAGGAACGATTCAAACGGCTCGTCAATCGCCTTAAAGGCATTACTGGTGCATAATAAAGTATTTTTAAATGTTACTAATATTTTCCGTGCTTTAGTCATTTATAATTCCCAAGATTTATTTTTGTAAATTTTAAAGATTTGGATTTTTGTTTAAAACTTTAATAAACAAATGGAAAGTTTTATTATTTTGACATACATAATTAAATGCATGTATAATTTAAGCTTAAAATAACAATAATAAAAGTTACGATAAAGTTATATTGGACGAAACATGATTCCAAAACTTTCTAGTGATGTTATGCAAACGAATTTATATTACTTTGGGTTTGTGTTGGAACTGAGTCAAGCTATTTAATGTTAGCTTGCTTTATAAATTAAAATTTCAGCCTGTAAATTCAACACGTAATAACTATCATTTTTAAAATGCTCTAACCGAAATGGCCCAGTGACTAAAATTAGTTAATCTGATCCAAAGATTTCGAGTTCCAATCTAGACAAGTCCCGCTGAGTTTTAATGCTCATAATTTGTGATGCAGGTTGATTTTGTTAAACTAAATTCTACAATGTATTACCCACTTATCTGCGTTGGAGCAGCCAGGTAGAATAACGTGGAATAAGCTTCTCAAGAGGAGAGGAAGTCTTTTCTTAGCTGTTGGATATTAACATACTCATACCTTTTTCTCTACTTTTTCAAATATTAAATCAAATATTTTATTAACACAAGTACGTAAGGAATTGTAATTTTTATCGTTAAAATTTTCATATATTATAACTGTTGATTGTGTTCTGTTATATATTTTAAAAATATTATGTACGAAGGGAACCTAGATAAATATATAATACTAGTATGGAATAGCTGCAAGAATACTAGTATCATTTATTGTGGTAGGTTAAAGTCGTTGTTAGAAGTGTTATTACATCGTTTTATTTGTTTTATATGTGATTAAATTTTATATCCTGCACTTGCCAAAGAGACAACGATTTTAATACGATACCCTTAGTTTGTATTGTATTTGTATATAAATTTAACGATGTAAATTAATCACACTTTCAAGAACTGAATTTGTTTAGTTAATAATATTATTTATGATTATTTGACATTTTGGACAATGTCAAAGATATTATTTTTTTAATTGAAATATCGCTTTGTAATTTTGATTAATAATAATTTTAAGCCAGTCAAAGTATTCACTTAATAGAAGGTCTTTATGTAAACCCATCTCTGTATTATCTATGTGATTTGATTAGTAGAGTAAATAAGTAAATGTTACTATATGCCAAAGATACACACATGACAGAACCTTGGAAACTAACAAGTTCCCAAGGTGGGTGGAGATATTAGAGTGAATTATGTTACTTGGAGTGCCAATGTGTATGGGCGATTGTGACCCCTTACCATCAGGAGGCTTATTTGTCAGTTAGCCTATATGTATATTAAAATCGATATCAAAGAAGAAATAAAATTTTGCGTTCAAAAATTAAATATAGTTAATAGAATATAATATTATTATATTATAAACTAGCATCTATCTATAGCTATATCTATGTTTAGCTTAGCCAATTTTATAACTCTACGATACCAATTGAATTGATCAAATATATATCTCGTAACGTGAACACCGGTCGTGGGATGTAGCCTCTTGTTCAGTCCATTGGCTTGAGTTTGATTGAGGTCAATCAGGTGTCGGTAAATTGACCCCTAATCAAAGTAGTTTAAGCGAATTAGCGAAATCGTGCAAAGTTACTTCACGTGTCTAGCAATGAGCAAAACGAAATTACAATACAATCAATAAACATTTTATACCCCAATTATTTATTCAACTAAATAATTATTTGTCCAATAACTCCGTGAATTTTGTTATCTGGGTAATCATTTTAGTTTAATTATATAATTGCATAGAATATCATCATAATGAAATATATTAAGGGACTTACTTGAAATAAAGGAAAACGAATACAGCGAGAGATAAGACGGCCAAGCTGAGAGAGTATCCGGCCAAGTATATAAGACTAGCGACGTCCGTCGGCGACACGTTCGCTATTCGTTCCGTGCAGTTGACGTAATTTGAGTAATTATGCCATTCGCCCTGGAGACACAATCTTGAAGCGTTTTCTGTAAAAATACGAACGTTATTTAACAGAATCGAGTCGAATACAATTACTTGTATAAAAATATAATTTTTTGTAATAATTTTGTATCGTTCTGGATTTAACTGCGATTATCGTATCCAAAAATACGAAATATAAAATAAAATGCACTAGGTATAACAAAATATAGTTATTTTTTAAATCTTTTAAAATAAAAAATACATACTTCTGTCAATCAAAAATATTTCATAATAAAAAAAAATTAAATTCCTTCACTAAAATAATTTAAACATCGGTATATTCATGGATGAATATCACAATAAGAACAATTGTATATAGTAAGTCGTAAATACTGTAAATACAAGTGAAACGTTATAAATAGCCCGTTATTATTAAATCGTAATATAAAACAATTATTTTATAAATTAAACATATAAAATTTATTTAAATCGAAACAACCCATTTTACATTCTTAAAATTTGGTAGTTATAGATTGTACCCGTCGGTGAGTCCTTGTGCAGACCGGTCTGGGTTAGTACAACTAACTCAATAGTAATAGTCGTATTGTCGTATTCCAGTTCAGAGTCAAACGAGTCAGTGTAATTACACGCACTAGGAATGTAATATTATACGTGATGTCGTCCTGTCTGATTTGGACCGGTCAACTGCGCAAGATATATGTATTATAGTTCACAAGTGTAGTGTGCACATTATTGGATGGGATGGGAAATCTGATACTACAGCTGCTTTCCAAGAAACGGGAGTGGACCCATTTTAAACTACTAAACTCCGGGTTACTTGACAGAAAAGCCTAATAACTTTTAACGGGTCAGCTAGAGGTTTGAACCCTGAACCTAGGGAGCTGTGGCCATATATCTAGCCACTAGACCGATGAAGCCGTCCATAATCCAATCAAAATCATAGATCGCATGTTTGAAAGCGTATTGACAATCAGTGGCCAGTAAGATCAAGTTGTATAATTGCTTGTTTGAAAATAAATATATAAAAAACGTCAAATAGCTTATACATTATTCGATCACTATCTATTCGATATTTTTTTAAATACATATATATGTTTGTTTAATGTGCTAATTCGAAAAAATACAAACGTGTCACGAAAGTCATTTTTATTTTAGAGACAGCATCATTCTCATCAATCTTGTGCAAAAAGTATCCATTGACGTCATAGAAAAAAATGCGTTATATTTAATCTTTATATGTAAGTACAAAGTAAATACGTTCTTTAGTTTTATTTTTGTCATATCAAAGTATAAATCTATGACATTTAGCGGATAAACAATTTGAAAAGGACAAACGATTATAAAAGAATTTTATGATTTCAAAATTCTAAAATATTAAAAATAAGTAATTATATGAACTCACGCGTGTCATCATATTGGACTCCGTGGAACTCACTAAAACACTTCTGAATCGCCAAAGTGTTCCACGGAGTCGGGTCCCAGCACAACAAGCCATCATAGTACGCAGGGCAGAAGTTTAGAGATAAATTAAAGTTCTTCGCCAAGCAGTCCTCGTTAGCGTCCTCCCCCACGCCCTCAGCAGCGTCCAAAGTCTGTAGATCCTCCAGTTTGCTGAACTTAGATATCGCCTCGGACTAGAAATTTATAAAACTTTGGTTTGTTCTTTGGTAACGTCACTATCACTTTTAAACAACTTCCTATCTATTGTTTTGGGAAGTAAGTTCTTCCATCGCGGAGATATTCAAGTATTTTGCGCACCACGCCTTATTGCATTGGATTCTGCGGAGCTCTCTAGCGTCTCCAGTAAGAATGTTACCATGATAAGGTTGTTTGATCGCGGCTTGTTTTCTAACTTATCAAGCGATAAGACTCTCAGAGCAAACATCGGCAGTCTATAAGAGTATTTATGGATCGTGCAAGGAACTCTAGTTATTCTTTTAATTGCTTTTCAACTCGTCCGTTTAACCTGCAAAGAAAACAAACTGATAATATTCTTGTCAGATAATTTAATGAACAGGATGCATACGATTAATACGTTTTATAATTGTACAACGTTTTTGTTTTATGAAAAAGTCTTAAATACACCAACGCAATTATAAAACAAACTTTGATAATGTTTGAGTGAAAATTGCTACTGATGTTCCTTGATAAAAAACAATTAATAATTGCTTTATAAAACGTATTTTATGTTTTTTTATTTTACTATTGTCTTTGACGGGTAGAGATGAAAACTAAGTATTAGCTTATATTTCTGCGAACGTCGTGAAAACAATTTTGATGGGTTTGGTAATAACGAAGTGGAGGCGAAATTAGGTCTCTTGGATGGCAACGATCTGTATGGCGCCATAGCTGGGAATATAACGCCAAATATAAGTACCCCATATAAAGTCACAAATATTCTCTAACAACAGCTAAAGCAACTTGTGTATGTTATATTTACGAGTATATTCATTATTCAACGATTGATATGTGAAAATGAATGCAAACATAAAGTTTGTTTTGTAGGTGGTAGACAAAACCGGTAATTTTTAGATGGCCCATTGGACTTGTCTTAGGATTGTTAGTAAGTAAAAAATACTTATCAATTAATATTCATTGTTGTACTATAAATGTGAAAGTAACTCTGACTGTTGCGGATAGGATAGGATGTCTTGTCTGTTTTACGATGAATTGAAACGAATTTGATGAAACTTCGTGTGAAGCAAGCTTGACGGACATAGATTGTTGTTTAAACCTAGCATCGGACGACCAACCCCTGAATGAAGCCACGCACGACTAATTTTACGTATAATATAACTTAATACATCTTTTGTCTCTCAACAATAGTAGTTTCCGTTTGAAACAGTAAGTATGTATATTTAATATTTACATACTCGTAATTCGTATCTAGTAATTACTTCATTATTTATTTATAAACTACGCATAGTCTTATGGCTAGAAGAGGAGCAAAGCCAATTATTGGTTTACGAAAAAATTGCGTTTTTAATATTGACGAAGTTGTTTTGATCGGAACTTTGGAAGTACATAAAATATATGCATATATATAAGCAGTGAAGCTTGATAGTATTTTGTGATATCTAAAGGCATTAATATGCCTTTAGATATAACAAATTGATTACAATATGATTCTTTGATTATCAAGAACTGTCTGTAGTGAACATATAATACAGCAAAGCTATACGCAATTCGCAAGGAATATGTGTAGGTTTGTTTATGTTTATTCCTTCGTTAGAAATAGTATGTTATTAAAGACTATTTATTATTAATATATTATTAAAATTAGAAGAGATTTTTGACTTTGAATATGTACTTTTTAAAAAGTTCAATAATATATTATATGTATATCATATATACTTCTACTATCTTTGGAACTTTTTGTCCAAATTGAATAGTTAATTAATTTTACATATCAGCGTGACTAATATCGTACATCACTAATATTATAAAATATTACTTATAAGACCTACCACATCTTTATGCAAACCCTGTCTGGGTACCATCCACTCATCAGATAATCTGCCATCAAATAGTAATAGTTACTTAGTATTGTTGCGTACCGGTTTGAAGGGTGGTACAAGGGATATAACATCTTAGATCCCAAGGATAGTGTCGTATTGGCGATGTAAGGATTGAATGTAATGAATGATAATTCTTGCAGCGCCAATGAGAATGGGCAGTGGTGATAACTTACCATCAGGTGGTCCAGTCTTATTGGTTAAAAATTAGGACAAATTACGATAAAGTCCTTATTTTACCCGTACGTAGTCGGAATAGGCAAGATCTAGTATTTTATATTATAAAATATTGTTTTGTTTTTCCACGGCTTCGTTAGTTTAAGTATGTCCTTCCTCGGTGTTCAAGTTTGCTTCGTAACAGAGTTCTTTAAATTCTATTCAGTTTAGCTGTGAAAGCGTAACGTGTCTGTTACGCTGATAGACAGAGTTATTTTCGCATTTATAATATTAGAATAGATTTGTTATTGTACGATTCTAAGGAATGGCGTTATAACTATAAAAGGATACTTTTTCAGCTTGTTTCGTGTGTATCATTGTATCTAGCAAGGTACTTATTAGATTTATGTAAGCCAAACTGGATGCGTTCTAAGCCGAAGAGCACAGCCAGTTGTAACTAAAATATAAACTCAATAAAAACGTATTTTTAAATAGCTTTCTATTTCTGATTCCAATTTTAAATTTAAATGTCGAAAAAATGTATTCGATTTTTTATCTGATGGTTCTTCTAAAACCCTGCCATCCAAGTCACATTAACAGATAAGCATCAGGGTGTATTTGTACACGTGACCTTTGTTTGCAATCCGCGTTCTATATTCACTCGGCGAAAGATATTACGAATCACTAAAAAACTGTTATCGTAATCATAACGGAATATCTTATTTATACAGTGTGCAATCATCTTTATTTGGCGTCGTAAAACTATTGTCTTTCCTTAACCTATAAAAAAGCCACAATAACGTTACAGAATACATATAACATAACGAATATAAATTATAACGTTTATTAAAAGAGATAATTATGATCGGTCAGGGGGACAATTGGTTTTGGCCTCAGCACTGCTCTGATTAGATGATACATTGAAGCGTGTTGAATGTGAAGTGATGTGTATTATTTTTATTAACTTATATGTATACTTAGTAGCATGGTCAGGTACTAAGATTTTGCGCACCAAGTTACGGTGAATTGTCCGCAACTCATTAAGTCGAATGCGAATTATTGTATTCATTCAATCAGTAATTACGTAGGGCTGCCGTTGAGGATGCAGGATGAAACCGAACGAATTTACTTAAATGTTTAATTGAGTAATTAAATTTAATAATTACTTCTAATTTGTAATATGTGACAATCTGTACGATGTCAGAATAAAGAGTGAAGATCTGTAGTCTGAAGTACATTTAAATACGATCGAATGGTCACAATCCCTCCCCATGGTATGGTAATTCTTGGTAGCGCTCGATGTTCGGGAGGTCTTGCGAAACAAAGCAGCGACTATGGCCACAGGTGTTAGCTTCGAGGAACGGCCGTGATTCAACAACAGGTGCTAGCTTCAAGGAACGGCCGTGAATCATGCATGGTGTGATTATTTTTTAACACAGTAATAAATTCGGACAATTTTGGTTTACTAGGTTATGTTTATAGTTACGTTTTTATTTACTTGCGCTATTTGTTTACACGATTTAATAATTATTGATGGTTCGTAAGTGATTTATTTCGTATTTTCTTGAAAACAAATTATTTTACGTAAATTACATATATGACAGACATCTTAATATACCATTTCGCTTACTCTTAACTAGAATGCTAAAAGAGGGTGCAGTCCAACCGGTATACTGACATAGATTATAAAACATACTTAAAAGAGATATACCAAAGCGGAAAAGTTAAAAAACATTTTTTTAACAAATATTATCAAAAAAGTTTATATTGTTATTATGCTGTTACAATTATTGTCTAATGTAATTAATACTATTATAATTATGACCGTTATCGAATTAAATAATTTCACTATAATACTCTCAGAGACAAACAAGTAAAGGTATAAAACTATTTTGTCGTATCTTCTCGGCTTAATCACTGAACTATCTACCCGCTTTTAAACCTTTTCCCGTCACTGTATCATAACTTTAATTTTGAACAGTTTGTCTAGTATTAACATGTAAGGCAATGATTATTTGATCCTAAACTTTCTTATTAAAGAAGGCAATCGCACACAACTAAAAAGAGATCAGGTGCTGAATAGTTTTACGTGTTTTCTGAGCTACAGGGTGTTCACTGGCAACTTCCTGATTACTTAACACAAAACTGTAAGAAATTTTTCCTTTATCTCAAAATGTATACTTGTATACATTATATATATATAACTTTAATAATAAGTATAACGTTGCTGAAGATCTAAGTCGTTAATTAGTAAAGTACACGGCTTTCTAGCTTCGCTCCTTGTTCTATACGGGTGCTACGCATGCCTGGTTATGTAATATTCAGATTAGTAAATATAATGTATCTATTGAAATTTGTGTTTAGCTTTAATCCTTTATATTATAAGTTGAATTTGTATAATCTATAAACATTAAGGCCTTAACTATATACAAATAAAAATTAAAAATAGTTACTGTATAAAACAAGATCGAATGAAATGGTGGCAAGAATACTATCAGCATTTCCCGTTAAATCGTAATTCCGATTCTTTGGGCAAAAATGAACCAGCCCTCCTCTCACCAGTGAAGGCAATAAGGCGAGGTGTTATACTTTTTATAAATGATTTTGCGCTATATATAAATCTCGAAAAAAAAAGGATAAAACCGGTTTTTTTTTGCCATTAACGGGCTAAAGATTTCTTTTTGCGATATAATATTCGAAATATGAGAATTCATATGATAATGTTTATGGTTGAACATCGATCACTGAGTCAACACTAGTTTCAGTAACATATAAAATTGGTAGCATCTAATGATAAATGCTAAAATTGAAATTAACATATCATAAATAGCATTAGAGATATTAAAGTTAGGAGAATCTTTTATCCCATTGGAGTTCCTTGAGTCTTGGGAACCAATTTTATTTGAAGTCATTAGAGACTATTTTTAAAACGTAAGATTTAATGAAAATATGACATGTTTTACGCGGCATAAAGAATGTAAAGAGATGATGTTTGTCCTCATTAATATTCGCAAACATAAAAGCAATTAATTTCGAGGCCGGCTGGATGCGTGGGAAGTTGATGGCGATACTCGAAAAATACTCGTAATGATAATATTATTATAACAATTAAGCAAATTAATTATTTCGTATATAATTTATATTAAAACGAATGTTACTTATAAACCTATACGTCTAATTACTCGATACTTTGTACAGGTACATTTTGAGACTTTCTTTGAAGTTAGCGGTAAAGTACCATCAATGAGCAGTAGGTGGCACGCAAGCTCTATAATAATAATAAAACTAAATATAAACTAACAAAATTACTAATGGAAGCAATTTAAATAGACGTTGCAACGCTTGCGAACTTATAATTTTGTCCTTGATATTTATATATTTGTCCTAAAAACTTGTCGATCACACGTAATTAATCAGGTAAAATAATTATAATTAATAAATAAAAAAAATCGATTCCGTAACGCCCGATGATGAGACGAAGAGACTACTGATGGTTATTTAGTAGGTATTTCGGTGTACTAGGGCGCGCTAGGTATTCTGTACCGGCGAGTCCCACATATCCTACTTCTTGTGGGGGAAACGCCGAAAGTGTTTTTTCCAGTGAGAAAACAAAAAAAAAGGTGAATATTAATACCACGGATATCTATGAGGTATGCCATCATTGCGTATCAGTATGGGCATAATTAGTCAGTTTCACTGTTCATCTTTATGGAGTCTGGACGTGACCGTAAAGAGTAAGAGTAACTACTGAGTTTCTTGCCGGTTCTTATCGATAGAATCTACATTCCGAACCGGTACCGGAACCTTTACTTTAAATAATTTGTTAAATGACGATTCAAAAGTGCTTGTAAAATCCTACTTGGATAAAGTATATTTTGATTTGATTTGATTTGACCTTTTACTCTAATTAAGGTTCCATAGATTAATTTAATTCTAGGCTAAATATGAAATACGAGCTATAGAAATTGTCATCATTATTAAGGAGTCTGCAGCATTTAATTGCATTATTCAGTTAACAATGAGAGAAAGGTATAATGGAAACAAAACAATCATCATTCAGCTTCAAGCATTCAGGCGCCGTTTGAAATTAAACTTAATTTACGTAAGACTTGAGTGAAGATCTTTTGATTTAGCCTTTCGTTGATGAACATTTCGTTATTTCCAGCCCTTCGGTTATTTGATTAGGAGAACTCTTGTGTCTTATTCTATGTTATAATTCAATATCAATATTTTTTATCATATTTAAATAAATATTTAGATATAATTAAAACGAAATATTAATTGTTTTATTGATTGATTATTTTCATCAGGATACATTTATTGTATTATTTTAATTATACATTTTTAACAATAATTAAGTTGATTCGTTCTGATTTTTGTATTTCCGCAATTTTGATTTAGCCTTTAAAGATAAAAAAGCAATTATCTCGAAAATGTTTAAAAACTTTTTATCTTTGCAATTGGTTGAAATAATTTCTATTAACTACATTACGTTAGTAAAAGTAAATACAACTCAAAAGTGTGCGACGTTTAATCGATATTAAATATCTATTAAATAAGTAAATTTTACTTAAATAAAAATTTTATTATTTTAAGAATACGATGAGAATTAGAACGATGTTTCTTATTAAAATATTAACAAAGAAGGTTTTATTAACAGAACATATACGATTGTACTTTGCTTCTTAATTTATGTTTATAATTAATTTCCGGCTCGGCGATGAAGGAAAACATCGCGAGGAAACCTGCGTGTGCTAGATAAAATACTGCCACATGTATATGCACGATCGCTCTGGATTAGCATGCAAGAATTAGCTCCAAAATTTCTCATTAAGAAACCTAACAGTGCGAAATTTAAAGGTTGTTATGTTTAAATTAAATACTTTTTAGTTTCAAAGTGTTGTTTTGCAAAACAGCTATGTTACCTTTCGACTTTCAGCAAACAGTCTTTTCCAAAAAAGATACTTTCTATACTTGAATTGTTCTGACGTAATACAAATGAGCATATTATACGTGAACGTGACTTTGAATGAGTTTTATAAAAATTGCTTACCTGAATTTATAAAATGGAGAGATGTAAGGGTGTCGTTTGGATATGGCATTTTTATTGTTATTAGAAGGCAAACGAGCAATACAGTTGCTTAACATTGTCTCATTCAACTCTGCTCACCGATGATGGCAATGTGAGGCATTATCAGTTCTCTTTATTATTAAAACGTTCAGACTGGTTTATACTGGTATATTGTAGTTTATACTGGTTTTCAGACTGGTTTGTTAAACGTAGCTTAGTATACAGAACCGAAAATGGCACAAGTTCACTTAGGGACGAGAACGTAGGAAAATTAGTAATGTCTTGAAAATAAACATTACTGGAACTATTTATATGGTTTTTATACATATATTTAAGCTCACTCATTTTCTTTTTGTAGCATAAATACAATAAAATGTTCGTACCAGATACTCTATAAACTTCACTAGCAGAACTCTCTGTTTTATTTTAAGCATAAGACATGTAAAGAAAAATACACAACATGACAATTAATTGACGTTTGAGTGATCATTGGTCGAGATTGTAAAAAATGTGAGCCGAGATGGCCCAGTGGTTAGAAGGCGTGCATCTTAACCGATGATTGCGGGTTCAAAGCCAGGCAAGCACCACTGTATTTTCATGTGTTTAATTTGTGTTTGTAATTCATCTCGTGCTCGGCGGTGAAGGAAAACATCGTAAGGAAACCGGCATGAGTCTGATTTCAACGAAATTCTGCCATATGTGTATCCACCAACCCGTCTTGGAGCAGCGTGGTGGTATATGCACCAAACCTTCTCCTCAAAAAGGAGACGAGGCCTTAGCCCAGCTGTGGGAAATTTACAGGCTGTTAATGTTGAAAAAAATGTATGATATTCGTTTTGAATTTGCTCAGAAAATGTATGTTTGTATGTAAATGTATGTCGGCGAAATTGATTTCGAAACATGGAAAGTCAGGATAAAGTAGTTAAGTAAAAAAGTGTTGCGTTATAAATATAGACCAGAGTTCTGTAAAATGGCTTAAGTATTTATATAGAAAATGCAAATACTTTTTCGTTTTGCTATTTCAAAATAGTTTTCAATTTTAAATTTAAAACTTAAATGCAAAAAGGGTTTTTTAAAAATACTCTTTAAACATACATATTTTTTGTGTTTTTTTTAATTTAAAAGATTTTTATATAACAAAACTGTTCACACGTTTTTCTTATATGTGAACATTAGCACACCGCCTACTTAAAAATATTTTTTTACTGTTACTGTTTTGTCCTTAACTTTTTCTATAATATTTACATAGATTACATACATTACCTACAAGATTGCGATTTATTATTTTACAATTTTGTAATATAAAAGGCAATATTAAGCAGCAATGTCGTTTATAAACAGACCCATAATGAAATCACAAGAGGACGTCACGTGACTCTTGACCCAATTTCGTAAGGGCGGTCATTGGTGCGAAGTTCGTGTAAATAATATACGAAATAAAAAAATACAAAATCTACGTTTTATAAAAATATTATTACAGTATTCTCATCGTCATTAAAGTAGACATCTTTAATTGTATTTATATCTTTGGCATTACTTTTATATAATATCAATTTCTATGTCTCCTTATGTTACCAATATGCTATGCAATAATGCTATTATATATTTGATTGATAAATTATGTATATATTTAATATATCGTTTATTCTTTTGTTCACATTCATTTGTTTATTTTAGCTTCAGTTAATTGTTTTTACATATGTATTCGACAGATCAATGACAGCTGTTCAACTTGCTTTTAACCACAGATTTAAATTAAATTAAAATTATTTAAAACCGGTTAGGTGCGGTTTTTTAAAATAATGTTTTAATATAAATTAAAAAATTGCTTTGTAGTGTATTAAAATATTATCCCTGATTCAACGCTTTAGTCAGGCGCAAAGGTCTGTCGATAATAAAATTATTTTATTAATGGTTCGGTCAGTCAGGGCGTTGGCAGGAAAGCAGTTTGTCGTCTTTCCGGTTTTGTCAGATTTGCTATTTCATCAGATTATGAAATTGAGGATAGAAAGGGTACGTATGACCTGCGAAGTTGGCTAATCTCGCTTGAGATTTATGACCGTGTCTGAAGGTGATTTTTGATCGAAATTTTAAATTTTTACCGGTGCATTAATGTTATTGGATATTTCTCTCATGAAATTCGCAGAAGCAAACCCGAAGTTACAGTATGGTACAAATATAAACCGTATGACTCAATTAGAATGTAATACTTAATATTGAATAATATACGAATTATTATTATCTATATGTTATAGACGAGTATCTGTCACTTTGTATGGTAATCATTACAGTATGACCTTTTTAATCTGGCAACATACACATTGACAGATACGCGTCATGGCGGGAATATTGTTGTGAGCCGGTTTTAAGGGTGAGTGAGCCACTATAATTACAGGCCAAGGTTTGTGGCACATTGGCGATGTAAGGAATGGTTAATATTTCTTACAGCGCCATTGTTTATGGGCGGTGGTTAGCACTTACCATCAAGTGGCCCATTTTTTTTCCGCCTAACTATATCATAAAAAAAGAATAAGATCGTAAGAGACATAGTTTTATTTCTGAGTCAACCAAGTTCTTTCAAATCGCACTGTCATGCCTCGGAAAAGGTTTAAAAGTATTACCTGACCTCTCTTCACTTTTATTGGTTTGTCTATTGGCACTGTCGTTAAGTACAATTAGCCGCTGTGGCTGAAATTCGCTCAGAGGAACAATTTTATTAATAATCATAAGAATTAGTACCGAAATATAAATATAAATGTCTTCTGAGATTACTAGTCCAGTAAAACCTTTGATCATTTCTAGTCTATAAAGGTCACACTTATTGGCCTAATGCCTATTATATACAGGTATGTGCATATGTATATATAATATCAATGTACAAGACAGGACGTTATCCGTTATTAAATAACCGTTATTATGTACGCTCACCGCTCAAAGCTACCGTAATAAAGTTAGTCTTTACAACTCATAGTATATATATAAGATTTTATTTTATACGGATGTTTGTTCTGATCCGCATATATAGAAACTCTTGCATTAGAACCTGTAATTCGAAATTTTAACTAATAAATGTATTTTAACTAATATTTTGTAATGCGTAACCGAAAAAAATTTACTAAAATAATATACACTACACTTCCCATTTTCATTATAAGTACCTTTGAATTGTCACGTCACGTATTTAATAATATATAAATTTAGTACCGGTAAATAATGTATATTCTACTGAGAAGAATCGGTAAAGTCATTCAAAATATTATATTAAAATTATAAAACAATTTTGTTCCCGATTGATTAATCCGAATGGTATGAAATTCTCAAATTTCTTAGTTTATAGTCTTCGAATAGGGATGTAGTATTAATATGTTGAATAATTTTTGAGTTAAAGCTCATTATGTCAATGAATTTGCAGAGAAAATTGTCGGTCCGGGCGCGTTTAAAGCGAACGCTGCCAAAACTATAACTATAGATTTAGACCTTTAATACTTTTTTGTAACTTGTACAGTCTTTTGTCTCGCAAAATCTCTCATTTTAACTTTAATATTTAAATGCTGACGAAGAATTGGATTAAAAGAACATTAAAATGTATTTAAATTATCTATTTTAAAACCTTCTTCAAATCTCTCAAGTTTTAACCTAAAGTTATTTAAATTTTCGGTTTGCGAGCTCTTTAATGACGAATTCTCTTTCTCTGAAAAGTTTCTAGTTGTTATTTTGTTTCTAAACAGCAGGTGTTACCATGTAATAAAATTATATAAATGTGGAATATTTATGTTTATGTGTTTTAATGAAAAGTTTGTATGTCTACAGAAATTTTATTTGAAAGGGAAATATTTCCAAACTGTTTATTATTTTGATTGTTCATCAAATCGTATAGTATGTATTATTATTTATAATCAAAGGTAACTTAGCACATTTTTAAATACTTCCATCTAGTTTCTATTAACTGTTGAAACCAATAAAATCTCACAATTATTATATATTAAAGTTGCAACTAGTTCGAAATGAGGTTATCGGTAAACAGCAAGAAACTGATATATGATTTTGGCAACTAAATGGTTGCGAATTTTTCGCAATTTCGCAGATACATTACAAGAACGCATAGATGATAAAAAAGGGTGAAGTTAGTATTCTTTAATTTATACACGTGACATATATATTTAATTGTACTTTTTGATTAAGTATATGTGTAATTTTTTTTCATCTTACGTTTTTTTTTTTTTTTACTAATTTTGTTTTACTTTTATTTCTGTGTGTTTCGTTTTGTTTGTGGTGTACAATAAAGTATATTTCATTCATTTAATTACATTATCATCGTGGTCTTCATGGTTGTCCGATAAATGGTCAAGCCGGGTACGTGCCTTGAGGTTAGCCTCCTTGCCCGGGAGTATTAGCCGTAAGCGACCGTGATTTACACGTAATTCATGTTTTTATTGTTACTTCCGAATACTCCGATGGCGTTATGTCGAATGTTCAACATTTCTACATCGCGATATATACGATATAGTATAATTGTTTTGTACAGCATCCTTAAGATATCTTAAGCTAGTTGTTCATTTAAATATCTCTATACTCAAAGTAGTCGATACAAATAATCAATTGGCATCTATGTAATATTATTATAAAATGCTAAGAGCTTAATTAATCTATGATATTCACTTTGCGATTTGCGAAGAAAAGTGGGTTTTGAACGTCGACGTAACTGTTATCGGAATTCTGAAAAAAATAATAAATATATACTAATCATAAATTGTTAGTAGTGTACAATATATCTGAGTTATTAGCAAATCGCTATGAAATACGTAAATCTAAGGTTTATTTATCTTTATTCCTTTTTCAAATAAAAAAACCTATTTCAATAGGAATAGGTATAGACTGGTTGGACCTTGCTTGGTATGGCTTTTGGCCATACAGGCCAAAAACCATTAGTAAATGCCTAGGTTCGGATACAAAATACGTTTCTCGCTAAAAAAAATACGCACACATATTGGCGTCTGTTTGTTCGAGCACTATTATGATTTTATTCAATATTTGATCTATAGAAAGTGAAGGTTATTTAGTTTTCCATGTATTAATCGGTTTCAAAGAGAATAATTAAATTGAAAGTTTTAAAAGTGTTAAAAATGTGTGATAAAATGTTTTCTTGGTGCTTATAAAAATTTCTAAAACATCCTCAGATGGCGGTGACAGCTTTTGTACTCCTCGCTTTAGATAAGTTCGACTTGTACATATTCGTATATATCTTATAGATATATACATTGAAATATGCTTTCAACTTTGAAACTGTTTCTTTGCTAACAAATAGTCGATGTTAAAAATGTGTCTTACATAAAATCTTTATTTCGAAATAAATTAGTTCTTTTATCGCTAATATACAGTCTTTAATCCAATTAACATGAATATATTTACGGTAGCCAACATAACTGCTGCGCTAATCCAAGTTTTATGGCTTTAATTATACTAATTTCTGTTTCTACTTAACACTCCAAGCAATAGTCGACACAATAAACTACTTCGTAACTAAGTAATAGTCTAGTTGTAGCATGTAAGGCCCGAATAATTCTATTTGGTGTTGGAGTTACTTACCTACCTACTATGCGGTAGGCTCTCTACTGCTTAATATAGAGCTATATAAACAACAATACTTTATAAGGTTGTGTATCTAATGTATATATTTTAATTAATTATTTGGTTTTTATATAAATGTATATAACGGATGACAATTTTAGATGTCACAAATAAGCTAGTATCTGTTTCAGTTACAGTAAAAAAATAATTGTCTATAAATATTGGTGATAATTCGATTGATATTCACGGGATGAAAATAGGTACAGTATATAAAAAAGTTTTTTCATATATAATTTGATCCTGTTTTATATTTAAAGGATGTATGAAAATGATGAAATATGAGTACTAAAAATAATAAAAAAAATCAAATAAATTATATACATTTTTCAAAGATTAAACATTAAATCAATATCTCTAGCATAAACCCAAAAAAAATATGTATATAAGTATATAAGTACAGTATTTCAAAATAAAAACAATATTAACAAAAATGAAAAGAAAATTCCTTGAAGAAAATCTTGTATATTTTATGGACAATTGTTATTACATTAATAAAATAGAAATTAGTAAGTTTTAGTCTGTTGAATTAAGGAGATCAGTCCAAGTTTTAGTTTGAATCTGTAAACACAGCTTGATATTCACGTGTTCCAACCGCTGGGCCTACCTTAGCTCTATGTCGCTAAAATTAACCTTTCAGTACAAGCGCGCTTCAATTTTTGGGTCATAAAGTTATAAGCCTCTACTTAATATCTGGGCGTATTGCGACGGAAACATTCTCAGAATACGATCGAGAATAACTCCTCAAAAGCACTTAATGTAATTTTCGTTTCTGTGTACGAAAAAATCGATACTTCAACAAGTTATTTGCGCAATCCCAGAATGTTTCACGGAGCTCATATTTGTTAAGGGGACGTCAGTGAGAACGTTAAGTTGCCTTTGCGAAACGTGACTGCGTTAAGATGTTGGTGCTTAAGAACCTCATATGTTTTCAGATTTAGCTCAATTAAAATACAAACACGCCACTTGCTTATATGACTGAACTTTTTTTTATTTTTCTATTAATCAGGTTTATATTATGAAGGCGAAAGTAACTGTCTGTTCGGTACGTTTAAGCCTCGTATCTGATCGTTAGTAATAGCTTTCCGTTCTTATTATATGCGAAAGTCATTATTTTTACTGCATTATATTTATTTAACTTATTGCAACGAAGTTTATTTACGGGACTTACAGTAGAGTGAACTGGCCGAAAGTGTCATATAAAAAAAAAGTTTAGCCTTAGCCTTGATTTGTTTACGGTTATTTATAATTTTATTATTATTTTAATCTAATTTTTATTTAATACATAATATATGGCGGCTAATTTTTATTTAATTCGTAATACAATAATTATCGAGCTTAGCGACTTCTTCGACAGAACTGTGCCAATATGTTTTTACCTATTGATTGGTTTGTATTTTTTTTTATCAATGAGAAAAACGTAGATAGGTACCTGGCGAGTAGTGTTTGATATTTATAAAATTATTTATTAATTTGTAAGTGTACTCTAATACAGGACCTACTAGTCAAATTTGAAAGAAGTATATTATATTGAGTAAGGTTATTTGGCTGTATAACATCGCGCTACAGCATATAGAGCGAAACAGTCACGCTTAGCGTGGCTGAAACCGCGTCGAGACATATTATAAAACAATTTCCCCTCACTGCGTCTGTCTGAAAGCGACAAATTCGAAAAATACCGAACCGATATTTATATGGTTTTTACCAATAGAAGTTACTCATGAGGAAGGCTAGTTGTATAATTAAAGGTTTTGGGTAAATTAGCTGAAATATGAGGAAGATTGTTGATGTTGGAAAAAATGTGCTTTAGTGGCGTATTCTGCGTGAATTAATAAAGTAATATGTATTACTCTATAAACGTTCACATATGTATACCCTTATTCAATTGTGTGAAAACCAAGATAAAACTATGGTTGTATTTTTAATTTAATTTATACTTTAATATTATTATATTTGTTTTGTTTACTTTTATTTGTTTACTTCGATATTAGAATACGTCAGCTAGTTCATTACGCATGATATTTACTTACGGAACTTTAGAGATGAGCTAAGTTGAGTCCTAGTAAACAGAGGAGGTACATTCCGCAGAACATTCTATATTCAAATAAATTAAAAAAATAATCATATAGTTCTATTGTCATAATTAAAGTGCTTAATTATAATTAATAGTTTGTTTTTTTTAAATGATATCAGGGATTTTTATAAATTTAAAAAGAAAAATATGAAATAGTAATTACTAATTATTTTTAAGACGTCACGTCATAAACATAAAAGATCTACATAAAATAATATATTTTTTAAAATGTTATTCTATACAGTAAAGGGCAGCTAAAAATCAGGAGTTATTGTTTAACTCATATACGAGCAACTGAAACAATTTATACCTAAAAGTTTAAATGTAAAATAGTTTAATATAAAGAGTTATCAGTCGCTTAGCAGTAGTTGACCAACACTTTAAATCAATTTATTATTCAAAACTATGGAAATAAGTCAGTACAAGTTGCTCAATTCGTTGCTTTGTTGCAACAGGTCACGCCGCTTGGCTTTGAAATCGTTTAACGCAGATTTGCATATTATGTAAGTTCATTTACAATGGATTAATTTGAATTGAATGAAATTATATCGCTAGTAAAATACAAGCTACCAGATACGATACGAAAGATTTTGCACGGGCTCAACCATAATTTTTGAACCTGATATATATTTTTATACATTTATGTTCTCAGTTCCACGCCAAGCAATCTCTTTGCTCGTATTTGCTTACTTAGTGTTTATATACCTTATTGCGCGCTTAGTTCACTCCTTTTTTCTTTTATATGTTATTTTAAACATCTTAAAAAGCATGTGTACTTGAGTGCACTACTTGCCGAAATAAAAAAGTTTTAAATAGAAATTATTTTAAGAAAAATGCTTCAAAATCCTTGGTACAAATTGCAATGTTGATTAAAATACTACTCTGTAGATTTGTTTGTCTGGGATATTTAAGACCATAAGTTCTGTGTAATGTGCAATAAAAAAACCAGCCAAGTGTGAGTAGGATTCGCGCACGAAGGGTTCCGTACCATTATCAATAAAATGGCAAAAACATCATGTCTGTTGTATGGGGGCCTCCTTTAATATATATTTTTTTCTATTATAATATTTTAGCAACAAAAGTACGTCATTTGTGAAAATTTCAAGTGTCTTACAATCACGGCTCATGATATTCTGCCTGGTGACAGACGGACAGCAAAGTCTTAGTAATCGGGTCCATTTTACCCTTTGGGTATGGAACCCCGAAAACGAACAATAATTATATCGCCATATGAATGTGTCTGTACGCTTGAAGATTGAATATTTGGAATTACATATTAAGAAAAGATAAAATCAAAAATTAACATATTATTTATTCAAGTAGGCTCATTACAGAGATAAATTTAAAGTTTATATCAGTTCGGAATCAACAATTACTAAGTCCATGCTTTATCATCATTAATATCATTTTGTATTGAGTGATATGTATTATTTATCAATGTTTTTTGTTGTTGATGAAATATTTTAATAGGCTAAGTTAAGTTAGTTACTCTTTCTTGAAAGGCCGGCAACGCACCTGCAAGCCCCCCGGTGTTGCAGATGTCCATGGGCGGTGGTAGTCACTTTCCATCAGATGAGCCTCCTGCTCGTTTGCCATCTCTAACATAAAAAAAAAAAAAATAGCTGTGGTATCTAATAAAACGAATACCGTGCTCCAGGAAGGATGAATTAACTTTGTGAAATCAGAAACTAGGCGTTAGATTAGTATAGCTTTCCTCCTCGTGTATACTATGATTTTTTCAAAAAGTAAAGTGTATAGTATTGTGAATAATAATATTTTAAATACCCTTATATAATATTTAAAGTAACTCTTTCAAATGAAAATTGATCGCTATATTTCGAAACATTATTTGTTAGTAATTTATTGGCTTCTAAAGTAGGTTATTTTAAGTGGGAAGTTATTTCTGTGGGTATTTTATCAAAAAAGTTTTAAAAGAATTTCCACTGCCACTTCCAAGTTTGATTTAATAAACATTTTTTCTTTTTATTACTATACAATATTAATTACGTTAAAAGTTTTCGAATAGTGCTTAACATGTTCCTCAAAGGTAAACTACCTTAAACCATAACTTTTCATTACATATAATATTATTTCTACTCCTATAAATTTTTGGCTGGTAACATAAAAAATACTATTTAAATGTATGTTAGCAGTGTATGTCTCTATCAGCTTTTTTTCCACTCGGCCTATTTTCATGCAGTTCTTTATTAAAAATAAACGAGAGCGTGTTCATACCCGATGAATAATGATGACATTTTGTTATAGTATTATATGAATATATACAGTGGTTTATCTGGGTTTATTGACCTTAAAAATATGGAATCAAATACGAAGAGGACCTGTGAAAAGTAAAAAGGGGATGTAAAGAGACGACAATTACGTTGATTTCAAAGTAAGAAATGGAAACTTATTAATTGCTTAAATGATATTAATTTGGTAAAATACATGATACACAGTTCAAAATATATGTAAAAGAAAAAATATTTTTATCATCAAAGGAAAAACTAGAATCAAGCTTATCATAAATAACACCGAAACATGAACATGTCACTGTTGAAAAAAATGCGCTTTATGCTGGGGTCGTTTTGTTTGGATAACGGAAATATTATAATTGTTATTTTTATCCTAGTTTGTAATGTTTTGCTCATTTAGATTTGAGTGCGTAACTTCTAATTCTAAATTCAAATTAAAATATTTACTTTTTTTTTAAATTACAAAGTCTTATAATGCAAGGGGTTGATTTAGTGATATGATATGTATTAGATGTATGAGTTGGTATTGAGAAGTCCGCTACTGCATTGTATGTTGCTGTTATCTCTTTGGGTTTTTATCGGAGGAATTACGTGAAAAAGAGAAGGGTCGTGGGATGATCAATTAGAATTCGCAATACATTACGCATTCAGTAACAGACAATGAAATAAATCAACAACTTTTCAGAATAATTATTTAGCAAGAAATAAAATTGTTATTAAAAATTCAACAATCTAAATGTATTTTATATTTTTTCGTTAGTTAGTTTTTGGCATTTCTGAGTCAATTTTGTTGTTGTATAACCTGCAAAGTCGTGTCCGGTTTCTTGTATCGCACTTGACTTATCAGCTTCCTGTTACAAATTGTGTCTTTTACCCAGCTTCCATGTGAGAGATCGTCGATCTATGAACCGGCTACAAAACGCTCGAGCTTTATACAAAAATATATTTTTATATTTATAATCTACATTAGGTAGGATTTTAAATCGATCACAGATAATGAAAAGTTAAATAAAAAACCATTTTGAAACTGCTTTTAATTAAATATTCAATATCGTAAAGTTGACATAAAACACTTTACTAATACTAATAAAATTGAAGGGACATCCCTTTATATTTATTGGTATTAGTAGATTGAAAAATGTTTTATTTCTTCCAATTGCAAAAGCAAGAACTGAATCTTTTGATAGATCCCAATGGGACTGAGGAATAAAACTGGAGGAATAAAACTACAATATACAATCAAAAAAATTATAGCGTACCTAAATAAAATTTATTTTGTATCTTAAGACATTAAAAATGTAACAAGATTTGTTACTAAAAATTAAATAAGCTGAAGAATCAATTTATTTTTTTAATATTTCGCTTCCAGACGGGAAGTATACTTACTTATACTACCAGTCGGGTAATTTAAGAATACTTCCCGACTGAATGTGAAGGGCGGAGAACTGGATAGTTTTATAGCACCTTGGGAGACGCTTGCAGGAAATGGATGAGAAGGGCCGAAGATCGGGCTTAGTGGCGCGCCTTGGGGGAGGCCTTTGTCTAGCAGTAGACGAATACAGGATGATAATGATGATGATGATGATGGGAGACGCTTATGCTTAGCAGTAGACTGCGATTGGCAATTGGTTGGCATTGATTGGATTGATTGAATATTCCAACGTAAAGTCAGCTTTCCTTGAAGAATTTAGTCGTTTATTGTAAATCTTGTAAAAGCTTGCAAAATTAGAACGTTATTTACTATAGGAGAAGGTGGTAATCCCCTGCAGGTATATTGGCCCCCTTGTGTTTTTATGATTTAGAAACGCGCCATATAGTATAATTTACGTGCAACGCGGGGCTCTTGTGACAGCTACCAAATAGTAACCAACAAATCTGAATAATGCTCATTTGTTATTTTGAGTCATTGCAAAACTTGCAACGGCAAACATTTATAATTGCGCTGCATTTTATTATTTTGTTTTCGGAAAAACTAAGTTTTACGTCAGGTGATTTGGACATTGTGTTTATGAAACGTTTCCCTACTGGATTTTGGCGGTAATTATGCAAAACCATTTTACAATTATATGTATTTTAGTTTGTTTATATACTCATTAATACTTGTAATTTGACCCCCTCACATTGTTCCTATTATGGCCCCGGGGGCCATATAATATGTATGAGCTATATATAATTTCTGCATAAATTATTTTTAATCCGATTTCAGATGAAAGTTTCATACTCAGTTTACTACTCCCATCTTCGAAGAAGAGGAAAACATGGGATCCTGATCAAATGTAAATGGCAGTTGACGCTGTAAGAACAAAGGTCATGGGCTACAAAAAGGCTGTAAAAATGTTTTCTGTGCCAAAGTCAACGTTGAAACGATTGGTGAAGGAGAATCCTTCACTAACCGTTTCAACGACACAAAAACAATTTATCCCTACGCAGTCCCTGGGGTCAGAACTAGGACTTCTAATCGTGGAAGAAAAGCTACAACAGCAAAAGTGATCACATCATCACCTTATAAAAATATATTAACTGAATCGTTGCGCTTAGCTGAGACTCGTGGACGTGGACGAGGTAGTGAACGTGGACAAGGCGGTGGACGCGGCCTTAAACGTGGTGGAATGGGCAGCGGGAGCAGTGTTAATCGACGACGTTAGAGAGTCAGTATATCCAGCCGTAGCTCTGAAAGTGACGCAGGAGTAGAAACTCACTCTAAATATGATAAGAACCGTTTCAATCCAAATAAAAATGTAGATACGAGCTGCATATATCGTGGAGCCAGATATTCTAGCGATAAACATGACGAAGAATGGATTCAGTGCCAATCTTGCAATTTATGGGCTCATACAGCCTGTGCAGGTCCTGAAGGCGAATATTATATTTGTGATTTTTGTTGTTAAATTTAATTAAAGTCCAATATATTTAATATGGCCCCCAGGGTGCCATATAACCCTCACATAACAGTCGCAGACAACTGATTATACTACAATCGAGCTGACGTCACTACATATTTGATAGACATAGCAATCGAAAATATAATATATAACCTTTTATTGATAATATCAATCAAAATAAAAACTATCTAAATACATGGAGTAAAGTGACAAAAAACACGAATGTGGAAATTGTGACGTCACAATATAAAAAAAATATATGTTTATAGTTTCAAATAGCTGTGTTATCCGTGGGTTTTTGATACCTTTCGATATTAGTACACATTTTATTGCACTTTCATAAAAGGGCGTTAATGATTTAGATAGATTTTATGTTCAAATAATTTGGAAATTACAACAGTGCCTATTGTCGACTCTTCAACAGAAAAATCCTTGGATAAATATGTACATCAATCACTTAACCCTTAACCTACCGCCAAAAATATACATCCTCCTTCAAACACCTGTCATAAACAACATTGCACGTGTTGTTTACGAATATGTTACGTGCAGAAGTTTTTCAGTGTGTACGTTCAGCCCTTGTATAAATACGCATCACACAAACACAATATATAACAACATATAAACATATAAAACAATAACAATCGCACTTGACTTAGGCCCCGCCCATTCTAATGCAACCTTCGTTAAGGCAAAGTCTTTAAGGCAAAGAATATTAAGCAAGACGTAAAGTTTGCAGTTAAACCGCTTGGAATTTAGAGTAATATTGACGAGAGATTGACGATACTACTAAAAAAATGCTTGATACATTTTTCGAATTTGCTGCAAGCATTCTTACCCCATAGTACGCGGTCATGGTTTGTACAGTAGCTTTTTTGATTTTTGACTTGTATATATTTTTGAGCTGTCACAAAATAAAGTTATCACAAAGGTTGGCCATAACGTTGGATATATCTAAGGAGTGTAATTTCTGCTATGTAACATTTGGGTAAATGAAACGAACCAATGTCGGTATAGATGAACAAGTTTAACATAATACATCCAAAATAAATACACATTTAGATGAAAATAATACGAACATATCATGTCATAATCTAAATTTCAATAGTTTCCAAAAGAACAGATAAATAACTTACTTTAAAATATGTAATGACCTAGCCCATAACTTCAATACAACAACTAATAATCAAAATAATAAAAGATTTGTCTGTAAGAAATGTCCTGATAACAAGTATTAGTATAATAAATAATATATATATATATATATATAAAGGAATCATTTTCAGTATTTAGAAACGTAGTTCTAGTTTTGTTACTAAGTCTTGTAGCATACGAGTAATGCGTGTGCGGGAACACGTATGAGAGATAATAGAGATACATTGTTGGAATAGAAAACCATATGAATAACTGTATTATTAATAATAACAGATAGGAATGTTTCTTTGAGAATACTGTTGTTTTATACATAATGTAATTTATTAATAACTTCTAATACTTGAATAGAAACATATCTGTAATTTTATTCAAATGAATGAGATATATTTTCATAAAATAAATCGGAAACATTAAAACCGGGAACCGGTATTGTATCGTTAATCTTCGGCCCATCCCAGGGCTGAGTCACTATATCCATCATAATTTGTCTTTAATGTCATAACATGGTCCCGGTATGACGAGTTCAATCAATTCATCGTTAACTTTTTATCTGAGTTCAAAAAAAGGAAATGTGATATATTGAGTTAGGAATAATTATAAAGTTTTCCCGAGTAGAATACGTTTTACTCTAAGCCGATGGAATTTATGAGGTTTTATTTTAACTTCGTCTGGGTTACACATTTAATTCGATTTAGTAGAATGAAATGGAAGCTGGTTTTAAAGAACATATGCTTTAAAAAATGACACATTTTCAAAAAGTTTTTGAAAACTAACACGAGTAAACTTTAATATGTGAAACAAAATAAAAAGGTTTTTATTGTGGCTCGGTAGGGGTGGTTCGCTTAAAACTCAGTCACAACATTTCACCCACACATATTAACAGATCGACATGGTGGTAGGGCTTTGTGCAAGCCCGCCTGCGTACATATATTCTACCGCCAAGCAACAGTACCCAGTATTGTTGCGTTCCGGATTGAAGGGTGAGTGAGCCAGTGTAACAACAGACACAAGGGACATAACATCTTAGTTCCCAAGGTTGGTGGGGCATTGGCGATGTAGCATTAGCATTAGCAGCCTGTAAATTTCCCACTGCTGGGCTAAAGGCCTCCTCTCCTTTTGAGGAGAAGGTTTGGAGCATATTCCACCACGCTGTTCCAATGCGGGTTGGTGGAATACACATGTGGCAGAATTTGAAATTAGATACATGCAGGTTTCCTCACGATGTTTTCCTTCATCGCCGAGCACGAGATGAATTATAAACACAAATTAAGCACATGAAAATTCAGTGGTGCCTGCCTGGGTTTGAACCCGAAATCATCGATTAAGATGCACGCGTTCTAACCACTGAGCCATCTCGGCGATGTAGGGAATGGATAATATTTCTTACATTGTCTTAACATAGCGTTTAACATAAATCCAAAGAAAAAAGCACTCCTATCTTATTATGACATCATAAACACAATATATGTATAAGCAAATGTTAACAATATAAGCCTAGTCATTAATATTATGTAATAGCTGTCACAGTTATAGAGCAAAAAGGCCCTCATTACGCTGGATACCTCCTCTTTATGTTCAACACAATATAGTGAATATTTATTATTATAATCGTTATTATGTAATATTTATACTTGAGATTTGTATATTTTACGAAAATAAACATGTTAATGGAAAATATTTTAAATGGCGTAAGTCCATGATTTGCCAGTGGAGCTTTTACGGTTCTGTTAATAATTCAAGTCGTAACGTTTTGTTTCATGACGGCAAGACTATTACAGATAAACCAAAAGTTTCTCGAGTGATTTGTAGATTTCGAAATTAAACGACGGTGTTTATCTATCTTTTTGTATGAGTTTAAAAGGTATGAGCTTTCTCCATATAATGAGAAATGAAAACTTAAAGCTAACTTTATTTGGGAACAATATAAGCGACATTACCATAGTAGCTTTAAATATAATTCAACTCTGTAACATGACGGTTCAAATGAGCGTTTATGAGCCTACTTGAATGAAGAATATTTTGATTTTATTACTTTGTTATTATTATATATTTTGTATTCTTATTGAAAATATCTAGACAGAGAGATTATAGGTTTTACTTAATAGTAGATGCCTTGTGCACGCCCGACGGTACCACCTAGTCATCACGGCACAGCGAACGTTATAAAGACAGATTTTCAATTAATTTTTGACGTCCTTGTGATGGTAATTTAATCCAGATAATAATTAAAAGCAAAGATTGTCTGATATAATTATTACACGCCTATATATATTGCCACTTCATTTGAGGCAATTATCTCAGTTCGGGGTTTGTGCTTCGACAAGGATATGTATGTATGAGTTCAAATATAGTTAAAAATAATTCTATTGTTTTTTTCATATTACTGTTCTACTGTACTGTTTGTTTCTCGAAAATAAATAAATAAATAATATAATTGCTTAATGATAATTATGATAAAAATAAAAATTAATAAATTGTTTAGGCTACTTTTGATAACTTAAAGCTTATTTTAATTTTCTTTGTTTCAAATATAGAGAAGGATAGGCCACTTTATTACCGCCGCAAGCAACATTGACACTGTAACAAATATTAACTAGAACATCAATGCACCACATTGGGAATTAAGATGCGATGTCCCTTGTGTCTGTAGTTATACTGGCTCACTCAACCTTTCAACCGAAATACACAACACACCAAGTGAAGAATTATAACACCGCAAAAAAATAGAAAAAGAAAATCTTTAAAACTAGTTCTATAAATACACAAATATAATATGTCATATCCAATATAAAAACTTATTATTTTAATTTTTTTCTTTTTTTTAAAGTTAAGTTTATTTACAAAATAAAGAACTACAGCAGCTTGTACGTCACAACACTTCCAGAATAATATATCTCTGGTGAATGAAGCTATTAAGGGTGGGGTGTTAAATTGATGCGGTAATAATATTAGGGGGAAATGAATTGATATTTACTGATTGCTTCATGAATGCTGTTTAAGCTTATTAGTCGAACTGAGTGAATGGAGTTTTAGCCAGAAAATGTCAGATGTATGTGATTTAAAATAGAGTTTGTATTTTATAAAATACAAACTCTATTTTAAAACACAAAGAGTTTATATATTTATTATTTTTTATTTTTATATAATGAGTTATCTATTATGACAATGATGACGTATTTCAAAAACTTTCAGGATTAGAGTAAGGTGTCCATCCGCAATGGACACAAGTGTGTGTGCAAATATTAAATATCATATTCTAATGTAATAGCAAATACAATACGACTGATAAGATTTCGAGAGCAGGACCGATGTATTTAGTAAGTGTTTTTTTAAGCAAAGTGTGACACACACTGCCAAATTATAGAGTTTAACTTATTTGGATTAGATTGTAGGCTGATACTTCCAATTAATTGACATTTGATTTTTTTTTTTGTTGATTTAGCGCAGGCACTAGAGTGAGAACTCACTAAAAAAAGGATAGAGTATCTTCTCGGAAAATGGGTTAGTACTATATGAAGTACCTCGAACGTTCATTCGTCAAATCAATGAGGGCGCTTCCTGTTACACATTTCGTACTTAGGTACGAAAGGACTTTCGTACCACAGATTACAGAAAAGCGAGGAAAAAAAATGATACACGTAACATGATAATAATATTATTAATAAATTATCGTAACATTTTTCTCTATGGCCGGTTAAAGACAAATATTAACAGGTGGCTCATTTTGCCAATACCTTTGTTCATCGACAATGGCGTTTTGTACGCAATAGCCGGTCGCTACATTTGTAATACACGGCTAGCCATATGATCCCACTCGTTTGTTGTTACAATAGCACTGGCTTACTTACAATTCTCATGCAAATTGATGGAAAGCTTTGCTGTTTGGTCGTACAATAGCCGGCTAATAACTGGTGTGTAGAGTTCGTTCTACAATACTCGGTTTCTACTCGCATGTTATCTAAAACATTTTTTTTTAAATATATATTTATTAACGTTTTGCTTTAATATACATATATGTAATTGTAAATATTTATTTACTATTCATAAATATTTCGAAGAATTAATAATAATAACTTAAATTGATTTTTCAGTTTATATAACTAATAACATATTACTAGTTGTCGCCCGCTGCTTTACTTACGTTTTAGGTGTTAGGCTTAAAATGTACTATGTTCTGTCCTATGTCATCTAATTTGGTTCAGCGGTTTGACTGTGAAAGACTAACAGACAGAGTTACTTGCGTATAATAATATTTAAAATATAGATCTCACCGTATATGTATTTAGATTTAATTAAATGAAACGAATTAATTATTTTTAAAAAATAGAAACAAAGAAAAATGATTTCGAGATTTCGAATGTACAACTATTATATTTCTGAGTAAGGTGTTTTACCTATACCAATTGAATTGCAAGTATTTCTTGCATTAAGTCTTAATGTAATCGATATTTCTATATTTTAAGGTAATATTAACAATTCGAAGCTATAGTCATATTTTTATTTATCATTCCTGATCGGAAGACTTATGTCTCATTAGAAAATCGTCATATTTGGCTAACTATAATAAATTGCACGTTAATTATTAACTAAATAATAAATTAAAATAAATAAAAGAAGAAGAAGTATATTTTGATTATATTAGATATGTCTTGGAACATTATACTTTGAAGTCGTCATACGTAATATTGAGACGGTTTTCATTCTTCAAAAATAAGCTATTCGGACTATTTTTAATCTCACAGCTTGAGAATTTTTACGGCATGTTTTTAACAAAACAGGAAAAATTTCAGTAACTGAAATTTTGTGATACATAGCTGTATTGCCATATATCATGTATATTTTATATACAAGTTAATTTGATACAACCACTGACGAACAATTATTACATAGAGAAGTTATGTATGCTTATATTAACAAGTTGTAAAGCCTATTTGAACGATGTATGTTTTGATTTTGATTTAATAATAATTTGTATTCGGAATATCGATGACGTCAATGTATTTGTTTTGAATCAAACGGTAGAGGATAGGGCTTTGTGTACATCCATTCGGCACTTTCCACGAACTCATCATTTATTCCATTGTAAAATATGAATACGTTGCTTCGTTTTGTTTTAGTTTTAATAGTGAAGGAGCTTGAGGCAAATTATATAGCACATTAGGTAAAAATGTAAAAGATATAGACGCATGGGGCATTTACACTTTTTACATTGTCAAGTTCAAAAATCTTTTTTGAATATAGAAGAGTTACACTTGTTTATTGATAGCCAAAGATTTACCACCGGTTCGGAAATTAACAACTTGGATCTGAGAAAAATCGGCGAACAAACTCAGCGGGATTTTTTTTATAAAAAATAAATTTCGTTATTTGCCGCCTGGAGACGATAATCTCACTCCAAAGCTGTGCAATCAACTAAGAAGTCATTAGTTTTGCAATATCCTTTAGCACACAAACGCTCTTTAATGATTCTTTTCAATTATACAATTCAATATTTATTATATATGTATATATAAATCAATTAAAAAAATACAATTCATCTACGATTACTACAAAATTCCTAAAATTATAGCTCATCTTAGTAGATTTCCTTTTTTTTTTAAATTATTCGTAATTTTATTGTATAATCTATAATGAATTTTGGTATGAAGCCAGCTTGAACTCCAAGGAAGGACATAGTCATACGTCTTTACGTATAACACCTGACGATAGCCCCTAAACAAAAAGTGTCGTTTCAAGTAATAAATGTACATATTTGAGTTTTGGACATTGACAAATTAAATATAGGAAAAACATGATGGATTAAGAATTCCCTCTGAGTTTCTGTCGCCGCTGCTTCTCAGGTCAGGGTATTTTCTTTACCGAATCGGTGGTAGTTCTTCATTTGACAATTAATATTTATTCCCTTACTTAAGTATCATGCTTCTGTATTGAATAAAGGAATTTGATTTGATTAAATGTATGTAAGTGCATTTACTGAAAACATTTTAAATATATATTTGAATATATTTAATTATGTACCTATTATGTTAAAAATGGAGAAAGTTCTTGTAGTCATATCTTATACAAATGAAAATGATTTATAGAGGCCAACGTGGAGATAAAGTCTAAAGGCCTTGTTTCCTCTTACAAGTATAATAAACGGTGAATATTTCCTTGAAGAGCCTTTACATTAACATTTTATTCTATAGTAATTGCGTTAAATGAATATTTGAAATCTTTTTATTTCTATTTTTGCAAACACATGTATGTCTCAAACGAGTCTCTTACCTTAAGTTCCTCTATTGCGGTGGACTAAAACGTGGCAGAATCTTTCGACAGATGCAAGTTTCCTCAAGAAGTTTTATATCCCAATATATGCCAAGCACAAAATAATTTATAAAAAAAAATTTAAGCACGTAACAAGTTAGTAGAGTTTGCACGTATTCGAACACGTGATATTAGTTTAAAGATGTTTGTCCACTGGATTATCACGGCTAAAATTATTTCTTTTGTAATACATTTTTAAATTAAAAATATTATTAGATATTTAAATATGACTAGTTATTCTTGCCTTTATAAATATTTATTTGAAAAGTAAGGCTCAGAATATTACTGAAAGTATTTAAATATAAACTTTGATGAAAAAATGTACTTTAATGTTATATCTTTTTATGAACCCGTTTACTTTCTATGTGTCTATAATAAGCGTTACCATAATATATTAAAATGAAATCCTAGGATCCTCCTCTGAGATTAACAATATATGTAGAAGTTTAACACGTTCAAATGTCTCTCATTCATTTCAATTAAACGACTGGGCTCTATTCAATTAAATTTATCAAATTTGAAATAAAATAGGAACAAATTTAACAAAATATATAATATTCTAAATTAATAAATTTTGGCAGTCGAAGTTAACAAGATCGTAACATATCAGGATCAGTCAATAATAATATACTGATCTTTGTGTATTTTTAACTTATTTCATACGAGTGATATTTATACGAAGTAACATTTCTCATTTACTCAAAGTTAAAATTTAAAGAAAAAATTTAAATATATGTTCCAAAATTTAGCTCACTAGACTTAGTAGTCTTGGTTTTGCGTTGATAGTGAAAGTACAAGTGAGTTTATAACTATATATATGTTAATCAATAAACCGATGTAAAATGTAGATTTACAATGTCGGCGGTCCCTTTAATCATTCACAATTAAAATGATTAAACGGAAATTCAGCAGAGGGCGATATCTGAAGCAGTGCCGCGGACATAGCAATTTATCAACGCTCAAACGTTAACCCTTTCTTTGTCGTCTTTTAGAGAATCCATACTAATATTATATATTATTATTATATAATATTATAAATGCGAAAGTAACTCTGTCTGTCTGTCTCGCTTTCACGCCCAAACTACTGGACCGATTTAAATGCAATTTGGTACACAAATAGTCAAGAGCCTGAGAAAGGACATATGCTACTTTTTAATTCGAAAAAGTGCTGTAAAGGGTTGAAAAGGGGTTGTAAATTGTTGAAAGTATTGTCATTTTTAGAACTAGATGCATAAAACTTATATTTTAGGCTGTACACATATAAACTAACATATCATGACACCCACTATGGACGGAAGTTTTGAAAATTCTACCCCTAAGGGGTGAAGTAAGGGTTGAAAGTTTGTATAGAAGTCCGGCATTTTTTAAGAAAGAAAGATGAAACTTTAGTTTTGGGATACTGATTAAAAATTATTAAATACGTATTTAAGCGTTTCTAGATAATCAACCACTAAGGGGGTGAAATAAGGGTTGAAATTTTTTATGGGAGTCAGTCATTTTTTAAGTTACATGAAACTTTATTTTTGAGATACTGATTAAAATTGATTAAATTCGTATTTATGTGTTTCTAGACATTTTACTTCTAAGGGGTTTAGTAGGGGTTGACATTTCTTATATAGTCTGGAAGTCTGTCATTTTTTAAGTTAGAAGCATGAAATTTTATTTTGTGTTACTGATTAAAAATGAGTAAATATGTATTTAAACGTTTCTTGATATTTTACGCCAAACGGGAAAAATAGGTGTTGACGTTTCGTATACAGGTTAGTCTGGAAGTCCATCATTTTGAAGTTAGAAGCCCGAAATTTTAGTTTTTGGCTACCGATTAAAAATGAGTTGATTCGCATTTAAGAGTTTCTGGATATTCTACCCTAAGGGCTCAAATACACACCAAGGTGGTATACAAAGAGGTCTTACATTAACTTAAAATTTTAAGTTAATTTATAAATATACTAGCTGTGCCCGCGACTTCGTGCGCGTTTGAAATTAAGTTATTCGGATATTGTAGCGTGATTTTTTTTTTATTCTATATATAATTCTAAAATAAAAGTAGCTTAAGTAACTCCTTATTACATCCGCTATCTGCCAGTGAAAGTCCCGTCGAAATCGTTTCAGCCGTGCCAGAGATTAGCCGGAACAAACAGACAGACAGACCGACAAAAATTGTAAAAAAATATATTTTGGTAAATGTACCGTGTATACATACATATGCATTTAGTAAAAAGCGGTTATTTTAATATTACAAACAGACACGCCAATTTTATTATATGTATAGATAAAAACTTAGGTATTGATAAATAGACCTTTAATTCAAAGCGTGTAATGACACATTGAGGTAAAGCATATTAATCATAAACTCTTAGTAGAGCACAATGTAGCTGAGTTATTAGCAAATCGCATGAAATACGTAACTCCAAGGTTTGTTTGCCTTATGTCGTACTTCCATTGGAATAGGCTATATGTATGATTCAAAAAACTACCTCAATGAGTCTTTACACGCTGTAAATTTTACAAAACTACAATTTAGAAGGTTGATTTAAAAATGAAACATGTTAATTATTAAAAGTAATTGGTATTAAATAGACGTATTTTAATTATAAAAGCTCGTTAAACCGTTGATATTTCGAAACGACGAAATCATCAAAGATGGCGGATTCCCGCTAATATTTTATCAGTAACTAGCTGTGCCCGCGACTTCGTTCGCGTAGTTGTTGGAAACACTATCATGATTATCGTTTGATTGCTCACGTTGGTTTTTGTTATTATAATCGTCAATAAGATTTAATAATATGTTTTACAGTACTTCAGCGTAGATTATATTTTTAGTTTTATTTTCTTGTGGTAGAAGAACATACTGATTTTGCCCGCAACCCGATCTTGACAACGCGACATATAGTTGGCCGTGTGAAAAGCAGTCTTGACGTAAATCGATTCCTACGTGTTTAAATGTTTGGCCCTGTGATTTATTAATGGTTACGGCAAAAGATAACTTAATGGGAAATTGAATTCTTTTAAAATTAAAAGGTAAATCATTTGGAATCATTGGGATGCGAGGTATAAGCACTGTTTGACCAACTGCCGGACCAGTCAAAACTGTTGCAACGATCACGTTATTGCGAAGGAATTTTACTTGAAGGCGGATCCCGTTACATAAATTTGGTGGTTTAAGATTTCTGAGTAAAATTATCGCAGCACCTATTTTTAACTTCAGGGAATGTGGTGGAAGGCCGCTCGGGTTTAAAGAATTGAGAAACTCTTGTGGGTAATGGACAGCATCTTCTTGATCCATTACATTATCAATAGATGGGTAGGTAGTTATATCGCCTGGAAGTTTGGTTAAAATTAGGTCGTTAATTTCGTCAACGCTACTATTTCTCGCCGCCAATATTGCCCTTTGACACATCCATTGGTAATCTTTATTTTCTATTTCGACGATATTAGGGTAAACTTTTGATATTAAATCCTCTATGCTAGTCACTTTTTCTCCTAAATCGCGATCAATTTCAATTTTATTTTTAGAATGAGGTACTTTTCCATCTCCTATTAAAAGTAACTTTGAAGGAAAATTTGTACTTCCTCCCCCCAAATGTGCTCTCATATTCGTAGATAGTTTTAAGGTATGGACAAATTTCCATAACGGTGAACTTTTAAGGCAAGACCTTACAATGTCTGCTCTAGTTCCTCTTAAAATTACCGGTAAAGTTTGTTTAAATAAATTACCAACATCTGTGTTTTTATTGCTTATTGTTATACGGTCAATTATGACAACCCTTTTCTTAAACATAAAAGAAATATTGTACAATAGTGTACGATTGCGAATATTTTTTTTGTTAACAATTCGATGCAGGTGTATCGACATCTGGATGTAAGACAAAAGAAAAAGTCAATTGTAAATAAATAAATCACAAACAAAATTCATACTCTGCCAAAACAAACAAAACGTTCAACAGGAAATGTAATAGTAAATCTGAATGACTTTTTTTTGTCTTGGATTAGGAGAAAAGTTCATGAATTGTAATACCTGACGGTAGACATGTTTGCTTAAACACTCAATTTTGATTCCAATTTTCTGTCATTATATAGGACCACTATGTACGTATAGGGTTTAAAAAAACATCAAGAAGAAGTGTATTTATCGATAGACCAGATTTACAAATTTGGAGTATATCATATATTTACAAACCTACCTTGGCTGACACCGCCTCCAAAAATAACAATAATTTTAACTATAATATATTATCGTAATAACTTTGCTGACTTTTAAATAGGCTAAATATTTTTAATTTCATTTTACATAGTATAAATCTAAAAAATATTGTGATCATTGTTTGTTATTCATAGGTTTGTGTTAAGTTAGATTTAAAGTGGGTAGGTACATACTTATCTCCTTGCGTGGAAACACAGAACGTACCTACATATTGGTAAGTAGAATAAGTTACTTGATTATTAAGTTGTAGAATAATAAGCAATTATTTTTTACTTTTTAGAGCATATTACTTTTTTTCTCTTTTGAAGTCGGTTTTTTTTTTGTCAAAATTTTTGTTTCTAAAAGATTCGGCCGAGTATCGCTAACGTGCTCCTTAGAATTGTTCCGTTCCCTTCCGTACCGTTACTTTGTCAAGGATCCTATGCTCAGAACCTTACCAAACTTTCACCATAGTACCCTTGAAGTATATCCTTTATAATAAAAAAAGAATCATTAAAATTGGTTGGCACAATTTTGAGTTATTCACCTATTTATCGCGCACATACATAATGCACATTTAAGACTTATATCGTTTTCATAGGGATACCATCATCGTAACAGGATAAAATTAAAATGGGGCCCCACGGGAAGCACTACCTTTCAAACAAAAAAAAATTATCAAAATCCAGTGAAAAGTTATGAGGTAACAAACATATAAAAAAAAAAATACAGACGAATTGATAACCTCCTCCTTTTTGAAGTCGGTTGAAAACAAATAATATTAACTTAAACGTAATAAGATAAACAAACCGAACAATAAGAAGTTTAGATTTGTTTCTCCTTTGGTGTTATTATTTCATAAGGTGATTATAGTACAACCGTGTTGAATATGCTTGAACGTAATAGAAATGACTTGAAATATTGAACTACTAATTTATTTGTGTAGTCATTTTAAACGATATTCACCTATTTGCTTATTTGCATAATTTATTTTCTCAGTGATGATTAATCTGCATCGGTGAAAGTATCGCTCGCCATTTTGAACTTTTTTACGTGTGTAATGTAATTTTTATACCTTATTTATACCGTGAAACGTTTGAATTGTTTACTTGCAAAGTACGAAGGAATGTTCATTGAAATTTTATCTTATATCGTAAGTTAAAACTACAGCAGATTATGATTTAAATATAATCGATTTTAAACGATAAAAAATAATGAGCAAATAAGCTGATAACAAAACCTAATTTTGATAAATAATTTAACTATTAAGAATGTTAATTTTTTTAAGTCGTTATGTGCATTGCTACTTCGCAGAACTACACCCGCGGGTGAGAGTGGCGAGCGCGGCGGCGGGGCTGACCCGCCTCCCCCTCAGCCGCCGCCGCGCCCCGCCTGCTAGCACACTCTTAACAAATAGACATATAGTGTCACGGACTTTTTTTTTATTATTAAAAGAGGAATATTTCTTTCATACACATTTTTTGAGTAACTTAAAACGTTTATGCTGCGCACGCATCGAAAGTCCATAAATGTGAATAATTTTCCCCGTTTTTGCAACATTTCTCACTGTCGCTGCGCTCCTATTGGTCGCAGCGTAATGTTATATAGCCTAAAGCCTTCCTCTATAAATGGACTATTCAACAAAAAAAGAATTTTTCAAATCGGACCAGTAGTTCCTGAGATTAGCGCGTTTAAACAAACAAACAAACAAACTCTTCCGCTTTATATATTAGTATAGATTCATATTCTACGCGAGCGAAGCCGCGGGTAACAGCTAGTATATATAGGAATAACAATTATTTTGAAAATTTAATCATTGTCCTTAAATGCCTTGTAAAATATTGACATTAATTAAAGTAAGTAAAAGCATAATATTATTATCAATATTACCAAATATGTAGTAAATGAAACATTTTTTTTATTTTATTTTTTTAATCTCGGTATGAAATTTGACAAGACCAAGGTCAAGTTCGACAGGCATGTCGTGCCAAGAGCGATATAAGTCTAAGGTAACTTAGACAAGTCTTCACGAATAAGTCCCGTCCTTATTTTTCAACGAATGCGTTTCTTTATGTAACGTATTATTTAACTATGTTGCGATTTGGTTTACCTGCCTTAAAATACGGAAATGTACAAACGTATAACGAACTCTAATTTTAGGACTAATCCATAAGTTAAATGTCACTCAGCGTGCTATGGAGCGAGCTCGGAGTATCTATGAACGATTAAATAAAAAAACAATACGTAGCTTAACTTTGGACCAATGACTTGAAGAAATTGGCAGATGACTGGACGCGGAAGGTAGAGAACGGGGAGATTTGGCGCACTTGGGAAAGGCCTATGTCCAACAGTGGCTTGCGATTGGCTAATGATGATGATAAATCATTATCAGTAGACAATATTTATTTAAATACACATTTAAGACAACGTCTACTGAGTTTTTATAATATATAATACTATTTTCAAAAACATTATATGATATTCACCAATTCTGCAATGTCATAAGATAAAAAAAATCACACATAAAATATAAATCATACAACATTACATTACATTAACAGCCTCTAAATTTCCCACTGCTGGGCTAAGGCCTCCTCATACAACGCAATTTATAAATTTCAATTCCGTACGCATTGTTTTAGCACAATTTGTTATGTGACTTAAGCGATGTTAGTTAATTCAGGGATGAAACACGAATTTCCAATTTCCGCTCCAAAAGGCCCCTTTTCGGGAGGTAATTACATTTAAATATTATAGCGTATATATCAATGTAAGCGAATGGGTGTGCTAAAGATAACTCAGGCTTTTTTTGACGTTAATGTTTCTTATTGTAAGCGTTAAAACAGATCTTTTAAAATAACACGTAGGCGTTGTGTATAATGGCCTTAAAATATACGCAAAACATAATTATGACTGTGCATATCATACTAGTCAATATTTCGTAAAAGTTATGTTTAAATTCTTAATGTAGCAAAGTAGGCAAAGTTTTCTCTGAACATATTTTACTTTTATTTATTAGAATAATTATCGACGCTATATTGATCTTAGAAGATTTTACTTTGTGATAGGGCTCTACTGTCAAACAGCGACAGGTTGAAAGGCGAGTAAGCCTGTGTAACTGTAGTCACAAGGGACATAACATCTTAGTTCCCAAAGTTGCTGGTGCATTGGCGATGTAAGGGATGGTTCATATTTCTTAGAGTGCTATTGTCTATGGGCGTTAACGACCATCAGGTGGCATATTTGAACGGCCGCCAAACTATGTCAAATAAAAAAAAAAAATGAGCTATCGTTGTATATACAAATTGTTATTTTATATTCAGAAAAGGTTTTATTAAAAAAATCAAAATCTTCTTAAGCTCGACCAGGATTCGGAATAGTAATTTTCATGGAAATGGGTTACTAGTTTTTTCTGTTTCTAACAATACATAAAACTAGAATTTCACAGTACAGGTTATTCCAATGAAGGTTTCCTTGTGTTTCAGCTTTGAAATATTTGTTTTGTTGTTTTAATATTAGCTCGTTGGCGTAAAAGGATTATTTGTAAAAAAAGTATGATATTTTAAGAATGCAATTGTAGTTCAACAGAATACATAATATTTGAAATGAAATATTATTAAATCTTTCATCTTTTTCAAATAACATTTACCAAATAATACTTTTGTCAGTGTAGAAGAAATTTTTTGCAAGGTAAGATATTTCTCAAACCGTTTGATATGTACAACATTTTTACTCATAAACAATACTCTAGGTAAATTTGGTTTCGATGTGCAATTTTTACGAGTGGCAGTTCTCTTCGCTATTTTTTTTGTCTGATGTGGGTAACTATGTTACAAATAAATATCTGCTTTTGTAATCTTGCCGTTGATCTGCACATTATCAATGTTACTTTAACATAACCTAAATTAATAATCAATATTGTAGGCGTTGTAAAGGTAAATAAATATTTCGTCGGCGCTATGTTACATTCAGGTGATTTATTAAAGTTAGAATTTTTAATTAAATGAAGTCATATGTAGGTTATAAGGGATTAAGGAGAATCTCTTGCTATTAAAAAAAGTCTATTCAAAGTGTCTCTCCAATTGGGGCAATCTTTGATTCCCTAATCTTATATAATGAATTTCTCATTCGTTTTGTAATGAAAATTTTAATCAGTGAAAGAAGGTTTTTTCTCGATGTCTGAATAGTATGTATACAATTATATTTACAATTAGATAACATTTTTGGTAACAGATTTAAAAAAAAATGAACATTCTAATGCAATCTCTATATTGTACTTACTTTGAAATCTCATTTAGATTTTTTTTTGTAAAATTTATAGTATATTTTATGTGTCGTGACGTGAAATTTCAACGTATTTATGTTCCCAATTTAATACGACATTTTTTATCTATGTGTCATTTTTGTTTTGTTAATGTATATAGTACTTGTGTGTGGATTTCAATATGAGTTCATATAATATGAGAGAAAATATGATATCGTATCGAAATCAATTTTATGCGATGCATTATATGATCATAATGAAAACCTTCTAAGGTTTTTAATTACTACTCCTATACGATTACCATATAGTGGAGATTTCTATCGAAGGATAAATTGATTAATTTTTCAGAAAAAATAATTAAGATGTTTTCTTAATTATAATTTTATGGCAAAATTATAAAAACGCTAAAAAAATTATACGGTTAGCAGAGCTTAACTTCAAATTGTGGACCAAGATTTCCAATTAGTTTTCTTCAAGTCTTGAAAAAGATAAATTTTATTTTGATTTATAATAATTATTATTATGTACATTTCAACTATAATATAAAGACTGGACTTGCAATAATCAGTACAATTTTCCGAGCGATTTTTGGCAAACTAGGATAAGCTTTCCATTATATTTTAGAAAGCAATATATTATATGAGGATATGCATGCATAATTTAAATATAATAATACCGAAAATAATTATTATTGTGTATGAAGTGAACAGCCAATGAAATTCCTTACTAAGCGGTTTTTTGTTATGACAAAATTGAATAGGTTTTTGCTAATGTCATGTAGGATGGTGAAGGCAGATAGGAGATTAATTGGTGCTCAACAATTCAGATGACACCTACACACGCATGACGTAACATTTAATCTCTTTGGTTTTACTTTGCCAGAATCGATTTTAAATCGATTCGTTATAAATATATTCGTAAAAGGAAAAGTCTTTCTTCTTTTTTAATTAACAAGAAAATGTGTTATGTTAGTGTGTATTATGTAAATCGTATAAAATTTAGTGAAATTATTTAAAAAAAAAAAGAAATTTAATAAAATAATGTATAAACCTTTATTAATCAGAATGAATGCTAAGAAAGTGTTAAATTGTATGTAATATGTTATCGAGTGGTAAAGTCTAATTTACCTCTAAAAGACCGTATCCCGTCGATCTCGTGTTCAACTAATGGAATTAAATCGTCAGACAAGAACACGTGAATGGGATTCAAAGAACAAATTTACATAAAGGTATGACCCCAGGGAAACGTAAGAAGGATAAAGGTCTAGTATAACTGTTCTTCAAACAGTTTCTTTTATACAATCATAATCAATAACAGTATCTGTAAATATAGTGAAAAAAAAATGGAACCTTGTGCATGTTGACTATATATTATGAGGTAAATAAGAATTTAAAAATAGAATAACAGTTACACTTTTTTAGAAATATATTAGTTATTATGTAATTATATTACGAATTAAGAATTCGTCGTCATTGTGCCGCCTAAGATGTTATGTTCTTTGTTTTTGTAAATACGTTCTGTATTATATATGTACCTATACAGTATATGCAAATTCAACCTTTAATATTCATGTGCTACTATTAAATAGATTGATCAATAACGTGTGACATATTATAGAACAAAGGTATATATGAAAAATCAGGTGCAGTCTGTGTTTGTTTAATTTTTTAATCAGATGCACCAAATCCGACACAATCAGGGAGAGTTCAGGTGTAAGACCAACGGCAATAAGTCGATTCCAAGGCAAGATACTGTAATCAGTGCCCACATTAATACCGTGTGCTGTTTCAGGAAACTCAACGAGAAACCCAAGCCAAAAAACTTTTTATTGGCTGTAATGGGCTTAAATCAAAGGTCTTTGGGATCGAAAACGCTACTTGTACAAGCTAGTCCCCAGATCTATGGTGTGGTATTAGTAGTAAAATTTATCACAGCTGGCAATGTTATATAAGTAAATAAGAAAAATTCGAATAAGGCAAACCCTTATTGATTGTCAAACTAAACACTACCGAGGGTTCGGAAAATAAAATGCGGAAACTGGTTCTTCTCAGGTCCTGACCTGAATTGATCGAATGAAACTCTGCTTTTTAAATTAATTTGTGTTTGTTTACATATATTCAATATAACAAAGAAATAGGTGGCGATCGTTTTATTCCCAAGATCTGCTATCAACGACGAACAACTACTTATATAATAACCTTTGCACACAAGTGTTTCTTTATATATATTTTTAAATTCGGCAAAAGAGGCATTTATTAGTTATAAAATATCGGTTCCTTTTGCCGCTTCAACGAAAATGTCTGAAGATAAATTTCAAGGAATGTTATTTTAGCGTTTTTTATGAGAGACGCTAATTAAGTTAGACGCGGCGTCGGCGAGAATGTAAAATCAAATAGCCGTGTTTCTCCTTAAACAAAGAGTAGCATTTACCCTCGGAAGCCGACAACAATGCCCTCTTTCCCACTTTATTACCTTTATAAAGAACTTTGTAGAATTAATTACCGTTTCATTATTTTTTTTACTTTTATTTTACAATGAAACAAGTAATATTATTATTTTTATTTGAAGACATTTTGTTATACTCGTTCATCGGTTAACTCAAGTTGATATGAATCTTAACCGATTCCGGCTTCAATCTCAGGTAAAACCCACAGATTTGCATGTTAATAATTTATCTCGTGTAGGAAAATATCACGAATATGCATGTACCGGATTCAAATCTGTAATATCCACTAAAGGTGGTGGAATACGTTCCTAACTTTCTCAAATCTAATTTGATCTATGTGTGGATCTTGTGGATTGGAAAAATAGTTCCATTGAAAGTGTAAAAAGTGATTTACATTAATTACATTGTCAGTCTCTTAGTAATGTCTTGTATGGACTTGTATGTATCTTGCTATTTGTTAGTATTAATGTAACAATCTATAATAAAGAACATAATTGACGCAACCTTAGCATTTTAGTAATGGGTATAAAACAAGCTTGGGCTTAAGTCTTAGTGATGCAGCTGAAGCAATCGTCTTACGACGTCTCTTTTTTTTTTTTTTATGGCATTGTATGGCGGACGAGCTTATGGGCCACCTGATAGTAAGTGGTCACCGCCGCCCATAGACAAAGGCGCTGTAAGAAACATTAACCATTCCTTACATCAACAATGCGCCACCAAACTTGGGAACTAAGATGTTATGTCCCTTGTGCCTGTGATTACACTGGCTCACTCACCCTTCTAACCGGAACACAACAATACAGAGTACTCTTATACCTGAGGTCCCCAAGAGAGATATTGTTTGAATACAATACTAAAGAAACAACAGTATTATTAAATATAAAGGTGGTAGTTATGATTTATATTCATAATATACTAAGTTACGTTTCATTGAAAACAGTGTGTCCGTATTATGTAGGTAATTTCAAATTAAATATTTCTTGAGAGTTTAGCTGTTTATACAGTTCAGTCGTTTGCACTTAAGACTTTTAATCTTGATATAAAATGTATTAAGGAATTGATGGATGGTTTTCCTATCCGTTGAAATTGGAACTTTTAAATGAAATCAATTTTATATTTTTAGATTGACTTTAAAGCTGTATAAATGCTCAATCACATTTTATTTTTATCAGCTCGCAGGTTCGTTTTTGGCCACTCAAACTACCAAGTCCTTAATAAACATATTTTAATATAATAAAAATCAACGCCAAATAAATTGTTGGTCATTTAAGTCTTAAGGACGAAATACAAATATAAAATATGATTCCCGCGTCGGATTATTTTCATATCATATAATAAGAGTTAGGGAACAGTGATTGCTCCTGAGTGTCTCTTGAAAATAACTTCTAGAATTTTACGAATGTGTATGTGAGCTGTGGTGAATTTTAAGTTTATCCTTACAGAATATAATAAAATAACGTTGTTAAATTAACAATAACTAAGTTAATTAGTGCTTACACAATTAAAAATACTTGTCACTGTTCTATTAACGCCAGATGAATTGCTGGTCGAACAGTGCCTTTTAGTAAAGAAACTAGGCATTTCATTGAATGGCTTATTTTACCAGTTGGCTGTGACATATATATTTTTTTCATATTGGTGAAGCTGATGAACTGATTCAGCTTAAGATGATAATTACAGTAATTTTATAATATTTGAATGATTGTTGTACGATGGTATGATATAGAGGAAATGGACTATTCAATACAAAAATATTTTTCCAAGCCGGGCTAGTCGCCCTTGAGGTCAAATAAACATACACGTTAGCTTTAAAATATTAGGATATATTATGATACATGTATCGATGAATATGCGTTTATTTTTGGTTTTACAATTTATATACAACATATATTATATACTGTATAAACTAATATTAATACGGGTATAATCTAACTTATTCTATGATAAAGTTATTTAAAGCGGTTTATTACAAAAATGCTTTATCTTTTAGAAAAAATGTAATTAAGGAAAGTGTGAAAGTACAGGGAGTCATATTTTTGACCCAAATTGCGGACCGCGATCTGTAAGTATTTACATCAAAATTTCGGCACGTACTTTTAACGAGAAAAGTCCCATTCTCAGACGTAATTCGGAGAAAGCAGATGGAAAATTATTATGAAAGTATGTCATCGATCAAAAGTAATAATATTTATTTATATATATTTAAAACGCTTTGGGGATTTTTTGATTATAGATAATCTTCTTTAAAAATCATGCGTTAATACTTTTCAACTTATTTTAACCTGATAATATTTTTGAAGAATTTAATGAAAATGGTATTCGTGTTATTAGTTTTGATAATTTTGATTTATCAATTACATTATAGTTTTATGGTTCAAACTAAAACTTTATTATAATTACTATATGATTTATACTAACTTGTGGGCGAGATGGTGAAAAAAATATTTATGTCTATCTTTGGTGAACAGACAAATGAACCACTTAGGTAAGTGCTCCCCACAACCCATTGACATTGGCGCCGTAAGAAATTTTAACAATTCCTTACATCGACAATGTGCCATCAATGTATGGGAACCAAGAAGTGGTTTGTGTCTGTAGTTACACTGGCTCCCTCAAACTTCAAACCGGAACACAGTAACTACGTATTGCTACTTGACGATAAAATATCTGATGTGTTTCGGGTGGTATTTACTTACGGGTATGCGCACCAAGAACTACTCAGAAATGATTAAGTTAGCTCTACTTGTTCATTTAAATATCACAATGCGATTTATGGCGTCATATTGAAACACAGTGAAAACAAACGGTGCGATGCGAATGTTTACGGTTTTCGCATCTGTTTAGGCTTTTCATGCACCGTCGCGTCTGGTTCTCCATTTCGAGTCGGTATTTACGTCTGCGTCAGTGTTTGCGAGCCGAAAATCTAGCGTTAACGCCAACACGATCGAACTCGCACCGTGAAAACAGTTGTGGGGTGATTATAATATTTCAATATATTTAGTATTTATAAATGTTACTCAATCACGTTCAAGTTTAAAAAAGTAGCACGTAAATGACTGTTGGCAAAAGATCTCTTCCTTCTTACATTATATAAGATCGTTGCTCCTATATGGAGATGTTCATGTGACAGATTTGCCCTAGATACCCTACCTAGTGCCCTCGTGTGACAGAAGCACGAACTAGCGAAGAGTGTGGGGGACAAGATCACCTCGGAGAGCGTGCAAGAAGAGCTCCGCTGGCTCCGAGCGGAACACAATACTGGGGGAGGGGTTGCGGATGCGTTATATCGACAAGATCTCATCCGTGCCGAAGTCGGTCTCTCGAATCCGTGCCTAAGTTGGCCATCGCAGTGGTTTTAGTGTGTAGGAATTCCACATAACGCGGTTCCCAGTTTCCCGGGTACCATTCTGAAGGTTTACACCAAGTGGAAAAAAGTAGGGCAAGCTTATTTTTGCGGGTCGCACCTATATTTTTTCCATTGCCAAAGAATACTTTTATTGCTGAATACTGATAATTTTCACTAACAATAACAATATTATGATATAAAATATGACGTACCGATATATATATAAATCCATATTAAGGCATAGAATCGAACAGAGTTGTTTCTACAGAAATTATAGTATACTATCTTGAATGGAAACGTAACTTAAATATCGAAGTTATCCGATTTTTGACATAAAATACGTAAATGTTAATACCACTAAGATCGTTCATAATTCTCGGTAAGTTTGGTTTCAGAATACTAAAGAGATTACGGGATCGTAAGTAAATAAATCAAACTGCGTTTTCTTTACGTTAACGACAAAACCGAAGTCCTTGTTATGTCCTACAGCCGTATTAGGATTCCGTAAGGATTTGTTAGACGTAAATCTTTTATGCGATGCGATTTTAATTATCTTAATAAATTGCAAGAAATGGGTTGTGTAAAACTGTTTATATTATATATTAGGCTGTATAATTGTTATTATATACAAATGAACGTGTTTTAAAATGTTATTTATTATGATGATGTGATGATCTAATCTCCCCTATGATGGCTTATGGCTTGATGGCCATTGTCTCAAATTTTAGGGGAGTTTAGATCACTAGCCAGCTATGCAGGACATCTTATAGTATGCAAATGTATGCGCAAAGACAGGTACATTCCTTAACTTTCATAATCCGATTGGACGGTGAATCCGACACGACCGGTAAGAGTCTGAAGTCTTAGGACTAACGGGTCTACTTACTTTCCAAGGTACGCTAGTGTACACATCTCCAACTCCCAGATTCTGAGCCGTAACTGAGAAAACCCTTATAACTTTTTATTTACTCAACTAGGGCTTTGAATCAAGAACATCGTGTTTTGTGGCCTTACACCTAGCCACTAGACCAACGAGGTAATCAATCAAAATCAAGTGTTTATTTTAACAATGATTCAAATGGAAAACTGTTTAGAATATGTATTACTGTCACTTAAAAGCGTGGAGCATTATAGTTCGAATTAAAAATGCATAAATACAGACTCCGGGTTGTAGGGGGTTCTCAGTACGAGACAGAGCTGTAATTTGTTATGACCTTTAAAGACGTATCATTTTGTATGTTACCCAACAGATATTAATTTTAAGTGCTTAGTGATATGTTGATGGTGTAACTTTTCCAATAAATAAAATAAATAAAAATAAAATAAATGTTGTTGTTGTTGACATGTATTAATATATTACTATGTATATTTATATGGAAGAATCTAAATTATAATTGCAACGGCAGAAAATAGTAACTAATGAGTTTCGTGTCGGTTCTTCTCGATGGAATCTACATTACGAATCAGTGGTATTACGTTTAATATATTTTGACTTTAGTTTTGAATAAATATACGCATTGTAAACGATTAATTGTTGTTACAGAATATTTTAAGTACCATAATTCATAATAAAATATTAAATGAATAAATCTATTATTATGAAACTAGTTGTCGCTCGCAACTTCGCGTTGTAAGTGTTGTTTGTCAATTGTTAAGAATATAAAAGAAGCCTTTTTCTTTCCTTGGATTTCAAGCTTGCTTCATAAGATTTTTTTAAATATTTCATTATGCGGTTTGAAGTGAATCGAATTATCGAATCGATTATGTTTGAACTGTTTTTTTTTTTTAATAAACATTGTAATCTAACACCAGAAATTTATTTTAAGGAAAATGGGCAGCATTTTCCTGGTATTTAAGAGTGTTAGCAGTTGTGGTACTAAAACTTGGGCCTTCCAAGTGTTTCAACAGCGTACTGAATAAATATATCATTTGGAAATTCAGTTTAAGGTAAACGATTTTTATAAATATGTTAATAGTTTTTTAATTAGTACGTTATATTATTACCATATAAATTGTTCAATTGGAATATCATTTGCCTAGAACAGTAAACAACAATGTTAATTAAAATAAATTGTGTAAACAAAAGTAAAACAATTATGCGGTTACCAATTAAAATTATAATAGACCCAGTTAAACCATTTTCAATGAACAACCTTCTTCATAAATTTCAAAATTAACGCCACAGATTCTGAACTAAGATACCGGAATAATTATTTTAAAATATATTTCGAACGCAATTTTTTTTGCACGATATTACTTTACAATTATTGTTTTGCCTAATTTTAGCAACTATTTTTCTTATACTCTTGTTAGGTCATAGAATGAAGATAGTTTGCATACTCTTGTAAAGATAAATTCTGTTCTTTACAAAAATTTATTTCATTAATAGAAAACATTAAAATAGTCCGAAATCTATTCCCGTCAATCAAGCATAAAACTTAAAATACACAGTAATTTGCGAAAAAAATTACTAATTCAGTCAAATTTATTTTTAATAAATTTGTTTCGTGTCGTTAATTAATAAAAACCGAAAAATGTATTTTTATCTAAACGAACAATTGTTACAGTTTATTGCAACTAGCATAATTCATAATAAAATACTAAATTAATAAATCTATTATTATTATTATTAAACTAGTTGTCGCCCGCTGCTCCGCGTTGTAAGTATGTTGTCAAGTTTTAAGCATAAAAAGTAACCTATTACTTTCCTAGGAATTAAAGCTTGCTTCTTAAGAATTTCTTAAAATTTGATATTTGGCCGTGAAAGAGCAACAGACAGACAGAGTTACTTCCGCATTAGATGTAATATTGATATAGTATAGATGTTTCGTGTGATGAATCGATTGATTGTTTGAACTGTATTTTTTTTAAAATGCATTTTGGCAATTCGTAGAATTTATTGTTGTGTACTTTTGTATTTTCCAAATTAAGCTTATTTTATACAAAAGTGTTTTGGGACTATACGCATATTAGAATTTTAATAAAACGTATTTTTTAAATACTTGTAATATATATGTATTGTATTTAAACATCATATTACAGAGTTCAAATGAACGTAAAGCTGTATTAGTTCTTTAATATATATATATATATTAAATATATTAAATTTATATATATATATATACATTAATATACTAAACGTATCTATTACATATATAAGAAGTAAATTAAGTAAACCTAAGTAATGTCATGAATGGGAATCTGTATTTGTTTGTTAGTTTGTTAGTTAGTTAGCTTTAACGTCATAACGACTCAACCAAATATACCATTTATATATATATATCATATTAAATATTACGCACATTGTCAGGGCTACAGAAAAGGACGTAGGAACCGAACATCTACCACATAGTCAGGCGAAGCTCCGGTTAAAAACTAGTATGCGTATAAATTAATCTACCTATTTTATAAGAGCACATTATTATTATTAATAGTCAAAATAAAACAACAATCCTAATTTCAGAACAATATAATAGTTTGCCATAACTTAAAACAAAACAGTGCAAATAATGCAACCTGCATTATTTGCACAGTTTTGTTCCATATTTCGTTTACGCTTATTTAATATTTAATATATTACATGTAGGAGACGGATTCGCAAAATGTAGTCATGTGTAAGTTATGTATACACATCTTACCTTAGCTTAACCTAATTGTATGGGAACGCGGAAGTACAGGCTCGGTTAATTAGATCCGGTTAGAGAAATGATTTACAGCGGTAAAGTAACTAGGTACTAAATGAAGACGTAATATTTACACAGTACTGTTTAACTCTCGTTAATGTAACGTTTACAGCTATGAGAAAAATATTTTTCTGATAATTGTTATTTTTTTATCAATAAATATGGATATTAAAGACAGCCATCTTTGTTGGTTTATAGGCAACTCATAAAGTTTAATGACCTGAAGTTCGAAGTTCGTTTCAGCTCGAAAGAAAAGGAGTTCGTCTACATTTCTACAATATCGGTATCAAATAAAAGGGCTTGTTGAGAGTAACTCGCAAAATAATGTGACATCATTCTAAATTCAATATGGCGGAACATCCAAGATGGCGGAATAGTTATTTTTTATGCACTTCTGCAATATGAGTCTTAAATGAAGGGCTTGCCGAGAATAATTAGAAAAAATATTCTGATATCACTCTTAACGGTTTTAATTAAATGGTCTAAAAAGAAGAAAATAAAATATTCCTTTAAATTTTAACTATCAACTTATAACCTCTCTATGCGCGAGAGATGAGTGGCCTGTATTATGATGAATAAAAAGGGGAACTGTTACTTCAAAACTTAGCTCTTACTTTAAAAGACACTTTCTTCTTGGGAGCGCTCCCTTATTTTTCACACACTCGAAGAATACAAGCCAAGGGATAGGTGATGTTATTTGCTGGATAGGAGAAGGATAATAGTTCGTTACACTAGCTAACTTTTAAACGCGGCGCACTCACGACACACACGTTGCCGAGGCACACACGAGAAGGGAAGTACGTAACACGTCAAAATCATATCATGGACAATTATCAACGTTTCAATTTATGCATTATTCCTAAATACGCTACATACCGACCGCCATTTTTTAATTTCAGTTGAATTAAATACTTATACGTATTTACGCAAACCTGTATTTCATATAGTGCCTCTTACCATCCAGGTAACCCAATACCATCAAGATTATTTTTTGAATTTTATTTTTTGAATAAAATTATTTTCAATTTATAATCTCTTCATCAAATTGTATCGAGTGATTGGTATTTAGCTAGATAGTAAATGTTGAGTATTTCCTTTCTATAATAATAAATGAAACACGTCGGAATACATTATGATTAATATATCTCTAATACTGGAAATTACTTTTGAATAACAAATACTAATAAAGGAGTATAATGTAGGATGTATTAATACTAATAATTTCCGCTTGAATAGAATTTTAATTAATTTGAAAATTGTGTGTATATTAGTCAGCCCGAGTGATCCAGTTTGTAGAACGATATTAAAATTTTAATGAGACAAAGGTGATTTTTAATAAGGTTTGGAATTAAAAAAAAATATATATTACCAGTATTTTTATTTCATATTGGTGTTTTGTGCAAGGTAGGTTTCAATAGCACTATTTAGTATTGTTGTGTTCAAGTTTGAACAATAAGTGAGCCAGTATAACTACAGACACAAGGGATGTAACATCTTACGAGCGTGCGTTTTTATGTTCGCGGAATGAGAGGGTTGGAGGGGGGCGATTAAACTTTTTAGGACTGTAACGTGTTCAGTGACTCATAATTAGTATAAATACGAAGTTTCATTATTATCAGACAATTATTCTTTGAGCTATCATATTCTATGAGCATATATAACAATTCGCAGGAATGGTTGGAGTATCAGATAGAACCATTTTTAAAATCCTTCATGATCATCTAGGCATGGCTAAGGTCAGCGCAAGATGGGTGCCGGGAATGCTCACGCCGCCGCAAAATTTACAAAAGGTGTGCTGCTTCTGTACGATAACGCGCCCGTCCACAAGAGCCGCGTTGCGTTGGCTGCCTTGCATAAGGTGGGCTTCGATATTTTGAATCACCCACCCTACACTCCAGACCTGGTCCCGAGTGATTACTATTTATTTCCAAAAATGGAAAAAGAGTAAGAAATATACCTACTCTATTTCTTCAGAATGCTTGACGTCACTAACTCAATATAAGTGATATCAGAAGAAGAATGGCTATTACGTGCTTTTTAAGGCGCGGGATGTTGCACTCAATGTCTTGATAGAATATCCCAATAATTTTTAATGGCCGTACCGGGATCTCGACCCTAGAAGCTATAAGCTTTATATTATAAATACTCATAATATGTAATTTTCATTTTAAACAAGGATATTATAGAGTGACGAAAGTATATATATATTGGTTTCATTACAGAATTTCAGACAAAGTTTTATTCAAAACTTAAACAAACCGACTTCATATTAAACTGCGTGCGGGAAAACACAGCTTTGTAACTTGTTTTGTTTCCATTGCTCCGTAAAGTATTCGGTAAAAAAATACTCTATCCTTGCATGTAGGTTGGATTTTTCATGTAACAAAAATTCATTATGAATATTCGTTTTCGCGTGGATGTTTTAATACTTACGTACGAATCTTTGAAAAAAACTATTATAGTGACACTTCACTTGACGTAACGTGCTCATTACGTATTTTGCATTAATTGTACGAACACGAAAATATTTAGAGTACTATTTGATATTTGCACAAATATCGCAAAAAGTATTTGCTATAGTAATTAAATCGTTTGTCGGTACAACAATAATTAATTTTAAGGTTCATATTTGTAGGTAACATACTTGTATATTGCTTTCAGATACGACTCAATGAAGCAGGACAATAGCCATAAACGTCAATAAAACAGCAATTTATATGAAGTAGATATGTGTAATATAAATAAATAGACTAGGTATAACTACGGGCACATTAAATCATAATATATAATATAAATTATAGTATATTTTGCTCTACCAAAAGTAAAATCGAAATAAACAGTTTTCAAGTCGGGTACAGTTACTTTTATAAGATAAATCTACTATAAAGTTACCAACCAATGACATTCTTATAAATAAACGCATACTATTGGCTAATAAAATAAATATATTCATATTCCTAAAATCAAAACTAACTAATTTCGATATAATTATTCATCTCCCATTTAACCCCTCTAAGAGACGAATTTAGGAAATTGCTTAGTTAGTGCTCATCTACGTTTTACAACACAATTCGTGACCAAAATTTCATCCCGTTAGAACCACTTGTTTAGAGTGTGCGTTGTATTGACATACAACGCACAGCATAAACTGACTGACGTCAGTCATATTAAAATTTTATTAAGGAGACATATTGACTCCTATTAGATATTTTTAAGCCTTGGTATATAAATATATATGGCCTGCTACAGAAAATTATTTATTAATTATAAATTAATGTGACTCAATAAGCTTCCTACTTTAATTCTGGTTATTTTTTCACTTTGTGTTTCTCCTTTGTACTGTATAAGTTTTGGTCACTCTCTATCAACTGAAATCTCGTACTAGTAGTAGAGTAGATGTAAAGACTTAAAGAGTTTGATTTTTAAAATAAATTATTATTAAACTTAATTGTTTTTTTTCTTAACCGTCGTAAACGAATTCCGAAAAATATAGATACATATTTTTATTGTTGTACTCTATCGAAATACATAACAACTCTATAAATTGTAAAGTATATTATTTGTTTATGTTATGTACTAGAACGACTTGTAAACGTTTTAGTGTAATAAGGCAGTTAACCTGACTAAGCTCTTTGAATTCTAATATTATGAATGTGAATTTGTATGATTGTTTTTGTTACTTGTACACAAAAACGACTGGCCGAAATTGGATAAAATTTAGAATAAAGATAAGTTATACCCTAACTTAACACCTGATTCAGTGTAAAGACGCAGGTGGAATCTAGTTTTACAAAAATGCCTTGAAAAATGACATTTTACTGTTACTCAAAAAATAATAAACAGTTACTGTTAAATAAATAAACAATTTATTAAAAAAAAACCTATACGTAAACACGTGACGTATTAGAATACTCATTACAAATTCTATTGAGGAATATTCATTAGCTATCGTAGAGTGGTAGTTGATAGAGCTTACACTTCCTTACTTCAGCAAGAGCACGAAGCACGTAAAGCCTTTGGACCTGCACTTGAACTCTATGCTTGTTAAATATGTCGCCCCATCAAAAAAAAAAAATCATCTTAAAATTTATAGTATCTGTTAGGTTCCATATTACAAATGACATAACACAATATTTATTTGTGGCGTTATTTTAATTTATAATAATAACGTGATAAATTCATCGAGTTTATTGAAAGAGAAGTCTTTGGAAACAATTCTGTTTGAAAGTGCAAATTTTAATAACTTTGTTAATAAATCATATGAATTTATTTGATATTGAAGAAATAATATAGTTGTAACAGACATAGAGTAACGTATTACAACAGCCTGTAAATATCCTACTGCTGGGCTAAGGCCACCTCAACTTCTAATGGGTGACTAAGGACTACGGAACACTAAATATTTGATAGCTTTATGACATTCATGAATTCCCTTCCAAATGTATGCGATTATATCATCGTTGGATGGAGCTGTCATGTCTGCGAGTATGACCCCACTTATATCCTTTCAACCTTTCAACCATTGTGTGAAATTGTACTTATAAATATATATTTCGGTATATTACATAACTTTGTGTGTCCCATACCCGCATCAAATACGTTCTCTTTAAACATTGATTTTATCTGAATTTTATTATTTTGTCACGCTGAAAGCATTCCACTTAACGTAAACACTGGAAATGACAGATTCCTTTTTCGATTCTAAATAAGCACTTTCTTATAGAAAAATATTATAAAATGGATATAAAATAACCAAACTATTAATGTTTCTTATGAAATTCCGTTTAATATGAGATCTGGTTTGTTGAGAATAAAGTATATAAAATCAATGTTTCTTTGTTCATTTCTGTACATTTATTTTTTTTATTCCCCTGATTGTGATGATACTTTCGGGTGTGACATAATTTAATAGAACAACCAATGCATACTAGGTAACTATTCGGTCTTAATCTTCTTTAAAATGATTATTATTTAGACAACACTATTGTTGTTGTTGTTGTGAATTTTAATCGAAACGACTTTGCGTTCAAACTTATCGTTGAAGGAAAATTACTTTCAGAAAACTTGTATTAATTGGATGAAAATCTTCCTTAAGAGTATCCACCATCCTGCATTCGTGCAAGAATCGGTAAAGTCGAGGTCTAAGTCCAGCTGTGTGATATTTACAGTGTACTATATTTCTTTAGGCAATTTTTTGACTTATTATATAAAATTGTACAATACAATTTTTCTGCTTATAAGAACGTCGAATGGCGTAGATTGTTTCAAGTACGGCTTGTATTGTGTTTTGCTGAATCAGATATTTGAAGAGGTTATCTTGAGACTGAGAAGAGATTTTACGACAGGAGTATTATTATATTTTGTACTTACAAAACGAGTACTGAGTTTCAAGAAGAATAAAGATATAAGTACTTATAAAGTATGTTTTTTATAAAAATGGGTATCCATATAAAAAATAAACTGTGTAGTTAAATAATAAATAGTTATGATTATACATTTGAAACTATATAAATATCTAGTTAAAAATTTGCTTATTTGTTTATGAGTTTACAAGGTGTATCTTATTATAAATCAAATATTTACAAAACGTAATGTAAAAAATAAATTATAGAATTAAAAAAAAAAAACAAAGTGTCAGAATTGGAACTAAGTAAAAATAAAAAACCATATTCACCGGAATTGTTAGCGTTTTCACATGATGTAGCTTAAATTAAAATTCGTTTCTTTTATTACGTCAATTTAAGTGTTATACGAATCTGTTTGGTAATATATAAAAATTATAAAAGGTTTGAAAATAAAATGTTGAGCATAATTTATTTTACTCGTTTCTTTATAATTCTATAGTCAACAATTTAATTTTGATGATGTTAACAATCTTAACTTACACTATTTTAAATGTATTAAATCATTAGCGCAAATATTTACGAGAACATTTCAAGCAATCGTATAAATCTGTATAAATCATTCAAGGATTTTGTTTTCTAAAGATATCTCTCCGACTTTGAACAAGATCTTGTACATATTAGCTGGGGTTATACGGGTCATGACGACTTAATATATTCATTGAAACTTACTTCAGAAGATTTAGAAGATAATGTATTATTTTAGAAGACAGCTTTTATCTTATTGAGGTGAATATTCTAAGGTTGATTAAAGAATTCACTCAGCTAGGCCAATGGATTGATTTTACAAATAATAATTAAATAATACAATCTTATTCAAGGACAGTACATATCGCTGGTTTAGAAGATTTGGAATGTATTCCGCAACTCTGATCCACTGCGGATTAGTGGACACATGTACATGAGCAGACTTGGTTGGTTTGACTCATGGTTTCCTTATATAGTTTTTCTAAATTTCTAAGTGACAATTTAAAAAAATATATAGGAATGAAATGGGCCATCATGAGAATTGTAAGTGGTCACTATCGCTTCTAGCCATTAGCACCGTAAGATCTATGAACATTCCTTACAACAACAATGCTCCGCCAACCTTGAGATCTTTGATGTTATTTACCTTGTGAAACTACAGTTACACTGGCTCACTTGCCCGATATGTGACGAATGGGTGCTACCAACTCAGTCGGGCTAGCACAAAGCCTCATCACCAAGTGAATGTTAATTATTATTAACAAAATATGGGACGTAAAACTCAGTAGTGGTAACATTGTTTTGCATTATCGATCTCTTAATAAGATCCACATGTTCAATTGTCGCATCGTCTTAGAACACAAAACAATAGGAAAAAAAGCAAGAAAAATTCTGATATCGACCACAGTACGTTTCAATATCAAACAGTTTTAAAAATGCATTTTTGAAATTACTTTTTCAAGAAAAATACGAATGGTATGCGAGTGAGTAATCTGTATTCCGCAGTGTCTATCCAACTATAAGTGAAACAAAAAATCAGAAACCTATACTCAATTTGAAAATGTATTTTGCCATTTGTTTTTTTTTTTTTTAATTTACTCAAGTCGTTCAACATTCTTTCTGGTTATATTTTTGCACATCAACTTAACTTCACAGATTAAATAGAACGCTCCTTAATAAATATTCATACATAGAATACAATTATACCGTAATATACTCGTAACTTGTGTTCGCCACTGGTCGAAATTCAACGAAACCCTATTAAAAATTTTATATTGAAGAATATATTACGTGATTTTGTTCCTTCATGTTTCGAAAATAAATTTTCTGATCTTGCTTCCAAAAATGTTTATTGTTAATACTAAAGTTCGTCAAAAGCTACTCAGACCAAAAATTTAAAAAAATATTTTTCAAAAAAAGCAGTTCAAGGTATTTTTTATTAAGGACAGTTTTCTTTTTATCTATTTATGTATAACTATAATGATTATACATATATTACAAGGTAGCTTTGTGGAAGCTGGGTGCCTCACCACATATTCTAAATATAGCAACACTAAATACTTACATATATTTTTTTCTTTTTTTTATGATCGGTAGGCGGACGAGCAAATAGGTCACCTAATGGTAAGTGGTCACTACTGCCCATAGACAATGGCGCTGTAAGAAATATTAACCATTCCTTACATCACCAATGTACCAACCTCGGGAACTAAGATGTTATGTCCCTTATGCCTTTCAAACCGGAACACAACAATACTGAGTACTGCTATTTGGCGTTAGAATATCTGATGAGTGGGTGTTACCTACCCAGACGGGCTTGCACAAAGCCCTACCACCAATTGAACCACCAACTTACTGCTGTGTACCGGTTTAAACGGTTAGTAAGCCAGAGTAGCTCTGAATATTGGTGCATTGGTGATCCAATTAATGGTTAATATTTACTTACGACTGGACTTACGAATACGTGGCTTATATAAAATAAATTTATTAATTGTCGTGTTATCATTGATATTATTAAAACGAAAATCTACGTCCGTTTTAAAACATGAATATGATATGTTATTGCTTTTTAAATAATTAAGTCCTATTTATTATTTCTTTGAGTATTATTGATTTAGATATTAATAAATGTCCTCTCGTATCCAATATAAGGCTTTCATTTGCAGCTAGTGAAATGGGTTCACGTAAATCTTAGTTTTCCGGTTCGGTGGCATCGATATCGAATTATTAAAGCATCTATTGATATTAACTACGCCATGTTTGTTCAAGGAACTGGAAAATTCAACACTTCTCGTACAAAATAATACCGATGTTTGTTTTTCAAACACCATTAGTCAAGGTTAGTGGCTGTCACCATTACAGTCTGTTTAGTTCGTTTATGACTTAGAAATAATAACATTTTGTCAATATAATTAAATTACTAAATAATTCGGTAAAGCGGCAGTCGGTAGTGCTCGTCATCGGTCATCTCTTCTATAAATTTTAGAGCCTATATGACTATACCAAGTTTACGCTACATGGGCCGTTTGCCCAGCACTGAGATAATTACGAGCTTTTCTGATTATTATGAGTACAAATTATCTTTTCTTATATTATATTCAAGTCAAACTGTCGGCAGATGTACTCCCATGCATTATATTCTTAAATCTTTTCATAAATAATTTAAATAATAATATATTTTTTATTCAATATTTCAAATAGGTACTCCCGAACGCCACTACATTATTGTATTGAGGTTTTTCTCATATCCGTTCACATAAATTATTACCGTTATATTCAAAAACCAGGGTTATCCGTCTTTTAAATACGCATTGCGTATCCATAAATAACTAAGGTTTTCAAATATATTGTGTATTTTTTTTTTACTCATGAAAAATTCGGATACTTGTACATGGGTTGTGAGATTTTGTAACAAAACATTGATATTATTCTTTAAGTATAATCTTGTCTCAATATTAAAACATCTCTGTTATGTTATTCATTTTGTCATAAACTCATGTATTTTTTTGTTTTTTTGTGGATTAATTAATTTATAATTAAATACTATTTTAACTAGAATGTTAAACTAAGTTATTATATGTCTATTAAGTAATAACTAAGTTATTTTAGTGTCAGTAGTTGTTAGTAACTTAATAAATAGAAATAAATAATTGTCAATGTGAAACTGTTCAGTTGGTCTGTCATTTTATCACGCAACAATGGAAGATCAGATTAACGTGAATCATATTAGGTAACGTATGGATCGGTCAGCGATAAGGCTTGTATCATGGAAAATATCGAAATACCGCAAAAAGTAAATTGAGGATTAAACTAGTATTCAATAAATTACCTTGCTTTTAGATCACGTTTCCTTATGAACACTGGAAATTTATTCAAAAGGCGAACCGGCAATACTGAAAAATACGTTACATAAAATAGAGTATATTCCATTCGTTTTTACGTAGTCAATACTCTAAATTCAAATACAGACCATTTTTAGACTTGTAACACATACATTTTAATCAATACATTATATCAATAACGATCGAAATAAGAAGATAAAGTTCAAAGAATTGTTCAAACGAGAGGTAATTCAACAGACAGAAACTTTTCTAATAAATTGAATGGAGTTAACATTGGTAGATGTTGAAAATAGAGAGATATATGTCAATAAAGTTTTATTGTCATAAATCTTTGTTATACATCGATAAAGTTACATAAGTTGTACGTCGTACCGGTAGGATTGACCATTTTTTTAATTTAATTCTGTTTCTGTGTATGTTTATGCCTTTGCTGGTAGATGTTACAAGCACGTCTTGAAAATGATTATATCTTCACCAAACGAGTTGCATCTGGTACGCATGTTGTAAGTATGACGTATATCCAGTATGTATGTGTGAGTACGTACATTTGATTTGAATTATTGGTGTCTTTGTATTGAAACATACATGAAAGTAGATTTTGACATGGAGTTTGGTAAGTTTTAAACGGTAACAAAAATATTATGATTGGCATTATCGCGTTTGACATGGTCAGTAGAGTGGAAAACTAGTGTTTGAATAAAGTCATCGACAAAGTCAACGTCTTTTTCAATCCGAAGTGTTGTTTTATTGTAAAAAATATATTTTTCGTAAAGCATAACCCTAAAATATATGCGGGTATTATTAATTTAGAATTCCTGATGATGATAAGAACTATACATCCAACTCTTCGTAGTATATTTAATACAGAAAGTAATTTTATTACTTACAGTGATTCCCAGCATCTGAAACAAATAAATATGTTTAAAATTTAATTTTAGTCGTTTAAAAGAAATGCTGTTGATTATTTTTTGAGATTGAATGATATAGACATGCATATAAAAGACGGCGCTTCATTACACGAACTTTTAAGTAGATCAAACGATCGTCATGATAATTAGTATTTATAAATATATACATTATACATATATCTAAGCAGAACAATGTGCCGAGATTTGCTATTATAACCATTATATTAGTAGAAAACAAAGTCGCTTCTTGCCTGTACGTTACGAATTTTGATGCGATTTTCATTAATAAACAGTTATTCGAGAGGAAGGTTCATATGTATAATACATGCCTATTACATTAGAAAAAAGCCGATAATTTTAACTTTCCTAGTCGAAAAAAAAAAAACAAAATAATTTTATATTTGCTGAAGCCGAGATGGCCCATTGGTTACAACGCGTATATGTTAATTGATGATTGCGGGTTCAAACTCAGGCCAGCACTACTGGATTTTCACGTGCCTAATTTGTGTTTATAATTCATCAAGGAAAACATCGTGAAGAAACCTGTGAATCCACCAAGCCGCATTGGAGCAGCGTGGTGAAATATGCTCCAAACCTTGTCCTCAAAGGAAGAGGAGGCCTCAGCCCAGTAGTGGGAAATTTACAGGCTGTTACTATTATATTATTATAATTATATATTAGAAACATTACTTCCATACGTGCGAAGGCTTCATAAATGTCTAGATCAAATCTACGTATAATTATCGGATTGTAATAATTATTGCTTGAAGAATATATTTTATTTATAACGATCCACTGGCTATCTGAGGCACGCACTGTGACATTGCATCTATCTAATATGTCATATTTATATGGCCGTCTCCTCGGTGACTTCAGTTTTATATCCAACGTCAACATAATTTAAAACTCGAAACAGAAATCTTTATAATAACTATTACGCATTGCAAATAATACTAATCTATTTTTTTTTGTTTACTAACGAGAGCTTGATGAGCGATTCGGGTATTTATTTCTCGCTGACGTTGTTTGTGAAGTGACGGTGACATGTGGGGTTGTCAGTTCCGGCACTTAGGCGCCGTGGCTCGGCTTTGGCTTAGCTTGGTTCGGCTCTGTAGCGAAGCGTTACGCTATCAAATAATTCATTCGTTCAATTCTTTGACGTATCGTCATATATAACAGGCCTCGCGTAGTTCCACCCGCGTTAAACGTATATTATTAGCAGTGTGATTCTGTGGGAATTCACTTCGTATCCCATTCGTGATGCGCCATTTTCGTATCCGAATATGATTTATAATTATAATAGTCAACGTCGCATATCACACTCTGATATTTCACGCTCGTATTCTGTAGTGAGTTTCGAGTATTTTTTTACAGAATACATTTAATATTATTATTCTCAATAAATAGTTTATTTAATGCAAAAAAATAAATAAATATCGGACTGGTCCTAAAAATAGGTTTTATTAAATTTCAATGTACCCCACAATGAAATTTAATAAAACCTACATTTCACGCGACTCACTTACCATTTTTAGTTTATTCAGAATCAACAAAGTCACCAAAAATAAACTGAACCAAAAATTAAAACGAATACTTATAACAATGATCATTTTCATGGAATTACTAATATTCCTAGTTTATTAAATTAAACACATAGTTTGTTCTTGGAATGAGCACTATGATTATTGTATTCCGTATGACAACAATTAATTTGTCATCTTAGTACCTCAAAAGTTGGCTGAAAGAGATTTCTTATTGGGATAAGTCACTTTTGTAAGATTTTTTATTTTTTTATATAGAAACAAAGTATTCGTTTAGATTTTTTTCTACGTATTATTTAAATTATAGTTTTAAGGTATAGCTCGTCAATAGGTACTGTATGTAATCTTCAGATTTATTGACACAAAAACAGAAAACGATATTCAATACACCACGAGCAAATAAAACAGTGTAAGTGAAATCACGACACAAAAGCTGTATTTATTGAGTGTCCTTTACTCAATATATACATGTGCTGATATATATATAAATATAAATTTTAGCATTCTATTAGATATCAAAATCACTTACACTTATGGAACAATATACTTTATTCAAGTAGGTTTATAAAAGCACTTTTGAATCATGTTGCAGTGTTAAATTAAATTTAAAGCTACCACCGGTTTGTACAGTGGGTTCTACCGAGAAGAATCAGCAAGAAAGTCAGCAGTCACTATTTTCCACCGTTTTAATACCATTTTAATTATAGAGTAGTTCACTAAGTCCACGCTTTAATATAATCTCGTATTGAGTAATACCTATTATTCATCAATGTTGTTTTACATTTTTTAATAGAGCAAGTTAAATAACTGTGGAATCTTATTATAAAAACGAATACCAAAGAATGTTATTAACTTTGCGAAGTCGGAAACTAGGTGTTATTAATTTACTTTTCCTCCTCGTGTCTATACAATGATTGTAACGGTTTCTTTCGAAAAAAGATCAAAATTATTGTGAATATACATAATACTATTGGAAACATATTGTGAAGCAACTGGAAGTATAACCCACTCAATTAAAAACTCGAAGGGAGTCTCGAGCTCCAAGATTATAAATAGACCTAACAGCTCTTTTTTGCAGTATGAAAACAGTTTCAATATCCGCAGCGTTACCCCAAAGTAAAATTGACGACCTCCGTGGTCGAGTAGTGTGTACACTGGTTTTCATGGGTACGCCACTCCGAGGTCCCGGGTTCGATTCCCGGCCGAGTCGATGTAGAAAGAGTTCATTAGTTTTCTATGTCGTCGTGGGTCTGGGTGTTTGTGGTACCGTCGTTACGTCTGATTTTCCATAACAAGTGCTTTAGGTACTTACATTGGGATCAGAGTAATGTATGTAATGTTGTCCAATATTTAAATTTAAATAAAAAATGCCGTAACATATAATGTTATGAAAGTAACCAAAGTATACTATTCTTCTAAGTTTGGAATCTAAAGTGATTCCTAGAAATACTGTAGTGTCGGCTACAATTAGATTATTACTTTTGAAATTTTGTTTTCTTACATTAGGTAAGGCAAACAGTACGCATTTTTTCTTTTTAGCATTTAGAACTAAAATATATTATTTATTTGATACTAGGAATAAATGATCTCTTGTGAGTTTTATTCATTATATTTAATTATTAATTAAAAGCCTTACTTCAAAAAGCAATAGGAATATTGTTTTATACATCATTTTATCTTAAAATTTATTGAAACTCAGCAAGATGTAAAAGTAATGTACTTGCGACTACGATAATTCAAAAGTTTAAAAAGAAAGTAATAAACCGTTAAGAAACAATTCTCTACAGAACAATAAGGCTTTGACGATAAACCTTAAAGCGAAATCAATTCTGGGAATAGCTGGTTATAATAACATTCAAGGATGTCAACTTTATTGGCCATAGATATTCAATGATTAAGAAACATATTTTATCATCAAAACTTGGATGATTATAAAACTTCAATAAAGAACCGAAATGTATTTTTCTTTGATAAAATAATTCTCGTTTGTAATTAACTCACTTGGACCATAAAATTAAAATTCATCCTAAGCTCTGTGATTTTGGAAGAGATTTTATTTAAATTTGCTTGCTTACATTTTTAAAGTGACTTAAAAGTAGCTTGGTTTCAAATTAATATATTGTTAGGTCCGAAACACACTTGAGACAACGCGCTGGATAGAATTTTTTTCTGCAAGTAATTGTGATATTGCATCCATTAATAAAAACAAAATTTGAAACCTGACAATATTGATGTCTTAAAGAGCCACAAAGCCTAAGAATTTCGCACGATGACGACGGCAAAAGTTAACAAAGGATGAATGTACAATCCCGCGATTTTCGAAGCAATTAATATGAATGTTTAAGTCTAGCATCTACTGCGTGTAATAGATAAAATGATGTAATAGATAAAAGACTATAATAATATAAATAATTACCGATTTTGATTTTACGATTGAGAAAGATACGGAAGCAGGCTGATGATGACGCTACGAAAGACGTAATAGAAAAAAGTAAAGCAATCTAAATTCGGAAGCAACAATAAAAATAAGATAATTTTTCAATTGTTAATACTTACATTCCAATATATTTTATGATAAAGTTCTACGATAATAAACGATTCTGTTATGGGATAACAAGTTAAAGTTGTTGTTATGTCAATTCATATTTTATAATAATTGTACAGTGTCTGTAAAAGTAATTAATGTCACGTTCTGTTTATCTTTTTTATACGATTCTTTGCATACAACGCCCTAACGTAGCGATTAAATTAAATTTCATATACCAATTTGCTTCCAATTTCGTATGCATAATGCAATATACTGTTATATTGCTTGAATGTATTAACTTCGCATGTTCATTAGTTTGCTCTTTGAACTTTATTAAATTGTTTCGGTTTTAATAAAATAATATAAACGTAAATCTTACTTCGTATGTGCTTTTAGAAATTTTATATCTTCGTTTGTGTAATGTGGCTTGTAAAGTCGCAGACTCCGAGGTACAGGGATCAAATTCCGGTTCGAACCAGTATGATGCTATTGGCGACTTATTCATGGTAGCAACCCGGAATCTGGACGTTAGCAGAATACTTTCGTGTCTCGATAAACATGAGAAGCATTGGTCCTGTACTTGAATTCCGTCCAATTAAATCATGAAATGGGAATAGCTAGTTCAATTGTGTTTACGTATAATATGCACAGTCATGCAGTACTGATGCAGTGGCTAGTCGCCCTTGAGATTTTATAAAATATATTTTTATCTATTTTCCTATTTATAATTCAATCATATTAATATTTTTAAAATTAATAAAATTATTATTTTACTTGGTGGTAGGGCTTTGTGCAAACCCGTCTGGGTAGGTGCCACCCACTCATCAGATATTCTACCGCCAAACAGCACTACTCAGTATTGTTGTGTTCCGGTTTGAAGGGTGAGTGAGCCAGTGTAACTACAGACACAAGGGACGTAACATTTTAGTTCCCAAGGTTGGTGGCGCATTGGTGATGTAAGGAATGGTTAATATTTTTTACAACGCCATTGTCTATGGGCGGCGGTGACCACTTACCATCAGATGGCCGATTTGCTCGTCCGCCTAAAATAAAATCATACGTGCCAGATTTGAGCACCATGTCTGAATTTTGTCTTCCCATAATTTATTTTTTCTTAATGCAAAATTCGTTATTCCAGTTTATGTAGCAGATTGTAATCATATTTCTGCTGAGGTAATCTAATCGAGTAAGCCTGCACGTCCAGCTTGACTTACAAATAAGGTTAAGTTCACATATATTTATGTAGGAAGAACGTATTACAAGATTGAAAGAAAGAGTGCACCCTTAGTGCACTTTTTCTAGCTGTAATAAAATTCAAATTCATATTTCTGTAAACAATATGCAACAATAAGTATAACTCTTAATTCTTAGTAAAACTTACTAAGATACGCGATAATTTAGATTATTTTGTAAGTATGATTTTGAATGAAATATTTTTTCTAAGTGCAAATAATAATAAATACCTTAAAATAACTTTGGCATTGAATACACTCACCCAAATTACGTAAAATCCTAGAATTTATATTAATATATATTATTTAAAAAAAATGCATATCATATTTCTATAAAAACACGTTTTACTTTGAATCCAATGCATAAACATATGAAATTCATTTTGAAACATCATATTACTGAAAAAGTTTTTTTTTTTAATATTTTATTCTCAGCAGCGTAATGGATCCATTTGATCAAAAAAAAAAAATACAAGGCTGTATAAAATATTTTAAAATGCTACGACGAAAAGCATATTTTGAATTTATTTTGTCTCTTTTATCCCACGCAGGTGAAATCTACAGAAAGGTAAGCAAGTCCTTGGGGAGGAAACCGGATTATGTGGGATTCTCAATCACTAAAACCTCTGCGGTAGCCATTCCCTGTACGGATCGGAAAAGATGAGGAGGCTAGAATCGCGGGATAAGTTAGATGTCATTGGTGGTATATTTTTCAGTATTACTTACGCAAGGGAATTATATATAATGGGGAGTTTTCATTTGAGAAATTTCATACTGAAATTATCCCTAACCGGTGATAGTTTTACGTTAAATTAAATCCTGTAACATGGCAATTTTAAAGTACAAGCGCTTATTTTTTTTTTATTGTTCTGTTTTTTTTCTGGCTTAAAGTGTAACATCTTAGTGCCTATTTTTACAGTTGGTAGTGAATGAATGGTGAAAGGGATCGTTTATATTTTCTATGGCGCCAATGTCTATGGGCGATCATAGCCCTCATTATCAGCTAAACCATTTATAATCTACGTTCTTCGTATGACTTCGAAATCCTTTTTTAAATAAAGGTTTAAAATTTAAAAATAATGTGGTCGAATTGTAGCTTGGTTTCATATATCTTACCCGAGTTAATCGATTGAAACCTTTTTTAATATTCTATCTATATAAAACTAAATGTAAATCTGAATTGGATATTGTATAAACTAGTTCGTTGATTAGCACAAAGAATATAATAGTTTGCCCGGACTTGAAAAAGATAAAAGATAATTTTAATATATTTTTCACTTAATATTAATCTTTAGGGATACATAAATAACTAATTTATTTTGACTTTTGTATTTATAAATCTTCTTTGACATTATTTTTCAATTTGGAAAATAGTTTTAAGTGTGTGTGTGTGTATGTGTGATGATGGATGTGACGTTTTATCATCAGGATAATTTAGTATGTCATACTAAATATTTTTTTCTTAAATTAGTTTGATTGGCCATTTGGCCAGTCAAACTACCTAATTTAAGCTATTTATCCCTTAGGCCTGAAGTTTTTTTAAGTACTCTTTGGTGGTAGAATAAGTGACTGTGGTGCTAACCTAACCTACCCAGGCGAGCTTATACAAAGTCTTAACAACAAATATAAATAAACATAAATAAAGTATATTCCTTAATAATTTTAAATAGAAGCACAAGAATATCTATACTAATATATACTGTAGCACAGTCATCCTGCTAATGGACTTCACTTTATCGTAATAAGCTTTCCTGTAATCTACTGAAGAATATATCAATACAATTATAATAGAGCAGGTACATAGCAAGCTATAACAATATAACAGGCACAAGGGACATAACATCTTAGCTCCCAAGGTTGGTGGCGCGTTGGTGTGATGTAAGGAATGGTTTGTTCTTCTTACAGCGTCAATTTCTATGAATGGTGGTTACTACTTACTAACAAGTAGGGCCACTTGTTTCTTCCATTGTCTTTGTCATTTGTCTATCCACCGACCCATTCAATAAATACATATACAAGTTCTTTATTTCCCTGAACATAGCAGCGTCATTATTTAGCTTATGCCTAGCATTGGCTACTGTTATACAGGATTTTTAGCTCTTATAAAAAATGTGTGAGGCCCACACTCTCACCTCACTCAAGTTTGGCTTTTAGATTCTATTATCTATTCCTTTGATTTTATTCTCCAGTATTTTTGTAATGTAATGGGTGGCAAACGAGCGGCAGGCTGAGTGACTACCGCCGCTCATGGATATCTGCAATATCGGGGCTTGAAGGTGCGTTTCCGCCCGTTTTTTTTTAAAGGTCTCCAAGTCAGAGCAGTTTGGAAAAATCGGACATGAAAGTTGTTGTGTGAGGTTACACAAATAAAAATGGCGCTGTCGTGGATTTCTGGACTTCGAGGTGGTGTAGATGGAATACTGACGCGAGGTCTGAAAGTGAAACTCAGCGGTCGTTTGTAAGCCAAACAATTCCTTAGAATATTCCTCGTGATAATGTCGTAAAAGATCTCTACGCAGAGCCAAAGGATCGAGTCGGCCGAAAAAAGTTTTGTCTTCGACAAATTCTTACCTATATACCGGCTACATCTAAGCAGTTTTCCATGAGTTCGGTACTACACGTTATGTGTAGGAGTGCCGGAAAAGATGCGTTGTGATACTCCACGATAGGGTAAGGATACCATTCGATTTATGATTATCATAAGAAAAAATACCTTTACAAACTGCACTTTATAGATATGAATTATAGTTATAAAGTCGATAAAGGCTCCGGTGATAGTACAATGCATAAGCTTATAACTTTGCCGTAACTTGCGTCTAATAATACCGATTATTTAACATATGTATGGATTTCTCAGTAGGAACACGGAGTGCGAAGGAATGGTACCGATAATATCTCGACGGGATAAATCAATAACTCGCTTTATTTTTCTTTTGCTTGAACGGGGCTCTCAATCCGGGAACTCAGAATCAACAGCATAGACGTCTAGTGGCTAAGTTTATAAGACTATTTTAACAACAAGTTAAATAAATATATTGTAATTAGAGAACAGTATTAAATCTGAAAAGAAGTTGACTTGAATACAAAAGGCTTAGTTTTTTGCTGGGATTGCGGTAAAATTTTAAGCCTTGCTTCTTAAGTTTTGTACTAATTTGCCTTTAACTCGAGAGTAAACGACCTGTTGTCCTCTGATTATTATAAAGCAAAAGTTCACTCGCATTGTTAGTAAATCTACTTCATAATCCCGCGACAATGCAATGTGATGCATATTTCAGTAGACGGTACTGATAAAGCGGTAACACTTTTCGCAGTCCGTTTCATGAATACGGGATGAGAAATTTTAAAATTTACATCCAATATAAACAACGGTTGTATGACAATATTTCATAGTTTTAACCGTCGTCCAAGAAAAAGAAAGTTCACAGTAATACATTTTTTGTATACGTACAAAACACGCACAGTGTGTTTTTTGTAAAAGTGTTTTGTCTGCATGGAATTTGAAATTAAACATACTTTACGTAGTATAAATATATATAATATATAATTATTTTTATTATATTTCTTTGTAATAATAATTTTTCTATTTATATTATAAAAATATGGCTTACATTAAAAGCTATTAATACCGAATATTAGATAAAATGTGATATTAATAGCCTATGCAATACTTCGAACAACCCAATAAATTATGGATTTGGCGGCTTAAGCAATGCTTTCATCGACAATAATAGAACGAATTCCAAATCCGCTTGACAATAAATATATTTGACGCATTTCAATCCTTATCGCCTTATTTATATTACAATTCTGGTGAATTTGTTTGGTTGAACGAAACACAATGGCAAATTACATTTCCGTTTGATCTGTTTATTGGATATAGACTAAATAATAATAATTATTATTACGTAACATGCGTGTAATATACATGTAAACGTCAATACTTAGTATTGTTGTGGTCCGGTTTGAAGGGTGAGCTTAGTTCTCACGCTTGGTGGCGCATTAGCACGTGGCGGTGTAAGGAATGGTTAAAATCTCTTACGGTGTCAATGTATTTGGGCAGTGAGCACCACATCCAGTGCCGCGAGTATCTGCACGTCTACCTAACAATGTTATATATAAAAAAAAAAAAACTTCATTCAAGATGTAAAAGTGGTGCCGTGTGGTTTGGTTAGGATAGTTGCAAATATTTTTATATGTACAGAGTACGTGTTTATATAATGTTTATTTGTTTAAAGTAGTATTATATTAAGTTCACACTGTATGTATTGATTTTGTATGCCAACTTGAGAATTCTAGTTATATACAGAAATGAGTTGTGTAGAAGATAGCTACCGCGATCGTTTTAGTGACTAAGCATTCCATACAATACAGTCAAAAACATACAGTTAAAAATTTTGGGATTGAATGAGAATGAAAACCGCGGGACAAAGCTAATAAATATAATATATTTTTAATTTTTAATATAGATTTACCAATTCATCAGATTGTATTTTTAATATAGCAACATTTTAACCTGGGGAGATGAAATCGGTAAGTAAACCTTCCCAAATATGTATGTAACATAAATTAATAAATTGAATTCTTTCAAATATATTAATATAAAAAATAGATTAATATAATATAAGTCATTTATTTTATAAACTTGATTAGCTAGTAATATTTATTTTTGTAAAACGTCTGAAGCATCTTTAAGGATTCCTAAGAATTTTGCTTTTCAATTTCTTCTCGTATATAAACGAAAGATACTCTTGTTTTTTATTTTTAAAACATGTCATTATATTTGATGACCAAACGTATGATAACTTCTTTGATAAAACAATATTGTATGAGACCTATATGTAAGTTAAGTGTACCAAATCTATGCTTGAAATTCAAACGTTGTTAGCTCCTTCATCAATACACGTCAAAGCTTCGTGAAGACTTATTGTGTTATATGAAATAAGAAGGCCACGCTCCACTTATACCGAACATATTTATCATTGTGGCCTTATGCTTAATTAAATTTTATGCGTCATAAATAATAGCAAGATATGTCGCAGTTTCGCCTGAAATATAAGGATAATAAATTTTAATTATAAATCAAACAAAGCGACACCTATCTGGATCAGATTTTTATAATTTCTTTCCTTTTTTGGAATCAACCTGCTTTGAAGACATTCAAAATAACTTTTTTAAACCTCCTTTTGTATATTATCGGATCGTCAGTATGACCAAATGTTAGGGCAAAACTGCTCAAGCACTGCCCTGTAGGATTAACTTGTAAAATTTCAGTATCAATATTTGTCTAAATTTCTAAACCTATTCCATTTATGTTTGGTGTAACTCTGCAAAAACGGACTTGCCTTTCTCCTTCGACCAGTCCCCTGAAATCAATTATTTTGAAAACTTTCTCTGGTTTCCTCGCCAGCATTATAATATAATGTAATATAATGTCTCGTTGGTCTGATGGTTTGCGCATAAAGCGACATGTTCCGAGGTCCTGGAATTAAACTTACGTTCGGCCAAAAAAAGGTATTGAATTTTTTAGTATAGAAAGTATCAGTGGTATCTTGTTGTTGACAGTTGGTTTTGTTTACAGTCTTAGTTGTAAAACACAAGAAGCCTGTGCCTGACTCTCCTGTCATAACGGATTTCTCGTTCACTTGGTGGATAAGTGAACTTGTGTTTGCGTACAAACAAGTGCACTTTAATATGTGCGCAGATAGCTAGTCTCCGTTCAGAATTTACCGCTGTGGCCGAAATCTCTCAGGAGCACATCAAGTGTTGATACTATCGGTGGATTAACTTAAAACAAATTTTCCTATAATTTCTGTTCATAATACACCTGATTGATTGCGGTGCGGTAGCTCGATTCAATATTCAACTATGTCTTATAGAAACATAATTAACATTGATTAAATTTAATAAACTCTATAATTTATAGTTGATACGAGTAGTCTACCTATTGAATTAGTGGTCAGCTTATAATAATATTGATTTAGAGTACTGAATACAAACGACGGCACGTGCAAATAAAAATTATTACCATTTTTATGTATTTGACATAATTGTGATCACTAATAAATAAAATGAGAACATTCTTCAGCCATTCACCGTGATACAAAAGAACGAGAAATCAATTGTCAAAAATTACAGGAATAGAAACTTTCAAATATCATCGGGTACTTTATGAAATATCAAAGACTTTTACTTGAATATTTTTCTATTATAATTTCGTATCAAATGAAAATACCTGTTACATTATTGAAGGAAGCGATTTACAAGTGCTTTTCTTTTGAATCTTCATTTTGTTTTTATTCCCAATATAGTGTAATATTGTATGGAATAGCTAGATATTTTTAACTTGTTTGCTAAGCATTTTTTAACGTTTATTTTAAATTTGCGATTGTACCGAATCGAATGTTTTGCTTTTTCTTTTGATAGTATTAGATGTCATCTTTTCTGTGTATGTGTACCAAGTATCATGGTGATCGGTTATGTAGTATATAATTTTATAGATAGTATAAGAATATATATTTTATTTTTATAAATAAGTTTCAGATACTAGGTATGGAAGAGATGGCTAATTAGCCATAAGTCCGCCCGTTGTACAACACATCAAATATTTGTTTATATTTTTGTTTTTATTTTTAGAATTATTTCTGTTTTGTTTTTTGTTAGTCCTAAGATTTCTGTATTTTATGTTTGTGGTGTACAATAAAGTATATTAACAAATTAACAAATATTATATTATTTTTGTCTGAAAAAACATAGATAATTAATATTAAAATAACCCTTATTTTATCAACTTAATTATTTGACAGCAAAGCTAATTTTATTATATTGAATTATACACGGGTACATTGAGGATCGAATAAAAAACTTAAAAAGTTTTTTTTTTCGGGAAGTTAAGTTATAATTATCGGCTTTTCTCTAGAGTAATATGCTTATGTTATACATACATAAGCCGAGATGGCCCAGTAGTTAGAACGCGTGCATCTTAACAGATGATTCCGGGTACAAACCCAGGCAAGCACCACTGAATTTCATGTGCATAATTTGTGTCTGTCTTCATATTCTTTGACAGAATATGAAAGATCTGTCGCTTATATTGTAAGATTGTTCGTATGTGTGCGAGGGCTCGTCATTTATTTGATATTTCTATATATTAAATATATGATCGTGTAGAATTATTTTAATAAATGACAGAGGATGCAAACGCACGAAACATTTGAGCGAAAGAGAAAAATTCTTAATATTTCAAATAATTAATTAGTACTTAAAATAAAAACTATATTAAGAATTTTGCTAAAACATCCTCCATTAAACTAAAGAATCTGGTCGATTTGATTTGCGTGAGTGTACCCGCCTTATTTATATCAAATATTACAATATATAATATTTGGATAAAGGTAGAAATTTCTAATGTATTTTACAGGTTTTTTTTTTTAAATGTGTACGCGCACAGTTTAAATACTTGAAAGCTTTTTTATGGATTCATAATATAATAGCATTAAATTCTCAACGCAGCACTAGTAATTCGATTTTTGAGATGCTTTTTGTAGCGAAGGCTACGAATGAAAGGCTAAAATGCATTAAAACCGTTTGTGTGTTTACCTTCGTTCCATATTTAAAAGTAGTGAAGTGTTTTTTTTAATTCTAAAAATACTAAATAGGTCTAATTAAAAAAAAAGTTTCTTTATTTAAACGTAATTATTAACATAAACATTTATTTATTAGAATAAGTCAAATTAAATTAAATTCAGTGGTTAGAACGCGTGCATCTTAACCGATGATTTCGGGTTCAAGCCCACTGAATTTTCATGTGCTTAATTTGTGTTTATAATTCATTTCGTACTCGGCGGTGAAGGAAAACATCGTGAGGAAACCTGCATGTGTATAATTTCAACGAAATTCTGCCACATGTGTATTCCACCAACCCGCATTGGAGCAGCGTGGAGGAATATGCTCCGAACCTTCTCCTCAAAGGGAGAGGAGGCTTTAGCCCAGCAGTGGGAAATTTACAGGCTGCTATTGTAATGTAAATTTATTTATTTAGCCTTTAGTAATTGATATAAAAACAATGAATTGAATCATGATACCCATTTTTAACTAAATATTACAGTGTAAAATAGAATAAATAGTTTTCAACCATAACAACCAAGCGATTTAAGTACATTGGAAATAATTTTTTTTAATCTAGTTTACTAATTAATTGTATGTACAACATTAAGTCATCGTGCAGTCATATTCATATAATATCTTAAATAATAATTGTTTTCATCCACAGTGGATATAGTTGTTTTAATATTGGTTAAAGATTTTAACTTTAAACGACCGTTTATCTCAATAACGGGCTAGTAATTACTTCAGAAAGTTTAAACTCCTACTTGGATCCGTTTCCGATGAAGTTTTAAGCTGAAAATAATAAGCTAAGTCAATTGAAATAATAAATTACTTGGTAGTAGGACTTTGTGCAAAACAGGGTAATTACCATTCACACATTCTTCAGATAGTCTACCTAAAAACAGCAATACTTTGTATTGTTGTACAGGACCGGATCTACCATATGGCTGTTTGGGCTTCAGCCCAGGGACCCGTGGATCAAGGGGCCCCGTGGATCAAGGGCCCAGCTAAGTCAAGTCAAAGTGAAAAATAAACGATAATGCGAAAGAATTACCAAATTTTATTAAATTAATCAGATCATATGGTTTGCAATCTTGCGAATCCCGCAATTAATCAAACCTTGTTCCTAACCTAAACCTAAAAACAATCATATTTATTTAATTCAAGTCTTCATTCAGGTGTATATATAGATGGGCCCCTAAGTAGTATTAGCCTAGGGCCCCCTAAACTCACGGTCCAGCCCTGTTGTTGTATTCCATACAGAAGAGCGAGTGTGCCAGTATAACTACAGACACGAGGGATATGACATCTTAGGTCGCGAGGCCACCTAAATGCCTTCTTGCCAATTTATCCACTTACGTATGCTTATATTACCTACGGTACTATGTGCAGTTACCTAATCTACTATGGAAAATTGTGCCTCCTGAATGGCTTTTATAAGGAAATAAATACATAATGAATATTAAAACTTAAAAGATGAAAATACAATCTTTATTCAAAGTGCACTTCGCTGATAAAAAGTTAATCTAGATTAAAGTAATAACGGACTCGGAAATATGAAGTTAGTTCTAGGATGTGGAGAAAATAATTTATTTTATGAGATTTATTTGTTAGTTTCATTTAATAATACTTATATGAAAAAATGTTAAATCTTTATATATTTTAAATAAATAATATCTTTCTTTGATTAATTATGTTTGAAATATACATAGGTACAACTATTTGTTATGTGCCTTGTTAAGAGGACAGTCCTTGCGGAACGCTAAAATAGCTCTTACTATTTTCAAAGTATCTTAAAACTGGAGCATTGATTATGGATAAAAAAATACATTCAGTTTCTAATTGTCTCCGGGGATGCGTACGATACACTGCACAATGCAACTGTATTATTGGAAAGTACCTATGTGTGTGTTCTAACATAAATTCCCACGCTTACAAACTACGCTCTTCATATTGTTATAAGGAACAATGGTCACTTTTTTATGTTATTACTAATGTACTATTAGTTTAATAAAATACGTTATTTAAATAGTACTAATTGGTTCCGTAAGACGTTGTTCTAAATTTGTATGTACTATAGTATTGCTAACGGTTGAATAGTTTGAAAGTAGACGTGAATATCTTTATCTTTGTTTCCTAGATAAAATAGTAAATATAAATATAGATAAATATTTCTTGCCACCGTTCCACGCGTTATCAAGATTTATACAGTAACTATTTTAAATTCATATTTGTATATATTTAAGCACTTAATGTTATCAATTCTTATGTTAATAAATTTATAACTCGATAAATATTCGACAACATCACATACATTACTCTGATCTCAATGCAAGTAGCTAAAGCACTTGTGTTATTGAAAGTCGGAAGTAACGACGGTACCACAAACACCCAGACCCAAGACAACATAAAATACTAATGAACTTTTTCTACATCGACTCGGCCGGGAATCGAACCCGGGACCTCGGAGTAGCGTATCCATGAAAACCGGTGTACACGCTACTCGAACACAGAGGTCATCGAAAAAAAGTGCAGTAAACTTTTCGATCGCATGTAAATAACAGTTCAGTGTTGATCCCCGTTCTTGTATATCGAAAATGATTTCACATCCCTTTCGAAAACTTGTCTCGGATATCCATCTCCCATTAGCAGCATATGTGATAAATATAACGAAATATCGAAATCTTGGTACGGATATATTTCACCATCCACACTGTGCTCTTAGAAAGAACTTACCGATCACTATTCGGAATATACAATACAAATAAATTTACATGTTTAAATATGTAATTTTGTTTACAGTTTCAATTGATATACATATCAGTGAATGTTGCGAACTCTCTGTCTTTCTTATTAGTTGTAAAATATACTTAATGTAGGTTTTTAAATAAATAAAATAAAATTGATTTGTTGCAGCGCCATCTAGTAGCGAATTACGAAAAAATACATGCTACGTGCTACCGCTGAGGACATGCCCGGGTTAGGAGGCAAGCCTCGATGCCCGTACCCAGCTCGGCCCATAGGCCAAGCAGGAAGACCCTTACTCGACCAAATGTTGTCGATATTTATTAATCTCAATGATTTCTTGAATGCGCTTTATTTTTGAAAATAAGCAGAAAGGTTAAAATTCTGCTGCAATTCGAACGTTGAAAGAATGAATTAAATGAAGAACTCAGCACTAAGCTAAAACGTAGTCCATTTGGATATGAAATCGTATTGCATTGCTTTGCAATGGTAAGCCGTAAGTAAATTACTATGGATATATTCACTATAGTTTTTATTATTTAATAAATATAATATTATAATTGAATTTAATTTAGCATTAAAGGTATGATGAGATATTTTTTTAATAAAGACAAACTCGATCACAGAAAAAAGGATATTTAACTTTTTTCTTAAGCAATAAAAAGCGATCGTATATTAAAATATTTTTACTGAATTAAAAAAAAAAACACGTTAAATTATTTAGATATGAATGAATTGTGATTTTCTTTTGAATAATCTTAATGAACATCAATATTTTTAAGTTATTGAGGTCTAGAAATGTTAAGGTGCTTAAAGTGAAAGTTTTGAAATATTTTTATTTATTTAATTTAAATTAGATAAGGCAGCCTGGCAATGGCCAATAGATGGTAAGTGGTTACCTCCATCCATAGACATTGTGATACTGTGAGAAATATTAGCCATCGCCAGTACATACTAAATTGGGGAACTAAGATTTTATATCTCTTGGCCTGTACACTAACTAATTCATGCCTCAGACCGAAGCACAACAATACCCATCCAGACGGGAAGACGACGAAGCCATTCGTCAGTCCAAAAAATATCGTCATCAAACGAAAATATTTTTCAAACAATTTCTATTTTATTTTGTTTCTGTAAAACCTAAAATCTAATATGTGTCGTAAAATTGACAATCCATGTCATACGAAGCTGAAAATCGTAGCACAGAGTTGAAATTGCCAGTTAAAATTAATTGTCCGTCGATGGAGTTTTCATTGGCGTTTGATACAAAAAGCTACGAATAATAGGAGCAATATTTTTTATGAGACAATATATTTTTGTAACAGGTTAATATATCGTATTTATAGTAATCGGTGTATTGATTTTTTATTTAGCGTTTGCTTTCTGTACTATTATGTTTAACTTTGTAATATGAGTTTATTCAAAATTCACAAGGAGATGCATTTGAAGATTGGAAGGGTATTTCATGAAAACTTACATATGGGATGAAAGTTTGCATAGAAATTTATAATTTTGAAATTTTAGACTTCTTTTTATGAAGATAGGACTCTTTTAATAGCGTTTTGAACATATTTTATCTGAGTGAAATTGAGAATGAAAGTTTTTATTGAAACCTACCATTTTTGTTTTTGGTATAAAATTTTAAATGGTTATTATGCTTCAATTTATGAGTAGCCATCTAAAGCAATTTAAAAAAAATGTTTAGATTTTTGTTGAAATTATGTAAGGAAAGTCGTCTGTAATTTTTGAAATTCCACATATGAAAATTGTCGGGTAGGCGACGAAGATTAGCAAAGAGCCTATTAAGAAAATTAGATCCGTACAATATTCCATTGGGAAATCCCATCGCCTACCTATTAGATAGATATTAGAATTTTGACATCACTTGTGTTCATGGCTGGATTCAAGTACACTATTTTTATTGTTAACTAGTTAACGCCTGCGGCCTTTCCTCGGGAATGGGCCACACTTGTTGAGTCCTATAGGTGTTAGGGATTAAAATTAATTTATATGCGATCAATCTCCGTGCCAAATTTCATTTCCCAATCAGCCGTTCTGGCGCGATTGAGTATCTAACTTCCATCCCACAAAACTTTACATTTACAATATTAGCAAATGAACCCAACTTTTTATATCTACTTGATATATTTTAAACATCTAAAAAAAACTGCATGATAATCGATGTTTTTAAGTTATCATTTATTTGATAATTTATTGAATAGATAATGTTATCGGGATAGCTTACCAAGTTAAATTAAAACATTGAACGTTTATTTCTGTTTCAGACATCAATATTCATAGGTGCTTAAAACTTTGATATAGAAAATATTTTCGTAACATTCGATTTAAAATAGCTAGCCAGAAGCAACTGATAATAAAGTCACAAGCATACGGTAAAAGAGAATCAATTAATACCTATAATTTGGAAGATAATACTAAAATAGTTAATAGCTTTTATGAAACTGCCATTATGGCCGATACTACAAAACGTGCGGTTAAATATATACGATTAAAATAGTATGGTATTAAATAATTTAATTTAGCTCTCAAAATTTCTAAAACCGAAATAAATATGTTCAATGTCAACAATCATGTCTAAAATATGTTCAAAACGCTATTAAAAGAGTCCTATCTTCATAAAAAGAAGTCTAAAATTTCAAAATTATAAATTTCTATGCAAACTTTCATCCCATATGTAAGTTTTCATGAAATACCCTTCCAATCTTCAAATGCATCTCCTTGTGAATTTTGAATAATCCTTCTTTAGTACTCACCACCTTTCCATAATATTTCTTGTTAAGGCGGCGCGTTGTATGTCAGTCAGTCAATTTTTTTAAAGTACATAAATGTGAAGGAATTTTATAGAAATCAAATCAATCAATTAGTAAGACTTGGTGATACGTGAATCTGGAAAACCGGTGATTATGGGTTTAATTTGCATTTATAATTTATCTCATGCTCGTAAATTTACCACATGTGTATTCAGCACTGGGCGTGGTATAAGCTTGTTCTCAAATCCAGGCCATCTCCTAAAAAAGGGAAAGAGACTTAAATCTAACAGTGGGACATTTAAAGGATATAATTTTTCTTTAAATTTTAATCTACGTATACTTTATTCAAGTAGACAAAAACTTTTGAATCACCATTTTAAAAATTAGATTTTAATTTAATGGTATCACCTGTTCAGAAAGTCGATTCTACCGAGAAATACTAGCAGGAAACACAGTAGTTAGTCTTTTCCAATAATATGATCTTCATGGCACTAAGATAAAATTCATATGTTACCAAACTCTACAGGCTGCTTTACTTATACATGTATTTAGCCTATTTCCATAATGTTGGTGTGCGACATTTATACGAAAACCAAGAACAGATTTAAATAGAGATCACGGAGACAGGATGTGAACGTCTAACGGTCACAGCTGCTGCTTGATGTGTTACCGGCTGTGTTCCTTTAATGTCAAACCAAGTGAAATGATCACGAATTTAAACACAAGAACGCTCTCTGAACAAATACGCCTCTTCGTACGTAAAATTTACATAATACTTTGTAACATGAATTATAGTTATAGGTATATTTTTTATACGTTTTATTTCCATTTGACCTTGCAGTTGTTGCCCTCGATACGATAGGTGATGAATATTTAAATAATCTTTTTTTAGGCGTACCTATGTTCTATGAGAAATTCTTGTGTGAAATCACCTTGTTGGACCCACCTCACTGCCGCTGCTAATGGATGCGAGTTGGTGGATATTACAGCAGAAAACCATCGGATAATGAGAGTTTCTTGTATAAAATGTATATTGTTGTAAAGCATCTATTGGAGCTAGAACCAACTCGTTTCACAACACACAAATCGATGTTCTTTTATGCCGACATGCATAGTATATAATATTACAGCTAAGGTCAAGTTTCAACATTTATCATCCAAATTTTCTTTCTATAAATTGACTCTGCTAAATAGTATTACGTTACTGTTTGATATTTGTTTGCAAATCCATTTGGAGTAAGTACTCCAATCAAGTGATTAGAGCGTCCATTAGTAGCCTAGTTGCTATCAACATTTCGTATTTCATTATCGCTCCTTTTGTTTCTTGGAGTTGATGGCCCAGTTGATAGAAAAAAAGGATCAAAATACACAGTCAACTGTTTAAATGCTCGTATGGGCTGTTGAATTTTTATATGATTAATTTGTGTTTATAAAATACCATACTACTAATAGATACAATAATTTTATATCGATTGACGCAGGCAGTTCATTTAAATAGTAACAATAATGTATATTTGCAAGTCGTAGTCATGTATGTTGTGGTTTCGCTTGATAAGCTTATTGTTAGGTGTTCAACGCAGGACTCGACAGAGCCTGACAGTGGCGTAATTCTGTTTCGTTTATTTTGAGGTTAATTGATTATGTACTATTGGTTCTTTCTTTTTTAATTCCAGTGCGTTTTTTATTTGATTAATATTGTTAAATATTTAATTTTAGGCTACGTTGAAATAACCATTATTTTTTCTGCCTGGAATTGGTTATAAAATTTCGTGCTTGTAATTTATTTTCTTAGAATAGATTACGCTGATGTTTGTACATAATATATGACATAAATGTTTTAGAATAAATTTATTTTATATTTAAATAATTGAAAAATATATAATATTTATTGATTGCTTGTCCTACTGGAGCTGTTTATTTGATTTTAAAATATTATCAAAAATATACAGGCGAAATAGAATTTTTTTACAATATATTATCTACAATTATCAAAATATACTTTATTTGTTTTATAAAAAATAATGCATTGTCTGATATCCACCTTAAGATACTCACAAAAACACGGTATGCAAAATAAAGTAAAAATTAAGAATGAATAAATATATTTATAATAACTAGCTGTTACCCGCCCGGTTCGCTGGGCGTTTTAAAATTTATTTAATATTAGTTATTTATAATAATCATTATTATTATTATAAATGGAAGTGGCGCGCCTTGGGGGAGGCCTATGTCCCGCAGTGGACTATATCAGGCTGATTATGAAAATTATGATAAATGGAAGCCATACTTTTTTACTTTGAATATATTTATTGATGATGATGGTGATGATTTAGATATATATTCTATCATTTGCTTTTTGCAATTGTTTTTTGAATACAGTAAGCGAGATTTAAGAGCTTATAGTGTCAGAGAAATATAGTTGTATATAATCTCACAGTGAGAAAAACTTGTTATAAATTTTAAATTAGATGCACGCTTCTGTCCATGTCTCAAGACTCAGAATATAATATTACGCGAAACTAAATTTCAAACAATGGCTTTCTGTTTTGAAAGTTATAATAGGTATTTGAAATGTTGGCGTGTTTTATAAGATTTAGTAAATACTGAAATTCTATTCGTATTGTAATAAAATTATTAAAAATTACTGTGTATGTCGCCGAGATACGTGAATATTAACCGAAGATTTTGGATTCAAACCCAGTTAAATATCAACGAATTTTGTGCTCGGTGTCTTATATTTAATAAGTGTTTGTTAAGCGATAAATACACTAGGGCTCATTTTGATCCATAGCATGACGTGCAATACTAAATCTACGTGATGCTGCAACGTACTACAGTGTCCCGCAACATTTTACGTCGCTCGAAATATGTTGCTTGCTCCCGCTACGCAAGCGACCGCACGAATTATTGCGCTTTTTTTTACCGAGTATAATCATGTAACGTGCCTATCAATTTGTCCCGTAAGGTGGTGCCAGGTCACGTTTCATTAATCCCGAAATAAGTATATACACATTAATCTGACTATACTGTAGACCACAATAAATGTTCCGCAACATTTGTCTTGAGGACGTTCTATGTAGTTATTGAGAACATGTACATGTCTCGTAGCATATTGTTCCACTTATTCTCTAGTGTTTAGTCTAGAGGAATAATTAAATTTGTGCCCAGTGATGAGAGGAAACATGGTGAGCGATGTGATAATCTTCCTGTAGTGATTGAGATTCTCGAGGCTGTATCCTTGGGAGAGACCTATGTCTGTAGTACTGGATTACGATTGGCTGATGATGGTGATTTATATATATAAATTTGCGTTTTTGCATCATCTTTTTTTTTTTTTATATTTGTAATTGGAAAGCAAACGGTCAATTAGACATCGTGATGACAATTTAAAGAAAAGTAACACTGTTGTTCAAAGTCCTCCTCTCCCTTTTGAGGATGAGGTTACATGTATAATTAGAATAACATTACGTGTATAATCTATAACGTAAATTATAAGATGTATTTTAAAAAAAAGCGAATTGGTTCTTAATGTTAATTCTAGGTGAACAATTATGAAGCAACCGCTTCTAATAATAATTAGGCTTAGATGGTGTAACTAAACTCTCATCTATGTTAATTAGAACATGGAAATCAAAGGATTCCAGATAATATTTGATTGCGCTAATTGGAGGAATTATTACCGAATATTAGTCGCTCGCTAATTTTAAGTTATTCTTTAACCCATATAGACTTAATTTAATTTAAATATATTATAACTAATTATTCGTAGCTCATAATAACAAAATGATAAAACATTTTGAAATGCATAAAGTTTGCAATTTTATTTTACTTTAGTATGTTTATGTGTAGCATCTATTGGCATACCTCGGGGAAGAACCGGCTTGTATACCGTGACGGCAAACACTCATGACAATCTGTTATGACGTCATTCCCTCTTTCTGCCACCATAAATTATTTAAATAACAATTTCGAAGTTTAACAGATATAAGACCGACGATCCGGCAGATACCGCAACCGAGATGGTCTATTTCTTTTATACTAGAGGGAATCTGTTGAAAGCAAAGTTTTTCAGATATGTCCTTGTCAGTCCATGCATTTGGGAATTTCCCAATAATCGACACGCAAAATGCGTTTACTGCACCGACAATTGTGCCGCCCAATGAACTGTCACTGCTTTCAGTCACTATTAGTTCCAGTTCTCCGCTCAACATCCATCCAAATCGATTCAAGTCTAAATGAACATATATTACGTTATTAATTATACTATAAATATAAATACTCTCGAAAATAATATATGATTATAAATTCATGCCGTAACCTCGATCTCGTGTAAAGTTGGCGATAACATTGGAGCCAAGTTAATTTTACGTTGGAGATACAAGTTAGTAGTACAGGTCTTAGTTTTCAATGGCATATAAAGTTTTATTCGATTTAATAAGCCGATTCAAGCTTTATACCACACGAATACTGCAATCGTATCATTTAAGCCAATGTTTTCAATTCAGTTGGATTATATTGTCACGAAATAAATTAATTGACGTAAATTTTAGGGCTTTATTGTATTGTAATATTTAAACGTTTCAATTGAATTAAAAATATATGACTTTGATCGCGGAGGATTTGTAGTCAAATCGGATTGAGAGTAAAGGAATAATTGTATTCACTGAGGTTTACGCACTTGTGAAATATATTGCGTGTGTTGCCAATTTAAAAATATATATAAAGGAACGCTTGTGCAAAAGTTTAATAATTGGTGAGTTCATTGTTGATAGCATACCTTGAGGACTGAATGATTGCCTCCCGGATATTACTTTGTAACATAGAATTAATGTAAACAATCACAAATTGAATAAAAAAACCGCTGAGTTTCTTTTGCCGTTTTCAGTGTATCTTATTTTTCGAACCGTTGGTATTTCTTAATTTGACCATAAATGGTATGCATGATGCTTCTATATTGAATATAGGATGTTAATTTGATTCGATAACATATCCTGTGGATGGTTTGTGTTTCTTAAATATGTCCTAAGTCACTAAAATCATTAGCCATAAAGATTTAATTTTTGTTCTCAAAGTATGTAACTGAAATAGTATCATACACTAACGTAAGCGCCAACTATATGTATAAACATAGAAACATTACACAAACTTTATTCGTTGTAAAAAAAGTCGCCTTTAAATAAGTCAATTTGTTCAGCTTTTTTGACTATTAGCTTAATTTGATCAATAGAGTTTTGATGCGGTTTTCTAAATAATTAAGGTAATTTATTCTGGAAGGAACCTATCTGATATGAGTACAGTTAAAAAGAAAAATTATAATTGATAAATTTAGTTCAACTTATTTCTTAACGAATAAAGCATAATCAAAACACATAATATATTATTTAAGGCTTGTTTTGTTAATAGTTAGTTTTTAATGATTAGTTTACGAGATATTTGAATAAAAGCGTGTAATAAAAACGCGGGTATACGTCAGTTGAATCTGTATTGTTACGTTTGCATATATCTCATTTTGAAAAAAAAAACTACTATGTCGGCACGGGTAATATTTGAAAGTTTTAAAATAATAATTCACATTATAAAAAAAATATCATTGTTCGAAGTTATTAATAGCTCAGAGACACCAAAATCAATAATATAATTTAGCATTATCATACTTTGACAGATTAACTAAAATTTTCCGCAAAACCGCCTGCTTTGATCACCGGTATTGAATACTAAGTCTTGTCTATGGCTTCTATAATAATGTGTCAGACATGCAAGGACTGGCTTAGAGGTTTTATTGCAAGCGTTTATATTGTTTTCGTATAATTTTGCTATAAATATTTTTCTATAATAGCAATACTAACAAATGTTATGTTATATTTTGAAGGATGACTAAGCCATATCTCAGTTCCCAAGGTTGTGGTGGTACATTAATAATGTAAATGTTTAAAACTTCGGTTTAAATGGTTATGGTCAATTTGTCTACCTAGTTAAAATAAAAATAATAATTAATATGTTTTATCTCTATTTAGACATTAAGTATAAAGACGCAGAATTTGAAGGCTCTAGTTCCAGAAACTAGAAGTCCGTTTCGATAAATTATTTAGCTTTAGGTAGGTAGGTTTAATGAGGAATGTTACAGGTTATAGCTTTATGCTACGATCCTAGGAGCGAGCAGTAACCATAAATGTCAACCGATATGGCAAACCGAATGATACTTGTATAATACAAATGTACCTCGAGTGAAACCGAGGGGCATAGCTATTACAGCATTTTTTTACCAAGATTCAGTATGTAAATTCAGTAACGGTCACAGATAGCGATAAAGATTTTTTTTAAAGATTTATTATATGTATAGATATAATAGATTTATATATTATATCTATACATATATTATATCTATTATATAATAAAATTGGAGTGTCTGTTTGTAATGTTAAAATAACCGCGTTTTACTAAATGCATATGTATACATGGTACACATACCTAAATACCATTTTTTACAATTTTTGTCTGTCTGTCTGACTGTTTGTTTCAGCTAATCTCTGTAACGGCTGGACCGATTTTGACGTGACTTTCACTGGCAGATAGCTAATGTAATAAGGAGTAATTTAGGCTTACTTACTTTTATTTTAGAATTATATGTAAAATAATAATAAGGTCACGCTTTTTTAAATTCAAACGCGCACGAAGTCGCGGGCACAGCTAGTTTATCATATGATGAAATATTTTAGAGAAGTAAACATAACAGTTTCCAACTTAATTTGGCCTTGATATGATCAGAAACAACAACAACAACGCTGAATTAATAAGTACTAAAACTTGTTTGGGCACGTTGACTGTTATTTTCAACTGTTTCCTTGCAACCGATTAAATTATCAATATTCAATGAGACTACTTCGGGCTCATACTAAGATTCTATCGTTGGAAAATCTCATAACAGATTGAGCTTTGGTCGATAGGACCTTGTTGAATTTAGTGCATTTTAAAATAGCCACAATACCAATGAGGTGATTCATTTGACAATATATCCGTCAAATTATTTGCACCATTTGAACATTTCATTGTTCTATTGTAACTAGGAAATTAATTCATGTTAGGTAATACGCCAACTTCAGTTCAATCCTAATGGAACAATCAACTAATTTCAGTATATTTAGATTGTTCAATCATATGCTATTGAAATGAATCTATTATATAAACCATTGGACATAACACATAGTTAACAAAATGTCCGTTTATTTGACAGTTGAAACGTGATCATCCTCTGGATGGCTGAGTTTAATGATAACATCAATTGCAAATGTATGAATTTATATGACAATCTATATATGTATAAATACTTTTGTAGTTACTTATATATATAGATTTAAATGTATCTTGTGCAAACCTGTGGAAGTAAACATTGGGAGGAAATGAGAGCAAGGCTTGGATGAAATTCTGTCACGGCATAGTCATTGCTCTAAAAGGTTTTGATGCCCTAAAAATCGTAGCCAAGCCCTGATCATCGTTTGATAGCTATGATTAGACTAATTCCATTAGTTTACAGTCGAAGTAATTCGGCACGTAATAAACGCCGGCCCAAATTGATGATAACGATAGTTGATATTAAAAGTCAAATATGTTTTTTTTGCTATCAAATTATCTACTCTATCAGATACGTTTAAACTTTAAAGTTAATATTGGTTTGTCAATAACGTGAACCAATTATGTAGAAACATAATTGGCTCTTCAATTTGGTAAATCGTAAATATTATTTATAATAAATGTATTCCTAATATTTGTTTCTATCAATAGTAGATTCACTTAATAGCTTGTAAAATGACGATTCAAAAGTGCTTATAAAAGCTTACTTGAATTTAATTTTGATTTTAATTTTATTTTGATACGAGGTAAACAAATAATATAACATTACGAAACGGGTATGTTTGAAACTGCGGAGAAAATTGTTATTAAATCGAAAACATTAATAATGTTTTACTTTATTTTTTTTTAATTCCGAGGCAAGGACATACTCCGAGAAGAATTCCAATTGTTCTAAAGGTAGATAAATGTAAATAATTCCAAACGAAAGAAAATATATTAGGTAATCTTACCTGCAGTTCCGATATTAAACAAACCGTAGACTGTTTAGCTTGCTGTGTCAATAAAACGACTTAGTGTGGCTTCGACTGCCGATCTATTCTTAGATCTTTTTCAATTACAATTGAAATCTTAAGGAAGAAACATCCTTCTCTAAACTTCAATCAAAATGCTAATTCTATTTCAGCTGTCGACGTGACTGAATAATATTCAAATGCGGATTTTATTGAAAACAGAATGTATCTACTCGTACTTAAGTAAGTTCTTTGAAAGAGCAACGTTGCATATGTACTTTTAAAACGATTTTCTATCTCTCTTAGTTACCGAAGACTAGAAGAGCTTAGTTTTAAAAAATGCTTCTTGTTTATTATAGTTATCATTTTCTCGAGAATAAATGTAATCATAGTTTATTTATTTCTGTATAAAAAAAAAATTGCGCTTAACCGCGCGTATACTGTCGATCCCCCGATAATTTAAATTTCGAATACCTGGTAATGTTAGGGGTACATACTATCGGTTTTTTTTTCGAGCTACTATTTTGTTTTTATCTACAAAATGTCAAAACACAGCAATCGCTTACTAACCGCCGCTGCCGTAACCGAATCGTAATCGTAACGCATTGTAATCGCGCGGTTTCGCGCATGTCTGAACGAACGCTAAAACTTCTATAGCGGTTTATTAAAACTTTAAGAAAAAGTTAAAGAAAATAGAGTATTAAGATAGAACTTAAGTGGTCTAGCGTCTTCGCTCCGTCAGCGATAATTTTATTTTGACTCAAAAAGTGTAGTCATTGCATATTATATTACTTTAATACTCTGTTAAAAGTTGAGATGTATATTTGTAATACTATTAGTTCATAATGTCGGTCTCACATCATGTCAGTCGAATATATTCAGAAAAAAGCTTTAAAATTATGGCTCAATTGAGGCATTATTAATTGATACCTTGAAATGATATTCTATCATGAAAATATAGAGAGTTTATAAATTACAAATAGTAATATATAAAGTTAGTTAAGTTCAAAATTTTACACTTATATATGAGACGTTCAATATGAAATTTGAAGTCAAATATAATCTGTCGATTAAAAAAATCTTTCTGAAATTTAATAAAATACATGGAAACCTTGAACGTAAAATATTTCACGATATCTAACTTCTCGTCATTAAGTTATGATTTTGAATTTATGTTTTTAAAATAACATATTATTTTTTATGTTAAAGATATTTTTATATTGATATATTAAATTTTCAAGTTATGTTTATTGCGTATCTTTTTCAAATCGTCTGTTCCTACAACTATAGTGTTAATGGAGTGGATAATTAAGGAAATCATTTGCACGAGTAAATCTATTTCTATTTTTAAGAATAAGTTAAACGGGGTGAATTCCTTCATTATCTTAGTTCATACGATAAATATATATATTTATGTATAGTATAATAAAGGCTTATAATATATTATTGAACTAACTAACTTACAATATAACTTTTTGTTATTATCATTGTAATTTTAATTTTGAGTGTTTGTACGCCATCTACCTTTTATGTAATCGTCCATATATTTTCTATCTTCTTTGTTGTGCTGGATGAATCTGTAAGGAAAAAAATTCTATTATACATAGATCTCATTTCATTATTTTTTTTTGTTATTGTTCACTTTTGGTATGACGAATGCCCGGTAGATATAACAGATCGAAAGTAAAATATAAATTAGTAATTTCCATGCTACTGAAATAGGAAATTGTAATTGACGAATAAAATTGGAGAATAATAAACAAATATATGTTGTTTGCGTGTGTAGTGTGCACTTACAAACAAGTGGGAAGAAAAGGGGGGCGGAGAGGGGACATGATGAATGAAAGAGCGTAATGACATTAACCTGATTGAAATTTAAAAAATAATCAATAATCTAACAAAATTTTTTGTGCTACACAATATTAAGCCTTATCAACTAAATAATAAGACCTGAATATATACAATGGAATAGCACGGCACAAGTATCGCTTGGATTGATCCTGATTGTATTGTAACGTATTGGCTTAAAAAAATGATGAAGTAAATCTGAATTTTGTCCATAGTAAATCTGGACAGGTAGCTAGTTAGTTTAGCATGATATGCTGTGTATGATGTGCCAAAAATAAATAAGGTGATTTCGACTATTTTTTTATCATAGGTTACAATAATTAGAGATTTTTTACCTGCGATTAATTAGAATTTTAGTAGTATAATAAAAGAGAGCCGAGATGGCCCAGTGGTTAGAACGCGTGCATCTTAACCGATGATTTCGGGTTCAAACCCAGGCAGGCACTACTGAGTTTTCATGTGCTTAATTTGTGTTTATAATTCATCTCGTGCTCGGCGGTGAAGGAAAACATCGTGAGGAAACCTACATGTGTCTAATTTCAACGAAATTCTGCCACATGTGTATTCCACCAACCCGCATTGGAGCAGCGTGGTGGAATATGCTCCATACCTTCTCCTCAACGGGAGAGGAGGCCTTAGCCCAGCAGTGGGAAATTTACAGGCTGATTATGTTATTATTTATTTATGTTAATAAAACTTTTATATACGATTCAGATGATGATTTTCCTATAATCCTAGGGATTAAGGATTTTATTCCATCCAAGACCTCCACTTGACCTAGATTTTAATGGCTCGCATTCTCCGTTGCAACTATCGTTAGCAATTAGAAAGAGGTGGCTTAACTACGGGAATGTACTATAATGCTTTTCTTTGTATCTCTCAATGGCTTAACAGGATAATTATTATTATTGTCGACTTATGTATTGGCTCTGATTGTACCCTATAAAATTTAATGGTGCTTTGTGGACTACAAGCTTTACTTGGCTGTTTTTTCAGTTGCAATGGCTGGAAGTTGACTGCCTTGACAGTTAAAGGTTAATTCGTATTTAATTTATATTTTTTACTTTGTAAATGTCTATCATACCGTAAAATTTTGCTACTCTTTTAACTACAGTGTTATACCATTTTTTTTTATGGTTAATCTTTGAAACCGGGTCCAGGGGTGAAGTCGAATAACGTTACGGTAGCGTTGCACCTTACACAATGAACGGAACTAAAACAAGCGAAAACTGATCTAGTATCATATTAGTGGGAACAGAAAATTCATATAAATAAAAATAATAAAATTTATTTTCATTAAATAAAATATTTAATGAAAATAAATAAATAAATTCATCATGATCGTTATAATAACATAAAGTAACTAACGTTGCGCCTTATTTTTCGGTCAATCAGATCTCGTATCTTTATTCTGATTTAGTATCATGTTAGCGGAAACAGAAAACTTTATAACTTTTACAAAATACTAGTAATGTTGATACGTCTTGGAGAGTCTTGGTATTAAAACGCCGAAGAAATAAATGGTATGGCAGCAAATAATATAAATACTTATATGTTACAAAGGCATAGGATATTACTTGAAACAATATTAGAATTAGTATTATACTTTGGGCCGGGTAGATACCGTCCACTCAGTACAGTACCTGATATTGTTGTATTTTTGTTGTTAAAATGTTTGGCAAGTTATAGTCATTACAGGTATATAATATCTTAGTTTCTAAGGTTAATTGTACATTGGTGATGTAAGGAATATTAATTCAGTACTAATGTCTATGGGCGGGCAAGATAACTTACCGTCAGGTAAGTATAAGTTCCTTTGTATGCATTGAGTGAAATGTTACGAATGCATGAAAATAAACGTAAAATAACGTAAAATATGATAACAATAATAAGTTCCACGTTTATGAAGCGCACGGAAAATATTTTAAGTAATTTATGATACTATAAATCCGGTGTCACGGTTTCCCAAGCTGTTTTGAAAAGCTTTCTCCTTTCCGAGACAGGTTATCTGAGTGGCGTGTGACCTTTTTATTGGTAATTTTATTTTCTTCTAAATCAGTTTGAGTTTGTTTGGAAAAATACCTTTTGTATAAATAGCTTACATTATTTTCAGACTCAATGTGACGATTTATTTTGTAAAACTGTTTAGAATATGATAAACGTACTAAATCAAACGTTGAGATGCCCCAGTGGTTGGTGTATGTGAATCTTAACTAAATATTGCGGATTCAAACCCGGTTGAGCTTCACGGAGTTTTCATGAGCTTAATCTGTTTTAATAATTGACTCATGCTCTGTAGTAAAAAAATAAAACATCGTGATGATATCGCGTCGGATAAATATACTGCTGCACGTGTTAATTAAGTCCCATTGGAGCAACACGGCGGAGCAAGCTTCAAACCTTCTCCTCCAGAGAAGTGAATGTATTTACCCTGTAGCGGGATGTTTACTAGCTAAATAAAACCGGAGAAATACATTTTTTCGGGATCGGTTTGGTTACGATACAAAAGAAAATAAACATTCTAGTTTAATATTTCAATAATCAGTTCTGCGAATTATTCGTAATTGAAAAGTTAAATAGCTATATAATATATAAAAGGTAAATGTTTCGCTGCTGGACTGGAGGCCTTTCTCTTCGAGGAGAAGGCTTGGAAATAATTCCACCACGCTCCTCTAATGATGATTGGTAGATGCTTATATGATAGAATTTAATTGAAAACAGCAAAATATATCATTTTGAAATAAGAATTAAGAAAATGTGTGATCCTCAAAGTGGATTATGATGCTGTAAAAACTTGCAGGCACATCAAATTAACCTTTATTGAATATATTTCTGTGAATCTAATTATAAAAGTTATAAAGCTATAAATGACTTTGGTTGTAGGAACGGTAGAAAGCCTATAATAAATGAGTAGGAAAATGCACCCTCCTTAAAAGAAAGCAATTTAAAAGGACAATTGAGAAGATAAAATCTCATTGAAACAATTTCGTCAGACAATAAATCTTGCAGTGGTCGCAATGGCGGTAAAGTTCTAGTATATAAATGAATATATATACTTGTACATTTTTTTAATAATAAAATAAAAAGGTATTCGTGGCTTTTCCCCATGGCGAGCCATAGTGTTTCAAGGGAAGGGTCCACAACAAAAGTACTTTTAATCAAACAAGAGATTACGAAGCAGATTAACGTCGTGCATTTTAAGAACAGTATGAATACGCGGAATGCGGTTTGTTGGTTTTTGTACGTTTAATTTTTATTTATAAATTTGATGCCCGCTGTTTATAGAAAACATGCAGTTTGAGTAATTCATTCTTTATCCACTCCTTTTCAATGCCTTGTTTTTTCATGTGTTTTTCGGAATTTCGAAACCTCGGAAGTAATGGAAAATGTCAGCTGACTCCGACAAGATATACAGGTGAACAATAGAAGCGGTTCATACTAAAACAACCAAATCCGTCGTTTTTCGGAAAAATGCATAATTAGCGTGTTTTCCATGTAAAAATTATCTCGTCGGAAAAATATTGGGACAAAAGACCTTGAGCGAATTTCTATCCATTATATGTAATTATACACTACACGTATATTCATGTGTATATCCTCATATGGCTCCTCCTCCACTTAGTTCATTCAGGGTCGAATTAATATTAACTGTTTAACTAATAATATTCAAATAAACTACACACAAATATAAACCAGCAACAGTATTTTAATGGATATTTATTTATTATGATATGTGACTATATGCAAATATTATGTACTAATAATTTACAAGCAGTTTTTTTTATCGAAAGTAAATATATAACGCTTATTGCATATTGAGAATCTGCCACATGTGTATCCATCAACCTGTATTGGAGCAGCGTGGTGGAATATGCTCCAAACCTTCTCCTCAAAGGGAGAGAAGGCCTTCTCCCAGCAATGGGAAATTTAAAGGCTGTTAATGTTAAAGTACATATTAAGCAATTTTTTTTTTATAGTGAGTTGAATATATATTTTTTTATAAAATAAATTAGCGGTCTGCCAAATTGGGCACCGGATGATAAATACCAGTGGCCATAGACATTGGCATTACAATTTAACCATTTCTTACAGTGTCAATGTGCAACCGCAACTTGGGAACAAATGCTGACTCACTTACCCTTCAAAGCACAACTCAATAGCACTGAGTATTGCTGCTTGACGGTAAAATATGATATCTGAATAAAATATAATGAGTGGGCGATACCCAGACGAGCTTGCACAAAGTCAACCGCGAAGTAATATAAATTTGTATTACACATTGCAATATGCAATAATTTATTTAAATATATGTTTTTTTGTTATTTATGCCATGTATTCTATTTTTATGACGTCATGATTTTATACATACTACTTTAAATTTTGATTGGATACATTTTATTAAGTCTTTTGTAATATGTTAATTTCTAATCGTGATGGACACATTCCATTATTTTAGAGATTCATTTTAAATCACATTTAGAGCGAATTTAATTCTTAATACCGTCAGAATATCATTGGAACTGCTTCGATTTTCAAAATTTCATCTCACGTTTCAACTGAGTGGGTGGTAAATCATCCCGATCCAATTTGCCCCATTCATTTCCGGACATAGGATTAATTTTCAAATATAGTAGTTTTCTTTTGCTAAAGCCAAAAATACGTACATTCTTCTTGAACATCAGGGACTATTACTAACAGTATTTAAAACGGGATATTTACCATGTTTTTTATTTTTATTTGGTGGAGCTCGATATTTCGACATTATCTACGAATGTCTTGTTCACGTGAATATTCCGTTTTAAATACAGTTAGTAATAAAAATAACCATGTTAATTTAAAATCTTAACAGGGACTATGTTTCAATATTTATATTTGTACTCATGGTTGAAAATTTACAAAGACTTAGAAAAAGGCATGTTTCTTTCATATTTTGACCAGTGGCATATATAGAATATACATAGGTATCGCCCACTATTATTTATTCAAACGCCAAATGAAACATTATTAAATACTTATTAAAGAAATATGATAAACGAATTGTTATATAGTCGTTACACCATGACCACTCACGGACCATTTTTAGGAGAATAAAGCTAATCTCAAATTATCATCTCTATTCCGACTATCGTCTAATATACCTAATGTAACAAAATAAATTGATGTAACCGATTTAATATAAGCCTATTTAGCCTTATAGCGTATTAGGGAAACACTTAAGTTTTGTATCCAAATTCATACCAATAAATATCGATCATGCTTACAGTTAGATCTTCTTAATAAATGATAATTTATTTTTTCTTTAATCGAGTCCTTTATCGATTTCTAACCCGATTAAGTTTGATGGCTACACTGTTAATTGAAAGGCTTTTTAAAGTAGGATGTGACATAAATAAAACAATACCTCACACGGTGACTCATTGATCTAATGGATAGTTGTATGGCTGTAAATTATCAGTAGCAACCCGGAGTGTGAAAAGTCGTAAGTCCCGCTCCTTGTAAAGTACGTTAGGCCATTTGTTCGTGCGTCCCTTTTAGGTTGTATCAGATTAGCCGTCCCATCTAATTATGAGAGTGCAATGCGTACAAATTTGTGTACATATTTTCAGCAGAGTTGGCTCGTGTCTCTTGAGAATAAACGCCGTCGCTAAAATCAGTCAAGAGGTCATCATAACAATTGTTATAACGATATATAGAAGCGAATTGTATAGAAATTTATGTGCAGCGCCATTTAGCGGCGAGCTATAAAATGTATAGCATTTTTAACACAATACAATATATTTACCTCCAATATTAAATTATTGAAAATCGTAATCATGTTTATTTTGTTCACTTGGGCAACTTTGTAGTAAAAACATTGAAATTAATGGTAAGAACATGCCTCATTACTTTTTCGTATAATTTATAATGGTTTATTAAAATTTTGTATTTACAATACACCTTCGTTAAAATAACTACTTGTTTTATCGTTTGTAATATTTTATTATAATTAAAGATTTATAGTTAAATAATTCACAGCTACATGCTTGTCGTATAAATTTCATAACACTTACATAAATCAACTTTGAAAATTCGTAAAATATATTTCGATTTGATTGAAAATATTGAAAAAACCATGTCAGGTGATTTATCTTTGAAATACGGATCGGACCAAAAAGACAATAAAAAAGTTACACTAAAACGAAATTTTCGTAAGAGCATATGATAGAACGGGTGAGTGTTGATTACTTGCAAACTAAATTCCGTTAATGCGTAAAAAATAATATATAAAGCTAATTCAGTGATAACCTTCTGTTGAACTTGTTCAAATATTTTAGGTTTTATTTTAATAAAATTTATACGGAACGTCAAATAAAACAAGATGCGCCGCTTGGGCCTTTTGGGACACCGGTGAGACCCGTGTCAAACATCGTTTGAGGCTATGGCGGTCACCGGTGAGTTGGGGTTGGACTGCGGATAAAATATTAATTACAAGGCACCGGTTATTAAAACTGTATAATAATAGTAATATATAATGTGTTTATTAAAACTAAAAGTACCAACCACCGACCGCCTTGAGACCGGACCGCAGTTTAAAAAGTTTTAAGCCTTCTTCTCAAAAGTGAGAGAAGCAAAATATTAATAAAAAAATACAAATTCTAGCCATCAAAATATTCATACAAGCCTGAATAAGCACAACGTCCGATTCAAATTTAAATACTTTATACTATACTTTCATTAACTCATTCCAGGTTTTTTGCATGTATGAAATAAAAATGATTGTATTTTGTTTTAGTTTGTATATAAATCTATATGCACATAATATGTTGAAAACGATTTTTCAATATAATATTATTACATTACATTTAATGTGATAATATTATTGTTATGTTTTAAATGCGAATTAAGCTTTATAGCGTCAAAAAGAGAATTCACTCACTTCAATATTTACTCTTTTAGAATGAGAGAAACGAAAGCATTCGTATTAATTTTCCATCTTGAGTTTTTTTGTTTTTCTCTTTTCTAATATAATAAATTTTATAAAATGCTTAACTATCTTGTTATTTAATAGGTCATAAATTAGTTGTTTTGTGTGTAAATTATTTTCTTACACAATGTTATTATTTATAAAAAAAGTCAGAAGCTGGTATTGACGCGTTTGTCGAGGTTAGAATGTTCAATTTTTTTTTTTGAATAGACGTTTTCGTGTTTAGGAGTTAAGTAAAACACTCCTAAATAAAATATTATAATATAAGAGAAATTAAATTATTTTTGGGACGAATATAATGATATTGTAGTCGCAACTAAAATACAAAATATTGAAAAAAAATATCGTATAAATAATCTCATAATCATAATAATGTGTTAAGATTATTTATATTTCAATTTTTAGTGCTGAAAAAGAGTAACTACTGAGGTTCTTGCCGGCTTTTATCGGTAGAATCTGCATTGCAAATATATATATAATCTATCGTAGCTTCACTTAATATAGTTTGTAAAATGACGATTCAAAAGTGCTTGTAAAAGCCTACTCGAATAAAGTATATTTTGATTTTGTTAATTTGATCGATTGGTTTCCTTTTATCATTAAGGTTCTTTGTAATGAATTATTAGTGTGCAATGCAAATCCTTTTTTCAAATTGAATACAAAAACGTCGACAAATATATATATTTATTATAAATTTTCAATTGATAATAAACTGATTTGACTAAATTACAAATAAAAAAGTTCGCATTTTGGAAAATATTCGAATGAAATCTAACTGACGCATCAGTTTGGGAAGTTGCGTGCCGCATAAAAACGAACGTTTAGTCATAAGTAAATCTTTGGGTGTGTAGAATAGCTTAGCTCAGTAAAGGAACGGTTGACTTTTACGACTCTCTGAGCATAAAGGATTCAGAAAATTGAAAAGATCAAGACTTCTTTTATCGTTAATTTATACGAGAAACGCAAGTTACATCACTAAGCAAAGAATTCAAGTTACAATTATTGTCTGAATAAACTATTAAAACTTTCTTGTTATGTATTCGTTATAACGAGCGCATAACTAAAAACTTAATGACTTTTATATCATTTAATGCACTAAGAAGTTTAGCGTTCTTTTATGAACTAGATAAAAAAATACGTGAACATCTCGGGACGCCTGGCAGAAGTGATAACTTAAGCTGTCCGTGCTGTGTAAATACGGCTAGCGTTGTGGATTAGAGTTCGAGAGGAGGAGTCTGCGGTATTCGTAAGAGAAAGGGAAGCCAGACAGACTGGAGTCTATATATAACGCGTTACGTAACGAAGCGGCTTACCCTCCCATAAGAAGTTATAACTGCAAATATATATCAATATACTGCAAGAAGTCAAAGCTGCCTAAAGAATTATAACCAAGATGACGGGATCAAATTCATGTGTTTTTCAATACTTGGAGTGCACTTATCGAAAGAGACTCTGATCCACACGTGTTCACTAAACTTGCAGTGTAAAAATATCAATCCGTGTTCTTGCCATAATATTTTCTTACGAGCCTATTTACTATTATCAAATATCTGCTGTGAGATAAACACTTTCTCTTGAAAATATATCTGGCGTAGACAATATACTGAGAATTTTATGACAGAAAATTCAGTAACTGGTTTTAGGCCGTTTATTTAAATTAACCAATAAATAAACAAGGCGTCGCTGAGTGCGAGGTAAATCGAGAGTAAATACTATTATGTCTGCTTTAAGTCCACGACCTTTTGTTAAGTTACACGTGTCTGTCTTCTTTTAAATCTTCCTAGGCGCAATACCTAACAAAAACCGCGCAAGTGCAAGTCGGAATCACGCACTCAGGGTTCCGTACCACCAGACCAGATTTTTCCTATATTTGTGCTACAAGATTAATTGCCAAATTTCTTAATTCTAGATCAACGCGAAGTACTCTATAGGTTTTGAATTTATAGGACATAAACGGCAATATAGTTTGATTGCGTAGACTTTATTGACCACAGTTCTCAGTATTAAGTGTTCATTTCTATTTTATACCTTTACGTGTTCCTAGGGAAATTGTCTTGACGAATAGACAGAAAGACAGACAGACACGAACAGACAGACCGACGGATAACGAAGTGATCTTATAGGATGATGAAGAAGAAGAAGGGTAGAAGTGATATTTTTCCTTTCGAGGTACGGAACCCTAAAAAGGACTACACAAATATATAAGACATTATTTGTTTCTATTCCTAGACCTTTCAAATGAGTTCATCCGTTGCATTAATGGTGCGAAGGGATATGTATTGAAATGTTAGAAAAATTTACATATTAGTGTCACTCAAGGGATTCCTCGAGTGTTGAGATATACATAAGTAATCTAATTTCTGGAAAATAGCTACTGAGTGTCTTGCTGGCTCGTCTCGGTAGACTCTACATTCAGAATAAGTAGTTTTACATACATAATTTACCTGTAGTTTTACGTGTTTATATATTTCGTTTTAACTTCGTATTTTATTTGAATGAAATATTATTAAATCTAGGAAAATTATAATTTGACAAACTTTGGAACTGTATTTCTAAAAATTAAACTGTTAAATGTAAAATTAGCTTCTCAAAAGTTACTTATAACAGTTAACTAGTTAAAAAGCGTCAAATTAAAATTAATTAAAACGATAATTATTTTATTAAAGGCAGTTTCTATATAAATTAATGATATAATTAACTTCGAAGCGGTTTTGACGACAAGATAAATTAATGTTGATGTTTTCCAACTTTACAGAATGATTATATTCTAATAATTTTTACTAAAAATTAAAACGAAATAAATATTTTAGTTACTGGGGTTCATAAATGTAACGATCTATTCTTCATATCAATAAAATATTAAACTATATATATAAATAAATATAAATAAATATAAATATTGGACAACATCACATACATTACTCTGATCCCAATGTAAGTAGCTAAAGCACTTGTGTTATGGAAATCAGAAGTAACGACGGTACCACAAACACCCAGACCCAAGACAACATAGAAAACTAATGAACTTTTTCTACATCGACTCGGCCGGGGATCGAACCCGGGACCTCGGAGTGGCGTACCCATGAAAACCGGTGTACACACTACTCGACCACGGAGGTCGTCTATATATATATATTTAATTTCATTTACATAGTCTTTCGAGATACAATCAAAGGTGTGTTGATGAGAAAAATATTAAAACTACGGTAAGTCTAAGAGTATTTGGTACTTACTTAATCTTGATTGATTTAATGAACTTCTCTATTTAGTATGTATATATTGCGATGAACACGAGCAATATAAGTCGCTCTCTTAATTTTAAACCATGAATAAATTGTAGAAGCTACAACACAAGTGTGAAAGGACTGTGCTACAAGTCTGATTAAACAACATGGGCTTAGTCATGTTTAGGGGACATTTGCTGAAATTGACTACCTGCCTAGAAACTGCTCAGTATTTCGTAAGAAATCGTTTTTTATTATAAAAATTTATTTAATCTCAATCTCACCCTAAATTACTGAACAAAATTTTGAAAACCTATTTGACAGATAATCGCATGATAACAAAATGAGTTAACTTCTAACCGATCACCGATCGCTTACAAATTTAGCCAATTTCAGTCATTTTGTTCCATTAACAGTAATATTTACACAAAATCCACAAAAGTGAAGTATGCTCGTTCAATTATAAAATTACGGCTCACTTAAACCAAAATAGTAATGTTCATTTTGATTTTCACTTCATAATGTCATAAAATGTTACCACCTACATTAACTGTTGAAGCTCTGAGTCATTAAATGCAAACTGCTCGTTAAATATTTAGTGTTTTTTTATGAAATGTGAGATAACATTTCACTAGAACTTATTGTATCAAGTTATACATTTTATAATCTTATGTTAATTCATTCCAGTTGTAAGAGAGGATTTTTTATACTTCAAAATTATCTAGTAAATAAAATTTTAAAATGATTGAAAGTTTTTTTCATATATTCGTAATTTTTCAAATATAGATATCGGTATTTAGAAGTGAAAGGCAGTTAATATCATTTTATTAAATATCTGTCGAATAAAAACGGTTAAATAGCGGAAGAAAGTTATATAGAACCCGACCTAAAATGGGGATATGGCCAATTTAGCTTCTCATAAATTTAAATACTTAAGAAAATTCGGTGAGTTTCTGAATAATGTTTCCGATTGAATATCTCATCGGTTACACGGTTATTTAATATTTTCGCAGCGATATCTTTACCTAAACTCAAGAATAACAAATTACTCGGTTACATTTAAAACATATTATATAAACTTATACCGCATATTTTTGCATATAAATTTGAAATTTATGTAATTAATTACGCAGTTGAAAAACTCGGTCCTTTTAGAAATATTGCAAAAACAGTCATTAAAAGTATAATACCACTCGCCTTGTTGCCTTCACTGGTGATAGAAAGGATGGTAAATTTTATGCCCAGAGTTTCGGAATTTCGATTCAACGGGGACATGCTGCTAGCGTTCTTGCCACCATTCCATGCGGTCATGATTTATACACTAACTATTCTTATTATATTCTTATTTATATATAGTTAAGGCCTTAATATTATTAATCCTTATGTAAATAAAGTTTTTTCCTTGGTATAGTTTGCTTGAGTTTTGCAGACGGACTTGCCAGAAGCCACCTACCTCTCCAACCGCCTTAGAATTGCTTTTCGTGGGTGTGAAAAAAACGGTGTTTCCTCTATATCTTGGAAGTTCTTTTGATGGTGATTGTTTATCTGTTACTACATAGATGGTTTAACTATTGAGTGCAGACTACTGTTGTTTTTACGGAATCGATGAGTTTAAATGGGGTGTTTTAGTATTCCGCCAGAGATCTTAGACAATTGGTTATCGAAAACAATGACTTAAAAAAATAACGCTTAGTTCAATATTACATTTTGCTAAAAAAAAGAGCCGCTATCCCTTCTGACCAAATATCTTCAAAACCTGTTCAGCGGCTTAGTCATGAAATAGCAAAAGACGCAGACGCTCGTTTCCCATTATAAGGGTTCATTTGTTTTATTCAAACAAGAGCTTTATAAAGATTTCATAACGGATTTTGAGATAAAATATTAGCGACACTTTCTTTCATTTCCTTCAGATGTTAAAAGGAATAAAATTCTTTGAAAAAATCTAAGTTGCGCGGGGAATATAAAAGATGCTATCGACACTCCGCGCTTTTGTGAAATCTAGATCTTTCACTGGCTATAAATCTGATGTATCGAACCTAACTGTTTATGCTTAAGAAAAACAAATGGAACACGAACATTTTGTGCATAACATAGTGCAAATAATATACATACTGCATTATTTCATACCATAGTTATTTGTGTAAACGAGATCTGTGGATTGGATTAATATTTTATGACATTGAACAAAAACTCACTTTTAGAAACATATTTACAAAAAACACCACTGAATGTGATTATTGAGTCTTATAAACGAGTAATTTATATGCTAGTTTCTAAATTTCATAGAAACGCTTTTATATTATATTATAATATACGTCAAATTATTAAAATATTTTAAAATGCTAGTATTTTGTCGTTGTAGAGTAAAAGATAATGCAATAAACTTGTTCATTTCAAGCACAGGTGGGCCGGTACATGCGCCAACCAATATATATGGTTGGCAACTAACCACTTAGTTGCCATTATATTTAAAAATAATAGAAAATTCAAATCGAGTTTCATGACGTAACCAAGCATTTAAAAAAAAAATCGATGCATGTATTCGATACATTGAGCTTCCCTGTCATATCACTCGTTGTACTATGACGATCTGAATCAATAATGGCCTTGATATGGGTTGCATTGACTTCGACTGGACGGTCAGATCGTTGAACATTTTTCAATGAAAAATCACCAGAACGAAATCTGGCAAACTAATTTCGACACTGCCTTTATTTCAAGGCTTCATTTCCAAATGTGGCACATAATTTCTTTTGTGCTTGCGATGCGTTCTTGCCTTTTCGGAAGTAATAAAATAAAATATATCTGAATTGCACGTCCTGTTCTTCCGTTTTTTAATTGGGATATAAACAAAACTAAAGCACTAATCGATATAATTTTTTTATTAAATTAAAGTTAGAAGTCCAAACAATACGAAAAAAATGTAGGTTAGATGTTTTGACCACGTTCAGAAAACGAAAGAAAGTGTAAAATCTACCTGCCCACAAAATCGGCAACTTTACTCACTCGGCACTTAGTTGCCAACCCTATAGTAAGTGTTCAATTGTAAACGTTGCAAATATCAGAAGAATAAACCCAAACCTATAGTATAGTATAACCTGTAGTAGACGGATTGGCCAATCACCCGAATCTAAGTGGTCACCACGGCCATGGCAATATTAACCATTCCATCGCCTATACGCCACCAATATTGGGAACTAAGATATTATATTCCTTGGGTAGGTATACCCAGACAGGCTTTCATAAAGCCCTAACACCAAGGACTTTAACGTTTACTTAGTAGCTTTACAGTCAATTTAATCCTGTTACATGAATATTCAAAAGTGCTTGAAAGAGCCTATTAAATCATAAACTATTTTGTTAATTTGATAGGTTTTATTTTAAGTGAGGCTATAAATTGGTATATTAAAATAAGTAACCATATTACGTACTAGCTTCACTCAAGAGACCATTTACCTTTTAACTGACCTCTTAAACGGTTTAGTTATCACTTTGTCAAACTAGAGCAGCCACTTTAAATGGAAGTCTACCGAACGCTTGTAATTAAAACTTTAATGTCAAATACTATATAACACATATATTTATTTGTGCATCAATCACGTGATACCTATGGAACGCATTGGTAGGAGACTATGACCAATTCCTAAATCGTCCGTAATACAAGAAATTTCTTGTATTCCGTTCCGTTCTAACCTTTATTTGAATACCTACATAATATTTTATATTTAATATATAATGTTGAACAGTTTATCTAACAATGTTTAATATAAATGTCAAATGCTTTTGACAGCGTAATTATCTATCAAAGTTATCTCAATAGTAACAGGGATGTGGGTTGTCAAATATTTAATGATACAATAATTATATTTTATTGGATATTTAACAGTATATTATTCAATGTATTTTTATTTTTTAATTTATCCGTGGTTATTATTTTTGTAGTGGTTTTAATTGCCTCACTAATTATGGTAAATTATTAATTTATAATACAATTATATTAATTAGGCCTTAATGTAAAAAAATCATATCGTATAAATAAATGTGTTATTTCATTACGTGAATGAAGTTTTAATAAAAAAAGATAAGTGCCTCACTAATTAAAATATCGTAAAACGTATTTACTTGCGTTTACGTAATACTTAACAACAAAATTAAGTATACATGAATTATTGTGGTATTTTTTTATTTCGTTTTACTATTATTATGATGCAATTTTTCACATCAATTTATTATTGTATTCAATTGAATTTTTAAAAGACAGACTGTTATGTAAATTGCGTTAAGGCCAAAGTCAGAGCAGAAACACTTGAACTGGCAAATGGCGCAAATAATTTTCCCTCATTTCCTCAACAAATTACATCTCCGTGTCATATGCTGAAACATTTGAGCGTTGTTACAGTAGAAAATAAGTCAAAGATCTTATTAACACTTCGAGTCTTCGCATTCGATAATAGCTTGGTGAAATGTAGTATTTAAATTTTACTAATAATAATTAATATTGTACATATCATACATTTAAAAAAAAACAATATATTAATAATTACTCTTTTGTTCAATTTCAATTTGATATTATTGAAGTAGATTCTTTTTTTGAATTTTCGGATTTATAGAACGTATAGAACTTCGCTAATGATGTCAGTGAAGAATAAAAAAACAAACTTTGGTCGACTTGTTTAAGAACAAATATGTTTGCCTCCTTCATTAAGACGCTTTATTTCGGAAATGGAAACTGTCCGCCTCGAGGCTTACGTTATAAAGTATCGAGACGTAGGCTTATTGGAATTAGTGACGTAATTTTAAGTATAATTTACTTTAGTTGAAGTATTTATTTCTTATATAAATTTTGTATTCGTTTATAACAAAAATTAAAAACATAGAATCAACATAAACAAGCGCGTATATATTGCTTGATACCTGTTTAAGCTACCATGAATCTACAATGAATTGTCGTTGGAAGTTAAGGATTTAGATGTCGCACAAAAACAATAAAAATAAATATTTTTCGTTCTTTAATCTGTCACATTTTCACTGTTGATTATAATATTATTAATTATATTATAAAATAAAGACAGTTTAAACATGAAAGCCTTTCTTTTTTAATATAGTATTTGGTCGAACTACAGACAGATATCAATTCAATGCAATCAAATCAAAAGAGAGGTGGATCAGGAAATTGTTTCGTTAGTTTTGTAATTGACTAATAGTTCCGCGCCAGAGATAGTATATCACTCAATAATTCAACAAAACTTTCTTTTAACTTGATTTTTTGATGCTTCAGTGAAATTCACTTTGAACGGATTCACGGCAATCAACTCACAAGGGATGAGAACAGGTGGGTCATGTCAGGGATTAACACATACCTACATAATAAAACAAGCCGTGTAGACCCAGCCAATTACAGATCTGTCGCGATCACCTCTATAATCTGTAAGATTATGGAGCGTAACTTAAATAATCGTCTCATGACATATCTTGAAGCAAACGAGCTCCTTAGTGATAACCAATATGGTTTTCGCAGGGAACGCTCGACCGGAGATATGCTAATATATGCCACCCACCTTTGGAGCGAGGCCTTGGAGGGTCACGGTGAAGCAATAGCCGTTTCATTAGACATTTAAAGGCCTTTGACCGCTTCTGGCACGAGGCACTACTTTGTAAGCTTCCAGCATACGGCATACCTACTGAGCTTTGCGGCTGGATATGTGACTTCCTGAGGAAACGGTCGATTCGAGTTGTCTTGGATGGCTGCTCTTCCGATCTAATGGCAATCAATGCTGGGGTACCTCAGGGATCTGTTCTTTCTGCGACCTTTGCAACGGAGAGTGCTCGAAGTCTCTTTTCGAGCTGATTGAGCCATCTCCATTCCTTTATCGGACTACTAGGCGCAGGCAAAAGTTTCATCCATACGTTGTCGACATTCCCAAAATTCGAACTAAACGGTTTGACAGCTCGTTTTTGGTGAGAGTCGCGAAAATTTGGAACGAGCTGCCTGGGTCTATTTTTCCTGATGAGTTGAACTCTGGAGCCTTTAAGAGTAGAGTGAACAGGTTTCTTTTGGATGGGCGTGTACCACCTTCGTCTTCATCTACACTTTCCATCAGGTGAGATTGAAGACAAACGCCTATTCCATTACAACTATAAAAAATATATCTTTCAATTATAATGCTATAAAACGATGACTTTATTATTATTTAATAGAAATAATTATTATCTGTACGGATATATTTTGTTATGATTTAAGTGAAGTTTTATTTAAAATTTTATTACAAATAGTTTTTCAAAATGTGTTTCGAAAATCAATTTAATATGTGCATATATATATATATATATAGCTTTTTTTGTTCTAATAGGAAAAAAAATCTTGAGTTTAAGCCATTATTAAAAATGCAGAATATAAAATTTATTCTGTAAGATGTATGTGACGGACAACTACCACTTTATTTGGAGTTGAAATATTTAAAAACTTGTCTAAGTAAGGCAGGGATTATTTAAGAAGAATGTTCACCGTTAGTTCAAAGTCTAAAGTAATTAATAAAGTAATAATAATAAAATTCAAATATATTTTTATTTTTAAATTTATTTGATAAAATCGTCAAAGGCATTAATTTAGACATCAACGTATTTTGTTTAAATGCATACTTATTATTATATCAGAGATGTTGTAATTAAAAAACGAAAGTGATATATTCGGTTACTAACTCGAGAAAGTCTCCTCGAGTATATAGTCAGCAACTGGAAGATTCCCATACATCAATAACTACTCGGAATATTTATTAGGACCAATTTCAATTAAATAAAAAAAAAATTGAAGTTCTTTATAAATTTCATGGCCTATTTAAAGATACACCACATATATTGGGTATTTTTTTCCTCTGCGGTGAAATGTATAATGTACCACCCCGCCTCGTATTATAATTTCAGCATTATATAACATTTATAGCAAACACTTTTCTGCATATGTATAGTCCCAAAAGTCACCAAGTAAATTACTCATGTAATACAGAGAGATGGAATCGAAATATAAGAGTTCCGTTTTTATCGCTTGGTTACGAAACCTAAAAGGGCATTCGGATACACTTCGAATACACTAAAATGTCCAGTAATAAAGTTCAGTTTTCAATTTACATCAATGAATTTTCAGGCTAACGATTTATTTCGTTTTAAAATCGACTTCGGTAATTAATTCGCGGCCACGCATTGGCTGCTTTGAACGGCTCCGTAGTGTTTAATTGGAAAAAATGTTGTGTAAATAATTTTGTACTGATGTTATTTGTACACAGTTTGAGTGCGATGTTGGGTGCTGGAGCATTAAGGTGGATTTGTTCTAGTGGATATTATTTTTGCCGTGCAGTTTTGTCAATTATGATATTGATTGGCAAAGACTATTTCTTTCGCCGGTTCTTCTCAGGTCCGAGGTGCTAAATTCCGAACCGGTGGTAGATTTTTGACAATCAATAAGCAAGTGTAAACACTTCTATATTGAATAAAGATTTTTGACTTTGACTTTGACTTTGACTATGAGAACTTGGAGCGCTTTTAAAATCGTTGGTTGGTTGCGTGATGATAAAACTCTTCGAAGAGATACTAGCATCCTATAATTTCTTTATAATATCGTTCTCATCTCATAGAAAAACAAAAATACATTCTCTAAAGAAAAAAATACTATTATTATCCTTATTATTATTTTTTAAGAACTATTTTCTAGTAGATTGATGGTAGGGCTTTGTGCAAGCCCGTCTGGGTAGGTACCACCCACTCATCAGATATTCTACCGCCAAGCAGCAGTACTCATTAATATTGTTTTCCGGTTTGAAGGCTGAGTGAGCCAGTGTAACTACAGGCACAAGGGACGTAACATCTTAGTTCCCAAGGTTGGTGGCGCATTGGTGATGTAAGGAATGGTTAATATTTCTTACAGCGCCATTGTCTATGGGCGGTGGTGACCACTTACCATCAGGTGGCCCATTTGCTCCTCGACCTACCGATACCATAAAAAAAAAAATATTTCAATAAAGCCAGTGTATGGCTAGCGCGTCACCATTATCATAGTTCAACCATTTTTTACAAAAGATTTATGATATACATAGAAATCTTCCTCGTTTATAGTTCTTTCTATTATGGAAAACCATATCAAAATCCATTGTATGGCTTAACTTTATGGGTATAAAGGGAGACAGACAGCGAGTTTGTTTGATAGAATTTATAAAAACATAACGATATTTTTTCAAAGATAGTTTCTTGCGAATTTAATTGCGTAACATTTTTGCATAAATATTGTAGACCCTCTGAGAAAACCTAGCGATATAAAATCCAGACAATTGAAATATGCAGCATTTTATCGCGAGAGACTATCTTGGGAATAAAATGAAATATTTGCTATAAGCGAGTGTAAATCTTTTCACTTGTAAATGGTGAGAAATGTAACTAACGAGCTAAGTATTCATATGCAAATGAATATGAAGCAATTTTATGTGTATCAAAGTGTTTTGATCATCATTTTCTAGTTTAATCTTTCATTTTAAGTGTATTATAGTAGTTATATACAACATGAACGCCTGTAAATTTCAAACTGCTGGGCTAAGGCCTCCTCCCTTTGAGAAGGAGGTTAGGAGCATATTCCACCACGCTGCTCCAATGCGGATTGGTGGAATCACATATGGCAGAATTTAGTTGAAATTAGACACATGCAGGTTTTCTCACGATGTTTTCCTTTACAATCGAGCACGAGATGAATTATAAACACAAATTAAGCACATGAAAATTCAGCGGTGCTTGCCCAGGCAAAAACTCATAATCATCGGTTAAAATATACGCGTTCTAACCACTGAGACGTCTCGTCTCATAGTTATATACTATGTGGCTTATGTTTTAATATTACAAACACAAACTTATTGCTAGTGAGATAATCGGTGTTATGCCGTAAGAATTCACTTAGGATCACACTCACGAAATGAAACCGCTGTGCGGTCGTATACTATTTTTTGAAATTTGACTTCCGTTTCTTCACTATTGTAAGGGGTTTTTATCCTTTGAATGTTACAAATATAGTTTTGAAAATGATGAAACGATCTTAGTGAATATATGAGATAGACTGACGCAGCCGTAAATATATCTCGTATTATCAGAATTTTATCAATTTTACTGACAAAAATTATTCGCAATTCTAGTTATGAAAGGACGGTTCTTCATTTTTAAAGAACATACACACATCAACACGCAACAGCAATACAATATAGGAAATTAGGATAGTGTGTATGTTACGCATATTTACTAATTACTTATTTTACACTGTTTTGTTTATTGTATTTAACGCGTCTCCCGTTTCAAATTCCATTGTGTGATAAGCGACCTCGGCATCTTGTTAATCTTTATTCATAAATAAATAATATACTACACTATACTAATATTATAAATGTGAAAGTAAGTCTATCTGTAACCTCTTCACGCTTAAAACGTTGAACCGGTTTAGCTGAAATTTGATATGGAGATGTCGGGCAAGGACGTAGCCTTATTTTAGACTATTTTTTTTCAATTCAAGGGGGGTAAAATGAGTGGTGACGTTTTGTGTGCGCCGTAGCCGTAGGTTCTGCTCGTATTAAATAATAAAAACAAGAATATGTATCAATCAGCTTATATACTATTGTTCGCTCTAGAAGGAGCGCGCCTTCAACTTAAATGGTTAATGATAATAATGATAATGATATTTTTTTATTTTATAGATTGACGGTCGAGCAAATGGGCCACCTGGTCATGGTTTCTATGGACGGTGGGTCCATAGAAAATAGCGCTGTAAGAAATATTAACTATTCCTTACTTATAGCCAATGTGCCACCAACCTTGGGAACTAAGATGTTATGTCCATTCAGTCTTCGAAACGAAACACAACAATACTGGGTACTGATGTTTGGCGGTAGAATATCTGTTAAGTGCATAGTACCTACCCAGATGGGCTTGCACAAAGCCCTACTACCATGAAAATATAATCTAATTTGTTTTGTTTTGTTATCTAATTCTTATATTAGTCATCTCACCCACACTAAGATATCCGGAAACGTCACTTACACCGATAATTTTACTCAAAGGCGTTTTCATAACAATGAACAGATATATAACAGCTACTATTATATATACGAAGCAATAAAACCACATGCCACATACACTATAAAGTACTTTAAAGCCTCGGGCATTTCTGATTCTACTGCGACTACTTTTACGTTGTATAATAGCAGTTCTGTGTATCCTGAAGCTTCACTATTACGTGATAAAGTACCAGATTAGATCTCGATTTATTATATCGACCCGTAAATCATGTAGTTATACAATCACATTTTTTGTACCTACATACATTGAACAGGAAGATTATAAGGAACGTTGTGAAGGATTAGATATATTAACAGTGTATAAATTTCCCACTGTTGGGCTAAGGCCTCATCTCCCTTTGATGAGAAGGTTTTTCGAGCGTATTCCACCACGCTGCTCGAATGCGGTTTGGTGGATACACATGTGGCAGAATTTCATTGTAATTATACACATGCAGGTTTCCTCGCGATGTTTTCCTTCACCGCCGAGCACGAGAATTATAAACACAAATTAATCACATGAAAGTTCAATAGTGCTTGCTTGGGTTTGCGCCCGCAATCATCGGTTAAAATGTCGGCATTCTAACCACCGGGCCATCTTGGCTCGAAAAATTAGATAGAACTTTAATATAATTTGAACTAAGAAGTTGGGACTTCTAACATATGTGTGTACCACTACTTTTGGCCGGCGGATTCGCCCATGCCTGTGCATCGTAATCTATGTAAATATATGTATTTTTTTATGCGTCAATCACGTGAAAACTACTGAACGTATCGGTAACAGCCCAATTGATGCCCAATTCGCCCGTAAATGGTTATAGACAATTGTTTTTTTTGTTTCAAAGATCTTTCCCCTTTTTTATTTAATGCCCAGCAAAGCTTGCGGGAAATGCAGCTATGTAGTTTCATCAATCAATTAAAAAAATCTTTAATCAAGCAGACTTATGTAATAGTCATTTTACAGAATTAAATTAAAATTCCACCGAAGAAAACCGTTAATAAACTCAGTAGTTGTATATTTTGATATTAATATTAATCGTCTTCTTATGAAGACTTCCTTGAAAACATTGAGAATAGTTCTATTAAGGTTAGTATATAGCCGAAACGGTTTACAGCTATCGAAAGGTCTTTTGGATGAACAGAATGACACACACAGTGAAACATCATGGTAAGTACCCTGATGTTTTACTTAATTGATTCAATTTTCAATATAACTATAACTATTATATGTAACTATAACTATATTGAAAATTTAATTAATATTCCAAGTGCAAATTGACGCCACAGTTATTGTTGTACGTACGTTTTATTTGCACCAGATGGTCAACTGCGGTAGCAGTAGATTATAAGGAGTATTATTATTCCAGTCAGGTGTCATATATAAAACGCACCTTCTCCCTCCGCCTCAATAGGCGCCACAGGGGCTAGGAGGGTTCTCAGTACCCCGGGAATCCCCCCTAGGAATTGGAGGCCCGCATAGGCGGGCTGACCGTCAGGGCGTCACGGTAGCATGCGAAAGCGATCCCGTGGCGCCCACCGATGAGACGGAGAGGGTACCGCTGGTTTTTTAGTGGGTATTCCGGTGTGTCGCTAACATCTTGGGCACCGGCGAGTCCCACATACCTCCCCACTTCCACGTGGGGGAAACGCGTAACGCGTCAAATCATTCTTCTTTTATTTAAGGACATAAAATTCTCGGATCTTAAGATAACGGACGAGATAACTTACAAACACAAATTCAGAAAGTGAAAAATTAGTAGTGACAAATACTGATTAAGTTTTATCGACTGGGCGTATCAAACGTGTAACTTTAATGATTGGAAATGAGTTTTAAATAAATACGTCTATAGTTCGAAAGTAATACGTCAATTAAGTGGCATTATACGAATTCGTGTACGTCATTATTTGTTTATCGCAAATAAAATCATTATATAACAATTTCCTTTTATTAGTAGCGTAACTAAGATATGATAATAAATACAGTTCAATTATTGCGTTAGAATTTTTGTTAGATTTAAATTAACTACGCATAAGATATACAAGAGTTGTGCAGGCCCGCCGGGATAAATATCATCCACACATCAGATATTCTACCTTAAGAAGTAATACTTAGTATTGAAGGGTGAATGAACCAGTGCAACAGACACAAGGGATATAAAATCTTAGTCCCGATGGTTGGTGAACGATGGTGCATTAGCGACGTAAGGAAATGTTAAAATCTATTAAGGCACCAATGGGCACATACCATCAGGTGGCTAATTTACTCGTCTGTCTACTAATATTATAAAAAAATATTCAATAATAATTGTATAATTTGTTCCTAGGCGTATCGCTCACGCTCTTCAGATATAACATGTTATTATTTTTTATGTAAAAGCAGAGGAAATTATTGGCCTCCTATGAGAGCTCGGTAACATCTGCATTATGAAAGGTGCATACCTATGGTCAATGACTCGCAGAACATGGGAACTAAGATGTTATGTCAATTCTGTATTAATGCTGGCTCACTCATCCTTCACCGAATAAAGTAAAGTATTGTATAACACGTATGACTAATAAATGATCATAATTTATCAAACAACAATATTTTATAACCAAGTCCCAGGTAAACGACGTTTTTACTAGCGTTTTATATGTACATAAAGTCTTAAATCCAATGGTTTGCAGTGCACTTACAACGAATTTAATTGTTACAATAATTTCAGTTGCCCGTACTGTTTTCATTTTTTTTTGTTTTAGTTAGGTGTGGCGGTTTACAATTTTTCTTATTTATTAACCATCAGTAGATCTTCTTGAAAGTCGTGGCCTACACTGACTATTTTTTTTAATGTTATATATTATTGTAAATAATGGTTAATATTCTCTGATATTTAAATTTATATGGGCAAAGTTAACATATTTGCCGTTGGCTATAAATAAAAAAAAACATACACAGAGTAGTATTCAATGAACGAAAACTTAGTCTTGTATTGAGCGGATAACCTCAGAAAGCTTCAAATATATTGGATATGTCTAGTATTTGCAACCATGTACCGTTATTTCTTTGGTCCATTGGGTCTGCAATTACAACAATAATATTTAGCAGTAAATACTGATCCAGGTTTCATTCGATTTGAAAGAACTTTGTTCATATCAAGTTTCCTTTCAATTATATTTAAAACGAACGTTATATTTTAATATATTTTATTTGAAAAATTAAAAAAATATATATTTCCAGCCATTTAATTAATTATTATCTAAAATCTTTATTTTTCTTTGGCAAATGTATAAGGCATTCGAACTACATATGTATTTGAATTTATAATCTAATGTGGCGTTAGGCATGGACACATGGAAAATTATGCGTCATAACCGGACAAAAACTATAAAGTTTTTATGTTACTTTGTATTTTAGTATTTGTTGTTATAGCGGCAACAGAAATACATCATCTATAAAAAATTCAAGTATCTAAATATCTAGGCTCATGATACAGCCTGGTGACAGACGGACGGATGGACGGATAGCGGAATCTTACGGAACTCTAAAAACCCTACGATTATTTCCTTATGGTTTCAGACTTCCTACTCTATTAAAATTTCTTCACGGTTCACCAATAAGACGTACGTGAAGTACGTGACATCGGGATATGGACTTCATAAAACACTGCAATCAAATTTTGAACATAGTGATGTATATACATCAAATTAACTATATTTCCAAATTGTTTCAGCATTATGTAAGAATTGCCAACGGTAATATTAATTTTTCATTATTCCCAGATGTTTTAGCATTTAACTTTTAATAGTTTACTTTACAAACAAAATATGTAATTATAAAGATGAGTTAATTAACGGCTACTTGTCTGTTAATTAAAATATGAAAATTAAATGAAAAAATACAAATTAAAAGATAAAAATAATAATGAACGGCTAATAGGGTATTCTACTATGTTTGAATAAATATTGCAAAATGTTTTCTCTAATAAAAAGCCACAAGAAATATATTTCGCCAAAATAAACACGCTTTCTTGCCATAAAATTTAATTAAATTTTAAACCTTTTTACTCCCGTAAAAACGAGGTTAGAACGCGTGCATCTTAACCGATGATTTCGGGTTCAAACCCAGGCAGGAACCACTGAACTTTCATGTGCTTAATTTGTGTTTATAATTCATCTCGTGCTCGGCGGTGAAGGAAAACATCGTGAGGAAACCTGCATGTGTCTAATTTCAACGAAATTCTGCCACATGTGTATTCCACCAACCCGCATTGGAGCAGCGTGGTGGAATATGCTCCATACCTTCTCTATTTAAACGTTAATTATAAATCACTAACGTGATTAAACGTAAAGCAACCGAATATTCGAATAATCTTAGAAGATAATTACAGTTTCCAAATCACGTGCAACGATTGTTCACTACGAAACGGGTTACTGGCGATATAACAATAAAATTCTGACAGCAGTTAAAATGAGCCAAATTCGAATCTAGAAACCATTTAAATATTTTGATCTATGTTTCACAATACAACTATTATTCATATTTATTGTTTATAACATACATACTTATATAAAGTAATAAATGAATATACCTATTTAATTTATCTAATGCGCACTTCTCATTAATAATTGTTTAGTAAATAATTGCACCCGTGAGAAGCCGGTCGAATCATTAGTAGAAATCTATTTATATATATATATATGTATATAAAATAACACGTCCTGACTGACTGATTCATCGCCGAGCGTAAACTATTAAAATAAGGTCTATGAAATTTAGTGAGTAGGATTGTTTTATTGAGTACCCACTGAGGAAGGATTTTTGCAAATTGTATCGTGAAAGTTTGTATGGAAGTCCGTTATTTGTTAAGTTAGAACCACGAAACTTAATTATTTGGATACTGCTGAGAAATGAGTAGATTACCTATTTAAGCGTTTCTGTTTATTCTATCCCTAAGGGGGTGAAATAAGGGTTGAAAATTTGTATGGTAGTCTGTCATTTTTAAACATGAAACTTTATTTTTGTGATAATGTTTAAAATGATTAGATACATATTTGAGTGTTTCTGCATATCCTGCCCCTTAGAGGGTGAAATAAGGGATGTGAGTGGTGAGAAAGGGAGATGAGTGAAGTGAGTGGATCTAGCCCAAGAAAGTCGATGCGAAAACGTATTAGAAACATCAAATAAATACTCACGGGTTTCTATATATAATGGCGCGGGACGAAAAAATGGGTCTCCTGATGTTATATAATAATCATCATATCATAGTAAGAAATATTAACCATTCCTAACAACACCAATGCGTCATTAATCTTGGGAACTGAGCTTGTGGGACACAACAATACTGAGTATTATAGAACCGGTAGAATATGTGATGGGTACCTTAACCTTCCTAGACGGGCTTGCATAATGCTCTACTACCAAGTAAATCTTGACTTTACTCATAAACTATTTTATTTAGCGGATGACTGGATAAACAATGTTGTGTCTTCGTCTTTCAAATATAAAATCAATGATGACAGACAGAGAGAACTCAGTGTATAACTAAACACTCACAAATTTTCAATAATATTTCTTAGCACCTATGATTGATTGCTCAAAGAAATAAACATGCGATATCAATATACTTTTATTATTTTTTATTAAATAGAAATATTGATGTTTTTTAACGAAAGCCCGCGATGGTATCGTTATACACCTACATAGTATGTAGACGTAAGTCAACGGGTTCTATTACGCAAATAAAGTGTTGTTTTTTTTAAAACATTACGTTTCATATAACTCCATTATAGTTGGAAAAGTGAAGTGGATTGAGTGAATAAAAAAAACAAAAAAAAAACAGTTCCACTATGTTTTTGTTGAAACAATAGAGTTGCACAGGCCGGGCCTCGGTGGAATTTTTGCTTTTATTATTTTATGATATCGACTTCGCTTCGACTTTCGTTCGAACTGTATCAATGAATAGCGTGATATTATTTCCAAACTAACATACGGCGTCTGTTATAAGTTAAGCAAGAACACACAAAATGAACATTAAGAAACTTCTGACCAATAAATATATTACAATCTATTATACTTTCATTGCGAGTATTGGCCTCAAACGCGATTCGCTGTAAGTTGGATATTTATATATCAGTAGTAAAAACGGGTAAAAAAGCCTCAACTGCAGTATGTATATCAATCAATGTGTCATTGTATGTATGGATCCATAGGCCTATGACACTGGCTCACTTACACGGTAAAATACATTACATAGTATATAAGCTATTGACGATATTCAGGATCTGATAGTCTACGCTGGTAGTAGCAGCTCAGCGGGCCTGCGAAAATAGTCTTCAGTCCTCTTTAAGCGTTTACGTGTAAAAAATGTAAAGCTTCTAAAATTGAATACAGAAAATAATTTCTCGGTAAAATGTAAAACAAGTACAATCAACAGTTTCTCCTAGAAACTCTTATGGGATACACACTTTTATTCAATAAATGAAAGTTTATTGTATTACGATATTTTCCTTATTAAAACAGTATAATGTAGATTTTACCAGAGGAACTGACAGGAAACTCAGTAGATACCCTTTTCCAGTCAATCGCATGGAAATCAACGACTACTCACTCCATACATTTTTATCGTAATTAAAAAAAAAACGTCCTTCATCCTACGCGCCTTATTAATCAAACTTCTTTTTTTTTACTTTTGATTGAAATTTATTAATTAGTGTTTGTACATACTAAAGTTTGATAAATTGGTTCACAGACCGCGCCGAGATTTTCATAACATTTACTATTATTTTTCCGAATATCATTGGTTATCAGACTGCAGCCATACTAGCTGCAAGGCTGCATATAAATACATATTAGTAAGAGTTAACGATAGAAACAAAACTCTAGCAGTTCCAGCGAGGCGAATAAATATATATTAGTAAGACTTAACAATTTGTACAGACTGAGCCAATTACACATCCAATATAAAATTAAAAGAGGGTTTCCTTGAGCTCCGCAGGTTTTGTGAAAAGGGAAAGAAAGAGCCAAAATAATTACCGGGACGAGTGATAACATCTATACTATTCCTGTTGGCAGTGAATTGACAACAGCTTACCCAGTTTTCTCCACGCTAATCTGTTTATAGACGGAGGAAATTAATCATCTTCAAATCAATCAATGACAAATTTTACTGCAAATATTTTTGTGATATATTGGCGTTTTTCATTGATTATGTAATTAAATATTAATCATAGAGAAATATTTTTGAAAAAAGAACTTGTAGCGTACGACACTGTGTTTATGGATAAATCAAAATCAATTCCTACTTTACTAATAATTGTTGATATAATTTTAATGTATTCATATTAAAATCTCTTTGAAACAGAAGGATTACTTCAGTTATATACATAGTTAACTATAAACATAAACATTAGGGATATATTTGTAATTCTAATGGAAACAAAATTATTGTAGCTCGACTATGAATTGTTATTCAAAATTTATATGTCTATAATATATTTAGTATTATAGACATTTAACCATTAAAGGAGCCGAGATGGCCTTATGGTTAGAACGCGTGCATCTTAACCGATGATTTTGGGTTCAAACCCAGGCAGGCATCACTGAATTTTCATGTGCTTAATTTGTGTTTATAATTCATCTCGTGCTCGGCGGTGAAGGAAAACATCGTGAGGAAACCAACATGTGTCTAATTTCATCGAAATTCTGCCACATGTGTATTTCACCAACCCGCAATGGATGAGCGTGGTGGAATATGCTCCAAACCTTCTCCTCAAAGGGAGAGGAAGGCCTTAGCCAAGCAGTGGGAAATTTACTGGCTGTTAATGTAACCATTAAAGATCGAATTAAAGGAACCTCTAATAAACAGATTCAGAAATAAAATACAGAATATTATTATTACTTTAGTCAGTAAAATAATATATTCTACAACGACTTGGGTCCTGATAAAGATCTCCTGTAAGAGATAAATATTCTAGAATACACTTCAAATACGTAAAGCCCTTTTCTCATTATTCGTTTCGGATTTCTATCCTATCATATTACGAGTGAGAAAGAGACAAAATACTTCAGTATTCGTGCACGAAACCGTGTACAATGTACTTATATATCATGTGCGATTTGGTATGTCTTCAATGAGAGTAGCTAAACCCGACCAGGAAGACATCATTATTAATATAATAAATGCATATGCTTCAAAATTGTATTATAAAATATATTAGTAATTTTTTAATGATATTTTTGTTAAATAAAGGGTATTCCATAATACCAATCCAACTTAAATTAAAATTTATTAGTATCATCGAATATATAACGATGAATGCTATATATTTTTTTAATTATTTGCAACATATTTAATACTAATAAATAATAATTATACTTCGTAACACGCATTAATATATATTTAAATTAAACATGTACACAAAATATATAAATTGTACCATGTAAAAAGTAACAGCCTGTACAATTGCCACTGCTGGGCTAAGGATTCCTCTCTTCGAGGAGAAGATATCCACCTTATTCCACCACGCAGCTGCAATGTATAGTGCAACATGAAAACTAATTTTACAATATTTTACAATTATATAGTATCGGAAAATTAGTGGCGTCAGTTTGAAGCTAATTTAAACAAGTTTTAATATTTGAAATGTATTCACTGAAAAGTGAAACACTACGGTAAGTTTTATCGGCAAGCACAATGTGAATCGTGAAATGTTACAATGCCAGAAATTGATTTCGATGTAACGGAAGATTTCCGATTCAAGAAAGAGTTGTGATTTTTTTCAATCGTAACAACGGAGATATCAACACGAATATACAATCGATTTTTTAGTTGATTTATTTATTAATTTTATCACCGCTTTGGATCGTGAAAAGTCGCCGTAACGTATCCGGTCAAAACGTCTCGTATATATTTCATTGTTTATATATAAATATATTATTTAAGTATTTCGTTAACATTTTATTGGTACATTCAAAGCAATGTACGCGTTGTAAAAGAAAATCAAATCGTTGCTGTTTTACTGTTACTAACTCAACTTTATTGCGTAGAATTCTTTGGCAAATAAACAGTTACTACCTTATACAGCTACTCAATGATGTTTATGGCGTTTTAAAGTTGACTGTATACATCCTTTTAAATTAGGTTTCTTTTGGATGACATTATCATTAAATGGATCATCAAACGATCACATTTTCAAAATATTGATCAAATTACGTTCTTTATTTAAATTATATCGAGATATTAAGCGCTTGTGTTATGACCGTGTTTAATGTAATTGTCAAATATATATATAATATGAGTTTTGTTTTATTGTTCACAAATTAATACCCTAGTTAGCTAACTATCTGTAATTTTATTTTAAGCTTTAAGTAAAATTACAGGTTATTGCTTGGCAGCTGTCTTAAGTAACTATAAATAAAACAACCAAATGAAGCCATTTCGTTCTCACTGTGTATTCGTAGTAGTTTTTCCTCGAACATTTACAGAAGCATCTTTGAAAATATGGATTAAATTGTAAATCGTTAATGGTGATTTTTTTCAAGCGAACGCCTGATGTTCGCTCTTTTTGAACCAGTGTGTTTTTTGCATATTGTTACTTATAATATATATACATTTTTATTATAATGTTTATAAGTACAAAGTTGGCAGATTGACAAATGGGCCCGCCGATACGTTACTCTGGGTCACTCACCATTTAAACAGGAACAAAACAAATAAGTTACTGTTACTTATTTATAAACTATAGATATACTACCGGACAGAATAGGGTGAGCGGAACGGACATAAAAAATTGCCTATAACCACTTATGGACGACTTCGCGACGATTAGTTACAGTCTTAAACTATTACGTTCAGTAGTTTTCGCGTGATTGACGTAGAATGAAAAAATATCATTATATATACATATACATATGTTGTCACTGGTAGTTATTTCAGAGACCTGCAACTCTTACATAAAAAATAAGTTTATAATCTGTTAGTTTCTTGACATTATTTGATTGAAAGCGTTTATACTAAGCTGTATCCATAATACGCCACATGTTTTAAATCTTTGTCTTAAAAATAAAAACTATCGTAAAATAAAAGGTCATATGGTAGTATTTACAAAGCTACTTTTATTAGGTTCGGTGAGTGATATTAGGTGTGTCTGTAAAGAAAATCTCAGTAGTTGCCCGGCGATTGGCAATATTTACACTCGCCTTCCTCGGAAAGTACGTAAAGGCGTTGGTGCTGTGGATGCACTGTTTTCAATCGAATCTCTCTCTAAAATATGTACTTTGGTCTTAAGATAAAATATTTTTAGTTTTAATTTGGAATCTTTTTAGATTACGTTTTAAAGTAACATCAATATAATATATGAAATAATGTAGGATTTAAAATATAGTATTATTGGTCGAAATTTAATTATGATTAATTTACTCTTTAAATTTTAGCAAAAATCTTAAGTGATTAAATATCGTTAAAGACATAATGGGTCGTAAGGGATTAACTGCGCTTTACGTTTCAGTTTAATGTTATTCGTTATCAATTTAACAAGTAGTTAAGGAATAAAAGTATTATTAACATCAAGTATATGTAAATTTTGTGAGACTCATATTATTAGACAAGGTTTCCATATAATAAAGTTTGATTAATTATTTATATATTAGGCGGATCCTGCTCGGCGGAGACGACGAAGGCGTTCATTGACGTCCTGGGCTTAAAAGATAGGACATGACCCTGGGGCCATGGACGAGTGAAGTAGGGGCTTCTTGTTTCCTATTTCAGATGGCCCTGAGAAGGACCTGAGAAGGAGTGCCCGGGGGCGCAACCACCGTCGCCCCCTGAGGAGAGCTCCGTCGAGCCACGAGTGGAGCACTGCATGGTAGGGGCCGCAGAAGCGTTATATCGACACGATCCCGCAGCCTCTCCGACTGTGCCGAGGATTCAGGATAACAACTCCCCTTTTTAATAATCATAATACAGACACTTATCTCCGATGCGTGCGTAGCAAGAATTAGTATTCTTAGAGCAAATAATGTCTATGGGCGGTGTTGATCACTTCATCAGTTGGCCCGACTGCAATTTTTCAATATTGTTATTGAGTCAAACAGCAGTAATTAAATTTTGCTGGGCTATTCTTCGCTCGAGAAAAATGTATATATTTAATTGACTTCGTTTTTAATTCAAAACATGTTGGTCTATATAAAGTGCATGTTACTTGAGACTTTAAAACAAAGTTAAACTTCGTTATCGATCCACTAATGGATAAGATCACATTCCAGTAAATAGAAAATGTTCTTTATTTGTAATGCAGGGTTTACCCGGAGCTGGTCGAGACGAGGAACCGCGGCGACCGTCCAGGGTCGGCGGTAATCGGGTGGATCAGGGCTCTAGCCCAGCAAGCCCTGATCGATCGATGGGAAGAGGATCTGGGGTCACCCACGGCGAGCCTGGCGACAGTGGAGGCGATACGTCCCTACTTGAGTCGCTGGGTCAAGAGGAAAAAGGGCACGCTCACTTTCAGGATGACACAGGTACTTACCGGGTACGGATTCTTCGGTAAGTACCTGCACGGGATAGCGCGGCGGGAGGTGTCACCCTCCTGCCACGAGTGTGGCGCGCCAGTGGACACGGCGTACCACACCCTGAGTGAGTGTGCTGCGTGGGGCCTCAGAGGTATTCCCTGGCGGCAACTATGGGTGGAGATGTCTCGTTGCCGAGTATTGTCAACGAAATGCTCGGTAGCGAGACGTGCTGGTCGGAGATGCGCTCCTTCTGCGAAAGCGTCATGTCGCAAAAGGAAGTCGCGGAGCGGGAGCGGAAAGCGGATGCCGCTGCAGACCCGTTCCGTCGAAGACGACCGGGGAGGAGGAAAAAGCGTTATGCGCACCTTCTCCTCCAGCCTCAATAGGCGCCTCAGGGACTAGGGGGTTCTCAGTTTCCTGGGAATCCCCCCTAGGAGTTGGAGGCCCGTATAGGTGGCCCGACCGTCAGGGCGTCACGGTAGCATGCGAATGCGATCCCGTGGCGCCTGCCGATGAGACGGAGAGGGTACCACTGGTTTTTTAGTGGGTATCCCGGTGTACCGCCAACATCTTGGGCACCGGTGAGTCCCACATACCCCCCCCACTTCCACGTGGGGGAAACGCGTAACACATTTTTCCAGCGAAAAAAAAAAGGGGTTTACCCGGAGCTAAGCCTTGGTGCCGCCCCATCAATAATTTTGCAGCCAAATATTAATATATCGCGGTCTTCTGGTTTGATTGATGAGTGATACCGTGTTGGAACATTTTGTATCTCATGGCTGGTAGTTTATTGACTTTATACTTCTTACTGTGTTAGTGTATGAGTGTATGTTGCCATTGGCAATCAGGTGACCCATTTCTAGCTTCATGGCTCACCAGTTCTAAAATTAAAATAAATATTTATGTTTCTCCAGTATGATATCTCACACAGTGCTATGTTTTATTAAAATTCTACCCAAAGGTAACAAATTGAGCATTTTTCTTTAATAATAGAATACTTGTATACATACATTGTACATTGTCATTAATTATATAAATATATTGTTTGTCATTTGTCTTTCTAAAATAAAATATATTTAATAAATTGTTATTTATAAATACATACAGCGTCGTGATAATAATAAACGTCAATATAAGAATATAAATTTGGACGGAAATAGAAAACTTAAACGCGGATCGAAGCCTCATTAATTTCTCATGCCTTATTTTTTGTTGCAGAAGGAATTGAATTATTTGGTCGGAGACACAATGCGAACCGCGGGACGTTAGTGAGGTACGGTTGACAGAAATTACTGATTTATTAAAAACGCCATTGAATTTTAATCATTTTAGCGCTTACTGAAAGAAATTGATTTGGCATTTGGAAAAAAGACTAAATAGATAGAAATTTTCCTCCTTTAAATTTGTCGCAGTATGTTTTTGTTAATAAAAATGACATCACAGATTATAAACAGTAGTTTTAGATTTGTAGATACATTTGAAGCTGGAGACGATTGTATCTAGCTGTTAGGTCGTACATGTACTCAATATTTAAGTTTATATTACGCTGTGACACAGCTGTGACCTCTTTACAAACCCTGCACGCCAGGCAATAAAATCTCAAATATTAGAAAACACTACATTCGTGAGAGATTTCAATTAGGTGTGTCTAGTTGGAATAAATGGAAAGATTTGAGGTGAAAATTGCGGGTTCAAGCCCGAGCTTATGATTGACGTTGTGCTCAGCGGGGGTTTGATGGAATTCTATTACATATGGTCCTAGTAGTCCGCATTGGAGAATACTATTTTTTTCTTGTTTCATCAAGCGTATAAAGCCCTACCACCAAGACCACAGCACGTGGTGGAGTAACTTCAAACCTTCTCCACTTAGTGTTCTTTATCCAGCTGTGAATAATTAACTGGCTTCTGCTATTTGTATAATATGTATTTAAACCTTTTCCAAGGCTTATTTGGTATTCATTTATTAAAAGAAAGACGTGTTTATTAATCGAGCACTTACTTCACACTCGCCGAGGCAACAACGAGGGAAGTTGGATAACGAATGAATATATTATGGTGCCGCCACGACACCTCTCGACCCTGCTAATACGGTTTTTTTATACGCAATTCAGCGCTGTCAATTCTCGTTCCCACGTTCTGTCTTCAGTGAAATGCGAAAAAATATTTTCTATCTATTCGGAAATTCCTTCATTCCGTTTACCGAGATTAGATCGAATGATGAAACATCTGATTTTTGTTTCCCCTCTTATCTTCTCTCTCTTTCTTTCTCTTGGTAAAAGTTATTACATATACATCGACTAAGTAAGGACTCAAAATTTCATTGACTATCAACAATCTATTCGACAGAGACTGATTGCCATCCGATATCTGTAGACCAGGACGACAAATCAACGTCAAATTTAATTGTGCTCATCTATTGCGTAATTTGTTAACGATTACCACTTGATAGTGGTCGAGAAACCCATGGCTGACTTGTTGAGATGCTATTTTACAGTAAGTGGCTAGTTTATAAGACTGCATATCCTGACATCTTGGGTTCAAATCCTGGACGAACCAAAGCACGTAAAATCGTCGGTCCTGGAATTGGTTTCTTTCGTTTTATCTTATCGGATTTGTCTTTTCATTGGTTCATTAAAGTATCTTGTATCTGCGCACACCATTAAGCGCTACACTACTTCTTACGCGGTTATTTGATAAGTTAAAGATAAGGGAGTACTTGCGAATGGTCACCTAGCTCGAAATCTATCAGAAAGATCAATTCTTTCTATTATGCTTATCTTAATTAAAAAATATGTACTAAAATAATGTTTTTACAAATTTAAGAGGAAATGTTTTACGTCATATAAATAGAAATTATAAATGGAATTTATATATTGTATTAAATGTAATAGTTATGCTCTATCAGAGCGTAACAATTACATTTAAATTAAATTAAATACAGTAAAATTGTTGCATTGAATAAGTTTCCACTTAAATTATAAACGATCAACATTTACTTGTCAATTATATTTAATTTAAATTGAATTCAAACATAAAATTACATCCCGAATGATTGACAGTGATATTAACAGTTTTCAAGGTGTTTAATTATATAAAATAAAATACATCCGAACTGTATTTCATACCATTTCATTGAATTCAAACCATTATAATACAATTCAGTATTCGTTTTATAAAATACTAGATGTTACCCGCGGCTTTGCTCGCGTAGAATATGAATATATTTACAAATTAACTTAAAATATTATGTTGCTGTGAAACCTCTGTGTATACCACATTGGTGTGTATTTCAGCCCTTAGGGTAGAATGTCCAGATCGCTTAAATGCGCATCAACTAATTTTTAATTGGTAGCGCAAAAATAAAATTTCGAGTTTCTAACTTCAAAATAACGGACTTCCAGACTAACCTATATACGAAATGTCAACCCCTACTTTTCCCTTTAGGCCTAAAATATCAAGAAACGCTTAAATACGTATCATCTACTTATTTTTAATAAGTAGTCCAAGCTTTCATGCTTCTAACGTCAAAACTGTCGGTCTTCCAGACTTACCTGTATACGGAATGTTAACCCAATTTCCCTCCTTAGGCGTAAAATATCCAGAAACGTTTAAATATGTATCAACTCATTTTTAATCAGTAGCCCATAAATAAAGTTTCATGCTTTTAACTTCAAAAATGACGGACTTTCAAACTAACCTATATAAGAAATGTCAACTCCTTAGAGGTAGAATATCTAGAAACACTTAAATATTTTATTTTATCGTATTTAATCATTTTAATCAGTATCTCAAAAATAAATTTCATATTTTTAATTTAAAAAAATGACGGATTCCCATAAAAACTTTCAACTCTTATTTCACCCCCTTAGTGGTAGATTATCTAGAAACGCTTAAATAAGTATCTACTCCTTTTTTATGGCATTGATTGGCGGACGAGCATATGGGCCACCTGATGGTAAGTGGTCACCACCGCCCATAGACAAAAGCGCTGTAAGAAATATTAACCATTCCTTACATCACCTATGCTCCACCAACCTCGGGAACTAAGATGTTATGTCCCTTGTGCCTGTGATTACACTGGCTCACTCACTCTTCTAACCGGAACACAACATTAATGAGTACTGCTGCTTGGCGGTAGAATATCTGATGAGTGGGTGGTACCTACCCAGACGGGCTTGCACAAAGCCCTACCACCAAGTAAATCATCAGTATATATAATAATCAGTATCCCAAAAATAAAGTTTTAGTTTCTAAGTTAAAAAATTACGGACTTCCATACAAACGTTTTACCCCTATTTCACCCCTTTAGGGGTAGGATTTCCAAAATTCGCTACTAAGTGGGTGTCGTGATATGTTAGTTTTTAAGTGTACAGCATAAAATATAAGTTTTATGCTTCTAGTTCTAAAAATGACAATACTTTCAATAGCTTACTACCTCTCACTCCACTTTTCAATCCTTTACAGCACTTTTTTCCAAATAAGAAATATCCTATGTCCTTTCTCAGGCTCTAGAAAATTTGTGTATCAAATTTCATTTAAATCGGTCCAGTAGTTTTGACGTGAAAGCGAGACAGACAGACAGACAGAGTTACTTTCGCATTAATAATATTAAGTAAGTATAGAAGTATGGATTGTTATGAAAATAAATATATCAAGTGTAATGTCGGTGTGTATTGTGTATGTATAATATATTATTACATAAATAATAAATAAATATTAAATAGAATATTACATTGTATTTGTGTAATTGTATAGTGTAATAAATAAATATGATAAATTAATAAACTAATTATAAACACATTAATAATTCACCTACATAGCTAATAATGTGCGAGTGGGACTCATGGACCGAGGGTTCCATATACATATTTATATATTACATTTTATAAGTATGTAAATAGCTCATAGATCTACCAAAAGGGAACGATGCTTGAAGATATTTCCCTTTTTTCAAGTTTTTTAATTTTTCAATGTAAGCAGAGCCCTGCTCCTAAGCAAAACGTACGCAGGGTGAGATCAATTTATATTGGTTAAATTTATAAACAAATAAAAAATAAATAAATCATGATTTTCAGTTTTTTTTTATTTTATTGTGCTGTAATAACTATCTTCATGCCAAATTTTAAGTTTCAAGGACTACGGACTTTCAAGAAAAAAATACAATTCCCGTTTATTCCCTATCCCTTGGGAATTCCGAAATATCCTAAAAATAGTTTTTAGTTGTTGTTATAACCTACTTGCATGCTAAATTTGAAACCCCTAATATAGTATAATATTATAGTTACGGAGATAGAGCTACTTTGGTTCGAAAATATAAATCCCATTTAGTCCCTATCCCGTGGGAATTTTGAAAAATCCCTTCTTATTGCACCTTTAGGATACTCAAGGTATACGTGTGCCAAATTTCAAGTCTCTAGGTCCAGTGGTTTAGACTGTGCGTTGTCTGTCAGTCACTAATTTATTTGAATTTGTTTTGATTTATGTGAATTACGCCTAAAATACTGTTTTTAAACTCCCCCAGTGCTGTTCATGCTTATCTTAGTAGAACTGTTTAATCTTATGTATGAAATAAACAAATACAAATTCACCAATATTTATCATCTCATTCATTTGTAAGTAATTTTTGTGTGTTAGTTATTTAATTTTTAACACAATATAAAAATCCCACAGCTGGGCAAATGTGACCTCTCCAGGTCCTTGCAGTACGATTACGACATGTGACACAATTTCATTTGATTTTATCATAGAGAATTTCTCACGATAGTCTCCTTCACAGCTAAGCACGAAATGAAAAAACTCTTGTTTGTTTGTGTAAAATTATTAAGAAATGACTAACACATGTATTACGTTAAAATTAATGTAAAAAGTCGGTTGAATATTATGATAAAACGAATGTTTTCATTTAATTAATCTTTCTAACATATTGCAGTGAACGTGTGCTTCAGCCGCCGAAGATTCCAAAACAGACTTCTCTTGATACCTGATTATAACTGCTCCATTGATTCGAGAACGGATTCGAGAGCCGAGATAAGATTGATGAGATATCGATGTCTCATAGAAATTGTAGTGTTCAAATATATGGGAGTAGTGGCTGTTCCACGCGACTCCATCGACGTCATTTATGTCTATACACCCAAATCCCAGCATCATCTGACTGGTCCTTCTATAGGTTTGTGCTGGCCAGCACATTATCTTGGCACATTTAGGATCTTCACGTTACGGAGATAAAAAAACTGAGGTGGATGTGCGGAGTAACGCATTCAACTTGTTCTTTCGAGGCAGTCTCAGGGTCCGTGACTTAGCGGATCAGCTCCAAGAGCGTCGTGTGAGGTGGTATGGCCATGTTACGTCGACCTATGGACTATGTCAGAATAAAGTGCCTTGATATGTTTGTCCTTGTAAGTAGGCCTCCGGGCGCCCAAGGAAGCGATGGCTGGATGCCATGAAGCAGGACATGAGAGCCAATGGACTTAAACAGGATGATATTTAAATTGTCATAGCGTTTGATCGGTATAGAAGGCGATATGCTATGCTATCTATCGGACGAGTGGACAGTGTAAAATGATAATCGGCCAAACAATATAGAAGTACATTAACTTGAAAATTATATAGTAATTAAATTTTATATATGAGAATAAATTACCTATTTAACATATATTTTGGCAATGGAGACAAAGATTAAATATCTTGCTAGATATACGATCAGTTAAAGTATTTATGAAAACTAACATTAATTTTTTATATGGAAATGGGCATAATCTATGATATTAGAGCCGTTGTTTGTATGTATTCAAAAAAAATCTAATTATATATATTAATACAGGAAAGCGATCTACCTACATATTTCGAGGACTTTGCGCAGCACGGAAAATTAAATACACATTGATTTATTCGTACGTGAAGTACATTTAATGAACAGCTGTTATAAGGAATTACAAATATTTTTTTTCACTCCTCCATTTCACAACTTACAACTTCTGTTAGGAGTGGGGACGACAATAACCCAAGGGTTCAGGATCGTTCCTGTGACGTTTTATATCGCTAGGCAGCCCTTAAACCGTTGCACTATTGACGCTCTAACAACGAGAATTTTAAACGACTCCTGGTTATTGGGAATGAAAAATTTCAACTCGATCAGCTGGAGTTATTACATTACGAAATGTATTATAATTTTTATTTTAATTGTACATTTCTTCATAAAAGTGTGATTGCATCGTATTATAATAAGTAACAAACTATTTTCTTGTCACTTGTATATGATAGATTATTCGCAATATTGTGTAGTATATAAAATATTATATTATCAATCAACAACTATAAAAAATAATTGAATATCATTGAATATAAAAAAATACATTTCCTAGCGCATAGCTTAATTTTCCTATAATAGATCATTATTTAAATAAAGTCTTGCATTTTGAATTAAGTGGTCTGGAAAAAGATTACCAGACTGACGCTGAGAAATACATTATAACTCGAGAAAATCTACGAACCTCCTTATCTGTCTATTCTGTTGAAAATTTTCTTCAGTTAAGTAAATTTTTATGCTTTCAATCTTAGGTTATTACTGAAGAGTATATATTGTAACCATTTATGGTATTGTACTATATTTGCTACAATTTTTAAATACTATGATGAATCTGATATTAATATGTACGTCATTTTTAATGGTGAACGTGATGATGGCAAGAGCCGAGATGGCCCAGTGCTTAGAACGCGTGCATCTTAACCGATGATTTTGGATTCAAACCCAGGCAAGCACCACTGAATTGTCATGCTTAATTTGTGTTTATAATTCATCTCGTGCTCGGCGGTGAAAGAAAACATCGTGAGGAAACCTGTATGTGTCTAATTTCAACAAAATTCTGCAACATGTGTATTCTACCAGCCCGCATTGGAGTAGCGTGGTGGAATATGCTCCAAACCTTCTCCTCAAAGGGAGAGGAGGCCTTAGCCCAGCAGTGGGAAATTTACAGGCTGCTAATGTAAAATGTAAATGTAATGTGATGATGGCAAGATTCTTGGACTGTCACTCTTACAAATGTACCCCCATATTATTAACATTTCAAACATAACACAAGTATTTCTGCCAAAGCTGGCAATTTAATACGACTGGAAATAAATCAAGTACAAGGCTAATGGCTCTACGTGCTTTCTGAGGCACTAACATCTTCCGAATTCCGATTGTCAAATATATTGGCTGGAAATTCGAACTAGGAACTTGGCAAATTTCAATCATTAAATATTTTATTAGTAACGTAATTTTAACACACTTATAAAAAACAAAATAACTTACAAAATATTAGTATTTTACCAAATTTAAATTTACCTATTTTATTTACAATAAACAAATGTACTCTTTTTAGTCTGTGTTCGTTTTTTATATAAAATTATGAATGGAAAAGCTGTTCAGTTGTTTAGAAAATAAATAAAAATTGCTTTGTGAGTTAAAGCAAAAATGTTTAAATATTTTTTCTAGCGTTCGCGACTTAATGTCAAAGGTGTTTTGAACGTCACATTTTTATGCACATACGGGAGACTATTCTTTTAAACTTTCTTTCAGATTTTCGATTTTCATTAAAATGGTTAATCTTTCCTAGTTTAGAGTTATTTTTGCCTGATTAGCAAATATGTATTCTATTATTGTTTAAAAAAAAAAATCATTTTTTTTGGACATCAACCAAAAACCAATTTATCTTTTGTACTTTTGTTGACTAACATTTTTGGAACGAAAAATTGTGAATTTGTAAAAATCGTCTTGGAAGGATTTTTACGTTAATAACGCTAACGATTATGCGTTATTCGCTCTCTAGGCCAAAATACCTCTCTTTCTCTTTATCTCTGTTTCTTCCTTTTTTATAAGTTTTTGTTTAAAAAAATAATTTCTTTTCATTTGATTATTCACAAAGGTGAATAAGTCAATTTATTTCATTGTCTATTTTTTAATACATCATATAATCAACGAGGTGTCCCACGACATCCCTCATCCCTCATGTCTTTGGAACGAAGTTCTTTTACACGGCTTACAGTAGTGTGAATTGGCAGAGATCGCCACGTAAGGAGAAAAAAGCGTTATGCTTCAGACGGCCTTTCCTTCACTATCCTACTGTCTCTTTCTAATATATTTCCATCTCATTTTCGTAACAGTTTTATCACACGTCGTTTTCATTCAAATTTTATTTCATGTCATTGATATTATTCTCAAACGCTTTTAATTAATTTTATTGTATATATTATTTAATATCTAATATAAAGCGAAAGCAACTTCGTTCTAATCGGCTTTCCACGTCATCCCTCGTATTTTTTTTGTTTATATTCGTTTCAATTTTATTGTACCTATATGATTATATCGTAGTATTTTATCAAAGAAGTCATTTGTCTAGAGTTTTGTATGGACGTATAGAGAGACCCTTACAAAAATATTGAATAAATTGATTCTTTTTCAATAGAATTATTTATTAGTCAATTGTTACATGTGACGTGACACATTGAATACATATTGTATTCATTTTCATATAATATAGTAGCTGTCAGTACTAAATTTGTATAAGTTTTTATATTTTATTTGAATATGAGAAAAAATTGCTAGAACTCGTATACACCACCACTAAGTCTACCTACCTGGTCGAATCTAAACTTTAGACTCTTACTCAAACACCAAAGTGATTTAAAAGGATATCACTAACATACAAACGTAGAAAGAATTATTTATATATCAATATAAGTTAGCTGATGTATGTGCCAATGTTTCCTAAAAAAAATAAAATATTTAAAACATACGAAATTAATTTTTACTTTAATATTACGAGAGGAAAGTTGTTTATAGGAATTTGTATCAATTAAGCGGATATATAAAACGATTAAAACGTTGTAAACTATCATTATATTTCAAAATGTATTGGCTGTCTACCAAAAATATTACGTACTCAATTTTTCCTTTATCTTACTCGTGTGGAAGGTATACGTGCCATGGATAAAATTCAATGGTCTGGTATCAAGTTTCATGCCAGTCAATCGGTTCAAGCGTTATAATGTAAAATCTGATTTGTTTGATGTTTGATTGGGCTTTGTGGAATCTCGGTAGGTACCACACACTCATCAGATATTCTACCGCTATGGTTAATATTTCTTACAGCACCATTGTCTATGGGTGGTGCTGATCAGTTACCATTAGGTCCGATCTCATAAAAAAAGGTTTTTTATTTATTACGATTACCCGCAAATGAGCACTCTCCACCTGCCTGACTGCATTTCCGACCTTATAGAAACATGTACACTCAAAGCTTAAAAACTCCCAATTATGGCACTCCATATAAATCTTGAGAGGAATATTATTCCACAACTTAAACTTGAGCTGAAGAAATGATTTTGAGTTTGTGATTTAAATAGTATTAAATAGTATGTAATTCTGAAATAAAAATACTCAAAAAAATATACTGGATTTCTCGGCAGTTCTTCTCAGTAGATTTCGAACCGGTGGCAGATCTACTTTTCATAAATTAACTAATTCTTAACAAACAGAAATTTCATTATACGTTTGTTAATAAATCAATGTCGGTATATCTGTCTGAGATATTATATGGACTTGACCGATCATCATATTATGCAATTATACACAATGAAAGTTAAAATTATCCACTAATTTTCTCAACGGAATACATATATGATGTCTTCCTGACCGATTACGGTTACGGCGGCCAATCTGAAGAGAGACCAGATAACTACACAGAACATTATTTAGTGCACAAGTGTTTCCGCAAACATAGTGCACTCCTTGTTCCTTGATTCTCACAATCCGATGGGACGGCTAATCTGACGTGACAACAAAAAGTTTAGGTGAAAGACCTTTACACGCATTCCGGGACACGCGATTATACACTTCCAACTTTCAAACTGCGGGTTGTTACTGAGAATTTTTCGACAAAAAAATCTCAGTAACCCTTTATCGTACCAACCTGGGTTTTGAACCTAGATACTGTCTCCTCGAGCCATTTAACCAACGAGATGGTCCATTTATATACCGTTCAACCTTCCCATGATAATTGGTATAAGTGCACAGACTAAACATTAGCAAAGTTTTTCTAATGTGATATTTTAATAAATATTGCAGATGTTAAGATATGTTGTAGTACATGAAGATACATATATACAAATATTAAATTATATTATAAATAAATACTGCTCAAGGGCGTCTATTATAGTAGTAGGAATAAGTTGTTGATTTTAACGTTAAGAGTATAAATTAAAACGCATAAACACGATAATTGACTCTGCACTGTGTTACAAAGTTACTTAAGAATTTTATCTCAAGCTAAAAGTTAATATTTTATGCAAATATTAACTTATAACATTTATTTGAATTTTAATTAGCAGCATTAAGTAGGCAGTCAATGAAAAGGAAATATTAACTGTTAATTAAATTATTGCGGAAAAATATGCTCACAAAGAAACCCATAAACTGCTGCTCAATTATGCAAACTAGTAAAATCAATAACTGTTAAATGGACACGGTAAATAATTAATGACGTTTTAATAAATTATAGTTCATCTAAGTATATAAAGTCTGTTTCAATGGCAGGAGGAGTATAAAACAAACAACCTTGAAACTTACATGACATCATAGGTAACATATTCTAACGCCTAAATATACATTTTTGTATTTTTGTGTTCCGGTTTGAAGAGTGAGTGAGTCAGTGTAACTACAGCTACCAGGACATATCATCTTTGTTTCCAAGGTTTGTGTTGCATTAGCGATTGTGGCGGAATAGGTAGAAACCTAGTCCTCAAAGGAAGAGGATGCCATAGACCAGCACTCCCATGCCTTTACAGGCAAAATGAAAATCAAAATATTCTTTATACAAGTAGTCTCATAGAATTGTCATGTACAGTGTATACTTAAATGTAAAACTATCACCGGTTCGAAAAGTAGATTCTACTAAGATCCGGTTGTTACTTTGGTATCAGTTTTATATATTTATGTATTTGTCATGACGGTACACTTTATTTTTTAATCTAAAATATTACAAAAAATTCAACGAGTTAAAGATTATTCCAAGTATTTATAAAAAAAGCCCCTACATGTACAAAACATTTCTATCCAAGTTATCTGAATAAGAATTCAAAGATATCTCGATTTTCTATTAAGAATTCTATACACTAAACGGTTACGTTCCTAGGGTACCTGGAATAACTTTGATAAATGTTTAATGCAACGAAAGCCATTACTGTGGAGGCAGTTAGCTGTGTGCGGATAAAGCCTGCTCTACCCCTGGGCTTTAACTTGTGACGTCATATACTGCTTAGTTTGGTGTCACAGATTTCAGCGTTTCTGCTATTCATTTAGTATGATAAAATGCCAAATAGCTGTTAAGTATAATTAGTTTTGGAATTTGAGTCAAGATAAGCCCTTATAAATACGTTGATCTTATTGCTAAGAGTTTTATTTGTGTTTATAATTATGGTGCTCGGTGGTGGAAGAAAACTTGGTGGTCACATGATGTCTCTTTGTAACTCTATTATATGGAGATGAGACCTTTGTCCAGCAGGGACATTTCCCTTAATTAGGATAAATGACTAAATGTGCCATATATAATTAAACAAAATAAACTGATTTAAACCGAGTAAGTGTCATATCTCGCATGAAAGTTAAAGGAGTGCGATTGTGTTTTTCACTTCATATCTCACTTATGAAACGCTGAAGTCAAATATTTGGTGATACGCTATTTTGATTGGGTTATTCACAAATTATGTATGTATTTTTGAAATTACAAAACATAAATTTAAATTTAATATAAATGTTACAGTCGTTAAGTTTTATTCATCCGGCTTAATCAACTTTTCGAAAAAAGTTTCTCCTTTTGAATTGATAGTATCTATAATATGTGTAATGAATTTTACTGTAAATCTACTAATATATCAATCCAAAATAGTATATTCAAGTTTCTAAACGGTTTTCTAAATCGACAGGATCATAGAATTGTAAAGTGAATTTACAATGTTAATAATTAATTCCAGAACCAAGGCCAATTACATCTTAAAGCCAATGGTTGACAAAATAGGTCAGTAGCTTGCTGATATTGGCTCATTTTACATTTGCATATTAATTTATGATAATATTAGATCTTAAAGTAATAGTTAGAATGAAGAAGTTTACATAATTTTTTTTTTGATACATTATAAAAATTTAGATAAAATAAAACAAACACGTGAAAGAATCGATAAAATATCTTAAGAAATAAGAAAGTTGTGGGACTTTGAAGTTGGGGTTTTAAGAATAATTTTGTTATACGTGGCGTTCGGTCGTGTGACGTCATTTGACCTAGACGACACATCGGGTGTTCGCCGAGTACGTACGAAATACGAATGTATTGTTGTGTAGTTGCTCACGCCATTCGATTCGTATTTTGTTTATTACCCGATGGCAGAAGTTAAAAAAAATGCTTACAAATATTATATTGTTCCTATGTGTCAAAGCACAACATTTAAAAATCCCAATAAAATATTTTTTCGTGTACCAAATAATATAACAATAAGGAAAAAATGGTGCAAAGTAATGAAGCGTGATTTAATTGGCCCTAAAAGCACCAAATATGTGTGTGAAGATCATTTTGATGTAAGTAACTATTAATATATCTTTTGAGTCGTGAGTAAGTTTGGAATAACTGATTCAGTAAAAATAACTATATATTTTATGTAAATTTATTTAAGTGCTGTGAAAATATAATTTATTTACAGGTTGAAAATGACACAGAAAATTTAGTAAAACATCGACTGGTTGGGGGGAACATTAAAGTTAAAACCCGAAATATATTCTCATAAATTTGACTGTCAAAAGGCAGTGAAACCTCAAAAAGAACGAGGAGCATATGAAAAAAGATGTCGGATTGAATTTTATGAAAGTCTTAACAAAAGAAGCACCGTCGACTTCAAGTCAATCGTCTTCTATTCAATGTTTCGAAATTATTGAGTGTGATGCCATGGAGTCACATGAAACAGAGGATCCGCTACCAGAGAACATTACATTTCCAGAATCAATCGATTCGAATCATCCAAATAAAAAGAGAAACAAAAGAGTTCAAGTAAACAACCAACAACCAGTACTAAACTAGAATCTGTTTTTTACTTATAATTAGGTTTTTTATTTATAAATCATATTTGTAAGTTAGACCATGTGGTTGGTTAAATAAACTTAAAAGGATGTACTTACTTAAAAAGTTTAACTCCTTTTATTTCAGCACTAACATAAAACGGCTTTGAAGAAAAAAAGTCCATCACTGTGTATATATCAATATTAGGCAAATTATCACTTTGTCCTTTGACAAAACCTTCTTCCATTATAGTAAAATAAAAACTAAACACTAATAAATAAAAAATAATAAAACGACTTTACGTTAAAAAACACGAAAAATACTTGAATGATTCGTTTCGTGGTGCGGTGATACCGAACAGGTCAAATGACGTCACAGGCGAATCGTAAACTATAGACGTTCCGTACTAAAATACGTAAACTTTAATAATCTATTTCTAAGTCATTTATTGATGGATTTCAAAAATTCTTTCAGTGATGGATTAGTTTTGATCTATATTTTAATACCATTACGTTGAATATAATATTAACAACATCATGAAACTTCCTCATTGAATATTTAACATAATAAGAAAAAAATCTTAAATTATGAAACTATTATAATAGAGCACATTTGACAAATTCCAACGCAAAGCATTCTAGCGCAAATCTCACGCACTGTTCGTTTACGCTCGAGTAAGGTAGTAATGGGCGCGGACAAAAGGCGTTCTATTGTGCAAAAGTACTCATTGATTTATCCGCGCCAGCGCCGTAGAAGGGCTCGCGCATACGCGTTCCTGGATGTACTTTTTGTATCATGGTGCGCCTTAACGCTCCCGTGAGATATAAATTAATGACATCCCTTTATTTATTTCAAATTTTATTCTTTAGTCTCATTCTTGAGTGTGAACCTGGTCTAAAATCTTTGTCCGATACAGTCATGAAAGGGAATTCTAGGACCCGACCATTGTTCCACCTCGATACAGCACTAATTGGGATTCCTCTTTGAAGGATGAATAAGCCAGTGTAATTACATGGAAAAGCGTTATACGTATGTAATGTATATAATATATATATAAAATAGTTTAATTGTCAGTAGCGTAATCTAGCTTTTTATTTCTCATACGGTCAAAGCACATGGTATGGTAATCGCCATTTATAGATGGGTATCCTGTTTTCCCCTGTGTTTTTATATATATGTATTTAACATTTCTCACCCTCAAGACACTGCTTCTTATTCTAATTCCCTGACATAAATAAAAACTTAAAAATGTATTTAGATTTTTTGCTAGAATTGTACAAGAGTAGCTATGGAAATATTACTATTAACTTACTGTTTTTATTTTGTGCTTATGTTTGTGAGTAAAATATTAATTAGTATATTTACGGGATATTTAATTATTGAGAAGAAGAATTTCGTATAGAAAGAATGTTCATACTTTTCAGTTCGATGATACTGGACACCGATTATCAAAGCATCTATGAATATTAAGTGCGACATACTTGATCAGGGATGCGGAAAATTCAATGGGCACCTGGACTTATGAAGCTTTATAAATGAAGTTGAGAAAAGTAGGTCAAAATCATTACTAATATTGTTTTGTTTACATTTATTTATTTTTACTTTATTGCACTCCAATTAACAAAATATTTACACATTAAATCATTGAATGTAGAATTGTATTAGGTGCAACAGGTTGTCTTATTCCTTAAGCAGTGATCACGCCATTATAGTTAGCCATACTTTTAATAAAAAACGTCCCTTGATGTGTATCAAATGTAACACCATTGATGTAACTTTTTATAATTAAAAAATAATTTTTTATACTTCTTTAATATGTTACCAGCACTAAATATGTAGGAATGTTTTTGTGTGTAGTTTCAAATTAAGTATGACTTTATCTATTTTATTTAAATTGAATTTACTTCTTTACTTATTCAACCAAATTATAAGTTATAAAAAAAGATACGAGTATAATGTTGCATGTCAAAATCAAAATATACTTTATTCAAGCAGGCTTTTACAAGCACTTTTAAATCGACATTTAACTAACTATATTAAGTGAAGCTACCACCGGTTCGGAATGCAGATTCTATCGCGAAGAACCGGCAAGAAACTCAGTAGTTACTCTTTTTCAAAATAAAAAGTTATTTTAGTTAAATGGAATTACATATGTATATAATAAATACTGTCTGGAAGTCAACAAGTATTAGCTCCACGCTTTATTACCATCTACAAATGATTTGAATTTATAAAACGGCAAAGTTCAAAAAAAATATCTTATTCCAAGAAGATGAAGTTGCAATAAGCATCGATGTAAACATTATAACGACGTTATGTTCGTACGATTATACGTATTATATAAAGTACGAGTATCCTTGTCATATAAGAAGAAAAGTTCTAGAGCTTAACAACTAATCGAGTTTGACGGTACACGGAACGAACAATATTACGTGACACATGGACAAGTTAGTGAATTGCCCTAATGGCAACGGAATTCACTTTTTTGTTATTTATTTCTTATTTTCATTTAATTACATTACTTTTTATTTGAGAATTGTGACGAATTAAATTTAATCGTTTCTTTAGTACCTTTTTAATTGCATTGAGTTACACAGATAATGAAGTCTTCATTTATTAAAATAATTTATATTTTAACTGTTTGTATTATTTCATTTTCTTAGACATATATTAAAATATATATATATATACCGTTATCGATATTTAAAAAAATAACAAATCCAAATAAATCACATCAAAATAAACTTCATTCAAGTCAGTCTTTCAAGTAGTATTGTATATATTGTAATTTTATATATTACAATATTTTTTTGATGGTTATGCTAGACGAGAATTATGTTTAAAAGGTAACGACGAGGCCTCGTTTAAAACGGATTTGTCTGATTCCTATTCACTCTTGTTTTAAGGGCGCTTATCTAGTTTATATAGGCGCTGAAATAATGTTTCACGTCATAACAGTTTGTATCAGAAACGTTGGAGTAAAATGATTCGTGGTTGGACTTACACAATATAGGGATTTTTAATGTAAAGTACGATCTTTTTTCGACGAAAAATCCAATGAAGTAAAATTAGCTCTGCTGGTCAGTCAGCTAAACCGCTGAATATTTATAAATCTGAATATTGGCAACTTTTAAAACCAATCGCTCTAAGAGCGTGTAAATTATAATTGTGTAAATAAGTCATAGTCACGGGCATAGTAAGTCCTACTTTTAATGTAAAACATCTTTAGCACGTCTTCTGAGTAAGACCGACTCGTATGACGTGACGGTAAGTGCATGACGGTCTTTTATACCGTCATGCCCCTTCAGTAACCCTGTGAGTGTATTGCGTGATTATTATTTACTTCATTGCTGTTTATTTTAAAAATAATTAAAAACATATATATTAATTTTTATGTTATTTATTACTCCATACTAATTTATTAGTTTTCTTTAATTATAAACTATATCAATAACCATAAATTTCGATATTTACGTGTCGAGTGTAACTTCACCGCCTCGTTTTATTTATATCATAAGCGACATTGTCGTTTTGATCTGTTGTCGCTTACGACATTCGAAATATATAAAGCAAATAGTTGAATTACCTTGTGAATGTAAAAAAATATATACATTTTCACTTTCATTATTATTGCTAATATACACAAATAGGCCAGGGGCTTGCTGACATTTGCATATTTTACATTTAAATATTTATTTATCACAATATTAGCTCTGTAAGTGAAAGACGGGACGACCGAACGAATTTATTTACAAAACAAGAGACTTCAAAACAGCTGTTAAACTGTCATGTCAGTCTCAAAGGATGTATTAAAACGTGTTAATTGAGAGAAAGGCGTATTCTAATTTAATTAACAACAGGCTGATTCGAGGCAGATACGAGATTCATTAGCCTGTCTCATCTAGTTATCTCTCATTTGTTAATTTTAACAACTTATTTGCTTCTTAATTATGTTAATGAGGGAACAAAATTGCTTCTAGGGGGAATACTTTGATTTAATAATTTAGAAGTTAATCTTCTCATAATTAATTCGCCTGTAATATAAACATGAAATTGGATTGTTTTGATTAAATTATATGTTATATTTCGATTAAAAATACAGTTTTTAGTTTATCTCATGGCATCCATAGGAGTTAAAGTATTTTCTTATTGTTATGTGTTGAGATATTGAATTAAGATATTATTTGAAGTTAAATTATATCAGGTTTTAGCTAGGACTTTGAAATATTTATTTTGTAATCAAAGCAACATAATGTAATCATTAACTGATATTTAATGCACGTTTAGAAATTAAGAAAGGAAGATAATATTTGAAGACTCAGTTTAATCATTTTTATTTTAACAAAGAATAGAATATGTCAAAGAATTTGTTTATTGTTGACAGCGTGATTGTCAAAGCTGGGTTTTATTTTATGTTATATTTTATATTTGTATTAATTGATGAATTTATAATTGCAATCAACATTCCGAATCGTACGTACCTGTAAATCGAATGTAATCTCTCAAAACGTCAAATCAAAAGTGCTTGTAAGCGACTAGCTTTTTTTAATCACGCGGAAGGGAGGAGAACTTTTATAATATTTCTAGTCCTATATATGCATTGTTTTTGATAAATTCTACACAAAATTCGAGAATGTTTTACAAAATCTTTATGTTATATTGAATTTGTTAGTAGAGCTTCATTTTAAACAAAGGAAAATACAGACGAAAGAATAAATAAAAATGTTATCAACGAGCCAAAAAAGAAATTGATTTCCATTGTTTTTTATTTATCAATGTGTGTTTATATGTAATCATTTTTTTATATCAACTTGTCTATTTCAGAAAGGCTGAAGTTTTTATGACACCATAAAACTGAACTGCCATAACAAGATCCTATAAAAATGAGGATCAAAACCTCGTCGGAAAAAATAATTTTATATTTTCCGTTATTTATGTTCGACAAATACCTAATTCGGTACATGAACATTTTCTTTTGTAACACATTGTAATGCCCTTTATTTTGTACCGCGTTATTTAACTCTGGAACGATATTACTTAAAAAACAACATCCGACAAGACGTAGAGTGTAGTAGTCCTATTTCAGTTACCTGAAACAAAAAGAAACAAAAAAATTAGTCTTGATAAAATTAAAAAGTAACATACTGTATAATCTTATTGCCTTTCCTCGTGAGGATTAGTGGACCTGTTAGGTATTTTCGGCTACGCTACTCCAACTTGGCTCTAAACAACTACGTGCTACTTAGTGGTAGAGTTTTCCGAGCCCGCCGATAAGTACCGCCCATTCATCGTATCTTTTCCCACTAATCTGCAATATTGTATTATCTTATGTTCTGGTGAGTGAGCCAGTGTAACAAGGGACATAACGTCTTGAATTCCAAAGATTAGTGGCTCATTGACGATGTAAGGAAATCTTTAAATTTCTTAAGGCACCAAAGTATATGGGCGATGACTTACCATCAGGTAATTCTTTATATAAATATAAAACGAGGTTTAGTAACAACTTTATAGCCTAAAGTAAATCTTATTCAATGTAGACAAAAAATAAGCACACCTATATATTTGACAAAAATATATTATATAATATAGAAACGATAGAAAACGATTTTGACCGGAATTGAATGCATTGGTCTGAAAAGTACGTATATATTGTTATTCTATATATTACATATATTTCATACAATTGGCTGGTAGAGAATCTCTTGTAGTCTCTCTCTCTCTCTCTCATATATTTGAATTTTGAGTTTGAGTGTTTAGACATGAATGAATCTTAACATCTTGACGGTATTACGGGCCGCCTGGCGATGAGAAAATTGCAGTCTTGTCACCTTGGGTTATTGTCTTCCCAACTCTTAGCACAAGCTTATCTAAGCAATGAAAATGACTAGTAGTTTTCAAGACAATAATGATATCACCATAGTAAAACATCCGATTGTTCAATGTTGATTTTCATTTGTATCTTATTATTATATTATTATATATTATCTCTACAAGCCGTGATGGCTAGGTGTTTATAAGACGTGAATCTAAACAGCTGATTCTGAGTTCAAATCCATCACAAGCACTACTGAATTTATATGTATATAATTTACTTTGTGGTAGTGCTTTGTGCAAGCTCGTCTGGGTAGGTACCACGCTCGTCAGATATTCTACCGCCAAACGTCGTGAGTTTTAATACGCCACGTGTATTGGAGCCCCAATCCGCATTGGAGGAGCGTGGTGGAGTAAGGTCCAAAACTTCTCCTCAAAAGGAAGAGAAGGCTCTTGTCCAGCAGTTGGACGTTAAGGTTGTTGCTTTACTTTTATTTATTATCAATATGCTGCATAGTTGTCATAATATGACATCCAGCCACAACCGTTGCAAAATATTATATTTATAAATACTTTTTCAAATGGTAATAATTCAGACTAAAACAGAAGAAGGCTATCAAAGGAAGGTCATGTGTCAAAAAATATTTGCCGTCACGTTTTTATGGAAGTATTCATTCCTTCCCACTCTTCTTCTTATTATTCTAAGTCCTTCACTGTTGAAACTTCTCGAATTTGGAATTCATTACCCTTAGCTATAAGACGCGCACAGTCGTTAGCCGTTTTTAAAAGTATGGTTAAGGACTTTTACTTGTCGCATTAAACAGTCGTTGTCGTTGTTAATTTTTTGTTCTGTTATATCTCCTTTTTTTATTATATATATTTTATGTATTTATTTATGTAAATATTTATTATAGTATATATTTATATTATATATATTTATTGTTATCTGTGTATTGTGTACTATTATATTATGTATGTATTATAGTATGACTTAAATTACTGTACCCTTCCCATATATGTAAATATTATGATCCTCTGCCCAAAGATTGCCTGGAAGAGATCGCTGCTGAGCGATAAGGCCGCCTGTTGCACCTCATGCAACTTTGTGTAGCAATATTGTAATTTTTAGTTTTAAGTTTGGGTGCAATAAAGAATAAATGAATGAATGAATGAATGAAGTAATTAAAACTTATTATAGTCGAAACAATAACATAATAATGTCCAAAATTTATAAAAACGTGTCTCCAAAAGTAACTGAGTGTCTTGTAATTAAAGGTGTTGTAACTTTAAATAACAATGCCTTCTATATATGAGTAGGTGTTAATTTGCATTTCATATTGTACATTTTGAAATCTAAATGAAAAATATTTATAAATGTTTCTGACACAAGTAAATTTTTGAAGATGGATTTCGTAAATTGTAGTTGTTTATTAAATGCAGTCATTAGATAAATTGTTATAAAAATAATTTAATAATTTATACTAGCGGCAAGATACGATGGCCGTTTTGACACATTAAAAAAGTGATGTGAAATGTAAATTTATTATCGATATAATATATTCAAATCTTTGTTTTTTTGCAAGTAATTTAATTCAAGTTTTTGTTGCAAGTAGTATCTGATTAAAAAGGTTTAATAAAAATAAATATAAAATAAGTTAAAGTAATATATTCGAATGAAATCAATTTAAATCAAAAATTGGAATTAGAATGAATAACTTTATAAACACATTACATACAAGAAATAGGTTACTCTAATGACCGGAAATCCTCTTTCGTCTTTCCGATGTAATGATGTAGGTACGTTCTGTTGCCTTTTCTGAATACTAATATTATTTCTATTATCATTTTCTACAATAAACATATATAAATAAAATAAAATAAATAATTTATAAAATAGATAAAATATTTACTGTCAACACAAATATAACACCGACTACGAGTGTGAGAGTGTGACGTACACGTTTACGCTAAAAAAAAAAAAAAAGTTATCTTCGCGGTACCCTAATATTTGTAGTTTAGAAATCACATTCGATAAATTTTATGACTAACTGCACGTCACTATTGACAATAAAGAACAACAATTTGCTCCTTTGATGTAATTATTTATTAAATACGAAACTTCATGAGCGGGCCAACGTCAAAACGGCCATCATAGCGTGCCGCTACTATAGTGTAAATATTAAACCTTGTACTAAAAAGCATGAATTAATCTTTTAAATTCTATGTAACATCTGACAGCAAACTTAAATTCAATCAAAGTCACAATATACTTACTTTATTGAAATAGGCTCTTACAAGCACCTTTGAATTGACATTTTACAAGCTCCTATGAAATATATATCTACCACTAGTTTATAATTTTATTGAGCAGAACCGACATAAAGACTAGCTACTGATGTAAGTCAAGACAAGTAAATTTATATAAAATTTATAAGATACGTTTATTTACTAATGTTTTTTTTATATATATATAATAATTAGTACAATATATAGTTAATATAATCTTCCTATTAAAATACGATCTTACTTTCTTTGTTATCTAAGTCGGGGCATCCAAGTATTCTTAGCATCTCAAGATAAACAGGTGCATCAAGCAACCGTTAAACGATACGATGTTGCTATGTAAACCGTAAACGTTCTAAAGCGTTCAATGTTAACTAAATGTTATGTATAGCTAACTGATTAATGTTGGTAGATGCTCATTGAAGGCGGTTGTCAGTCAGGCTCCATTTGCGACGCCCTCTCTACCTGATTGTTTGCCGCAAATAGATTGCTAACTGCGATTGTTTAGATCTAAGTTTACATAATATAATTATGTGTTTCGTAAATATAAAACCCGCTGTGATTTGTATAGCGTTTTGACGTTTGTGCGTTTTATATTATAGCATGCTAGAAGCATGCTTATGGGCTTTAGCAAATTCGTTTTCTTTTTCTCCATAATTTATCTTCAGATGTTACAAGCAGATTTTAATTTTCGTGCCGATTAATTAAAGAATTGAAGAAAAGTAAAGTTTATTCGCAGGCCAAATTATAAATTTCTCAGCCCATCCGAATATAATTGTCTGTTGATGACTCGGTGGCCGGTGATAATGAAATTTTTAACGAGTCGATTAGACGAAGTTGAGAGTTTTAACGATTCAATTAAAATAACCGAAGTCTGATTTTCTTAATTTTTCAGATTCACATTACTTCAAGAGTATGTTCAAAAGTGCCGGCTCAGTACGCAGTGTCGTTTTATATATGAGAATGCTGTTTAGCTTAATATAATTGCCCAATCTCAAAATCGTATGGGACCATTTTATCTCATTGGAATAGAAACAATGGCATGTCCAATAGATCAGTTCAACAAATTTAATGATTTAAGTATTTTTTTAAAACGCTTTACTGAATTCACGGTTATTTATATTTATAAAAATGTGTCAGTTTTTTCTATTTCTGTAATTATTTTGCTATGATTTCAACATTGTGCGCGCCTTCTATTATGTCTATTAAATATGAAAACATTACGCACGTACCAAGAACAACAGTTTTACAGGACGATCGACAAGCCAACGCAAACAATACCTAATAAATTTAATTACTTTATAAAATAATGTTAAGTTTTGTTTATGTTATGTATATATATGTTACTGTAAAACCCGAACGAAGGTAAATCTTAAGATTTTCCAGTAAAACCTATAGTTAGTTTTCAATATTTTTTTTTTCTAATGAAAAAACTAAAAAAAATATATGATGTACATTACCATGCAAACTTCCGCTGAAAATTGGTTTGAACGATACTGTAACAACTAGTAAGTAGTTTTTTCTCTACGTCATGAATCGTAAACCGCAATATACCTTTCATTCAATCAACTCAAATATAAAAAAAAAAACATTTAATTTTATAAACATAAACTTTATGCATAAACCTTGAACTTAACTTAAATATTGTAGGTACCTATTAGCTTGTTTAGCTATCACAAGCTTATATGGGCTCGCATATAGTTAGCTCTAAATCCCATCATTTAGGTACCCAATTATAACGATTACTTATCAATAACTTAATTTAAAAAATATACAATATTATTCAAACATCGAACAAAGTTTCAACGAACTACAAGAACTTTTATATTATGTTACTTGCTGCTACGGAACCCTTCATGGGCGAGTCCGACTCGCACTTAGCCGCTTTTATGTAATTATTTTAAAGGATATTTTTTGTAGAAATACATGCCAGCGATCGGTTTATTGTTTTATAAAATAAAATAAATTTAAATTTAAATTAAGAAGAAAATAAAATAAAAAATCGGTGACAGGAAGAGCTTTTTAATAATCATTTTCGATGACAGTTGCTAAAAGTTACATAATAAAATGACGGCGCTTGTTTCGAACTTTCAAAATAGAAATTATATTGAAATTGTTAAGGCATTGTTTAGAAATACCTCTATGTTTATATAGACAACTTTGTAAGTAATATTCAGACAGTTTTATTGTAAATAATGTATTTTAATAATCGTGTACTGTACATTGATTATACTATACTAGTAACAGGACCGGTGGTAAGAAGACATGAATCACAATAAATCATTCTGATTTATAACCCCGACAAGCACCACAGAAGTTCATCTGCTGATAATTAATCTCGTGCTCGACGGACAAAATATCGTGAGGAAACCTGCACGTGGCGGATGAAAATCTGTCACATTTATCCACCAAACCACATTGGAGGTGGGTGGAGTAAGCTCCAAAAACTTCTCCAAATATTTAAAAATATAATAGAAGCAATGGCCCAATTTAGTTAAGGAATTACTAACATTCCTATTTACTCCACCTTTTAAGCTTACCACTTATTTTAGTGGGAACGACAATAGCCCAAGGGTCAGGATCGAACCTCTGACGTTTTACATCGTTAGACAGCCCGTAAACCATTGCGCTATTTAAGCTCTCCTATATATTTAGAGGTAACCTTAGCCTGCCAGTGGGACATGTACAGGATGTTAGCTTACTTTATACTTAAAAGCTGAAGAGGTTTGGAACATGTCTGATCGTCAATATTAGGCTAATATCAGAATCCAGCAGCTCGATCATATAAAACGTTAAGGAACGTTAGCCTGTATAAAAATGTGAGGCGGGACAGTTTAACGCGGGTTTAAATGCTTGGAACATCCAGTCATAGACCGTAAATTTCAGATTGTTATTGTAGAATCTACATTACATTCCAATGCCGTAGTAACTCTTTAAATTAATTTAATCCTGTATTATGATCTCTAACTTGTTGTAAGATACACGAGTCGTACAGGAATAAAGTTTTTTATGATATCGGTAGGCAGACGAGGAAATGTAAATGTACTCCACCCATAGACAATATCTGATGTACTCATCAGTGGTACCCACCCAGACGGGCTTGTACAGAGCCCTACCATCAAGTAAAATAAGTGAGTATTTGGTTTAAAACTAGCGCTTAACCTAATAACACCATATTAAAAGATACAAACATTTAGTAATAAAAAAAATTTGTGAAACTCTCCAATCAAACTCTATCTATTGATAGTCTATACATCTGTCAATAGCACTGACTAAATCCAGCTTATCGATTCCTCTACACAACGTTACTTCTAAACTATTATTTTTTAATTTTACCCTCAGTTTTTTTATAACGGAAGGTTATATAATTTTTACCTATAAATTGCTATATTCGCGACAAGATATCTAAGTAACTAACCGATAGTTACGTCTAGTTCCTAATAAATAGCAATCGTAAAAAATCAGGAAAATAACAAAAAAACAAATTAAGATATCTATAAATAATTTAGTACATCAAAGAGTCACCCCTAAATAACGGAACAACAATAAAACTATAAATTGTTTACCCATCTATTCTGAGGGATCACCGAGAGAATGACGCCCGCTTGGCTCATCTCCAGACATTCCCGAGGAAATGTTTGGAGCAGTCTGATCACTTGATCCACAAAGCCAATAAAATATTTAAACAGAATAAAGTCATAAACTTACTAAAACGATGTCTATAAAATTTTGTGTGTTCAATCATTAAAACGTACGTTTGATATTAAATATTATTTATATTATAGCTTTGAAAATTCAAACGCTATTTAAATTTCGAACGTTCCATGACAAAATATTGTTGATCTTCTAAAGAGTTTCCCGCGAATAAGGTTTTATGGTAATATAAATAAAGTACAATCATATGTAAAAGTTTTTTGACGGATTAAATATTTACCTCAAAGCTATAATATGTCTAAGTTTTATTTTTAAACAAAACGGTTTAGGTTTTTCTAGAATTAAAAATTTAATCAAAACCGAATATTTATTCATTAAAATTTTTAATAGTCTGTCCTTTAATTATATTCAATAGAACCATAAAATATTGTTATCAAAGTAATGTTATTAAATAATGTAGTGCAATAAATAAAACTAAAAGATTTTTATATATTTGCAATTATGTTTTTAGTCGCAAGATGTTTTGCATATTTTTTTAATAAAATTTTGTTTATTATCTAAACAAAGGAAGTCATAACTATGCCAGTATTACTCCTTAGAATTATTATCTTGCTATTGCTGTAAAAATAATAAAAGTTGAGTGAAACGGTTTTATTTTCAGCGATAATAGAGCGCAGCTGCCCGTTTCACATTCGACATAGAACAATATGCAAATAGAAAATATCCTTACAGGGAAATAAGCATCGAATTTTCCTACTTAATAATTTTAACGTGTGATTATTGTTATTAGAAGTTTTTGTAATGCCTATTGCTTTGTGTATACATCTGATAAAGTGGTGGAACTTTTGATTACTTACAATTTATACATGTATAACAACAAGAACACAATATTCGTGACACAAATAAATTTATCAAAATCATCAAGCCTATTTCCCTCTACGAGTCTTGTTCTACTATTCCACGTAGCGTATAACTTACTGATACGATTACTTTCGCGACAAAAAATAAACGGATTCACGAGTCATATTTTATGCTAAGTTGCTGAGACGACTGTAGCCAATTATGAGTACGAATATAATTTTAGTACATTTTTGAACTAACACGTCAAGTCAGTTATTGTACTAAATTTTGAAATTAATAGGTTGTGTATAATTTATATGAATTAGTATTTATTTAAAAAAAGGCAGTCATTTTAAACCAGTGCTTCTAAATGAGTGCTACGTGCAATGGAATGGAAATCAGTGAATACTATTTATTACTTGTAAAAAAAGTATGTCTATAATAAAAAAGTTCCAAAATATAAGGCAAACAATTTATAATGTACGATGAAAAAATATTACGAAAACATACATAATTCGAAAAAAGCAAGTCAAACGAGACGCACGTTTGCCGCCAAAACGTTAAAATATATGGAGCGAGAATAACGACTGGCGTAAAGACGTACATTACTTCTGAACCTGAAAATAAACTCCTCGATTTTCGTTCTACGATCAGTTTATACGAAAGTTAATCCTATGAGAATTAAATTGTTAATTGAATACGATTCTAATCTACATACTGTCAATGTGTAACAGGATCTTTGTATTTATTTCAAACATTTTTCCTTAAATATACTTACGTGATTTTAAATAAACCGGTCTTCGTCCATACATTAATATAGTACGAGGCCATATAGACTCATCGATTTTGAGAAAAATATATTCTTATTTGCATTTATTTCACTCATCATATTTTTATATTAATTCAGTTGCATATAAAAATTAAATCTCCTTTAAAAAGTTGATTAATAAAGCGTATTACTCGATAAAGGATTATATAAATATGAATGCGTGCATAATAATTATTAATATTATATGTAATTCTATAATTAAAAAAGTATGTGCTGAGTTTTTGCAGATTATTTTAAGTAAAATACACATTCCTAACTGGTAACATTAAATTTAAAACAAGTCTTATTAAATGACAATTCTAAAGTCGTAAGAGCCTTTTATATTAAAAATATTTTGATTCTTGAATACATTGTATCATTTTGATCAACTAAATATTATTTTTATATAAGCATCATAATTATATTCTATATTCGTCAGTTTAATTTAAATTTTAGTGGTTTAACGGTAACAGAAAATGAAATTTATAAAAGTACTGTGGATACCACGCTTAATAAAGTTTATTACTCGTAACCGTAAAGTAATTTCATTCAATCTAAATTCCAATAACTTTAATAAACCTTTTATAATAACGTGTTCAGATTGTCTGTTAAATGAATTCTGATTTATAAGAAATATTAAGTACCTCCAAGCTGAAGATAAATTTCGGGATCAATTCGGCATTTGTTATTATAGCAAGCCATGAAGTTTGTAATACTTTTTGTTGTTGTATGTGGGTTGTTCATAAATAATTTATTCAAATATATTTAAACTTCAAAGGTCACATTTCAACATTAAAAAAGCACTTTAAATCGTTACTAATATTTACTTTGATCTTGTTATGAAAGTTTAAAAAAAAAATTATTGACGCACCTGATAAAATTAAAATGACATGGAAAATTATTAATTGTGAAACTGGAAGAGTCAAAAATAACATCTCCGACTTTAGCTTATCTATTGACAACAATTTATTTTCCTCAGATCGGGATGTTGCAACTGTTTTTGAAAAATTTTTTGCTGACATTCCATTTTCGACTACTAACTCATTAAATTCCTCTCCTACCGTTGCTGAATCATTATTAAAAAACCACGTGGAAAAATGTAATATTAGCTTTAAATTTAATACAGTAAGTGTAAGTGATGTAATAAGTTCCTTCAGATCACTAGATATTAAGAAAACGGCCGATCTGTGGGGGATCTCTGTCAAGGTAGTCAATTCAATAATTGATGTAATCGCACCCTACCTTGTCACTATATTTAATAAATGTGTCCTTAGTGGCGTGTTTCCTGACCTCATGAAACATAGTAGAGTATTACCAATATTTAAGTCAGGTAGTACATCAGACCCCAACAACTATAGGCCCATCTCTGTACTACCAACTCTTAGCAAGATCTTTGAAAAGTTATTACTAAATCAAATGCTAGTACATTTTAACAATAACAAGTTGCTACACAAGAAACAATTTGGATTTACAAGGGGTCGCTCGACAACTGACGCTGGTGTTGAGCTCGTTAAAAATATTTACAGGGCCTGGGAGGAGTCACAGGATGCCTTAGGGATATTTTGTGATTTATCTAAGGCCTTTGATTGCGTGCAACACGAAACTTTGTTCAGGAAGCTACGTCATTATGGAATTAGGGACACTGCACTCAGTCTTCTGATTTCGTATCTGAGCAATCGGATTCAGAGGGTTGATGTAAATGGAAAGAGATCTCCCGGGGCTCCAGTTACTGTGGGGGTCCCTCAAGGATCAATTCTTGGACCATTCCTCTTCCTTGTTTATATAAATGACCTGCCACATCTCCTAGGTGATAAACTCGAGATAGTATTGTTTGCTGATGATACTTCTTTAATTTTTAAAATAAAAAGACGTCTTTCAATATATGACGATGTGAACAATACTCTCTCTGAAATAGTAAATTGGTTTAGTGTTAATAATTTAATGTTAAATAGTAAAAAGACTAAATGTATTAAATTCACTACTCCCAATGTAAGATGTGTCAAAACGAGTGTATGCTTAAACGGGGAAGCATTAGATGTTTTAGAATCAACAGAGTTCCTTGGTATGACAATAGACTCTAAGCTCCAATGGGGCCCCCATATAAATAAGTTGGCGAATAGACTCAGCTCTGCAGCCTATGCGGTAAAAAAAATTAGACTTTTGACTGATGTGGATACGGCTCGCCTTGTGTACTTCAGTTATTTCCACAGTATAATGTCGTATGGCATCCTACTCTGGGGTAATGCAGCTGACATTAATACTATTTTTGTACTGCAGAAGAGGGCTATTCGTGCAATTTATAACCTGGGCCCAAAAGATTCGTTAAGAGATAAATTTAAAGAAATTAAAATAATGACTGTCGCTTCTCAATTTGTTTTTGATAATGTTATGTATGTACGCAAAAACATAAACGATTTTCCCAGAAATTGTGACGTACATTCTATTAACACTAGGAACAAGAATAAACTTGTTACTCCAAGTACCCGATTACACAGGGTTAGTAACTCTTTTTTGGGGCAATGTATACGTTTTTACAACAGGATCCCAGAAAACGTTCAAAATTATTCAATTATAAAATTCAAAAGAATCGTTAAAGAGCGTTTGTGTGCTAAAGGATATTACAACACTAATGACTTTTTAGTTGACTGCACACCTTGGGAATGAAATGATCGCCTCCAGGCTGTTTCAAATAACTAAAATATAATAATTATTGTACATGCAAAATGAAAAAAAAAAAAAAATATCCCGCTGAGTTTCTTTCGCCGGTTCTTCTCAGGTCCGAGGTGCTAAATTCCGAACCGGTGGTAGATTTTTGACAATCAATAAGCAAGTGTAAACACTTCTATATTGAATAAAGATTTTTGATTTGATTTGATTTGATTTAATAAAAAAGGCGAGTACTTATCGCACAACTGTAATAATAATTTAACTACCCGTATACGAATACTTAGATTAACAGTCTCTTAAAGTCTCATTGGGCTTATTCCTCTTATAAAGAGAAGATTTAAAGGTGATTCCCACACACTTGCTCTCATGTGAAATGGTTAATACACATACATGTCCGACTTATCAACTGACACATAGAGACAGAGACCGCTTAGATTGAGATGAACTATCACAAATTAAGCGCAAATAAGCGCACGAATATTATGTAGTGCTTACTAGAGTTTGAACCCACAATCAACCGTTAAGATTTTCGTGTTATAGCTATTAGGGCGTTTTGGCTCTTTGTACCTTTTCTAAATGGCAAGAAACCTCAATCTTGCAACTCATATTCGAATCGCGGATTTTGAAGCCTTAATATATGTTTTTTTAATCTTTGCCATCTAAAATAAGGAACTGTATTTAATACTTTCACTCATTCATTCATTTAAAAAATATCCGTTCCAAGAAGTATATTTTTATATACCGTATACTGCGTCGTAGTTTCTTTCATACACTGAAAAGCCGATTATTTTCTATACTTTATTTGCAGACTGGTCTGGTTAGCCACTCGTTATGTTACCACGGAACATCGATTTGTATTGCTTTGTTCCAGTTAGAAGTGCGGGTGAGCCAGCCATAATCACAAAGAACATAACATTTTAAGTGGAAGAATTTCTTAGAAAGGAAAGAAAATGGCAATTTGAATCGGCGAAAGTGACCACTCACGAACATGCAAGCCATTTGTTTATCTGACAATAATAAAAAAACGAATCTTATGAGTCTTCGTCGTGTATTTTTATTTAATTTAAAAAATAAAAATAATAATTTATTTTATGTAATTGATAAACCCCACGATAAAACATTTTGCGGATTCCTTGTTACCATTTTATGCCGAACATATACAAACTGAACAAAAAAAAAATCTTTAAAATATATTTCAAAATTATAAGATTATATGTTTATGGTCACAATGATGGTAGAAATGGCGGCAATATTACGCAGTATAAATAACAGATTTTATTAAGAAAACTAGACATCGAAAGATATGTTAAACTATATTGACTATCGTATAGCTGGTCGATTTCGGTAGAATTTATGGTTTATTCGTTTCAATGATATCAGTATTTCCATATTGTTTAAAATTTTAATCAATATTCAAATTTTAAACAAAGTATTCATCATTATAATCAGCCTCGGTTGTATAGAAGTATGATCATAGTCTCAAATCAAGTATGATTATATGGTTAATTTGTGTTCATAACTCGTGCGATCGGCAATTAGGGGCAATACGAATTGCATGTATCGAATAACATTCGGTCACAGTTGTATTCATAAACGCGAAATTTAACATTGTATTGGCCTCTCCTTACCAGAAGTTCTCTATTCATATGTCGATCATTATCAGGCCGTTACTTAACGTTTTTACGATCATCTCGATCGTCAATGTAAGAAAATGTCGTGAGCTGGCTTAAGTTACCACGGTCGTCTTTAATTTGCTTCTTCGATTAATCTGATATTCCTTTCTAATTCATGAAACTAAGTTAGCCCTCCGGCTTTGTTGTTATTAACTATTATTCAGATAGCAGCCATTTAATATCTTACTGTAAAGATAATTCTATGTTACGGATACATTGAAATACTTCGTCTTTAATAAGATGGGCAAAGAAAATGTACGGAACAGTTTGTGTAGGATTACTTTGATTTATGAAGAAATATTTTCTTCACAGATTCGTTCTAATTTAAATCACTTTAGTTTTATTTATAGAGTCATTGCAGACAATCATTTAGTAATTGGGTACAATGAAATACAAACACATGGTAGGAGGGCTAGGTAGCACTGGATGGTGTTTAATGTTCTATCGCTAAGCAACAATTCTAAGTATCGATGTGTTCCGGTTTGAAGGGTGAGTGAGAGGCACACGGGACAAGACATTGGTGTCATGAGGAACGATAATATAATGTCTATGAGCAGTTTTGACTGCTTACCATCAGGTAAGCCCTTGGCCAATCCGCTTTCCAATGACATTAAACAATAACTTATTGGACTAATTGGAGAACATATTATTTTATTTTATTTATCATTAGTATTTTCTCCTAAATGTTTTTGTATTACAGGGAGGTTAATATTCCAAGGTATAGTAAATGGTCACTCGATTCCGTCAATAGTTATTAGCAGTGAAGGAAATCTATGCAATTCCTTGTACTGTGAACGCTCTTCCAACCATAGGCTGTATGATTTGGCTCATGTAATTATACTGATTTACCCAAACTAGGATACAGCTGATGAGAGGCTTGTTTAGATGGTATACAAAACAAACCGCCTCGAAACAGACTTAATTACAAAAATCTAGAAAATGAAATTATTAATTAACATGATAAGTGATTTTATCTCACCTGATGGAAAGTGACTACCACCGACCATGATTATCTGCAACACCGACGGCCTTCGAGGATAAGGGTCAATCTTGATAGTTTCCAACTTGTATCGGTTCGGACTAATCGCCGCCGAAAGCTGGCTCTCCCCAGAGTGGTTTTATAAATGATTTATTTATTTATAAGCTATAGTATGTTTTATCAGAAATGTATTAAGAACACATTTGCGATAACGAGGTGATTATTACCCCACTCAGAGATATTGGCGTTGAATTTGGCGGCCGCGCGTGAGTCTTTCGTTAGTGATTTGAAGGTGCGAATTTTGTAATTTTCCAAACATTTCATATACATATATCCCAGTGACTGCAAATATCACGATTTCAAAATCGATCATTCATTATTTATTTACTTATGTCTTAAACCTGTAACTGATTTAGTTTACTTGACGTAATATATATGTTTATGTACATATATAATACGTCGTGCTATAATACGTGTATTCCAGCCCTTATAAAATCGTGTTAGGACATTATATAAACCCATCTGGTAGGATATTAAATACTCATAAATAGTGCCACCATCAACGCTCCTGATTATGTCTTGCTATGCCATGTTCCAAAAAAACATCGTAGCTCGCAGTATTACTCGCTGTCAGGAGATGCAGAATGTCCCCACATCTAGTAAAAAAATGATCTGATAGAAAATAGGCTTCGAATTGTTCGTCATAGTATGACAAGAAGCGGCTTCGCGAAATGGCTGTATTACAATCCTGATAATGTCACAGATGGTATCTGGTTTAGTACAAAATGTTAGCAGAGACGATTTGTACAAGTTCAAGGAAAAAGGTTTTTCTTGTCGCTAAAGGGAATAACATCTGGAAACGGCGAAATTCCCTTTTCTATCTGATCCTCTTGTATTTAATGAAAAGTATTACATTTTAGCTGTTATAGGGTTTGTTTTGATATATACATATATTAAACATATATAATACTTTAGCTTAGATACATAAAAAACGTTTATTTATATAAGGATTATATACATTGACTTAAGACGCCAAATGTACTGTTCTTAACTTGAAAACATTTACTTGGTGGTAGGGCTTTGTGCACCCGTCTGGGTAGGTACCACTCATCAGATATTCTACCGCCAAACAGCAGTACTCAGTATTGTTGTGTTCCGGTTTGAAGGGTGAGTGAGCCAGTGTATCTACAGGCACAAGGGACGTAACATCTTAGTTCCCAAGGGTGGTGGCGCACTGGTGATGTAAGGAATGATTTATATTTCTTACAACGCCATTGTTTATGTGCGGTGGTGACCACTTACTATCAGGTGGCCCATTTGCTCGTCCGCCTACCGATGTCATAATAAAAAAACATATTTAGCTCAATTAAATGTGGTAATATAGAAATACGTATATTGATCGTATTTTTATATTATTATTCAGAGCACATTACTAGATAATAAATAAATAAATATTGGACAACATCACATGCATTACTCTGATCCCAATGTAAGTAGCTAAAGCACTTGTGTTATGGCAAATCAGAAGTAACGACGGTACCACATACACCCAGACCCAAGACAATATAGAAAATTAATGAACTTTTTCTACATCGACTCGGCCGGGAATCGAACCCGGGACCTAGGAGTGGCGTACCCATGATAACCGGTGTACACCCTACTCAACTACGGAGGTCATCGTCAGATATTTGATAAATATATAATAAAAAGAAGAATAGTAGCAACGCCATATTACCCCTCCAATTAAGCCTTAAGCTTGTGCTAGGAGTGGGTATGACAATAGCCCAAGGAGACATGATCGAGCCGGCGACTTTTTAAATCGCTAGGTCCGTATACGCTGGACTCTATATATAAGTAACCACTTAAAAACACTCAAGTAACAAATATATGATGTATTTGCCGAAGGTGCGAAATTGTGATCTAATAAGCTAGCCACTATTTAAAGAGGTAGTTTTTTATATACTATCATAGATACGCCGACATGCTACGCTAAGTGCTACCATAAAAAACAATTAGTCAATATCTGTAAGGCAGAAATGTTCTTAGTGCAATGATAATATTCAAAATAAATCAAAGATTTCAAACTTTATTGTATGTCCGGCAGGCGTTGATTATTAAACCCTGACAAAATTCTCACACAAAAGTTCGGTTTCTTTTTTCCTCTGAAGGAGATAATTATATAAAGTAGGTCAATTGTCACGGATATTAAATTTCGTCTTAACTTTGAACATTGTATAACATAATTTTAACTCTTTCCCCGGAACTGTCATTATTTTGGATAAATTAGTAAAAATTAAATATCAAAATAATCTTTATTTAAATGGACTTATAAAAGTGCCTTTGGATCGTCATGTTACAGTTTTGAATTAATGTAAAGCTACCGCCAATCCGGAAAGTAGATTCTACCGAGAAGAACCGACCAGAAATTAAGTAGTTACGCTCCTCCACCATTTGATTACAGAGTATGTCAATAAAGTACAATTAAATATATATAATATATCCTGCCTGAAAATCAACAAAAACCAAGTCCACGCTTCTTTATCATTAATATTATCTTGTATTGAGTTTTTTTTATTTTTAATGGATTAATTTAAAAGTAACCGTTCTCTAATTGGTTATATAAACAATCAAAATATTTTTTTGTACATTTCTGTCGTGGTATATTTTCAGAGTAGCAGCTAAATAAAGTCACATATCTTTTCCAATTGACGCGTCTGACAGACTCTTCTTTAACGTATAACAATTACTAAGTGTAGAAAGATAGATGTCTAAGGTCAAGAGCTAATTTAAGCGTGCTGAATCGAGATGCAAACTGTTATATAACAAAAGATTCAAGATTCATTTATAGTTGTTTTATAAGTGTCAAGATTAATATCTTATTTAGTTCTAGTATTACTATTACAATTGCTTACCATTGAATTATCATTTAAACTGTTTCCATAAAGTCTCCAAAACAAACACTTATTAAATAACACATATTAATGAATGAGTAAAATACATTTTGCTTCATGCGGATAAGATTTTCTCCTAGAATGGGGCCAATGAAATGAATAACTCGTATTATAATAAAAGATACACATGTAAACAACGAAAACTTTGCTTATTCCATTGCAAATAGGAAATAATAAAACATGTACCAGACTGTAGCGTGAGGAATTGTTGGAATCAATCTCGTAACACAATGGACTTGTTATTACCACTTGATTTATTATTTGAGGAATTTCGATAGTTCAATCATAACACACCTTGCGAAATAAACCGGTAAAAACATGCTGAAGAGTAACATTTATCATCACGTCGGAAAATAAACGGATCGCATGAAACGAGCTTGGACATAAATAAGAAAATATTTTTTTATTTTATTTAAATTGTACGGCCGAGGGTTTTCGTGTTATGTTAATGAATCATTATCGAATAACTTAATCGTCGATATCGATACAATAGATTTCAGTTTTAAAGGCTAATTAATTTATGTAGACTATTTCTATTTAATTTAATTTTGGTTCCAAATTCAAACGTAGAAAAAATTTGAATATTGTAAATCAATTTCAATGAGAGCCGAGATGGCCCAGTGGTTAGAACGCGTGCATCTTAACCGATGATTTCGGGTTCAAACCCAGGCAGGCACCACAGAATTTTCATGTGTTTAATTTGTGTTTATAATTCATCTCGTGCTCGGCGGTGAAGGAAAACATCGTGAGGAAACCTGCATGTGTCTAATTTCAACGAAATTCTGCCACATGTATATTCCACCAACCCGCATTGGAGCAGCGTGGTGGAATATGCTCCATACCTTCTCCTCAAAGGGAGAGGAGGCCTTAGTCCAGCAGTGGGAAATTTACAGGCTGTTTATGTAAATCAATTTCCCACGTTTCTGAATCGTTGCGTAAAGTTTCGAATTTTGTCATATTTAATAGTTCTTCTATGCGTATAACATTCACATGTATTTTTCCATTCTAAGCCGTGAATGTAGTGTAAAAATATCCTACTAAAACAAAATGCACTCGAAAACCGAGAAAGCGAAGTGATTTGTTAAATTTATGTTCAAATTATTATAGTAACTCTGACCTCACTGCGTCACGACTATTTCAGAGCTAATATTTCAGCGTCCATGCTAGTTGAGGATTTTTTCACGCTAACTTCACGTGAAACCGCGCGTTGAATTTACACCGTTAATCAAGCAGGAGTCTGGAACTTATTTAGAAATAAAACAAATATTCCATTTATGCAATTTTTTTTATACTATTGGTAAATAATTTATAGTAGATATTCATTAAGTATTCATCAAGAAAAGTCGATCTCAGTGTTAATAGACCTGGCTGTCCACAATTTGCACCATTAAAAAAATATATATTAGATAAAAAAAAAAAATCACAGCATTTAAATTCACTAGTCATTACCCATATCATAGTTTCAATGTGTGTCTTAAATTCTTATTCATAAGAAAGGGATGTTTCTGTATCCTTAAAGCAATACACTATTTTTAAATATCTTCTGCGATTGGTGATTCCTTCTGTCAGACCCGTGTTACATCTGCTATTTTAGTCATTTCCTTTTATATTTTATTCGAGAGATCCTTTTCAGAATTTATGTTAGTATATTTTGTGTTTTTATTATGTAATATTTTAATCACATACACTTCCTAGTAGTAGAAGAGGTCTGTATGGATGATGTCCTGACGGATTTTAGCCACAGCGACCGATCTCAAGGGTCAACAATACTATCTTGAACTTTAATGCTGTATATTTCAAGAGAATTTAATTTAATTTAATATATATATATATATATATACATTATATATCTAATTATAGACATACATATGGGTATGCATGTTAGATATCAAGTACTGTACATTATTTTATTTTAAATATATTATTATTTCACTGTAATGTATTGATATATTATGTTTATGTTTGCTATGTATATCCTTATTTCTTTCCTCTGCCTTAAGGTTGCCTGGAAGAGATCGCTGTTTTAGCAATAAGGCCGCGCCTCGTGCACATTTCTTCACTAAAGTTTGTGTTTATAGGTGTACAATAAAGAGTATTTTGATTTTTTGATTTGAGACCAGCTAACTACGCAGGACATGTAATAGTGCACAAGTGTGTTTGCACACACAGGTGCACAGGTGTGTTCAATCCCGAATCACGTCCCAAAATATAAATTACTAATATATGATTCAATATGATATTCACCTAATATTCTCATATAATTCACAAGGCAAACACGTACAAAAATATTATTACTGTGTTTCAATTACATATGAACATTACAATCTGTATTTTGTTTAAATTAATTGATCAAATGACAGTGATTATTTCGATCATCTAAAGGTTGTCGTACACTCAACAACACCCACGCAACAAATGTAAATTAGACCCTTCTAACGGGTTATAACAGCGGACGCTTGGAACGTTTATCCCTTACGGTTATTGATAAAAACCAACACAGCTTTAATATAGCTTCAAACGTGGTGGGAAAACGACCAATATGAAGCCTCGTAAGTCAAGCGGTCGTTGACCTTGTTTACATTTCAATGTATTTTTAAATATATATTAAATTTAATAAATTTAGAAGAAGCTGCTGTTTAACATTAAAATTAGATTATTTTAAAAATATGAAATAAGCTTACTCTGTGTAAATAAAGATTATTTTTTATGAAAAATTATAGGAGTAATATAATGTCATACCTACCATGGTATAAGAAAACGTAACACTGCGTTTAAAAAAAAAAACAACCATTGATTATCGAATTTATTCTGTTGATAAGCCGTAAAAATGAGAGAAACACAATTTTACACTTTTTTTTTTTCACACAACCAAATATAACCTACGAGTATCTAAAAATGTTAGTATAACTCGTAGTTCCGCTAGCGATCTCCACAAAAGCGTTCTGACCAACAATTCTCTCTCCGACTATTTTGACATATCAAATTATAAATCACAAAATATACAACATAAGACAATACTTTTCTAAGAAATGGTCTTGATTCACTGTGGAATCGAAATAAGATTTACACTGATGCACAGAACACGTGCAACATAAGAAAAACCTTTTTTTTTTCATCTTGCTGGAAAAAGGCGTTACATGTTTCCCCCACACGAAAGCTTATGTGGGACTCGCCGATGCCCAGGACGTCGAGTGCGCTCCGGTACACCCAGTAAAAAACCAGCAGTACCCTCTCCGTCTCTTCGGCGGCCGCTACGGGATCGCATTCGGATGCTACCGTGTCTCTTAACAAAAACCGCACAGGTTATTTGATAAGTTCCCAAAGAATTAAAAATACTTGAATAAAAATATATGATTAAGAAAAAGTAAATTAATTAATTAATTATTGTGAAAGGTACTTATGATAAATATACGTTGTATATTTATTCACCTTAAACTTTCACCTTTCCAAGTTTAGTTCAATTTCGAAGTAATAGTTCAACTAGAAAGCGACGTGAGGCAGAAACGGAAATACTTGGACGATAAAATTAGAATATAGTGATTAAATAAGTAATGCTAGTTCCTTCTTTGAAAATAATTAAATGTAGGTATATATTTAGCAAACAATGTCTGAGCCGCCGTTCGATTTCGTATTTTAAAAATGATCTCTCTTGTTTGTTGGGTTTCTATTCCCTTTATTCGATTTATGTGTGTTCTGTGTATGAAATAGATTTTGGCAGAATAAGGGCTACCCGATATTCGCGTGGTTGAGGTTCCTTAATACTAGAGGCCGTGAACGATATTCTCGTAATCAGACTTGTATTTGGTTACTATAGTATGATATAATTTAGATGTAGCATCGGCAAAATTCGTAAAACCGATCACATCCGAATTAAGTGCGTCTTCGAAATCATCAATCTTTATATATATTTGTTATGCGAAAATGATCTTTATGCAAACGTAATAATTTGTAATGTCATATAACTAAATACATTCGCCAAATTGACGATTAATTGTGTTTTTTTTAAATTCCATGCTACATTTAAATTGTGTCGTACTATTCTAATTTAATATAAATTATTATTATTTGATCGTGTTTTAAAGTTAAAAATTAAATTTTTCTTTCACCCTATTAGATCTACCAGAAAATAATTTTAAAATTTTATAGATAAATTGTTAAGTTAATTCTAACTCTCAGACAGACTAATTCCGTATTCATTTCAGTTCATTTTTAACACAAGTTTTTAATTTATTCCCTGGTAGATGTAAAATAAATAATAACATAGATGATATTTCCATGAAATTTGATTGCCTGATTCAATTTTAATAAAAGTGACTATAACTTACTATTTCGTTCTAAAATAAGTAAAATTAGTTAGTGTTAAGATTGGCGATGCTTGAGGCATCTTCCGTTTCAAGATGACGCTATATAATGAGGCGACATAGAGAGCTCTTCATATTTCATGAACACGCTGTTCTGGAAGAATATATGACACATAATTTCCAAAGGCTTTTAATGTTAGTGAAAATACAAATATAAGACTATTTTCAATTGTGAACTTATTCAAATATATGCGTATAATAAATAGATATTAGATATATGTACATTGCTACAAATATTTGTATAAAGTTTTTGTATATTTCGAATTTGAAGACGATAACTGTACGACTGAGCCGTGATGGCCCAGCGTGTAGAAGATGTGAATCTTGCCGATGATTCTGAGTTCAAACCCGGGCAAAAAGAACTGAATTTTCATGTGCTTATTCTTCTTTTTATATTTGATCTCGTCATCGACGTTGAAGAAAAACACCGTGAAAAATGCTGAATAGCGGGAAAAACTCCAATCCTCGAAAATGAGAGGCCTTAGTCCAAAGAGTAGAGACAATTACAGGCTGTTAGTACGAACTATAAAACAAAACACTTTTGTCCTGACCATAAAGAAGAAAGTAACAAACATCATTTTGTATCTGTATGGTTATTAGAATATATGATACATTAAATAAAAGTAGTGGGTATCCCGCGAAGCTGCAAGTCGCTCATCTTTATTTGACGCCAAATTGATGAAACCACTCTTAAATGTTTTTTTTAATATCAAATAGTATACCTACATTCATTCAGTTAGAGTTGGAGTTTGTCGAAAACATTTTACTTTAATTTTGTTTACGTTTTTCATTTTTTCTTATACAGCCGTAGTACCGCTCTCTAACCGGCCAGTAACTTTTTTCCGCTCTCTTAAATTAATTCTTTGTTAAATTTTATCTCTTTAATTTTCTGCTATTTTTTTCTATTTTTACATTTACGGATTGAGCTCCTCAAAATGAGGCCATAACCGTTTTTTTCAATGCAGTTATCTTTCCATAATCACTGAGACAAAAATCGGCTAACCCAAGATTATAATGTACATTCGTGGAGTGTAAGTAAAAGTTCCAAAGACCTTTACTATAGAGAAAATATGCGGATATCAAAGTAGAAGTACAAAGGGTTTATTTTTGAAACCGATTTCCCCCTACTGTCAACTATTTTCATTTTTACCTCTTTTCATCGCAGAATTCCCATTCCACACAAACTGTATTATATTTAACTAGCAATACCCGGCTGAAGTTGTCCTATCTGTGTATATATTCTAATAGTGAGCGGTTGACCAATAAAGAATGTGTTGCCATCTAGCGATGAGATACAGCAAAATAAATAAGCATACAGTTCTTCTTTATGAAAAAATACATAATATACATAAACATGTACCGAGTTTCATGGTAGTCTATCATATAGTTGCGAAGTCTATTAATCTCAAACAAATATGAAACCATATATACGAATATAACAAAATTCGTTTTTAAAGTTTCATACTTCTAAAGGAAAAAATTAACCGAAATAAGATCACTTCGTTGTCGATCTATCTGTCCGTCAAGACCTTTCTTCAATGTACTCAGGTCTCCGGTCAACAAGTGAAATAAAATATATGGCCGTTATTTTCACATTTCCCATTCATTCGTAAAGGGAATTAAAGACTATATGATTCTTTCCGTTGACCTAGGATCATGAAATTTGGTAAGAATTTGCTAATATCATTTAGCACAAGTATAGGAAAAAAACGTAAATTTGTTGCAACATCAGTACCTCCTTTTCTATTTGTCTGGTAGCGCGAGTCCGAATTGTACATCGATCAGTTTTTTGGTATAATGTCATTAATAAACTCTATCCGAAACCAATTTATTACGATATTTTGACAGGTGTATTAGCATATTACGATAGAGTGGAAATTTTTGTTATTATTCGACATCATTCGTAAACTAAAACAAAATTATTTATAAATATATTTACTCGGACACTTAATACTACACGTTAATTAATTACAAAATTGTTTAATTTTACACATTTGTCTAAACGAAATTAATTTGTTTCAATATTGAAATAATAATTTGTGTTGACGCATCATCCTCTCGTATATAATATTTGTCCTAAATATTAAAGCTCGAATTCGATATTTAAAAATATTTGTTTGTGGAATTCATAGGTGTTTCCATTTATATAAACTCCTACATATGAGTTTCAATGATATATAGTCGTTTTTGGGAAAACATTTCCTAGTTATGAATAGTAAAATAATACAATTTGAATGAAGCGCAAATAATTTCAATAATTTCGCAATGAGCTTGTAGATATAAGCATGTCAATACTACACATTTCAGGCGACTTTCCCTATTAAAATTTTATTATGCTATTTATATACATTCATTCATCACGAATATATCGAAATATCGAATGAAAACTGCCACATATGTATCCATCACGTATTGGATTAGCTCAGTGGATTACCTTTCTTAGTAATTGATTTTATTATATGTTCTTTATAAAATATGTAGGAAAAATGGACCACCTGACATTGAGTGTTCACCAAAAAGACCGTTAGAAATATAAACTATTTCATCGCCAATTCGCTACCAACCTTGGGAGCAAAGATGTCCTAAAGATGCACCTAAAGGCTCTGGTGTGAGTAACACCGGAGCACAACAATAAAAATGATTGCTGTTTGGTGATAGAATATACGAGAAGTTTCCCATCCAAACTATGGTAACAACAACAAAAAATTAAAATGTATTTTTGCCATATAATATATAGTATAAAAAACAACTTAACTTTATATTCAAATCAGTTTCTTGCTTGCCTACTCCTATACTACACATGATAAGCTTCATACCAGTCTACAGATTTAAATATTGGTTAGTTAACAAAACTGACCTTATTTTTTCAAGCCTAAATCTTTAATAAATACTTAATAATCAAAATCAGAATGCGTTCAACAATACAAAATCTATAACGTTATAATATCATAAGTTTGTTGTGAATCGAATGTCTCGTTCCATCAATTTTGTGATAACCTTTACTGATTTGACACAACTAAGTTCAGTGTCGTTTAGTATAAGTAAAATTGGACACAGTTATAATCGTTCTGTAATTGGAAACAATTAAAACTGTTTGCAATTCACTTAATCCTAATTAACATACTTATAATTGAACGTGTAAATATATGATTTTGTTTTGACTACGTCCTCTAGGACATATTTTAAAAAACAAAACAAAAATGAACCAATGGTTCCAAGTATTCGTCAGTAGGAACTCTTCATCGGTTTTGTTTTTCTAGTACAATTAGTTACTCTGCAATCACTCTTGAGTGATTTATTTAATAGTAAATCCGTCTGGGTAAGTACCACCCACTTATTTATTATTCTCATCCTCAAACAGCAATTCTTTATTATTGTATTCCGGTTTAAAGGCAAGTGAGCCAGTGTACAAACAAAATATATAACATCTTAGTTCCCAAGATTGGCGGCGCTTTGGCGATGTAATATTTCTTACAGTGCCTGCATTTATTGACAGTGATGAATAATTGCATTAGATTGCATATTGGCAGACTGTCTGTCTGTCTATCAATTGTAAATAAAACAATAATTGATATCGATATTTAAAGTAACAACTGTAACTGACAATCAAGTCATTTCCGCACGTTTCACGTTCACGGAATCGACGCACAATCATAAAATATTTATTTGTCCTATAAATATATGGCTGGATCTAAATTCCAGCTGGATTTTTCCACTGCACTCAGTGATCTTTTAAAGTGTATTAATACTGTAAAGATATAAAAATGTTACTCCCACTCATAATTTTAGACAAGTTTTATGTTAGTATTTCTAATAAATCATCGGTGAATACGATATCTCCAAGGCTTGGCCTTTGTACTTGTTTTCTAAGAATATAGCTTAACCTTTAAAATTATCGGACATTATTTTGTTGGAAGTCAAAAGCAACCCTGTTTGCTTTCCCTTAAGCGATGTCACAAATCTTGTTTACGCCAGTGTGTCAAGGTTTAGTGAAGAGCAAATATTTGTAGGCGGGTCCGTAGCAACAGTGCCGAGACGACTATATTAGAATTGAATTCTGAATAGGTTTAATACAATCATACTCGTATCTATTGATATGTTTCCTTTGTGACAAACTATTTATATATCCGAAATATCCAATGTAGGATGCAACAAAGACCTCGTTAGCAATGTATAGAATTAACATAAAATAGTTTCATGAAATGTTGACTAAATAAACATATTTATTATATTGTTTTTATTGTAACTTGATTTTTATTTTTATTTTAGAGGTTTATAATTATTATTATGTTTGTATTAAGCCTTAAGGCATATCTTTTGTTTAAGTTTATGCTAATTTATGTTTTTATCATTAATTTGAGAGTGTATTATTTTAGTGTAATTCAGTAGTGCTGTAAATACCTGTAGTAGTGTATCACACTACATTGGTCCGTGTACTTTTGATTGCATTGTTTTGTGTGAATATGTCGATGGTGTTTCAAATAAAAAAATAAAAAAAAACCAGGAAATATTTCTTTCTTTCAATCTAAATTTCACCTGTGGGATTATCTATAACTCGTTAACAGAAGCCGAAATACCGAATTTCAAACACTAGTTATGACAAAATTCCATACATATTTTCAATTTCATCACGAGATGTATTTAAAAAAAACCTTTCTTAATGCTTAACAATTTTCCTTAAAGAATTCCCGTTAAACTCAAGCGTTGAGAATTATTTTTTAATAGCCTATAATATATAATATAACTGTGCCAAGCTAAAAATAACTGTGGAATTTTATTATAGAAACGAATATCGTGCTCCAGGAAGGATGTATTAACTTTGCGAAGTCGGAAATTAGATGTTATTAGTACTTTCCTCCTCGAGTCTATACAATGATTGTCAGCGTTTCTTTCAAAAACGTATATAACGTTATTGTGTATATACATAACATTGTTGTAAACATATTGTGAAGTAACTGTATGTATATCCGCTTTATTGAAAAAATCCCGAAGGGAATCTCGACCATAGACAAATATGAATGTATTGGAAAATTTTAGACACATTTTCTTTTTTTTATATGAATGTAAACATGTTCTTAATTTTTTTCCAGATCAATTGTCGCGTAATAACGAACAGACGCCTAAACCAACTTGACCATTTATATATACATATAATTGTCGTCGTGTTTGTACACCGTCGCTGTACGACCCAGTAAAATTAATAACCGATATTATACTAAGTCGTATTTATTCGATATTTCCACTTAATTATTCAGTTTTTACAAAATCTTATTATAAACTATATGATTATAACTATAAATATATAATATTTAATTATAATGTAAACTGTTTGTATAAATATTTTTTTTAAATTCCACTTTTAAAGACGTTAGAATTAAATTTTGTTGCGATCATAATGGCAAAGGAATTAACTGGTAAGGAAAACATATTTAAGTAAAATTATTAGACAAGTCTTTGCTCGCTACCAGAGGCAAGTTGCTGTAGCTTTGACGAAATCAAAATCAAATCAAAATACTCTTTATTGTACACCAGTAAACATAAAGTTGAATCACATTTAAGAAAAATGCACAAGAGGCGGCCTTATCGCTAAACACCGATCTCTTCCAGGCAACCTTAGGGTAGAGGAAAGAAACATATATAGAAAGAGGTAGGGGTGTACAAGGCAGATATAAACATAATATATGAATACATTACAGTGAAATAATATTATATTTAAAATAAAATAATGTACAGTACCTCGTAGCTAACCAGCATACATATATGTATGTATCTCATATCTCGAAAGTTGCGATTTTAATAAAATCGTATTAGTGTAATTTATAATAATTACGGTAGTACGTATATTCATTAGTAGTAGTAATTACGGTAGTAGTGTCTTTGTACAAGCCCGCCTGGATAGGTACCATCCATTCATCATGTATTATAACATCAAATAGCAATACTTAGAATGTGTTGTGTGTTCAGTTTGAAGGGTGAGTGTAACTACAGGCACATGGGATAAAACACTTTAGTTCTCAAGGTTGGTGGCGCATTGGCAACTATTAATATTTATTATAGTACCACAGTCTATGGGAAGTGGTGACGATTTACCCTCAAGTCCATTAACAATATTAAATAAATCTAATATATTTTTACGTTCTTTTAAGTTCCGGTTCACAGTGAACTTGCGGAAATCGTAAAAACGATATGCCCTTTCAATTTATCGTTCCTTCGATTTTTTTTATTTGTTATTGTGTATGGTTTCATCATCACCATTAAACCTTTTTTTGTTATTGTTAATAATGTGTAAATTTATTTCATTGTATGTGTTATTTAATATATATGTAGCGAAAGCGACTTCGCTCCAACCGGGTCTCAGAATATCTCGTTTTTTTATACGTTAAAGGGTGGTAGCTTTACTTAATACAGTTTGTTAATTGACGATTCAACAGTGCTTGTAAAAGCCTACTTGAATGAAGTACGTATATTTTGATTTTGAAATAACTGCTAAATTAAAAAAAAGAAAAATCGGTAAAAAAAACTGAGTGAGGAGAAATATTGTTGACTTTGTCTTTTATTGATGAACTGAATAATTCAAGACGTTATTCCATTTCTCTAAGTCCAAGGTTAAATTGTTAATATAAAGAGTTCCGATGTATTCGGTCTTTTATTTATGTAACCACTTATGGCATGAACACCTGAGCCGACTTTGATTGGCGAAGCATTTTTTTTTGTCAGTGTTGTAGGTCATTGACGTCAGTGTAAACTTAAAATAACGGTTGGTCTATTCTCGAAGGCAAGTCCCCGTTTTGTTTTGTTGTGTCATTATTAAATTTATTATAAAGTAATCTTTGGTGTTTTTTTAAATAACAACATTCGAAATCTTCTCGTTATTTAATGTATTGATAATTGCCTGTTAAGTTTTTTTTTTTTTAACATATGGGATTTTGTGAACCGACTTACGATGTTATGCTATTTTGTCGCGTGAATCCTTTAAAATAATGATGTAATTATAATGTAGATTATCACTTTCTGACATCACGTGTTATGACAGGAACATGTTCCTGTCCTGTTCTACGATGAAACGAAATCGTTCGTAAATAATTTATTAAAATAAAATATTTATAGTTTGACTTGAAAATCAAAATTTATTTAGTTGCCGGTAATAGTGTTATGGTAGAATTTGTATTTGAATATTTAATTAATATTTTAGTAGAAATATAATAACCTCCCAGTTAACTCGATTCCCACACACACAACTACGATACAATTCAGACTACTATCATGCAGTTTTTTGGTAGACTCTAAATGCCAACCCGTTGCTAGCTTAACATTTAGTATAATATTGTAGCATGACGATTCAAAGATTCCTATAAGAGCGTGCTTGAATAAAGATCATCTTGTTTGTGTTTAATTTGATTAGCTTCGGGCAAAATAATAAAAAAAATGTGTGACGATATTGAAACACAAATCTATACTAATATTGTAAATGAAAAAGCAATTCTTACTGTACCTCTTCACGCTTGAACTGCTGAACCGATTTAGATGAAATTTGGTATGAAGGTATTTTGAGTCCCATAAAAAGACATTGGTTACTTTTTTATGCAACCTTCAAGGGGATGAAATTGGGGGTGACGGTTTGTATGCTATAGGGGAAGTTATATAAATTGCAGGTTAAGCTATGATGATATTATATTATTAATATACACGGCAATTTTTTTATCTATAGTAAATATCCAGCGAAATGAAATTACGAAAAAAAATTTACATTTCCATAGAAGATGGAAAATAAGAGATAAAATTTGGTTTGTTATTTATTATATTTCGTGCTACCCGTTCTAGAATTTACGCTGGATACGTCGCATACTAATCTTAGTACATCTGAAAGCCTTGACACGTCATGTTGGTTTAATTGACGTAAGCTACCGCTACAAATTATTGCGTGTGTCAGATTAAGTAAGAAATAAATAAATAATTAGACAATTACAAACAAGGCTTACACTATGTATTGTATGTTTTAATCAATTCTGTAATAATAATAATTTAATTTAAGTTATTTTTGCATTGTGTCGATAACATTGATATTAAATAAGAGGGTACTTTGACTTTTCTGTTCAATATTGTGAGTCACGTGATTTGAAGTGAGGCTTATGTAAGTGATAGAAGCTCGGAACATAGGACTTTTACTTTTCACTTTGATCCTGGACCAGCAAGTTGCTGCTAACATTTAAGGTACGTTATAATTTTTTGATATAGTATAATTGTTATTGCTTGTTAAATTATTGATGAATATATGAATTGTGTTTTTGCAATTATCAATATACAAAGTTACTATTATATATACAAAGAAATAGAAATTATTCTTAAAATATCCTGACATAATGTATTAAGTCTCTATAAAAAATCTAACACGTGCAGGAGCTTTTTGTATAGCGAAAATATGTCAAAATAAAATAAACGAAATTTATTCGAAATAAATTGTTATACTCGAATAAGTTAATTCAAAACAATCGCATTGATCCATTTTAAGTGTATAGCTTAAGTAATTACTTTTACTTATTTAAATTTAATGTCATGTCAAGAATCCATTGCTATCAAGGTACTGTGGACATTTTTACTTAATAAAATATTATGTAGATGATAAAAATTGTGGACTTAATATTAATTGATTTTCATACAAACACATGTATATTTATGAAATAGTTAGGCGACTTTCTACATATGGGCCACATGATGGTAAACGATCACCACTTCCTATAAACATTGGCGACGTTAAAAATTTTAACCATTGCTTACATCTCCAATGCGCCACCAACCTTGGGAGCTAAGATGTTATGTTCCTTGTGCCTGTAGACTGTCTCACTCACCGGAATACAACTATAAATACCGCTGATTAGCGGTAGAATACATGATCAATTGATAGTACCCGGACGGACTTCCAGAAAGACCGACCACCAAGTTAGAATAAATAATAAATTAATTTTATTAAATTGATATCAATATGTAAATAAATTGGTCGAAAAGACTAATTACTACGTTTCTTACAATATCAATTAAACATAAAGATGGAAATTTTGCTATTCAGTGCCTCGTAAGGGAAATGATTCTGTCCTAACAGCTCAAAAATCCCTTTTAATTGGCGTATTTAACTATAAAAGTCAAAAGATAAATAGTGCCCCTGTGTTTGCGCAAACACTTTTGCACAATAATATATCCTGCGTAGATAGTTTGTCTGAGATTAGCAGCTGTCACGAAAGTCATTAAGGAAGACATTACGATAATTTTAGCTGCGAATTATTACAATTTCCGTTGAAATATTATATTTAGTAGTCTTACTTTCAGTACGACAATATTTAGAGATAATTTATGCTCCTAATAATGAGTTCTAGCGATTTTAGTGTTAATGCTGATAATATTATTATTTATATTCTACAATGATTTGAGTCGACACATACTTAAATTATTAATAAAATAATCATGTGACTGTGATATCAAATATATTTGATATGGAAATAATATCAAATATGTAATAGGTTTTTATGATATGTATATAATAAATTCGTCTGTCTGTTTATCTATTTGTTAAAATTTCACGGCTATAATTAGTCTGTTATTGACGTTAACTATAGCCGTTAATTCTTTAAAATAAAAAATAAAATGACTATGGTATGTTGTGTAAATTTGCCCTATTTTTAAATATTACTCATAAATATATAATACGAAACTGTACTTACATATATAAAATATAAAATATACGAGCATTCAGAATAAAATAAATCTTCTTTATAATAAAAACGAACGAATGTATAAATACATTCGTTCGCTATGCATTCCTGCACTATTCATCTGATTTTGATGAAGATCCTGTGACTACTTCTGTCGACGCCTTGGCAGGTTCCTAGCCCCAAAAAAACGATATTTATTCACATTATATAAACGTTTTACGTTAATCTTCAATTTATCCGTGGAATGAGTAGCTATTATAAATATAATTATCACCAAAAATAAAACCAGTGTGTAACAACTAACGACCTAGCGACAATCATTGCATATTGTCATTAAACTGAACTTTAAATTATTGACATAATAAATTTAAGTTTATGTAATTATTGATAAGACGAAAATAATTGCGAATTGTATCATTATTGACGCTCAGTTGTGATAACTTATATCATGTTTTTTTTTTTAAATAATCGTTTTGTTTTACTGTGTTGGTACGCGTCTTAGCATCAAGATTATTCTGAAATCATTTATTATTAAGAACAGTTATTAATTAATGGGCGTACTTGAATTAATAATATTTCAAATGGAATATATCATGTTCATATTTATTGGAACGAAATTCTTTTACGCGGCTTATGGTAAACTGTCTCGAAATCCTTATGTATAAAAGAAGCCATATCCCTCTCTCTTTCTATTTCTCTCTGTCTCTTTCTAATGTATGCGATTTAATATAATATTATTTAAAGTTATTTTATGTTATTGATTTAATTTACAAGGGAATTTTGATAACAATTTTACTTCTTATCGTGAATATATTCTCAAGCCTTGTTAATTTATACCATTTTATTTGTTATTTATAAAATAGTATATACAGGAAGAAACTTCGTTCCAACCAGTTTCCAAACTCTTTTCTTAAGTTAATCGAAGAAAATAGGATAAAAAAAAACCGCAATAAAAGTAACATTTAGACCACTTTAACCGGTGTACACACTACTCGATGACCTCTGTGGTCGAGTAGCGTGTACACCGGTTTTCATGGGTACGCCACTCCGAGGTCCCGGGTTCGATTCCCGGTCCAGTCGATCTAGATAAAGTTCATTAATTTTCTATATTGTCTTGGGTCTGGGTGTACTCGGTACCGTCATTACTTCTGATTTGCCATAACACAAGTGATTTAGCTACTTACATTGGGATCAGAGTAATGTATGTGATGTTGTCCAATATTTATTTATTTATTATATTTTCAAGTCTTAACTTAAAGAAGAATTTAGTTACACAACGTTGATAATATAATTTAAATTAAATATACTATATATATTGTTTGGCTTAAGTACTTTATCTTATTTTATAACATTGAATCTAGAATTCTCGTATTTCAGACTACGGTATTCGCTACACGTGAAGGGTTGGTAAGACAACACTTCGGCCTCATTATTTGTTACCTCTTTGAAGTGCAAATTCTGAGCAGTCTACATCGCGGTTAGACTTATTTGATTTACGTGTGATTATTTTAGTGTTTGTAGGAATAATATTTAAATAATAAATGATCATTTAAGGGGTCATTGTGCCCGTACAAACACAATATTTATAACATCTTAGATAATCTAATTGTATTTATATATATAATATAAAGAGCTATATATATATAAGATTAAATATAATTTATTCGAATTTTGAAACCGATTGTTAGAAGGATGAAACTTTTATTGTTTTGATATTTTCAAATATATTTAAATAGACACAATTTGCATGAATAAATAAAATTAATACCCCGTTGCTAGGGTAAAGGCTTCTAAAGGCTTCTATTGAGAAGCCTTAGAGCTTATTCCACCATGCTATAACAACGCGGTACCATATATATATATTGCACTTCAGATATTTTCAACACTGAAAACTATATTCATTATAAACACCAATTTATCACATATAACTCTGTAGAACTTGTCTGGATTCGAATCTTCAGATATTTGATGTTCTAACTACTGGGCCATTTTGGTTTATATTTGATATGCTAATGTTCTAATGGTTTTATTTGCCTCTTTGTTACGTTACATTAGCCAAATTAGAAGCTCTGTAGTCTAAATATATATACCCTAAGTCGCCCACACGGCGCCAAGTATAGGGTTCAACTCGCTAGTCATCTAGCTTATATTTCGAGACAAGATATCAAATAACTCTTAAGTCTGGATCTTATAATCACAATGTATTGTCGCTTGTTTGAGGAATATCTCTACATAGTATTAAGTCTTCCCAAGGTTTGTACGCTTTGATCTCTTAATCTGCGTAACGGATTTTAATGCGGTTTTCATCGATGAACAGAATGATTGAAGAGGATATGTATAATAGATGCGTATTATTAGTAGAGGAAAGCCGAGAATATTAATTTTCACAGTTGGAAAAATACAGTTTTTTAGGTTTTTTCTCAATCTAAAAGCTGTATAAAGCCTGTAAATATTGTATCTGTGTGAAGCCGGGTCGGAAAGCTAGTTAAATTAAATATAACATCAGTATTTAATAAGTTATAACACATACTTAGAACGTGTGCATCTCAACCGATGATCGCGGGTTCAAACCCAGGTAATCGTGTTTATTTATCTCGTGCTCGGCAGTCAAAGAAAACTTCGTGAGAAAACCTGTATGTGTCTAATTTCAATGAAATTCTGCCACATGTGTATCCACTTACCCGCTTTGGAGTAGCGTGGTGGAATAAGCTCACACCTTCTCCTCTAAAGGAAAGGACGCCTTAGCCCAGTAGTGGGAAATACGGGTTAATTACAATTGGCTCAGTGGTTAGAACGCGTGCATCTTAACCGATGATTTCGGGTTCAAACCCAGGCAGGCACCACTGAATTTACATGTGCTTAATTTGTTTATAATTCATCTCGTGCTCGGCGGTGAAGGAAAACATCGTGAGGAAACCTGCATGTGTCTAATTTCAACGAAATTCTGCCACATGTGTATTCCACCAACCCGCATTGGAGCAGCGTGGTGGAATATGCTCCATACCTTCTCCTCAACGGGAGAGGAGGCCTTAGCCCAGCAGTGGGAAATTTACAGGCTGATTATGTTTTTATGTTATGTTACATGTTGTTACTCTACTATAGTGATTAATACTTATAGGCTATAAATTAATTAAACGCAGTTAAAATCAATATTGAATAAAGTTTCAAATAATTATGATATATTACTATATATAATATTGATTATATAATAAGCAAGAGAACGACGGAGTATCAACGGTCAAAACAACGATAAACTTATATTGATGATTACTTGTTATATCATATATTATATACAAAACATTTATTCTAATCATACTTTACATATATATTTATTTATATTATTTAATATTCAACTTTATCAGTATCTTTATTGTAGTAGTAATAAGTGTCTAAATATCTCACCGATGGGCAACGACAGTCTCTTGTATCAATTAGGTCTGAAAGTAATTCAACCACGCTGTTTTAATGTGGGTTGCTATATACAATAGCAGAATTTTATCCGGTGTCTTGATAAAACGATATTATAAGTATTTGTTTTATGATATAGGTCATCAAAGTCATTGGCGTATAAAATATTAACCATTCCTTACATCCCTGATATGCCACTACCCTGTGCACAAGGGACATAACGTCTTAGTTAAACTCTAACTCTGAAGTGACAAGGGTTCACTTACCCTTCCAATAGAACAAACTATTACGGTTTGGTTGTAGAATATGTTATGAGTACCTCGTTTAGACTTGCACCATACTTCGACTTTGGTTTGACTTGAAAATTCGCAAATGGTCCCATTTCACGTGTGTCAGCCGCTAGACTTGCATTTATGCTACTAATAAAAATGATAATCGGTCTAATAGACGGGCCATAATTAGAAACATATTTTAAAATTCGAAACTCGAAATCCTCATACAAATCTATATTTATATTAGGCAAACAATCTTATCCGAAAATTAACGATTATATTTACTTGTGATCAGCAATGTTCGGTGGAGAAGGTAAGATGCCAGGTCAAAGCAATTATCTCTATGACCAATATAAATACCTACCTGATATTACTGCGGCCATTTGCGTTACAGACATTTTATTTGTCATCGCGCCAAAAATTTTCACACAGTCATAAACGTATAAGTAACCCACATTGGTATATATAACATTGGTCATGCATACAGCTTAGCATGTTGATGACTCTTGTTCAGTTAAACTTAGAACTTATTTCAACACAAATACATGTTTCAGCATGTTTATATTCTACATATTCAGTTTGAGATGAATCATAAAGTACATGAAAAGTAAGTGATGTTTGCCTGTATTAAAACCTGTGATCTTCGGTTTCGAATTAGATACGTGTGGGTTTTCCACTGGCATTTCCAAATAGCATTCATAGAACAATATAGGGTAAATGAGATACTAGTATTTAACCGCAGCTTCATCTGTGTTTTCGGGGGCGGTCGTAGGTTTAGGTATTATAAAGTAGGCTTTGTCATTTTTTTGGGTCAAATATTGCTTCAGGCCAAGTTTCGTCAAATTTGGTTCAGTGGTGTAACAGTGACAGACAGACAGATCTACTTACGCATTTATATTATATATTAGTATATATAAGATGCTAAGTAATATCTATATTAATCTTATTATAGGATACTTTTTATACCTAAAATATAGTTCTAATAATCCCTATCCCCGTCCCACTAAAACCGAGAACTAGTAGTATCATAATTTAATTTAATATTCATAAAAAAATCGTTAGGTTCTAATCATACCATATTTTCTGACATATATCTGATAATGACCTCAAAAAGATCACGAGGTCAAATAAACCTTTGTAAGCTTCCAACTATAAGAACTTGACTGGTATGGAGATGTTAGGCCTATTAAGGTCGTGTAGAATTGGCAGATTTCCATTTCAGTCGTATCGACACACGCCTAACCTTAGCCAAATGAGTCAAGGGAGAGAAAAGAAAAAAAAAACAGTCGTTATAATTGGACTGAAATAATTACAACATTTTTTTTTAATTAAAAAATAAATCTTGTGTATCTTTCTTGAACGTGACTGAAGTACGTGTTTATTGGTATACAATAAAGAGTATTTTGATTTTATTTGACATTCTTTATTTAAATTATGTTTGGAAAAATAAAAAAAAAATGTATTAAGTGTCATCGGTTATACTACCGCTAAAATTATTTGATACTTCATGTTATTCGACCCGATTTATATGGCAATTAAGCCAATGCAATTATATGTATAAGGAACATAACTTAGAAGTTACTTAAGGCTTTATACAGATTTTGATATGTTAAATTAATACGAATTAGGCAGTTAGGCTTATGGTTGTCACTTCTCGCAATCTAATTTACCTTTCCGTGATAGCATCAGTTGACCTATTTTCTTTTCTTCCTTATTAAAATACATTAAAATAAAATACTACTAAATACTGTACGATGTGAAATTTCACATATTCAACTATGTAACGCTTAATGTTACTGTATTGGTAAATACATCTCTTTCGTCCTTGTTAACTCAACAATAAACATCGATATGCTAAGCGGCTTAGCCTTAATCTAACGATTGACAAATCTTGGTAAACATTTACGAAGAAAGAAAAAAAATTATTACACGACGTCATATTAAATATTTATTACAAAATAATAATAAATTGGTAATGATTATGAATTAAAAAAAATTAAACTTCACCATTGAAATGTTTGATAAGAGCTGCATGCATATATATTACAATGCAAGGCCAAGTTTATTGTCTCTGATAAACGACGTAAGGTCAATGTCGACACCGAGACAACTATAAGTGGACGATCTTACTAAACGATAAAGCGACAACCTCGTGATAGAAGCTAGGGCTGTTATCGTTGCTTTAATCCGTTTACTATGAATCTAATTCGATCCTCGAATCCCTGGCCAACCCTTATCCCAATAATAGTTAGAAATAACATCTCTTAAATGTCCTCGCTTCGTGAGACTATCTATTCTATTATAAAGGTTTCCAAGTATAAATATAATAAAAAATTCTGTTCCTTTGTGGATCCGAAATCGACATATCGATGAATTTCTCTGAAGACAAAAATACATGGAAAATAAAACTGAACTGACATCCGTAGATAAATATACTATTCATTCGTTTGTAATGTATAATGCTGTTCTCAATGTTATATTTAATTAGCTCTTTTGCACTACACATATGATTTAAAAAGTTAATATTTGGCGTACTTCTTATTTCGAATTCATAACATTCTATTGAAATAAATAAAATCATAAATACATATAATGAAATGATTTTTTTCTTTGTGCGTCAATCACGTGAAAACTATTGAACGTATCTGTAAGAGACTAAACCAAACGACGTGGAATCATCTGTAAATTTTTATAGGCTACTAGTTTTTTTTCATTTCGTTAATCCTACCCCTTTTTATATTATATGGCCAGTGAAGCGGGCGGGTAACAGCCAGCCTACAATAAATTTGCTGTATGCTGTTGGCATTTTTAGGTTTTAAAATCTTTTATTTTGGAATTTAATACAAATATTTAAAAAAAAAGAATTAAAATAAAGAGATCAGTAACATGAACGCCAACCCTCGACAAATATTATATGTTACATTAAATTAATAAATAATCATTATATTTTTTTAATATATAATTAGTTATTTATTAACTAAAATTATTTAACTAAAAGTTCTACAATTTCTACACATTTTAGGATAAATATTTTACTCTCACGTTCTTTATATATACATATATATATGTATATATATAAAGAATGTTTATAGCTTATAGTCAGTAAACCTAATATATAATTCTAGGTAAGGTATTCGTGAAGGTTTTATATTCTAAGGCGTATATACAGAACATGACAAACGATTGTTGTAGTATTCGAAGTCATGATTAATTAATAAAACTTGATTATTTCAATATAACAATCTCTTGTCATGAGTTCGCATGTTTTGTGACGTCATTAATAAACAAGTCATGGGCGAATAGCGAACCATAACGTGTATTGTGACAGACAGTAAATATCCCACCGCTGGGCTAAGGCCTCAACTTAGCAGCTCACTGCTCTAATGCGGGTTTTTGGATACAAGTGATATAGAATGTCAGTAGTATGCCGATTTCCTCGCGATGTTTTCCTTCACCGTCGACCATAAAATGTTATTAATAAAAACAAACATACCTTAATTGGTTTTACGAAAATTTATTCTACTAATCCTATTGACACAAAGATTAAATTTTAGAGATTGGATTAATCGCACTAAAAACTTTTATGTGCAAAAGTATATTTTAAAACTAAAAGTAGTACCAGTTTTAATTATTTATCTGTGAATACATTTTATGAAGAACACCTTGAAAGATGTTGATGAAAGAAAAAAAGGTGCCGGCTCTTAAGATGTATTGGTACTATGTAATCTAGCTTGATAGGGGCGGAAAAATCGCCTTTCTTTATAAAAGATTAGCTCAAAATAAAACCCTAATGTTTTTGTATGAGGTCGGAGAGTTTTAGTTAGTTTTTTTTTTAAATAAATTTTATTACATCAAATTCATTAACAACTTAGCAGCAATAAAATAACTATCTATTTTTTATTGCTAAGTTTTTTTTTTATATTATATGATTAAGTAGTGTGTAATTTGATTATTGTTTTATTTTTATCCATAATCCAGCTATAAATACAAGGCTTATTTATATCTACTTATATATATCTAAATATTATATAATCGGGAAACTGGATCCTTTAATATGAGGATATAACGTGTACGAAACGGTCTACGGAAAGAACACTCCACTCAGCACTTTATCGAAGCGCAATACAATTACTGACCGTCTCACAATGAGGACTTATATTTTCCTCTATCTTTATTATTGTAGAGAAATCAAATGACTCTATTACAATATAGAATTATATTCGCTGATACTTAACTACTTTTACAATTTCCAATATAATTTACGCTTTCTATCAAAAGAGAAATACGTCTGTTGCCAAACCTTACGTGAAATTGTCAATGATTCTTTCGCCAAATATCAATCATTGAATCAGTGACCCAGTGTAAATGTATCATGAGCTGGTATAATATCTTAATTCCCATGTTTACGGTGCTTTGACGGTGAATCGAATGATTAATATTTCATACGTATCTGTTAAGTCGATGAGTTCCATGACTTTGTTGATATGTAAAAGATTTTTGTATCAAAATATACATGTATTTATTTGAAACGTTAAAATATATAAATATATACACACTGATACGTTTGATAAACAAAGTCGTAAATAGACGTGGTGATTCATAAGTTATTAATTCTTCGATATAAATCTGGTAACGATATAATTCATCTCGCGATCGTCGTTGAAAGAAAACATCGTAAGAACTTCCACGTGATGGAGGTATTTTTAAATAACTCCAAACATTTCCTTAACATAATAGAATAGCTTTTGCCTAACAGAATTGACTTTAGGTTAGATAACTGTGTTCCTAAAGGGATGTAGAGTTCTATTGGCTTTACAAACATATTGATTGCATTAGAATATATACAAAGGCTGTATTTGACACTCGGGTTAAGATTTAATCGTATCCTTACAAAGTTGACTAATGGTTACTTAATCATAATTTAGTGTTGATTTTTAATTAGTCTATTGTTTGATGGGAAAATAATTTTCTTCGTAAGCAAGTCAGACCAATTGTATCTTATTGAGTAATGATGCTATATCTTCGTTCTTTTGATAAGTCACTAAGTATATAAAGGAAGGTGTGGCTATTGCAATAATGTACTTTATTGTATCGTTGCTGGAGTACTTGCCTTAACGCGTTATGGTTCGTTTTATGGCCGTCTTTATGACGGTGCCTGAGTTACTCATACAGTTACTTACTATATACTTTAGTGCTGTCTTAATCTCGTAATGAACGATGGTTTAAGTTAAGATTTTTTAATTTAAAGCGATTGTTATTATTAATTTATGTTCTCCTGTTTTCGTATTGGGGAAGTAATGATTTTATATGTTGTTTCAAAATACAAATGAATTGAAAAAAAATACCACATGAAGTTTTCATTGTAATAGATTCTTCTGCTTTTTTTTAATGACTAAAATAGATACTAAGTTTATTGGAAAATTAATTCTTGATAATTGTGTCATTTTTCTATTTATTACCATGAAACAACAATATAGGTGAGGTTTAAAAATAACTTAATTATACGTCGTTAAGTAAAGTGAAGTGAGATGAGCGAAAGTGAAAGTGAAGTCAGATAATTACTGCAGTCATTTCTTTGTATTGATTAATTCATAAATACAACTAAAATATCGTATAAAGGGCACTGGAATACGATACGTGACAAAGGAAAAAGTTTTATACGAATATACCTTTTCTTCAAATTCAATCTATCAATTAACTATTCCGCGAACTATTTTTTATTATATGAATAACTAGTCGATACTGTTTTTTGCTCGCGTTTTAGGGTTAGACGTTATGTGTTAGGCATGAAAAGTACATCATGTCATTCCTTGTAGTTAAAGCTTGTTTCATGCTAAATAACTGTGAAAGCGTAACAGACATATATTGACAGACAGAGCTACTTTTGCATATATTACATTAGTATAGATTGGACGGAAGTCAGACTCGTGTGAAATAAATTATGAGAGGGTGGTACGAACAGAGGCAGATTCAAACCTCTACCAAATGAATGCATATTATTAAGATTTTTTTTTTCATTGCTAACGAAATTGTTTCAATGGACTATAGTTCAATGGATTAACACATGGAGATGACACATGAATTTAAACCTTGGAAGGTTGCGGTGTTAACTCAGACACTTACCATTTAATTTGGCGCAAATTACGATTGAAATGAATCCGAGCAGTGTTGTAGAATAAACGAAAAATCTTCTCATAAAGAAGAAAGGACTTTGCTTAGCAGTAGGACATTTTGGTTGTTGCTTTCACTTCACAACCGTCGTGAGGATGTAAAAAAAAAAAATACAGCGAATCTTATTAGGAGCCAAGATTCATATAGACATACATTATACATCTCGTTGGTCTAGTACCTGCAGATCCCGTTGTTCCGGAAACAAACTCGAGATCGGGCCAAAAAATATTGGTACATTCCATTGAAATTATTTCTGTAACAGCCCGGAATCTAGAAGTTGGTATTATGTACACTTCCGTAGATCGGAAAGCACGTTACGCAGTTGGTCCCATGCCTGCCCTTTCTGATCGTGTAGGATTTGCCCATCGGATTATGAATGAGGGAAGAGAGTGCATCCGTATTTGCGCACTTGTGCACAAACTCTGCGAAGTATGCTGGTCTCCCTTGACATTAGCTTCGGTCCTACCCATCAGGACGACATCATCACCATATTCTTATAATTACCAATCTGCTCCATTGGTTTAGAGGCTACCTTACACTTGTGAGGATCATAACGTTTTGGAGCGATTCGATTTCTGTCACAAAATTCTCAGTAGCAGCCCGGCGTCAGATACTTGGCTTTGTTACACTTCCGTATTAGAAACGCAAATAAAGCCACTGGTCCCGATCTCCGGTTCCGTAGAAATATGTCATTTGTTTCAGGGATATCTACACCATAAATATTACATTTAAAATAATATTATAAATAAATGAAAACTTAATCTAGTTATATAAGTGATAGTAATTTGAGACAGTCTTAGAGATCTTTGCAAATTTTACTTCGATCGGACTAATGAGAGTTAGTGAATTAAATGTGTTGATCACGCTTGTGCTGCGTTATTGTGCGCTGATGGTAATATTGACTGCCTTGGAATTCCAGTTAGTAAAAGTAGTCTGTAGATGTCACATTGCTTAACTAGGGCTTTATTTCTCTTAGAGGAGAGAAAGGTTCGAGCTAATATCACCACGTCGCTCCAATGCGTGGTGGTGGATACAGCGGATTTCTTTCACCACCGATAACCGGGTCATTTCTGTTCGGACATTAATTTACTGGACTAGTAATATATACTTGCAACAAATAATGTATGTGTGCTTTTCGAATGTAAAATAAAAATTATAGAAATAAAAAAAATATATATATTACATATGACTTTTATGTCATTTGATAGGTAGAATATAGATACTCTATTGGATTAGAAACGAGAAATTGCTAGTGGCTGTGGTTACTAAGTTGGGCAACCGCACGAGATATAGGGATTATTCAGTTGAAACCGCCCTTTCAAAGCCTACATCGCTTTAAGATTAAATTGTTACATAAATTATCTTCGCTAGAAGACATTTGTACAACTAACAACAATAACATAACCATTTACGCAAATTACTATCGTATTAGTAAGATGTCTATAGCATTCCTAAATTTTATTTAGCTATTTTTCGTTTTTTTTTTATCTATACTAATATTGTAAATGCGAAAGTATCTCTGTCTGTCTGTTGCTCATTAACGGCCAAATTATTGAACCGAATTTGATGGTACGAAGCAAGTACTTTTATCTGTCTAACGCCTGACGATCAAGCAGTAAAAAGCAAGCGAAGCCGCGCGACAACTAGTGTTAATAGATTTTAATGTTTTCTGTGTTAAAAATATAAGAATGAAAGAAATATTATCGAGAACGATATTCCTTCTGATAGGAATAAAATTCTCGCTTGTTTAATACAACAATCTAGAGCAATTTCTACTGCACAATTCAACTGCAGTTCGTAAAATGCATTTTCCGAATTTCTTTGTGACAAGGTCTTCTTACGCCTTTTTAGCACCGAGCAAGAAATATATTGTAAAACAGAGGCTTTGGAGCTTTTACTCAACAATGTCCCTTTATATTTCAGATTTCTTTGACACATCGAAGTGTCTTATGACTTTTTAATCCCGAAGAGATTAAACAGGCATAATTTTTTTTTGGGTTTTATGCGTTCTTTGTAAGTATTGTGTTGATCTCCTGAGAAATCTCGGTTATTTATCGAGTTGGAAGAAAAATATTTCCAGCGCTTATATAGCACTAGTGGTATAAGCCGCTTAGGGTAGATTATCACTGATATTAATTAATTAAAACGTTGCATCAGTTATCGAAATATTATGATATATATGTACGAAAAATGAGAGGAGATTGTATGTACATAAATATTGTATATCAATTGTAAAATATTTATGTTAAACAATACAGTATTATTATTACAGTGACTAAAGGTTTGATATTGATAAAATGTAGAATGTTTTTATTATTTGATCTAATATCTTGTTTAGTAGTTACCTGACCTATAGAGAAGCTTATAGGAGTGTTAAGATAGCAGTATGTATGTATGTATGTATGTATGTATGTATGTATGTATGTATGTATGTATGTATGTATGTATGTATGTATGTATGTATGTATGTATGTATGTATGTATGTATGTATGTATGTATGTATGTATGTATGTATGTATGTATGTATGTATGTATGTATGTATGTATGTATGTATGTATGTATGTATGTATGTATGTATGTATGTATGTATGTATGTATGTATGTATGTATGTATGTATGTATGTATGTATGTATGTATGTATGTATGTATGTATGTATGTATGTATGTATGTATGTATGTATGTATGTATGTATGTATGTATGTATGTATGTATGTATGTATGTATGTATGTATGTATGTATGTATGTATGTATGTATGTATGTATGTATGTATGTATGTATGTATGTATGTATGTATGTATGTATGTATGTATGTATGTATGTATGTATGTATGTATGTATGTATGTATGTATGTATGTATGTATGTATGTATGTATGTATGTATGTATGTATGTATGTATGTATGTATGTATGTATGTATGTATGTATGTATGTATGTATGTATGTATGTATGTATGTATGTATGTATGTATGTATGTATGTATGTATGTATGTATGTATGTATGTATGTATGTATGTATGTATGTATGTATGTATGTATGTATGTATGTATGTATGTATGTATGTATGTATGTATGTATGTATGTATGTATGTATGTATGTATGTATGTATGTATGTATGTATGTATGTATGTATGTATGTATGTATGTATGTATGTATGTATGTATGTATGTATGTATGTATGTATGTATGTATGTATGTATGTATGTATGTATGTATGTATGTATGTATGTATGTATGTATGTATGTATGTATGTATGTATGTATGTATGTATGTATGTATGTATGTATGTATGTATGTATGTATGTATGTATGTATGTATGTATGTATGTATGTATGTATGTATGTATGTATGTATGTATGTATGTATGTATGTATGTATGTATGTATGTATGTATGTATGTATGTATGTATGTATGTATGTATGTATGTATGTATGTATGTATGTATGTATGTATGTATGTATGTATGTATGTATGTATGTATGTATGTATGTATGTATGTATGTATGTATGTATGTATGTATGTATGTATGTATGTATGTATGTATGTATGTATGTATGTATGTATGTATGTATGTATGTATGTATGTATGTATGTATGTATGTATGTATGTATGTATGTATGTATGTATGTATGTATGTATGTATGTATGTATGTATGTATGTATGTATGTATGTATGTATGTATGTATGTATGTATGTATGTATGTATGTATGTATGTATGTATGTATGTATGTATGTATGTATGTATGTATGTATGTATGTATGTATGTATGTATGTATGTATGTATGTATGTATGTATGTATGTATGTATGTATGTATGTATGTATGTATGTATGTATGTATGTATGTATGTATGTATGTATGTATGTATGTATGTATGTATGTATGTATGTATGTATGTATGTATGTATGTATGTATGTATGTATGTATGTATGTATGTATGTATGTATGTATGTATGTATGTATGTATGTATGTATGTATGTATGTATGTATGTATGTATGTATGTATGTATGTATGTATGTATGTATGTATGTATGTATGTATGTATGTATGTATGTATGTATGTATGTATGTATGTATGTATGTATGTATGTATGTATGTATGTATGTATGTATGTATGTATGTATGTATGTATGTATGTATGTATGTATGTATGTATGTATGTATGTATGTATGTATGTATGTATGTATGTATGTATGTATGTATGTATGTATGTATGTATGTATGTATGTATGTATGTATGTATGTATGTATGTATGTATGTATGTATGTATGTATGTATGTATGTATGTATGTATGTATGTATGTATGTATGTATGTATGTATGTATGTATGTATGTATGTATGTATGTATGTATGTATGTATGTATGTATGTATGTATGTATGTATGTATGTATGTATGTATGTATGTATGTATGTATGTATGTATGTATGTATGTATGTATGTATGTATGTATGTATGTATGTATGTATGTATGTATGTATGTATGTATGTATGTATGTATGTATGTATGTATGTATGTATGTATGTATGTATGTATGTATGTATGTATGTATGTATGTATGTATGTATGTATGTATGTATGTATGTATGTATGTATGTATGTATGTATGTATGTATGTATGTATGTATGTATGTATGTATGTATGTATGTATGTATGTATGTATGTATGTATGTATGTATGTATGTATGTATGTATGTATGTATGTATGTATGTATGTATGTATGTATGTATGTATGTATGTATGTATGTATGTATGTATGTATGTATGTATGTATGTATGTATGTATGTATGTATGTATGTATGTATGTATGTATGTATGTATGTATGTATGTATGTATGTATGTATGTATGTATGTATGTATGTATGTATGTATGTATGTATGTATGTATGTATGTATGTATGTATGTATGTATGTATGTATGTATGTATGTATGTATGTATGTATGTATGTATGTATGTATGTATGTATGTATGTATGTATGTATGTATGTATGTATGTATGTATGTATGTATGTATGTATGTATGTATGTATGTATGTATGTATGTATGTATGTATGTATGTATGTATGTATGTATGTATGTATGTATGTATGTATGTATGTATGTATGTATGTATGTATGTATGTATGTATGTATGTATGTATGTATGTATGTATGTATGTATGTATGTATGTATGTATGTATGTATGTATGTATGTATGTATGTATGTATGTATGTATGTATGTATGTATGTATGTATGTATGTATGTATGTATGTATGTATGTATGTATGTATGTATGTATGTATGTATGTATGTATGTATGTATGTATGTATGTATGTATGTATGTATGTATGTATGTATGTATGTATGTATGTATGTATGTATGTATGTATGTATGTATGTATGTATGTATGTATGTATGTATGTATGTATGTATGTATGTATGTATGTATGTATGTATGTATGTATGTATGTATGTATGTATGTATGTATGTATGTATGTATGTATGTATGTATGTATGTATGTATGTATGTATGTATGTATGTATGTATGTATGTATGTATGTATGTATGTATGTATGTATGTATGTATGTATGTATGTATGTATGTATGTATGTATGTATGTATGTATGTATGTATGTATGTATGTATGTATGTATGTATGTATGTATGTATGTATGTATGTATGTATGTATGTATTGATGTATGTATGTATGTATGTATGTATGTATGTATGTATGTATGTATGTATTGATGTATGTATGTATGTATGTATGTATGTATGTATGTATGTATGTATGTATGTTCACCTGTTCCCTCGAAACTTCTAAACTACTTACACTGATACACAAATACAGTTATACAAATTTTAACTGTCGCATGTGAACACTAAAGAAATATTTTCTTTATGTGTTTCGTCTATATTCACGAACCTAATTCGTGAAAAGTATTTTCCTTGTCTAAAAAGCTAGTTTAGTTTTACAAAAATCTATTCAACACATATGGAAAATACGTAAAACTATTTCGCCTAGTTGGACCACTTTTATATCAAAGTTGAAATAAAAACATTTTAAAAGCCAAAAATAACTTTCAAGTGAAAACTATACAGGATAAATATATTTAGTATTTTGTGTCTCGAGTATTTACTGACATAATAACCCTATATAACCATCCTTAATAAGGACAATCAACTGAAAAAAATCTATTGTCAACCGGAAGTTACAAAGATACTCGCTTTTAAAAAAAAAAAACGAATCCGCTTTATTAAATTAATATTGAGGGCCTGGCCTGAGCAGATAATCATAACATAATCAGCCTGCTGGGCTAAGGCCTCCTCTCCCGTTGAGGAGAAGGTATGGAGCATATTCCACCACGCTGCTCCAATGCGGGTTGGTGGAATACACATGTGGCAGAATTTAGTTGAAATTAGACACACGCAGGTTTCCTCACGATGTTTTCCTTCACCGCCGAGCACGAGATGAATTATAAACACAAATTAAGCACATGAAAATTCAGTGGTGCCTGCCTGGGTTTGAACCCGAAATCATCGGTTAAGATGCACGCGTTCTAACCACTGGGCCATCTCGGCTCATAATAATTTAGTATAATTATTTTTTTTTAATTGTGAGACCAAATACATAGATGGAATCAAAGAGTAATCATTATGCTTACGTAGTACCATACGTAAATACAAAATTTGAGCCGAATGGTCAAATAAAGTTATATGTAATTTATATAAATTGTTAATTGAATACTAAAGAGTACATTGTCTTTGATATTATATTGAAGACTTGAAAGTTTTATTGCATAGTGTTGCAACAATGACGCTGATTCCGCTGTTCGCACTAAATAATTTTGACATGATTTATGGCCTTTTACCGGGTGGTATTGAGGGTGGTTTCTACCCTGTCATCAATTATTCTACTTTCAAATATGAATCCCTATGTTTCGATATGAAGGGTGAGCCAGTGTTATTTTATACATAAGGGATATTGCGTATATCCTAGAACATGCAAAACTTCACTGAATATTGCGATTTCGAACCCGGATAAATCAAGCTGAGTTTTCACGTTCTCATTTGTTGCTTAAAATTAAGTGATGGAAATATTGTAAAAACTGTGTGCATGATTCAGAATATGGCGGTTAAAAATGTGCTCCATGTGTATCCGCAACCCGCATCGTAGCAGCGAGGTGGAATAAGCTCCGAGCCTCCTATAAAATATGAAACTCTAGCCCAGAAGTGGGACATTGATAGGACATATATAATATATATATATATACACTTTAACATATATTCTATTTTGTATCTTAGATAAGAATATCGTTTCCAGACATATGTTTAAATTCATATATACTCATTATATAGTGCTAATATTATGAAAAGGTAGTTCTTCATTTATATAAGCTTATATACATATATTGCAACCTATTTTCTTTAATTTCCAAATAGGTTACAGACTTTTTAAATAAAGTCCAACATATATTCCAACATGAAATAAAATTTTATGAGTTATTAAAATTTAACATTGAATAACGTACCTATATTAAAATTAGAAACAAATGAAAATTCAAGTTAATAAGTTAGTAATACTAGTTAATCCATTTTTTAATTAATCTAACTATAAATCTGAAAATAACAATAATTTTATTCAATTCGTAAATCATCTTGAAATCTTCCTAATTCCATATTCGCCTCTGCATTGTATTTAAGTAATTTTCATTGTTTGATTAATATCAAAATTTAATTACTTTTCGATTATGTATACATCTGTACGTATGCATAAAATTTATTCCAAATAACAAAATATAACCTCGAAGTGAAAGTATGACGTAGAACAAACACAAAATTAACTTCGTAAACTAAACGCGTGCTAGAGTTTGTTTTATGCGAATAAACCTAAACAAATATTTCTTGTGTACCGATAAACAATACTTTGTAATTGAGGTACTTTCCCAGCCTCGCTAGTCCCGAATTTGTTTCGTGAGAAACGATTAATTCAGTCAGATCAAATTAACACGCGGTTTGAAGCTATTGAAAGGAAATTTAATATTAAAATTTCACCTTATACAAATTAGCTAAATATAATATACGAAAGTTGTTTTACTTGAATAAATATTACAAAATAGTTGCATATAGAAGTATGATAATCTTGTTTTATTATAAATAATAATATTACTACTTATTCCTTAAAGGCCGGCAACGCACCTGCAACCCCCTGGTGTTGCAGATGTCCATGGGCGGTGGTAATCACTTTCCATCAGGTGAGCCTCATGCTCGTTTGCCCACTATAACATATAAATATTTCTACTATTGCAATAATGAGAATTCGTTTATATAAATATACATATATTTATGCATGTATAACAATTTTTTGTACTGTGTTTTATTGTTTACAAAATAATAAACTGAGTTTTTATTATATTTGTAAATTTTTTTGTTTTATCGTTTTGTTTAGTTAGTAAATCTAGAAATTATGAAAACTCTTCGGTCATCTCATACCGTTACCTCATAACATTAAAGAATACTTCAAACTAGATCAATGCCGGGCTCATGATATATAACAAGAGCATATACACATGCTCATTATATTATTTAGACCCCATTAACCAAAACTTACCTTAGTTTTATTTGACGCAATCCAAAAAAAAAAAACTCAAATTCAAACTTCACGAAAACTATTCATCACACACTTATCACAAATAAAAACAATAGCAGTACATAATTAAATTGCACAATAGTTATACGAGTAACTTTATTTTTTTCGGATTTCAGCCTCAGGAAAGACGCACGTCCGTGCTCCAGGGCAGCCGTCTATGAACTGAAGGTTTGTCGTGTTTTATTCGTCGGAGTTTCAGCTATCCATTCGTCTCTTCAATTTTTTATCTTAATTATGAAAAATCACAATATAAAGCTAGATTTTTGTTTGCACAGATAAAAATTGCGTGATAAAATCCATTTCTAACGAACAGATTCTAAAAAATTTCAATCACTTCGGCAAATAGCCACCCAAAACCGTATTTACATTTCTTATTGAAACAGAATAAGAAATTGTAACTTAACTATTTTTTTTATGTTTTATCTTTATAACTTTCGACGGATATTTTGTGTTTTATTTCTTTTTTAGAAAATATCTGTAATTTTTCTAATCTAATCTAATCTAACTAAACTAATCCAAGCAAGCAAACTCTAATTTCCATGTGTCTTGCTTTTACAATTTATCAACAGCGGCGTCGAAGAAGAAACCTCTTGTTTTAAAAACACTGTCTAAAATTAGATTAAAAATTTCGTTTTGAATGCTCATTGGTCGCTGATTATGTCATCGGCTGCCCTTAACCAATGAGCGTTCAGATTAAAGATAAATTAGTTAATTTCACTTTAATCAGCGTTTCAGAAACTGGAGTAAAGAGTTATAACTTCTAAGTAACTGAAGTTATGAGATAATGGCTATTTATAACTGCTTTGTCCGATTAAAATTAACTGTTATCTGCTGATGAGATGCCGTAAATTTACGATTGCTGTCTTAACCCGAATTGAATGGAAATATTATGGAAATATCATAATAAATCTTTGATTTATAATGATAACAATATTTTTGATTCTTATAAAAATCACAGAATTTTTCATACTTATATATATTATATATTTAAATATGATCGCATCTTTTTTGGACGCACTTCACACAAAAACCGCTGACTATTATGAGATGAAATGTGCACCATTATATACAGCGTGTCTCAGAGAAGGTTTTCGATATTATCATACATTGTCATTCAACGTATTACGTAGCCAGACAAACAGATGACTGGGTCTGCTAGTTGCAAATGAATGCAACAATTATGTTCATTTACAAGATAATAAAAATATATTACGTATAGATTATATATATTATTTATTATATCCAAAAATATTATATTAAAGAAAACGTTAAGTATGATTCAAAATTCAAAATCAAAATATACTTTTACAAGCACTTTTGAATGGTCATTTAACAAACTATTTTAAGTAAAGCTACCATCTGATCGGAATGTACATTCTATCGAGAAGAACCGACAAGAAACTCAGTAGTTACACTTTTTCAAAATTGAAAAAGACAGTCATGTTAGTTAAATACAATTATATATGTATGTTACGTCTCCTGCCTAGAAGTCAACAAGCATTATCTCCACGCTTTTTTATCATCTATATAATCTTATATCGAATAATATGTCTTATGATTAATTAGTTTCAAGTATCTGTACTACATTTCTATATTGGACAACATCACATATATTACTCTGACCCCAATGTGAGTAGCTAAAGTACTTGTGTTATGGAAAATCAGAAGTAACGACGGTACCACAAACACCCAGACCCAAGACAACATAGAAAACTAATGAACTTTTTCTACATCGACTCGGCCGGGAATCGAACCCGAGACCTCGGAGTGGCGTACCCATGAAAACCGGTGTACACACTACTCGACCACGGAGGTCGTCAAATCTATCTATCTCTATCTATGTATGAAAGAAGAAAATATTCACATATTATATCTTGAATGACGTTATATTTATTTGTAAAGGTCTTTTAAAACAAATTTGAGTTGCCTTTGATAATTTTTCATTTTAGGCCTGTTATAAATAAAGCGTTGTGAGTGGTTTGTAATATATGCCCCTGGTCCTTTTTAGTCTCGCTAAAGGATCTAAAAAGGGAGTAAAAATAAACCGAATCTCTCATTTCATTACATTTTGACAGACTTCTATGTAATCATATAAATTAGTGCCCGGCTTTTACTTTTGTTTAATTAACAAGACAGGGTATCCGACGAACTTGCTTAAATTATTCTTAATGGTAAACAGAAATTAATTAATATTCAAATTCAATTAATAAGAACTTCGGGTTGTGATTTGATCATATTCTTATTGAAATAAAATTCAGTAATTGTACTAAATATAATATATAGGAAATTATTTCATTTATACAAGTATATTATATTCAGCTTGTGTAAATAAACGTATATGCTAATTTAATATATATCAATACATCCTTCTAAATAACACGAACAAGACTTGAAGACTTTGAAGACATTCTAAATGTGGGATTCAGATAAATTAGATTTTCAAAAATCGAACTCGTTTTCTTGTCACAGTCAATAATTTCCAATTAATGGGAATTTTATAAATGTATGTTTTGATATTTGTTCCTCGATCGCGGCGGGATGGATGCGGTTGAAATTGGAAATATTGTGCATCGTTAGTGCGCTGCGTTTAAAAGTTAGCTAATGTACGGACTATTATCCTTCTCCTATCCTACAAATAACATCACCAATCCCTTGGCTGTGTTCTTCAAGTGTGTGAAGACCAAGGGAGCGCTCCCAAGAAGAAAGTATCTTCTAAAGTAAGAGCCCGGATTATGAGGTAACAACTTCTCTTTTTACGTACGTTACGCGTACATCAGATAGCTTGTCTACCTAACATATAGCCTACTTAAATGTGGAGCGAAGTCGTCGACTATCTATCCACAGGCAGTACAATTATATTATAATACGCAAACAATATCATAATTATTTTCATATTTATCAGGTGTTTTTGCAAGACGATTCTAGTCGTCCAAATTAGTGTTTTTACTTAGTTTACAGACTAATAATATTAATCGAGCCTCGCTATTGATAATAATACTGCTACAGTATTCAATACAATGCCACAATAAAGGAAGCGACTATAAGCGTATTATGATAAGTAGGACTATTCTGTAACAAGAAACTCGAATCTCACCGCAGAACACGAGCGTTAAACGTCAGAATGTGATATGTGACATTGACAATAATAATTATAAAATTTATAGGATACACGTATCAAAATCGTATCACTGCTAGTCACTTGTCAACATTTCACAGGTGACATACGAAGTGAATTCCTACATTTCAGTTTGTATGTGTTACCACGACTGCAAAACAACGTACGAACAAATTACAAAAATATAAAATATTTTTTAATCTTTGTATTTCGAATGGGATATCGCGGAGAACAATGAATGTGGAATAAAAAAATGGGCGAAGTTTATAAATAGGTAACGGCATCATGTGAAAATGAGAGCCGAGAAGGCCCAGTAGTTAGAACGCGTGCATCTTAACCGACGATTGCGGGTACAAGCCCAGACAAGAACCACTGAGTTTTCATGTGCTTAATTTGTGTTTATAATTCATTTCGTGCTAGGCGGTGAAATAAATATTCGTGAGGAAACCTGCATGGTTCCAATTTCAACGAAATTCTGCCACATATTTATCCACCAAACCGCATTAGTGCAGCATGGTGTAATATGCTCCAAACCTTCTCCTGAAAGAGGAGGCCTTAGATCAGCAGTGGGAAATTTACAATCTCTTAATGTATGTATGTGTCGTGAGAATATTTTATGTCAACTGGATATAAAAAAAATTAGGAATATGTTATACTAATGATTTTGTGGTACGTTTGATGTACATAAAAAAAGCGGAGGGATAATGATTGCGATTAAAGATAGTTAAAATTAACTCAGCAGGTAACTAGTAGCATGTCATAACTATGAAATTTTGCGTGGTGGTTGGGCTTTGAGCATCATCTGGGTGAATCACCCACTCATCATATTTTCTACATCCAAGCAGCAGTACTAAGTGTTGTCGTTGACTTCTGGCTTAAAGGTTAAGTGAGCCAGTGTAACTACAGGCACGAGGGACATAACATATTAGTTATCTTTGTTGGTGCCGCATTGGTGATGTAAGGAATAGTTAATGATTCTAACAGCCTATGGGTTGTGATGGCCACTTACCATCAGGGGACTTATTGTCCCGCCACTTACCCAATATCATACGTACATACAAAATATCTTTGTTATACGATCCATACCATGACGATCAGTTGCGTGGTATAGAAGAACAAATTGGTTATTATAAAAAGCTTCTCTATGAAAAAAATCATATTTCCAACGTTCATGATATTCGGTCTAACTGTATCGATCAACTACAAATTACACGTATAAGATTAAGCAACAATGTATTTATTACTTTTTTAATTATTCTTAGATAGCCATGCGTACTTTTATTAAAAGTCTTACCCTTATAAGGAAGCTGTTTAAATATACATAGTTCCTTTGTAAAAACAAATCTCTAACATCAAAGAACAAAGCCGAAGCGACAATATTAAAATATTTGTCTAAAGGTCATTTCGAGTCATACTCACTTACAGCTCTGAGTGTAAGGACGAAAACAGATACCCGGTCTATATTATTCGAGAGCATTACTATTGACACGGAGAAGCTCTTTCCGGATCAAGAGGGCCTGAGAGAAACTTGAAACATTGAAGGGCAGGGGGTGCAAGTTAATGACGAGGCGTTTTTTAAGTCCACTCTATGAAAAAACCTCACCGCTATCACAACTTAGGACTTTGACTTTTTCATTGTTACATGTTACAAAGACCAGATCCAAAAATTTTAATTATACCTACAATCTTATCTGAACATAAACCCGACTTAGGCAGTGGTCAGAACGCAGTATATTGCTGGGAAAATCGATATCGAGAATAATCCCTTGGAGTTCCGTGGAGTTTTCGTTGATTTTGATACATGATACGTAAATGTTAATCGTATAAGATTCTTGAAAAAGAATAGGTAACTATTGAGTTGTTTTCCGGTTCTTCTAGGTAGAATCTGCATTCCAACCGTTGATAACTTTTCATTAAATTTATACTTGTAAAATAAAAAACTCAAAAAACATTTCGATTTTCAAAGGCATGTGATTCTTGCGCCAATAGATTTGATTTGTCTTCGGAGAAATGTAATCAATTATTTTTAAATTAAATAATCCTTAGATGAAAGCGAATCTAGTATAATACTATTCTATGACGATTCACGCTCGAACAATATTAGAACAATTACTTTTGTTTTTATTTATAAATCCTTTGAATTTACGATTTCTTACTAAAAGTTTTTAATAGAAAATATATTTGAATCGACTTGTAACGTTTTTATTCGAATTACTTTTAAAAAGTATTTATGTCGCTATAATTATTAATCAGTAAAAAAAATATTATGTTATATGCTAGTAACATCAATAACAGTAGTTTCATGAGCCCTGTAGCTGTACTTACCCATATATAAATATAAATATTCCTAAAAACATACCTTTAATATTTTTAATGTTAAGTTAATTCGTAATGTAATAGCCTGCTGATGGTTAATTGATTAAGAACGGAATCCTATCCTCCAAAGGCAGGTGCTGCAGTAATATAAGTTTATTTAAAAAAAAAAAAAAACAAAGGAACTATTGTGTTCAGCCGCTACAGTCTATTGATTGTCAAAATAAATATATATTTAATCCAATCTTAATAATGTATAACATCGGACAATTAATATTTTGTTTTAATTGAACGATAGATAAAACCTTTTTTCGCTTAAAATTGTCAGAATTGCGAAGCTTTGTTTATATTTTAATTAAATTAAAAGTATTTTTGTGCATAATGTGAAGTATGAAGCACTCATTGACCCCATTACCGTTAAGTCTTAAATATATTAAAAGACGAGATCCAATTAATATTGTCACGTGTATCTTAATTAACAGTTCCGGGTTCAAATCCGGATAATAATCATACACTTTTCACATGTTAGATATGTGTTGTCTTTGAAGGAAAAGATCGTAAGTTAACCTACATGTGCTAGAAGAAATGCAACGCGAACGAGAACATAATAATCTTCAAATGTTTTTCCTAATAGACGAATGGCAATGGCAAGGAATTATTTAATCTAAATATTTATCTATACTTGTAATATAGAAATATGTATAAAAATATTAAACAGTTATAATACTTGTATAACGTATAAGATTTTTTTTCCTTATAAATTACATATATTTATTTTCAAAGACAATCTATATCGAAGTGTTTGTTGGATGGACAAGAAGATGTATGAGGTGAGTGTCCAAGATGAAAAAGATTGATTATTTGAGCGAATGAAAAACGAACAGTCGTGAACTGTACGAACTAGTGGATCTTTTATCCGTCGCAGATTTATAAAAATCATTCTTATTACGTGGACTGAAATTAACGAATACTAAATAAAGTAGGTACTCTATTGTATTTTTAAGTGAGTTACGTATTCATGCTCTCGTCTGTCTGGTTGCCTGTCATAGCTTATTATTTTATTTAAAACAAAGTCGCCAAATATCTCGTCATTATATACTAATATTATAAATAAATAAATAAATAAATAAATAAATATTGGACAACATCACATACATTACTCTGATCCCAATTTAAGTAGCTAAAGCACTTGTGTTATGGAAATCAGAAGTAACGACGGTACCACAAATACCCAGACCCAAGACAACATAGAAAACTAATGAACTTTTTTCTACATTGACTCGGCCGGGAATCGAACTCGGGACCTCGGAGTGGCGTACCCATGAAAACCGGTGTACACACTACTCGACCACGGAGGTCGTCAAATAAATGCGAAAGATTTCATTGTATGTCTGTTTTTTACGCCTTCACGCTACCACTGAACTAAATTTGATGAAATTCGGTATAAAGCAAACTTGAACTCCAAGGAAGGATGTTACATTTTTTTTATATTTAACATCTGACGACCAACGTTTAATGGCGAGCGAAGCCGCGGTCATCAACTAGTATGAAATAAAATAAAAAATTAAATTAGCTTAAGTTATGTTTTACAATGATGTCCCATTTTTTTAATAACGTCTTTATTTATACAAATGATAAGAAATTAACTTGAATAAACTTTATTTAATTATAAGTCCCGAGTGCATTAATACAATAATAAAAATAACTTTAAATATTGTTAAATTAAGCCGCATATAATTGAAAGAGGCAAAAAATAAAAGGGAGACGTTCCCTGGTATAACGCTTTATCCTTACGTGATGTTTTCTGTCAGTTCGCTCTACTCTAAGTCGCGTAAAAGAACTTCAGTCCAAAAAAATCTGAATAAATTCTCTCAAACATTGTTCATTTATTTCATAGTGTATTTTATTTAATAAATAAAATATGTAATAATAGCGAAAGGAACATCGTTTGAGCTGGGTGTCCTACGACACATCCTTTTTTTTTTAAATATACCTATGTCATACATTTTAAATGAGAATAAACTGTTCTAATTTTAAATTACAGATTACATTCGACGAATGATCAAAAGATATTTTTTTTACAGAAATTTTGAACCGTTTTGTTTAAAAAATATTTCATTTACATTCAGTGGAGCGACTTGATTGTATATTTATCTACTCGTCAAATTAGTATTCATAGCATGTGTTTGTCGAAATAACGCTCCGATGATATCGTGTTATTAGTTTCAACCCATTCATTAAACGATAAAAAATATATGTTAATTGTAATTATACGTAACACTTAATAACATACGTTATATTTGCATTATATGGATATTTGATTTTGTAATATTTTGGTAACCCTTTGTGAAATGTAGCCTCGTAAATATAGATCTATCTTTTTATTCCTAACTTTTTAATTTACATAATTTGTTTTTTTTACTCAAAACTATTAATAAAAGAGAAATATTGGTTGTTGGTGCATATATATACAAGTAAACATTAACTAAAACTATAATAAAAGCCGAGATGGCCCAGTGGTTAGAACGCGTGCATCTTAACCGATGATTTCGGGTTCAAACCCAGGCAAGCACCACTGAATTTTCATGTGCTTAATTTGTGTTTATAATTCATCTCGTGCTCGGCGGTGAAGGAAAACATCGTGAGGAAACCTGCATGTGTCTAATTTCAACGAAATTCTGCCACATGTGTATTCCACCAACCCGCATTGGAGCAGCGTGGTGGAATATGCTCCATACCTTCTCCTCAAAGGGAGAGGAGGCCTTAGCCCAGCAGTGGGAAATTTACAGGCTGTTTATGTTATGTTATATATAATAAACAATTATTATTGTTATTAAGATCAACTTGAAATGTAACGAATTGACAGTTGCGCGCTGAAGTCTCTTAACACGTATTTATATTTCACCACGGAACCCTAGAATGTGTAAAAAACTTGTTCCATCAAGTGAAATACGTATTAAATGAAATCTTTTATAAATAATTGTTCATTTCAACATTAAGACGTTCGATAAACCATATATACATTCCGTTGAATGTGTTCATATTTCTTTCAATTTATCTCATTCGTATCTCCATTTCTATAAAACCCTCGGAAGATTCATTTCTCGGAGTATTTAACTCAAAGCTCCTAACATCAAAGAAGATGTATTTTTACCGGTGAAAACTTGTACGTATTAATTTATATTCAATTGTCTTTTGTTTAAAAACTTTTTGTTTAATTTAAAAACATGATATGTATATAACAAAGTATATAATTTATATACTTAAAATAAAATTTACATGTTCAATACTATCAAAGACTATTTATGCACTACATTATTAAATCAAGAACTTCAAATTCGATATCATGAAGTTTTAAAATTTGCATTGAGTTATTCAGGACATTGTTTTGTACGTAATATAAATGGTGACCAGGAACTGAAAGATGCAGCGTTAGTCGCTGTTGTGGAGGTACTTTGAGGAGGCCTTTGTCCAGAAGTGGACGTCTTACGACTGAGATGGTAGTATATAGTACATATTAATAGATTATATGAATGATATTTCGTCGCTTTAAAAGCATGAAATTTTTAGTGTAAATTGAATTCGCCAGTCTCCAACTGAATTTCACGTAACACGAAACACTTCAACTTATAACTATCGTCCATTTCAACAGAATTTGTACAAAATTAAATAAATCCGAGACCATACAATACTCTAAAAAAAAATACAAATAAAATCTCAAAACGTTTATGAAATTTTATACTCATTTAAAATCAAAAGACTGTTTTTTTGTTGAATTAAGTACTTTCTTTATGATGTTGTTTTAACCGTTTCAAAAATTATTTTACAATATAAACAAAAAAACCTTTTTTTAAAATGTCTTCAGCTACATGTCTAATATTAACTTGTAGTATTTTATGCACAAGTACACTTCAACCGTTACGTATACCTCAATTCAATGGAAACATAAGAGTATCAAAGGTTACTAAGGAACGAGGCATTTATTAATTTTATAATAACATTTATAAATGAAAACAACGAACAGATAATTTGCACATTTTTGTCATTTATGTATAACAATTATCTCTCAATGATTATATTTATTTATACAATAGAGGAAGACAGACTGGCAACCCGATCTAATGGTAAGTGGATAGTAATGAACTGCCATTGTTTGAGTAAGAAATTTTAATCTTTCAATACACCGTCAAATAAACGTCCAACATGTGAACTGCTCACCAGATATGTCCATTAGTTCATTTATGAGAAATTGCACATTGATAGCTCACTTGTACTCTGGAACCGGAACATAGTTAAATGAGTTATTGCTGTTTGACGGTAGAATGAATGAAAAGTTCCTTTCTAAGCTGGCACAAAGTCCTACGATTATATAAAAATTCAAAGAACTTAGACCAGGCTTATCTCTTGTAGACATTTCTTTCGAGAAGAATAAAATGTGTCAAAAAAATATATAAACTTAACTGCCTTAATGTTAAGAGGTCAACGCCCTCGGTTATCGTCACGTAACCAATTCAATGTCATAATTAATATGGGTATGATGATCATTACGCATAATATTCAATTTACATAAATAATTAGGCGTAATTTTTTGTATCATTACTACGTTTAGCAGAACGATTTAGAAGTATAACTACTCACTTCGGAAAAGGAACATTTTGTAAGTTTATTGTTTGCATTGTGTGAAATAACTTTCGTATGCTAAACATGTTCACGGCTTAGAGAAGCCCAAGGGCCGAATACGCTGCACCTTTTTCTAATTTATTTGCCTTTTACTTTATAAGACTACTGAAATTAGATTGAATAATACTAGCCTAAATAATAGTTACGTCTATCTATAAACAATATGCTAAAATATTGCCATTGCCGTTAAAATTATTCTGCTAAAATGGGTATAACAAAATGCCTCAAATATTAAAAAAAAATATGCAAATCAAGGAGATAGTAAAATTTTCACGTCGTTCAAGCTTCACGATGTTCACTCTGACCACGAATTAAACGCACATAAAACACTGTGATTCTCTAGATTCAGAATATATTTGGTTATAATATAATAATAATTAAGATCCAAATCCAGTAATATTGTTCAAATTCTATTGAAATAAACATATTGTATATTCATGCATTATACAACCATTTCAGAATTTTTGGCACGCTTGGAAATAGTAAAGTTTAGTTTTCTACACTTTCAACAAGCCTTTCGATATTTCGCCATTCTCAAGTTAATGTAGATATCGTAAATTTTACCTGGAGATAAACAAAATGAATATATAAATAAATATTGTGTAATATATTACATATAAACGATAACGCTTGTAACTGCTAACTACATGAAACACCGACAGCGCACTAAAAAACTGAGTAAAATTTAAAAATTGAAAGTACACGCTACTTCTAAATCGACAGACGTAAATAAATATTTATATGATTTTAGTTTTTAAATGGCTAGCAATTAAGTAAATATATTTTTTTAAGAAATGAATCGATGTTCTAACTCATTTTTGTATTATATCACTTTATACGTAGCGAAGCACGTACCGGGCCGCTAGTATAATATATACACGACAAAATGCGTGGAGTTCGTTTACAATGATTTCCATACAGGGGTATTTCACTTGATCATTGTATTAATTTTAAATATAACAAGATCCTGTTATTTAAATTTTTGATACAATTTGATTATTGAGACTAGCTACAGTATGCTGCAACAGTTTACATGTTATAGTAAAAATATACATACCATATCCGCAAATAAATTTCCCTCTAAACCACCATTCCATTGGTTTAAAGCCAATATAACTGCAAATAGTTCAGTCGTAGGTCTTAGGTTCAGTGGCTTTGGAGGCACGGGAGTGTTTGTCTTGTCTTCTTCTGAACTTAATGATTTCGTATTGGGGCTGACATTCTCGTCAGCAACAGAAAACATTAATTCATTTGTTTAACGCAATCTAAGTTTGTATCACGACTTGTATTTCTAATAAAATATTTAACGCTTCATTGTTGCCATCTATAACAATAATGTCGTCAATATATATTCACTACTGATGTTCCTCAATTCTGAGCGCCTTTGTTATGTTAATTAATGCTATGAATATTGATTATACATAATATATTTATTTACTTATTACAACGAGTGTGTATAAAATGAAATATTATTTATTTTTAACAACAATTTTTAAAATTATTATAATTAATTCAATTTCTTAAATACCAAAATTGTTTAATTGCTAGTACCAATATCTACTATTATTAAAATAAAATATGATATTATTATACTTCGAATTTTTATAGCTATTACATAAATTGTATGAAAAGGAAATATCAAAAAGCAAAATTGTTGTCTGATTTTTGAGTAAGTTATATTTTCTTGTTCAATGTTGTTGTATTGTTTTTCTAGTAATTGAATCAAAGGGAATTAAAATTAAATGGATTTAGTACGATTCCAATGACAGAGTTTTTATTGGCTGCAAATATAGCACCTTTTTTTTAAATAAATAATTCTTAATTCAATTTTCAATAAAAAAATCTTCTTTGAAAAACAAATTGGTTAAAAGTTTTCTAAGCATCACAATACTATTTACAAATATTTTACAATACAGTGTAAAATGTAGACTTTTCCAGAAGATTTCTCATCCAAGAACTCTTACGATTTTGCTGGTGTATTAAATATTTGTTCCAATACAATAGGGTTGCCCACCTCGATGTTTTATCTAGACTGGCTTTAAGGCTGCCTATAAGGTTATAAGATCTCGACCCCAATGTCTTAATTTCAAATTCAGCTCGGACCGATAAAAAGTTAATGGGTTTTTCTGTCGAATTCCCAGAAGCAGCCTGGAATCTGAAAATTGGAAGTGTGTACACTCGAGTACCTCGGAATTTGGAAAAGTCATAAAGTCGTCGTTTTTGCGTCTGAAATCTTCGCAGTCAGGTTACAGTCCCATCGGATCATGAGAGTGAGGGAATAAATATTACATCTGTGCTTTCGCACACATTTGTGCACTGTAATGTGTCCAGTGTAGTTGCTGTACCTTAACATTGACTGCCGTCGCCGAAATCGGTCATGAGGACGTACCTTTAATGGTATTTGCTTTGTGTAACCGCATCATATATTTATATCGGGAAACGTTGACAAAAACACAACTTATATAATAGTTGCTTGTTAGTTATTTAAAATCCGTTCATCTAGTCAGTTATATATAGTAACCCTGAAATAACACACCGTTGGCGCTGGTCTTTGTATATTTAAGAACTAAAGAAAACTTTAATCGGTCGGACTTAGTTTGATAAGCATTTTTTCAAGAAGTAGTCATGACGGATAAAAATTGGAAAGCATAGAGTTTTTCTAAATCACGGTCCAATTTATTTTGTAGCTTATAAATTTTATTGGTGAATATCAAAATCAACGTTTATAACATTTTGTGTTTCAGTGAGAAGTGAGTGTGGAGATTTACAGACAGAAAAGTCATCGTAATTCAGACAGTAATTCCACAGGTCATTGACGGTGAAAATAAAAATAAAAAAGTTGCTGGGTTAAGGCCTCTTTGAGGAGACGGTTTTGAGCTACCACGTTGTTCCAATGCAGTTTGGTGGATACACATGTGGCAGAATGTAGTTGAATTTAGAAACAGGCAGATATCCTCACGGTGTTTTTCTTCATCGCCGAGCACGTGATGAATTTTAAACACATATTAAGCACATGAAAAATCCGTGATACTTGTCTGGATTGTACTTATAATCATCGATTAAGATGCAAGCGTTGTTACCACTGTGCCATCTAGGTTGGCGGTGTAAAAAACGGAAATTTACATTTCATTATACCAAAGTCTATGATCGATGCCTATCACTCCCTGTCGATCTACATTATGTCCTTCATCAATTTTCATATTCCGCGAGGGAAAATTATCAATGTATATTATTAAACCAAGTTGCATCAATATTTGCCCAACACACCATTATACAAGATCCAAAAATGACCAGTAAATAGTAAGGGTTGAATCATCAAGGATCGCGGAATAAAATCGGTAAGCACTACTGAGCTTTCATTTACTTAAATTATTTTTAAAATTCGTTTCCTGTTCGGAGTTAAAGGAAAACATCGTGGAAACCTACACGTGGTAGACATGTTATAAGATTTATCAATCCGATGTGAAGCAGTGAGGACAAACAACCTCAAAGCCTTTTTTACGTATACACTCACTATTTCTATCTATAAATCTTGCATGGATTTATTCATTTATTTAATACTTTATTGCACAATACATAAAATATAAGGCCGGCTTAACATTAAAAGCATTACTTATTCAAAGGAAAACCAATCTCAGGAAGTTTAAAGGAAAATAGAAAATACGATTCGATTCGAATATATATTACAAAGAGAATTAGTGTAACTTTCCGAACGTCATTACGTCAAGCTGTTAGATTCATTTGATTTTGGCGGGAAGCAGCGCAATATACGGTCTGGCGTATCAGAGTAATAATGTTTTTGTAATATTATTCGCAAACCAGTAATTGATAAAATTGTTTTGTTATTAATTATTATTGTCTTATATTCTCGAATTTATATTTATAAAATTAATTTTGTTTTTTTAATAAAATGGTATACAAAAACCTACCAAAGGTTTTTAGTGAAAATTTAATTTATAAACTTAAATGAAACAATTGAAAACTAATTAATATTTTCCTTATAACTCAATGGTAGTGAAGGTAACGGTCGATTAAAAACGTGCAATATGCGTTCACTACTGCAAATGGTGCCAACGAAACAGCAGTTTACCTACCTGATTAAAATTTACTGAAAAAAACCCTTTCAATTTTCATACAAACACAAAAAAAAATAATTTAATTTCTATTTAATTTAACATATATACGTATGTATGTATATACATTATAAGATAAACGTTAGGCAATCTGAAATTAATTATTAATTAATGTTTGTTTACAAATTAAACATTTTTTTACTGAACAGCAAAGACGTAATACGTATTTATCTCTAATAAAAACTGTATTCTTAGAATAAAATATAGCGTCGACTCGCTAGTTTTCCGCGTATCGATAACTATTGAAAGGTATTTGAATATTATATTTATGTGATGTGAAAATGTAAAGCATATATATATTATATATTCATTTTTTTTTGTGATAATAGCTTTTATATAATAAAACATTACATATACAATAATAGTAGAAATGATAATATACGTACATATAACAATAAAAATATAGAAGTTTATTTGATGGCTTTGTGTAAGTCTATCTACATTGAGACGAGTAGGAGTAGGATTAGTCCTACATAGGTATCTAGGACCTATGTATTCTACCGCCAAAAAGCAATACTTAATGTTATTTTCTGGTTTAAAGGATGAGTGAACCACTGTCACTACACTACATATGTCAGATATATCAATTTAAATCTCAAGTTTTGTGTTACTATCTTTTCTATCAATGTTGTAATAAACTATACTGCCTTTTATTCTTTAGAATGTCAAAAAAATTATGAAAAAAAAAACCAGTGTTAAACTGAACAGCCGCTAATCAAGGTACATATATACGATTTTTATTGTTATTATAAAACTCTAGCTCAATCTACCAAAATTAAAGATAAATTATGGTTCTAAAAAGAAGCAGAATAAAGTATAACTTTTTTTTAAATGTACGAATTAACGCAAGGCTGAACGCATTTGTAACCCGCTCAATACATACAGCGTATAGATACCTATTAAATTGTCAATATGCCTGACTAAAGAGAATCAATATCAAGTTCAATCTCCTTTCAACTGGTTTTATATAAGACGTCACAATAGACTTAGTTTTAGGGTTACCGTATACTACACAATAAAAACATGATACCGTAAAATTGAATTTGATTTTTTTATGCTTAATTTGCTTGGAAATATTAGGGTTGATTGACTTATAAGACTTATAGAAACTATTGTTCTTTCGATTCGATTAATTAAAGTTTGTGATTTATTTATTATATTCGTTAATTAATATCCGATGAAATCAAACTTTTATGCACAATGTAAATTAATATCAATCAATAGTTATTGTGTTTAGAGTATTTTAATCAAAGAAACGCAATATTAGAGTCAGTTTTATAGAAGTAAGTTTTATTTTTTATGTTTTAAGTTCAGGCGATTACTATGATTGGAACTATCGCATCAATTAATAGCTTATATTTTCAGTACAAATATAGGCTATATAGTTTATTTTTATTGGCTTCTATTCATAAAAATAACTTTACAAAGATCATAGCATTGTAATAATCATGAAATTAATCGATGTAAAATAATAACCTAAATACATTGAACGCTTATTTGGAACTAGTTTTGTTAATAGAAATGAAACAAAGCAATGTGCACATTGCTCGACTGTAAGTTATTTATTAATTATTCTTGAGGTATGAGATATTGAGATCTTTTCACGGATAAATTATTAATATCAATAAATGCATTAGGTCACAGTTGGGGGTAATATTTTTCCACGAGAAATCCAAATGTATCCCTTCCCTTGAAGTGTGCCCTGATCTTAAGATAGGTTATATTCTTGTACATATATTTTAAGCGTTGTACCCGTGCAAATGTTCTCGGTCACATCATCTACACTTTACATTAAAAGAAACATCATAAAATTTTCTTTGACGGCAAAATAAAAAAGTCATAAAAATACAGTCAAATATTCAGTCATAAATAGCTACGTGTGTAGTGGCTTTTATTAAAGTATTATTATTTATTATAGTATTACACTGTATATTAACATCTTATAGATGGGAGATATTCAATGTATTAATATATCATATACTATCTTAAAATACTCACTCCCCTATGCCTGGCCAAAAGCGAGTTGCAGTAGCCGATGATGACGTAAAGCTTAACGGACGCTTTTTTTAAAACTTTTACGAACCTCTTAAACAAAAAAAGTTTGACTGGGCTGCGGTGGCCTCTGTGGTAACTAAATGGTTTGTCTGTGCAATACAGGTTCAACTCGTTCAGACTAGGAACTACCAAAGGTATTCTGAAGTATGGGCGACGCTATGGATTCCGGCGGTATCTGTCAAGCTTGTTACCGTCTTGCTGAGTCATAGAGATATGTGAAGCAGTATGGTGGTCGCTTGTTCACTCTTGTTCACTGCACTGGCTGGGGTTTAGTGGCAATTCACTCGCAGCCAATATTCAGAAAGCTGTGGTGATAGATTCGGCTAGGATAGCCAGATTCTCAATCTGCCAACCTGATACACGAGCTTCCAGGTCTTCCATCGTGAATCCTGTCCCCGTAAAAAATATTAATCAAAAATGACTTACTCATGACAAAAATAGTTGTATTATGAGTAAGTTGTTCAATAAATCTTTATGAACTTTAATATCTTTATTAAATGTATAGTTTTAACTGTTGTTTGTTGTTTGGCGTGATAGTTGTAAATATTTAATTTAATAATAGAATTGTCAGCGTATGACTGCAAGCGCCTTAATGTGAGAACTTATCCTCATATTGACAATAGCTCTCTAAGACTGAGTTATAACTTTACCGTACAAAGTTTAATTTGTGAATACTCTGTATTAAGACCAACTTCGCATTTAGGGTTGTCACCGATATGTTTTTCCAATAAAATGTTTAACGAATATTTTGTTCCTTGAAAGTTTTTTATACGTGTATTAATCGTAATATATTTTATTTTTTACAGTTTTATTGGAAAATAATATAATAGAATGATGTTCTAAATAAAAGTATGTCACAATGACTGCTTAAAGCCTAGAACACTCGAAATTTACAACAAAACACGATCGTAAAATTAAAAGTATACATGTCAAAATAGCATATCACTGTAATTCAGTTGAGAATAGTGGTATTCTCACATTGTAACTGACTTTTGAAAACGATTCTCGATTCTCGAAAATCATTTTTTTTGGCGAAAACATTCTTGTACATTTTTTCATAAAGTTCTTAATGATAAATTCTTGAATATTGCTACTACATAATAAAATTAAGATCTAAGATGTTTGACACAAGAATTCCTTATAGAAAGTAGGTGAGCATTAAGATGAGATTTTTAAAATGTGTCTACAAATAAGGTTAAAGAAAGGATGAAAGTTGGTATAGAAGTTCTAAGTTGGTGAAATTTAGGATGACAGTTCGTCTGAAAGTTCGTCGTTTTAAAAGTTAGAAATAAGGAATTCTATATTTTAGCTTCTGCCTATGAGTTGTTACAACATTTTTGAAAAAAAAAATCATCCCATCCCATCATAAGGGGGATGAAGATGGGACGAAATTTGTGCCGCGACCGAAGTACAATGAGGGAATTGATAATTCAGATCACCAAAAACTCTAATACTCTAAAAAAATCAGTGAGATTCTGAATAATGTTTCCAATAGGATATCCCAATAACACACTGACTGTCAAGATAGCGCATTATGTTAAAGTTCAAATATACATAACATATATTCGAAGAATGTGATATTACATTATAAACTTTGGCATTTATAGCTGAGTTCAAACCGATAACACTAAATCTATATGACATACAGCTAGTCCCTTTTAAATATATTTTCAGTCATAAGACGTCAATTGTACGAAAAATCACTTCGAGTTTTGGCAACAATTGGCAATTTACTTAGTAAATTCTTAATGAAGTTATAGAGTGTTTTCATTAGATAAAATTATTAACCGTATGAAACGTAATTACATAGCAGGGCTTTAATTGTATATCTCGTTAAGACATTATTAACAGAATGTTTTAATACAGCACACTTAATATTTAGGTAATAGCAATAAATCATCCGTAGACTTAGGCCGATTTTATCTTAATAAATGACCCAACTACTCATTTTATCAAGAAATATTATACCAAGAATTTATTAATAACAAAATCATAATTTACTGTAGCTACTTATATTTTTAATTAGTGTTCCTCTTTTTTAAGCAGATATATTTAGTAAATTGTATTAATTTATAAGCAATACTGTTAAAAAATCTAAATCAAAATATATGTACCTTATTACAAGCACTTTTGAATCGTCGTTTACAAACTATATTAAGTGGAGCTACCACCGGTTCGGAATGTAGATTCTACCGAGAAGGTTCTTCTCAGACAAACAAGTCAGTAGTTACTCTTTTCCAACATTAAAAATACAAAGTTATGTTAGGCAAATACAATTATATATGTATGTAATATATCCTGCCTGGAAGTCAACAAGTATCAGGTCCACGCCTTTCTATCATCTATATAATCCTGTATTGAATAATATGCTTTTTTTATAAATGTATGTAGTAGACCCATACTATTTGTAAGATCTGACATATGACCTTAGTAATAAGCAACATTAACATTATGTCCATTTGGAAAGTCGATCGGTAACATTTGATGGTTAATTCTGGTACCGCGTGCAAATGATTGGTCAGATCAAATAGAGCCCGCATCTCCGGCATCCTGTTACACACTTCCGTCCCTTTTCAAGTGACCACTCCCACATAATACAAGAAAAGCAAGAGGAAAATGCCATCAACATATCAACCAAAGGAACACAGTATTTCATATAAATTGGATATGAGAGTTTATTTTGACGACCTCCGTGGTCGAGTAGTACACCGGTTTTCATGGGTACGCCACTCCGAGGTCCCGGGTTCGATTCCCGGCCGAGTCGATGTAGAAAAAGTTCATTAATTTTCTATATTGTCTTGGGTCTGGGTGTATGTGGTACCGTCGTTACTTCTGATTTGCCATAACACAAGTGCTTTAGCTACTTACATTAGGATCAGAGTAATGTATGTTGTCCAATATTTATTTTAAAAACAAAAAAAAACATTATTTTTGAATCTAGCCTACCAATTGATTTATTATTAAAGTCATAGTTTTTTATTAACTGATGATTTTTTAGCGATTTCTTTTGTTTAATTTGATTGTTTCATTCAGGGTAATGCTTTTGTAATCTATGAGAAAATCACTTAAATAAAATATAACTTTGTAATTGGAGTTACAGAATTTGTTGTTTGTTGACGATTTATTGTTTAATTAAAACGTTAATTGCGATTCGATTCTTTTCTTCTCTGATTTAAACAATGTATCCGAATATCCGGCCTCAAAAAATCAAAGCAAATCGTAACATAAAACGTTAACATCAAAGACAATGTGGGCAGTGGTTTAATTTAACGTCATTGGCTCGATACCTATTTGTACGCTCTTGGCCTCAATTTCAGATCATTGAATAAAATAGCCGTATGTACATACAAATACTCAATACTCGTTCGTTTCTAGGGGTTTTGCATATGCATTTGTTATTCAAACGAAAGACAATTAGACAAACTTATGAAGATAATCACTGTGAAATAGTTTTGTTATTAAACATACTTTAATGAAATTGAAATTTTTAAGTAAATAATTAGCATTGTGTTTTAAAAGTTGTTAGTTGTATGTAAGAGGTTTTCTATAATGTCAATACGTGCAGACAGGACAGGCAGACGGAAAATATGGACTACCAGATGGTAAGTTCATTACCGTTGCTTACATCGCAAATCTCCCAACTTTATGTACTAAGTTATGTCCCTTGTGCCTGTAGGTACACTGGCTCACTCATCCTTCAAACTGGAATACAACAATACTATGTTAAGATATCTAATGAGGTAATGGCAGTGCACAGAGTGTTACCAAAAACGAACAAAAAATAAGTTAATAAAATTTTATTTACTAACGGAATTGAAATGTTTTCTAAATTAACACAAATTAATTGAATATCGTCTATATAACAAAAATATCTGATACGACTCGCACGTGACATTAATGGTAATATGCTAGAAATATATATACACACATGCAAGTAGGCCTTATGTAATAACCCGGAAATTAAAATTGCTCAGTGAAGATTCGAAGCCCGTCCCCGGCCTGACTTCCGTTAAAAAGTGCCTTTCTACACATATATAGAACTATTAATGTTTATTTATAAGTCTGTAAATTGCTGGGCTAAAGCCTTCCTCCCCTTTTCCACCACGCTGCGGGTTGATAGATAAATATGTATTCAATCATTGAAATTAGACACATATAGGCTACTTTCAACGCCGAATACGAGTTAAATTATAAACACAAATTAAGCACGTGAACATTCAGAGGTGCTTGCGTGGGTGAACCCGCGATTATCGATAAAGATGCATGCGTTCTCACCTTCCATCTCAGCTCGTCAAATCAATGTTTCAACTTGATTTAATGAACGACTGGGTGACATAATCCATTAAAGCTGATATACATACTATTAATACGAGAAATTGAAACAAACTTGTAACCCCTGCTTTTCACTTACAGTACAGAGACGTTTTTGGACAATGGTATACGCATTTATAATAAGATACTGGAAATTATATTCAATTTTCTATGTAACGAATTTAAAAAGATTTATTAAGAATAAATCAATCAATAATTCTTATTATGCGTTAAAATAATATTTTTTGGAAAAGAGCGCCTAGATTTAGTCTCGGCAGTCACAGGACTGCTTGAACAATAATCCTGAATACTTACATTGTACATCTGGTTATTTTAAAAGAGCAACTATGCGAGTTTGTTACCGTTTCTTTTCGCTTGAGGCTGTTTTCCGAAACGGTGGGACTTGAGATACTGACGTTTCAAAAATACTTTATTGTAATGTTTATTTGAATAAAAAAACATTTGATTAGATATAATACGAATACACATTATCAGTTATAATGATATATAAGATGGTGAAATTACCTTTGCAAGTACTGCAATTAATTTTACTCGTCACAACATAATTGACGCTTGACATTATTGGGATACTCTGACTCTTGGAATATATCGAATATCATCTATATCTAGTCATTATATTAAAACAATACCATTACAGGCGTCGTTAAGGCTCATCTAGTAAAGTAAAACTATAGGAATAATAATTAATTATTATTATTAAGTCTATGGCTGCAACATCTACCATTTTCTGTTTATGGCTAATTAGCCATAAGAGCCATACTTGTATTATTAATAAGGTCTATTGCAAAAAAAGAATACTTAGTATATTTATTATACGCGTCTGTACCACTTCAATAGAAACAGTTTTCTTATCTAGGCTTCTAGTATAAAGGCACAACATAATTATTATTACTCGTCTTGTGGATTTACTTGGTGGTTTGTGTAAATCCCTTTGGGTAGGTACCGTCCACTCATCTGATATTCTACTATCAAACAGCAATATTGTGTTTCGGTTGGAACTGTGAGTGAGACAGTGTAACTGCAGGAACAAGGGACTTAACTTAGACAGGTTAGATGCGCTTCTAACCTTGGGAGCTATGATGTTAAGATGGGCAAGGAATGGATAATATTTCTAACGGCACCACTGTCTATCGTTGGTTACCACTAACCATCTCATTTGTCCGTCTGCCTACTATATAACCTGTACAATAAAATAATAATTATTATTATTTATATACCCGTTATTTTATCGATCTATTATTTGTTTTTGATTTATATCGGTTTCAAGGGTAAATAAGTTAGTGTAATTCATATTTCGTACAATAACTTGAAGTAAATATAAAAAAAAAAACACAACCAAACACATATAATATCAAACGTATAAAAAGGTACGATTTAATATTAAACGAAAGACTAGAAGTATTTGTATCCTTAAATAAGCTTTCGATATGTTCAATTTAAGCAAATTATTATAAATTGAGATGTATGGGTTGAAATAATTCCTCATATTCATATCTGGTTCAAACATCGTATTGGAAATGTCAATGTCAATTCCTCAAACATAAGGGCTCTGTAAGGGAATATATTGAATTTACGTAATCAAGTTTTTATATGCGAATCCGAAAAACCAGTGCGAATATACGTTCACGGAATAAGGTCGTGACAGCATATGTTACGACGGTGTTTATTCAATACGATATCTTTTTGTAATACTTTTGAAATCAAAACGAAATAAATATTTGGAAATAATTTCAATATAATATTATTTTCAAGCTAAAACGATTAAATAGTATATAATATATATTTTTAAATATTCATGGTTTTGAACCTTTTTTCATATTGACGATTTAATATTTAAATAACTGTGAAGATCGAAAACTATTTTTTTTCTGTTTTTATTACTGACTGTATATAAAATCATTGAGTGTATATAAAATCATTTTAAAGTAAATATATATGGTTAACGGATCCAAGGCTCTCATAGCAATTAGGATCTTAAAATAAGATCCATTATCGTTAACGTGTAAGGCAATTATGATACCTGCTACTAAATAACAAGGCTTATATTAGCTTGCAAGAATATTCCATGTAGGTACTTAATTGATATAGGCGTAGAGTTCCAGTCGATACGATAACTAAATTGTTACTCGGATATTGCGTCTACCGCAACGCTCTTAGGGGACGGATATTGGAGGCTTGGAATAAAAAATATTTTTAAAAAAGTTAAGAAATTGAACACGCCATTTACGGAGAATTGATAAGGATTTTTGATTTAATCAACAAACATTCTGAAAAAATCGTTTTTACGTGTGAACATTACAGTACTGCAGACGGGCTTGCACAAAACTCTACCAGCTTTTTTTATGGCACACGTGGCAAACGAGCAAGAGGCTCACCTGATGGAAAGTGCCCATAGATATCTGCAACACCGGAGGGCTTGCAGGTGCGTTGCCGGCCTTTAAGGAAGGAGTACGTTCTTTTCTTGAAGGTTCCCAAGTCGTATCAGTTCGGAAAAACCGCCGGCGAAAGCTGGTTCCACAGAGTGGTTGTACGAGGCCGAAAATGTCTTAAAAATCGCGCTGTTGTGGATTTTCGGACATCTAGGTGGTGCGGGTGATATTTGGAATTTTGACGAGATGTCCGAAGGTAAAATTCATCAATCCAACATCTCTACGCAAAGCCAAAGCATCAAACAGATCAGAAAGGGTTTGATCGTCGATAGTTCGAGCTGTTCTGCGTTAGATACGGTCAAATAAAAGGAGCTGGTACTGGGGAGCACTCGACCAGAGGTGAGAGCAGTACTCTATGTGAGGCCGAATTTGCGCCTTGTATAGTCTTAGGCGATGGGCCGACGTGAAATACTGTCTTGCCTTGGTGAGCACAACGAGCTTTTTTGATGGCAATTTGGCTTTGCCTTCCAATTGACAGCTGCTCTATTTAAATGTATTACTCTTCACGCATTTAAACATAATAATTGAATAAGATAAAATTTTGGTAACCACAAACAACGAAAGGCTGGCGTACCACAAATACGCAAAAAGAAAAACTACGTACAAAAAGAAAAGAGGTCCCACCTAAAACATAAAATATAAAAAATGACATCATTTTATTTGTTGTTAATTTTTATCTGTGGAAACGGTGTCAACAACTTTGTCATATATTGTTTCCTAATTAGTTCCCAACATGAATATGTTTATAGTATAGAATTATAGTGGCTGTATAAGGAATATATATTTCTATAATAATATAAATTTAATGCAATCGTAGGGCTAACTATTCTTTTTTTTTATTAAATACGTAGCAGACGGGCAAATGGGCTACCTGATACCTGATACCTGATTTGTGATAATTGTGACGTAAATACAACGATCAGTTATTTTTTATATTTTGTAGTCGAGACCAAAAAATAAAAAGATATTATTTGTTATTCCGATGTAATATTTGTTTATGAATCATTTTATAGTATATTTCGTTAATCTGTCCTGATAAAAATATATAAATATAAATAATTCTCTAAGGAAATAAATTATAAATAAAATACGTCCATAAAAAATACAATTTTACAAATCGGTTCTTAAATGTCCGAGTATTAAGGTAATAAAAATATTGCAAACGAATTTATAACATCCTTATTTTTTTAAAGAAGGTTAAATGTTGTTTTTTTTGTTATATTATATTTGTTAAATATTGAGAGCCGAGATGGCCATGTGGTTAGAACGCGTGCATCTTAACCGGTGATTGCGGGTTCAAACCCAGGCAAGCGCTACTGAATTTCCATGAGCTTAATTTGTGTTTGGAGCAGCGTGGTAGAATATGCTCCAAACCTTCTCCTCAAAGGGAGAGGAGGCCTTAGCCCAGCAGTGGGAAATTTACAGGCTGCTATTGTAATGTAATAAATATTGTATTGAAAAATTTAGTGTTAATTATTGAATTATATTCGAGATCTTCCTTTGTAATCTACGCATTGTATAAATATTGTTATTTTAAAACTATTTCCAATTTATTTTCGTTAACAATTTATTTCAATAATATTATGTCCAAAAATATCGACATTGTAACTACACTTCGTAATTTCCCATGAGTGTTCAATATTGTTACAGTTATTACAGTATTCGAAATTAAGGCACATGCACTCATCATAACACATTTGAAAGCAATTTGAGTGTTTCAGATTTGAAACATTTATTTGATGGATTAATATTCATTACTGATGTCGAGAGAAGACCTCTGGAACGAAAATTATTGTGCCAAATTTACGATAATGATAATATTACTTCACTAAATAAATGAACGAACCAATTTAGTTTTAAACTTCATATATTAAGAGGCTTCTAATTATTTACGATAAACTCCTTATATTTATATAAATAAAAATGATCACTTATAAACGTTGTTCGCGTTTACCAATCGCCCATTAAAAAACTAAACATAAAACCGTTTATTATAAAGTACATAAATATAAAGACGTATTTTTTTTTTTCTTACATATTTATTACTTTAATATTACAGTTTTAATAAACGAAAGCATATTAAGATTAGACCTACAATTTGCAAGCAACATAGAATTTATTATTTAGCATTTTCAGCGTAAAAATTGAACATGCAAATTAAATGGCAGGGTCTACATATAAGGCAATATTTGCGTATTGAACATCGAAATTCGATAATAAAATATCGTTAGACGTTCGTTCGACTTTGCGAGGACATGATATTCAAGTCGAAGAATAACCGAAGAATAATAATAATATTTTATCAGCTTCCTTTTTACAGTAATAACTGAGTGCTTCGTTGGCTTTGTGGTCACCTTGCTGAGGTCGCATGAGGCCTATCTGTAAATTATTTTGGAGAGAAGATGGAGCTTCAGACAGCATTAAGCAGCTGGGCCAGAAGCTCATCAATGCCGCTGCTGCCTCGGTCCACCTCGTCAGAGGTGAGAGAGTCATAGCGGTAAGAGCGCTACGAGGCTACTGTATGTTCCAGTGTCGTTGGCGGCGGCAGAAGTATACCAGTTTTGGGTAGATGCTAGGACGTGGGGCGATCATCCAGGATCAGCGGTGATGGGGCGAGTCAAGGCTATAGCCCACGGAGCCCTGATTTGCAGGTGGAAGTAGGACCTAGAGTCCCCAACTGCAGGTCTAGCAACAGTGAGGACCATCCGAACCCACTTGAGTCGTTGGGTAGCAAGAAAACGTGACATACTGACCTTGAGGCTCACAGAGTCCCATGTACAAAACACGCAACCCCTTCATGTGGGGGAAACGTATAAATATGTTTTTCCAGTGAACAAAATGTAGACGACATAGTCATCATCAATAGGTGTTTGTAAATTAAATATATTTGTGCTAATTCTTCTTCATAGTAATATACCTCGATATATGATACTGTAGTCAACACACTTAATTTTTCACATTACCTAATTTAAATATTTAAGAGGTGAATGAGCTATCCAGAAGGTAACAGTAAGTTAAATATTTAAGGTTAGATGAAATAGATGATTTTCATTATTTATTTTGACGACGGAGAAGATTAAATATTCATTCTACCATTGCTACTGCGTTTTTTAAATGAAGGGATTTAGCTTTCGACATTTTCATTTTGATTCCAGCTTGAATTGTAACTCAATTTCATTTTATTTCGTTACGAATGAGAAGTAACGAACTAAAATCCAGATAAACGTGATTTTTAGCTTTAACATTTGTCCAAAATAGCTTTTTGTTATATATATTTAATTTTATAAATTAACATTTTTTTATGGTATGGTTGAAGACGGAGGGGCCAAATGGATTTTTTTTTATGTTGTAACCACCGTGGACACAAATACAATGGCGCTGTAAGAGAAATTACCAATTGCCACCAACATTGGGAACTAAGATGTGATGAGCCTTGTGCTTGTAGTTACATTGGCTCACTCACCCTTCAAACCGGAAAACAATAATACTATGTTTTGTTGTTTATCGGTCAAATACCTGATATGTGGGTGGTACCTATGCAGACGTGCTTGCCCAAGACTGTACCTAATAATAATAGTCTGCAAAGGCGAATCTTGACCACCAATTACCAAAACTACTTAACTGTACAGAAGAATACATTATATAGATAGATATATATATATATATATATATATATATATCTATATAATGTATTATATATATGTATTATATATATATATATATATATATATATATATATATATATATATATATATATATATATATATATATTGCAAACACAGATAATGCATTTCTATTTCTATTCTCTCGATTTTAAAGTTCAATGAAACGGTAATCTGATACGACCGGAGAGAGAACAGGCGTGCGATGACTTCACGTGCTTCCCAGGACGCGGAGTAAACTACCGCTAATTGCCTAACTCCGGATTGCTACTGAGAAATACTTGAAAAATGAAACAAAAACAAATGGTACGATCCGAGAGTTGACCTCCGTACTTCAGCATCTGTATTCATATACACAATATAGACAACGAGGAAGTCAGATCTTCTTAGGTCAAAGATGATCTCAGATAGAAAGATAATTTGATATATGAATTTATATATATACGTATACGGTATATAAACGTAAACTATTTGAAGATTTTCACAGTATATGGTAATCTACATTTTATATCACCGTACGTGTCACAACCACACGTACAAAGAAAAATACTCTTTAAAGATAAACATGCCTGTTATTCTCTTTAGACATTTTTTTGTATATATATTCTGTAACGTATAAGATTTTTTATATGACATAAATAAATAATAATACTCGTACTCCTGTTAACTAATTATTCATAATCATATTATTCTATTTTATTCAAGGAGACATGATTTATTCTTTTTTCGTAATTAAAATAAAAAGCATTTAATATCTACGATTACATTGTGATATCACGCTAGATAATCTACGAATATTAAATTTACGTTTCCATCTCTACGACTTCGTATTAAACAATGGCAATAAAGCCAATACGATTATTTGAAATGATATGAATACATGAAATTTCTTAGAAATTTACCCATTTCAGTCTTACATTTTCAAATACATTCAAATAATATATATGAAATTGCACAAATTTTAATGCTGTTGTTGAATGAAGGTTAAATTTTATGGAACTGAATTACATAAAATGAAATACACACGTGCTGTGTCTGGATATGACAGTGTGTTCACGGTCCAGCAAATGATGCTATCACGATCAGCTCAGTTTGTATCGACTACGTTTTATATTGAAAACTACTTTATCAAATGTAGTATATTTCAATACAATGAGAATTTTTCTGTTATCAAGAGCGCACGATGATAGATCTGTCTGATCTGTCTTTAGTGAGACAAAGTCTGAGTGAACCAGTTTTATTGCAGACACGAAATAATATATCTACAATTACATTAGCCTAGAGCCGAGATGGCCCAGTGGAGAGCCGAGATGGCCCAGTGGTTAGAACGCGTGCATCTTAACCGATGATTTCGGGTTCAAACCCAGGCAGGCACCACTGAATTTTCATGTGCTTAATTTGTGTTTATAATTCATCTCGTGCTCGGCGTTGAAGGAAAACATCGTGAGGAAACCTGCATGTGTGTAATTTCAACGAAATTCTGCCACATGTGTATTCCACCAACCCGCATTGGAGCAGCGTGGTGGAATATGCTCCATACCCTTCTCCTTAACGGGAGAGGAGGCCTTAGCCCAGCAGTGGGAAAACAGAAACAGGCTGATTATGTTATATGTATGTTTTTATGTACATTAGCTTTAGATCCAAGGAAGTTAAACTTACGCCTGTTTTAACACTGACTCATCGACCCTTCAAAGCATCGTATTGATTAAGCAGTTGGATAAACAACGAGATGGTTGTAAAAATCAAGACGTACTAGAGTAAGCAAAGTTGCTAAAAATAATGATGATTGAGAAATCATAAAAATAGTTATCATAATAACATTTATAATTATGCTGCAGCAATTCGGAACTTTCTTAACGTCATAGTATCAGTGGGCTGATCATGTATGTATGTCGAAGGACCGATGGTTGTTGGATCAAACGAAACCAAAAGTTGAGACCGTGGTTCGGCAAATTCAGCGTAGGACATCCTCTAGCCAAGACCAAAACCAAACCAAACCAAAGTTTTCATTTTCCGCATGTAGTCGTGCGGAAGGCGACAAACTAGGAACTTTGGTGCACCTCGGATAAAACCTATTTCTTACTATCACACTGGATAAGGTTTGGTTCAAGATCAATATTAAACTATACCCTAATAATAACTTATCATAGGAAACGAATACACTTAACAAATTTCCTATTGTGAATAAATTTATATCGACTACAGAAATTTAGTCGTAAAGAATTGCGCAATAATATTCTGTGCACTTGACAAATTTATTTTTGTAATTTTTCTTCAGTAGTGTTTGTGATTATAATATTCTGATTAAAAATTTTCACCACATACATTACTTTTTCTTAAATTAGATTTAGACGTTTTAGGGAATCCTTTATTATATTAAAATTGATATTTTAAACATTTGTGTATTAGAAACTACTCAAAACTTTCTTGCTATTTCAAATGCTCAACTTTTATCAAGCAAAGAGGTTTTGAATACAAATTTGTTGTTTCTTATTTCTAGTATTATAAAATTGCAATGTTTTTATTTACTCTTGTTTATACTAAACTTATACAGAGTGTGTTTTGTTTATATTCTAAAGGAGCACAAACAAATGATTAACATAGAGTTTACAAATCGCTTTAGCTTTACATACATTATTTCAAAATCAATTTTGCATAAAGTGAATTAAAAGTCACGGGCAATTTTCACTACTAGTAAATGGGCTCCAATCCTCTCGAGAAGGTTTTGAGCTTATTTTACCAAGCTTAACAAATTTAGAGAGGTAATTTTCGGTTCACATTTACATATTTTAGCCAATTTGTCATCGTGGCTTATTTTTAAACGACTTCAAAAAAGGAGGAGGTTCTCAATTCGACTGTATTTTTTTATGTTTGTTACCTCAGAACTTTCGACTGGGTAAACCGATTTTGATGATTCTTTTTGTATTGTAATTTTTAGAATTTCTATCTGTCTGTAATCAAATTTTAATGTGCTTACGTTCGTTGCTGCATTGCAATATGATGTGTGGACCTTATGATGTATGAAATTATGTGTGACCTTCCCTATCGGAAGACAGATTTCGTAGTCAAGTTATTTCCGTCAACGATCTATGGTCGTTTGGTCTACTTCATAATTTGTTGGCGCACAAATCTGATTGCTCCCTGATTTCTTTGCTTATTTATTTTAGGGCCATTTGGAGGTTTGTCGCTTTTGTCATTATAGCAAAAGTTGCGCGAAGAAAAAACCTGACGATTAAATACATCTTAATCATTTACACCATCAATCGATCACACGCCAAGGAGTCTTAGGTGTTGTCTATCTCCTGTGTCTATGATGTTATGTCTGTTGTTCACTGGTACAAAGACGTAACAACTTTGCCTTAAAATTGATGAAATATAATGCAACCTCAAATCGTGCCAATATTATTTGGTAGAAGTCAATTTAGGAGTGTGTTTCCCAGCATAAATAATTATGTTTTCATAGTTAGAAGTGTTTTGGCATTGTATCAGTTGCCATTATAGAATTTATTTGCTCGTTAGTTTTTATATTATTATTATTTATAAAATCGTTTGTCCTGGCTGGCTGTCAACGCACTGCCATAACTTCAGAGTCTAGATAGTTGAAATTTTTTCATTAAAAATATAATTTTTAACACGATTTTAGGTGAGAGGGATATCTTTAAATCTTTCTTCTTTGAAGTTGAAAATTTCAATCCTTGTTTTACCTATACGAAGTCTGGGCTAGTTAATTTTATACCCAGAGGATCTGAATTCCGATTCATCGGGGAAATGCTGCTAGAATTCTTGCCACCATTCCATGCGGTCATGATTTGCAATTTCACTATTTTTAATTTTAATTGTATATAATTATATCCTCAATGTTAATTATTCTTGTTATTATGTTAATCACTTTGTTTTTTTTTTTTGTCAGAAACGTTTTGCTTAGTAAAAATCTATTCACTCACGATGGTGCGCGTAAATCTTGAATTTACATAAAATAAATTAAACAGCTTAAATATTTCATTATTTCGTCAAGAGTGGGTAAAATGTCTGAAACAATAACTTAAGAAACTAATCAAATCTGTAGGTATAGTTTTTATACAATGGAATTTAGTTAATAAGACCTTTCAGAGAAAACTTATTACTCCTTTAACTAGATTGTTACCGCGTCAAATCTGCGGAGTAAAGCAATTCATCAAACTCCTGCCGAAGTTACCATCATCTATCAAAGCAATACCTGGCATGACTCGAATAATTCTAAGTATAAATCTTAGGAATCCGAACCCTTAGTATCCGTATCAATAAGAAAACCGAGTTAACCTACTCTTTGCTTAAATCTGTCCTAATATTATAACGCGAAATATTTTTTTTATGAACGACCATCTCTCAGGAAGATCCCATAACATATATTTTACTAAATACGTCTATTGAGAAATATCTTATTAATAAACTAAATGTGAAAGACACACACATACATAAACGCGCGGTGTAGCCACTTGCTGAATTTAGTAGACTATATAATACTACGGTGCGACCCACGAAAGAACGAAAGTAACAATCACATTTAACGTTTATTGGCTCAATATTAATTATATATTATATATGAGCTGAGATGACCCAGTGGCTAGAACGCGTGCATCTTAACCGATGATTTTGGATTCAAACCCAGGCAAGCACCACTGAATTTTCATGTGCTTAATTTGTGTTTATAATTCATCTCGTGCTCGGCGGTGAAGGAAAACATCGTGAGGAAACCTGCATATATCTAATTTCAATGAAATTTTGCCACATGTGTATACCACCATCCCGCATTGGAGCAGCCTTAGCCCAGCAGTGGGAAATTTACAGGTTGTTAATGTAATTATATATTTGCTAGCCTGTCATCCCTACTTTGCAAAAGCTATATAAAGGTTTCAGTCTGTTTTTTTAAATAATATGATATAATAAACGACTGCCTTATAAAAGCCAGTAAGAACCCAAACAGTGACGATGCTATTTATTTTGATAAGGAGTTATACCGCTTGGGAAATTTAATAATTAAATAGTTATTTTTCTTTAAACATACTTATCTCCAAAATATATATTCTGAGAAGCACTTTTATCTAGTTATTTAGAAAGATTTCATAAATCTGTTACAGCTTACATATACATCTAAATGAGTTATGCAAAAATAACATACAAACTATTTCCGTCCTAAAACTAAAGCAAATAATTAAAACTGTTATCTATTATAACGTGAAAGTTATATATTAAACGGATCAATCACGTAAATAGTGAATCAAACAAACGTACTTATTTTTCCTATTAGTTAAAATGATTTTCAGGCACGTTTACGGTAATACTTTACGTATTAGATGTAAATTTTCGTAGGTGGCTTCACTCGCGTACTAGGAAGCGTGGTCGTAGTTATTATAAAGGTAAAGCCAAATTTGCTTCAAAATATTGGTTTGCTCAGCAAGACAAGACGGTTCTTCACGTCGGCCTATCGCCTAAAACTGAATAACGGCCTCTAATGGCCTTTACATCTGGACGGGAGTTCCTCAGGACCAGCTTCTATCATTTGAACGTATTCAATGCAGAGCGGCTCGAATTATCGATGATCAAACCCATTCCGAACTGGTTGATCCTTTGGCTTTGCGTAGATATGTTGGATCACTCTGCATCTTGTACCGTTTTTTCACGCGTAATGTTCCGAGTATACTAACGAATGACTCACTCACCTGATGGAAAGTCCATGCAACATAGAAGGGCTTGCAGGTGCGTTGCGGCTCTTTGAACTCGTCTTTGAACTCAATAATTATATTGAAATATACTATAAACTGCAACATATTCCATGTTGCAGTTTATAGTATAAATGTTTGTCACTACATGTGTAACCAATTGCAATACAACTTTATATTTACAGTTCAAAATACGTAGTTAAAGAATAAAGTGTACAGTCGAAAACAAAAAAAATTCAAACATTTTTTCTCCCTTTCTAAACCTGGTTATCAACTTTTAATTAATCGGGAAATCGAAAACAATTTAAAAAAAAAAAACAAAGGAACCAATTTTTAAAAAATATTTTGTAGGAACCTGACAGCGTCGTCGTTGCAACAAAACAACCTATACTTATGTTCATTCAATTATAAAGTTCAAGGCCCAAATTAAATATAATTCCTCGAAATTAGCGAACGTATAAACCAAATATTATTTATTGATCTAAAATAAACTAAGCTGACGGTATAAACAATAAAATTCAAGTGTTCTAAAGATCAACACTTACTCTATATTATTTGCTCGCGATAGTGGGACATTGAACTTCAAATGATTACATAAGAAACCGTAAATAGGATAAGCTACAGTTAAAACAATCTTTATTTGGTGGCATTTGATTTGTCACCTAAGGAACCAAATTTTAGCGCTATCGGTTGGATGGAATATGTTGAAATTCAGTTGAAAGATTGAATCAAAACATAGTAACAGTTTTACTGTGATTCATTGTTTAAAGTAATCACAAAGCGAACGTTCGCCATAATATATTATTATACTTTTTTTTGTGCATGTATGAAATATTAACCATACCTTACACAGCCATGTGCCGCCAACCTGAACGGTTAAAGGGTTAACGAGATCCATCCCAGGCCTGGAATTTGCATAGGTTAGTGGCCCATTTAACTGCACCACGAAATTTTCATGTGCTTAATCTGTTCTTTTAATTTATCTCATACCAGGCGGTAAAAGAAAATATCGATACGCAATTTTTTCCCCACCGCTGGGCGTAAGGCCTAGGAGGTCAGTTATTACAGGCCGTCAGGTCAGGTACAGGTCAGTCAATACGATTTATCAGGTATAATTTTATCTTTTAAACTAGATAATTTGAGGTCTTTAATAATATATACTAATATTATAAATGTGAAAGTAACTCTCTCTGTCGGTCGTTCTTTCACTGCCAAACCAATGAAGCAAACTTCAACTCCAAGGAAGGACATCGGCTACTGTTTTACCTAACACAATCAAGCCCTAAAACGCGAGCGAAGTCGCGGCCGACGACTAGTAAAAAATAAAAAATCATTTCTAATTTAAATTGTATTTTTATTATTCAATTAAACCTTATTTCATAAAACATAGTGCTTTAAATCATATGTGCTTGTAAGAAAATGAATATATACTAATTAAAACTATAAGGTAACGTGCAAATATAAATATAAATTTAAGGCAGTCTAATATTCATAAAAATATTTCTTTAAATATGATTCTTTAAACATAAACAATAACTTCTTATTTTATAACAAACAGTCTTCACGTGTTGCTTTGAAAAGGAATTCAGTAATATTTTTCCAAAATTGAGATTTACACAATTTAGCAAGTAAAACTTACAATATATTGCAGATTGAAACTATCGACCGATGAAAAATTTAAATATGTGTTCAACGATATTGACACACACAACTCTATTACAATATTTACGATGGATCATAAAGTGACAAAAATATTGTAAATATTTCCCAGTGACCACATTTTTATGCTGACCATACTTAGCTTATACCATAGCTTAGTGTGACCACGCCTTTAATAGTAAATTTTAGTCATTAGGACAATATCAATGCAATTTGTTAGGTACAGACATTAAAAATTAAAGTAAATGTCAGTAAGATCAGTTGTAGTAATTAGTGCGTAAAAAATTAACAATCATTTGCTTTAGAGAAAAATGTTAGATGATAGCAGGATTACAATTATTACTAGGATTCTGTGAATTATGGCATATCAATACTCTTATTAAATTAACGTAATCAACGGAAGTGTGTATCATTCTTATTAATAATTAAATTGAAGAAATTAAATAAAAAGAATACTAAACTGTGTTAATACAATGCGAGCTTTTTCACAAACAGTCACAAAATTGTTGAAATTTTCAAATAAATAATATGTCTATTTTTTTTTATATATGTAATGGAATAGGCGTTTGTCTTCCATCTCACCTGATGGAAGTAAATGAAGACGAAGGTGGTATACGCCCATCCAAAAGAAACCTGTTCACTCTACTCTTAAAGGCTCCAGAGTTCAACTTATCAGGAATAATAGACCCAGGTCAGGCCAGGTCCAAATCTTGGCGACTCTCACCAAAAACGAGCTGTCAAACCGTTTAGTTCGACTTTTGGGTATATCAACAACGTATGGATGAAACTTTTGCCTGCGCCTAGTAGTCCGATAAAGGAATGGAGATGGCTCAATCAGCTCGAAAAGAGCCTTCGAACACTCTCCAAAGTGTATCCTATAAAAAACCGATAACCTGGCAACTCGACGACGATACTCAAAGGTGTGCAGTCTGCTATTTGAGAGCTTGTCGATGTTAATTAACCTACGGGCTCTTCGGTTAAATGAGTTCAAACCTTCCAGATGATATTTGGCTGCACCGTCCAAGAGATGACTGCAGTACTCCATGCGGGACTTGATAATTTCTTGGACGCCGCTTGTGCCATAGACTCAATTTGTTGGCCAAAGTTGAGGTTAGAGGTGATGGTAATACCTAGAAGCCCTAGATGGTTTGTAATCGGTAAGGATATACTTTCGAAAGTGGGTGTTAAATCGAAGCTACTCTTTTTCGCGGAGAAAAGACACGCCTGTGTTTTGGAAGGGTTGAACTGGACAAGATTGGCGTCACCCCAATCGGACACCCACTGCAATGTCACATTCACCCGTTCAATCATGGACTCTCTCAAGGACCGTATTTTCTCTGTTTTATTGTAAGTTAAATCTTATATATAAATTGTTTAAAAAAATCACTAATGAGAACTAAACTTGCGTACATATAACGTTGTGATAAAATTTAAATTTATTTGAACAAAACAATATTATATAGCAATATATTAAAGTTAATATGACAACAAAAAAACTCTGTAATGAAGTTTCTGTGATGTGACTTTAAAATAATTTTAGTCGATAGTTTTTAAATATTCAGAATCTAGAAACTTCGTTTGTTCTCGCATATTCTTCTTTCTTTCTGGGGTCAGTGACCATGTCTCTGTTTCTCTGCTTTACTAGCACGTAAATATTTCTGTGAAAAGAAAGATAATACAATGTTTAACAAATAAAAAAAATCAAGATTTTGTAAAATTCCTTTCGTTAAAAATGGAAAGAGAACTATTTTGCCCCGGAGTTAGGTTATGTTAGAACAAAAAATAATTTGGGCTATCACGACATTGTAAATTGATTACGATAATATTATTTTGGTAGATGTTAATTTAATGTTGTCTGTGAAGTAAATTAATTTCATACAATTTGTAGTATATATATTATACATCTAAAAGTATATATTTATCACCAACAATCAGTTGAGAGTATCATTTTTTCAGTGTCGTATTTTATTTAATTGAATAAAACAAAAACAAAACTGATGATCAAGTGTTGATAGCATCAGTTTTGTTTTTTTAATTTAATTTATTTTCATGACGAATTTTACTGTCCTCACTATAAGTAGGTGATAAAACTTGTTTATGTTGCTCAAACCGACTATCACATATTTTGTGCACAAAATATGTAAATGTTACCTATATTATCTATATATGGGTGTTTAAAAAAAGGAAATAAATAAAAGTGAAACTCGATAACGGGTTTCGGACAATAATCGTATTTAATCTTTAATCTGAAATAAAGAAGTTTGATTATGTTTCTTAATTTTTATTAGCGATGAACGGGCACAGTGCAAAAATAAAACGTTAATACTTTTTGGAAATTGGTATAAGTTTCTTTTTTTATAAATTATAGCTTCTTATATTTTTTTTAAAGTATGTTAATATGATTTCATAATAACAAATTAACATTTAAATGACCCTGTTTATTTTTTTATTTTTTTATTAGAAACGATTTAAGAGAAAAAATATTTTAAATTAATAACATTAATTTTAAGTGAATGAATATATGAATATTTTTGAAAATAATTTGTATAGATTAAGTATATTAAAACCAAACATAAGCCAGTACTTCTTAAAAAAAATGCTTACGTCATCTTCATAATAAAAGATTATGAAGGTTGGATTATTACATTCGGTCTGATTCGAAAGATATATTTAATTTGGCATTAAACGTGTTTATTGAAATTCTTAGATTATATTTATATCCAGATAGAGTGTCGCACTACAAAAGAAACTAAAACAAGCGATCCAACTGCATTACTTTGCGTGCATGACAGCTACGCTTGAAACTTGCCAAATGTCATACTACTTTACGAGTGTGCGATTATTTAATGGAAAACTGTTCGTCACTATTTTTTGTCGACTCGACCTCAGCTTTGACATACTGTCTAAATATATTATAATAAATAATTAATCAACGGAAACGATAATAATCATTTCGTCTGTGAGTGCATCAAACGGTAACCACTGTGACGTTAATGCGAAAAACTATGTATAGTATCGTGGTTATTTTTACATTAACAGCCTTTAAATTTACCACTGCTGGGCTAAGACCTTTTTGAGAAGAAGGTTTGGAGCATTAACTGCCGAACACGAGATGAATTATTAACACAAATAAAGCAAATGAAAATTCAGTGGCGCTTGCCCGAGTTTCAACCCGTAATCGGTTAATATGCGTTCTAACCACTGGGGCATCTCGGCTCTCATCTCATCGCAGTTATAGTATACATATATGTTTGACCTTCTCAATTTTTATTAGATTTAATATGCAGCCTTCAATTTTATTCTGTGACTCTTGATATTCATTCAGATATGTGAAGATGATTGGTTGCCAGTGTGTGGGGGTAAGACCAATTCTAGATATGATATATAATTTTTATATTTTACCACAATTTTATTTTAATGTCATATTGGAAGACTTGCAAATGAGCCACCTTTTGTTAGCTGGTCACCACTGCTCATAGTATGGTCATGGTACTATAAGATATATTAATCATTTCTCATATTATCAATACGCCACCAACTTTAGAAACTAAGTTATGTCCCTTGTGTCTGTAGTAACGCCGACTCAAGCCGGAACACGATAATACTAAGCATTATAATAAGTATTATTATTAGATTATATAAAACGCAACTAGGTAGGAATTCCATCATATCGAGATTATCATTGTTATAAATCACCATCAGTATTAAAGTAAAAGATTTATACGTATGTTTAATTTAACGATAGTCGCAATTCAGTCGAAAAATAAAGAATTTTATTGGTGCTCAATTCTAATCATATGGTTTATCTTATTGGTCTTATTAATTATTATTTATTATATAATGGTTTAAAAAATGTATTATATTTTTTATTTTTTATTTTGGATGTGATATTGTATCTACTGTTGGTTGTCCTAATGAAAATAAAATAAAGTATTGCTGTTTTGCGGTAGAATATATGATACCTTTTCAGAAAGGCTTGCATAAAGGCTTACTACCAATATAATATAATGAGTCAACGACTCATTACATTTTATTATATATAACTTTGTTCATAAAAGAAAATTTAAGGAAATTGTAATACGTAGCGTAAACACAATCACAAAAAAAGATTATTTCGTGTTGAGCCAAAAATGTGTTTCCATATTGACACGGATTAAGTCGCAGGCGTAATCAAAATATACATCTTAAGCCCTCACCGGGCTGTTTTTACTGTTAATATGTATTTTCCTTGTATCGTTCGTTTTGTTCTCATTGAATGTGTGTTATACTTACGTGAATAAAGCCAAGGCTACGAGTGTGAGTGCCGCGTCGAATATGTAAAATGCGCCCGGGAAGGACTCAATCGTTTGTATATATATGAAGCTGGAGGCCGGCATGTAAATTGAAGGCGCTATGGCTTCCATTACTCCCATAACTGAGCTGAGTTTAGCTGGAAGAATAAATAAAGATATACATTTATTAAACAAGTTTACATATCGTATTCATTTGGCGTAAATCTGTAAATGGATTACTACAGGACTTTGGCTTCTTTCTACTAAATTTTAAGGTAAGTAGAGTGTACTTCACTACGCTGCTCCAATTTGGGTTGATGGATAAATATGTGGAAGATTTCCATCATCAAAATTCAGTTATGCTCGACTGGTTTTGAACCCGCAATCGGTTAAGACACGTTCATCATTTTCTAACTAAAGGGCCATATCGGCTCATTTAACGTTATCAACACAATTTTTTATTGACGTTTTTGTAAGATTCGCAGACAATTTCTTACACTTACAATACACTGCCATTTACGAGAGCTAATCTGGTATTAGGTATATGCGTGATTATACTGGTTAACTTAATCTTAAACGGAACCCAGTGATTAAAAGTATCCTTGATTCACGTTCAAGAGATATCGATTACTAATAAGAAAATAAATATTTTATTCACGAACGGTTCATTATGACGTCATAGAGAGAAAATTATATTGCAATGCATGGTTTTATTCAGGAGTTGTGTGATTTTAAGCACTAACCTGCTTATCGATAACTGTTCTGTAGTATATATTCACGTACATGAAACTAATGTAAATAAGGGCAGGTACACAACGAGTGCATTCGCGTGTTATGTAATAAAAAGGAATACAATTACATAGATTACATAGAGAACCAAAGCTTGGTAATCAAGTGTCGTTCTATTTGTCTGTGGTCTTCTGCTAAAAGGGCCAATACAAATAATCATTACTTCTGGTGATACAGAATAGAAACAGTTGACGTATGTTGGTTGCTTTATAAAACATATGCCTTTTTGAGTACTATTGTCATGAGTAATGTTAAACTTATGCCCTTTTAGCTTCGGGCCACATAAATTATTACATTTTATTTAAAAGAAGCTTACATATATATATATATATATATATATAAATATATTAAATGTTTACAAAAAAATCAACAACAGTAAGCTGTATAGGAACCACTAACTCATCGATTATTCTAGCATGGAACAAGAGTATTTTGTGGATTATATTCTAGTTTGAATGACATAACGTAAAAGTTCCTAAGGTAAGCAGTACCATCAGGCGGTCTATAAACCCATCTTAGTTTCTTATATTAAATAAATCAAAATTAAAAATTACTTTATTCAAGTAGGCTTGACAAACTATATTAAGTAAAGCTACCCTTTCGGAATGTAGATTCTACCGAGAAGAACCGGCAAAAAACTCAGTAGTTACTCTTTTTCGACATCTAAAAATACAGTCATGCTAATTAAATTACATATGTATGTTATATATCCTGCCTGGAGGTCAACAAGCATTAACTCAACCGTTTTTTTATCATCTATACAATCTTGTATCGAATAATATGCCTTCTTTACTAATGTCTTTTTTAGAAATGATTTGATTTTATGAAACAGAAAAGTAAGGTAAAAAATACTAATATATAAAAGCTATTTCACAAGCCTCTTTGCTATTATATGATATCTTGATTATTACGAGGAAATAATTTTCGCTAAGATTTATATGTAAATATAACTCTTAGTAAGCCACATTTGTAATGATGCGTCGGTTGCGTAAAGTTACGTGAATGCGGTTGGGATTTAACGAGAAATAAACTAAGTTAGTGTAGGATATAAATTATGTAGGACTAGTTATTGCCCGCGGGTTTGCTCACGTTTTAGAGATCGGTCGTCAAGTATTAAGTACAGAATAGGTTCTTTCCTGCAGTTTAAGCTTGATTCGTACCAAATTGCATCAAATTCGATTCAGTGATTGGGTCGTCAAGAGCAACAGATATACAGAGAGAGTTACTTTCGCATATATAATATTAGTATAGACTAGCAGTCCGTGCCGATTTCATATTGGTAAAATGAAAATTTTATCCAGAGATTCTTAATCAGCAAGAGATTAAAAGTCATGACTGGTATCACGGAACCTCGCCGGTTGAGTGGCTTATGAATCCAAAGGTGAGATCTGAGTTAAAATCCAAAAAATATTCTTTTATTAAATTCTAGAGAGACTTTTTATTAACTTTATATTTTTAATATAAATATGAAGGTGATTTTTAAATCAAAGTAAGGAAATAGTTTTGTTCCAGCTCTGACGTAATCGAATTTTATAAAAAAATGTCGCAGCAATTTAAGTAACGTCTGTACCAAAGGTTGTCGATTCGATTTCCGTTCTTGACTTGTATTTTTATATGTCGTAAGTGGATTTATCGCCGTTTGGATGGGGTTTGTTTCCTATGACGTGAACGATGTACGGATTTTCTTGGTCAATGATTGTACAGTTATTTTTATCGTACTCGCAACTTTATTGGCGCCATATCAGACATAATATTCTACTTTATTAAATAATTATTTTAAAACTATATAAAATAAAATATATTAAATACTAACTATTTGTATCGTTTCGTACGGGTTAATAACGTAACAAAGAACAAAGATCATATAAATCATATAAATAACCCTCAAAGTCATTGGGCTAAAAATCCCCTGTGTCCATATTTACATTGGCTTACTCAAATTTCAAAGCAATATAGAGTATTGTTGTCTAGTTAAAATATCTCATGAGTCAGTGGTACTTCTGAGAAAATAAATATAGCCCATATTACAAGCTAACGCGTTCCTTATATCAAAAATGTGAAATGCTTACCAACTTCTTCTGTAGCTACACTTTTCGTTGCAATCGACCTGACAGCAGTAAGTCCAGTGTGACTGAAGATGTTAAAGAGAGGGGCAGAATAGAACCAAGCTCGTGTCGGTGCGAGGGCGAAAACCAGACATCCAGCTATCCTGCTCACACCCGCAAGACCACCAATAACGCTATCTTGCGTGTGTAACTTCTTGCATAGTACTGTTATGCAGAAGAATGTACCTATTGAAAAAAAAAAAACGAGATTAAGTTGGGTAATATTTTTAAATTAAAAAAGATCTATCACTAGTTAATAATTATTATACAACCTGTGTAAGGTTTTGTACCTCTTTTAAGACCTCGACATATACATACGACCTTGTGCAAGCTCGTCTGGGTAGGTATCAGCTATTGAACACATATTGTAAGGCCAAACATCAATACTCTATATTTTTGTAATGGATTTGAAGGGAGAGTGACTCAATGTATGAAATTCTCGATGATACGAGCAATACGCATAATAATAATATTCCAATCTATACTGCTATATAAATCTGTAGTCTCTGTCTGTACACTCAATTTTTTTGTCCATTTCGTCGTAAATATTTGTATTATAACCGACTGACATCAGTTTGACCATTTTTTTAATTTTGTCTGTCTGTCTGTATGTCCGGCTATAACTTAAGAACGGTTGAACCGATCTTTATAAAAATTGGTATATAGTACGAATATGTGATTGCGCAAATGATAGGCTATTGTATATAACGCGGATAAACCCCATGGAAGCTATAACACAAGGGTCTTCATTACTCGAATTCCTCTTATTCCTAATAAACATACTTTTGAATTTAAACGCATTCCAGTAGGAATATGTTTAGCAATGACGATAAATAGATCACAAAGACTTAAAGAAAACTGCTGGATTTGTTCTGAGAATAAATTGTTTTTAACATGGGCAGTTATATGTACCACTGTCTCGAGTAAGCTCACCTGTAAAATATGTATTATCCCCCAACGGAACAACATGAAATGTCATTTATACCGAGGCATTTAATTGAAATTGAAAAAAAAAATTAAAATATCTGATATATAATTAATTTTGTGAATTCTAAAAACAAAAACAAAAACAAAAACAAATGAATAATGAGTTCATTTTCTAACCAATAAAAATGAAAGACTATAATTGAAACAAAAGAAGTCAAATGAATGTCATATTCAAATTAAATTAAAACGACTAACCAATAAAAGTAAGAATCATTGAAACAATCTGAATTGAGCGCCTGTTTAAAATTTTATTAAGAAGAAAAATGTGTGTGTGTTCGCTGATCGTGTATTTGAATGCGAGAATTGGTCACATACGGTCAATAGTCAAACCATAGGTAAGCTTAAATAAACATGAGTTATGAAAATTGAAAATATTTTCATCGCTTAAAACATTATCGTTGATATATTAATGAAATTATTATATGATGAACATTTTGAGAAAAGAGCCAAAAAAATCGGTTGGATATTGTACAAGTGTAAAAATTTCTATAACAGTAGGACGGTATCACGAAGGCATCGGTTATTATGAAGGTGTCTTTAATTCAAAGGGAAAAAAAGCGTTAGAAGAAGTGAGAAAGGTATTTAATTAAAATTTTGTTAATAACTTGATTGGATAATGTTTTGTAATTATTATTTTTGTTTTGTTTTGCACGAATGTTTAGTATTTATTTTCTCGATAGAGATCTTTAATTGATGCCATCTACAACATTTTTAATTAATTTGGAGAAAAGCGTGAATATATTGAAGAAGCAGAAGATCGCATTATGAGAAAAGAAAAACAAAGGCAGTGGATTTTGAAACATAACTATGACCCTTTATCTTATATGGAAGTTACGGAAGATATTAATTTAACGTAATTGACTTTCAATCCAAGGACAGCAAGATATATTAATCAGAAGAAGATCAGAGCTAGAAGAATTTTCTCAACTTAATTTTTTCTCATCTTATGAGAGAATACAAAAATGAGTAAAAAAATTATAAATTCCAAAATAGATTTTAATTCTAAGCATACTTTTAAAATTTGAATTCTTAACAAATATTGATATTTTATTGTTCTTTAATTTGATTTTTGACTAAATGTAATTAATATTAAATGTAATTAATATAAAAAGTAATTAATATTACTAACTTAATTTCAATTTATTTATTTATTTTATCGAATTAATTTATAAATATTTAATAATTTCAAATTGTTTGCATAATTGTTTTTTTTGAAAATCTCAATTTTCGTAGCGGGAAGTTAAAAAGTATTCTCAAAAATAAATTCCACTCTTCTGAAGTCGATTGCAGAACGTACTTTGTTTTTATTTGTAAACTGAATAAAGTTCTTTTATAAAAACAGTTCACTATCTGTTTATCTGCCATTCGTGAAAAATTATACTTGATTCGGCATTACTTTTGTCATTTAAATTATAATTTTAAAACATGCTGAACGTGCGACGTTCTCCCTTTTATCAACAAGGAGCATCTTAATCGTATGTGTAAATGTTTTCTTGAATTATTCTTTCAATCTTCATGTAATTGATAAATTATTTTTTGAATAACTGATTTTTCGGTCAAGTTGTTAATGTCACTGGTCATGTGGATTATTTATTTACACCGTATTTTTGTTTCTCCATCCGAAATATAGATGGCCACACCCACTTCATCAAGGTTCGTGATGAACTTAAAGTTCTTGGCATGCTCATCCAGCTCCACGAAGTATGTTTTTATGTTGTTCTGCGAGGGCGCAAGAATTAAATTCTTCCACTGGTCAACATTTCCTTTTAAATTTTATTTTCTGTTGTTTTTGTATTTAGATTTTTGAAATTTCACATGCCATGTATTTTTATGGAAACTGTGTCGAGCTGGACCATTACATTTTGCGTTTCTACTTCCGTGTTTTCAACGTAGAAAATATTGAACGAGTGACAATTGAGGTGGAGTCAGAGGCCGATTAAGTTTGTAGCGAAAATTAAATTTCTTTTTTAATTTGATGTTCCTGTTATTAATTTTATTATTATCACTATTAATTATTATTTTATTATCTTATATGTTTAATAAATATATGCAAAAAGTATAGCTTAATGACTAATTTTCAATACATTTTTACAGCTAACAGCTGTTAGGAATAAGAGGAATTCGAGTAATGAAGACCCTTTTGTTATAGCTTCCATGAGGTTTATCCGCATTATATATAGTCTAATATTTATTTACGCAATCACACATTCTTACTATATACCAATTTTACAGCAGTCAAACAGACAAAAATTTCAAAAATGGTAAAACTGATGTCAGTCGGTTATAATGCAAATATTTATGACGAAATTTGACAAAAAAATTGAGCATTGATACAAGCAATCAAAGCCGCCTAAAGAATTATAACAAAGATGATGGGATAAAATTAATGTGTTTTTCAATACTTGGAGTGCACGTATCGGAAGAGATTCTGATCCATACGTGTTCACTAAACTTGCAGTGTAAAAATATCAATCCGCGTTCTTGCCATAATGTTTCCTTACTAGCCTATTTATTATTATCAAATATCTGCTGTGAGATAAAAAAAATCGATTGAAGAGAAATCTGGCCTAGACAATATACTGAGAATTTTATGACAGGAAATTCAGTAACTGGTAATGGGCCGCTTATTTAAATTAACCAATAAATAAACGTCGCTGAGTGCGAGATAAATCACCTCAGCTTTAAGTCCTTTTGTTAAGTTACACGTGTCTGTCTTCTTTTAAATCTTCCTAGGCTCAATACCTAACAAAAACCGGGCAAGTGTAAGTCGGAATCACGCACTGAGAATTCCGTACAACCAGACGGATTACAACGAATTTACGGTTTTCTGATTTTTCCTATGTTACAAGATTAATTGCCAAATTTCATAATTCTAGATACTCTATAGGTTTTGATTCCCTTTGTGAATTTATAGGATCTCTATATCATATAGGATCTCTATATAATATCTATATATATATAACATAACAAGTCCCGACTGACTGATTCATCGAGCGTAAACTATTTAAGTTAGGGCCTTGAAATTTAATGAGTAGGATCGTTTTATTGAGTAGACACCTACTAAGAAAGGAATTTTGGAAACTCAACCCCTAATGGGTTCAATAGTAGGAGGTGAACATTTTTATGGAAGTACGTGATTTTTTAAGTTAGGAATATAAAACTTCATTATTGAGATACTGATTAAAAATGTATACGTATTTAAGTGTTTCTGGAATTTTTTATCCCTAAAGGAGTGAAATAAGGATTGAAAGTTTGTAGGGAATACCGTCATTTTTTTAAGTTAGAAATATGAAACTTTATTTTTGGGATACTGATTAAAAATAAGTAGATACGTATTTAAGCATTTCTGGATATTCTAGCCCTAAGAGGGTAATTAGGGGTTGACATTTCGTTTACAGGTTAGTCTGTAAGTCCGTCATTTTTTAAATTAGAAGCTGAAACTTTATTTTTGAGCTACTGATTAAAAATTAGAAGATAAGTATTTAAGCTTTTCTAAATATTCTACCCTAAGGGGTGAAATACACACATAGTACCAATATTCAACTTCCACGCGAGCAAAGCTGCGGGCAACAGCTAGATATATTATATAACACTACTTGACGTGTAACTTTTGTATGGAATAGGTGCTCTGTAAAAATCGATCTAGTTACACGGAGATGTTACTTAGTTACCGCGTTCACAAGACCTCGTACAATTTCTTTTATTTAATTTTATTTTATTCACTTTAAAGCTAAAGTTTAGTGTGTTTTCCTTAATGAACAAACCTTACCACTTTCTGTCATTTTACGATTGTGTCCAGCGGTTTTTCGAAATTGTTCTTACAGAACAAGATTGTTCAATCGTTTCGAAATCTGATTGGATCGAATCGTCACTTTAAACGCGGTTTTAAAATTTTATGACCAATAACTTCCAAATTTTATGAATATTGCATTTATTTATTAAATCCCCTTTTAATAATACGTATAACGTTTTAGTAATTATATAAAACGTATAATAATTTAGACTTTGTTTATTACATTTAATGGTTTAAAAACAAGATCGAAACAATTTTTGCTTGATCATTATTTTGTAATATTAAAAATACTTTTCGAAGTTTAACGAATATTTTAGTTTCACACATTGTGCACAGATATTTAAAGGTTAATATACTCATCAATATAGTATAATATTACAACTTTAAATTAAAATAAATATAATGAAATGCAAAACCAATTAGAAGCAAGTTATTAATTTGTTATTTTTAATATAGCAAAATCGACACACCAAAATGACTTATATTCATTTACCTAAATATGTAACTTAATTGGTGGAGTTGTGACTAATGAGTTGCCTGTTTTTCTCAATTGAATTTACATTCCAAACCGGATAGGCTTAAATTTAATTTAATACGGTAACGTATACCTGAGTGTAAAAAGTTAAACAAGAGCCTCTTTCGATCAAATTTGTTTTGCTTTTGAATATTTTGATAGCAGCTATAAATTGTCAACTAATAAAAAAAATTGGAAAAACTAAAACACGACGAAAAAACAAACAAAATCTTTCTCAAAACAAAATCCTTTTTTTTTATTAATTAAAATTAAACGACACTGAGAAACATAGTCATTCGCAACATTCTACGTTAACAACAACAAAAAAAATAAACAATGATTTCAATTAGTTTTTGGACTATTTTGATGTTTTCTTACGATTCTTAAACCATTTTTGAAAAATACAGAATTCTAACAAAACTATCTTGATTCTGTGAACTGAGAAGACTATATAATATAATAAAACAATTAATTCCGATATAAGGCGACAAAATGTTTTCGATCGTAAAGCACAGAGATGATCCACGAGTCGTCCAATAAATAGTGTTATTATGCTTATTTTGATAATAACAAGCTTTAAACTATTTGATAATATTTGAACTAATTGCGTCATTATCATTTAAATTTCGACGTATTTAGTCTTTGATAGCTATTATATAACATAACTGCAATTAAGAAACAAGAGGTCGGGTCAGTATTTTAATATCACCGTTTTAAAATAATTTTATATTGCGCATGCGTTTCTTTATCAATACAGAGGAGATAACAGTTATGATTATAGAAAAAGAAGTGCGCAAAAAAAAAATATTAAAAAAAGTATATCAAAAAGCAATGTAATTATTTTTATAAACGCATTTACGGTTATTATTTGGTTTTACACAAAACGCTAAGGTTTTTGACAAGAAGGCGGCAAATGTTGGCAACCTAACAGTACGACGCTATTTCCGTCAATTGGTACCAACTGTATGAAATATAAACCATACCTTACACCTTAAATGCGCCGTCAATTACGTGATTTAAGATGGTATATTCATTGGTCTGTAATTACACTGGCTCACTCTTCTTTAAATCAGATCACAGTTATGTAATCTATTTACGTTTAGTGGTTGAATGTGTGTTTACCCACACAAAAAAAGCCCTTAATTTGTTTAAATAGAAATATGCTTATTTGACTGATTATTATATGGATTCGAATCTTTCGATTGTGTTCATAATATATGGTACTAAATATAAATTTATATGGAACATATAGATACAAATAACTATTATTATATAGCTGAATAAATTATATTATGTCAAATTATTTGTATCTACGATACATTTATTGAATACGGGTATGTTTCGAGAATATAAAAAAGGAAAATAAATATGTCACATGTTAACCATACTATGTGCATCATGTGCATTGAAATAACATGGTGGAATATGCTCTAAACTTTCTCCGCTAAAAGAAAAGCCTTTGCTCTAAAACGGAGTACCTGCATCTGTTTCATTATCATTCGTTCATTCTTATCTTATTTTTGATATATTAAAATAAATAAATTAATAAATACTTTATCAATAATTGCAAATTTTCATCTGGAATCCGTATAACGGATCATTTGCAATTAATTAAAAACAATTTGTTTTTATGTTGTCTGTACGATAAAACTTGAATTCTACGTGTTGGGTTTTATTGAGGTTTTTAAAAAAAACAAAATATGCTGAAGTTTTTTGTACCGCCACGTATCTATACTTTACTTTACTATATTGCAGTTTATATGATTTTATTTTATTGTTAAGAGACTTACGTTTAATGGTTGGTATTGATGCATTATAAGATGGCTCGCATTTGCCTAATAAATATTATATGATAAAAGGCCAGAAAAGACAGACACCGGAATGATATTCTACATATTGTCTGTGACTTATAAGAAACGAGGAACAAAACGCTTCTTTAGAATGGGTGAAATATCGATGACATAGAGATTCTAACCGAGATAATCACCAGTATAAGAGACGCAATATCTTACATTTTAATATGATTTTTGATACTTCACGGAGGGCAATATTTGTCTGTTGACTGGTAAAAATAAAATCATTGGTATGTTGTGGTAAATTGAATGAAAAAAAGAATACTTTAACGAATTCAATGTATTTTCCTTATTTATATAGGTTGAATAACTTGAGAACTTTAGATATTTTTAATCTTATTTTTTTATGATTTAAAGCGCTCACTTTTCCTTGTTTAAAAGCGGTCTCGGATGATCAGAATATAAAATAGACATTTAAGAATGCGTAAATTGCTAATATAAAAAATCGAAAAAATACGCCTATATGAATGTTGATATAAGGCTAATCACAAAAACACAAAATATTATTCTGGTTTTACATCACAATCGTATTCACGAATACAACTAAATCTAATACGCTTTTAAAAATGAAACTATTGTTACGTCTATTCATTTCCATAATTATCTAACTAATACAACTTATATAATTTGAAAAGAAACACGAGAACTATATTTATCGAAAATAAATATGATTTGAAGCCAAGATGTTTTAGATGGTAGAAGCCGTAATACTGTTATTAAGGCTTCTACCATCTTCAAGCGAAATCATTTAGATGACCACAATGCCAAACGCCCTATTAAAAAGATCCATCTCAAACCCACGTCTTGCTACAAGTACAATAGTAAAGGTCAGCTGATCTGTCATCCCTGTAACAGAACGCTTAAAAACAAATGTGGCTTTTCAAACAACCTTCGCTCGCAACACACTAGCCAAATTCGCCATTTTCGGACACGTCAAGGAGGACATCATAGGCACCAGCTACATAACATTACCAAACGATGTCGGGGTTGCTAAATATTTCTTATAAAGCCAATGTCTATGGGTGGTGATGACTAAAAAAAAAGTGGCCCAATTGTCAGTCTTCTTCATAATACAATAACAACAGCTGAAATCGAATTGAGGATCTAATTTGAGTTATAAATTATAGGATAAAAAATTTAAATTTGTTTGTGAAATACCTTCTGGATAAACTCTCGCTTGATTGAGTTGGAAATTTGCTACAAACAGACTGGAGGTTATGATATATTGAAATAATGCATTAATGTGCATTAGTATTAGTGACGATCGTGCTTACAAGATATCTTAGTGTGCGTGAGACGACTTATGTAAGAAAAAAGACAACATAAAAGTGCAAATCAGATTATAATTCTTAATGTACGCCTATAATTTAACATGGAGGAGCGCGGCTTCATGAATAACCAGATATATTTTATCCGTTATAGCTAGACGGTAAACCAGACTGAAAATAAATGGTCCAACTATTTTGGAATAGATATTTGTGTTGATTGATTTTTTGATTAACTTGAAACATAGATTGATTTGGATGCTTTCAAAAATAGAAGGTTCTTTAAAGATCTTGTTCGAGATTGCAGTTAATAAACACGCCTAAGGTATTCTAATGCAATTCAGCTTTCACTAAAGTGATTCGACGCTTATAGGTATTAATAAAGGCACGATTTTCGATGCTCTCGAGATTTATTACGTATTAAATTCTTGTTAACAATTAATTGATATTTGTCATTTGATATAATCACTGTGGTTTGTGCATTGATTGGCTCTTCGGAGACAACGCAGTCATAATTGTACCACCTAAGATGTAATCATAGTTTGTCTATACAAATAATGCTTACCTAATAATCCGAGGACAATGTTGATAGTTCCATAAACGCTGTACTCCACTTCGTTAAAGTTGAACTTCCTTATCGCATATAAATAGCTGACTTGTGAATCGCCTGTAAAAAATACGTTTTTATTAAAAATTGTAAGAGGGAAGCAGCTGTTCGTATGGCCCGTAATTTGAATTTGTGTCCAATAATTTAAAACAAAAACGTCTATTTCCTACACGATGTTCTCTTGTCTCAAATTATTATCAAATAACAATTTGCATTTCGTTTTATAATCGAATCAATAATATATGTCAGTATTTACTTTTACTTTTAATATATAAAATTTGATGCGAATACGGATACGAAGCTATATTTGTCGATCCATTTTGATTCACAACACAATCTGATTTTCAGTAGTATTAATAGGTCAGTTGGTCATGACGTCTTGTCTGATCCTTGGACAAAAAAAAATAAGATTCAATATAATGCTAAATTATAATAATAATTATTGTAAGTTCAGAGAAGGGTGAAGTTTCTACGTTGTAATATCTTCGCCACAACAAAGCTACAATATCTCGATATTGACGTTTCTATTAGGAACACATATATAAATAACCGATATTAATAAAAGAGTTCATAAATATTCATGCATTTATACGACGCAATGCACAAAAAAAGATAATTGGCAGACATTATTACTTCAAAAGCTCGTTAGATATAAAAACCGATTTTAAATGTTATTTTCGACAAATTAATATTAACCCAATAATTACGATTTATGTTCGCAATTAGCGCTTCGTTAAAATATCTCTAGAAGAAATACGTGATTATTTATTTAAAATATTTTCTGTATTTGAATTATTTATATTTCAATAAAAATTTGTTTTTCATAGCCTACAAATTATAATTGATGATTATTAAGTCGGTATTAAAATGACGCTTTGAATATGAAAATGATTTCTTTGTGGACATTTAATAAGCTAATTGAAAACGATTAAATTGTAATTCTAATGGACTAATTATATTTTTATAAAATAAATTATAGTATTGTTCTTTAATAAAGTCCTTGTGTTCTAAATATAATTATATAATTAGCTTAAAACATTGGTAAACGATTACAATACCTTATTTTAAATATTAAACAATGAAAGTATTTTTTTACTTTGATCTAAAAGTAAATTTAAGAAACGGGAATCAGCTTTGCCACGGTAAGTTCTTAATGAATTTTCACCACCATAGCTAACTTTAAGGGTCAACTAATTTTTAGCCAACTGCGCCAGAGATAATCACTGTAGTTCAGATGTATGTACGCAAGCACAATTAAATAAACCCTTACTGTCATAATCCGAGAGAGAGCTTAGGCGCAGTACCAAAGAATTTATTCTTCCCTACGGTGTATACACTTTCAAACTCATGGTTACTACTGAGATTTTATCATTGAATAACCTAATAATTGGTCCGATCCCATATTAACTTAAGACCTCGGGATTCGCAGGTTCAAATCTTGAAATAATAGGATATTATAAGCAAACCTTTTCGTTAGTTTTTATTTTCCTACTAGCATTTACAAATATTGTTCCATTTAATTCTCAATTCTATGGAGTTGAAATAGTCATTTTATTGTAAAATAACTTACAACTTAAGGAACATTTCAGTTTTGAAGTACACTCTGCAGTTCTTCTGGCAGCTGGTTTCGCCGATTTTACCAGGGAAGCCAGTCAATATTGTACAATCTTTAAAGATTTGGTAATTTTAACGCGTATAATTGACAATAATTTAAATTATTGACATCGTTAATTATATTTATAACTATACTTTATGTAAGTATTAACATTTATAACATAAGTTCCTTGATTGAAAGAAAAAGGAAGGAACTGTTCCTTGATGGAGCCGAGATGGCGTGTGGATTTAATTATTATGTGCTTAATTTGTGTTTGTAATTCATCTCGTGCTTGGCGATGAAGGAAAACATCGTGAGGAAACCTGCATGTGGCTAACGAAATTCTGCCACATGTGTATTCCACCAACCCGCATTGAAGCAGGGTGGTGGAATATGCTCCAAACCTTCTCCTCAAAAGGAGAGGAGGCCTTAGCCCAGCAGTGAGAAATTTACTGGCTGTTAATGTGTTCCTTGATGGAAAATTCAACCGAACAGGAATTTAAAGTGTTGTGATATGTAGTATGTTTACAGATCTCTGCAAATAAGTGCTTTTTGTAAATTGTCAAAATCTTTATGATATTCTCATTATATGACTACAGTGAAAATTGGTATAATTTACGAATATATATTTTCACCACTAATCATAGTCTACGCATACATAAGCTACTATCAAATACTTTTATTTGCTTGCTTTAATAAAAAAGATAATTGTTATCTATTTAAGACCTATAAAAATACTAACTGATAAAGTATGTTGCTATAAATGTGTGTATGATGATGTATGAGAACTACATGGGAACCTTCACTAAGACACGCATATTTTAAGTAAAATATATCGCCCTTAATTGGAAACTTTGTTTAACAGGCGATTAGTTAAATACTGAGATGTCGATATTGATTTGACATTATAAAGAACACAATTTTATTTTGTTTAGCCACTCGCTAAACGACGTTTTTAAGTAAGAAATCTGTACTTAATATTATAAAGAGGTAAAATTAAAAAAAAATGTTAAGAGCTATGATCCGATTCTAAAAAAAAAAATATTTTTGTTGAATGCTACATCATTCCTGAGTGCTATAGATTATAAATTATTTTATTGTTAACATATCATTTTCTTTATTATTAAATGGTTTCCATGCGAAGTCGCCAGTATTTATTATAGAAGCAGCAAGTTTTGTATAAAAAACTGACCGGCAAAGGGAAATTTTAAAAATTATTTGTACTTCCAATCAACCTTCTTACTGGCAATACAAATTATTCTTAAGTAAAAATAACAGGCTGTAAATGTACAGGCTGGTACTTTTTATTTATGTAAAATTTGTAACACACTTTTGTGGGTTACAGTGAGTTACAAAATTTTCTAAAAGCCTTAGCCTATCAGTTAGGAATTCCACTGCTTCTCAAACGCTCTTCCTTTGAGAAGGTTCGGAGCTAATTCCATACCTTTGTAGTGGCAATATAATTGATGATTGAGTGTTTACAACCGACCTGTGTAGGTAACACAGCACTGTTGTACAAGAGCTACCAAGTTATCTTTGGATCTAATATAATATTCCAAGGTCGTATTTAATTTCGACGTGTAACGCAAGCGCTTTAAATTTTGCTTTGTTTATATAAATATTTTCATACTGTGAGATAGTGTCGTAAGGACTAAGCAATTTTGTCTTGATATATATTTAATTTGATATATTATTTAATTTAACGTGTCCTTGATAAGTGTAAATCATTCATTATGTGTATGTCAACATAAAGTAAACAACAGTCAAATATCTTATGTTAACATATAATTTGTCTTAATGTAAACAAATGTTTACATTGACAACAATTTAATAGCGAACTCGGGGTCCCTTTGTCAATTTTTGTTACGGGTAATTAAAGCAAATATTTTTTTAAAAAAACTAAAAAATTAGGTACATTTGTATTCATAATAATCTGTATTCCGTCATCGACTTCTACGACTTCGAGATCTACCTTAAAGGCAGATTTCGAAGACCTAGGATCAAATCTTCATCATAATGTTCTTAACTATTCCTCAAAACTTTTATTTGTAAAGAAATATTCAGTGGTACACCCCATTACCAAAGAAAGCACGTCATGCCAACTGTGATACGCCTAATCTTTCTCCGAATTCCTACGATTGCCGTTCCATCGCACAACGTAGGTGAGGGAATAAGTAATTGCCGTTTCATCGGGGGTTGGGGAATAAGGAGTGCACCTTTCAGCACACACTAATGCACTATAGTGTCATGCAGTATGTTGAGAACAGTCATTGTAGCCGAAACTTCTTAAAAGGATGTTATCATCATCATATACCATGCTCGAACATCTCCCCGAAGTTATACAAATAGACGTAACTAAATAGTTCTATAAATTTGGATGTAAGCAGTAATCTACAACAGTACAGTAATTTACAAATATAATATTTACATATTATTATGAATAAACATATATAATATGTAAATGTAACTGGCTTAATATATTGGTTCTATATTTTATAAACTAGATTTGTGAAAGTCTTGCGATGTTTTAAGACGTTAGTCGTTCTCAAAGTACAAAATTTATATGGAATCTGAAGGCAAATCAGCGTCGACAAAGTGCTTCTCGGAAATAGGCATTACAAGTTTACTTTGATTAAGTAAAAATTTTAAAAGATTTTGGTTTACGAACAATTTATATTGAAAAATATTTATACCTGTTTACTTTTTAGCAGACGTTTTAGTATATAAATGGCTGGTATATTGCAAAAGCCATTATATCAAAATTAGTGACATTAGAATTTCATCACAGGACTGTATTTTAAATACAAAATAAGTACCTAGGAGATTTTCAGCTGTGCTTGCTCAATTTTCCACCGTCTTCAGTAAATAAACACTTCTCGTTTTCACCGCGTTATGTCAGTCCAGGCCATGTCTCCGTTAGATTGTAAAATTATCAACGGTGCATATTGTTTTTAGCATAACGGGCAAATTTTAGTTACATTATAAACTGGAAGATCAAATTTACATGCGAATATATACCTACAATACTATATATTTATACATAATTTACAATCTGTCTAAATTTATAATAAACAGCGTTACTAATAAATAACGGTTCTTACAAGTTTAGTCTACATAACTTGTTTTATTAATTGAACAAATATATAACATATTACACGAAAACCCCTAAAAGTTTTGAAGTGTTATTTCATAAGCTATATTAATATAACTTATGTATGTTAAGTTGAAACAATCACAAGCCAGGTACACGTAAGTACTTTATAAAAGTATGTTCTAGAATAATGATTAGTACATATCAACTGACTAAAATGCCTCGAAAACTCAAATATATGAGACACTTATTTCAAGGAAACTTTACCGTCTGTTGAGTTTGCCTAAGATTGGCTGTTCAATTTCAATAGAATATAATTCCGGGAGTGTGCTCAAAACCTCTTTCATATTTTTCTTAGTACACGATCTCACAATACCCTTAAGCTAGAAGGCGACATAAAGGTCTCAATTCTATCGTCGTTGATATTCTTTTTAATATTTATTTATAACTAGTTTTTGCCCGCGACTTTGCCAGTGGCTTACGGATGGTCGTTAGTTTTAGGTATAAAAAGTCCTTCTTTGGGGTTTAAGTTTGCTCCTCTCCGAATTCCATCAAAATCAGTTCTGTGGTTTAACTTTGAAAGTGTAAACATGCCTAACAGACAGAGTTACTTTCGCATTTATAGTATTAGTATAGTTAGATAGACGGATTGATGTTGTATGATATATTAGTCATTACTTGTTTTACCTGTGCGCCACTAATCTTGGGAATCACTGGCTCTACTAAGTAGATCTTACGATAGACTAAGTAATAAGTGAGTACCCACCTAGACGGACTTACACAAATACCACTAAGTGATTTGTTTCTTCTGTTTTTATGTGTACATCTAAAGAGCCAATTTCTTGAGTAGCTCCTATTTCGATCGTTTATAACTTGGATATTCTCAATATACAAGGCAATAGATATTTGATTGGTAAGTACGCTTACGTAAACAATTTTAGTACGTTTCTCAGGTACGGTTTTGTTTGTATATGAAACATAATCATGACGAATGCATTTGAATAAACTTTATTTTGAGTTTAATTTTGAGCCACCTTTTTATTTTAGATTTAATACATTTTAGACATTACAGAACCGGTTTGATTGGTCAAATCTATCAACAGATTCCCGTTATTACTAGCTAATTGGTTGCAATATGACCAAGTACGATCTGGTTGGCATTTATTAAGCAACATGCCTTGATTGCCTCGAATGTAACGAAGGGTTATACGAACTACTATCGCTTTAAGTTTAATAATGGTGTGTTTCCATTGATACAGTTGTAATATATTTGCAAAGGTTTGCATTTTTCTCAAAAATAAATATCAGTTTCAATTAAATTAACTCTGTTATAATTTTATTGCCACCATAATTACAAAAACTTGTCAAGCATTTGATCTCGGATCTGTAAATGGGCTACCTGATGGTATGCGGTCATCACTGCCCATTTACGTTGGCGCCGTTAGAAATTTCAACCATAACTATTGCGCCACCAACATAGGCAATTTAGATGTAATATCCCTTGTACCTGTAGTTACACTGGCTCGGTCATATTTCAAACCGGAACACAAGAATACAAAACAATGTGGCTTGGCTCTAGAATATCCGATGAATGGATGGTACCTACACAGACATGCTGCCCACCAAGCCCTACCACTACATATAATATCTCAATTCAGTTAAAATTAATGATCGTGTTGTTAACAATTTCACCTATCAACTGCTCGTAAAATAAAAACAATGATTGATTTTTAATATTGTCTAGGTAATTTATTAACACAGTTTTGAGTTCATAGCGACGCTCAGACTATTTTCTCGAGACATTAAATAAATTCAAATATAATATCAACAAATATTAACTGATAAGTTATTATAATAAATGTCTGTTGCTGACCTACCATATTAGGTTAACCTACCCGAACATTAAGATAAATCAATTTGGTACACAGAGGATGCATGTATACATTTTTATTAATAGACATCGTGATATGCATTATTATAGTAAAATAATAATAATAATATTAAATTCATAAATAATTGTGTTCATTGTTAACCTAGAAATAATATACAATACTTAATTATATAGTTCGACGTCATGAAAAAAAAAACATTTTATAATTTATGGTGCCATAAATTCTGTTACTTTTTTAATGTCATTATATTCTTCTTTGACAGAACATATTTGGAGTTTTACTAAGTAAGTAACGCTGTGCAATTGAATGACTGTTTCTGTATATGTATAAGTATCTTAGCAAAAATCAAAACCTTTTCGCACATAAACACTAATGAAAATTGTAAGCAGACCATCGCTCGTTTTCGATCATGGTACTTAAAGGTTTTTTTTGTTACTCATCACTTGCAACGTTCAATTGTTGCCGTGGCTTTGTTTTTATTGTCATGTGAGCCAAGTTAATGGCACGACCGTTATTGTTAGCCGCATTCTTCCATTTATTAGTTCTATATCATATTTCAAGTTTAATGTGAATGATTCGTGGTTAATATTAGTTGACTGTTTAATTTTATTTTTTTATGATTTCATACAAATTCCCTTAACTTTAATTTCCTATCTATCAAACTAGAGTAATATATTATTATGATGTATTTAAAAAAGTCTAAACTTAAAAAATCTATACGTATATTTGTATATTATTCGAGCTTGAGATGGCCCAGGGTTAGAACGCGTGCATCTTAACCGATGATTTCGGGTTCAAACCCAGGCAATCATAACTGAATTTTCATGTGCTTAATTTATAATTTATCTCGTGCCCGGTGGTGAAGGAATATGAATATGTGTATCCACCAACCCACATTGGAGCAGCGTGGTGGAATATACTCCAAACCTTCTCCTCAAAGGGAGATGAGGCCTTAGGCCAGCAGTGAGAAATTTACAGGCTGTTAATGTTGTATGTTATTCATCTTATTACCTCATTGGTCTAGTTGATAACCTAGAAGGATGTAAATCCTTTAAACTGTCGTGTCGAATTATGAGTGTAAGTTAAGCCCTTTAATATCTGTAGAGTTGGCTGTTATCCATAAAGAATCGCCAATATTTTCAGTGATACAAATAAAATCAAATTGTACTAATAAAATTAAGTATGCCTGTTAAATTATTTTTTTATATAAAAACTACCGGTACTTATGATAAAAACTAAAATGCATGTAATTCGCTGAATTTAAACCAATTATTATGAGCATGGGTCAGTTTGCTTTATCACACTTTCCGACTTATACTTTATAAAAATATTGAATACGTAATATAACACGCGATAAAATAAATTGCGCGTTTTTTTTTTGTCAATTATAAACCTCAACACTTTAGTAATCGAACGGTAGAAGGGCCGCTGGCGATTCGAAGGTCGCAGGTTTAATTGACCCTTGGATGTAAAGTACATCCATCGGAGAATAATATTAGTTGACTATGGCCCTGCGTACAAAATATAAAACAAAATTCTTTGTCACGTCAAATATCTAAGGTTATTGAACCGATTTGGATAACATTAGATATTAAACATTCCAAAAGAAATTAAAATTAACTCACTGATAAGAACATACATGTTAGTTCAAGTGAACCTTTATTATCAAGATATTCGTTCAGTACTCAGAGTTGATTATTTAAAAAAAAAAGGAATTAATTAAAATGTACATTAATGCAAGTTTAAATTTAAGATTTAATGTATGCAATCGTTATAACGATTCACATTAAAATTCAAGGTTTTTAGCAAAGTTAAATAAAAGTTATTAAAAAGATAAAAGTAATGCACGATACCACAATACCTTGAAACGTTTAGTCGTCATGAATATGGTAATTTTAAATTGTATTTAATGCACAAATATTCAAATATTGTCTATTCAATAATAGAATCACCGTTTATCAAGTTTAAATATTTATAATATAATTGTTTAATTTATGTATAATTTTTGTAATGTTATTTTACCATTTCTTTCATTGATTATTTTATTCGAGTACTTATTATTAATCTCTAGAATAAATTTAAATATTTAGAATATAATTGTATAATTTATGTTCATTTTTTTTTTACTGTTGATTTGTAATTTCATTTATTGATTTAATTCTATGTTCTCAGTTCAAATCGGCGGATTTTTTGATTACTAAACATGGAAACACTAGGAAATGCTGTTGCGTGTTAAAATAGTAGTTTACCTCAATCGTTTGAGTGGAACGACCTAAATGCAGTCATACATATTAGATTTTTCTACAGACATTAATGAGTTACAAGTCCTATGAAAAACAAAATGGTTCACAATCAATTAAGTTTATATTGTCTTCATTTAACATTTTTTTTTATATATTTGATGATAAGAAACGTTCATTGCCAGCTTAACCGTTTTCTTAAAGATTTTTATCTGAAATGTTTATATTTTCAAGACTAAAGTTATTTGTGCATTTAATCCAGCCTTTGAACTAATCACCGAAAGGTCTCTGGCCGAAGCGCGTACATTACCCACTTACGTCATAATATGATAATACTGTCACTGCGTGTTCTCTTTCATCTCAAATAACCAAAACTAAATGTTAAAAACAGTAAATCACTCGTGTCTTGCACGGACATCATATTTCTGTAATTTAGATCGACCAGAGAATATTTCTAAATAACTACTAATATACAAAATTATAAATATTCACTTACCATACAGCGGTCCGACCATTAGAATGTATAAAATGATTACTGATAGTATCTGCTTCCTCATACCGAACGCACGTGGTCTAATTGCCACTAAAACAGTCTTAGCGACCATTCCAAATACTTCTTGAAACACTTTTTTCAAATGATTTTGTTTTTCACCTTGAACGGACGTTTTGTCTTCATCTGGCGGTAGAACATCTTGTAGTCGTAACATTCCATATATAAATGTAACTGTATACAAACAAATTAACACAGAGAACACGCCATAATATCCGAGCGCGCGTAATAATATTCCACTCAGAGCAGTTCCCGTGGGTGTCCCTAAACTAACACATATCGTCACAAGTCCTAAGCGAAACGTTCTATTTTCAACTGTAGTCCTGTCCGACATAAAACTATACATACCCATAAATATAATAATATAACTACCACTAAACGCGGCTGGTAATGCCTCTATCAAAGCAGTCGCGGTCAATGATAGTTCATAAAAATAGTACGTAGCGAAAAGTAAACCAATATTCGCTGTAATTTCTCCTAAGAATGGTATTAATATACATATCTTTCTTTTCTTCGTCTTATCACTCCACGCGCCAATAAAAAGCACCATCACAGCTGGTATGCTCGTCTGAAGAGGAAACTTCCAGGCCACCACTGTAGCCACGAGCGATTGCACCTGATTCAGCTCCAATCCAAGTCCGGTGGTATTCCTATCTCTTATACGATCACATATTTCATCACCGAAGTTGAAATTTACGCGGCAAGATTTTTCCAAGTGCATGTTCTGAACGGCAAGCGACGATAACCCCGTACATAGCATGTAAACAAACAAGCATGGCTCGACGGTCGTCTCACGAAATAAATACTTAATCTGTTTCAATAGATATTTCGATTTCTTTCTCCAGGTTTCCTTTTCGATTTTATCTGTCAGCCGTATATTAGATTTCGTGAGATCGATTGTGCTACAGATATCAACGGTGCTTGCAGTCATATTAAGCGACACTAAAAGTGAGAGTTAGTAAAAGTGGAGGCACTGTTTGTTATTTGAACCACGCACAGCAATACGGTTAGCATGCGGCGCAGGCGACCGATAGTGACTATTTAATCCGTTTCTTTCCGACAGACGTTTCCAAAAACCAGAGTTGTTAATGTCAGGTTGTAAAAGCAATCGCGATATGGGAGAGCGACGAGACGGGCGAGCCGCTCGCATCTCGGTTACTACGATACAGGGTCTTACCATACTCGACGACTCTTTTAATAAATGGCTTATTATCTGAGCACCTTGAGTTACGCATCACCCAACATTGTTTCGAACGTCTAGTCGAGTAACGAACAAACATGTGTGAGTGTTTATACAACTGCACAATATTAAAGTACATATCGCGTTTATCGAAAGTGAACCGTCAAGTTTTAAAAATTCCTTTTAATAAATATTAATTCAGTGACCCTAAAATGAAACAGCGATCGACTTTCTTTATTTTCTCTTTTAATAATATTCTAAAAAATAAATTTAGAAATGCCTACATGTACATGTACCTAAGAACTAATTATTATTTTATTATAAAAGAATAAAAACATATTAAAATAATACGGTTTTAAAAATGCAAAATTTATTTTAAATATATTTTACATATTCAGATAAATTGTTATTTTGCTTTACTTCATATCTGTAGCAAAGGAAACGATTTTTTAAACACCAATAACCTGTTCTTGAAATATGTGTTTTTGAAACAAATGCACGTACATTTTATGTAGATATGGAGTTATTCACGAGTTGTAACATTTTATAACCAACTTTACGGAGAACATTGATATGAAAAGTAGCGTTTCATGTCTTTAAGTTACGATAATCTTACAATGGTTTTAAGTATGGACTACATTATATTTTTTCTTTATATTTGGATTGATACACACAATAACTCTGGTTAAAAATATAAATAGTGGCTTCGCGTGGTTTTACCCGCGTTAAACATTTCTGCTCCGATCCCGTTGCAACGAGATTTTCTTTTTATTTAGACTTATTTCTGTAAACTTTTTTAATACATGTTATTTTTAAATTAGTCTCTTTTTTTAAAATCCACCGGTTGGCGTTTTCACTCTTCAGCTTTTCCAATCCCATCGGTATTTCCTAAAAGCTCCAATGCAATCTGCATTGATACATGTGTAGGCAGGATTTCGTCCGTCACATACAGCTTTCCTTAAGATACTTTGCCTAACCGTCGAGTATGAGATAAATATAAAATTTAGTGGTGCTTGTCTGGGTTCGAATTCACAATTATCTCTTAAGATTCAGATGTTTTAATCACTGGGCCACCTCTGCTCATAGATGACCAAGCACGGACAGATGAATTTACGGTACCTCGAAATCAAACAAATGGAACCGTTAAGTGACGTCACCTACGACTTTTTTCATTATATCTAAGTATGTCGAGTTACAGCTAATACCGAACACAACTGAGTATACAATACAATAAAAGCGTCCAGCTTTCCATAGTTTAATATTATTATAAATAACTAACAAAATTAATCTCAAACCTATCACAAATATAAATGAAACATCGAAATTTGGCAAAAAGTAAAGTAAATTAGTAGTATTTATTCCATTCGAGAGTAAAAGAAATAAACTCATCATATCTAATTAAATGTTGAATTAGTCTCCAGTATAATGTGTATTCACATTTGATATAATTTGTACCATAGCTACATTTTCCTACCTCTTCCTTTTGATCTTCTCAGATTTGAACTTAGACTGTTTACTAACTTGATAGAAAACGTATAATGATATTGACATAATAGCGATATCAATCAATCACAGTAAGCAGCAAGCACTCACAGTACAAATATATATGTATGTCTATTTAACGAGAGTCTTATTAATGATCTAGGTAAAATAACCATGATTAATTTTGATAAAGGCCATCCTATGTTTTTATATATAAAGTAAATAATTGCTTAATATGTTGTAATGCATACTCATATTTAATTATTATTATTAAGTCATATATATTAAGTTATATGTTCACAGATGAGTTGTTTTACTTATGTTAAATAACAGTGTCTGTAAATTTTAGTATAATAAATTGATGTCAATATATTGAGCTGTGATGGCCAATTGATTAGAACGCGTGCATCATACATGATGATGGTTTCAAACTCAAGCATTTTCAGGTGTCAAATTATTGTTCATAATACGTCTCGTGCTCGGCGATGCAAAAAAGCATCGTGAGGAAACCAGCATTTGTGTGACATTCTACCAAATGTATCCACCAACTCACATCAAAGCAGTGTGGTGGAATAAGGTCCTGCCTATAGCGTTAGACCAGCCGTGGTACATTAACAGTCTTTCTCTTATCTTTTGCATATAATTTAGTAGTTCAAAGCACAATATGGTACACTATTTGCCCATGACTTGTTTATTAATGACGTCACAAAGCTCATGACAAGACTTAGCTAATTTCAATTCCATTTCTGCCACGGGTGTATCCAACAACCAGGCTTGGTGGAATCAGCTCCAAGCCTTCCCCTCACAGTAAGCGGAGGCCTTAGGCCGGCAGTGGACACTTAGAGCCTGTTATTTTTTTGAATATTTAAAATATGTAAATACAAGTTTGCATTGAACTTTATGTACGACTTGTTCACTGACAGCTGTCTTCCTTGGTGTTATTGGTCTTCGTCGGATCCTGGATCCCATAACCGGTCTGGATGGTATTCGGCCAGTCTATCCATAATCGTATCAACTCTATTATGAATCGCCATTTTTAGGCCGTAGACCACAATCTCGTCGGTGTCGTCTTTACTAGTTCATACTCAGTAACTACGGTAATCAAAATACTTTATGAGTATGAGTAGTCTCATTTTTTAATATAAATAATAATATGGTCAAGAAAATATTATAGCAATGTCACTAACATTATAATTGATGAGCAGTTATAATCAGGCGCTATTTATAATATTTACAAATAAGGTGTAGGTATGATATGTTCTACAAAAATCACGTACATGTGTATAACCTATTTTATTTGACATAAATATTTAATTATATTTTTTTCTACTTATTTTTAGGTAATTGTTATATTTTAGAAATATGTTATGTTTTAATATTATTGTATTTGTTAAAGTTGATTAAATATAATTTATTGATGACGTAATTAAATAAAGCATAATGACCCTTTATGTCAGGCAAGAATTGGTCAATTATTTTTTCCATTTTGAGAATACAAAATTTTAAAGTTATGTGAACAGAGGGGATTTTTTTATATATTTACTATTAAAAGTATTAATAGGGGTTTAACCCCCTAACTTAAAATAATTAAATGACGACAGAAGCCGAATATTCTTGACAAAATAAAAATACATTCTGTAAACGATCCATTACTAGGCTAAGACCTGCTTTACTCCTGATACGATGGTTTAAGATCCTGTATATCCACTATATCGCTCTAATAAGAGTTTATATTTATAAGTGTAAAGCTTATATGTGTGGTTGAATATCATTAGATCAAATCCAAACATCGCATGGAACCTGCATTAGACAGCTTGGCGCCTTAGAGTTTTTAATAGCTTAGATGCTGTTCGAAGTAATACACCACAAACGCCTATTAATATATTTTATTGTATTTGACCCATTTAAGGCGTCATTGATGAAATATTTAATATTTTTACATGGTTGTGGTGAATGCATATTCACAGTAGCATTGATCGCTTTGATAAAATCAATGACAATCATTGTTTGTGTACAAGAAGTAAGGCACAATAAATCATTCTTGGGGCAAGGTATCCGTTTCTATAATAAAATTCTGCAGACATTTTTAACTTTGCCGTTTCATAAATACAAATAATTTGTAAAAAATACATTGGTAAAGAAGGAATATTATTCGATACAAGATTATATAGATGATAAAAAAGCGTGGAGTTAATGCTTGTTGACTTCCAGGCAGGATATATTACATACATACATGTATTTCACTAACATGACTGTATTTTTAAATGTTAAATAAGAGTAAGTACTGAGTTTCTTGCCGGTTCTTCTCGGTAGAATCTACATTCCGAACCGGTGGTAGCTTTACTTAAAATAGTTTGTTAAATGACGATTCAAAAGTGCTTGTAAAAACCTACTTGAATAAAGTATATTTTGATTTTGATTTTGAAAACCCAATGCCCTACTTATTTGTGTAAATACCCAGCATGACTGTGCGAACTATTCGCGTCGGAAAATCTGACGTACGTCAAAAGGCCAATCCATTTTGTTTCAGCATTGCGAGCTCTAAGAGCAAATCCTGCTATAGTTTCTTGGGAACCAATTTTTAATAGAAATGGAATAAAAAATATTTTTTCTTTCTGGAGTTGTGTATACTTCAGTGAAAACACAAAAAGACGTTCCTGTCTGAACTCCTTCCGGTCGTGTCCGTTTTGCCTTCCCATCGGATATGTGAGTGAAGGAAAAGAGAGTGCACACATTTGTGCACTATAATATGTCCTGCGTAATTATCTGGTCTTACGTGACCGAAATAGTTCAGGACGTCAACAATATGGGAACGTCGCTATAAGTATCAACCACATCGTTAACCGAATAAATATTTATGCAATTATAAAGTATTTGTTTACTGAAAAACATTTTTTTTTTATTTTCCAAATTATATATCAACTGAAACGCAACGCCCGAATTGGTATTGGCGCCGAGCGCTCACAAAGGGAGGAAGTAGATCTCGTCGTCGCGTGCCAAATTCACGTACAAATATATTTACCGCGTAAGATGTTTTGATTTGAAGTATTTATTTTAACTTAGAGAAACTTTTGCAGCTATAAAAAAAAATCAAACAAAACTCAAAACCTTAAAAGTACTCTCTACACAAGGAGATATTCAATTCATTTTTTATTTTATTGTTAGTTCAGAACCGGGAACCACGTATTTATTAGTTATTTTAACCTATCTAACATACATTAAATTAAAAAAACCTCACTTTTTAATTTATTGTATTTATTTATAAACACATAATTTAGTTTCATTTATAATTAGACTACCATAAAGGTTAGGATAATAATTATTTTGTAGAGTTTCTGTATCATACAAAAGTTGGGCTGGCTAAGTTTTGACGACAAAATTTGATGTTAAAGTTACGCAAGAAATCTTAAGCACCGTAAAATTTACTCTAACTATGAGTAACCATCGATTTTAATATTTTTCTTAAAGTTTTTATTTTTTAAATATTAACTGGGTGTTATAGTAATATGATTAATATGTCATTTTATTTTCTGTACAATTGAAAATATATACTGAATAGATAATGTTAAGGCATCACGATACTTTACACCGATTGGCTTGACTATAGTAGTTGTGATTATATACATATAAGCATTTAAACGCACACAAGCTTAAAAATATCAGAAATTGAGAAGCGGCAAATGGAATAAGCCCTTTTAAATAAAAAAAATAATAATAAGAAAAACTGCAAGCAAACTTAAACTAGAACTTAAAAGTAAAATCAACACAAATGTATGTAACATAAAAATTTAATTCGTTTAAAATAAAGTTTTCCATTAATTTTACATGAGTATTATACGCATATATAGGTGAAATATTAATGTTATTCTTACAATGTATATTTCTTATTTAGCATTTCAAAGTACGGTAACAGCGTTGTCGTGGGCATGCATGATCTTCGCATCTGGATTTTTAACAACATCCTTTTCTTGTCTTTTGTGAACGAAGTAAAGGAATCTGGAACCAGACAAAAAAATTATGACTTACTTTCTGCAAATAACTTGTACTTCTTAATATGAAACATGAATGTTTGTATTTTCACTTGTTGACTTCCAGGCCATATATCCTATATTATATACATATATAATTGTATTTAACTAACATGACTGTATTTTTAAAAAGAGTAACTACTGAGTTTCTTGCCGGTTCTTCTCGGTAGAATCTACATTCCGAACCGGTGGTAGCTTCACTTAATATAGTTTGTTAAATGACGATTTAAAAGTGCTTGTAAATGCGTACTTGAATAAAGTATATTTTGATTTTTGATTTAATTCTGACGAAACATTCGGGAGTTGTTCTGCGAAGACAGAACAAATATTTGATAATAATGATCTGTATTGCTCTATGTAGACCCTTCCTTTCCACAAAGCTAGTCACAAGCTCGTTAAAAATTACAATGATGAATATTTAATAACAATTATATTGTTATTAGATTTTATAATTCAGAGAATCCAATTAATTCCGTTCAAATATTAAAGATTTAAAGGTGCGTAATAAAAGAGGCTGCCCTAAGTCATTCTCCGCGACACTCGCGGCAAACATTAATTGCGGCTGTTCAATCGCTCGTTGTCATGACGACATAGCTTCAAATATAACAATTGTACTTTTATTTTACCAAGTTTGTATTAAATTTTGGAAATGTTTGTGAAGGCGGAATTTCGATATTGATTATTAAATAACTTCCTGATGTGCTAGAGACTTGACGTTTGATATATCACAGGACTGGCAGGAGATTATGTAAGAAAATGAAAAATAATTATAAGTTTATACAAAAATGTGTTAGCTGTATTACAAATATAATGTATATAAGATGATAAATTCATTTTTTGGCGATTAAAAAAATAGCCACGTTGTCCTATGACACATAAATAAAACTACTTAGAGTTCCGCTTTTTTATGTTGGTACCCATTACATTTGAAAGCAAACTTGAAACTGAGGTTATTTGTTATGTTTAGCATGGAACAGACACCGAGACAAATTATTCTTGAATATACTATACCAGACGTGCAAGACGAGGAATCTTAGAATAATGTTAAAAAAAAACAACTGATATCTCCCTGCCTTCCTCGTTCGAGCCAAATGTTTTGCATTTGAGAAAACGACACGTGCCTCAGGTATATAAGCGTACATTAACAGCCTGTAAATTTCCCACTGCTGGGCTAAGGCCTCCTCTCCCTTTGAGGAGAAGGTTGGGAGCATATTCGACTACGCTGCTCCAATGCAGGTTGGTGGATACACATTGGCAGAATTTCGTTGAAATTAGACACATGCAGATTTCCTCACAATGTTTTCCTTCACCGCCGAGTACAAGATGAATTATAATCACAAATTAATCACATGAAAATTCAGTGGTGCTTGCCTGGGTTTGCACCCGTAATCGTCGGTTAACATGCACGCGTTCTAACCACTGGGCCATCTCGGCTCTTGTATACTCGTATACGCATCTTACGAATGAATTATAATTAAAGTGAACATGAAAAAATATTCATAGTGACGGGTACGATCTGTTCGTATTTTATTTTTAACTAGCTGTTACCCGCGGCTTTGCCCACGTAGAATATGAATATATTTACAAATTAACTTAAAATGTTACGTTAATGTAATACCTCTTTGTATACCACATTGGTGTGTATTTCAGCCCTTAGGGTAGAATATCCAGAAACGCTTAAATGCGAATCAACTCATTTTTAATCGGTAGCCCAAAAATAAAATTTCGACCTTCTAACTTCAAAATGACAGACTTCCAGACTAACCTGAATTTTGTTTTATACTATATATAGTGATAACAAATAGGTACAACGTACACAGTTTTCACTCATTAGGAAATACAAACCGCTATGTCCCTGCATTTTAAAACTGTAATATCTTCGAAAATATTAATTTAAATTACATACTGTAAAGGCCATATTGATCGATATTGATTGCACAATTTATTTAAGGTACCAAATTGGATAAGGATTAATGCTATATTGCTTAAAATCGACGAAAAACAATAAAAAAATGTTTATTGTGGGTTATCTTTAAGAGATAGACATATACCATCGCGGACTTTTTTGTAGACATTTTTGAGGTGTACAATTCTGTAGTACATTATTTTGATCTATCTAGTAGGGTTTACAATGTAAGCGCAAAAAATGTATAAATTTACGACATTATATTAGAAACTTTTAAAATTATCAGTGTTACTTAACTATATTGTCTATGTATTATATACAAAAACCTTCCTCTCGAATCATTAAAAAAAAACCGCATCAAAATCCGTTGCGTAGTTTTAAAGATTTAAGCATACAAAGGGACATAGGCACAGAGAAAGCGACTTTGTTTTATACTATGTAAAGATAAAGATGTTGATGAGAATTTTTTTATAATTAATATTCAATAAAATCCACAAATTGTATTGAAAAAGTTAATTTTTACGTTATGATGCTTTGGAATTGGCGAACTTCTATCTTAATAATAATTTTTTTCGAAGAATATCTGGTTTCTAAATCTCTTGGAATATTGGTGTAAAGACATAGATCGCTCCGAAGGTCATAGATATACTGTACAAATACATTAAATTCAATCAAAACCAGGATGGTAGTCACAATTACAGTATAATTACTTTTGGATTTTCCTTTACTATAAGTGTGTATGTAAGTTGAAATCCGACTTTACGTTATAAAATACTTTAAATTCTTGATTCTAGGTAACTTTAGATTCAAAACTTCAGTGGAAGTCTTATTTGTCCTCGCTTGCAGGAAGCCTCGGTTCCGTAGCTAACATGGTTGAGAAAGTTAGACAACTAGCTGACATTTATACTTCTCAATTAGTATAGTTAAGTATTGTGAACTCGTCACAGCTCCATATCTAGTCCATTCTTTTTAGCAAAAAATAGAAATATATCTGCACGTATCGAGTATTATAATATTCATTTCGTAGTGCTTGGTACCTACCAAGCAACAGGAATATAGTATTTTATTAGTAAGAGATTAATAGGTATCTCTTTAGGTACGTATTTAAAATTGATCAAATTGTTGCTAAGTAATATAGGTATGTATGTCGTCCTGACCTCAGTTAATTGACCATACTGAAGTTGACAATTATCTTTGCATAATTTTCATGTGTGTAATGAAATATACCTAAATTTATACCGGCGATTCATGCTGATACGTATTGCTTGAGAAAATCACTTTTCATTTAATTTAATACGTTGGCAAATTGGCAAATAGCCCACCTGGTAGTAAGTAGTGACCAACGCTTATAGATATTGGCACTATAAAAATATTAAACAGCCCTTACTTCGCCAATGCGCCACCAATCCTGTGAACTAACACAGTATGTCCCTTGTAGCTACTGAATCACTCACCTCATGGAATAAATCAGTAAAATACAAAGCATCTCTGCTTGGCGGTAGAATATAATATGATAATTGGGTGGTATTTAGCCAGACGACCTTGCACAAAGCCTTACCACTAAGTTATCAGATGTTATATGATGATATGACATGACATTTGCACGTATGTAATTTGTGACTTTAACTGCAAATTCTAAGTTTTTAGGCACAAAAACCAAAAAAGTTATAGATTTCTTTTAGGATGGACAAAAATTTACTTTATTAGGAAATTTACCTCAGATGTAACGACGTACGGCCAACAACGACCTTTACAATGTTCTGCCCTTGGTTGTAACAAAATGACATTTGTATAACAGGTTTAGGTTTTTAGTTTCGTCTTGAGGAACCAGTTCAACGTGTTTGCGGAAATGTTCGCCGTCGCCCATCATCCCCAAAATTTCCCTGTCCTGAAGGTGCGTCTTCAAAAATGTATTCATATTGGCACACACATATACACAAGGCAGGTAAAATTTTCATATTCAACTAGTTTATAAATTTAGTACGTAAAGTTAAATATTAAAATTCATATTACCCAGGCGGAAGAATTATCATATAATATAATCTATTCTAAAATTCGTATATACATTAGTTAATATTCATATTTCCAATAGTTTACATTCAAATGCCTTTAACGTTTGAAGTGTTTTCGCAGTCACTCCTGAGTATTATGTTGATACAAGGTACCGAGTACCATCAACAAGTTAAGCAAACATTAATTAAGTCATACTTTTTGTTACATACCTGCTAGATTCATAAATATATTTCTAGGTTTCAAGATTTAAGTTGTTTTAACAATAACAAGATACTATGTAGCTGATCAGTTTCATTAAAAGTACAGATTTAATCGAATATAATATGTGTATAATAATTGATCTTTTTTAGACTCGACACTCATTCTCAAGGAAGAATATCCAACCCTGCAGGATATATTAACTATTAAAAAAAATTAAATTAAATTTTATAAAAAATACATTGGTAAAGAATGTAACAATGTTTAAGAGTTAATGATTGTTGACTTTCAGGCGGGATATATTACATACATATATAATTGTACTTAACTAAAATAACTGTATTTTTAAATGTTGTAAAAGAGTAACTACTGAACCGGTAGAATCTACATTCCGAACCGATGGTAGCTTAACTTGATATAGTTTGTTAAATGACGATTCAAAGGTGCTTGTAAAAGCCTACTTGAATGACGTATATTTTAATTTTGGTTATTATAAGATTATAGTATACGTTTAAGAACATGCTCAAACACGAGTGCACTTCTGTTCTCCAGATCTCATAACACAGTCGAAACGTACATAATTCAGGCACAAAGTCACTAGTTTTACGTATTTTCTAAGGTTCGCGAATATTAATTCTACCAACTTCAAAGTTCTTTGAAAATCTTTCAACTTATGTAGGGCTTTTTTTTTGACAAAAAGCCAAATAATTTTTTATTAGGCCGACCTGGAAATGAGCACAGGACCTGCACTCTAAGGCTAGCCACTAGACGGATGAAGCAGTTAAATATTAGTAATGACTATTATTGCATATGTAGGACTATAATTAAGTTATTATGTACCTAACTGCTTATTATGAATAATAGAATATTAGGTACTTGTAATTGAATAAAATTTATACTATGTATAAATATTAATTTGTAAAACATTAATATTCTAAATAGTGAAAAAAGTAATAGTATTCATACCTACTTCCATTTTTCAAAACGCTGACGAAAGTCAGATTAATTTTGAATTTAATCTTAATGCCATTGGTCGACGCAGCCGATGTCGCAATGGATGACCAATGAGCGTTCAGAATTTTGTAAATATGACTTTGTAGACATAAACGGTTAATAATAAAATTCGCCTACAGTGAAAATATTTTTTAATTCGTAGTTCTTACTCAATCGAAAAGAAAAAAACGTTTCACGTATTTTTTCTTTCTTGTACAAAAAGTCGTAACAAAATATGTTGAATCGTAATAGTCTTGATAGATACACACTCGTTCAAAGAATAATATTAGTAAAGATTATAATTGTGAGAGGCTTACATGAATATGAAAACTGCGGGTATCGTCATCAAACCACCAAGAAGATAAAATGCTCCGGGCAAAGTTGCAAGTGTTTTTGAATATAACTTGCTGTAAATAGGAGTGTAAATAACCGGTACTATTGCCTCCACGAAACCAATTAGTGAACAGATTTTACCTGGAAAGAGAAATTTATCTTTATTTGTGTAAAATAACAGACTGGAAGCATCCAGTTGGTGCAATAGTGGACACAGTTGTGGCATATGAGATATGAATATTTCCCCAGGATGTTCTCTTTTATCGCTGAGAACGAATTATAAACATGCATTAATTGCATGTAAACTTCTCGGGCTTGAAACCGGAATCGTTAATCTTAATCTGAATATTTCTGTTCTATTCTCCTCTAACCTCTAACCAATCGACTAATCAAAGCGAGGATCGAATTTGTAACTTTCTCATTGCTAATAATAATGCCGATGATGTCGTCTTGATCAATTTCGGCCACAGGGGAAACAGCCAACTACACAGAACATATTATATTGTACAAGTGCATGTGCAAACATATGAACACTGTCTTATCTCACTCTCATAATCCGATGGGACCGCAAATCCGACGCGACCAGAAAGAGTTAATTCGTAGGCCTACCGCCTTTGGTTTTGTAGGCACGGGTATTTAACACTTCCAACTTCAAGACTGATACTGAGAACATTTCGACAGAAAAACCCAAAACTATTTATCGGGCCGACCTGGGTTTTGAACCCAGAATCACGGGGACTGGCAGGTAGTCAATAATGATAATATTACTATTATAATATAGTACTAGTAAAGATATTATATTGTTATTTATTACCATGTTGTCGTATTTTTTGTTTATTTACATCATAATTTTTTTTATTTATGTTTTAACATGATTTAGCGTCTTTATGGGTGTGATTTTAACTTGTATAAAGGTACTGAATAAATTGCTAGTTTTATTAGCCTTTCTTATAAAATAACTTTTTTACATTTAATTAATTAATTTTAATGAGCAGGCTAAGGCTAAGATCACCTGGTTACTGAATCAAGTATTTTGCTTTGATATTGTACAAAGATTGAAGTAATTGTTATGACTTCTTAATGCGTCCAAGAAAGTGTAATTATTTTTAATACATTAAATATTTATAAAAACTAAAAATAATATCGATTTTGTTAATTGAGGAATATGTAACCGCAAGACCATGACACTGGATCCGGTTCTAGCGGTTACTCGTAAATCTTTAATTGTGTCTTTGAAATGTTACATCAGCGATGAACAAGAACCCGTTTTTTTTATAACGCGCGTCTTCTCTAGCACCCTTTAAAATATAATGACAAGCACACACATTTTTTGAGAGAATATTCAGACTTATTTTTATTTATAATATTAAAATATGTAAGGTGAAGTATGTGCTTTACATATATGTACATATTTGTATAATTCTCAGCTATGAGTCTGTATATAAAAAAAATTGATTGTACTTAATTGAGATACCTGTAATTAAAATAATGGAAAAGAGTAACTACTGAGTTTTTGTTATTTCTAACACGACGATTTAAAAGTGTGCCTATGTGAGCCTACTTGAATAAAGAATATTTTGATTTTAATTCTGATTCTGATTATGATTATTCAACTTGGAATAAAACGATTCTGACTCATGTCACATAATTATTTAAAATTGTGAACAACTATAAAATAAGCAAAAACTTTTCTGAAATGGAGTTAATTTTTATTTTGACTCGATCAATAAGTATCAAAGAAATTTCAAATTCATAACACAGGGGTTAGAATACAACAATTAAAATAATAATTCATGTTGCATGATCCAACTTTGTCAAAGTATAAAAAATGACGGTTACATCAAATACAATGAAATCGTTCGTGATATTTATGCTTACCAATTTCATCGGGATCGACGACTTTAGTTCCCAAAGATCTTACAACTGTTGATCCACAATTACCAAAGAAATCGAGAACCGGTCCGACGTAAAACCAAGATTTATTTGGAGCTAAGCCGTAAACAAAACTGGAGAGCACTTTGCTTGTGGTCGCTATTGCCCCAAGAAGATCGTCGTGAACCTTTAAAATTTTGCTCAAAACTGTTACAGCAACGGCAGTACCTGAAAATATGATACTGTATTATTACTTATATGTTAATTTACAATATAACCAATTACCTACGACTAATAATATATTTTAAAAATGATGTTATTTAAAACACTAATCATTTTTATAAAACACGTGCCTATATTATTTTACCATGAATAAAAGCATTCAAGTTGTTGTGTTAGAAAAAAATCTACAAAGGATGCTTTTTATCCGCGAGTCTTAGAGATGATATCACTAAAGTATTTACGCAATCATGTGGCTAACGTCATTATAATTATATTTTATTATTATCAATCATATTATTTGAAATTGTGTCTAAGGCGCGACTTCAATATTACCTTGGATGTGATGAATAATATCTACATACATTTTCATTCTAATTCTTATGTTTTGGCATACAGAGATAGTTAATTACAATATAATTCAATATTTGTGTAGATAATATTTGTAACAGACTCTTATATTTATAAATATGTATGTTCAAATATAGAAACATATAAAACTTCTCAAGAACATCAAGGTTGGCTGTATATTGACGATATTAGGGACATAGACAGATACAGAATTAAATCTGTAAGTTTAATTTTTAATTTTAGTCTAAGAAATGTCATGTTTATTTTGTTTTATTCTCATAAAATTATCAATATTTTATAAGTAACATGAAATCAAAACAATTGAATATAAAATAAATATACCAGCTAGTCCCATTAGCACAGAATACGTTGAAAAGAGACTGAACTCTACGACACCCATGTTGAATTTCTTCAGTGTGTATAAATATAGTACAGCGCTTTCACCTAAAATGATAAAAGTATTTAACTTAAAAATTCTGGGAGTTCTCTCTTTACAGTTTTATAGTAATAATTCGCGATTTCATTCAACAAACTAACCGAATACAGGACCGATGACAACAATATGTGCCCAAACAACTAGCCATATTTGGATAAGTTCTTTCCTCGGCTTTAGAAATAGCAGCGAAAGTGTATCCCAAGCATTTTTCGGATTAAAGAAATCGTACAGTTGTTGTCGAAACGTGCCTTCAATTTTGACACGATTAATATCGTGTATTCTAAAATAAGTGTGAAGAAAACCAAAAGTGTATAGTAAAGCTCCAATACCAAATATTCCATAGAAACCTACTAGTTCTAACAAAACGCCACTTATGGAAGATCCCAAAGGTATCCCTAAAGTAACGATTACTGCTACGCAACCCATTCTAAAAGTACGTGTCTCAACAGTAGTGACATCAGCTATGTAGCTGTATGAACCCATCAAAGCGATTGAGAGACCACCAGAAAATGCTGAAGGAAGTGCCTCTATTAACCCCGTTATCCACAACGGCCATTCAAGAAAGAAATATGTCGTTAAAATTAATCCCACGGCTGATACAAGCTCCCCTAACATTGGAAGGAGCATTAGATATTTCCTATTTCCTGTTTTATCACTCCACGCTCCAACGAATAATATTAAAAGGGCAGGTATTCCACTTTGTAGGGGTTGTTTCCAGCTCGTCATATCAGCTACTAAGGTTTGTGCTTCACCCAAAGCAATTTCCGTTATATTATCACTGAAATCTCCGGATATAGCTTGGGAGCAAATGTATTCAGAATAATTAAGGTCAGCACGACATGCTTTTTCCATGTTCAGTTTTTGAACTGCTATAGATGATATTATATTAGGCAAAATGTAACAAAAGAGAAACGGTTCCACGGTAAAGAAATTTATGAAATTCCTAATTTTCACTGAAAACGATGTCTGAACCACTTCGGGTTCCACTTCACGATTGTTTTCATCTTTTCCATTATTCACTTTTGTGTCCTTTAATTCAGTTTCACTTGTTACTTTAGAAGCCATTTTTTTTTAATTCTAATAACACATTTCACTATAAAACTAATATTTAGAAGCTTAAGCAGACTTATACAGTCTGTTTATTTGTAAGCACGAATCTCATATGTCGACACACAACATTGAAGTCCAACAAACTCGTTTGCTTCGAAAAATTGTATTTATAAACTGTACAACTAATTTGATACCTATGTTATTATATACCGACACAACCTTGAAGATGACCGCATCGTATAAGATAAAGTTCATCCTAATATTTTTTTTAAATAATATAAAAATACTATTGTTTCGTTTAAATATTTGACTTTTGGAATCGATGCTAATAATTTAATGGTGAAATGTTTGTTTTTTTAAAGAATAAGCTAATCTTAGAATTTTTGGTTTGAAAATATGCAGGTAAAACCGCGCGGCATTCCTGTTTCAAAAGAATATTTTAATAAATCTAATAAATAAATCATGATTTTTGTGTAAATTTGTCAAAACTTTGATAAGATTTAATATTTTGCCCGTGTGACATTTTCTTCCTCTGATATATTGCTGTTAATAATTACTGTTCTTATTAAAAATGCAATAAGAAAAATATAATATTTCACGAACAGTTATTCTAAATATAGGCCGTGACTGGATAAATCATAGGAATGTAAATTGCAGTGGGGACTGTTCAACTAAATATAGCGTTGTGGCTGCCTCTTTTCAAGAAAGTTGGAACATTGCCAGTAATTCCGTATATTCTGCGATATATATTACTTAAACAACCCTTAGGAATTACTATGTACTTCATCTACGTGACATATTATTGTAATCGAGGTGTTAAGTCAGTTTAAAAAAAAAACTTTTTCTAGAATACACACAAGTGAGCGGCAACATCTTATGTCTTCGAAAAGTACGCTCATGTGAATGATTCGTACATGAACGATTGAATATATCATCAAATTTCTTTTTGTTACTTAAATTATCAACAATTTTAATTGAATATATCGGAGACATTCCCATAAGAGGTAATAGGATAATTTAAATTTTCTGGAACAGTAGACTTAGTAGTCTATAGACGTCATAACAATTACTCAGCTATTGAGTCTAGCGCAATGTCCCTCGAACAGTTAATACCATGATTGTTTACAAATATGTGTAGTGTAATACAATGCATACAAATCCGTTCATCCTGCTACAATAATTATCGACTAGATATTTCTATGACAAGTATTTCCAAAAATTTTTTCTTCTACTTCCTACTTTTATTTCCTGAATAGTTCTTTACTTTTAGACATGTCTTTGGCCATACTACTTAAACTGAATGGTATATGTATTTTTAAATGGATGTAAAATTCTTGTATTTCTTCAATATATTAAATAAATATATTTATTCTTTTTCTAACCTGACAAATATGTTTATTACATATATACTATGAGAGCTATGTATATTATAGAGGCATATGTATAGCTACACAAAACATATAATATGTTAAGTCACAGCATTATGACAAACATGGTATGGTGGTATATTTTTTGTTTGTGAATAGTTTAATTTGTCAATTCAACTAATGTACTGCAGTAAAATGTTTATACGCACTTGAATATAATTTTCATCATACTATATATAAATATACAAAGTTAGAGTTCCGCTAGAACTTTTGACCCTGACCTCTTCATTGGTCTGCTCGCGTTCTCGCTTAAGGTTTGGTTATATGAATAATTTCATAAATTTATATACAAACATATATATCATATTGCACTTATTTGATAGTATTTTTTTAAGCAGATGTACGAAAAATTTAATCTACGCCTTGTTATTGGCTATATTGGCTATATTTAGACGTAAATGACAATTAACCGTAGATTTCGGGTTTAAATCTTGAAAAATCGGGAAGGAAGCTTCGAAGTCGAATGAAAATCTGCCTCACATATATCTTCTATTATATTATTATATATATATACTATTATATATCTTATAAATCCACCAACTTGAATTGAAGCAGCGTGAGTCTAAATCTCCTGGATTCGTACTGAACGTATTAATGCGAAATTTATTTCGCAAAGTAATTTAAGCCTATTTGACCACGATTTTTTTTAAATGAGGAATAACAACTGCAGACATATAAAATTAACTATTTTTTAACGTTAACATGAACACTCATAAACGTTATTGATGATATTTTTTTATAGGAATAAATAAATAAAACTGTTATGTGTACAGTTGTATCTAGTTTTTTTATTATTAAATTATATACAGTTCATTGACGACTCCATGACTGTGAAGCGTAAAATGTAGATTCGGAAAAAAATGTTGCATATTATTTAATTTATCACAATATATAAGTTACAATAAATATTTGAATTAATCGAATAATATCGTGTTGAATAATAGGATAAAATTAGATGCCAATAATATTAAAGAGCTATTTTAAAGTAGATGTAATGTCATATTTATTTGGGTTTAGTCAAATCAAATTGAAGTTTTGTCATGTCATGACAAGCATATTGCCCTGATCATCACAATATCAAATTCGCTATATTGTGTGATGCTTAATGCCTTTTTAAATTATGTTTATAGCAACCTACCTTTCTCAGGAAGAACAAGCAAGGATACACATTCCTATCTCATTAAATAAAGCAATTTTTAAGAAACGTGATATAGCTATATTTTATTATAAGGCGCTACGCTTAAATAATCTATACTAATATTATAAATACGTAAGTAACACTCTCTGTCTTTATATATCTACCTATCGGCCACGCTTTCACGGCTACACCACTGACTCGAATCTGATGAAATTTACCACCTTTTTACCAAAAATCAACTTCGACCGCGTTAAGTCGCGGGAGAATACTAGCAATTAAGAACTGGGTGTTAGGGCTTTGTGCAAGCAGTGGCGTAGCATGGGGGGGGCGGAGGGTGCGGTCCGCACCGGGCGGCACTTTGCCAGGGGCGACGCTGCGGAGGTGGCAGTTAGAGAAAAAAAAGTTAATTTCTTTCAGTGTTTTTTTCGTCATTTTTTTTGTTGTTACCAAATACCCAGGTACCTATGCAGGTTCTATGCATGGGTGATGCAAGCGCAAGCTTTCTCAATAACTATTATTTAGGAAACTTATTTCGTTTCAATGATATTTTAAATAAATATCAAATATGTCTCCTTACGCATTCTTTATACTTCACCGTAATACGGTAATGACAGACCGTCGTTTCACAAGGCATCGATGACTTTGAGTAAAAAGCGAGATATAAAAACAAGCTTGCGGATTGTTGCCCCAATTTCACTTAAACCAGCAAAACTACTGGATGTTACTGGAAAATGTAACCTTGACCATGCTACCGACATTGACGAGGAGGAGTTTGAACTTGAGCGAGGACGACTTCAAAGTTTTGCCATTGCTACTGGAGATCTTGATAAATTAGGCAAAGCTAATGCAGGTCCACTTGAATTATTGGAGTTCATTGTCGAATCTAAGCTCTAAATCTCCGTGCCTAACATTTTCATAACGCTCAGAATATTTTTGACAACTGCTATAAGTAATGCTAGTTGTGAAAGGAGCTTTTCGAAACTGAAATTGATAAAGAATTACTTGCGATCTACGATGAGTACGCTGACATTAACTAATCTATACTGTCGATTGAACAAGACCTGACCGATGCAATCGATATTGAAAGTGTGATCAAAAACTTTGCTGAAAGGAAGACTAGAAAAGTTAAATTTTAATCTTTCAGTTGAGGAGTTGAGGTTGTAATGATACTCGTGCGCAAGAGCGTTCCTGAAGTAGGCGATTTCTCCATTATTGTATTACGTTTTCTCTGTAATTTTTCTAAGTGATATTCTACCTTCTACTCTATGTCATTAAATGTTAATTTCACTTTTCAGATCAGTGTTATTCAATAAAAGTACTCTTTTACCATGCCCCAATTTTTTTATAATGGATTGCAAAAATAAAAAGGCGGCAAATTTGGAATCCGCACCGGTTGCTAGTGACCTATGCTACGCCACTGTGTGCAAGCTCACCTTATTAAGTATAATCCCCTTATCACATGTTTTTTTCCGCCAGAAGGCAATATAAGACTATTGTATTCCAGGGTGAGTGAATCAGCGAGGGACACGATATCTTAGTTCCGAACTTTTGTGGAGGATGTAATTGATAGTTAATATTTCTTACAGTGTCAATGTCAATGGACAGTGGTGACTAATTAGACAGTCTGCCTACCTATTTTGAATAAAAAATCTACAATAAGCAAATTAGACGATCAAATAATTGTCCCATTTTGAAGTATTATAAGTAAAAACGCCAAATAAAAAATAAAAGGCAAAAAAGCAGTAGAGCAAAAATCTTATTAAACATATTTTTTGTCCAGAGGATCGGAATTGTGATTCAACGGGGAAATGTTGTTAGCATTCTTGCTACCATTCCACCCGATCAAGATTTTTACAGTAAGTATTTTTAATTCATACTTGTATATATATAAGGACTTAATGTTAATAGTTTTGGAGTTGGGACTAAGTTTTCAATAATATAATTTGACCGAGTATCATTCCTCAGCCATTACTTTCTGTATTTGAAGCCACTGGAGTGCAGTACAAATTTTCAAACAATATTAATTCAATTATGTATAAATTTATTCTAGGTATTCGTTAGTAAAGAATAAGGAAGAGAACAAGACCTGTACACTAACTTTGAAGACCCTGGCTTGCTAACCTTAAGACTAAATTAATTAATTTGCGTGATAATTTTGAATATGATAAATGCTAAATTGCCTATATACATATATAAAACCCGTTATCTGAGATGGCGACGGACAAATATTCTACGTGTATGGATTGAGCTGGCTCCATATCTGTTAATGAGTTTTTATTATAGTCTGGAACCACAGTTGTTCATTGTGACGATGTAAAATCCAGTACGTCCAATATTATTTATAAAATTTAAAAAAAAAAGTCAAAAGCATATCCTTTCGTATATCACTTGATCCTTTATACGTAAATTTCCTCCAGCATCAGTCAAACGCTGTGTACGTCCATGAAATATCTATTTTAAAACAAAGACCAGATTATCATAACTAAAATTTTCCATTGCAATACGTTTTAAATACGCCAATAGCGATAATAATTATATTCTATGCAAATAATACGTGCGTGAAACAGATTTAGTATGGATTCATTGTATTAAATCATTTATTTTCTTAATGACATTAAATTAACGGTAATTATGTTTATTTGGCGATATTTATAATAAGCCAATTTTATAAATCGAATTTTGAGACGCATAATAAGCTATTAATTAAAACAAAAATATTGATAGAAATTTCATCCTTTTATACTAACTTTAATTCTATTTTTTTCTGCTCACTATACCCTGTACAAGACAGCTTGATCTTTTTGACAGATGTAAACTTTTCTGATAGATATAACTTTGCAATGACGAACATATTATTTTCTTAATTTAATGATTTTAAAAATTGTAAAAATATTTTAAAAAAATACATATAATACAAAAGTTCCTAAAGAATCAAGCGTTATCCGAAAATTTTAAGACTTTTTCTGTTATATATTATTGCTTCAAAGTAAAATATAAATAGAAACACTGAAAATAATAGACGCTTGTACAATGTTACATCGGTTGGACGGTAGGGACGCGAATATCAGGCAGTAACTGCTACAAATATCGATTACAAAAATCCTTATTAAAGATCATTGTTAAGTTATTGTTATGAACTTGTTACGATCAATTATTTTTTAACTTATTTTTTCTAAAAAGAGTTATACCAGCCAAAGAGACCCCACCCCCCTTTTTGTTGGGGTCTCTTTAGCTGATATAACTATTTTTAGAAAAATAAATTTAAAAAAAATTAATTCTAATTTGAATTACGCATTCCATCGTTCCATCGACTGTTATATATGTTATATTTTTTGTTTCTCATCACTAGCCCGTCTGTCAAAAAGATCAAGCTAACTTGAACAGGGTATAAAGCTAAGAATTTTAATCCTCTATTTATATGAAACTATTATCATTACATAGTATAAAACAAAGTCTCTTACCGCTGTCGGTCCCCGTGTATGCTTAGATCTTTAAAATTACACAACGGATTTGATGCGGTTTTTTTAATAGATAGATTGATTTAAGAGGAAGGTTTATATGTATAATACATATACAATATAGTAGAGAAACACTGATAATTTTAGAGAATTCTTAAGCGATGTCGTAAATACTTTTTTTTTTGCGCTTACTGAACACTACGAGATAGATCAAAATGATTTACTACATGTTATGTAATATATTGTACCCCTTAAAAAGTCTACAAAAAAGACCCCAATGGTATCTATCTTTTAAGGATAACCCACAATAACAATTTTTTTATCCTTTACTTTTTACGGGCCATTAGTTGGCTTATTTTGGAAGCGATTTTATGCAATACAGCATTAATCCTTATCCAATTAAGCCTTAAATACATTGCGCATTTAATATAGGTCAATATGGCCTTATTACGTTAAATATTTTCGAAGATATTACAGATTTAAAACGTTGGGAAATAACGGTTTGTATTGTCTAATGACTGAAAAACTATGAACGTTGTAAGACATTCTGTATATTTAGTATTAGCATTGCACCCGTGCAAAGCCGGGGCGGGTCGCTATATATATTCCAGTCAAATAAAAAATTTAGACTACGAAAGTAAATAAAATTGCCTTTTAATTTATGGCTTAAGAATAACCGATGTAAAGTAAAGGACTAGTAAAAGGCAATACCGATTTGTAGTAAACAAATATTACAATGAGTACTTTATTATTGATTATATGATTTGATATCGTCTAATTAATAATCTTCGAAAATTTCCATATCAACTCCAGTAGCTCGTTCCTCTGTTAAAAATGTCATTACTTTTTATTTTTCCTTACTAAATTACATTTAAATTGGCACCATTTATCACTGTAATCCTCTGAAGTTGTCATTTAAATATATATTTTTATAGTATAGATATAGCCCAAAGTAGAGCCACTTAACCATTCCTTACATAGCCAATGCGTCACTCTATTTAATTTTTTTCTAACGAGTATATGCATATTGTATCCTTTATTGTATATGTATGTATGTATGATAATACTAGGAAATGTACCATATACAGGTGAATATGGGGATGTCATAGTTCTGGTAGGTTGCTGTGTGGCGTATGAGAACGTAAAAGCCAAATGGAACACTGATAAAAGTATGGTGTCAAAAGAGGTCGGATATGAATCCTTTTGATTAATGATAATTCATTACCGTAAAAGAATTTTTTTAGTATACCTTTCGCAAAGGACAATGAAGGACCCAACTCTTATACTTTGTCAAGTTATTTTAAGAATGTTTTTATTAGTTCGACTCCATTGTTTATAATTCTATTTATATACCATATTCTAATTTAAAAAAGGAAAATAATTTAATTTGAATAATGCGATCAACATCTTACACAATAAATATAGTGAAGGTAGAATAAAAATAAATTCGACATGACTTAATTAAATTGTAAGTGATTAGTGTTTTGTAACATTATAAAGTTACGTTATTGTAATGTTGCTACAAATTACTGCATTCACTGGCCAGTGATTACATAAATAGATAACATTATACATTTCCGGAGAAATACATATCAAAATCATGTTAAATGTAGAGCCGATGGTAACGTCTCTACATAATGTTCAATTTAATTTTGACAAATATATTTTTTTATAATACTTTTTAATTCTGAATAAAATAAGATATAGCATTTTTAAGAAATTAGTTCAAATATTTTGTAGTCTTACCATGCCCTAAGGTGGATACGTAAAGTCAAACACTCTTATGGTGATTCTTGAAGCTAATTTTTAACTTGCTTAACAAACACTTGGTGCTGCTATATTTCAATAACGATTTAGTTATCAAAAATTTAATCAAATTATAATCATATTTTTTACAACCAATGCGTAGTAATTGAAATGATAGTATTGATATATTACTATCATTTCAATTGTAAAACGGCTTTATAAGTCTGACTTTCCTTGCAACTGAACATTTATTATCCGTGAAGACACTAATATAATTGCTTGAAGCTAATATGTCAAAACCGTCAAATTATTTTCTCCATACTAAAAAGTATTGACGACGAATGCCAAAAAGTAAACAATATTTAAATAAAAATTACTATAATATTGTGTGATATATTAGAAATTGAATACGGTGAACTTATTATTTACACTTTTGTGTCCCCATTTAACCAAAAATACATGTATAAACTAGCCGTTAAATAGCTTAAAAAATGTTAATAGAAAAGGTCGATTTCAGTGCTTGGAGTGATATTGACGATAAATTTACTAAGTTATTGATACATATTTTATAAATATCATCCGGTGAAACTTGAGATATATCTATTCAGATACTGAATGTATTTTTTTTATCCATAATCAATGCTCCAGTTTTAAGATATTTTGAAAATAGTAAGCGCTATTTTAGCGTTCCGCAAGGACTGTCCTCTTAACATGTCATTGCCTTACCTTACCAATGCTGGTAATTTTCCTCTATTTTTTTATTGTAATGCTAATCTATTTTAGATTAATTTTATATCTTGAAAAATAGTATTTTATGAAAAATCTGTTTAATATCTTCTAGTGTAAAATAAACGTGGCGTAAATAACGTTACCAATTAATACAGATAATATCATAAAATTTTCTGTATATTCAAGTTACCGAATTAGATGTATAGAGTTAATAATGTCCTAACTAGAAATAATATTTTGACATAAAATTTATCAAAACGAAATATTAATTAGCATCATATTAATAAAATACATACGACGAGTTCAATTCTGTAGGTAAATATTCTTCTTCCAAAAGAATTATTCTACGATATAATAAGGATTTATCAGAAACCTATTTATTTACTGATAATATACTCAGGGACATCAGATTTACGAAGCTGACGAAGCCTAGCTGGCTTTGAGTCTGACAAAGAGAGCAGTAACTCTCTTCTAGGTTTTTTCGAGAACAGTATTCGATTTCGAACCAGTGCAATTAAACTATAGATACGTTTTTAGGGTCTGGTTGTAATGTACTTTTATTTTAGTTGACATAGATAAAAACATCCAGATACATTCATTAGTCTCATAGCTTTTATGCTTAGGATATCCGGGTACCAGTTTAATATGGCTGAAAATATTCGAGAGGAAAAAAGCGCAAAGAGAAGAACTTATAACTAGCTGCAGGATTAGGTTTTTTATAAATCTGTTATATGGACGGAGTGATTCTATAGATCAGGACATACATTTATGGAAATAGGACAACTGCATATATATTTCGCATATGTGACTGGTTCTTGAGTGGGAAATCTATAAAAATTGTTTGAGACACCAACTTTGCTCAGAAATGCTTCGTTAGGATATACTGAGTTTGATTTTTGTTGAGTACTCTTAGGTTGCGAGGTATCGTAAGTACCCATCCAGTTTTAACTGCAAATCATCTTAGATACTAAAACATGCTATACGATGTTGTTAGGCGCCTCCAAAATAGTTTAGCTCAAAATTTTCTTAGATTAGGTATGCAGTATGCTATTTCAAAGTTATGTGGCCCTTTGTATTTTAAATATACTTCTTATCAACTCTATGAGTCCGTATAAAGTTTTAACATGTCTATAAACGAATCAAACATATATCAAAGGTTTCAACAAGCGTTGCGTAATAAATATTGTAAATTTGAAGATAGATAGATGGACTTTTCAGAGATAGACATCTACGTTGGTGTAGGATTTTATTATTAATGTCCTGTTATTTTTTCCCTGTTATTTTATTTGTATGTGCTCATCATGTACGCCACAAATAATAATACCTAAATCCAAATGTTTACAAAACCTCTATACATCGATGAGGTTGGACCTAACAATACAGAAACATTATTCAAGAGTGATACCAATTTTTATGGTGACTGGATTGAATATCCATTTGTTCTAAATGGCTTAAATTAGCCGGTCTATTTTAGCTGATGCTAATAAATTATTTGTGTTTTTAAGATGACAAAGTACTTGGGATAAAGTAAAATATTACTGTATTGATTTATAGCAAACTAACTGAAACCGCGATATCACGCCACGAGATTCGACATTCGATCGATGACTTTGTTATATGCTCTAAAAAACCTAACTATTAGTGATAATATTTCTATCCTGACAAATTATTGCAACATTACGCAGGCTCCACTATATTTCATCCCTAATTATTAACCCTTACAAAACTCTCAATAGCCTATATACCCCTTATTGGAACAACTTCATCTTTAAAATTGAAGATCTATTTATATAGTAACCGTATCGTGATTAAAAAAGGAAGTGTCTAGGGTTCAAGCTTCATTTGTACCAAACTATCAAAATTGGTTCAGTGTTTTTGGAATACTTAACAGATAGACAGAGTTACTTTCGTATTTATAATTATAGTAAAGATTTAATTATCTTCCTCATCTACCGCTTATATTAACTTCTTTGATCGTAGGTACGTAGACAGGCAAATGGGACAATGTCTATAAGGAATATTAACCAATAATGGGAACAGGATGATATATTCCTAGTCCCTGTAGTTACACTGGTTCACCTGCTCTTTAAAACGAAACGTGAAAATGCTACATAATGCTAAGTATTTCTCTTTAGTACAATAAGTGATAATTCAGCAGTAAAGCACTAAAATCTGCTTATTCAAGCTATGCTATATAAATTTGTGTATTTAGCAACCGAAATACCTACAAATAAATTCTTAGTAAAATTGAAACATAAAAAACCTAAATAAATAATAACCGCAAAAGCGATAAAACATTCTCTCTAATTTTTAGAAATCTATTAAAGAAACGTAAATCCTACACATTGTTATTAATTCGACCATTTAAACGAATACGATTATCAAGTTAGCTATTAAATAAATTAATATCTATAATATAATATATACGCCTTAATATTTTGTTTGTTTGTTTAAATACGCTAATCAGAGGAACGCTCTATTAACTCACGTAGGAGCTCAATTTTTATCGGCGTTTATGAGTTAAGTTCTAGTATATGAGATGGCTTAGTATGCGTGATGTACATCTTGACTATTGGTTCATAGACGCCAATAATTAATTATCGGGAATTATTGCGCGCCTTCATGAATGAACAAATCAATGTGTTTGCGTTAGCGTAGTGTTTAAAAAATGCTATAGATAATAAAAATAACGTCTCGACCGCGACCGTGTATAGCGGCTTATTTTAAATAAACATTCTGTATTAGTGGGAATTAAAAATATTCAACAGCTGACTTAATATAGAATATAAACGAACGTAATATATACTAATCATTTACTATGTAATTATTTACATATACATATCTCTCGTTATATTTATTTAAATTAATTAAATTGCAATTTATAGCTGCAACGAGACATTAAATTATTGAAAGCGTTAGAAGTAACGTCATAATATGTTAGTAACCGTCGAAACGTCAGATGGAAAAATTTCAATATTACGAGTATAATTAACAAAACATAACTAGTAAACTGTACTTATGAATATATTAATTTATAATGTACAACCTTATTTCAATTAGTAACATTAATAAGAAACTAAAATCATACTTTTTAAGTAAGTTATGATAGTTTATAAACGTGTTTACACTGGCATTAATGTTCTGTAGAACCTAGGTTCTAGATTTAACTCTATGTTAGTATTTATTACAAACCTGGGTGGTTTTCTGATGCTAGCTATAAGTATTTTATTTTTTTGTAAATTTTTATTTATATATAAATAAAAATAGCATACACAATATACTCATAATTATGCGATATTAACATGAGAAATTATTTATAATATAATAATATTGATCTCTTGTTAAACGACTTCGGTTACGACGGCCATTTTTAAAGGAGGTTTTTAGCCCATGATTTTTAAGTGCACAAGTTCAAGTGCACATGTGCAATATCTATTCCGATATTCGTATAATCTCACACTGAAAATGTATTGATAGAAAATCTCTGTATAAGCTTCTACTAGTTCAGGCTTGGTGACCGAAGGGGAAGTTTTGTATATGTTAATATATGTATATAATTCTCGCTCTAATACTATTTAAAATGTGTGTGTATGCTTTATTGGATACATTTTAATTCTAAAATACTTTAAATCAAGAAGTTGTAGTTGTGATACATATTTTTGACATCGTTTGTTAAACCAATTATTTCGATACCTCATACAATAGGAAACTGAGTTGACAAGACAATATATTACCATTGAAACCTTAATTGTTAAAATTCATTAAACCATTAGCATGACACGAAGTATTTAATAAAGATTTATTATTACAAGTAAATATAGATAAGCGCAAAAATATAACCCGATTTTTGTTTAGTCTGTTAAATCTATACATATAATAAAATTGAAGTGTCTGTTTGTAAAATTAAAATAACCGCTTTTTACTAAAAGCATATGTATATACACGGTACATATAACAAAATAACATCTTCAGTTTTTGTCTTTTTGTCTGTCTGTTTGTCCGGCTAATCTCTGGAACGGCTGGACCGATTGACGTTGTTTGGAAGTTTTTTTTTTTAATTCAAACGCTTACGATGTCGCGGCCATAGCTAGTAACACAATAAAAATAAAAAATAAATGACGCACCAGTATGTCAATTATATTATAGATTGCACGTATTGTACATAATATTAATTATAAATGCCAGGCCAGATTAATAGCTAAACAAACTTGGATTTATGCTCTAAAATATAGTTCGTTTTGATTTAGAAGTTAAAAGAAAAAAAAAAACAAAAAAAGGAGAGAATCTTAAAGTGATATTAAATTATTTGATTGTAATAAAACTCAATGATTTTGTTTGAATGCTCTATGCGATTTCATTATTATATAATATTATATTATATAACAATGGCGAAACTGTAATTTGAAACATACAAGAATAATTTACTTCATTAGTCTTCATTTGTTTTTAATTGGGGCTGTACGTACATAAAATCAAAAATATATTAGTCGATAATAAACATTAAAGAACATTAAGAAATGTTCGCATATCACATATTTTAAAATCAATCTACATTAAGGGAGCAAATTCAATTGGCAACCTTGACGCAAAATAGCTTTTTCGTTATTAGCTCATTCACAAATTGTATCCAGTGTCAATGGCATCTAATTTCATAAACATTACGCAATTTTCATCTTGACCGACTTCGCAGAAAAATTGGGACGTATATGTACGTGACGTCGGTAAATTGCATTCGTATTGATTAAAACACGTAGTCGTATTATTTTAATTAAAGTAAAAAATAAATTTGTCAAACAAAAATGTTTAGGGCATATCTAGGAATTCTCAAGGTGAACCATGTGAATAAAATTATAATAATGACCATAATAATATTATTGTAAACCGATTGCAGTCTGTTTATACACTCACTGTGTTCGTAGCTATGTAATAATATGATAAAATACAAATTAATCAATGACAGAAGTCGGATGATGGCAGTAGTCGAGTCGAAGTCGACCAAAACAGTCGCTACGTTACTACTTAACGGACAATCAGAAGTCGCACGCGCCACCGATCGCTCGCGACTAAATCGATTTTAAATTCCGTGATATATTTTGTATAGTTACTACACACACGTAAAGATAATTAAATAAGAAAAATATATACGTGTAGTATGTTAAAAACAAATGAACCAAACACTAGCAGTCAGTAATCAAAATGACGTTGCGGGTCGAAGTACCCGGAGAAAAGATCGCGAGTTTAGATTCATGCAAGTGCAAATCGTATGATAAGGAAATAAAAAAAACTGAGACAAAATTAAGCGGGCGATTAAAGGAATTTATCAAAAAAACATGGGCTCTGAAATCGAAAGTGACCGTGGAACCGTATGTAATATGTTATGTGTTACCGAGTGTTTTGGCGGGATTAGCTGTTCAGAATTTGTGCTTAGAGAAATCATGTCTAGTGAATTTAAAATACGACGAACAGACATGCCTTCATATTATGCAAGGGCGTACGCACAATTATACAGAACAAGAAAAGAGTGTCCAAAAAATGGTAGCCGGTATGACTGCGTGGAGTTTTCCATTGCAAACGGCGTTACCGGGAATACTAACCCTTTTTGTGGGTGCATGGAGCGATCGCACAGGCAACCGGAAGAGTTTCATGGTGCTTCCAATTTTAGGCAAATTATTATCAATTTTCGGTATTATCCTGAGTACAGTATTTTTCCTTCAAGTTGGTCTAAACGAAACAGCCCTCATAGAGGGTCTTCCTCCAGCCCTGGCCGGTGGTCGCGTTGCCATGACGATGGCTGTGTACAGTTATATTACGGACATCACAAGTGATTCTGAACGGACTTTCCGCTTAGGGATTATTACGGCTATATTGACTCTAAGCAGGCCGATCGGTCTTGCTCTTAGTGGAATAATGACAAAACGTTTCGGTTATTACGGTGTTTTTACTGTAGCGTGCTTTTTCTATATGGTCGGTTTCGTTTACATCGTCATTCGACTGAAGGAAAAGACTAGGAAAAAAATAGACAATGACGAACCCCAGACGATATTTTCAATGTTCTCAGCGCAGGACTTCGCGGCAACAGTGAACGTTGCGTTCAAGAAGCGCCAAGGCTCGAGGCGTATGCAAATTATATTGGTTATGTTTGCATACATGTTCATCGTTGGACCCGTTTTAGGTAATTTTCACAAGTATCTTCCACATTATTATGAATATCTTAAAACATTAAAAAATATTTTCCTTCATGATTACCGAATATTTTTTTGATTGAATTGCAAACAGAAAAAAATGTTACTCTAAAAAATTGTTAATCAAAAAATATCATATGCTGTATTGTCGTCGTAAAACATACCACATGTGTGCAGATCGCTTGATTTTATTTACATTTTACGACCAAATACAAATTTCCTTTTTCTTACGTTATTGTTCAGCAATAAATCAACGACAAATCTCAAGCTGTAGTTTAAATGTAAATTCACACTCTCACTTACACGAAATAAATAGCAATTTCATTAATTAATTTCGCTTAACTTGATAATATATTTATTATAAATCAATCGCTTATCTGCTAATAATGATCTCCTAAAACTATTTTATCTAACACTCATAGACTCATGTCATCGAGTATGTAAGCTTAAATCCGATATTATTATTCACAAATAAAATTTAAGAATGAAATTACCTACTTGTTTCATCTTTTTTTTTATTATTATATATTTTCAAATAGTGCCATAAAACAGACGCATCAAACACCTCCTCTTCGAAAACTTCAAAGTCGCTTAAAATAATACATCGTAGTTTATTCAATAAAATTATAGTACTTTGAACTTTAATTTGAGTACACCATTATTATCAATTTATAAAAACAAAAAAATAGTGTCACTTTACGATTCATTGAAATATCATTATTTACACTATGTCAAGTAACTATTATCGTGGGTTAAAGTTCTTTATTCATCAGCTGTACCTACTAAATAATTAGTTTTATTTACTATTTAGTAAGACAATAAATCCAACACATTTGTCTAATGAATTTAGAAGAGAAATGTTTAGAGCGGTTTTGGACGAGACTTTATAGTATTTTTATAGTATGCAGTTAGTTAACAAAGCCTACAAATTTGATGTTATTGTTTAATAAAATTTGTCTTATTATATTAATATTAATGTGTAAATTAGTTATTTTATTGTTTCAACTATACGTATATGTTTTTTAGGTGTACCAAACAATAGAAATTTCATATAATTATTAAATAATACGAATAAATTAATTGCAAATATTCTTGATTGTGATGCTATTTCCAAAGCTTGTTAATTTTCCTGACGTGTTATTTTGTGCGTCTTATTTAAATATTATCTTAATAATATGTTATTTATAATTGTAATAAACGGCGATAGACGGACATAAAATAAACAAATGATTGTATTTATACAATTAATATATATAATATGAACATATAATAATAATAATAAACGTACACTTAATACTTTTTCTACGTAATGCTGTCTGGCAGAGCATTCTATTAAAAAATAGTTCTCATAAAATTGAACGATAATATATAATATATTTTAGAAATCAATTTTTAATTAGATTTTTTATAAATACTATATAATTTTTTTATCAACGACTAATAGTATATATTTTTTTTATTATTTTCTTATAATATTTTTTCTTCGCTTTTTTATTAACATAGTTCGACAGAGTTTAAATGATTTATGAGTTCACTTTAAGTTATTATTTATAATAAATTATTGAAATATCCAACAATTACGTACCACTTTATAAAAAAATGACGGTAAATATTTTAAATAATCTCAATATATTTAACTATTAATTATAAAAAGAAATGCCTCCTCACATACAGTTATAGTGCAAGAGTCACTAGGTCGTTTTCTATGAAGTATCGAAATAAAGCGATACTGCGTGATAGCTGAGGCAAATGTTAAGTCATAGATAGCTCCTAAGCCCTCCTACGTGACCTATCAGACTAGACAAAGAGCATATGTCGTATAAATCGAGATAGTGCGTCACTTAACAACACACGTATGAAATTAATGTTACAAATTGATGCTATTATTTAATCGTTATAATTACAAATTAAAAGTATTCGGTTCTTTACCTGGCTACGTCACAACTAATAAGAGCATGATATACTCTGTATTTGTGTAAGTAAATTAATGTTGCCACCTTTAATATATTTATCATTTTATTTAAACAAATTATGGACAATTAGTATATTCGAAAATTTTTAATCTATAAATACCAACTTATTCATAAAATTTTATATAATTTTGTAAATTGAATTATAATTAAGGGCAACATTAATAAAACGAATATAAGAATTTATTATTACCGCTAAGGATATGGATTATGAACACGTGATTCTTAAACGAATATTCCGGGTTCAAATCCGGACAAGAGCCTCTTAATCGACGTGTGCTTAATTTATGTTTATAATTTCTTTGATCGTGCATATGTACATGTTAAGTGGGGAAAACGAGCCACGAGGCAACCTGTATGTGTCTAGTATGTGTATAGTATAGTTAAATTGGTTTGTATGCAGTTATTTTATTAGTCGTTTTTTTTTTATTTATTTTATGATATTTGGCTGTATAGCGGTTGAAATGTTAGATATCGTACGTACTCATTAGTACGCTTTGATATATTTATTATTTACGACTTCTTTAATAGTAAGTAATTATTTTAATTATTTATATGTAATGTATTATTTTATACGTAATCTTGACGATACTAAGTGTTAGAAGATGACTAACGTGAATCCAATAGGAAGATGATTTGGACTATACTCTGACTTAAAGTTAATATTTCATCTCATAGTATATTATTCATATCTTAATGATTCGAAGTATTCATATTAATTTACTTAGAATTAACTCAAGTATGTATTATACCCAAAACGAGTTCATATTAAAAAAAAATATATATTTTTTTTTAAAACAAAAATCGGTTAAATCAGTGTATTTTTTAATATTCAGTGCCATATAAATTTAACCAATATTTTCTTTTAAATTTTTTTTTAATCGTATGAATATAAAACGCTTCCTGCCGTCTGTAAGCTTAGATATTTTAAGCTACACAACGGATTTTAATGCGTTTTTCATTAATAAACAGAGTCGCTCAAGAGGAAGATTCACGATAATACATGCACATTATAGTGAAGCCGAAAAATCAACTTCCTAAGCCGGAAAGAACAGTATTTTTTCTTTATTTCTTCAATCTAAAATTATAAATAAGTAGATGAAAGCTAGCTTAATAATAAACCATACTTACTATGTAGACTGTTTCCGTTCTGAAATGTAAATTATTATAGTATGAGAAACAAACAAATAAGATTTACATATTAACATAGTAATATGTTTAATGTCGTGTCTTTTATCATACGATAACAAAAAAATATATAATCATAATATTTTACAAATGAACTCATTTTTTTTTATATGAGTATAAATGTTTTGAACGTACTTTAAACAAACGCAAGCCTCTATGCATGCACATTAAGCTAAGTTATGCGTGTTTAAGTTACATAGGTATATGAATTAAACTAAAGTCCAATGTATTTTCTAAGCATGTGTGCTGTAATACAAACGAATACTCTTAATAAGCAGGTTCATTTAGACAAACCGTGTTCCGTGGCATGTAAATTATATCTTTCTAGACTTTAAGATTAATACTACCCAGTTAAATACTACAAGGGTCAAAATCCGGTCACTAATGAATTTGTAATTGTAATTTATCTCGCAATCGGCTGTGAAGGAAAATATCCTGTAAATATCAAAAGAAACTATGGTATATATCCATCTAACCATAATTGACTGGAGTGGTGGAGTAAGCTCCAAATCCTCCCGCAGGAGAGTAGGCTTTTACGAGACAGAAGTGCGACATATATTAATTGAAATGCCTTGAAATTTCAAATATAAATACTTCAATTGAAAAAAAATTAGTCGTACGTACAGTCGTTTGCGAAAAATTAGAATAATAAATACAGAGATAATATATATCTTAGAAGTAACGTTAACATTTACTCTGTTTATGTAGGTTATAGTTCACGTGTGTCACATGCTTAAGATTAAGTTATTATTTAGATCAACATACTCTTTAATATTATCTTTGTAGCTGGCTTCCTTATAGACATGAAATGTAAAAATATTCATATATAACTAACCTACCCATTCTAACTTAGTGCTGATAAAATTCATACAATTAAACCCCTCATAAATTAGATGTATATTTCTAAAAATCCTTTCTTAGAAATATCAAAAATATTTCCATAACCATACGAAAGGATGACGTGCCAAACTTTGGGCTACATTTAAAACTTAACTTAGCTCACTATGCATCACTATTACGTCACAGAGACTATCTATACTAATATTATAAATTCGAAAGTAACTGTGTCTTAAGTGTTAATCTTTCATTACCAAACAAATAGACCGAATTTGATGAAATTTGTTATGAAGCAAGCTTGAATACAAGTAAGTAATACCTAAAACCTGACGACCAACGATACCCACGATAACTTTGAAAATAATCGCTAACAAAAACTCCAAAAACAGTTTGACAACCATTAAACCTCACTCCACCCTATATCTATTACGAGACAGCTTGATCTTTTTGACAGATGTAAACTTTTGTGATCGACAATCTAACTTTGCAATGACGAACATATTATTTTCTTAATTTAATAATTTTAAAAATTGTAAAAATATTTTTAAAAAATACATATAATACAAAAGTTCCTAAAGATTCAAGCGTTATCCGAAAATTTTAAGACTTTTTATTATACATATATTATTGCTTTAAAGTAAAATTTAAAAAGAAACACTGAAAATAATAGACGCTTGTATAATTTTACATTGGTCGGACGGTAGGGACGCGAATATCAGGCAGTAACTGCTACAAATATCGATTACAAAAATCCTTATTAAAGATCATTGTTAAGTTATTGTTACGAACGGGGGTCCTTTTGGTTGGGGTCTCTTTGGCTAGTGATTGGGGTCTCTTTAGCTGGTATAAATTATTATTAATTTTTAGAAAAATATGTTAAAAAAATAATTGAATTCTAATTTGAATTACGCATTCCATCGTTTCATTGACTGTTATATATGTTATATTTTCTGTTTCTCATCAGTAGCCCGTCTATCAAAAAGATCAAGCTAACTTGAACAGGGTATAATAACATATTTTCTTCTCTAATAATAGACGAACATAAAATACCTTTGTCATCAAACTATATAAATGAAATACGATTTTTGTGGACCATGGTATTGATTCCTTTATTCACGTCCATAGCAACTAATTTGTTTGACTAAAAGTTCAGGGTTTAAGAAAAGTCCGTCCCGTCCGTCCGTTTTCGGACACATACTCCAATAATAATATAACTCAGTAAATTTTCAGTTCAGCCACTGGAATTACATTCATATGGTAAATATTTTGAATATCTATAGTTTATTGCATTCGCTTAATTCATACATTATTAGTACCAACACAACAGTTTAATTTCGGGATTACACTGAAATATTTGGCGTGTTTTAACTGTTTGCAATTCTCAATTTTAAAATATTGGTAAATTTTTTTTTTGTCGAACTGTTAAAGTAATAGGAACTCGTTACAGCAACCTATTTTCAATACACAAAAAAAAAATTAATAGTATTACCATTAAACGCTGATAGCGGGCGTTTGATAAACACAGATTTCTCACTTTTTGGCAACAATCTTTTGACTTTTGATAAAATCTGTATCGGGTAAATCGTTGCTATTTTTGTAATACTTATATTTTTATAAATGTAGTTGAATTTATTATCAAAGTAATATGTGACAAATTTAGTTAGAGCGATTGAGATGAGTACAAGAAATCAGGTCATTTTTTGTTTATTTTGGCGTCCCCAGATATAATTTATAAACTACATTCCATTTAGCTTATCTTCAACCTACATGTTGTGTCTAAATCCTTATATTATTATACATATTATTGTAATATCACGTGGGAATATACTCACATTTTGTATTGAACTAGCTTTGTACCCCGGCTTCAAACGGATTATAATTTTAATATATCACTTTGATTTTTTCCAATTGAAATTTAACGTAATTTATATATGCTATGAAACACGTTTTGGTCTTACTTAAGTACGTTTATTCTTCCCGACCCGACCACAAATGTTCAAATTCTCTGTTGACGCTTCTAATGCACTAAATAGATTAATCTTTTGAAATAGAATATACGTACAAAGTAGCCTGCTGTCCCATTGCTGGGCTAAGGCCTCCCTTTGAGGAGAAGTATTGTATATTATTTCATAGTGCTGTGGTTAGTGGATAAAAGATAGACTTTTCGCAATTCTTCAAAATATCGCCAATAATTTTACAATATTGGATGTTCTTCATACATTTTTAAATATGCAAATACTTTTTTAAATCTTATTTTTGTAACTATTTTCTCCGTCGTATGCCAATTGTACAAGTAAAAGCAAAATTGTAAAAGTTTATAGGAGATTTTATATTATGCTAAAGAGCTGCTTTTTTCTTATTTACTCTTGAATTCGCTCGCGTTATATAAATTTTAAAAATCTCATATAATCAACATTAAATAAAGATAAAAATAAGTCACAAAAAAAGTAAAAAGTTAATTAATGTCGTGGGACATTAACTTTACTAGTATTGATGGGTAAAGGCGCCCTCTCCCTTTTGAGGGCAACTTCATTACGCTGCTTTGCGAGTTTGGTATATACATGTAGCAGTTTCTCATCCGCCAAGTGCAGGATCCTTCACGATGTTTTTCTTCACCGCCGAGCACGGAATGAATTAATTATATACACAATTTAAGCACATGAATTCAGCGATGTTCAATGATTCAGTGGACCCGGTTTTGAATTAAGTATTATCGGTTAAGATTGAAGGTCATTGGGCCATTGCGACTGTTTATATAAGTCGAATCGTTGAAATATCAAATAGAAACGAAAAGTTTATTTATATGGGTTGGTGCAAGAGCTCGTAACGAAATTAATTTATAAAGGGTTAATAACATGATCGACGTCAATATATATATACTTCATATGTTGAATTACTTCCATTATTAAAGTATATTATTTTTATTATGATTAAGTTGAAAACTATAACGTTCTCAGTTTGTAATACAATGACCATTATGGAAAATAAAGATGGTGTACTATTATTAAAATTTATTAGAAATTCTATGGCGTTTATGTGAGGAGAGTGAAATTGGCAACAAGCCACTTGGATGATTGTTTTAAGTAGAATTGACTTAATACTTTTAAGATTATAAAATACCGAGATATCAACATCCTTATGATACGAAAGCTTGTTATTGTTAACAAATAAATTTAATATATTTCAATAAAGTTTATTAAAAAAACTATTTCAAATACTCAAAAAAATATTACAAATTATAAAAAGCATTTCAAATAAATTGCATTATAAAATAAAGTAAGTTTTGAAAGGGAATTTAATGCGAAAATATAGATTACACCATTTTTTTTTTTTTAATATCTTAAATATCGTCAGTTTTTTAAAAATAATACTACACAACTGTCCGCTAAATATATTTTTTTATTTATTATAAGGTAATATTTGTTTAAAATATTATAACAATGCAGTTCTTCTTCTTTTCACTTCTAAACTAGTGAAACTCAAGCGTCAGAAATTAGCTACTTCATAATTTAAATAGTAAAAATTCATCAAAACCTTATGTTATGTTGTTATAACGTATATAAGATGATAATATACACTCATATTTACGAACTATTTTATGTATGTGATATATTATTAAGTTTACATACATAAGATTTATTTATTAATGGAAATTAAATAATAGTTACCGTACAAATCATGAGCGCGGTTAATAGTTTCAAAAATACTTCTAGCATTTCCCCGTTGAATCGCAATTCCGATCCTCTGGGCAAAAAACGTTTCAGGCCTCCTGTCACCAGTGGAGGCAAATTATATGTAATGACTTTTGATGGATGTGATAAGTTCGTCTGTTTAATTATTTGTCAACAGCTAAATATCTATTTTTATCAACAAAAAAGCACTCAACACAAAAAAGTAAACTTTCTGTTACTTTGCAAATTTTATTTCCACTTTATGGATTGGAAAGCGATGTCTCTTGTTATGAATATTAGTTAGTACTTGATTGGTTTCACAATATCCTAATATTTCTGTTTGTATAAATAAAAAAAAAAAAAAACAATTTACTCTAAACTTAATTAAAAATAACATAAGACGTCATTTTCGATTGATTAAATGTATTTATGTTCAACATTTTTCTGTCTGTTAATTAGCCTCGCCATAAATAATTATGCATGGAATTACCAACTATAAGTTCTGTTGATTAATTAATGTCATCACTGATGATATGAATTTAATTGAAATGAAGACAATTATTGTGTCGCATTAATAAGAATGGTTTTAGGCAACGTTTGTTTTTAATTTTGTTCAGAATTTGTTTAGGACGACGCCATCTGTGCCGTCGTCGATTCCTTGCTATTTTTTTGTTTGCGAGACTAATAGATCATTCATTTGAAATAAAGGTGAGGCGCAGATGACGTACTGGTTCACTCGTTACAAGTTCAAATTCACCGAAATCGACTACAGCTTGTTCCTCACCTACTCCGTCCTCGTCGGCACCATCGGTAAGTTAATTTAATAAATGTCATATAATATTAAATCAAAACATACTTTAATGAAATTTATATAAATATCGAGCAACCACTGGATCGTGTAGATTCTATTGAAGAAAAAATAATGTCTGGAATTAGTTATCATCGATCACTAATTTAGATACCAAATATTTGTGTATTTTTCTGTCTTTACGAAACCTTATTAATCGATGTATTCATATGCTGTCTAGGTAGGTTGGTACCTGCCTACTGGGTAGCCATAATCGTCAGTTGTTCTAGCGTCAATCAGTATTTTGTATGGTTTGTGAAACCTTAAAAAAAAACAACATCTTAAGTCCCATAATTGACAACGCGTTGAAGATTTAATAATCAGCTTATATTTCTCCGTGTGTTTATATCTATCGGCGAAGATAACCTTTGTCCGTCTATCTATATATCGGATCAATGACCTGTTCATTACAATTATATACTTTAGAAAACATTTTCGTATATTGACAGTAAACACTCAATATGTAACTTATATATTTTACATTTTGAAATTGTAAATATGTTTATTTTATTATTTAAAATAAACTTACTTCCAATTTGAAGATGAAGCAAAGCGTTGAGTAAGGATGGAATGATTACAGTACCTATCTATATTAAGCAGACGTTAATTATACGTATTACAAGCAACGGAGCGTGAAAATCAGAGAATCTATGGTTGACTCGATCATAAACAATCGGTCACTTCGATGAAATAAACGATTTCCCAACCAGAGTTCATGGACCTACGGCTCAGAATTTGCGAAAGACAGACCAGTTTAAAAACTTTTACATTGTGACCTTTTATCTAATTTTATTTTGCTTTATTTATGACTAGTCAAATGTAAATAGGTATATCTTGTTACTGAAGTAGGTACGATTGAATAGATAGCAAGTCTCGGTTCGTTAGCGATTGGTTTTTTAGAAGTCATTTAAAACAATTCACTAAAAACTGCTTTTAATTTAATTTTATTATTTTAACAAGATTTATCTTATTTTAGTTTCTCCTAGTATGATCTCCTAATTGTTTAAATTATTTTTAATATTTGTTTTTCTTGACTCGTTAAACGCACCGGAGTAAACGTGTGTGATTAGTGATATTAATAAAATTTTGAGTTAAATTTTTTGCAATAAAATTGAATTTCACAATGTTTTAAGATTTTCAATAATAGGTATTAACCTAAAATTTCCGTTGGAATGTTAGCTTAAGATACATATTTCCTCTTATTAACAATTATTCATCAACAAGTTGATAACGTCTCATTACCGGAAAGAGATTTCTATTCAAATAGACGCTAAGTCAAATTGTTTTATTAAAACAAATATTAATATTAGCGTGGGAAATTCTTATTAATGTAATGTATTTTGAAATAAATAAATTCGCTGCTATTAATAAAAAAAAAGGCTAAGTGGAGTGTCAAAAGTTATAAATTGAAATTAACCTTCTCTACGTGGCCTTTTATTTTTTATATTTCATATGTTCATTATTAATTTTAACACGTTGTTTAGTAGTAGGGCTGTAGGCTTAATTATGGATTAGGTTCTTACCGGCTTTTCTTGGTAGAATCTACATTACGAACCAGTAACACTTAATTGAAATTAAGCCTTTATTAAGATAATTAAACCCTAGTTACCCTATTATTTATTATTATTATATTAGACTCGCGATATTGTAGTTTTGTATTTAACCTAATATTGTGTGCGATTCAAGCGTCTCCTTTGTATTTGACAGGATCCTTCATAACGATATATTTATTCAGCAAAAGATGGAAGATAGAGGACAGTATTATAGGCGTCGTGGCGTGTGTGAGCAGGATAGCAGCAAGCTTAGTATACGCGCTAGCTCCGTCTCGAACGGTATACTTCCTGGGCCCAGTATTGGATATGTTCAGTGCCGCGGGCGCAACGTCCCTGAGATCAATTGCTACGAAACTCGTGAAGGCGGATGAAGTCGGTAAGTTGTATCCCTACTAATATTATAAACGCAAAAGTGAAATTATTGGTTACCAATTTTTACCCAACAACGGAGTCCGGAACCCAATAAATCGTCGAGATTTATTGCATAGCGATAGTGTACAAACCGAAAAATTACTTTTTATCCCTGAAAAATATATGAGAGTGAATCTGCGGGCAATAACGACCGAATCTATTCTATAGATATCTATATATCTTAACGATTTTATAACTGGTAAGTGTCCTGTTAGCCTTAATTTTTTTAAAGCTATTTTATAGATTACAAATTTGAACATCTATAAATCCTTACTAATATTATATACTATGCGGAAAATTGATTGATGTTTTTTCATCATTGACTTTTTTTTTTTTAATAAAGTTTTATATTTTACCCTATGGGTAATATACCTCGCCGAATTTTCGTCAAGAAAAGTATTTTTTTTTCTAAATTGAAATTCAAATTTATCAATAAAAATTTCGATTCCAATGCAATAAAACAATAATTATTAATAACTATTACGTAGTAAATTTCTATTTTAATGAATATTAAATATAAAGAGCATTCGTATATGTCTATTTAATTAAGCAATATGACAGGTGTACAAACCAAACTTAGATAAAAAGTGACGCGTGTTTAATTATGTAAATACAATAGAAGTAGACCAATTGATTACAATTTATTTACATTAAACTTATACGATTTAAGAGAACATTAGTTGCTTAAAGAAAAGAAAAAACATTTGTTTAGAATAATAAGCAACAGCCTTAGGACATGAAGCCAAATCTGACGTTTACAGTTATAAAAATTAACGTGAAAAAAACGCGATCTTCGGGGATATCATATACTATGAACAGTATTGTATAATACCAAGTACAAATGTATTGAATTGAAAATGAATGCAAAGCAAAGCCTTTGTCTTTTGATGGTCGCTAATGTAAATTCGACAACATCTTGCAATATTTCATAAGTCTACTTAGACCTAGAGGTATAAGCCTATTTTATAATAATAATGGTCTCAGTAAATAATTTATTTTAATAATAACTTGTTACTATTTGTTTTCAACACAAAGGCCTTGTTATTGTGTAACTCAGTGTCTGTCATATGATAAAACATCGAATCTTCCATCATCATATTCAGGGTTACCTACTAAGCAATGATTAAGAAAAATTAATTACAATTTTTGGTGGCAACAAGATAATAGTTTTTAACAATTTAAATAAAATATTTCATTTATAAATTACTTATGTAATTAGTATTCAATGTACACTAACAAAATGAGAGATAATAAACATAAATATTAAATTGTCGTAGCTATAAAATTCCATGGAGTGAAACAATGTTAACTAAAGCGCAATATATTTTCATTTGTTTTACGATATTTGTTTAATAAGTCATATTAGTTTTCTTGACACTAGAGCTGATTTCCACAAAGAGATAAAACGAGATATCCAGTCAAAGAAAGTCAAAATATTTGTTTAATATTGATGCATTATGGTCAAAACGTATCTTTTTCAGGTAAAGCATAACCAAATCCGGTTAAAAGATTCCATATAGACGTATCTATGATCAATGAGATCGCAGAGAAACGTATGATCTCTACGACATTACACAACTAGGCAGTTAATAGTAGTTGATATATAAATGAGGCCGGTTATCAGTAGTTGACTTATAAACCTGTCGATTTTGAAGACCTCGCTTTATACTTACAGTCATGTTTATGCTAATAAAAAGTTACAAGTTTCCATCAAGAAATTCACAGTAACCCCCCAGACAACAAACATGGCGTTTATATCATACAAGTAATTTACGCTTTATTTTAATGTTTTTTTTTTTATAATATTTATTAAAATATTCATTATATCTTTTAAAAAATTGAATTAAAAAATTCAAATTATAATTTTATAAATATAACACAAAAATAAAAATTGAATTCAATTATTATTAAACAACATATTTTTAACGATTTTAATTGTGACCAGTTTCCAAAGTGACTGCATAGTTTCACTTGAGTGGCGCGGCAATTAATTGTACCTATAACAGAAACAGGAAAATTCCAAAGACGTCTGGAAATTCCATTATAATCAGTTATCTGATACATTTGACAAGTCAATATATGTTCCTCCATACTTTGGGGATCCTTTTGTTAATTAGGTAATTATTACATACATTAATTATATCATATGTTTTGAAAATAACGTCTAGGTGTATTTTTTTAATACATATCTTCTGTATTGGCATTAGAGCGCTATCCTTATTTAATATACGTTTTTTTTAATGTTTTATGTCATGACAGTACCTATGCTATTTATATATATATTTAAATATATAATCAAAGAAAAACAAAGATTCCTCGAAAGTATTTAATACCTTATAAAGTATCGAAATCAAAAACAAAATATATTTTATTCAAGTAGGCTTTTACAAGCACTTATTCGTCGTCATTTTTACAGAACCGTATCAAGTAAAGCTACCACCAGTTCGGAATATAAATTAAACGTGTTTAAACGTTATGTGTATGCATCTACCATCACATGTCGCTATACTTCGTAGCCCTGATAAGGTTATTTGTAATATTTGATGAAATAGAGAAATAAAAATTAATTTAATATATGTACACTCTATCCAATAGATTTGAATCATCGTTTTAACATATAAAATTAAGTTCAAACGAACTGTAAATATATCATCAGACGTATTGATTTGGAATATAAAATACTTAAGAAATTAAGTCTCTCATTTTTACGTATTAAAATACATACACTGATTAAACGTTAAATTACAACAATAATACTAAAAACAAAATTTCTTGCTACATTAATAAACGAAATATATTTATTAAGGAATTCACTTCTGACGTATTTATGTGATTTCTATTCAAGGTTACAACATTTATTACGTTTTATTACTTCTTATATAATATATTAACCTATATAAAGTATTCGAAACAAAAACGTATTGTCCGTCGCAATAATTAGCTACGTTCATTAAGTAAAAGATTAATTTTCATTACCACACTTTTGATCATAATATAAACTCCTAATAATAAAAGATTAACCTCGTGGGATTCGAAATGCTAATTAAAATTATATAAAATTTACCAAATGAAAAGTCTTTGTATTAAATGAATTGACGTTTTCAAATTATCCGGTAAATTATTATTATTTAATTGGATATTAAGAATGGATCATTAATAGCTAATATTATGGTAATGTTATTTTATTCATTCTATTTAGAAAAACATACAAAGATATTTACATTTATATTCGTTTTTTCTTTACTAAGGTTAAACTTATGAAAATTACATTTCGAACTCTCTGTATCTCAATTATAGGAGCATTTCCAGTAGAACTGTATTTTATATACAACGGAAAACAATACTTTTTTTTTAAATGTATCCCGATACTATTGCGATCTAACTTCGTGTGACCCCAATCAGATCGTTGTGTGTTAAATAAGTAAACGACTAAACGGCAACGATTACTTTTTAATTCGATTGCGAAAAAAATATGTTGAGAGATAGTCGTGACAGTAGTAGAGCTTGAATAATCTATGATATTTACTGTGGATTTGCGAAAAAATGGCGTTTAGAACGACGACGACACTGTTATCGGAACTTTGGAAGTAAAATTATATTGGATATAAGTAGTTTAGTGAAATCGTGTTGTATTGTAAATAAAGATTATATTAGTCAATAAATATTTGTAGCCCACAATATAGCTATTAACAAATCGCGTTGCATACATGAATCTAAGGTTTGTTTATCTGTATTCCTCCTTCGATTGAAATATAAGTCGGTTTTCAACATTTCACGAAGTAAAGTTTTACAGGATAACACTGCGGGTTTTAATTTATAATAAATTTTAGGCACTGTACAACTTAATACGTTGCAGATTTTTGTGCAAGCTTGTCTGGAATCGTATTGTTTAATAGTTATTCTATATCTACGGGCATAATCTCTTGTCTCCATAAAAGCGTAGCTTTGACAGTTGATGAAATATTTTTTATTTACAGTGCTTGAGTCTGTGATTGGTAAATAGTGCAGCAAAAATTTTCTTTTCATTAGGCAGGCTGGCTGGCAAATGGTTGATGATGGCAAGCGATCACAGATATTGACTCTGTATAAAATATTAATCATTCCTTATATCACAGTTTGTGATTGTCGTTACACTGGCCCTGCACCGTTCAAACCAAAGATTAAAACTATTGGTAGAATATATGGTGAGTAAAAGGTTCCTTCCGAGGACTTGTACCAAGCCCTACCACCAAGTAAAATATTATAAATAATATACTATATTTAAAAAAATAAATTTTTCTTACAAGTGCCAGTCTTAGTGGTTATTTATATGAATATAATTGTTCAAACCTGTTTAATAATGACACAGTATATTGATATTACTACTACTAGTACTGACGATGTTGTTAGTCCTTGGAATATTATTAAGATTAGCTACAAATCTAAAACTTTCGTTGTCGTTGCTTCTGCGTATTTTAACTGTGATAATATATTGGTTACATTTGATGTCATATTGCCGAATGCATTAAAAATGTAAATATCTTGGGATTTTTGTGATATTAACTATGAATTTTCTTTAATTGTTCTAGTTAATCATTTATTCTTTCGCTTTAAACTTGTCTTAATTGGGTAATATAAGTTTATAAGATAAGTTTATTCTTTTACATAACTCGAACGCTAAGGCATTTCATTTTTTTTTTCTTATACTTATTATAATAGTCATTTCACTTCTGGTATTATTACCAATTTCAAACTATTTACTTTATAACCATCCTGCATTGGAGCTGCGCGGTGGAATTAGCTCCAGACGTTCTAAAAAAGCGAGGAGACCTTACCCCAACAGCGGGCCATGTATAGGATATGTTACTTTACTTTTTACTTTATACATACTTATAAGTTTATATACATATTTTTTTCTTATTCTATAAATACGTAAACATTAAAATCATTTCGTATATTTTTTAGTATTTATTACGTAGCTAAGGGAATGAAACATGGTTAGAGTTCGTTTTAAGGGATAGAGCGTTCGTTCAAAATATGTGCTTTAGATGTGCGCAAAATAATTGTTAATTTTCATTCAAAGAAAATTTTGATACACAAGTCGTATACGACCTCTGTTTATAAGAAAGTTTTTTGGAGCTATTTTCACTATGATGTTCCAGTGCGATACACGTGTGGCAGAATTTTCTACACATGTAGACAACGCCACGATGTTATCCTTCACCGCAGAAAAAGAGATGACTTATACACGCAAGGGAGACTTATTCGTGTTTTCATCATCAAAATTAAAATTAATATTTTTATATACTTATATGGGTATATATAGGATTTTTTTATTAGAATGTTAATAGCCTTCGAAAACAATTGATAAGGCAACTAGGTTATTAGTTATTGCGGAAAAGTCCTAAATTCCTCATAATTATGTTCAATTAAAACTAGTTAAAACCGCATTAAAGTACAAATACGTAAATAAATTCCAATAAAATTAAACGATTTGTTTATTAAATGACAATTAGTGCTTATTACAGTTATATTTAGAATTTAACTAGTAGGTATTTCAGTTCATAATTGGTTATAAATAATTGAAATTGATTGTTCATACTATGTGGATATTAATTGGGTTATATTGGAATTATTTGGTTAGCTAATATTGAACCGATATATGTATCAATTTTAAAACCTTAATATAAATAAATCTTATGTAGATTAAATAAAAATAAAATCATGTATCTTATAATAAATAAATAAATATCAAACATACACTCAGAAGTGATCTAATATACGTTTTAAAAAGTTAGAGTTCGAGTGCGATCCTCAAAGAGTATTTCTATAAAATCAAAAATCATAACATCTTTTTGTTACCCTTAATAGGCTAGCGTTTGACCGCAGTTTTGCCTGAGGTTAAGCATCTATGATGGACACAGTCTACGATGTAGCACGCTTGCCTAGAAGATACGGTTTAGGCTCGATACGATGTGTCATAGAGAATTAGGGTCTTTGTGTAAGCAGTATAGAAATGTAAAAAATACGCTCTTATAACTTGAATTAGAAAAATTAAAAACGTTTTTTATTTTCATAATACAATAATGTTACAATTTGTCTACAATAGAAGAGATGGTGATTGCTTTTGTCTTTCAAACGTGATAAGATAAGCTGGAACGTAATCGAAACGTATACATTTTAAATGTAATATAATATTTAATGTTCAAAGCGAAATATTACAGTTTTTACATTATATTTGTTATTTATATTATCATAAAAATTACGCTGGTCACGTCAATAGTCTAAAAAAGCGGGTACAGCTGTTTACCATATGTAGCCCTTTACAATATAGGTATGCTTATATTTAATATAACATACTAAAAACTTCATTGAAACGTTGGATTTTTATGGATCAATTGGGTGTTAGAATAATACAAATTTTATATAAATTATGATAGAACAAGACTGACATATAGAAATTATTTTTTCAAAATAAAATGAGATCCAATTGATATAAGATATAATAATTCTAAAGATACCGGATATCTGTTCAGACATTTAAAGGTTACATTTATGAACCCTGAAAACATTACACTTATTTTTGTGTAGACGTGTAAATAAGCGTCTCCTCTTTTTTATGTCATAATTAGGGGTGAGTGGTCACCATTGTTAATAGACATTGATATTTAAGAATCATTGATCATTCCTTATATCGCAGCTGCTTCACCAAACTTGGGAATTTAGATGTTAAGTTACACTGACTCACGCACCCTTTAAACCGGAACACAATAATACTAAGTATTGCAGTTTGATGGTAGACAGTATTAGTGGTACCTAACAAGACGGGAAAGCCTACAGCCATACCAGCAAGAGTCTCCTCATACGTAAAGATAGATATGACATCACACATAGTAGCTATGAACACGTTTTATTAGAAAATATAGTATTACGCTAACTTTAGTAATTTCTTATACTTGGATTGAGAAACGAATCGGTCGTTATAGTATTATCACATATTACAAAATCTTTTACTTAATACGATATTAGTTTTATTGTAACTGTTTTGCCTTGTTTGTCTAGTGGCTATTTTATGAAGCTACAGAACTCAATGTTAGGGGTTCAAATTTAGGCTTGGGATGGCAAAAAGTTATTAGATTATTTTGGCAAGAAATTTTCAATACCTTGGAGTTTAGTGTTAGTTCTCGGATAATAAGTAAAGCCAATATTCCACGCCAGGTCTCTCCGGACGTGTCGAATTGCAATGCTTTCGTGTTACGAGACTAAGAGATTAGTGTATAGTTGTTTATACGCACTAATCTAAATTGAGATCATCGGAAGTACACAATAATAAGTATAACGACATAAATATACAACTGACAGCTTGTAAACTTTCCACTGCAGGGTTAAGGTATTTTCTATTAAGAAGAAGGTATGGAGTTTATTCCACCGAGTTACTCCAATGCAGGATACACGTGTCACTGTTACCGACATCCGACTCTTGTAGATTTTCTCACGATTTTTTTTCTTCGCAGCAGAACGCAAGACAAATTATACACGGCGAAAATTCAGCGGTGCCATCCTAGTATTTAAACCGATATCTTCGGTTAAGATTCACATGATCAAGCAACAATCAACATTATCAGCTCATTATTGCAACATGCTTTATTGATTGCATTTAGTTGTCATTTAAATGTTAAAAAATTATTATTAGCTTGTTTTTATGACAAGTTTGTGTTATGTTAACGCCTTAAGCATGTTTTTATAGCTGGAAAAATGCTCTTACGCGTTTTCTCACATGAAGTAGGCATATGTTTGACTCGCAGGTGCCTCGATCCCGTAATGCGCCACATGGCAGCGGAATACAACTAACGAAACAGCGCAACCCGCTCCGTCGCTTAAAGTATTAAGCCTCCTTTTCATTATGGAATATAATGAAGAGTATATTAAGTCGCGAAATATAAATTATATCCAACGATTGGCATTCACGCTAAGACTATATCTTTGATCAGTAATAGTCTTTACTATTTACCCATACGGTCATTAACAGAAAATTGCTTAGGGCTATGTGGACGCTTATAAGAGCATGCACTGCTCAGGATACGGGAAGTATCCTGAGATTGTATAATTCGATACAATGAAAATATATTTATATGTATTTCGGAATATAATATATTACACGTGCGAAGGGTTCCATTTAAAATAATATTCAATTTTATTCTGAGATATTAATACTTATATATTGTATCATAGTAAAGAGCCCGCATTAACATTAATATATCTTAATCACTGAGATTAAATTAGACAAGTGAACGAGGGGTTAATGAACCTAATTTATATTTAAAACTTATTACCAATTTAATAATAACTAATTAAGAGATCATAACAGTAATGCTTCCTAACTACTATTATTTAAAACTTTATATTTAAACGTATATATATAAAGTCAAAATTTAATTATAAGTATATAATGTCGCTTTGTATTTATATAAAGTTATTTGTTACAGGTAAAACTAGCTCTCTAATAAGTATATCGGAGGCTTTAGTTCCTGTGATCTACTCACCCGTGTACAGTAAAGTGTACCTCAGCACACTCTCAACATTCTCCGGCGCTTTTTACCTCATTAGCGCCGCACTCGCTGTTCCTGCCATAGTTTTATATTTGTAAGTTTATATTTAGATGATTAATATTTTTGACTCTTCTATACTACTCGGTACTATCAATGTGACAATCACTTCGTTAAAACTAAGAATAACGTAATAATTTTGCCGCCATATTGTAAAAAAGTATCAGGCGATAGTCCACCACCATACAGCCATCGTATTTCTTTGTTTCGGCTTTAAGTATTAATGACTCAGCGTAATCATAGGTTCATAGGGCGTAATAACAGAGTATGGTAATGACAATGTCTACTAAGATTTTATTTTCAGTTTATTAAGTAAGCTACCATTATTAATTATATGAGATTTTATATCAACATATTTTAAATATTGCTACTAAATTTAATTTTGAATAATTTAAAGTCTAAACAATGCCGGATACTATTATTATATTCGATCATTATTCTCCGATAAATCTATCGATCTAAAAGCAATCGAATGCCTTGTTAAATTGAATGCATCCTTCCCGAGGCAAAGTATTTTATATCGTATAATAAAATACCACACAGTTTATAATGTTGCCAGACAATAAATGAAGCTTATTTTTAAATCAGAAGGCAATATAAGTTATTTAAACGATAGAAAGACATCGAATTATTGTTTCTTGATTTTTGTGTAGGATATACATATTTAATAATTTTAAATAAAGAATACATTTATATTTCAAATAAAAGAGTTCCTAGTTAATTATGAATAAAATCTAGCTGGTATAATCATCACTTACGTGTTTGTTATTGTTGTTGTTGTTTGATTATAGTCACGTGCCGTATACCTATATAAATAATCTTATAAAATGTCGAATCAGACCCTTTAAAGCATAGTCTAGATTAAAAGCGCTTTAAACTACTCAAATAACATACATTTTATCTACGTATAATACCCAGTTTATATAACAGAAAACAATCAAAGCACAATTGTTACAACCATTTGATGTATCCATTATGAGGCTGCCTCCGTCTTTCGTAAATTCGATTACAACAATGATTTATATAGTTTGTATTCATTTGTAACGTTAGATATGATTGTAGTCTATTTTTGTGTTACGAATCAGACCTTACGATAACTTTCATTACCGACTTCATAACGTTTGATTACAAATAAATGAACGTTTTACATTACATTATGACGTTCACCTAGTTTTGTAACAAAGAAAAAATCATGACTCGAACATTAAGCGATTATTTTTAAGAATTGATTCTGGGAGTAGAATTTGCGGAGAGTTATTATTTTGTAGTCATGTCAAAGTTAGTTAGTTTGACATAGTTGTGTACACTGGCTCACCTACCCTTCAAACCGGAACACAACAATACTAAGTATTGCTATTTGACAGTAGAATATCTGATTAGAGACCCGGGATTGGAACCCACAAGCTAGAGAACTGCAGCCTGAAAAGCTACTACGACAACGAGACATTTACAAATTGACACGTCAAGTAGTTTGACAACAATGATTGATGTCGTAATATGTTTCAACATTAACAAAAAATAAAACTTTGCGGTCAATATCTGGCCCTTACGTCGATACAATACGATTTCTATTAAACGCAACCTTGAACCGAATTTTCTATTTTGATAATAATTCCCAACAAAAAGAACACCTTCATCGACCTTCATTTATATAGTGGGCTATGGAATAGAAAGTTCCTCGTGCGATTAAAGTTGTCTATAACATAAATAAAGTTTAGAATGAGTCATGATTCAAAAATAAACTCACAATCCATTTAAGTATCACTTATTTAAAGTTTATCAGTTATTTAAAGATTCGAATTCTGATCAAAAATATTAACAACAGAAAAAAATAATATCTAATTTGCGGAATGCTCTTTGAAGTGAGGGTGTTTTGTGTGTGTGCGGTTAACTATATATTTTAATAGATACCCGTTTCGGGTTTAAAAGTAAAATAACATACAACATTTATATAATAATACATATAATTAACTCTTTTAGTTAACGCGACATACACCAGTAAAAATCAGCATAAATTTTTCCGACATCTTCCTCAATCATCGTCATATTTCAGTCAATTTACACCGACCATTAATAATACACCTAAACCTTCTTCATAAAATTGGTGAAAACTGCATGAAAATCAGTTAGGTAGTTTTTGAGTTTATTGCGTTCAATCAAACACATATAGGCAATCGCAAAGAGGATTTATAATATGTAGTCATATCGGGTAAACATTTTATAAATATTAAACGATTTATTATAATATCTTGAACTATAATAATCTTGTCATTCCGACTTCTGTATCAGGATACACGTATATCGCATAGTTTAAGTTATCGTAAGTCAACAACAATAACCATTTCTAAATTTATAACGGCTACGGCATGACAAATAAATATGGAAAATCACGCACTGTTGGTACATTTTAGTTATTTTAATTTAAATCCGGACATAATCGATGAATACGCAGGTAAAATTGCAATTATGTGAGATAGATCGTACCTAATGTATTGAGTGAGACGTATTACGGAAAATCAACAATTTGCAATTTACATATGTACAAAATTTGGCCTCGTTTATAACTTCCGACGAAAACAAGATTATAATTGTCTGCATAGTTTTTTTTCTCATGTTTATAATAGCTACGGAATCATTCAAATCTAATCATTCATCAAATCGTATATTACCGACTTTTATACACAAACAGAAAGTATGTTCTTACATTTCGATGAGCCAAAATGTTGGTGATATTGTACAAGCGGCGAGTGGTGAATTTAATATTTGGTTAATTTTATTTGAACCTAGTCATCAAAATAGACGATAATTATTTACGTCAATTATTGTAAATCAATTTTTTGCATTTACTTCCAAAACACAAAATTTGTCAAAACGAAATAGACTTTTCTCTCTAATAATAATATATTTTATTGCATTTTTTACAGAAGCCTATTCATTTTACGAAAAAGGGAGATCGAAGAAAGCAAATCTATCGAAAACAAGTCTAAGGAAAATGAAATTACCCGATTTTAGTGAAATTTGTTGTGTATTTATTGTTAAGTTTAATTTTGTCTACCTATTATGTACCTACTACAAAATCTCAATAAATTTAAGATTTGTATTGAAATGGTCTTATTATTTACATAATATCATTCTGTGTAGCAATCCAATTTATTTTATGTCCTTATACCTTTATGAATTTCAGATATACTTTCAAAATTGTATGTATTATATTATTAAATACCTAATACAGATGTATGGTCTAACTTCTACAGATAATTTAAATATGACGATATACGTCCAAAAATAATATAATTACGATGACGCAATTATATTTTTGGATGTATTTCATTGACTATGAAGTCCAGTCTACGAGTAATTTTACAGAGAGGATGTAGGGGGTAGACGTTTTTAATTTACCGTGTGTAGAAGGCACGTAGCCTGGGGCGCGTTCGGGATTGTTAGAAACCAAATTAAAAGTTGACAGAGGAAGTCAAATTTTTACTCCTTTCTTTTTTTTCTTACAAATTAAAAACGATTAATCCCACAGAAAATATACGTACCCTTTTAAGGCTGACTACTATTTTTATCTATATTTTTAATAACCAGATAAATTTACCTATTTTAAATAATCTCGATGTTATTGCACGGCAAACTGACAAACACTTAAAACCTTAAAATATTAAATGATGATGAATTACGCGTTGCGTTGCTTACTAGTCCTTTGCCAATCTATCTACAATATCTGGAGTCGGAAAACCTGGCAATAATTACTGTGAATCTCTTTTGGGTTTATGGCGAGGACTCTGTAATAACAGCGTATAGTCACCATACTGTATATATGTATCTATATAATCACTATAATACAGTGTAATTAGTAGTTAAATAAGACGCATAACTTAATAGTGATAATAATACAAATTTATCCTTGTTTTCCATCAGTTGCGTAGCATGGGGGGGGGAGGGTGCGGTCCGCACCGAGCAGCACTTTGCCGGGGGCGGAGCTGCGGAGGTGGCAGTTAGAGAAAAAAAAGTTAATTTCTTTCAGTGTTTTTTTCGTCATTTTTTTTGTTGTTACCAAATACCAAATACCCAGGTACCTATGCAGGTTCTATGCATGGGTGATGCAAGCGCAAGCTTTCTCAATAACTATTATTTAGGAAACTTATTTTATAACATGATTTTTTTTTGTTATAGAAATTTTAGGTGAGGTTGGGGGCGTATTGGCAAATTAAGGAATTCCCAGCGCCAATATTTCTGCGCGGTGGTGATCACTTACCATAAGGTGCCCCATTTTTCTGCTACCTATACCATAAATTAAATTAAATACTAGCACACAGACAAAAAAGCAAATAAAGACGAAGGCATTCCAGAAGATCTCTATGCTTGGCTTACACCCTAAAACTGACCCCTGAAGTTAAAAATTCTTCCTCTCCATGTACTGTAAACCCTATTTGGTAGATTCGTTGACTGGACTAAAGGAGTTATCAATATTACAATAACAAATTAATCGTGCGATAATTAATTGCTAATTAATATTATACTTAGATAACCTTTAATATATATTTTAAAATATTCGTTTAATTTTATGCCAATATAATATTCATTATAGTGATATTATGTTTTGGTTTGTAGTTGTGTGTTTATTGTTATTTTCAATCGTTATTGTCTCAGGTCAGGGTTATCATTAAGTACCTATTGTGTGTACCATTAGTGTATCATACAGATTCTAAATTTATCACGATTAATAAACCTAATATGTTTGTTATGTTTAACTATCTTATAAAGTTAAACATCACCTGGGCTTGAATCCGCCTGGACTATAACATTGATTGGATATTTCTGTGCAAGTTCGCAAGGTTTTCACTCCCGAGCCTCTGTTAGCACGTCAAGCCATCCTGACATCCTAACCAATAATGAGAAAGAAGGAATATATTGGCACCTGTGTTTGCGCCAGTATACTACAATATCTCCTGTCCAGTTGGCTAGTTTCCATTGATGATAACCGCAGTAGTCGGAATCAGTCAGCAAAACACAATGTTTGATTACAAATGACTGAGAGTGACTGGATATTCGGATACCCGTACGTTTGGGCTGTATTTATATGTGTATATGATCTGCGTTTACTTGTTAACTTTTAAAAATATGTTTACGATACGTAAGCGAACTGTAATTTTTTTTAAGACATGCTCGGTACTCTGTTTACTACAGTACAATACAGTACAATACAATACACGTACAGTGTGTGAACAAGTACAAGGTACAACAGACATACTATATATTTTTTTCATTATCTGTGGTTTCGCAATATTATAGATAAATAATAACTACCAAACCAACCACTTTTTAATTGAGGTTATTTCGAGTAGTGCAATTATTGCATCAGAGGTTCGGCAAATATATCTTACTTTCAAACTAGGTGGAGAAAAATAAACATTAAACTATTACATCCTTCTTAGAAATAAAATAAATAAAAACTGTTGCATAAAATTCAAAACAAAGGCAATTAAAAGGCTAGTTTACTAAGCCACTGGATTGACTCACCATAGACAAATTATTTCCAAAAGGAAAAAGCAAGTAAAACAATATGAATTTCAATATTTTATATTAACTATTCTAATACTATTTACATTTTTTTTCGCACACAATGTACAAAAGTGTACATTAAAACTTCAGTGTAAAGTTCTTCGATTCTGGTCTTCTTGATTTATCGTCTGGTTTATCCTGGATCTGATTGGTATTTATTAGCATTTTAATGTATCTGCCTTGCTGATTGGATGGTAAAGATATACCCAGTGTTTGACAGTTCCGTATTATTTCAGTGCATCCTCGTAAATCTCTATTTCTTACTGTAGAAAAGGAAAAAAAAATGGTATAATTGTACATATTGGTAATAAACTGAAGTTGCGAATTATTCGTAATTTTATTTAATGATATAATATTCATATTTATATCTCTACTTTACAAACACAAGAATTTATGCAAGTTGAATTTATGCAAGTTAAATTTTAACTAAGAACATTTGTATGTATATTAACTCTTTGGACATTGTTCTTCTTCATTATTTTTTATTTTTCTATCTTGACACATAAAAATATCTTGTGTTTCTGTGTATGTAACTACACCTCCTAACATGTCTAACTAGTAAGTCTTTAATAGTTGGACAAATTCAAATACGATTTATTTGTGTGTATTTGAGACAGCAATTAGTCTCTGGGTGGTTTAAATTGGATCAGACAGATTAAGCTGCTATAAGGAATGGTTAGTTAGTATATGATTTATTTGAATTTTTAACAATATATTCATAGCCTTGTAAGCTACTTTTAAGGTATAACAAAAATATTTTCACTTGTTTAACCAATAAAATTAAATAAGCATTATATTAAAATTGAACAATCTATCATATTGTTTCAGTTGCACAATATTCCTGTGTATACTCAGATATCATCAAGATTATTGTACTAACTGTACAATCAACTTAAGTAAAAGCTTTTAATCTCAATTTCTTTCTTTAATGCCACAGATTACAAATATAAAATCAATTTAAAAAAAAATGTCAAAACTAGGGATATGAATAGATTGTAAGTATCCATTTTTTTAGAATAATTGAATAAAATTAATATCACAAAGTAGTTATTGCTAAAATATATTTATACCTGAGCTATATACAAACTTACATTTGTAGGAGAATAATATTTGCAGGACATTAGCATATTCATCCATCATCTTATACTTCAGAAGACTCTGCAACAATCTTATCACAGCATCCTCATTGTATTCTCGCAGTATATTGATACTGAGTATTGTAGCTCTATAATTGAAAAATAACAGATTAAAAATTGTTAATTTTTTTTTCAATGAATACAATAATATAGTATTTAAAGAGGATTTACTTAATCAGTGTTCAAAGGTTATCATTATCTATCTAATCATTATCTATTAAATATTAAAAGACTACAAGATCCAATGCAAGCTATAAGCTAGTGTCTAGAGTCTCAGTCTGCCTTAGATATTCTTTATGATGTAGGTAGTTTAGATATAGGTAAATGGACACTGGTTGGTAAATGGTCACCACTACCTATGGTGCTATGGCACCATGAGAAATTTTAAACATTCTTTCATATTACCAATGCCCCACTAACCTTGGGAACTTAGAAGTTATGTCCCTTCTGCCTGTAGTTATACTGGCTCACATGGAGCACTAAGATATAAAGTATAGCTGTTTGTAGAATATACGCTGAATAGGTGATATGGACCCAGACGGGATTACACAAAACCATAAGTTACTATAAGTTAATAAGATAAACAACTTTTAAGGAATTTAAAAAGAAAATATCTTTGTACTTATATATATTTATAAACTTTAAAATGACTTACTTCTCTTTTACAATGTCTTGCAGTACCTTACTTGACTCTAATAAGTTTTCGGATGCCATTTGATCAGAAAACCATGAGCTTGACCAACAAATATGCCAAAAGCATATAAGCGGGTAGTTGTCATTCCATGTATCACTAAATTCCAAAACATATTTCCTAAATATCACATTGGACGCTTCGGATCTATTCTGTACCGAATCATATATCAGTTCTCTAAAAATAATCCTATAAAAATTTCTCAGACCTTCGTATTTCGTGTATGCTTGCTTTAATACCGACAGACCTTTATCTGAATTTCCTTTCATGCACTGAGCCTTCGCTACGTAATGAAGGAATTCACCATTTCTTTTATACAAGTCAGGATTTAGGGTGCGACAGTAAATTTGGAGGAATTCCACCACATCTAGTTTACCAGTTAAACTGTAATGTCTGAACAGTTGCTTCAGCAAATTGTCATGTAATAACTTTCTCATATTTAAACAATCTTTCATAATTTCTATAAGTTGTTTGTCTTTATTCTTTGATTGAAGATCACGTAAATCATTTTCAATTTCTTCAATAGTCATTTTCTTAACGTCAACCGTTTTTGAACCCTCTATTCCCATAAAATATCTCAAACTACAATCATACTTGAAATGAGGTCTGTCTTTGGATTTCTGTTTTGGAAAAGGTTCATTAGCAAATAAATCAAAACTATCTATTGTAGTTGCATAGTTTAAGGTCAATGAATATTGAACGAGTTTTTGAACGTGAAATAAAAGACGAAAATATTTACTTGATTCTCTGATGTGTTGCATTGTTGATAAAAATATTGTAAATTTTAAGGATTCTGTCAAACTTCTATCAGCTTTAAAACATAGTTTATACTTAAAATAGCATTTTAATAGTATGCCTTTTGCATCATTTTTAATTTGATCACAATTACATTATTAATAGGTTGGGATTTGTATATAAATATTTTTTAAATTGAGGTTATAGATAATATATTGGTCTTGACACTGACAGTACTAATGAGTGCTAAGATTTAAATAAATATAAATTTTTAAAATAAAAAAATATTTATATTAGTATTTTAAAACGAATGACATTTTATAAATTTGAATTATTATTATATTATATTTATGGTGTGGAAGCTAGCGACATCTACGGTCCAATAGCTGTATTATTACAAACATATAGTGCTATCTTTCATGCCAGTAAACAATAGATGGTGCGAATAACTGGTATTCTGTTGTTATTACCTCAGTGTATTGGTCAGTGACTGGTGTATTTTTGTTATATTTCATTTAATATTAAATTGAGACTGATAGAATATATATCTTTCCAAAAAACGACTAAAACTACGATAATGTGAAACTTACAAATAAAAAAAGCTGCTAGCATTCTTACTACCATTTGAACCACGCGGTCATCATTTGTACAGTAACTGTTTTGAATTTTTATTGATATATGATTGAGGTCTTAATCTTAATTTGTCTTACGTAAATAAATAATAAAAAAATACAATATCTCGGGAAAAAAGAATGTTCAAGTAATTGACATTATCGAATGCCAACGTCCATACCATGTTGAAAACACCGGTTCTCGTCTGATCACCGAAGTTAAGCAACATCGGGCGCGTTCAGTACTTGGATGGGTGACCGCCTGGGAACACCGCGTGTCGTTGGCCTTTTTTGTATTTTTTATCCAACGAAATTAATTAACTTCTCCATATTTTCAGATATATCACATATTCTCGAAGTTGTATTTATAATGTTGTTTATACGTCTCACTTCTTGTCCGAATATAAGATATACAATAAATATATTATTTACATTAAACAGGTAATAAAATATTTATTTAAATTGTGTATCTTAAATAAAATCCTTAACAATTCTATGCGTGGAACGGATTACAGATTTTATCTTCATGTCATGTAACACGTTTTTTTTTTCGGATATTAAAGGTAATCGCCGACAATCGCCTGTCGATTAACATGCTGCTATTAGTCGTTGATGCCAAGCTCACAGCGGGTGGTGACATCGAAGTTCGGACACTGGCATTACAATGCTTCGCCACGATACTGTAATAGTCCTGTTAAAGATATTTTAAGCCAATACTTAAGTGTTCCGTACGTAGAAAAAAGTCATTGTTAGTGTATCTTTATCAGTTAATTTTAGATGACATTTCTGATATACTCATTACAATAATTAATAAAACAATTTTAAATATTATTTTCGTAATGTTGTAGGTACCTATCTAATTCAACAATATTCAAATGTCAAATTAAAAAAATAGTAAACTATGTTCTATATTTTTAAAATGTTATTTTTAGAAGTTAATTTGGCATTTTTATAATTGGAGTTGTTTCTTATTTTTTAATACCATCGCTATATCCAAACGACTTGTTTTTTTTTAATCTAGAAACCTGTGCTAAAATTCAAACAGTCTTATAATTAAAATATTAAAAAAAAAATAGTATGTAGTTGTTTCGTACTTGGAGAAAAAAGTAATATAATTTATTTGAAGATAATAAAATTAATATTATCTACTATCATGTAGCAGAAATATATTGAATAACTTAGATTTAAAATTGAGTCTAAAATAAGTTAAACTGAAATTAATAAGCGAATTTTAATATAATGATTGAATGCGAACAACTCCGGGATAGCAATTGTCATGTTCTCAATTTGAGTTCAATACTCATCTTCAAAAAAAACATCATAAGGAAACCCACATGTATTGGATGAAAATCTGCAGCTTATGCATTCAACAACCCATTGGAACAGCGTGGACATAACCTCCAAACACACACACACATATCACACTCGCTTCACACAAACACCAGTACTTTTTAATAATTATTATTATTTTAGTTATCTCAAAATGAACGGAGGCCTAAGTCGAGCGGTGAGACATTTACAGGCTGTTACTGTTCATATTAAATAAACATTATATTTTCATAATCGCCATCGCCATAATAATCTCTTCACAAATGTAGAATACATATTATTAAAATACAATTACATTATCTTCCATTATTATATTAACTTAGTTAAGCTTTTGAGTGAGTGTTAACTCTACCCACACCCTTTTAACTCAATTCAGTATTAATTAATGTTGCAATTAGTCAAATTAAAATAGTATTAATACTTTCCTGGCGTTACTAAGGAATCATTAGAAGCCGAAAAATTTTAAACCACCATCATAAGCGGACAGCTCTTTTCTACAAGTGTGTTTATAGGTGGAGATCCTCGTTAGGTTGTCATGATGCAGCATCTTTTGAACGGTGTGTGCCCGCAGACAGAAAGAACTCTTTAATCGAATGAGTTATGCCTCGTTTCTACAAAAGCCGTTGACTGTTGACAATTTACTATATGAGTAAAATGTTAACTGGAATTATTGTTTAAATGTCTTTATTGTTTAAGTGGGTGTCACGAATTGATTATGTTTAAGATATACGCATTATATCTTCATTAGTGCGGGTTATTTATTTATATAATAAGTAGCTTTAATCGCGACCTTCAGCGCGTGGATTTAGTTTTGTGACAAATATTTTGTTATCTTCATGGGTTGAATTTTAAATTATAGATATAAAATGAAATAAAAATATTTTGATCCCACGGCGCACATATCAGTATTTTTGAATCTATGTTCAAATTAATTAATATTTTCTTCATGGTAAAGAAAAATCTCGTAAGGAAAATTCTGATGAAGATGTGTGAAATTTTTGAGTTAACAAGAGTGATGTGCCCAACTGTATGAGCAGCCCAACCTTATGAGCAGAGATGATATTATTATTATTTAGGTATGGCAGACCATCGTAAAATTGAAATTTGTGATCTTAATGTATTATTACTTAAAACTCATACTAACTCACATCCCCTTTTAAAGCCGTTTTTGTGTTCTGTTTTTCTTAATAATATATAGTCTTAACTATTAAATCAATAGAATTGTCTCTTCAAATAATAAGAAATCTATCGAATTCTATCCCATTTTGCTCCTATTACAGTAATGTATATATCAATGAACTTAACAGTTTATTTATAAATTAAAATGCAATTATCTTGATTCCTTTTACAGACTTGTGATAACAGCTTTATTTAATTTTGTTTAAGTCAGTTAATCTCAAAATATCTTGAAGGAAGTCCGCTTTAAGCTTAATTTCGTTTATATAATCCTCATTGTATTCAACTATTTTAATCCTTTCCGATCGTTTACAGCGCTGAAACTGTCACAATACTATTAAAGAATGGGTAAGATATTCACAATGGTCTGTCGTTATCGATAGAATCTGAAACGTTGAATGGTATCGATTATCGATCAAACAGTATGTTGTGTTACCCTCATTGTCCTGTCTACACCCCTATTGGATGAATCTAAACTAGGCGTGGATATCAAACAATGGTCTTTATTCCACGCTTGTCTAGCCGCGACATTATCCTATCTAGAGATTTTGTTACGATTATGTCTGTCTAATACCGGCGCGCGGCGAGACTCACACGCGTTGCTGGTAACTTTGAATATCTTAAGGACCTTCGGCTACGGATATATTTTTTCTTCTTTTTAGTTATTATTTTATATATTATACCTAAGGTATATCACTCAAAATAACTTATTTTGCTATAAAAACGTATACGTGAAATTTAAAATGTCGTCAGTTTAGTGTGATCAATAAGAAACATATTTTCTTTATTTATTTTCTTTATGAACGAAAATTAAACTGGAAACATTCAAATACGATTTTTTTAAAATGAAAACAGTGTTATATTTAGCAATGATATAACGTTACAAATATTCGAGAAAGTAATAGGCACTGAGATTTTATCATTCAAAAACTTCAAATAAAACATGATACTTAAATGTTAAAGAAATTATCTATCTTTTGTGAAAAATCTTCAAGGAGAATGCAAAACGGTATAACGATCGTGACGTGTCATAAATCAGAATCGATCGGACTGTCGTGTGGGACCTTAGAATAATTAATTTAGAAATGCAACACAGTACAGTACAATCACACACATTCAAAATCAAAAATGTATGATAAATACACCTACTCTCCTAGCTGCCTTAATCAAAAATGGTGTAGTTTTTAACAGACTGTGAGCCACCTGACCAAAAATTGTTTTCAATTACAAAACTAACAACAGCCTTAATACTGTCGCTTTATACAATTAATTAAGTTAAAAAATGATAAAAATATTTCTTTACATTTTACGATTCAATTTATCAAAAAATATATTGCTAAAACGACAAAAAATACTTAAATGTTTTAATTGTTTGCTTTCGATTAGTTTGAAATGAAAATATTTTTAGAATTGGATCAATAGTTCCAGCTCTAACCCATACAAACAAACAAACAAATTTATAATATTAACATCATATGTAGATAGGTTATATTATGCAGTAGTTTTTCGGACTGAAACCATTTCTAAACGAGTAGTTCGTCTAAGGTTCGTAACATCGTGAATTCTTATTATTATCTCACTGGCCATCAGGTCAATGGAAATATCACTTTTGTGGCAGATGATTTGCAGGTAACGGATATTAAACAAGATAAGTCGACTCCACTGCTTACTTTTTTATACAATAGTTAAGCGATCGGACAAGTGGGCACCCGATGACCACAACTGCCCAATACGCTGTAAGAAACATTAGACTTCCTATACGTACATGGCAAATGCGCTACAAGGAAGGTTTGGAGGTTACTTCACGATGCTTCACTGGGGTTAGGAGATAAATGTGTAACATAATATCCGACATGATGGTGACCAATTTGGATCAACTTCAACAGCAAACAACGTACCTCTGATAGTTCACAAGTGTGTCCACAGACGCAGGTGCACTCTCTGTTCCCTCACGCTTATAATTCGTTGGGACGGCAAATCAGACACTACCGAAAAGGGGCTCAGGCGCAGGACCAACGACTTTACGTACTTTCCGAGGCACGGGATCGTACAGACTTCCAACTTCCAGACCCCGGGCTGTTACTGAAAATATTTCACTAGAAAAACCAAATAACCCGGTAACCTGAATATTACAGAAAAAATAAACACTATGAATTCTATTTATTTATGTTCCAAAGTTAGTTTAAGTTACGTTTTGACTAATTATGACTATTAATTATAATATTATTAAGTGAATAATATAGTGATTCGGTGTCGGATATTCATAATTTGTCGCTTTTCTCAGTAATCGGCGACCATATAGGCTTAGTAATAACTAGACTTGTTAAATTATTATTAATGGTATATATAATTTTCTGCGCACTTGATTTTTGAGATATTGAAAGTTTTATATTCTTTTATTTGTGTAATACTCCTTGTATTACATAAATAAAATAATAATTATTAGGTTACGATTCTGTCTAGTAATTTCGATTTTTGAATATTAATAAGTTCAAAAGACTTTGTATGCTTATAATTTAAAAAAATATATTAAAATTTAATATATCAGAAACTTCTCAGCAAGAAAATGTATTTTATGTATTAATATAATAATATTATAATTCGAAAATAACTCTATCTGTCTGTCTGTTGTACCTCCACGACCAAACCAATGTGGGACATAGGTTGTATACCTAAAATGCTACAACGGAATACACCCCCTCCCCTTTAACATGCACGCGAAGCGTATTTAGAAACGTTTCGCAATTCCGGGAATTTACATTCGCTTTTACATTTGCTTTCGTTGCATCAATATAATGTTTCGTGCGCTCCACCTGTATTTTGTTTTATTATCTGTAAGTGTCAAAATCAATTTTATAAATTTGCAAATATTTTTGACACATTAGGTTTTCTAGATAAGTGCATGTGTGGATGACGGAAAATTTACGAATACACTAAGCTAAGCTAAGTGAAGTTCCGTTATATTAATCCTTGCAATACATTTAATATATAAAGTACAGTATATAAAGGAAACACTAGATTAAATCCAATTGCACCCATTATTTAAATGTATGTCTCTTAAATGATTGTTAAAGGAAAGCCGCTGAGTTTGCTAACTACGTATTTGTAAATCACATTCTTTTGTTAGATAATATATTAAACATTTTTATTTAGACAAAATACCGCATTCCATCTCGAAAGCTGAATTTTTATTACATTGAATAAATATTTTAAATTCCATGATTGATGATAATTAATCCGACAGAATTATCAAAAGATCGCAATAAATTACTGAACTCTGATACTATCTCTACATCACCGTATTTGTGCGTATAAGCGGAAATGTCTAGGTTATAAATCAACTCCTAACAAGACAACAATTAGCTAATAGCAAAGTTATGGATCAGTTCAGAGATAAAATATATTATCATTAACGATACCCTGCTGCGACGTGATGAAAGGAGATTGAAGAGGAAATGCAAAAAATCGGCAAAGCTGCTGTAGCTATTCAAAACATTTATACTCTGTGATATATTCAACAGACTAAAAATAAAATTTATTTCTTTTAAATATCGAATTATTCCAATTTTGAAAAACAAATTGCAATAAACAATATTGTTACAATATGTGAAAGGAATCCAAACGTACAATTTACATTCAAGCTTATTATTTGAAATATAATTTAAAATTATATACTCGTATTATTATTTAAATGCGAAAAAAATATATATAGGTCAAAGTAAATTGTTGTTAACTTTTAGGCAGAATAGCTGCATGCTAAAGTCAAGGGTCTTTTGTACGAATAAATAAAGATACTTTTATAAAAATGAAATATTTATTTGGAGTATTGTAAAATGGTTAATAATTCAATGTTATTGTCATCAGATACAATGATATGATAAATGACTTAGCGTTATTGTAAACGTTGTTGAGTAAAAACACTTTTTTTTATTGGCAACACTTAAACGAATTTAAAATAAAACTATTTGACTAGATTGAAAACATATAGTAACTATTACATATTTATATATAATGCACTAATATGTATAACATACATATTAGTATGTAACTTACTATTACTATATAACTTATTCTAATAATAATATGTAAGTTAAAGAGTGAGAACCCGGAAGAGATCTCTGTAGGCCTTGTCTATGAATGCTCAAGTTTTTAATTTAATTGTCATTTTTTTCGTTCCATTAGTGTAGTGTACGTAGTGTAAATAATATTAAAATGTTACTATGAGATTCACGCAACTGTCTCTATAGCACTAAAAGCTTAATAATACAGGCTCAGTTGACTAATAAAGATTGTCTATTCTAGATTACATGTGCCTAATGCTGTGAAGTGTAAACAAAGGGTTGTTGTGGTCCAATTTCAATAGAAATGCTTACAAGTCGATTAAGGTACGCAACCGATCCGAATCCGATTCCGATCTTACTTTACGACCTAAACTTTAATTTCTATCTAATCAGATACTTCCAATAACTGAGATAATAGTGTAATAAAAGAAATATTCATGGAAAAAGAGTAATGTTAATTTTGTACTCAAAGGTAATTTTAAATATGGAACTATATCAAATACCTATATAAACTTCTTTGCAATAAGACAAAGAAAAATAAAATATAATACTTGATACCCTTCTCGGCGCACGGGTAGAATAAGCGACCGCATAAAACGTTTATATAGAAGGACAAACATACAAAGACTATTTTTTTTTTTTGGCAAGGGACTTCCGCGGGTATATGGAGAATACGGTTTGGGAACGCATAAAGGACAAACTTACAATGAAAGATTCATTTTAATTTATTAAGATTATTTCATTCATGTACATCATTCTAATTTCTTAGTCCGTTTTAATCATGTTTTTTGTTTTTGGATATAATTTATATTCGTTATTTAGTTTTGAATTTTTCTTTACGTTAAGATTATAGCTAACTGAAATCTACGATCCAAATTTACAGATACGTTATATTTTATTGTAATTTTTATTATTTTGTGTGCGTTCGTAGTTGTCAGGTATAAAAATGTAGCCTAAATTTCATCGAATTCATGCAGTGGTTTGGCTATGAAAGCGTAACAGGCAGAGTTACTTTCGCATATATAACGTTAGTATAGACAGACATCATTCAAGAGATTTAAAATACGTTATAATCCTACAGAGAGACTAACCTGATTCCTATAAACTGGAATGCAGACTACAGTGACAGACACATATCAAACGTAGTGTCGGGTAAAGGTCAAACCAATGCGGTTGCGGTTGATAGCAAAGCGATACGACTCCCGTATTTGAAGATAATTGAGAATAACGGTGGATCTCCTTGTGGATAAACGAGGGCTTGATATAATATAGGCAAAATGTTTAAGCTGCAGTTTAGCGACGAATAACTTAATAAAAAAAATGGCGGAGGCAATGTTCGTCCATTTGATGTTTAGTTCTTACCACCGTCCATAGAAATTGGCGCTGTAAGAAATATTAACCGATCCTTACATCGCCAATACGCCATCAACCGTGGGAACTAAAATGGAACCCTTGTGCCAGTAGTGACACTGGCTCACTCACGATTGAGGTCTATTTAGCTGGGGAAATGTAACACATCAATTAAATATATATCAATCTAATTAAAAATGTGGAAAAGAGGAATCTCGTCTACTTTAGTTAATATTTTCTAAAAAAAATACTTGGCAATGAAAACATACAAGCACATCTTAATAATAATCAACAAAAGGAATAGATTTGTATATTTATAATAAAAAGAAAAACAAACATCGCCGAGAATAGATCTTCAGGCTATAAGAACTATGCTTTTGCATCTACGTAAATGTTACAAGACAAGAGATGCCATCGAATCTATGAGCTGATCTTAAGCATTATTTTATGTCTTCGTTCTTCTAAATCGTCATTAACACGTAACTACCAGATACTTTATATTGTTGCGTTCCAGCTCGAAGGGTGAGTGAGTATAATTACAGGCACAAGAGTCATAAGAATTTAGCTACCGAGGTTGGCACGTGGTTGTTTAAAAAAAAATGATTGAAAATGAAACCTTCATGATCAAAAAAGACCCGATGTGTACTGACTTGTAAACTTACATTCTAGTAAAATGGCCAACTATTGTACGAGGTGTTACTTTATACTCAAGACAGATTTAGATATGTTCCACTACATATTGACTAGACCTTGCTCCTGTCAGATACTTCATCAACTTTAATTATATTAGCTATACGTCTACTTCATTCGAATTTAAAATAAAGAAAATCGCACGTCACCACTGTTATATATTTGGAATTGGAATATAAAAAAAAGTATTCAAATTATAGATATGTAAATTTTATATTTAATGAATAGCGGTATAAATCAATATATAAACAAATCAGAAAGCTGGAATCATAAAATGACAAACATTTCTGTACTCGATTGGAAAACGTTAAATTAAAGTCATAACCATTAAGTACTATGTAGTTTCTTATCTAGAAAACGCGAATCGTAGCTTGAATTGAATTGCCAATTAAATGAATCAGTTATAAGATCATCGTCGCAAATAGTTCTCGAATTGATTGCTTAAATTATCAATGGTCATTACTTACATTATCACTGATTTGGTTAACACGTCACCGCATGATAGGTCCCAAAGGCGCCGAACGCATAAATTGTTTAAGAAAACAGACCGCCCACAATGGCGTGGCCGACTTATTAGTTAGTAAAATGTTGCTTTTTAAACTCTAAATATACCTAGTATTTATCTTATCTTCTTCTTCGAGTATATATAAAACTTCATTCGGTTTGTGTCGGAAGGACAAATGGTCTCCTTATTGGTAAGTCACCATCGCCTGGGGATATTGGTGCTATAAAAAATATTAACCATACCTTACATCGAAATCAAAAGTCAGTTTAACAGAAAAAACTACTGAGTTTCTTGCCTGTTCTCAGTGAAATAGACATTTCGATCTGTTAGCTGCACTTAGATCAATAATTATATACTAGTGGGTCTCCCGCGAAATTTCACGTTTATTCAAAATATTTTTTAGGAATTTCGAAACCTATGACAGGTTTTGTTTTGATTTCATTTCATTGTAAACAGCAAGTCACACATTTGGCGCCAAAATGATAAAACCTCTTTTGAATGATTTTTTTAATATCTAATAGTATATATTAATTCAGTTAGTATCGGAGTTTGTCGAAAACAATTTACTTTAATTTTATTTACGTTTTTCATTTTTTTCTTATACATCCATAGCGCCAGTATTTTTTTTATAATTTTTTTTTTTGTTAAATGGTATCAATTTAGTCAAGTCAACAAGAATTATCTTTATTTTTCTGCACATCTACGGCTGGAGTTCTTCAAAATGAGACCATAACCGATTTTTTATGTGCAGCTATCGCCCCATAATACCTGGGACAAAAATCGGCTTACGCTATTAATATATAAGATTCGCAATGTGACATTTTTGAAGTGCACGAAAATTATAGTATTAATAGTACAGGTATGAATGAAATTGTCGTTATTAATATCGTTAACGTTTTTTCTATTTAATAGATCGGAATGGGAAGAAATTTATTGGCCTGGATATTCTTGTCTATTGTTCCTATCAGGCATCAGAAAATATGAAGCATCGAAAATTTTAGGAAGAAAGAGTTCTACGAATAGGTGAACATACTTTCCACAAGGTGCAATGAGGTCGACTGCGTGAGAAGTTTTACTTCCTGCAGTGTCAGCGTCTGTGGATCGAGCCTGTGAACGTGAACCTGATCTTGTGGCCTATTTATTATTATGGTAATATCTTCAAAATGTAAGGCGTTAATATAGGAAAAATATTTAAATTTTTCGAATTAAAAAGAACTAAATAGGACATCTTATTGGCGCAGCGCCTTCCTTTAGGATGGTTAAGACCTGTTGCGTTTCTGCAGTTAATTTATATTGTCGAACAATTGTGCTGCTTGTATGAAGGTTGTTTATGATGCGGCGATATCAAAGACCGAGATAAGTTAACCATATTCAATTGATTGACAGTGACGAAAATAACCATGCAATCATCCTGATGCATTTAACCAAAATAACTACTAAAATCATTGTTAACGTTATAACTTTTGAATTTCGAATTTCTATGATTTAATATTTGGTAACCAAAATGGCCATATTCAGATATTTCACCGGACGTTTTGTCCTCGGAGAGTGTATAGTGTGATTGTGTGCTTTTTATTCGTGTACGAGTTCTTGAATGTTTTGCACCTCACAAACAAACAAACATCTTGCAAACAAAATCTTGCGTACCAGTTATCGCCCGCGGCTATGCTCGCGCTTTAGTAGTTAGATGCTAGTTGTTAGGTTTAAAATGGAGCATATGTCCTTCCTTAGAGTTCAAGCTTGCTTCGTACCCTTTTTCATCAAATTCGGTTTAGTTGTTTGGCCACGAAATCGTAACAGACAGACAGACAGACATACAGGCAGAGATACTTTCGTATTTACGATATTATTATATGCATTATCGACTTTAAAACAATTACTTCAATGGCGATTTATGTCAAACGTTCGACACTAATCACTACAATAAATCATTACGCACAAAATTTATAAAATGTGCTATCAAAATATTTATTTAATTGTACCTCTTCTTACTTTAAATTACTTTACAATTTGATTTAAGTTTGCTACAAGTCAACTAAGTACAGTTTACGACAAATAATTTGTAACTTTGTATATAGTTTACAGCATTTATTTATTATTTTCAATTAAGTCCAAACAAAGAATGTTAATATTTCATATAAACTATACGCAGTTCATATTTTCACCTGATATAAGCGCCTTGTCAAGGGCCATCGACGGGAATACTTTAGCGGCGGTGGTAGCTATAAAGTAAGATGTATTACGACTAGCTGAATAGCATGACTTGGTCTTCCCCTAGATATTTTTGGCGGAAAAGATATAAAAAAATGTAGTTTTTTTTTCAAATATGGTTTTGATACTTATTTGATAATAAAATAAGTTGTCATATTTGAACACCTACTTGGCCAATCATTGAATTTAAACTGATAAGCTAAGCTGTCAGTAGTTATATTTAAAAAATATAAGATAATAATAAATTAAATAAAGTATATATAATATTAATCTCTAATAAGTACAATTTAGATTTAAAAAATAAATAAAAATAAAAGTCAAAATATATTAAATATATAAAATTAAAATGTGAGTTACATTTATGTACAGACAATTTTATTTTATTCTGTTCATAGTATCCGAACCTTTCCTACGAATAGACAATGAACAATGCAAGATGGCCGCGGGAGACAATAGAACGCGCCCTAAGCGCATACGATAAGTCAGATTCGCTAAGAAATCCTGTTGGATTTCTGAACGGAATATTTTAAGGAACATTTCTATAGAATTTTAATCGAATTTAAATTTGCATATTTAACATTCTTCGTGTGTTTTAGTTCTAATGAAAATATCGTATTCTGTTATTTGAGCTTTTACAATAGTAATAGAATCTTGATTTTATAAATAAGTCGTAGTGGTTCATCAATTCGAGATTTATTTATACTTTTTTCATGTCGTAACATTATGTTTTGGATTCATCCAATTATTCGGGATTCCCCAGTAGCACAGAGGAGCATGATATTTCTAGGCTTAACTTAATAGTTCATAAATATTATTTGAGATTTTTGGCTATTTTGCTGACTTAAAAAAAAGCAGAAGGTATCCCATATCAGATATCTTATTGTATATCTAACGCGCAGGGTATACGTTAACACAAATCGTTTAGCACGGGGCACTAAATACTTAAAGAAGTAACCCATTAATGGTTGAGTTAAAATGATCCTTTTTAAGGGAATATTCTTTTTTTTTTATAAGTGCGCTGTATATACACGCACTTGTTATTGCTGACTCTAAGTATATAGATAGAGTACTACTGTATCTAGGTACTAGGAATTAATGTAAAATGAGCTTTTTCGGTGAGTATAAGAAATTATCTTTACTAGTATTTTTTCAAAAGCAACGCGTTTTATTCCCGACTGGACTATTACACAAGGTGTTCTCTATAAAAATAATGTAAATAACAGCATTGAAATATCCCAATGCTGGGCTAAACAAACTTCGGTTAAGATTTACGTTATTTAACCTTATTTAAATTTAACGTTATTTAGCTATGTCGACACAAATTCCCTAATTCTAGTTGATTCGGAATCAGATATCCTCTTACTAAAACACAAAAAATTGCAGTTAAATTGCATCCTGCCTTAATATAATTGTTGGTAATACTAATGTTATTTATAGTACTGTATTAATATTCAAGGTTTCATACAGCTATGATGTGGTACCAAATACCCTATGTGGTATTGAACGAGTATCTAGCAGACAATTTCATATCAAATTACATTCATAGTACACACGTTGAGTAACAGGAAGATGGAGGTTATTTATAAAGCTGCGTCTTCACAAATGGAAAATTGGATACTTTTTTGCTGTCAACACGCGTACGTGACAGAAAATTGTGTAATTAACTTGAGTTATTTTGAAAAGTAAAGTACTTACGCTCAATGTACTTCAAATAAACATCAGTAAGCAAAGTTCAGCCTTTATTGTAAACTTTGCTTTACAAAAATAATACAGTATTATAAAAAAAAAAAAAAACAAATTAGGTACATATTTAATTATTTTTAAAGCTTTTTATTTTTTTAAATTTGTTTTTATTAAATAGTGCGGGGAAATGGGTCACCTGATGGTAAGTGGTCACCACCGCTCAGACATTAGCATCGTCAATCTTGGAAAAAGTTATTATATTGTACCGATTTTTGGCTGTACATTGGCTCACTCAAACTTCACACCAGAACACAAAAATACATTGCTGCTAGGCGATTGAGTGATATCTACCCATACAAATTCTTATTTAATTGAAGTTGTTTAGTGCCAAGAGTATGGCCCAAGTCAGGAAATTTCCACAAAATTTTATCTACACAGGTAATGATACTCAGAGTTAAATGAAATCTTGTAAAAATTATAAAATCTATCACGTGGCTTCCGCGTGTACACACACATATGTACATCATTCACACACTCATGTAAATATACAATATTGACAACGACGTCTTCCACGAGTAACATTAAGTCGTGTTTCCACTGAAATACGAGTAGTTGGTTATTTATGTCCGTAGAATTCCTTGCAATTCTGCAAAAAGTCACCGACGATTACACAACAATGCAATAATAATTTTGATACCAACTTATAGAACTTTACTTGGTGGTAGGTCTTTTGTGCAAGACCGCATGAGTAAGCACCACTTGCTCATCAGATATTTTACCAGCGAACAGCAATACTTAGCGTTGTTGTGTTACGATTTGAAGGGTGAGTGAGCCAATTTAACTACAGTCACAAGGGACGATGTAGGAAATGATTAATATTTCTAGTAGATCTATTAAAAAAAACACAAATTGAACTTGTAATTTTCGAAAATGTAATTCGGAATTATGTTCAATATATATAATTTATATATTACGTTCATTTATACGCAGGAACCACGTGATTTATTTTTTCCAGAACTATCTTCAAAGTATTCTTTTCTAATTCAATCTTTCGCCCGAATAATGTATATCGTTAATTATCCACAAATAAAATTCGTTGCAAATATATTTCTATAATTAAAACGCTGAAGTCACGTGACTAGATAAAATACGACTCGCAGGTAATTTAATAGTCGTCCTCGCTTCCTCGTATCCATTATATTACACGACATACATTGTAGACCGTTGGTCACAATAAATTTTAATAACCGATGTTTTATTGAGATTAATTGTATGCAAAAAATACACACGCATTAAGACGTCGTTCGCTTGTAAAAACTTTATACATTTCGGGGTACAAATGAATCGAATTTAGGACGGTCACGATTAGTTACGTGCCTACAGATATTTTGTATAAGTAACTGTACGAGTGAGTTCAATTAAGTCACAAATAAAGTCCCAAGATAGAAATCAAATAATGGATAACTTTAAAATGACAATTATAAAGGCGGGACCACACTTGGTCAGCACTTGGTCGTATCGCGTAGATATATTGCCTATGTTTGACCAAGTATGTAGTGTATACGCAGATATTATAAACGACATCTTCATATAAGACAGAAAAATCTAGAATTATCTCAAACATTCTCAATGATATGATTAGTTACAAAATAATAAGTTCTAGTGTCGAATGTCCGGTCGACCGGACAAGTAAACCAAAACACATTTTTGCTATTGTCATATTTAAGCAAATTTAATTAATTAAATTTATTCCACCAGGGCCGGATCTACCATATGGCTTTTTGGGCTTCAGCCCAGGGCCCCTTGGATTCAAGGAGGCCCCAGCTAAGTCAAGTCAAAGACAAAAATAGACGATAATGCGAAAGAATCCATAACTTCATTAAATTAAACAGGTCGTATGGTTTCAAGTCTACGTTCAGATATGTCGTAGATGGGCCCCTAAGTAGTGTTAGCCCAGGGCCCTCTAAACTTAGGTTCACATTTGTAAATATTTAAGGACTTAATATTAATAAATCTAATGTAAATAAATTATTTTGTTTATTAAATAGTTTTTCTACATATTGCCGTGTTCGGTTAGTTCCGATAGTTTACTCAATGGTAGTAATTTGTGCAAGCCTTATGGATGGGTACCATCAATGCACCAGATACTTTACCTCGAAACAGCAATAAATTAAGTATTGCTGTTTTGTTGTGTTTCGATTTGAAGGTTGAGTGATCCAGTGTAGCTACAGTCTACAGTCGCAATAGTATTAACATCTTAAATTCCGCTTATTTATTAAATAAAAAAAAAAAACGAATCTACAATTGATATTATATTGGACTAGTTTGGAATCGATTTTATCACATCTCGATATATTTTTTTACCCTTCGCGTACCTATGTGATAAAAAAACTTTATCAACATAGATCCGTGTAAACATACATATACAAAAACACGTGTACTTCATTACATAGTATAAAACAAAGTCGCTTACCGCCGTCTGTCGCTATATATGCTAATATCTTTAAAATTACATAACGGATTTTGAAGCGGTTTATTTTAATAGATTGATTGATTCAAGAGGAAGGTTTATATGTATAATAAATGCACAATTTAGTAGAGAAACGCTGATAATTTGAGAAGTTTCTACAGTGATGTCGTAAATAAACACATTTTTGCGCTTTCATTGCAAACACTGGCTGAACCCTACGAAATAGACCAAAATAATGTACTACAGTATTGTACACCTTAAAAAGGTCTTAAATACCTTGTGCATTTTATATAGATCAATATGGCCCATAGCGGTTTGTATTGCCTATGTCTGAGAAATTGTGAATGTTGTAAGACATTCTGTAGTATATTTAGTATTAGCATTACACACGTACAAAGCCGGGGCGGGTCGCTAGTATATATATAAAAACGACAGAGTCAAAGTTTTTCTAAAGTCGTACCAACAATTACAACTGCTTCAAAATTCTCAAACAGCAAATGAAGTGCAGCTTTAAAAATACTCCCATGAAATAACAAGTTTTGTAACATTTAAAAATGTTTGTAAATTAAATCTAAACACGAGCCAAGTTATCTAAGTTTATCAAAATATTTTATTTCGATTAACGAAGATATAATTTATATAGAAAAAAATCTTTAAAACTTCTGCAAACTATTTGGAGATTCGAATACTTACATATTTGGATGTCAGCTTCGGTTACTAAACTTAGCTGAACTAATCGTGTCGAGAATTCAGTAATGAGTTTGTTAAATGATATTAGATATTGTATTACTTTTCGCCGTGTTAACCTCTTTGGTGCCTTCTTGGGTTACCTGAGCGTTTCTTTAGATCTTTTCCTTATTTAGCTTTTCATTCATTACGATTGAAATACTATGATAAATTATGCGTCCTTCAACAATATAACAAATTAATATAGTAAAATGTTATTCATGTTCGTGGACTATTTTACTAATGATTTAACCTGCGAGTCTCCAAAATTAATATGTTACATAATACTGTATGTTGTTGGTTTTCTGAAGACTTGCGATTATTTGTCACGATTATATTGTTGTTAATTTTTTTTTTGGTTTTGTCGTTGTGTTGTTTTTAAAAATACGAAGTTATTGTTTTTTTTATTGAGAATAGAAATCTACCGGGTCACCAAATGTTACGAAAAAAAGAGTACAAGTCTGTTAAATTCATTTTTAATAAGTGGTTTATGTTTTGATTCATCAAACATTAATCAAAGTCGAATTTGAGTCTAACGTTTCATATTCACCGTAACTTTTCAAAATAAAACTGAAAAATCTAATTATTGTCGCGTACCGTGTCAGGTCATGTACATGTACTACCGACCGAGTTGCACGCGCTATTTTTTTTTATAAAGGCATCTGAGGTGCTGAGTTTTTTGGTAGTTCTTTTAGCAGAATCGACATTCCGAATCGGTGATCTAAACGACTTAAAAAACTCGTTTAAGTTTGTTTGTATAAAAACCTCCCTAGATCAGCATAATACTTAATTAATTTAGCTAGCTATATAATATAATAACATTTACTTTTTTTATAATCATAAGGATTAATACCTACAAATATAAAGCATTAAAAAAAATTAAGAAGGTTTATTTGCAAATAATCCGCATATTTTAAAGTGGTCACCCTTCGCCATAGACTTGTGTATTCTAAGATGTCTAAATTACAATGTTCAGTTATCATATCAATATCTAGATTTTATTACATGCACTACATCGGCTCACTCAGTGTTGAAGTTTGACGGTTGATAAATTGATTATTTGTGAAATCCATCCAAATAGACTATATGTCTACCACCAAGCAGGGCTTGTACATTTTAAATATCAAATCAAAGTTTCTATAAAAGAATCAATGAATTATATTAATAGTTAATGAGGTAATGTTTATTCTCAATTGATGTATAAAATATAAATAATCTTGCATAGAAAAATTGCTGTATATTATTTTAATATTATATACATATAGATATCTAATAATCGCGTCAGATACTGACTTAAGACGATACAGGCGCATGCTCGAACCCACGCGCGGAAAAATATTGCGAATGGCTACACTGAGCGATTGATCTTACCGCGCGAAAAGCGAGCATGCACACACAGATGAGTTTTTTTTTGTCCACTTTAATTATCTCGTGAACTAATCGTTCTCACTTATTTCATTTATTATTTAAGTGTATTGTTTTATTGGCAATGAAAATTTATTTCCGCTGCACTTCGCCCGAAGTACGCCCAGCTCCTTATCCATCTTTTAATTTATCTCTGTCTGTTGACGGACGAAAACGATATTATGATATTATGAACGATCAAACGCAAGGGAATCCTATATTCCCTTACTCGTATAAGCCGTTTAAGCTGATGGAACGGCAATTAAACACGACCGGACAGAGCTCAAGATAACTTGTCTTTAGATATAATTTAACTTTATTTTACAAAGTTCCACCCACTACTGCCAAACAGCGATACTTTGTATTGCCTTGTTCCGGTTTTGAGGGTGAATGATCCAGTTTGATTGAAGGCACAGGGGCCTTAACATCATAGTTGCGATTGTTAACACTGTGGTGTAATATTTCTTATAGCGACAATGTCTAGGAAAATAACGACCTCTCAACATCAGGCTATATATCCGAATATCTGTCTCATTTCCAATCGATGCCTCATCTGCAATCGCACAAACTGAGCACTTAACCAATGAGGCAGTTGTAATTTATGCTCACCTTCATAATTAGTTTAATACTTTTATTAATTTTATCTAATTAATACTTATCTCTAAAATTTTTTTATGTGACATACTTCAACGTCACTTTGAAACATCAATAAAAAAAAAATCATAAGAAATCTGTAGTCGCTTAGTAAAACTTCAAAGTGCTTTTTAAAGAACTTCTTAATTAAGTTTACTAGAAAAATGTTGCGAGTACATATGTATGTATATTTCTTCGTACATGTGCGTCACTGAACTCCTAAACGACTCTACGAATTTTGATGTTCTTTTTGTAGATGGGAGGGTTGCCGTTTGGTTGAAAAAAAAATTACAGCCGTATGAAGTCAGAACGGGCAGCAAGTATATAGAATAAAAAAAAAATTTGCTCGTGAATTTAATATTTAGTCAAATATAAACACTTACACTTGAATTTCACTTAAACTCCATCGGTAGAAATAACTTACAAGACAGACGAACTGTCAGGCAATTTTAACATACCATCCTTTGATATTGTTTATACACAGATTGAGTGTGTGTTTAAAATGTTATAATGAGCAATTATTATAATCTAATTGTCGGCCCTAACTTCGCCCGCGTTTGTGGGATAATGGACAGTTGTTATAAAGTAGTAATACTACCTACTTGGAGTTCAAGCTTGCTTCATACCCAAAGCGTGACAGACAGAAAAACAGATTTACTTTCGCATTTACTAGTATTAGTATAATAAATACACCAGTACACAGAATATTTATTTATTATTTGTTTTATTTTATAAATATTATAGTTCTGAAGTTAAATATTCAATTCACAAAAATCAGCTATTTCATTCCATGCGCGACTCTCTTTTTTATTTTTAATAATTCTTTTGCGCGGGAAAACATCTTGTATTATATTGTAAAGCCATACAAATGACGTTCTGAAATCGATTATACTTTTATGAAATCAGATACAATAACAAAATATGAGTTTATTAAATATATAATTATAATATAAATGTAACTACATAAATAAGTATTTCTAACAAGTATAAGTATAGTATTAGTATAGATGTGACATATCACTTTCGCACAATTCACAATCGTGTCCTACGGCGAGTTTCGACTTTATTCTCATAGAATAGTTCAACTAAATAAGAAATCAAGCTCGTCATAACGTGTCAATTGACAGACAGTCGTCATTATTACAAGATACTCATAGAACGAGTTAATCAAATGCTGTTGACATTTCATTTACATATAACGTGATAAAAACTGATAACTAAATTTGAATATTATTTAATGGATTCATGAGCCAACATAGCTCAGTATTTAGAAATTACAAACAGTATTCACAAAGAAAAAAATGTTATTAAAAAAATCCCCAGCGAATTAAGACAGTGACAAAAATAGTTTAAATATTATTATATAAAAAACTATTCACTAGAATGAGACAGAGCGTAAAAGAAAGAGAGGGAACGGTCATCTGGATGCGTAATGCTTTTTCCTCACGTGTCAATTTATGATGGTTCACTCTATTGTAAGTTGCGTAAAAGAACTTAGTTCCAATAAAAAATAACGAATTCCGCTTATTATAACATGGTATTTTTATATGAAATTGATAGGCGGACGAGCAACGGGCCACCTGATGGTAAGTGGTCACAACCGCCCATAGACAATGGTGCAGTAAGAAATCTTAACCATACTTACGTCGCCAGTGCGCTACCAACCTTCAAACTGGAACACAAAAATACTGGCTACTGCTCTTTGATGGTAGAATATCTGATGAGTGGGTTGTACCTACCCAGACGGGCTAGGACAAAGCCCTAACAAAACATGGTAAGTCACACTAGAAATACTTGCACAGACTATTTCTAATTGCAAAAACCATTCATGTTTACAACAAGTCATTTACCGATGTATGATAGAAAATAGAGCATCAATAATTAAAAGAATTAAAAAAAAAACTTTTGAAATAAGAACCGACATGACCCAGTGGAATCTTAATCGAAGATTACAGGTTAGAATTTGGGAAAGCTTTCATTTGTGTTCATATTCCAAATAATGTTTTGTAGTTGAATAAATTCGTATTATGTAAAAATAAAACGAGATAAAATACTCTATTATTAAATCTACATTTATATATTTACAGAGAATAAAATAAATAAAATAAAATAAAATAAAATAGCCTTTAATGCTGCTTCTTTTTACAATAAATTGATAAATGCCTACTTGTTAAAAACTAAATATATATTCTAATTCTAATTTATATTAAAGTGATCGGCAACTGGTTGCTTTAGTTGAACAGCTTGTCTGTCGACAAAGGCCTCCTCCAAAGATTTCCACGTATTCCTGTCTCTTGCTAATCGGCTCCATATTGGGCCAGCTATTTTCCGCAAGTCATCTTCCCATCTTTTGTTTTGTCTGCCTCTACTTCTTTTTCCATCCCTTGGATACCATTCTGTTACTATCCTACTCCATTTTTCTATATTTTCTCTCGACATATGCCCCGTCCAACGCCATTTGAGCTGTCTGTAGGCTGTGTGTGCATTTTTAAATTTGGTCTTTTTCTTAATTATTTGTAGTTTTACTCTATCCCTCCTTTTTATACCCAAGATGCTCCTTTCCATCGAATTTTGGCACACTTTTAATTTATTTTCTTGTAAGTCTGTTAACGCCCATGTCTGGCACCCGTATAGTAAGCATGGTATAATACATATTTCGTATACTTTCTTCTTTGCTGTCATTGGCATATCTTTATCCATAAATATTTCCTTAAGAGACCAAAACTTTTTCCAAGTATTAGTTATTCTTCGTTCTATTTCTTTATTCATGCTGCCATCTATAGATATAAGTTGACCCAAGTATATATATTCATTTACATATTCTATTTGTTCGTTATTTACTAAAATCAGTTCGTTGGGTACTGCCTGTTGGGAATTCGTCATAATTTTGGTTTTCGTTAGGTTCATTGTCAGGCCGGCCTTTGAGCTTTCGTCGGATAATTGCTGTAACATTATTTCCAGAGTTCTTGCATTCTCTGAAAATACAATCAAATCGTCTGCGAAGCGTAGGTGGCTGAGATTTTTGCCATTTATATTGAGGCCATTTTTAGTCCAGTACAGATTTCTGAAAATCATTTCCAGCACCGCTGAAAATATTTTAGGTGATATCGGATCTCCTTGGCGTACACCTCTTTTAATAGGAAATTCACTACCTGCAGATTCAAGTTTAACTTTTGCTGTACTCGCTGTGTATACATTTTTAATTATTCGTATGTATTTTTCTTGAACCCCTTGCCTGTTCAGAGCGTCCCATATATAGTTGTGTTCCAATGTATCGAACGCTTTGTTGAAGTCTACAAACCCTATGTAATATGTTTTATTGTATTCACTATATTTTTGTAGAATTTGTCTGAGAGTGTGTATGTGATCTATAGTAGAGAATTTACTTCGGAAACCAGCTTGTTCCTTAGGTTGGTTTTCATCCAATGTATTGGTGATTCTGCTTAGTATGATTTTTGAAAATATTTTATAAATATTGGACATTAAGCTGATCGGCCTATAGTTTCCTATATCGCCCTTGTCTCCCTTCTTATGCAGCAATATGATTGTTGATTTGGTCCAATCTTCCGGGATGGTTTCCGTTTCGAGGATTTCATTGAACAAATCTGTAAGTCTAGGGGCCATCACTGGTAAAGTAATTTTTAATAGCTCGTTTGTGATTAAATCTGATCCAGGTGCCTTATCTAGTTTTTGGGATTCGATAGATTTTATTGTTTCTTCCTTTAGAATTGGCTCAATTTCCTCTTTATTTTCTGAGTTATATTCCTCTATAACTTGTTCACTTTTACGACTTTGGTATAGTTTTTTGTAGTAGTCCGTTGCAATTCCTAGTATTTCTGATCTTTTACTGGTCTTTCCCCTGTCTTTATTTTTCATATTTGAAATCCAGTCCTTTTTGTAGTTTAATTCTTTTATTGCCTTCTTTATTCCTCCTGTTTTTTCTATATGTTTTCTTAACGTTTTTAACCGTTTTGCTTTTCGTTCTTTCCTGAGTTGTTTACTAATTTCCTTACTTATTTCTGCTATCTTTTGAGAATTATTATTATTATTTTTTTTTCCTTGTTGTATAAGTTCTTTCCGTTCTTGTAATAATTGCTTGCTTTTCGATGTTATTTCTATTCTACTAATCATATTTACTTTTTTAGTTTCTAACTTTAATTGTTGGAGTAGATTGGTGTATTTTTCTTGAGTCGATACATATTCGTTTTCTTTTTCCCCACTTTTCAAGGATATGTCGAGGTTGGTCAGAAGTAAATCAGTATCACCGGTGCATTCAATGGCTTTAAAACTGTTGTGGAATTTTCGTGCTCTTTTAGCACGTGACCCTGATAATTTTGCTCGAACTAATCTATGATCTGAGTTGAAATTGAAATCGTTTATGACAGATAGATCCTTAAAAGCTTTTACATTGTTAGACATTATATAGTCGATCTCGTTTTTATACCGGCCATTAGGAGAGATCCAAGTCCATTTCTTTGTTGTTTTCTTTTTGTAAAAACTGTTTAGGATGCTTAGTTTATTTACAATAGCAAAAGATACTACCCGAGATCCGTTACTACTTCTATTGCCAAATCCATGAATTCCTATGGTATATTCTTCTCCATTCTTCTGTTTGCCAATCTGTCCGTTAAAGTCTCCCATAACTATTACGTTTTTATGTGTATTTGCAATGGTTGATTGTAGATCTTCGTAGAATTTTTCGACTTTTGTTAAATCTTCTTTTCTGTTTGGTTCGGTAGGCGAATACGCCTGAATTATAGACCATAATTGTTCTTCCTCTCCATCTACAGGTAATTTAATATTGAGAAGTGCTATCCGTTCTGAGATTCCTTTGAGTTCTTGTATGTTTTTGGCAAGATTTCTTTTGACCAGGAATCCGACTCCGTATAAACCGGGCGTTTCTCCAATATGGTGCAGTATGTATTTTCCATGGTCCTCTATTTTTTCTCCAAATCTCCTCACTTCACTAATACCAATTATGTCCCATTTTATTTCGTCCAACGCTAATTCTAGTTCTTGTAGTTTTTCCGTGGTTCCTAGTGATCGACAGTTTAAAGTCGCTATATGTATATCATTATATCGTATTCTCTTTTTATTTTCTATCTTTAGAGGGTCTTGGTCATTTTCCCCCACGAGGACCAGTCGGCTTGGGGGAGTTTGGTGGTTTCTAATTAAATGGTTTTCTGTATTAAGTAGTTGTGTTTTCCGGTTGCCGATAGCTAATTGTTATTGCCTATTATTATCCGCCGTATAGGAAGAGAGAGAGTTGGATCTGCCTCTCATGACATCAAAAGCGTTACGCCTATTGTCTTGTGATGGCATCCAGGTTTGTTTCTTAACTTTTGTATTGTCTCGCGGCGATGAAGATATTTCTCTTTTTCTTTTTTCCTTGGTTGTATTATTTTCCTTTACCACAAGCTTGTCGTATTTCAGATATGCGAAATTTCCTTTATTTCTTTCTTCATTCAGTCTAGTTTGTAACAATTTTCTCTTTTCCAAAACTTCTTTAGTATAATCCTCTGTAACATATATATCTTTGAGATTCTTTCGGACTTTCATTATTTCATTTTTCTTCCATGCATTAACAAAGGAGAGCAGAACCGGTCTCGGCTTTACACCTGGGCTTCTCTTACCGATGCGATAAATGTTGTTTATTTCAAAAGCCTCAACGTTTATATTAATGTCTTTATTGAATATTTTCTTCACCTTTTGTATTAGCCCAGACGTATGTTCTTCTTCCTCTTTTAGTCCAAAAATAATAATGTTGTTTTGCTTCTTATCTCTTTTCAAATACTCAATCTCATTTTCAAGTTTATTTATTTTTATCTTTAAATCTTTGTTTTCTTCTATAATAGGTTTTATTTTTTCTTCCATTTTCTCCATAATTGAATTTGTTATAGACTCTTTCAACTCAACGGTCTGTTTCTGCATTTCGATTTTCATTTTATCAAACAAAATTTGAAATTGATCATCCATGTTTAAGTTTTAACTTGTTTTCGTAAAATGGAATGCAGCCGTCGAAAGGTAACTTTTAAGCTGGCAACACCGATTCGATGAACGTCATAGACAATATCAACCTGACAGTATTGCTATGACGTATGTATGATGTTTCTATTAATACTGTGTGTAAAAAATCTACCCTCAATACGGTAACCGTTGGTTTCTTACTTTGATGTTTTGTTGTGATATGTTCTATTTTCACGTTAATCACGCCAGAGTCAATATTTACACAAATCCACTGCACTTATAGTTATGTTTTTCAATACTCGCTGTGTCCGATAATCCGTAAATGTTTTTTAATTACAATAAGTTTGGGGACTACACTACAACTGTGTTTACGCTTCGAGCACCGGAACCGGAAAACCATTATACAGAGAATAAATACATTTAAATGTTTTAATAGTCTTCAAACAGGTGTAAAAATCTCATTTGAGTATTTACGTTCAGGTGAATTCCATCACATAAACAAATTCTATGTTTACGAACTTATGAGATTACAAATTCCTCATTATAAAGCGGTGTAATTTTACAATGTGCTACGTCAGTAACAATACGGTGGACAGCCGTGAAATTTGTAGCGATTCTATTGCTTTGTATAAATGAAGTATAAAAAAAAAACTAGAGTTACATGACATACAAAATATGAAAAAATACGACAATATACTTTTAAGAATATTCAAAGTTAGCTGACTTAATTCGTTCGATTATATATTTTCTCATTTTTATTCTGAAGTCGAAATGACCTGACGCTCAATGGGACACGCCATACTCAATCGATATTTGCGAGTTCGAACCCATGCAACAAAATTAAATTTTCATGTGCTTAGTATGTATTTATAACCCTTATTTTAATACTCGATAGCGAAGGAAGACCTCGTTCCATCCCATGTAGATCCATCAACCCGAATTGGATAAGTGTGGAGAAGCCTTAATCCAGCAGTGGGGCATTTACAGACTGTTACTTCAAATAATCATAAAGAAAAGTGTGGATATATTATAAGTATAATATATTTTATTTTCTATGCTATAGGTAAGATTACGTCCACATCAGTTCAATGAAATGATAAACTCGCAATAGCATTGAATGATGACATTCAAATCAATCGGATAAGCTTTCTTGAGACCAAATTGAATGCCTTTTCAATATGATTTATTGACAGATAAGAGGAAAATTGTTCACTTCGAATTGACGTGACTAAATTACATTTAACTAGGATGAATGACACTAGACTTTGAACATTAACTTAATTGAAAAAATATATCTTTTGTCAGTTTTTTTTTATAAATTATTTATTCTTCGGGGTGTCGTTGTTTTTTAATTCTTTTAGTAAATAAAATAATTATAGTTATATATCACAAATTACTTGAACAACGAATGCCAAGAACTTGGAACGTATCCAAATACAATTAACATCAGAACATAATCCTGACGTCGCACTAAGAAATGGGAGCTCGATTGCAAACAGAACATTAAGAAAAAGATAGATAACATTTCTCAGTACTCGTAATTCACATTCGATTTATACATCTAAAACTTTTATCTATTTGAAAGCAGTTTTCAGTCAACTGAATATATGGAACGAAAACATATACTGTCGTATAAAGAAGTAAATAGTAGTACGCATCTGAGACCATATTATACAGTTCATAGTCATACCGATGTCCCATTCCAAGTACTCCATAGTCGACAACATCTCGCGTTCGTGGTCGGACGTGCCGCTCGACACCACGAGGTCCTTATCACGCGGCTTTCGCACTTGACTACAGAGACTAACAAAAACTGTTCGTGAACAAAAAATATAACTAAACATTATTCATTCAACTTAATTGAAATTCCGTTGTTTGTGAATGAGTGAATGATTTTCAGTGATCCGTGATTTTTGAGGTCAGTATCTGATAAGGAAAATTTGCGGGAATTTTGTTACGTTTTTTTTTATATATTGAATGATTTTACGTATCGATTATTCAATTGACAGTAATTTAATTAACCGGATACGTAGTTCAATGAGCTAACCTTAAACTAGCCCGCACATTAATTTGAATAAACTGTCGTAACTAATAGTTTTGGGACAATGCTAATGTATTACGAAAGAAGCGCTTATTTTCGTTTTCACGTCGTTTGTAAATCATTTTCATAACTTTAATGTTTTTATATAGTTTGATAGATTTTTTTTTTAATTATAACATGTTTGGAAAATTGGGACATAAGTTTTTCCAAGTCATTTTATGCAATTTTTAATGTTTTACGTATTACGATGATTTTGATTAATTGATTTTATGTATATGCATCTACTGTTTAAGCTATTAATATTAAATAAAGGTTCTTAATGTATTCAATTTTTTTGTATACAAAATATATTAATATTATATTACTTATACGTACTTCGGTTCGGTGCAAAGTGTTTGACCTTGAAACGATTACAACTAGATTAATTTAATTAAGAAATATTCATAGTGTAATTATCATAGGTTCTATTGCTCTATAAAACGTGCAATAACTTCTAACTAAGACTTAAACGATGTAATTTTACTCCACGATATTTAAAACAGACTTTAAAACGACAATGATTATGTTTAAACATATTTTCCTGTGATGCAGCAAATACGTCCGCAAAAAACGCGCTTTTAGGACAGCGGGAAAAATAAAATTATTGTAGTGTATGTATGTATCATACGACGACGAAATAAAAAAAATCCATCAATATATTATCTCAAATCCATTATCAAATAACTCCGTGCAACCATTAGAATATCCTCTATACCGAAAAGTGTGTAAATATGTTTTTCGGTCATAGAGCGATGTAATTTAAAATGTTTTGTAAGTAACCTATAAATTCTAAAAATAAATATAAAGGAAAGTAATTCTTTAGGATCTTTAAAAAAAACTGAGTGAAATGTTTAATTTTTAAAGATCAAAGCTTTCCCACGAGTAATATTAATTGAAAAAGTAATATATTTCATATCAAGCACACAGTCTACTTGCAAAAAATATAGATAAATCATTAAATCTTTTGACGTATTTTTTTTTTATTCTGCCCCGGAATTGAGGTCGTATCCATATTTTCTTTCCTAACTTTTCAGAATACTTTAAATAAAAATAGATTAAAAATAAATTTCCTATATTAAATGGATGAATGGTCTGTCCTTGATATTGACTTACTCGATGTCCGATTAAGTCTTCTTTAGGCTCTACGCATTTCACGCCCATCTATTAATATCGGATATAGTATCTTTGAATATATGACGACATCATATGGACTTATATAAAAAGTATAATAATAAACTTCATTAAAAAAATGTAAATCTACTTTATTCTCTGCCAGTGAACTTTAGATAAATTCAGCAGACTTAATATTTTATTGGAATACGTATATAGGTGAACGATAATTACGTATATTTAAATTAAGTCGTAGTATAAATGTTGAAGCAAGTTGTGTTTCTCTTTGTCAGAATAAATCCTATAAGCAGTGACTTTGAAATTAAGGTGCACGAACTGAGTAAAATGTTGTAAGAACAATGTCTCTTAAGATATTAAAAAATAGTTTTCGCTCGCTTTGCAGGGGTTGGTCGTTAGGTGTTAGGTATAAAAAGCCTAACCTAACCTTCCTTGAAGTTCAAGCTTGCTTCATACCAAATTTCAACAAATTTTCGGTTCAGGGGCTTGGCAGTGAAATAGCTACAGAATTTATAATATTAGTCTATGTAGATAAAAACCAACCGTGTGTAATTGGACAGTATTTACATCTAATTTTATACGCTTAATTTTTTAAATGTATGTTACTCTATACAGTATACTTTCTATTGTATCGTGGTTAATTTGTACAATATAGTTGATGATATTGTGCAAAGGTTTCTGGAATGGTACAGTTAATGGACAATAGATGGCGCTTGTGTCATATGGAATGGATTTCTTTTTCCAAAATATAATTGAAAAAAAAATAATTCTAAATATTGATAATTATAGGGGCATAACGGGCAATTTCGTTTGATTACTGAATAATAATGTTTATATTTTTAAGTCACTCTTATGAATTTTTTTAATCACTCATAAGAAAAAAGTAGTTACCGGAAGCCTGAAAATCAAGTACAAGTAGAAGATTCAAATCGGAACTTTAAAAAAGTTCCACCTTCCGGGTCCAACTCTAGCTAAAAACAATCCACGTGAGTCTACAAATGAAATATAAACATTTTATCAAAATCGGCCAAGCAGTATAGGAAGAGACGAATTACGAAAACACGCATACCGGAATTTTATACATAAAGATAAACATACGAGACAATAACGAGTAACATTTATTCAAATATCGATATTTTATTACCGATTATAACTTTTCAACGGCTTCTCGACATAAAAAATCGTTAACGCGAATTCCCATAATTTCCTATGAACGTTAGTTCGTGCCCAATTAGTGTAAACTAGTTTTCATCAGTTTGTCTGCTTTTGTTACGGTAACGTAAACCTTTTATATGGGATTATTAACATTTAAGATATTCTAAAATTTAATCGATACGGGATTATGTTTAGATTATAAATACATAGACTAAACTATAGAGTTATTAACCTCATAATTAACCCAAAAACAAAATGTACTTTATTATGTAGTTCTTAGTAATTCACTTTTTCATTTTTAAATTATCATTTTGTAATATTCATTATAATTAAATTAAACGGCTCGGAATGTAGATTCAAACGAAGAAAGTCAATAGTTACTCTTAAATCTTATGATTCAATTACATAGGTAATTAAACACAATTGAATAAATATTTATCTTGTATTGACACAAATATAAATTAAATCCAATTATTTTATAATCTATTATAATCTTTTAGTTAGAATTATCAAGTAATGCGTCCGTTTTTTTAACATAAGATTTAAATTTATTAATTTACTGTTTTAGTTTCTGTTGTTTAAGTTACTGATTAATCGTAAATAATTAAGCTTCTTTTGTTTTAAAAATAATTGACAACAAAAGTAATTAATTTTGATTGATGCTGATAATGTTTAATCTTATTTGAAATGCAATAGCAATGATATTTTTAATCCCGAAGCCGCGATTCCAACCAAAGGTGCACATTTTCTCACTTCCAAGCGAGTCTTATAACGGGAACAGAACATATACAACGGAAGGATAAATTGCGATTTGCGTATCGTGTAGTTGTTTCTACTGGGCCTGCAATTTATAGGGCGTAATCTCCGGGCTCTGCGGCTTCTCTAGCCTTGAATGTGCAAGACTTTAAGTATTCAATGGTTTAAATAAATTAATGTTGAATTATTCTCGAAACTTATGTTATTATTATTACATCTATGTACATATTTCGCTATTTGATTATAATACGTATTAGAGGAGACATGAATACAAAAGGAACGAAATTCTATCTTTATTGATTCGGGGACTTTTGAATGTAATTTTGATGGCGGTAGAACAATAACGATTTTATATATAGATAGAACAAATTAAAAATATACTTTATTCAAATAGGCTTTCACGAGCACTTTTGAATCGTCATTTTACAAAACTATATTAAGTGAAGCTACCACCGGCTTGGAATGTGGATGTCTACCGAGAAGAACCGGCAAGACTTGAACTTAGTGGAACAGTTACTCTTTTCCAAAATTTTAAAGTTAAAATTTTGTTAAAATATATTTAAGTAAAAATACGGCAAGTAGTATTTTGAGCCTTATTGAGCTAAAGTCCAGTTTGGAACTATTATTGCACTATTTATTTATCATTATAGTTTAATACGAATTAGCTTAATATCTAAAATTGTATTTTGTTAACACTACTCGTTAAGTGTCTCCTCTGCTTTTGTGGAGGTTCGGAACTTATCCCCCCACGCTGCATTAGCGGATGGTGGAAATACATGTGGCACATTTGTTTTCAACCTTGGGAACTAGATGAATTGCAAATTAAGCACAACTTGAAAACTTAGTATTACTTTCTAATTTTGAACCGGAGTGGGAAAATCCATATATAACATACATAAATAAATAGCCATTAAGTCTACTACACGATTTTACGACCTCGTATCGATAAGGAGGTCCAAAAAATAAGCAAACATAATATTCTGAAGTCCAACTTATACAATTCCATACAGAGTTAGAAGATTAATTTATTAAAGTATCTAAAGAGATCGTAAATAAAGCAGTTTTTGTTTTATTTTATTCAGTAATTAATAAAAATCAGACGAAATAAAATCCGATCGTGAGTCTCCGTTAATTTCATAAGTGTCGATAGTTTGAGAAATGACGTCATTGTTTACATTGAGTCATAATTGTAACACTTTTGGGTCAATTAGCACATCACGATAAAAACTCCGGCCGGTTTGTTTGTTCAGAGATCAAAGATTTGTACTTTCGTGCCCAGAATCTAATCAAATAAAATCAGATGTTAAATACGAGGTTAATGACCCACGGTACATTACATAAGTGATATTAAGTCACGCGTAATAATTTACAATGGATTACGAATGTTTTTATGCGAAAATGTTGACGTTGAAACATGACTGAGCCATAATTTTTTTTATTATGATTCAACCTTTTAGCGAAACATTTCGAGCTATCGCATTGTCCTTTAAGAAACGAAACGCTTGTTATAGAGTCATTTTAACGTACGTTTTTTTTATACTTAAGTCTTTTTACATTTCGATGTAATGTGTGTGAAATTAAACGGCATAAATTTTGATAGTATTAAGATTAAGGGATCGATGACACTTGGTCAATCAAATCGGCGTTCATAGTAAAGAGATATACATATATTATAGCTTCAAATAATTCTTCACGAATTGACGGATCGGAACTGTTATTACTATTTTATACTTGAAACAAAACCGTCCAATCCATTAGTATCATTTATATTTTTCTTTATTTCCATACAATCTTTATATACAGGAATTAACTGGTTCGAATGACTGCCTCATTGCCTTTTGGGTTCAAAGCCCAGGTCCGGCCAGTAAAAAAGTTAGGACGTTTTTCTTTCGAAAATTTCTCAGTAACAGTCTGGAGTTTGGCAAATTGGAAATGTGTTGACTCCCATGCCTCAGAAAGCACGTAAAACTGTTGACCCTGCGCGTGAACTCTTTTCTTTTCTTTTTTTTGTCGGATTAGCCGTTCTATGGAATTATGAGAGTGAAGGAATAGAAAATGCTCCTGTGTTTGTGCACACACTTTTCCGCTATGATATATCCTGCATAGTTGGCTGGTCTTCCTTGGGATTGATCGCCGCGACCAAATTCGGTCGATATCATCATCACAGAATTTTTCCTAACTAGTGATATTGTTTGCAGAGTTTTATCTGCGTACTGTATAAGTGAATGTATCTTTGTTTGGTTCGTACGCGTTCCTACATCACTCATCCGATTGAGTCAAAACGTTGTACAGTTCTTGTTGACACATGCATAAAGGTTTCTGGTATATTACAATCGAAGTATAATAATTGGCGAATCGTATTCGGATAGTGGTGAGTCGTAATTGTGTACAATTTAAAAGCTTTGAAACGTAAATATATAATAAATGCGAATGTAACTCTTAACCTTTCAACTACCTTGATGACCACCGTGGTCGAGTAGTGTGTACACCGGTTTTCATGGGTACGCTACTCTGAGGTCCCGGGTTCGATTCCCGGCCGAGTCAATGTAGAAAAAGTTCATTAATTTTCTATGTTATCTTGGGTCTGGGTATTTGTGGTACCGTCGTTACTTCTGATTTTCCATAACATAAGAGCTTTAGCTACTTACATTGGGATCAGAGTAATGTATGTGATGTTGTCCAATATTTATTTATTATTATTAAACCACTGAATTTGATGAACTTTCGTTTGAAGCAAGCTTAAACCTCAAGGAAGAATATAGGCAACTTCTTAACACCAACACAAAACCAACGACTATTCCTAAAACACGTGCGTATCCATGGGCGAAAACTAGAAATATAAATATATATTAGAATAAAATTCTTATTTTTCAAACGATCATAACCGAATGTAATTGAGAATAGTTCAATATTACGGTTAAATTTAAATAAATATATTAAGTGAAGATTCAAATTTGCAAAGAGCCTCGCATGACGTATTTTCGTCTATATCTCTAAATTGGGATAGAGGATTATAAACGGACCTTTTACTGAAGGCAGATTTGCAGTCAATGTATGTTAAATGGTCGTTATTTCTTCAATGCGTACAATGACCTTCGGAATGGGGCCCTTAGTAGCTCAGATAGGTATTGTTGTATGAATTAACACCTTAATTATATTTTCAAATTGGATTACAGACTTCATTAGAATAATCAGGTATTGACTGTATTTCAGCACGTTGACCTCCAAAGAATAACAAAACTTAAGGAAAACTACTCCCATGCTTTATTCGCTTGTTTTTCATTTCATTCTTTGATTAAATATATTCGTTTCGTAGTGAAAGTGCGACTACAAACACTTAAACACACATATTGTCATTTATAAACTTCTAAACTTTAAACCTAATAAAAACCAAAAATAAAATGTTTAATTAAATTATTTTTAATTTAAGTTCATGTTTTTTCGAATTTTCTTATTTTTATTTTATTTTTACTGCTATGTATTATATTTTCACTTTTTATCTTAATTGTATTTAAATATTTTATGCTTAATAGTGTAAGCTATGGTCTCCTATAATTGAAGGAACAATCAACTTGTAACCCATATTTATACTGTTTAATTTAAAAATATGTATTTAGTGTGTATTTTTTGTTGTGAGACTCATACATTAAATAAATAATATACTAGTTATGACGCGATGCAATACTTTTTTAAATATTTAAGGAAAAACATATTCGATAAAACGCCAGACTATTTCACGTATTAATTTAAACAGATAATTGATTAGTGAATGTATAGAATACGATCTATTAGAAGCACGAATTGTTTATAATTAAGATTGATTAAGATCAATTATATTATTCAGAATAATACTAAATTTATCAAAGATCAAATGATGCGTGTCCGCTAACTCGGTTTTAAGTTGGGAACCATGTGTGGATCCGGAGTTATGGGGCCACACGATAACATTATCGGTGGATGGCTTAACGCATTCGATCGTTTGATTTTACTGTTTCGTGCTGGATGTAGGTTACTAGTAATACTATGGTGTAGTCCGATAAAATAAACGTTTGGAGGGTATAAACTGCTGCATCGGAATCCGACGAACTAAATTGTTCGATTACTATTTGTAAATAATTTCAATTACCTTTGAAAATAGATAAATCTGGCTCAAGAGCTACGAATTTTGTTTAGGTCTCTCAAAAAGCACTGCTAAGATCCTTACTCTAGGCTGCTATTGATAATTTCTTAAAAAATTATGTGTTAATGCATTTTGTATGCATACGCGACAGGCGATTTGACATAAGATTAAGGATTTGTAGCCTTATAAATTATTGACTAGACAGAAAAAACTGAAATTTGATAACAATATTGGCAAAGGTATCAAGCAATATACACGATAAAAGCGAAAGGGACCCCAGGTGTTACTTTCATTCCAAATTTAAGAGTTTCACAACATAAAGGTAGAACCCTTAAAGTAAAAGCTCAGTTAATAACAACACACCCAAGAAAAACTTCTTAAATATTATTATTACACACACACACACACATATATATATAATTGTTCAATAGTATGTAATCATATATCAAAATGTTAATTTAATATATAATTTATTCCCCATTCCTAACATTGGAGCTTAATGTTTGTGATGTTTCTAATAGTGGAAGCCATAACCTGACAGTGGGTTATTGACGGATTTTCTTATACGTTAAACATTAAAACATGCAATCATAACATGAATAGTAAGTTACTTGGTACTTTGGCTGTTCTAATGTTCAATTTACAACTGTATAATGATAGTAGTTACTGCTATTTACAAGCTTTTACATAACTTCAGTGTGTGTGGTTCAAGTCTTATAACTGAACTTCAAACAGGTTCCACTCAAATTGGTTTAACTGAAATTTTGCATACAGATTTAGTGATGCAGTACTAACTAGATTTTGTTTCGACAGTGATTGTAACAAAAATGTTTATTTTTAAAAGTATGTTTATTGTAGGCAATTTAAAAAAAATCGTTAAAGTTTAACATATTTTACTTTTAATACAATATCGTAACAGTTCCGTTAACCATCTCCTCGAAAGGAAAATGAGGCCTAGCTGTGGAACATTAACAGGCAGATACTTTATCCATATAGTTTTCATTTTAATAGTAAATTAATTCATCATAGTTACGGAAATAGTAATAGAGGTTACTCGGTTTATCTAAGTCCGCAAAAAATACTAATTATGAATGAGATTTTTCGGTATGAATCATTCATTCGCGCGTTCTTGTGATAAATGTTGCGTAATTATATTATCAAATGAGTTTTTTCACTACTACGTTATGTGCAATTTTGGCTTATTTTACAAGCCCACGCACTATGGAACACGTGACATTAACGAAAAACTAGCTATTAACGATACGAAGGGATGAGGTTCGAAGAAAATAATTAGATCACAGATTAAATTGCTTTTAATCTATTTAATTATAAACTCCGTTTAATCTAAATGTAATTTATCAATATTTATATTTTTTTACCTTTTTATTTATTTAAATTATTATATATTTAACATTAACATTAAATTCGAAAAACATTCGGGATGAATAAATAGCAGATGTGACTGAGTGCAAATTTTATTTTAATGTATATACTACATATATGTTTTTATTTATGTGGACGATTCGACGAAGAAATGCTGGTAGCATTCTTAGCTGGAGTTTAAGTTTACAATTTTTATATATATATTCCCTGTCAAAATTAAAGATTGTATAATTTTTTTTTTTCAAATTTCAATACCTACTTCAATGGTTTGTACAAAAAATTGAAGAACTCAGGAAATAAATTTTATCTAGTTACAAACTAGCGGAATTCGATGCTGTAAAAAGTAGTCTTACTGAAGCAAGTGAACAAAAAAGTCTTATGATATATACGAAACTCAGCGTAGCGAATTCTTTTTATGAAAACAGCCAAAAGAGATTTAATGATAAAAACATTTGGTAACTGTATTACAAATTTAGCTTTTGTCAACCTATTTCTATTCCTATAGTTTGAGTTTGAGTTTGAGATTTCTAAGAATATGTTTCTTATTTTTAATTAATAAATAAATATACATAATAGAAAAATTCTTGAAAATAAATCTTATACCTTATTAATTATAATATTTAAAAAATATATTGATGCGTGATCTGGTGAAAAAATTACGTCATCATTTTTATCGAAGCTCACGTTGTACGATCTAAGTCGTTTCGTATTTAATTATTTATATCGTCGTATTCGTTTTTAATGATTTATACGAATAAAATTTATCATTGGTCAAACGATTTGTGATTCGCTCCAGTTAATCTCATCAAACGCAGTAATAAATTGTATTGTTGTGTTGCGTAAACAAGCAAGTAAATAAGCAAGGTAAACCCATACTACTGATTAAATACTAACATGTCAGGAACGTTCAAACTAGTCGTCTATTATCAGAACAATTTTTAAATATAATAATAATTGATAAAAAATATGTACAAAACACGCATAAGTATTTTTAATTAACTAAATCTATTAAAAACACTCGCACACAAGTGTGTATATCAATTTTAAAAAAAATGTAGGAGCTGTTTTAATAGTTCGAATAAAAATGGAAAGTCATTAAAATTGTGTTTTTATATTTCACTAGAGACCCGCCCCGGCTTCGCACGGATGCAATAGTGATACTAAATATACTAGAGAATGTCTTACAAACCGCTATGTCCCTACATATTAAATCTGTATAAAATAACTTCGAAAATATTCGTTTAAATTACATGCTGTAAAAGGCCATATTGATCTACATTAAATGCACAATGTATTTAAGGTACTTAATTAGTTAAGTATTAATACTGTATTACTTAAAATCGCTTCGAAATAAAGCCATTATTTCTCGTAAAAAGTAAAGGATAAAAAATGGTTGTTGTGGGCTATCCCTGAGAGATAGACATATGCCATCACGAACTATCTCTCGGACGGATCTCGTAGGGTTCAGCCAGCGTTTGCAATTAAAGCGCAAAAATGTGTTTATTTACGACATCACTTTAGAAATCTCTTAAACTATCAGTATTCTTCAACTATATTGTGCATGTATTATACATGTAAACCTTCCCCTTGAATCAATCTATCTATTAAAAAAAACTGCATCAAAATCCGTTGTGCACACATAGAGACAGACAGCGGTAAGCGACTTTGATTTATACTATGTAATGACGATGGTTCATCTTTCATTCTAGTCATACACTAAGTTACTCTATACATATGTCACATTGTGTCCCTGACATAGTTTAATTTTGCCAATAATTAAATTTATACTCTTAAAAGACAATAAGAATAATTAAAATTTTCAAGGCGTCATTGTTTTTGGACAGAGGAATGACGTGCAGACCACTCACCATCAGGTAGACAATTTACTCGTTAACCAACATATGTTATAAAAAAATAAGGCTTATGACTCAATACATGATTATACAGATTATAAAAATTTTGAAGATGACATTTATTTGATGTTCAGGACATAATTGTATCTAATAAACACACCTGTGTAATTTTATCAGTGAAGAAGATTAACCAGAGTTTTTATCGGTTCTACTTGGTAGAAGTTCGGAACCGTAATTAGCTTGAATAAATTATATATATTACATTTAAAGCTCAATATAATGTCTTATGAAATGACGACGCTAAGGAACTTGTAAAATTTCTTTTTTCAATAAAATATATTTTCATTTTGGGTTCATCCAATACTATTTTTTCGTATTTCTCCCGTCTATCCGTTTACATACTTTTCATGATGATATATGATACTCACCTGGTTTCCTTTCAGCTATTATGTCACATGAGCTACTTCAAAAGTTCTTACCTACTCATTACAGAATCACTTACGACATATTTGCACCTGTGCCAGTCTATTTAAAAAAAAAAGGTAAAATATCGTTTATATACATGAAGGGTAATATGTTTTAACGTCACACTTCGAAGTGTCAAGAAGATAAATTACAAAGTGTGTGGTCGAAATTCGTTCGTTCGATGTAAAATACTTTCCATTTTTTACGAATCGCCTTGAAACATAATAATTTTATAATTATAATTAATCTCTGTTACGAGTACTATTCGGATATTGAATTTACAATTTTCGAACGTGATATTTTTTGTCGTTAATACGAAAAAATGTGTATGATATTTTAATATGTAAGATACATTTTTACAAATATAAATGATTGAAATATTATATTTTGATATAAAGTAATTAACTTGTGAAATAAAATACCATAATAATTATGAAAACTTTTGAAAGAAAAAAATGCGTCAATAAACAATAACTTTAACCTTATTTGGTCACGCAATTTGTAGGGTTCCGTACATATTTTATTGGTGACTAGCTGTGCCCGCGACTTCGTTCGCGTAGTTGTCGGAAACACTATCATGATTATCGTTTGATTGCTCACGTTGGTTTTTGTTATTATAATCGTCAATAAGATTTAATAATATGTTTTACAGTACTTCAGCGTAGATTATATTTTTAGTTTTATTTTCTTGTGGTAGAAGAACATACTGATTTTGCCCGCAACCCGATCTTGACAACGCGACATATAGTTGGCCGTGTGAAAAGCAGTCTTGACGTAAATCGATTCCTACGTGTTTAAATGTTTGGCCCTGTGATTTATTAATGGTTACGGCAAAAGATAACTTAATGGGAAATTGAATTCTTTTAAAATTAAAAGGTAAATCATTTGGAATCATTGGGATGCGAGGTATAAGCACTGTTTGACCAACTGCCGGACCAGTCAAAACTGTTGCAACGATCACGTTATTGCGAAGGAATTTTACTTGAAGGCGGGTCCCGTTACATAAATTTGGTGGTTTAAGATTTCTGAGTAAAATTATCGCAGCACCTATTTTTAACTTCAGGGAATGTGGTGGAAGGCCGCTCGGGTTTAAAGAATTGAGAAACTCTTGTGGGTAATGGACAGCATCTTCTTGATCCATTACATTATCAATAGATGTGTAGGTAGTTATATCGCCTGGAAGTTTGGTTAAAATTAGGTCGTTAATTTCGTCAACGCTACTATTTCTCGCCGCCAATATTGCCCTTTGACACATCCATTGGTAATCTTTATTTTCTATTTCGACGATATTAGGATTAGATGATTTAGATAGATTAGAGGATTTAATATCAAAAGTTTACCACTTTTGATATTAAATCCTCTATGCTAGTCACTTTTTCTCCTAAATCGCGATCAATTTCAATTTTATTTTCAGAATGAGGTACTTTTCCATCTCCTATTAAAAGTAACTTTGAAGGAAAATTTGTACTTCCTCCCCCCAAATGTGCTCTCATATTCGTAGATAGTTTTAAGGTATGGACAAATTTCCATAACGGTGAACTTTTAAGGCAAGACCTTACAATGTCTGCTCTAGTTCCTCTTAAAATTACCGGTAAAGTTTGTCTAAATAAATTACCAACATCTGTGTTTTTATTGCTTATTGTTATACGGTCAATTATGACAACCCTTTTCTTAAACATAAAAGAAATATTGTACAATAGTGTACGATTGCGAATATTTTTTTTGTTAACAATTCGATGCAGGTGTATCGACATCTGGATGTAAGACAAAAGAAAAAGTCAATTGTAAATAAATAAATCACAAACAAAATTCATACTCTGCCAAAACAAACAAAACGTTCAACAGGAAATGTAATAGTAAATCTGAATGACTTTTCTTTGTCTTGGATTAGGAGAAAAGTTCATGAATTGTAATACCTGACGGTAGACATGTTTGCTTAAACACTCAATTTTGATTCCAATTTTCTGTCATTATATAGGACCACTATGTACGTATAGGGTTTAAAAAAACATCAAGAAGAAGTGTATTTATCGATAGACCAGATTTACAAATTTGGAGTATATCATATATTTACAAACCTACCTTGGCTGACACCGCCTCCAAAAATAACAATAATTTTAACTATAATATATTATCGTAATAACTTTGCTGACTTTTAAATAGTCTAAATATTTTTAATTTCATTTTACATAGTTTAAATCTAAAAAATATTGTGATCATTGTTTGTTATTCATAGGTTTGTGTTAAGTTAGATTTAAAGTGGGTAGGTACATACTTATCTCCCTGCGTGGAAACACAGAACGTACCTACATATTGGTAAGTAGAATAAGTTACTTGATTATTAAGTTGTAGAATAATAAGCAATTATTTTTTACTTTTTAGAGCATATTATTTTTTTTCTTTTTTGAAGTCGGTTTTTTTTTGTCAAAATTTTTGTTTCTAAAAGATTCGGCCGAGTATCGCTAACGTGCTCCTTAGAATTGTTCCGTTCCCTTCCGTACCGTTACTTTGTCATGGATCCTATGCTCAGAACCTTACCAAACTTTCACCATAGTACCCTTGAAGTATATCCTTTATAAAAAGAATCATTAAAACTGGTTGGCACAATTTTGAGTTATTCACCTATTTATCGCGCACATACATAATGCACATTTAAGACTTATATCGTTTTCATAAGGATACCATCATCGTAACAGGATAAAATTAAAATGGGGCCCCACGGGGAGCACTACCTTTCAAACAAAAAAAATTTACGCACGCATCGAAAGTCCATAAATGTGAATAATTTTCCCCGTTTTTGCAACATTTCTCACTGTCGCTGCGCTCCTATTGGTCGCAGCGTAATGTTATATAGCCTAAAGCCTTCCTCTATAATTGGACTATTCAACAAAAAAAGAATTTTTCAAATCGGACCAGTAGTTCCTGAGATTAGCGCGTTTAAACAAACAAACAAACAAACTCTTCCGCTTTATATATTAGTATAGATTTATTATCTTTCGATATAAAATTCTTCTGTACTTGTATATATGACATTGAAATCATTAACTAAAATGTTTACATATGTTTACTAAAAAATTCAATTGGGAGGGGGTGAGGCGTAACTTTTTATAAATTTTACATGTTCATTTATTTTGTGACCACTATAATTAGTGGTATGGCTGAACTTCCAATCAGGTTTCCTCACGATCTAGCGAAACTATGAACGCGATTTAAGCTCGTGAAAACTGGGCTATGATGATGATATGTAGAGTATGATGACATGAAGCTTCAGCTTACCTCTCAAGTCAAAGTGAAAATTTTATTCAAATTAGAAACTATGCGAAACAGCGACGTGGATGAATCAGACGAAACATTTTTTTTATATTTGCTACAGAACCATGAAACATTTATTTGTAATAAATATTTTATTTTTCTAAAGTTTATAAATATTATTTTCATTAAAACCTTTTTGCAGTTTTAAATAAATATATCGACTTTAAGTCTACTTTCATATAGCAATCATATTTTTTTGCCTTAGCGGATTGAGTTTCTTGATGGCGCAATGTTAATTACTGCATCCTCTCTTAATGACACAGCTGGTTATAAGGGGGTAACACATGTAACTAAAATTGGTCAATTTTTTTACAATATATTTGTTCCACGCATAAAAGGCTAATTTTACTTCATTTTTCTGTATTTATGTTTTTACAATAAAGCTCTTACGCAAATTTAATTAATATTATATTTTTAGAATGTCATTAACAATATGTATATATAAATATATAAATTCATTTATAGTTTATTTAGTGCTATGTGCCTTTAACGTCACATTTTATAACGTGGAACAGTGATTCGTGTATTTATATTTTGGATAATCTGTAATTAGACAGCAAAGAATAACGTTGCGATCATTGATGTATGATGAATGAGCGTGTTATTGCCCAAGGTTTTGACTTATCATTACAACCATCTGCTTGTCAATTTGCTTATCTATCAATGAGCAATATACTGTCAAGAAGACGGCATCGGTTATCTAAGGTTTTAGTTCTATCCGTTTTATATAAATGCTTTTGTTTCTTAAAAAGTCAACTCTTAGTTATTTATGCATTTCAAGTGTCGCACTACAAAAGAACTAAAACAAACGAACCAAATTGATTATCTTGGTGTGTGTGACAATTTTATTATCTAGATATGCTAGACTCACACTAAACGTCATACTTCTAGGTGCGTGTACTTAGTGGCAAACTATGGGGTATAATATTTTTCAACGCGTTTCGAGCTTTGACTGTCTAACTACACATATAAATAATCAAACCATAATTTTAAAAAAAATGCGACCGTATAATCGTATTTCACAAATAAATGGTCATTTATTATACTCTAACAATATTACTATAATTTGCTTTTTTAACTGTGTCACTAAGATTTTATACTCTAAAAATTTCTCAATGTCCACATTTTTAAGAACTTTACTAGAACATTATTCAATGATAAAACATCTTCCCAGACATAAAACTAGTATATTTTAATAACTTTAATAGGTAGCTCAGATAACCTAATTATTCTTATCATGACAGTGAGTAGAAAAAGTACTATTGAAATTATATTCTTGCGACATTCGTTGGCTTATTTATCAACATCGTAAAGACGTATTTTGTTTGAAATTATGTAAAATATTTTGCTACGATATTATTTGTATACCATCTTTTTTTTTTATTGCAATTGTTTCAGATATAACTAGCGTGGCAAAGACATCATTTTTAGAAATTCGTAAAATAAAATCGGAATTCTGAATCAGTGTTTTGTCCCGTGTACGTCCTTTATGCCTGTCTATTCGTGTGTTTATCATTAATAAATCTATTTTATAATTATACTAAAGCCGACATTTTTACTTAATATCAGTTTCGCGAGCTGTTGTTGCAATACCAGCATCAAACTTGTGTAAATCATTTGAGATGTATTAAATCCATACAAAATAACTCATTCCCTGATTTTATGAAAATATAAGTACATATATCATTTCCGATCGTCGTTACGGTTTTGACAGAAGGAACTACTTACTCTTTTGATTTCATAATTGCATTATGAATTCTTAATGATACCAAGTTTATTAAACAAAAATACATTCACAATATAATTACATTTAAAAATATATATTTTATAACATTAACGCTTTTTTTGGAAATATACGTATTTATAATATAAATTATCCGATCAGTACAATAATATATTATTTTATTTTACTATCTGCAAAGGTGCTAAGCTTAAAATAGAAGTTGTTGAACAGAAACTGGTATTAACTTCGTTTATATGACATAGTGGCTAAGTCGGTTTCGATGTATTTAAACGGCGGAAGAGAAATCGTGTTTAACCAAACCTTTATAAAAAATAGATTCAAGAGTATGAAGATAAACTTATCAACTAAATCAATATATTTTATAAGCGTCTACATATATATTATTCATTCATATTATATTTGAATGCCTCGTAAGTTTTGTGGCTAGATATAAGTCCGCAGATCCCGAGGTCTTGCTTGGCTGGTCAATCACCTAATGGCGGCAAAAAAATGCTTCCTCAAGATATGGGTTTCATTTTTATCTTTCTGATTATGTCATATTTGCTATTCGATCGGATTATAAATGGACATGTTTCCCTAGTTTTCCTTGCGAATGGCCATCGTAGAGGATATCGGCCACGAGAATATCACATTACATTAAAAGCCTGTAAATTTCCCACTGCTGGGCTAAAGCCTCCTCTCCCTTTGAGGAGAAAGTTTTGGAGCATATTCCACCACGCTGCTCCGCACGGGTTGGTGGAATACACATGTGGCAGAATTTCAGAATTTGAAATTAGACACATGCAGTTTACCTCACGATGTTTTCCTTCACCGCCGAGCACGAATAAACACTTAATTTGTGTTTATATTTTTTTTTGACACATGAAAATTAATTGGTGCTTGCCTGGGTTTCAACCCGAAATGATCGGTTAAAATGCACGCGTTCTGACCACTGGGCCATCTCGGCTCTTTGAATATCACATAATTATTCATTATTATTGATATGTACATAATTACACAACTCTGCAATTTGTTTATTACCTAAATAAGTAATACTCGTTTGTCTCTTTGTAATGCGGACATAAAGAAGATCGAATCAAAAGTCGCTCGGCTTTAGTGAGCTCCTTGAACACCACAGTGTCTGTTTTTTTATGAGCAACTCCAAGTAGGTCAATTGGTTTGTAATTATTATTATTGATATTAGCATTGTAAGGTATTCTTTATATTTTAAAATCTATATTTTATTATTGATGCTCAGTGAGAGAAACTCAAACTGACACTATTTTTTCCGATATAGTGTCAGTTTGAGTTTATCTCGTATTTTTATTTGTGGCTAATAAATTAGAATTCCCTTTCATTTGCCACAAATATTAAACAGTAATATTATAAAAATAATTACTGTAAAGAGATTTACTTTTGGATATATTTATTATCAAAAAATTTAGAATCAACTAGTTGTTCTGTTCGGCTTCGCTCGCGTTTTAGTGGTTAGTCGTCAGGTGTTAGGTATAAAAAGCCTATGTCCTTAGAGTTAAAGCTCGCTTCATACCAAATCGTATATATCATCATCATCATTCTCCTGCCCTTATACCAATTTTACTTGGGGTCGGCGCAGCATGTCTTCTTCTTCCATACTTCTCTGTCTGACGTCATGTCACAAGTAACATTCTTTCTAACCATATCGTCTTTCACACAATCCATCCATCGTTTCTTGGGTCGTCCCCTACCTCTATATCCATCCACATCCACTCTCAAGACTTTCCTCACAACATGGTCCTCATTCCTTCGCATAACATGCCCATACCATGACAGCCGGTTTCCACATAACCTCTCGGTACGTATATATATTCGTATCAAAATTATCAAATTCGTTTTATTCGTTCGCCCGTCAAAGAGCAACAGAGAGACAGACTGTTACCTTCGCATTCAGAATATTAGTACATATATATACATACTTTTAAACAAACGAAATATTTCGGTCAATAAAAGTAGAATTTGATCAAGAACCGATTACAACACACTCTATTATATAATACGTAATATGGCGGGAACAAAATGTCTATTAATAAAAAAATATTTTTTATCCGTTTATTTAGTTTTAATTAATTTAATTGGAAAATGTAATAACAACCATAAAATTAAAAATCAATCCATACTATAATTCACCCGTAAATTTATGAGTTAGCAACATTGCTTTACATCTTAATAATTCAGAATACGGCTACACGTAAGAATCTTTCAATAAACACTTAATGTTGGAACGCGATTTTATTCCATATACGGATTTTCAAAGGCACGGTAAATCGGTTACGTATTTTCTGTATTCAGTACTACATTGCATTTTATGTAACTATCTTAACTGTAAAATCGTTTGAATATAATTCTTATGCTAAACACACATTGTTTGGTAAACTCAGGTTAAACATCTGTCTAATTTCAATACAGTTTATTGAATTTCTTGTGTCGAATTTGTGCAATAGATAAAATAACATTTAAAAAATGTATCATTCGTTTTGTATAAATTTATTATCGCAGGCAAGTTTGTAAATGCCTTTTTTGTTTTGTTTTTTAAAATACAGAAAAATAATTTATTATGTAAATAGTTTTGCGGTAATTGTTATTTTTGTACTTCGCTACATTGTTATTGTATATAACTACTGTGCAATGCAACCACTAGGGTTGCCCATTGATCGAAATTTCATCATAATTCGTTGACATTCCAAAAATACATTGATTTGAAAGATAGTAAAAATTAGGCTCAGCTGGACCATGCCTTGTCGTTATTACAACAAAAAAAAGTTATTTTTTTTTATTGTTACTTTTAAGTTAAGCATGACGTAAACTATGAACGTTTCATTTTGTTTAATATAATGTATTTATAACACATATTGTATTAAATATAGCTCTATGCACTCCTCTATATAAACTTAAACTATGACAAATCTCACAGTCCTCCATGTCTAATAACTTAAAATTATCTTAACAACTAATATATTATATTTAGACAACACAATACTATAAACGCTTAAGCCCGTTAAAAGATTTATTAAAAAGGAAAACTATCAAATTTACTCTTTACTATTCCAGACTGTACGACTGGTATATCGGTACGACTAACTTAAAATTGATTCTCGTGCTCGACAGCAAAACTTCGCATTGTAGAATTTTAATAACATACTAGAACTTTGATGATGCTATGTCGCATATTGCTTATGTAAAGGAACTATTGTTAGTATGTGAAAGAATATTTTTGTGACCAAACAATTCAAATGATATGCAGATGTGTTGATAAGCCTAACAAAAATAGATAATGTTTAGGAAAATAGAACACCTACACAAGATAAACGGTTACCTAATACAACCTAATCTTTGTAATCGGAGTCCGATAACACAATGTTTCTATTGTTTTGATGAACTTTGGACTTTATTTCGCTTAGAATACGGTTTTATTTAAGCTATTTTTTTTTCGCAGTATCGATTGCTTTTACTTATAAAAACAATATTTTATCAAAGATTATCGAGTGAAATTACTTAAGTATTTAAAGTAAGTGTTTTTATTTCGTTTAAATTATAATTGTATAATTTATAGTAATAACTACAAATTATTGTATTTTTTAATTATTATTTTTAGTTATTGATTAATTATTGCGTTGTCTTCATATAATTTCAGACGGTATAAAGATCTTTTAATTCTGAAAATAAATGATATAACTCATTCTAATCATCATCTATATGTTAATGCAATTTTTTTAAAGAAGGTACGGATACTCTATGCGTAAAAGGCTAACCTCTTGATGGATAATTCTATCATAGTTAGTTTACATCATAGTTTTGACCAACAACAAAACTAATAATTTTACTTGAACGAAGTCACGCTCAAGAACTAGTTTCACATGAAATATGATAAGATAATTTTATATTTGTTAACGTTAAAAGAGTCAAGTTAAGCACTAAATAATTACATCAATTTGTAACGAAACCCGATTGTCTGTTATATATTAGGACAAGAGTAGCATTCTTATATGTCTTTTAAATAGACGTTTATTTATAATGTAATTTGGTTCACGGCAGCGCATTATTTGCACAGATGCTTGGGCACAAACATTGGACAATTGTTCGAACAATAATGTGACACCATTTCTCTTAATTCCGGTCAGGGTGATGAAAGTGACACGCAAAATATAAGTTAAACGGCTTTATTACTATGTTAATATATAAACATGTGTGTTATAGATACACGAAACAATTATATTAATATTGACATGACTTTTACTTTTTTTTTTTAGTTTTTGTGGCAAAGAAAATTGTGTACAAGAAGAAATTTCCTGTACAAAAAGTTTAGGTAGAAATATATACAGCTGATACCATATCAAAACCTTCACTTTGCTTCTAATGTCGACATATTCTTTTGATAGTAAATCTTGATAGCTTATCTCAAGATTTTGTATAAGAATGGACAGTAAATCTTTAAAACAGATTATAAGCATTTTTGAATGTGTGAGTGAAATGATCACGTGTTGTGCTCATACCCAATTTCAATAATACGATTATAATAATAAACTAACGACTTAGGCTATAAATGTTATTTAGGGGTGATTGGTTAACATCGTCTTCTTTTTTCAAATGTAAAATCAATGTTGATAGAAAGAGAGAAATCAATGTTTAACAATGTTTATAATAATTTAAGGCCGTTATTATTTAAAGTTCGATTATGCGTAAGACATCCTATAAAGTGTAAATTAATATCTGAGTCATGTACCGTTTATATTATAGTGGAACAACAATCTTGTGTTCGAACGCGTTTTCGAATGTATTCTGTTTTTTTGACAATAATTTCGAATCCTTTTTTACAAAAGTGTGCATGTCATTTGACATTTAAAAAAACATTTTTTTTTAGTTTATGTCTTCAGATAAATAAAGTAGGCAGTAACATTTCGACTAATTAATTGACACTTCTGTATTTTTTCAAATACTTTATGAGCTTGATACTTGTTTATCGAGTTTATCTAGATCTGTTTATAGCACTAGTATAAAATTAAAAAGATTGATATAATGAAAGCATAAAATCGTTGTGTTTATAAAATGTTTTAAATTTGCATATAGAAATAAATTAAAATAATCTACCGCAGTTTCATAAGAAAAATTGATTTATTTTCCTACTAAGTTACCCGATTCTGAACCATCGTCTGTTGTAGAAAAAAAAATAACAAAATGTGACATTACGAACAAATATTACGAGTAAATTTACCGGTTTTAGATAAGAATATAGAAAAGGCATTTTTTTTTATGAATCAATTATTGATATTTATGGCTTTTAAGATTGATTTTATTCAATAAATTAAAATATACAATTAAAAAAAAAAACATTTAAAATATATCACGAAAATAATGGTGGTAAAAGTTCTTGATTTTTTAGGTTTAATAATTTAGAAGATAGTGATATATTTTTAATTTTATATAATTACTTCGACATGTTGTAATTATTAAGGTAAACATCGTGAGGAAACCTGCACATGTCAAATGAAATTATGTTTCATGGGTTGGACTAGCATGGTTTATATTTATAATAATATATCATCATATTTCAATTAGACATTGAAAGCCGTTAGAGTAACTTATTCAAAAGCAATGTAACTATCGACGTAATTTTGTCACTGAAACGAACCCAAATACAAGCAAGCAACTAAAACGACTACTTAACGAGTAATTTCATGAATTCTAACTCTAAAATGGTTTAAGATCATTTATTTTCATAAAGACAAAAATGTGACTCATATGACAATAGTATTAACTTAATATTTAAAAATAGTTATTACATCCGTCGTCGGTCTGTTTGGTTTTCAATACCTTCAATACATATCGTAGTTACTTGTTTACTAATACTGGGCTATTTGGTTCTTGAATGTGTTATTTGAGGGTATTTTAACATTATAATCACAAATTTAACCAACGATTGTATAGATTTTGACTCTGAGACGATTCACGAGATAACCCTAATAATACTCGTAGTAGTAATTAGTAATTTACGACAGTTATTGATTCGTGTGAGTTCTAATAAGTGAGTTTTCAATTGCATAAGATCAAGGTATTGAAGAATTTTGACGTCATTCAACAGTTTAATTGCACAAGTAATTTTATGGGCACACCAATTACAACAATTCCTCCATCCTCCGCCAGTTCGGCGTCGATCTCAGACGATTCATCAAGCTTATTTAAAAGATGCGTTTTTAAGCTGGGCTATGTGTTCTCAAATTGTTTACGGAACTTAAACAGGACGTAACATATATTGTGTATTAAATTATTCGCAACGATGCCAAAAATAAGAAAGATGAATTTAATTCAAAATGAATTGCAAATACATTCATGTATTGCATTTATTTACTTAGTGAGTAAATAAATAGTTATTATTTTATCTTTATTAGGATTTTATTTTTGCTTATATGTAGAGCAAAAATATTAGTTTAATTACGAATAGGAAGCTATCCTCTTTAATAGGAAATGTACCAAACTCGTCAATTTCGAATTCGCACATACAATATACAAACAAACATTAAATCTATCGTCGCCCGCTACTTCGCTCGCTTTTTAAAGGTTGGTCGTCTTAGGTATTAGGCGTAACAAAATAGCCTATATCCTTCCTCAGGTTCAAGCTTGCTTCATACTGTACTTCGTATATTCGGTTCGGTGGTTTGGTCGTAACAAAGCGACAGATAGACAGACAGAGAGTTACTTTCGCATTTATAATATTTCCGAATAGAATAAATAGATAATATTATAGGTTATAGATAGTAAAGACGTCTGAGTATAAAGAAACTCTGTAAGTGTGATAAGGTCAGAATTATCTGGTTTCCCTGTAAATTGTAATCACATTCGTGATGCCAAATAAATAATATAATATTAACAGTGAATGTTTTCAGAAAATAAATATTATTAATTTTTACGTTAAGCTAGAACTAAAAGTGTACGAGCCAAAAACGTTTTGACATCTCCAGGCTGTATGCCGTTGAGCTGTTAACGCTTATTATCTTCAACTATTTTTTTTACAATACTTTTTCTTATAAATCTTTGGAAATTGTTAACTTAATGAAATGTGTCTATGCTACTATTGTATAAACAAAAAAAAAACAAGTTATCGGATTACTTCGTAGTGAAACACCATCGCTTAAAATCCTTAATCGGGATTAGTAACATTTATTCCTAATCCACTTTGGGTTATTGAAATAAAAACAATTCCTCCTCCTACAAGATTGTACTTAATCTATATTTAACCGAAATACTACTGAGTGCTTCATGAGATCTCCGAAATTATAATACTAAACGACTTGAAATTTAACATGGTGAGTAACCATGCTAAATTTCAATTCGCGACTTACAACGTAGTACAACAATACTTAATATTATTGTATTCCGTTTTGAAGGCTGAGTGATCCAGTGTAACTATGGGCACAATGGACATAACATCTTAACTACGATCGTTGGTGGCGCATTGAAGATGCGAGATGAAAATTTTTAAATGTGCCGATATCAATGGCTAGTGTAGTGACCAACGTAAAGTTGGTAGTACCAACCCAGAACGGCTTGCAAGGACTACCACCATGTAATGTATAAAGACGCTAATTGATAAATTGTAATTTTTTTTCATATTATAAATTAGGGAACACACTTTTTTGTTTCGAATTCGGTGGTTCCAGACTAACATCACTAGACGACGATCGCAACCAGCTCTTCTTTAGAATCTACTGAAAAACACAGGACACACAAGGCCATTAATTCCGATAGAGTCCCAGGGCTTATACCGTGGGGGGAACATTATAAGTTCGGTTTTTCCGGTGAAAAATTGCCGGTATGCACTTTGAGCCATTGGTCCTGGTGTTTGTAAAAACTTTAACTTACTCATCATTAGTACACAGCAATATAGCGTATTCCAATGGACGTAGGAAAAAAGATAAACAAACCTTAGATTTATGTATATCATGCGATTTTTTCTAACAGTTTTTGATAACAGTTTCGTCGACGTTCTAAACGCCATTTTTTCGCAAAGCCATAGTGAATATCACATATTAATCAAGCTCTCAACCAATGATATCGCGTCAATTTGCTGTCAAATGTTGTTGATTTGATTTTTTCCTGTTATGATTGGAATAGAGTATAGAAATAAAAATTAATAACGACATCTCTCTACCAATGTAATGGTTCATAACAAAAACGCATTTTAGACGACTACTGACCACAATTAACTACATAGTAGTCCATGTATATTATTATTAATACTAAAAATCAATTACCCAACTAACACTTCTTATAACAAGACCTTGTTCTTGGACACTAAAAATAACTAAGCAATTAACATTTTGCAACGCTGACCAATGCTTTCGTGTTCCATATTTAAATATGTTCCACCATTTTTTCATTTCATTTCATTCAAACACTTATAAATTGCTTATATTGTAGATGATTAAGAGAACACAGTATTAGTTTTTATTTTTTTAATGAAAAACGTTATAAGCTTATTTCCCCGTTATTAAGTCAATGTATTTTTTAAACATTTTCTTTTGTGCCAATCTTAGTTTATTTACATGCAATGTTTTTTTAATCGTACTATTTTTACTTTCATTGTAATTTATTTTCGGAAGTTGCCATATTAAAAAAAAATAATTTTAACTAATATCGAATCAAACAATATAAATAATAATCTATTGTTTTAAGCATTACCCAACAAAGTATATCAATCATGGGAATATAATGAATAACTATATATGAAGAATGTACAGTCTGTGGGCGTTTTTTATGACATATTTCCAAAGAGTGACAAATTTGCATGCGATGGTCTTGTTAAAGTTATTATATGGACTGGCCATGGCCAGTAGGCGGCTTCTTTAGTAAATAACATTATTAAACACTATTGTTACATATTTCTTTGTTTGTTTTAAAAAAATACTCTACTGTATAAGTGGGTTGACATTTTTAAAGAGTTACCAGTATATTTCATTATTTAATTTACGTCTAATAGCATAATGGCTTACAGGTCAGCGATGTGAAGGTCACTGATAAGATCTTGGCCCTTTGGACTATCGTCGCACCAACTCCTTATACAAGTTTAATATTTAATTGGGAAGAGAATGCTAACACGTCTATCACTGGCCTAGATATAGAGCCTGTATTTTTTTGTGATCATATTCATTTCTCATAAACTACATACACAACCGTATATGACGGTAAAATAAAAAAACATAATGTACAAATCTGTGTAAAGCGTTAAAATATGAATTACTAAAAAAAACTTGCTTAGGAGTGTTAAGTAATAAACAGATACACACACAATAGACAAAAGATATTACGCTTTTTATAGATATCATAGTTGATACGACGTTATTAAAATATAATTACAAAGTGTGATGTAGATCTAATGGTTGGAGTCATTATTGATTTTTGTTATTTTCTACGGGACCCTAAAGTATTATAAAAGAATTCTTATTATCATAGCTATGTTAATATTATTGTTACGAACAATAAATTTTATTTTCGTGTATAAATAAAGCCGCGGGTGTTCTTTTGTTCCAATAACACATAAGTTCGATAATTTTGGCAAAACTGTTTGTAATGTAACATAACTTTATTAATCGTGATAATAACATTAGTTTGATGGCTTTTTTATTTCTTAAAAATGGCAGCCGTCTGATTTTTCAATGCGCCAACAACCCTGGGGGACTAAGACGTTAGGTCCATTTTGGCTTTAGTTACTTGCTTCAAAGCGGAACTCAAATATTCTAAGGATTTCTATTAGACTGTAGAATATGTGATACCTAAACTGGCTTGCACAAAGTAATTTATTTTATCTGTATTTATATATTTTATTTTTTTAATAGGGAATTAGCTATAAAATAATCAGCAAGTCTTACATATATAAATCTATTTTTAATTATCATCATCATCCTCCTGCCCTTATCCCAATTATAATTGGGGTCGGCGCAGCATATCTTCTTCTTCTCTTCTCTTCTTATAAGCTTATTCTTTTCAGCCATATCGTCTTACATACAATCCATCCATCGTTTCTTTGGTCGTCCCTTCCTCTACATCCATACATACATTATATTAAGCGTAATTTAAATAATTTATTAACTACATACTTTTATTATAAATATTGTAATAGAAACTAGAGTTTAAATTCTATACTTCGATGGAACGTTATATTGGTATAGACTAATGCAATTCACTCAGATTTTCAGTAAATCTTTACGTGTTTAGTCTCCAGAGCTTTGTACGAATGTATTTGAGTAAGTACGTTCGGGTATAAGTCTTCCATTTCTCATATTAAAAACGAATAATGATATCGACATATATATATATGTAATAGTAGTATGATAGTTATGTAGTCCTTGTTCCCAAATAGTTTTCTCCATCTGCCTTGTAGCTCTTGAGATTTGCGTATTTAAACAAACAAACTAGCCGTTTAGCTTTATATATTATTATTATAAACATAATGGAATACTACTTTTTTATTTACATAAGAATTATTAACATTAAGTCCTCAAATATATACAAATATGAATTAAAAATAATTACTATATAAATCTTGACCGCGTGGAATGGTGGCAAGAATGCTAGGAGCATTTCCCCGTTCGCAAATCGCAATTCCAATCCTCTGGGCAAAAAACGAACCAGCCCTACTGTCACCAGTGGAGGCAATAAGGTGAAGTGTTATACTTTTAATGAACCTTTTCTCAAAATGATAAAATTGAGCCGTAAGTATAGTAATCGGTTATGGGCATTCACTCATCGACACGACCCTACTCTATTGCGGGTAGAACCTTTTTTCTCATGAATCAAAAGTTCTTCCGATTCATGTATGTAGGTTTTCTCATGATGTTTTCCTTCACCATCGATTGAACCTACGATCTTTTAGTTAAAATCCGTATATTCTATCCACTGGGCTATTTCGGTTCTTCAATTATATTTGAACCAAGAAAAACCTGCATTTGTGACTATGGAACTATAACATACTGAAAAAATAATATCAATCATACAAACCAGAATCTTAATTTTTTTTATAAGACGCGTGCTCGGTTTGTCGTCAATAGTTGGTTGAAAGATAACAAAGTTCATAATAACGGATGTGAAGTCCCTGTCAGTGTTGACTTTAAGCGCGGATGTTAAAACAATCTCGCTTAACTGGACGTATTATACTGTTGAGACGTTCATTAAAAACTTACGTACTTAAAACTCCAACGCAAGACCGAAAATTTTAAGCGATATTGATTACACTAATTATTTATAAAAATATCATTATTATTTTATATATAATTATTCAGTACCTACGTTTGTATGTCACTGAACTACTATACAGCAAAACCGATTTTATTGTCTTTTTTGTGTGTGTTTGTGTGGATATCTGTACTATTTGAAGTGTTTTTAAAGTTATTATTTTACCCATATGAAGTTAGGATGAACAGCTTGCCCGTAAATACATAACAGTTCAGTACATTTTTCTCCTCTACCGATTTTCTTTGGAAGGTATTAAATTGTTATTAACAAAAATAAAAACTATTAAAAAATAGTTTTTAATAGCTTAAAAAATATGAATCACGATAAATTAATAATTATAAAAAAGGAATTTCTCTTCTTTTTTTCACCACAGCTATAACATAAACATAAACATAATCAGCCTGTAAATTTCCCACTGCTGGGCTAAGGCCTCCTCTCCCGTTGAGGAGAAGGTATGGAGCATATTCCACCACGCTGCTCCAATGCGGGTTGGTGGAATACACATGTGGCAGAATTTCGTTGAAATTAGACACATGCAGGTTTCCTCACGATGTTTTCCTTCACCGCCGAGCACGAGATGAATTATAAACACAAATAAACATCACAGCTATAACACTTACATACTTTCAAATTTGTAATAAAATAATGTGAAATTGTTAATTTCGAGCAACTTGGCATTTAATTGGTGGTTCTGCGAACAACTTCATTATGATATTACACGTCACCCTGTCACTGTGTGTACACGCGCAACATAAAAAACGACATGCCATTCTCCCTCCTAAAGTCCCTTGCCCTATAAACGTTGAATGTTGGTGACGTTTGTGTGTAGTCCATTTTGTTCTTTTTTATATAAATACATTAAATGTAATAGAATTTAGTTGTAAATAGTTTTGAGTACTAACAATTTTTAATTTAACTTATTATTAACTCTTAATGTTTGTGTTGTTCTAGGTTAAGGATTAACAAGGAAATTGCTACTACTATGCTATTTTTAAAAATTTAATTGAGTTTGTTACCTCAATCTCTTTCGTGTATTCATCCCACGTGACATTGACGAAATAGTCTGTGCCCTGTCGATACATTTAAAAGCCATTAAACTAAGAATTGAATTTAAAAATGACATTTTTTTTTCATAACGTGCCAAAAGAAATATTACTTCCAAAGCTCAAAAATAAATGTAAAAAAAAAGTTGGATTCTCCAAATTGATATACATATTACGTCTTCCTCTTATACATACCTATACAACCTTTAATTATGATCGAATAGCAACCACTGAGCGAACACTAGTAATAAAAAGGACACAAGACACATCGAGTCGAAAATCGAATGTCTTTATTTCTTACAGAATAGCTTTACTGAACTAATTGCGTTACGAGTATTAAAGACTATGTAAACTATAACTGTATAATATATAATGACAATAAACAGGTTTCATTTATCAACGGCTGGTATAATGTTCAATTGATTTGTTCCATATGTACAAGATAACAATTATTTAGGATACAAAACGATTTTGTTTAACACTGTCAACACAGGTAACTTTAATCATCAATATGTTGGAATAATTTTTATTTTTCGATTTCTAAGCTTAATTTAAAAATGCATTCGAAAATTCTTGTTAGAAATTTCGGACCCACTTTTGTAAATCGACTTAATTCGTTATTAGTGAACCAGAAATATAATTGGCTGCTTCAATTAAAATTTGCCTTTCAGAAACCAACTGGTTGACTACTGACCCTAATAATATTTAGCAACAATGGAACTAATAAATATATATTATTAAATAGTAAATTAATAATTAATCTATCATCTACATAAATATTTATATAGTATATATGTTACAAGAACTATTTTATTTTGCTTAACTTAACAAGCCCCCGTGAATTAGATTTAGTAATTTATGAATTACTTCTCCTTTTGTAATCCTCGCTAAAACTTTATCAGAACAATAATTGTTATCAACTTTAAGAATTGTTACGTAATAATTCGAATTCTTTCTTTAGGCACCTTAAATACATCCGTAGCCTGAATCCGCAACTGCTAAATGGTTTATTGGATTGCCGTCTTATCAGATTCGGGATCGGATGAGAGTGTGAATTATAGAGTGAATACAAAACATGACGATTCAAAAGTGCTTATGAGCCTATTTGAATAAAGAAGTGGGTTCCTGCGAAACTTTAAACGCGTTTATTCAAAGATTTTTTAGGAATTTCGAAACCTATGACAGGTTTTATTTTGATTTAATTTCATTGTAAACTCATTCATCTACATTTGACGCCAAAATTAAGAAAACTTATTTAAATTACATTTTTAATGTCAAATAGTATATATAATTTTGTTAATGGTTTAATATTTTTTCTTATGCAGGCAGGTACACTCTGTAGCCGGCCAGTAATCCAGCCAGCTGTCTATGATTAATTCTTTGGTTAAATTGTAACAATTTAGTAATTTGCAAACAAGAATCCTCTTTAATTTTCTGCTCATCTACGGCTGGAGCTATTTTTCTATATAAATTCATTTATTTTACAATCGATAAATTCAATTTAAAAATCGAATACATCAAAGCCATATCTGTATAATTCCGCACGGGACGTTAATAAACTTGACACATGGTCAAGTCGACTTGGTCAATGATTCCGAAACGAATGCATAGATCTTATGATAATTAAGTAGCAGGTTCAATGTCATTCTTGTCACATCACTGACTTTAAACGCGGATGTGGTCCAAACAAACTGATATTTGACACCGAATTAATTGTGGAAGGTACTTTCTATTTTATTCCATATTTATGTAGGTTGATAAAATTTAATACACAACAGTAAAAAGACTAAAATAAATGGAGATCACTTGAATGGCATCTTTTGTTTTTCTTTTTTTTTTAAATATTGTTGTCATGAAAACTTTTTGTTGCAACTTAACAAATATATTATATGAATGGTTTCTAAGGTTAGGCAATATGCATGTCATGACACCTGTCAGAAATAAGTGCCCTGTCGGCACAACTAAAAGCCATTAAACTAAGAATTGAAATATTTCTTTATGACGCTTGTATTGATCGCCTTATTGGTGACATACCTACTTAACCGTTTTATATTTATACCTGTAGAAACTTTATGACAAGTTATATTATTGTTATAAAATTTCAATTTTATTATTTATTTTTTATTTATTATATTTATTTTATTATATTTATTTTATTAGAAATTTTTTTATTAAATTGAAGACGTGACGACCTCCGTGGTCGAGTAGTGTGTACACCGGTTTTCATGGGTACGCCACTCCGAGGTCCCGGGTTCGATTCCCGGCCGAGTCGATGTAGAAAAACTTCATTAGTTTTCTATGTTGTCTTGGGTCTGGGTATTTGTGGTACCGTCGTTACTTCTGATGTCCATAACACAAGTGCTTTAGCTACTTACATTGGGATCAGAGTAATGTATGTGATGTTGTCCAATATTTATTTATTATTTATTTATAATATAAAAAAAAAATTAATAAATATGTATAGAAAAAAACTTTTTCATATTAATTTTACATTCTTAGCAGAACTAATAATCTTACATTGTTGTGATATACAGGGTTATTGGTAATTCGACGTATTCCCGTTAGGGGGTGATAGGGGTGATTATTTGCGATAATTTTAACCCCCATATGCATAATGCAAAAGTGAACCATTTTCGAGTTATCACGTTTTTTTCAAAATATGTCAAAAATGCAATTTCAAAATTTTTTTTAAAAAAAGTATCTATTAAAATCATTTTTTTTATTAAAAACTAATAAACACTATAATTGTATATATTTAAGTTTTATATGATCTTTATAATAATCGTGTCACTATATAAACATGTTATTGGATTCTGCGGTTATAAATTGCGGTTAATTTTTTTATCAGCGTAGCTAGAATGAAAATATTCAATTTAACCTAAATTATAACAATAAATGTCTAATATGTTATTCAAATTATAACATTAAAATACCTGTTCCATATTACGGTTTTGTCTTATGTGTCTGATTGAACGTTTTAAAGTCGTAAAAACGAGTTGTTTAATATTCACAATATAAAACGCCTACTTGATAACGTTATTTCAACGTTAAATAAACTACGATGTATGAGCTTTTTAAATATTTGTCAAGTGAGTTGAATTTAGATTCTATTATTATTCAGGAAACCGGGAATAGCTTATATGTATATCCACAAATAGAGGAATATCAAATATCATATTTTAAAAATCGAATTAGGTTTAATCAAACTTAGTAAACAAAATAATAGTATTGCTATTCTTTAAAATGTCACTTTAAATTATCAATTTAGATAAAACATATAAAATAAATTTTAAAGCAATAAAAAAAAAAACAAAATTTAAATTATAAACTTTTATTTATTTATTTTTAAGTAGATACGAAACACAGTACAATTAATAACACCATAGGTTTCAAACAGACTTGTATCAAATGTAACACGATTATATTAAATATATCATCACGTCAACTGACTTGCGTTCGTAACGATACCGACAACAAATCAATATAACTGACGTTTCAATTTGTACATTGACGCGTTTTTAATACTATTCCATTGTTTATATGTTCGGAAGCTATAACGCATAATCTTTAGGCTGACGTTATACTGAAGTTAGGAGTCAATGCGATGCAAAGCTATTTTAAACGTGGTTTATTCCGTCATATATTATAAATTACGTCAAGTACATTACAAGCCATTTTAGTGTACAATTATAAATCATATTTGTTTTTGTACCCGATTGCACGCGTGAGGTATATTTGCCTTTGGATATTGTCAGCGAACTATTATTTTTTTTTTTTTACAGTAAATTACGCTTTCATCCAATATAATGTATATGAAGTATTAAAGACAAAACAGATAGATAAAACATAATAGGATAGAATGCTGTAATGTTCTTCCGATTTAAGCATATTATTTCATCTTATCCAGACGTAAGAACGTTAGAGACGTAGCATTCAATTGCGGCAAAAGCTCATTACAGAAATAAAATAAAAAAGGTTAAATAATTATATAAATTGTAATTCAAATCTTACACTGTAATTCAAATAAGTACAATGTAGGACATTATGTAAATAATATTATTCAGACTGTTTCATTCACATATTTAAACTACAAAACACTCACTATGACAAGCGATACAAAGCATACAAAACATACGTGAACGAACAGCCTTACATTTCTACATAGTTTTAGTAAACTGACAAAGTGTTAACGCTTGTCGAGTATCGTTATAATAATAAATCAAAACGATTACCACTTCTTTTTGTTCTGATATGTATATCGAGACGCCAACATATACATAAATTTATTAATCATATAAATGAAATTGTAACAGTTAAGTGAACTAATATTTAAATCATGATTATAATCCCGGTAACTCGTTATTGGCTTAACGAATTTATAAATTAGTATTATTAATTTATGTTATTGTTATACAAGAGGTATATCAAGATTATGCGTAATGTTGTAATATTTAATAATATTTATGATAAATTAACATGTAAGAATTAGTCTTGGTTTAATTATAAGTCAAGTAATGTATCTGTGTCGTAACTAGTCTGTAACGTGATTATCCAAAATAATATATTTAGTGTGTAATGGTGATTGGGCTTTGTGCAAGCCGGTCTGGCTCGGTACCACCCATTCATCGGGTATTCTGTGTCCAAGCAGCAATACTTAGTATTGTTTTATTCCGGTGTGAAGTGTGAGTGAGCCAGTGTAACTACAGGCACAACGCAAAATAGACATGACATCAGGCTGTGACCAAGGTTGGCGACGCATTGGCGATTTTAGGAATTAATATTTCTCAAAATTCTCACAACAACAGTGTCTATGAACATTGACACTGTTGGTGGTGAACACTTGACATAATTTGCCAGTCCCTCTCTACATTAAGGAAAAAAAACAATAAAAGAAAATCTGTGTAATGTGCGTCTGTGTAATGTGCGTCCAGTGTGTGTGATTGTAAGAAGACCGTGTGTGTTGAATGTGTATGTGGGATGTGAGGTATGTGTTGATAAATGTGAAAGTGAATTTATTTCTTTATAACGTTTTCATGCCTTAACTACTCAACCGCAACGCCACGAACGGAAACTAGATTACCTTTCAGGAGTTCTCAGTTTAAGCTAGATGAAAGAATGAACAGAATAAAACAAAATCTCGAATAGATGAAATATGTGTTAAAAAAAACATTTGTATATCACTCAGGTGTATGCACCGAAAATCCCATACCTCTTATTGATCATTTTTATATGGACATATATCTCAAAGCGATGACAACGAATGAGATAGGAAAATATGCATGTGTATTCCTATTTTATTTTTGGTCAAATTTGAAAAAAATAATAAAATACCGAACTAAATATTCTTCTCAGAGAAAAATGTATCCTGTAAAAGGACAATGTATCTAAGGCTGACCCTTTGAAGAAAATAAGCTCTAAGTGTATTCTATCTAGCTGCTTCGATAGATTATTTGGATACACTTGTGGAAAATTTTCATCCAAAACATATGATATGATATTTTGCTTCACAGACGAGCAAGTGATATTTATAAATCAAGTGAAAATTGATCTGTCAGGATATAACCGGATTAGTACCCGTAATTTGAACATATATTGCCAAGCTTATAGTGTATCTTAAAATAATATCTAAGTTGTTACTAATACCTAAATAGATTACATGTTTTGTTCGAGAATTATCATCGTTATTTTATATTGCAATTTGCAATTATCACACAGATTTAAGATTTCTATTAAATAAATCTTTCATGCATACTAAATTAATGAATATTTGAATGTATTATCTCAATTACCCATTCGTCAAATGTAAGCCAATTAACAAAAATGGTGGATCACTGTGCAAAATTTAATAGTCAATTATTTTAAGGATTTAATAACAAATATTAGTTTGATATTATATGTGGCTATACTTATAACATTATATTATGATTTACAGCGAGACATTATTTTCTTATTTTCTTCATGATTTAAATGTGTTTTTTAAGGTTAATATACCTAAAGTAAATAAGAATTTTAACTAAATTGTTTGTGACAACATTTATTAAAATATAAATATAAGGCAGACTAAAAATATTAGAAAATCTAAACAAATAATATAATTCTATAACCAGACTAAGTTTAAATATAATTGTTACAGAATGTGTTAATTGTATATCGTTGAGTTACAAATTAAATACTAAACAAACAATGGGAATACTATCCGTGGCTTCTATCCGCATAGCTTAATATTAAGGCAGTTTCGGCGAGACACTCTAAACCAAATACCTTTAGGCAATATTTATTCGTCTCGGTATACTAAATATATGAATTTGAACGATCGACTGAGTAAAAGTTTAGAGAGGGCAGCCCGCAACTATAAATCGAAGATCTCCTCTACCTATACACTTTTATATTTCGTATGTCGTAACTAATATTATATTCGTGAAAGGGTTTGTTGGCTACGTTATGTCTCAACCTGGTCACCATGATTTTTGTCAAGGGGATGGAATAGATCTGACACCTTATACTGTATTTTGTCAAAATCGTTGCAATCTGATCCGACCTTTCAATTTATCTCTTACACCCAAAAAAAGATTCAATATAAAGTGTACAAACAAACATAACTGTTTTATTATCGAGTGTGTAGTTTTAGATCGTGTGGGAAGTCGATCCCAGAGCGATCACGGCACGATTTATAAAGTGAGTTATTTGTTTTACGTCAGATATTGATGGAACTAAGGTGTCGTCTATTTTTAGTCCAACACGCGTCCGATCACTAGAGAATTTCAGGGATCTTCAAAGGCACGTCGATACTTCGGATGGGTGTTTATTGAAATTAAATTATGTTACTACATAGTTTATAAGAAGTTTTTTATCGCCTTTCGTTTTCTTTTTATTAATATTGTACCTGAGCGACGGCTCGGCTCTAATAATTGATTAGTTATAGTCGATTTCTTATTTTATTTTGTGAAATATTGCGTTTTTGTTCTGGAAAGACGTATATTTAGATAAACATAAAGAGTAACTATTGTAATTCTAAAATAGGATCCAAATGATTAGAGTCTTGTCTTGAGGTAAACGAAATGGATTACAAACGTATCACACAAGAATTATTCTTTTAAACTTATAAGATTTATTTGTATTTTATTTAGAAAGCATGAAACCCATTTGGTAGCAAGTAGCCGCCATCACTTATAGAAGACGGTGTAATCATACCGTTATGCATAAATATTTCTTTACTTTCGATAAAAAGGGCCACCCGACAATATGACGTTACCTCTGCATTCAGATATTGGGATTTTAGAATACATAATATCATGCCGATGTACAATGTACGCTCTACATTGCGTACCGGTGGAAGCATGCACATTTCTTTCTCTTTGTAAGTTCGCAACCTTTGGTTAAAATTCATTGTTTAAAAAAAATCTCTTATTTAAAAATCATAGTAAATATTGTTTTGTTTCTATGTAATACAATTTAATTATAGCTATAATTTCTTTTACAGGTCCCAATTCAATGCGCTGAGAGAATTCGAAGAAGATGACAGAAGTCGATATCACGTGATAGAAAAATAAAATAGAAGTAATAGAAAACTCATTTCATTAGATAGATATTTAATTAAAGTGTTGTTATTAAGTGCAATTATATAATTTAATTACTGATTTTAGTCACATCGGATATTATAGTTCAATTATGGATCATCAAAGACGCTTCCTTTTATATTTGTCAATGTAAGTATTGTTTCCTTTTTATTTATTTTACAAGATGACATGACACGTTGAAGGATATCTTTAGCTGACCAGACAGTGCAAGGAATACCTACTTGATATTTAAAGTACACATAGGCGGTCGCAACCAAAATCAAATAAAGACTACCTACGAGAAAAAAGCAAAATCGCTATTAACATAAAAGAAAATTAGAATTATTTTATTAAACTCTACGTGACCTACAGAATCATGCATTAATATTTGTTAATTGTTTCTATAAAATATTTCCCTCGTACAAAATAAACAAAGTATGAACTCCTATAGTGTAACCATGTAAACGAAAAAAATATGGCATTGTAGCTTTTTTTTTTTTTGCTGGAAATACGCATAACGCGTTTCCCCCACATGATGTGGAGGGGTATTTGGGGCTCGCCGGCGCTGATGGCGCCGAAATATCCACTAAAAAACCAGCAGTACCCACTCCGTCTTTTTGGGAGACGTCACTGGGTCGCTTGCGCATACTACCGTGACATGGCACTGTAGCTACTACAAACATTAACGAACTGATTATTGTATGAACAATGTCTATTCTTTGTTATAGATTTTATTATATCCATCAATTTTACGATATCCGATAACAATTGATATTTACAACCTATAAACACGAAGTAAAAACAAATTATTCGGTCGTAAAATAGAATAACTACTATAGAATCAACGGTCGGTTTTAGAAGTTAGCTTAAAGTGACGCTTTACACGACTAACCGTTAAGTGGCAGTTAAAATTGAGATTTATATGATATATTTAATAGATTTATAACATTAACAATACTACTTAATAAATAATTGACCTTCGGTGTTTTCAATAACGACGATTTATTTTTGTCAAGAGTTACATGTTTATGATAACAATTTATATTGATTAAGTTTATTGAACTCGTACTCGTATGTCCCATGAAATTAACTTTATGATGGTATTAGGATAATTATTTTTGTTTTATAGTTTTTAAATATATAGGTACTTTGGATATTTAAAATATATTATATACATATATTAATTATATTTGACAGTACGTAAAGTCTCATTAACAACTTTGAGGTGTTTTGTCTTTTAAAAGTGCTGATGTTTAGGTTCAAATTGTGCCTCATGTCTACTTCCTTGCACTAATATCCCACTACTGGGCTAACGCATCCTCTTATTTTGATGTGAGAGCTTGGAACATAATCCAACAAGCTAATCCACCGTGTGTTCAGACACATCACAACAGAGGCGTTTGCTCGGATTTGAACCTGCAATAATTCGCTTTTGCGGGTTAAAATTAATACAATACAATATTAACCGATAAATTATATTCCATTTCTGTCTTATGTAACTAAATAATTAACTGTTATTTGATTTAAGATAGTTTTGTAAATTACAAATATACATTATACAACATATGACTTTAACGAGTTAGCAGACTTAAACAAGTTTAAGAATAAAACGTGTTTAATTCGAGTGACAAAGTAGAGGGCGAATTTGCGTTTACATGAATGCTCTCTAAAATCGAACATAATCACCTGTCTTATCTAGTATTTCACAATTATATTCAGACTACTTTCGTTTCCTATGAGTTTTAAATTGCATAATTGCGTGGTCGATATTTATTGAACGGGCATTTTCGTGGGCGGTCCAGATTCTAAATTCCGAAGACTTTATACCTAACGTGGACATTGATCCGTCGTATACATAAGACTAACAATTCATTGAAAAGTATGTTAAACGTGATCAATTTTTGGTTAACTTTAAAGAAACCTACGTTTTTGAGTCATGAAGGTGTAGGTTTCCTACCTAACCTTTTAGTCATTTCAAGGCATTCAATGTTGCTTCATACTCAATTTCATCAAATTAGGGGTAGTTGTTCAGCCGTAAAAGCGGCTGAGACAGAAAACGAATAAAGCAAATGAACAGAAGTGGTTCTCCTGAACTAACTATCAACTATATATATTCGAAAACATTTATCTTAACAAAAAGTTTTTAAGAACGAGTACATATAGACAGTATCTAATATCATTTTCATATTTATTAAGCTTTATGATAATACCTACTTAAAAAAACATAATCTATTATTGTGTAAAACCAAGTGTTATCGAATATAACCGTTTGAGCGTAAAAATGTTTTCATTCTATATTTAAATTTCAAAATGTTAACCGTAAAAACAGCACACGCATCATTAACCAGTGTCCCCATCCGTACAGGAATGGCATTTAGCGGTTCGGACACAGGATATCGAAAGAAATTAGAAACGCCTCAATGGTCAACATTCCTTAGAGAAATGCTGCGGGGTGTCAAAATACCTGTCCTTATTTATAACCTGTCCATTGAATCGGTGGACACATTCTAGAAATCGCAACTGGATAAGATTTATAGTCGCAGGACATTAGGGATTCGTTTATTTGTGTATTGTCATGTCCAGTTGTATGTATAGCCTTTTGCGTAAATTATATATGTGTTGCGTATTTGTTTAGTGTCATATTCGCTCCGATTTTTTCGTCTATTTTAGAGAAATTATACAGTAATGTTAAATGAAAAAAAAAACATTTATTTTTACTATTATTATTATTTGTTTAGGTCATTGTTTTTTACATCTACGGTTCTGACTATAAATGTTATACTTTTTCACTCGAATATCAAATAATTTATGACAAAAAGCGAACTCTAACTGAATATCCTCTAAACGAACGTTTATGAGTAGAACTGTTAATTATATATCGTAATATCATATCGTAAAAACGAAACATTCATTTACAATAATATAACGGTAATTAAACTTAACTAGACTTGAAATATCATGAACGCAAGATTTACCTATCGTTGTGGATTGTCGAAGAAATAATAAAATTATACGGACGGACTTATCACGAGATCTCCGAAATTATAGGTTCTATGGGCTTGAAATTTAGCATAATTACTCCTCATAGTCAGAGCAACTTTTTGGAAATTTCAACTGCAGGGCTGAGGGGAGGAAGTGCGGTAACTTTGCACGAATTTTACCCGTACGAAGTCGGGACGGGGCTACTTTATACATTGATATATGTAAGAGAATATCTCCCGACCCGTACAAGTTTATTCGTCATCTTTTTCAAAACAATTGAATTGAAATTTCAATTTTTCATTTTAAATTAGTAAAAGTGTACCAAATATAGATTATATTCGAGGACAAAAACCAAGACATTTAATTAAGTGTTTTGATATCTAATTGAGCGATCTATTACAGACAAGTTTAAGATAGATGACGTACTGTAATAAGATAAAAGCGCTAAGTCGCACAGATATCAAAAACACAATTTATAAATGAGTATTATATATACAAACACAATAAGTCATATTTATTTGAAGATATCTCGGTGTATATTTTCACTGGAAACGAAATATCCTCTCTTCCATTCTTTTTGCTTTTGAATCTGAAACTTCGTTATATCTAAATGATATATTTATGTGCTTGCGGTCCGAAACGACCTTACTTGATGTTAGGTACCATCCACCCATCAGATATTTTACCACCATACGGCAGTGCTCAGTATTGTTGTGTTTCGGTTTGAAGGGCCAGTAGCAGTAGTAGTAGGTGAGCCAGATGACGACCTCCGTGGTCGAGTAGAGTGTACACCGGTTTTCATGGCTATGCCACTCCGAGGTCCCGGGTTCGATTCCCCGCCGAGTCGATGTAGAAAAAGTTCATTAGTTTTCTATGTTGCCTTGGGTCTGGGTGTTTGTGGTACCGTCGTTACTTCCGATTTCCATAACACAAGTGCTTTAGCTACTTACATTGGGATCAGAGTAATATATGTGATGTTGTCCAATATTTATTTAATATTTATTTAGAGTAATAGGCTTAATGGACTGGCAGGTTGTTAGCGCGCTGGTGATATAAGAAATGGTTAATATTTCTTACAGCGCCATTGTTTAAGGGCGGTGGTGATCACCTACCACCCGGTGACCCATTTGCTCGTCCGCTTATCCAATATCATATAAAAATCGACCTAGCCAAATAGAGGCCAGACGCGGGACTAATGGGATTATATTATTGTTGTATTACAGTGTTTACTGTGTTACTTCCTTGCTCCAAACTTATTCTGGATAGAAAAATCAAAATAATGGTTTCGCCTCTACAGGGGCATTCGAACTCAATAAAGAATTCCGTAATTCCTACTACATTACACATGCTCTCAGCGGCGTCTGTTACGATACAACGATCACAATTCAAATATTACATAAAAGCATTCAATTAAATCATATAAAATGCTTTAATTATACCTAGGTACTCCCAGAAATACTAAAGCATGACCTAATCCAGCCGAACCCATAATGACTTCACGAATGCACATAATGCTTGCCATATAACTATTATCGAATACTAAATATATCGATGTTAATACAAATTACTTCTTTGTAATGTCTCTTTAGAAGAAGTAGACTAGATGAAAAAAAAAAAAAATAACAGATTTTATCATCAATGCCGTTCGGGTCTGGGAGCTTGAAAAAACTTGATTGATTAACTTATAATCGATAAGCAAATTAATTTATTCGATTTCAATGAACCTTTCGATATCCGTCATGGGTAAAGGCCTACTTGTTTTTTTAAGTTTTGAATTACATGTAAAATAATACGTGTGTTTTAGACTGTCTAAATTATTTTGCATTCACATAAATCGATATAAATTATTAAAAAATTGATAGTAAATACCACAACGACCTTGCGACGAGTTTTGGTCTCTTCAGATATACGAATTTATAATGTAGTAAAAATGTCATAACTAAAGAGAATACCGTCAGAAACGTTTCAATTCAATGTTATGTCGCACGTGACATTGGCGAAATAATATGTGCCCTCTTGGCACAAATAAAAGCACAAAATAAAAATAATGGTATATTAAATCAAATTTGACCTTGAAAATTTAAACGAAAATTTTCTACCGGCTTAAAGTTAACTTGTAACGTTACGTATGTTGTAATTTGGCTTCTTACCATTCAGTATACAAGTGTGCACGTCTTAAATAATTATATTTTCAACGTTGACACGTGACTCGATAGTCACAGTTGTGATCGCTCCAACTAAATAGTGACATACAATCACAACTCACTTTGGTCGACCATCAGAATTTACTTAATTATTTCGAATCAGATCGCCGCATTCAATTCATGTCAACTACGCATGTGGTCTGATACGAGACGTCATATACTCGTAATTGACTCAAATATCCGACATGTTTTCATGCAACACCATTAAATTTACCAATAAATACATTTAAAGTTGACGTTTGAAATGAATAAGGCATATTATACTTAAAGTTATATAGACGATAGTTTTATCGTGCTCTTTAGCTTGGATTATTAGTATTTCTTGTTTTTACATATATGTATAATAATTGTGTTTGATAATTGCAACTAAAGTAAACTAAACTTAGTTTTTACCATTTATACATTGAATATAGTCTGGTAAATTTACTATTCGGAAGTTCTAAGAGCTTACTTGAATATAGATTTTAGATATATATTTTTGAGTTTGACTCTTTAATAATAAAATTAAAAAAAACGTAATCTATAGTATAAAATATCCCGTAAAGTAGTCTACCATGACACGGAATAGATCTCGAATAGTATATATTTTTAAACTAGCGACATTGCACGGGCAGTAGATAGTGTCGAGAAAAAATATCTTAAGTTTAAAGTTTTATGTTTTAATAAACCACAAAATCATATACATCGAAGTAAACTACTTACTCAATTAAGCTTACAAATCCAAATAAAATACAGCGAACACTTTTAACAAAGACATGAACGCATGAACGAACGAACGAACGAACACTTTTTACAAGTCGCGACAATATCGACCTTTCTATTCGAGTCCGAAAATAAAAAAAAATAATGGCAGTTTGGCGCGCTTTTGTTTTTTTTTTTTAACAGACTAGCTAGCTGTTATGTGGATAAAGGAATTTCGCAAACATTCGTTTCGATATATGTTGTTGTCTCTTTTTATTTTTTATTTTAAAAGTAAGTTAACAGTAAGGTAACAGTATCATTATAATATAAATACGACGAATCTATTAATATTGTTATATTCCTTTAAAAAACTTAAACAATCATGAATGAACACATAATAAATTGTCTGACGTCACAGCTCAAGTGGTAACAGAGGGTACAGGCGCCGCTCGAATAGGTGATAAAATTATTAATTATAATTACTAAAGGCTAAATGTAAGGATTGATTAATGGTTCTATGATAACGCAGCGAGTTACTGTCGAGTAACCAGTTCAATCTCGAACCGGCGGTGTATTCGAAATAGTAATGGGAATTTCTTGTCAGAATTTCTTACAGTATTCGAACCTAAACGGAATTTAAAGTTTTATATTATATACGATCATTTATACGTACGTACACATACATTCTCCTAATTTTTCGATTTCTGATCGACTACAATCAATTCCATTCAATCTAAAAACTAATTAAAAAAAATATACGTGCTTTACTTTACTTTATACTTTATTGTACACCACACAGAGAAAATAAATAAATAAAAAATAGATCCAGCCTTAACAAAAGACGCGTACAATTTTGGCGACTTTATCGCTACATAGCGATCTCTTCCAGGCAACCAACGGTAATCGGTATATGTAATCAAAACAACTCCGAATGATAGTAAATTTCAAAGTATTTTTCATTGTAAATAATATAATGTTTAATTCTTTATTATTATTCGATATCCCAGGTATTATTCGATTACACGAATACAATCAATTAGTCTTCATTACACGTACTTACCGATAAAAAACCTTAGTCATTTATTTTAGTGACTATTCACTTCGTACAGTCAAAACAAGTAATTGTATTACAGTTTCGTATTTCGTAACGTGATGTTTGTATCTAAAGGTTATTGAGGAAACGCAGTGTATTTAAGAACTAATCATAAACGCTACTACTAATACATAATTGTTACTACTTGTCCAAACTTCGCATGAGTACCTCCTCCTGCGGTACCTAGAGGAGTACCAGCTGATTAGCGACTGCCAGTACGGTTCCCGTCGGGGTCGCTCAGCCGGTGATCTTCTAGTTTACCTGACACATAAATGGGCGGAGGCTTTATAACTTATCTTTGCCGTTCAAATCAACTTGGTGTAAGATCTTTGTGAAAGTCCGGATAAATACCACCCATTCATCATATATTCTACCGTCAGACAGCAATACTGAGTATCGTTGTGTTCCGGTTTGAAGGATGAATGAGCCGGTGTCACAACAGGCACAAGGGACATAACATCTTAGTTACCGAGGCTTGTGATGCATTGGTGATATGGGAAATGATTAACATTCCTCACAGTAGCAATGGGCAGTGGTAACCACATCAGATGGTCCAGTGTCGAACTGTAAATAAATAAACTGTCTCAAAATACCAGACAAAGAGATACTTAAGGACTGTTACAGAAGTTCAAAATAAATGAACTTAGATCGAATTGAAATGGCAGTGAAATCCTTATAGTTACAGCTACATGTTGTTGACTAGCTTCAATAATAATAATCTAAATTTAAGATGAATTATCATATAAAATACGCCCAAGACTACTTAAAATGACAATATTGGACCATAAGTTTGAATGATAAAATTGAATATTCATGATTTATAGAGGATTTTTAATTAATAACGATAAATTTCATTTAAAGAATAGCTTATAGAATTCTCTAATTTGCAATGATTAATTTTTGAATATATATTTTTTTTTATCAATCTTAATTTATTTTACATACTTAATGAGGATATTATAATAATTTTAGGTGATTTTGTTTTAGAATACTTCCGTTTATAGAATAATAGTGTTGTATTCCGATTGATGCATTTTCAATATGAAAAAGTAATGACATAGTAAGTGAAAATAAGCTGTGAAAGTCCCACATCAGAAATGATCGTGATATGTGACGTTGCACTAAATCCGTATTCCAGATAAAAATGTTACAAAATTTCCTCCCTACCACCGAGCACTGGATGAATTAAGTTTTTTCATAAATTAATCAATTTCATACTTAATTTAAAAAAAAACCGTGTATTATTTGGACACATTGATCAAGAAAGCAAGTAGCATCAGCATTATTTAATAAAACAATACGCCGATTATGAGTGTGGTGTACAAAAAATAATATTATTATTATTTCGTGAACTAGGAGATTTTTATAAATTAACTAACATGTTTATTTGCTCACTATATAAATTAAATTATATTTATTATAACTTATTATCAAATCTCCACAGACCAAGCATTCGTTATTAGACTTTAACTGAATAGCTAAATTTTAAAATTTTTTTTATTGCAAATACAATCTATCTTTGTTCTTTAATATCGTCATCTGGTTTTATGATTTTCGTCTTTAACTGATGTAATGAATTCCCAAGGGGATGCTACACTGTTACTTAGGAAATGAAAATTATCAAATTTGCTCTTCCCTGCTCTACCCAGAGGTTCCGTCACGGTTCAGTCGCTACCACGCATCGTCATTTCATATATACATATATATAAACCTGATGTATATAGGTAACACATTATATAACTAGCCACTGCCTGTACTACAGACTAAAAATTTCAAAATTAGAAAATGACATGGTCGGGAGCAGCGATCTTAAAAATAATTGATACAATTTTAGCAAAAAAATTAATTGCTAATTTAATGTATAGGCCACTCCTTGCATAGTTACCAAGACACAGACATTATAAAATATATATTTAAAAAATATGTAATTGCCAATAACAATTTTATGCTAATCTCTGAATATTTTAAAGTCTAGATAACCTATTTATCGAACAATTAAAATTAATATTTTAATAACTTTCAAAATAACATTACTATTTATTAAAAAGATTGTTTTTTAATCTGTAACAAATTTAACGAAACGAATTAAAAAAACATTTGAAAGGAATATTATGTATTTTTAATATAACACGCGTCGAGAATTTAGGCGCCTTGGGTGGTATTCCTTTATCGATTTGGGTCAATTTTAATATTATTTATCCATTTTCATGCTCGTCGGCACCAATATTTTCAACTACATATTTAAATCAATTCAATGTCTTAAAGTATATTTATGTGATATAGAAAATAACATTAAGAAATAGCGTAAAAATCATTTGCCTATTCTGTACTGAGAGCTCAGTATCCACTTAAAAATATTATTGCCATGTTTAAAAAATACAGTTACAATTATTTTATTTGTCAAATAACAGTAGTGATAGCTTTAAATTTAATTTATTCTCGTGAAGAATTTGTACGAGCCTACTTGAATAAAAATATATTTTATTTTAAATTAATCGTATAACACAAACGAATGAATTCTTAGGCTGTTTCCATACGGGGCCGTAAAAAAAAGCGACATCGTTTGCTGCTGATGCCGCGTTTACACGATTCAAATCGTTAAGCGCGCACAAATGCAAACACCAATCACAAACGCATCAAAAGCATCGTCGCGGCAAAAATATATTATTTTTTTTTGCAATGCCGTATGAAAATAGCTTTATATATTTAACTTTGCATATTATCGAACGTGTAGATATTTATTAGCAAAGAATATTTTTTTGCTTTTTAAAGTAACATAATAAAAATATTTCCGCGACAATATATCAACGCTAATGGCTTATAATAAACATATAATTCGATAAAAAAACCGTTTTGCCCACGCATTCATAATCATATATGTAAAAATCTATATACTGATCTCTTTGTTAGTTCTTGAACAATATATTATATCAATATTACACATGTTCAATTTAAACAAAATAAAATTTATTTTATTTTTATTTTTAGCAAAACATATTATATAAATAGTCAAGAGTCATATTTAATAATAATAATAATATGGTGGAAATTATATTCAATATTCTAACTAAAATAAAATCTAAATATATGAGTTTTACTATTGCATAAGTTATTTTAAACCACAGCAGCGTTCTCATTTATTCTCTATCTGTTCAATCTGTCACTTTTCGGCGTATAAAATACTCTTTTTGTTAAAAGTTACGTCAATTTGTTGTCGGACGAAAGGGACTGATCAAGGAAGTTGCATTAACATAAATTATATCAGTAGAAATTTTAAGTAATTTACGTTTATCACATACAATGACATTTTAACTCTAATAAAGGAAAGAACACAACGAACTTCTAATCCGTATTAATTCAAATGAATATAATCAGCTTTTCAACGTGTGGTTCTCATCCGATATCATTACCACTGTAACTACAGTCACAAGGGACTTAACATTTGAATTCCCTAGTTTGGTGGCACGTTGACGAGTAAGGAATGGTTAATATTTCTTATAGTACCATTGTCTACGGACGTCTCAGTCCTAGCGATAGAGATTTAATTTAATGTATTTATTACATAAATATAGTCTGTTTCGTGTAACCTGTGGATAACGTAATGTTCACCTATCAAATAATTGTTTCATCATGATCATCATGATCATCATCATCCTATCAGTCTGTATTAGTCCGCTGCTGGACATAGGCTTCCCCCAAGGCGCGCCATTGAGACCGATCTTCGGCCCTTCTCATCACCTTCCATACATCATCGCTCCACCATGCCACAGGGCGTCCTACACTGCCCTTACACTACGTTTTTCGGAAAAATTGTTTAAAGATGAGAAAAAAAATTGAAAGGAGTTTTCTTTCTTTTTTTAAATTAGTTCAAGAACGACACTCATCTGTTCTTTTTTAATCTTGGAAAAAGCAAAGACGTTGCGCTATGAAGATATTGCGTTATATTACGATAGTGCAGTTATTAGAGGAGCGTCCATCACTTTAATAAAGACTTATAACCCATAAAGTTTATTAGATGCAACATGCATTTCTAAACCATAATACTAACAATGTTTAACATTTACAAGTCTACAAGGAAGACTATCGATATAGGATCGAGTCAAATGCTGTGAGAAATAACAAATAAAACAAAGCGTGTGAACGCGCCGTCACGATTGTTTCCGGGCACACGATGTTCGCGATGTGGTAGGTGAAGATCGTTTGTATCTATTGTTTAATAAATGTTAGTTTGAGATATGAAAGTCTTAAAACTAACCTTTAAGCATGTTCCAGACTTGTTTTTGTCTAAACATGTCCATAGCAATTCAGCAAAATCAACTTTGAAATGCTTGATTTATTCGTTATTGTAGCAACTCTATATCAAAGCTACTCACAAATTGGTAAATTAAAAATGATCACTAGTTGTGACATCATTAAATTTTATTTTTACTTTCATACATTAACTCGTACGTGAAATATGTTTATGTTTCAGCTTTTAGCTGTGCCTTATAAATACATTAAATTGAAGTCGTGTGCTATTCAAAAAGTCTTAAAAATATCTATATTTCCAATATAACCTCATATTTTGGATCGTGAATTAAAGTCGTTGAAATAAATATAGTATTTCTTAATTTTGGTTGTATAACAATAAGCCTCGACCAATTCCGAGAAAAATTAAGGAAAAAGAAGTACGTACTAATAACATAAAATTTACGCTTGTTACAGCCGGTGAAACTAAGAAGCGCAACTATTTTTATAATAATTTTATCTACTAAAAACTTCTCCACAACGTGCTGCTATCTTCTGCTATAGTTTTATGTACATTAATTCAGTAGTTTCTTATAGTAGGCGTTAAAAAAATGCCTCATTATTTATTGGATAATATAAGTGAAAATTATTATAATATTCAATAGTTTTTGTAAACATTTCGAGAAAATTTCAACTCGTTAACACGTAACAATTTTTCCAACAAAAGATTTCAATAAATCAACGTCAAGATACCTTATGTCGAATTTCTTATACGAATTATAAAACAACTTCTGTCTAAAATGAAATGTTAACGACTTTGGACGAAAAAAAAATCTGAATGTGCTAAATTAATCAGCAGACCGGTCAATGTCTTGTCAACTTTGAATCCCCAAGGCCATATTCATAAAGATGAGTTCCGTTGATTTGCATAGATTTTGCCCCGTCTAACTCTTTTATTGTTTATCAAGAAGCTCTGAGTATTGTATGTTTTTATTATTTCTGAATATATATTATTTTACTAAAGGATTTCATTTGTTTCAAACTAAGTTTTGTCAGATACTAAACTCACATGGACGTACGTACATTAGGTATATACCACGATCGGAAAAACCGTTTTATTTTGAATACATACCAAATCGTATCACAACCTAGAAGTTATTGCAATCATGAGTTTTTAAAATTATTGCGTTCGCTTAAAATTAAATAATCTCTATTTACTCAATAAACTTATATATTGTACATTAGAATGAAATGTTAGGTTCTTACATAAAATATTTAAACGTAATACTAATCTTCAGTGTATCATTTATTGCGTATTATTTGAGTAAGTTTCTACCTATTTAAAAAAATTTTGTTACACGTGAGGAACAGCTTATAGAAAATGTTTTTTCTATCCGAAAAACTTTGTTGGTTACTAAAATTTAAAAATCAATTAAGTAAATAAATAATAATTTGAAACTATTTGTAAAAAAAATGCACAAAAACAAAACTACAGAAAGTATGTGTTAATATTATATAATTACGAATACGAAAAATGAATATATTTTATATGCATAAAGAGCCGATCAAGCTCGTTCAAAATTAACGATAAAATTTCGTTTACACGCTTAGAATCAATATTTAAATCTGATTCTCCACACTATTGTACATTAAGCAACACGTTTTTTTATGTGTTTTTATATTATTTTATATAGTTCCACTGAATTATTTAACGTCGTAGAGTCCTGCAGTTCTATTCTGTGAGAACTCACTTCGTATTTCACTCGTGAAATGTAGAAAACTGACTTGCGCTGACACGCCATTTGGATGCGCGTATCCTTTTGAATATCATAATGTTATTATAACAAATGTCACTTATGACTCTCGACATTTCACTATCGTGTTCTGCGAAGAGTTCCGAGTTTGTTATTCAAGAATTATTAGGTACTACTGTTAGGTGTCGTCCGCGGCTTCGCTCGTGTTTTAGGAGATGGTCGTCAGTTGTTAGGCATAAAAGAGTAGCTTATGTCGTCCCTTGGACTTCAAGCTTGTGTCATACCAAATTACATTCAATTTGGTACAGTAGTTTGGAAGTGAAAGAGCGACAGACAGACAGATTTACTTTCGCATTTATAATATTAGATAGTGAGTAATGTTATTTAGTTGCAAAAACCTGTACGATATACTGGATACCATTAACCCTGACATGGTGACCACGACACATCTGGTAAAGTTTTTCTAAAATACATTATTGGCTTTCCCATTATTATTCATTGCTTGCAGCTATTATGTTATAGTATATATAAAAGTCTATTGAATATGTGTTACATTTAGGATACTTATTAAAATGACGTCATTTTATCGATATAAACAGTCTCCCAAAAACCTCATATCTGCTCCATGAAATCACCGAATACATCGGCGGAAGTACTGTAAGAACTTTCATAAAATTTATTATTCAAAAGTTGTATATCATTCATCTAGTTACTTAAGCGATCGCGTGATATTCTGTAATAAACATTAAAATTAATTGCTAATATCATTTTATTTACAACACTATACTTAGAAACGTATCATTTACGCAACTGCAAACGTAAAGCTTAAATAATAAATAAATTCAGAATAATACCATTGACAAATACTACTAGCGTTGAGGATGACGAATAATTTGTTGCTCTAATACGATATTATACCACAAGTTATAGTTCATGTACACTTTGTTATTATTAGCCTCTTTAATATTAATAGACTGCGATACCGTTTGGCCAATCACCGTAAAACTTGCTACATATAGATTATGTCATATTATATGGAGACGGTTTTTAATCTATTCACTTGCCTATCAACCTCACATGTCCGAGACCATTTGAGTTGATGTGAGGCGCAGAGAGGAGACGACGAGCCGAGATGGCCCAGTGGTTAGAACGCGTACATTTTATCGGTGTTTGCGGGTTCAAACCTAGGCAAGCAAGGAAAGCTGTGTTTTTAATTCATCTTGTGATCGGCGGTGAAGGGAAACTATCGTGAGGAAACCTTCATATGTCTAATTTTAACGAAATTCTGCTACATGTGAATCCACCGAACCGCATTAGAGCAGTACGGTGGAATATGCTCCTAATCTTCTCCTCAAAGAGAGAGAAGGCCTTAGCCCAGCAGTGGGAAATTTACAGGCTGTACATGTTGCAGAGAGAAGACACACGTTACTAAAAGAGCGTTGAGTATGAGCGAAGAGGGAGAGAGGGGAAGAGGACGACCTAACTAAGCATGGATGGAATGTGTGATGAGGGATACGAGAGAGATGGATTTGAACGATCAGATGATGAATAATAGAGGAGAATGGAATGAAAAGACATCCGCCGACCGCAAATAGATTGGAACACGGGTAGGTTAAATATGACTTGCACTTCAACACATCAGATTCTCTACCGTACCCAATTGAATAAAAGGCAGAACAACGTATACCGCGTTATAGTATTATATAAATTCATTGTTTTTGTTCGTATTCTTTTTGTTCGTTCATCCGATTGAGTGGAAATTTTGAACAGTTGTTGGTGGCATGGCCAGAAACCATATCAGGCATATTGACATTAACAGGTAATCGATATTTATTTTCCTTATTTTTTTTATACCTAGATATTTATTTGTACGGTTTGATTTTAATGCTAGTAGTACAAAATTAAATGTTTATATCAATCTAATAATCTGTAATAATTATAGTATTACCATCATCATCACCCGCAGCAAAACTTTTATGTAACTCTTTGTCTGAGGCACATACAGTCCTCCGCTAATCTTAACCAGGTTTACTCATCGAGGAATAATTATACTTAATGATATCAGTTACGATACGATCTCGATTATATTCCGATCCAACTTTGACCGATCCACAACTGGATCGTTGCGTTTGTAGAATAGGTACGCAGCTAAACGACTACTATAGCGATAAACTGTTGATTTGTTTGTAGAAATGGGGCCCAGTACGCCTACGAATACTATGCTCAATATTTTTTTCATGTAATAGAATTTAAATAAAGTGTATATTTTATTATTGGTAACAATAAATAAAGTGCCTACTATAATGCTAAATCTATTTTAACAGTTAACGCTGAATTGAAGGGGTCAATAAAGGGAAATGAATTCCGTACAAGGTTAATTATAGCCCAAGTTCACCGTGCATAACGATTTTGACGCGTGCAAGGAGACCTCAGAATAAATGGTATAACTAATAGACGGGACGCGCCTACCAGCTGTCTGAACCATTATCAACCGTAAACTTTTGTATTTTTTATTACAACATTATTTGTCGTATAAGTATTATGTTGTAGATCCTAGTTAACACGTGGGCTTGAAACATTTGGAAGAGTTGCTCGTTGTAGGATATTTACGGACTGTTATCCGTGAAATCTAATCAACAACGTCAAATATATCAATAATATTTATTGAATATTTATAACTATTATATTGTAAATGTATAATATATGATATTATATATGTATTATGCTTGTATTGTTTTGTCATATCTTGCAAAATTTACACACCTATATCGTTAGATTTTTTTCTCTAAGCTTGCCTGGAAGATATCACTGTTTAGCCTTTTGTAAGATAATTTATTATTTTATTTGTTCGTTTATTTTTATTGTTTTTTTTTTGTGTCCAATAGTGTGTCTTACCATTATTGTTGTTGCTATACCAAAAATACTAGTAGCTTTTAAAATGAACACGTTCAAATCGTCTATCTATACTCGAAAAGTTTAATATATGAGGGTTTGAGGATTTAACATTGAGTAGATTATTAAATGTTGTAACAGAAAAATAAATGTTAAAATTCCACGTAACGAGGTCTCTTGATACAGAACAGTTTGTCTCCAGTGATAGGATCAGTTTCGACAGTGAATGACGTGTCTAATAACCATGAAACTGCTCCGTTGCCTGAAATAAATTTACGTTTTGACACCATCATATTTACTAGTTGCACAGCTTTGCTGGACCAAAGATTAAATTTACATTAATAGTGTAAATGCCCACTGTGGGGCGAAGGAATCTCCCATGAGGGGATGATTTTGAGCTTAGTCGAGCACATTGCTTCATTGTATGTTTGTGGATATGCTCTTAGTATAATTACAGATTATCTCATGGTACTTTGTTTCACCGCCTACTAAAAGCTCTTTGTTAATTTGACCAGATTTGAACCCGTAATCTTCAATTTTAAATCCACAAGATCCACGGGTTCTATTCTCGTTGACACCTCGGCTCATAATGTTAAAATAATAATTTATTTATGATTTCTTTGTGATTTTGTAGTTTTAACAAGCAGTGGAACATTGTGTCTCAAACATTAAAGCAATGTTTATACGCTGGAGGAGTTTTCCTTTCGCTATGGAAAGTAATGCAAAAACGCATAATGTTTATTTCAAACTATTTAAATACGAGTGACAAAGAACAGTGGCGCTTTGTGACAGCGTTTTCGTAACACGGGCGCGACGTTGCGGATCATCGGTCTCGGAAATAGGACATACATTCACACTGCATTCGGTTATTCGTTTGTCGTGATTGTCTGTAATGTGACATAGTTTATTTAATTGAGTAACATGAGTACCTATAGTGTAACATCACATAAAGGATACAAAAGTTTAAGAAATTATCGATGACTGCCACCGCATAGGCAAATAACTGGTTGAGTAATATTTGTCTCACATACATATAAAACTGTAACGAGGTCGTCTGTTCATGACATTAAAGGGATCATTATCGAGACAGAGGTCGAATCTTGGAAGCTCGATTAAATGTATCTCTTGTTATATTGTTTTTCCTTCTGTAAGGCAGGCAGGCATATGAGGAATAAGCGTATTTTTTAAATTCGGCTTCGTTCATTACATTACTAACTATTCGTCCCGGCTTCACACGGATCCAATGAGGTTCTATATACAACTTCCGAAGACGAAACATAATAAGAAAAAATCTTGTTATATTCTATAGACAGTCGAAATTATCGGCTTTTCTCTGCTACAATATGCATATATTATACACATAAACTTTTCTCTTGGATCATTTTGTTATTTGAACTGTATTAATATCTGTTGCGTACTTTAAAGACCTAAGCGCACAGACAGCGGGAATCGTGTTTGTTTTATATTATGTAGAGACGTTAGCTTTTTTTTAATATAGTACAACTTGTCTAGTAACAATTGTATCTAAATTATATGACCCGAGGTGGTGATTGGAGCCAAGTGGGAGTAGGGTGTTGAGATAGGCCTATCTCCAGCAGTGGACTGCGATTGCCAGAGTGACGATATTGATACTAACAAGTACAACAAGAATTAATAATAATTAAAATTAAATCTAATAATCAAAATTTGTATGAACGGAGTCTGAAGTTTTACACGTAGCTTAATATGTGGGATGAAATCGATATTCACAAGTAAATATCACTTACATATTGGCTAATTATCGTAATTAAATCACTGTTTAATTTAATGGTATTTCTCACGACGTTCATTGAGGCGTTATATTCGATTCACACTATGTATTGTGTAATTTGTATCATCTAACGAAATTGATAGCATTTTGGCGCTGAATAATGATCAAATCAAATATCATACAGAATGGTTTTAACTTATCGGGTAAAGCTCCAGAAAAACCTTCTTAAGAGTCTGCCCATTACATTTGAAAATATTTCGATTAACATTCAAAGATTTTGAAAAAGTACGGTCAACGAAAAAATTATAATTTCCACAATACATTTTTATGCAGTCTAATTAAACCTATTGATCTTGTGTTCGTCTTTGTCTATGTGTCTGTAAACATGTCTGACGCGTTGACATCTTTACGACGAGTAAAACTATCGGCTAGAGTTGGCTAATAAATACCGGTCAAGGTTTCAATAAATTCGAATACGAATCTAGGAATTACGATGTGTTTTTACAGAAAGATAAAACCTTGCAAACAATTTCATTTTGAAATTTTATTCTCAACGAATGCATCAAAGTTTGGCTCTAAGCTCTACTATGTTTGGATATTTAATGGGCAGTTGAAAATGTAGACAGAACGAATCATATAAAATCGATTTTACATTTAGAAATTGAACAATCTCTCGCGGGAACAGCATGGGTCAAGTTTAAATCAATTTCGCTTCTGAAATTGGCATTAACGTATGCGAATGATGCTCGTATCCAGAATAATTGTAACGATTAATCTCAAATCAATCGAATTTCCAATAACGATATCGATATAACTGCTTTCGATTCGTTTCAAAGATGGAAATTATATTAATGCGAATTATTAATAACTAAACGTATTTTGGAAGAATTTCATACTAATTTTTGCTCTAGGGTCAATGAACCATAAAACAATTCTTTTTTAAATATTTTTTTTTTAAATGATCATAATATATTAGCCCTGCCGTAGTATATAATACATGTAATGTAGGTTAACAAAACATAAACGGCGTCTTTGCGTTGTTAGTTCGCGAGTTCAAATACGGCACACAATATAACTGACTACTGAATCGGTGTTAAGAGTTAATCTCTGGCTTAGCGCTTAAAAAAACTTAATAAAAAAGTGGTTTATTTCTTTTGTCTTATGAATAATAATTTATTATATGTTAAATATATCATATGTTTATTAAATAGACTGGTGACACAAGTATTTATATATTATAATTTAAGTTTTCATTTTTAACCATGCTGAAACATTTTTTAATTTGCCCAACGTTTCAAAAGAATTGCATCTGTCTTGATAACGAGCTAAAAATTATCTACGCAACTCTACTGCATGATTTTGTATAAATACAATAATATAAATCACGTCGCTATATTCAATTTTCAACTTTAATGTTTAAGTCAAAGGGTCTACAATAATAAAAATCGATTAAAAATATTATATGCATTTGTGTCATTTTGTACCTTTTATTCCGTAGTATTTTCCCGTTAGTTTATTATAATATATTATTGTGAGATGATTCATAATTAAAGAAAAGATCTCAGAAATATATTACACTGTGCAATTTATGAATATTTAATTATATTTTCACACAACAAAAAAATACGTTAATAAACAAAATAGTAGTATAACTATGTCAATAGTGATGTATAGTTTCAAACGAAGACACAAAAGCGATGTATTAATCTTTTGACTATAAATAATCGTTACTGGTTATGGATTAAACGTCTTAACTAGCACGCGCTGTGTTTGTATTCAAAGAGTGAAGACTCGTCTCATAATCTGCTTAGCTACAAAATTAATATGTTGGGACGAATAATGAAATGACAAAAACCGGCCAAGGGATCTTTGGACTCAAACATCTAGAGTTCCGTACAATTTTTTTTTTTATGATATCGGTAGGCGGACTAGCAAATTGGCCACCTGATTGTAAGTGGTCACCAACGCTCATAGACAATGGTGTTGTAAGAAATATTAACCATTCCTTACATCACCAATGCACCACCAACCTTAGGAACTAAGATGTTACGTCCCTTGTGCCTGTAGTTACACTGGCTCACTCACCCTTCAAACCGGATCACAACAATACTGAGTACTACTGTTTGGCGGTAGAATATCTGATGAGTGGGTGGTACCTACCCAGACAGGTTTGCTCAAAGACCTACCACCAATATTCAGAATTAAGATTAATATGTATGTATTTTATATGTTCAATTTGGGTGCAACGATTCTTTCCGTATCTGGCGATTCAAACTATCATAAAAAGGATTTTTTGTCACTTGTGTAATTAAAATTATAATTAAAGTGAAAAAATGGACTGATACGTAAAAAGAGACGCAATTCAAAGTCTCAGCGCAGTTTCATTTGTCTAACGAAACCCTAAAAACAGCTCACGCATCCGTTGACAATTTGTTGCGACGTAGTCATATAATTGATGAAGTATTTGTATAATACCGGATGAACGAGTGGCTTACAAGTTAATAATATGTCAATTTTAAATAATTCAAAATGTGGGGCAAGATCTCTTGTACCTTACCCTTACCCGGTTATGTCATCAACTTAAATCTATTGATTGACAATTGAACCTTATGAATTAAAATTGTTATTTATCTTCATATTAGCTGTATTAATATAATAGTGCTTGGCTAACTGTGATGCAATCGACTATGACAAAGTCTCTCGGTAAAGTGACCACACTCACTTCGTATGTCAATCGTGAAATTTTAAAAAACGATTTACGGTGATACCCTATTTTGCTGCGAGTCTAGTTTGCTATGATTATATATTACAGATAAAATTGCATCATCATAAAGTTCACGATAGATCTCTATCTTTATCTATTGAAATTGTTTTGCTTATTTTTTATATTATGGTTTTACCAAATATTTTAGTAGCGAAATATTGAGTTCCAAAAAAATATTTTTCTATTATCTTACGCAAACTTGGCGTTCGACTTGAGTCAATAGAGGTCATATTTCCGTGATATTATAATAGTATGGAACACTTGTTCCAAGCTATCTGCAATGTGTAGCTGTTTAAGAAAACAGTCATTACACGGTCCAACCGGGCGCAGCGTGTCGCCACTATCCGTATGGTGAGTGGTGCAGTAAACTTTGCTGTTATGGGAACATTTATAATTTTCTTTCTTTTGCTTCCACGTAACTTTGGCATGATGAAAACTTAACTAATCATGAAATTTCGTTTTACAAATATTCTTATTATTACAATGACGTCAATATGTTTTTACTAAAGAAGAAATAAGTAGAGTAATATTAGATTATCGGTGAAAGTTTTTTTTTAACTAGTATTTTTATGTTTTTGTCTGGTTTGAATTGACCGTTACATTTTCATGTTTAGTTTTATGAAACAAACCACTGCAAATGCAAATTCTATCAGGTGTTCGTCAAATTGAACCGATTTTAAATCAATATCATTATAATATATGCATTGCACCAAAACATAGACATCCAAAATAACTCTGGACCTTATAACGTGGATCTTTGTCAAAACCTATATTAATTGGTTTTTAATATCAAAACTACATAGTACTATTAGGATACTTACTCATTATCACGATGTAATTTAATTCGACATAATACATTAGTACAGTATTATTCCCTGACATAAGAGTGACATAATGTTTTGGCTCAGTAGAGACAAACTTGAAATTCAACGCAGAACACGACTCGAAATGTCAGAAATGACAAGCGACAATGATTGTAATAATAATAACATTCAAAGGATACACGGATCAAATTAGCGTATCACAATTAAGTTTACAACATTTCATAAGATAGACACGAAGTTAGTAGAATTTGTCAGGATAATTCATTCTAATATTACCTGTGAAACGTAAAAAGTGGCTGCGTAATATTTTATTTATTAAAATATTACAACTACAAAATCATTCCCATTACTTTTATCCAGTTAAAACTAGATTTTAGATTAATAATAGATTGTAATTAATTGAATCCGATACGTATACCGGTTCTCTCACAGATACAAAATTCGAATAAACAAATGTCTTTGTATACACAGATAAAACAATATTGTATTATCTGTGCATTTCTGTACACGTACTCGTAAATGTGTACAAAATAAATGCCCATGTCACAATAGTTTTCTTAGCAAATAACATTGGGTTTCTGAGATTTCTTACGTTAACGCTGAACTAACACCGAGGGCATGTCGGAAATACCGATACTTGGTCCCCATCGAATTCTTGTCGAAGATTTGTAGAAATAAATTTTACTGCTAGATTTTAGAACTGAATAAAATTTATAGCATTAAATTCCAAATATTGCAAATTAAAACTGTACATTTATATAAAAAAAAACAATTGTTGCGATAGTTTTTTTTTTTGTATCTATATAAACTCTATCTGCGGTTTCCCCGCGTGAAATTCAATACTTCAAGAATTAGAATACAAACCTTCATATCCAACTTTGTTTAAGAGTGTAAAAAGTGTCCATCCTTGGAGTTCAAGTATACTCCGTACCAAATTTCACTGGTTTAATCGTGAAACCGTAACAGACATACAGACATATAGACAGAGTTACTTTTGCAATTATACTACTATTACTACAGATATTTATTAATTTATTTATGACAATAAAACACGGAGGAAGTCTAATAAGATAATTATATAATAATTAATAGATAAACAAAGTATATAAAATTAAGTATATAAATTAAACTACGTATGGAAATACATCGGAAAAGCATCCAGTAAGATATACCAGTTTTATCATCATGCTAAATTTCATCAAGTCTTTGTACACATTGAGTGTACTTCTTAGTCAAACGAAACAATATTTATTAAAATATTTGTTCCCGTTCAAGTAGGTACACTCTAACAAACACTTTTGAATATTTTTACCGGATTATTACATCAATAAAAAAGCTTCAACTATTTAGAAATGCCAACTCTATTAAAAAGGATGGACAAGCAAATCAATTATTTAGTTCGTCATAAAGTTTTTAGACTTTACCGATTAATTTTTACGTAGAAAATGCCACCTTAATTTTTTATCAGTCTCTGTTTATACAAAACTTTACTCTAATTTTACGATTTTAAACGTAATCAAAATCGATTTAACAGATAAAGCTGTACTAAAAATTAAACGAAACTCGATGGTTTATGTGTTTTCAATCGAGTTAAGCAATAGATATTTTTCTCCGTGAAATGTTCTTCTCCGTGAGTTGCCCCGTGATTTTAAATAATATAAGTAAATGATCATGTATTTATAAAGGGACTATGCAGCCCAATTTTTATAAAATGTACTCTCACATCATCCTAAAACTAGCGCGAACAAAGAATTTTTTCAGCTTTATAAAATAGGGATCCAATTACTGTACAAATTATTTGTTTCTTTCTACAGAATACATTATATAAAGGGCAATGTCAATATATATTTATACAAATATGTGTATATACTCCCTGTACATGGTAAAGGAAGTGTCTAAATAGATTTTTTATATCTTCCTGCATTGGTTCTTTTATCGTCACAAATGTAAACAATGGACCGATGTTTGTCGTCTTCGTTTTACCAGAAGTTATTTGATCATAACTGTGCAAACATACAAAGAAGTTATAATATGAAACATAATCGGTTTGTTGCTCCTCTTGTTTAAGGGGATATTATTGAAACAAAATAGCTTCTTCGAATATTTACTCGAAATTTTTGTTGTAATAATTCTTCTGATTTAAATTTCGGGACGTACTATTGGATTCTAAGCATTTTTTTCTGCTACGAATGAGGCAACCGTTTATTTTGTAATATTTATTTTTGTTTTACGGTCAAATAATTCTAATGGCAAGAAATATATAAAATAAAATACATTAAAAAATCTATTTTTTATATAAATTGATGTTAGTTAAACTTAAACGTACTTCTTATGTTTGCTTGTATTTCTTGATACCAAAATGAATACAGTCATTTACCCCGTGATCTATTTTCTAAAGTTATCTACGAATGTTATCTTCCGTATCTGACGATAATACAAAAGTTAGTTCACTGCACATAACGGTGTCTTTAGCATTGTGCAATGTTTGCAAATTGTTCTCTTGACGGCGTCAGAGAACTTACTGGTGCTTATATTTTGATTATGGGTTCATACAAACCAAACCACATAAATACAACTTTTAGAATTATTTATTAAATACAAAGAAAATACTTTTATTAAATACAAAAGTAATGCATAAATAAATACTATTTATAAATCGATTTCAGTTTATTGCGAATTTCCGGATATATTTTGAATCTAAAATTATAACCGAGATTCATATCGTAATTACCAAAAAAATTAATTAATGAATGGTAACTAAATCTACATTTAAAGATTAATTTTTACATTTTGTTTCATCAAATTGTGTTTTTAACCATATTTTTTTACACAGCAGTCGTGGTTAAAGATTATTTCGTGTACGTAAAAATATAGACTAAACGATACTTCTACAAGAAATTTCCAATTCGAACGAACTTCGATAAGAAACTTCATTCGCTATTGAAATCTTGTGGGGTGAATTTTAAAAATTTCACCTGCAAATAATGCTTCTAATTCATGTAGGAGCTGTTCATAGCATCTTTATGTCAGTTAAACAGTCTTAAGATTTTATTATGCATATTAAATTTTCTATTATGAACGTTTCATAAAACGTGTTGTCTGAGCAATGAACATACTCGTTTAAATACATTTGTGTTGTGAATTGAAATGTGATTTCATTTAATTAACAAATCTTGTTTTAATTAAATTAAATGTAGGACATTTGATTTATTATTTACACTGATGAAAAAAAGAACATGGAATCTTTTTTATACAATGTGTGAATCTTTATTCAAATAATTTATGATCCAAGATAACATGTTACGAAAATAGTTGAATAGAATTGTCGTTGGATACAAGTATAATTAGTTAATAGCCACGATCATTCGGAGTGCTCCATAAATTTAAATTAAGAACGTGTTCTAATTTCAAACCACGATATATGCGAAATAAAAAAAAACGTTTTTTTATTATTTGTTTTCATAATTTAATAAGGTTTTTTAAAACTTATTCTTTTTTTTTAATTTATACCCAATGACTTTAATTTTAAATATTAAGGAATGCACTGCACTTGTTTTAAACGTTTTTTTTTTAATTCGCACATTACTTAGTGCTGGTCACGTTCTTTACTAATGAAACGGGTCGTTAATTTCGCTAGATGAGTATTTCGTCTAGTCGAGGCGCCAGACTTTTATGTTTGTACTCAAGAGGTCTCGTGTGTAATTTGACGGCTTCGTGTAAACTTTTAATCAGCAAATATTTTACTACTATTTAGGTTATGTCATATAGACCTTTGCGGAATGTGCAAAAAATTCCTCTGATACTAAATAAATTGCATAGATATGGTTTATCGGTTTGTTTGCGAAAAAAAAACAGCTGTAATTATTTTTAAGAAATTTGTTATGGTACTTTTTCATGTAGCGTGAGTGAGTCGATGTAAAGGCATAGGACCTTATTAAAAAAGCAGCAGAGTCTAGGCAGCGTATTATTATTTCACCTTATATTTTACGAGCGAGCCTTACAATATTACTTGAGAGCCGAGATGGCCCAGTGGTTAGAACGCGTGCATCTTAACCGATGATTTCGGGTTCAAACCCAGGCAAGCACCGCTGAATTTTCATGTGCTTAATTTGTGTTTATAATTCATCTCGTACTCGGCGGTGAAGGAAAACATCAGCCACATGTGTATTCCACCAACCCGCATTGGAGCAGCGTGGTGGAATATGCTCCAAGCCTTCTCCTCAAAGGGAGAGGAGGCCTTAGCCTAGCAGTGGGAAATTTACAGGCTGCTAATGCTAAAAAAAAATGCTTACAATAGTCCCATATGATGTATAATATCTGACATTTCGGAAATATGCAACATTAACATTATATGTTCTCGAAAAAAGGTTTGGTACCATCTGACTTGTGTTGGCTACTGCGGGCGCTCATTGGTCAAATTTAATAGCGCGGGCTTCCCCGGCTTCCAGTTACACACTTCCGTCCCTTTTCACGAAATCTCTCCCACAGATTGCAGGAAAGAAATATATTACAAATATACATAAAAACCCAGAACACGATAAAATGTATGTACCCTTATTGTTAAACTACTTTTTCTCCCAGACAACTTTTTGGGACAATATTGATGGACCAGATTTAATTTATAGACGTAAGTTGTACGAAACGTTGAATTAAATGTCAAAATTATAGCTGGCTTGTTAAATTTTGAATAACGTTTGGTTTTTGTCTTTTTTCTTATTTAGTTTTTCTAATCTCTGCATACATGTTGTCGGTGCTTTTGTAGTATTATTATTTTATATTTCATATTATATTTATTAAGTTAGTTCGGTAATTTTATGTGCTTTCTCGTTTCTATTTCCAGACAGCATCACAATTAAATTGTTTGTGCCAGTAGTCTTTCTTGGTGATTTTAGATGGATTCTAGATACTTGGTGATATTTCTCCAGCATGTCCATGTCTATAAAAAAAAATATTATTATTATTTGTATTAAACGCTTTAGTTTTTGTTAAAAACAAGAATAGTTGAAAAATTCCGATTGAATTGATTTTGTGTTGTGTTTTTTGATCACATAAGAGACTTGTTGAGACGGCTCGTTTCATCTATAATCTTGAATTAAATGCAGTCTCTGGCTATCAGTACTCCGTGGATATAATTTACAGTTAAACTTTATAATTCTAATAATATTGATTCGTGGTACAGTTTATGATGCATTTATATTTATCGTGAGTAAGCTTGGCTGCAAAACGACCATATCGATGTCACACTAGTAGATTCCTAGCGGTGTGGCGCCTCGCATGTTTACAGCTAAATAAATCCACTAATTTATGATTTAAATTCAACTCGTATAGAGATAACTGCAATAATTGCATTCGACGTATAATCATTTATACTAGTGGAATAGCTATTACTTATATTAAGCGCGGTGTATCTTAGTGGTGACTTAAATGTACAGTTAACTAGCAACTACCTCGTTGTTCAAGTGGTTAGCTTGTTCGGCTGTTGTTTGGAAAGGCCGAGTTCAAAGCCTTGGTATGCTCAGTAAAATTTATTATGTATTCTTTGGATTTTTTTAAGTCTCGGAAAGTACGTTCAGTTGTTGGTCATGCGTCTGTTCTCTCCTGTCGTGAGTAGTTAATCTACGTCCACGTGGTCATAGTTGTCCGTGCCTTTTTTCGCAACGTCGTGGATCCGATTGTGTATCACTGGATTTTGACAGTTTGGGTATCGAGAATGTACTTGTTTATATATATATATATATTCAACGTGAATGGTAACGCGATATAACTCGTAAGACATAACAAGATTCGAGCTATTCATTTTTAATCAAAGGTTTTTCAAACTTCAAGTTTATGTACTGATAATATAATCAAACATGTTACCTTTATAAAAATACTTGTTTTTAATATTAACCAGTTCGATTTACTGCCGTATATAAATAGGGCTTAGATGATTGCATTCCTTGGTTGTAATTTATATCAATTATCTAATTAATCTAGGGTTCAATTTTAAGTTATAATCAAAGGTATTTTGATAATTACGTTATTATGTACCTAGTACTTGACTATGTCGTTGGTCTAGTGGCTTGATATAAGGCCACAGATCCTGGGGTTTCCGGGTTCAAACCCCAGGTTGACTGATAGAAAGCTATTCGGTTTTCTGACGAAAAATTCTTCTATCCTCGATAGATGTGCGCCAACTCTTTCCGGTCATGTCGGATTTGCCGGACTGGATTTAGAGGATATTGGACCTGTGTACGTATTGCGTATACATTTGTGTACAACATATGGTATGTCTTGTGTAGTTGGCTGGTCTTCCTTGAGATTGTCTGTGATGAGCGAAATCGGTAAGGACGACATCATGATCACCATGCTGCGTGCTTATATATTTGTATAAATCTTCATATAACAAAATTTTAAGGTACATATATATTTTATCTTTGCTATTTATAACTTCTATGTTTTTCGAATATATATTATAAGGCTTTGTGGTTAATAAGAATTGCTGCACACTATAGAAGGTTTTAAATAAATATGTTGTTGAAGACGTAACAATTCAATCGTTTTTAACTATATTAGTAACTTGATTGTTAGAAACTGAGAACTTACTGGGTTTCTTGCCGTTTCTTCTCGATAAAATTTTCGATAAAATCTACATTCATTCGTCGGCTTTAATTTAATCTTGCACATTAACGATTCAAATGAATGATATATTTTCCATTCTCATTTTGATTTTCAAAATACAAAGATTCTAATAGACATTTTTGTACCACCAGATTACGTTAAACATATTTTATTCAGGTATTCGAAAATTGCGCTCATTAAATCCAATGTTTGTTTTCGGTTCTCAAATATCAATTAAGTCTACCTACAAATTGCACATTTTATACATTCAGGGCACAATCAATCAAAAGCGGCCGTAATCAAGTAGCAATCTGGTACAGGCGTGGAAGCGTACATAATAATTGTAGGTAGTTGATTCTCTAAGACCATAAACAATATACAGAAATGGTATATTGTTGGTGTATAAAATAATGTATTGTACGGTATATATACTGAACCGCCAATAGGAATGTAAAATAATTAGGTCAGTATTTAGGGTTCCGTACACAAAGGGTAAAAGGGTATTACTAAGACTCCGCTGTTCGTCCGTCTATCTGTCCGTCTGTCACTAGGCTGTATATTTAGTATCAAGTTAGACTTAGAATAAAATAAATATTTAAGGGCTTAAGTTTATATGTTAGCCACATACACTGTACATGATTTTATTGCCGTTTTTGTAGATAATGATACGGAATCCTTCGTTTGCAAGTCCGACTCGCGCTCGCTTTCTAGAATCCCAATTTTGTTATCAACATTATTATTATATTTTTGTTACGAAAATGATAAACTCATTTTCTCATCGATCGTAACGATTTTTTTTTTATAAACGTAAAGAGTACAGAAATTGATATAACCTAACCTAACCTAAAATCTGATCCCGAATAACTAAAGCTCTTCTAACGAGGCGGATATTAGTTGTTTTATAAAATCATATTCATTAATAATATAATTTATAGAGTTATTTATATATAGAAAAAAAAACGAATCATCACATCACAACCTACTACGGGTACCATTTATTTATAAATAGCAGTATCAACCCGAAATTTAGTTTCATAAATGAATTGCTTACTTACAGATACCTACCATAAGCATTTTTTTCTCGTTAAATAAATATCAATTAAGTTAAAAACAAAATGTTTTTTTTTTTTTACCAACTATGATTGATGCCATTTCCATAATCTTTGACATCTATGATAGATCTTTATTACGCAGCGCCTAACTCTCGGAACCTAGACTGGTACTTTTTAATTGCGAGTCTAGCTCCGTTATTCGCTTTGTGAAGTCACGCTCCGGGATAAATCGCCATCTTGAGAGCTTCGAATCAGAATTACAAGTGATAAGAAGAACTCGTTACGGAATCAAAACAATACTGGCCGGATTGCATTAACATTGTAAGGAATGAGAGTTTAAACTCAAATTTCTCTCTCTCTGACTTGAAATCTAAATTATATGATTATATATAATAATAAATATGTAAATATATTATTTATTATCTACAAACTTCGTTCTTTAGTTTTCTCTAATATCGGTGAGCGGGCAGGCAAATCTGCCACGTGATGGTAAGTGGTCACCTCTTACTTACATTGCGCCAATGCGCCCCCTACCTTAGGCGCTAAGATATTATGTCCCTTGTGCCTGTACACATGCTTCCTCACCTTTCAAACCAAAACACAGCAATACTAAAAAATGCTGTTTGGCGGTAGAATACCTAACGTGACAAGCTTGCACATAGCCCTCCCACCAATTGAATCGGTGATTTTATTGTTCCGGTATCCAAAAGAGATACTTTTTTTACGTGTACTTTTAGTACTCAACGTACGCGTGTCAATAATATAACATGCCCATTGCCCGTTCTAGAGCTGTCTCTTTAGAATTTTTATAATTAATTATTATATTTATAATTGTTCTTAATTGACGTACTCTGTAATTAAAATGGTGGAAGAGAGTAACTATTGAATTTCTTGCCGGTTCTTCTCAGTAGAATCTACTTTCCGAACCGGTGGTAGCTTTAGATTTAATTCAACATTGTAACATGACGAAAGGTGCTTATATGAGCCTACTTAAATAAAGAATAGTTTAATTATATTTTTTTATATTGATTTAGATCAAAATTTTGTATAATTGTAACTGTAACTAAAACCGCTATCACGACACAATAATAAAATAAGATGTTCAAGTCCAATTCGTACAAAACCTACCATTGTATTCGTACAAAACCTGTCATTGGTTTCAGATGTACCAAGAGATGAACAGATGTCGATTGTGATGTTGATTTCTATGTAGATTTATCTAATGTAGAACATATAATTTCTAAATAAAGCGAGCTCTTTAACGTACTATATTGTATTAAAATACAAATAGATATTTTTAAGGAAATAATGTATCTATTTTTCTCTCTCTCTTTATCTACATGTATTTATCTCTTCTTTTCTCTCGAAATATATATTTATATATCTAACAAGGTGAATTGATGATCAGTCCTATATTCAATTTAAAAGAAGCAACATCCTCGTCTTAATAGCCGGGAACGTTTTCGTTAAAAAAACAATCACGATAGTTAATAAAGATGATGTCCTCCTGACCCATTTCTGGCACGGCGGCTATTCTTAACGGAACATGCAAAAATGTGCGCGAATACTGTATTTGCACTCTTAAAGTCCGAGGCTAACCTGACACGACCGGAATAAAACCAGGAACAGCAACAACGCTTCACGAACTACACGATATCTAGAACTTCCTACTGCATAACTTCAGAGTGCAACAGAAAATTTGTGGATCAACTTTATATTTAGACTAGTAGCCGAGACCTCACGTTCTGCAACCGCCGAAGTTGACGACTGTGCCAACTGTGACAACGGTAATTAAATACATAGACAATGACAACAACATGAAGAATTTCTGAACCGTTATTGTTCCAAGGGAGCGGTCAGATATTCGCGCCACGCAAGTTGATCATTACGTCATATTATGTGATCGCATCGAAGTCGGATATGTATAATATTTTATCGCAATTAATTTTACTAAGGACCACAGTGCACGGAAGCTTACTGTCATCTTTATTATACCTGATCTGACTACAACATTAAGCTTTAAGTGCATGCATAAATGCATATAAAAACTTAAGGTTGATATTATTAATATTAAAAATGCGAAGTTTCGTAACACACAGAATGATAAAAAAAAGAGTTGAAATGTACATTTTTTTAGAGATTTATTGGATTCATCTTAAATTTAATTAAAAGCTATTATGAAAGTAAAATAACTAAACCGTAGATATTAAAAATAATGACATTTTTGAAACAAATAATGATGTACTTAACTGAAGTTACCATCAAAAAAGATTTATTTATTTTTAATGAATATAACTATTTTTAATATGCCTATAAAATTTTATTTCAACTAATATTTTAATAAAATTATACAAATATTTAAAAATAAATGAATTTATAGGTGTGTGCGTAGTGTGTAAAGCGGGAAGAAATAACAATGTCCACAACTTGATCGTAACTCGTATAATACGCACACAATGAACACAGAAAGAAAAAGTCAGAAGGTAACAGAGAGTACCGAAGAAGAAAGCAACAGTTCTGATAGAATTGATAAAACATTTAAATCACTAAAACTAAATACGAAAACAATTTGATATTAAAGGCTAGTAAACGAATCGCATCGAACGTGAGAGATCGACTAACTAATCAGCTATGCACTCTTTGGCGACTTACGATATTACGCGGTGGCGGGTAGACGCGGAACAAAAGCGTCGCTCGGCCGATCCGCCGCATACTACGGGTTTCGCCCGAGTACGCTTGTGTATTAATATTTTGTGTTAATATATGAAAATAAATATATGAAGTGTAATGTCGGTGTGTACTGTATGTATATTATATTATTACATCTATACTAATATATAAAGCGGAAGAGTTTGTTTGTTTGTTTGTTTGTTTAAACGCGCTAATCTCAGGAACTACTGGTCCGATTTGAAAAATTCTTTTTTTGTTGAATAGTCCAATTATAGAGGAAGGCTTTAGGCTATATAACATTACGCTGCGACCAATAGGAGCGCAGCGACAGTGAGAAATGTTGCAAAAACGGGGAAAATTATTCACATTTATGGACTTTCGATGCGTGCGCAGCATAAACGTTTTAAGTTACTCAAAAAATGTGTATGAAGATATATTCCTCTTTTAATAATAAAAAAAAAGTCTGTGACACTATATGTCTATTTGTTAAGAGTGTGCTAGCAGGCGGGGCGCGGCGGCGGATGAGGGGGAGGCGGGTCAGCCCCGCCGCCGCGCTCGCCACTCTCACCCGCGGTGTAGTTCTGCGAAGTAGCAATGCAAATAACGACTTAAAAAAATTAACATTCTTAATAGTTAAATTATTTATCAAAATTAGGTTTTGTTATCAGCTTATTTGCTCATTATTTTTTATCGTTTAAAATCGGTTACATTTAAATCATAATCTGCTGTAGTTTTAACTTACGATATAAGATAAAATTTCAATGAACATTCCTTCGTACTTTGCAAGTAAACAATTCAAACGTTTCACGGTATAAATAAGGTATAAAAATTACATTACACACGTAAAAAAGTTCAAAATGGCGAGCGATACTTTCACCGATGCAGATTAATCATCACTGAGAAAATAAATTATGCAAATAAGCAAATAGGTGAATATCGTTTAAAATGACTACACAAATAAATTAGTAGTTCAATATTTCAAGTAATTTCTATTACGTTCAAGCATATTCAACACGGTTGTACTATAATCACCTTATGAAATAATAACACCAAAGGAGAAACAATCTAAACTTCTTATTGTTCGGTTTGTTTATCTTATTACGTTTAAGTTAATATTGTTTGTTTTCAACCGACTTCAAAAAGGAGGAGGTTATCAATTCGTCTGTATTTTTTTTTATATGTCTGTTACCTCATAACTTTTCACTGGATTTTGATAATTTTTTTTTGTTTGAAAGGTAGTGCTTCCCGTGGGGCCCCATTTTAATTTTATCCTGTTACGATGATGGTATCCTTATGAAAACGATATAAGTCTTAAATGTGCATTATGTATGTGCGCGATAAATAGGTGAATAACTCAAAATTGTGCCAACCAATTTTAATGATTCTTTTTTTATTATAAAGGATATACTTCAAGGGTACTATGGTGAAAGTTTGGTAAGGTTCTGAGCATAGGATCCATGACAAAGTAACGGTACGGAAGGGAACGGAACAATTCTAAGGAGCACGTTAGCGATACTCGGCCGAATCTTTTAGAAACAAAAATTTTGACAAAAAAAAACCGACTTCAAAAGAGAAAAAAAATAATATGCTCTAAAAAGTAAAAAATAATTGCTTATTATTCTACAACTTAATAATCAAGTAACTTATTCTACTTACCAATATGTAGGTACGTTCTGTGTTTCCACGCAAGGAGATAAGTATGTACCTACCCACTTTAAATCTAACTTAACACAAACCTATGAATAACAAACAATGATCACAATATTTTTTAGATTTATACTATGTAAAATGAAATTAAAAATATTTAGACTATTTAAAAGTCAGCAAAGTTATTACGATAATATATTATAGTTAAAATTAATGTTATTTTTGGAGGCGGTGTCAGCCAAGGTAGGTTTGTAAATATATGATATACTCCAAATTTGTAAATCTGGTCTATCGATAAATACACTTCTTCTTGATGTTTTTTTAAACCCTATACGTACATAGTGGTCCTATATAATGACAGAAAATTGGAATCAAAATTGAGTGTTTAAGCAAACATGTCTACCGTCAGGTATTACAATTCATGAACTTTTCTCCTAATCCAAGACAAAGAAAAGTCATTCAGATTTACTATTACATTTCCTGTTGAACGTTTTGTTTGTTTTGGCAGAGTATGAATTTTGTTTGTGATTTATTTATTTACAATTGACTTTTTCTTTTGTCTTACATCCAGATGTCGATACACCTGCATCGAATTGTTAACAAAAAAAATATTCGCAATCGTACACTATTGTACAATATTTCTTTTATGTTTAAGAAAAGGGTTGTCATAATTGACCGTATAACAATAAGCAATAAAAACACAGATGTTGGTAATTTATTTAGACAAACTTTACCGGTAATTTTAAGAGGAACTAGAGCAGACATTGTAAGGTCTTGCCTTAAAAGTTCACCGTTATGGAAATTTGTCCATACCTTAAAACTATCTACGAATATGAGAGCACATTTGGGGGGAGGAAGTACAAATTTTCCTTCAAAGTTACTTTTAATAGGAGATGGAAAAGTACCTCATTCTGAAAATAAAATTGAAATTGATCGCGATTTAGGAGAAAAAGTGACTAGCATAGAGGATTTAATATCAAAAGTTTACCCTAATATCGTCGAAATAGAAAATAAAGATTACCAATGGATGTGTCAAAGGGCAATATTGGCGGCGAGAAATAGTAGCGTTGACGAAATTAACGACCTAATTTTAACCAAACTTCCAGGCGATATAACTACCTACACATCTATTGATAATGTAATGGATCAAGAAGATGCTGTCCATTGCCCACAAGAGTTTCTCAATTCTTTAAACCCGAGCGGCCTTCCACCACATTCCCTGAAGTTAAAAATAGGTGCTGCGATAATTTTACTCAGAAATCTTAAACCACCAAATTTATGTAACGGGACCCGCCTTCAAGTAAAATTCCTTCGCAATAACGTGATCGTTGCAACAGTTTTGACTGGTCCGGCAGTTGGTCAAACAGTGCTTATACCTCGCATCCCAATGATTCCAAATGATTTACCTTTTGATTTTAAAAGAATTCAATTTCCCATTAAGTTATCTTTTGCCGTAACCATTAATAAATCACAGGGCCAAACATTTAAACACGTAGGAATCGATTTACGTCAAGACTGCTTTTCACACGGCCAACTATATGTCGCGTTGTCAAGATCGGGTTGCGGGCAAAATCAGTATGTTCTTCTACCACAAGAAAATAAAACTAAAAATATAATCTACGCTAAAGTACTGTAAAACATATTATTAAATCTTATTGACGATTATAATAACAAAAACCAACGTGAGCAATCAAACGATAATCATGATAGTGTTTCCGACAACTACGCGAACGAAGTCGCGGGCACAGCTAGTAAATAATAAATAGAATATTATATCGTATTTGTGTAATTGTATAGTGTAATAAATAAATATCATAAATTAATAAACTAATTATATACACAATAATAATTCACCTACAGATTCATTAAAATAATAAATTATCATTGTATCGATAAGAAGACACAAATATCATTCGTTAGTCAACTTATTGACATTAAAAATTGTATAAAATGTAAAATTGTTAATAAAACTATACACGAATGCATGACATTAATAGGCCGTTAAAAACTAATGGATATAACAAAGCGAAACCGCATCCCCGTAATCAAACCACTGACCGTGTAACGGGTTAATACACGCCTCGGTACCTCAGACCCCAATCGTATAACCGATTGAGACGAATTACACCAATTAGTTTTATGGGCTCACACAAAAGGGTTGATCTTATCTGTTCTGTAAACAAATTAATAATTTGCCGCAATAAAGGCTACTGTTGAGGGTCAAAGCGACCGGCAAATTTACATCAGACGCTCGTAAATTTTAGTAGAATAGGGTTAAATGAATTTTTAATTCGGTTTTTAAATATTTCATCAGTTTTAATAGTACTCGGAGCAATTTATGGCCTAAGATATTGTCTTCATAATTCGGTTTTAAAAACACAAAACGTAAATTATTACCGTAAGTAATGTGATTTGTATGATGCACTTAGAAACCGTTCACGTCTTAAAGTATAAATAAATACGTATTTAGTGTAAGAGCTATTCGTGTGAAGCGTACACTAATCTGTTACTTTATTGTTATACAAGTACAATTATGGTATTTTATATTAGATTTCAAATAAGAGAGATATACAATTCGGTTACATTACAATAATAGTTTTAAAAATAGAATAGGTAAACTTCATTGATATGAAATCTTAATATATTACAAATTTCAACTTGGAGCAATCTCATACTACCTTTGATGAGTCTATGAAATTTTATGAACAAATGTGTAGTAAATTCCTGTATGTTGTATAATACTTTAAACAAAAAAAATGTACAAACATATAACACCAATATACGAATATGATACATCTATATAGCACGTTAATACTCAGTTTTTATAGTTGTAAGTAACATATTAATTTGAAATAATTTTCTGATGAGTTGAATTGACTCATTCGCCGTTTGTAACAATAGTTTTAGAGACATTACAAACAATATTGAGTGTAAAAAAAACTAGTGAATACAGTTCGGGTAGCCAATAAGTTATAATTATAAGTTGATCAACTTGAATATCAAACGGTAACAACACTAATCGAGACGAAAATACTTTTCGTTCATGACGCATCGACATCTCACGTCTTCCGACAAGAAAATGAACTATCGAAACAGGCCCAAGATTATACGCATTAACACAACAAACATTTTAAAGATGGCAAACACATCGTTCCAAATTCGAATTTGACTAATTGCCCTATCACCACAGACAATATATTAAACACATATATGGAACATAGAATATATATTTGTGATTTACATCATTCTTTATTAGTGTTTGTTAATTAAAGAAGATGTATTGATATATGTTTATTATTGTACAATTCGAAAATTTTACGACCTAATTTAAAAACTACGTAAATAATATTGACAGAAGAAATATATCAATATTATCCAGTTATTTAAAAGATATATTGCGATACTTTAATTTTTAGATAAATTAAATAATATATCTTAATAAATACAAATTGTATTTGTATCATTTTCATCTATGTATTATTAAGCCATTTATCCGATTTTAATAATTTTGGGTTATTGTTTTTGTGCATATCCACAACGGTAATTAATTTAAAAAATATATATTCTATGATTGTCCTTCAATAAAATACTTTTTATAAAACCTAGATGAGTAGCTAGCTCATTATTTTACGGATTCATGGAATGCATACTATATACCTATCTATGGACTAGTAAGTTGAGATGAACCCATATACAGAACACGTGAATCTTAACTGGAGTTCTCAAAATTCAGTTCACGCAATCAACACTGATATTCTATGTGTTTAATTAGATTTAATATCAAAAAATGGTCTTACATAAATAAAGCCAAGAGACGTATATGAGTTTGATGAAATTTTGCTTTATCAAAGAACCCACAGCGAAGCAGCGGGATATGGATTAAACTCCAAAGCTTTAGTTCAAGTTGAGATTTACTGGCTGATAGGAACTGTTTCATAAAAAAAAAAACATACAACCGATATTTAAATCATTTACAAAGCTACTTGTACATAATCTATAATAATCCCCAGAAACTATAATAAACTACATATGTATAAAACACATAAGTAGGTCGTATATATAGCAGCACTTAACAATTATAAATCGAACCAAATATCAAACGACTCGAAATTAGTTTTCAACGCTGCATAAATTCGAGTATCAAATTAGGTACATCTTTCATTGGTGCGCGACTGAAATCCGTGATCTCATCGTACCAGAAGTTGTGATTTATCGGCAGATTACTCTGTAAGTGACGCAAGCGAGCACCCGTCCATGACTGCGGACACTCCTTGATGATGTGAGCTACCTAATGCCCCATGGGATAAGCGACATATTCTATACATACAGCTGACTTTGGGTGACACGGTTTTGGAATACCCAATGTATTTAAAAATCGTATTAATATTAGCTACAAGTTTATATTTATTTGGAAGAATTACTTCAGAATATTAGAGAATTATTTTCATAAAATAATTTGTCTAAGTATTTAAGAATGTTTTTTGAGAAATTATTTCGGGGTATCAGATATAAGTTGTTTATTGTGATTTATAACTATCACGGCTAATAAAATAATTAAACAAAAGAAACATTCACAATTATTTTACAAACAAAGGAAAATATTTGTGAAGGTGATGAAATTTTAAAATTACTAATGATTTAATAAAATATTACTTGTGTTAGTTCAATCCCTAAATGTCATGTCTTGTCTCATATATTTTCCTTTCAAAATTAAAAAAAATTATCATACGATTTAACGACTAATCGTCGCATGTAAGGAATATGTCAACGCGTTCTATATTTAAATATGCCAGTGCCAACTGAAAAATGCCGCCGTTGTAAACATGATCCTATTTCCAACGTGTTCAGTGTCAACACTGTTTAAGTGTGATCGAAACAGTATTGGGACAACATTATTGTATCAAAGTTTTATGAATATTTTTACATATGAATATACATAATATGTTCCATTTTGTAATTTAGTCTGTTCTATAAAAGTTGACTTTTGTGTGAATATTAATAATAATCAAAAGCAATGTATAAAATAGGATTTTTGAAAAGAGTTTTAGAATCGTTAGAGAGAAATGAAAATAAAATTATATACGTTTATCATTGATTCGAAATAAATTTCATTAAACTTTTTATTTTGTCTGAAATGCAACGAGATCTCATTAGTTTTTTTTTTTATGAAGCGTTGTTCAAAAAAATATTAAAATGTATTGGCAAATGTCAAAGTTGGACAATGTCTATCACTTGATATTATTAGAATAGCGATAATGAGACCCAATGAAACAGGTGGATCTTAACTGAAAATTGCTTGTTTATAACTAAGCATCAGTATTTGAAGTGCTAAAACCGTATTTACAACTCGTCTCGTGTTCAACTGTGAAGGGAAACATCGTGAGGAAGTCTGTCTAAAGATATTCTGAGATTATATATAATATTCGCGTACAACAGAATAACCTGGATTTAGTTCTGACTAACAAAAGAGGCGGAATGTGCCCTGATAATAAACAAAAACGGGTAACAAAAACTATATCGAATCTTCCATCATTTCTATTAACATTTAATCATTGCTATGGTAGGTCATTTTTTTTATAATTCCTAGAAACTGTTCAAAGTTTCAACAAAACTTAATGTTTTACGCCTAGAATTTTATTCGATGTATGACATTAAGACGGAATTTTGTTTTTATATTAACGTCTCTTATAGCGTTAACAAGACGTCAAATAAATACCATTTATACCAGTTAAAATATTTCAAATTAAACTCAATGACATTCCCATAGCCTAAAAATCAAAACGCTTAACATGCCGCTTGAATACATTACACAAATCGGTAAATAAATAGATTTATTGTGTTCATTCATACCTTCGACACACGTTATAAATAGTAAGGTTGATGTTTTACATAGCGCTATGTATATACAAAGATATTTACTAAACTTTATTACCTTTATTAAATTTTATTGACTTCTTTATCATTATGAAATCGCTTTCATATTTAATAGTTACATTAATTAAAAAAAAAATTGTAACATTACGATTTGAAAAGATGAATTTAACCGTCCAGAAACAATAAAATCATGTCTTTTATTTATTATTATTTAATAATAAGATTCCATCTTGTATAACTCATATGCATTGCTAATCAAGATTGAAATTTTGAAACGTGTCAAAATTATATGTGCCGTAAATACAATTAGACCAGTGTAACCGCAAGTTGTGTCAAACATTTGCTATGTTTCTTAAACACACTAAAGGTTTGCTTGCGAACTTTTCTTTACTGTGTTGGATAAAATTCTGCCATATAACTCTCCTGACCCGTATCGAAGAACACCTCTATAACCCTTGGCACAATTGTATATACATTATTACTTAACTTATAATAATAAAGCTGCGCTACATCGCGCTATTTCCCAATGAACGGTTAGCCTTAGCAAGCCCTTTGCGATCTTATCGCTCACTTTATATTCAAAGCGCCACCGATCGGCGATATAAAGAACACGCGGGGCTGTGACGGAAATTATAATTGTTATTTAATAATAAATGATGTGTATGGTTTGTGTTCGACACGATTTAGTTGAGCCCTTTGTTGCTAATCATTATATATTCCCTGTCTATGCGTTACGTTGACAGCTTTTCCGCTTCTGCGCGTATGTTTAATCTTTAATATATATGTTATTGATATGTTAATAACGTTCATGTGGTTCAGCTTGGTATAAACCTTTGAACAGCTAGCGTCCTCAAACGAATATAGTACCGCAAGTCTTTCGAGCGATTCCATAAGAACAAATTCAATACTCACCGCAACACGAGCGTAAATTTTCATGAAGATAACATGCAACTTTCATTGTATTAATTATAACAGTTAAAGAGAAAATATCACAATAACGTATTATAGTAACTCGTTATTGAATATTAAACGAGTGTATTACGAAGGGAGTTCTCGAAAAATAGCGCAGCTGGTGATTTTGGTCAGGCAAAGGAGAAAAATCTGGGAAAAACAGTTGTATAACTTTTTACCATTTTTTATTACTATAAATTTCACTTACTTGATTTAAGGATTAAAGCATTTAATCTTTTGTTTATAAACTTATACCTGAACAGAATGTTAGTTAATTATAAAAAAAGTAGCTGGCTTCTTTGGGGTCACAAACGGTAATAACACCATTGCTTCATTAGTACATATAAATTTAAAAAGTAAAAAAAACTGTCAACATCATAACATATGTCAATAGATGTTATACTTTTGAATATAAATAATATTATTTTCTGGAAGTTTCGACCGAATTATAAAGTCGATACCTTTATTAAGAATTTTAATGCCATTATATTCATATATAAAATAAATGATATTTGCAAAATGTAATAGTTTTAAAAAGTAAACAACATATATAACTTTTACACTTATTTATTGTCTTTAAAAACCCCCCGGATAATAATAATAATATAAGTGGATAATATGCTTAAGGCAAAGACATTGAAACATTCATATAAAATATAATGGTCGTATAGAATTATAAAGAGTTATCTCCGCGATCGACAGCAACGCTTTACAATTACCATATGCGGTGGCTTAACTGTAATAATGAGGCCTTATTGCTGCTAAAATTAAATACCGAAATGCTTAACTCACTCGAAGTTCATATCCTGAAACGTAACACCAAGTTGGTTTGATTGACAGAAAGTATACATGAATCATAATTACATTTTTAACTGATTACGATCAAACAAGTATCGTTATGATTTTACACTATTTTTTTACCACTTGAGCTCCAATAGCCTTATCGATTTTGTAAAATATGTACGGAACCACACTAAGTATGGCATCAAGCACGTAATCAATTTAATGCACACATGCAGCAGATTTTATCAAACAATTGTAGGTTTTCTGTTGATGTTTCTATGCCGAGAACATATAAATATTCAACGTCGCTCGGGTTTGGTTTTTAGGTTAAGATTAACGTATTCTAGATACTGGACCAACTCGGCTCTATTGATATATTTTCGGAGAACAAATTCAAATTAGATTAGAAAAAAATCGTAAATCTACATACGTATATCCTTTAGCAATGGGTAGGATGGATAGATGAATTGAAATACACATGCACGTAATTTTGTACACTATGTCATTGTTTATTATCAATATTTTTTATTTTTTTATCTGTGTTTTATAATTAATTTTTCAAATCAATAACAGACCTAATGACATTAGAGTTTAATGAACGGAACTAAGTCCAGACACACAAGTTGATTTATAAATACATTTTAATATTCAATACTTATTAGACTATCCTAAAAAATAATCCGTTTAATGTCCTTTAATTCAATGTTTACATGAAGTAAATCTATAACAAACATTGTTTACAACAAATTGTCTGACAGAAATAGCGATATCGGAAGTTGAATTAGGTTCATTCGGTCCAGATGCTACTGAGATGCAAGTTGCATTCTCGTTATCTACTGCACGCTGCCCGGAATTCAATTAGTGAATTAACATGATATGTCTAGCTTAAACAAATAATTATTGTGCTCGCTGTATTCGAGGAACTATTTTAAATATATACATACATGTATGTATGATCATTATAGTAGTTTACTTTAAATACACTATCAATTCTTATGTAAGTCATAAGACTCATTTTAAGTGAAACGTTTAGGTTACATCAGACAGTGAATTAATAGTAAAAGTTAAAAAAAAAAAAATATTGTAAGCAATTTCTACTGTTGAGGAGTTATTCGTTCGGAACCAAACCAGGGAGTAAAATTAAGTCATGCTTAACATAAATATGATTTAACATCGTACACATACATTTCAGCACCGTAGGATAAAAGTGTATCCAATTCGGCTTGCAAAATTTGACTTAGACAAACAGTCGTCGCAGCTAAACACTTGCAAAAAACAGCTTCACTTCTATCCTGTGTAGGAAAATATAGGTAATTTTATAGACTTATAAATTATTATTGTTACAATGTTTTTAAGTTGATAGAACGTTCTATAGCCGATAAGGGACATAATATTTAAATTAGGAGCCGACGAAATGCTGAATTGAACAAACCGCAAATATTAATCTCCATTTTCAAATTAAACCATAACTTTTCAAAAACCTATTAAATCCTTTCTGTATATTGAATATAGGTATATACTGCTTCCATTGAGGGATAGGTTGATTCATTAATGTATCGCTCGGAGAATTGGAAACGAAATGTTAGCAGCGTTCCTGCCGCCATTCCATGCGGTCATGATTATATTGTACAGAAGCAATTTTTTTTTCTACATATTTTTTAACTTGTTATATAGATAAATAATGAACAAAAGGGCTGTGTAATTAATTGATTTTATCGTTACTATTCATGATCAAACTAAACACACACATACTTATAAAAACCCACCGACACACTCATGTTACTTTTTATGTAATTCTTAAGACCTATACATACAAAACACGGGCAAAAGACATTGAAGACATTGGTGAGTGGTGGTTGGTTTAAAAAATAGTAACCATTCCATACATCACCAATGCATCAACTATGGATACTACGATGTTATGTCCCTGTAGAACACAATAATACTAAATATTGCTCTTACGTACTCGTACTTTTCTCTTATATTTAATCAATATATATTAAATAATTATTTTATATTTACATTATCGTACATTGAAAGTAATTTTATTGAATGTAGTATTTATAATCACGTAGTATTTAAAATATGTTATATAGAACCTTTTTGTTGTTACAGATTAATCGCAGTATGGCTGAGAATACCACTAACATATGCACAAAATATGAGTTCCGAGGTCGGCTTGCCAGTGAGTACCTACTATATTATTTATCAAGTTCAGTGTATTAAATCAAAACAATACTTAATTATTAATAGACTTTATTAAACCTATTAAAATTTACTTATAATTTTTATGTAATCTAAGCTATAAAACTATAAATTTTCTATAGGATCATCAATTTATATTTCAAAAATCGATAATTTAAACAACATAACTATTTTTAAGGTAACAATACAACTATTTATATGGCAGAGTAAAGAGCAGCAGATAAAATATTTAAATTTGGAAAATAAAAATTAAAAACTGGATCTTAAAATAATAAACGTGCTCTCGTTTACAAGATCGCTGTTCTGTTGAAATGTCACTAACGAATATGAATATATTAAATAAAAAAAAAACAAAACACTAAATGGAAAATGTTTAGATGTGATTCCTTATTAGGCACAGTAACTTTGATATAATCCTAATGTATACATATCAATATGGATGTTGATATTTTTATTGAATTAACATCCGTACATTACCATTAATGTATTTAATCTTTAGGTAAAAATTACCAAATACTCACATGTAAGGTAATGGTCACACAGATGTAACGCGTTTTATGATTGGTAATTTTATTTCCATTTGAGTTTAAGATAATTTGAAATTAATAACTATTCGACATACCCTACGGTTGGGTCATTACTATTACTTTGGCCTCATTGTCTAATGATGCCTATTTGATTTGCTAAGCGGAATATTTTAGTTACGTCAATGAACAATCAATAATGTCCCCAATAGAAACTGCGTGGGCAATCAAAGTTTAAGTTTTTATGACCTGTCTGATATGTATATATTGCTTTTATATCTCTTGGTTACAACTGTGAGACCATTTGGTACAATGGAAGTGAAGTTCGTCGTACAATAATAATACTATATTAATTTATTTACTATGAAAACTACTGTTACACAAGCTGTCACAAAGGGGTCTTATGTCTTGTTCGATTTTTGAAACTATTGTTTTTTGGGCTGGTTATAGAAAATTTTAAGGAAAACATTAAACATTTAAAGTAGCTAGCTGCTCTCAGCAATTGCAATAAGCAGATATGAATCTCATCCCTATCAGTTTTAATAATACAGAAAAACCAACCTGCAATACAAACAAGCCTCTATCTAAAAATCTTCAAATTCGTTTTATCGTGATGCTGTTAGCCTTTATTAAAAATTTTTTTTTATAATAAAGAGCTTCGTTTTTGTTTTCATTATTATTTTTAGATTAAATTTTTACAAAGAGACATATATTGCAAATGTTCTAATACTTTTTATATATCGTCCCGAAATCGTACTTATGAGAAATGAGATCTACTAACTTAACTTTAAAACAGATTTCCCAAAAGTACCATTATGGCACTTTCGCCTTTCTTCCTTTCCATTGATATTTTTATGAAATATCGTAAACAGGATTTCACATGCATATCAAAATCATAACAAAAGTAATTTTTTTACAATTAAATATTAAAAATAATAATAAATTAATATTCCGGTGTTTCAGATATTAAGGTAATTGTCATTTTTAGTTTAGTTCCATTGATTTTTTTAAAAAAATACTCCTAGTTGGTTTAATTACTAACTTATACGACTGTATTATTGTGAAGCCCTATGTTTAATTCCGCGATCAGCTAATTGTGAATTTGTATTTTTATATCACGAAAATATCAGAAGCATGTAGAAAGTAATGCTATACTTCCGTGCCTTGGAAAACACGCCTTCTCTGACCTTGAGAGAAGGCTAAAATGTAGATTGAATAGATATTATTAATTTTATTGGAAATAAACAAAGATACATTAAGCACTTGAAATGTGATATCGTTATATTCGTGTCAAACACGAATTTGGAATGCTATAAACAGTACCAGTATTATAAATATGTTTCTTACATTTTTATTTAAAACTACATTTAAGATCCAGTTAGTACAAGTGTATCTACAGGTTTAACAACTAAGTTATTTTTTTCATGGTGTAGGTAGGTGGACAGGCAGATAGGTTTCCTGATGGTTATAGTGGTCATCACCGCCAATAGGCATAAGAAATATTAACCATACCTTACATCGCTAACCACCAACCTTGAGAACTAAAATGTTATTTCCCTTGTGCCTGTACTTACACTGGTCAAATTTTCTTTCGGCCCCAAGACTTATTAGCGGTGACCGCTTACCATCAGATGGCCCATTCGCCCGTAGTCCTAAAGATTTCATAAATGAACATCTACCTTTTTTCTATTTAACCAAAATCAAACTTTTATTCCGCCTAAATACTACCTCAACGAGGTACTGGTCCATTTTAAAGATATGAATATATGCATATACAAATATGTATATAATTATATCACAATTATATACATATTAGCTAAAAGTGCTTAAGAAAGAAAGAAAAGTTTATCTGTAGGATCGAACACGAGTCTTCGCAACGCTAGGGGACTCGTCAACAAAACTGCAGATCCTGAGTTACTGGCTTTAAGATTGCTTGTTTATAAAATTGGCTCATTGTAGTCATGTGAGGAAAGTTGATTAAGATATTACAAATGTATTTGAAGATATTAACAGTATGTATAATTATATGTCTTTATAAAATCATTTATTTACATATTCCAGCCTCATTCGCCGCTAACACGAACGAACGTAACGACATACGCCTGGAGCGCATGGGGCGCGTGGAGCTCCTGCTCGCGGACCTGCGGCGGCGGAGTCGCCGTGCAGGAGAGGCACTGTCTTCCAAGGGATCCTACTAGGTGAATTTTTAGTCTATTATAGATAACAGCTTCAGAATCTGACTGTCTAATAAAGTTCAACGAATTAAGAGGAAGAGAGCGATAGAAGGAAAAAAAAAATATTTGGACCTAAAATTTGCACACAATGTAGCTTACATTACATAATTAAGACTAGCAAATATGTGTACATATAAAAAACCCAATATAATTTTACGAAACATCATACGAGTTTCCGAATTACAAAAAAAAATACATTAAAAAATACAGACACAGACAATATTAATTATTAGCTAAAACACAAATGTAAGAATATCCATATAAAAAAATTAAAGTTATATTTATTTAATCTTACTAAAAAGATAAATAGATCTGGCAACACCGATTAAATATACTATCGAAGTTTCAAACTAACAAATAAAACACAAATTAAAATGTTATAAAACGACAACAATCAGACGATCGAACGAGGTAATACCTATCTATAACATTCATTCTAAGAGATAACGGGATAGATTAAATTAAAATATATCCTTTACTAAGTTCTAACTAAAAACCAAATTCGTGTTTGACTCGGAAAAACAAACAAGTCAACGGTTGAAGAAGATTAATGATTGCATTCTATCGATATTGTTGGTCGAGTTTTGTCTTAATTTATTTCATTATTAGAAGCCGCCATTTTTTTTATATTTCTCAATGAATTTTTAAAAACAAATACTCAGTAACATTTAGAAAAAAATAAATTATGTTTATTGAAAATTCGTTGAATATTTTTTTTGGATACAGAGATGTTTTCTTTTAATAACATAAACAACCAAATCTGGTAAATATCGTTATATGAAAATAGGTAAAGAAATAAATAATCTATTAATAATTAAACAGAAATAATTTTACACCGTGTGAAATAGTGTAGGTTAAAATTGTACTTAATTTTTTTTAATACCGATTCGAGGCAATAAATAGTAACAGACCTAATTTAATTAAAATGAAAATGTTATTAAAATTGTTACAATTGAATAAAAACTTATAGCAGGGTCATTATTCAAAAACGGTAAGTAACAAGTTCACGTGGTCGGCCCTGCAATGCCCATTGATCGTAGATCATAGATCACAATGATATCTAATGATACGGCGCGTAATCTGTAAAGGATATCTGCCCACCGCAGGAGAACCTTATAGAGATCACTTCGCTACTATTGGTTCTCGAATATACAAATCGAGTATATTTTTAAATTGTATTTTGGAAAAAATATTACATTGAAAGGACTAAAATAAAAATATAATTCATGTGCGAAAGGATAAATTTTAAAATACGAATTATGCTCTATTTATTATTAATTTTTAATATTATCTTTTTAATAATGACGAAATAAAAAATAGCTTGTAAAAGTTTGTATCAACAGCAAAGACTTATAAATTCTAAAGAAGCTATGAATTATTTCAAGTTTTTTAGGCGAAAACTTGTGTCTCGTATCATTGATTAATGAGCAATTATTATTATGTACATTGATATTATGCAAAATATTTCGTATATCTCTGAAACATTTGCATTAATAATTTGATTCATAATTTTGTATTAAGATAATCCGTATAAGTAAATCTTGATTAAAACAATAATTATCACTTTTATATACATATATAATAAATAATAAGAGCCAAGGAAGCTCCCATTTCCGAGGTACGATATGGTATAAATTAAATAGATGCATCTCACATAATATCATTTTTTTATAGACATTTTAATTTATTGTTTGAATTATTTTACTAGGACATACTCGTGATGATTTTTGTACCGAACGATAGAGAAAAAATATGTCGATACATAAAATATATATTTTCTATTCATAAAAAAGTATAAGCATGATAATAAAATTTATTTAATAATTATGAAAACCATTTTAATAACGTGACCGATAGTAGGGGCAATCAAAAAAGAATACTATGACGGCATCGGCGATCGCCTTTGTACCAGAGATATCATAATTTACTCGTTACAACTGTGCTGCATTGTAAAAATATCAACTGCTTAATCCAATGTTAAGATTTATTAAAATAAAAAATAAAAATAATATAAATTATTGCTAACATAAAAAGTCAGTCCATTTAAGAACTTTTAAAGCCTAACGCCTAAATGAATATTTTTGAAATTATTATTTACACTTAGATTTGATTGTACAAGAAATACAATAACCAAGAATAAATCTATGACCTGGAGCTAAAATCACACTTATCTATATTCTACAATCGAATTAAATATAAGTTGTATAAAACTTAAAATAGCTCCAATTTCACTTTATTTCAACACGTATACAGGCATCATATTAATATGAAGAAAGGTTTATCGTATAGACCCTTAACGTCACTTCAATCTTGTAAGCTCACAAATGCAATAATAAACTAACAAAACATTACAACAGACACAAACAAAAACTACGTTTTATATGCACGCGGAGACGACGCATTTACTTGGGAACCAATAATCATTAATGTGGTTTCGCCATCAGAACCAATCATTGAGTCAAAGGCTACATACGTTGTGACCCTGATCGCCCTTTTTACGTCCAACATACCAAATTAAGGCAATATTGAACGAAAGATGGAACAAGCCTTCGCATACAAGTTACAACTATTTTCGACAGCGCCTTTGATTGACGCACAATAATTTAAGAACCAATCGCTAATGTTTGATTGTTATATCATTGTTTGCACCGGTTTTCGAATTTCTATGTGAATGTTGTAGGTTCATTAGGGATAGCGCTGAGTCAGTGTGTATCGTGTTAGTGTTTGGCTGTCTGTGTTAACACGATAACGTATAGCGGAGCCATAAATTGATAGAAAAATAACTAACATAAAACTCAGCTCGATTAAATAGTGTTTGAGATCGCTTAGATCTTACAGCGTTTTATACGATATGTTTGTTTGATTTTGATATTAGGAATAAGTTTATATTAATACTAGTCATCTGTGGCTTCGCTAGCCTCTTAGAGGTTGGTTGTCATGTGTTAGGCAAAATAGTAGCCTATGTCCTTCCTTGGAGTTCAAGTGTGCTTCATACCAAAATTCATCAAATTCAAAAAAATTGGTTTAGTAGTGAAAGATCGACAGACAGACAGAGTTATTTTCACACTTATAATATTCATATAGAAGTATAGATTATTAGTGACATAAATGTCCTCAAAAGCTGAGAACGCATTGGCAGTTCCTCTATTGCTGGTAATCTAAATATTCGTTAACGCCTTTTCTTAAGTTCTATATATATAGACTAATAATGTCAAAAATAACGATGTTCTTTGATATGATATAAACCAGATACCCTTCTATTGCTCATCTGTTTGTATGTGTGCAATTACAGGAACAGACATAATATCATGTTTGATTCCATGGATAACAGAATAAATAAAAAATAATAATATGTCTACCAGTGTCTTGGCAGAGATAACCATTTACTACCAGTACAAGTTGACTTATCTATGCCTAGTAAAAATGAAAGTAAAATTAACAGGTTAAACATAACATTAAATGTTTTATTAATTTCAAAGTTTATATTTGAAGTCCTACTTTGCTATGAAAATATATTTCCTTTGTTTTTTGGTCTGACAATATAATATGTTACGGAAGCTAAAGGATTACGAAATCTTGACTCAATTTATTTATCTGACATGGTCATTGGTCAGTGTGCACGTGCAGTCGAGTGTTCTCAGTTGAATGAATTGTATTCCGTTCAACTGACTCACGTGAATTCATGTAGCTGTCATAGCGTCTTATGTCAATGTCATTTGTCACCGTCAAACCATAGACAAATAACTTTTATAATTTTAGTTATATGCACACGTACACACACATAAACATGTTGTGATTTGCAGTCAAATTTATTTTTTAAAACTATTGGCATAGTACTGCCTAATTAATAAAATGATCTATTGTCTTAGCTCGATAGGTCGACTGCCATACAAAATATGATATGCCATTTTTATACGTGAGTCCTTTAAATGTCGAAATTATTATAATCAATGTCGCATCGCATTCTAATATTTCATAATCGTATGTTGTGATGAGTTTCTAATACGACTTTACATAGTATATCTGCAGTAGACTTAAAATTGTCATTTCATATTTTATTTAATGAATTGAATGCTGAATTCATTACTATGAGAGCTATCAAATACGACCACACCAGCTGGACACGACGACCGCAAAATATTGCATGCGGGCCAATCGAACCAGAATCAAAATTTATTTTAACAATCGCTTTATGTGCGGAACCAAATGTTTAAACCGTACTTTAACGATTACACGAACTGAGCTTTTGCGTCATATGTGTTGTAAAATACGTACTAAATGAATATATCGTTGTATTCGTTGGAATAACATTCCTTTGATCGCGTCAATGATATTGTATAATTGGTTTTCGCCATCAATTTCATGGCGGTAGCATTTGATATTGCTATTATAGTTTAATGAACATTTGTTTAAAAGTAATATGATGCGTTCATTTAATTTTGATAATATAAAACCAACAATACTTCTTTGTGTATTTGTATCCATTATTCGTTACGTACAAGCAGTTCTCAGTGGAATACACATGTGGCAGAATTTCGTTGAAATTAGACACATGCAGGTTTCCTCACGATGTTTTCCTTCACCGCCGAGCACGAGATGAATTATAAACAAATTAAGCACATGTAAATTCAGTGGTGCCTGCCTGGGTTTGAACCCGAAATCATCGGTTAAGATGCACGCGTTCTAACCACTGGGCCATCTCAGCTCGTAAATAAAATACATTAAATACAATCAATTTGCTTATATGCCGGTATATATACTAGAGAAAGTTTTTAATTGACATATATTAATTTAATACATTACTATTCCGCTTAACAACTCATATCCTTTTTAATTCCAAATTACCGATGGTAAATTCGACGACATTCTAAATCGCGTGTCTAACGCGGTAGCGTGTCAAGCCAAGTTCAAGTAAAAGAAATGGCGAGCAGCACCTTGTGTTAGATTTTCACGAATCCATAATAAATACGACAGATTTATTTAGATATAATGGTGTAATGTCAATTCAAGGACAAAGTAGTTTATTTAACTTAACTCCACTTGCTAATGGAATAGGCTCCATCACCCAGGTTATAAACACTACATTGTGTACGTGTGGCCTTCTTAAGTTATTCTCGTTGTGAAGAATGCTGAGCTGAGATATATAGGACGAAGTATCCACATCGAGCTGAATGATAGCCAGTTTGTTGCGTCACATTCCCTTAAAACGTCAAAGCTATAGCGCATCATTATATTTATTTAAAAAATACTTTGTCTGTGTTTTATACATTTTTGATATTCGTGTGTTGTTACATAATTTGCTATTATTTTAAATTTTTCTAGCTTATAGGGTGACGTTTAAATTACTGTTTCATTTCACGTATCATATTTTTGAAATTGTTAATTTTTTCTTATGATCGACTTATTCTACCAGAAGCCTGTTTTATAATGACTGTACTACTGTAGCATGGAACAAAAAAACATTGATAGGCGATTCTACGAAAACGAATGGTAACAATAGTGCTTAACAAAAAACCGTATCACAATTCAATACCTACGTGTAGTTATGGGTGGCGGTGATGTAACTGTTTTGGAATCGTAATATTAATTACGGGACAAAAGTGGCGCCCTGCCGTGTGCTTCTACTGATGAGCTGAAACAATACGATTTTGAAAGTTACAATTTGATGGTATTGTACAGTCGTGTGAAAAATCGTTAATAGATTTCATCGGCCTAATTGTGTAATGATTCGCGTAGTATCGTGTGTTATATAATTTATCGCCTTTTTAAAATAATAATTATAATTAGTCTCCCATTAATTGACTGTTCAAAATCACCTTAATATGAAAATAAAATTACATAAATAACAATGAAAGCAGACTTTGGTGTTATTTATGCACTTTTAAATATTATAATTTCAAAAATATATATATCAAAATATATTTTTGAAGTTAAAATTACATAAAAAATATATATTTATTAAAGACCCATTTATTCGCATATAAAATTTAAATTTACAATTAAATAGACAAATTTATAGCATCGAATAACTGGTTTTCGTCACATTCAGTTTACTTCAAACAAACATGCCTCGTTTAACAAAACACAATTCGTGGTCCAAAATTTAAAAACTTAGTACATTTATAAAAAAATAAAAAACACTTGTCTACTCAAATGTACAAGAGAGATCCATTTCCATATGTAATGTTTCGTTCATTAACATACGTTTGTACTTCATAAGGGTGCTTGAGAACAATTTAAATTAAAATTTAAAAGCAATGACGACCGTGACTTGTGTTAACACCGTAAATAAAAGCGCTCAATGGTTAAATAACTTTTTAATTACGTGGCGCCTGTTTCGATCTTACATATTTAGTTTTTTTTTTATTGATTACATTTTCATTAACATTTATTAAAATATTTAATTTAAAAAACATGACACATGGTGGACTCTCACTATATATTACGAACTAAATAACAGACATAATAAAATAAATAACAACATTAAATAACACGTATAAAAAATGCATATGATAAAAAAATATAAAAAATTCCCGTGCGAATTAGAACAATAACAAAATATAATAGGGGCATAACGCGCTTTCCTTACGTGACAATTTCTGCCAGTCCACTCTACTGTAAACCGTAAAAGAACTTCGTACATTCCAAAAGTACCTCCTAGTAATATCATTGTAGTTGTACACATAAGTAAATTCTATTTATTAGTTATTACTAGGCACTTTAATTTAAATATTTTTTATTTAATGAAATAAAATTTAAATTTGAAATATTATAACTGTTAACAGTTGCATTATTATCGGTAATATAATAAAAATAAGAAATTACATTAATTCGTTGTTAGATGTGTGTAACTTGCACATTCACACACATACATACATTCACACTGTAGATTCACACATGCATACGTAATGCAAAATAAATACAGCATCTTATTACAAAGGCGATGTTAACAAACTAACAAGGACCGAACATCACATGGCATAACAACGATACTACAATTAAAATAAATTGGAAAATTACAATTATCTCCATATTTTCAAGTAACTACAATTCGTATCCACTGTTATCATAGTATGCCTGTGACTGTGTGTGTATATTGTGTCAGTTGTGATAAGTTTTGCAAACGTCATTGCATGGTTGTCTGAAAGAGATGCATGCTTTTTATATCAAATTAAATCCAAATATACATATGTACCTACTTTATTAGAGTAGGCCTTTACAAGCACTTTTGAATTGTCATTTTACAGAACTGTAATAAAAGTAATAATACCACCGATTCTGAATGAAGATTCTACCGAGAAGAACCGTTAAAAAATCAGTAGTTAGTATATATTGTTACAGTTCTGTAATAGATATTTATTATTAACTATTTTTCATATAAGTTGATACTTAAATCTATTCCTTATAATCATTTTAGTTCATTAAAATGTGTTATGTTAATCTTTTAATTAGATACTAGATAATATTTAAAATCATTTTAAAGTTATATTATTTAATTTACAGATGGCGACGCAGTAGAAAGAGAAGGAAGCTGGTTAGGAGCGCGGAAAGAATACGTCGAACACGTAACGCGAGCGCTGCCAGCGTTCCTGACTGTCCGGGGCTTGCGCGTCGCTACCACGAATGCAACACAACAGTATGTAATTACATTTAACTGCAGCCAACAGCAGTAGTCGGTAAATATCAGTCCCTCAAAATTACAGGGAATTTCTGGGTGGACTTATTGAACGCTCCATTGTGGTTGTATCTGATATACATTTGGTAGAATTTCATTTATTCACCAGTGAGTCCGAGATGAAAACTAAACATGAACTAATTATTTTCCTCAACTCCATCCACGTCAAAATTATTTTTCCAGTAATTTATACGGGTATGTTTGCCCCGTGACTATCACCTACGATGACGACACGTAGACGACTTCTAAACCCTATGCCATTTCGATGTCAAATTTCAATACAGTCGGTTTAAAGATTTATAAAAAACAGAAATAGTTTCTTTCGTATTATATTATTGTAATTGTGCCACTGCGCATGCGCGAGGCAACGACTACTACTTCGATTGCGTTAATATTTTTTCTAACTTGATATGTAACATTTTAAAATCATAATCTGTAGCCACTTCAGAACTGTAAGCTCAATAAATATGAATCGCTTCTTTATTCACTCACGAAGGCGCGCCCTTCCACATTAAATCAATATCGGCAGGCATTAGTGTGAGTGACGCTCACGCTTACAAAATGCTATAGTGTGTGTGAGACGACTAAGAATAAAGACAGCAAAAAAATACAAATTAAATATTTATTTAGTTTATTTTATTAAAACGACGATAATTTAACGTAGAGGGAACGCAATACATCTATAAATGAATGCGAGACCAAATATCAAGACTATTGGGTTTCAACTATAAGTTAAAACCTAATATGACTTAAAAACAATTGACTTTGGTTAACATTTATAAAATTAATTAAGTCGAGGAAAATTTGAAAAACATCTTGTTGACACTTTCACGTTATTATGCTAAGTACATATATCTATAATACAACAGATCAATTTTCTTCTCAATTTTCTTTGTAAATTTTAATTATGTTTTGAGAATCTATAGACCGTACATATATATACTCTTATTTGAATCTTTTAATAAGGGTATTTTAAATTTTACAATTGATTGCTTTAATTTTTTGTACCTAAAACTATTTATAAAACTCAACGCACCTCAATTTCATCATTAAATTTGCATTTAATACATACCTTTTTTAATTATATTCAAGTGTATCTAATTAACTAAACAGACATCAACCGCATTAATACACCTGTGTCCCCGTTTTGTCGTTCTTGCTTCATCTACTGATCCATAGTTTGCCAGTGACCTTCCAGTGTTCCTCGGTTCAAGCCCCGAGTAAAGTAAATAAAAAGTTTTTTTGACAAACAATTCTAAAGCTGAGAGCTGCTGAGCTCGAAGTTTGGAAGTCGGTAGTATTAACATTTCTGAGCTTTGGAAAGTACAGAAGACCGCTTTCATCGGTCGCTTCTGATTGGCTAACAATCAGATTACGATACTGAGGGAATAGAGGACAATTATTCTTGGTGACACACTTGTGCATTATCTGATATCACGCACAGTTTCCCTGATAAGATTGCGAAGGCTGAAACGGCGAGGCTGTTAAGGTCTTTATTTGATAATAAAGAGTACAGTTGGATAATTGTTTGCCGGATTGGCAGACCTTTATGATCACTGTTGTTCGTTAGAGTGTACCGTGATATAATATGTGTAACAAAACGCTTCCATAATACTATCTAAATCAAAAATGTTTTTTCAAGTCTTACGGTCAACTCCTTAGATATCGCGTACAATAATATTAATTGAATATATTAATATTTATAATTTTATATCAAAATTTATAACAGCTTATTTATATTTATAACAGCCTTGTCCTGGTCCAGTCCGTGATCCCCGGACTGAACAGTGCGCGGTTTACGATCGCAGACCATTCCGTGGGAGATTTTACACCTGGGTACCCTATGTGGACGGTGAGTTTTTTTACTGTACGTCATCAAAATCAAAATATACTTTATTCAAGTAGGCTTTTACAAGCACTTTTGAATCGTCATGATTTCAAAAGTATATATAAAGTAAAATAAAATACAATATTATGATTAACTTTGTTTACCTGGTTTTATTCAAGCCCGTTTGGGTACCATCCGCTCATCATAGCAGCAATAATTAGTTTTATTGTGTTTCAGTTTGAAGATTGAGTGAACTAGATTAACTACGGGTAATTTACACCTTAATTCCCAAAGTTAATGGCGCATTGATTGGGCGGTAGTCTTCACTTACCATCAGATATTTTATTTGCCAGTAAATATAAAAAATAAAATAGTTCAACGTATCTTTATTATTCAGAATTTTCTGGAAACATTCTTGGTGGTAGAGTTATCATGAAAAGAAGCTTTTAAGGCTGTTCCGGTATCTGTTGGCCGAAAAAAGTGGATAACGCTATCATCACGACTTACCAGTAATCTTATCGCAAACAATACAAGTCGAAGTTTGAATGGTGGGTGCACCAGTGTAATTAATTTGGTCATAATCAATGGAGTGAATGATTGCTGGATTTTGGGCAGAAATTGCTTTTAATCTCTGATAACATGTCAATACAAAAAAAAACTGTATAAGTATATTTTGATTAATTGATCGAATATAAAATATAAATAATATCTAATATAATATATAAATATAAAATATCAATATACAAAGTCGAATGGAACCTTTCTATTGCAACTATAGAACTATAGATACCCTTCGCAATGAAGTCAATCAATATAACCCTTTAATCGAATACCGATACTACATTAATATAAATATTATAGATAACTAGATAAAAATATTCAAGTACGAAGACTTACCTACATTCCTTTTACACAGGTAATGCGCCGTGTATACTCAACTGCCGTCCGCGCGGGCAACAATTCTACGCTTCGTTAGCTTTGGTCGCCGACGGCACTCCTTGCACGAAACCAGGATATCGCGCTATTTGTGTACAAGGTTCTTGTAAGGTAAGATAAATTACTAATATATTTTATATAAAAACATACTTTTTACTATATACTATAAATACTGCTTACCAAAGCTTAGTTTGTTTTAATTAATTTATATAGCGCCATCTACCGGTGAGTAGCAAAAATATTACTAAATCTTCATTGGATTGAAACCCGAAATATTATAATCATTGGAATAAGATAAATATTTTTATCAATATAAGAAAGTGTTTTTTTTTATATTATGTACAATTTTTTTATTAGCAAAAGATATGCCCAATTTTTAGATATACCTAACCTTTTTTTTAATAAGAAATAAATAGATATTATTTGAATGTGATCAGATGAGTCACAGTTGACTTACAATTTTATTGTAATTACATTTTAACAATACATTAAAACAAGATTTTAAAAATGTATATAAATAATATAATTTACATAAATACAGTATTTTCAATAATTTATTAACGACAAAAAGATAAAATATTTAGACTATTATAATTTATACTTATTTATTATCATTTAATAACTTATATTACTAAGATTTATATTTTCAAAAAGAAAAAAAAAACATTATATCGATCGATTTCGGGCACAGCGAAAATTCTTAATGTATATGAAACAACTGTCAATTAGATCCCCGAGCCGTTACTGAATATTACCTAACAGTAAAACAAATTATTTAACATCCCGTCCTAATACTAGTAACAATACCCGAACGACCGATCCTTGTTTGTCAAAATCTAAATATTCTTTATTTAAATAGATTCATAAATCCACTTTCGAGTCGTCAAGTTACAGAGCTGATTTAAATGTAAAACTACCGTTTGTAAAATAGATTAATTACTCTTTTCCACCACTTTAATTACAGAGTATGTCAATAAAGTACGATTAAATTTTTATATCCTGGTTAGAAATCAATAAATACTAAGTCCACGCTTCGTTTCCTTTCATATAATCTCGTATTGAGTAATATGCCTTATTGATCAATGTGTTCTCATTTATCGATGTGTTTTTGTTATGAAATTTAAATTTTTAATAGGCCAAGTTAGGTCTAGACCGCGACAGTTACTGTCCCCTATACATAATTAGTTTGACAATAAATATCCTTCGAGTTACATTGTACGAGTGATTACATTATCGATGTATATGACTACCTAAAGTTATAATTTAAATGGTACGGCTTTCCAAACAACTTCAACATTAGTAGTCAATGATTAGTAATTGCAAAGTTTCTTATCAAGACAGAAGCAATCGGTTCGTACGCCTGTGCAGCACATAAATTATATACTTAGCAAGATAAACAGTATACAATTTACTTTTCATCCACTCGATATTAGCATATCAACTAAATAACTCTCCAGCTGAGACAGGTCTTGTAAAAATTATAAGTTACTTGAAGATTTAATTTACTGTAAGAAATTGTGTTACTAAATAGTTTGAGTGGAATAGCTCCAAATGTAACAGCGCTCAGAAAAAAATTGAACAACTTCACATGGAACAATAAAATATATATTCAAGAATAAGCGAATCGAACTTAAAGTTGAAACATCAAAGATATATTGAATATTGAACAAAAAAACGTAACTACACGCACCATTTTTTTTGTTTGAATTACCTTAAACCTTTACGCATTTATACAGCATTGTGTCAACATCTGATTGTTATTCTAATCCAGATCGAGCAGGTAAGTTTTAACGTTAGATTGCCATTTAACCTTCACATTATTTATGGACCAACCAGTACTTTAATCCGATGCTGATAACAACCGGGATCAAGGACTTTACGTACTCTACGAATCACGATCGAAATACATACAAAAATATATACATAGGTAGCTTTATTGTAAACAACACTGAGTTACAAAAACAATTTCTAAGCCTAAGCAATTGTACAAAAGAAAGTAGAAAAGTAATAGTTTGTCAGCTTAACAGTGTGGCGATGCAAATGGCTGACCACATTAATTGACAATTTAAATATTATCTCCTATTGAAGATTGTGATCCTTTATTAATGATTTTAACGGCAATCAGATAACATTCTGGAAATATCACACTGCAGTGGAATTGTTTTTAATGACTAGTGGGTCGCACGAGAACTTCGCGTTTATTCAACAGATTTTGTTTTGATTTAATTTCATTGTAAACTGACGACGTCTGTTCGCACGTTTAATATTTGTTTTTTTTTTTTATACAGCCCTAGCCCGGGTATAGTGGCACCCGGCCAGTAACTTGTTCTCGCTCCTTAAGACTATTTTATTGTTAAATCGTAACAATTTAGTAAATTCCAAACAAGAATTCTTTTTAATTATCTGCACATCTAAGGCTGAAGCTCTTCAAAATGAAACCATACCCGATCTAGATTACAAGAATCATTTATATAAGCTGGTAAAAATTTCAATATTTTCATCACAAATAGTAATCTTCGAAATGATTCCTTCTTGCAATAATTTGTGATAAAATATAATATTTCTTACTTTTGCGGTATTAGATCTGATTTGTAGTGGTGCGGGCGTGACTGGGCTGTCGAGATTGGCACGTATACCCACAGCACAGTGTAGCCTAAAGCCATACATCGTGTGAGTTGAGACCCCACAATTTATATTAATAACTTGAAATACATTCTCGTCTAAATAATTTATTTCTCACAATATTTTCCTTAACTCGTTCCTTTTTAAATATCTCATGATTAGAGCGGTTTGTACGAATGAATAAATCTTTAGTAAATAGCAGTTTATATATGTAAATATATAGAAATTGTCGAACGAATTTAATAAAGAGATCACTCGAGCAACAAGGAAATAAGCTACTTTTAAAATAAGAGTGCAAAATAAAAAAAAATGTTTTATTACTTTTTATGAAACACTGTCATACTAGATTTTACGGTATATTATATTCAAATTTTATAAGATACATTAAACAAAGCAATGATCGATACATAGCACCCAAAAAGAAACATTTGGTGTGATCATACAATATCTAAACACAATGCAACACATTGCCTATATCTTCACTGGACATCAAGGAAAATAAAACAAAATGTGATTTGTATTAAAAACAAATGATCTACTGTTTTTGAGATAAACAAAGGCACGAGAGACTGTATCAAAATGAAAGTCAAAAATCGTTTCACTTGTTTATCGATACTCAAAAATCTACCAACGGAAGCAAACACCTCGGACCAGAGAAGAACCGGCGATTGAAACTCGGCAAATATGTGTGTACCTTTATTATTTTCAAGTGTAAATACAAAGAACACGGTATTATTCCTAATATCGGGTGAACTGATGATATTAATATAATTTCACATAGAGACAGCTTGAACTCTGGACAAGTTGTAAGGTTAATATTCATATGGAATATCAATATAATAGTTTGATCAGATCGATACTATACTAAACTAAAATATACAATATAGTAATGATATAAACATACCAAATAAAATAGGCTACAATACTATATCCTAACCATGAAATTGTCAAACAGGTTGTCATGTTTACAGAATAAGCCATAAGGTATCTAATATTGTGTGTATTTGGAGGGGGACGGGGGTTGTTTCTCTGTGCTAAAACGTATTCAGAACCGTTCAGCCGTTCTGAGGTGATTGGTTAGCATACATTCATCTTTTGAACAAATTGCACAAAATGCTGCTTATACCCGTACAAGTTTCACCGTATCGTAACTATAACAAAGGTTCATTCCTATTTGAAATTGGTTCCAAAGTACTATATTTAGGACAATATCGCTTTGAAATTCGTTTCGTGAGTTAAGTGACAATCGTAACAGCAATAAATAAATACGCAAACAACAGTTACGAAGATGCTGGTTTGAAATAAATCCTTGCATTTCCAGCACCAGCCATTTAGACCTTTGAGATTTATCGCTTGACTTCATTTTCTTGATGAATGAAAGATCAATATACAATGGCTAAGGATTCCGTGGCGATCTATAGCAATTCACAACAATTACTGTCAAATACTACTAATATATTGTACCGTTAGAACCTCAAGCGATGGTAAGTGTGGTCTATTTTATAGTAAAATAAGTTGGAATACTTATTATACTATTTCAGATTTATATACAGGGGTCACTGACCTTAGAAATTTACAATACGCAATTACGCCAATTTTACCTTTAAATGAATATATTGTTTGAATAATACAATATATATATAAATGTATATTAAGATACATGGGATTAAGACGTTACGTCCCCTAAGCATTAACTGGTTCACTTACCGTTCAAATCGAAACACACAAATACAAATTATTGCGGTTTAACGGCTTAATAATTGACTATCGGATAATATACAACAAGACGAGCGCAAATAACCAACAAACGTAAAAGTAAAGTAAAATAGTAACGGCATGTAATTGTGCTACTGCTAATTTAAAGCTTGCTCTCTTCTTGAGAAGGAGTTTACCGCAGCACCAATGCGGTTTGGTAGACACGTGGCAGAATTTCATCCGGCACATGCAGATTTCTTTAAGATATTTTCTTTCACCACCGAACACGATATAAATTACAAAAACGTATTAAGTATATAAAAATTCAGTGAAAATTCAGTACTTGCCTTGATTCAATCCACTGATCCATTCGACTCTCCTTCTATATGTTATTACGTATAGTCTATTCCAACGGAAGTAGGAAAAAAATAAACTTATTATTATTCAAGCTCCTGGTGAGTTTTATGATAAACTGAAACCACGTCAATAAACTCTAAGATATAACGACGATCCTAAAATGAAGAACATTTTAATGTAGATAAAAGTAAAAACAAAATAAGGCGACAAAATTCTTACGGTGTAAATTAATTAGAGCGAGCGCAATCCTCGAGTCAGTCGTGTGTCGGGTTCTGTACACAAAGACGGATAAATCCATTACGTCATAATCGATATTTCAATTCGTTTGTACGTGAGATACTCAAAATACTTTGAACCAGTGGAACTATTGTTATTGCCTGCTGTGTTCTGTTTTCACCCGCGTTTCATTTAATTTTTAGATAGAATATGTGCGTAATCATGAAGATGTACTTGTATGTATATTTTGATAGTCTTCTACTTAACAGATTTTTATTAAATAAATACTAAACGGTATTCCAAAAGTAACTGTTTTCATTTGTATTCCGTTTGAAGATTAATGGACGGACGTACAAGTATAAAAATGGTTGTTTTGGGCTTTGGTAACCTATTAAAAGAATTATAAACCTAAAAAGGAGTAATTTTGAAATCACATTTTTTTTAATTAAATTATTTAATGTCAACTTATTTATACAAATATTATAAATGCGAAAGTTAAGATGGATGTATGTTTAATCGCGCCATAGAACGGTTCAACAGATCTTAATAAAATTTATCGCAGAGATACATTATAAATATTTTAATACGCGGACAGAAACTAGTTCATAATATTTTATACTGTATACGTTTGTACGCGAAAATAGCTCCGGTGTAAGACTAAAGCAGATGATAGCGAATTTCACACAAACAACATTCCTTGTGCGGTAATGTGCCGCAGATGGGTTATCTGACTACGAATGCTTGACTCACTACGACTAGATACCGTTTCTATGATATCGTAAGTATGATAAAATTATTCGGAACATTTTGCGAGTTCGGAAATCGAAGATTTATTTCGAGTAATATATAGAATATTCAGAAGTCTTTATTCTATTATTAAGTGAAAACTTATATTAAACAAAATTAGTATATCTTATCTATACAGATATTACAAATGCAAAACTAACTCACGGGTAACCTAAACGGTAATTTTAAGTAAAGACTTACTTTTTTAGTACGTTAATGATATTGTAATTCTGAGCACTAAATCATTTATCACTTAGTCGAGACTCAGATTTATAAAAAAAACTTACACAGTATTAAAAATAAATTAGTAACTTATTACCTCTTCTAAAACAATTTACGATACTTTGAAAACAAATTCACTTTTCTCTCACAGACTGATATCAATCAGTAAAGATAACAACACACTAAGGTGGTTTATCTGTTCGTTTGTTTGTTGTTCGTTCTCCTAACAATTGATACAAATATGTGAAAACATTTTGATTAAATAATTGTGATCATAAACGCTACATACCTCACGAAAACTGCTGCGTTCATACAGATCACTTAGAAAACGTGTATTGGACAAAATCTTACAGTATTATATATTTGGTTGTATCCACGTGCAATGCACTATTTTATAAGTACATGATATTAATAAATTTAAACATTAACGGTGACTCATAGTTTACTAGTTGGCGTTTTACGGGTAGGTCAGGTATTTGGTATAAAAAGGAACCTTATGTCCTTCCTAAGAGTTCAAACATACAATACCCAAAAATTCATCAAATTCGTTTCAGTGTTACAATAATAATAATAAATCAATAATCTACCGTAGTAGTTTATAAAATTTTACCTTTAATTACTTTTATAATTAATTATGTGAGTAAAATAAATAAAGATAAAAAATCATTTATTAAGGTTTAACAAAATAACAGCTCTCGTAAGCAAGCACATTTAAATTTTCGGAAAGTAGATCGAGATGACCCGACCAAAAAATCAAGACACTAAACCATCGCTTGGTTTTAGATTATACACGATAATTTATTTTTTAAATTATAAAGAAATAGTTTATCAATATCGATCATAATATTACAATTAAAATGAATAAATATATTATTCCTAAAATAAATTATTAAATAAAAAATTTAGTCGATAGCGAAAACTGGGAGATACGGAGGCAGTAATTTCATTGAGTGCAGGAAACAGCTTATTAATATTTATCGTATGCTAAATAACAGCCGACAGGGATACTAGCTTGTGACAGTTTCACTGTTTTTCCTTTAGATTACTTTTATACAAGAGTCTATATTTATTTAGGAATAATTTATCTTAGATTGTTTAAATTTCTAGATAGATTGAAGCACTATAAAAGAACTAAAACAAAAAGACAACTTTATTATCTATGTGTGCGTAAAGCTACGCTTGAAACTCGCGAAATTCATTCTATTTTATTAGTGTGGGTGTACGTAGAGAGTTGGCCACTGTTTTTTTCGACGCGTACTCAGCTTTGACAGTCTATTTAGACATATAAATAAAATCACAACCACTCTGTGGAACCAGCTTTCGCCGGCGGTTTTTCCTAACCGATACGCCTTGGGAACCTTCAAGAAAAGAGCGTACTCCTTCCTTAAAGGCCGGTAACGTACCTGCAAGGACCTCGGTGTTACAGATGTCCACTAGGTAGTAGTCTCTTTCCATCAGGTGAGTCTCCTGCTCGTTTGCCACTTATGACATCAAAAATCGAAGTAATTTCTTATAAAAACTCAAATATATTTCAAAAATTAAATCCCTCAATCCAATTACTAAAATTTTGCGAATACCGTAGTGTTATTATACTTTCTTAAAAACTGTTCGTCCAGACTTTATGCAGGTAAATTAGGTATTTTATCCCAAGCAATTTTTTAATCAATGAAATATGTAAGCATTCGCTAAATGGGCTATTCGCCCGCACTAAGACATAGCCTCGTATAACGTCCCTAGTATTTTTACATGCGTTTATTTAAATATCATATAATATTTGTAAAACTAATGGTCCAATAATCAGTAAATGTAAATAAGTTCTCCCTTATTTATATAGATTTTTTCAAATCAATATTTATATATTTTGTTGCTTTTGTTTTATAATGACGTGAAATAAAGACGCTGACGCTGACTTCTATAGAAATTTTTGAGACCGACAAATTTCTCGGATACGTATAATAGTTTTGTGTACATATAAAATTATAAATTATGGTTTTGGCAGCGGCTGGACTGGATTTACTCTCTGACTACGTTATCATAAACAAAAAGAACTTGAAACTTCCATATCGAGTCGATCGTTTTTGAACAAATAAAAACGCCTATCTCTATAATATTAGTATAACTGTGATCTACATTTTAAACGCTAAAATAAATATATTTCGGATGGTCTTGTTATATAGTCGATACACAAATTAACTGACTTTTTAAATAACATTGGCAGAGTATATCGCGCTTCACCACAGATAAACGTCTTAACTTTAATAAATCAACTTCTGACAGTATTATAGCAAACAAAAGCAGTAACGATAAATAATATTATTCAATATTGTATTCCCATTAACGTATGAACTTCCTTTTGCGTTATCAATTACATCCGTTCTCGATCTCAGCGCTTTAAATCGCTTCCGTGAACTTAAAACATCCTTAAAGCTATTATAATATCTCTCTTATTATTTCAGTATTGTTCTCAAACTATTGGCAATTATGGAAACTATGCATTATTATTTTTAAAACTTTATTTAGGGTTTAAAAATTTTATTATTTTATCGATTAAATGCTCGACAAGTTTCGTTAAGACAACGGCTGCCATATAATATTGACAAAAATAACGGTTCATTTAATATCTAAAGTTTTTATTTTTTATGTTGGCAATAATGTGGGTCACCAAAAATATATCTGCACAAAAAAAAAACTTAATAAATTAAAAAATGAAACAAAATAGTTAGTATATTTTGTATATAATAATGAAATATAATGAAAATTATTTCTAGTTTTATATTAAAAAAGTATAATAAAGTTCAACGATGCGCAGTAATCGTGCGCATATTCACGTACGCATTGTACATATTTCTCTTAATAGTAAACCGGCTGTACTATTTTTATCTGAACTTGTTTATATTAAAAAAAAAAAACTAAAAAAATATTCGCGTCCCAATTAACGAACATGTGTCTAACAATACGAAACAGGCTGTATGACTTATAAAAAGTATATTTCTTTCCCAGGGAGCCAATGAAAGAATGTTCTCATTACGACATAATATCGATGAATTTCAAATTGAAATGTATCGAGTCGCATAATGAAAGGGCAGCTGTTTGTGAGGCGACAAATTAATTGTAGCTAATCACAAAGCGGCGCTCTTGATGTAGGACTCTTGTTAGTCGCCCAGCGTCTGCTTATTAAAGAGCTGGTGGTGGTTTAATACCATCTCTGTACCTCTAATATCACGTTATTACGTAATTCAGAACGGTATAGAAGCTGTCTTCATTCGTAATAGCTTTCGTTCAATACCTTAAGTACATTCTGATTTCGTTTTATTGGAAACAGAATTGCAAATTTTGATGAACGTGCATAAAATAATTGCATGTTACATCACTAGCCTAATATAATCTTTCAATCGAGTGGAACTGCGAAGCGCAACTACAGCAGGTCATCATCATTATAGTAAACCTCTGTATAAATTTTGTTTATATTGGCTTAGTATTTTTTTTTTCAGTTAGGCGTTGCAATCGTCTTAGTTAACTTATAAGTATAAATAGATTTTAATTTTATTTAAGTGTGATATAATTTTCAACGCAAGCAAGGTGATAAATTAAACGCTACTGAAAATTTTATTACCTAATTTCATACTAAGCAGTCGTATTTTATGACGCCATATTTTATAACTAAAGTTGAAAGTATCGGCTCTGCTCTCTCATTCATCACACCGGTACTTCGGAACGGACGTCAATATTTATCTATGCAAAATTATAAGTATTAGTGTAGTACCGCAATTGATACGCGAAGTAACGGTGAGCTCTTCGGAAGCTGTACGTTTCATTATTAATATGAACCGTTACCGAGCATGGTTGATCCCTAGTTGATCCAGTGATCTGTAATGAGGCAGAGCACTATTAACTTAACGGCTTCATAGTTCATACATAAAGTTTGTAAAAAGATTAATGATTTGTAAGACTTAATTATGAAGATCGTATAATTGTTTTTATTGTTATGTTATGTTTATTTTTAATATAATACTAGTGGGTCTCCCGCGATATTTCGCGTTTTTCTAAAAGGTTTTTTTTACTTTCATTTTGTTTACGTTTTTAATTTTTTTTCTTATACAGCCGTAGCCGTAGTGCTCTCTAACCAGCCAGTAACTTTTTTGCGCTCTCTAAAATTAATTATTTGATAATTCGTTACACTTTAGTAAAATGCCGTCAAGAATCATCTTTAATTTTCTGCACATCTACGGCTGGAGCTCTTCAAAATAAGACCATAACCGATTTTTTATGTGCAGCTATGGCCCATAATCACTGGGATAAAAATCGGCTTAAGCTATTAATATATAAGTTATCAGATATTGTACATTTTTAATCTGGATTATAAAGATTTCCGTATACCTAATTTAATTTTCTTTACATTTTAAATAATATATTTCCTATAAATCTCTTTGAGGATATTCAAGTTTTCGGATTGTATTGGGTAAGACATCCTGACGAAACTTACATATTTTAAAAATTGATGCCGACACTACGCTCCTACAAGCTGCAGTGAAACGTCGTGATATTGCAGATTTCCCGAACATGCACGTTGATCATCATATTTTCTCTTGCAATAGTCACTTAAAATTAAACCTATAATAATATTTTAAATGCGAAAGTCTGTCTATCTGTCTGTTGCTCTTTCACGGTCAAACCACAGAACCGAATTCGAAATTTGGTATGAAGCAAGATTTAATGCATTAAAAGTAGCCTATGACAACATATTAGACTATTTTTTATGTCTAACAACAACGCCATTAAAAATTTATGAAGGAAACCAATGCTAAGTGAAGTCAAGATTCACACGTTAAATCCACAGAGCCATCCTATCTGTTGCGAAGAGTATTAATTTAAAAAATGATTACATATAATTTTGATTCTACGAAGTTGTACATCGTTAGTGTAATAAATATTTTTAAACTGTATGAAATCCGTAAAGGGCACAAGCGTGGAGCGTGAGTGCCCGATCAGAGTTACTAATTGGTAAATTACATCGACGATTTGGCGTCAGCGCGAACTCGACACGTGCTTTAGTAGAACAACCAAAAGATTAGATGAATCGTAAACATTAATTCGTTCGAATTTTTTTTTTATGGCATTGGTTGGCGGACGAGCATATGGGCCACCTGATGGTAAGTGGTCACCACCGCCCATAGACAAAGGGGCTGTAAGAAATATTAACCATTCCTTACATCACCTATGCGCCACCAACCTTGGGAACTAAGATGTTATGTCCCTTGGGCCTGTGATTACACTGGCTCACTCACCCTTCTAGCCGGAACACAACAATATAGAGTACTGTTATTTGGCGGTAGAATATTTGATGAGTGGGTGGTACCTACCCAGACGGGCTTGCACAAAGCCCTACCACCAAGTTATTGTGGCACAAATTAGTATATAACTAATTTGTGCCACATTTATATTGTCGTGTCGTTATATATATGTGAATCTTAGCTACAAATATGTTTAAGAATCAAAGTAACAGAATGTGTTAAGTATGAATGTTTTTTGTTCCTTGGTCGTGATTGTATTTCAATACTTACTTGTTTGAAGATGGAATATTAAATCAATTTACGCAGATTTTTACGTATAAACTGTTTGTTTTTCTTGGGCTCTTGAGAGCAACCATAGAAGCCAAGAGATATTTTTATAAGCACATTTAAAGTCTATGTTGCTTTTCAAAAAATTAAAAAAAAGAAGATAGAATGCATTCTGAATTTGAATACTTTGAACCAGAATGTAACTAGTAGGGATTTAAATAAAATAGTTAACTGAACTATTTATTGTGTTAGAATTTATAAATTGAAAATAATAAGGTAAATTAGTTATCGGTATTTTTTAAAGTTTAGTTTTAGCTCATAAATCTGTTCCCTTCTCACCCCACTAGGAAGTAAATTTATACAGGTTGTAACGGCACTCGTAAAGACAATGGAAACGTTAGTTCTAAACGTGTCTATCTGCGATTGTGATCGGAGATGGACTCAATCGAACCCAGGCCTAAACACAAGCGATTTAAACTTGAAAATGAAAATAGAAACTTTTAAAATACGATGTTTAAAGTTTTTTATTCATATATGGAATAGATCTGGCATGGTGCATATTGATAGCATGGTGGAATAAGCTACAAGACTTCTCCCAGAATGGAGGGAAGTGAATCCGGAATCGGAAGATTTAGAGCTTTCATTACAGATTTTGAGTAATATTTCATTAAAGAATTTCATTAATATTCAAATATAAGTGTTATATTTATTAAAACAAATCTATCTATATGTATGTTATAACCTCCAACGAGCTTCATCTAAAATTTATAAAATTTTATAATATTCATAAAAGAAGTCCAAGTAAGCGGTATAATTTTAAAGACGGTAATAACATTACGATCAAAAGTGCTATAACGTTATAGCTCGGTTCGGTTCAATTTAATTGAAAATATGTAACGGATAATTTAAAAGTACTTACGCTAAAAATGCTCCAGTAAAGACGAGGCAATTGATTAATTATTACAACCATATCACAATAACAATTCAAAGGATCTGGTAATAATGTATACTTAAATTTTGAAGTTAACATCTCCCCTGATATTCCTGTGGGCTTGATGTCGACACAGTATGCTCGACTATATTATAATGAATTAAATAAGGTCATTAGTTAATAGGCCATGTCTTTATGTATTTGTTTATATCTATGTTAATATTCTCGTGCAGGTCTAAGATATGAACCGATCTAATCCAATCCACGATTGTAAATCGTAAAATATTTTTTAGTCGATAAAGACATATCCGCAAAAAAGGTATAATTGATATAGTTCCATATTAAATCCATGAAGTTGTTGAACGTCTAACGTGACCCGTTGGGGTTTACGGGTGCATTCAAAAAGTGTCTTCCAAATAATAATTTCAAGCGGGGATAGTTAGTATGTTTATATTTGTTTAGTTTTATTTATTTTACCCGAGCAAAGACGGATTTTCATTTAGTTATTTAATAGAGTATTTAGGATTGCCAACAGTAACAATTAAAAATTAAAAGAATGCGGAATAGGTCTAATGGTAATAGTTGCCATACTGAAAGGTAACTGTGACATGCAAAAACATTAAGTATTTTTATATGATATAGCTAGACGAACGAGCAAATGGACCACCCAACGGTAAGTGGTCATCAACACCTAGTTCACATAGACAGGTGCATATAAATTGCTGAGATTAATTATTATTATTGTCCGTTGTGCCTCCACTTACGCAAAATCAAAATAAAGTAAATAATACCCTCAGCTGGAATAACTATCGGTTGCGAAGCTACGATTTCGTAAATATTCGATTTTTTACTGATTCGTATCACGCATGTTCGAAAGTCACGGAGATAATCACTTCAGACCGGCCAGTATGACTTAGATTGCGCGTATTTGCTAATTTCATACATACTAACATCCTAAGAAACTGCTGCGTCAATATCAAAGTTTTATTTTATTAAGAGATTTGCTTTTAAATAATTTATATCCCGATGCGTATCAGCAAGGAATCAGAGAGTAGCGATAAATTGTAGGAAGTACTTTATTAGTTCAGAAGCCCTTTGTTCGACTCGATGTCAAATAAAAACGACGAAAAAGATTTTTGGTACTGAAAATATATCATTAAACGCTTAGTCAATATTTTACGCAAAGTTCCGCCCAAGTGTTCTTTGTGTTTATTATTTGAGAACATACAATGAACGATTTTATTTATGGATTTGTCATGGACTTACGACTACAATTTAAATGTTAAAAGATTAAGATATTTTTATCAAACTCTATACTAATATTATAAAAAGGTAACATTTGTTATTTTTTAAAATTTATATCATATCATTTTCTTTATTATTAAACTGTACCACATCAAAGCCTGGGCGGGTCACTTATACAAAATACTGGTTTGTTTGTTTAATGAAAAGTTCGCTTGTTTAAACGTGATAATATCATCTGCCAGTTCAACTTGAAACTGAATAATCCATTTATTAAGAAAAGTTATAAATATATATGTATACATCAAGTTAGATAATATTTTTATATAAATATACTAAAATATATTATAATAACACGAAGAAAATAAACTTTCATTGTTTCCTTTTCGTCCACTGAGAGCTGAAAGATAATACTTTAATAAACTTTCTCTTGTATATTTTAACGAATATTTTTTGATTCAAGACTGTTTATGCAACAAACCAAAACGAAAAAATAAATAAATTTGATATTGAAATTGAAAAGTCGTAAATGTTATCTGTTCCGATGAATCAGATCGACTAAGATCGATTCGTTTAAATAATCAATGAATAGTTTCTGTCGTACATAATTATATTATTCCTAATTAAAGGCGGCGCTGGCTTATATCTCACTGACTGGTTTATATCGCGCCGAGATATCCCTTTGTGACCAACATGTCAATATAAACACGTCATTCACACATGGGCGTAGTCATTATAATATGCCAAAAATATTTGTTACTTCACAGAGAATACCAAGTTTACACTTGGTAGTTTGGACGGTTAGTGAGCCAATACACACAGGCACAGGGAAATCACATCTTAGTTCGTCGTTAATATTTCTTGCCAATGTCTACTTACTACTAGGTGTCGCATTTGCTCGACTGTCTACCGCTGTCTTTGTTATAAAAAAAAAACGAACCAAGTATGACTTAAAACTGGGAAGGGTACGTTAAATTCGAATTTTCTATTAGCATATTTGTAGAAAAATATCGACATTTATATACAACCAAAAAGACCATGAAAATGCTACGCCTACTGCAAAATAAATTGCTACCACAATCATCTTCCATTTACTGAGCTATTCTCTGCCAATCAAAAGATTCACGTATTCTAACAACTGGGCTGACCGGCTCAAATGTTTTTGAGTACACCAATAAATATTTAAAGCCAACCTTATAAGCGTAAGGACTCATCACTATTACATAATATATGTTGAGATCATTTCTTGTACTTAAACATAAACATTATTCATATATATTCAATGTGTTAACTTCTTCAACATTCATATAACGATCATCACGTATAAAGGTAATATTCAGAATATAAAGTGCTGCTTATAAAATAGAATTTCGTCATGATAAAGTCATCCTGAATTACATAATTGCACCTTAACCCTCATAGTCTGATTGGAAGGCAGTCTTATACGGCTGCAATGATTGAATACGGGTTACGAATTTACTTGATTTCCGAGGCATGGTAAAAATCTTAACAGAATAAACTCAAACACAAACTCAATTACCTTTATTCAATATAGAAGCATTACACTTATTTATTGATTGTCAAAATAAACACTACCAAAATATAACAACTATCCAACAAATTTAAGCCCTGTTTCATCTAGATTTGCAATTGTATGCACCAGCTGGTATGTCGATATCATTAAACATATTATCGCTACTATTGGTACTAAAACTAGTATATCAAAGCAGAGTTCATTATATGTAATGCATAAAAATATTTACTATTTTCGTGGTAACTAATATCTATATAAAAATAACAATTAGGAATATAATTATTACTTACCTTTTCCGTTTGCAATAACGACATCCTTTATACTGTTACTAGTAATGCGAATAAAATTACTATTATTAAAAATAGAATGCTGATTCCAATTGGACAAGTTTATCCTCCGATTATATTTGCACAAATACATTAATAATAACCAGTCCTCCTGTCAAAAGAGGAGGCATTAAGGCGAAGTGTTTTACTTTTATTGGATATTTTTGCAGTAGGTAAAGATCCGATTAAAATGGAACAAAAACATGATTGGGTATAAGAGACGAATTGTTTGTTCGGGGAAATGCTGCTAGGATTTTTGCCAACATTCCACGCGGTCATGATTTGTCACATACAAAAACTATTTTTATTTTTTTATACATAGTGTTTAATGTTAATGATTCTTATGTAAGTAAAAAATAAATTAAATTAAATAATAGGTTTTTTTATTTGCACGAATAAATTGCTCAGAAAATAAATCTTTTTTTTTTTCTATTTTCGAGTATGAAGACCAAATTAGAATGATTCAGTTCTAACCATGAGTTCCTATATCCAGCTTTCGTAATGCAGTATATAATTATTAATTACACACATTGTTATTATTTTTAACAAACATTTTTCCTCAATGTAATGCTAGAGACAAAAATGAAAATCTTATAACGGTTTTAGCGAAAGTGTAATACTTAAACGCTATTGTTAGCGAAATTCGGAATGACATTGTATTAACGAGCCAATCAAAATGTTTACCTTTAACATTCCAGCGATGTCACAGAAATATGTCACTTTTGCATACAAGACAAACGTAAAATAAGATAAGATAAGTATGACAGATAGCGAACCAATTAAATGTTTTTCACGACGTCTGTGACAAGCGACATAATTAGATTTTGTACAAAGAGTATTTGGTTGAAGTTTTTGAAGCAATAATTATCAATGATGCACTACTTGAACGCGCATCGTCGTGCTTTGCCTTACTAACCGCAAATAAAATTGTTCAAATAAATAAAGAATTAATATCTCGACTACAATAAAATCTCAATACATGTTATGAAAGGCAAACTGTTTTACATGAAAAATTTAAGCAAATGTTACATAAACATCGCACTTAAATATGACCTTGAAATACTCACAACGATATTGAAATAAGTTATCAAAAACATGCTTTAACGACAGTTCATGATGTTACGATGAAGAATACATACAGCTGATACTATGAACTTATAACATACCAGTGACCCGCCCCGTATTCGCACGGGTGCGATGTAACTTGCGATCAGTGGATGTTTTTATTTTTTTCTTTTATGTTAGAGGTGGCAAACGAGCAGGAGGATTTATTTTATTTTTAGTACATACAAACAAATTGTACCTCTTTATAAAATTAGTGTAGATTACTATTTTCGGGGGTATAGTTATTTAGCTACCAAAATAACCAACATTATTTTTTCTTATCTCTTTGATGGATTAGTTTTAAAGATTAATTATTTAAAAAATGCTCATTTGTATCTATTGCGAATTTTACTTCAAGCAAGTGGTGTATCCGATATCATATTATATATTTTGTTGCTGAAATAATTTGCAGACATAATGCAAAAATACTTTTGACTGTTCCTGATTTTCATTTCTTCCACTTTACTTTCGATTTCGTGTTTTTATGGTCATCAAATTAAGTATTTTTATCCCAGTATCACAAGTTATTAACAAGCCTAGGAAGAAATTCACTTTATACCAAATCCTTAAAAATTAAGCACTTTCAAATCGTCATTTGACAAGATTTATGTTAAATAAATTATGTTAAATAAAATAAAGGTAGGTACGATTCTAAATGTAGGTATAGGTATATATTACACATTATCAAATAACTCTTTTCGACTAATTAAATTTGCTATTGTAAATCTTGCTAAGGTGTCAAACTAAACAAAATTTATACAACACAGGTACAGGTTATCATAGAATTAAAAAAAAGGACTGTTTTTCTCAAAGTCCTAAAAAATCTTTTGAATAAACGCGAAGTTTCGCGGGAGACCTCCTAGTATATATAATTATGATAAATGTAATTTATTCTATTTTTACCACTACTATAGCATTGTATAGTTGTAAAATATTGTTTATTGAAGTAGATTTTATAGTTAATTAGTTGTCGTCCGCTGCAAAAAGCATGTGTCCTTCCTTGGTTAAACTTGCTTGATTTATACATTTAAATATACCGAAATCAGCGTTCCAAAGTTAAACGCATGGTTTGTCAATGGCGTACGCATTCCATAAGGCGATCGTCATGTCTGCTTGTTTGTTCGCCATAAGCGTAAACAAAACGGTTCATTTAAACTTGACTCGTTACAGGCATTACGGCATATTCCTCATATAACATAACTGTGCTCTAATTGGTCTGATTCACCTAGCTAGATTACCAAGCAATTCTTCGGCTTATTTATAACTCGATACATTGCGTTAATCTGGCAATCGTCATCAATAGAACTAACCAAAAAAAAAAAGTTACCATATTAGGATATTAATAAAGAAGACAAGTTATTTGAGAAAATATTATAGGTCTATTCATTGTTTATTATCATTTGTTTTTGCTTTTTTTTTACTTATTTTATCAAAGGCAATTTAGTAAAGTTGTAAGATAATCTTATTTGTGTCTAAAATGACATTGGGTGACCGTTTAGACAGGAAACTTTGGCCAGTAGTTTAACTGATGAGCTGGTGATACCTACGCAGCTATTGTATGTCTGCTATATAATCTGTCGTATAAGTAAACTTCAAGTAAACATACGTACACTTTAAATTATATTTTCTTTTTGAGTTATCAGTTTCATGCTTTTTATATCATTTGATATACTCTTTTCCTTATCCCTGAACGAAACGAACAAAACGAAGATTGAACCACAAACATCATTTATACTGTAATTTTACATATATATCAATTCACTTGTCAACTGGACCATATTGGGATATGGTCCAGTGGACACGGTCTCAGTCCCAGTCTTATCATTTTCTCATATACCAAAGACAAATTCTTACATAGCAGTTAATGAAGCCGTGTAATAATCTATTCCCATTTGCGTCCCACTTACAATCAGACGATCATACAAGCAGTGCATTTAAAACATTCATAATGTTCATAGATTCGTGATCATACCATAAATTGGCGCCAAGTGTTAACTCATTGACCGAATATAATTATTTGAATCATCGCACGTGTTACTTAACATTCCTACTCGATATTCACATAATTATTTAAATAAATCACGTGTTCTGTGCACAACCAGCTTCGGCCTATCACTTATGTTAAATGGTCTTTGTATATGAAATAGTTTAATGATAGCTTGTAATTAATCTTGTTAAATTGCAATTCAAACGTCGCAAGCGCTTGCCTGATCTATACTTATATTATAAATGCGCAAATAGCTCTGTCTGTCTGTATGTTGCTCTTTGTATGAAGCAAGCCTGAATTCCAGGGAAGGACATTGGGTACTTTTTAATCCTAACACCTAGCGACCAACCCCTAATACGGGAGCGAAGCACCGGGCGACGTCTAGTATGTTTATTATCCTTATATGATTTATTTACCTTTTAATGAAAATAATAGTTAAATAAATAATACTTGTTTTATGGAGTTTATTAAGAAAATATGGGATTGTATATTGTTCTAACTATAATATAATATGATTATTATCTAATTTATCTAGATCATAAATATTATATTCTATCATTCACATCATATTCGTCATGATATTCATATATATTTGTCGTAAATAAAATTAAATATCGATCTTTTGTTTTGAGTTCAATTGAAATTAAAGTTATTGGGAACATACCTACATATCGACAAAAAAAAAACTTTCTAAATAATACGCTAACCTTTTTAATTTATAATTTTTATTGCTAAATTGTATAGGCGCTTTTATCTACGTTTTTGTGCACATTGGTTTGTTACGTTATGTATACTAAGATATCAAGTTAATTAAAAAAATAACTCGTATTAACGAATTTTTATATCGTGAAAACACTCGGAAGCACTTTAAATTCTAAACTGTATACATTTCTAGTATTCAAAATATTGATTCCATTGCGCGATTTATTTGAATGATCGTAAAATTCATTCACTAAATTCAGTCGTGTACGTAAAAATTTTACGAAAAACTGTAACCAAACATTGAACATTAGTTCATTCGGTCATCTGAATCATAATCATGTGCGTTACTTAACATTCCTAACCGATATTCACATAACAAAAATAAATCAATTGATGTACAAGCTATTATTAAATATTCCCTAGGATTAAACGGTGCAATGCGTTGCGTGGTCCCTATAATTAGCTCTAGATAATACTACTGAATTCGGTTGTGACTCAATGAAAACGAAATAAGAAACATAAATATGCCTCTAGTGTTTGTTTGTTTGGCTTAAATATATCGCATAGTATGTTTTCGTTAGACCTGTATATTACTTGTCTGACTAACTGCCATTTTTAAGCCATGGAATAATATTTGGTTACGTTACAAATGTTTAGATTTCATACATTTATTGAACAATGAAATATTGATTTGAAATATTATGTTTATGATAATTTAACCGATGTTATTTTAGTGAAATTGATATGATAAATAACTCGAAACGATTTAAGATTAAAACATCGCTTTCAATTGAGAAAAAACGTAAACTTATCTTCTTGATTTATTAACTCATTGGTACATCGAAATGAATTTTTATTACATCTAATATAAAAGCGAAAGTTTTCTTATAACTCATACACGTTAAAACTGGATAGATTCCAATAATTTAACATTTTATTTTTTTTTGTATTTAAAAAAGAATAAACTGTTACAATTTTTTTAAAAATACTATGTACATTTCTCTCGTTTAAGAAAAACGTTAAAAGCTAATTTTAAATTTAATCCGACATATGCAAATTTCCTTAGGATGTTTTCTTTTACCGCCGAGCAAGATTACTAACAGATATTAAGGATATGAAAAGTCAGCGGTGCTGGCCTGGGTTTTAAAAATCTCGACTTGAGCTAGCAAGAAACAGCTAGTAAAAAAATTCAAAGATAAATTTGCTAGATGTGGTTTAATGTAATCTCGTGCAATGCTTTTTCGACGGCATCTCCTTAAAACTCCTTAGATCTTATGAATGAATATTTTTTCTTATTTAAGGCAATTTCTTAATCATTATTGTGAACATCTCTCGTATAACACTTATAGTATTTTTTATTAAACTGCTTTTAGCAGCAGTAAAGAATTACGAAAGTAAACAGTTTTACAAACTAAACCCGAGCCTCGAGACACTTGAACATAAATAATAGTATTTGAAAAATCAATGGAATTATTTAGAAAAACTTACTTTGTACATCAGATTATAAAACAAAAGGTAAAGGGAGCGCACGGAATATTATAATGAAGCAACTAAAGCGAATACAAAAACAAGAGCGAATGCAAATTCCCGGTAGTGTGTAGTAATTAACAATTTGTTGATACGTCAATAATAGATCATAATTAGGGTGATAGAACTTAATACGTATTAACAAAAATACTTTAGGAACTGCCACCATATACCATATATAATATACGGGACCATGAATTGAGATAAGCTCTAAACAAATTTGTTTTGAGTGGCGTAAATTTGGTGAATTCGTTAGACTATTTTTGACCAAGGTCGCGAGTTCAACGCGCCGAATAGGGCATCTTCTAATATGGATGTTTGAGGCCAGTCTTTGCTACTACAACATGATAAAGTGGCATAAGTGGCAATTTAAAAAAATACAAAAATATAATCACTGTGAAAACGACTTGCATATAAAATTGTATACAATTATTTAGACAGGACTAAAAGTTGAAATATTACTCTACATAGGTAATATTTATGTTCTAATATTTTTCATTAGTAACTTTACAACTTAATTATATAATTAGGTACCCTTTGAATAATTTAGACAAGATAATTATTGGATATAAATCTGTCAAATTTGTTATTGAGAAATGTTGTAAATTATTTAATAGCCCAATTGATTTAAGAGTGAATATTTAAATATTCTGAAAATGTATCACGAAAAAGCCGCTTCCAGAAATGTTTTATACGTGTGGCAACACCGTGAAAACGGTCGAATTACGTTACCGTCGTAGAATGATTTATGAGACAAGCAACTGTCATATTGTTGAACCTTTTAAGGGAAATCTTTACTTTGTGATACCGCGACGAAGTTTTTACGCAACACTTTTCGACTTCAATAAACATTGATGAAACAACAACGTTACCCATATAGGCCCCATGTCATTTATTCATGTGTCAATTTTTTTTTTAAAGTTATGAAATGTGCGTAACGAACAAGACTAGCTACGTACACAGCCTATATATAATCTGTTCTTTCCATTACACAAACAAGACGCTCACCAACCTGAGAGGTGGCCTTAATCGTCGAGTCTAGCCATGCAAAGAAGAAATTCTTGTATTTTGAGTACTCTCCTTAGACGACTTGGCCCCAATGAAAATTTAGAATAACTGAGAAGTTTGCATTTACAAATCCTATCTACAGAAGATGTCGTTGAATGTAGTCAAGTTTATTTTTATGTAAATATAACAATGTTCTATTCCATAACATTATCGACTTCGAGGCCAATTAATTAGCTTACCAGCCGCTTCGGTGTGATTGAAGAACACACATCCAAAATATATTTCCTTTAAGTTCACATACCTGTATCATCATCATTACATAGTATAAAACAAAGTCGCTTACTGCTGTCTGTCCCTATGTATCTTTAAAATTACATAACGGATTTTGATGTGTTTTTTTAGTAGATAGATTGATTCAACGGAACGGTTTAAATATATAATACATGCCCAATATAGTAGAGAAACACTGATAATTTTAGAGATTTCTAATGTGATGTCGTAAGTAAACACAGTTTTTTGCGCTAACATTGCAACCGCTGGTTGAACCCTACAGGATAGATCAAAATAATGTCCTACAATATTGTACCACTTAAAAGATCTACAAAAAAGTCCCCGATGGTGTATGTCTATCTCTTAGGGATAATCCACAATAACAATTTTTTATTCTTTACTTTTTACGAGAAATAGTTGCTTATTTTCGAAGCGATTTTAAGCAATACAGCATTAATCCTTATCCAATTAAGTACCTTAAATAGATTGTGTATTTAATATAAATCAATATGTCCCTTTACTTTAAATTAATATTTTCGAAGATATTACAGATTTAAAAGGCATTGACAGAGCGGATTGTATTGTCTAATGACTAAAAAACTGTGAACGTTGTATATAAAGACACATCAGCATTGCGCCCGTACGAAGCCAGTACAAGTCCCTAGTATTAGATATTTCATCTTCTAGCTTATTCATTAAATACTGTATTTAAAAAAAATGTCTGACATATTTAATTATATCGATACATAAAAATGTATATATTTTTAAATGGAATGCTTGTATGAAATTGTATCACAAGCTCAAGACGTTAATCATCGTGACTTGGAACGCAGTGTGTAAACATTTTTATCAGCTCACTGTGGAATTGCATAACATACCGCTGATATTTTCGCAAATTCAAAGACTTTAATTTTTTAAATAAACTGCGTGTCCTTCCTCGTATTTGTTATTTATATTTATTCTCGTTGTATGAAGCTCTCGAAGGATTTGGATTGACAGTTGTTGCTAACATTTTTGAAAATAAATAACACAACATCATCCTTTTTTTAGTATGCCTGATTCTAATGTTCTCTATTTAAAAATTATCTTGGAAACAGTTGATGTTAAAGTCCTATGATTTTTTTATTCCTGCTAATGAAGCTGTGATATAATTTTAACGGTTTGTGAATAAACATAATACTGATGAAGAATTATTATTAACATAGTGGACAGTAAGAAAGAGAGTAAATAAGCGTATGATAATTAAAAATATATTTTGTATATTCATCTTTTGTAGACAAAACGGTTATAGAAAGAATTAAAGCATAGTAATTATTTATTGTAACTTTATTAGGTTCCTTTATAAAAGATTTTAAAGAAGTATCATACTTTTTTTTATATTAAGAATAAAATAACAAACATACGAAATACTTTTCAGTTAACATTAATAATTAGGTCGATAAATAATAAATATGTCGAAATTATTAAAATAAATTAAAATATTAAGAAAAAATATAATGCCAATATAAATAAAAATAAATAAATGGAATTATAATTTCGCCAACGATACATAAATAAAATTAGTATTGATATAAAGTGAAATTGCGTGGTTTATTTTCGAATTTCCTCGCACTAAGTGCCGGCACCACATTTCGACACCCACAATACATACGCGGTGCTCTCGTGTGATAAATTCGTCGATTATCGGCGATACTAATGCAACAGCTGGACAAGATTCGAAACGTTCCGCAATGAAACATTAGCGTTAATATATCAGTAGTAATCTCGAAGGGCATCGTTGCTTACTTTTGCTGTTAACTATATGTGTTCTTTGATGTCTTATTCTGTACTCAACCGATATATATTGTATGAGAATTTTGTTAATTAAAAATATGTAAAGAAATAAATTACATATGGTTTAAATAAGGTCATTTTATATTGCGCTCATAAAGCCAAGCGAAAAATGTAATATTATATATTTTTTTTTATATTTTGTGTTCAAAATATTATACCAGTATTCCACTTATGTAGTAAATTACTTAGTTTTTTTTTTAGTAGGCAGACGAGCTTTTCATAGTCTTATTTCAGTGAAAATAACTTTTTTATCTGTGACGACGAGCAAAGGACCCACGCGTTGGTAAGTGGTCACAACCGCCCAACACATAAACATTGACGCTGTAAAAATATTAACCATTCCTTACATCTCCAATGCGCCGCCAACCTTAGGAGCTAAGATGTTATGTCGCTTACGCCATCTGGGTAGGTTAACCTACCCAGATGGGCTTGCATGAAAGTGAATCATCGTGACAAAGAATTATTCATCTACGATTTTTTGCGTTTATAACATTAGTAAATTTGTCTGCAATTTAGAGATATATATTATATGATAGAATTTTAGTTTTCCTAATGTTAAAATAAGTTCAGCTCCTAACTTGACTGGTAGGTATTTGCATACCTGATATTTTAGACATCACCGTTTCAGAGTCAAATTTAATAGACCGGGACCACCATATGAGGCGAAACATTGACAAATTAAATGATACATTGAGATAACCACTAATTGTCATAGCTCTATTAGTTGCAGCATTGTTAAAATAATATAATACTGTTAGCATTATATCAAATTAATAAAATGTAGGTATAATTGCTTATGTCTAAAACTCTCTAATTTGACAGTAAGTCAGAAGGGGTAAGAGTAGAGACTATTTCAAAGGACCCTGAAATAGTAATTAGTGTATATTACAGTTAAACAAGACAATAACTTAATAATGATAATACTTAATAAAAATTATCTTACACAATTAAGACACCATTTTCTTAACTTAATTCTTCATTTTAGTACATCGTAACTTTAAAATTACTTTAATTTGTCCATCGATATATCTATATAATAATTAATCATTTTAATGTCTGTTCAATTTAAGTTATGAACAATAATAATTTTATTGTTAATAAAGTGATCTGTACATGACCATATTGAAGGGTTACTTTCGTACTTCGTACTAAAAACAATATTTATAAAATACTAAAATACTATTTAATGCAAAATTTCAAATTAATCAGTTAATTTGATAAAATTCATAAATTGACTCATGACAAGAAAACCGTCAAAACATAGCCATGTTCAAGCGATAAAACACAATTGATTAATAAATACGCATGTCTTTATTACAAAATAATTGAATACAATTATTAAAGCGAGTTATTTGAAGCAATACAATCATACGATTAGAGAATAAGCCACCTTATCATCAAGCTTCCATTTGCCGGTAGCGAGTAGCGGCTAATTACACCTGTCCGTCAAATTACAGTTATCTGAAAGGTTTTATCGTTCATTTACCCGACTATGTTAAGGCCAGCCTGTGACTAGACCAAATATTATGTTAGTTGGCAAATCGATCTATTTGATTTACCGCCGAAAACAAATGAATCAGATTGAATATGTTTGTTATTGTGATGTTGTTCTTGATCTGTGACGCTCGAAAATAATTGTACGTATTTATAACGCTGTTTACTTAGTGAATAGAATATATCATCCCCACCTGAATAAGCAGGTTATGTCTTCTAGTAGAAAGAGCTCACGCCTCTGAAGGGGAGTAGCATTTTATGTGGGATTCTCTATCTCTGTGGGATGTTGGGAGATCTTGCCTTTTAAAACCTCTGTCATTCTCGTCACGGAGAAGTTGTGAGATGGTTTTAATATTCATGCATACTTACGGGCCTCGTTCCGTTCGTCGCATGGCGGAGCTCGCCTCGGGGGAGAATAGCCTAATCTTAATTCGTGGATGTCATAAGAGTATTCCAAGGGAATTTTCGTTAAGCTCGTCTATCAATCGTTTTCGTAAGTGCTTTAACCAACCTTTATTATACCAGCACTTTTTGTTTCGGAGATTTATCGATATACCAAAAATCTACTTTGTTCAAGCTGCTCTTTTTACCTACTACTTAGTATATAAAAATAAGTATAAAAAACAGCATCTGTAACCGACGACTGCATAATATAAACATACTGTAGACATAGTATCTCGGTAACGGCTTAAAAAATTACATGAAAACATGAAGTACTAGGTTAACTACAATATACCTATATCAAAATTACGGAGAGATTATTATTATATTCTGGTAAAACCTCGGCTACCCTTTTAAACCCTTGTGGTTCTGTTCTAAAAGTAACTATACATATATACCAGCTCGTCCGTACACGTTAAGGAAATAGCCAATTATGATAAACTCAGTGCGGCTTTAAAACGTGTTGATGTATCTCAAAATATCTAAATATGGATCGATTTATGAACTTATAGGTCGCGGCTGTAAAGATAGTTATTAACACAAATGCCTATAATTTTATAAAATAATCTTAATAACACTAAATTTTAATCGTTTGTAATTGGTAAAGTTACGTTTTGAGAATATTATTATTAAAATATGTATTCGTGTAGAGGCGATAATGTCTAGCTACCCAATGACAGCTTTTCAAAGGCTATACATATATAGCTAGTATGATTATAATTATCATTTAATAATATATATATATATATATCTGACAAATAACTTTAATAGTTTATCAAAATATAAAACATTTTATTAAATTAAGTACTTAGTGATTTTTATCTACTGAATTTTAATTAATAATATAATAGAAAATAGCTTGGAATACGTATATGAAGTAGATATATATAGATACTATTACATGCATCGAAATTATTACAACAAAAGAAATAATTTCACCCGAACGAAACCGACGGTAAAACTTCCATATTTCATACATAAACACCTCAAAGACTATATATAGTATATAAAATATCTCGACTTAAATTTTATCTTATCTTAAAAAATGTTTATTTCGAAAAATAAAAAAATTAAAACGTCATCATTAAAATTTGAGAACACTTCAGAATTTTCTGTCATCAGAATCCAGGTCAATTTTTATTTATGTCAGTGATGTTATGATTGTAAAAATGAATACATTTTTAACGTCTGTAAAGAGCTTCTTCTTAACGGGAATGCCCTGTATATAATTAAGAGGAAATCGATATTGCAGAATTACGTAAGATTTGATTATCAAGTCTCAACGAGATTTCATAACTCGTATCTTAATGATAATCTTCATAAGAAAGAGTCTACCTTATATTATTTTCTATGCAATTGCATACGTATCAGTTATGTTTTTATTTTATAAATTATGATAATGGTAAATTATATAGAGCCTAATTATAACTGCCTCGTTTTACAACTGGCTAATAACTAAAACCTAGATCTAAATCCCATTCTAAGCCAATAAAAAGTTACTACAATTAAGTTATTTTTTAATTTATTATAAGTATTAAAAATATATACCTAAGTAAAATACTTAGTATAGTGTCGAGCAGGCATAATTTGTCAAACTAAGAAAGTTTTATGCCTCAACCATTTTCATTGATTTTAATAATTTAAAAGTCCTCTAAATTATTAATTTGTTTCTAATATTAGATTTAGATTCGCATTTGATAAGTAATTATTAAATTACACTTTTGTTACCCCATTTGAAGACAAACTTCTTGCTTTGCAAATATTTTTGGGACTATTCTCATGAACTTAATATATACATATGACCTATCCTGTAAACGCGCTCTAATATGTTATTTATTTCTGCGTCACGCTCGTAAATCGTAAGGTAGTGAGATGGTCTCGCGACTCACAGTTCACATTGAGAGCGCGAGCGCGCCAACGTCCACCAACGAACTTTTTACGCGCTCTTCGGGAAATTGGCGCGAAAATGCGTGCTGTCAATTCGCTCGATTGACAGTTTAATTATTTTTTTTTCGTGAGTTAGTATAATTAACTAGCAAATGTGAAGTGTTAACTGCATGGATATCATCTGTGAACAACTTAATTTTATTATCGATATGTAAAAAATATTCTGATAAAAAAAACTTGTTTGGTCGTATTCAACGACACTTTATAATGGTTTAAAATTAATATATAATTTATAAACATTAATAACAAATTATATTTAATTAAATAAACCAAAACGATAACATTTAAAAAAAACTGTCAAATTTAAAAATATTTTAACAAAATTAAAAACGAAACATCCATAAAAATAATAAAATATGATAGACAACACAAATGATACACGAAATATTAAAAAAAAAATATATAAATGATAGCTAATGAATAAACAGGCTTTGTCACTTATACGGAAAAAAAAACAACTTTAACTCATTCGCACGCTAAATTTCCTTAAAAATACGGCATATATTTTTTGTGTTAATTATAAATGTATACAAGACGTGAGTAAATGATACTATAATATATATGTATTAGGATTTAATTTCTTGAGATAAATTTTAATAATCACTTTAACATAAAATTATTTTAGATAAAAGTTGTACTAATTTATCTCTTCTATATTAACTATGGCCATTAATTATGACACCACGTTTGTAAATATACTATTTAGAAACGTAAGAAAATATAATATCATTCATTTTCGTCCATAAATCACTCCAGTTATAATGTGACTAATTTTTCATTGGGTTCAGTAATTTATGTTAAACTATTATAACAAACGCGATATGTGACATACAGCTTTTTAAAAAAAAAAACAAAAAGAGTTTTGTCCAGTATTTATTAGCACTTTTTTTTAATTTAACGTTGAATATTATTTCACATCAAAATAAATGTATGTTCCATTTGAAGAAACTACAGACCAAGGTCGACTGGACTTCAATGTCACAGTAGGTGAGGCTGTTATCACCTTATCTACCTAATTTCTGTTATCACCTTACTAACTAGGTTACACGAGCCCCGATCTCATTTCACATGAAAAGACCCTTTATTTAACGCTCTTTATTCAACCTGGAGTTCATTTATCTAGAGCTTTAAATCATAATCGATTCTAATCAGACTTGTAATAATACATGCATAGACTGTCATGAAATAAAGCGCTTGCAAATTAGCGGACGTGAAAAAAGTGAAGCAATTGCAACAAAATATTTTCACTTAAACATTACAAACGAGGCGATACGTCCAAAAAGGTTGAATTAAAAAAAAAACAAATATATGTCGATGTAATGTCGATCGAAATTGTGTTAAAAAAAAACTAAAGTTAAGAATAGATCAAAATAATAATTCTATAAAGATTACGTCATAATAACACCTACTCGTAGTCCTGCTAACTGCTAACTATGTATGTATTCATTAGATTTCTTTGATACTACTCTTATCTCGCCGCCTAAATAAGAGTTGTCTCACACGTGCCTATTTCTACTGAGATTTGATTATGTACTAATTATATTGCTTAATTAATAAGAGTATTTTTTGCGAATGCCAATCAGTGTTGGCGATCAGTTGTAATTATAAACTGTTCTATGTCATTAATAGTTAATTCTTCTATAATGTTGTAATCGTTGATAAAAAAAAATCTTAAAAAATGCGATTATAAAAGTGGTTCTTTGGTACTTTAACAAAATTTTAAATTTGGAATTTAAAGATTAACTCATTTTCTGACATCTAAATAGGTAGATAGAAAAATTTTCAAATAACGAATAACATTAAAAAATATTGGACGCAAACGTCATTTTTCATAACTATCATTTCAGAAATCATGTAATTTTCGCTTCAGATAATAATAAACTTAATAGAATTAGTGTAATACACTCTTACATCACAGATTGATGTACTATAAAACCAATACACGTCCGAGTTATAAACTTTAATTGAATGCTGTCATTAATGTTTGAACAAAACTGACAAGTAGATAAATCCCTGATAAGATCCGTTGACGGATAAATGTAATCTAAAACAAATTTAATATCTCCGATGGCATTAGATAAAGAGGTCACTATAGACGAATTTCTTAGGTAGTATTATAGCTTTTTTTTAATATTATTATACACTAACAAATGCCTCATTTTGATTATGCCCTTTGCAATACCTCATTTTTGTTAAGAAAGTTTCGATACAATTGACGTGTCCACCTTTGAAACAAAGTAATAACTTTTTTATTGCTATGTAATGTTGGAAACAAAACAAAAACTTCCAGCTCAGTATCAGGGCCGCATTATCCATTGGGCAGTATAGGTAACTGCCTAGGAGCCCCTAGGCAAGCCAGGAAATAGGGAATATTGTTAAAAAAATAATTGCTAATGAAGTTGTTAAAACCATATATTTCCCCTATTTGATAGAGAAACTACGTGATAACCAAAAAAAAACATAATTATAAATTATATTGGGTAATGGTAGAAAAAATATATCTTACAAAGTTAAACAAAGCAAAAAGGCTAGGTGGGTTGTCAATTTATTTAATCCCCCACTGCTCAGTATTATATGATCCTATGACTGTTTTTTTATAAAGGTGTCATCAATAAAAATTTACAAAGATATTTAATCTTTAATACCAATTGAGAACTAACGAATCGTTTAACATTAGTAGAATACGAAGCAAGAAACGCTTTAATTTATATATAATATACAAACGCTTAAACTGAAACTATAGTCTATATATGGAGCCTCGAATGATTATAATTTTGATAGCGCAAGATATCTCCGAATCAAAATTACGACAGACGAGATAAGATGATAAAACAGACCAATTACAAAATACAATAAATATTGCAATAGTGTACGCGTCCTCGTCTACGCGGGCGCCCTAGCAAAACAGTTTGCTTGCCCTAAATCGCTGGAAAAGGGACAGAGTTTTATCTCTTATGTCAATTTTGCTTCTGCTCGAAGCATAATTTTCTATCGTTAATATCTCGCGTTTATTTTGTGACCGATCTACGATAATGTCGGCGAAGCTGTTAATCTTTGTTAACAGATTGTGAATAATAATCAACGTATTAATTTATGTTTACTGTATTCTGTAGTCGCTTTAATGAATAATGGTAAGCATATTTATTTTGAACCGTAGCAAAATATGGTCTAAGTCGTTTTTATTTTTAAACTCATAGGTTGAACGACCAAGTAATAGCATTAAAAACAGATAGAACAGAAAATCCCAGATAGGATAGTTCATGTTTATTCAATGCTATGGAAAACGTTGAAGACTACCAGAAGTAAGTAGTAATTGTTTAACCTCCGCAAGGTTCGATGAACTACTAATTTTCACACATAAAACGTATCTGTAACAAAATGCCAGAAAATTGCTTATACTTGTACACTTCAAACAAACACTACGAATTCCGAGGTGTTAACTCATTAACGAAAACCCCGCGTAAATTCCTTATCTATACGCGAAAGAACGTTTAATTTTTAATTTCCGTATTCAGATATCATATATCATTTTGCTTTAACTGTTATTTTATTAAAATAAACGAGTCTGTTCGGTATCGTAATCGACCGAATATAATAACCATAAAAATTAAGCTATTATACATTTTACAAATTATACATTGTCGTTATACACTAGCAAACGATAAATCATATGGCAATTCATCGACACCCAACTCTAGAAGCTGTCGATATATTTTATTTCTAATAAATCCACTGATAATTGAACTAAGAACACACCTATTAAGATCTTATGAAACCATAACAATCAAATAACCTATCTGATCACAGAGACGGTAATTAAGAAGCCGAGACCGGTTTTAAATTGTGAATAAATATTAATATTTAATATTTTTAGTATTTTTATCGATAAATTTTTGATATAATCATTAACGGTGACATATGCTATTTATTACGATTCGGATATAGAATATTTTATATATGAACAACAGTTATTTTGTAAATCTTTTGTTCCAAACTTAATCATAATAACCGTAAAATGAGTGTCAACAGTTTCATAACATAATATCTTAATAAAATATTGTTTGCATGTGATAAAATTAGATTTAAATTTTTAAAAAGAGATCAAAAGACACGCATTCATTTTAACATAAAACAACTCGTAAAATATAAAAAAATACGACGTCTTATTTGAGTGGAACGTAAAATGGTACCACAAAATGATTTCATAACAGTTTTATACGCACCCCGTATATTCGCAGTTGTTTCTCGGACCACATGAAACCGTGTAATAATCCTGAAACAATTTTAACGTCTAATGGCTTACTGATTTATTAATTTCTGAAAAAACATTCTGTACAAAAGGGATTAGTGGTTCATATTTTACGAGAGCAAAATAATCAGTGCGGTTGGACTTCCGCCAAACTTGCTCGGGGCGTCCATTCAAACTCGTCAGTCACGTGCCATGATAGCAATTGTGAAACGAAACGTTTGTGAACTAGCCTTTATCCGCGTTATCGTCGGCGTCAAAATTAAAATACATTTTTTTAGTGATATTTTTCTAGTTATAGTACTGACATATTATAAACTTTTTGAATTATTACACTCGATAAAAACAACGTAAATGAAATCGACTCCTGTAAATGACGGACAAACACATAAAGTTTTTTATATAGATGTTCAATTATCGTACTGAGAACAAAAGCAATCGCTAGTATTCCGATTAATATTTAACGAACACGCAAACTATTCAAACATTTTTAAAATAGTAAATTCATTGAATTCTCTTGTTACTATTCGCATACTAGTATGATCGTTATATCGAGTGTGTTGCTCAACATTTTATTTTGAAACTGTTCGTTGTGGTTTTATTCAGTATATATTTATGATGATAATCTCACCCTGATTTTATGGCGGTAGGACTTTAGCATGTGAATTTGGGTAGGTACCAAGCATTCGTCATTTATTCCACAATCAAACTATGTTTTGTTTTAAAAGATGAGTAAGACATTGTAACTAGTAATACTTTGATGTATAATTTAGTTATACTTCTTACACTGTTGTGGCAAAAACAACCACTCAGCATCAGAAGGATCATTTCCTTGCCTGATTTCGAAAAAAAATGAATAACACGCTAGTTTTTATATTAAAGTGTTCTTATGATATAGATAAAATAAATATCAGATGTAATCTTACTATAGCACTCGAGCTCAGTTTATCATTAGATTCCACTCGTAACTTCGGTCACTGATAATTCTTACTTTTCTTTTGGGTAATCAAAATAAGCTAATTTTGATACTTGTGTCTTTAATATTAATACTTTGTTGATGAAATTCGATTTAAAAGATCGTTTGGGGTCGATTCAAACTATATCACATTTGAGATGTTCATCGATTTATCAAAAAGTAATGAATACAATTACTGGATAATGACTCCACTTTATAGTCTTAATTAACGTTTTAGAAATATTACTACAGATGAACATCTGGTCTATAATGTAGGTCCGAATTAATCGCCACTCGATACAAAGAAACGTTGAGTTTCAGACACGGAATACGAATTGCAATACAAACGAAAGGAAATTTTACTTCTGTTGATGCTACGCGTTTGTGATCTTGTATTACATTAAGAGCATTAACTTTAATTATTAATAAAATTGATATCATATTGTACTGTATCGGTAAATATTTATGTTTGATTGGTATTATTTCCGTCTAGTGTTTCAAATGCTGCGTAGGGCCAACGAAAAGTTAATTATTTATACTTTCGACCAATTTTGTATAGTCAGTCAGGATTTAGTAAAATGTTTGATGCACGTAAGATTTACGTTGATCCAACGGCTTCTATCTCTCCGGTTATTTTGGATTGCTGTCCCGTTGGACTAGAGGAAGAGAGATAATAATAATTTGTTCTCCAGATAAACTTCACACTATAATATTGATATGCCACACCACTGAGAAAAGTCCTGCTCTCCTCCTCTTCATTAAAAATTATTCTTCCATTACTCTGCTCCAGTAATTGATGGATACGTGTATTTGTGAGAAGTATGCAACTTTCGTAACGGTGTTTTCTGTAGCCTGGATTCTATAAATTGGCAGAGTTCACTATCCCGTGCCTCGAAAAACAAGTAAAACCGTTTATCGCGCCTAATTCCAGTCGTATCGAATTTGACGCTCCAACGGATTATGAGACAGACAGAAGTAAGGAATACCTGTATTTGCGCACATACTTGTGCACTTTAACATTTCCCGCGCAGATGGGTAGTCTCCCTTGACAAAGTCGTCGTGAACGTAATCGGTCAAGAGGACATTACTTGAAGAAATTCAGCCAAAATCCCGTATTCAAAACCGTGGTCTCATATGTAGAACCCACTTGCGGATATGATATAATACAAATATGATTCATTTTAAAATGTTAACATCGTAACAAGGCATGCGTAACCATAAATAACTGTTACATAAAATCTGGAATCGTCACAGGAAGCAATTACGATGGTTTTCTATTAAAATTATGACGCACATACACCAGTCCTATAATAAATTTGAAATCAATACATACGATTTATATTTAGACGATATTAAAATGTTATTTATATAGTTTGTAATAAAATAAGATCGTGTTATGTCATGAAATATTTTTGCAAAAACTGTAACTGTGGATTGTGTTGCCAGTAAAAATAGTAAAGTTACATTAAATTATCAGTAAGCAAATGTCTCACTGCTAGCAAAGAACATCCCTTTTTTGTCGGTCTGGTCCGTATAAATAACGAATTATTTATTCTTTGTACATTTTATAGATATATACTAGAAGAACATAAAATTCACGCTTGTCCCAATAGTCTAAATTTAAAGCAGGTGAAACTGCGAGCGTATCTACCAATGTATAAAATAATTTAAAATATACTAAAACCTTTTTCGATAAGCGTTGCACCTTTTGGTATAAATTTTATGAATATTAGTTTAGTAGTTTTAACAAAAAGATATTACAAAAATTCTTTAGTGAATACTTTTGCTCATATTTCTATATAAAAAAAAAAATCATCTTGATCTCTTACACTATGTAGACAGAAAAAATGTTGTTCTAACTCCACTCAAACAGATTCGCAGACACAGTTTAAATATAGAAATGTTTTCTTTATCTACGACCCGTCCTTGGTAAGGTTTGGACAGACATACATCATGTTGTGAATTATTTATGTGTTTGGAAATAACGCTACAAAAATCCTACTAGTCATTTGCTAGTCTGTCTCGAAGAAGTTGCTGAAAATCAAATGTATAAATGTCTTTACAAATGTTTTCTTGCACAACTAACATTTGACAGCGTGTTAAAATATATGTTAACATATTATAATTAACAATGAGACTAAGGTTATACGATTTTAAAACACATGAAAAGAATATTGTAAACACACGCCCATCTCGTACGTTAATGGCTTTTAAAATATACTAAACGATGCATCACTCGTACCGTTTCTGTGATATTGAGATCATATGGAGACACGACACCTGGTGGCCGAAATAGAAAACAAAAAAAATTATCGTTACTAATATAAGGTGTTGGAAAATTCAGAACTAATAATAATTATGCAGTTGTAATCAAAGCTATGTGGTCTAGTGGTAAGCCTAAGTAGGCTTTAACCAAATATAGTAGGTTCATATCTAGATAAGCCCCACAAAATTTTACATCCCCACAGCCCATTTGCTCCTATGCCTACCTAATAAGTAAACAATGAAATTAAATAAAATCCCAATACTGGGATAAGACCTCCTCTCCTTCTAATGCGTGTTGGTATACATAGGGCAGAATGAAATAGGAGACATGTAGATTTTTTTAGGATTTAAGGTTTTTTTACCGTCGAACACGAGTTTAATTATAAACACAAATTAAGAACATTTGAACATGGGTTTTTCAGATAAGATCCACGTGTTATATGCACTAAGCCACCTGGACTCATTACTTTTTTGAAGTAATTATCTAGTGGATTCTATTGAGGTATTCATCGTACTTTAAAAATGTAACATACATAAGGACGGTAGTGGATGCCATTTTTAATTAATTTTATTTAGGCCACGCTGCTTTCATGTGTCGTTGAAGGAGAAATGCAACTTTTATAATTTTCTTTTCATTTATAATTTTAAAATTCTGCTTCAGTTTTTTTTATGTGCCGAGATGGCCCTGTGGTTAGAACGCGTGCTTCTTAACCGATGATTTCGGGTTCAAACCCAGGCAAGCACTACTGAATTTTCATGTGCTTAATTTGTGTTTATAATTCATCTCGTACTCGGAACCTGCATGTGTCTAATTTTAACGAAATTCTGCCACATGTGTATTCCACCAACCCGCATTGGAGCAGCGTGGTGGCATATGCTCCAAACCTTCTCCTCAAAGGGAGAGGAGGCCTTAGCCCAGCAGTGGGAAATTTACAGGCTGCTAACGTTTTTTATGTCATGATTTTAAAATTAGTCGAGATGGTCTAATGCATAGAACACATTGATATGAAACTCTATGTTATCTATGGTCCTGCGGATAACTACCGTAAAATATTATAGTGCGAATGAATGCGCGCGCTTACAAGTACTCTCTATTCCTCAACTCTCAAAATTATGGGCAAAGCTGAAACGGCTGGTTAATCATTCAGAGACAGCAGAGTCGGATTTAAAGTTATGTAGTCCCTGGGACCGCAAAGCAGTGAAGGCCCTAGAGTAACAGAGGCGTGGAGACCCTAATAATTATATTATTAATTAATTTGAATATTTTAATTTCTATCAGTAAGTTATAAATGATTAACTTGTATCGGTAACTTTTCAAACAATCGTTATTAACATTATTATAATTTCACTATATCTAGATTATATTACTTAACTCGTCGGAATCTCATGTGGAGGCCGCTGGGCGGTTGCCCCGGTTGCCCTTCCCTAATTCCGGCCTTGATAGATAAAACTTCTCATATTTACACAAATAACATACTTAAAACGCCGTTTTTTTTTTTTGAAAATACTCCTTGAGCTGATACTATTGATAAATTTAATAATCTGTTCTAATATTATATATACAAAAGTAACCCTGTCTGTCTGTCTCTTTCGCTTTCGTGGCTAAATCATTGAACCGAACTTGATGAAATATGATATGCAGCAAACTTGAACCTCAAGGAAGGACACTTTTTTATAATTAAAACCTACGAACGCCTACGAACATACGCAGGCGAACCCGCACGCGTTAAGTAGTATTTAATAAATGTTTTCACGTTACAAAGGAAATATCATAAGACTACGAGGACATTTTAATTGAAAAAGATTCAGGAAGATTTTACGCTAATCCAGCTATTGTAAATGCTATATAAATCTCCGTATACTTCTCACACGAGAAGAGATTATTCTCCAGCTGTAGAATATTTATGGTTGAAAATGTTAACGAAAAATTTATTTCTTTAATAAAATCTAAAATTAATGATTAATTTAATAAAATACTTAATTTATTAGCAATGCTTTTGTTTATTTCGGTAAGATGACCAGTTAACTTTAGCTGATATAATTTACGTGATTTTCATTTTTACAAATTAAGAATCTTAAGAATGTAAATTGCACATATGTTTTGATAAGGCAGCCGTATCTCTGTTATTTTCTTTATCTCACAGTTTTGTTTACTCTGTCTCGGTGTTTTAACAATTTGCGAGCATAAGGAATTACGAAAGGACATTATGGTGCCAAGGTTTGATTCCGGCATTTGTTTTTTAATTTTATATGACATTCAGTTCATAATTCCACAGTTAAATATATTCGGTGCTCAGATGTTCCATCTTTGGTGTTAAAACCATGTTTTCATTAATATAAAAAATGGAAATTCCATTATACGATAATTGATCTAAGTGATTATCGTTAACTGATGAGTAATACAATATACATGTTTATTAAAAATAATGCATAGAGTTTGAACTTACATTTTTTTTAAATTCAAATCTTATCAGAGACAATAAATTTCAATAATATTGCTAATGTTTTTGTCGTGTTATATAACCTACTTAACATCCAGAAATAAAATTCATTGCTTATATATAAAGCGGATATAAAAAAAAATTAATCACTTATTTGACATGCTACACTATAAATAAAATAATCAGAACAAATTCCAATTTCAAATTTAAAAATTATAATTCAAATATTAGTTATGCCAATTAATGACAATTGTCATTATTTTGTACAATTTGCTTTCGTATAACTGACGCAGACACAGAAAAAGACACAATCGTCTTGAATGTTCAGCGTCAAAACAGTTGTGACATGATCTACATCTCTTCCATCATACATAAACGTACTAATAAAAAAAGACAGCCATGTGTTCAATATTTAAAAAAAAAAGTCTATAAATAAATATGTACTCAATTCAACTAAAACCTCGTTTAAAAAAAATAGTTATCAGCATTATAAATGCAAAAGTAACTCTGCCTGTCTCTCTGTCGCTCTTTCGCGGACAACCCACTTAACTGAATTTTATGTAGTATATAAGCAAGCTTGAACTTTTCTCATGCTTAACACGACCAACCCTAAAATCGCAAACGAAGCCAGGGGCGACAACTATTGTAATATAGAACCGGCTAAGTGCATTATCGATTTATCAGTAATGTCGATCGAATTTTGGACATTTGTGATAGCATGTTGCTATTAAAATAAATACGTAACAAAATAATTCCGTGTCGGAAGAGGATTAATTTTTTTTTAGTTAACTAAGTCATTAGTTATGACTAATATCTAAATCTACAATGTGCTATCTAAATATATATTTTTTGAATATTTCAAGTCCAAGTATTGAAATATGCAGCCGATTGGATCATAAAAAAGTATTAAGGTTATCATTGCCATTAATAAATCGTAAACTCGGTTATCGATAACGTGTTTCTCCTATTTTCATATCGAGAAACAATTTCTTACCTCGGGGGTTACCTTACTTTGGTTCGCAAACACAGACGTTACACGCAAGGTTGACATGATTTTTGAAGTCTTTCTTTTAGTGTGTTATGAAAAAAATGATGATAATGAAATTTTATAATGAGCGCATAGAGGGTGATATTAAAACTACGTGATGAAGTTGCTCGCTAAACCGCCAATTAAGTGTCAAATCACTCGAAATAGAAAACTTCGCATCTTATCTAATTTTACAATGTTTATTTTAATACAAATTTAAATCGTGAACGTCTAAATGTCTGAGTGTGTGCTATATAGTAGTGGTGAAAAAAGAAGAAATTACATTTATTATTATAATTACTATTTTATTAATAATAAGTAGATTATTATTATTTTATTGTAATTATTTATGTGCATGCAAATAAATATTATTATTTATAAACTTCTCACGTGCGACGCGTGTACATAAATAAACGCACTTTTTTATATAATAATAGAATAAAAGCCTGGCAAAGCGACAGAGTAATTAGAAACGTGCAAAAATAAGACATAAAGTAACAAATATAAATATAATTAAATACATAAGATATTATATATCTACATAACTGCTATAATTGTTTTATAAAATGTGCTTTCACAGATGATAAAAATAATTAATTCAGAATAAAAAACCAGTGATAATTCATCGAACAATTCTTTGCTGACAAAATTATATTTGTCTTGTGTAAGAAGCGAACATACAAGTTTGTGATCTTTGTGAACATATTGAACCGTCATGGCGTGTACAGCAGCGATACTTCTTATGGTCATCGTGGCGGTAAGTATATATTAATTTAATATGTATCTTACACATATAGAAAATAAAATAAAAAGGCAAACACAAAACAGTTCAATACCTTTTCCCCCTGTTTGTTAACCGACCGAATTCATAAACAAAAGGTGAATTATTAATGAAATGTTGATTGAATTAAAACCAGTGGTTTAAAATTTAGTGGTGGCGAAACTAGTATAGAATTGGTTGTGACTTCGAAACAAAGGGCGATCACCGTGAATGTTAACAGTTTTTTTTTTCATGGCGATAGTTTTTTTTGGGATTTTTTTTTAACTCGCCGCTAGATGGCGATACAGCACATCAACCTCAAGCGTTCAACCGATCGCCATGGTAATTGGTCTACACAGGATAACGCCCTGCAAACTCAATATTTTCTTATTAGACGGAATCATAAGCAGTCATTCATGCTGCCTAACCTTGTTGCAATAACGATCGTAGGATCGATTATGCACATGACGAATATTTTACTATTGGATAATATAAAAAAATCTAAATTCCCTATACAGTGTTTTTGTTATATGAATTAATTGACTTCCAGTCATTTCACACCGATTTAAAAACACTTTCATCACTGATATAAACACAAAGTTTAATGTTGAAAAAATATTTCATATATTTAAAGTGAAAGGTTAAAAGTGCAGGTCTATATCTGGCTTATCTACACTACCCGGATCGTGATTGACCCGGAGTCCTGTTTAATTCGAACATAAGCGGCGGTACTATCAAGTTCGTGCACTGACGTGTTACATAAAGCACGCTTAGTACCTTTTAACCTTGTTCCATTATAATTTGATATTGAAACAAGTAGAAGTGTTAAAATATTATGCAAATAGTCTTTAACGACAACAGATCGATAGATAGCGTATATATTTATTGTATGTAAAACACGTTTTCATTGTTATGTTAACATTATGAAAACAAAATAATATACTAGATAACTCAAAAATGTTTGCAAATTTGCGGAGCCATGGATTGTGCTAGTTGCAAGATTTATACACTAACAGTGGTGTAATTAAAAAAAAACACTTTTAAAAAAGGAAAACGTTCGATGTATTTAGAGAATTTAATTAAAGTAAAAGGAAAGTTAGAGTATATTTATCTACTGAACCAAGAGTTCTAGAGTAAGTTTCAATGAAAAACCTGTAACGGAATTTCGTTCAATATACGAAGGTAGTAAGTGAAATTAAGTTTTACTTTTTTTTTATTATTAAGAAAAATTAAACACATGGAAACTAAAAAAATTAACAGTTGCAACCCGCAACCGCCGATTCTGTTTAAGTAAATATATTCGACAATAATTCGTTACGTGTAAATCACAGTAAATTGCAATCATGTCTAGACGCTCAATTTTAAATCATTGTGGTCACCTAGTGTTGATTAGAAAATTTGTGAACGTCAAAACGTATTCGTATTTTGTCAATTTGGGTCAACTGCCTTATTGTATTTGACACCTTTTTTGAACGATCAATAAACATTAATTGTTTGCATTTCTTTTCATTGATATTGATTATATTCTATACAACCTATAAATATTTACTAAAATAAAATACTATCCCTTTTCACAGAGCGATAAACTTAATCCTGATAATTTAAATAATCTTCATCATTTCATTTAATAATAAGTATTATTAATTTAAAAACAATTATATAACTTATATAATCTTGTGATAAAGTAAAGCAAATAAAATAAATGTTGATATATATTTTATTAAGCATGGATAGGAACTTGCAATCGTATTAAATTAATATACTTTGTTATTTACAAAGTGAATTTTATTACTTTTTTTACAAACAGTATTGTTTTTTTCTCCATCAGACACATTTATTATTCAAGTATTTTATAGTTCAGTATATTAACATTCTTATTATCTTTGCTAAGCAATTGATTAAAAAAAATCAATCTAAACTATTCCCCATGAATTTTTATTTAATAAAGGACAAATCAAAACAAAGATTTTAATTTTCAGAAATCCTTCAGTATCAAGAGCATTTTTTACGTGTGTTGCCTCATTTACCGGTCGTAAAGTTTGGCATTGAAATTCTCAGTTCATTTTAGTACCAGGAAATCAACATTATCGTCAAACGCCACGCTGGTTATAAAGCATTTACCCAGTATTATTTTACGAGCCGAATGTCGTTTGTTTTAACTATATTTTTGTGTTTATATTTAATAAAGAATGTTGGCGCCACCTCAATTGCGATATTTACTTTAAAACGGATCTCACGTACGATCTGCAAATTTTCAATACTTTGCTTTGTCCATTTACTTTAACAGTGTTAATTGTGTATGTACTAAGAGGTATATAATTTTTTATATAGATATATATAGATTTATATAATATTATTTATCCTTTAAGTTTTCCCAAATGAGAAATTTTGGGCTAATTAAAAAAAACATATTGTAAACCAAAACCTTTGATATTGAAGTGTATCCATTTAAGTTTGTCAGACTACTTAATATTTTGTCGACTTTCTCATCACTTGGTATAGAATTATTCTTGAAATAAAGTAATGTATTCGGTTAGAACCACTCAATGTGCTATTAAAAGACCAACTCTACTAATTAACTTGTTAAATCTAAACATCAAACTATCTCTTTCTTTCATCAGTATTATGACATTCAAAAGAAGAAAACAAGACATTGTGTAACTATATAACCTCCACGCAACACGTATTTATCGATGAATTTAAATTATTTCCGAAAACAATATTTAAAAAGGGCTGTCAGCAATTCTATTGTCTTCGATCTTAGGTCGTTGACCATTTACAGTTGAGTAACAATACTGCAACGACTATTCTCTTAAAATTTAAGTCATTGAATATTTATAAAATATTTAATAAGTTACTAATAATTTATATTATAATTAAAAAATATATTATTATTTAATTTTTTATGCAGTATAAAATGTTTGTAATGAACGACTTTATGATAACTGAAAGACATTTCTAAAATTATTTGTTGTATAATTAAGTTTTACTTAAAGCCGAGATAACTCAGTGATTAGAAAGTATGAATTTAAGGCGAAGAAACACCGAGAGTAATGGATACCATTGACCAATTTTGGGACATTTACAGGCCGTTATTACGTATATAGTTTTAATGATAAACTATTTCTAAAGGTAATGTTTTATAACAAATCATTTCGACAAAGAACGTGGCCATGCACTTATTACATAATTATTCATATTGTTATACTTTACATATTTACCCTATTTAATGACTAATATTGTGTTTCACGATAAATACGATGCGACCCAGTTGTCTTCATTCTGTTCTCTGTTTACATAGTCTGTTGTCACATTAAATACTTATTTTGTTTCATTTGTAGAACATACCTAATATAACTATTCAAAAATACGATGTACTCTATTAACTTTTTCATCAACTTGATTATTAGGCTGAATGCCTGTACGCCTTCTATTTTCGATTCTCTCGACAAAATTGACAATAAAACGATCACAATGCCCTTATTTCTTGAAAGCAATTAACTATATATCTGATTGAAGTCGTTTAAAACAAATACATAAAGCTATCACGATTGAAGTATTCCAGAAATGTCCTTCGTATAATTAGACGGACATGAACCAACTGCCGCTGAGATTGTCTCGAACAATTTGACGTATTGATGAATATTTCAAGCTTCATGACGCTGAATTCAGACTGCGGAATTACATCCGAGCCGAGGGAGTCACGGAGCTAGTAAATTTATAATACAAACCGGGTGAAACTCATCGTATATGATAATGGAAAGTCAACGACTGGACTAGTTGCACTAAATGAAACTTCGTTGTAATTTATAATAGCTCGGCTATTGTTTTAATTATATGATTTGTCGCGTGCCATTCTATATTTCGAGCTTGTGATTTCGTTCTCATTGTATATTAAAGACTATATTTCGCTAAAGCGACACATTGTTCTTTGTTATGTATGCATTAAATTGCATGCCCTAAACGTTTCGACCTTGCTCAAGCTCAGCTCTGCCATAAACGACAAACAATTGAAAGTAATAAAGACGTACGTAGGCACGTCTAATAAACCAGCTGATTCCTCGTGAAAATAGCTCATTGAAGTTTCACGCTTTTAAGGAAAACGATGAATCAACATCTATTCTTAGAAATGAATCAGCAAATGTTTAAGTGTCATTGAGACCTAAATAATGTGTAAGGAACTTAAAAGTAACGAGCTTCGACAGACAATGGCAGGATTTTTCTGACAATGTTTTTCAAAAAGGATAATGAATATATCCATTAGGTTCGAATTAAAATTAACGGATATATAATTAACTGAAAATCATTTTATGATAATACACTATTTTTAATATTTTGAGATCCAAGGTGGTCAAACCCGGGCAGCCCACACCAACCCCTAGCAAATTTTCAAGTACTTTATTTGTGCTAACAGTTTATCTCGTGGTTGGCTGTGCAACCTGAGGTGAGCTGAAGCCCATCATTAGGACACTTACAAGCAGTTACTGTACTTTACACTTATTTTTTCTTAGATAAAAAAAAATCTTTAGATTAACGGCAACTCTCTAAACCACCATAAAATAGTATTTTAACATTAAAAGCGTCAAGTTTATTTTATGCGTAAAGTGTTGCGTTGATTTCTATTTTATATAATCTATAATAGATTATATTTTATACTTCTAACAACCTCAAGTGATTACATACAGTATAAAATAGAAATTTACGCACAAGTGAAAGTTTAAAGTTTGCTGCAGAATTTAGTTATTTTTACAATAACGGAACTAGATCTTTGATATTGAAGAATCTATATAGGTAAATCAACCGTAATCGCTCAATACCTTCCTTCCATTAGTTTATTTTTAAGACCGCGTATCGGAAACTCCCGTGTGGGTTTTTAATAGTTTTGCTATTAATTATTTCTCAATATCTGTCGTTTACATTCCACTACAACGAGAAGTAGGTGCTTCTCTGCACCTGATCTGTATCTGATCGTGTCGGACAGGTCAATGGTGGAATATTAGGCGAGTTGAATATGGAGTGTACTTAAGTTTATGCGCACATTTGTCTTCTGTAATATCTCCTACGATGACAACACTAGTCTTTGAAATTGACTGATGTAGCTGAAGTACTGTCATTATTGTAACTCTCCATAGCTGTATTACGGTTTGAGTCTCTATAATTATTAAAGGTACAAAAGACGTATCATCATGGATTCCACGATTGGAGGCGCTTTAAAACTGGTCTTTTAGGCTTACGTGGGTGGGGGATGTGGGTGGGGGTAACCACTTACCATGAAGCTTATTTGCCTTCCTAATACATTAAAAAATAAGAATCTTACGACGTGTCACTCTATCGTAAGATCTCAGCATGAATTTTTGAAACGTTTAAATACTCTGTTCGAAACATTCGAAGTGTAACGAGTGGGTTTTATATGGGGGCGTATCATTTAGCTCCCTGTAACCCAGATGCTTTCGTTTCATTATCTTGTTTTACGACTGACACTTAATATTGACCTACCCTTCAGACTGACGTTGATTGGAATCTCGCATCAATCGACAAGAATAGCTCAGAACCGTCACACTTTGATCATAAACTTTTTTTATGTTATGCCGGCTATCTAATTAAGGCAAACTTAATTTTTTTTGTATTTTATAGGCTTTTGTTATATAATGAAGTTGACACCATTAAATTTTCAACAAAAAAAAAAACTTAAATTGAATTGAAGATAACATCTTGGCTTCTCTAGAGGCCAACCCGTTGTGATATTAAATCAAATCAAATCAATTTTATTCAAGTAAACTTCACAACGAAGCGTTTTTGAATCGTCTATATTTAAATACTACCACCGTTACGGAAAGCAGCTTCCAGCGAGAAGAAACGGCAAGAAACTCGCATAGTTGCTCTTTTCAAATAAACAGATTTACAATGCTTTTTTTTACAATAATTAGTGTCCTGTGATGGAACCCGAGCCTAAATCCAGGCGTTTTTTTCTAAAAAGTATTTAGTTTATTAGAGTTTTGATTGGATTCACAAAATATGTTATGGATGGTCTTTTCTATTACTAGAAAAAATATAACTACGATGAAATATTTAAATTCACGATTCTAACATTGAAACATTACGGGAAATAGTCGTAAACATTACGGGTCTTATAGGAGAAAATAATATATAGCATTCGCGGAACTAATCACGGAATAATCATTGAAAGTAGTATAATTTAAGAAAACCAAAATAATATAAAGTTTTCTTTTAATACAATAAATTTACTTCACCTTTTATGGTTTTAACGTATACAGTATATGCAACACTAACACAAGAGAGTAGAGAGCGGCGGTAGAGATTGCATGACGTCATAAATAGTACTTGGTGGTAGGCCTTTGAACAAGGCCGTCTTGGTTGGTACAACCTATCAAATATTCTACCGCCAAGCAGCACAACTTGGTATTCTTATGTTCCGTTTTGAAGTGTGAGTGAACCAGTGTAACGACACTGTTTGCCGGCGCATTGTTAATGTAATGTGTGTTTCATGTGTGTCTGTGTGAGTGTTTAAAAAATAACATAGTCGTAGGGAACACCTAGTAGTTAACAGCTTAAAGGAATCCAAGTCTGCAACATTGTAATGCGATGCTCCATTGTTCTAATTCCTCGTGTCAGCGGAATACGCCGTTTACGCGCCGTTAAGTCTTCCGACACTTCTCTTCCTCGGTTGATATCATCCTCCTGTAAAATCTCGTTACACGTACATTAATCACGTGACTTTGTCTTTTTTTGATATTCTTCTTTAAATTATATAATTGTTCTTGTTTGTAAAATTTATATGTTTGTGATTTACAATTAATAATATTATTATTTTATTTCATTGTTTTTTTTTTTTCTTTTAAAAGCTAAAGCACTTTGGAAATGTCGCAAATTCTGAGAGGAGACAGGTATTGACACGTCGTTTTGGTGTAAATTTTAATGGATGTCGTCATGCATACTGTCTATACCTGACTCAGATATAGCAGCAATGATTTACTAGTTAAAGTTAAAATAGGTAGTGATTTTAATTTAATTATTATTATTGTTAGTAGTGATAAACTTTATTAAGAGAAGCTTTGTCGCTTAAAAGTCCCTAAACATATATATCGCAACGGAACCGTCTTGAGACTATTTATATTGAACATGCGTAATAATGACTCTTAATTATTGATGATAATGACAACTGTGGGAAACGTCATAAATAATTCTTGTTTTGGAAAAACTAGTCGTCGTTTGCGTTACTTTGATTTACATTTGATAATATATCATTATTCTCACTAAATCTACTTTTTTAAAAGTGCGTTACACGAACATGCAATCATGAAGACATTGCATTGACTAAATATGATATTTATTTACCTGTAATTTTTAAATCCCGAAGATTTTTTTTTTTAAGTCGATACGGGATATAATGCCAAACATTGGATAGTAATTTAGATTACAATCATACAAGTAAACTAATTTATACGAACGAAAGGGATTTATTCAACTTAGTAAGTGAAACAGACATTAGAATTGGCGAATTTCTATATAAGCACGTGATATTTTATTTCTTTAAGTAACCATAAATTAACTAACCTTCACATATTTTATATCCTGGGCTATGATTGTTTAGCCATTATTTCTGTTTTTAATGATTACAAATCAAATAGTCTAATAGTTTTGGCATCTAGTTGCAGCGCGCAATCTGCCAATTAGTCAAAGGTAAATAACCTAATGGCCTAATTGAACCAATTAATGAAAGTCTTTTCAACAGTTTAAATATAGCAGATACAGCACCTGCTACTAACTTGACCATGACTTTCTTTGTGAATACTTAAAGGGTATTGTTTTGTTGACTGTATTCGTTCCTATATATTGATTTAAGTCGAAATTAGAATTTTATCAAATAAATATTAAGTAATTAATTTGAATGTTTACATTGTGCTACAGTCACGTGTTCTGAATAACAAGAGCTTCTTTATTTATACAACGAGACGCAATGTTAAAACAAACAATCTGAATATGACAGAATATACAAAATATACGTAGGTAATTGTCCCCTGTTATAAAAACAGGCAACACTGAAATGAGAACATTAATAGATTTAACAAAACATTTAAAAAATGTATTAATAAAGATTTATTTAAAAATATATACATTAAAGGAAATAAGAACAACCTAGAACAACCAATGTTATCAGCGTCGCATTTGATATTATTTGTTCAAGAATGTCACAAAACTAAAATCAAAACGGTGCCTTGTACGTTTGCGTAATAAAAAAATATTTTGCATTCAACGATTAATTCGTTTCCAGTGCCGTTCGATATGAGATTTAGACGTCGTTATCTTGTATTCGGCTCATAAAATTGACATTACTATCAACTAATGTTCAACACGCATTAGCGTCACAGTGAATGTTACGAAATGACGTAATCATTGCCATATGCATCTTGCTATTGACTTTGTATACACATGTTTTTGTCGCACGATTCTTAAAACGTATATTAGATGGGATTTAATATTTTCAAATTCGAATTTTAAAATATCTCTAGAATACTAAATTCTGACGATTTATTTATGTACTACATACATGGCTTAGCCCATAGTCAGAGCTCTTAGTTTGTCAAGACTCTGCCACCCATGGTATCTAATTTCTTATATATGTACCTTGTACCTATAATTACACTGGTTCATTGGCTCATGTATAGCGGCAGAATACTGATATTTGTACCTATCAAGACTGGTTTGAACTAAGTTTACCACAAGCATGAAAGCCTACTAAAATCAAATAATATATCTTACCATATGCTTAAATGGACAAAATAATAACCGGGCTTTAGAATCTTAAACTAAAAATATTAATCACGATCTTGTGTCTACCGTACAAATTAACAAAAATAATACTTACCTCCAGATTCAACATAAACCTTCAATACATTTATTTTTATTTCTAGTTTTATTTATTTATTACAAAAATAAGCTCCTCTGTTACTGTTAAGTATAAAACACTAAGTTTCTTTATTGTTTAAACTTGAAATACATGTATTTCACGATTGTTAAGTAATCAGAATAACTTAATTATTTTATAGATACTGTTAGCCGCTGTGATTGTATTGGGAACGCATAATTAGATATAATTAGTAAGCTTTGAAACCGATTATCTTTATACAGGGTGGCCCATAAATTTTTGCACTTTTGAAACATGAGTAGCAATAAAAGTACACATATTATTTTGTTGATGATTTATTTAACGTAATAAACATTTATTAAAATTTAATTTTTTAAAAATTATATCGTCGAGATGTGCTCCGTCTCGTCGTTGACACTCCTGCAACTACTCCTGCGACTACGTAAATTTTGGAAAACTCGGTGACACATGCTGCGAGGAATCGCGGTTATCTCCTCGTGGATGTATTCTTTTAATTGGGATATGGTCGTTGGTTTACTAAAGTACACTCGACTCTTTAGATATCCCCACAAGAAAAAATCGCAAGGTGAGAGGTCCGGGCTTCTTGGAGGCCATGGGATATCATCTCTGCCAGACATCAATTTGTTAGGAAACATTTCTTTGACCACCGGTAAACTCACAATTAACGTATGGCATGTTGCTCCATCTTGTTGCATCCAAGTCCTGCTGTTGTATCCATCAAATTCATGTAACTGTGGTGTCAAAAACTCTCGCAAATTCTTCACGTATCCCACTGAGTCTACAGTTACGTTATTTCCTTGATTATCTTCAAAGAAATATGGACCGATTATGCCCTTTGCTGATATGGCAGCACATACTGTCGTTTTAGGTGAATGAAGAGGCTTTTGGCGTTTAAGACGAGGGTTTTCCGTGCCCACCCTGTACTATAATTGATTATTAAGATGTTTATGTATTCTTGCTTATTAACTTAGCAATAGAACAAATTATAAACTGGTTAACAGTTGTAACCTTAATTGTGCACCTATTATTTATTTTATTACTCTGGATGAAAAAATAAATGCGGTATTATGTAATAGTATATAAAAGTTTTATACTAACCTCTTTACAGCCCTGGGAAATGGTTCCCAATTCGTCTGTATATATATATTAATTTTTTAGATGATCGGATATAATTTTTTTCTTAAGGATTTTAGTAACTATTGCTGTATTAAGTGATTCAGTTTTTTGCTATTTATTTTTTTATTGTTGACAAGCGATCTATAATTCAATTCAATTCAATTCTTAGTTTAATGGCTTTCAGTTGTGCCGACAGGGTTCGTTAATAAAAATATCAATATTAGGATCACTAGGATATATAGGATTTTAATTGCTGCAAAACATAATGTTTTGCGGTTTATTTTATGGAATTAAAAGGTGGGCAAGGGTAAGGTGGGCAAATAGGCCACTTGATGGTAAGTGGTTACTACCTACCATAGATATTGGCGCTGAAAGGAATCTAAACCATTTCTTACATCACCAACGTACTACCAACCATAGGAGCTAAGATGTTATGTCCCTTGTGCATGTTTAAACTGTTTTAGGTACACTGGCTTACTCACCGTTCAAACCGGAAAACAAAAAACTACGTATTGCTATTTGGCGGTAGAACATCTGATGAGTGCAATCTATACGGGCTTGCAAAAAGCTCTATCAACAAGTAATCACTGTAGATCGGCTTTTAACATTTTACGGTCAGTTCAAGTAGTGAGTGTCAAATTATTATTTGTTTTACGATTTCGTTTGTAATTAGCTATTAGGGAATCGATCTGCGTGTTATATCTGAACTTGTTTAGATTATTTTTGAAAAACTAGATCTTTTCTTAGCCCATGTACAATAGAGTAAATAACCCAGTTAGGGTGATTTAATGAATAAAAACCTTCCAAAAATCGGACTCATTGCTGGAGTTTGTGGAAAAAATGCCCTTATTTGAAAAAGTCGTATTGGGTAGATGTTTTATCTCTGATTATAACGACACTTGCTTGAGCCTACAAAAAATATATATACGACAATTTTGTATGTCTATAATATAATATATTCAATGTCGAAAGTCCATAACGGTAATTTTTTACATTCCAAGATCATAATCAATCTTTCGAATGCCGAATTTGTGATATACCTACAAGAGTACTTAGAATTAATAGCTTGCAAGGTTACAACAATTAGCAATTGATTTAATAATACGACATCACTAGCTTTGCCTCGCGGTTTCACTTGGTTACAAGTATGTCTGCCATACACATAAGTACTCAAACAAATGTACATCAGCAACTAGATTGAATTTATATAAAAGAGAAAGAGATTTTATTTGACTATAATATTATGTAAGAATAAGAAAAAAGTTAGGAAATAATAAAAAAATAATTGATTTTTATGGATATCGCAAAATTAAAACGAAAAATTAAATATATAAAAAAAATTATAATTAAATTTTAAAAAAATATCTTATAACCACGACTTCACTGGTGCAGATTGATTGTCATATAAAGACTGTGCTAAGCTTTTGTACGTAAGTGATTGTAAAGTTAAATTAGTTAAATTTAAATATTAGTTTTTATTTCTCAAGATAAACTGTTTTTGTTTAAATTTCGTATGTATTTATCAAACATAAATCTTAGCATAAATATTTTTTCAAATATTTAGTTGGGCTGCCAAACGGGCCACCTGATGGTAAGAGGACTCCAGTGTCCATAGACATCGGTATTATAAGAAATAATAACCATTCCTTGCAATGTCGATATAGTGGCTACCTAAGTCACCAACCTCGGGAACCAAGTTGTTATGACCCTTGTACCCGTACTCCGTAGTTACACTGATGCACAGGTTCAATGGAACACAACAATATTGCCATTATTAAGTATTGCCTTAAATTAATAATTATCATTTGTTGATAATTGATGGCACAAAGGAATAAAATAAAAAAATACCAATTAAAAAGATAAAATAAGCACGGACAAGATTTCTGCAGATATACAATAATAACAATAAAAATAGTGTTGCTGCTTGGCGTTAAGTGGTACCTCTAAGACGGAGTTGCACAAAATCCTACCACCAAGTATATAAATATGTAGAAATACATCTACCATATATCAATTTTAGATATATTTTTTACTCGAGTTTCGAGTTACTGTATATTAAATGTATTCGAACATAAAGTGCTTCTCATAAAAAATATATATTTAACTGTAAATATTACATAAGCAATTTATATCATTCTCGTTATATTGATACCAAAATAACATACTCGTAAATGTTACTCGTAGCTCATAAAAATACGACGTGTCCCTCGTAACTGTTGCACGTATATTCTATTCGAATGATAGTAAGTCTTTTAAAAAAAAAAACATATTGAAATATTAAAAACACCTTTACTGTTTGACATTTGAAGACTCACATTTACTTGACGGTAGGGATTTTGTGCAAGATTGTCTGGCACATCATCAGATATTCTACCGCTAAACAGCAGTACTTAGTATTGTTGTGTTCCGGGTAGAAGGATGAGTGAGCCAGTGTAACTACAGGCACGAGGACCTTAATTCTCAAAATTGGTGGCGCATTGGTGATGTAAGGGAGGTTATTATTTCATACATTGGCAATGTCAATGGGTGGTGTTGCCTCAACAGACAAGTTTGAAACACAACATTAGCAATATTATTCAGATACAATATGTTGTATCTTAATAATATTACTCCCATGACATAAATTACTAAATGAAAATGTTTAAAAAAAAAAGGAGTGCTTGTAAATAAATAAACGTACAACTCTATAATACTCTATTATTCGGACTTTCATTAGAAGTGACAACAAAACATCCAGGTGTCAGTTATTGTAATATTTTGTTTCGACTCTTACTAATTCCTATAAATTATGACGAATGAGGAATTCCTATTTTAAAATTGCTATATTTTGTACATTATGAGCGGGTAGATTGCCCTATGAATCATTATCCTAAATTGCGGGCTTAAGAATAGTCAATGCGAGTGTAGTTTAAATTGTAGACATTTGCTACGCCTGCCAATATCATGTTTCAATCATCGGGTCGCCCACAGAGCTACGATTTATTAGACATGCAATTTAATCTGATAAGCGATTATTCTTTTAAAGCGCTTATTCTATTTTTATAGGCATATTATAGCTTGCCTTTCTTTTTAGAGCTATATCATATACCGACCGAAACAAAAACAAGTGTTTTATTTATGTGTACGAAAATAAAAATTAAAACGTTACTGTAAACATTTAAAATAATCAATATTTAAAATGTTTTGCATTTTTATATTAATTCTATTAAGATATAGCCTTGTAACATATTAAATGTTATGTCCATTACATGAGATTGTAATCAGCGGGAAATTGAAATTGTTAACACATAAATATATCGTATGAATTTAAATCAGCTTGATCAATTAGTCGCATATAGACCACTTAGTCATTAATCTTACGACGTAACGTAAGAGTTTTGGAATATTTCGATCTGTAAAGGTTTATATGAAATTCTATTAAAACTAACTTTACATAATAACTATACTATTACATTATAAAAGACGTAAAATTTGTGTGTTTTCGTGTAGGGGGTAATCCCCGAAACTAATGATATAATTGAAAATGAATGAATATGTACATATTCATATCATTTTATTTATAAAAAATTGTACCCTTGCGAAACCGAGGCTGCTAGGTAGCTAGACAAAAATACGTTTATAATATAGATATGGAGTTTTGTAAATTGACTATCAATATTTATTAAACAAATTAGTATAGTGATATGCATGATCAGCTCAAAATTATTATATTGACGTATGAGGTTAGATATAAAAGAATTTTGACATAACAAGGAATTTTATATATATACAGATATTTCTATTAAAGTATTATTAGCTATACTTTAATAAAACAAAAAAAAACGAATAAGAATATCAAAAACCTTATAGGAGTCCATAACAGTCTCTCTATCTTATATTCTCCCAAACTCAAATAAGAGGTCAAAATTTATCGCTTATTCTGTTAATCGGAGTTTAAAAACGCGTTTCATTCGAAATACTAGATGGTTCATTGTCGTGCGTGATTGAGTAACCTGTAACATCCCACAAATTCTTACATTTATAATGTTCGACTTATAACTCGCATATGGATGAAATACAATATGAGAAGAACGCTCATTGCTACGAGTATATTACTATAATTACTGCGCGATGCCGGCGGTCTCCCGACGACATCCGTGTAATATGCTGACGTGTTAATCCTTACCCTGCGTTGCTGTTCGTAGATCACCTCATGGGAATGACCATGGCGAATATAATTTTGCGTAAAATTATGAGTGTTGTCTATTTTTAATCGCTATTTAAAGAACATTCTGAACATCAATTGGAATCTACAAATGGTTCGTTTTAACTTATTGCATAAAAGTATAAAAATTGTTAAATAATTACGCATATTATGCGATTCAGAATGTATACGCATTTTTGCATGCATGTTCGTAAGAATATAAACGTTTTTTTTTTTGGTAATTGCGATGTGCACACTATTTAAGCAGGGAACAAACATAAACTTGCTACTATTTACCAAATTAGTATTATTTGGTGGGACAATGTATACGTTTTACAAACAGCTGCGATCATGTTCAAAATATTTATATTATTAGCTTAAGAAAACCGTTAAAAGTTTGTGTGCTAAAGGTTATTATAGAATTAACAATTTACAGATAAGAGCACGCATTGGGAATAAAACGATCACCATACTATCTATTTTCTATCTATTTTCTTCTCAGGTTTAAGGTTCTTCTCTGGTCTGAGATGTTTCTTTCCAGATGGTAGAATTTTGATAATCGGCAAGAAAGTCTTATGCTTCTATACAGATATTTATGTATTACTTATAACATTTTTAAACTAGTCTAAATACATAATTTTCTTTTATATAAATTATGTTACAAAGATATTATATTAAAAAGTTATTACTATCAATTATTAATATCTGTATTTTTTGTTCTTAGGTGGTAGGCCGCGAGGGTGTGCTGGCAACGACGGCTAACCGCGACATGCAATGCGGTCGACGCCTCGTGTCCGGACTTTTCTCTCGGCCTCGCCTGCCCCTGGGCTACTCTTATGTGACGACCATACCGCGTGGCGCCTGCAGACTCAACGTCTCAGAAATCGTCACCAGCGAGAATTACATCGGTAACACATTTTTAATGGAAAACTTTACTATCGTATGATTTCGTTTTGTTTTAGATCAGATAAGCCGACAGATATGAGACCTTTAAAGTTCTTGCTCCATAACGATTATCTTAAATATCTATCTCCCTATTATTATCTACTTAGATGCAAATGTTAATTCTCTTATAACCAGGTGCGCAAGATATATAATAAGTGTCAATAAAATGCAGTCCAAGTACTGACAGAGTATGTTGAAATATCTATGATTAGGTCATGACAAATTAATGAAGAAAATCATTACAAATTAGGTCAAATTTAAAGAAATAATTTCATAGACTCGAGGTAGGTTTGATTGAACTCGGTCATACTAGTTCAATTGTAGATATACTTAGTAGTAAATTAGCAATGAGCAGATGTTGGATCCAAGGCCGTTTATTAAATCTTTCGGTCACAATAGTGCCAGCCAATATGTATCAATTTTTATTAAAGTTATTTGGTTCTCGAATATTGGGTCAATCGAGATTTTAATAGAGAGATGAAGAGTACACTAGTGCAAAGATCGATGTCGAATCGATTTATAGGAATTGCACGCGTACAGTCCGCTGGCGCATCGCTTCAATAGAAGCGCCTACGCCGCAAATTGTGAGATAAATGGAGATAGCCGCCGTTACAATTGGCGAGTAATTATTTGCATGACGCACTGCCAATGCTCGAGGATACCAATTCGCTGATTGTTCCGTAAACACTAAGATCAATACCGGTACATTTAACGTATTAACTACATGATCAAATATTTGAAACGTAACATAAACGTCTCAATTAGATATAAATGATATCAAAACAGAAAGAGACTAAATTATTTAATATGTAACTCTAAAATTATTGTTAAAGTAACATGGGGCGTTTTTTTTTTATTTTTAGCACTAAGAGTATCCAATGGCTCGTATATCATGAATGGCGAATTTGCTGTCAGCGCTCCAGGCACTTATGAGGCAGCTGGCGCACGATTTATTTACTCTAGATCTTCTGGTCTGGACAAAATATTTGCGATGGGACCTATTCACCACCCTGTTGATATTATGGTAACAAATAACCAAATCAATAATATAATATTCGATATTTTGAACACAGTATTAAAACTAATTTTGTTTCTAGGTCCTATATACTCAACCCAATCCGAACATAAAATACGAATACCTTACGGATTCATTGCCAGATGAAACTAGTAACGATATTCCAACTTCGAACAGTGAACCTGAGCAAACTCATCATCAAATTCAAAGACACCATAGACACCACAATGCCGAATCTCACACGAGAGCCTTAGAAAAATCAGGCCCATCCCTGTCGAAGCAACCAGAATTTAGCTCTGTTGAAAATCAGTATCAATTAGACACTAACGTTATTGGTGACAGGAAGTTTGTATGGAAAATTGTATCATACACGCAATGTTCGAGAACTTGCGGAGGTGGTCTTCAAATTGGAAAGTTTAAATGTGTTGAGCTTGATGGTAAAGAAGATCGTGAAGTGTCCCCAGCTCATTGCACCGGAACGCCACCTGCATCTAGACGTAGACGGTGTGGAGTGGCTCCTTGTCCCCCTAGATGGAGAGCTGCTGCGTGGGGACCATGTCCAGTGTGTGGTCCGGCTCATCGTACTAGAATAGTTGGATGTGTCCAAGACCATGCTCGAGGTATTACTAAGGTTTGTAGATTAGATGAATAAACATTAATTCTACAGTTTTCGAATTTTATTTGAAAATTGTGACAAACAATAATTTTACAGATAAGTGACCAAAAATGTCCGCTACCTATGCCGCCAAGTGAAGAAGCTTGTGAAATTCCTAACTGTGATGGAAAACCTGCCTCAGAAGTCTCGCCACGACTTGATGCAAGACGACAAGTTCGTCCAAATGATCGAGTTGACACATTCCGTGAAGGTCCTGTAATATCCCTTGCTTCTAACGTATCGGATAATGAAATTAACCTCACACATGAACCCAAGTACAGCTTCACTGCTGCTGGAGGTTGGCTCTATACGGAATGGTCTGAGGTAAAAATAATTCATTTAGAACCATCGAAGTAACTTACTTTGTTATGCATTTAGTAACTCTTGTTATTTTTTGCAGTGCGTAGGCTGGTGTTTAGGAGGTGGAGTACAGTCTCGTGCAGTTCGCTGCGCAGAACCTGACGGCTGTGCAGCTCACCGAGCTCCTCATATTTCTCAAACATGCTCCTTAAGGAAACAGTGTGATGCGCAATGGTTTACTGGTTAATATAAAATCTTACACAAAGTTTTTTTTTAATGTTAGACTAAAGCATATAAATAATATCAATTTTACTCTAGGTGACTGGTCAGCATGCTCAGCGGCTTGTGGTGGACGACAGGTTAGAGGAGTGATTTGCATCGGTGGAAACGGCAGACGGCTGCGTGATAACTTGTGTAAAACGACCAAACCTGAATCAGAACGAGCGTGTGGAGGAAATTGTGCTCCTTCTTGGTATCTCAGTGATTGGGGAGAGGTAAGTACGATTAGATATCAACAATTTTTACCGGTATTAAAGCTTTGTGCACCCAGACGGGGACCCCTTTGTTGATTGTTGATGTTGATTTTATATTGTCATAACTAAAAATCAACAAGCCAATGAATCATCATATAAATACTAACGCAATAAATAAGGTATATTATTATAATTGTAGCATTAATCCGAAAGAAAAACACGCAACTGCTAGAAAATACTAATTTTGCCGATGAAAAAGTGATATATAGCTGACACAATAATAAACTTTACTCAGTGCACCGGTCCATGTGAAGCTGGTATCCAAACGCGCACGGTGTGGTGCGCGCGCGGCGGCGAGGAGGGCGCGGGCGGGGCGGCCCGGGACGCGGACTGCGCGAGCGTGCGCCCGCCCGCGCGCCGCTCGTGCGTGCCCGCGCGCTGCACCACGCGACCGGTCGTCAAGCCTGCCATTAGCGTTGTGGCTACAGGTAGGAATTAAACAAGATATGTTATTATGTTAATTTATAGCAGATTAGTCTCAAAAGACTACTATCAAAATAAGAACCTACATATGTTTATATGTTATGTGCAAGTCAGTGTAAATTTAATTAAAATGTAATCGTAAAAATATCGACTAAAATACATTTTGTGGGCTATACAAAATCTAGGTAGTAGTCACTTCAATGTACGAGCCATTTGTTTTTTGCTACATAGTTTACAACAATCGAAATAATGCCAGATACAACTAAAGAATTGAAGACATTAACAACAGATTTATTATGTTTCTAATTATTTTATGCCTATTACGTTAAGATAAGACAATGGTCTGAAATTTACTGCGAGATGCAAAATAGTACTTGAAATGAAAAATAAAAACAAAAGTCGATCTTGACGCAACTTCAACTTTTTACATATGAAAAATAAATCAACTATTATAGTTTTTTGATTTGTAGGAGGGGGGGTTGTAGGTGTTTAGTACATTTAGCCGGGATAAAAAGCGACCTATGTGCTATTCCAGACTCTATTCTAATCTATCCCTGTGCCCAATATCATTCGTTCAGCGTATCTGATCCAAACTTCCGAATTATTTATATATAAAGTGTTTAATAAACAATATTATTTGTTGACAAACCGCTCTCCTGAAAGGAAAAATAAATATTTCTATTACAGATCCGCAACAACGTGTAACGCGACACCAAAGCCAAAACACACAGAACGTCAGAGAACGTTCATTTAGCAAAGGTAACTTTTAATTACTGCAATAATTAAGTATTATCGTACTTACAATTAAAATAAAACTAAACTAAAACTGGGTGGCTTCGTAAAAGTCCGTAAAACTGCATACTTATATCATTTAGTGTATAATTAAAACTGCGACGCGGTTTCATCTGCTGTATATTTTGTGTCAAGATGAATATACAACCTCTCTTGTACAAAAGTTTTATAACATTAGATAAAATTACAACCCATTTTAATAAAGTTATATTTGATAAGAGTTATAACCACCTATGTTTTTTAAACTGTAACTTTAACTTTAACACGCGTGTGTCGTTATAGACAAAATTGCGGTTACTTTTGGTCAATAAAAAATAAATTATAAATAGTCAAATAATTGACGAAATAGTAAAGACGTTTTCATTTAAAGCCTTTATTTAATTCTTTTATTTAACAAATGTTACAATATACAACAGTATTCACTAATATGGATATTATTATTACAATATTCATAGCTAAATAAGGCTCTAAAGTGCCTAAAATCTTTACGGATTAGCACACTATGGAATTACGAAAGATCACACACTTATGCACTCTAACTTCTCCAGCGGAATTAGCTAGTCTACGATATAAATATATTCTCTTAAATATATGAGTGCATATACTATTAATATACTTATACAATATATTATGTGCACAGGGGCATGCGCGGACAAGCTCAGCAACTGCGCGCTAGCGGTGCAGGCGCGTCTCTGCCACTACCACTATTATGGCGATAACTGCTGCCATTCTTGCCACGGTCGGTAAACGGCAATCAACCACGGTGAGTTAATCAAAATATTTAATCAAATATAACTGAAATGAATCGAGATGTATTATTCCTATTTTAAATCGATTTTCAAAATTGGAATGTTATTAATAAATCGAATATATTTAAATTTTATATTGAGATTAATAATACGAATTAGCACCAGTATCATTTTACATAAAATAGTTCATGCTTAAATTTAATTTTGTTTTTTTTTTCTTACAGGTAATGTTAGAAGCAAAGGAGTTACGACTCATAGTATTGTGATACAAATGAACTTAAAGTGAACATACCGACATGCATACAAATAATAACGTATGTATGTGTAAAGTTGTTCACTTTCAGTAATTAAATAAAAATGTAATTAACTACATTTAAAATAGCTTTTTAACTCAAAACTTATTAATTATAAGAAGTTTCACTATACATAAGGCTAATGAACTTTTCCTCTTATCAATTTAAAAGTAAAAAATAATATATTACAATATATATAAATCTATTTTTATCAATAATAATAAATAGAAGTTCATTTGTCAAGTAACGTTTGTATTTCTATAAGTTAGGAATTAATTTTATGATCTCCAGAATATAGACGTAATATGGTGTTTGCCTCTCGTGACACGAATCTTTAGTAATAATCTGGTGATAGGGCTTTGAGTAAGCCCATCCGGGTAGGTATCACCCACACCTATATTCTACCGGAAAACAGCAATACTTAGTATTGTTCTGTTTGGGTTAGTAGGGGGAGCCACTTTGCGCAAACGACATAACATTTTAGTGGTCAAGGTTGGTGGCTATAATATAAAGGATAGTTTCTTACAGTACCGATGTCTGAGAGCGGTGTTGAGACCTTACTTCTTACTACTATACCTACCGGTTTCCATTAATTAATTAAATAAAAATAATAAACAACTTATGTCACTAAAGGTAAATACCATTGAAAGAGAATGTAATACATGAAAATATATCATATTTATATAACATTAAAGCATATTATTCCTTATTCACAATTGTATAAGCTTGCCTCTGTCATTTTTCTGAGTTCTGAAATATATTAATTATGAGATTTCTACAAATGTATTATAAAATATATTTAGTTAACCATTCAAACTATATCATAGATTAGTCATTAAATTTAATATACGATTTAGTTTAGGGTTTTATAGTATTCATTATAAATTAAAAGATAATGTTTCTAAATGTAATTAAGGAACAATAACATTGTGTTCATTATTTATTGATTCTGAATGTGTGAACAAAGAAATGGACGCTTAAGGCGGCGCCACACACGATTAATTGTATCGTTAAGTGACAATCAAATGTCGCCAAGGTTAAAATAGCAGAAATGAATGCATACTATACATAAACAGATGTTATAATCAGTTTTATATACCGATCGATCATATTCTTAATTTAAAATATACAATTAAAAAAAAAACAATTCTCAACCTATTGTCTACGTGTGGAGCTGTTCTTATAGCAAATTTCATGTAAATATTTACATTATTTTGTATAGCGCATTTATTTACCGGCTGTAAGTATTTATGTTATAGGTAACAAACACAATAATTTATACCGTACCATCACAACTATGTTTATTTTTAAATTGGTTTTGCTAATGTAACGGCATTTCTGTCTGTACTAATAACACGTATAACAACGTACAAAAATATTAAGCTTTAAACACCGAATTTTGTTTTATTTTCCTTTACCTTTAAATAATATTTTCTACAATTGTTAAATAATATATATTTATAAAATTTAAATCATGTACAATCATCGTTTGTAGAACGTATCATATTTTTCAACATTAAATTTATCTATTATTTATTATTAATATTTATATAAAACCCGTAGCCCACTTAAAATTAATATTGATAGTTGTAAGCATGGAAGGAAAAGCTGTTTCGTCCTTAATACTATCTAGTTTGCAGATCAGCAGCTCTAAGATTTGTATTGTTTTTGTACTACACATATCACCCAACCCAAAAAGTATATGTAGATGAAATTTGTACATATTAAAATGAATAATATCATTCAAAAGAACACATAAGAACACATAAGACGGGCTTGTACAAAATCCTCCCGCCAAGTAAATAATTTTATAAAAAATATTATTTTTATTGAATAATATTTTTTACAAATATACTGATTGCAAACTAAACATGAATGTTTGTTGCATTTTGAATACAAATATAGGAAACGAGTGATGACATCACCTCAATAAGTAAATGATTTAAAAATAAACAATATTAGCAGTTTTCAGCTTCCGGTATATCTGTCATCATTTGTAATGACCTCATACAAATAATGTTATGTTTATTGTATGTATTGTAGCAAATAACTCATTGGTCTCGTTATACAATAAAACCAACAGCATTATATAAGGCATTGTACACGAGGCCTATGTCAAGGCAATTGATAATATCAGTAGGGTCGTTAATATGTCGCAAGAACATTAACACGCTTGTCACGTCAATAGTCAAAACTTAAAGCAGGCAAACCTGCAAATCGCACTTACTTAAATAAATATTATACCGACGTCTTCTCCGAAACGAGCTGCATCTTTTTATATAAGTTTTATGAATATTGGTTAAGTCGTTATTTTAGTAAGGCATTTGAGAATTATATTTATTAGAATAGATTTGTATCATAATACCTCAGAACGTCCAAGTAATCACTAACTTCATTTTGTTTTTAACATCTGTAGTTCAAAAATATACGGGATTACACAGGCATTGTTATACTCACAACTAGGACTGTTACATACTTAATTTATAGATACTGTAATACCTTGAAAATAAACTACTATTAGGGGCAATAGCGTTTTGCACGAGAAGGTAGACGACACTATGATGCAAGATAATGTATAGTGAGTCTGTGGGCAGCTTTGAGTGATGAGTCTCCTATGGTAATATAAAGCTAAGTACATAGATACTTTAGTATTATTATTATTCTGAATACTATACTGTACACAAGCGTTTCCTCGCTGTGTGCTGACAATTTTTTTTTTATATTTAGAACATTATTTTGACACAAAATCTTCTCTCTCAGACATTTATTATGTTCGTGTCTTAATAAGACAACAGCCTCGAGAATGGCAAACTTCAAAGACTACTGACCACTAAATCCTGGGTTGAAATGCCTCGTCTGTTTTTTTTCTGTCAATTCCCAATAGCAGCCCGCAGTTTGGAATTAGGCATTGATTACACTTCTGCTGCTAATCCTCTCGAAATGTTGGTTTACGAGAAGATCCTGACTTGCCTTCTTTAAGAATAGCTACCGTAGACAAAACAGGATAGACATCATATTATAATAAGATACTTTATTATTATTAAAAAACGGATTTGTTCAATCAAAATAGACTATATTCAAGTATCTATATCTTAAATAGAAAATGATGTTACCGAGTTCGATTCCACCGAAATTAAGCGACAAATAATTTCACATGAGCCGTGATGGCCCAGTGGTTAGAGCGCGTGCATCTTAACCGATGATTTCGGGTTCAAACCCAGGCAAGCACCATTGAATTTTCATGTGCTTAATTTATGTTTATAATTCATCTCGTGCTCGGCGATGAAGGAAAACATCGTGAGGAAACCTGCATGTGTCTAATTTCAACGAAAGTCTGCCACATGTGTATTCCACCTACCCGCATTGGAGTAGCGTGGTGGAATATGCTCCAAAACCCTCTCCTCAAATGGAGAGGAGGCCTTAGCCCAGCAATGGGAAATTTACAGGCTGTTAATGTATGTGTAATTTTACATTATAAATAAAATAACAATTCCATATAGTTTTTGTAACGCACTTTTATTGTTTTTTATTTACATTATACGTTCAAAATATTGTAAGAACCATTGAATTGACTCTTAAATTAATACAATGTCATAATACTTATGTGCTTATGATTTTAATAGAAAATAAATATCACACCGAAATACAATATGAATAAAACTATAATTATTATTCGCTTACACAATTATTTCGAGTTATTTTTGTAATGCTAAGTATAAAAGTTCGTGTATATAACTGTCCGAACGTTAGTGTGATCGAATTTAAATCGATATTCAAATTTCATTCGATATTAATGTAAGTAATCATGTTACTTTACAAGAATCGCAACAATTTTGTATGTAATATTTGTAGTGACAAAGTCTGGCTTGGACTGCGAGCGAGCAGTTTGGCAGTTTGTCTTCGCAGTCTGTAACAATAAAAAAAAAAACAATCATAATTCCTATTACACTTAATTAACATTTGTGATATTACAATAGACAATAGCTCAGTGGCTAGAATATGCAAGATCAACCGAGTATCGCTAAGAATGCATGTGATTAATTAGTATTTATAATTCAACGGTGAGCTCCAATCTAGGGGTGAATTCTACTAATTTATAACGATAACGATACGTTCTCGATTCTACTTCGACACAGAAATTAACCTCAGCTTAATAATAACTCAGGTCCAATTCTTATTTATATCGGATCCAGATTATATTTCACCTACATCAACCAACTTAGTCTGAACCGCAACTGGATCGTTATGTTTATGTATAGATACTCAGCTAAACGACAACGATTACCTTTTGATTCTAAAGCGATAAACTGTTTATGTGTTAGGAAAATTAAGCTCCTGTATGTTTCGAATACAAGTATATTTCATGTGAATGCAACAACTCGCATTGAAGGAGAGTAGTGTTCCCAGAGGCCCATAGACCAGTAGACGGTCTACAGTCTCATATTTTACTACTTTAAACTCCAGTGCTGAATGAAAGAGTAAATAAAGTATTCTCAAACGTTTAACTAGTTATACCTTTTTTTTCATTGAATGTGTTATAGTTCCTTTGTGTGGTGGACGTTGGTGTGTGTGTCGTCGGTATTTCCGTACCCGCTTTTTGAGACTCTGAAATACAGTCGTATATTTAAACTTATATATTTTAAAATTTATGTAGAAGTACTTCTTACCACTTATGATATAAAAAATAATACCGATACAATATTATTAATTGACTTTATATTATATTTTAAGTAATTTATTTATTTAAATAATATATTAAAAATTAATAATTATATTTTCAAATAAAATATTCATGATAAAATATTTATTTGAAAAAATCATAATTATTTTTATAATGAGAAAATAATATGTTTATATAATCAAAAATATTACCGATGGTTAAATCTGGTGGTATAGACGGTTCGACAGTACACTTGGGCTCACAAGCGCGATTAGCTTGCCGTCGGGGTGTGATACAGTCGTCGTCACTGGCAGCACTGCCGTCCGCGCGTGCGCACACGACTGTACGTCTTTGTATTCCTACACCGAGCGTGCAGTTACCAGTACACTAAAAATAAATGCTTGCTAATAAATGAATAAATATTGGTAAAAAAAAAAAATTGGTTTCGAATTGGTTTGAAGCGAAGTTATTTTCGCTACATGTTATGTTTTAAAAGAAAGACACAATAAAATATCGAAATTTAAGAACATTTCCGCATGAATATAAACAATAACAAAAATTGAGTTTAAATATTAAATCTTATATAATATAAATAGACAGAGAAAAAGGTCGGCTGGGGTGTCATAACACTTTTTCCTTACGTAACGATATCTGCCAGTTCCAAAAAAGAACCTCCTACTGCCGAGAGAAGTCTGCCTATCGCTGCCGTATGTAAGAGAAAAAGAAGCCCGACAAACTGGCGCCGTAACGCGTTATGTAACGAAGCAGTTTACCCTCCCATAAGAAGTTTAAAAAATCTGTACCTGTCCCCATTCACTAGAGTACCAAGCGGGTGGGCATTCGTTTCCACATTTCCTTTCGCGCTCGGGCTTAGCGTCCTTACAGGCCGAATCTCGAAGGTGTCTCCCACTCCCCCCTATACAGAGTACTCCGCGAACTTGCATACCTCCACATGGAGATGAACAGGGTGACCAATCACCTAAAGTTTAAAAAATATCTTAGTTGTAGTTCATAAATATATTATTCATCTACATTTTCAGCAGATTGATAATTTAAATTTACAAATGCAAGTTCGATATCAATGTTATCTAATATGTTTTATGCAATTAAAAGTCGTTAAATGAATTTTCAGTTTATACCGTCATTTGTTATCAAGATATTCGATATTTAAAAAAAAATCACGAACACAAATATACTAACGAATATAGGGCGGAGAATCACCGACCAAAAAAACTTATTTGTCAAAGTTTACATATAAAAACGAACTCATTAATATATATATTTCCAAATGGTAATAAACTATCTGCAAGTGTACTCTTATGACTTTAAAAACTCAACTGTTATTTATTTATAGTAAAATAAAATATAAAAAAATGAAATTGAATTAACATAAAAATGCTTTTAGCGTCTATTAATTGTGCTAATAGTATATTTATATAAATGTTTTGATGACGTCACTATAACAAAGATATAAAGCAACAGAGTACATAAACATGTAATATTTAAATACACGTACCCATAAACCAATGACCGTCATGAGGTTCACAAGGCAGAGTTGGAGCACAATTGCGTGACGACTCAGGGGATTTCCGGGGACAGCCAGAAGGATCAGCGCAACGGACTGCTCTCGTTTGTAAGCCTCCCCCTACACACCAACCTACACACTAAAATAAAAATAATTATTTATACCACCCACGATGTACATATTATATACTAATGTTGTCCTCCTGGTTGAAGGCTCGCCCGATAGATGTCTGGTCCTATTTATACTAGCTAGCTTTAAACATATTCAATGAAATATTGTATTTAAAACATAAAAAAGAAACCACTATAGGATTTTTTTTTACTTACATGTAGAAAGGAAGATTAAAAGAATTAGTATTGATGTGTGTGTGTTTTTGCATGTGTTGTATGCGTGTAAGTTTGTGTGTGGATGATGCCTGGAGATTAATGGATAAATATTTTGGTATATTTTTTGTTTTTACATTAACAGCCTGCAAATTTCCCACTAATGGGCTCCTCTCCTTTTTGAGAAGAAGATTTGGAGCATATTCCACCACGCTCCTTCAATGCGGGTTGGTAGATATATGTGAGACGTATTTTGTAGTCTACATTATGAGGTCAAGATACTGACCAGTTTTTAGATTAATTAAGTAAAAGTTTGTTAGAAAAACGTAAAGTCCAAATAATAAATGAAATTATAACGCTCAAATAAAATGTTACCTCAGACCAATCAGTATAAAGCCAGCTGCCCACTCCAGCACTGAAACTATATTCTGGTCCGAGGTCATCATCAGATGTATTGACAGCTATCGTATAAATCGGCCCATCTTTAAATGTATCTGTTTGAACACGTGACTTCAATCGATCTATGTGTCTAACTCCTGTGTTTAATCCACAATCTGGTATATTACACGTATCAGTTGTTGAGGGTTTTGGTGCCGGACACTTTTGATCGCTTATCTGAAAATAATACGAAATCAGACGATTTTACGCAAATCAATATAATTTTAATTCAATATTTATAGAGAGTTTTATAAAAGAATATTTTTAGTTAATGTAAACTAACATTTCATAATCGAACTTTGTTGTTCTTTCGATTTAGAACAAATGCACGCATTAGTATGTATAGATAAAATCTTGCAACTATATATTAGGTGGCGTTAAATAAACATTTGTAAAATAAATGCCGTTATCCTATAACGTAAGTATCCTTAACTCTAATTCAACAAACTCACTTACCTTAGTTATACCTCGTGAGTGGTCTTGCACGCATCCGACTATCCTAGTTCTTGTCGCAGGACCACATTGAGGACATGGTGACCAAGCAGCCGCCCTCCATCTTGGAGCACAGGGTAAATTACCACACCTTCGTCTCTTTCCAGGTGGCGGTGACCCCGCACAGTGTACAGGTGATACCTCTCTGTCTCCTGATGAGCTTGCCTCAATACATCTGTATTTGCCTACCTAGTATTACCAAGAATTTGAATTACAAAAAATTATCTATTCTATTAAAAAATTATCTTTACTCATATAATTATTTACACATTCAAAACAATAACTATTTCCTATACTTGTATAGCAATAGCTTCTTATACAGACGATAAACGTACCTGTATACCTCCTCCACAACTCCTCGAACATTGTGTATAGGAGAGTATCTTCCACATAAATTTCCTTCCACCCACAACGTTTTCTTCTATAGCATTATCTTTCGATTCTTTAGTTAATCCAGCTGAGTCTGGGTATCCTGGATTATTAGTTCGATGGCCATCGAATCCATGATGCCGCCTTGTGTGTTTGGGAAGGATTGTTGATTCGGGTGAATTAACTTTTGTCACAGATTCCACGTCAGCTTCACCTGGTAGTGATTCAGTGAAATATTCGTATTTTATATTCGGATTCGGTTGCGTGTACAAAATCTGCAATAAAGATTTCATTAATTTTGTTTCATTAACTTTAGAAGCAAAAAGAAACACTTGTAAATTTATTATCATACCATAATATCGATGGCACTGTGTGTAGGTCCCAATGCAATAACTGAGTCAAGACCACCTTCTCTGGTGTAAACAAATCTAGCACCAGTAGCCTCATATGTCCCTGGGGTACTGACTGCAAATTCTCCATTCATAATGTAAGAGCCATTTGTTATCTTCAACGCTACAGATGAAAAATAAATACAATAAAAATGAAAGATTTGAATTTAAATGATGAATATTAAACATAGTTTATGCTTTCCAAAAATAACTATTGATTTGACATTGAATATTTCAATTGAATGCATAAATTACTTTAAACAAATGCTGGTATCACACAATTAAATTCATTGATGAGTTGAATATGATAATATAAATCTATCTTAACTATATTTTACTTAGACAATAAAATTGTAGGCGTCTATAATTTTATTGTTATTTAAAGAGATACTCGCAGACTTAGAGCCATAAGATCAGTACATTGTGCATGTCTAAGCGTATTTAAGCGGTTCGCAATATTCATAGCTTGTTAGCGTACCTTTAGTTTACAAGCTCAGGAATTATTAAATGCTTTACCGACTTGTATCTTATGCATTGACCCCGACCTTTGGCCTTGGTTCAAACACATCGAGTTAATAAATGTTATACAAAATACGTTATTCAATGTAACGTACCATGCACGTCTTTTAAATAGTTTAACGACAGAATGTAATATCAGTGTTATGCTTTGACATTAATAAGTTAGAACTTGTTTAAGACAAGCTAAAGTCGAAGTGCTCTAGTCCAAATTTATAAAAGTTAAGTATTGGCCTGTTAAGCATAAAATTCAGTGTTGCTTGCGCTTACCTAGATTAAGATTCAAGCGTTCGAACCACTGGACCATATCGGCTTTCGAAATTTGACTAATTGATTTCAAATAATGCGGAAACAAGCGCAAGGTTAGATCCATTCATAATCCGCAGGACATCGAAGGCGTCTATTGTTGCATTTACGAATGATTTACGATCAAGCAGACATACAACATTGATTGATAAGTGACTAACCTAATGTTTGCGGCCCATTTGCCTTCATCAAAGGACCATTGACTGCAAACAAATGAATGTCTAACGCGAATGCGAACTCTGTCATGCGGAATTCATCCGTCATTGTAATGATGTTTTCAACGGCTTAAATTGAATAAGCCATCATATCCTCTTATATAAATATTTTGAATTATGAAATTAAAACGAAATAAATCATTTTATTTACTGATCCCTATTAATTTTAACTTCGTCATAGACAACTGTACTATAGACTAAGCAACAAATTTAAAATGAAACCAGAACTACAAGTGTGTCAGCTTGTGACACCAACGCGCTAACACTCTCTCGCAATTAAAGAAAAAATGTTACATTTTAAATGTTCGCGATGTAACATCTTTGGATAATATGAGATCACGAGCTGATTTACTTAAAATTTCGAACATAAAATAATCTTTCGCAAGAATTTAATTTAATTTGATATATATCTAATCATATACATACATATACGTATGCATGTGTATCTATATATTATCTATTGTAATTGTACATTGATTAATTTTAAACATATTATTATTTAAGTTTAATGTATTTAAATATTATGTTTAGCTTTGGTATGTACACCCCTACTTTTATTACTTCTGTTCCTCTCCTCTACCTCAAGGTTACCTGGAAGAGATCGCTGTTTTAGCGATAAAGCCGCATTTTATACATCTTTCTTAAACGTGGCTTATTTATGTGTTTATTGGTGTACCATAAAGAGTCATTTGATTTAACTTCGTTATTTATAAAATGTAATTAACGTCCAGGGAAAGAAGCGGGATTGACGAGTTAGTATTTAATATCAAACATTAGTAAGTAGTAAGGTAAGTTATATTGACTAGATATAAAACATACCGATATAATTATCGCTAGATACGATTTCCGAGACGTTGAGCCGACAGGCGCCTCTGGGTACCGTTGTAACATAGGAGTAGCCGAGGGGTAACCGCGGACGGGAGAACAGGCCCGACACCAACCGCCGTCCGCAGCGCACGTCGCGACTACCTGCCACCGAAAGCACGTCCCGGCCTACCACCTGCGGTTACATTTAACCATAGAAATTATTGACAGTCATAAATATCATAACAAAACTTATATAGATAAACAGACCGTTAAAATGTCATTCGAAATTAGAACATCACTAAAATAAAATTAGTATTGATGTAACAATTTGTCAATTTGAATTTATGACAATTTATTACAAAAAAAACAACTAAGTACATTTTTAACTGATGATTATAAAATAGGCCATAATATGTAATAAATTTAGTCATCAAACACAGAATAATCCTTATCTCTTTTTAAAAAATTACAAATTCTTCAAAAAATTACAAATTAATACATTCATATTTAAAATAAGATTTACTTATAAACTTTACTTCCAACAAAAAAAAATGATTACACTATTGATTTCCACGTGGACGCCTTATAGTTAAATACATTCATCTACCTTACTTTACAATTTTGTACCATAAATACTCATTAGTTTTTAATGAAACCTATTCCAGGGATTATCATTTTACATTTAATTAAGTAACGGTACGATTCAAACATGTTTTTTGAACCTACTTGAATAAAGAATATTTTGGTTTTGATATTAGAAGTATATGTATATTCTTAAGAAGAATACTCGAACTTAGGATCCAAAACCAAACAATTTTAATCAAATAATTATTTGTAATAATTTAATTTTTTTTAAATCAATCGATACATTTTCTTACAGTGGTAACGAAATATTAAAATTAAAGTTTATTAAACAATTTATAATCTAAGTAGGTTTATTTTACTAAATATATAATCCATAAATATTTTATAAGGCAATAAATACACTTCAGTTATCTTGGAAACATAATAAATATTGAGTTAAGTATGTTAAAAGACGTCTCTGATTCATAGAAAACTACCGAAACCAATCTTTAAATAGAACACGACACTCCTTTATCCATGTTGTCATAGCAGGTTAGGAATCTGTAATAATATCTCCATTAGCACGGAGTCGAGCGTGAAGAGTATCTACTGGGCGACATCACGGCGACATTTAATCGCTGATAGTTGACAAGAATACAATCTGCCTAATGGGTCTACGTATTGTTCAGTGGAATGTCATACTCGCACTGTACAAACACATTATGATATACGACCCTGATTAAAATATCGAAAGATCTAGAAATACGCGTATACGTATATGCGTATAAACAATTGTTAGATACGAGTTTCGATCGAAAACTTCGATAACCATAGAATGTTCGAGAAAATGTTTTAATAAATTATTTAATTTGTCAAAATGTGATTTTGAGTAATGTGATTTTTTTTTGTCACAGAAATAGCGTGATGCTAGTTTTCCGTCCAGACATCGTCCGGGTAACATTAAATTGACTCGATCTAACGTTGTCTTGCTAGTATCGAAGTTCGTGCTCTTATTTAGCTCTCTAGAATTAGTCGTGCTGATAGCGAAAGATTCGACAGACTGGCACTAGTTCACTGGAAGCGGAGAATGGTACTCTTGTGAACTAAATACGTTGACATATTGGCCCCGTACTCATCTATACTAATATAATAAAGCTCAAGAGTTTGTTTGGTCGAACATGATATTTTTATCTTTTGATAAAAATATTTCAGTGTTAGATAGCTCATTTATTGAGAAAAGCTTTAGGCTATATACTATATACAATCAGGTTACAGACTTATAGAAGCGGAGTATCAATGAAAAATGTTGTTAAAATGGGAAAAAACAGTATACCTTTTGAGAGCTCCTTCTACGTGCGCTGCGTAAACGGTTAAAGTTACGCAATAATAATGTGTGACAAAATTGTTCCCTCTTAAAATTTCTAAAAAAAAAAATACAGGACAGCATGTCTATCTTAAGATTGTCTCACTATAACCTTTTTTTGTGATAATCGAATTTGTACTAAAATAATGTATTGTTACATATACACGAAGATTTTATAAACATAATATTAATCCTTTAATAATGATAATTAGCGTTATGCACTTCAAACAGCTCCTAAATGTACTTTAAAGATATTTTCAACTTCTTCGGGAACGAAGTAGCAGGCAAAAGCTATTATAAATATATAATATATATTACACAACACAACACAATTGAGTTTCTCTGTAAGAAGAGAGATTCAATTGTGTTTGACTTACTGTGTCGTCCTAATCACAAAAATAACAGAAAATATCTTATAAAACGACATTTAATGTTATTTTTAACAATGTCAGTTCCTAAATCACAATTAAGATACTTTACTTTTCACAAACACGAGATGCTTCTAGGTTATCTTATTAATGGCTAACAAAATTTATTTGTCATGTTACTGCGCGTGCGATGACGGTTGATGCGCGGAATTCAAATTAAAGAAAATTACATATTTTTTCTTTACATATATATGTATATATTTTGTTCCGGACTTTTATACTTTTGACAGACAAGTACGAAATTTGTTTATGAAATATGCAACAATATCTCAAAAAATATACAACATATAAACATCCTGTACATCCTGTCTGGCCGGAAAATAGCGTAAAGCGTAGCATGTTTGCATTACAAAATTGCGTTACTAAATTTTGCTCCAATTCAGAAATAAACAAACAATCAAATCTGACCTCTATAATATTATTACTTTAACAGTTAAAATTGAATCCATATTATTATTATAGGACTATTAATAATATCCGTCGTCCTCGTAACGTCTGACGTAACAACCAATCCAAAACACCTTTTTAAATACATTGTATTAGTTATATTTTTACGATATTTGCTATCTACAAATGTACCTAACATTTGCTTACAAAGATACAAAGTTGATGGTCGAGGCGCCGGCGCTTACAAACACACCGATCAAGGATGCTATTTACAAGATGAGTCAGATAAAAGCTCGATTACGAAATTTTACATTAAATTTATGTCTTATATACATAAGATTATGTATCTGTGGTTTTATTGCTTTTTAATAGATTTGATTCAAAGTATTTGAATGATTCATCTTTTATATTTTGACTTCCTAATGTTACACACATCAAATAGTTATATATCAATGTTATGGTTTTTTTTTAAGTCGCTATTATTATAATTTATATAATCTCTAGTTTTCGCCCGTGGCTTTGTCTACCTGTGAGTGGCTGAGTTAAGTACCATATTTCGGTTTTTGTATCTTTGAAAAATCGTATGAAAATAGTCATGAGAATTGACTAGTTAAGTGAAATCGTGACAAAAAAACTCATTATAACATTTATAATATTATTTACGATTGACAATCTTTTACCAGATTGTTAAATTGATTTACTATAAAAAACATCGAATAAAATATATCAATTTAACTGTTAGAAAATTAAGAAACTGATATCATAAAATATATAATTTAAAAAAAAAAACATAATAAATCGGTTTCCTTAACGCCAACACCTGACCGGTAAACATCACTACCCTTAGTCCATGAACTATATATGGAATAGATCTTTATTAAACGTCATACAAATGAATCGTCAAATCGTTACATACATAACAACACGACAGCTGACTTTAAAAAATTACTATTACTTAAAATAATATATAATTTCAAACCAATGACTATAACAATATATTTATAACCCATTTAATTATAATATCATTAGTGTATATTACTTTTGTGATTATTTTTACGATCGAAAACGAGCTTCATGGTATCTACTATACATTTATGGAGCTAATTTACATAACCTCATTAACATTATATCTTATTCCATTATTTATATAAATAACTATATATTCTTCGCGGTTCCGAGCGCTTCGAATAGATTGATCTTGACTCTGCCGAATTTATATTATTTTTATCGCCTCTTACAAAGTGAAGCTATCAAAAGGTATATTTATTTCTCGAATGATCAAGGAACACGTTATTAAAAATAGAATATCACTTGTGATGTAATAGTTATTCATAATTTTAAAACATAGTTTTTGAAAATAAATATAGTAACTTATAACAGTATTATAGAAATTGGGTATCATGGTGATTCTAGTTGATGTTGAAGCTGCAACTGTAAACAGTCAATGTGGCTCAAATCCCTTTAACAACTAAAAACAGCTGATGATAGCTGAACAGTTTTTTTTGTTTCAATAATAGCTAAGAACGTTGTCTCATTGAAACTATATATTTTAACATTTAAACTAAAAGAACTAAATTCACGGATAAATGTTATAGTTATAACATCTTATATATACATACATAATTAATAACATATCTTGAAAGAGACTTACCAAAAAAATCCAAAGAAAATAATGTCATAACATTCTAAATATTTATAAAAAAGTTTCAATTCCAGAAAGTATGTACGTATGTTTAAGCGACGCGACTGTTTGCACAGATCGTATTTTGTTTTCGCGTAGTTCTGTTAATCTATACTTTGCATATTATATATAATAAACATTTGCTTATTAAAAGTATAAAAGGTGTTTACTGTAAGAGTTTCGTATTATTATTTATTTTTTATTTTTAAACAATACTAAGTTATTATGATGTTTATTCATGTATCGAAAACAATATACTATATATTTTACGATTATCTGCTTTTAAAAACATTTTAAGCGAGATAATGCAATCGCAGGACTTAATTGAAAACGAAACAAATTTGCATTTTGTATTAAAGGTTCAATAATAATTAATGTCAAATCTTAAAAGACTGTTATATCTGTACAATGACTATATTTGTATTGGAGAGTTTTTTTTAAGGAATTAATCTTTTAAAACTTTTTTTTTTATTTTTAATCTATTCGTAATAATAAAACTCAGTGTATGTTTGACTGATACTAAATTATCTTACTTATTTGTATAGAGAAAATTTGGAACGAAGTTTTTTTACGCGGCTTACAGCAGAGTGAACGTGCAGAAATAGTCACGTGAAGAAAAAGCGTTATGCCGATTCCAGCTAACGTTTCCCTCTCCCTCTCTATCTTCCCCTCTGTTTATTTTCATTATATACGGTTTATACAACGTTATTAATTTTTTTTTGTTATTTTTTGAATTCATATGGATCTTTTAATAAAAAAAATATTCCTTGTAATTTAATTGTTCTCTGACGTTGTTAACTAATTTCATTGTCTTGGACATTTAATATGTAATACATAGTTTTCTCGTCCCAACCGTCTGTGACACAACTCATCTCATTTTATTAAAGCGTCACCGTTTACGACATTTTTGACTTTTAAAGTATATCTGTTCATAATATTAAAACTAAGCATACATTTCTCTTACTTATCCCGAATTAACAAATATCTCAAAAAATAAAATTGGCTATAATGAAAATTGTATATTTTCTTAAATAAATTTAAAAACAAGTTGCGCCAAATGTTTAACTACAGAATTTTGGTTTCATTTGACGTACAAACAACCAAGAGTTGTTTTTTCCCTTGTATAGGTACACTAACTCAGCGTGTCCAGATCGCCCAGATATGAGGACACGTGATTGTTAAACGATTAGTAGAGATTAAAACGCAGATCAGAACTACTGATATTCTTAACTCGTACTCGGTGAAGGAATACATTGTGAAGAAATATATATTTTGGATGAAAAGCTAGTAGTCTATAAAACAACTATATTAGTGCGTTGTGGGATAGCCCAGAAGTGTGATTAGGCTATTATTTTACTTTCATATAGAACATTGAATAAAAAATAAGGGGAGGCCACAACTCGCCCAGATTGGCCAAAATGTGTCTCCGTGTATACATAGTCCATGTAAACATAGTCACGGGTCTAGCAGATGTCTTAACAAAATATTTGTGAAACATCCTATAAGGAACGTCTTCTCTTTATTTGGCTAATGACTTTATACAAATGTAAATTAGCTAGTAAATTTATATTAATGCCGGCGCCGTTTTACCAACATTAGAACTGTCATATGCCTGAGAATTTTAATGAACTAAGACATATTTATTATGCTATAAGGCTCAGTGGTCACTGTATCGTATATTTAATATACCATCGAAAATTATTTATTTACCTAAAACGCATTCAATATAAAGTCTTAACACCACTTAAAATAACGACTTATGACATTATAAAACTATCCTGCATACAAGCCTAAATTATGAAATTATTCTTGTTATTATATCGTATTAACTTCAAGCTAGTTAAGATTAAGTGTCAACTTTAGTATGAAAAATAAAAACAAAATACGCTCTTAATCTTAGTACTAACATTTACCAGTGAAAGATTAATTAAATTATTCAAATTAATATGAACGAAAGCCATCTCAAAAGCCCTTGAAAACATTGATGTCAGTCATCAACAAATGAAGTAAGTAATTATTTATTGCTGAATTGATATAAGGAAGCAACGGTTAAACACGCAAGAAGTAACTTAGAAATGTATTTAACATACACTTCTGTTACTTTTAAAGATGTAACGGAACCGGTACGGATATGTATGTAACTACATTTCACCCGCGTCGCTCGCATTTTAGGGATCGAGTGTTGGGTATAAAATAGTCTATGTCCTTCGTTGGGGTTCAAACTTACTTCAAATCAAATTATATGAAATTCGGTTCCGTAATTTAATCGTGAAAACGTAACAGACAGACTTACTTTCGCATTTAAATTATTAGTACCGATATCATGTTATAGTCAAACTGACAAACAAACAGACAGTTACTTTCGCATATATAGTGTTCCTATAGATATCAAGCTATGATTAAACTTGCCGATTAAAACAGGACAAAATAAAACTTAACTAGCAAAATCAAATGTACCTTTTAATGTATTTCTATACATACGTAAGTTAGGTTAAGTTTAGTAGTATTAATTATTTAAGTTTGCAGTCGATGTGTATACGCGTAGTTAATTTTAACTGCGCGTATATACACATCTAAGGATTAATAGGACCTGTCAACCCCAAATCTCAGATAGCCCCTTACAAATAAACCAAACCTAATCTATATTTTCAGTTAAAAATATGCCTATGTCAGTCAAAACTAACTTTGTCCAGAAAGGTCTTCTGACAGCAACGTATATTCCAATAAAAATAGTTGTTTTCGATATGATCACCGTAATCTTGGCGCAGTTCTTAATCATCAAATACTTAGTAATGTATTTACTTATAAATCAAACGCAATACGTAATTGAAAACGTCCACTAATAGGCCATTAATTAGAATTAAGTGTGAAACGAATTACCTGTCGTTAAACGCAAGTTCGTGATTAATATAATTTATCAATGATATTGAATAGATCAAAAGTTCTTAATAAATCTACGCTTAATTTGTAAATTACATTTAAATTGATTGTAGCATTTGTATTGATAGTCAAAACATGTTTATACTCAAATATATGACGCATTAAATACTTTAATTTTGTGAAATAAATTACGGTAGTTTACCCTTTTAAGTCTTGAGAGTTGATGTCTAGATGGGCTTAACAATAACTCATCTATGTATAAATAGGTATATGTTTTATCAGTTCAGTACAATTTTCTACTCTGTTTGTGATCGTTTTCTTTTCTTTGTATGGCAGTTATTGATAAACTTTAGTTTTAACGATAAAAATTGAGAGAGAAGAAAAAATATGTTGAGAAATGATTACGATCGAATTTCGAACACTGACCAAACTATGTATAAAATTTTTAGGCGTAATTATTCGAGATCGATAGGTACACCAATACCATTGGTCTTATCGGCATTAAATCAATATAATATAATAATAAAAATATCGTTTTGTCACGGAGTAGTTATTATACTATTATACAGAGTAGCTATTATATAAGACTTTGTTGACTTGCCACAAAATGGCACTGCTGTACTTCAACTATGTAGTTCAACCGATCGCCATGACAATTGGTTTACATACATACAAGTAAGCAAGTATGAAATAGATGGCATAGGTAGGTGGACTGACAAACGTGCCACCTGATAGTAAGTAATCATCACTTTTTGTAGACGTTACCCCTGTAAGAATTGTACCCTTTCCTTTCATCGTCATCGCGGCAACAACCTTGGGAACTGAGATGTTATATCCCATGTGCCTGTAGTTACACTGTCTCACTCATCCTTCGAACCGAAACTCAATAATCCTGAGTATTGCTGCTTGGTGGTAGGATATACGATGAGCGGATGGTATCTACCCGGACGGGCTTGCACAAATACCCACAATAAAATAAGCCAATTTACTTGTCATATAGTCTTAAAGCCTGTTTTTTTTAGGTAATTTTCAAGGCGTAACTATTACTTCTGTAGTATTCGCAAAACATTTTAAAGGATAATAAATTAATTATAAAAGTTGATAAGAATAAAACATTCGAAACATATGTTTTAATAAGAAAAAAATTCAACTATATTTTAATTCGTTTTCCTTACTTAAAAAATAGATTTTTTTAATATATGTTGTTTGCGTGCTTAATATTTCTGCGTGCATGTGGCCGAGCCTTAAAATGTAGTTTATTATTAACCCGTTCGAGGTGACATCTATTAATTATAAAAACTCTGCGTAATTGTTCAAAAACCTTAATTAAACTAATGCTGTTATAAATCAAATTAAGACTACACAGTCGGCTGTCGCCCACGGTCTCGTGTTTACACGAATCCGTCACCATTAATATAAACGATAAATTATTTGATCGTTACACTTCAGTAATATAAGAATTTTAAAACGTTTTTTAATGAGATGAATAATATTACACCTTTAACTTGTTTTACGTTAATGGATCAGACCAATGTACTTTCTAAGCTTTTACTGTTAATACTAAAGTGTAATCAAGTTAAAGTGTATATATATGTTTATGACTGGGTGGGTGTTTTTCTAATCTATACCGAACATTTCGAAATTAAAAATTAAATTCACTCCCGTTGCTCGGAAGTAAAATTTTTATATACAATTGTACCTACATAGTATGGAAAGATATTTCTTCAAGAGTGGGATAGTTCAAGAAATATCTCCAACGAGTAAATTCGAAATTAGAGTATTTGTTACGCTTCAGCGGCAAATACTTAAACGATAATTATGATATTCTGCATATATGTTGTCAGGGGTACAGAAAAGACATACATCTGCCCCCTTCACTTAAACGCGAGCAAAGCCGCGGGTGGAAATTAGCTAATTATAGTAATACATGTTCTTACTTACTCGTTTCATCTTTTTTAAATAAATATAAGCCAATATTTATAATGACATGATATTATTTAAATGACATGACAAGTCCCTTTCATGATAATATGTACATATCAAATTTTTGTGAGTTAATTTCCTACATTAATATGGATATTCAAAAAAACATCTTCATTACCGGCAGCTTCGATGAAATTTCAATGAAACACTTCTTAAGCTTATAACAGTACAAAAGTAAATATTATATAACATTAGTATTAAGCATAATTAACCCTATACACGAAGTTAGGTAAATAAAAGGTCACATAGTAATTACAACTCACAAAACTGTCATAACACCTCGTATTCAAATCATAGCTATAACTCCGTATTAAATATTTGAAATTATAGTAATTTAATTCCTTGAATAATAACAGCGTATTTCTTACTAAATTATTTAATTTTATTCTATGTCGTGTGTTAACTTATATTAACATGATATATTCATTTGTATTATATATATATATATGTATATACATATGTATGCCATTACTGGCGACTCGCCCCGGTTTCACAGTTACGTTTAATATCTAGTTTTCATTTAATAATGTCGCTTCAGTGTGTGCTCTTGCAAGTATACGAGTATAACATTGTTATGTACATTACATACATGACATTTGAGAATTTAAGGAAAATTACCACACATTTTAAATTTATTGGTTTTTAGCTATTTTATTGTATTGATCTCCTTTTGTATCTATCGAGTCACTATTTAATTTAAGACTATGTATAAATCTGTTAAAATAATAATGAAAATCAAACATTCTAAGTTGTATGTATATTTTTATTCACAAATGATATTTAAGAAACCGTTTCACTGGTAAGTGGACGAATTTACCTAAAATACTTAGTATAATTCAAGCTAATATAATGAATTTGTTTTTGTTTTTTTTTTGTGGACTTGGCACAATCTGAATATCTGTACAGTCATGTTCCCAAAATAAGTCCACACATTGTTTATCCGGTATAAAATACTATATGTTAATCTTTAAATTATTAGCTACCATAATGTTTAAAAATCAATCTATTAAATCCATATTTGTCAGTCGTCGGTCTACACGCTTTTCGGGCAAACGCTGGCGACTCTACAAACAAGTATGTGTTACCTAACTTATTGAAATCACTAAATTATGTTAGAATAAATTAAAATAAATACGAAATTCAGGACAAATACAGGTTGTAGAGAGTGCGGTGAGTCTGGTCCTTTTTAAATCCTGGTCTTTAAGGTCCTGGTCATAAAGAATTTCTCATCAGATTTCTTTGTTAACAAAACATTTATGTATTGTAAGCAAACACTTTAAAAAATCCAGTATTATCCGTCCCATACTTGAAATTAAATCGAATTATTAAAATCCACGCTATTTAACTGATTTATTTTGGGTACAGAAGATATTGATATAAATTGTTTCAGTATTTTTAAACAACATAGAAACTTTAACTTTACTTGGTGGTAAGGCTTTGTGCAAGCTCGCCTGGGTAGGTACCACCCACTCATCAGATATTCTACCGCCAAATTACAGTACTCCGTATTGTTGTGTTCCGGTTTGAAGGGTGAGTGAGCCAGTGTAACTACAGGGACAAGGGATATAACATCTTAGTTACCATAGTTGGTGGCGCATTGGCGATGTAAGGAATGGTTAATATTTCATACAGAGCCTATTTATCAATTAATTATTTACATTGTCATTGTCTATGGCCGATGGTGACTACTTATTTTTAGGCCTTAAGCCCCTTTTGCTAGTCCGCCTAGCTATATTAAAAAAAATTTAGAAAAAAACAGGAGATTCTCAATCAATCTGTATGATAATCTTATGTACGTGTGTATGTAACTGTAAAAAAACTTATGTGTATTTAACTGGGTCACTGGATGGTTTATATTGGGGAAGTAAATAAAATTATCATTCTACTGCGACGAAGTCGAGTCGGGCAATTCATTATTTTTAGCTATTTATTGTTCAGAAATATATTTTTGTTAATAAAAAAAATTGCGTTGGGCTCAGTTTCTTAATATTATTGGAATATTCAAGGACATTTTTACAATGTTTTTATTTATGAAAAAAAAAAATTGTTATTACCACTCGTATGCTAAAATTACTTAATGTATAAAATTAATACTTACGGTAATCAGAAGAACGATGAATATTGCAGATGAAAGCGTCATCTTCTCTTGTTTCCGTATTATACCACGAAGGTAATTTATTTCAGATTAAGGACACATTTCCTTATATTACTAAAACTGTGCAGTCAATTTATTATTATTATTATTATCATATTATCAAAAAACTATTCATTTTTAATTTCATTTACAAAAAAAATATCGTTTAGGTACTTGAATTTTTAAATATTTTGAATTAAAAAAATATTTTTATCGTGTGAACTTCTCTCTACCTTTGTTTAGTATATACGATATATTCATTTAGATAAAAGGATATGTACATGACATTAATCAGTGGATAGCGGCATCCCAATATCACCGTAACGCAGGTAGCTCTCCCGGCAAACCAACGACAACTTTTTCCGTGCGAATTTGTGTGTGCCAGTGTTATATAATTATTAAATAAAATGATTCAAATTTCATTGCCGGTTTGGCCTTACAAATTACATTACATAATATTCATTAAATTGGAGGTAATTATTATATTTATTTATCGATAAATTATTTACAGCTTACTTAAAATTACGTTATGTAATAAAAATCAACGCACACTAACCTTATTTATCACCTAAGATTTTACTATATTGATATTGATTTTGTAATTACAATTGATTTGTAATATAACAGGGATTTATAAACAATAAATTTAAGCCAAACCAAACAGACCAAAGCGATACCAGTAAGCTATTTACGATCATTCAATTGTATAAGCCCGAATGCTACATGCTCTGTGTAATCTAAAATAATGATTCTGAAGGTTAAGCTGATATCATTTGAACATTTATGAACGATCGAATGAAGATTTAGATCGTTGAATCGTATTTATGTGTTATTTTGTCTTTAATATAAAGTTTTAATATAAGTATTGTATAAAATTAAAATGTCTTGTGCTATAAATATATACAAACTTGTCTGAAACAAGTAAAATAAAATAATTAATATATTTAAGTTTATATACTTATATATCGAAGATATATATGTAGATATTCTGCATCAAAATCTCTTATAAAGTATCAGTTGTGCCATTGTATTAAATAAGTATTCGGAAACCCTGTAAACAGATGATGTTTTATGTAGTTATGTATTGCATATTATAGTTCTAAATTAAATAATAATTCTATATATAATAATAAATTTTTTAAAACCGTATTAAGCCAATATATTTATTAACAATAATCACAATCACAGAATAAAATACAACATAATCTATAATAACAAATCAAGATATGTTTTCTTATGTTTCATAATTGAAAAAAACTACAATACATTAACTTTTCTATATATAACACGTGGCAGACAACATCCGCCGACGGTTTTGCTTGCTATGGCAGTTACAAATTATACGCGTACAAGGCCCTAAATCATTCAACGTTGACACGTGACTTAAAAATAGTGGACAGGCGTCCTAACTCTGTACGAATAAACTTTATTATTGCATTGAATCATAATTACTGCCAAGTTCAAATATCAGCTTTGATCTCGAATGATTCGGAGCCAAACTAAATCCCTATTGATGTCTTTATATCGACCTCTGGGTATAAATGTTTCACATTCGCCACGGATTAAAACATTACCATTAATTTGTCATATATCAGTCGGATTGATTTGCATGCCGTGTGTAATGCAATTACGCGTATTTCAAGATTATAGTAATATATTAAGGAACTTATGTTTTAACTGCCTACACTTTGATGTCGTTTCATTATATAGAAACTGCTATATCCGGTTCTTCGTGCAGTTTAGTTTTAATTCATTTAATTATCCGTTGGAAAACATTAATTTTATTTTACATTATCGTTTGGTACGAGGATTAAATAAAAGCATGTTCTTGAAAAGTATTTTTTTTTTTTTGTTTATACATAACAAGTAATAAATTAATAAACACGGTTTGAATTGTTTTATTTTATGTTGATTATTAGAATGAGAACGTTAAAACTAATCACTAACTTCAAAGAGGACAGAATTTTTTAAACGTTGTAAAGAAATTTGTTTATGCATTTCTTTGATTTTTGCTACAAACTGCAAACAAAGATGCACATTAACCTAAATATTTTAAATGTAAAATTTTCGCACATTAATGATAATATAGGTAATTGAAAACTGCATTTCCAAGAAAACAGATCAAGGTTGTCCAATTTTGCACATTCATCAAACGTTTCGAATTTTATAATTGTTAATAAAATCATAAACGTTAAACGATACGCGCATTTTAACTGCAGTTAATTTCGTATATAGGCTGAGTATACATCTAAGAAGAATACTCAACGCATACTTCGAATTTTCTTAAGCTCGTAAAACCGTTGATGGCGAGACGCCAACAGCTGTAACACGATTCATTGAAACTGGGATATTGTAACGGGCAGATAATTCCCAGTGTAACAATATTGAGATCATCTTAGACGTTCAAAAGTAAAGACATTTCGCTTGAATAGATTAAGTAGGTAACTTTTGTATGAACTGTACAAACATTATTTCGATGCAATACAGACACGAACACCTAACAAACATTATCAAGGAATTTAAACAAGAAAGTTGGACAAGTAAAAATAAATATGAAAGATGTTCAAAAATCTACCAACGTAAATAATGGAATACAATCTGACATAAAAGAACTGGTAAAATAGTTTAATTTATACAATTATTACTTGGTGGTGGGGTTTTGTGCAAGCCACCACCTTCCTACCACGGGTACCACCCATTCATTACCTATTCTATCGCCAAACTGCTTAGTATTGTTGTGTTTCGATTTGAAGGGTGAGTGGGCCAGTGTAACTACAGGCACAAGGGACATAACATCTTAGTCCCCGAAGTTGGTGGCACATTGGCGATGGAAGGAATGGTTAATATTTTTACAGTGCCAATATTTATTAACAACGGTGACCACATACCATTAGCCCGACCATGTACACATATCACAACACAATATATATATATATATATATATTATTTGATATCTAAACATGTTTTAAAAATGGTATAGTTTTAAGGATAACCTGAGGGTATCGGTATTGAAACTAATAAATAAATAAACACAACGATCTATTCCAGAGTAAATGAAGAACGGCGATACATCCTCGTTTGTAATATTAACTCAATAAAACTTTTATCAAACTTCTTCAAACATAATCTATTCAATTTGCACTCTTTCTTTAATCTTTAAAAAAAAAACTTGTCGAGATTGTGAGAATAATTAAGTGAATTTTCCGAAAATCACATAATTTCTCTTCTCATTTCACAAAAAAAAAAAACAATCATTATATATTATGTCAACATTATTTAATTAAAAGGTTAAATAAATCTAACCACACCATAAACCAACTAAATTTTAATTTAATTCAATGAAATAATTTCGTTCTCATGCTATGAAGACATGACTCCATAACAAATAACACTGTCACGATAACATGGGATTGATGTCCACTATAAAACATCGTAACAGTGAAATTTCGTTCATCTCGTACATATTTGTAGATACGAGATTACAAAACCTTAAATGGATCGTGCATTTGTCAATGTAATTGTCATAACATATACACTATCTAACATACATATAAAGCCCATTTATTTATTACTTGATACTATTGTTACTATTATTTTCGTATATATGTATAACTCTGATGTATATTATGAAAATGACATTGCTCAAAAATTCAAACCTAAATGACGTCATAGTTTAAGTTGGCGCCCTATTATAGTGTTTTGTTTTGTTTTACATACTTCTACAAAATTGTCCAGCGAATTTTTTACACTGGTCTCTTTGAGTATCACATGGTTTTTATAACACTAGTTTAGTAATAGTCACATTATTGTACTAGATGCAAAATTTGGTGGATGAGAAGAATATATCTTCGCGTTACCGAAAATGGTTTTCTTAAATGTCAAAAAAAAAATATTAAAAAAAAAAAAAAACATTTTTATGCTATGAATGACTAATTATATTTATTTAAAAATGGCTTCTCGAAATTTTATGCAAAAATTTGTTTTTCTACGTTATACATTTCATGCGTTAATGAGATGAATCTTGAGAGCAAGCTCGTAGGATTAATCAATTGTTTTATAGACGCAACAATACAAAAAGAAGCGAACGTCGATAGCGTATCGACAATTAAACACACGAGTATTACGTCTGTGACCAATAGATGACGAAGGTTGTCCGTTAGCTCATTTGCCATAGTACAATTAATAAGAAATGTTTCGACCCCGACCGTGGACTAATTGCAATTCATCAATCGAAAATCAAATAGAACAAACAGTGAGCGCTCTCTCAATTTTGTCATTAATTTCTTCCATATTTAGCGCAATTTCGAAATTTAACTATTAATTGTATTACCGTGGATACTAATGGATTTGACAACAATAAGTAATATCACTAAAAAGTTTTAATATTTAAACTTTAAAAAAAAAAACTGCAACAAGCAAATAATTCAGTTTTAAGCCTCTATGCAAGTTCTTTGTCAGACTTCTGCCTCTGTTAGTTACGAACATCTTCCCTATGACGTGATTAATGTAATTAAAATTAGTCATAAATCAATTTGAGTCGACCGCTTTAAACCTAATGTGATAATGTTCCATCACTAAATATGTCAATTATTTCAAATGACTAACCCTTCATAGACGAAGAACATGTTCTCAATTGTATTCGTACGTACGGTTATACGCGACTTTGTCTGTGACACAACTTAGTGTCGACTGGTTCATATGGGGAGGTTTTAGGTTCAAACCCTTGGGTCAGACTAATATAGAAGTTTTTGTATTTGTGTCCAGAAATTCTGAGAAACAGCCCGAAGTTAGGTATTTAGCAGTATTTACAGTCGCGTACCCAAAGCACGTAAAACCGTTGATCCTATAGCTGAACTATTTTTTATCTATCGTGTAATATCTCTATTCGATAAATAAGATTCAAGGAAAATAGAATACTTCTAAACATTTAAAGCACTAAAAGTTCTAGGTTAAAAATATTATACTTACCCAGTACAAATATTTTGCTATCAAAGTAAGTTCTCTTTAGCCCTTCAAGACCACAACCTGTTCTTTGCTAATTTCTTTGGAAATTTTAGGAATTTTTTGAAATTGTATATTCATTATAGGACCGTTACAGAGTACATTTGAAACATACCTAATAATAGTTAACGTAACATCGTACAAGAATGATAAAAAATAAATTGAGGTCATAAACTATATTTGTAAAGTTGACCATAATTTTATTATGCATATTACACTCATTGGTTATTTGAATTGACATGTAGGAGGCTACAAGTCCATTATGTGAAGGAATTAATACGTCGAAAGGACCAAGAGGTCATAAATCTGTGATGTTTTGATATTAGACAACCATTATATAATTTTCGTTACTTATCATTTTTGAATTTAAAAATGGAATACATGATACGTATAATAAAACTATACATGACCGTGTAACTATAAACTATCATTTGAAAAGATTTATCTACGCAGAGCTTACAAACGGTATTTGTTGAAATCGTTTGTATCATACAAGCACTTGTAAACAAAACCTGCTTTTAATACTTAAATATATCATAAAGCTTTTGCCTTGTTGATCGAACGTTTAATTATAAACTGCAGAGTCCTAGGTCAAGGGTTCAACAATCCCGTGCCTCAGAGAGCACGTAATGCATTTGGTCCTGCGGCTAAGCTTCTACCGGTCAGGTCGGGTAGTCTCCCATCGGATTAAGAGAAGGAGTACTATAGTGCTCTTGTGTTCCCGGACTCTCTTGTTTACATTAGGCTGACGCATTTATTTATTTATGTTCGTTCGTTAGTCTCCCTTTAGAAGGGCCAACGTGCTCAAGATTAGATCAGTGGAAAGGACATGAGTGTCAATAGTAAATATTCTTCATTTAAAAAAAATCTACGCAATTTTTGATTGACATCTTAAACTGGATTACATTAAAATGTATAAAAATACAGAAATAGTTAAAAGCCGTCGAAGTCTGAGTGACACAGATATGTATTTCGAAGAAGAACAATTATGATTAATGACAATACATCAAAACAAAGATGTCCTCTTCTATCCAATTATGACATGACATTTAGGGCTGACAAATTTATTTACCAAAAAAACTTTATTTTTAAAAAATACCAAGCTTAAATTAAAAAAAAAAAACTATTATTAAATCAATGTGCCTTATTAAAAATTAGAAATATTCTTAGGCAGAATGGCTTTGACATATAACAAAGTTAATTTATTTAAAAAGAGAAAACATAATTTCAAGAAAATGTTTTTAATATTTTATATGTTAATACAAACTGCAAGAAATATGTTTTATAAAAAATAAATAAACGCTAATTGAGCAAATTATGCAACGAGGATATTATAAATAATATAAAATAATAAACACTCAGATATTATGAATTAATAACGCTTAGAAATTAATAAAATAAAAATGCACAAATGAGTACTCATCTTATAAAGGATCCTTTCCAACTAACCTTTGATACTGAGAGAAGAATGAATCTAGAAATCTAGCTAAGAAGTCATGTACGCCATTTTTGAATTTGTACTGCACTTTAGATAAGCCGAATGATGTTGCTAGTACACCTCCCTAGAAAAGTTTACTAATAAAAACATTTAATGTATAAGACAAAATTAAATTTTAATATAAATACTTATTACGAATCACGTTACGTAAAGTAGAATATTGAACTGGAATTATATAAACAGTCATACTTATTCAGTAAAACAAAGGGTGTATTATCAGCCCTATCGACCGGGGTACGTAATATTAATCAACCTTGTAACAATCCTCAATTTGTTGATCGTCACTCGTAGTTTTTATAGCCGTTCTAATAAAAACTTGACGAAAAATTAACGCGGTCCTGTCTTGAATGACAGCGCCATTTTTTAAAGTATCATTCGTCACGCTTTAAATACATTTAAACCTATACATTAGCCGCTTGTTAACTTCAATAATCATATCCATTTTTTAATATTTAGGTTTGCGAAGATGCCATTTACTCTATTATAATATAATAACTTACATAATCTGTTTACTTATGCATATATGATTATCTTTGCTCAAAGTCATTGAATTCGTGCCAGATAAATCCCATACCCTAATGTCAATTCACTGCCAACCATGTAATCAAAGATAGGTATTCTCTTTGCCTCTAATTACACTGGCTTGTTGACCCCTTAAGTGAAACACAGAAATACGATTACTGATTGGCATCAGAATAACTACTGACTGGGTGGTACTTTCATAGAACGTTGAATTAAAATACAAAAAAAAGTCTATTGAAAAACATTGCAATAATATTACCGTAATCACCTTGTAATCTCAATAACTATAGATAAATTATGCTCATGAAAATTAGCATAATCATAAAGTTATCATCTTTGTCTTACATCAGCTTATTTTGTGATTAGATATTATTTTATGAAAAAAAAAAACGAATACACATAATATACTCATAATTAAAGAAAACAAATTCGAATTCTATACCTATTTAATCTATGACCCGACTAAAAGGTTTAAGTATCCTTACGTTATTTAGTCTTATCAATAGATTTGTGGGTAGATTTATTTCCAAAAAGTTTTTATATTATTGGCATCTACTTTAATATATACTAGCCAAACGACGTATCTAAAACTGTGTACCATATATTTTTACTCTACTACTAATTTTTTAAACTGTGTTAAACTAAACTGTATAATTATTTAATATTACTGTAATCATACAGAAAAATAATTCTCACAAAATTTACTTCACTAAAAGTTTTCTCTATTTTATTGAACTAATTTGCGTGATTAAATACTAACTGTATACAAATTTTCGTTATTAGTCTTACTCTAAGCAAGAAAACATCTTGGAAGAATTTAGCCAATTAAAAAACACATGTTGTTTATCGCGGGATTGCTTGCGTTGAATGACTTATAAACTTTCCAGAAGATCAAGGAACAAATATAAAAGCGTACAAAATCGTTCTGTTCGTTTTTAAAATCTGTATTTACAATAAATAAACAGTTTTTATATGATAATTTAGATGTTTATTTTTCTACGTGTACTAAGATTAAGAGTAAAAGATAAGGTACACAGCTTCTCTATGACGGACAAAACTTTGATGTTTAATTTCGCTTTTATTACTTTTTGTATCCGCAAAATTAATTAAACGAAAATACAAGTGCACTTTTAAAAATAGCGACTAATCTTAGATCAAACGAATGGAGTAATTCGATTAGTGTTACAAAAAGAGGAACAAATGTGTACTAAATGGGGAGACGTCTCGTTAAAACGGTTTCATATTACCGTACGGAGCTACGAAAGTCAACTTTATTGGAGTCGGTAAAGTCATTATAGATTGCTACAAAATGGTACCGATTTACATACCCGCTTGCGATTTCATGTCATAATTGTTCAAGTATCAACTGCGTTCTTGGGGTCAACAATCTGTCGCAACGCAAAAATATATTTACCTAACCTTCTCTTTTTTTTTAATTTTACACTTTTTAAAAGTTTACGCATACGTAATTGTCATTTATGTTCTGTGGATGTTATTTTTTTTTTCTTGTTTAATTAATTAAATTTTATTATTTTTTAACTTTTAATTATGTTTCATTTTATTCTTTTTATAAGCTTATTGTAACATTACAGATTTTTTTTTATATGAATATTATTTCTTAAATTTTAAATCAGAGTAAGATGTACTTCAAAATAAACTTTCATCTTATATAATTCTAAACATTTCAAATTTTTAATGTGCAAAATGTCTTCAAAAAACGAGTAAAAAGTTTTCAATTTATTGATATATACATATATATTCAATATGTTATGACAATATTAGTCGTCTTTCCGACAGGTTATAGCATATAAATTTAATTGTAATTATGAGACATAACGTTGTATTTCAAATGTTGGAAAATATTAACTAATGAGTGTTTCGCCGATTCTTTACGGTGGAATCTATATTCCGAACCGATGGTATCTTTACGTTTACTACACTTCTGTAAAAGGCGATTAAAAGTGCTTATTAGAACATACCTGAAGAAAGTATTTTTCAATTTAAGAATTTTGATATAATGTATTCTGTATTCATTCTTAAATATCAAGTCTTACTAAAAAGTATTTTTAATGATCAACTGGCTAGGAGCTTGCAACATTTATAAAACGTATAAACGTAAAATAAATAAACAGATTCATGTAATAATATATAACAATAATAATTTCAACTTATAATTTGTGTTAATACTCTCAATAAAGTTGTACTATGTTTTATTAATTACATGAATCTAAATTTTTTCTTGGAAAATAACGTATCCATTGTAATCGTAATGAAACCCGCATCCTGTTAGGAGCATCTCAATCCTTGTTCATTAGGAAGCGTGACCTACATTAATTAGCACTGGCTAAACACATTTAAAAATAATTGGAAACTTTTTAAAGTACTTTTAAAAAAACATTTCAACTTCTCTAGCTATTATTATTACATAGGTAAATGTTTGATTATAATTTTTTCAACGGTAAATTTTATTTTGTTGTTTTTATTTTTACAAAAAAAGTAATTATCTGTTAAAATAAAAAAAGTGTTTTATTTTTCGTCCGAGACAGCAGTCCGTCTTGTCGATATTCCATGTTTGACAGCCATCAAATTAACATCGGTCTGTCATTGTGTTACATCACTTCACACGGAGCCGTAATTGTGACGATAAGAGATTTTTAACGGAAATTAAATTATTTGCTTAGAACGCACACCTGCGTCGAAGGGATGGGACTTATTAACAAGATAATATTTATTGGTATTGTGGAAAAATAAACCGTTTCTATAGTTCTTTTTTTACGTGTGATATATCAATTTTAAACTTCGGATGCCTTAAACTTTTAGTGCTGTATGAGGTACGTTTAAAATTTTCATTCCAAATTCAAAAAGTTCGTGAGAAATTATACTTATATATTAAGTTTAACACAACTGTTAACACTTTTTACCGATTTTATTCACTAAACACAGATAAAAACTGGCTTTTCGGAATATCGGATTGTCTTTTCGAATTTCGAATTAATTGATTTCACGGTTGACGGTTTTTCCGATACGCGTCGATGTCGCAGAGCGATCGTGCACTACTGGCGTGGACTATGCGCCAACGTTCATATGTGAAAACCTTAGATGATCAGCCTACTGCACACTGAACTACTCAATGATCAGCTCTTAGTAACTTTGTATATAACATATATTTATCGTTAAAACAAACATCTAGTCTCGTGACCAGCTTCACATCTGTACAACATTCAATTCATAAAACGTATAGGATGTATAAAGAAGAGCCGTATTACTAAACATAGAGCTTAATTACAACAATTTTGTGTTTTTTTAAGCATTATTTATTTGTTGTCAAATACGACATTTTTTTTATGATACATTTCAGTTTTTACCTCTATTATATTTTTTTCCTGCTTCTCTGACTTGGAATTACGTATTAAGCTCACTTTAAAAAGAAAAAGTTTACCATGTCCTATATATTTTAATTAAAAGAAATGATTGTTATAATATATTATTTTATATTTCAGAAGGATTAGAACGGTCAACACTTCACGCGAAATTATTATTTATTAAAGTGACTGAACGCATATTAAATAATAAACGAACGAAACGTATCATATTTAGTCATGTAGCTTCAAAGGTTAATATTATCTTGTCTAGGATAAGCGTAATGTCCACCACGATAAAATAAACCCCACTGTGGATTACAGCACGATTGTAATAAATAAGAGACTGTAATATAATTATTCAAACGTGTTTCGAATAAATTATACTGTAATATCCAATTATTTGTCACCAAGGGAACACGATGTATAAAAACATCCAATTATGCTCGAAGTACATAAATCCTTGTATGAAAACTCTAGGAGAGTAACGAAACATAAATTTTATCGTGTTACATAGCTTATACCTATATGTTTATAGGAGACATAAACTAATCATGGTGATTTAGTGTTGATTTTAGTACGGTAATGTTCACTCAATAGCTCAGTACTGTCGATCGTAAAACGCCAGTGCTAAACTTTCCGTGATATATAGATCGACTAATTAATAATTTATGAGTATGTAAATTAAAACATTAGAGAAATTAAAAATGGTTAATGTCAAATCTTCTTACTTAAGCAGAAGTTTAGGAGCTAATTCCATCACGCTGCTATTGGATACAATTGTATCATTTGCATGTGTTCCTTCCTATGCTTTCCTTCGCCATTGATCCCGAGATGATAAAAAAAAAAAACAATATAAACACCTCAATGTTGCTTGGATATTAACTTGCGATCTTTGATTAAAATTAACGTGTTCCTATCCATGAACCATGATGACTATATTGTGGTTAATATTATAACTAAAAAATATATCTAATGTAGCTATCTGGTAATAATTGTCGATCGTTCGAGCCGCCATCTTTATATATCTTATTTTTAAGAAAATTATAGACTGTATATACTCGTATATATCTAAATAAAGAGCCGGACTACAAAAAACCAAAAACAAACGGGTCGACTTTATTATCTATGTGTGCCTATTTACACTACATACTAGTAAGCGTATATTTAGTGACCAAGGGTTGGCCACTATTTATTCTCATACATACTAATAATCTAAGCTTTAACTTTATATTATAGTAGTAGGAAATATGTATATACAAAGACACAAATTATAAAATAAAATCTTGAACTTCTTTAAACTCATAGTAAAAAATATTAAAACAAAAAAAAAATTATGTATATATTTCTAAAACGACCTGTTATTTATATAATATTGATACATTTACATACAGCAGGAACGATATTATTAATTGGATCGCATACTGGAGTATAGATTCTTCGAAATCTTCAGAGAGCGCGTTAAACAGTTTTAGAACAATTGCGTCACTAATAATTCACTTATGTTATGTTTGATAACATTTTATTGAATTACAAAATATACTATACATAATTTAAAAAAATAAATAAAGCTTATAATGCTGTAATATATTATAAAAATTAAAAAGAGTTTGGGGTTAGTATTCATTGATTTTCATATATAAATATAATTTTATATATGAAAAATATATTTTTGATTGATGAAAAAATGTAAGTAGCTCCCGTTATAATTCACATTCTGAACTGTTGTATGCTCTGAACTCTAAATAATGAATAAAATATATTTTGTTTGTTTTTTTATGTCCTTTTATAGAAATTACTTCTGTCACAGTATTTAACTGTTCAATGTGAATATATATTATTTAAGCAACGTAATATCATTTAAGAATACCGTAAAAAAATACATTCAGTCATACGTCATTTCAGAAACAAAAAACCACTGATTCCAAATTAAAATATATATATATATACATCGGACGTCATAGGCGTGTGTCGCTTCAACCAATCCAATAGGCATTTAATTAAATCAAAATTAAGCAATTAGTAAAACAACTAAATAAGAAAACCAATATTGTCTTGAGTTGCGTTGTATTTGTGAATCAATCAATAGAAATTGATGTGTCGTATTTAAATGAAACGATTTTTAATTTAGTTATTTAGAGCAATGTTACCAGAATCCCATTTATTATTTATAGCTGTACATAAAATATAATACGAGGCCATTGACATACTTTGCTAGTGAAATCTTTTAAGATATAGATTTCAAAGGTTAGTCTATTGTGTGTAATATACTACTGATGCAAGGGCGGTCGTAAATATTTTATCAATGAATCGTTTTATAAAAATATATTTAATATAATTTTAATCAACACGGAATATAAAAAACAGTCGTTATTTCAGTTTCAATTATGTAATTATGGTCAGACAATCACAAAATTGTTAGCAAGAGATCTTATAATGCACACACAGGAACGTTCTCTATTCCCTCATTCTCATATTCTGATATGACAGCAATTCGATTCGAACGGATTAAGATCAGGCAAAAGGCCAACTCTTAAACTATACTCTTTCAGGCACACAAGATTTACTTCTCACAAAACAAAAAACAATTTTTATACATACAGAATAAGAACGTGTGACTTCCGAAGCTGTTTAAGCTAGCGACTAAATCATTGAGACAGTTGCAACTTATTTAATGCTGATCAAATATTTGATTTATTTTCATGGTTTTAACGGATAGTTACAAATAAAGATCATCTGTGGAGTGATGTGAGATGTGAAAGCAAAACAAACAAGCATATTTTCAAAGCCATGTACATATATATAAATGTACGTTTATATCTATAAAAATGGCTAAAAATTTCAACTTCAAGGGGGGAAATGGAAGGGATAAATTTATATTAATTTTACACGTACGAAATTGGAACAGGAATCTAGTTATTTATAAAACCGTGACTCAAAACGTAATTAAAATCTAGATGGCAATCTAACACAAAGTTCACGATGCAATCGTATTCGAGACGCGTCAACAAATTCCAGCGCATACGTTTTTACATACGTAAGAGAAGAATGCCTAGTTTTCTCTTATTTAACACCATTCACGTACTTATTCTGGTAAATAATTCCCTTAAATTAAATATATTATAATTCTTTTGTTTTCTTCGCAGCATTAAGTTCCGAATGCATATATTAACTTAATTATATAAATATATGGTAAATGTATAACTCTTCCTTCTTATACAATGAGAAAGCAACTTTATCCGGAATTAACATAGGCTATATTTTATATAACAGTAATATTAAGAATTTATTCAGAAATATGATATTTATAAATTAAGCTAGAAGAAAAATCGATACCGAACTGTTTTATATATGTTTGTACTTTTACAGTCACAAACTAAATTCCAGGTGGGCAAAGCAACGGGTGGGGCAAGTTATTAATGAGATATTTGTATTAAGAGGGATATAAAGCAAATTTGCGTATCTGTTATTTGATTCTGTATGGGTAAAACTAGTAAAAAAATATATTATATTATTGTGTATAGACAAAAACCTAAAAGTAAAAATTATCTCGATCGAATAGTATCTCGTTTAATTTGTACATCTTTTTATTTATTGAAATGATAACTTTTTATGGGAGGGAAAACTGCTTCGTTACGTAACGCGTTACGGCGCTAGGCAATTTTTGACGGATGAAACTAGTGATTGCGGCTACGTAAAATTTAAATATTAAATATTTCAACTTAGATTCGTTTAAGTTATCACTTCTTTCGGGCGTCCCGAGAGGCATACGTACACGTTTTTTATACGCATAATGCTAAAGGATGTTGAGACAAAAATTAGATAATTAATTATGCTTATAGAAAACTTGGGGCTGTCTCTAGAATTTTTTTGTTAAACTCTTCCGTTTTATTTTAAAATTATAAAAATCTTTTGACGTTTACTACATATTCTGTCTACCATCTCCTGTGGCATGTCACTTCAAACAAATAGATATGTATATAATAATAATTTGCTCATATCAATCGCTGGGGCTCTGTACGGGCGCGAGGATTATAGTAAAAATTTTGAACACTCTGTATCAAATATCGTATATATATACTTAAAGATCTGTACCATATTCTTCAAAAAAATAATTAAATAGAATATTTATTGCCAGTCTTTGTAAGGGTATAGAGATGAGATCGTGCACCGAGACGGGGCGTGTATGGGGCACGGGTGGAATCTAAAATATGCTGACTTTAGGCGTGCTTCAAGCAATTGACATTTTATATAAGATTTTAAATTAACATGGTTATTTTTATTCTTGTTCACGAGACTCTCTCGTGAACAAGACATTCGTAGATAATGTCTAAATATCGAGCTCCACCAAATAAAAATAAAAAACATGGTAAATATCCCGTTTTAGATAATGTTAGTAATTGACATTTTGTATATTGCATTTTTAATTCAACTTGGTGGTACAAATGGTCCTCTTGATGACCGTGACCACCACCTATACATCTATACATTGATACTCTAAGAAATATTAATACAAAGTATTGCTTTTTGGGGTAAGAATAAATGGTAGGTGGGATGTTACTTAGAAAAGCTCGTACAAAGCTTTTCTAAGTAACATCCCAACAAAGCTTTACTACAAAAATACTTATGATTTATCACATTATTATTCGTTTTATTGTATAGAGAATATGCATAAAATCAAATAAATATATATAAATATAATAATTCTAGTGACTATTTAAGTAAATATTTACTTGAAAACGACTTATCCGATAGCAATTATTTGAAATCATATTTATGAAGCTATCTTGTTACAAACAAACATTAACTTCACAATAAATTTCTTACAGCTAATCGTAGTGTTAGAGTTTACATTATAGTAGCTTTATTTCATCTATATTTGGACAAACATAAACTTGCCACACACAAGAATGGCAAATAACCTAAGTAATATTAATATATTTAATTGGGAAACCAACAAGCTCTATTATACACAACAAACACAACACATTTATTTAAATACAGAAGCAAACAGTTTCTACATTGATAAAACACACGAGTACATGGATATATTTAAAATTCCAGTGTGTGTGTGTGTGTGTGTTCGTACTTATAATTCAAATAAGCGGCTTGACCAATTTTGTTGAAACATTTTTTGTACTAGTTGGATCCCCAAGCGGTGGCGTAGCTGCTACCATACGGGATTTTTATTTGAATGTCTCATATAAACAAATAAGAATCCCTTAATTTGAAGCCTCCGAGTTACTCTCACAATTTTCCATATTTATTTAATTCACGATAATCTCATTGAGTTAATTAAATATCTCGAGATAAAATCTTCTTTATTTTACCGGTACGAAGTCGGGACGGGCATCTTTTAACATAATCAAAAAATAACAACAGAATTACATTTATTAATTTATTTTAAGAAATATGCAAGATTTCTTAAAAATTATATCATAATAACGTTAACAGGTCGTACATAAACAGGGAGTTGATAGCTTATTTCAGCATGCCCCTATACCTGTAGCAGTTTAAGAAATATTAACAATTACTTATATCGCCAATACGCCATCAAACTTGGTAATTCCGATAAGACTAAGATGTCTCTTATGCCTGTAGTCACTCTGACTCACTCACCCTTCAAACCGAAACACATCAATGCTAAGTATTTCTATGTGGCGGAATAATTACTGATGAATACCTACCTGAACAGGCTTACACAAACCTCTACCAAGTAATCACATTATAGTGATTACAAGCTAATAAGAAAAAGAAATAACATTTAATATAGTTAACACCAATCTCGTGTTAATTTATCGTTAACAGAATAAGGCTCCCGGCGGTGTAATCACTGATGGGTGATAGCTGACCGGCGCCGGCGTCGTCGCAATTATAATAGACGGTTTCTCTTTAATCTACCTTATACATCATAACTTGTTCAATAAAATTTATTTTTCTAAACGGTGAAACGATATCATTTTCGATGTGAAACTTGTTTTATTACAATGACAGTTATATTCCGAGGTCGAATTTAAAAACGTTGCAACGTTTGCGTATGAAACGTTTATAAGGGAGTTGTACGCGTTTTAATTTAATTCATTTTGAACGAGTGAATAGTTAATTTCATGGTAAGTGGTCATACCTTCCATTGTTAAACATATACCGGAAGACAGTAATGAAAGCCAGTCTATTTATACCTTATTAAAATAACCCTCCTTAATATAAATGTGTGGTGAGATGGTCCAGTGTTAAGAGTGCGTCCATCTTAATTTTCATGTGTTAATTTTTTTTGTGCTTAGCGTTCATGGAAAACATCGTCAGGAAGCCTGCATGTGTCTGATTACAACAAAAATGCCTCACGTGTATCCAAACCGCATTGAAGCAGTTTTTATATTAACTTCAAACCTTTTCGACTTAATTCGGGTTAATTATTATCATTAAATTTAATATTTTTTGCTAAAGACAATTTACCAAATAGTATTGCATTAAAAAAAGTTAGTCACTTCGTGCTACGGTCAGTATCAGAGTGTTACTCACAAAGGCCTACTAAACGAACAAATTGTAGGTACTATATTTAGGTAGTCGGGTAAACTTTAAGTCTCATATTCCAAAGGAACCAATTTGGCGCTTAAGCTTTTCTTACTTTCCTCTGACGATATATAATTCGTGAGAGCTCGGAAAACATATCCATAGATAGCCATGACATAAAAGAACATACAATATATCTATAGAAGTGAATGTCACATTTAATCTATTCCATTAAAATTCGATTCTAACAGAAATCATCAATCAACAACAAAATAAATTACTATAAACGCAACTAAACTGCTACATTTGAAACACAAGGTAATAAACCTCAAATACCGACGTAAGAAACCCTTTAATGCACCGCACAATTACCATATAACTATATAGTAAATAACTCCAAATTGGCGGCCATTTGCAAATAAAAGCAATTTTCGCGCCAAATAAGGTTTGAGTTCATAGGTGGCGCCACGATACTGAATTTATGAGGTGAGTTAGTAATAATTATAGTTTACAGATATTGGAAGCAGATAAATGTGAAATGTTAAATATGGTAAATAATGTCTCACAAATGCCAGTAGTCTCTTTTCCTAGGTTGGATACGAAGTTTACTCCGCCTAGGTGCTCTTCTACGGAATATATTCTCCACTTTCCGTTACGTGAGACTCTCTTAACATAAAGATTCACAGATGTCGTTCACTCATCATTAAGCTTAGCATTATGTTTGTAATTGAAAATATCAATAGTACGATCGCAATTTTTTATTTGACAATTTCATACGTACCTACTCTGTTCTCGTAATGCCATACAAAGCCCTTCTCCTCTCCCTCCCATAAAAAAAAGATGTCTTGTAAAATAGTTTTCTATCAGTTTTTCTGAAACGCACCTCTGGCTATAGTTAAAAATCTTAATTTGAAGTAACATTTTTCAGATTCAGATTTATACTATTATTGTCGGGTAAAGATACCGAGGATCAGTTTGGTTAAACTTATTGGGTTTTTAGTAAAGAAATTTTCATTAGGGAGTTGGCAGGACTAGTTCTTTTTGCTAGTGTGATTTAGTGTGGAAGTAGAGTGCGTTCTTGTGTTTAAGCAGACACTTGTGCTTGTATAATATCTTCTGCATCGTCATACACGGATAATACCTACTCGTACATACATATATTGTAGGAATAGTGTAGCTTTGTACCAGTAATTTTTTTTTAAAGAATTGGTTCATTAATTCCGTCCATTACCATCCCACCACCCCCATATCCCTCCCCCTACATACAAACAAACAAATATAATTTTATAATATTATATACTTCGAAATAAATCTCTTAAAGTTGATGATTAATACCTTAGTCAGATCACAGCTTAGTGCAAAGCTGTATGAAGATCGAAGAATATGTTTGGGTTAGATAGCCTTTAGCAACCTTCGTCAGGCCCTATGTCACCTGTATAAAAGTTTTCGACCAATGCGTGCTATCTGCTATAACATTTGGGGCAAAAACTTGCAAAGTTATTGCGGGTCGAGCCCAAAAATTTCAAATCGCTCTGTGTGCGAGTTAATTGATTAATTCATGCTTGAACACAAGCTAAAACAGATATAGATCACACGAAATAAAGTACCTATTTATTAAATATAATAATTAACATTTAAATTTTATTTATGCATTTATTTTAAATAATAATATTTATTTAATATTTTCAACAACGTATCATTGATTCGTAAACTTCGCACATGAGTACTTTATATACTCTATGAAGCAATTCAAACAGGACACAAATGAACTCTAATGTCACACGCTAAATAAGCTATAAACACGAAACTGCAAGAACATTATCACGACAGTAAACTTAACAATACTTGAAATAATTTACGACTGAGTTTCAACTGCCCTTGGCTTTACAATGTTGCTATGAATTATTTTATAGAGCAAGCGTCTCCAACTTTAATATTTTAAATTCGGACGTTTTGTACAAAGTCGTGTTAACATAAAATACTTAGTATTATTGTGTTCCGACTTAAGAGGTGCGTGAGTCAGTATAACTACAGGCACAAGGGACGTAACATCTTGGTTCCCAAGGTTGGTGGCGCATTGGTGATGTAAGGAATGGTTAATATTTCTTACAACGCCATTGTCTATGGGCGGTGGTGACCACTTACCATCAGGTGACACATTTTTCAGTTCACCTACCTATACTACGAAAACAAATAAAAAATCAGCAGACGGCTGGCAAGTTTTCTCCACCTCATGAATCTACAACCAAATTTGAGCTCCAGTTATAACGCCTTCATGATGCACCTTTATTAAAACTATTGTTAAACCTTGACGACCTCACCGAAGGATGCTACGGCTCACCACAATTCACATTTCTTAAAGAACGATGCCGATATGAGTGCTTAGAGTTAGAGTTCTTGCTCGATCACGCAGACTTAGCTCGATTTGCCTCTCCATGTCCCAAGCGGATACGCCTTCAGCGTATGCTTAGCGATGGTAGCTTTAAAATAAATTCAACAGTATAACACGATTCAAAAGTGCTTTTATGAGCCTACTTGAATAAAGAATATTTTGATTTTTGATCATACAACGACAGTTACTGTATCATATCACTACGTTTTTGTTGTGCATTTAACTTCATTCAAATGTCTAGATAATGTGTAGAAAGTGTTTTACAATTGGATATAATGAATAATAAGTCGAATGCAATCAACAAATTCGAATACATATTAAGTAGTCTTAATCACAAGGAAGCGTATAGCTAAATAGACTAAACATGTAAATGTTCGTCTAGACAGTACAACCATACAACATAATGACTGTCAAAATAAAACGATAAATCACATAGTTTATTATCTCCACAATCAATAGAATGTGATCAAAGCCAACGATTGGTTTCGCGGTATCGCCACGGTCTCGTAAATTAATCGCAATTGTTTCAACAGAATGTCATTTGCACTCTCATCTTGAATTACTTGTAACTGTCCACTTAGACATAGTTAATTTTATATTTTTTTATTAAATTTAAGTAAATCAGTCGAAACGAATCGTGCTGAATCTAATTCATATTTATCTATGGACCTAAATGTAAGCATTTATGAACCATGATGAGTAACTAAAAAGTGATATAACAACTGGATCTCAACCGCTTAAGACGCGAGTCCAATACGGATAAGCACTACTTAGATTAGCGTTTACTACTTAGTGTAGCGTTTAAGCGTATTATATATATTATGATAAATAATTTATCTGAAGAAAACAGTCGCTTATATCATCGCTTCTAAAGCTAATAAGTCCAGGATATAAATTTCAGAAGTTCTCATGACTAGAATTTACTACATTCATTATCAAAAACTAGTGCGCTCTATATCAGGAGGAATAGCCTCCACTTTGAGGAAACAACTAGAAAAAAACAACATCTTAACTCCGGACTAGGGATTGCAATCCGGAAAAACGGATCCGGTAATCCGGCGGATCCGGCATCATTATACGTCTACCGGATCCGGTACCAATATACCGGATCCGGGGACCGGATTCGGTGCTAGCAATTTTGGCAAAATGATAGAACTGTTGCATGAGTAGACACTTTAAATGCGCTTAATTGTTAAAAACTCTTTAATCTAGGCTTGATTAAATTAACATCGTTAATGTACTGCAAAAGATACTATCAGCACTGCTTAAAAAACTTCGGTTTTGATACTGAACTGATATTATTGGCATGAGCAAGAGTCATGGTCAAAGTAGATAAGCTTATGAATTGTTATGAACAGCTGTGTTTCGCACATTAGCTATGATTAGCTATAGTCGATATTTTATATAAAAATAATGAAGAGAATGCAGATGACCGCCTGGCAACAACGCCAATAACATCAAATGAATCAGATGCAGATGTCGAAGACACAACGAATGATGATGAACAAGGAGTTAGTTACAATAACTGATCCTCGTCATCCTTATCTTTCTAAGGCAGAAGTAATTCATAGATACAATGAGTTTCTTCAATAAGTGCGAAAAGTGGTAAAGCTTTTCAAAAGATTGTCTACTAAAAACGATATGTAACTGCAAACGTATCTGACAGACGAAACAGGTAAAGAATAACGCCTTACTTTAGATTACCGCTAAAAACCTAATTAATGTTTTTTTACCGTAAGTTGTTGAAACTAAAAATTTTTAATTATAATACAAACTCATTATTGCGGTAATTGTGCCACTCATTAGACAGATTTATCAAATTGTATTTATCTGAACCGATTCGGCCGGATCCGGTCGGACTGAAAAGTACGCCGGATTGCAATCCCTACTCCGGACTCAACGACTTTCTTGCCTGTAAAACTTAAAGACTTTATTGTTTTGAACCAGGATTTAAGGCACGCGGGACAGCCATTATACAAACGAGGCAGCTAGAATTAGCCACCACCAAACGGTTCAGCTGAGTGATGGAGAATGTTCTGTCAATTATTTACAATGACTGTTTCCAGTCGATATAAATTATTATTCCATTGGACATTTATTATATAAAAACAAAATTTTTCACACAAGTTGAAATTGAAATGATAAAATTTGTAAGGTCAATAGGTTACATAAATTTCGTTGCATTTGAATATACGAAACTTTAAATTTCCTAAATTATATTCCTTCACAATCAATACAATCTCCAGCATCTAAAAATGGTACATAGCCTACAACTTGTAACCATCAAACGCTTGTTACGTTAACAATGGAACCCAATTACGATGTTATTATATTTTATGTTACTTAAGTTTTGTTAGTTCATATTTATTGGAGAGTCAGTGTGTATATGGCCTTACATAGGCAATTCATTTTATTACTACAAATAATAGAAGACGTCAAATTTTGAATTATTGGCAAAGACATTTGTCATACGTTATGTTGTTTTGTAACATTGCAGTGTTTTATAAGGTAATTCATCAAATTGTCAGTCGCGATTAAGTTTCGTGGTTACGCGGTTTAATTTAAGACCTGAATTTTGATAAGTATTGTCACAGAATTCTAATATTACAAACAATTTGATATTTTCTATGGTGTTAGTTTCATGTATCGAGCTTTATACATATAGGTTTATTATAATTCGATAAAATACAAAATAATATTACATTACCATATTATAGAACAATAATTTAAATATGGAACATAAAGTTTATACGAAAAATATCTTTCCTCCCCCTTTCCTGTAACCGTGAGATTGATTCCGTGAAAAGGGACGGAAATGTGTAACATACGGCTCTATTTGATTTGACCAATGAGCGTGTGCAGTGGCAGAGTTGGTAGTCAGATGGTACCAACCCATTTTCCGAAAGGATATAATTATTTTATATATTTTTGCTTCTTATTTCCATTCATGAGCTGTGAGATATTAACACACCATAAGTGACAATAGTTGTTAGGCTCGTTTTTCTAAGACATAAATAATTAAAGCCTCAAATGAACAAGAAGTTAATAATGTTTATAAAATAACAGTATAATATATTTTTGTAATCATTATAATCATGTTTTATATTGTACAACACGGGATTAAGTATTTTAAAACAAAAATATTTTTATATGATTTATATAATATAGAGCCGAGATGGCCCAGTGGTTAGAACGCGTGCATCTTAACCGATGATTTCGGGTTCAAACCCAGGCAGGCACCACTGAATTTTCATGTGCTTAATTTGTGTTTATAATTCATCTCGTGCTCGGCGGTGAAGGAAAACATCGTGAGGAAACCTGCATGTGTCTAATTTCAACGAAATTCTGCCACATGTGTATTCCACCAACCCGCATTGGAGCAGCGTGGTGGAATATGCTCCATACCTTCTCCTCAACGGGAGAGGAGGCCTTAGCCCAGCAGTGGAAAATTTACAGGCTGATTATGTTATGATTTATACTTACAAAATTTTTGGAATTCGGAATAACGTGAATCTTGCCATCCACGTAATAGAATAATTGGAATCTGTTTTAAATTAATTAAAGAGTTAAGATTTAACTAGTATAATAATTGTACATATATTTGGAATATTCTTACATACACTTCTGCATTATAAGACGTCTCGTACAGTTGACTATTCTCAATCGAGTATGGCCACCGTTGACGAAGTCATTCAGAAGGTAATCATAATAACAGAAGTATGACAAAAAAAATTAAAGTTTTCAAGACATCACAACTAATATTGCTAGTGCAATATTGCCGTGATTCCATTAACACATATGCAAGTTTCTCAGAAATAAATATAAACATTATTAAGAATGAAGTACTAAATTACTTAAAGGATGGAACGGAAATTGTAACCGAGCTGTCATAAATATAGGGGGTTAATAACAGTCAACTAAGAGTTGATTGCAAGAGTTGATACTAAAATTGTAATGTGAGAAGTAACGCGTCCACCGACGTCTGTAGATATTAAACTAGATAGGAGGCTTAGATAATTAATTATCACATATTAATACGCGATTCGAAGTTAGCGGAAATGAGGCAATTTAACTTTATATTGTACGACGTGACGTTATCGTAGCCATGAGATATGCTTCAGTTTGTCTCGAATATAAAGATCAATGAGTTATTTTTTATTTAGTTTGATAATATCAGCTAACTTATTACATTTGTATGATTTTAAAATTTCAAGCTTATTATATACATATGGATAACAGGCGCATTATTTATAATGTACGTTTATGCGTATCGTCTCAATTTTTTTAAGCTTTGCAAATCCTAAGAAAGTAGGAAGTATATATTGATGACTTCTTCGAATGAATCTGTTTTATTAACAAAATTTCATTTTTAAGAGGTTTTTCTGGGTATACCTATTCAACAAATTTCTCAGTATCCGTTTTAATCTCGTCTATTTGTACGTATAATAAATTACTAACCTTACAATGTCCTTGAATACATATAGCTCTGTAGCCCGGCTTTGTGCAAGGCGTGCCGTCCACTACAAGCGCTAGGGATGCATAGAATTGCTGTCCAAGCGGTCTGCAATTTAGCATGCAGGGGGAATCACCTGTCAAAAACAAAAACATTAGTAAAATTACTGAGTAGATTAAGGGTTAACAAAGAAACTCCTAGTATTATCCTTCATATAATTACCTCATCCTGAAAAATCAAACATACCGATCAATTTCCTTTAAGTCTTCGTCATTGGCAAAGTAGTCTACTAATATGAGCGTCCAGTTAGGTATTATTAGTGTCGGTACTTATTGTATGTCTACAGTACATTAAAATACTTAGTAAATTATAAAGTCAATAGTAAATCACCCGATCATTTATCTCTGTATCCACTTGCTCCACTTGTGCCCAAAATTACATTAGTTCACTCACTCTTGAAGCCGGAACAACAGAGTATTGCTATTTGGTAGAATATAATATGATGGATGGTACCTGCCCAAACGGGCTTGCACAAAGCCCTCCGAGTACAATGAAATGAAACTGTTACTATAACTACTTATTAGTTAGATTAAAATCACTTCAATGAGTAATATGTTTAAAACAGGCTAATCTTTATGAACTGCAATAAAAGTCACATTATGTCCAATGTTAATATAAATTTATTTGCAGTTAGCGCTTGATATTAATTATTGAAATTAACATTACCGTTATTCCCCGTTATTAATGGGACACCGGCTAAACCAGTATTAACTGGATTTTAATTTTATAAGGATGCTAATTAAATTACCTGTCCGATTACGAGTTGCAATAAACACTAATTTTTAAAAGACATTTTGTTTTTCTTTCGTTACAAGAAACAAGCATATATATAGCATTTGATTAATTTAACTTCTTTTAATCAAGTTTTGTATTCGAGTCGAAGTTACTTTACACTTTAAAACTTTTCAACTACGATTGAATGTTTTATTTTTGATAAATAATGCATTAATACTGATGTCCTCCTGATACTGCCTGAACAATTTCGAAGACTTTTGTATCTGCCCAGGATATTTAGAGTGCGTAAGTGTGTCCGCAAACACGGGTGTGTAAGACAAATTGTCGAATCTTAGCATTGGCAATTTCCAAATTTGGCCTGCTATTGAAAATTTCTTAACGAAAAACACAATAACATACTATTGACCTGACCTCTCCTCTCCTGACCTTCTGCAACCTTATAAGCCAGCCAGTAAAGCAACGAGGCAGTCGATGCACATACTGATAACAATACACTCAATAGGAGAGCAACTCGGTTGATATAATCGTATTATTCTCGAATTAACTCATTTCTTTGCATCACAAAAAAACAAAAAAATCATAGTCATTGTAAACACATATCATACATATGTTACTGTAAAAGCTCGAACTGCGGTAAATCTTAAGGTTTTCCAGTAAAACCTGAGATCTACCGTTTATGAATGGTAAATGTCCATAAAACTTTGGGATTCGAACTTTTACCATCATTCACTTGGTAAAATTTAGGATTTACATTCTAGGTTAGGTTGGAATGGTAAAAGTCCGAAAAAGTCGTCCCTTTATAATAAATACTTACATTTACCAACTCATGTCGGTAAATCTTAGGTTTTACTGGAAAATCTTAAGATTTACCTTAGTTCGAGCTGTTACAGTAACATATATACCACTTATTCAAATTAAATGTTGTCTTAGAATCAGCGATTTTCGATTGAGATGCCCTTTCTATGTATCTAGAGAGCCATCAGGGACCAAGTTCATCAAGGTCTCTTACCGTCTATATAGGGTGTCCAAGTGTAAAATCTTCCGCGGAATGGTCTCCTATCATAGGACGAGCATTGCACAGCTCGCATGTCTCTCACGCCACCAGCACATTGCTACAAAATAATATCATAAAAAATTAAAAAAATAAAAGGCGCCTATATTTTAGAAATGGACGTAAGAAATTCAATTTTTTTGATATATTATTTCTTTAATTCTATTCACTAAAAGGTAATACTAATAAAATTGTTATTATCTTTAGGATAAATGTAATATATTCATGTATCACCACCAGCTACTTAGTGAGATATAACGCACTCACGATATAAGCATTTTCAACTTAAATATGAAATAAAATAAAAATCGTAAAATTAGATAACGTGTGAAATTTTCTATTTCGAGCGACTTGACACTTTATTGGCGGTTTGCAAGGAACTTCATCATATAGTTTTCATGCCATCCTGTGCGCGCGCATCATAAAAATTCACGTCCGTAATTTAGTTATAACGCACTAAAAGAAATAAATATGATCGAATTTTTACAATAAAAAAATAATAGTATTATGTCAGATTTTATCTCAAAACATTTCATTTAATTAAAATATCCCTATTGGTATATAGATTATTCAATGTATAAATATTCATAAAAAATAATTGCGTTCTTCACTTCATGTTCTTAAGTAGGCAGATTAACTTTTTAATGCTTATAAATAACTACTGGCTATATTTCATTCATCTAGCGATGAATTATAAACTGAAGGAATTATGATGTGAAGGAAAACATCGGGACATTTGAAGGAAACCTGCACGTTGCATATAAAAATCTGACAAACCATCACGCCAAAAGGATAGGAGGCAAAATATAAGGTATTCAAACTCAAACTCCAATTTCTTTATTGAATATAGAAGCATTACACTTCCTTATTGATAGTCAAATTACCGGTTTGGAAGAGAAAATATACTGACCAGAGAAGAACCGGCGAAAAAAATTCAGCGGAATTTTTTGTCAATTTATTATTTACACTATTGACTATGAATAAAAATAGTCAGGAGGCGGTCGTTTCATGACACAAGCGTTCCTAAACTTTTTTTTTAAAATTGGCAACAGAGGCATTTCGAACGCTTTCTGGGATCCTATTGTAGAACCGTATACATTGCCCCACAAAGGAGTTACTGACTATTAAGTTTACATATTATTTATACACATGCGTATAAAGTATTATAAACAGATAATTAAACAATCGTGAAACACAATTAGTCTACACTTCCGTCCTTTACAACTCCACTGAACAATCATTACGGGTTATTAAGGATGTAAAACGTCACGGGAAATCGATCCCATTAGAGTATTATAAAACCATTCAATAGTAACGGAGCATTTTAATTAGAAAATATTTATACTTATATCAAACATAATATGTTTTATTTATATATTAGCTACCAATCCTGGCTTCGCGTGGATATAATAAGGGTTTACATTAAAGGTTTATGAATACATTTAATTGTATTGGTAAACGCCGGTTTACCATTAGTATACCATTGGTGTTGAGCCGAGATGGCCCAGTGGTTAGAATGCGTGCATCTTAACCGATGATTTCGGGTTCAAACCCAGGCAGGCACCACTGAGTTTTCATGTGCTTAATTTGTGTTTATAATTCATCTCGTGCTCGGCGGTGAAGGAAAACATCGTGAGGAAACCTACATGTGTCTAATTTCAACGAAATTCTGCCACATGTGTATTCCACCAACCCGCATTGGAGCAGCGTGGTGGAATATGCTCCATACCATCTCCTCAACGGGAGAGGAGGCCTTAGCCCAGCAGTGGGAAATTTACAGGCTGATTATTATGGTAAACGCGGCGCGCCTCTAAAGCTGCAAGTGGCATGTCCTTAACTTCCGTCTTCAACGATATCGTCATATTTTAGCAAATCTAAACAATATCATACTGAATTATACAGTTCGCCCTTCGTCATGAATCACTCCGTCCATTAGTGAATAAAAACGCATGAAAATCCGTGCGGTAGTTTTTGAGTTTATCGCGTTATGATACGGACAGACGCGGCGGGAGGGCTATTGTTACATAAAATATGTATAAAAAAATGGTCAATTTTAAACGATTCGTTTTCAATATTTAAACTAGATCTAGATTTATTTGCAAGCTCACATGTATGGGTAAAAACTCTACTTATTATTCATTCTACCGCGGATCATTATTACGTAACCATTTGCTCTGATTTTAATGGTGAGTGAGCCGGTGTATACTAGGGAAGCATCCTCGTGAGTCATAACATCTGAGATTAATTATATGATTGGCAGGGCACTAACGGAGTAGGAATGGTTAACACTTTTACTCGGTCATTGTAGGAGTAAGGCTTACCATAAATAATTTGACATCGAGAAAGACGCAAATGTCATTAAACAAACATACACAAAATTGCAAAATTTATTAATAGTTTCATAACCTTACACGATGAATGAATTTGATGATGATGATGATGATGAAAGCGGCCAAATGCGAGTTGGCCTCACGAAGGGTTCTGTACCATTATCTTTAAAACGGCAAAAAAACCGTGTCTGTTGTATAGGAGCCTCACTTAATTTTTTATTCTATTCCGTTTTTATTATTTGTTATTATAGCGGCAACAGAAACACATCATCCGTAAAAAATCACGGTTCGTGAGATACAGCATATGCATGGTATTTTGAAAATATTCCAAATATATTATCATTTTGAAATGATTTTTGGTCTTATAAAAACCGTTTCAACAATGGTGTCCGGTCGTTTGTAACTTGCAATAGTAGTGCATAATAGTACATTAACTTACAGCAGATTTGCGACAAAACCGCTATCCCATACAACTGTCATTATAATATCGATTCAAATTAATCTTTCACTTCATAAGAGCTTTTATATGTCTGTATTACTCGTGACTATATATTTACATTGAATATTTTACTTAATAGAGTTAAGTATCTAAATATATTTCGTAACAATAAATTTAAAACAAATAAATAAATAAATTACACTTTGCACAAAATAATTAAGATCGATAATCACTCTTTTGAAACATTAATATATTTATAACAATATTTATCTCCAGGGACGTCCCTTTGTTAAAAAATGTTGATTAAGCTAAAAATTTAAGAAATAATAGAAGAAGACCCAGTGAGCTCTGGCGTGCCAATGGAAACAATTCGGTCGCATGGGCCCCCGATTCAAGGAACCCCAGCAAGCCTGTTGTTCTAAACACTTCTTAACTATCGAAAATAAGTATGCGATTTTGTAGCCTAACGTAAAAACGAATGTTATATAATATTATATACCAATAGATACATACCTTTTTGGGACATTTTAATATTTTTTTCTGTTATGCGTTTTTTTTTTTGCGGTTCTTTTAAAACATTTTTTATAAATAGGTGATCTACCCTCGATGTACGGATACATGTAGATGTTTATAAGTTTGTTTGATTTTTTGTTTTTTTCTGCAGTTATTTAGATTTATTGTTTAGTTATTATCTTATTACTCTTTTGCCTGCAATAACTTTTTGTTCTTAAAATAAAATAAATAATAATTAACGCTAATTCTTCAACTCACATGTGTGTTGCATTCATGATATCTCTTATCGAGTCCATAGCAGTCGTGGGTAACTTGTCTCGTGAACCGCCCTGTTAATGTCGAGAATAAAGTCCCATTGTTAATTACATTTCGAGATCTGAAACAAATATTACATTGTTATAATCCGCCACTAAAAAAACTTAAAAAACGTTTACTTTCCTATTGCACGTAATAAATACTTAACGCATCGAAATTTTCTCTTCATCAGGAGTATATTTGCCTATTGATAAATCATTTTCAAAATTTTAATTAGTTTCAAACGTAATTCAACACAATACGTGTGATGATTAAACATTATTTGATACTGTTCCAATTATCAAATTATAAATTCAAACATCAAAATCGAACGAAAATTTTTATGTATCCAATAAACTATATTTAATTGTAAATATTATTTTAAGCCTTTACCTAAATACATAGAGTATATTATCATTTACATAAAAGATACAAATTTATAAATTATCCACATTAAACGATAACATTAATTACAATTAACTACACAAGTAATAACAATGGATAAAGAAAAATAAACAATGAGAAATACACAGCATCCTATTTCTTGTCGTAAATAACAAGCTGTTAATAATATAATAAAATAAAACGATTGGGCGGTTACATGAAAGAAACTAACAAATAACTCTGAACCCGTTAATCTAATTTAACCATAGTGTGATGTTATCGCCGCTACACTACACAACACCAGTTTATTACAATAAATATAAATCAAGTCCTGTTACGAATCTGTAACACGTAATTATCATGGATAAACATATTTACTAACCGTTTATTGAATAATAAAATCACTACAATATTGTATACAAAAAAATACATATAATTACATATAATTTATAAATTGTTATCTTACATATAATTATTTGGATGTTAAAAAAACTGTCAAAAGGTCAATCTCCTTTCATTTATGTTTCGTCGTAAATGTATTGTAGAAATAATTGCCGGCGGTACAACTAGTAACACAACAAAGGATCGAATTGAGCTATAATATTGAAAAGTTATGTGAAAATTATCACCGTAAGAGAAAATAACTTTTGTAAATAATATTTATCTATCCACTTACCACTTTAAAACCATCAATGAATTAAATCCCAGGAAATGACACGTTTACGAGAAATGACACAAGGTTTATAGCTACTGTTCATATTTATGTTAATAAAACAGTTACTTTATTTTGTTGTCAACAGATGGCGTTAATAGTTCTTTAAATCGGGCGATAATTGTCTTGAGATTTTTTTAAGTATATCGCTCTTCAAAAAATTCTGTATCAATAATCGTTTCATATGTCGGCTAACAGCTAGATTTAAAATCATGTTTTTTTATTATTCTTTCTGTCCTTTTTGTATCGTCATTTTTGTTTAAAAGTAAAGCCACCATTAGCTGAAATTGTGAATTCTATCCTCGATAATTTGTATGCAAAATTTTAAAACAATCGGTTCAGTTAAGACGTGAAAGCATCAAAAACGAACTTACTCCCTTATTTGAAATATTAAGTAAGATTTAATATGGCGTACGACAAAGTTGGAGTCACGATGGATGCTCAGAGGTTAGAACACTGGTTGATGTAACTATGTCAAATTTATTAATCAGCGACCTTTGTCCAGCTTAACAAGCCTTAGAATATTGAGAATTAGCTTTTACATTAGCCACTTGATGGTAAGTGGTCACTGCCCATAGACAAAGGCCTATTAATAAAGAAATATTAACCATTTTTTACATCACCAATGCGCCATCAGCCTTGGAAAGTAAGATGTTATGTGCCTTGTGCCTGTTGTTACGTTGGCTCACTCACGCTTCAAACCGAAACACAACAATACTGAGTACTGCAGTTTGTCGGTAGAATATCAGATGAGTGGATGCCATCCACCCAGACGGGTTTGCACCATGTACCACCATAACAAATTAGCACGAGTATTATTATTTATTTAAATTCAATACAATGCTATACAAGAAAAATATCTAGACTCGCCTGTAATAACATCCCACTTATCGGATGCATTCGTTATCCTCGTGTAAAATATCATATATCGTTATTATTCGGTTACAATTTAACGAATATTTTCACATATGACGTACGCTGAGTTCATTATTGGTAGAACCTATGAAATTTAATCTAACAATGCTATCGCTAATTAAAGTCCACTCGATATAATTTGTAGCTTGTAATTTGATAACAGTTATTTCAGAATCGATAATAACATTTCTAAATATAGCAATTTAATCAAAAGTATCAACTGATCAACTTTGTATCATATTTATTTATAGCCTCTACATTTCCCTAATAAAAATAAATACGACAATATTTCTAAAATATGGCCTAATAGTTATAGAGTAGTTGCTACGAAGCAATTGTGATTCAAATCACCAGTTACATGTAATATTTCATTTCTGTTATTACACGGCCAATGAAATGTGCCTCGTGTCGTTATAAGAGCCATGACAAATGAGGTCGAAGCTAATTTGTCCGGTTTGTAACACACCGCCCTATCAGCAGGATACTGGACGAGAATGTGCTTAATGAAGGAACTTATCCCTGGAGGTGATCTAAATAATTTATTTCGTACGGTAATGAATTGGAAGCAATTGACGCCGGTCCTACTCGTACTGGGTTATTTATTAATAAATTAAATTAACAATTATATTGTTTTTTTATTGTTAGATAATATTATAAATATATGCCGTTAGTTCTGGCGTTATTAAGGTCTAATTTAATCAATGGAATACGAGTATAAGTTTCCATTATTAGTATAGTATTTATATTCGGTTATGAGAATTGTTTGAGTGTAATTTGTCTTAGTATAATAGTTATTTATCCTTACATTTTGGGATTTTAAATTCTACTTTTGAACTTATATTGATCTATTCAGAACTATGATAGTAATTATCATAAAAATTGTATTTGTACACATATATAGATACGCCGAATTTAACGACAAAAAAAATTGAAATTTACAAATTTTAAAAACATTTTTAATATGCATACAAGTTCATAATATATATTATACTGTCACTAATAAGCAAAACATATAGATAAAATATCTTCTACATATATATACATAAAATAGCACTACATAATATGTATATAAGTATATGTATTTATCAAATCGATTAAACCTTTCTCTATGCCTGATTCTCGTTCACTTTATCTCCCACCCGTAGCACCTACCCTAATTAAGAGTGACTGTATTTTGATTACCTATTTATCTACATAACAGCATTTTAAAACAGGTCATATTAATCCTGTCTCCTTGTTTCTTTACAATTATCAACGGTGCGCTTTCATTTGTACGCAAATAGCTTTGACTCGTTAAAATAACGTTACGAAACAATAAATGATTTGAGTTAGTAACGGGTTACATGATCAATAGAAAGGTTAATTCAGTTGATATAAAATATAGATTATAATTTAAGGTCATAATATTTTAACTAATTTTATTGAATTCCCATAGTGCTTGAAATTATACAAAAAAATCATGAGCAATCTCAATGTTTCAGAAAACGAATTGAAATGTACGAACACATTTATATTCATTCCCACAGTCAAATACCATCGTGGATTTAATTCAAATTATTCTCAACATGAAAGGAAACCAAGTACCACTCTTAAACTATGTACCTTATACAAAAAAAATAAACAGATCTATATTCAAATACTTTACAAATTCAATTAGCAAATTATAAAGAGTTATAAACGAAATGACCAGTGACAGTGAACAGTGAACAGTGACTTGAAAAATGATACGTAAAACTAAATGTGTCATATAAAATATTACCTAAAATCATATTATTAAAAATGTTTTCCCCAGTTACGTGTAAATGTAAAAGCTTGTGTTAGCAGTGGATACGTTTGTGACTTTCACATCGCCTGGTAACCCGTATGCCATCGAGCTAACGGGCGATGATTTATAGCAATTATATTCATTTTATACATTAATATCTGTCAAATGCACACGACAATGGCTCGCGAAATATAATACCTGGACAACGGAAACTATGAATGGGATCTTGGGAAGGCAGTTATATATCAAATGGATTTATTACTTGTGGCAGAGACAATTGACTCTTTCTATCTTTATAATGATATTATACATTTTAAAATAGTAAAAAAAACTTTATTTTAATAGGTAATCTAAATATATTGGAAACGTCATTGTGTAAGTTTTTCAAGCTACCACAGGTTAGGAGTATGAATTCTGCAGATGAATCGACAAGAAACTTCGTAGTTATTATTTTGTATTAATTAAAATTATAATTATGATGATGTCACTCTAACCGATTTCGGCCGCGACTATTCTCTAGGAGAATCTAATCTAATCTTAGGAGACCAGCCAACTACACAGGACATATTTGATTTGACGCAGGACTAACGCCTTTTTGCAGGGACTAGGGGGATTCCTAGTACTCCTGGAATCCCCCTAGGAAATGGCCCGCCCGACCGTTTTGATGCAAAAGCGATACCGTGGTGCCTGCCGAAGCCCACCACCACCTGCAGGAACCACCGGTTTTTTAGTGGGTATTCTGGTGTACTAGGGCACACTAGCCGTCCTGGGCACCGGCGAGTTCCACATACGCCCCACTTCACGTGGGGGCAACGCGTAATACGTTTTACCAGCGAGAAAAACAAGGACCAGCGCTTTTACTTGCTTTCCGAAGCACGGGAGTATACGTTTCCAACTTCCATTCTCCTGGTTTTCACTGAGATTTTTTCGAAAGAAAAACCCAATAACTTTTTATTGGCCGGACCTGGGGTTTGGAACCAGGACCACGGGATCTGCGGCCTCATCGATTCTACCAACCTATACCAACTGACTGGTCTTTTATCTATATATTATCATTTACTAGTCTAAATTTAAAGCGGATGAATCTGCAAAGCGTGTCTATTTTTATGATAATATTATGTACTAAAACCTGCTCCTCCTCTCTTTTGTTGTAATGATATTATTGTATAGTATATAATATTCATTAATACTTTTCTTAAATGACCTTTTAATTGAAGTTGAGCATAATTGAAAATTAGCTGAACGCTTAACATCATTATTTTCAAAACGTAAAAAGGCTTAAATATTTAAACAATTGTTATACAGAACGGATAGCGATGGCTAGCTCATTAGCGAGCTACATCGTGATGCGTGTCAATCACGATCACTACAATCAGACCCAAACAGCTGGCTACAAGCTACATGGATCCATTACTTTCTTTTACATATTAAACCTTTTGTACGCGAAAATTTTCACTCCAAGCGAAATCGGCCTCTATTTTTAGCAAGTTAAGATCTAAAATTATTTTATTTTCAAGGTTCATTGAACGATGATCAGCGGAAAGGCTAGTTAGGGTGTCTTTAGTGAATTTCATTGTAAAGGTCATAAGAATTAAAGAACATTTATTAAATAAGTGTTCGATGTATTTATGTCGTACTTTTTATTTAACCCTTGACTTTCACAAGGCGGGTTACATTCAATGATTATTATAACTATCTAATATAATTTTCCTTATTATTCAATACAAGATTATATATGTAAATGATAAAAAGCGTGGCGCCAATACTTGTTGACTTCATTTTTTTTTTTTTTTATAGGAGGACCAACGGTACACATATGCAACATTTATATTAAATATACAGTCAAAAGTATCAGGTCTTCATATGTACACCAATTACAGGTATTCACAACATTGTCTGAGAAGTTTTATAACAACAATAACACCCTAATCTAACTAAATTAAATTACTACTAAAAAAAAACAACATTATATATATATAAAGGTTTAAATTTTTTATTTTTTTATTTTTATTTATTAAAACTATGTATTTTATATATTGAAAAAGAGTAACGACTGCGTTTCTTGCCGGTTCTTCTCGGTAGAACCGGTAGTAGCTTCACTTAATATAGTTTTGTAAGATGACGATTCAAAAGTGCTTGTAAAAGCCTACTTGAATAAAATATTTATTTTCCGTTTTCTTTAATGCTTATAAATTATTGAACTTAAGAAGAAGTTTCTTCGCTAATTGCAAATTATATACGATATTTAGCTTATTTTTATCTTAAAAGTCACGATTTAAATATTAATTATTATCAACGGTATAGACGATTTTTGGTTGAGTCCTGAAAAAATTACACAATCAGCGAGTCAAATTTACGAGCCTACTTTGGCTAATATGCGTTCCCTATTTCGACTCAACTTTGAACATTTCTCACAAAGAAAACCTTAGCTTAATCGTAACTGAGAGCCAATTCTACTAATTTATACATAACGATACGACCTCGATTAGATTCCGATAAAAATTTGACCGAACAGCAACTGGATCTTGTGTTAGTAGAATAAGAAACTTTACTTTGCTTGTTGTACTATTACTCATCAGATATTCTATTCATACATACATTTCGATTCGATTGAAATAAAGCGACAATTTTTAGCAGAATTATCGGCCTGAAATGTATTTCTTAGTACTTTTTTCGCTTTACCTACCTACTCATAACAGTTATTTCAAAGTTATTGTACCGTATTAAAACTTGCGCGTTCATGATTCGCCTCGCCATTAGACACGCTCGGCACGAATGTTCGAAGAACATTCGTATAGACACGAGTGACTCCTTACACATTCGTGTCTACGCTTTAACAACACGTAAAATTAATTGTGATAAACTCTGACGCTATTGATTCAAGAACTATTATATCTGTAAAATTTAAAATTTTAATGCATATCAGAAAATATTAGCATACGTAATATTAACGTAGTCAGCATCTTAGCTTAGTAATTGTAATAGACGCTTAAAAAATAATACGAGTACCACTCGACCCTTTAAATCCCTTCTTAAGGCAAACGGTATACCGACAAAAGCGTCACAAACGACGCCGTAACGCGGCATATGACAAGCTCAAGTGAACATTCGTGTCGCGGTTCACCTCGCTATTCGCCTCGACACTCGCGTGTGTGAAAAGATTTAAATCATGCGCTTAAACACCTACTAATTAAACTTAACAACTATACCATTTATTAGACACAACTATTTATATCATCATAATTATACCTTTCCACTTAACATACACCAAACAAATAATTAATTTGATTAAAATATCAACCATAAAACATATTAATCTCTTCATCCGAACAAAATTAATGAACGTCTTAAATGTTAAACCGCCAAAAGTTCCGTTAAATTTATCTGTTTATTATGTAACTTTTAAATAAAGCTGAACTCGTGACTTTGTACACATACATTTATAAAATCACAAAACTTACACAAAAAGATATAATATATTAATTTCGAGACGTCCCAAGAAATAGAATAGAATCTTAACCGTTGATTACAGATTCGAATCTGGTCAAGCATTACGGAGTTTTCATGAGTTAAATTTATGCTCATAGTTCATCTCGTGCTCGTCCGTGAAGGAAAACATCGTGAAGAAACTAGATGAAATTTTAACTTATGTGTGTTTTGGTTCAGCGTTTGGACTATAACCTTGCCGCAGCGACCTCTTCACTACTCTAAGAAGACATGACACCTTTACACGTTCAGTGCAACATCCATGAACTGCTATTTTATTTCACATTTTCAACTATATAATTTAAACTCATTTCTTTTTGTCATTTATTTATGTAATTATTATTTGATGCAATTAAAACCCCTGTCCTTGTGCAAATTTGTGCTTTGGACTAGAGTGTTCAATCTTGGAAATCATAATATAGTTTGACATTATTACAATAATGCACACACGCCTGTCACAGTTAAAACACAACTAAATATTCAATCCAGCAATGCATTTTCTTGTATGTAATGTTGCAACAACTTTAAAATATTCATTGCTTAACGGAAGAAAAAATAATTGTACTAAGTGCGGAGGTCTTTAGAGTAATCGCTGATGGTTATCTTTTGATTCGAGGGTGTAACCCGTTAAAGGGAATTACCGTAATGGACATAAGTGCGGTGCGCACGATATTTACAGATTTCTTTTCTATCGCACACATTGCCTGAAGCGGATTAACGCCTTGTTCAGCGTGAACATCTAAACCGATTCGATGACGCTCCTTTTGTTGTATTAATCTTCGCTATCAAGATATAGGATAAAAAATAGTTCGATGTTTCTAAAGTTCATAGTGTTGTCTGTACTTGAACAGACACTATAAACCTTCAAAACATCGAACTATTTATACTCATGTATATGTATAACGAAAAACACCATTAACTGGCCCTTTACTTCATTTAAAAGTAATATTGTAGAGTAGAGTAGATTATTTTTTGGATATTATCTTAAGAGTATTTTTTTTTTATTAATACAATTAGCGAGTTCATATATAACATTTAGTTAGTTCATATATGATAGTACACCGATTAGCTTTACGTATTTATTTATTTCCTATACAAAAAATGATAAACATTGCGAAATCTAATTCGCCAAGTTTTCTAGACGAATCCTGTGTAGTGTATTTTTTCAATTTTTTACATTGGTCAATGAAAAATAAAATAAATATTTATTATAGTTAGCGTTGGATTCGTAGCCTTTAAAAATTACTACTTTTTTCTACAAGTCGGAACTTTGTATGCGAAGAATTAATTATCCTATAGGATTCCCGTTCCACCTTTATTATAAGTTGGTGATTTGCCTGAAACCTGTATGGAAATTTCATCAACAAATTTACAAACAATCCCATTGGGTCTATATATATGGCATCTATGCTAAGCTAAAAATAGGTTAATACATAAATAACATAACATGTGAACATTCGAACATATTTTTTAAAAAAAATCTAAAACTACTATAATTGTTCATCAACATTATTCCAAAGACTCGGATCCTTTACAACAACTTCCAAATTCAAATTAAGATTATTTTTTCAGAGCGTTTTTTTTTATTATAAACTTAGTGGTCTTGCCTTAACCAGATTGAGAGAGGACTGAAATTTATTCTATAAATTGGAGTCTACTTAAGAGATCAGACTTTATATCCATTCTCCAAGACCAGCGTTTAATTTATTACGTCGTTTGAAGGGGCGCATTTGCTAAAACAATTTTACAAGCTACTTTTTTTTAACTGTGTCACGAGTAAATTGTGAGCTCATATGTTGTCAGTGGAAGCCACAGAGGAGAGACGTCGTTCAAAGAGCTTTACTTTAATTTAAAAGTCATAATCTGCGCAACGATCTTACATAGATTCTTATACTTAGAATCGCGACCGATTTCTCATATTGATGTGTTGTACCATATATTAACGCGGAGCGCCAAATAGAGCCGTAATTACTTTTTTCATGATATAGGTAAGCAAATGGGCAAATGGGCCATCTGATGGTAAGTGGTCACCACCGCCCATAGACATTAGCGCTTTAAGAAATACTTACCAATCCTTACATCGCCAATGCGCCACCAACCTTGGGAACTAAGATGTCCCTTCTGTCTGTAGTTAAACTGGCTTAAACCAGAACACACCAATACTGAGTACTGCTATATGGCGGTAGAATATATGATGAGTGGGTGGTACCTACCCTTGCCTACCTAGCCTAGTACCTAGACTTGCACAAAACCCTACTACCAAGTAAACTTTTTCCACATTAGTCAACAGTTTCAACCAGACGTGTCGATGTTCTTTGAAAATAAACTTTTCGAATCTATATAGTTATATATAATACCTCGGTAAGCATTGTCTCTCCTGTACTGATACTCCTCCACCGCAACTCCGTGAACAAGCACTCCAGGAGCCCCATGAGCTCCAAGCGTATAGCCCAATCGCTGGCTCCTCCGTTATCTGGAATTGAATAAGAATTTATGCTATTATACATAGCTACTAATTTCAAATACAGTCTACAAATATCCCACACGTGGGCACACTGCTTCAGGTCGAGTTGGTGAATAGTAATGTTTAATGTTTTAAAATTTCATCTAATCATACATATATATGATTTTACTTCATCCCAGACAACATAAACTATAAACACAAATTCATCACGTGGATTCGAACTCGTTGTCATCGGTTGACATCCACGTGTTTTATTTACTGGATAATTTCGACTTACATTCCTTTTATACATAGCCTTTGTTAGGTATTTATACATTGCATTTGTATGAATAATCTCTTTAAATAAATCAGCATGAGTCTTCAGTGATTTCAGAAAATATATACGGAAATATTTTAATACCAAATTAATAATTAGATACTTATTCAAATCAATTATTTCAAATCGATTTCGTAAGTCACTTCTGTTATTTTACAACTAACTAGACTAAAAAATACATATTTGTAAATTAATAGCTTAATCCAATTTGTGTCCCAGTGATTATGGGCCATAGCTGCACATAAAAAATCGGTTATGGTCTCATTTCGAAGAGCTCCAGCCGTAGATGTGCAGAAAAAAAGTAAAGAGGGTTCTTGATTGCAGTTTATTGAATTGTTATGAGAGCGGAAAAAAGTAACTACAGAACTATGGCTGTATAAAAAAAAACAAATGTAAATCGTGCAAACAGACGTGGTCAGCTTACACTAATATTAAATTTAAAAAAAAAATTGTCATAGGTTTCGAAATTTGTAAAAATCTGTTGAATAAACGAGAAGTTTCGCGTGCGACCCACTAGTATTCAACGAAAAGAGTAACTTTATCTACTAATTATTATATTAGTATAAGGAAGGAGATAAATCAATATATTTATATAGTTACCTCAGGAGTGTCAGTCGTCACATTTGTTGCCATCGTCAGAATTGAAAGCTGCAGAATAACCACCCTGAAAAAGACAAGATTAATATATTTGAAAAACATGTACAGTAACGTTACACGGTATCGTTATATAATAACGTTATAACACTCGGATTCGTCTCACTGTCGCTCTGACCACTTGAAATTAGAAAATAAATAAATTGCAAAATTATTTAAATTATTTTGAACAAAATATTCTAAACTCTAGAATATTCTGTTTTGTCCTTTTAAAAACTTAGTCGTTTATAGACTAAATTCCTATTTAAAAAATAAACTTCTTTAAAAAAAAAAAAAAAAAGAAAAAATCTTTATCTAAATTGACTGTTTAGTGAGTTAAAAACAAAATGATTTGTAAGAAAACAATCACATTACACAATCAATTTTTAAGTCAAATTCATTGTATATACAGTTTGCTGTTCTCGCGGTTGACGTAACTAGCACTGATGACTTCTACTAGACTAACTCTAACTACAAGGTTATACTTAAAACTAAGCTAAGCAATTAAATCATTTGGCCAATATTACAACAACATCAATAATTAATTTAATAATTATTTAATTAATTTAATTTTTATTTTAAACCTTCATATCTATGTAATTTATCATTAATTTTACTCTTAGATTATAGTAAAATAGAAAAAAAATATCAGATAATAAAATTAATTTAATAAGAAAAGTTAGAAGTTGAGAGCGCAGTGTGACACATAAATCAGTCGCTCATTGTCATTTTTTTTTTTTGGTTAAATGGGAAAATTACACTCTGCTCATTGTTGGCTAAATCGAAATGACTATAACCTATCTTTTAAATATTTTTTTCTAAATACTACGTACAATCTTCTAAATGAGAACATTTTTAAACTTATAAAATAAATATGCTTAAAAAATAACCTAAATATCGAACATACATTTTAAATTTTAAGACCAAAGATATTAAGATATTACTGAGTTAATATTGTAGCTCACAGGAATAAAATATTAATTATCCTATATTTAAAGTAATTACTTTAAAAAGTTGTCATATTGTTCTAAACTGAACAAGAGCTCAAGTTAATAGATGAGTCCGTGGGTGACGAACTTTGTGTGTCCAATATACTTGCCCGTCTTGTTAGTTTAAATAGGGATGTCAGTATATTGCATCGTATTAATTCAACAGATATATTTTATTAATAGTAAATATTTGTTATATTAAAACAGTAGGCAAAATGGACATCAACTATAATTTACAAAGTGGTTCAAAATGATTTCGTAAACATCAATAAATAAAATAAATTACAAGGAGATCCTTCTAATTTGCATGAGCGTTGAAGTGAAACTTCTTAAAAGTCGTTATGATTTCAAACTCGATGACACGAAAATGCATCACGAAAAGAGACATACAATAAAAATAAATTGTTTAATTTTATTTTATTATGAATTGCACCCACTCTTTTCTCAAAAATCTTTCGCCTAACGAGTTTGACATAAAGTTTAAAGGCATAATAATATTTTGGCTTTTTTTTTTAGAGGTAAATACATCGTCTATGCTGTGTAAACAAAATTAAGCTTTTGTTCTAACTTTGAATATCATAAGGTTATAACGCATTATGTACCAGTGTACACAGGCACAAGGAACATTACCTCTTTGGTCCCAAGATGGAGCATTGGCGATGTAAGGAAGGTTAAAATTTCTTACGGCGCCAATATCTCTATTACGAGATGTGGTGACCATTTAGTAATAAAAAAAAAATTATAAGATTTTTTAAGCTAATTTGATGGCAATGTTTTCTATGTAACGTTCGAACACTTTCTAACGCAAGGTAGTTTCACTTCTGTTTGGTGTCTGGTATTTTTTTCCCATAGCGTCGACAACCCTGCGCCGAACCCACGCAGATCACGAAGTTCCCATCGGTTTGCGCAATCTGACAACTCCATTAGATGTTAAAGTTTTAACGATACATTTTCGACAAGAGACGAATGCACCCGTATCATGCACATTAAAACGATCAAACTACTTTGTAAGGCGCCTAATGAACATCTTAAGTGTTTTATTAAGTGCCGATCGCGGTTATTTTTATGTTATTCGCCCTTGGTACATATTTTACACACATATTACTGTTATCTTTATTGCCTGTTCTAAATTACTTGTCGTGTTCCTCAGCATTATCCTTACGCATGCGACATTCTCACATTACATTTTAATATTTATATCCACAACGAGTGACCTTTTATTGCGACAATCCATTTGCCTGGATGTACTGCTTAAGAAACTTTTTATTCTTAAGATTTTAAATTTAGAAAAGATTATTCTTATTCAAGCCAGCCTTACTGAGTTGATTGATTTGAATCTTTGCCATTTAATCTGATCACAGTGCTTTCTAGTGAGCTAAATGTTATCGTAATTTCTTGTGGTCTTATAAAGTCTCATGTTGATTTAACTGTATTTAAATTTCGAAATGGGTCAGTGTGACAGCTTTTGTCGTTATTAAGAAGAACGTTCATATTTTTTCTAAAACAATCTCAAAACAAAGAGTACTTATATATTCTGTCTGAGTAGTATTGAATCTCTTAATTGTTTTAATATAATTTGACAAAACTTTTGTGTATAAAAAATGTGATCTGTATGGGACAAGCAACAATAAAGTGGGCAGTACTAAAATATTTTCCGAATTCAAATGTATGTATATCAGTTGCCATGACAATCAGGTATACCGTATGTTTCAACTTCAATGGTAATCGGTCAAAGTAAAAGTATTTTAATCTCGAATAGATGTTTAACGTCCATTTATAGATGTATAGAAAACTGAAATCTCATACGAAAGTAAGATATTCAAACATGTCTGAAATAATTGGATTTACTTTGACCATGACCCTTCTGTAATTGAAAACGGAATACTTAGAATTTTGATAAGTAGAAAAGCAATCAAGCGAGATGCAATCTCGCTGCGAAGTTTATCGAAATCCTTACTATGATCAAGTATTACACTCGAATATTTAAGATTTTCATCCTGTATTTGCGTGTCAAAAAATACATTAATATAATTTTATACTTCTACTTAAATTATTTACTTCACCTTAACTTTAAGCTTTTATAAATATAAATTAATAAAATTAAATACATATTATGCTAAACAAATAAATAGTATAACATTTATTATTTACAAGTAAATAACAGTTTTGTATATATTTTATATTTGACAATAGACAGTCAATATTAGTTAAAATAATTTATATTCTAGAAAGAAGAGATTATATTGTTTATGTTATGTGTAATATACAAATTTTTATAATAATAGAACAACTGTAGTTCATGTTCATGACATGGTAATACCATTCTTTGAAAAATAGCCGATACAGATAAAAATTTTGAAAACCTGACCATAGACAATAGTAACTTCTTTAAGATCTACTGTAGTTTTGAAATAAAACAATAACAAATGCCTTTAAGAATTATAAAAGCAAATCTTATCTCAAATATTTCTTCAATGAAATATTCATACGCTTATAACAACATTACGATCTTCACCTTATTTTTTTAATCCTTTTAAAGCGCGTGCTCTATGAATGGAGGTATAATTTCTGTTTACATTTACTCTCCAAGGAGTTTCGAGTGATCACAAAAAGTTTACCGTTTGAGCGTGTAAAAATATTTGTTGAACGCAAACACGCTTACTGTGGCCAGATTGTTTGATGCAAGACTTGTACAAACTGACGTGGGATCTTGTCTATGACTCGTATAAAAAAAATGAAAGAATACCTATTTATATATTTTTTAATAGTATATGGCATAGCAACAAAAAAAATTGCTCTGTGCAATTGAAAAATACTATCTTGTCTGTCGCCTTAATTATTTCATATAAAAAATGGATTATAATATTCGACCATGGTTCACCTACATATGTCGGAGCGTGATTTACCGTAGCCTTTAAATCTTCCTCTATATATGAGCTGTCTAACGCAAAAATATTATTTCAAGGTTTTCAAGAAAATGTTTTGGAGCTTATTCCACCACGCTGCTCTAATGCAGAATTTAATCCAAACATACATTTTTTTATGTTTTCCTTCACCGCCAAGCACGAAATAAATTATAAACACACATTAAGTATGTAAATAAAATATTAGTTAGGCTAGCTCGAGATTGAACCCCAAATCTGCGGTTTACATTCACACGCTCTAACCACTGGACCATTGTTGAAGCAATAACGCATTTATGCATTTTCTTACTAATATTAAAAAGGCGTAAGATTGAATGGACAAATGTTTGTCACTCTATCTCTCAATGGTTGAACGGATCTAAAGGAAATTTGACACAGAGATTGATTATAGTCTGAAATAGCACAAAGGCTACCTTTATCTCGCAAAATGTACCCTAAAACTGAACTCATATGCGGGCAAAGCCACGGACGGAAACAAGTTATTTATAAAAAAATTTACCTTCGAAACAGCAATTTCATAGTAAATTTCAAGTAACTGTTTATTCAATGTATCCGATTAAGTTGCGGGTACCCTCATGTCAGTAAAGCCATAAATTCACCGTAAACGACAACCATGTACCTAATATTGCCAATATAATATTATAGCTTTGTCAAACAACTACACAACACTTTCACTTCACAAAATACGGAGAAAATTTCATTCAGAATATGAAAATGTTACCTAAAGTATCTTTAGCTTTCCTATTTTCACTAATACATAATTGAAGCCAATGGCTGTGCCCTTTTATTTTTGTTCTCTTAAATTTCAAGCGCCATTTTATTTACATTATACAGATTTTTTTACTGCCTCGTTGGTTGTGTGGCTAGATTATAATACGTTGCAGAATCACGACCAGGGACGAGTTTTTTTATCAAAAAATTTCAGTAGCAAAAACGATTGTGCGTTAGGTTGCCCAGACACGAAGCAGTAGAGTTTAATGCTGATGAATCCGCTTAGCAGAGTGTTCTTATAAAATTACCTTCAGATTATAGTATAGCTCTCACTTAAAAATGATCTGAATATTTTTTATCAATAATAAAAATTAAAATACAAATTACAAAGGAATATCAAAACTTAAATATACCCAAGTATGCGCTTACAAACACTTTTGTGTCATTTTACAAGTTTAATATTAATAAAAAGCTACCACCAGTACAGAATACAGATTCTTCCGAGAACAATCGTCAGAAAACTCGCTCAAATAATGAAAAAATATCCACGTCATATACAATTGAACAAATAAAAATCTACCACAGAATTAATAATAATTACGTCAAATATTTAAATAGACTTTGTGTAGCGTGAACATTATTTATACTAATGTTATTAATGCGAAAGGAACTGTTGTCTATAAATTTGTTGTTGTTATTGTTGATGTTATCTGTTGTTTGTAAGTTTTTTGACAAAATTTTACATCACAAGTAGTCTGAAACCTGGCTAAGAACATAATTATAAATAATACGGGATTTATGCAAAAATAAATAAAGTAGTTATCACTTGTAATCACGTGTAATAATATGTAAAACCATATTATAAATTAAATCACAATATAGAAATATAAAAAATTAAATCTTACCAAAAAAGTTCCCGTCCTTCAAACTTTTGTCTCTCCATTTTAAGTCACTATTAACTTATGAATACTTTGAAAATTAAATTACTCGTGTTCATTTTAGTTACACTATTAAGCTACCTATTCTATATTACTTGCAATATATCATATGTAATTACTGTCATTATTTTTATTCACGTAACACCGCGTTTAATCATTTCAAACTTCATTTATTTCAACCACAATTGCTTTGACTTGCGTGTGCAGCTTATATCTGTAACGAAGAAAAATACGTTAAAGTTTTTCTTAGAAAAGGTCAAAATATTTTATTTCAATAGAATAAGAAATTATTAAATATTATAATTGTATAAATGACGACGTTAAAAAAAATCAAAATGGCGTCCTAAATAAAAACTTCTTAATTTTAATGTACATAATTTAATACACAATCCTTATAATTTTCGTCTGAAGAATATTCTTATAACATATCATACTATCTAAATTATATCTAAAAAATATGACAATAAGGACGATATGGCAGAAAGAAGTTTAATATTATGAAACTAAGAGTTTTTGTTTTGACTACAGATAATATATTATATTTGGTTGTAAGATATTAAAATAGACTGCACAAAAGGAGTATCTACGCATTTAAAAAATATTATATATTGCCGTGTGTTTCTCTTATACTATCTGTTATTTATATGTTGTGCAATCAAATATTTCAAATATATAAAATAACGGATAAATAATTAAAAAAAAACAAAGCACATACGTTTTGTATAGTTTATTATTTATAACAAACACACAAACTAAAACAACTAAGATACAATTTAATTTCAGCCGCTTGAATGTACGTAATAAGTTCAATGACCTAACACACTAAACACAATTTAATATCTCAACAACAATAAATTTACATAGACTCAATACCTTGTTAATTTAACCATAATAGTAGCTTTTCCACGACAAAAGCGTAGCTAAGAGTCATCCGAATAATGTTTGTTTTCGTGTCTTAGACATTATCAGCGAGTCAACAGCGCCGGTAAACATATTCTGTATAAAGTTAGGTGTATTACCAAACTATTACGACACCTCGCACTGTGTCACTGTGTTGAACTGGATAACTTATCAGATTAAATTTGGACATACTATAGAAGCGACGGCGTAAAGCGGATGTGAAAGATTGCAATTTGTCTTAACATATTTTTCAATGTAAAAAATGTTCTTGTATGAATAAAAAGTTTATTTATATACAAAATCAAACAACAAAGATTGATTTTGTATATAATTTGTTGTTTATTATGTAAATAATTATATATTTTTATTGTATTAATTTTAATCCTACATTAAACTAAGGCAAAAATGGAACGTCAGTTACGAATTAAGTTTTCAAATTAAATAATTTACAATATTTTCCAGAAAACAATTTAAAATTTAGCATTTAGTTACGGATTTTTTTAAATGATAAAAACTTTTAAGACCTCATCAAATAAATATTAACATAAAAGTATATTACGAATATTAAAGATTATTTTTTACTTATTAAAAACAAAAACTAAAAAGTATTAAAACAGTTACTATCTGATATGAATACAGCTACACCATTGTATCTTCAACGCAAAGGTAAACAAAGTTGAAGGGAAATAGGTCACCTCAGTATAAAACCAATGTTCTTTCATCTTCGTACTTTGTGTATTGTAAAGTTAGGGCCATACTGTTAAGAACACTTTGTATAACCGGATTCCTCGAAAATAATGGTAGCGCTTGAATGGTTGAAAATTTTTTGATTTTATTTTAATATCTTAAAATATATAGTCTACATTTTGTTATTTTATAATATATGGTCTACATTTTTTTTTATTTTCACTGTCTCTATTCGCTATCTGTCAAAAAATAGACCCACACTGTACATAGATTGTATAAATACATAAAACAAGTAGGGAATGCATCACAAATGTAAATGACTGTATGTACTAATACGGAACCTTCAATATACAATTGCACTCACACTTGACCAAAATTTGAAACTACATCTAGCCTGTGGAACCACTTCGAAATATTTGATACAAGAATATGAGTTTTGTAAAATAATGTTCGATATACATTTAAACATATGTATTATTATTATTAATAAAATAAATACAAAAACACAACACAATATATACCATGATATACAAACAAATATATTCATAAATATGTACATATAATTTATTTATTACGGAAATTGATATATAGTCAATATATTTTTCCATATTGTTGCAACATGAAGCTTAAAATATAATCCGTAAGAAAAGGAATAATTCATTTTTGTACCAAAAATGCTTACCTTAAAAGATTAATATGCAAAACATAAAAAAAAAACTGAAAAAACTCGCGACGCAAATTGTAAATCATGATAATTTCATTTTGAAATTCTCGGCTATGAGGCCCTATGGAACTATGGGGAACGCGCGCATAGGTATAGTGACTTTTGTCGACTGGACACCGGTCGCTCCCATGCCGGCTATGAGGGTTACTCCCATACAATAACTAAGTGAATTCCAGAGGACTATCTTGGAATTGCGCCCAAAGTTCATACTTTTAAACGTGGTCTAAGACCAAATGGATCGATAGATAATTTAAATTAAAAATATTTAAATATTTAACACCAGTAACTGCAATTGTCAAACGGAGCTGGATATTCGGTACTTTAATAATATCTTGCAGATAGTTTTAGCTTTATCAATGAATTTAAACAAATCTGATGTTAAAAAATCATTTGGTGCATAAGACTGTTGAAATACAATCACTCAATAGAAAATGAAATAGACATTTAACAGCGTGGTTAGTATTAGTTTATATTATAACTTCCAGGACCAATAGTAATTTAGATGTATTTAACTAACATTATTTTTTTTAATTTTTGTTTAAATTAATGTTTAAAAAACTTATAATATTAGTCTAATTTCGTTTTTAATACAATATATTATATTATAAATAATTTATTGTTATATATATTTTTTATTCATGTATTTCGTATAAGTATTAGTTTGTAGAATGTATGTGTCTATATTATTTCACAATCTAGCCGTTTTCCCTTTTAAGGTCTGTCTGTCTGGGTTCTCTGGAAGAAATCTAACTAGCCATAAGTCCCTTGTGCTACACCTTAGAACTAATTTCTAGTGTTGTACATACTATAAATTAATAAGTGACTTAATTTGTAGAAAATAGTGATATATTGGAATTCTTCTAAGAATATGCATTGTGAAATGTATTCTTAAAATGAAGTATAAATTGTAACTTGAATGAAGTATGGTTTTGATATTGCATAGGCATCAAACTCATGAACGTAAGCAGAATGTTGATCTAAATATATATTAATTATCATTTAGCGTTGAATCGTTTTTTAAAGAAATATTATTTAATTTTACATTTTTTTATTTCAACTTATCAATGAAAATATTATTAAACGAGAAAGTGATTCATTCTTCTAACCATTTTGAGTTCATTACTTAGTAAAGTATAAAAAATTTAACTCGAACAAAACAAAATAGTCTGTCATGCAATGTTTTATTATAATACTGATAGAGACGTTAAAAATTAATATCCCGGCAATAAAAACAGACAAATTGTTTAGCAATAAATACCTCGCGAATGAATGAGTAATTATAACGAATGAATCATTTAGTGGGGACGTAAAAATCGCATTCGTCATCCAATTGTTCCGTGAACGATAAACGTCGATGGCAATCAGTGTTTGTTACGTAGAATTTTAACCCTGTTTAATTTTACTGTTTAATAATACTCCTTTAGAGTACTTCCTCGTTCGTAAAATTTTTTATTAGATGTGTGTACATGTGTATATTAAATGTACTACAAAGTTGACTGAAGCTGCTATAAGTTGCTATGCCAAAAAAATATTTAGGCTTAACTTAACTTTAACTTTCTTCATTAAAAATACAGTTGATTCACACTGAAGACTTTAACTTAATGTCAGTTTAACAATTATATTATCATGGATATGCAATTATTTTGTTAAAATAAACTGTTTTTTTTTTTATTAATAGCTTTTAATTTACAACAAAACTGTCTACAGTCATTACTGTCACCAAAAAAGGAATTTCGTTTAAAAATGTAATGTAATAAAAAAAAAATATATATTTTAGATTACTCTGTTATAATACGCAATTTTATTAAAACAATCAGTGAATTATTATATTCAATCTTTTTCAATAAATTCAGTATTAAAAAAAAATTAAAACATCTTCACTTTTTAATGGTTACTGAAGAATTTAATCTAAAATGAAACTCATACATTTTTTTAATGTGATTGCATTCTAGCGCGCCTACTCATTAATTAAACATAATTAATCGTATCATTCATAAAATCGTTCAAAATTTAATTCGTTCCAAGATGTCACCAAAGTATAATACGCAATAAATACCAAAACAATACAGATACAAAGCGAGCATCGTTAAAAAAATAACTGTTTCAAAGTTAACGATTTCCTTTTAAAATACAAAACTAATTCAATTCATTCAGACCGAATTCCCGAATCGCATTTAAAGTAGGCACGTCTACTTTCACCATCAGTATAGGTGGTCTAAAGCCATACTTTTTATTACTTAAGTACAAAGTTATTTGATAACATTTTATAGTTCATTGAAGTTTCTTTTGACTTTAAACCATTACGATAAAATTAGATAGTTATTACAAAGTACATAAAAATACTTTATTTTAAATAAATGAAACTCAGAACCTTCTACGTATGTAGGACATAACTGTATATTCTTATGTGACCTATATTGCCACGCTTTCGGAGTAAACCCGATTCGTATGCCGTGACGGCAAACGGCTTGACGGTCTCTTAAACCGCCCTTTCCTCTCACCGCAGTCTCCCTCAACACCCTTTAAAGGCTTGTTTTTAATTTCACCCGCGTACGTTTAGCAGATTGTATTCTAAATGTCAACAGAACACAATCGTGAAATATCAAAAAGTAATAAGCGGCATTTCATAATTAAAACATTTAAAGAGCTTAAAATCGATATAGCGCTTTACCAGTTGCCAAAATAAGTTTAATAGAGATACAGAGTAAACACATACGGTGTATAACATCCTCAATTGATCAAAAAACCCCTATAGTTCAAGACCAATGTTATTAAATTAGTATAGAATTACAATAAACAAATACTCACCATTTTATACAATATGTAATTATATTGATCTTTAAACTCCACACAAAAGGTGTATCTGGGTGGGTTCTACCCACTCATCTTTTATTCTAATGCCAAACATCAATACTCATAACAAATACAATATCATTACAATACATTACATCAATAACAAAAACAATACAATATGTATTGTTGTGTTCAGGTTGAAGAATAATTAAACGCGTTGTACATACATATATAAAGACAAGGGATGCGATGTACAACATTTTAGATCATTGGCTGCGCACTGGCGCGGTAAGAAGTAATAGGATACTTTTAGCAGTGCCAGTGATTACGAACGACGAACATCACTTAACATCAGATGGTATATCTGCCTTGTGTGCCTTATGTACAATAACAAAACTTTGTATTTTTACATATTATATTTAGAATTATACTATAAATATATTACACATGAATATCGAATACTCAATTAAACTATACAGCAAGGCTATACTTTTTTATACCGTATATATTAGAACATTAAAAAAAAATGATGTATGTAATTATGAGGTCAAAAATATGATCCATAATTTTAAATCAATCATCAAATACCATCATAAATCACGTTAAGCGCGACTAATGAGGACTTCAGATACAAATAATTAAAGAGAAAGTCGTCCTTAGTCCTACGTATTTGTTGTTTTAATTAAAAGTCAAGTACATACTTGTAATCTTACGTGTGACAGCCGAGTACACAGAATAGTGAAATTAATTAAAAAAAATAAACGAATCGTTTGTGTTTTGTTTTATTTCACACGTTTTAGTGACACAGTAAAACGACGACGAATAAGGCGAACAACCCAACCGTGGATTTTACAGAAGGTCGCGAACAAATCCTGTTTGATAATTATATTCACGTGATCAATGATGTAGAAAAACATCACGAAGAAGCCTGCCCGTGTCAGATAGAATTCTGCGACATGTTTAGCCTTTAGAGTATTTGGCGTTTACAATATGTTAGTTTACTTTTCAGAAATATGATAAATCTATTTTCAATTCTGTTATAAGTTTACAGTGTCAATATTTTATCGATATACTTGGTAGGGCTTTGTGCAAGCCCAGCGTCTGAGTAGGTACCTAGATAGGTACTGGATAGGTAAATGAGATATTCCACCGCCAAACGGTAATACTTGTTGTAGTCCAGTTCAAAGGATGAGTAAGCCAATGTAATTACAGGTACAAGGGGTTTAGTTTATTAGCACCCAAGGTTGGTGGCGTATTGGTGATGTAAGGAATGATTGATATTTCTTACCAATATCTATGGACACATATTATCAGTGAGGCTATTGCGGTTAGAGCATAGCAACTGTTTCTATCGAATATTTGTTGCGGATTGATATCAAATCAAATCAAAAAATTATAAATCACTATTAGGGACCTATGTAGTAGCATATTACTCCATAACACTGAATTATCGGCTGCAAAATTTACCCGTCCGCAACAAATATTTGATAGCAAAAGTTGCTATGGTCCAACCGTAATAGCTCCACAGATGATACATACGCCCGTCCGCCTACTTAATACATTAAAAATAGTAAAATTCGCTTAGCGATTAAAGTCGCAGGTTCGATCTCGACTGGCCTATTGATTGTACCCTAATTTAATTTACGCTTTAGTAATTCAAAGTAAGTAAATATCTAGGAAACGACAGACATTACAAGACCCATTATTTTGGTAGGTAATTTTTTGTGTTTATTGTCAGGTACGCTTACTGACATTTCTACCGGCGCAATGGCCAATACGGCGTAAACCGAATATGGCATTCTTATCGCGTATAGCCTCATAATAAAGAAAAATCAAATTCACCTCTGTACACTGCATGCTTAATATTGACACACACTGACTCACTCGACCCGTGGTAGTTTCATCGATAGATAATTTAAACTAAAATGGAACAAAAATGCCCTTAAAAATTAAAGCATCCAGGGTTCAACAACCTGGTTATGTCGTTCACATTCGTATAAAAAAATCCTAATTAACAATTATTATTTATTATGTTGTTAAATCCCATTTAATTTTTTATACAGAGGCCTATTTAGAGCACTAGGCAGCATTTGTAATGCCAATTAAGCGTGTGCATAACTTATGACTTTGACCTGAGTATTGTTTTTTGAATAATACTGAGTAATACTGAGTAATACTGAGTAATCCTGAGTACCCAAATATCCTACACAAAACCAATCTAATCAATCAAATACAATATGAAACAATTGTACGTTGGTTTTTATTCGATACGTACAGGATACGATAGTCTATTAAAAAGGGTTATTTCACAGAATTTTTATTATTTAAGCAACATAATTTATTTGCTTGATAAAGAGTTATAAGAGATAGAATTTGTTGTAAAGATTTCTATAGATACACAGTACATTACCATTAAATTTAGATATTACATAAATTCATTAATTAAATAATATGTCTTATCAATATTATACTTTCACTATAGTAGATAAGAGAGACTGATATTTTATTTAACATAACAAGACCATTTATGATTGCACTGATTCGCAAAGGTGAATTTATCTTATGAGGTAACTCCTTATTCTGGTAGGATATTTCTTGCGTCAACTAAAAATGCATCGTTGATTAAATTGTTATCCTTGTTTTACATATTATTTTTTTCCCATTATAAGAAAGTTAGATACCTTTTAAGTAGGTCAGTAAATCGAGACCGTGGCTGAGTTCAAAGGTAAGTGCCCTATCGTGCTAATCACGATAAATAAGTTGATAATAACTTGAACGGCTCATGCGAGCGAAGAATTGGTAGCTTGTTTGAATAAATTGTTACATGATCATAGAATATGTCAAAGCGACGGTTGTACTGAATACAAGTTAAAAATTTAGATTTAATGTTGTACAATTATAGTTTTTGTATAGACAAAGAATTAAATATTCTTTAAATAATCATACGTTGAGTGAAAGATTTTGTTTTCTTGTTACCGGTAGTTTTACTGAAGTGGCTCTCGTTAACGTTATATTACACGTGCGAAGCCGAAACAAGTAGCTAGTTGTATTATAATTATCTATATTTTTCAATCTTGCCTCATCCAGTATAAATTGTTACGTAGGACTTAGAAACCACATATCAGCAGCGAGTGCCTAAAGCTAATGACATACGTTCCTTTTCTTCGCGGTTTAGGTAAAAATAAAACCACAAGCGAACGTGTAGTCGCCATGCAATTTTGTCATGGATGGTGTCGTATTACTAAGGGCCACTTTCTAGCTCATAAACTCTAAGCTAACTAGAAATTACGGTCGGTATTTATTAGGAAAGCAATTTCGAAACTTACCATAGTATCCATAATTCTTACCAAAAGTTTAATTTATTAGTTACTAAATTTTTGGTCGCATTACCTAAAATTACTATTATTATTAGCTAGCCTTCCCATCATCATCGTCGTTGCACAAACATACATACATGTATATCATATATGACTATTGGCAGTTATATATAAATCGCGACAGAAAGATGTGTGTGCGTTTATAGCGAAGATGTTTTGGAAGTGAAATTAAAGTGGAGATAAGTAGTTAAGTTGTTGTTGTGTGCTATTTATTTTTCTTTAGTCTTTCTTCGATCTATATTACATATATAAAAGCGAAATACCACTCACTGATTAATCACGAAATCTCCGAACCTATCCCACCTACAAATTTGAAATTTGGTAGGTAGGTTCCTTATAGAGTGTAAACATCCGCTAATAGATTTTACGAAACTCCCTAAGGCGGTAAAACGGGGATTGGAAGCTTGTATTATATATGCGAAAGTCACTGTCTGTCAATCTGTCTATCTGTCTGTTGCTCTTTCACGGTCAATCCACTGAAACGAATTTGATGAAATTTGGAATTAAGTAAGCTTGAACTCCATGGGAGAACTTAAGCTATTTTTTATGCTTAACACCTGACCAATAACTCCTAAAGGCAAGCGAAGTTACGCATGACAACAAGTAGGCGACAAATATATCTATATCTATGAATTAAAGTTAGCTCCAAACACGTTTGTCAACGCTTGTTAACTTATTCAAACAAATGTTGCCACTTGATATAATTTAATCATTGTGATTGATCGCGATCGTCTGTCTGCTATTTAGAAATGATTGTGCATAGAAATAGACACTACTCAACCTATACAAGGCACAAATGGCGAGACTGACTGTGTGTTTTAAAAATAAAAATAAGTTACTCTTTACGTCATGAGACACATGTGCCAAAACAATTAGTTAATATCTCTTAAATTCCATTAAAAGGGGCAAAATAATAAATATTATAACATTTATATTTCACTACAAACTACCAGTATATGACTCATATAATAAGTAAGTCACGAATACACATATGTCAGCTATCTCTACAGACGTTTATTTCAATATTGCTACTGAAAAAAAAGTTTCATTTTTTTAAAAAGATTTTCAATGACATTATTGCTTAATACAGTACTTATTATAACTCTTAACAAAATATGTCTTCGTTATATAAGTAGGCATTCGTTAGGAATGCGGTGTAGGTGTGACTGACAAATAAAATCTTTAACAAAGTGTTACTTCATTAGGCTGTATGTAAATGGATCTTTGTCTATAATTACAAATATTTACGTAGAGCTTAAAACAAAATCAAACAGTCAATAATTTTGCAGTTATTTTGAAATGAAACATATTTTCTTTGATGACTACACTAATTTCCTCTAATAGACGTTTATAAAAAAATGATTCCGATTTAAAAAGTTTTTAAGTTTGTCTTTCTCCGTTCCATGTCCTATATTTTTTTATAAAATAATTTTTGCTCGCAATATACATTGATATTTTTACATTTAAACTTATGCGCATACTTACTGCACAACTTCGTTACCAAGTACTTTACAAATAGCAGACTCCTTGACTTGAATGAAATATTATTTATTTCATATTGCTATAACCGTTGTAAGTACTAAGTTGAATACAAAATATTAATTACTTTAAATTCTTAAATTAAAAGAGTAAATAATTGCTATCTTTTCCGATATCTTTCATATTTTTAAATTATCTAATGGCTTCAACTACTAACAAAAATATATTATATTACCGCTTTATATATATTTATATTTATAACCGCCCCGGCTCCGCACTTGTCTTGAATGTCTTACAACGTTCACAGTTTTTCAGTCATAAGACAACACAAACCGCTATGTCCCTGAGTTTTAAATCTATATCTTCGAAAATATTCATTTAAATTACATGCTTTAAAGGGCCATATTGATACACAAAGTATGTAAGGTTGCTTAATTGGATAAGGATTAATGCAATATTACTTAAAATCGCTTCGAAAATAAGCCATTTTTCTCTTAAAAAGTAAAGGATAAAATGGTTATTGTAGGTTATGCTCAGAATTTCATTTATCAATGAGTAGGAGAAGAATACTTCAGTATTTAAACCTTAAACAAAGAATGTGTTCAATTCTGAACACCACTGATTTTTTTCATGAGCTAATAATATTATAATCTCAATCTCAATCTTCTAATAAATAGATTTCTACAAGAAAATCGAAACTATTATAGCACTATACAGTACATTAATTATAAAACTTGTAGCACCTCCTGCAAGAGGAAATTGCAAACTATTACGGCCTTAACGATATTAGATAGGTCCGGTTCGGTTAAGTATTCATAAGTCCATTTATTACGGGCTCATTAGCCCATGTACAATCATCTCATAAGAGACAATCACTTGTGAAGCGCAATGAGTTTTGCAAGAGTATACTTAATGAAATTACTTATGTGTACATAACTCCTAAGTTCTACTTCACGATATTATAAGTATCAAGAAAACACGTATCTCCAGTAAAATTGTTCTACGATATCTCACACCCGAACAAGTTTCACCCACTGAGTTTTGACGTTCTTAATTCGTGTTCATTGCTAAAGGATATCGCTAGACGACTTTTATGTGTTCAAATAATTCTGCCACGTGTGCATCTTCCAACTCGAATCTAACCAGTGTATAATAAGTACACGCCACTTTTACGTTTTGCTTTGTTAGATAAATTTCAATACATTTTAAAAGCAGACCATTCATTTTGGCCGAAAATAAAAGTCGACAGCTTGACAATGTAAGGTGTCAATTACTTCAATTATAAAAACGATTTGTGCGAATCGAACCAATTCAAGGACAGAAACAAAAGAAAAATAATTGAAACGAACATTAAATAGATAGACCAGGCTACTTGATAGTTGACAGGTCAAGCGTCGACGATCGACCACTATTGGACATAATTATATAACAGTGAACACCCGTGATTTCAGAGGGTCAATGACACACACATTCTAAGGCAATAGAAATATATTCTAAAACACTAAACACTCGTCTATATTAATATTTAACTTTAAATAGAATTTTACAAACTGATCGTCGTGTACCATAAAATTCAAGATGTTTATGATGTTTATTGATTATTTAATCTACTATAATATTAACTTACAAAGCTGATATGACCTGTTCTTCTTAAAGTACTTAATGTCTAAATAACAAAAGACTGGGGATAATATTATAACTATTAGGTAACGATACATGCAGCTTAATGTAAATCTTCCTATCACGAAAGTGACAAGGCGTACCTTTGACACATTAATGATATTTAAAAAAAAAGAATAAATAAAAAAGTTTGAATATTGAAAATCTACATTATTACGTAACTATTTGTTGAGTTTAATTTGTTATCTTGAGAGTTTAAAAGCATCTTAGAACATAATAGTATCAGACGACGTGATGTCACTTCCTCCACAACAATTCTAGGAATTTCTTACGTAACCGTCATAAATTTTCTTCCATTTTCATGATACCTATCTTAGTACAGTGTACATTTTTAAGCAAATCATTATTGTTTTGTATAAGAAATTTTGATTGTAATTCAGAATAATTAAAGATCAATTTCCTTTGTACGTTTTTAAGCATGTTAAGAAATAAGATCAGTAATGCTTTAAGCGAGAATGAAGACATCTTTAGTGGTTTAGTTATCATTATTTATGAAAAAGTTCTACTTCGAGGCCAAGCAATTAGCTAATTTATAGGTATGGCTTTTAAAGGTTTCTCACGTACTGAATAGTTGTACACATTAAATCTCGTCTCAGACTCTTTACAATTCTAGTGCAGTTGCTTGACCTGTTTCTGCACCAAATGTTCGACTATACTTATAAACTACATCTTAGTCTTTACCAATTAAAACTAAGACATTCTGTATTGAGGATTTACACCGGTATGTTTATATATATTTTAGGAATAATTGATTAATTAATATATAATACTAATGAACAAGCAAAACTTACAATCGTGTATCGACAGTTTAAAGCACTTTGATTTCAAAAAATCTACGTCCTATTCTACGTCTTCCGCGTCTTCTACGTTTGGTGTTTTATCGTCTTCATAATTTATAAGTAAAATCAATTACTACATACATATATGCTTGTTTTTTTAACATAATTCGAACAAACGTCCACACAGTTACGATTCTATTGTGATAGTTTGTGATTAACGCACGGCGTCGGCGCGTCGTCTACGCGGAGCTGCTGCGTTGCGGTTTTTAAATTTCACCAACAAGAATATTTAATTAGATGTAAGTATATATAATATCTCGATATAAATTTCTGAGTCTAATCTTACATTGCAACTTTACTTATTAATAAAAATCTATTCTAACATTAATCATAAAAAGGTACGTCGTAGTTATTATCAAAAATGTGATATGTTAATATTAATTATATCCGACACTTTTAATAAACTTATCAGTGTCAAGTGATAATTCCTTTCGGTCACTCGAGTTTACAAAAAAAAACCCAAAGCCTTATAAAGAACTATTCATAATGACGCGTGTTAATCAAACGAGTTGGGTTCATAATCTTTGACTTAATGTGTTATAAGAGTTATTTTTGTTTTTTTTTTGTACTAATAAATCTATTCAGGCAAACAGACTACTAAAATTAAAAAAAAAATACTATAAAAAGATTGATATTTAATTAGTTTTTTATTTACGTTTTACAGACGGAGGCTTGACCATAAACATATGTATCTGTTGGAGAGTGTCAATGTGACCTAAGATATAGCGCGATTATCTAGATTGCACTATGGTCTCTTCTTTTTGATTATATTATTTTATGCCAGATAGAATTAGATTTAACTTCCTGCAGTATCCATACACTAAGTGTTTCTAAAGCGGTAATTGACCCCCAGCCATATCTTAAACATTGTGACAAATTTATACTCTAAAAATACACAGGTGAGTTGAGAAAGACCTCAAAGGATGCTACCTTAATTATGAGAGTAGTTTTGTTTTCTTTTTTTAAAAAGTGGCCAGACATAGCCCACTTGATGGTAAAGGATCACCACTGCCATAGACATTGGAGTCGTAAAAAATTGAACCATTCCTTACATCGCTAATGCGCTACCAATCTTAGATACAAAGATGTTATCCCTCGTGCCTGTGATTACACTTGCTCACTCACCCTTTAAACCGGAATACAATAGTACGGAGTATTGCTATTTGCGAATGAATAAATTATGAGAGGGTGGTACCAGACCAGCCGAGTTTGAAAGTTAAAATTCTTGAAATAATGAATAGCTTTATTACAAAGATCTAAAATATTACACAATAAGTTATATTTTATTATAATGAAATAAGGTACAATACATGACATTAATTGAATACAGTAACTTTAAGTTTAAGTAGAAGCTAAGTTATTCTTACAAAAACATTCCTATGAAATCACATGTATATGAAGTAAAAACCATAAGCTGGCCTAATAGATAATTCAATTAGGACGGCACAAAAAGCTGCGCAGGCGCAGCGCGTAGATTTTATCAACGCATTGAGCTTTGCCGGTGGCCGATTGAACGTCGTCACGTCCGATTCGATTTACACATCACATAGGCTCATTGTGAACTAAAGACACGTATTTTAGAAAAGTTTAATCAATTAAGGGCAATCTTGCTGCTGTAATAAGACTAAGATATACAATAGGGACTCGTTAATGTGTATTCTGATTTATTTTGATACATTTGTTTGTGATTTTTTTATTACAACATTATATTAGACTATTTCGTGTCGCAAATAACCTTGTTCTATTCACTCACGAAAGCGCCCCCGAAACTGATAAGTAAAGGTAATCATATAATCTAATTAGATTTATTTTTTGCTGTCTCTACTTGCTGCTGCTCGTGTGTCTTACTCGTATAATAATCGTCTCACGCACACTAAGACATCTGGTAAGTACGAGCATCACTCAATACTAATAAACTTCGATAATTTAGCGTGTAGGGGCGTGCCCATATACAACAAAGTTGGAAATGCTTGACCGCTGAAAGCAATAAAGTGTATTATAAGACAAAAGCCAAGTAAACAACACGTGACAGCGAATTGGCGCGATATCATTGGTCGAGAGCTTCAAAAATCATCTGTGGATATCATTATAGATTTGAGAAGAAAATGCGTTTTAAACGTCGAAAAACTGTTATCGGAACTTTGGAAATAAAATTATAGTGGATTTAAATAGTTTAGTGGAATAGTGTTGTATTGTAAATAAAGATATTAGATTAGATTAGTCAAGAACTGATAGTAGTGACCATCTAAGGTTTGATCTTTAATCCTCCTTTAATTGGAATAAACTATACATTTTTGTATTTGTAATAAGAAGGCTAAAAGCACGTCAATTGGCGTTAATCTCAACCAAGGGATCTAAAATATTATCCCTTATACGAATAATTAGTCTGGATTACTCGCTCTTCCACCTAAAGACGTAAAATTATCAGACGGTATATTAACTGAGTGCCGAGTACTAAGACAGGCTCGCATAAAGCCCTACCATAAATAAAATTATACATTCAAAAGAATAAAATAAAAATTTAAATAAATAAGTTAAAACCTTAAAAAAAAAAGTAAATAAATAAGTTAAAAACTTTTTGTTTTAATTATAAATGTTATAACTGTATATAGACTCGTAAATGTATCTTATTAGGATTATTTCTTTGTCAAACACGATTACTATACACGATGTATCCGATTCCAGTCATAAAAATTTTACGACTAAGAAATTATTATTTCTGGATATATTATATAAAATTTTAACTAGAATAGGCTACGCTTTTAATATCGAGATATATTAAGTTATCTGTAACAGACGGATGGAATGTACTATAAAATGGTTTACGTTTTGTTGATGAAGCGCTTCAAAAGCGCTGAACCCCTTCACGAGTACGATTCAAGTGTTCACTATAAAAAATAGTTTTTCGAAAAAGTACCTGAAATAAAACATAATAATTGGTGAGGTTATTTTTTGTATATTTCATTGATTTTAGCTGAAATTACTTAGAAAACATTTTAATAATTAGTATTTACAAGCTTGTGACGTTTACAGCGCTTCCTCATCGCTTATTTGCTTCGGATAGTTTTATGTCCCGAAATCACTCAGGCTTCATATCAGTATGTAAATAAATTAAATTTTACTGCACAGCCAACGTTAATCAGTTGACAGGGATAGTGTAATCAAACTTGTATGGACATAACATAGAGTTGACAAAACAGTAAAATATTATTTAAATTGAACCTCTCTTTTTTCAAAATAAATTACTTTATTGATTTTAAAGTTTCGTATTAACAAAACGAACATTTCATGTTCGTTGATATGACTTATAACGTCATAAAGATAAATTGCATAATTTACTATTTATTCTGATAATTTCAGCGAACTTTGTTTCTACTTTTGTATTTTAAAGCTTGTAAACATTTCTTTTTGTTGCGTTTACTTTTATAATTTTGATAAAGAATTGTATATTTATACAATATCTAATTATAAAATTTGGGTGAAGTTTTTAAGAATAATACATATTTTAGGATCGATACTAATAATTTGATTAATATATAATTTACTAAATTTTATTTGTATTAACAACTCTATATTAATATTTCAATACATGACTCAAATGTCCATAATATTAAGTGGGTTGTGTGATACAGAGTAGCTCTCAATGCTAACACGATTAAACAGGCACGATCAAACGTTTGACGGACCGTAACACGACAGTAATAGTCGTGATTCTGCGCATCGTTTTAAAAATATATATATTCTATTAAACAATTGCGGCATTTTTTTATGTAAAACTAATTTCCTTCCACGTGTGAGAGGGGGTTAGGTTATGTGCTCTTCTGTAGCCCTGACAACGTGTGTGTAAAGTTTTATGATGATTGAGAAATCAAAGTGTGAAAGTATTAACAAATAATCTGACTGACTTTAGTATTTATAATATTTGGGCATAGTTATGAAATTAGAATTGATCTGATTGGATAAAATTTAAATTGAAATGACTTAAATATTTTCACTTCTGTCATTCGAAAGATTAGCGCGCAGGATTCATGCGAACTTTTTTTTTAATTTCAAAATTTTAAATATTCTTCTCGATATCATCCGTGATAGTGAAGCAACAAAATCGAAAACGAATGCCAACTCCAAAAGTAATGTGAAACGACGAGTCTTTTGTTAATACGTCAAAATAGCTGTCACTTTAAGTGACGTATTATATATCATAATTGGCGTATTAAAAAATTGTCAATTACTATGCTCTATTCCAATGAGAATTAGAAAGAACCAAAACAAACCGTACTTTTCAATATCAGAAGTGTTTTGTTGATAAGTCCGCTATATGATTTACTACAAACAGATCTTGACTAATATATCTTAATTTTTAATACAACAATATTTCACTTAACTATGTAAATCCACTTTAATTTTACTTCCAAAGTAACGAAAACAGTTTTGCCGACATTCAAAACGCCATTTTTTGATGAAAGAACAATTAAAATGGAGGCCTCACTAAGGCTGTTCGCTAAACGAATGGAGAATTAATAAATTTATACAGATAAAAAATATATTATTTTAGTTTTAACATACATTTTAGATATATATATTTTTTAATATATATTTATTTAATTGGTTATAAAAATATGAAATATTTTTAAAAAAATGTACAAAGTTACATTATGTTCGATAAAAATATTATTATTTTATATAGTAAGGTACAAATAAAAAATTTAAAAGAATTAATTGATTTTAAAGAAATAAAACAGTCACAAAATATATATCAGCTTTATGCAAAGCAACACTTAATTCATAGTTTTGAAAATAATATAAAAGTAAGATATTAGACTTCGATCTTTCGTATCATGTGCACGGTGACGATGCTGATTGAACATTACTTTTTCAGTTTGAAGATTAAGATAAGATGTTATTTTTTTAATTAAAATTTAATTTTTTTTCAAAAAAATGAATGCTGAGAAATTTATTTCAAGGTCTAAGTCGTTTTAGATATAAGATAAAGTAAGAGTTTCTTTGACAGATATATAAAATTTTATTTATTCAAAACCTTAGTATTATACAATACGTCATATGTCTTGGAAATGACACTTTATTATTGAAACAATGTTTATTTTTATTATTTATGTATTGATATTTGGGAATTACCACGATTCAAATCAAACTAACGACCTAATTTTTATTTAAGACTAAAAATACTGCTACCTAAAAATTTTAATATGTACCTTACCTGCAATTTATGTAAAATTAATTTGAAAAATAACATAAAATTACGTTAAGTCAATAAAATATATCGTTCCTTAGCATTCATTCAATAATTTTTTCCTCACTAGTATAACTCAAATGTCATGTCAATTCAAGGTCAAAGTTGTTTATTTACATTATTTCCTATTCCCATTGGAATACACTACCGGGAATTTGCATTCGCTTTTGGTTTTATTGCTTATGTTCCTTCACTATAGTATTTCGAGCCTCCATCTGCCTTTTGTTTTAAAATTTAAGCGTAACAGCATGGCCATATTAAAATAGGTAGCTCATCCCGTTATTGGTCTTTATGATGACAGGTGAAGTTAATAAATTTTAAAACAATATAAGTTTGTTAAATGATAGCCAGTTAAATCAAATAAAGTTACAAAAATTGTTTTATATTATAAATAATCTAGTCAAGATTAAATGAGCCATGTATAAGTGGATATTCTCAATGAACACTCGATCGAGCGGCCATTATGGATCGACCGATTAAACACTATGCGGTAGCGATTCCTCAGGTTATAAATAAAAACATCATCGACCGTTGATTACATATATAACCTCTTTTGTTATTAAAAGGACCACCAAGGATGACATTAAATGTAAGTAAATAATTGATTAAAAATTAATAAAGTATTAAAATATGTACCCATTAATATAGCGTATCAAATTAAATTCTAATAGTAAAATATATTTGTAAAAGTACTCGATAAAAGACTACATAGATGCTTCAAAAGCGTGGAGTAAGCAACTATACCATACTACTATAATAGTTTGTAAATGTCCCACTGATGGGCTAAAGCTTCATCTGCCATTAAGGAGAGTGTTTGGAGCTAATTCCACCACGCTGCTCAAATGCGATTGGTGAGACACGCCGGTTTCCTCACGATGTTTTCCTTCACCGCCGAGCACGAGATTAATAATAAACACAACTTAAACAAGCGACAAAGTTGATTAAGTTTCTTGCCGGTGCTTCTCACTGTAATCTACTATTCGAACCGAATCTTGAATCTACGATTCGACATCAAAAGATACCTATTAGAAATATTATATCAATCCGGCAATTGATTGTAGACACACTCTACGTGGATAATAGTTTGGATTTGAAATCTGGAGATATTAAATTAGATTGATATTTTTTTTATCAGCAAATAAATTATTATTTAATACGTATTGACGATGTCGCTTTTCCTTTTAAAGGAATTAAAATTAAAAAACCTTGATAACGATTTAAAAGTAAGTTTATTTGAATAACGACATTTGATTGATTGATTAAAATAGAAAAGAGATTCTATATTCACTTTATTAATCTTATATTTCAGATTTGTTCTTAACGATTTACGGAGAGTTTTAATAATCACATTTACATAATTGGCACAAGATTCAACCTGTTTCATAGAACACGTGGGCTAAATAATCCACTGACAACATTGCTTGCATCATTTATGAAGTAAATATTTAGTTTAGCAAAACTAAATGATTTAGGAGACTGTGAAGGCTCGTCGTATATCTTTAGAATAAGACATTTATTTGGCATGATCTGATGTTTTGTTGAACTTGTTAAAAGCCATATGCGGTTATATTTAAATAATTATTGTATTAATTTAAACAAATTTCATGAACGAAAATGTTTAAAAATATTATAAATACGATTTAAAAAATATCAAGATTATTTTAAATTAATTTAATTAGAAATATAATAAGGTATTAAATACTTGACTTAATTTATAATTCCAAATTTTCGTCAACACATATGTAGTTACCAAAAACACACTCACACTTCCGCAACCCACGCGACATTCCATACGTGACATAACACACACCAACGCATACCTGTCATTTAATAGATAAAATAGATTTCAAAGAAGACTATACTTAAAGATGCTTCAGTTTTATAGATTATTATTTTTAAATTTGCTTTTAAAAAGTATTATTATTTACTAGTTTCGTGACGCGGCTTCGCCCGCGGAGGTGCAGGTGTTGGACTTAATCTTTTCTGTCTGTAACCCTAAAATGTATGCCATTTTGTGGTAAACAGTCGAGTTGTTGAGACGCGAAATCGCTTTATACAAACATAAAAGGAAATTTATTTCCAATCTTGTATTATTTAATTAGCCGATGTCCCATATATAAAATTGAATCTTCTTTTGAGAGCAAATCCAAGTTATTGCTGTACTATTTTCACCTTAAACAGTTCAAAACGTTTAATTAAAAAAACAAGCGGAATAGTGTAACTCAATGCGATGTCACGGCTCGCCATTAGCGAGGTAGTATCGTGTTCGCTTCCTGATTTCACCGCATTCACTCGTTACAAGGAATTAATAAAGAATTGATGTGATATCATAACTATTTTATTTTAAATTAAAATCGCCGTAAAAGTTATATTTATGTTTGTTATGAAAAAATTATGAAAGTGAAAATGAAAACTACACGACGTAATCGCTCAAAATAGACAACTTCAGACCTTATATTATTTTGCAGTGTAATATTTAATGTTTAAATTGGGGAGTGAGTAGTTGTGCCTTGTGATTTAAAGGAAGAATTTTGTGTTTATCATAATAATAATATTTTTTTTTTTATTAAAAGTAGATTTACATATTGTAATTAATTATTAGCGAACAATTAAAAACTATTTTTAATTACGCCAAAAATTTACACTCGCCCTCGTCAACACTTAAAATGTGATGTAGTTTCTATTTATTGTTTATCAAAACAAATAGCTGTTGTATAGAATCAACAATTTATTTCAAACTCAATCGGATTAATCGTTTAAATACTATACAAGCAGAAGTCGGCAGAAGTTTTCCTGCCTGTGTATTAATAATTGTCTTAAACAATCGGTCAAACCGTATATAAGTTTAAGATCTTTTTTTTATGGTATCGGTAGGTGGACGAGCAAATGGGCCACCTGATGGTAAGTGGTCACCACCGCCCATAGACAATGGCGCTGTAAAAAATATTAACCATTCCCATTTCGCCACCAACCTTGGGAACTAAGATGTTATGTCCCTTGTGCCTGTAGTTACACTGGCTCACTCACCCATTAAATCGGAACACAATAATACTGAGTACTGCTGTTTGGCGGTAGAATATCTGATGAGTGGGTGGTACATACCCACACGGGCATGCACAAAGCCCTAACACCAAGTAAATGCTACAGTAACATCTAGCAGCAAATAACAACAAAGTAAAATCAATGATAAATATTAAATACTATGATATGTGCCAACTTACATGGTCATCAGTCAGACGGTGTCGAAGTAAATCAATCTCAAACACAAATAACAAAATACATTTTTAAATACATATATAATATCTGATATACCTATTTTCTATTACAGTTTCAACAAATTTAATACAAACAAAATTCAATTATAAAAATGTGTACTCGTAATTTATTACGGACGAAAACAATTAATAAGATGTACGTTGCACGACTTGTACGACTCATGAATATTTTGTACGATATGTAGACTAACAAATGGGCTAAGTTAATGATATAACATTTCACCACGCATTAACCATTCCTTATATTGTCAATGCATTGCCAACAATTGTACCTAATCGTACTTAGTAATTGCACACGTACGAAACCTGTATCATATGCCTTTTATTCTAAAAATATATCTTTCACGATGTATATTTGATTTTTTTAATCAATATTTAAAAACATATAGATAAACTAATACTTAAGTGTTTAAATATTTTATATCAGATTGTTAATCACTTAATAATTTACAAATAAAGTAATAAAATTAACGACATTTTTGAGACCGAAATGTAGAAAATATTTTCATTAGAAAATAAAATAAGTTTAACGTATTCTGTATAATTTATAATTTAATTTAATTCTAGATCTATTTACCCATGGACCAAACTTAACCCTAAATTATTATTATAAGCGTGCATTAGTATGAGAGAAAATATTGCTTACAATATGTCTTAGTGAGCGTGAGATGACTAAACTAAACTCATAAATTAAAAAGCGTGACTTATTTGAATGAATTAGTCTATAGTAAATGTCATTCGGGTTGATGTACAGATTCTAATATTACCCCAAACCCCCAAATCTGTTAAGGCGTTTAAAGGTAAGCTGATATCAAGAAAGTCAAACACATCAACCCTGAAAACATTGCAGACCTTCGTACAGTCGAGTAAATAGTACATTATGATATTCATTATATTTTATACCAAATGTGCCCTGAGGTTTTACTTGCGTTATATTTTAATTATATCCAAGTTATACATGATAAGTTCATTTATTATTTACCAGCCCATTATGCTATGTTGCTTGACATTTATGGCCATTCTTTATGGTTCGTAGCTTGCAGTTATAAAATCATAACCTTCCTCAATTAATAGACTATCCAACGCAAAGATAATTATTTAAATCGATCTAGTAGTTGAGATTATAACTTTTAATGACACAAACCTTTTAGCTTATTTATTTATAATAAAAACGTATTATTTATGTATAATATTTAATTAATAAATATATTATACGTAAAATGCAGGGAATTGTACACGTTGCGAATACATCTCACTTCACGCATGCTGTGTTTTCCTCTTTTGAATGTCAAATCAATAGTGGAAATAGACAGAAATCAGTATTAAGCTGAACACCATTTAAATGTCGTTTATACGAAGTACCATATATATATTATTTATTTCGACTCTGGTTTTCATTCCTTTCTTTGTAAACACAAATTGACTATATCTTCTTCAAGCTCTTCAATTACCAGTTTAAAATATACGTACATATTTATGTAATGTTTTAAATTGGTAACCAAAACTACTGTACATTATCATGACTAGCGTAGTCAAAAAATGGTTGTGTGATATCCAAATACCTAAACGAAAAGATAACTTTTATCATAATATAAATTCTAGACTTAGAAGTTTCAGACTTTCAACGTCAGTCTGTCTATATGTAACTATCATCGAAACCCATCTTAGACTAGTTTACAGTAATCCGTTGACTATGCAAATATCGCTCAGTTTGAAAGTAAGCTCGTGCACAGGTGATAGGAATCTTTATTGCCAGACCGACCCTTCTGTTTCCATTCAACCGTATAATTTTGTTGTATACTTTTTAAATACACGATGAAGTTTGTTTTAAACAATCTTTCATCTTTTCGTGGGATATTTCGATCGCTTTTAATATATACTACTGTAATAAAATAAGTAATAGAAATGAAATTCCCAATTGGGCTCTCAAGACAATGGGAACGACACTGTATACTGTAATACACATATTATATATTCATAGTACTGTATTAACTCATTAATTAAAAAATATATGAAATAAGGGTATTACGAACTGCTGACTATACTCCAATAAGGATCAATGCTTCGTAACCTATATTTATAATTGTATAGTAAAACACAGAGTAATATTATCGATAAAACAATAAACAACTTTATTTCCTAATACATATACAATTCGTATAATACCTTATCTTGTTGTTAAAAAAAAGTTTTTTTACGCAAAGATTTCCGCTATTCAGTCACCACAGTGATCATAACTTTAGGCGGAATAACCTGTTATCATGCACGTGGCGCGTATATTACAAACAGAGACGTGCAGTGATCCTAATGTACCGCATGGAAATTATAACCGAATTTGTGACGTTTTTTTTTTTAGTGACATCGACCCTAAATGAAAGTGAATTGATTCATATGATACTACATTGAATGCAAGTTTTACGTAAAGTTTTTGTTTTATTGCATTTTTACGTGAAAAACGTATCGATAAAATATATGTCTGTCTATACACATTCTATGTGCGAATTTCGTTACATTAAACATGTTATATAGTATTCCTGTTTATTAAATTATAATATTTCTATGAAGTTTAATAATATAGTATAGATTAATAAGTTTTAAAATTTTTTGTTCATTTTACTAATGCCAGTTTTGAATACTAGTTTTTATGTTCCCATGGTAGCAAGAACGCTTATTTAAAGGTTAAGATTCAATGAAATATATTTAAAAAAAATATATATATAATTATTATTATATTCTTCAATATATTTAGGCGATTATATTATGTAAATGTAAATAGTAGCAAATTTAACAAAAAAGAACACTTTGAACACCTCATTTATAACCAATATAAATATAATTATTGATTTAATATATCAAATTTATTTTAATAGCAACACAACCTTTATGAATTGTATTAAATGTCGATAATCACCATTCAAATTTAGAATGAATTCTCGTTAAGAATCACATAAAGCTTTCGCCGTGAACCTTTAAATATTTGAAAAAAATATATATTTGACTACTACTACTGGTAACATTATGTACATATAGTCAATACTAGTGAAGACTTAATAATTTATTTTTAATTACAATTCTAAAACAGCGTTGCAAATATGCCATTAACTAATATTAAGAGATTTTGATAATACATTTTTCTATTAATTTTAGTATTCTAATGGACGCTGGGAGCAAAATATGCAACCACTTTCAACGCAACATCATTAATAGCTTACCTTTTATAAAAAAAAAATATATGTATAAAAAAATAATACGAACTCACCAAAAAATTATAAATAACCTTCTTTGATTTCAGCACAACACAAAATAAAGTTAATAAACAAATCGATAACTATAGCGGTTGATATAAAAGTACCAGGCTATCATAAGTCAAAAGGAAACTGTAGGAGTTGTAACATTACCGAGCTCTTGAAAAAAGTGGCATTTCTCTATGACAGCGACGTGCAATGCGCCTACGCCCGACATCAACTGACGCGGTTCGGCTTTCCGTTAAAAGGGCTTGGTACTTCCAGAACTTATTACTACACTAGTGTGGAAAGTAAAAATGCAAGTAAAAGTTCGACCAATTATGATGGTGACTAAGCCGCGGTAACAGCCTGATTGAATGTTATCATTTTAACTTATTAGTGCCGACGCAACTTGTATTACGAGCCATTCAATGTAAAGAAATATATTATTAGAGAAGAGGCTAGTGACATTTTAAACTATTTAACAGTAATTTTAAATGCGCATTCAAATTATTGCGGTATTTTTGTGATCCAAATAAAAAATATAGAAACTCTCTTTAAGTTGTGTGAATCTAAAAGATTTTAATAAATTAGTTATTATTTTATAAGTTAAGTTTTTTGTGATATATAAGTAAAAAAGGTAAAGCAACACCTTTAAATAGAAGGGGAAGGTTTGGAGCTTAGACCACCACGCATTTAATGTGGATTAGCGGAAACACGTGACAGATTTTCATCCACATGCAGGTTTTCTTCACTGATTCCACGAGATGAATTAAAAACACAAATTAATCAAATAAAAATTCATTGATGCTCGAACGGGGTTTGAACTTATCGATCATGATTCCCGTCTGCTAGCCATTGAGACATCACGGCTGACACTGTATTAAATAGTAGATAAGTATTATTGTTTAAATATTACAAACAGGTGAACACAATGATCATCTTAAATGAACAAATAGAGTTTTTTAGAGGAAATAAACGACTACTCTTTTTGTCGTTTATTTTGAAATCCGATGAGACAATCCGAATCGAAGAGTCTTAAGTACAGACAGGTCTATTAAGAACTTACTCCATTTTTTAAATCCAATTAACATAATAACTTTGAGGACTTAATAATGAAATCAAATAATAAATAATTTATTTCATTAATATCGTTTTACTATAATAGTTTAGCTATTCTATTAAAAAAATTAACAAGAAACGAATATCGATCAGCTCGCACCACATAAAACACCGCAAGCGTATTTCTATCCTGTAATCAATATTATTCGTAATTTCTTAGTGATTTATTACAGCAATTTCAGCGCGATGACAGATGATTCCCCCGTCAAGCGTTCCCTAGGGAGCCTGCGATCCGTGGTTATTCATTCGACACGGACGAGGTTAGATCGGCCGTCAGATTGAACTTAGAATATGTAGTATACTAGTTAAATCTCTCCCATAAAAAATATTAGAACTTAGCTGTTCAACATTTTATTACTATTATATTTTATTAATATTCCATATTGAGATATATTTCATACATCAAATTATAATTTAAAATGTTATTTTTTTATTCAAATATAATTTGTTTCTCCATTAATTCTTGCGCTACTTTTTTTTATAAAAGTAATTAATTGCATAAAATTTATGACAAAGACAAAAGAAAAAGAAAGAAAAACAAATACAATCACTGTTGTTGGCTATGTATAAAATGAGTAAAATGTTTATTTTATGGGTATTTTTCAGTCATTAAAATTAAACTAACAACAAATAATTTTTACCGAGAGAAATATTTTTTTTTATAAAATTTGTAGGTGGACGGGAATTCTGGCCACCCGATGGTAAGGGGTCACCACTGCTCATAAATGTTGACGACGTAAGTAATTTTAACCATTTTTTTACATATTCAATGCACACCAACCCTGGGCTCAAAATGTTAGATCCTTTGCGCCTGAAGCGTACTAAAATAATTTACTCAGGATTTTTATTCACTGTTAAACATGAAATAAATATTTAAAAAAAGTATCACTTGAATTGAAAATTGACACTATTAATATTTCAATAATTAATATTATAATTACCTGATACATTATAAGTAACAACTAAGATATTGTGCCGCACTTAACATTGTTTATTAAACAGAATTTAATAGCTAATCTAATATCGATGTTTCGAGCCAACCTCGCTGACAGGACCACACATAGCGAGCTAGCCCACCGCAGGACCGGCCCTATAATCTTATTTCTTATTAAGACATTAGCTGCTACACAAATGCTATTTTAATGACAGTTACAAAGTCGGCATTATATAAAAACAACTCAGGTCTATTTACTTCAGCGCCAAATTGAAGAATGATAACGATTTTGAAGAATAGCGTGTACCACACATGTCATTATGTTGTTCAGTAAATTATGGAACTTAATTGAATTATGGCATAAGAAATTATTATTAATTAAATGTATTTTATCAATGATTTATTTTATTTTAACACATTGACAAAATTTTATTTTAGATTTATAATATTAACAATAAACAATTGAACCTAGATGGCCCAGTGGTTAGAACGCGTGCATCTTAACCGATGATTTCGAGTTCGAACTCAGGCAAGCACTACTGAATTTTCATGTGCTTAATTTGTGTCTATAATTCATCTCGTGCTCGGCGATGAAGGAAAACATCGTGAGGAAACCTGCATGTGTCGAATTTCAACGAAATTCTGCCACATGTGTATTCCACCAACCCGCATTGGAGCAGCGTGGTAGAATATGCTCTAAACCTTCTCCTTAAAGGGAGAGGAGGCCTTAGCTCAGCAGTGGGAAATTTACAGGCTGCTAATGTAATGTAAAAATATAAAATAAACAATTGTTAAAACAGATAAATAATAATACTGTTGTGTTTACAAATAAGTTATAACAGAAACAAATTATATCGTAGAGCACGAAAACGCCCGTCAACATGCGCGTGCGCAGTCTCGTAACTATAAATCTAATGATAATTATCGAATGCAGACGGTGCCGCATCGATTTATAATAACATGTATGCGAATGGAGTTAGACGTGAGCTCGCGTAACTTGACTTATTTTTATCTAACTAAAAGCAAGCATAATAATAAAAATAAGTTAACTATATTTGATATTATTTGTTCTTTATTTAACAAAAATATTTTTAACAATTAAAAATATTTTATGAAAAAACACATTGTTTTAATGAGAGAGCGAAATATTTGTTAAAGTAAAATAATTATAAATTAATTAAAATTACGCACAGTTATTTTTATTGTTATTAGAAGAATAAAAGTTATCATTTTTTTGTTTAAAAAACTTGATAACTGTTTTTATAAATGATTGAACTATTTTTTACTAATTTAATCTTTTACACAAACTCATTCTCTATAATCGACTCTACTTTCCTTGTTTAACAAAATTCATGTGAGGATGGATACGTTTATGACGCTATAAATCAGAATCAATAATCGACCATAATCGATATACGATGCCGATACCGACAATCGATTTATAATAATCGAGTTGGGGATTCTTATAGGTAAAAGAAATGACTGCGATCGATGTCTAGAAAAAACTATCTATGGGCTGTTATTAGTATGCCAAATATAACAATAATTTTAAAAAATTAAAAAATATTGATGCTATACAAAAAACAAATCTTACATTCTAATCGCGTAACGTTGAGTAGGCTACTTTTAATTCGTTATTTTAATAACTTTTTTAATATTAAAATAAAAGTTTTGTATTCCACGATATAACCATTTCTACTGACCATTTTGGTTTTTTTTTCTGGAAGTCAAAGACTTTATTACTGTTTTTTTTTTTTTAAATAAATTTATATATATATAAATAAAGATTTTAATTATACAAAATTTTAATCTATAATTAAATTCCACTTAGAATGCTCATTTTTTTGCTCTACGTAGAATTTAAAGATCTTAATCTTAACAAGAACGAGCGTTTAATACGGGTACCTTATCAAAATAATATAACAAAATAAAAAACTTCGTAAATGTAATATATTATACCCGAAGCGACCAATTTTAAGCCTTTCTTAACCTCTTGTTATCAAGTGTTAAGGTGACAAATAGGGTACGCCTCGGTAAGGCCTCGGGTAAAAGTTAATTAACGCCCTTATTAATTTGGAGGCTGACCGTACCTCCCTGACTTGCGGCGCCTTTCGAGTTATCTGGACCATACGTTCCAATAATTGTGCCCTTTTTTCAAAAAAGGTGAGTTATTCTCAAAGTATTCTTCGTATTAATTGATATTTTTTTATTGAAATAAATAAAAGTTTTATTCATTTCTTTTTTTTTCTATATTTTATAACTGTTGCCCTACGGATTCATCTGTTATATTTTTTGTTTATAATAATATCTACCTATTTCGTACATATGACGAGTACTTGCCCGCTGTTTGCCGTTCTCTGCTCTGGAGACTGGATCATATGATAAAGTTACATAGCTCATATCTTATCCCAATTTACAAAATTCCCGACACATATTCGCATTTAACTACACAAACAGTAATAAAATTAGTGAGACATAGACCTTTTTTTATATAATTTCATTAAAGCTTATAAACAGATAAATATTATGTAAAGAAGATACTATTGTACTGCTAGCGACATCTAGCGCCCAATAGCGGTGTCAAGTTCTTGGTACTAACTATAGATGGTGACACATTGCGTTTAAATAAAGTTATATCTAATATATTAAAAAATGTAATATCAAGATAACAGTACTTTAATTTATCTTGTATGTACTTAAATTTTATTAAAACACTTTTCAAAATAATTGCAAAAAATAAATACGATTACAAATTGTATTTATTTCTCTACACTAGTACATCTCCGTACCAAATCTACTAATAAATCAAAAATACTTGTAAAATATAAATAGCAACGACAATTACATTAAGCATACATTAACAAATAATTATGTCTAAGCTGATACCTAATACTCTTACAATGGAAATAAAACAGGATGATATTAACATCGAAGAATAATTATTTTAATTAGATTATACATAATGATAATATAATGATTACAAAGCGCATTTAATTTTTATCAATCCATAGTCCTCTCACCTTAATGTAATGATAGCGAACAAACACTTGACATACCCATGCGACAGAAGATGTGTTTTGTCATGTAAATGGGATAGGCGCCAAATCCTTTTCTTTTGTAATAAATATAAACTGAAAGATATTTACAAAATACTAACGTCAGTCCTAGTTAATCATTCTTATTATTCAATAGAATTAATTATCCAATTTTGTCACAAAAAACAATACAATTTCAGATATAAATAAACATTTGAAGCTCGTGTTTTTTTTTCTATTGAATTTTTTTTCTATTGATCTTATTGTTTTATGTTTTTGTACAATATCAATCCCTGATTCCTGAAATTATAATGAAGCCATACACATTTTTACATTTTACCTTAACTTTGAACTGCATTATATTGCCTGCAAAATTTAAATCCAAGACTAGCAACTTTACAACATCGAGGGTATGTTGTAAATTCCAAATAATTGGTAACCAAACAACCCAAAATCACAAAGTTTATCGCAATAAATCCAATCTTTATAAATCCGATTGAACATACAGAAGTTATTTTTTTTCTTATGGTAATTAACTATATATTGAAAAAAAGATATATCGATTTATGTTAGAGAGATAAATAATTTTTACTAATTAGGTCAGCCAACAAGAAATACACTGACATTCCATCACTTTATACCAGAATCGAATAAGTATAAGATAATCATTATCTTACTCATCTGATATCATAACATCACACAGTTTCTAATCTAAAAGCTGTCAATAATATTACGATAGCCAACCTGAAGATTTCATTCTATAACTTTATCACAACCAAGACACTATCTTAAGAATTCTTACTATAGTGTAGTGTTGATAGGGCTTGGGAAAAGTGTGGAATCCAAACGCAAACCGAAATAAGTCTGACGATCTTCTGGAAAAATGGATAAACCGTCAACCAGTCAGCAATCTGTTGAAAAGGTGGAAATGTTCGAAGTACGCGAGCATGTTCCTTATCAAGCGGAGGTGACGAGGGCCCCAGCTGCGTACGACCAGGAGAGTGGAGAAACCCATTACACCTCGTCCTGGTACTCCGCGTGGTCCTCTATCTGTCAGCTAATTAATTTAGTCCATCACATGCAAATAGCTATTGTGGTGTTCTGCTTGTGGCACTTCGCGTTAACGTCACAGCCTGACGGATCTATAACTAATTTACAACTGCACATCGTATTTGCTGGAACAGGCGTACGTATATTAATCTCATGAAATAATTCTAAGATATTTTTTGTTGTGATTTTTTTAAATTGTCCTAATTGTGATTTCATTGCTTTCGTATTATAGTTTTTGTTTTATGTAGGTACTTAATGTTTCTAAGGATTGACTTCCTGACCGATGACGATATTTTTAATAGCTAAATCTTTGATCAGTACCATTTAAAAAAAAGGAGATTTAAAATAACTTCAATATAATTTAAATATTTTATTATTTTTACAGTATCAACTATTTCTCGTGGAGTCTGTGTTGACGCTAAACAGACATAACTCATGGTCTTTCCAACTATCGAAAGATAGCAAGAGAATAATTCACGGATGCCTTCAATTAATTGGATCTGTTTTTGTCCTCGCTGGCACTTTTCTGGCACTGGCAGAGGTGAAGATGCAGATCAACACAGCCCACGGCATATGCGGTAAGATGACTCAAGACTCTTATCGAGACTATTGGGAAACTATTCATATCTCGAGATAAGTTGACAAGATTAAATGAAACTTTTGGGCGCTAAGAGATACAACTACGGAAAAATATATAAATAATGTAATTGCTTGCACTTTGTATGATAAAAATAGGTATCATTTTAACGAGCATTTAAATAACGTGAATTTTACGTTCAGTTAGTTACTGATCTTAGAATTTTACTTGAATTTTAGGTTCACTATCTTGCAAAACTGTTTTAATATGAATAGGAAACGTTATGATTATCTATGTATATAAAATAACAAGTCCTGACTGACTGATTCATCATCGCCGAGCGTAAACTATTAAAGTGAGGGCCTTGAAATTTGGTGAGCAGGATCTTTTTATTGAGTAGACACCCACTTAGAAAGGAATTTTGGAAATTAAACTCCTAAGGGAGTGAAATAAGGGTTAAAAGTTAGTATGGAAGTCCGTCATTTTTTAAGTTAGGAACATGAAACTTCATTTTTGAGATACTGATTAAAAATGAGTAGATACGTATTTAAGCGTTTCTGGATATTTTAGCCCTAAGGGGTGAAATAGGGGTAGCTGTTTCGTATATAGGTTAGTCTGGACGTCCGCCATTTTTGAAGTTAGAAACATGAAATATTATTTTTGGATTACTGATTAGAAAACAGTAGATATATATTTAAGTGTTTCTGCATATTCTAACCCTAAGGGGGTGAAATAAGGGTTAAAGTTAGTATGGAAGTCCGTAATTTTTTAAGGTAGAGACATGAAATTTTACTTTTGGGATACTGATTAAAAATTTGTATATACATATTTAAGCGTTTCTGGATATTCTACCTCTAAAGGGGTGAAATAACGGTTGAAAGTTAGTATGGAAGTCAGTCTTTTTTTAAGGTAGAAACTTGAAACTTTGTTTTTGGGATATTGACAAAAAATGAGTAGATAAGTATTTAAACGATTCTGGATATTCTACCCCTAATGGGATGAAATTAGAGTTGAATATTTGTATAGAAGTCCGTCCGAATTTTTAGGGGTTGACATTTCTTATGTAGGTTAGTCTGGAAATCCGTCATTTTTGAAGTTATAAGTTATTTTTAGGCTACTGATGAGAAATAAGTAGATATGTATTTAAGCGTTTCTGGATATTCTACCCCTTAGGGTTGAAAAAGGGGTTGAAATTTCTTATATAGGTTAGTTTTGAAGCCCGTCATTTTTTATGTTAGGAGTATGGTGCGCCAATAATGTAACTGATTAATTTAAGACCTCAAAAATTTTTCAACGGCACCAGACTAATATTAAGGGTTCTCTATCGTAATGTCATAGGTTACAGTTATCACTGTACTAAAGGAGAAATAGTGTATATTCCACGAATATCTAATATATATAATATACCATCAGAATACCCCTTTCATTTCAGAGAGTACAGTTCTCGCTTAAAGTATGCTTCACCATTACAATTAATAAAGCACAAGGTCAAATTTTTAGAATGGCCGCACTAGATAAATAAATAAATAAATAGCCTGCTCGAACTCTGTAAGTCAGTATCTAGCCCACGAAACTCGAACCACAAATGAGGTCTTATATTAACGTAATATTTTAAATTATTCTGTAATATAATTAATTTCCACGCGAGCAAAGCCGCGGGCAACAGCTAGTATACCTATATTTATTATTAAGATAATATGTGCTTAAGTATTTATATGAAAAGTATCAATGTTAAATCATTGCGTAGAACGCCAGAGTAAGACAGGTCTCGCAAGAAACTCGCCTGAACCCAAAAAGAATCGTTTAAAATTAAATACATTTGATTTGCCTCGTACTATTGATAATACAATTTAAGTTTCATAATATTATATTTATTTCCAATAAAAGGCTAAATATCGCTCTGGGCTCAAGGACAACTAAAGCCAGCCCAGTATATGTATTAATTACCTGTACACTACGTCCATTCCTGACTGACTATATTAGGTACTGGTACTAAAATTTTCTTTTTTTTTCAGGTGTCATCGCCTTAACCTTCACCCTTATAAGTTTCGTCTCCGGCATAATAGCATTATTCTCCTCAAAAGTTCGTTTAATGATCAAGAGTGGACCTATTAAAATCCTTCACATCGCTGTTGGTATGTTTGCTATATCCATGGGCCTTATAACTATGGTAATGGGCTTAAACATGGATTACTATAGCGCAACTCAAGGTGGATTATCGACTGCGTTAATAATACTTGTAGTTATTATTCTATTTTACGTCCTCATCCAGCCAATTGTGGACTTAATTTCGACCACCAGGAATACGATGTGACTAGTCAAAGTCGACGGTTCCACTGATGGGGACAGCAACGCGTAAGAGCATTTCAAAATATTTTTACATATACTATTATTATACTATTAATTATAATATAAAAATAATAATTTATTATTTAGTTTAAAGAAAAGTTATATTAGCCCATGAATGCGATATTGTTGAACAATGGCTTTATAGATTTATTTTAAGTCATCCAAAAGTAACCGGAGCTACGACTTATACTAATTACTACGTTACTTTACCGGTTCACCGATACCTAGCAAATTTACTTCCGTAGATTTGCTGCTACGTTTCTAATTTCAAAATACGAGATAAACTGTAACCGAAAACCAAGCAACTTAGGCCCTTAATCTGCAAGTTAAACTATACTTGGTCATGTCGGGTCCCCTAGGCATTGCACATTACGGGTTAAGAAGTCACATTTAAGAAGTTAGCTTCTTAATATTTTTTTCTTCCAATAACCAATTTTATTCATAATTACGAAGTGTTTTGTACATTACGATTATGCCATTATGCATTATGAATTTATAAACATATCTACCGTGGGGCTCCCAACCGATGCGTGACCTAGGGAGGCAATTGAACATTGCCGAATTGATAATGTAGCTCTGTTTCTATCCTACTATCCGAAGTTGCAATTAGTGACTGCTGGCTGTCGATTTCAGCTTTTCAGATCGAAGCCTGAAATCGAATAAAAGGCTGATTGCTTTTTACGCCCATTATATTTATTGTTGAAGTTTAAATCTTCATTTAATTTAAATACTAAAGTATTAAGCTATTTTAAGGGCTTTAATTTATTTTTTTATTCTTAGCGTAAATATACATACGATATATAATACTGATATAATAATAAAACCGAAGCTATTACGTTATAGTTATGCCTGGAAATGATAGATAGAGCAATATTTTTATGCGTAGGTGTTTCAATACTACGCATACAAAAATCTGGTTTGAAAGTATTTAGGTGCGCTTAATTCAATTAGTAATGAAATTTTTACTTTTAAATTTTGGACCAAATTTAACAACATAATTTTTAATTTAAACTTTAACGTACATTTTATATTCATCGGGTTTTAATTAGTAATAAACGAATATGAGCATTCCGAATTCGAAAAATCGCTATAATTTGCTAAATGTATTAATGACGAAACGACAGAAACAAAACAACTTTCAAATGTTATTAAAACGGGAAAAGTATCAGGGTGACTTATTACATTTTCATGAAACTAAAATTTAAACTTTTGTGAGGGTTGAGAAGCATGAGAGAAGAGAGGAGGGAGCAACTATCGCAGAATATACCATAGTCAGTCGCTCCTTCTTCAGCTTTGAGAGTAAATTCTTGTCATCTTAAACTAATATGCATTAGCTTCTCGTAGTATATACTGACAGAAGCTAATACGAATCCTGGCGAAAATGCTGAAAACCAAACAATACCAATAATCAGCCCATCTTTCATTTTAAATGAGCTCTTGTCCACGTCGAACGCAGCTACGTAGAAACACAAATGAAAAATATATGATTTCCCAAGTAATATGAACACCATATACCTACTTAACATCGATATTGGATATTTGTTTGTAAAAAAAATGGATCGCTTCGTGCAATTTCGATAAGTGGAATCGATACGACTCTGCTCCTGAGAGGGTTATCGCCATGTTCCATATTCCAGCTCCATCAAATCGTTTAGCTTTTAAGATTAGCGATAACATACATCAGAATTGACCAAATACTATTTTCTGAGTCGACCTTGTTCATATATCATAAAAACTTCCTACAAAATGTTAATGTGTTTTGTGATGGTGATGTATTGTAAACTGTATTTAAAATTGTTTTGTACTTGTATTGTTATTGTGGTATAATAATATTAAGTAGAATTAAGTCGCCTAATACATGTATGAGTGGTTTTTAATAAATATACTTTTAAAACAAATTATTGTTTAACTCATCACCCGCCCAATTTCTAAATTTACATTTATATTTTAGGCTGTCGTCTTAGCACCTACATTATACAATATACTGAAAAATATAAATATATTAGCGTAAATGTACTGCTATATTCACTCTTGAGTTATAAGGTCCACCTATCACTGGTTTAATAATCTGCACAGATGAAAAGAAATTTATATTGAGGTGGCACAAATGTTGCCACATTATTCCAAATTCAGTTAACATAAATCAACCTTTTTGTTTAAGCAATAACGGCATTGATTTTTTTTTTTTTTTTCTTAGTACTTTGTAGAAAAAATGGATCGGTAATAAGTATTAGTTAAAAATATAAAACGAATAAACTTAACCAAAACAGGAATTATTTGTTGACATACCTGTGTGCGACGTGCGTTTACTATCTAATAAATTTAATCCGCAATCATTGCTTAAGTTGAACGCACTCCAATCACTGAACCATCTCTCTAAATTGATACAGATTAAATATTTATGACCGTACAATATTATTGTAGTAAGGAAATTAATAACGTGTAGAATAAAAGTCAATTACTACTATCAATTCTGGCCATTAAGCATACATACAAATACTCTTTACACACGTACCTACAAAATTCCCTCATTATCTGTGATATTTTATATAGTTCGACATAGTTCCATTCCATTCTCCCAGCGCGGATTACAATAAAAAATGACATCTAGCATTTTATACTAAACCTTTTCACCCTTGAAAAAAATTTGAAACCATTCTCTATGAAACATTTAAAAACATAAATAATAAAAATGGAAGGCATGATAAGGCAAGAAAGTTAATCAAAACAATTATTGAACTCGGAACTATAGCTAAAGCTCCAACTTTGACAAACTTCTAAAATGAGCGATAAGTCCTATGCGTACTTTATATTTAAAAATGGTATTTTACAAACTGGAACAAAACAATACTAAGCATTGCTGCTTGGTAGTAGTCAAAGTATATGATTCAAATCTCTTCCAAATTAAGTAATGTAAAGTATAGGCACTTTTGGTGAATAATTTTATGTACAGAACCTCTTAGAGATAAAGTGATTTTCTTAGAGGTTATTAATTAATCAAAATTATTGATAACATATACATCTTATTTATAATCAATAGCAATGTTAATAACAATAACAGCTTTGCTGAAATAGTTATTTCTGATAAAACTTAAATTATTCTGTTAACAGTAGCTAGTGTTTTCAATATTTTATACAATTAACACTTTTTTACATTTGACAAACTATATGTATGTATAATAATAAACAATAAAACATATTATGAATTTTAGAATAATTTCATATGCTTGTGTGATAAAATGATAATAATTATTATTGCTTTTTGTTGATATTCTTAGATAAAAAAAAAAAAAAACAAAGAATTTTGTAAAATATTTAATGTGCAAATTAAAGAACCTTTAAACCTTTATATATTTTTACGATTTTGGTGGCTGCTTTTTGGCAGCCTCTGCTTCGGCTTCACTCTTTTCAAAGTCAGAAATTAATTTTTCAACCTCGGTGCTTGTTAATATTCTGATGATAGTCTTATTGTCCTTGCGTGTAAGTGTTGCCATTTCCACTGTTAAATAAATAAAATATTTTATGTAAGTATGTAATAAAATAATGTATTTAATTTTTACAGACAATTTTTATTCTATTAATGTGAATTGTATGATTAGCAAAATCATAATCCTTTTTGTTATTCCTCAATTTATTAAAAATAAAAATAAATGTAGTTATAAATTTACCTTTTTCTGGAGTGAGTTTAGTCATATCCAAAGTTTTGCTGAGAACTTTGACAGCCAATGCCTGTGCTTCAGCTAAAGTTGTTTCATTTTCCTTATATTCTTGCTTAAGACTTGACACTGCGGCCTGAAAATATATATAGCATAAATATAAAGTATGCAATATATTTACTTAAAATTAAAAACCATCCATGAAATGAATTATAACAAATAACAAAATATCAGAAATAGAATGAATTGTTTCAACCAAAAATTACTTGCTTTACTTAAAGCAGTGTATAATAATTTATGACTGTAATGAAAATGGATATGACAAAAATAAAAAATAAAATGGTTACATTATTAAAATGAGTTAAATTATATAGACGACAAATTAACCTTTATTTTCTGAAATGCTCATCAAAGTCAAAGAACTACTTTTCTAATTTGTAACTAAATAATAAATAATTAATTAACTTAATTATTTGATCAGCTGTTCAGAACCTGATAGTTAAACTATGAAAGTTTAAGCAAAGGTCCTTTTGCTATAATTAATAATCTGTTGTGTGAATTACTCACAGCACTATTGTTTCCGATGCATGTTGCCTTCCAACCTCCATAATTACCGCTGGGGTCTGACTGGTAAAGCTGGTAACCATAGTGCTTATCCCAGCCCATGTACAAAATTGACACACCAAACGGTCTCTTGCCTGAACAGAAACAAATTCAATTTTAAATAGAAGACATTGATGATTGATAGATTAATGCATGATAAATGATTTCTAGTTCCTGAAATCCTACAAGTCACTTGTATGTTGTCGGTGCCTTTGGTACAACTATCAATTATTTGATATTTACATTACGGAGTTCGATATGCATTTGGAAGATTAAAAAAAAATCTACTTTTGCTAAAAATACAGTAGACACAAGGTCTCGACACACAATATTCTACTATGTAATCAATTTCCTACATATTTTTGAATATCATTGAAATATAAAAATATAGCATTAATTTTAAAACAATATTGCCTGATATCTGAAAGGAGAGGTAGTTGCATTAATTATTTGTAAAATAGCAAATAAAAATAATTGCATTTAAAAAAAACATATCTTCATCCATTTAAAATAGTTGTTTCGTAATCACATTCATTAAAAATCAAATGTTATTAAAGTATAGTATAATATATAAAATTAATAAGATTAGAAAAGAATCTGCTTAAGAATAGAATTTAATTAGAATAAGTAGCAAGGCATTTTATTAATGATGCCTTTATACAAATTGAAAAACATAAAGTAAACAATAACTTTACCTCCGTACTGAGTGTAAGCCTGTTTAACATCACAAAGCCAAGACACTAACTGTTCACATGGAATAGATTCTCCATACTGCAGTAGATATCTCTGTGCTATCATTCTAAGCTCATTAGTTAATACATTCGCATCAGATGTAATACCAGCCACAGAGCAAACCATATCATCATTTAACTTATAAATTTTCTCTGAAAAGAACACTTCGTCAAGAAGTTTGTTGGTATTTCTTCGTTCAGCAGCTAGCAAGATTCCATCTGTGGCCAGAATTCCAAGGGATGTGCCAGCATGGCTGATGGCTTCCATGGCATATTCAACTTGATACAGTCTGCCTGGAAATGAAAAATTATTTACTTTAAGCATTGATATATAATAAAATAATAGCTGTGTAGGTTATATATTATAGATATTATATATAATATCTATAATATACATGAATAAGATAAAATTAAAATCTTGCATTGAGTAAATTTTGGAAAAAAATCCAGTCCATTTTAAATTAAGCATATTTAAAATGTTTCTTACCTTCCGGCGAAAAGATTGTTGTCCTGGTATCATAACGCCGAGCCTATAAAATAACAATAAAAAAGTGTTATTTCGCTGAATGACCAAGCAAGAACTCACCTTGTGATGAGTTATAATTTAATAGTTAAATGTTCAGCGCATTACATACAAAATCAAGAAATCTTACCATTTTTTAAAAAAGGAAGATCCTTAAATCACCAATTGTACTTAAAATATGTATTTTTTTTATAAAACTTAAATAACAGCTTCGCTTCGCCGGATTATGACACAAGGATGACATACGAATTTTCAATTGTAGTTGTTCGTTGCGTTCATTTTGACTTCAGAATCTTAAAAAAATATATATTATCATAGCTTAAAAAACAGTTTTAAGTTTTATTTCAAAATTAAGTTATTAAAATATTTACTATCATAAAAATATGTACGCTAATTTAAAAACAACCTGAAGGTAGATTCTATTTTTTTATCATAATTTAATTATTTATATATTTATAAATACTTTAAGGGTTTTCTAATAATATCTTGACTTTTTAGCAAAAATGGTAAACTGCCCTGTACCAACCCAGTCCACTTTAGACTAAGTATACCTCAATAGCTCTTTATATATGGGTTAATCGTTTTAATTTTTGATAGCTTTCCTAGTAACCATAAAATTTTACTAGAAAAGCTATCAAACGTGAAGCATTTATCAATTTACACAATTATTCGTTAATTAATCGTAATTCTAAGTAAGCTTTATGCGATTTACAACAAGTTTGTTAATAGTATAAAGCTTACTTAAAAATTATAAAATCCAATGTTTTACATTCAATTAAAATATAATTATATAATCGTATTAAACCTATATTTCATTATCTTATTTACTTGTTTATTATACAGAGTTATTTGTTTAAGTTATTTTTATTCATATTATTTGTTTCATAAGCAATTGTGAGGAATTTTTTCTACGCGATTTTTTTGTTTCTTTATTTAGATTGAGATGAATATATGCATTTATATGTAATACATGCAAAAATATATATAGCGCACAAAATGCCCGCGCAAATTGGCTCTAAAACATTATAGTATTAAGTTTCGGCAAAATGTCTAGTAATAACCTCCTTGTTTTATATTATTTTATAATTAATTTCATATGTCACTCTTAAGAACTATGTACCTTTAGTGTGTAGAATAAAACCATCTATAATATATACAAGGTTCTATCTTATTATAAGGTCATAATGTGTATTTTTTTCTATTAGTATTTCGTATAGTATTAGCAAAGTAATAACACACCGTTACTGGAGACATTAACAACACAAATTAAAGACAGCAATTTCGTTATATGTATGCAAATGTGCACCAATCACGAATGTAAAATAAAGAAAACATTAAATATATTATTATTATTTTTCCTAAATGTTTTATACTTTTATTATCTTCGTATATTTGACACTTGACAGTTGACAATCCGACAGTAAATAGTAAATGTTAATTGTTGACGAAGTCAGATTTTACTACAAATTTTATACAGCCATATTCAATTTTAGGAAATTTTGTGAGTGCAATTTTGAAAGAAAGTTTAAAAGATATGGCCGTAGAACAAGTTAAGATGAGTAGTCATACATTGCCAAAAAGATCGAGATTAGAAATGAATGTACGTCAACTACTAAATAAATGCGAATTAATTGCAAAAGAAGAACCGATAGATACAAATTGCAGGTTGAAACAGTATGTGAAGTCTCTGGATGCAATGATAAGTGAGCTCAAGATAGGTCCTGAGTAAGTTCATAAAAAAAAAAACTGCAGAAAAATAAAATTGTGGACTATTCCAAAAAATAAATTATTTTTATTTTTTCCACAGTAAGCCTCCTAAGGACTCTTTAGCTGAGTATATTAAGAGAGCAGCTTTCCTAAAAGGTTTGATTCAAACAGCGACTCTCAATACACCCATTGAAAAGGTAATTAAATATTTTTTTTATATAATTTATTATAATTATCAACAGCTATTTATGCTTAAATAATGTGAATATATTGTAGCTTGAAGCTGTACAACAGCTATCCCATGGTGCAGCTACGAATTCAGTTGATGGTTCAGCTCAGGAGATCCATCAAAAAACTGTTGCAAAGTATGGTGTTGAATTAAGATCTGAATTATTTGGACTAGGTAAGTTTTTCTTAATGTTTTATGTGTTTATATTTATAGAACAATAGTTTCAGTATTTGGGGTGAGGTGTTAAGAAGGTTACAGCTATTATTTCCTACCCCTGACAATCAATCTAAGTAAAATAAACTTTGACAAGCTAAGTAGTATCGACAAATTTGAAGCAAACTGACTCATTTTGGTCTTATAATATTAGTGTGGATAAGGAATCATCAACTAATTTCTATTAATTTTCATTCAAGATGATAGTGATGATACTTTGAGGCAACGTAACATTATTAAGGCTCCAAATTTCACAAGCAACAGTACTAGTCAAGAAGACATTGATTCCTTGCTTAAATACCACCAGAATATGCAAGAAAAAGTAGCAGAAAATATGGTCATGCTTACTAAAAGCTTGAAAGAACAATCTCAAATTGCTAGTACAATTATAAAAGGAGATACCGAGGTAAATTTATGTATAAGTTTATTTTTGTATAGATGTAAAATAAAATTTGTATAATTCATTATAGAGCTATAAATCAAAATCAAAATATTCTTTGTTCAACTAAGTCTTATTACAGTGTTGAATTTAATGTAAAGCTACCACTGTTCAAGTTATGTTCCTTTTAATGTATTGTACAACATTATATGTTGTAAAATCCATAATTTATTTTATTAATATGATTAAATCTGTAAATATACCTTTACTTTTTTTTTGTTGTAGGCACTAAAAAAATCATCAGATTTAACCGAGCGTAATCTAACATCTTTAAAAGTTGAATCAGAGAGATTACAGGAACACAGTCGTAGTGCTTGGAAATGTTGGCTCTGGCTGATGCTTGCTGTTGTCATGGCAATATTTATAAGTGAGTACATTTAAGATATTGACTTCAATATCATAATCATAATATATAGGGATTAGTATTGCACAACTGTAATGCTGATGACATCTAAAAATGATGTAAATCTCACGATTATCTTAACAGAATATGTAAATGTTAAAAATTTGCATAGTGGCATACTAATAATATTTTTTAATTTAGTTTATATATCCCAGCAAATGGGTTACTTGATGGTAAGTGGTCACTTACACTCATAAACATTGGACCATCACCATCCCATACATCTCCAAACACTGGCGATGGCGATCAGACCAACCTTATGAACGAAGATGTTATGCCCTTTTTTGCCTGTAGTTACACTGTTTAACTAATGTAGAATATGTGTAGGTAAATAATTCCTTTATAATTATCCTAATTATATATTTAATTTATTTAATTTGTTTCAGATATGGTGTTGTTCATGAAAGTTATGAAGAAGAGAAAATATGAAGTGTAATTCGAATACAATTGGTAGGTGATTTGTAAATAAATTATAAACTATTTATAATATATCCTTATCTAACTGTGCAATAGATTATGTATAACAATTGAATAATATTTTTCTTACATTATAAAACAGTGCATAATTATAATGTTTTACACAATTTCTGAACTATTATTTTTATAGGAATAAATTTTTTGCTATGCCTTTTAATCTTTTCGTGAAATATATTTCCAAAATCAAGCTTGTATTGTGTATATGAATGATTTTTGAAACTCACCAATTAATATTTATTAATCCTGCAAATAAAACGTTTTTATTTAAATTAGCTTTAAACGGTCTTGATGTAGTTATGTATAATAGGTACATATTAATAACATCAAATTACAGTGTGAAAACCTATATATATATATCGCAGCTACTTTAATTAGACTTGTAATACATTCCATATATCATGAATACATCTTCCGTACATAGAATTGGGTAAATTTCTTTAAAGTCCTATTTTAACACCGACACAGAAAACTTAGTCAACTAACAAAAACTAGTATGTAGCAATAAAATCTAGAGATAAAGCTTTTCGTGGATATACGTAGTGGCATTATTTGAGTTATATTAATTAACAAAAATGTAATATTTATGTATATAATACATACATATAAAAACGGCAACAAATTCACGTTTGTTGTATGGGAACCCCCTTAAATATTTATTTTATATTTTTTATTTAGTATTTGTTGTTATAACGATAACATAAATACATCATCTGTGTAAATTTCAACTGTTTAAATATCACGGTATCACAGCCTGGTGACAGACGGACGGACAGTGGTCTTAGGAAAGGGCCCGTTTTACCCTTTGGTTCAGTAACCAAAACCCAAAAAACTAAAAAAATAACCATGTAGCATTTCCTCTTCGTTTTACGAAATTTTAAAAACAATTATTTATTTCTATTATTTCGATAGAAATGAATAAGCAAAGTGCCCTATGTTTACGTAATTATTCGCTTTTAATTCCTAAGCTTTCTATTACAAGTTATTTTTTAATTTTTACTGCATAATCAATAATACAATAAGCTTGAACCCCAAAGAAGGAGACTTTTTTTACATAACACCCAACGAATAGCCGCTTAAACGCAGACAAAGCCACGAGCGCGGACTAGTTATTTATATTTCCTAGGAGAGAAAGACCAGGTGTATAACTTATACCTCTAATGTTACGAGTATAATAAAACTTCAAAGTTATTTTATATTTGTATTTATATTTTCTACTAGCAATTAATGTATACATAGTTCGCCTAGATATCTACGAATGTAGTCATTATTAATTACGTTATACCAAATCCAATATTGGTCCTTATGATTCACATTCCATTAATTCTATGATTTTTTTTTTTTAATATAAAGCATCTACTACACGGTTGAATCAACTAAGCATAGCGTTCTTTTAACTAACGTTAACGCTTATTTTTTTTTTAATAAATTCTAATTACCAGTTTAGAAAGAACCGTTTATATATATATATATATATATTGTTCTAGATTTTAGGCTAAATTACTAACGAGTTTGACGTACAGTTCGTAGAGCAAATCTGGCTGCATCTGTACAAACCCAATAAATCAGTTAGTGACAAATTAAATATATATTATGAAACATTCAAGTTAATTTATTTATACGTTATCATATATTTATGTTTAAGAAATATTTTGACCAATGAAGGAAAAAAATATACTGACCAAAAAAAAGTTTAGACTATAAACTCAGCACGTACTGTCAAGTTAATTAAATCTAGCAACGTTAAAATTACATATATTAAAATTTTGTAATGATTATAAAAATATACACATTTAAATTTATGACAATATATCATTTGTTTTGTATTTTATCTAACAAGAATTTTAAGAACTATATTAGGTTTTTTTATGTGCGTGATTTTATTGGCCCTACTTAATTTGATTGATAATCTGCAGCTACCTACATGGAAAGGTTTCTTTAGGCATAAAGCTAATACATAATTATAATTCAATAATTTTCTATATACCTATAAATACTTCATATATGGATTAAACTCGCCATCTATTAGTTTAAAAATAACAATTTTCGAATTTATAAATGCTTTGTTTGCAAAATAAGGTTTTAATATTTTTAAACTGGCAGGTTAACGTTATTTTTATAAATGATTGTATTTTTGATATTAAAATAAAACAAATTAAGTACATATCTAAGCTGTATTATTAAAATTTATAAGTACCATTTGTACTTCAGTCAGAGATTTACTAAAATTATAGTACTAACTGTTGTATAAATAAAAACGAAATTAATAGTTAATCATGAATACGTAATACAATTGATGATAATAATCACGATTGGCTCAAAATCTTTACGATTAATCGATTTTGAGTCAACCTCGATTACGAGTTAACCGCAATAAGAGATATATTGATCTGTCATTTCTAGGAATAAGCAATTCAGGTTTAACATCAAATAGCGGTTTTGTACTAAACGCAATTACCTTACAATCAAAGATGGCCGCTAGATAAATAAACATAGATTAATTATAACACCAAAGCCACGCCTTTTCTTAGAATATAATAATCATAACAATAGATCTCTTTACTCCTATGATAATAATTAAATCGTATTAACTTTCATAGTTTATAATATATCAATTATTAATAATTCAATACAATTATACACCATTAGAACATTATCATTCATTTAAAATTTTACGTATCATTATTAATATATTATTTATTTTGGTAAGTGTCTACATTGCGAATTTGATTCTCTTTTTAAAGCGGTAAATATATCTTAATAAACGACTACGTGATTTAAAATAATCTATTTTTTGTCATATACATCGGTTAATTCGAATTTCCATATCTTGTTTGGGCCTATTTCTGTGACGTAGAGATGAGACCCATTTCTCGTTACTGCTAAGGCATGAGGGTTTGTAAAGCCCTGAAAGAAAATTGTAATAATGTAAATCATATTATAAAGAACAGAGAATTTATAATTAATATGATATATATTTCAATAAAGATAAATCGAGTCTTATAGATGACAAACATAAACTGCCATTCGTGGCTTCTAAAATAATTTCTATGAATACCAAAGTAAAGTAAGTAATGTAACATAATTAGTATGAATATCAAAGTACTTACGGTACTGGGTTCCCAGGTATCTAAAATATTTCCGTACAAGGCATTCACGGTGAATCCTCTGATCGCAATGTTCTGTGAAGTCGGTCCATTAACAGCGTAAATCATGTCTCCGTGAGACGCGACAGCAAACACGCGTCCTAACGTCGGATCTTCAATAACAGTCGCCGGTTCCAACATTTTGATATAACTCTTCAAACCCGCTTTGGGGCAGACGATTCTCATATTCTCTCGATCTGCCACACATACTATATCCAATTGTTCCAATAATGTTACACTGTGAGGTACATTCAAGGTCAGTGTGTCTGAGAATGAAGGAATGGCGAACAGCAGTGTGCCAGCTGCATTAAACTTCAAAATCTGGTTGTTACAATATCCATCGGCAACGAATATCTCGCCTGTAGTTGCAACTGCCACTGATGTTGGCATGCAGAGCAAGACACGACGTCTATATGGATAGCCAGCTGTAAAGGCCTCACCGATTGTCAGTATTGGGTATTTGTGGTTATTTGGTGTAAACTGAAATACGAAAAGAAATTACGTGATAAACATAACGTTTGAATATTAAAACACGTCACTTTTTTTCAATCAGAAGGTAAATATTGATATTACCTTAAAAACTTGATGTTTCGCCACATCGGTGACCCAAACATTATCGTGATGGTCTACAGTTAAACCATGAGGCATGTAGAAGGCATAGGCTCCCCAGCTGTGTAGCACTGATCCTGTTTGGGGATCAAGTACTAATATGGTGTCTTCTATAATTGGTCCCTTATCGAGATTCTGATAAACATTTGATTCGTTGAAAGTACTGAAAAATATTGTACACCTTCATAAAAAAGAAAATATTGACAACAATTTTATATTTGGACGTTTTAACAATACAATATTTTATATATTTTATTGTTGATTAAAATGCGTGTTATGGTACCTTTCGTCCCACACTCTTTCGGCTCTGTGGAAAATTACTGGTTGTCCCAAGGAATTTATTGAGACGGCAGTTATTTGTCCTACATTCAGTGACTGTTGGGGCCAGTCCTTTACTTCCTGCGGTCGTAACACGATTTCGTCTTTTGGCTGTAATAAATTTTCGAATATATTCAAACATAAATTATTATTTGCCCGCTCGAAGGCTGTATAGGGATTATAATCCTTATTTATAATTTAATAAACTTACCGCATGAAGATCGAGATTTTTCAATATATTTTCTTCATTTCCAAAGCTAAAGTAATCGAAGTTATCTCTCACTGTTTCCGGTTCACATTGAATACCGTGAAAAGTTAGAAAGAACAATAAATACGACCACATTTTGCTGTAATCTTGTTATGATTTTGATATCTCCTATGAATTCGTTTACAGTGTACTGAGAGCGTATTGATTGTTGGTCCTCTACTTAAGTGCCTACAGCCAATACGCATGCGCTTTTGAGCAATGGATTTCCTGCTCGAAATAACCTTTTTGTAACATACATTTTCAAGGTCACTAACAAATTATTTAAACTAGGGACAGTATTTAAAAAAAAAGAACACATCTTAAAGATACGTTTATTTCAAGTAAATTCAACAATTTCAACAAAATTGGTCATACGAAAGAAACATCTCCGTTTGATTTGGAGACAAACAAGGCATCTTAAGGCTTAATACGAAAATAGAAGATGAAATTTAATTTCTTTCCCTACCGAATCAGTCTCAGGTATTCGTTGAACTTTGGCACATTTGGAAATATTATGCGGTTTTATTTTCCAAGGCGTTATTAGGTGGAGAAAAAATATTTTTGGAATAATCAAGTCATATTGAAACTGGCCATTCGATCATTGGCCTCTCCATTGGGAGTTTGGTTGGTCCCATATGTACCCGGTCTCAGTCATCGAGCAGACGGCGTTGTAATATCTGCCAGGGCTTCGGCAGTACGACCAGGATGGGCACTTGCAGCGGAACAGCCTTTGAAATTCCTCCTTGCATACCTCGTTCCACCAGCAGGTTCTCTGGAGAAAATTGTAATGTAAAATAAGTTTTTTTTTATTTTATATATGGCTTAAGATAATGTAGGATCGAATTTACGTATTTTTTACATAAATCTAATAATATCAAGTATTATTATTTTATCTACAATAAAAATAAACATAAAGAATAATAATCATCATGGAGAGTCTAAAATAAATTTATCATAACCTAAAACTTGGGTTCACCCTACGATATTTGGTTGAAAATACCATAATTATTAAACTACGATAATAAAATATTAACAATATTTACCTCAGTAATGTATCCCTTTATAGATTGATCAGAATAACTTCTTTTGCTAGTCGTAGCGGCCTCAAACATTGCGCTGAACACAAGTACATACGCGATCATTAAGTACATATTGAAAGTAAAAACCGACACATTTAACAACACTGAATTACCTTAAACAAGCTTTAAACAGACTTCAATTTAAACATAGCAGGGTTTTAGAGTTTAATCTTTTCCGTGAATTTATCATCTCACGCCCATGGAGCTTAAAGCTACGCTATGCGCGTGGGATTGAGATCAGACGGTTTATTTACCTATGCTATGTACGTATGTGATAGTCTGGGTAGAAACAGGACAAAAACGTGTCAAGGGGCTGTGTATACGACGCTAATTGGACTACCTTTATCACTTCTTCACAACTGGTTTATTACTAATTCGTTTTTAAAACGTGACGATATTTTCTATTTGAAATTTCGATTAATCTGTCTAATGTATATATTTTATTCTTTACTGAACTTAATGGTAAAGGTTTATTTTAAGATAATATATTTTGTAATAAAATAAACGATTTAAAATAATTCAAAAAATATATTTATTCGTCAATAACTAAAATAAATAGATTTACAATAAATTACAATCTAATTACTAGTAGGACTTTGACTATATAAACATAAAAATGCAAATATAATTAATTAACAATATTAACGTAAGTCTTACAATGTCTGGTATTAATATTATATTATAAATAAATTATTTAAATAAAACATAACGCAAATTCTCTCTTAATAATACAATTATTGTGACATTTTGTTTTCTACTAAGCATTATTCAATGGCACTTAGGTAAGATAAATATGGCATGTTAATTCACAAAAATCTATAAAAATATAAAGTTCGGTGACGTAGCCGCGGTACACGGCAGAGACGTCGCCGATCAACATAATGTTCAAGAAATAAACTCAATTAAAAAAAAAAAAATGTTCGCTTGGATAATATTTTACACATTTACAAAAAAACAAAAACTAATTATAAAATAGTAATTATAAACAGCTTGCGGTACGAAAATAAAAACATTGACTACGCCGGGGATACTTATCTTTTAATGTCATCGTCATTTTAAGTAAAAAAAAATATATTTTTATTATAAATTTGGGACAACGACAATTCTAAATTCAAATGTTTTATATTCTTTTTGACAATGACATCTAGTTTATTTATACGCTTTATATGTAACTAAAAATCTGTAATTTAAAAAAGTATAAAAGCAAAGAAGTCAATTTTACCCTACTTCTAATAGTACATTTGGATGTATGCAAATATGTAAATGTAATTCGGAATTGATTTCAATCGCTACCATACCGTACCGTACGTTACACTGATAAAAGCGTGTTATTAGTATGTTTTTTTTAATATTTTAATCTTTTATTAATCATAAAGCAGGTTGAGTAATTTAATTAACATAACATAACATAATCAGCCTGTAAATTTCCCACTGCTGGGCTAAGGCCTCCTCTCCCTTTTGAGGAGAATGTATGGAGCATATTCCACCACGCTGCTCCAATGCGGGTTGGTGGAATACACATGTGGCAGAATTTCGTTGAAATTAGACACATGCAGGTTTCCTCACGATGTTTTCCTTCACCGCCGAGCACGAGATGAATTATAAACACAAATTAAGCACATGAAAATTCAGTGGTGCCTGCCTGGGTTTGAACCCGAAAACATCGGTTAAGATGCACGCGTTCTAACCACTGGGCCATCTCGGCTCAATCTTAATTATATCACTTAAATTAAATAAACGAAAAATTTGTATAATAAACGATTGTATGCAATAAATTAATATCACACTCTTACGAATTTAACAAATGTTAGAAGATACTAAATTTGAATCAACTTTGGTTGAAAACTACTACTACTACATTTGGATTTTGGGATTAATGGCCGTGAGCCTTTGCATAAACTACATTGCTTTGAGTTCCATTTCGTTATTATCAATGCTTTCTTGTTCTTGCCGCCTGTGTAAGGTCTCTGCGTCTTTCCTGAAATGAATACAATTTTATAATTTGTATTTTAATAAGCAAATAAGAGTAGAATAAGCTCATAGTCTCCTTGAAAGTATTAGATGCCTTTGCCTCGTAGTGTGACATTTACAAAAGCTTGACTATATCTGATTCACTTATAAACAAATAATTAAAATCATCTCAGAGCAACATAATAATTATTAAAATCATGTGCAAAGCGGTTCTGTACTACCTACGTACCTTTTCAGAATTTAATGACCTTTGGTAAAAATCTTACGTAACTACTTATGAGACAAAATTATTTTGCGATTGATTGCACTTGTTATTCGACTTATCGTATTTAAGTATCGTATTTTTAAAAAAGCTACATAAAAACATTTTAAAGAATTTCATATAAAGTTTTTATTTTTACAATTGTTTTTAGCTTAGGTGTGGTAAAATTATCATGAAAGACAAGCTAAGCGAGGTTTTAATTCACAATCCGGTGCGCATACTCTCATAATCAAACGGGAAAGAGTTCAGACGCAGAGCCAACGGATTTACGTGCTTTTGGCTTGGTAAATACTGCCAACTTCTTACGATACGTGGCCAGCCACTAGACCAACATACAAACATCATTAACCATGAAGTTACAAAGTGAGGCAAAAAGTATCTCATAGTAGATCATACTTACGTATATTTATTAGATGCTTGAAATATGCTCTTGGGGCAGAGTCTATAATATGGCCAACATTCCCCTCCAGACTCTCCCGCACGCTGAGCTTCAACATATTCCGCCAACATGCTCGAGTACGGAGATTTGCTTGGACTAAAAAAAAATAATAATAATAAGTTTATAATGTAAAATTGATTAATATATTAGATTCCAGTGGGTTATAACATTTTTATAAAACTGCTTATCTACTACTAATTCAATTTTTCTTTAACAGACGTACAAATCGGCCACCTGACGGTAAGTGTTTCTTAGACCTTCGAAACGTCCCAAAAACCGATAAGATTTCATGTCCCCTGTGTTCTTATTACACTTACGAAAACTTTCTATTTTCTGCCTGTTATGTCAAATTTAACAAACATAATTGTCTATGAACTTAGCTTATTATTTATGACAAGGTAATTTATATTCGGAATTATGCCAGAAGGTTACATATGTAATATGTGAGTGTGATACATTACCTTCTAAAATTAAACTGATCAAACAAATTGTTCAATGAATGACTTGTAAATGACGTCGTGACTTACTTAAAGAATAGTTTCATTACTTCGCCGATGAAACCAAAGTTTGTGAGTGGATGGGCATTTATTTCGCATATCGCTCTCAAAAGGCATTCTTTTCCATCTAGACCGAAGTTAGCAATAAGATCCTCTGCAATTCCGTACATCAGGGCCCTGTGAATAAGAAAAATAAACATCACAATATACCTATACCTTATACTAAACTCTTACATTTATCTTGTGGTGTGTATTTACCTACATACGTAAAAAATCGTCCAGTCGGAGTTGGTCGGAAGGAATTGTTTGTCGTTAAATAATTAAAAATGTTTCTCTGTGACACTTTCCGAACTTTACTTTTATGTATTTATAAAATTATAAATATTTATAATGTATTTACATTACATAATTTATGTATTAACATAATTATTCATTTAAATTTTAATGGAATTATACTCGTCAGCTCTTATTAAATTATACCTAACTGGTATACCGTATTAATGGTAAACCGTTGTAGCTTACTACAGCTCAAGTTAATACTACATAATAAAAAACTTTAAATTATTCTAGAAAATACAAATAGCCGTAATACGATGTAAGAATGCTATTCATTCATAACACGTACTCATTACTATTTAGTGACCAAATAAATATTACGCAACAACCTTTCCGAAGGACGTGGAAGAAATATCGAACGGTTTTCCCCTACGTCCTCAGCACCATGTTGTGTATCGAATTCGTGATATCTTTATTGCTTAGTGAAAGTGAGAAATATTTTTATAGTCACATTATCGTATGTGCTATGTCATGTGTGAGGTCTTATGCTTTTTTAATTTTCATATCCTTTTTTGTTGTAGTGTTGTTCGTTATATTGATTGAAATTGAAATTATTCAATGACAAGCGTGTCATTGACGTAGAAGAATGCAACGAAATTGTTTTTTTTTTTATTCATGTACCTAGACAAATGGTCTCCTTGGTATGTGATCGTTCTGCCTAAAGACATTGAGACTGTAAAAAGTATAAACCGTACATTAATGGCGTCTATAATGATATATCACTGTGTGTCTCTAACAACATAGCGCATACACCATTCAAATTCAAATCGTTTATCAAGAATAACTGATAAAATTCGATCGCACATATCCAGACATCGAAAGCTTAATCACTTATCTTTGTATTAAATTTTATGTTTTACTGTCATGTTTTGCGCTATTTTGTAAATATGTAAATAATTCTTATAATATTTTTGTAACGATATAAATTTCTCTTTCAGAAGTCTATTTTACAAGTTCATTAGTGTCAACTTTACACTACAATACATTTGAGTCTCAAAATAACATGTCTATAGAATAATATGTTAGTACCTTTCGCCTCCGTGAAACCTATCAAGCACGAGTCTCTCTGCCTCCGGCGGTATCGCTTCTCGGGTAGACCGTTTACCTCTCCTCGTATCCAGATATTGTCCCACGTAATTTGCCATCACGGACGCTGCAGCGTTACCCATGGATCGTGCGAAAATTGGCGGCAAATCTCCATATGGATTCTCGTTGTCGGTAAGACCAAGTTTGTCGAAGTCAACTGCGAAAATAAATTTGCTTCTTAATATTTATTTTATTCTCTATTAATCAAAGAGCTGCATTTTTTTTTTCTTTGAATAGATCTATATTTTAAAGAACATGATGGTTATGCAATATAATTCTTTAAAAAAATACTGAATTAATTTACAAATCGGTGACAACGAATCGTTTATTATTACAATCACGTTCAAACCAATTACTTGCTACGTAAAAAAATAATGGACATTATATATTTTTTTGCAATATAGTTGGCAACTCTTTGATCGTTGTTTTTGTAGTTTGGCAATACCATTCAAATACTAAGCACTGTTATTATTAGGTACGTCTAAGAGGTCATAGCATTCATAAAATATAGCTAGAGGTAATGATTAAATAATGTCTAGTAAATATAGATAAAATCTACCGCTAATATAATCTACTGTGCTAGCTACATTACAATATTTTTAACTGAGTTATACAAATACCTACAAACGAAATATTACCAACATATTCAAACTTAAACATAATTACTTTTTTTTATTTGTATGAGGACAAGGAACAAATAAATTCGGTCACAACTGTTTATAGACATTGTAAGATCTAAATTAGTTATTATAAAGTTACATAGGTATATACAGTGTATTTTTCCTTCAAAATTATGAGAATATATTATATTTTTTGGTAAACTTCTATAAGCACCATGGAGATCTCAAGACACGTAGATTTTATAAAAAAAAGTACAATACAATATAATACAACAAACCTTAGATTTACGTGTTTCTTGCGATTTGCTAATAACTCAGCTATATTGCTCTACTAAGAGTTTATGATTAATATATCTTTATTTATAACACTATTACACTTAACTACATATTTCCATTTACTTTAATATTACTTCCAAAATTCCCATAACAGTATTGTCGACGTTCAAAACGCAATTTTTCGCAAATCCATAGTCAATGTCATAGATTGGTTGCGACCTTGATAAAAGCTCTCAATCAATTTGTTGTCAAATGTTTGCTGTTTAGTAAGTTACCTACGGAACCTATGTTTAAACAATTATATATAATGTAAATTATATCATTATCTTTTCCTCAAATCTGAAATTCTAAATTTAAAATAAATAAAATGATTTTATTGAATGTTATACTAAAAACTTTTTTGGATGTTTCTACCAATATGTTATGCATTTCTTTATAATTAATGACATAATTATATCAAACTACATGATTTAACTATTGTTAATACAAGTTTTTTCTACTTCCAACATAACTACTGCTCAATTTTTAATTTAAAATACTGACTTTTGCACTGCAGCTCATACATTATGGTACCTGTAAAATCGTTACACCATTTACGCTGTCATTTTAAATGTAAACACAATTAAAAGGAAGATTGTGTCATAAAAGGCGATTAAACATAAAAACTAAAAATAATTTCATTAAAAAGTATAAGTTGAAGTGTTGCTAGTATTAAAATCGTACACTTTGCCTAATAGAATATAAACATAGTTACATGTTAAAAAGGTTTTTTTTTGTGCATGAAAGCCATATTCTATGTCCATAATATAGGAACGAATTATAAAATACACAACGTATTCTCTAATCTCTTACATCATTTAAAAACGTCAGTAATTTTTATGAATAAAACATTTTAGATATATGTATATCGATTTTTGCACACTACAAAAGATAATTAATTATAAATGAAACTAAGTGATTTTTGTTACATATTGAATATATGTTGTAATGTTTTTTTACATATATTTGAATTTACCGATATTCGTGACATTCGCTTAGAGTAACCTTTGTCCTAAACTTTAAAGTATTTATTGTACTTACTTGAGAATGGAAAACTGACTGTCATATTAGAAAGGAATCCTTTTGGAGGATGCCTAACGAATGGCATTGATATAGAGGGTGTTATGGCCATCGTGGTCCCTGGTGGTAGTGCCAGTCGTCCATCATTGGTTATCCAAAGTATCCTTTTCTGTCGAGAGTGTGGAATGTTTTCTTTGGCGAGCTTATCCTGGCTTTCCAGTGACGCCATTGGCAAGAGCGCAGCAAGTGCTATACTAATCAATACGCGAGGAATTCTCTCCATTGCCAAACTGTCAAATAAAAAATGAATTAATCAAAGCGCATCAATTACATAAAAAGGAAAATGTACCAATTAAAATATTTAGAATTTGCACGGCCTTACTTATAAACTTTGTTGAGTAGACGTTTAGTTAAAGAACAATTTTGTCTCTTTTTGTCATCATTGATTTGTTGTACGAAAGAAGAAGACAATATTAATTATAATATATCCGTAAGTGCCTAAAACTTTTATTGTTTCGAAAAATCTATAAAACGTTGTGACTCATTAAAAGATAAATTAAATTGAATTTTATTATAAAAACTGATTTATGTCATAAATCATTACTTGTAACTTTATTATCTTTGACTTTAGGAATGTCAATCACAATAATCGAATATTCTATTTTGACTTTTATAAAATACTTGACTTACAACATTTATAATACATTTTAGTACAATATTACGGAGCTATTATGTCGCAAAATAAAAACCTAAGGATTATAGGTAATTATGAATGCGATACGAACATAGAAAATAATATTAAGAATATGGAAGTACTATTTAAAATTGATTTTAAATCGTTGTCACATTGGAAAGAAGTTATTGAAAAAATTAACGTTGCTCAGATTGAATATAAAGAAAAACTTTTAAAAGCAAAGAAACGTAAATATGAAATAATAAAAAAACTTTATATACAACATTATAGAGTTTCACCATTTGAATTAACACAAAAGCTTGCAAGAACGGCTAACTTGTGGAAGGAATTTTATAGCAATATAAAAAAAAATAAGGAATCTTCTAAGATAGAAGATTCAGTTCTGTCCTTGCATAATGTTACTGTTGATGGAGACGAAGAAATTGTTCCTGAAGAAATAGACAATAAATCAAACGATCACCCCAATTCGGAAGTGATACAATCAAAGGATCCTATTATTTTAAAGACAGAGGAAGAGCAAGATTCTAAGTCGAATAGCCCTCGTTTACTTCCAGCTAATATTTGCACGAACTCACATAAAATATTATCATCTATTGAGACTAGTTATATTGCTTTAACCTATAAAGAAAGTAAAAATGTTCACAAGGATTCTAAATCGGATACAACCAACGAGTACTTACCTAAGCAAACTAAATCAGTTAAATGCTACCCGGAAAAAATAATAATCTACGATAATTTAATGGAGGAACAATTTATCAAGTTTTCTTTAGTAAATTGTAGCACTCAATATGTATGTATACGATTTAAAACTGTTTCAGATGCGTCTTATTTTAAATTCTACAAAATACAGCCCGAGATTCCTTATAAATTGAACCCAGGGTTGAAAAAATGCTATAAATTAAATTTCACACTTCATGAAAATATTGAAGATAAAGAATTTTCAGTAATAATGTATTTCAGAATTAGAACTAAAACCGCTGAAGAAATTCTTCACATTCCAATCATTGGACAATATGAAAAAAGTAAATCTGTAAATATTACTGAAACTGTAAACATTCCTCAAGTTTATATGTGGCAAGTTAATGCTAAATGTGGATATCCAAAAGGAATTGTTCAAATTCAATTATATGGCAATATAGGATATGATTTATACATAAGGAAAAAGAACATAGATTTTATAAATGAATTTGAAGATTCACGTAGTATTGGATCGCATCATCTCACTCTTACTACGGAGAGTTTAATGCAAAAAATAACTGATGTTGATACTGATACACAAAAGAATGCGCTTTTGTCTTCTAAGGTTTTGGATGTAAACAATGAAAATGAAACAATAACATCTTTCGATGTCGTAACACTTGTGCTGAACGACATACTCAACCTTGTATACGAACCATTTATTTTTAATAAGACATATTATCGATTATTTCCCAAATCAATAAGAGGAGTTCTCGTCTACTTTACCAAAGCAAAGTATGTTGGTTACCACCATAGATATTACGAGTTTATATTTTGTGACTCAGATGATAAAAGTTTTACTAAAACGATCAAAATTTTTGCTGAAGTTCTACCACATCCTATTTTAATACATCCGGCTGTACTGGATATGTCACAATCACCTGTGATATTTGGCCAATGCCAAGATCATTTTACGATTATCAATACACACAAAGTTTTCCCTGTTACAATAACAATAAAAACCACTAATAAAATGGACAAAATATTTCAAATCATGCCCAGAGTTACAGCGATTCTTCCGAAATCAAATATAAAATTTAAAGTTATATTTTGTAAAGAAAATATAAATGTCGCAGAAATATATGATTTTATGGCGTACTTTACAATTAAGATAATTATTAATGGCGACAGTTCGATCTACAAAAATGTTCCTCCGTTTTATTATGAAATAGTAGCTCCATGTGCTAAAGAATTAATTCGAATTTACCAAAAACAAAATTTATTAAATGAACTATCAGAATAAAAATCCGTTAGAATCGTTCTAAATATTGAAGCTATTCATTACAAAATTATTATCTGAGTTCTAATTATTGACGTTTGATGCCAAAGTAATTTATTGTTACACTTTCAACGTGATAACATACTAATATAATATCATCATACTAACTTGAGTATACAATTAAAGTAAATGTATTTAATTAAGATAAACATAAAACAGGTATCTATTAAAAAAAATGGTCTAGTGACCTTAATATAATATACGCGCATAATTCAGGTGTCAATGACCATCTTCACGCTTGCAAAAACGAGCCATATTTTACTTTCTCGCGTCATAAAAATTGCATTAACAAGTGAAGTTACAAGGAATGCCGCAGAGGACGGCAAGGATTAAACCTGTTGACCAACTTATATGTGTTACGGGTCAACGAGATTGCCTGTACCCGCATAATATACCAGTTGAGATTGGCAGGTCACAAACCAGTTCTGAACAATTGAGTATAAATCTCAGATGCTTGATGTTGCGTTGACATGGATCGTCATAGATATTTCGCGGAAATATCCACGATATTATTACATATAATATTAGAAGACCTTAAGAAACATTTGTATGTGAAAATTCTGAAAATCGAACTAATATTTGAAATTGATTTCCATATTTTTTGAAATAATGCCGATTGATTTCCGAAAGTTGTCCATATTTGGTTGATAATTTAGAACGCTCAATTATTATAGATATACTAATTAAGACCAGTGGTCTACAAAATTTACAGAATCAAGTTTTTATTCCCACTGATTTTACTAAATTCTATTCGTTTAATATATTGTAAAACTATTTCAAATTCTGATGTCAAATGTTTGTAATAAATACTTAAAGCTATACTGCAGAATTTCAATAAAGTATTGTTAGCGAACATTTAGAAATCATAATATTTTAATGACAATGATCCCTGTAGGCCAAGTGTGACTTTCCTAACAACCGTTATTGTTTTTTGCATTGTTTCCCCAAAAACAATTGTAAAAACAGTCGTGAAATTCACGTTTAACAATCTTAAGTATAATTTACTCGTGAGAAAAGTAGGCGCGTGCTAAATGTTAGTCTTGGTGCGTGTGTCAAACAATTTCCTTGTAAAATTTATTCACTTTTACGCACTTGACCTTATTTTAAAAGGAACCGATATGAGGTGACTGACTTAGTAAAGGTAACAATGTATACTTATTTATTTTCAAAACCGTTGCGGATCTTGCCTCAATAGAATCTTTTCTATTTTATCTGCTGTCATGAAAGTTCTGAATAATTATTATACCTTTAACTGTTATACCTTTTGCAACAATTGTTCTGTCCGTAAAAGTATACAATAACATATAAATCCAAATCGATTTAAAAATTTTTAGGTCAGTTTTAGTTTGTTTATTCACATTTGATTAAATTTATATTTGAAGCGCTTGCATGTTTTTATTTCTTACTTTCCAGACTTTTTCTCTTCTGATCTTACCATCAAAATTTTAGTCTGCTGGTATTTTTCTTTATGTTTACGACATCTTCATTAGATTTTTTCTTATGTCACTTATTTTTCTTATAGATATGCAATTGGCTTTTATGTTCTATTTTTCTATCTATTATATCTTGAATATTTTTTTTTCATTGAATATTATAAGCAAAAAAAATTGTTTCTTCTAAATCTTGATAGTCGCTAAGTAGAAATTCTCAATAAGTCCCGTTGATTGGAAATAAAATAAATTCGTGGGAAGTATTTAAAAAAATCAATTAATTAAAATAAAACATTTTCTTACTAGATATAAAATAAAAATATAATTCACCCTAGTGTCTTTACTGTCAACTATTCACTAAGACGGTTAACACGATTTCAAAAACATTTATTTTCATTGAAACTGTAAACGGTATTGGAAAATTTCTAATCGACACCCTTATTCGTGTCGTAAACCTACTTGTTATTCTCGACATCATTCATACATATAAATACGTTATCGCGCCGAGATTGAAAATCGATAAAGGATCGATATTTTGGAGTGTAATCACGAATTATTTCGTATTCAACCCGAGTACTGCTTTCGCTGTGCAAAAATGAGAACTGTTGCCGATTTCAGAATTGATTTACGTGTTTTTAAAATTTATAGAGTGAAAAATCAAGTATATATTTTGGCGCGCCTTAGTGTAGGACCGATTCGTATGCCGTCGCGGCAAACGGCATGACGCTCTCTTATACCGCCAGTACTCTCAGCCGCAGCATCCTCGTCCTTATTATTTATTATTATAATAATATACTGTATCTTTAGTTCCTAAAGAGGTTATTTATTGATTTGAAATTCCTAGTACTTAATTAATCTTTTTTTTTCAATACTTTTTTTATGTATATTAGATTCTTATTTTTTTTATAAGAGCTTTTATGCCGTTTTCATGAGTTTTCATAAAAGGAATGTGAACCAAATATTTATCAGTTACTTAAACAAAAAATACTGTACAAAAGCTTTATAAAATGAATCTATTAAAAAATCCTAAATAAACAAAACTGATATTTGACAATTTAAAATACGATGATATTATATATTATAATCATTATATTATTTCGAATAAATTAAATTTTAAATCAAAATTTCCTATGAACATTGAAACGCAACGACAAAAATGACATTCCGCGCTGAGCGCTCACGAAGGGAAGACGAATATCTCATCGTCGCTTGCCACATAACACATGGCTATTTTATACTTGTACAGTCTCTCTGTACAGATGTAGCGCGTATAGCATGTTATGATCTGAAGTGTTTATGTATCCATATAAACTTTATCGTCTATAAAATAAAACATTTATATTGACAATACGTTTTAATCGACTTTAAAAATAGAAGGTTCTCAATAAAATTGTATTTTTTTCGTGATTTTTAATTCAGAACCTGGTACCATGTATTTATTGATTATCTTTAACTGCCACCTACATTAAATTAGAAAAAAAAAACCGTATTGTCTTTAATTTATTGCATTTATTTATAAACTCATGATTTAGTTGTAGAATTTGCGTATCATACAAAAACGACACGGTTCCGACGGTAAAATGTAATAAGTCAATCAAGTCAGTAATACTAAAGAAATCGTAAGCACCGTTAAATTTACAGTTGTTATGAGTGACAATCGATTTCAATATTTTAATTTTTTTTTTTTATATATTCACTGTGTATATCCAATATTATAATATATAATTATTTCAGTAATTTATTATGATCCGTATGTTATTTTATTTTCTACATAATTAAAAATAAAAAATCTAAACGGAATAAACAATGTAATATTATCATGATGCTTTACATCGGTTGGATTTACAATAGTAGTTGTGATTATACAAACATACGCAGTTACACACAGGCACAAGCTTAAAAATGTTAAAAAAAAATGACAAGCGACAATGGGAATAAGTGCTCTTAAAACTCTTGCTGTACCGGCTTTAAACTTTTAAATTCAGTTTTCCTTTGTCCATTTGGCTACAATACACCAAATCCAACGTTTTTTATGTATGTGTCGCAGTAGAATAACAAATGATGATACTTAAACAACTATATATATATATACAGTAGCATAATTTTCATCTTTCTTCGACGCTCCTCTAGCATACTAATTACTTTTTCTTTGTCGGTATTTCTTAAACTTTAACGATACATCTATAGATCCTACGTAATTTTTTACTAATTGGCTTGCTGTATTAATTTAGTCCAGCTAGACAGAATATATAACCAGTTGGAATCATTTGCGATTTTTGTATACCTTTGGTGAGTGTGATGTGTTGACGATTTTTTGTCACTTTGTAATCAAACTTGTTTGATTGATCACGGATCACACATGCGGGGCGTTACACATAAAACAATTAATGAATTAATTTTAGAAGGCACTAAATTTTACCAATTGTAATCCTGATGACGCGATTTACAGATAATCTTTTCTGAACAAACTGCTTTTTTATACCTAAACCGTACGACCGAAAACATTGGGATAAAGTCGCGGGCGAAAACTATTGTCTATTATATCAGTTTTTTGTATAAAATATTATGAAACGACAAAAATATAATATCTGGAATGCTCACAAAGCTAACAAAGAAAAGTTGCTTCAGTAGCGACGTCTGAGGAATAGAGCGAAAGATCTTGTCAACTGTCTGACTGACAGACAGTCGCTCTAGAGCCAGGTGTCAAAGGACGACAAAAATGCTTATGATAGTCTAAAGTGAAAACTAAAATCCTCTAGAAATATTTTGATCTGTACGGACCTAAGCCACTGAGGTAAAAATGGCTGACCACTGACATATTATCGATATGGCGATGTATAGCGGCAAAATTTAGATATCAGTGATTGCAGGGGTTAAGGTTCTTGACGCAAATACGTTACTTAACGAGAAGGTCCTGAAAGACATTTTGTCGTGTAAATTGCGTAAGTGAAGTATTAGCTTTACGCGATTGCTTCCACCTTAATAAACTGCACAACGATGCCCTCTAAACAGAACAAAACAATATTTAACTGACCCAAATAAAAATTAGATTTCCAGAAGTGCAATCGTGGGTCATTGTGGAGACTTACACGTGCAATTTCATCTGCCAAATGTGTTATTGTTTTCACTTGCGGTCTGTTTTATTGCTTTGCGAATATATTTTATAATACACAAGCTTCTCCCCGCGGTACTTCTCGTCTTGACTTGTAATTGTTAGCTTGTTTGTCAGAAATAATTGGAAGCAAAAAAAGTAACGTAACAGCTCCTAAATCGCTTTCTACTATCCCCTTCTAAAGCTATAGGAGAAATTAATTATTTGCTTCAGTACTGATTGGTGGATACACATGTGCCAAAATTGCATCAGAGAAATTAAGATTTCCTTAAAATGTTTTCCTTCACCGCTGACGTACAAACAAGTTAAATTATAAACAAAGATAAGTTAAATTATAAACATAAAAATTTTATGATCTAGGCTTTCTGTTATTACAACTTAAGTTCCTAACTTCTCATTGTTCAGTTTAACTTTTATGAGAGTTATTCGTTAAATCACAAAATTGCTAACTTCTTAATGATTTCAAATGAAAAATTTTTTGCTGTTAAGATACTTTTTACTTTAGATATTTTTTACTTTAAGATAGTATAAGATCCGTTTAATCCGTTTATGTTGGTTATAAGACAATCACTATATTATAAGTTAAAATTGTAGTCGAGTTTTAAAATACGTACATAAATTTCAGGTTAAAGGTTTTTAATAATTTAGTTTTAACATTAAATTCGTAAATGTAATAATAATCACACGTACATCTGTAAAACATCGGCAAGCCTTATAATCTTGTCATAAATGCCATTAGAATATACCATAAATATTTATATTCCAATATATTCTAATGAAAATTTTCAAAGATGTCAGTTACGTTTTAGAATATGTAAAGTAAGTAACGTAAGTTTAATACTAAAATTTAATTTACGCTAAAGTGGATGACAAGTAATAGATGCCAACAGTAGAGTTATTCAGTAAAAACGAATTCTCTGAAACACCATAGAACACGATGCAAACATGACAAAAAGATCTATAACTTTAACATGCATCATAATAGCGTATCTGCTTAAGTCGAGTTACGACTTTATAGAATGAGATACGAAGTCATTTTGTCAAAACTCGGTGTAGTTGTAAACGTGATAAATTCCTGAATGATGTAAGTCACAATATGCTGAGAAGGAAGTCGAGTCGAGTCGATGTTTTAAGCTCGGATTGTGATTAAAATTTGTATAGCTCTTTGTATTGTAAAACAAAGAAATATAATAAAAGATACCCCAATGGCGCGGATGAAACGTCCAGATCTCATTATGTCATCCTCCTGCCCTTATTGCCCAATTTTACTTGGGGTCGGCGCAGCATGTCTTCTTCTTCCACACTTCTCTGTCGGACATCATCTCACAAGTAACATTCTTTCTAACCATATCGTCTTTCATACATCTAATTATCAGTAGAGAATATATAGTAGTCGAAAAGTAAATATAATAGGAGTCGAGATGGCCCCGTAGTTCGAACACGTGTATTTCTGCCGAATATTACAACAACGGGTTCACAACGGGCCACTAAATTTTCATGTGCTTAATTTGTGTTTATAATAAATCTCGTGCTCGGTGGTGAAAGGAAAAATCATGACGAAAACTACATTTGTCGCGAGAAAATCTGCTACACGTGTATCTAACCAGCTCCAATCCTCCACAAAAGGTAAGGAATCCTTAGCCAAATAATTGGAAATTAACAAACAGGTTACTAGAGAAAATAGGTTATTTTTTTAATATATAAATACAATTTAAATAATTCCAAAACAATCAGAAATAGAAACAAATTCAATAATCCGTATTATACTGTTATTATATTATATATATTGTATTTTTAATAACTATCAGCGCATAATTTTATTATCACGTCAGATATTTAGTTACATTGAGAAAAATAAACTTTATATCTTCAAATGTCGTCGATCAGCAATAATGAGAAACGTAAATAAGTACTCGTATGGTACACTGAAGACAAGTAACTTATCTTGTGAACTTGTATTTATATTTTTTTTAACTCTGCATATTAATACAGCATACGGTTTATTACACAATAGAAGAATTTAATGATTAAAATAAATTGATTTTTATACGAGACACATAAATTGAATTGAAACCGCGGAACAAGCAGCTAGTACTATTATAAAAATAATATAAGATTCGAGATAACAATCTAAATATAGTTGACTACTAAAATAAAACAAGAGTTTAATTTGCAGTTAGTTAAAACAAAGAAAAACGTTGCAAATATACAACTAATTATCTGCATTATACATTACATTCTAAAGCCATAAATTTAAAATTAAAATACATTATTATTTAAAAGACCCAAATACATGCAGATATAAGTATCTAGAGAAATAACGGAAGATTTAAAAACTGTTCTATTATAAAAAATGAAACCGCTCGTGGTTATTAGTTACGCCAGAAAACAGATAAAACTTTGACATTTATTATCGTAATTGGTCCTGTCAATTATAGATTGACAACCGTTATGATAATTAATCAAAGTTAACACATTGCAACTTAATAATCGTTTTATGATAAAGCCGGTTTGCGAGGAGGTAAGACGCGATCTTTGTAACGAAAAACGATAAAGAATTTTGTAACGCAGATCTTAGACCCAATTATTTGTATTTGAGTAGTAATAAAACATATATACGGCATTAAACAGGCCTGAAATCTTTATTCCTTATATGGTACGACTGCTTGAGGTCAGCATTAAAAATTATTACCCTCAATGTGGCTTCGAAGAATTGCAATACTCGTAATGGAAACAGCTATCCTTATAATTAGACATCTAGGCCGCACTTTATCAGCGTCGATAACAGATACGCTACCTCCTTGCGATGAACGAAGTTCGATAAAATTTACGTATTCCGTAAAACTTACCAGTTTAAGAAACTAATATTAATAACAGCACTGATCACAGCACACAGGGTAGGTCTTTATGCACAATCACGGTACACGTCCTGACGGGCGGTCATCACTAAATGTATCAAATGATTACTGTCCCGCACTGCACTCGTCAGTATTGTTGCCTCGTTGACAAAATTTCGCTAACTTTCGTACACACTCACGCATAACAAACACTATGATGTTTGCCCTCCTTAAAATAATCCGAGTCGAATTTCCCTCGGTATCGAATGTTTCAAAATTAACACACGCTATCCCCCAAGTCCTTGCGTCGTCTGTTCGTCGAGGAGCTGTATTGACGACTTTGTATTCACTTGCCGCCGAAACTCTCTTCGCTAATTGGGATGCATGAGGCGTCCTTCGCTTTCCTCTTTATGAAACAATGGAGTGTCGCTGCACCCTGGGGTGATAGGTTGGTCGTCATCGTAGTATCGTGTCGAGTTTCATGAGGTCGGATCTAATTGGTCATAGTTTTCGTAATGAGCTGTTATGTTACGGGCGGTGTGTCAGCGGTACCGGTATGGAATGGAGGCCCGCGCGCAGTAATCGCTCGACGTCGTCTCGCGAGTTGGCCACTGGGTTAGCGGTGCTCCTTTTCCTGCTTCGCTTAATGGGTAGCGCGACTACTTGTGGGCAAACCCGCTCGGGAACGTAAACTTGAAATGTGAAATTTTTAATAGATTCAGTACACGGCTATAACATTAAAAATAATAAACATCATTCGACAAATGTTCAATTATAAAGATAAGACGTGCAATCAAATAAATATTTCTGCAACATAATATTTTTTCAGTTATCATAAAGTCTAATGAAAATTGATGTCGTTCTCTGTAATATAAATGCGCATTTTATGTAAACACAATCCGAATAAATCCTTTTTAGTGGACAATTACACCTGATTGCAAATTCTTTACGTGCACTCGGTGTCTCCTCAAGTGCAGCGATGCAATATAATGAAAGCGAAAACTTCTAATATGCGTATTTACTCACCTCTACGCCAATATCATCAATATTGTCTTCATCACTATTGAATAAAATATATAAATCCATATGAATAAAAAAATTTGTTAAGTTATAACCAAATTTAAGCAATATATGTTCATTTTTTCATACATATTCATAAAAAAATAACAATATAAAGTATAAAGTCGGGACGGTTCGCTAGTATAAATTAAATAATAGAATGAACTAGACCAAAACATATATTTTCTGTTATGTTATTTCAGTTATATCTAATCTTTGTAATTGGGTTAAAAGCAATGTTTTCGTTCAACAATGCGACTAATAAAGGTGTAAATTTGATATAATTACGGCAAAATTTAGCACTGAAATATACATAATTAATTAATTTTTTCCATAACTTTACTAATACGTATTTTTTTTATCTCTGATAGTAAAATATACGTTGTGATATAAGATTCAAAAGTATCGGTAAGTTAATTAATATTTTGGGTACTATATTTTTTATGATTCTGTTTGTGTGATTTGGGTTGAAGTACTATATTCATCTTTACACGCACCTCATAGAATAGTAATTCATTTCAATTCAAAATAAACTTCGCTATAGCTTGTCACGGATGAACATAGACATTTTTAATTTTTTCATCAAATCATAAATGATTTGAGGGGAGTTATTTTAAATCAAACTACTAAAATATATTTTAAAAAAATTGCGCTCTCCACGGCTAAATCTCAACGCGATAATAGTGTGGAGCTTTTGACCGAAATTTTTAAATGGTTAATATAGTATATGAAAATTGCACCAATTATAAATATACTAAAATGTTTTTTTAGTAAGTTCTGATAATGTTGGTGTCGTTGTACAGAATCTATAAAATAAACTACAGAACTATAACTACTACTGTATAGGTAGGAATATATTATTCAATGATTCTAGCGCAAAATAAGATTTTTTTAAAGAATGCGTTTAAAATTCAGAACAAACAAAATAACTATATTATGCAATATAATATATTTTACCTTATTATTGTAAAAAAGGAAACTTCACTATGTCAGTTTAACTCAATTATTTTATATTACAATGAAATCTAGAAGAAGAATGTGCCGTGAATATAAATTGTAAAATAATTTTATATAATGTCTTTCTGTGTGATGTTGTTTTATAAATAACTGTGTCTTTCATATATCTATATGTATATAAAAAAAGTTTAAATATAAAGTATAATAGTTTCATGTATTTGTACGACGTAATATAAAAAATATTTTTGTAAGACCGATTACTAAAAACAAAAAAAAAGCAAAAGTATCAAGGGCGATATGACCAATAAACATATCGCCTATTATTGTAAATAAATAATGACTAAATATTTCCATACCACTTACACAATTGTAACTGTGTGGTTTAATAACATGTCCAGATTTTACGAATACTCTAAACCGAAACTGTTCATATTGCACCTATGTCTCAAAATTACATAAACAAAAAAAAAACCACCAACCGCCAACCGCCAATTTTATTTTATATGCAATATGTATGTTACTGCATAACTAATATTAATTTATTTGTGTTTAAGGTGTATTCATTGCGTATTGCAATTTAACGCCTTAAATGTCTTAAACTTTCCATTAAATCATTGCGATTCAAATTCAGATGCAAGCGGAAATTTAAACCAAGCACCCAATGAAAGATCATATAAATAATACATTTTACAGCTCATTGTTGTGTTAATTAACTATTTAGCCCACATACAGGGGAAATGTTAGGATTTGCGTGCATTTTGTCACGAACGATATGCGTGGCACAAATGTTTTAAGTCATATATCTACAAAATTACGACTTTACAAATACTTACAAATAAATAGAAACTGATTGTTCCGTTATAATTATATTTACCGCAACTACAACGCAAAAAGAGTAATGCGATTACGTTGAATGTTACCAGTTAAAGTTTATTAAAAAAAAAAGTCTGGCCATGAGTATAACCATTGCAATATAAAATAATATTATAACAGAACGCTTTTCTTGATTTTTTTTCCAGTATTGAATTTATGAAAAACTACATTGGTCTTGGTACTCCTACACATATTAAATAATAAATTCATGTTAATTATTATTATTACGATTTTTTTTGCTACTTGTTTTTTTTTTAAATGTGGCGTGTGTTATGCTGTGTAATGCTCTTTATGCTCAAATTATTCTGCCAGTGACGCGTATGGTGCTTTATTAACTACTATGAATAGAAATTATATCTGAATTATGTGTATCAAAAAATAAAACTTGAAATTATTAATTCATATAAATATATAAGGTAATCTGACATTCAGTTGTCATTTTCTATTGTGCTTGAAAAACTAGTGATGTGTGATCAGATCGATAATTCTTATTTGAATTATATCAAATTTAAATTTTTCCTAGGTAGGCAATAATATTTTGTATTGTAATAATAGGTCGCAATTTTTCTGTTACATTTTTAATTTTGAGTCGTTGGTGGTAATGTTGGTCAATTATTTGATTTGTAACTTGGACCTAAACGATGAATGAAACTTTCTAAGAAATCAATTAAACAAATGAGATTCCCACTTAACATAAAGACCTTAAGACGTGCTTTACATTCTCTTATTTCTGTATATAGCACAGTATGTAGTTTAAATTCATGTCATGTTCAATTCATAGGCGAGATGAAACGACTTGATATGGGAAACCGCCAATTTGATGTATCTAACAAGACGTTGTATGATAGGCGTAAAAAGTTTGCACTGAAATAAGCCAAAATATCAATTTGCAAAATATATTAATAATCTGTATTTTACTTTCAATTTAAAATATTTTTAATACGATGTTGTGGAAGGTAAATATTATTTGGGATGAATGTGATATTACAAGAGGAGCTTAAGATATTAATGTAGGTTCTAAAGCAAAAAGACGACAAAACAAAATGGGCGACGTAAATAATGGGGTATGTTTAAAATGAAAGAGTCATATTTGATTCAAGATTCGGATTTATATTAATAAGTAAAGATAGAAAAGAATCAAAAAGAATGATGTAGATGTAGATCCAGGATTGGCTACAAAGGAACCTCTCGACAGCATAGAAACGATTTTTTGTTGTTGCTTGTTTTTTCTTAATAATGCATTTATGAAATGTAGTATTCAACGTTTGGTAATTCTATTTATCCTGTATTTCCTGTCATACAGTTTCCCAAATCTCATGTATTTTAATGAAAGCAAATTGAGAGGTAGACATGTAGCCGACTGTACAATCGTCATATACAATCGACTTACGGATCTACAGTCTTATCATATGTACGAGGAAATAATTGTAGAGCAAACCATTATCCGCACTGCAAAATATGAAACCTTAACTGCCTTGAAAATATTAACTTTCTCTCGACGCGTAGTATTTTTTTATGTCTGAATTTTCACAAAATAACGGAAGTATTAAGTGGGCTTTACTTGAAAAAAGTACCAACTTATAATATTAACTAAATTTTGTCCACTATATGTACGTTTCAATAATTTTAAAGTATTCGTTGGCGTGTTACATTATTTTATAATTTTCGTTGCAGAATATAGTTTCATTACCCAACTTGATCAAAATTACTAGTATTTTTCGACCAAGGAAGGAAACAAAAAGTGTTCGATCCTAAATTAAATCAATGAAGTAAAATGTCATTTACTTGCAGGAGAATATATAAAAACCAACATGTGAATGCCGTTCCCCAACCAACCTGTGTATGTCGTTCAAGACACCAAATTACTTTTATGGAAGCGATCGAGTAGCATCAGCTATCATTGATTATATCGTTTAGCATTTAAGCGCTCCAACCATCCCTTTTATTTGCCCATTCCACCAACGAAATAAATTCTCAAGTAGTTGGCGCCAGGCTGGCCGTAAAAGGCTGCCAAATCCTATTACATGCAGTGCTAATAAACAAAAATTTTAACAAAAAAAACCGACTTCAAATAAAACACTATTCCAAAACAAATATGCACTAAAAAGTAAAAAAAATTATTGCTTATTCTTCTACAACTTAATAATCAACTACCACGCGAGAAGATGGTGGGTACCTACCCAGTTAGATTTAACTCAACACATACCTATGAATAACAAAACAATGATCAAAATATTTTTTACAGTTCTCGTAAGTAAAATGAAATGTAAATATTAGAATACTCAAAAGTCGATTTACGATAGTATAATGTAGTTACAATTGTTGTTAGATTTGGTGTCGGTGTTAGAAAAAAAAATACAAATGAATTGAAAACCTCCTCCTTTTATGCAGTCGGTTAAAAACTTGAAACGCAAACGATTAATTAATTATTAATAAAGTTGACAATGCACAATACTTAAGTCAATTTAATATTCCTTTAAGCACACAGTCAAAGTGGATTATATCTAGAATAGCCACTAACACAATATTTCGTTATTTTTTTATAATCATCGATACAAACATTTATATATATACATAGAGTTAATTAAAAATATACGACATTCCTTTGGTTTGTTAGTTAACCTCTGTACCACGATCGGCCACGATAATTTATCAATCCATATATCAATCCAAATATACTTTATTCAAGTAGGCTTTTACAAGCACCTTTGAATCGTCATTTAACAAGTCAAGCTACCACCGGTTCGGAATGTAGATTCTACCGAGAAGAACCGGCAAGAAACTCAGTAGTTACTCTTTTTCAATATCTAAAAATACAGTCATGTTAGTTAAATACAATTATATATGTATGTTATGTCTCCTGCCTGGATATGCCTTCTTTACCAATGTATTTTTTACAATTTACTTGAATCTATGAAACGGAAAAGTTAAAAATGTCTGCGTAGATAGATACGTAAATAGAAGCGGATACCATGCCCCAAGAATGATTTATTGACTTGGCGGAGTCGGAAACTTGGCGTTCTAAGCTTATCCTTACTTCTTGTGCACATACAATGATTATCACTGATTTTATCAAAGTGATCAATGCTACTGTGAATATACATAATATTGTTGTAAATATACTGTGACGCAACAGTCAGTATTCCTACTTTGTCAAAAACATCCCGAAGAGAGTCTCTAGCTCCAAGATTATAAATAGACCGGATTGCTCTCTTTTGTAAAATAAAAACAGATTCAATATCTGCAGCATTACCCCAAAGTAATATGCCATATGACATAATACTGTGAAAATAACCAAAATATACTAGACGAGTGGTATTAATATCAGTTAGCTGTATAACTTTTCTAACCGCGTATGCTGCGGAGCTGAGTCTTCCTGTCAGGTATGATAAATGAGGAATCCACTGAAGTTCGGAATCCTATGCTATTCCCAAAAAGACCGTAGTATCGGCTAGACATCAAGACGGCCACCATTTAAAGATATATTATAATTTTGCTTTCTAACATTGGGTAAGGTAGGGTAAGGTAGAGTAATATATTGTAGCTTAAGGGCTGTCTTGGCTAGTTCTTATATGTTCATAAACACAAATTGTAGTTTGTGTTTATAATAACAAATTATAACTCAGAACATCTAAGAAGAATGGAGGACAGCTCAGTATTGCTTAGTTAGTATTAACGTACATTAAGAGCTGCGATGGTCCAGTCACTAGAAAACATGAATCTTAACCAGATATTGCGAGTTCACATCCAGACAAGTACCATTGAATTTTTGCGTGCTTAATTTGTGTTTATAATTCATTTGTAACAGGCTATAATATAATTCGTATATAAGAACTAGCCACGTCAGACCTTAGGCAACAATATATTATCCTAATTTATAAGAAGAAATTATATTTTATGTAGTTATAAATAAATTTCAGGAAGGACCATTGAACTTGGCACCCATTTAGATCTCACTTCTTTTGTCGTTGAAGTCAACAACCAAGGTATATATCATAATATTGGACTTGGCTCTCATTTTTACATTTATGTTTTTGATGGGATATCACTCCTTTTTGTATATAAATTATTAGTAGGTACTTATTAATAACATAATTAATACCAAATGGTTTTTGTTAAACTATTCTATTTTCTTACGTTTACGGGGTATAATTATCTTTTTTGTGATACGTTCTATATTTTCTAGTACCTCTGAAATGCTCCAATGTATTGCCCATTCGGTGTCCGGATTTTTTACGCGTTTTCTGTTGTGCCTTGATTTGACTTGGACCTAAATTGATAAGATGTACTCCATCTAATGTTTTAACTCTGGAGAGGCCAACGTAAGCCTGCTCTTTACTAAATATAGAGGAGCCTATGTCAAGAAGAGCACTGTCAAGGCGAAGGCCTTGTGATTTGTGGATAGTAGTAGAATATTTTAAGCAAATAGAGAATTGTTTCCTTTGAACATATACATTAGTTAATATCTGAAACTTGGTTTTGCTCCTCGCTCCTATCCCGCTGCTCCGGCGTCGCGTCGCGCGCCATGTACCGAAATGCCTATTATTATTATTTTTTAAAGTATAATGATTTTACACCATTGATGTGCGCTAAATGCCAGTTAATAGCGTAATAAATACGAAAGTCGACTATACTCATAAATACTAAAACGGAAATATTTGGATTATAAAAAATTAAGGGTGGTATTCAACTCGTTATATATTCACGTGAAGACCTTAAAATCCACATTAAGATCGGCTGTCATAAGTTTTGATTGCTGGTTCTTACATATTTTTTTTTTCAGTTATTACAGGAACTAAGTATATAAGTGTTCTTAATAGACCCAATAAAATGAAAAATTATAATAAAATGATAAAAATTTACCAGTTTCAGATTTTTGCCTTTGTATTGGCCTAATTATCTACCTGCATGCCAAATTTGAACTTTCTAGGTCACCTGGAAGTTGGTTATAGTTTTGATCTATAGGTCAGTCAGTGATAAAAATGACGATTTCTAGACGTTAATATCTAAATAACCGTTTGAGATGCGTTTATGAAATTTGAAACACATATGTATCTCGCGAGTCTCAATATATGAGCCAAATTTGACACGTTTATGTCAAATAGTTTTTGAGTTATGAGGAGGTCAAAAGTGGCTCCAAATGGTTCGTGTAATATTACACACGGTGCTGCTCGCCAGTTCTGTTACTTGAACTTGGCTGACACGCTACCGCGTGTTTAGATGTTTGTCTTAGCATAATCGAAGAATAGAAACCTGAGCTCACAGTGCATATAAGACTTTATTCATCCATGTACCAAAATTAGTCGTATAAGTAATATACCATATACATAGATGCAACTTTTCTAACACAGATCTCTTCCATACTTAAACTTATGCTTTTATTACGTCATTTAAGTACAACTTTAACTCTTCATTCATAACTTAACACGCGGTTGCTTTGAAACGTTAATAACATAAGTATACAATAACGTAGTATAATGATATACCAGAAATGTTAGAATCGTTTGTAAACAAACTCGACGCAAAGTGCATTAGTTATATATTATGGCCGTCGTCCCGCCTAAATAATCACCATTACAATTGCACGCTGAGAATGTAAAGTATCCTATGTACGTCTAACTAAGAATATGTTGTTTATATAAAGATTATAAGGTGATGTTCTCGAATAATCTACCGCCAAATAATTATGTAATTGATGTTGGTGATGATTTTAAATTTCGAGTAGTCATTTTATTGGCAATCTTAATGATAGCTATTTTGTTTACAATGATTAATTAAACTATTTGTCATTTATAAAAATGTACTTATTTAAATTTATCATTTTTAATAATACGGTCACAGGTTCATCCGTAACCCTAACCGAAACTATCGAATGTCCGAAATAAAATTCTATCCGTAAACATAACCGATAAAAAAATTAAGTATTATAATTTAGTTTTTTCATAATATTATAGTTAAACAGAGTAGCTAATTGTACTTTCAAGCTATTAGTTTATTTTCTAACCTAACCTAACTAAATAGTAGCCTACAAATAAAGTCAAATTAATTTATTGTGATTTTTTATTTTACAATTTCTTAGTAATTTAATATCCGCTAATATTCATATCCAGATCCGAAATGAGATATCCATAACATAAAATATTAAAAATATTAAGTAATAAAATAAAAATAAAACACCGGACGGACATCACAGACGCAAAATTGTGTACAAATACCAACAAAGGTTAAATTTACATTTCAATTTCATCGTTAAATGTATTACAAATATATGAAAGAATATGAATCTCTCACGTAGTATACAACACAGACACAATATCTACGTATTTTTACCTCATACCATATAGTTCATATTTTTGGCCATATTATGAACTTTTTACAAGTTTTACTGCATCGATTCGTATGTAATCACTGTATAAGTATACTTTAATTGACAAGACGAATACTCGTTCAACCTGATTTGGACGCTCTTTGCGTAACACGGTTACTACAGCACATCCCTCACGATAAAAACAATTGGGGTTATCGCGGCAAAGAAATTGAAATATGTACTTGATTTTGTAAGGATAGCAAAATATCTTTTATCTGATTATATTACTCATAAGTTTGAATTTAACAAAAAAGTTATTGTTCAGTTCGCAAATTTTAATATAACATATTAATTCTGTACAGCTTTTGTGATATTAAGTCATTAGTGGGAGGAACCCGACGTGACGGAGGCGCGAGAGCTCGTGCGGTACTGGACAGTATTTGGACATTGCAGCGTGACTTTATTATTTCTAAGTACCCTAAGTTACTCCTTATTACATCGGCTATCTACCAGTGAAATTCCGTCAAAATCGGTCCAGCCGTTCCAGAGATTAGCCGGAACAGACAGACAAAAATTGTAAAAAAATATTATTTTGATAATATATGTACCGTGTGTAAATACATATGCATTTAGTAAAAAGCGGTTATTTTAATATTACAAACATACACTCCAATTTTATTATATGTATATAGATAAACACAGTCTGTTATTAAGTAGTCTGGTGTCAAGTAATCTTTCAACTTACTGGACATACTTAAATATTAATTGGGATAGAATGGACTAGAATATTTTATAAACAAGAATTTTAATATTTCTATAAAGCTTAAAAACTACTAAATAACTCGATAAATGTCAGCTTATCGTTCATTCCTAACAGTTTCATTCGTAAAATAAGGAAATACAATATGCCAGAAATAACGGATTACGATTTGTGTCCTTACACGTGACGGTATAAAATGAAATCAAATAAAATATGGCAACCTAAAAGCCTACATCTTCTTACTTTCTCGAAAACACTATATTTATAATTCATGGTTTGAAAATGACCAAAGAGTTCGGAATTTTTATTTAATATTAATTTCCCTGAAAATATTTCTTCTCTTTACTATGGCAACATCAATATGTATAATTTCACGGTTCTCTTGGGATTAATTACTTCACTGTTTACTTCAATATGATAATTAATTTTGAACTTCTCAATATTATACAAATCGAATAATTATAAATTTAAAATAACACTTATGTTATATACATAACTTACTGAATTTTGGAGCAATATGGCAAAATTTCACCATTTTGCTCACAGAAATAAACTACAGCTTTCCAAGTAGAGGTAGTACGACGTTTACAGTCTGCAAATGCATTGAAAATTATAAGCGATTTAAATCGTTTTGAAACTGCGTAGGTAATATTTTACAATTATTTTAAAAGAAGAAGTTACAGATTAATAATGCTAGCTTCTATAAATCTATACTAGCCATCGTGGTTTCCTTATACTTGATTTTGATTTTCTTATTATTAATATTTAGAATTAAAGTTTTAGGATTAATACTTTGCAATAAGTGTAATGATACTATATTAAGTGTTAAACGTCGATTCATAATTTGGCTTTATTTAAGAATAATTCTTAATTTTATTAAATACTCGACAAAACAATACTTAATTCAGCGTCTAGTAAAAAAACTTTTAGGTGATCAATAAATTCATATGAATATTAAATAAGCTTCAGTTTTACCTAAATAAATGGTAAATAATATGAAAGAGTCCTATATAGTTCAGATTTTATTATATTTTAAATGATTTTATTTTAAAATAGTTTTAAGACACGTCTTGACCGAAAAAAAACAGCATAATTATTAAACATGAAAATCTAGAAATCATTAGGGCACAAAAACGCTCCCTAGGGTTTTTATACCACTGAAAATATTTATGACTTTTCTAAGACACTTTATAAAAACATGAAATGATCCACAAAATACGAAATATTCCTTTATAATTAATTACAGATTTATGATAGTATTTATTTATGCATGGAAGGAACGAAGTCGTAACGTGACACGTTACGATGTCGTGACGTCAATTTTTAAAATATTAAAAGTTGATTTCCAGGAATACGACTCTATAAAAATTCACTCCGTATCTCACTCGTGAAATCATGACTAATGACTTATGGTGATACGCCATTTTGATACGTGTATCCTATAAATTTAATAATTATTGATACCAAAGTACCATACAAATTCTGACATTTCACGTCCGTGATCTGCAGTCAGTTTTGGGCTTCTTACTGTAGAATAACCCTAGAGGATACGACTTCGTAACGTGTTTATATTGTGTGCTAGCTTTGGGTAAAAGAGGTAACAATATACAATTATTATTGCAATTTATTATCAATGAATTAAAATCATTTTACACTTAAAAGTAAACAATTGGTACTGAATATGTCTTAGTACGAAATTTCCTAATCTTATCAAAATTAACAAAGTAATCAAAACTTAAAATCTATAAATAATCTGATAAGGTTATTATTATAACTGATACGATAGATTCAGTATTTATTAATCAGTGATACCAGGTAGTTATCATAATGGCGGAAAAAGTGAAAAAGTTTTTTAATATAAAGAGGTTGAACAGTCAAAGAGGTTTTAATGACCTAACACCTTCTCCTACTTTAGAGCCTCAAACCAGCCCACCGACTTTTAAACAAGCCATGCAAAATTCGTCTAAAACCAATAATAATTCTTCTACAACGAATTTGATACCCAGGAAGTGAGTTGATACCAAGTTTACATTTAACACACAACAATATCACAAAGTTTATTAATCAAAATTAATTTCGGAGTGTTTAGACGAATGATTTATTAATAATTTGAAACCGCTTTTTAATTATAAGAAAACTTATCTACTTATACTTATATAATGAAACATTTCTACAAAAAAATATCACTGGTAGAAAGTTACATTATTAACATTTTTTTTTATTAATATATACACCAGCACTAGGCCGGGGCGGATCGCAAGTTAAAAATGTGTATTTGTTAAAGCAATAGGTTAACATCATCAGTAACAAATCTAAATCTAAGTTCTAAAACGAAAACACGGTGAATTTCATATAAAATATTATTAATTTCATTGTTCGTTGAGTTACTGGTGTTCGCGGTTTTGTGTAAATTCATTTTCTCGAAAGTCTTAATTAAAAAAAATACTATAATCAAGAATTATTTCATTTTGTTTATAAAAATAAGTTAGATTTGCTTTTCGAAATCGTAAAGAAACGACGTCAACGGCTCTTTACCTACTCGTATCTCAAAAACGAACAGTAACTGATGTACAATAATGATTCCTTAAATACTAGCACTTAGTATTAAAACGTATACCATACTAAAAGTATACTCGAATAAAGATTATTTCGAGATTTGACTAACCAAAATTTTGTATAAAAAATTCCCATCACAAATAAATAAAAAATAAAAAGTTCGATGTACTAAAATTGTGTTTAAGTTAACAAAAGGAGTCCGTAATCAATATCCGTAAAAATTTTGAATGCAAATCTCGAATTCGAACTTGGCAACACACAATGTAAAAAACTGTTCATGTGTATGGATGGAAATAAATTTAACTGTAATGACCAAGTTTCGACAACGTTGGCTGAGCTCTTGTTTTGTATATTCAAATTGCGCACGCACGCACATAGTATGTAAAATGTCATATATGTAAGTCGTAGTCTATTTTAATTTCGCTAAACTAAGAACTAGCAGAAAAACATAAAAAAAAATGACGGCAGATGTGTAACATCGAAATTGATAGTAATTGAAAGCATTTATACCAAATTAAAAAAACAATGCTTTTATTTTTTATAAAATATATGAGTGGTCGCGTAAATGTGCCACCATGTGGTAGCCACCGCCAAGCTCATTGACGCCGTAAACAATATTAATCATTCCATATATTATCGCCAATGCGTATACAACCTAGGAACTAAAATCGTCAGTTATGTAAGACGTCCCTTGTGCCTGTAATTACACTGGCTCACTCAGGGCGTGTCAAACCGGTATACAACAATAATATGAATTGCTGTTTGGCGATAGAATATGTAAATTATGAGTGGTCGGTACCACATTACACTAGAGTACATTGTCAATATAATGTAATATAACGTATGGCAGTACTATTATTAATAATATATGTGGTGATTATAATAATAGATCGTTATAGTTTATAGTTCTTAAGATCGTTTGTAATAAAATTTGTGTAAACAATTATTGGACAGGTGTTAGGTGGCCTTTGTCAGTTTACCTATATGCTATATCTCTTTCACATTTCATCAAAATCCTCCTAGACGCTTTTATAGACTGAACGACATACATACAAACATATAAACTTTCACATTTATCGTAAGATATATATAAGAAGGATTATTTTTTGTGTGAAAAATAACTCTATCGTATTTTTTCTATTTAAAGGTTTTATATGTAATACTATATTGTCTTAAATCGGAGCCGAAGAGCTTTAAACATTTTTGTACATTTACATAACGGGTTAGCTCGCTACTGACACACACAAGCCATCCATTTTTTTTATTAAACAATGCAATTTGTAACTACTTTATTAAAACTATATGCGTTATTACAATTGTATACATTTGTACTAGTAAATGGGGAGACTTTCTGTAATACCTTACTGAAAAACTACTAATCAATATTCATACAACTCATGTACTTAGATGGAACGCGTTTCGCAGAAACTTTTAATATGATATAAATATACAAATAAACAATTTCTTTCGTTTATAATTTAGATTTCAAGTGACAAGAGAAACATTCATAAAGTTGGACTTCACATCGACTTCAGATAGTTTTGAATATTATAAACAACTTATAAAAAAAAAACTATTGTAACTCAATTGTGTATTGACTGATTATTTTTAAATTGATTTAATTTTTATCGATGTAAAATTTTAAGTTACATATTTAATAAATATTTCAATATTGAATATATTCCTACGTTAATATAGAAGTAGTAATAACTAAACGAAATTTAAACAATACTTATTAATTTAAAACTTTTTAATTTACAATGAGCACAGGTATACAAATCAAACTGTACCGAGTGTTGTTATTATTATATTATTGCTATACATTTGGTAAGCTATTACGAAATGTAATTTTGTTTTTTCGTGCGATAATGTATCTACTGTTAGTTGTCCTACTGAAAATAAAATAATATAAAATTACTATCTAATCTTATATTCAGTACATATTCCATTTTAAATATTAAAATTATATAAAACTAGTAATCTCTCGTATTATAAATTTAAAAAACTAAAACCATACTTCGAAAACCTATTTTTCGCTGATAATAAATAGTGTTAAAACGCTATTATTTCATTATTATATTTGAATGTTTTTTTTTTTTTAATTATAGAATGTCTGCGGGCGGCATCAAAGAACTCGTGCAATGCTCTTTGTGTCTGGAAGTACTCAGCGAACCAAAAATGTTGCCATGTCAACATACATTTTGTTTTACATGTCTCAAAACATATGTGTCAGGTTCGTATTTAGACTTTTTTCTTTTTATGGCTTCTGCTTCTGTTCACAATAATTCCACGTCTGCGCGAGTGTATTTGCGTGTGCGCGTTTATCTGCGTGCGTGCGAATGTGATACCTACGGAAAGGCAGTGATGACATAATACATGTTAGACATAGTATCGATATTTAGCATTCATATTATTTTTATTTTTTTATTCACCAAGAGGATAAAGTTGAAGATACACGTTATCATATGATAATTAACATTAATTTAAATAAAATGATAACATTAATTTAAATAAAATGATAACATTAATTTAAATAAAAGTAAAGTACTTACTAAAAATTTTTTTTAGTAAATTATCTGCTTAATTAAATTAAATAATGACTGACTGACATACAACAATGCCTAAACCAGTGAGATAAAATGTCGCGTGTCACGAAGAGTTCCTACTGAAACGTAAGTGCTCACCTAAGAAAAGATTTTAAAAAAATCCTTGAGTTCATCACCCCAGATGATGTAAACTTTTAGTCGTGGTAGTTTACATTCTTATATACGCCTTTTTCACTGTTTGAAATATGTAAATCGGTGTTTAGGCATCTGATTACGAGAAAAATCTTGAAAGAAGAAAAGAAGAAGGTTTAAAAATGCATCATCTCTAAGGGTGAAATTTGAGGTGGGTTACGCAGATAGTGTGCTGTAACTGACCATAAAATGATTATAAGCTTATCAAAAAAACTAATATTTAAGAAAAACTGATGGGTTCCTGAATAAAAATCCAGTGCTGGGGTATCCCATCGGACACACGGCCAGTAATATAAAAAAATCACAAGACTATACAAAATTAGGCCAAATTCAAAAGAACGATGAGCTTACTAAAGAGTGACCCTCTTTCTGTTAGCTTCATCAGATCAGATCATGGTACCAAACTATGTATTTAATTAGAATAAAATATGCTTTCAGTTTGAAATCAAAACGTCATTATAAATATGTAGCCTAAAATCGAAATTCTAATTTATAAAGGTTGGTACTGATTTGTTAGATTAACAAGGAAAAATGTTTCCATAGATTAAGACAAAATTGTGTTTGTGATAAAATATTTTCTTCGAATTTGCTATGAATATAGATAGGAATTACGGAAACAAATAATAAAAAAGCTTAAATGGTTTATTAATAATAGTCTTCCTATAAAGATGTCCTTTAAAACAATATATGTATTTCTGTGTAAATCTTTTATTTTTTGTTATTTTAATAATGCATATTTTTATTATTTATTGATTTATCATAACTGACACTCAGTTATGATAAATCAATAAATAATAAAAATATTATTTAATTACGTTAAAATATTTTTTAATTACGTAAATTTTAAGACGATTCGCAAAACATATTCCGAAATTAACCAGCTTCTCAATAACGGATAGAAATGTTATAAAAATTTGGATAAGTGTACATAAACTTTTTTATTTAATAATAAATCAATTAATGTTTAAATGTAATTAATTACAGATTTACCGGTTATTTCGTGTCCCATCTGTCGTACTAGAATACAAATTCACGGACCGAGCTTTGTAGAAGATTTACCATCGAATCTTTACATAGATACATTATTGTCTATGATCGGTGTGAGTGTCACCCCGAAGACGGAAACACCCCCAGTCACACCAACGAATATGAGTTCTGTTGAATTGTTTGCTGCTGGTATAAGATGTAGCCACTGCAGGTCCATGTGTGATAATTCCGATATGTCCTCGTGCGAACATTGTAAACAGGTAGGTATGTTTAGTAATATTACGTCATTTAAAAACAAAAAAAAAATACTTTTCTGGCATATCATTCTTACTGCTTAGTATAGTTAAGTCACAATACCGCAGTGATTTGAGCTGGTCCTTTTATATCGGAAATTACGCAAAATCAATAAACAAGATAAGATACTTCTGGGTACATGTATCTTTATTATCATTAGACTAATGTTATCAATGCAAAAGTTACTATGTTTGTTGTTACCTTATCGCGACTGAACTATTAAATTGAAAAAAATAAACTTTACATAGAGAAATCGATGAATAAGAATCAGGGCATCAAAAATGACATCGAAAAAGGAAAAAACCATAACGATGAGAAAAATAGACACTGACGGGAACCACACCGTAACTATATTTATGGCAACGAAGCCTAGTAATAAATAGTCTTATTAATTCGACAGTCAATGCTCGACACCATCGTCTAATATTATAATCCAATTTGATTCGTTCTTTTGATGGTTACATCATTTTAATCTTATGACCATTGAAATCAATTTCGCTTTAGGAGATCCACTTTCTGATATTTTAAGATCGAGTTCTATGTCTAATTTGAGTTTTGGATACTTGGGTCATACCTACATCTTTCACATTAAATATATGTAAACATAAATCGTATAAATTCAATCGATCTAAGCATTTTAGTGTTCGGTAATATTCGATCAGACCCAATAAATATGTTTCTGCATCACCGAATATTAATAATAAGTAAACGAGATTCGTTGCAACTTCAAATACTGGTTATATCGTCTGTTTATTTATGCCTTTTAGAACTATTGCCGTGTTTGTTGGTCGCAACATTTGGAAGACATGCGTTCACAATTGGGATCAATCTTGAAAGAATTGAATTCAGCGGCAAATAGATTAGACCATAAAACGGAACATCACAAGGTATTTTAGTTGACTAACAAACTGTATTTGTCTAGCAAAACGAATTATCGTGCTATATACCTAATTATATGTTATCCTTATGTTGATTACTGATTGCTAACGATAATTTATATAATAACCCGTTACGCATTTAATAACGGATGAGATCTGCGTTTTTACGACACTGCAAAGAAATAATACCAAATTTTCAGGACCGTTGCGATCGAATTATAGAACAAATAAACGTTACAGCAGAGGAGAAGATAAATGCTATTCTGGAAGCCAAAATGGAGTTGTTAAAAGAAGCAAAAAACTTAAAAAATATTGGAGATATGTCCGCATTAGCTCTGAAATCGTCTTTGAATGAGGCTTGTCTAGTAGCAACTAATGCTATGGACGTTACCCGGAATACCAGCGATCGTGAAAAGGTAATAATTTTTACGTAACTGGATGTTGTGTCTGGTCGCGAGTTTGAGTAACCGAAACCAACAATTTTCATGGCGAAATTAAATGGCGAAAATATCATATTTTCGACATTTACCGATACCGAACGTCTATCTTGTCATAAAATGAAAATCAAGTAAAGTCATTTATGTTTTATTGAAATATTCGCTAAACAGCTAGTTTACCTAAATGAAAATGTCGAGCCTCTTATAAAGACTTGTCATTTGAGTCAATTACACAACCGTATTATAAGACCGGAACTTGATTAAAAAATATGATCTCCTACATATACTTTATTTAAGATAATCTCAAAATTTACCCAACTTTTAAATATTAGTAGCAAATGGTTTTTCTTTCTGATATAGGTAGGCGGACGGGTAAATGGGCTACCCGCTGATAAGTGGTCATCACCACCCATAGACAGGCGTTGTTAGAAATAATAACCATTCCTTACATCGCTAATGCGCCACCAACCTTGGGAACTAAGATGTTTGTCCCATGTGTCTGTAGTTACACTGGCACACTCATCCTACAAATTGGAACACTACAACACTGAGTACTGCTGTTTGGTGGTAGAATATCCGATGAGTGGGTGGTACCTTCCCAGACGGGCCTGCACAAAACCTTAACATCTCGTAAATAAAGATATATGTATACAATAAAATAAATATAATATACTATGAATGCGCCAAAACCATATGAGATTATTTTGTATAGGTGATAACTTTTATGAACTTACATGAAAACACACTACAACTGTTGTCGGAAGTTTCCAAATGGGATTCAGATAAATTTGCATTCGACAAAGAGAACTTCAGCATTGAATCAGATACTACAACTCCATGTGACGCGGAATCAGACGATCCTGTACCTGAGGCTGCCAAACAGTATGACCCAATGGAAAGTGAGGGAAGTCTGATACTTCATTACAGGTAAGAATTAATTAGGTAATATGAAAGATAACCTATTTTACAAAAATGTTCGCTATTATTGTCAATAGATAAATCACAATTTTAATTTTTTTACATTAAGAAAAAATATCTAGATATCTCGTTCTGCTACGTAACCTTCGTTTAAGACTATTTTATTCGTAATCCATGATACGGCGTGGTTGATGCATTAGTAACCGTTCGCTACACGAAGCCGTATCTGTAATTCTTCATCCATATAAAATAGACTATGGAGTTTAAATAAAAAATACCAACTTTTCAAGATCCCGCAACTTCGATCCCCATTATATTTGGCGGAAAACATCACGCCCTGCAGGAATAGGGGTGAGTCCTTGGAATAATCACCTCTACATCTGTGGGATGGACAGCCACTGTGTGCTGGTAGTAGAACGGACACAGGCCAAGATTGTCACCAGACTGTCTTGTGATGAGATGCTTTGTCCAGTACAGATTGCCTTCATGAAGAGCCTGGGCGAGATTTATGTTACAGGTAGATATTTTTAACTGATTAAAATACAAACTCACGTGCCTTTTACAATGTGTAGTAGAAAAAAATACCAACGATAAATAGTTGAACCACAGAAATAATATAAAAAAAAATACTAATCTAAAATTAAATAATTTTATAATCTTCGAGAAGCATGTCAATATAAATTCCATCGATGTCTTAGGACTTAGATAACATAATTTGTTTATTTGATTGCTTCTGATTCTACTTTTAATTCTTATAAGAAACAGGGGGCCAATTGTACTATCGTATAGCGGTTATGGTACGTTTTCGATTCTATTCCGATCCAATTTCGACTATTACTGACAAAAAATAAAACTCAGCTTAATTATAACTGCTTAATCTACTTATTTATATTAGTTATGATATGATCCCGATTATATTCCGATCCAACATCGACCGAACCGCAACGGTATTGTGTTAGTAGAATAGGAAAATGGACGAACGGCTACGATTACGTTTCGATTGCGATAAAGTAGCAATTTATTTGTAGAATTGGAAATTAGCGATCTTTTTTTCCGTATCTTTAAATAGATTATATTGAAAATGTTTTATTACAGATAAATGGAAACATTGTATCCATGTGTTTTCCAAAGACGGTGATTATGTAAGATCTATCGGTCAGAAAGGAAGTCGCGGGGGTATGTTCCGTTCACCGGAAGGGATCGCCACAGATAATGCAAATCATCATATTTACGTCGTTGATACCGGAAATGATCGAGTACAGGTGCGTTAAAGTTCATTTAACAGTGTATATTTTTAAGTTACCTACAAATTATATGTTACTACTATAAATATATTCAGTCACGAAGGCGCGCTCTTCCACGCAAAATAATTCTCAGTTTGCGTTTGTATGTGTAAACGACGGTCGTACTTACAAGATGTATTAGTATGCATAAGGCGATTAGTCATCTCGATAATCAGAGTATAGACAGCAAAAAAAAATATAAACAAATATATTAGATTTTATTTGTTAAGTTTATTTTATTCAAACGCCGATCTATACACTAGTTAGGTTTATCCATTAGTTAATCCACGATAATTAATTATTTCCTGAACCCATTTAAGTACGCTTTAGGTTGTCAATCAGTTTATTACTAAAATGAAAGTATAATTACGTTAAAAAATTATACGCCACATAACAATTTCAGCTCTCTGTGTGCATTAGGCATATTTCAGATGGTATGTATTAAATTGTACCAGTTGTGTTGCGTGCGTATTGGTCGTCTCACAACATCAACATTCCATTCGACACGCTCAGAAACCATCCGTCTACTTTTTAAACATATTTTCTTATTATATTAGCTTAATCGACGCTAAAGTTATACTTACTTATAAATAATTTTCTGCTCGACGGAATGGAAGACGTCGGTACCATACTGTCGGCTAAAATTCTACTATAGGTGCAGTAAACCATGCCCTTAACAGATTGTCTTTTACCCAATAGTAGGCACATGTACGGACAGTCACTGACAAATTTCTAAGACACTTCTTACTTCTGGTAAAAATTCATCCTGAATTAAATTTTAAAATCCACCAGGTAATCGATGCTGATGGCAAATTCTTGGATCAATACGGAGTAGCTACAAAACCACAAGCAATACTAACATCGAGCCTATGGGAGACAAAAGATATGATCTGTACAGAATTCAATGCACCAACCGCTATCGCCATCACAAACGATCGCGTTATCATATTAGATAGTGGAAACCGTAGAGTCAAAGTGTATAACAAGCAAGACAAGAATAAGATCTTGGAGTTCGGCTCGTTGGGTCAGAGAAAGGGGCAGTTCAGACAGCCAGAAGTTCTAGCTGTTGATCCAATGGGTTTTATCCTTGTAGGAGATTCGGGTAATTGCAGGGTCCAAGTTTTCAAGCCTAGCGGTCAATTGGTAAGAGTATTTGGAAGACTCGGCACAGATCCTGGGAAGTTTGGGTGGATTTCTGGTTTACATGTCACTAAGCAATTAGATATTATTGTCAGCGATGCAAAGAATCATAGTGTAAATTTCTTCTAGTTAGTCTAATAAAGCATGTATATTTTAATAGAAGTGTACATATGAAAACAAAAGAATGTCAGTTTTTTAAGTAAATTTATAAATGCAGCAAGAACTGACAGGGAAACTGATTTTACTTGATACGACTAAAACTATCGTTATTTTTTCCCTGTATGTTTAAAGACGTTGCGAAAACGTCATATCGTGGATATCGACATTGCTCATTATTAAAACTCACGTCCCACATTGCGCGGTACGAAATTGTTGATACCAAGCCGTGTGAATTGCCGCACTTAACACTTTTTTCCTGTTATAGTTGGAACAGAGTATACGTAACATGTAACGTATTAACCCTTAGTCCTATCAAATAAGTGAAATAAGTATTTTTATACATTATAAATAACATATATATTGTTAGTTTTATTTAATACATTTAAAATAAAATATATTATGTATACCAACAATAAATTATTTTGATCAGTAAATCAATCGTTAATTTTTTGGCATATTGTATTCTAATGGAAAGAGTGAGTATTAACAAACTTTAAATTTACATATAACATACAATTTGCTAATAGCTCTGATATATTGAGCTCTACAGACAGTTCTTGATTAATATATCTTTATTTATAATACGATATATATAACGGCTTCCCCGACATTCGAATCGCCTGTTTTGACGAACACATAACCAATACCATAGATTACAGAGATTTATCCAATGATATAACGTCAAAGTTGTTTGTTTAATTTAGTGTCGAATGCTTTAATCATATCTACTTTAATTCTACTTACAAAGTTCTGAAGACAACAATCGAAGAATTAAATTATTTTTTACGTGCACAACAATGAATTGGGACCAAATTAATATGTAGAGATATATGTATATTTTTTTAAACGTTATTACTGATATATTTATTTCTTATTTGTTTAATATTTATTTATGTTCTTTGCGTGTAATTAATTTAAGGAAGATAGACGTATAACTAGGCTGCTTGATGGTCACGTTTGCCCATAAATTCTCATAGAGAAATAAAAATATTACATACACCATCAAAGCACCGGTAATATATTTCTCTATGAACACGGTAATAATTGTCGACAGGGTGGTATACACCCAGATCACGGGCCAACACAAAGCCCTACCAGTAATTTGTTCCGATATGGATTAGGGTATACGTAATAACAGAAACGCATTGATTGAAAACAATTTCATTTATAACCATTTTATTACATCACTGGTTTACAAAAAAAAAATAAAGATACTTTAGACATTAAGTTGTTAAATCTTAAAAATAAATAAAAATTAGATTCTTGGAACAGATCCGTTTTATTTATTTGAATATACCTAATAATTTAAAATTAAAAGGTTTATGTTATGGCTTCCAATTCCCAAAAGTATTTTTAAAAATCAAAATAATATAAGCTATCCTTTTCATCTTTCACGTCTAAGTGCGCTATAATAGGTGATTTTTTGTCGCAAATTTCTCCCTTCGAAATAATCTCTACAATTTTTTTTTCCATTAATTTTAAGAATAAGGCCATTGAAAGTGTAGTAAATATACAATTACGTAAATGTAAAAAAAAAAACAAATGATATTATATATGATATATTCATAGTCAAAGTGCGTTATTTTAAAGGCCTAAAGATCAAATTAAATGTTATTACAGAATAGGTATGCCGACGGGCAATTGGCCGATCATAGAGCCTTAGTGATATTAACTACTACCACCAAAACCAACAACCTTGGGAACTAAGACTAAAATCCACTCATCACATATTCTATGGTTTGGTAAAATGTTTAAGTATTATCTACCCAGACGGGCGTGCACAAAGCCCCACCACCAAGTAAAGTTTAATTTAATTGCATATTAATATTGCTTTACTATTATAATTAATTTTATTAAACTGGATAAACGTAAATCGACAAATGCATTAGGTATTTTTTACCGAACTTTAGTCCGAGTTAGAATTTGGTTTAATCTGAATTTGATCCATCAGTTGAGACCAAATAAAAAAAAATGAATGATAAAGTGAGCGACTGAGGGCATTAAATATGATTTTTTATGAATAAAATATGAATTACCGTTAAAAGAAACGCACTTTAACTATGAATGGTCTTGTATCAATTAATCTCTATAAATTAAAAGGTTACATACAACGTATATTAATGTAGAAAAAATAAATCTAATAAATGAAGTAAAGAAACAGAGATTACCTATTTTTTTTTTTAATTTAAAAATGTAAATATGGCGAATCAGTCTCGACTAGGTGGTACAAATATTTATCTATAATTATTTACACTATCGAAACTGACTTCTATCAAGACTTTATTTAGTGTCACTTAAAAACTAATGAGAATTCCTTTATCGTTACAAAATATAATAATACTTTAAGTCTTACTAAAATATTCAATAATGGAATTGTGACATTTAAAGAAAAAATTAAATTATAAATATAATATTTAAAAATATAACCTCAAATTTCTTAATTTTATTCAACAGTGTTAGCAACTTTACAAAAATAAATCAACAATATGTAATACGGATTTATATATTAGTAAATAAATAATAGAAATAAAATAACTGATTATTCAAAATTTAATCTATTTTTTATTCACATTTTAAGTAATACTACAAAATAAGATTTGCTCGAAATATCTCAAATACGATACAATTACGGCCGTTGCTAAACAAGTATCTTTGAGGTTGCTAACACTAAATTCACCACCATATCTATTATTATTATTATTATTATTAAATCGTGTTACAAAGCTAAATATTCAAAATGAAGCTCATTTTAGTTAAAATTAGATTTATGTTAATAATATAAACAGGAGGTAGTCTTAATTGCTCAATTTCATAGGTTTTAAAAGTGTATTGGTGCAAGAGTATTTAAAAAAACTAAAATTGGTACATTTTTATGAAATATGTAGCTTTTTGATCAATATATTATATGTAAAAATGTTGCAAATAGAGCAGTGAAGTTGGCTTAGCCACTCTATAAATTCCTTGTGTTCCATTCCTTTTGTTGTAAACAAGATACATTCAACAATAGATACAATTGTTTAAATTAATAATAGTATTGTCAGATGCATGTCAGAGTTAGGATTGTTTATATAATTTGTTATTGCTAGTTGGTATTGTAATAAAATGTATTATTGGTTGATTGATTTTACCCTGTCTCACAAATCTTTGCAACAACCTTGCATATATTTATGATACATTTAAATATGATTTAATATACTGAAAAAGCTACATATATTATAAAAAACAGATGCATTATTTTGATACCTATTTTGGTCGACATTTTTTTATTTAATTCTTTTAATATAATTGGGCTTTTTTTTAATGATCCATTCCTAAGTACCACATATGTTTGACAAGACTTCAAAATAAATTTAAAAGATTTTTTTTATAACAATTAAATTAATAAAATGATCTTTTGTCACAAAAATATGTGATTTTTCATTAGTCATAATCAAAATTATAGACAAAAATAGAGATTCATTTAAGCACCTATATTTAACAGCACCATACTTGGTACATAATTCATTATAATAAAGAGTTTAACCAGTGATTTGTGACAAATATTTATATCATCATAGCCAAAAATTAATGGCAGAATAAAAATATATTTGGTGTTATACAGGCCGCTAATAAAAAATTATGAACAAATGGCATATTTTCTATTAATCTATATAATCTAAGAAGATCTACAAGGCTGGCACCTACTTACTGGATGACTTTCACCAAGCACAACTGAATCTGATTCAGCTGGCGGGCCTTCACTATTATCATGTTGCCGCTGGAAAAAAAAAATAGTTTTTATATGTCTCAAATATTAGTTATTTTTTTGAAAATTATATAATTTTTGATACAGAAGTACTACAGTAATATTACCTCTTTTTAAAACCTAGCCTTGAATGTAAGATAAATAAGTAAAAAACATTAATTTTATGCTTACCTTCAGTTCAGTTGCTAAACTGCGAAAAGTATCCTCAACATTTGTGTTATCTTTAGCTGAAGTCTCCATCACAAACATAATTTCAGGGATATAGCGACAAAATGACTTTGGCTCATCTGGCTCAACTTCACGTTGATCAGTCAAATCACACTTGTTTCCAATTAATGAAACTATAACATTGGATGATGTGTATCTTCTAACTTCTTCAATCCACTTTTGCAAAGATAGAAATGTTGATCTCTTAGTAATATCGTACACTGGAAAAAAAATTGGAAATATTATAGTATAATTCACATTAATAAATGTGACATATTTTATTTGTTCTTTAGCTGATAAGTATTGGGCCAATATCTATGAAACCTATACCAGAACAAGCAGCGACTTTTGGAGATTTTAGTATATAATTCAAGGAAGCCAATCTGCCGATGAGTTTTATTTATTATTGAATAATTTATTCATATTCTACTCTCATGTAACAAATCCTTGTAATTGTTAACTGAAGCTTAACACTCTGTTATGTAATAAGTTTATTAGATTTGAATCAGCTATATATCCACTTACATGAGTCATTAGAAACTTTGCTTTCTTTACTTCCAGCATTTGCAATAGATCCTATTTCTCAATAAGGTACATTTATCCCCATGATGGGGCACATTACCTAATAATGTATATTAATGTATTATTAGCCCCACGTCATATTATCCTATTTTCTATATATTTGTGTAATCAAATAAAATAGATGCAAATTATTATTGTAAGTTGAATCAAAAAATAAAGCTATAGTAGATAGCATATTACACAACGTACCTATAATTACTCCATTCGCAGACCGATAATAACTTTGTGTTATCGTTCTAAATCTTTCCTGTCCAGCAGTGTCCCATATCTGAAGCTAATTTATTTTATTAGAAATTAATGAACTTATCGATCTGCAAGCTCTCTAATAATTAATTATTTACAATACAAACCTTGACCTTCTTTCCGTCCACTATCAAAGTTTTCATTGAAAAGTCTACGCCTATTGTATTACCGTGTCTTTCTATGAAATTACCGGATTTCAATCGTTGCACAATACATGTTTTACCCGTGCCACAGTCACCGATAAGAACTATTTTAAATAAATAATCAAATTGTTCATCTGGAACACTCATGAGAGTGTTAGGATTACGATTAGTCATGACTATTTTATTGTGATAAAATTTACAAAGATTTATGTTTACGTTGTTCACTTGACAATCATTTCTCAAATATTGTTAAATGTTAAATCTTTGACGTTTAACTCAATATTGCTAGAGTTTAAATGTATGTATGTAATTAATTAATATTTATGTATAGTGATTGGAACACAATACGAATGTGTTAGAAAATAATAATTCCTTGCACTAAAGATTTGAAACTATCTAAACTGATGGTGAAAAACAAAATATACCTGAGATAATCTGTTACACCGATTGATTTATTCAAGTTTTATCGCACGATATTCCCATTTCCTATTAACCATAACACGTTCGTTATGTAAACACTAAGAATATTATAAATATTAAACACAAAAAAATTGTTATTTGTTGTTAAAGTAATAAATACTGCGGTGAAATGTCGTGTTCAAATATATATATATATATTTTTAATTCTTAGTATTTTATTTAGTAAAATTTTTCTATAAATGAATATACAGAATTATTCTAAATATTAGTAATAAATTTTAATTAGTAATAATAATTAGTGTTTTCTATTAAAATCTTACTTTTTCTGTTATAGAATGTAACTTTTATTTATTTTTATGATAAGCTGGCATTTAAACAAAAAAAAATTATTATCTGAGCTATCAGGTGTCAAACGATCTGTCAAACATTACAAATCCGTAATTTGTATTTGTTATCATGTTCAAATGTCAATTAAGGATTTAATTTTAAAACAACTAAAATAACGATAATGTTATATTTTTAAAATAAAAAACATTACACTATTTAAAAGGAAACAATGAGTCTTTATTATGTGTACTTCATTTTCACTTTCTTAGTCACAATAAAAATAAGCAATGCGATTGAGGTATGGTTATCATAGATATGATAATAGAAAGACACATTTTAATATAATTTAATACAAATTTATATTTTTAGATTCCAGAAAAGTTTCAAAAGTCAAACCATACAAACAATTGGGCTGTATTAGTCGATACGTCAAGGTTTTGGTTTAATTATCGTCATGTGGCTAACGTGCTGTCGATATACCGCAGTGTGAAGCGGCTTGGTATTCCTGATAGTCAAATTATACTCATGATATCTGATGACATGGCCTGCAACCCGAGGAATCCCCGTCCGGCTACAATTTTCAATAATGCACATGAACAAATTAATGTTTATGGAGATGATGTTGAAGTAGATTACAGAGGATATGAAGTGAGTATGAACTTCCCCTTCTATTATTACCCCTCTATTATTTAATAATTGATCTAAAGTTTGATGGAACTTTGTTTTGTGTGCTAAATTATTTGTTAATTTTGACTGTATACAGAAGTTCTGTCTGTCAAGAAAAACTTGATTTATTGTATTCGATTAGTTCCACTAGATTATGAAAGTGGATGTGTTTTGCACAGGGTTCGAAAAAATCCGACTTTTTTTATATATATCTGATATATATCCAGGCTAAGAAAATGAAGTGAATTTCATTCTGTAAATACTTAAAAATGTGAAAGGAATTTGAAAAATACTACAAGTGTCCAAATACCACATATTTTATTTAAAAAAAAGTAACAAAGGAATTAGTGTCTATCTATTTGAGAAAGAAATTTTTAATGAACACTTAAAAAACAAGTACCTTTTATTATTATATCTTCATTTGTTTGTAAGATAAATCAACTAATTTTATTTTAATATTAATTTGTAAGCGACTAATCATAAAAAGTAATCATTCAGAGTCAGGCCTTAAGCATAGATCTATGAGTGTTGTTCAGAAGATAGGAAAAAATCAATTGATATATATATCTGCTGATATATATCCGCATACCCTGGTTTTGCATATACACTTATGCACTTTCTTATCAGGCTTTTATACATTGAGATATTCGAAATTGTTATGAATGATGTCAATTATTAAGCAAATAAAATTATAATCATAACCCTTTGAACATTTTAGGTTTCTGTTGAGAACTTTGTACGTCTTCTTACTGGACGTGTGCCTCCTGACACACCAAGATCAAAGCGCCTTCTCACTGATGAGGGAAGTAATATTCTTATATATCTCACTGGGCATGGCGGAGATGGCTTTTTAAAGTTCCAAGACTCTGAAGAAATTACAAGTCAAGAATTAGCAGATGCTCTTGAACAAATGTGGCAGAAAAGAAGGTTTATAACTTTTTATACTTATATGCTATGTATGTATACAATTTGTAAATGTATAGAGTATTAAAAATATTTTAATTGAGGATTTAATACACTTTGTATAGATTTGCAGTAGCAATTTGACACTAAAAATATATTATTATAATCATTGATCAAAATCTAAACTGGTTTTTGACTCCTAATCTGACTTAATGTGTACCTCCTAGTTTGAAGGACTTCAAAAAACAAAGGAGGTTATTCATATGTGTGAAATCCATCATTAATAAATCAATATGGGGATATTTTTTTGTTTGGGAATATTTCCTATTTGATCCTATTAACTTGACTATTTTGTTTATTAAAATATTATACTGTGTATAAGTTAATATAAGTTAAATTAATGATTATTATTGTCTATGTTTTAGATATAATGAAATATTTTTCATAATTGATACATGTCAAGCATCATCCATGTATGAGAAGTTTTACTCTCCAAATATACTTGCAACAGCCAGCAGTTTAGTTGGAGAAGACTCACTTTCTGTATGTATAACACTTTAATGTTACCATATATAAAAAGTAAATAATATGCCATAATATATTTTTTAAAATAATTATATTTTTATTTCAGCACCATGTTGATTCTGCAATAGGTGTGTACATAATAGATAGATACACATACTATGTATTGGAGTTTTTAGAAAATGTACATCCTAACAGCAAGAAGACAATGTCTGAATTTGTAAGTATATTAGTATATTTTAAATATTCAGTTAATCCAAGTTAACAGAAAACTATTAAATAGGTATATTGAAAACAGATTGTAGTTTTGGTTTAATAAATTCTTATGAAATAACTTCCTATAATATTTTTGGAGAAATTTTTATGTATAATATAAATATATATAATTATATACAATATTACATATATAATAATATTATATATAAAAGCAACATACCACTCATTGATTAATTACGAAATCTCAGATGTTATAACACCTACAAACTTGAAATTTGTCAAGTAGGTTCGAATTTTACGAAACTCCACCCATAAGGAGGTAAATCTGGGGTGGGATGTCCGTGTCTTATTAATTTCGCGCGGGTAAAGGCGCAGTTTCAGTTAGTAAGTATATAAGCTGCAGTACATGGTATCACCTGCTTTAATTTTAGACTGTTAAAGTGAAAAGTGAATTTCATGTTCTTGTATTGTTTAAATGAATTATTAAAACATATTTATGAAACACACACAATGCTATATATTATTGTAAAAGTGATATCATATTTTCTTATTCATTTTATTATTTTTTTTTCTAGCTGGCTGTGTGTCCAAAAAGTGCGTGCTTATCAACTGTGGGTGTTCGAAGAGACCTTTTCAAACGTGATCCCAGTAAGGTTCCAATTACAGACTTCTTTGGGTCGGTCAGACAAATAATTATTACCACAGATCCAATTGACATTCAAGAAATACCAAAGAGGAAAAAGCCTATGTCAATGTAAGTTTCTCAACACTATATGTTTAATAGTTTATATATTATTATATACTTTAATCCTTTTTTGAATAAAGAATTATTATTACGTTTAAAATATTATCCAAAATTTTATAGAAAGTATAAAAGAAGCAATAGAAAATATTTGATATAAAACTCAATACTGCAACTGTTAAGTTTTTGTCTTCATTTGTCGAAATATTATAAATCGATTAGTTAATTATTTAATTTGTCGTCTGCTAATGCCATAACACTCTTTGCTGGGCCGTTGTTTTAAATTTTTTTATGCCGTAGTTTGACGGACGAGCATATAGGCCACCTGATGGTAAGTGATTACCACCGACCATAGACAATGGGGCTGTAAGAAATATTAACCATTCCTTACATCACCAATGCGCCACCAACCTTGGGAATTAAGATGTTATGTCCCTTGTGCCTATACTTACACTGGCTCACTCACCCTTCGAACCAGAACAAAACAATACTGAGTACTGTTGTTTGGCGGCAGAATATCTGATGAGTGGGTGGTACCTAACCAGACGGGCTTGCACAAAGCCCTACCAAGTAATAGGTAAAATAGTAATATTAGGATAATGAAACCTGTATGTATACATTAATATCTTTGTTTGATTTTTGTAAATATTTTTTTTACAGAAACAAAACAAAAGTGCCAGAGAAGAGAGAGTATCTACCGCAATTCCCAATGCATTTAGTCAAAACAACTGTGTGAATAATTATTAGTATTAATATTTATATTTGAAATAATAAAAGATTTCATAAAATATGTGTGGTTAATTTTTTGTCAGTTATATTATATATCTTATTGCTTATTAAAAATGATATATATCTGAGATTAACAAACTTCAACAGCACAAACTTCGACATTTAACTGCGATTGATATAATAATAAATATTATCCTCGGCACGACGCGTATTGTGAGGAAGTTCCTCTCTCTGGGGCCCTGACCACCGGTGGCTTGGACCCTGTTCCCGCCACTGGTTGGCCGCTGTATTTTATATTTTTAAATATATTTTATGTAGTTTATATTTAAAAATGTATGATACATGAGTAAGAATAAATAAAGATTAGATAAATTAAAAAAAAATTAATGATAATTTTAGACCCGGTTCTATATCCAGCAAGGCATTTTGTTTATACAATATAACTATAATTTTTAATACAATTTGGATGTTCCTTAGTTCACGATAAGTTTACTGCCTGATCACGAACATTGCGAGCAGAATGGCATATATTTTGTTATTTTGAATTTAATTATAATCTATTAATTAACTATATCATATTTCTCAGTTCCTTGATTAATATATCTTTATTAATAATATACCAATTAACTACTTATATCAAACGAACGAATTACGGTCAGTGTTTTATCCCTGCTTAAAACAACTAAAATAGTCTGACGATGTCTTCCCGTTTGATTTCTGCCACGGCGTCAATGCTCCAAGAAGTCTATTTACCAACTACGCAAGATATATCATACTATCATAGTGTAAAAGTTGATACGTAAACAGATTTCTTATTCATAATTCGATAAAACGGTCGATCCACAAACGGAAAGAGTTCAGACGCAGAACCCAAGATTAAGCATTTTCCGAGGTACGATGGTGAAACAGGGATTTTCAGGTTATTTTAACAGTAAAAAAAAAATAAAAAACAAATCAATTTAAACGGATATTTATTTCTTTATAAGTACTATGAATATTTTTTTAACATTATGTAACACAACCAATTCAATAGTTGGGAGTAGATAACGCAATACATATTAGCAACAAGTACACACTCACATGCTGATATGAGATCAAAATCTAAGGGAGTATAGCACCATTTCAGTTACTATCTATAGGCCATTCATTTGGTCTAACAATCGTTCCATAAAACTATAGGTACATTAATCTGGTATAAAAGCGAGATAAATTAATTGTAATGGTCATAATTTCTTTTAATCGATTTTTTTATTCGTAACATTTTTCGAATTAAATTATTTATATTTGACAAAAAAATGTGGCATTGTTTTGTAATAAAATCACTGGAATACATTTACAATGAACCCTTTTGATTTTAACTTTACACTAAATAGTTTAAACTAACACTTAATAGTTTTTAAGCTAAAATAGCTGAAAAAGTGCATTCATATTCCATAAATGATAATTATTTTTTTAATAAAATTCATTTTTTTTATTACTTAACACATTTCATACATTCTATTAGTTGTTTATTTTTTTAATTTGCTGATTTAATTACTATATATCAATTGACGCTTAAATATTTATTTTAAAATAACTTTCACGTAACTAAAAAAAAATAGTAACATTAATAGCTAATATGTAAAACTAGTAACATTTCAGTGACTTTGTATAAATGAAAAATAAAATATTTTTAATTTGCTCATATCGTAAAATCTAATGTACCTACTTACTTAATAGTTATATTTACAAAACATTTTCTGTAATGTTAAACAATATTGTATTAGGTAGTTATGAGCGTCCAAATAATTTGGGTATTTCTGTATCTAGCTATGCGTTGTCGACGCTTAACAAAAAGTTTAGCCGCAAGTAAGGAATTAATCAAAGCTATGTCCTAAAGTCTGCTATTATGTTTTTTATTATTAATTTTATATTAAGCACTATGACTAGCTTATAAAAATTATTATTTAGAAATATGCTAATATTCTACGCTAATTTTATTGCATAGTTATTCGTGATGTTAATTTGCATTGTATGGAAAAAAATACTACATGTGTACTGTAAAAGAAAAGTGTAATACTGACAATGTGTTTAATGAATGTCAATCAACAATATTGTATCCGTATAAATTGCTCGGCATTACGTTTATTTACCTTTATAATAGAATATGTGAACAAACATTTCGTTTGTTCACACAATGATGTACAAATTATAACAGGATGTCTATTATTAGGTTTAGATCACGCAGAGCAAACACTATTACGTCTATAAAATTATACGATGTTATTTTCAGGATTATTTGATAATTGATACAGACGTACTTTATGGTTACACTTTGCACATTTTTTTTTTAATTTTTACATTGCCCATAGACTGTATAAAATGTTTTGTTAATTTAAATTAGTTGATGTATATGAAAAAATACATTTAAAGAATGTTCTGAATTTGATTTTGTTAATTTTTTTTTAGCACAATACTATATATATACAAACAATGCACTTAGTTATACATCGATATTTTATAAATTTATATTCTCGTATTATACACAATTTGAGTTCATTTTTGTCTTTTTTTTATCATCACTGAATTTATTTATAAACTCTTATTAAGTATATCAAATGTATTTGAATCCATATGTTTAATCCTACCAAAATAAGAATAATAATAAAGCAAAAAGGTTACAATGTAATTTTTATGAAAATTATTTATAATCCTAACCTCAATTATTTAAATAATAATAATTTATTTTGGTAACTGGATAATATCTGTAACAGGCAATAATTATTTAACACTAATGTATAATATTTATTTATATTATATGCTCTTTGAAATTACAAATATACATTATATATTAACATTATTCGTATGTAATAAATGTTAGGCGTTTATTTGGAATAAACTACTTTTGTACTTGCGTTTTACTTGAAGAAATATAAAATGGCTAAGCGACTGCTTTGTTACTATGTAATGATTGATTGAAAATATTATGCTTTTGTTAGTATAAGCTTAAATATTACAAAAATATTTTTGTAATATTTAAGCTTGATGCTATTGCTATTATTTTTTACGCTACATCTAAATATTTTAAAAAGTTTGTGTAAATATCTATTTACAAACATAAAAAATAATAAATTAGGACCAAGTTATAACATATATAATCTGTGATTATAATATAAAAAAAATAATAAGTAAAAGGAGGATATTACATTTTTTTCTTATTAATTTATCCTTACGACTGGAACAACATTTTTTTTTTTATTTCATTTATAAAAATACTTAAGCAATATATTATTATTTCAATATATCTATTACAACGTCCAAATGCATTTTTTTAAATAAATTTGAATTCATATTAAACTGACTTGTCTCTTGTCAGCCGTAAAGGAAGCGACAACTTTTAGATTTTAATAATACATTTACCCATAATAAAATGACAATTACCTACAAATACTTTAAACTACACTATTTATCCGCGTAATAAGCATTTGGGTTGGTAACATTTTTTTACCTTATTTTACAAAAACTACATTGGCCTATAGCACATTACTTTCATAAAAATGACTAATAAATCTACGTATTCGGAAGCACTAATAAATCTTTTAATATAATAAAATAGATTATTATATTTTCAAATATATTATTCTCTAATACCCATATCATCTATATCAGCTAATAAGTAATTTTACATAATTGTAACTAATTTATCAGTTGTCAAATATGTACAAACAATTTCCTTGCATTCATGTTTATGTATTTTACAACAGTTGAGTTTAGACTCCATTTGAACAGATTGCAGTACAAAGTTTAAACAAAATCCAACTTATAGGTATATTTCTATACATAATCTTCTTTTATAGAGTAATTTTTAATTCATGGATTAAGAATTTATAATTATGATTTAGTACAAGAATAAGATATGTAAAAAAAGTTTTCCATTTTGTTTGTTTATACTCTGTATTAATAATTCAAATATAGAACTGTGATTTTCAGTGATAGATAACTGAATCTATTATTGGTTTATATAAGAAAACCGGATTTGCTAACAGGATATCACAAAGTATAGCCGCGTGGCTAAAATATTTAATTAAATAAAACAGAAATATATTAATCTATGTACATTTTACGAATATTATTTGATAGAAAATAACAATTATTTATTTTTTTAAACTCAAATAAGACAGTTTTATATATTACAACAAAAATCAAAACGTAATGTTTTCATTACCTTACTAAATAAAATATAAATCTTACGCAAATAAATTGGTAGCAATGGATCAATAAATTGGCCTTTATACTATTTCCCTCTACAATCAGTCTTTCCGATATTTTTTTTCTCCATCAATCATCTTGTCGCGCTAATGTAGCGATAAAATAAAGCATTCAATTTATGTTGATGTCTTTGGCGCTCATCCATGGTTACTGTCATCGTCTTTTTTTATTATTTCATAGTAGTTGTCTATGGTATAGTTGAATAATTGGAAGTCGTATCTGAAAAAACATTTATTTAAAAAAAAAGAGAAAAAAATAATTTTAATTTATAAGTTATTATAAGAGTATTTTAATTATATATTTTTTTGCTGATAGCTTTTCAATAAAAGTAAATATTATTTTAAAAAGACGCGCAAGTGGCTTAAGCTCGTCACGGTATATTGTTAAACGCTCTATCGCTAATTTCAAATTACATAACAAATTAATCATTTCGGTGTAGTTATTCGATATTCAAAATAAAATGTTAACTATTAGTAGTTAGAATTATGTAATAATATAATCTCAAATTAAAAACTGGTGTATTTTTTTTTGTTATAATAGCCAATATCACTTGATATGCGGCTTATTACGGGTATGATAACAAAAAAAAGGCTTTCATTAAAAATAATTAATCGACACAGCTAATTATCCTTGATCAATCTACAACATCATAAATAAAATAAAACATAACTTAACCTTAACAATTGTTAATAAATCATTATATAATTACATATGTACCGAGTTACCTACGTAAGACACTTTTTTATATATGAGATGCCACCGAGTTAATTTGTCTTACAATTTATTTTTACGTAGTAATATTGCAAATAATTGAATTATAATTATATAAGTAATATATTTATTTTTTGTTATAATATCTCAGTATAATATTGAAATTTTTATTATTATTTGTTGTTTAAATCCGATTAAAGGTACTTACTTGTACAGATTATAAAGACCATCCAGTTGTGATTTTTTTAGGCGCGAATATAAATGGTTAATATTGTGCAATGTGTTGGTTCCCTTGCCGCTATTGCGCCATTCAGGTTTGATAATCTCTTGGAGACGAGCCATTTGGATGAGGAACCTTTGGTCTTCCTGTAACAATAGAATATTTAATAAAAATTGTCATTAACATTTTTTATATGAATCTTTAAAATATTATTTTCTCTTAAGAAGGAAAATTTAATTTTGACTAAAAAATAAGGACTGGGCGAATGTGTAAGAAAATCAGGACAAAAAAAATACATTGTATCCCAAGGTTTATATGCTTTTATTTACACGGTTTTAGAAGCTTTATTGTATTTTTTTATTATTCTATCAAAAATTCAAACCAATCCCTCTTGTTTTAATTTACACTTCGAAGTCATATATTTTTAAATTTATAAACGAAAATGGAATAAGTGCAAGCGAATTAAATCAAAATCAAACTATTATTTATACACGTAGACTCATAAAAGCAGCTTTTGGATCGTCATGTTACAGTGTTGAATTAAATTTAAAGCTACCACCGGTTCGGAAAGTAGATTCTACCGAGAAGAACCGGCAAGAAACTCAGGCAGATTACTATTTGGTTACCACTAAATGTAGAAACACAAATCATGTAAGGTAAGAATGCGATGTGTTGGCAACACCGTTATTCATTTAATAGACAAAGATAAACCTTGTTAAAGTATAATCTGATTGATGAAGTTAGTCATTAATATCCAAATATTTTATTCATTAAGCTACTGTTCAATTTGCAAGCTCAAACAGTTGAGGTAACTTGTCAGGGTATAGTTGTTAAATTAATTTAAAGATACCAAGTATTTTTAACGGTTTCCTTAGCTGGTTTTCTATTTCAATTTTATCTTTACTAGAATAAAAATATAATATTTCAAGCGGTTACTATTTATGATATAAAATAATTCACGCTGTGTAATTTTAGAATGTAAGATCTGTTATCAAAGTTACGAGATAGCTAGGCATAGCTAGGCGTGTATATTGTTAGTTAATTAAACGATTAAAAGTATGGATATAAGTTCAATTCTAAAATTAAAGAAATAAAAAACTAAAAATAAAAAAACACCTGAATGGTTGAATTAATTAATTTATAATATCATTCAGCGAGCTTGGTTCTTTCATAGATATTTTGAAATAGAATTTAGCCTGAGCTGATAAATACCTTTTACCTGGATAAGCTAAATGGAGTAGGTACCTATTTCAATAATAAAACCGAGTAAAATCAGTTAATCGATATAGCTAATGCTCGGTATATAATAAGTTTATGTAATTGTTATTATATATGTTGTAGATATTCACTTACATCTAATGTTTCAAATTTGAGAATGACATCGAAATTAAACTTGCAAGGTGTGCAGAAGTCGGTGTACGGCGTCCAGTGCATGTCCAACGTCCTCTTCACCTTCGCTTCGTCCAGCACGTAAGATACGAACTCTTCGAAGACGGGATACCTTTCCGTTGGTACGGGTTTGACGCTTGACTAAAAGATGAAAAATTAAAACAAAACATTAACATCTTTTCTATTGTTATAAATGCGAAAGTATCTCTGTACTTCGCGGCCAAACCACCATATCATGAAATTTAATATTAAATAAGCTTTGGTGGTTCCCAAGGAATGTAATAGGCTACTTTTATACCCAATGACTATTGACGACCGACGTAAAATGCGAGCAGCCCACGACTGCATACTACTATTTTATATTATATTTGCCGTCGTCGTGAATATCTTCTTACTCTAATAGATGACTGAAAGCGATTGCCTAAAAGGAGTGAAGTACGCAGTTTATACCTTATATTTTTTTGTCATTAATAGAGTTTAAATGTATGTATACTTATATTAGTTTTATTTAATCTTTTGCAACAACATTTCTAAGCTAAAACGAGATATGTTCCTGTTTCGAGAACCCTGTTTGTTTTAGACTTAAAGTTTCCGCGCGAGACTTCGCCCGCGCGCGCCTGTTTGGAGCTCATTTTGGGACGTAGATTATTTGTACATATACAGTTTATGGTATCCTAAGACAGTAAATAAAGGTTTTAAGCCAGTATATTTTGTATTTAACGAGATACCATGCCAAGCGATATAATGCCTATTCCGCCTTACGTAGGGAAACCTTCAAAGTGTCCTATTTTCGTTGGAGGAAACTCAAGGATCTTCCCGTAAATTTTATAATTTATAAGCCCGACCGGAATAACAAGCATATTTTATATATGTATGGGAATGAGTCCCACGCTACCTCTATGCCAAATTTGATTACGATCGGTTCATAAGTTTAGTCGTCATGAGGTCAAAAAAGTCAGAATTAGTTCACTTCGCATTTCCAATAATAAAAGTATATGCTACCATAAGTTTTACATTTTATACTTAATATTTTAGTTCGCTTAGTAGGTTAGTTATTTCTGTTATTGTCCATCATAAACTATCATGAAAACATTGTCTTCAAAACAACCCTTGCTATGGAAAGAACGTAATTATAGTCATTTGTCTAGAGACCGATCTTTTTTCAACAGTGTTGGATTGCCGTCACTTCCGTGCCGATTGAATGACACGAAATTTAGTCAGATGGACATAATAAATCAGATAACCTAGATAAGGGCAAAGAGGATTAGTACCATAATTTCTATAACAATGTCCCCTTGACCGATTTCGTTCAGTGTCCATTCTCAAAGGGTAATAACCAACTATGTTGGACATTACAATCTCTATTCCATCACTCATATAATCCAATGAGATTGCAATCTGACATGACTGGAGAGCATTCAAGGTTCCCCGACCAAACGACCCGAGGTTTGAACTCAGGACCTTATATCTGCAGTCTTATGAGCTAGCCATTTGTCTTATGGCATTAGCATGTTTTTAATGGCAATTACTAAGAAAAAGCACTGCAACGGTAATGTTCGTGACTGAACAGCTAAACATATTGTGTACGAAACTAGAATATCGATTTTATTTACCGAAATACAAATAATGACTCACGTCTGTACAATTTGTCTGTAATAATTTATGCTTTGCCAAATTCAAATACAATTCGAATTTCAACGTGCAACATTCTGTTTTGTACTCATGTTGTTTTAGTTTGTATGTTGCTGTTTCGTATTTATATATTTAAACTAGCTACCCGTCCCTACTTTATATGGGAAAAAATTAAGGTTTATCTCATGACTTTTTTTGATATAAAACATCGCTTTGGGCGGGTAAGAGAAATTCGTATGTCGTGACGGCAAGCGGTATGACGGTCTTTTATGCCGTCAATCCCTTCTCTGCCACAGTTTCCTTTCTCTTGTGTGTGTGTTGGCGTATTGTTTGTGTATGTGTGTGACGTTCGTATATATACTTTGTTTATAAATATCTATTTTATTAACTGAACTGCTTGTGTCGGGCATATTTTTTTAAATCATTGTTTAGTATTTCAGAATTAATAATTTACGTTAAGATTATATACTTACTTTTCTATATTTTTTAATTATTCTACGTCCCATCTGGTCGTGGAATGACTTAGGCCAGGCATGTACGATTTTGTCGTTGTAGGCTGACGCCAACCTCTCAAGGGGGTGTCTCACGATCAAGAATGTAATGGAATCCCCTTGGGCCTTCCTTATCATTTCTACTGTAGGCCTTGCGTATTTCTTCCTGGCTAATTCAAGTGGAACTTCCTTTGTTTTATCGAGGAAGGTAGCTGTATAGTTTGCCATTAAATTAAAGTTGTACATCCAAGATGTTGATGCGGCTTTGAAGATGTTGCACCTATGAACAAACACTTTTATTTCATTACCACATTAAGAGATTATTATTAAAATGGTTAATTAGCTGGGATACGTTTATATCATAGTCAGGTACCGAATGCAGACAGCAATGGAAAGAAATAGTGAAATATAACCGTCGGTATATCGAAAATTGAATATCTCCAAAATCAAATCGAATGGTGTAAAAATAGAACGTAACCCAAATTTATAAACGTACATGCTAAAACTCGCCACTTGTACCATGATGGTACTATGCCAAAAAACCTTGAAACAAGTGTTCATTAATACAAGCTAAGCATTAGATAAAGTCTTGTGACGTAGTTTTCAACCACATCCACCATAGTGAAATAAATTTTAACTATTAATATTGCTATTAAATAAATGCTTTGATTGAGGATAGTTGAATGACGCAATGTTCATCAACAGAGGCGTCCATGATAAATAAATGGATCAATTGATCTGCGTTAGATCATCCATAAGTATGTTCTTAGTGATAGAGTCACTATTATAAAGTTCTCACCATATAACATGGTACTGCCGGTTGATGAGATATTCCCACGCGTACGCCTTATGGCTCGAACTGTCGAGACCGTGTTTTGAACATTCACTTCGTAAATAATCTCTTCTGGCCTCCATCCTGTTGCCCACTTCTAGAAACTTCTCGCGATGAAGCAATCCTTCGTCATGGGTTCCATTTTCGAACATGTACTATAACAAGAAAAAGAACAGTGATTAGGTAAATACATATTATTAATAATTATTTTACCGTTATATTATTTGTAAAAGAAAATTATTATTTGCAAGAATAAAATTCACCTAGAACCCATTAAGTTTAATTGAGTGGATGTTTTTTCAAACAATGTTGATTATGAAAACTGTAATGTGAAATGTTTTTAGCGTGACCCGTTTCAGAAACTTCCGAAATGCGATACGCCGGTTAATTAGAAATAATTATTTCACGGTCGAAAAATTAAAGAATAAATTGTGTAACATGCGAAGTACTTTACATTTTATAAATATAGTAGCTAGCTCTCACTCGCAACTTCGTTCGCGTAAAAATAGTTTTATATATAAACCACTATCTTTAAACATTTACCGATTTTTTTATAAAATAAAAAATATAATCCATTCAGCTTAGTAATCACAATAGACAGTTTTCTTCTTTATAATATTCGTTTATATTATAATATAAATTGGGTAGAATTATGAATCATTGAAACCATATTTATGACGAGGGGCCTGTTAATGTGCGGTAGTCTAACGCATGTGGGTCGGCCATTAAATACGCAGATGTGTGTAAGTGCCTTATTGTCAATTACACATACGTACATATGTACACTTATAAATGAGGAAATGGTTTATTATTAAAGCCTAACTGAAAATATTGTATCCATATAAATAAAAGTTATACAAGAAGATGCTGCGTTTTTCGAAAACATGTACATGCTTTTGTATTGGCTATAATATTAATTTAGTTTTTCGGATCGGTAGAAGTTACACATCTCGCCTCGAACTATAATTAATCAGTGCTAGTATTTTAAGTCAACCGTTAGCTTAATGTATTTAAAAAAATTCTAGATCATATCTTTAACCTTGCTGTGTAATATTAACCTTTCTAACTCCTAAACGTCATCCAAATACCTACATACATTAGCCGTTATAATCACTGTTATGTTAATTGCTCGTATGTGGCTTTGCTGTAGTGTTAAAATCGAAGTAATATAAATTTTTGCCTTTTATATTTTACATGTTCCGACTAAAATACTATCGTTTTAATTAATTACTATAAATAATACGATTATCATAAAAACTCAAGTTTTTTTTAAATATGGCAATTAAAATCTTAAAAACTTAGAGACTTCTAAGTATAAAAAAATAAAATCTCAGGGAAATTATATTTTTATAAAATAATTTATTTTGAATCTACGTAAAATCTAATTTTATTAAATCGTAATTACGCTATTAACGGGTTTTTGATTATTTTAAATAACATTATCTACTCGTGACTAGTTCTATCTGATTTTTCCGTTATTTCAACAATAAAATATTTCTTAATAAGACGCTTACACTATATTCAGTAAACACCATCTTATCTACTATTAGCGAGACTAATACTTATCAAGTAATCAATAACTATCAGATCATACAAAGCCATAAATCACGCCTTACATTCCTCTACATTAATGCAAGAAGTATATGCAAGGAAGGGAAATTAGACGAACTCAAATGCATCTTACGAACAGTTTCAAATACTATACATGCGATTCTATTAACTGAAACTTGGATTAGTAATGAAAATCAAGCATTAGATCTGCAAATCCCTAATTACACACATTATTACAATTACAGAAGTGACTCAAGAGGCGGAGGCGTCTCAGCCTATATACACAACAATCTGAAGTCTAGCCTATCTGAGTCGATTTACTGTGGAGGAAATAATTACCTATGGGTTCAGCTGGAAAAATATGCGCTTGAAATAGGAGTCGTCTATAACCCTGGACATACAAATTTTAATGACTTTATTGATCTTTACGAATCTCAAGTGCAACAAAGAAAAAGGACCATCATTTTTGGAGATTTCAACATTGACTTGTTGACAAAAGATAAGAAGAATAAGCAGTACACCGATCTATTAAAAGGAGCTGGACACATATTACAAAATAAAGTCACTACAAAATATTGCACAAGAGAATCATCAACAAAAAGATCAATTATAGACCATATTAGTACCAATCTGATAAAGGATAGTTTTCACGTGGCTCTAATCGACTCCCCTATGTCAGATCACAAACAAATTTATTTGGAATTGAAGAAAATAAAACCACCACCAAAACAACGTAGACAGTATGAAGTAATAAACTATGAAAAGCTGGCCACCTTGGCGACTGAACTTGAGCTTAACAAGCAGAGCTACAATTACATACAATTTGAAAATCAACTAAAAGACTTAACTTATAAAAGCAAAACAACAAAAACGAAAATACTAAATCTCCCTCAAAATGATTGGATAAACAAGGAAGTAATTAGTGAGATAGATAATAGAAATGCCTTATGGACAGAATTAAAGAAGAACAAAGATGATGAAAATTTGAAAATAGAATTTCAGGCAAAGAGTTCCTATGTATCATAGTTCATTCAAAACACAAAAAATAACTATTACTATAAAGAATTCACAAAATGTTATAATAAGCCGAAAAAAATGTGGAACCTTTTAAATAAACTAGCTAACAACAAAATAAAACAAGTCTGTGCTCCTTTAAAACTTTCAGTTGATAGCCAATATATTACTGACCCAAAAGAAATATGTGAAATATTTAACAAATACTTCTCTACTATAGGACCTATGCTAGCAAATAAAATAACTAACACTTCTTACGATAATTTGTCCTACGTCTTACCTAAAATGAATCAACAAACTGACCTTGATTTATCTAGTCTTGAACCATGTACAATAAGCGAAATAATCCAAATAATACATAATCTTGACAATAAGTTGAGTATAAGCACAAAAGTATTAAAATGTATACTAAAGCAAATAGCTAGGCCTTTAACACAAGGTTTCAATAAGTTATTATTAGCAGGGTCATTCCCAGATACATTGAAAATTGCTAGAGTTACACCTATATATAAAGCTGGACCTAAAACAGACCCAGGTAACTACCGGCCAGTTTCTGTGTTGCCAGTTCTATCTAAGATACTAGAAAAAATATTACACAGTAGATTACATAAATATCTGGAAACAATTAATTTTATTTCTGAACAGCAGTACGGTTTTAGACCAAGAAGTAACACACTTACTGCGACAATTGACCTGGTCACTAAAATTAAACACAGCATCGATACCAAAAATATAGCTTTGGGTGTATTCATTGATTTAAAGAAAGCCTTCGATACCGTGAGCCACAAATTACTGTTAAAAAAGCTGGAAAGCATAGGTATCCATGGTAATGCTTTAAAAATGTTCGCATCTTATTTATCAAATAGACAAGTGGTTAAAATTGGAGACTATCAAAGTAAGTCATTACCTATAACTTGTGGCGTTCCGCAAGGATCTATACTAGGCCCATTGCTTTTTCTGACTTACATTAATAACATCCAAGACCTTAGCATACATGGACATATAACCCTGTATGCAGATGACACTTGTCTTTTCTATTTTGGACCATCTATACAAAATCTTATCCTTCAAGCTCAGGAAGACTTAAATACTTTATCTGTATGGTTTCAACTTAACCTCCTAACAATAAATACGTCAAAGACATGCTACATAATTTTTAAAGCCAAAAATAAAGAAATTTTGCCACACGCACCACTTACAATTAATAACGAACCATTACAACAAAAACACAGTGAAAAATATCTGGGATTACGAATAGAGAGTAATTTAACTTGGAATACACAAATTGAACATATTAGAAAAAAACTAACATCAATTACTGGCTGAATTCGAAACCTAGTCCGATGTATTCCGCGAGAGCTGCGCTATACCATCTATAACACTCTAGTCAAACCCCACTTACTATATCTCATTGAAGTCTGGGGAAGTGCCACTAAAACAAGACTAGACAACCTACAAATAGCACAAAATAAAATAATAAAAATTCTCTTCCGCTATCCCTTTCAAATATCCACTACAAAAATGTATAATGAAACCAAAATAATGAATATCCGGCAGCTTTATATATATAGTACATGTATCTTGATTAGAAAAATTCTTAACAAAACTATCCACACTAGTATAAAATTTATTAAAATAAAAGAACATCTTAAGCGTAGCACCCGACGAGCTAGCTTTCTTGTATTACCTAAAATTAGAACATCATATGGTAAAAAAACCGTTACATATGAAGGAGCGCAACTTTATAATAAAATACCTGCTCACATAAAAAATGTAAACTCATTTAACGCATTTAAGACCAAACTGGCCAATTACATAAAAGTACCATTTATGTGTATTCTCATGTAAGCGACCTATGTCTTTTTGAGAATAAATGTCTATAAACATAAACATATGACATAAGAAGTGTATGATAATAAAAGTTATATATAATAGGCAATCAATACACTCAGTCAAGACAGCCGACCATTGTTTCATCTCATCGTAATTCAAAACGCGAGTCAAGACGCCAGGCACTGTAGCCTGTTTTTATTATGAGAGTTCGTTTACACGTTATCGAAACGATGTATACAAAAAGTAACAGATTAAAAATGTTATTAGTAATTTGAAAGAAATAGTTTGACATTTTTTTTTTTTTTTTCAAATAGGTTGGCATACTGCTTGGGAACTATGATGTTATTCCCTTGGGCCTGTTGTTACACTGGCTCACACTTCAAACCGGTATAAAACAAAATAAGTATTGCTATTTAGCGCCAAGATACCCAATTAACCCTTAACTTACCCATTTATAAACTTTTTTTTACAAATGAGAAATGTTAATATGTCATCTCAAGGATCAATCTCAAGACGATCTAATACTATGTGTAAAATTTTATCCCCAATTTAAAACTAATATGAAACCAACGACATGTCAATTAATAATTAAATAGATTATATGTAGAAACTATTCTATTTAGTGTAAACGCTTGTATAGCTTTCTACGAAGTATTACATGTATGCGAGTTTATTTAACTTTCACTGAGAAATACTGTGCGGGATTTCCTTTAGAACAAGTGACATTTGCATATCCTTCCTATGCCAGAGTCTATTTTACAAAATGATAAAACATTCAACATAGTATGTAAACTTTTTTTCATTATGTCGTGTTACTGAGCTTCGGGCGTAAAATATTCTGGCAATGTCAAATATGATGGATAAACAGGTTGGAGATTGATTGGTTACAAATATTGAAGTTTTATTTTATGACGTGAATAAAAAAGCAATACAACGATACATTAATAATATACCTAAATTGAAAATATTTTTTAATTTAAATAAAAAAAATAAGACCGAATAAGGCAGAACACATGGCTTTTTTTTTCTTTTTTAAACTATAAACACTTATATTACAAATTGTATAAAATAGGCAAAGGTTCAATGCAAAGGGCAATCGTTTGTGATAATTTGTTTCGAACAATCATTTTTACGTTATCTATACCAAAGATATTCAAAATATTCATCATTTAATTTACGAGAAGTATAAATTTAATTTAATGCATTCACTTTTCCAAAGGGACGTTTCACGGTCTCTTTGTTTATTGATCGAGCCGCCGATGCGGGTTCCACCTGGTTCAAGGGATTGATAATATTATACTGTAAACTGTGGCCAGCATTGTTAGGTTTAGGTAAGAATACTTGACATACATTTCTCAATATTCTTAAGAGGTGAGACAATATATAAACTGTTACCTATATATAAAATCACCATTAAAAGTTCTGTTATAAATTTACAATTCAAAAGTTGTTAAGTAGCGTCACGTAGTTTCGCGTTGAGAATGATGTATGGTGAATGATGATAATGGGTGTATGTACACGTATATTGCAACAATAGTTAACGAGAAAAATAACCAATATAAGTTGAAACCAAAACAAACCAAATTCGTATATTGGTATAATATCAGTAAAATCACGTGACAGTATCACTAGCATCATTGGTTTATTTTGTGTTAATCAGTAATTCGCTTTTCTTATCACAGGGGTTACCCATATATATAGGCTTTACACGTCAGCCCCTTAACCCTTTTCTAAATCCCTTAAAAATATATTTATTCCACAATACAATGTTATTTACATTTTTTTATACGTTTTTTTATACGACGTTTTGTTATACTTCAAAGATACGACATCACCTTATTCAAATATGGAAAATATTTAAGTTCAACAATTACATTGAAACTGTACGTAGAATAAACTTACAACGGAAGATTACAAGTTACAATAAGTAGGTAGATGATCTGATAGCAAAAAATTAATTTTATTTCGAACGGAACAATACGATAACAGAGTATACAATAATAACACTTGTAATGGACGTATTTTCACAATGATATGAATGATATATTATATATATACATAGTTATTTTATAGTCAACGTAGTCGGAGAGAAAATTTGTCGCACTAGGCGCTTTTGAAGTAAACGCCGCGCCGCCGCCAAAGTATAAACTACAGGTATACAAAAAACTTTAAATGAGAGATCCAAAGTCATAATCTATATGATTTGTATTCGTTGACTCTGTTGCTAATATTATATTTTACGAAATTAGCTAAATTTATTCGCTTTTATACATGACTGGAGATAGTTCATTTAAAAAAATAGTCACGTAACATTGCTTTATAACATGCAACATAGTTCATTGGTTGATTTTTATTCTGTCTAAAAGGGGCTTAAAATAGCGCTTAGTAGGTACACTTTACGTCAAAATGTATGTTTGTAAGAAATACAAAAATTGTCGTATTTAAAACATAAATAATTATATTCTGTATCATAATTATGTTCAATACTTTTTCAGTGTTGTAAACATCACATTTTGTCTTTTCAATTTTGAGTATTCTTCATTTTCAATTGATTAGTATATTAAATAGTAATAATTCATATTCTCGTGTATGTAATATAATTTTAAAAAGTTTAAATATTCAAAATTATATTTTATGCGATGTTGTTGAAATAAAAACTGTTCGTTTGTATTTTTAATATTCCACAACTTGATAAATGATTAAATTATAACGCATTGCCACCCGAGTGGACTGCAATCAGAGTTAATTAATGTTTAGTAATGTTTTTAAAATGTTTAAAAATGTACCCTTTTACTATTCCTCGGAATGATCGACTTCGCTAGAATTCGTCCAATATCGTTTTAAAATTGTTCAGTAACTGCCACCCGAACACACAATTACATTTATAACATCACTAAGGTATGAATTACGTTAACTTTCCGACAGAATATTTTCATTGAACATTTCATTCGAGATCGTTTTAAAATAGTAACTATCGAAGTTCCAGTTAGCACTAGGTACATGACAGACTGTACATTCGAAATTGCTTAAAAAACTAATTAAATAAACTTCAAGCCATTAAGCGCTTGCAAGCGCTTGCTAGCACTGCTCACCTAAATAGCCCAGCTAGTTCTTTAACGTCTCCCTTATATGGTCAACTTGATCTACCGTATGCCTGAACTTGGCATTGGATATGCAATTTAGATATCCATATCTAGTTTTTCTTAAGGAAAGACTGCCACCAAAGGACATTTAGCCTAGATCGAGTTTAATCAAATGTTTTTCATTCAGAATGCGGTTAATGTTTTAATAATGTAAATAAACATTTTTATAACTTCTGATTACTATACCAGTTTTTAGAACCAAATTATCTTTAATTATGATTAATATTAGTAATATAAGTGGTTATTTTATTTATTGATTTGTCTATTGGCAATTCAACAGCGATATGCCAATAAATTAATTACCGCAGATAAAATAATACGACAATAAGGTTACATCATAAATGTTGCTGTCAATGTAAAAAGTACTAACATGTGAATACAGTTTATATTTATTCCGTCGACGTTATTAATCTGTTCATCCATTTTAACTAATTCGGATGCACCTCTTTGATTATTTATGGATGGTTTATGAAATCTGAATCAGTCTTGATTTTAACGCGTTCGCTCCGTGACGACGATAATTGAAATCTTCTTTAAATATGTTGAGGGTTCCTCGATAAATGCCGTCAGAGAAACAGAATTAGGTAATAAGTATTATACTTTAAACGGTAACGGTTTATTCAGTGTCCAGATTAAATTCTATACTATTGTTTAGTTATGTCGTAACTATTTTGGTTCTATGGTACATAGTATGGGACAGTACGACACAACACGACACGACACTGTTTATATTTTGTCTCATGTCAGGCAAACAATGTCAAATGCGGAGCCGCCGTAGAAAATATGGAGGCGAACAAACAACCGCAAACAAGCGCAAACATTCGTTTCTAATTCCAAATTATATCGTTGTAACATTTGCAGTTGAGACTTTGAGTGGTAGTAAAAACTTAAAAGGCTAAAATCATTAGCTTTTGATTTTTTATTCGCTTTTTTGCTTAACTATAATGTTCACCGAGCTTCATCTGCCTTTATTATCTGAGTTGCATACTTGCCGGCCATTGATGTATATCTAAGTAATGTATAATGTAATGTTGTCATGAGGTTTATTTAATTTTAAGGGATTTACTTAATAAGGGTTGGTTAATATTTCTAACAACGCCAATGTTTATGGGCGTGGTGTACATTTAACATCAAAGAAGTTATTTAAAAATTTAAAAAAATTTTTTGAGTGAAAGACCTGAGTACCTTCTATTAAATTATTTCACGAAATGTATACGATGTATCGTACATAAAAAAATGACAAACAAAAATCTTAGCGAGTGAAACTGCGGGCATTAGCCAGTTTATTTTATAAGTAATAAAGCCGCTGAGTCACACATATATCGGTAATATATTATACGAAGGCGTGATTGATGTATTGGGCCGAAAAAATCAACATGTCTGCCAAAAGAATATTATAATACAAATTGAAGTTTACATTTTATATCGTAAAAATACATCATTTTATAATAAAGTATCTGAAGAGGTCATTTTAAGTTTGTGTTTTCAGAAGAATGTCTTTTTGTGTGAAAGTTTGTTCGTGTATGTTTCTTAAGCCTTGCTTTATATGTGTAACGTGAATATACGTCCTATTTTGAATTGGACAATCCCGCTTTGAAGATACATGTCCCAATTTCCCTTCAAGCGATTCCAAACTGACCTCCTTGTACCAAACAGGATAGTACCAAGGGTATGCAATGTAATGCAATGAATATATTTTGAGCAAAACTGTTCTTCCTTCTTAAATGGTATTTGCAAGCCCGTCTGGGTACATACCCGCTCATCAGATTTTCTACCGCCAAACAGTAATACTTACTATTGTAGTGTTCCAGTTTGAAGAGTGGGCCAGTTTAACTGCAGGCACAAGACAAATCTTAGCTCATTGGTGTGGTCAAAGGAATGGTTAATATTTCTTAGAGAGCCATTGTCTATAGTGGTGACCATTTACCATCAGGTGGTCCATTTGTGCGTCCGCCTACGTCGTACAAGAAAATACGGGAAAAACGGTTACGTTATAGACGTAAGCTTAATAAATGTCTCCCTAACTGACGAAGAGGCAATCTCAGTTTTGTCTATTGGCAATATATACTAATCGTTACGTAGAACGTTATAATAATGATATGATATTAACATCAACCGAAACTGACATAACATCGCTATCAATTGTAAGTGGATTCCACTTCGTTATAATTAATGACCGGGAAAAATCGACAAATTGCCAAAAATATTTTCCGTATGATTTGACAGTTATGTATTTTTATTGGATGTGTTCCGTTTTTTATGTCTCTGGTAAAAGTTTTTATGTACGTCGTTATAGTTTACATTCGTTTATGTGGTTTCGCGATATTCCGTAAAGAGCGTGAAGAAAATAATTCGCTCACTTGTACCACTTTAATCGGTGATTTATATTCGAATTCTTATACAGCGTGGTCAATAAAATGATACATCAAAGTATCTTTAAATACTTTGATTTCCATTATGTAACATTTATCTGAAGTATTAAATTATCCAAAAATTTCTTAACTAAAATTGTCAAAATGCAAAATAATTCTTTTAATAAATATTAACTGACGATGTAATATTTGGACCTTAGTCAATGCATACAGGTACGAACTTGTGACGTAGAGTGTTTGACTATGTGTGAGTTAGTATCTCTATATACATTTTGCCTACGTGTTGTGAGTGTGGTTGACGTGAACAAAGCCACATCTATTTGTTATAAATGTTACGTTAAATTAAGCGTGTTTATAGTCCACGAACACCCTTTATAACAGAATTGTACGTCGTGTAATAAAACGCGCATATTAATACTTTTGGTGTCAGTGGATCATGATTCACAACAAATGAAATGTTGGATAAGTGTTATTTTAAATAATTTCTTGACCTTTTTTTATATTTCTACGATTTTTAATAGTTTCTAATAACATAATTGATGCTATTATTTTAAATTAAACAGCATAGTTTGTCAATTTCAGCATTATGAAGAAGATAAAACTTAAAAATAGTGTTTTTATCAAAGTTTTCCATCGAATTTGGCATAAAATTAATTATAATGTTAAATTCTCCTGATATTACATTACATTTACATTAACAGCCTGTAAAATTCCTACTGCTGGGCTAAGGCCTCCGCTACCTTTGAGGAGAAGGTTTGGAGCATATTCCACCACGCAGCTCCAATGCGGATTGATGGAATACACACGTGGCAGAAATTAGACACATGCAGGTTTCCTCACGATGTTTTCCTTCACCGCCGAGCACGAGATGAATTATAAACACAAATTAAGATCATGAAAATTCAGTGGTGCCTGCCTGGGTTTGAACCCGAAATCATCGGTTAAGATGCACGCGTTCTAACCACTGGGCCATCTCTCCTGATATATATATATTAGCTATTTAAAATGCAGTTGTGTTTACACATATCTCAGTCACATTATACACACATGCATATTCTCGTATAAATGCTAAGCAAGTATAATTATAGCCGCAGTCAAAGCAGAAACCGTATAAATTACTTGGTGGTAGGGTCTGTGAAAGCCCGTCTGGGTAGGTACCACCCACTCATGTCATAATCTACCACTAATCAGCAATAATACTTAACAGGTGAATGTGACAGCGTAACTACAGGCACGCGGGACATAACATCTTAGTTCCCAACGTTGATGGCGCATTGGCGGTTAATATTTCTTACGGTCGAATGTCTGTGGTCGATGGTTACAATGAGGTAGTCCAATTCGCCCGTCCGTCTACTTATCATTAAAAATACCTTTTCTATAAAATTGAAAATATCTATGAGCAGAACATTTGCATCATATGACTGACGATTAATAAAAAAGATAATCTTTTATTGACTATAAGGCGTCATCTATTTGATCGTCATATATTCTTATATTGTGCGTATCTAGGTGATCATTGTAAAACCAAGTTATTAACATTATAATTTATCTTATCTTTTATTGGTGAAATTAATATTAAGCTTATATTTCCTGCGCGTTTTCTCTTATTACTTTATAACGTATACGATAAAAGAAAATACCCAGGTAACATATAAACCGATTACCGCCGGTTTTAAAGTATTTATCAGAATCTTCATCTAAAATTATTATATACGGAAAGGGTTTAAGTTTACTTCACATTATTGGAATAACTTTGTAGATTTGTGTTTTTGTTTTAAGATATCTAAATAACTTATTCGCAAAAATGCGTAATGTTACTGTGCGTACATATATTACTAATTTTGAGATCAATTATACGGTATATATTTTTTGGTATTTTAAATACTGACACAACGAAAATATCACAGCCAATATTTCGATAAAGTTACAAGGTTATTGAGGTCAAAAGTTTTTAATTCAATCACTAAATAAAAGTCAGCATATTTTTATTTAGCTTTTCGAAAAGGCAAACGTATTCTATCATTCAGCCAACATTGTCTTTGACATTTGACCGTCGAAAACGTAAAACTATAAAGTCGGTAATTTACCGGTTAGAATACTTTAAGAAGCGTAGTAACTAAAAGCCATTAAAAAGGAGTTTCATTTAATAAATCTTAGTGTACGTAGGTATGCGCTGACTCTTATGCGTATTACACTTTCGCTTGGCTTTCTCCGCCCTTAATATCATCTGAACAACTTGACGTAAGTGTCATTACCGGTTTATATTGCTATAATGCAGTATGCTATGTAGCCAATCCTTAATAATAACGTAACGTATAAAAGAACAGTTAATAGATGGTAGTATTCTAATACTTTAAAGTTTATTTACATAGCAAGGAACACTACTTTATTTCCATTTGCCTTATAAAAAAACGTGAAGAAAATAAAAAATCATATTGTCTGTGGTTCATATTGAACCACTAAGTTCATAAGAATTAAAAATATTTCCGTGTTCGTAGCTATTTAGATTATTATTATCAACAACTATAATTTAACACAAGCCGCTAAAGTTTAGTTTGAATCTGTTAAAAGAAGAAAACTTTAGGTCCGAACAACAAAGCCTTTGTAATCTATGGTCTCCAGGCATTGTTATTGAAACAAGAGTTTTAGGTTCAGAAAAGTGTCGCACTGCGACAAAGTATGGCCTTGCAGATGCAACGGTCACCGTGTCACTCTGATTCATCTAAACAATATAGGTTTACTTGTTGTTAATGTCATTGTACAAATAACTTGTTTTATAATGTAATAGTTGATTACGAGCTCTATTATGTACCACAGTCATAAAATATGTCAATACCTGTTCGATGAAGGGCATCTTACTATAGAGGTGAGTTTGTATTCTTATTAAGCTATGATATGATTATTGATACGCAAAAGTGTTAATATTAAATATATATATATATATTATAATCATTGGCGTGATTAGTTACCTTTTCTTACATATTATGCCGAGGTTATTCTCAAAAAACGTTTATTACTGGTATCTACTTTTGAAAATGTAAATTTATAATTTCACAGTATTTACAAAACTAATTAAATTCCTAAATGCTAACGATGGAAAATAATTTTGGCAAATTCATATAAGGCCACAGGCGACATTTCCGTATTCATGAAAAAATACTGTATTTGCTTTATTTTGAGCATAATTGTGTAAATCTTAACTTATCAAATGGAATGGCTTCAATCAAAAGGATTAGCATTTGATAACGTATTAATATATTTATGTCATATTTGTGTTGTGTGGTTTTTTACACATCTTATTATTCGTTATAATATCGCTGAATAATAATACTTTATATTGTTTATTTATGTGTGTAGGCCGAATAAGCCAGCGAATTAATTTCAGGCACAAGGGACACAATATGTTAGGGAAAGATCCCTCCCTCACTCGTCTTCTTTATTGTGTAATTAAAATTTCTCAACAAATTGAACCGGGAATTTAATTCAATGAACAGAGCCGTAATGAAAATCACAACATACATATTCTATTATAATCATTACAGTGTTGCCAGATTACATAAATTTTTTTTTACCATAAACAATTATAATAAATTGAATTATATGTGTCGTGTCATAATTATTACATTTGTTAATACAATATCATGGCTAACAATGAATTACAATACAAAAAGCGATATATTACGTTTTATAATGGGAGATCAGGAGATGTGTCCCCTTAATATCGGGTTGGCAATTAGCCAATCTTACTCCCAGAAGGTAGACAAATGTATTCAACACGAAATAATAAATTAGTCGCTAAATACTTAATTTAATTGAACTATGTACGATACTAACATCTAATTCTTTCAATTCATCAATCTTTATGTACTGTACCTATATATAAATACTTGCTTGTATTTATGGTTACTTTAATAATAATATGGGTATTGTAAATTACTAACATTGAACCACAATATAACAAAGAATAGTTATTACTTTAGCTAGCTCTGTACGTAACCATTTCTTTTAGCTTAACATTAGGTAGTTATGCACGAACCGTTAAGCATTGTATTTTATTATTTTCCAAGAAACAATATCTCGGGAACTGGGATAGTGTTACGTGAATATGAAACCGCATAACTGCGCTACTGTTTTTTTATAAAATCGACTTTATATTTAACGCGTTATGAAAAGATAACTCAAGACTTAACGTTTAATAAAATAAGATAAAATGTATTGAAATCAAATATGCACGTAGTAGATTTCATTTTGTAACGGCCTTGTTCAGTCAGTATTGTTATGATATCATTTAGTCTAAAAAACTTTCGATAGAATGACGCTTACTCTTTTTCTTATTATTTGGTTTATGAAGGCAGACCAGTTAATGGATTCTCTGATGTGGAATAATCGTCTTTACACACAGACACTTTTCACACAGACACTGTAATATATAAAAACAGTAACGCTGTAAGTAATATTAAAATTCTTTCATACGTCGTCAATGGGCCACCAACCATGGCATTCAATATGTGTTCTCTGTATCTGTAATTATACTGGTTAACTCACCATTCAAATCATTATGGTAATAGAATTGGTGGTACCCACAGAGTAAGATCTGCAAAGCCCAAGCCGCGAGCACTCGTTTTAGCGTAAAACGAATTTAATATATTTGGGCGTGTTAAAATCACTTGAAAGGTACATATCTGGCTCATAATATAATAAAATGGCATTTACGTTTAAGTGTGCTATGTGTATAATTAAATAAGATATTTCCCATTTGCTTGTCTTGCCGTTAATTCACTTATAGATTTAATATCCCACAGCTGGGCTAATAGCTAATCTATCTCTGCCAAATTTCATTTATATATTTATACACTTCAAATAATTAATTCGACTTAGATCACATTTTCAGAAACTATAAGGAGTCTTTCTACATAATTGAATATTATCAAATATCGGATGAAATATTTACACAGATATATAATAGATATACCAACTATTAGAGCAGTTTGATGTAACAAGCGGTCATTTTGTCAGTGAAATCTTTGTATTTCAAGGAAAACATTGATGTTCTTTACAAAAAAAAAAAACCGTCACAGTATTGAGAGCAAAAATAATAATGCATTATTTAACGTGGATATAAAAGATTGTGCAGAGTCAATTATTTTGTTCAACGCTTTTGTGCACTATGAATCTTACAATGAAAATGACATGATATTAATCACGTGATTGGCCTCAATTCGTTCAAAACAATACGAACAAGACGCATTGTACTTTTGTATTCATAATTTTCCTACTCGTTAACGGCCGAGTGGATACCACATAAGGACAAAAGATAACGGATTCAAATCCAAAACACAACATGTATTTGCAGGGATATTATTATTTTTTGTGAACTTATAAGCAACAGTACGATTGTGTTTGTAATTTAAGTTGAGGATTTTTAATGACTGTTTGATATTAAATACCTACTTATAAAAAACCTCTTCGAAGTTTATCGACTTCGAAATTCAGTTTTATGTATTGACAATACAAAAATAATACCTCATAAAACTTTGTTAAAATATTGACATAAAAACATTTGTTAGAAGTGTGCTGAGTTTAAACTAACAATAAACGAGTATAAATTCTCTTTATCATCTCTTGTAACGTCTTGTTCGGATAAATATTTATAACTTGCCCGTTGTTCTAGCTAGAATCTTCATTCTGAACCGGTAGTAGCTTTACATTTTATTGTAAGAATGTATATATAATTAAATCTTCTATACGTTCATCTCAGTGAGGTCGCTACCTATCTTGTTATAATTTTAAAATGTCTGCTTGTTTGCAAAGTGTAAATACTTAAAATTATTTTATTAAGGTTTTTATCATTATGTTGGTAAGCGTTTGAAAAGTTCCTGAACTGACGATTGAACACAATAAGGTATATCTCCAAAAATATCTTTACTGATATTGTAAATGTGAATGTTAGCATGAAAAACTATCCATGTGTTCCTCGATATAGCCAGAACGGTTGAACGGATCTGATTTCTGAATAAAATTTAACACAGATATGAAGGTCTGCAACAACACAGGTTATATTTTATTAACAAATGCTCATTCACCGTCGAAGCATATATTTTATATTTCTATCTCGGGAAGTATCGTACGTATATATACGTACTACCGTACCGCTTTTAGGAGATGAAACAAAAGCCAAACATTTCAAGATCGAAACTCCGACTTTCGAAATGCAAGCCGTCTCGAGCTGATATTGACTTGTTAAAACTTTAACCAAAATTAAATACGCGACCGCTTATTTTGTATTTCGATTCTGGTGGATGCGAAATACTTGAAAATATTTATTTAACTTTTAAATCGTACATAGAAATCCAGCTATGTATATTATGCAAATATTACGACTCGAAACTATTTTAGTACAAGATAAATAGTCATCTATTTTTATGCCGTGAACAATGATGATTGCGAAAAAAATACACAAGACATCTTATAACTTTTATTACCTAAGTACATTGAACAAATATGTACATCAAAACGTGTTAATTTATAAAACACATTTAAATTTTTACACACACATAACATCTATCGCGATCGCACAAAGACGTGACGTTTTTCATTTTTTTTTTTTTAATTACTGTTAAAAAAATAACCATTCCTTACACCAAACCAATGCGCCACCAGCCATGGGAACTAAGATGTTATGTCCCTTATAGTAATATTAGTTACATTGGCTCACAAGCCCTTCAAATCGGAACACAATACTAAGTATTACTGTTTAGCTGTATACCTGATGACTGGATAGTACCTACTCACACAGGCTTGCACAAAGTTTGCTACTTTTATTTTATCGTGTCAAAGATAATTAATATATTTGTTATAAGTTAGTCGTGTATATCAAATATACAAAATGGTTATTCCTTGCAACGTTAGCATAGAAAACAGTTACATTCCTAGGTTTTATATCTTTGCTTTGTTACTTGTATTACGAAGCATTCCAAGCAATTTCGTAACTGATATCTTATGAATACCACGCAAGCAACTTTGCGTGAAAACATACAATATCATATTCAACGAGAACATTTAGTATTCAATTCCATTAGATTATAAATATTTTAATATAATAGAATACGAGACAATAAACGAAACAAGAAGGTTATTAAAAAAAAGTACTAGTCGTTTATTTCCTTGTATTAATTTCTTACTCTATACTGCTTTTTGCGTCCTTGCTTTTATTGTAAACTAGCTAAACCTGCGGCTTTACCCACACGAAATTTAAAAAACACAATCTTTCAACATAAAACGGAGGTTGGATTTATAAAACCCTCTTAGGAGTGGAGTTTCGTAAATACCGTTCTTAGCAGATGTCTACATCCTATAAGAAACCTACCTGCCAAATTTCAAGTTGGTAAGTTTTATATAATAAGCCGAGATGGCCTAGTGGTTAGAACGCGTGCATCTTAACCGATGATTTCGGGTCCAAACCCAGGCAGGCACTACTGAATTTTCATGTGCTTAATTTGTGTTTATAATTCATCTCGTGCTCGGCGATGAAGGAAAATATCGTGAGGAAACCTGCATGTGTCTAATTTCAACGAAATTCTGCCACATGTGTATAATGTATTCCACCAACCCGCATTGGAGCAGCGTGGTGGAATATGCTCCATACCTTCTCCTCAAAGGGAGAGGAGACCTTAGCCCAGCAGTGGGAAATTTACAGGCTGTTTATGTTATATGTATGTTATGTAAGTTTTATACATAGTTTCTGAGATTTGGTGATTAATCAGTGGTATTTCGCTTTTATATATGTAAATTAACATGTGCGGCCGTTGTAACGTATTGTTTTTAAATAATCACATTATTGTAATATTGAATAATTATCTGTAATTTATCTTTGTAATATAAACATCTTCCAATGATGCCCACGCTAAGGAAGATGGATTCAAAGTCGCAACCCTCGTTTAAGGCCAGCCTAAGGGACTCTCCACATTGAACTGTATAACTTAATAATTAGCAAAATTAGGTAAATTATGTGCCTTAGTTTATGCCATGCCATATATAAGGAATACTTTACAAACAAATGCGGATTACTAGTATTTTAATAAATTAAGGAAATGCTTTACACATAAGTACTTTAAGTTTGTTGATCCTAAACTCCAAGTAGACATCATATTAGATGAGATTATCCACTTAAGCCAATACAATTGACAGTAATTTACCGGAATCCTATTAGCAAGAACGTTAAACAAATAATGTTCCTTCCGTGGACATATTACGAGTTTGACTTAACTGCTTGAAATCACACGGATACAAATTTCAACTGTAATTGGACATTCAATACAATACAATATACATGTATTATAAATATATTTTTTCTTTGTTTTGTTTTTGGTATGGGTCTATGCAAGTGGACGTACCATCCACTCATCGTATATATACCACCGCCGAACAGCAATTCTTTCTACCTGTATTTCGACTTGGAGGGTAAGAAGGTGTACGTGACGTCGTGGGGACCGTTCTAAATCGACATCTTGAATTTAATATATATTTAATGTATTGTCAATTTTTAAAAACAATAGTCACCGTTTACTGTTAGATTGGCTTAATATAATAAAAATAAAGAAATACTAAAACAGCTATTATTATATATAATTTTATTGTACCGTATTGTAACGGTACTTACGAAGCGTTTGCTCCATTACGCAGTAGGTACTTATATATCGTACCCCAACTGGCATATTTTTTACTATGATCCTTCGAATTTAATGTTATGAGGAAGGTCTTGAGCATGGACGTGGATCGATGTAGAGGAAGGGGACGACCAAAAAACGATGAATGGATTGTGTGAAAGACGATATGGCTGGAAAGAATGTTACGTGTGAGATCACGTCAGACAGGGAAGTATGGAATAAGACATGCTAAGGGCAAGAGGATGATATAATATATTGATGTTCCCCAGGAACAGTAATTTAATGAAACGTATAACAGAAACAATGATATAAATTAAAAACGAAAATAAATAATTAAATGACAATGACAAAATTAATTTCAAAATCCCGTGTGAATTACAAAAATAACAAAAAGTAAGTTTAAATAATTATATATAAGACCGTATACAATAGAAAGAGAAAGTGGAAGGGACGCCTGGAGGGGGGATAACGCTTTTTCTTAAGGTGACGATTTCTGCCAGTTCACTCTACTGTAAGCATCGAAAAAGAACTTCGTTCCTAAAATATTCTTAAAACCTATCCTATTATTACATAGGTAACAATACTCCATCAATGTTGGTGAAAATATCATTTCTTAGTATCATCAGAAAATATTATTTCTTAGTATGTGAATAATCTTTTTAGTTGACTCCTAGAGCAATTCCGATGGAGTGAAATGAAAAATCAACGTAAAACTCGATCGTAAAATGTTAGACTGTTAATGCTGTGCCTGTTAGGCAAAGGTTTCTACGTTTGAGGAGAAGGTTTACAGCTTATCCACCAAGTTGCTCTAATGTATGTTGACGGAAATACACGTGGCAGGTTGTCGTTTGGTTAATGCAAGTTATTTAATTATACTTTCCTTTACTAACGCGCTGAACCGGGTTTGAATCCTCAATATTTAGCTTAAATATTTTCGCTTTAATTCATTTAACTCTAGCCTCAGAATAATTCCGGCTTTATATTTTAAATATAATAATTATAATATATAAAGTAATAGGAGACGACTGCGGCTTGGGTATCAAACTTGCTTCAAACGAAATTTCATCAAATTCGGTTTAGTGATTTGCCTGTGAAAATGTAACAGACTGACAGACAGAGTTATTTTCATATTTATAATAATAATAAGTAAAGATTAATATAAATAAGTGCAATGTTAAGTTTAACCATTATTCAGTTTTCAACATTTTTTTCCTTCGAGTCGAGCATCGAGTGTCTAATTTGTCTCCCGCAGAATAGCTTCGCTGTTCTGTTGACAACAATGACGCGGCTGTTTCCGTAAATCATCCACACGACTCGTTTTTCAACGTGACTTATGGTAAAGAAGTTTCATAGCGTCCACGATAAAGGTCAGATGTGCTTCTGATATTGTTTTTGTTTTGTTAACTGTATACAAGATTGTGACTTAAATAAAGCAAAAAATGTTTTATGTTAATAAGTGTAAAATAATTTAGATTAGTTGTTTATTTTTGGAATATTGTTTTTTACGTAGAAATACATTTGGTAAATGCCAACCTTAAAATAACTCTCACCTTTGCCCAGATGCAGATTAGCACTATAAGAAATATAAAACATTCCTTAGACAACAAACAATGTCGTTAGAAAAAATTGTATGCTTCCGCGGATTGTTGCGTTATTTTTCTAGAACGAAATTTATTTACAAATACACAAATTAAGAAATTAAAAGCGAAATAGCATCAAATTAAGAATCTATTCAGTCACGGAGGCATGTTCCACGTTAAATTATCGGCGTCCATTAACGGTGCGAACTGAGTGCTCGGTGTGAAAAGATCTATACTTGCGAGAATGTGTTTTAAAATTCACGAGAAAAATTGTTTTATTTATATCTATAGTAAGTTTTTTTTGTGATTATTGGGTAAGAGTTCAACTTTACATGGCATTGAAATGTCAGTATAACTTTAAGGAACCGCTGCCTCAGACTTTTATTGCGGCGACATCTATAAGATGTTATATTTATTCTTTGTGCCAATAAATATACTTCCTTGTGTCAAAACCGTCACGAAATATAAAGTATCGATTATATAGTTATAACAATTCTTAGAGGTTGAGAAATGAATACCAAGTTCAAGACTTGCATTTTTGTAAGAAAATAATCACATTGTCAATTGTGCTGTCAAAAAAAACACACACACAAGAAGACAAAACAAACTTGAGTTGGTAATAATTAGAACCAACTATGGGAAAAACATATAATGTTCGAAGTGCAAATGTAGGTACAATAATTTACTTAATAAATACCGACTTAATTGTAAATGGTTAAAATTTTCCTACATTTACCTTTATTTTTTCTATTTTTTCTCATTTAAGTGATTTTTCGTATTCTTTATGAGAAACAGATGTCTTTAAACCGAAACTCAAATCGAAATATTTTAAGCAAGGACTACATAAACAGTTAAACTTAAATATTTGTTGTTTTTTTTTTGTCGATTGCCAGCTCTAAATTTTAAATCTTTTCAATAGTCAGTTCTATGTTTAAAAGCACTTCAATTGAAGCTTGTTTGAAGTTCGCTTCGTTTAGTTAGTAACGAGTAGTTGTTACTAGTAAGTCCAAACTGTTTATGAAAACATTTTTTATGTGAAAATAGAGTTGTTGATCAGTTGTTGGTGACTCAATCGTTTTCCGGAATATAAAATATCCCACGTATAGCTGTGATTTATTTATTAAAGTTTCATCTGTCTATTCGAATCGAAGCAGTAAAGATAAACAAGCTATAGATTTTCATATTCCATGGGATTTGATAGATTTGCTACATTATTCGCTATCAATGGTTCTCGATTCATATTATATATCTATATTTATAATACAATAAAATAAAATTCCACTTAACTACTTATATCCACTTTAATTTTACTTCCAAATTTCCGATACCGTTACGTCGACTTTCAAAACGAGATTTTTTTCGTGAATTCATAATGAATACCTTTAAATTCTCTATACTCATTATTTACTTGGTGGTAGGGCTTTGTGCAAGCCCGCCTGGGTAAGGACCACCCACTCATCATATATTCCACTGCCAAACAACAGTACTCAGTATTGTTGTGTTCCGGTTTGAAGGGTGAGTGAGCCAGTTTAACAAGGGACATGACATCTTAGTTCCCAAGGTTAGTGGCGTATTGGCGATGTAAGAAATGGTCAATATTTCTTACAGCGCCATTGTCTATGGGCGGTGGTGACCACTTATCTTCAGGTGGCTCATATGTTAGTCTGCCAACCTGTATGCCAATAAAAAAAATCATTAATAATTCAAGATCTTGACCAATGGGGTATCATGTCGATTCAATGTCATAGTTGTTTATTTGTCTCTTTGTTTTTCTCTCACGTCACCCCTTTTTAGATATTTTTCTTTTTTCTTCGATTCGAAAAATGCAGCTGGAGCCTACGGTACATCATAGCGAAGCAACAAAAGCGAATGCGAATTCCCGGTAGCGTGTGTCGTAATTAACGCTTTATTAATACGTCGATAATTAATTAATATATAAATGACAACACTTTTGACGTTTTAACAAAAAGATGCGTCATTTCGCATTACCGGGAATCTGCCTTTAGTTTTATAATCTGTGGTCTTTATATGGTTAAAGAGTTTTTTAATAAATCTTAAATCTGTCCATACACAATTTTGATGTATCTGTTTTGCTTTATCTTTTTCTCTTCGATCATGTTAAATCAATTGATATATTTAAAAACAATACATCTTGTTTTACTAATAGGGGATAATATTCGGAAATTTAGTTACAGCAGGGATTGTTTAAGAGCAAAAAAAAAATCACTAACATTATTTATTAAACCAGTAATTATACTTATATGTCGGTATTTTTAGTATTTTAAACCAATATAGTATCTTTATAGATAACTGAATCTATATCTCGTATGAGTTTTTATCTGGATTTACTAACCGCACTGATTTGAATAAATCTCGTTGCGTTAAATAGATTCAGAATGTATAGATTACATAACATCACGATACGATCCAAGGGGCGGAGTAGAAATGTTTAATGCGGGCAAAATCAAGCGGATTAGCTAATAATGGATATTTGAATGAATTATATTATGTTTTCTCACAAATTTATTAAATACTGTAAGAACAAACACTTTATGTACTATAATAAAACGCTAAAACTTTATAGTTACAAGGCATATTATGATTACAATACTTTAGCAGAAAATGTTTGAAGGAAACGTCTAAAATGTATTCATTCAAATATAGATACTATTGTAACGGTACACGTGCCATTATCGTTTGCACGTCATACGATTCTACGTATTTATATGTAAGTATTTGGATTGTCAGTGAACATCGCGACGTCACGTTTCCGATTCCAGCTCGCCCTTATCACTACGAAGGTCATCTTAGTGTTCCTCACGATTTAAGATGATGCTTTTTATTGCAATTTATACGTTATTTTATCTATTTAAGAAAATCTTTTATGTTAAATATAATATGTTTATTTTTTAGTAATTAGTATTAAAGTTTATCGAAAATAAAATTTGCTGCTTATATTCAATCTGGAAATTCCTTCTGTTCGTTTTAATGTAGCACCTATCTGATATATTTGAATGAAATAACAACGCGTTAACGCGTCCTTAGCTGGGTGTACAATGAAGGTGAAGATATAAAAATTTGGCTTCTGGTTCTCTTGTTATGGGTGAGTTACTAACTCAACCTCAAGAACCTGTTAAAATAAACTAAATAACAGTTAGTTACTAGTTTCTTTAATCATTTAATAGCAAATGTCAGTCAGTTATTCTATTGAAGTTTTAAAAATAATTTATCGTGGGAGAGTGTCGAAAAAAGCCAAATGAAACTTCGCAGAGATAACTTTTAGTGCCCTCAAAGAGGGTACAGCTTTGTTGCCAACCTTTAAAGTTATAAGTGGTTTAAAAGGTTGCAAATGTTTGCAAGTGTGTCAATAATTGATTTTAAATAAATAATAATATTTTACTGATTCAGTTTTTTTATGATATGGCAGAAGGTGCCAAACGAACAGGTGGCTCATCTGATGGAAAGTGACTACCACCGCCCGTGGATCTGCTACACCGTGGGGCTTCCAAGTGCCGGCAACGCACTTATGAAAGTTGTAGACTCTTTTATTGAAGGATCCCAAATCGTATCGGTTCAGAAACATCGACGGCGAAAACTGATTCCAAAGAGTGGTTGTGCGAGGCAGAAAATGTCTTAAAAATTGCCGAAGCTTGTACTGGGGATCACACGCTCAGAGGTGAGAGCAGAACCACGTGAGGCCGAATTTGCGAGTGATTACGTAAAATCGAGTTTTTCAAAGTACTTCAAGGAAATATTCTAATTAAAGTTGCATTACCGCAATTTGCAATGTATTTATTTTTGATATAAATTATTATTGAAATCGTTTTCGTCACAAGGCCTTCACAAAGCCTTAACAGACAAGTATGTACAAATCAAAATTAAAAATAGCTACTGTACAAACCATGACCGCGTGGCATAAAAGCAAAATCGAAATTAATATTTTAATTGATAATATGAAACAAATGGCTAATTAAAACAAATCGTATCAAGTTTGTATATTTATCAAAAAAATAGGGTTGAAAAATATACAAAGTTGATACGAGGGAAAAATTAATAACCTGAAATTGGTCCAATTCTGCGCTAGGACCTCCTGCAGACTAGTCTAGTTTAGTCTGCTCTAGTAAGGGTAGCCATTTTTATTCGACATATTTAAGTGAGAAAATAATATATGTATGATGTAGCAACTACTAGATATACCATATACATAAATTATTTGAACTCTTACTAATAAGTACTTAACATATTTTAGATATTTTTAATGGTTTTTATCTTATGTACATTTAAAACAAGTTATACTAGTTTTACCAAACATAAAAAACAAACTGAATTAATTTATCGTAAAATTATTGCCAAGGCATACAAAGTATGTATTTTTAAGGAAGTACGGATATAATATCGAATCACGAATGGTAACATCGCGTGGTACAGGCAGTAAAATATATGTTGACTACCTACTTTTTTATGGCCTATTCCAATCACAGGGGAGTAAAGACAAACAATGAATTGATTTGCCATGATATAATTGGACGAGATCTTCAATGTATGACATTCATGGATAAATTTATGGATTCGTGAAAAAATGGCGTTTCGTACATCGGCGAAGTTGTTATCGTAACTTAAGAAGTATAATTCAAAGAGATATATTTGTGTTAAATAGAATAGTGTTTGAAATATAAATAAAAATATGTAATCAAGAACTGTTCGTAGTGTATGGTATAGGCACAAGTTACATAACATAACCCAAAGTTGGTGGGATATTGGCGATGTAACATAACAAAACAGCGCCGTCCATCTCGTCCGCCTACCTATAGGTATCATAAAAAATATATATACTTCTTCATATTATAAAAATAACGTAAATGTAAAATTTCAATATGACTGAGAAAACACTAAGTATATAAATTTGAAGAAACAAAAACAAGTACGAACTTGTTATTGTCTAATTGTATTATAACACTTACTTTTATTTAACGACAAGGTTTCAAACAGCTTCGCACGGATAAACTAAAGGCCTTCATGAAGGATTTCAACACACGAAAAATACCAAAAAAATACTTGTCATTTTATGGGCTAGCGTGCGCAGCCAACCTCGTGAACCTCGTCAAAGTTTCATCACAATTTGATCAATGGTTAAGGAACGCGTAATGCAAACAACAGTTCGAGTTTTTATAATAATATATACAACTAAACTTACTGTATAAGGTATTATTTTCTTTATTAAGCGCGTCTAGTGTTTGCGAAATCTTTAACTATTTACAAACAATTATGTAAACTTTGTACATAATTTACAAAGTTTACATAAGCTCTGCGCAACATAAACAGCAAGTTTTATACATAGAAAAGGAAATGTCAATCAATTTTGCCGTCAGTCACGTAAAAATGCGCAAATTTTATTAAACACGAAGAAATTCGTTTTGCGTGCGTTATCTAATGAAACTAAATACTAATTTTGAAATGACTGACATACAACTGGATAATCCGGTTAATACCGTATATGTGCTATAATTAAAATAATAAATATTTAACACGATAAAAAAAAACTTTTTAATAAATTTTTTATCGCTTTTGCCCAGTTTGAGCTCCTTATCGCGAACATTTAATGAATCAAATATGTGATTAAATTATAAGTGAACTCGTCCCTAATTAACATTTATAAATACTATTTAGGCTAATATTTATTGCTTTCTAGGTGTTTTTTTTCCATGGCACATATTCTCCAATTTCGTTAATTCCAATGATGCCAATTTTTGTTTTTATTTTTTTAATATAATTTATTTTAGTCAAACAAACAATGAGATGACACTTATGGCTTAAGAATATACAATATAACATACATCAGCTAAGTTTCCTCTGATACTAATCACAATTATTAAAATTAAACAAAGACTAACTTACATAAAATCAAATAGTTAACATTATACAATTAATGAGATCAATAAACGTATACTAACGGAAAGCTAAAAACTATGAATAAAGTTAAATACATAAATAAAAGAAACAAAGCACTTAGCAGGAGTTATACTCGTAGTGTCTGCCCCATAAGCGTAAATATATGCCTAAACACTGCTGTAGCAATACACTTTCTATCTCAAAGTAAGATGGGTCCGCACAAGATTATGTACTTTCCAAGACACAGGGTGTAAAATCCAATTTTACGCTAGTTCCAGAATTTCTTGCTAGAAAATTCAAATTATGGCGCGGCCAGATTTTAGCCTAGGACTACATAGACTTTGGCCTAGGATTATATAGACTTGTAAGCTAGCTATTAGGGCATCATTAAATATTCCACTTATATTTACGTATAAAACATAAGTAAATAAAACTGCAAGTATGGATAAATATTGCCTCTAAGGACTTTTTAATTTTTGAATTGAATTTTCTTAAGAACGATTAGGGTAAAATTACAATGTCAAATTGAGTTCTATATTTGCGAGAAGCGTTTCTGACGCGAAATGTTACATAATCACAGAGGTGCACTACAGGAATTAAATAAATGATAGAGTTTCATAGACTGTTCATAGAGTATTGATTTATCCTTCAGTAGGTTACGGGCTTACGGGCAATAACCTACGAGCTAAAGGACAAAATAACTGATATGAGTTTATTTTCTTTGTGTTCATTGACTTTAGACGATAATTCGTTTAATTTTGAATTATATATTTCCAATGGTTAAACGTACATGAAAAATAAACAATTGTAATTTCTTTTTTATAATATGTGTTGCCCATTTGGTCACCTGACGGTAATTGGACTCCATCGCATATAAACATTGGGGGTGAAGAAATTTTAACCATTCCTTACTGCCCCGCAACCTTGGGAACTAAGATGTTATGTCCTTTGTGTCTGTAGTTACACTGGCTCAATCACCTTTTAAATCGGAACACAACAATTTTGATAACTGCTGTTTTGGCTATAGACTATATAACGAGTGGAAGGTACCTACCCCGTCGGGCTTGCACAAGGCCCTACCATCAAGTTAGTTAGCCAATAATTGGTATAACCCTAAAAAACCTAAGCTTTTATTGAAATAAAGAGTTTTTATACTATTCAACATCGATGACTGTGCTGTTATATTTTAAAACAACGTCATTGTGTTGCTATTTTATTTCTTAGCTTTGGTTAAATTGAATAAGAAGTTTTATTTATATAACAAGTATTGGATTGAAAAGTGTTACGTCAGTAAATTCCGTAACATTTAAAACCTGATGCGATTATTGTGAATACGTAATGGATTTTCTTGCAAAATAAATAATTAGAAACCAGATTTTCAACTATTACCTCCAACAACTGTTCGTGTACACTTTGTTTACTATATTGAGACGTTATATGCGATAAACATGGACATTATTTGGTTTTGAGTGTTTGGACTGTCATCAAATATTCTTCCGTCAAACAGCAATACTTTATGTTGTGAATTGAAGGGTGAGTGAGCCAGTGTAGAGATTGTACATACAATCTGACAGCATAAAAAATACCATGGTTTTGTATACATTTAATATGAGGTACCTTTTTTTTATTTCTGAGAATACTAACTGTTATGGATGATTTTCAACGTTATAACTATTTTGCTTATATAAATATAAGCAAAATAATTATAAATAAAAACTTATATTGCATACTTCTCTTGCGAGACCGCGTAAGACTTATTGTGAAACGTCTTGTGCGAGCCAGTCCGAGCGGAAACTGCAAGATTGCTGCCTATGCACATACTTAGTATTTTTTTTATGTAATAGGTAGGCACGGGCAAATGGACCACCTGATGGTAAGTGGTCACCACTGCCCATAGACATTGACGATGTAAGAAATAATAACCATCCCCTACATTACACCAATGGGCCACTAACCTTGGGAGCTAAGATGTTATGTCCCTTGTGCCTGTACTTATATTGGCTCACTCACCCTTCAAACCGGAACACAACAATACTAAGTATTGCTGTTTGGCGGTAGAATATCTGAAGAGTGTGTGGTACCTACCCAGACGGGCTTGCACAAAATCCCTGCCACTAAGAAAAGTTCAATCAATTAACCGCGGTTTCTGTATACATAGAAGAGACCGATGAAGATTTATTGGTTTTTTCAATCAGACTTCAAACATTTATATTCAAACTACGATGCGGATTTCAAATGACTAGTTCTGTTGATTATAATTCTATGGCAGTATTACGTAAATCGTTAGATCAGTCTGATATGACTGTGATTTAAAAATGCGCGCGTCCCGTACCCGTTTGCCGATAACTGCACATTGCGCGTGCGCAATAATTTGGTTAACCCGCTCGCTTTATGCCGCTATTGGCTAAAATTCGAGAGTGTCATCCACCCACAACTTAGCTTGCAAATTTAAATTTGGATTTCCATTAATATCATACAATATTTATGAAACAGTATAGTCAGACACAAGGAATTTATAATATAATGAAGTATTTATTATATAACAATAATATAGAATGTCTCAACTATTAAAAGTATACAAAAGACTCATTTAAAATCAATTGCTATTCAAAGACGTAGGTGACAAAAAAAAAGTTGAAAACGCTGTCAGCAGTTATGTGCCTATTGTATTTATAAGCACTTTATTTAAGAGCATCACAAAAAACTCATTCTTCTTATATGATTCTGTATAAATTGCCTGAACTACGGTTCTTTTATTGCAATAATTAAATCGTACTTTCCGGAAATTGAGGCAGCATCACACTGACGAGCTTCTGAAACATTTTATAAATATGCGTCAAAGTTGCGAAATTGTTCGCAGCATTTTGAGTCCCTTTTTTATGTAATCTTTCTTCCAGCGTTTATTTTTCCTGAACACTCAATAATGAATTCAATCAAAATCAAAAGATTCTTTATTTGAACATTGCCCGTCTCAACCCACGGTAGAGGTATAGCAAAAGACCCGGTCTTCTCCGATAACGGTCAATTCTGAGATCTTCGGTAAGGCGCAACCAGGAAATCTTTTAAAAATCTTTTACACCGAGCACTAGTTGCACTCGGGTGTTTGGCTTAAGACAGGACTGTTTGAGCAGATTCTTATAAATACAGCGTTCAATTACATGAATAGCTATAAATGATTCGAAATATGAATTATACCGAGAAGGAACGAATGATACTACGTAGTTATTCTTTTACACCAATTCACATTGTTGTGTAAATTAAGTACTATGACAATTTATATAAACCGCGTGCGCTCTATAATCAACTGCCTCGGCACCTACCATCAGGTGTGATTACGGTTAAGTTATTTGTTAAAATAAAAAATATTTTTAATTCTTTATTTACAAAGGACCTGGTTTATGAAGAAGTCGAACTACTCTGGACACATTTGAGGATAAAACTTCAAAATAGAATTTGAATGCAACGTAATGTAAATAGCGATCGTGTGAAACATTTCTTACATACAAAAAACCTCTTCTTCTGTCCATGTATTGTTTATATTTGCTATAGTGTGTGTTATGTGTAATATGTATAAAAGCTTAAGTAGTTTTTTTGTAAAAGCGGTTCCCACACCATTCATTTTGTTTGTAACTCGAACACCGTTAGTCGTCGTCTCAACGTAAGGACTTGCATACAGATTTGCTTCTTTTGTCTTATACGTCTATCTTATACGTCTAGTAAATATAAAGTTACTCAAAAAAATATTCCTTTTGTTTTATTGGTACCTAAATAATCCTTTAAACATAAAATATACTATTATAAATATTGTACACCACCTTTGAACTTATCTACTTAAAAAAAATTGAAGTTCACGATCATGTGAACATTATATATATAACAATGCAATCAAAACCATCGGCAAAAGTTGTACATTTGACCACTTATTTTATACTAAAACCTTTAGGTATTGCATCTTTTGATATAAATTTTATGTATATTAGTTTAGAAGATTTTTTCCGTTAGTTACAACGGCGTTACAACGAAAATGGCTCATTTGTTAGTATAGACAAGCTGTTTGCCTTGATGACCTCTATCAAGGATGTTATGGAACTCCGTAAACGTAATCGAAACTATAGGATATCCGAAATAAAAATCTATCCGAAACCGTAACCAAAACCGATAAAAAAAATTTATAGTAGTTTTGTTTTTGGATGGATTTGGATATTATATTAGTTTTTCTTTTCTGTGATTATGTCGAATACTATATAATAACCTTAAATTTAACTTAAATATTAAGCTGTTATTTACAAATCAGAAAGACATTTCAATAATATTTATTTGTATAGATTGTCATTGTCATATTCAAACGATATTTGCAAGACTTGTATAATTAATCGTTAGTTGTGCTTCCTTGGTCAAGTTTTTTTTTTTTTAATCGAACGTATTAGTAAGGAGTTGCATAATGAAGCTCGTCATTTCGTCTTCTGTGACACATAAATGTAAGCACCTCATAAACACTCGGTAAAACTGGTTTTATATGTGTTACGAAATAACTTAAAATTCATAGACATGTTGTAATCTTTTAGGAAATCAAATTGTTATTTGACAGACATTAAACAATACTTGTTAACGCATAATTTTTTTCCTTCATTATATATACTTAAAGTTTCTTAAAAATATTTTGAGATTAATTTTTAACCTGTATATTGTACGTAAGATTCTTTCTATAAAAAGTATTATACATCAAGATTACGAAAATATTTAATTAATTTCTGCTTATAAAAAGTAACAACACTATTTTTCACAATTTGACATCCAATTTTGATTTAATTCCCTGCCAGGCTGGCCCATGCCATCGTTCCGGTATAACGCCAATGACTTATACCGGAACGATGGCACATCAATTAACCGTATAACCATCAAGGCCTGATTTAATGTCACGACTGACGACGTCCTTTCATTCATTTTTTATCTGTTGAACACAAAACATCGACTATAATTTTGAGACCGAATCATGAGACAATCGTTAAAAAATCTTAAATATTTGGATATAAATATTATACCCGATTTTTGCGCGTTAAGCAGTGTGCGTTTCGCCTTTATCCTGTGTTTTGATTAAAAATAATCTTTTTTAAATTTAACGTATACGGAATAATAAAAGAAAATAATTGAACTGTAAAGCTAATAAAATTGTACTTACAGTTAAGATACTGTGATTATTACTATACAGGTCTAATCTTAACTGTTTCTATAATGCAGTTTTATAATACAACAATATGCAGGTTATACAATGTTTTCTTTAATATTATACAACTTGAAAATTTAACAAAAACAAAAGAGGATGACTTCTTTTTTGAATAGTAGTAAAGCCATATTGAATATTTTCATAGCTGAGAAAATAGGCTACATTTTAAATATATATTATTAAATTATGTTAGTTGGTTCTCAGCAGGATAAAGACAAATAATTCGTGCAGAGTCGTCTTTGGACCTTTGTTATTTTTTAATTAAGCTTTGTGCAACATAAGGCTGTTTCATACGGCGCCGCAAAAGAGGCACTATCAACGAATTAACTTAGTAAAATAATGAACAACAACTTTTTTTGAGTATTGCCGTCCCAATATATCACGTATATCACGATTCGTCGTGTGTACGAAAGATAGTGTACAAATGCAAAAAAAGGCCGCGGCGATCGATGGGGCCGCTGCTTTTGTTGCACCATGTGAAAACAGCCTTAGCCTTTCAAGTGACATTTTATTTTATTACCTGTGTCCGTAAAAATGTGGGCGGAAAATATGTTCCGTTTATTTTATAGAAGTCACTCTGGAAAAAAAGAAATTCAATTTGAATGTATTTTTTTGTTATTTTTGCACATAGACGACACGACACGACGTCATGCATTTTTTATATCCAACCAGTCTCGTTGATAATTTTCAGCACTTTTTTATAAATTTGTTTAATTTATGTATAATGAAATGGTTTTTTTATGAATTATATATGGTATTTTTTATTGTCATGCAATTTCTTACCTCTTGATAGAAGACTCGTTTGGAGTTGTACGTCAGATTGTACTGCTGATCAGCTACCATTAGAAGGATGGAGAACGGTAACAGGAAGGCAGCTGCGGCTAAGAACGCAACGCATCGCCCTAGCCTCAAAGCACTGACGTTTCTTCTACCCATTTTGATATATTTTTTAATTTTTCACTATCACAAAATCATTTACAACTTTGTCTATTACATTGTTTTATCTATGGACATTTTAATATTTTTAATTTTAAATAACTCGTATATAAATAAATTTACTTTACTACATGTGATTATAACGCGATTTCGTATAATTATAACCCCTCTACTGACAGAGTGCGGGGAGTACGAATGTGGTATCTGGTTCTGTTCTTTAATTCAATTAAATTCGTGTTTTTATATCTGGCAAATTTAAGCAAGAATAGTAGCAATTATTACAAGGACAATAGTCCAAGAGAAAAGGGTCGAACTTACGACTTTTTACATCGCTAGGCGGCCCGTAAATCATTGCACTATTGACGCTATTACACTCCCTTGAGAGTGTCGCAGGTTTTAGGAACGTAATGTAACCCGCAGCACTCGACCAAGTCACACATACTCCCCGCTTGCTCTGAGAGGGTTGCATAATGGTTTTCTTTCTTATTTTTTTAACTACCAATTTAATTCCCATTAACTTCTACAAATGAGAACGATCATTACAACCATTTAAAATTGTTACAACGTAACATACCTACCTATATCATTTTTTAAGGTTAATGCACTACGTAATTCCCGCCAAAACGATAAGATGGCGCCTCGACCCCGCTCGAGGCCTATCCTCTACTCTGATTAGTCGTAACATATGATACAATATTATTATAATAACTTTTAATTTATTAGTAAGATCATACGCAATTTAAGAAACATATATACAGAAGTGCGTTTTAATAAAGTTTCTAATACATTATTATTCTCTGAAATTATACCGGAGCTCAAATGAAAAAAGGCAATCAAGTATAAATTATTAAGGTATTAAAAAAATTGAGTTCGTTTGTGCGAGCGAGTGGTGAAATTGCCTTAATATCGAAAAGCAATTTTCTTAAGAACGGGCGAGGGTATTTTCTGGAAATTAAATTGCATCTCTGCAGAAGTCTGTCGATGCCGATAGGCATTTCGTTGTAAAAATCGTTTCTATATTTTCATTAATAAATTACATTTAAATATTAGGTAAATATATTTATGTTTATTTAGATGGTTTAAAGTACTGACACAATGGTTATTGATACTGTTTTACAATTGTAATTAAGTCGTAAGTCGTAAGACACAAAACCGAATTTGATGAGATTTGGCATACCAAATTCGGTTTTGTGGATTGGCCGTGAAAGAGCGTCAGACAGACAGACAGAGTTACTTTCACATTTATAATATTAGTATTGATAAAATAAAAAATGAACAACAATCTCACGTTATAAACAATAAAGAGGCTTTTTTGTTTTGTGACTTTGAACATAACATATACAGTACTTTTTTGAAAATTAAACTTGTTTAAAGAAACAAATAAAATAATAAAAAGTGAATAAGCAGCAGCAGCAGCTCGGAGAACAGACGTACAAACACACATACATACAATACATATATATACATGAGCCGGCGAATAGAGTGCACGTGTTTGCACAGACTCTTGAAGACTTTAAAATCCCATACACAGAACATCAATGAAGACTTTGAATCGTGTTTAAAAAATAACATATAATTAATTAATATACTAGTACACGGAATGTTTAATTTAATTATTTGTTTATTTTTATCAGGCTTCCAATTCAGAGGTCGGAATAAATCAAATTAAAAAAATGTAATATATTTGTATATCTAGATGGAATGACGCACTACAAAACAACTAAAACAAACGAGGCAACTTCACTATCTTGGTGTGCGTGATTGTTACTCTATCGTCATACTATTTACTAGTGAGCGTGTACTTAGTAGTCAATCGTTGGCCATTATGTTTTCCGATGTCTTCTAAGCTGTAATAGTGTTATTTGAACATATAAATTACCAAATACATTTAAACCACAGATCTGCTTTACTTAGCTGTGCGAATAACTTTTTAAAAACAATTATAATTTTATGAAATCCGATTCAATGATAAAATAAGTATTTATTCAATTAATTATTATTTTTTATTCGAAAGTATACACTCGAAGATTAATGCATATTTTTGCATATATATAATATTAGTAAGATTAATTGCATAATTGCATTCCGTATAATATGTAACAAAAGAAATGTTGTGTATTAGGTCAGTGGAACTAAGTCATGCTGATTTGAACTTCTTTGGCACGATGCATCGTTCATTTGCCAAGTGTTATAGCAAATGTTAGAGAGAACTGTGTCATGTATTATTTTCGCTTCTGAAAATTCCTTAAATATTTTTTTTCTTGTATATATAAACCATCATATACTTAATATGTGTGAATTACAATAATTATAAAAAACTCATATTTAAAAATGAGACGATAAATGAAAAGACACATAACAGTTTATTCTAGTGTTGTATAATAAATGAAAGTTGTGTGTTTTACCAAGCGAATCGCACTAAAGAATCGTTTTGTACCGACTAGTAATTAAAATTCAGTAGGCCCTTGTTTATATTCTATTTATATTCAAGATTTATATAGTTTCCTTGTATCAAAATTCAACGAACTGTTATTGTAAGTTTAAATATTTCATATTTTGCTTTGAGGATGTTAAATTACCTATTATTAATATAATACAGAGTATATATTATAATAATCAATACGAACGTACGTTCAAACCTACTGTTAAGAATAATATTAAAATCGATATCATTATAATATATATTAAAATATTTTTATGTTACTGTAACTAGACGTAATTTTATTAAGTAGGTAATATTCGAATTATAATAAATCTAGCAACCCGCCCCGGCTTCACACAGGTGCAAAGGTGATACTAAATATACTACAGAATATATAACGTGCACAGCATTTTGTCATTGGTCAATACAAACCGCTACGTGCCTGTATTTTGAATCTGTAATATCTTCGAAAATATTCAATATATTTGAGGTATTTAAGGTATTATTCAAAATTTAATTGGATAAAGACTAATGATGTATTGCTTTAAATCGCTGCGTAAATAAGCCACTATTTCTTGTAAAAAAAAAGGAAAGTATAAAATATAGTTATTGTGGGTTATCCTTAAGAGATAAACATATACAATCGACTTTTTTGTAGACCATTCAAAGGTGTACAATACTGTATTACATTATTTTGATCTAACTCGTAGGGTTCAGCCAGAGTTTGCAATGGAAGCACAGAAAAATCGGTTTATTTACGACATTACATTAGAAACCTCTAAAATTATCAGTGTTTCTCTACTATATTATGCATATATTATACATATAAACCTTCCTCTTGAATCACTATATGTATTAAAAAAACCGCGTCAAAATCCATTTCGTAGTTTAAAAGATCTAAGCATACATAGTAGGGTCAGACAGACAGCAGGAAGCGACTTTGTTTTATACTATGTAGTGTCATATAAATATACTTACAGTGTTATAATATTATCTAAGTACATACCTACGTTGTTAATGAAATTTTTAATTAGTGTGAAAGCGGTTATATTAAAGAATCTTTTTTGATTGAGTTATTGCGAGGGAAATGTCACGGTTCCCGTCAGGCGTTCAGTAATTGCGGTAATAACGGTAACAGCACTAATAGACTACACGCCTAACTTTTATTACTATAACCTATTTACGTAATACGGAATGTTAATTCCATACACGAAAATTTAAAAAAATATATCTATTTATCTGTCATTTTTTTCGTTTTGGTATTTCAAGTTTGTTTTTAATATATGACAGTTGTAATGTGTAGAATGACGGTTGCTATTGAAGTGAAACTTCTTTGAACGAGATGGGAGTATAATTTCAAGGTCGATTACTGTAACATTAAGAGTGGGGCTGCGTCAAAATACTTCACTCACACAAACACATGTATATTTTTTATCTATACGTAATTTAAATCTCAAAACTATCGGTCATAATGTTTATTATTTTTAAATACGCAGATTTAAGTGTTAAAAAAAAATAAAATAATAATAAATGTGATAATTAATCGATTAATTTTTATTTCACAAATAAATAGCTGTAATAAAACAAGCTCATATTGCATTGTTAATCACGCGATGTTTGTTTTGTAAGTAAAAATATTCTAGTAGTATACATGCATATTATCTATATTATTACATGTTGTGAGCAGTAGACACCGCGAGTGTATAATAATAAAAAGGCAAAGGGAAAAATTAAAAGAATTAAAAAAAAATTTTTTTTTCGTGTGCATTGTTATCTGTGAAACTACTGAACGGATTTTTTCTTGCGGTTTTCTCAGGTTGATTCAGCTTAGCTTGGAGATATTTTAGATCCTTTTTCGTTGAAATGGAATGTGAGTTAAGACCGTTATTGTAATTTAAATAAACACGCGGACAAAGTCGCGGGCACCGGCTATTTATTACAAATTATAGTAAACATTGTTAATAAATTAGAAATTAAATACGATGACTTAAAAGTTACAAATAACTTTACGATATGATTATTGTTAAATAAAACGAATACGTTCGAACTTAATCGTTCAAAAAAAAAAAACAAGCAAATACTCTATAGAATATATTTATTATTTACGCTATAAATATCTGCTATATAAACAACTAAGTATATAAAAAACGTAAATGACCACATGATTGATTGCCGCGCGCTGTTCTCGGAAATTTAAGAAATGAGTAATTCGATTTTTTTTGAGCCAAAATTGTTTGTTGTCATGCGCGGTAACGACGTTGTGAACGAAAATTGGAGTACAAACATTCTTTTGGATATATTCCAAGGTTTCCGAATGTTTGGAGAATGATAAAGCTCATTTGTCTAAGAAGTGATGTGGTATTGATTACTATACAAATAGTTTTGATACTTGCTATTCTTTTATTTTATTTTTTTTATTTTTTACACACGATGGATTTGGGAGATTATATAATAATTCATTAGAGAACTGTGTATGTAAAGTATTTTGAATACATTTAATCCATTTTTTGGATAATTCTTCAGAAAAAAATTGACCACTAAAAATTGTTTTGTTGTGACTCCTCTTAAGGCAAAGTTTAATTGGAAGATTTAAAGGAAGTAACCAACTAGCCGAAATTCCAAAACGCTGATGCACACAGGCGGACTGGTGAGGTCATAAATTTATCAGAGGCATGGGAATGAATAACCTATCTTATATATTTAAATTAATAGCGTTAGCCGATTTTTGGCCCAGTGATTATGGGACGATGGCTGCATATAAAAAATCGGTTATGGTCTCATTTTGAAGAGAAGCCGTAGATGTGTAGATAATTAAAGAGGATTCTTGTTTGCAATTTACTAAATTCTTACGATTTAACAAAGAATTAATTTTAGAGAGCGGAAAATAGTTACTGGCCGGTTAGAGAGCGGTACTACGGCTGTATAAGAAAAAAATGAAAAGGTAAACATTCTAACTTAACTAATGTATACTAATTGATATTAAAAATATAATTTAAAAAAGTTTTTATCATTTTGACGCCAAACTTCCTAAAAAATCTTTGAATGAACGCGAAGTTTCGCGGGAAACTCACTAGTGTTATTGTAAACGTTGCTTTCCCGGTTTCTGAAGCCACAAACGCCGGTTAAGAACTGCATGTTCGTGCCATTTGGACATCCCGATTACTAAATTGAATATTGTTACCTACAATAAAAATATATCGGTAGGAATGAATAACTAATAATTTTATTTATTAGAAAGAAACATAAAATAATCACCAAAACACCGAAATATACTTATCGTTTATAAAAGGGGAAATGCGACGTGTATTTATTTGTTTGATGTGTGAATATACATATGATACATAATCAGCCTGTAAATTTCCCAGTGCTGGGCTAAGGCCTCCTCTCCCGTTGAGGAGAAGGTATGGAGCATATTCCACCACGCTGCTCCAATGCGGGTTGGTGGAATACAAATGTGGCAGAATTTCGTTGAAATTAGACACACGCAGGTTTCCTCACGATGTTTTCCTTCACCGCCGAGCACGAGATGAATTATAAACACAAATTAAGCACATGAAAATTCAGTGGTGCCTGCCTGGGTTTGAACCCAAAATCATCGGTTAAGATGCACGCGTTCTAACCACTGGGCCATCTCGGCTCATACTACATATGATATTTTTGCATATTACTCCAAACAAACCAGAGAAACCGTGCCGAGATAAGTTATTTAATCTTCTGATAAATACTTTACTAACTTCTGTCTCGTACATCAACATATATTTATATATAAGACAAGTATTTATTATTCAGCGAATGAAACGACAAATCTTGATTAAATACCGGGAATTGTTCAGAATAACACGAACATCTTGAATCTGGCCGTGCAACCGGTTCTTGTAAAAGAATTTCGCAATACGCTGTTTAAATGCATTCGCGTCGTAAGCGCATTTTTTCACGCAATTTTTATTAAACACGTAATATATTATTTATATTTATGATTTTTATAATGTTACTTGTTTAGTACAAGTGGTGGTACAGTTTTTGCAACCGTCTGTGTAGGTATTACCCACCGATAACAGAATATTGACTTCTATCTATTAGAAAAGAACTAATTTGTTAATTGCATAAAAATTAATAAATGTATATTAATTATTTTAATTGAACTTTTTCAATTGATTTTTTATCGGGAGACATTACGCAAATTAATGGTTATTCATACCACACCCGTACTAGACTTGTTATAGTTAAACATAAAAATCATGTATCGTTTAAGGAAAACGGTGTATATAAATTCAACGACAATACAAAAGGAGGAATGATCAGTTATGATAAGATGCTTTGTATAAAACAAACAATTTAAATTTCGAATGCAAGTTCGCGAAAGAGAGACATAACATTATTAATTTATTTATATTTCAAGCTACCCATCCCAGTTTCGCAAAGGTAGAACTATGGTCCGCATAAAATGTTTATATTGTAATTATACTCTCTATTCCAACCATAAGAGGAGTAAAGCCAAATAAACAACATTTGACAACAAATTTCTATCGATATCATTGGTCGAGGGCTTGATTAATCTATGATATTCACTATGGATTTGCGAAAAAATGGCGTTTTGAACGTCGACGAAACTGTTATCGGAATTTTGGAAGTCAAATTAAATTGGATATAAGTAGTTTGGTGTAATAGATTCATTATAGATATATATTTTATATATTAGTCATAAACTCTTAGTAGTGCACAATATAGCTGAGTTATTAGCAAATAGCATGAAATACGTAAATGTAACGTTTGTTTATCTTTTACGCCGCTCATGTCGGTACAATTTTAGCCGGTATGATTTTATTTCCGACGTTTTCAAAAGCTAAATTAATTATTCCCATAAACTTTTTTCATTAAAACCCGTTCAGTTGTTTTTGAATTTATAACGATCAGTGGCGTGTATAGGCTTTAATAAGCAGAGAAGCGATAGTTTCGGTTAAATCATGTAAAGAACCTTACTGTGAGTTGTTACTCGATTTTAAAACCGTTTTTAACCCATTTCAAACGTTATGTTTTTAAAATTTTGTATTTATCGATCGCTTAGGGCCGGTTCTGTAAGTTTGGGACGTTAAGTACATACGCAAACGTTACCGTGGCGCCCCCTAAAAGGCGGAGAGGGTACTGTTTGTTTTTAGTTGGCATTCATAACCGCAACATAACCGCAAGTCATATGTGGTGAACGTGTATTTTTCCCCAGCGACAACAAAACAAGATTCTATAGACATACCATTCAATATGGTCTTATAAAGACAAAATATATATATATTTTTGAATTCCGATATACTTATTCAAAAATGATATAAGGTTGAGGCAGCTTATAACGTTAATTCAATGATTTGCAAACACATTTGCATATAAAAATTGTATTAGTGTAAAAAAATATGTATAAGAATTAGTGACGTTAATTAAATTAACATTTAGCTATTAATTATCCGATTCCGCAGTGAAATAGCGTTTTTATCTGTTTGATTTAGGTGAGCCGACCGGTAAATGGACCAGATGATGGTCACCGCTGTCCATAGACATTGGTATTGTATGAAAAAATAACCATTCCTTACATAACCAATGCCCCACCAGCCACCAACCTTGGCCACTATAAATATGACCTTAACTACACTGGATCACTCAAAACAATGCTAAGTATCCTGGACGTTTATAAAGGTATTTTTTATTATTCTAATATTAAGGATTTTTCATAAGACCTTATTATCAAAAAAAAAAATGTAAATCAAGAAGGTCATATCAATTGATATTGCATTGAGTAGTTAAGTCATTTTAAAGGCATTTGAGATCATCTGATCTCAAATGTCATTAAAATGTTAATCTTTACCTTATCATATCACAAATATAATCCAAATTGTCTCTATAAAATATAAATACACCCACAATTATGTTCAGTAATTGTGAGTGATATCAAATTATGAATTCTTATTATGTGTAGCAAATCCTCTAGTGTGAACTCAGCTTATAGTAGAATTCCGTAGTCATGACAATTAAACTAAACAAGGTTGTCCGGAGACACATAAGATATAATTTGTATATGCACAATGCGTGAAGTGAGAAGTCAGTACGATAATATCTTAAAGTAATTGAGTAATTTCATTGAGTGTTTTCTATTCATTTGCCTATTTTCTTAATTAAAAAAAAAAACTAACTATGCATATAGTTAGTTCTTTTTGTAAATTCAAAGTAACTGTGCCCTATATTTCCTTGTTAACGGCAAGCAAAGGTTAAGTTAAAGATTAAATTTGTCATTCTTCGAACTCGAAGACGTTCTTAAGTTTGCATTCTGAATTTATGCAAGAATATTTTGTTACGATATAAGGACCTTTGTAAGCATTTTATTACACAAATAAATATAGATAATAGACATAAATATAATAGATAGAATAGTAAAAACATTGTTTGTAAAATATGATAAGCTTATGGAATGATAAAAGTCCACTCTAACGATAGTTTCCCTGACCATTACATGACAGTAAAATTTATTACAATACTAACATTATGTTATGTACATTATCCAGATTAACATAGATAACGTTTTATTTTTATTATTTTTTGTTTATAATATGTTATACAACTCTATCGAGCTCACCAAGTAGATCTTAACCCATGGGGTATTATGAATGAATACCCAAGAAAGCCTCGTTAAGTTTACGAGCGTTTGCGTTTACAATAATAAATGTAATTTTTAATTTGTAATTGTATTTTCTGGGTTCTAGATTTCGCTTAACATATAATAATAATAATTTATTTATTTAAGCGTAATATTGAACAAAAACAAAATGTGAAAAAACTGCGATAGTATAAAACTGTGGTGCAGTTATTAACGCCCGCCAACAAAGCGACATTGCTGTATTATTTACAGACACTTAAATTGCACATATTTGTTAAATATATATATATAATAAAATAATGAAAATACAAGTCTCGCTCTGCCTGCAGGTGATTTTCCGTAAGGATAACCAGAACATATTTGATCTATTCCTATTGACAAAGGAGTAAGGATAAACTAACCTCAGATTTACATATTGTATACGATTTGCTAATAACTGTGTTATATATATATATATATATATATATATATATTTAATAGTTAACCGTAATAAGAATTGCTGTTTGGCAACCAAGACGGGCTTACTCAAAGAACTTCCGCCAATAAATATTATAAACAACAAGCAGTTTTATTATGGTCTAATATATGTATGTATTTGTAATGGTCTTTAATCGTTAAATATATCTTTAATTATAACAACACTATATTTTTATATAGTGTTGTTATAATATGGTATAGACTACATTCTCAACCGCCAATAGAGCAGCGTCATGGATAAGCTTTGTCCAGATGTCGATTATCATATATTTATTTATATAAGGCTTCTTTGGTATTTTTATGGATGTTCCTTTCACATTATAGGTGATAAAAATGTTCGCCTTGACATACTAAAATATTGAAGTCCGCATAATGTTACCGAACACGTGAAGATCAACTTCGACTAAAAAATATAAATAAAATGTTAACATATATATGTGCGTGACATCATATCTGTGTATGAAAGGCGTGTATTAATTACGTTAATTAGATTTTCACTTGTATAAATTAATTTAAACTTCCACGTTCCGTTTATTAATACAAATATATTATTTGTATACGTATTTAAAATAATATGATGTTAATACATTGGATGGATTGATATTTTATATAGTTTCTGGTGAACAATAATCATTAGAATAACTTCGAGCATTTGAATGTTTTTTTTTATAATTAAAACTAGCGACCCGCCCCGTCTTCGTACGATTGCAATGCTGATACTAAATATACTACAGTATGTTTTTATATGCATAAAACGTTTACAGTTTTTCAGTAATTAGACAATACAAACCGTTAATTAAAAATATTCCTTTAAATGATATGCTGTAAAGGGACATATTGATCTATATTAAATGCTCAATGTATTTAAGGTACTGAATTCGATAAGAATTAATGCTGTATTACTTAAAATCTTTTCGAAAATTATCCAAAGAAATTTTATAAGTTGTAAAATGTTTAAACCAAGAACGTAATGGATTTAAATAAAATTGAAAAGGCAATAAATGGTCAGGGTGGGATTACTTTTATTCAGAAATACAAAATTATTGTTGAAAAAAAACTAAAATACTTTTGAACGAAGTTTTTAGAATCAATTTGAAAATCATGTTTTTTTTTTCTTGTTATTGAACACATTTGAAGGTGTGTTTTTTATAAAACTTTTTACTTACATTATTATAATATATAATTTTGTTAGTTTTATTGATACCTAATACCAAATCAATATTTTTTATTAAATTATATACTCAAACTGGTATTAAAGCAACGCGGAATAGCTTTTTAGCTCTTTACCCAGCATTGTAAATATAAATAAATATATATATGTTTTTAATCAGTGTTCCAAAAGGGTATATAGAATTTATACAGCAAATTCTTATAGCTATGATTTGACATAGTTGAATATGAATTACCTATTTCATAGATTAGTAAAACCCCAGATAATTGAATGCAAATTGGGGACATTTAATCGGCCTATGCGTGAAAAGCTGTACATTGATTCCATCTAACTAATGGACATATTTCATTTAATGAGTATTATAATTATTATACGATTCAATAAGGTATGTCTTCACATCAAGGTCGATAAGTGATTGTCTCCTACGCGCAACATGGATATGTAGACTCTTTAATTTATAAGCCATACAATTTATAAGGTTTCACTTTCAAATGGAATAACTTAAATATACTTAAGACTAAGACCCATATCGACGATGAACAAAAAAATATTTAGATGGAATATAAATAATAAAAAAATATTATAATTACAGATTGTTATAAGGCTTCGTAGTACCTATATAAGTTAAGCCTAAGAAGAATTTGAAACAAATTTTATATCTGAATTTAATAGAATTCATATAAAACCATAGGCAACAAGTTTTTTTGGGAGGGTCATCCTTTTACTAACTCGGTCAAAAATTCATCTCAGTGTGATTCAGTTCGTTCACATTTTTACCCTTTAACCTTAGAAGTTCATATACTTGTTACCCGACTCCAAAAGGAAAAAGGTTAATAATATTATTATAGGTGCTAGGTTAGATAGAAAGGTTTAGGGCTCTGTGAAAGCCCTTCTGGGTACCATTTATAACATATTCTACCCAAACAGCAATGCTTAGTATTGTTGTGATCTGGTAACCAATTCTACATATTTATAACGCTAACGACGCTTCAACTCTATTCTGATAATCATAATTGAGGATCAATTGTACTTATTTATATCAGTTACGATACGATCTAGATTTTTCGATCCAACTTTGACCGAACCGCAACTGCATCGTTGCCTTTAAAGAATAGTTGAACCACAACGATTAAATTGCAATTCGATTGCGATAAACTGTCTATGTTGGTAAAGTTGGAGCCAGTGTTGGAAGGTGTGGAAGCCAGCATATAGAACGGTTATCCTTAGGGCGCAAATTTTTATGAGCGGTGGTGTTCGCTTTGTCAGGTGGGTTTATTAACTGCGTTGTGTTTAAAATATAAAAAATTGATCAGGTATTCGTTAAGGTACATTGAAATAGTTTTTAATTGGGCTATATGTTTGCAACTTATACAATTATTCAGAAGTCACGAACAAACACAGCTCGGTAAGAATAAGTTATCAACAGAAACTTTAGCAAACTTATCTTCCAACTTTTCTTCGATGACTGTAACTCTTGATAAAATATTTTTAATGTCATTCCATCGTTTGTTCTAAAGATAATCAAAGCGAAAGAAATATCATGAATAAGTGACTATGAAAATGTGTTAATTTCTCTTTTCAAAAAGAGAGACCAAGGAATCGTCGCCGAAACTCGAGGGTTATAAGTCAGGCAAGCGCTAAGGTATCCTGCATGTTACGTACTCTCTAATATCGTCCAATACAATTAGTTATCATGTCTTATCAAATGACCATGTATTGAATAGAAGATCCAGCCAGCGAAGATCTGCTGATGTTCAGTAATAAGATAAAAACAAACACCGAAATGTATTAAAGTAAAATGTAAAAAAGGCACATGCAACTGTGAGCGTGGATGTTGTTAAATAATGAAAAAAAAATAATAATCATATATTGAACAATAAATTAAAATATACGTAGTAAAATCGTATCCAGCGAAGGAAAGGCTTAATTTTTTATTTCATTTTTTTTTAAAAAGGCAACTGTTATCTCATTTTTTCCTTTTTATTTATTTAAGTAGGACAGGTAATATTTTTAACAATAAAAATGTCTCATTATTTTAAAAAAGGTTCGCTACAAATATTAGATTAAGGTTACAAATTATAATATATCCGTTAAATCAGAAATCAGGACGAATAGAAATTATGTAACAACCTTTATTAGAATGAGGTCGTACTAGTGAGCATTATACCGCGTGCCGTCACGGCATACGTGTCGGTCCCCAAAGCGCGCCAAAAGGCGATTCACATCGAAGTGTATTGATACAAGAATAGATTACTCTTACTTTTTACATTTAGCGTGGCATTGAACAGCGTTAGAGAATAGACGTGAAACTAGATTGTGACTATAGAAGCCGCCGGTTGACCTCGGGATGAGATCGCGAAGTACTCGTAATGCGACAAAAAATTAGCATCGACGAATAAATGTAATCGGAAATTCAGCAGTAAAGCTTTTCTTCTTATTTATGTATTTATAAGGTACATTACTAGTATTTAGTATGATATAAATAACAGTCTATTGAAAAAAGAGATTCATAATTATGAATATTGGCAAATTAATAGTGCATCGCAGTGCATTTTTTTTCGTTTAATTGAGATAAATACAACTAACCTTAGACCTGAAATATATCGTACATTAGTCTTCATTATACCAAATCAATAACCGTTTGTAATAACGTCGAATTTAAGACATTAAAAAAATACTACCGTCCTGTTAGGTATGTACTTATTAGAAAACTACAAAGGAACCGACTCAATGAAACGGTAACCTAAGTATGTTAAATTCATAAGGCAATCAAATGTGATTTGAAAGTAGGTAGGTAGTTTGCAGGCAAATAATTTACTCGGAGCATCCGCAAGCATCAAGAATGTTCGATAAAAGCTTTAGTCACGCCATTTGCTCATTCAAGCTTGCAATTCAAACTTTAACTAAAGAATCAAACCTACATTTATGTGTATATAGGTAGAGTACATTACACGGATTTTATATAAGATTTTAAACTTAAACAAACACGAGTTGTCTTTAATTTGCAAGAATATGTTTTTACGTTTAACGACAACGATTTTATATTTATAATAAGTTAATTTAAAGAATGTTTTGTAATAATAACGCGTATTAAAACTAAATAATAATAGTATGTCATTTTTTTATTTTGCCTTTCATTTGTTCCGAGAGGGCACAGATAATTTCGCCAATGTCACGTACGTCATTCGTTATTTTGTAGATTTAAAATATTTTCGATGATAACCTACATACAATATTTTAGTGTATTGGTGTTTACGTTTTCAACAACATTTTCTAAATAAGAACTTATTTTTATGTATCAATTATTTAATTGTAATGGTATTGAGTTTGTTTATTTTTTTCAGAAATGCAATGCAATCATTATTATCAGACTATTGTTATAAATTCAATTCAAAGCCAATCTGCCTGTCTGTTTGCTACCTCATCACGACTAAACCAATGAAGCGTTACTTCGACAATTCAACATGAATGTAGCCTGGCTCCTGAATTAGCAAAAAAGGACCGACATCAATTACAGGATTTACGAAATTAATATGACGAGGAAGGAGTCGAAGGTTGCTGCTAGTCGCATTATGAATGAAAAAGTTTGTTTTGATATTTTATAGTTTGTTCCTCAATTATGCCATATCTGATTAATGGATTCGATGATAACTTTGTACATACCTATATTATATCCTGGTTTTGGACATATGGTAGATATAATTTAATTTAATTGTGAATATACAATTCATAACATATCACTGATATATTATAATAAACGGCCATCGAAACGGATACGTACCTATGAACGAGTAATGTAATATATTTAGAAAAAAAATACAACTGTCTTGTATAATTGTCACTTCCACAATATTAAAGAAATAGAAAGTCTATTGAATGTAAGATTGCATAACACAAACAATTTCAATGTAATACGTGTTAAAATAAGCATTAATTAAGTTTCGAAAATTATAATTATTTTTTTTTTTGTTAACTACTAATTCGATAAGAAAAGAAAATAATACACGATTTTTTTAGTACAGTACTTGGTACTGAAAAATGTTCAGACGATAAATAAAGTAGCTAGTTTAAAATTTATTTATTCAATATTGAACGCGAGAATATTCGTATTGGTACGAAAAAATATATCACATAAAGAATCATATCATATCACATGTAGAACCCAAATTCAACATACAAACAAAAATTAAGTTTGTTGAATAATTAAAACATTCAAATATATCTATTCCCTGTTTATCAAGCGTTTCAGAATCAATATTGTCTTTATTAATGGCAATAGAAGGTAGGTAGTACGCAAAGCTCAACTTGTTAGTTATAACAAATTATTATCAATGTCATATTCGAACATAATATTAATTGGCAATGATCGTTGTCATTGTAGAAAATCGTTTAAATGTTTCTCGTCGTATGGGTTAAATTGCTAGGTAGTACGTATATTACTTACATTATAATCACTATGATATTATTGCATTTGAGAAATATATCTTTAAATTCACGAGTCAGGGAAACAATCACATTCTATTTACTTTTAATTTAACCCTTGTCTTCTCAAAACGGCACGTGCGCTTTCACCTTTCAGTATAAACATTAACCAAAACAAATCACTCTACAATCAAAAACATAACTCTTCCAATGTATATAACGTAGTAAACCAAGGATTAATTACGAATTAATCGTTTTTACAGGAGATAAACAATATTTGTTTATAAATAAAAGCTCTAATTGTCAATAGGAAACGATCGCGGCGATGAAGCAGTCAGCAGCGCGAATGAATGTTAAAACACGATACATCCGCGCACGAAGGCAGACGCGCCGGTACTGGGCTCCGTATCGACCTTATGGCAATGAATGGGCCAGCACCGCAGTCTCTCGCTGCAAGCCCGATACTGCACTGCAGGTTTATTTCTGGCAAAACACCCTGGAATCCACAGTCCTCTAGAGAAATAGTGCCAAGTGACCGGGGTTCGTGACATGCAATTACAGTAACCCGTTACAATGCACTCCCGAATCCCAGATATTTATTTTTGCTGAGAAGAATCAAATTTAGACGCATGCGTGACACCAGAACTGTAGCGTTGAATGACCTTGTTCCCACGGTAATAAGTGTGTTTTCTGCTGGATAATATAGGCTTAGAGGTCGAGTCACGGCCGAACAAAAATAAATATCTATCATTTAATGTCACCACGCTGACACACTAATGCAGCAAATGTCTAAAACGCTATCATCAAATAAGCAGAGCTACAATGAAAAGTTACGACAGGCATTTAAATTCCGAGAAGAAATAAATACTTTGTTGGATCGGTCTTATTAAATTCCGGACACATCCTTCTAATTGTTAATTACGTGGTAGTTCAAATTTATTTATTTTTTTACTTAAAATTAGAATTTTAAAAAGGTAGTGTCTTGTTTTTTCCTCTGATTTTTTATTTCTTTTCAAAGTAAAAAGGATGTTGCCTTTCATTATATTAGATTAAGACAAGATAGGCTTTCTCCAACGTTTATGAGTATCCATCCAGTGCAGAGTAGAAGGCTAGACTTTAAGCTAGACAGTTTTTTCAAATATGGTGTTTGTTCATAAACTCTAGGTCTAGACTCTAGATCATCGCTTCTCAATCTGCTGGTCACATCATAAAAAGTATTTTGTTATTTAATTTATAAAATATTATAATATATCTTTCACTAGATATATTTAAAACTAAAACATAAAGTGGAAGGCGTTGATTGGCTTTTTCAGTGGTTTGTTAGCGAAAACTATGAATTGATCTTACATTCTCCTTATCATTTTATTATATAAGTAATTATATTCTTTTTTAGCAGGTCCTTGAAGTTGAACGCTGGCCTAATGGTAAAACCCGATGGGTATTAAAGGTGTGATATGATAGGGTTTTTATACCATTTTATCTAAACTGACTGTAGATCCTAGTAGAACATCAATATGGGATTACGTAAATCAAATTCCACGCTTATCTTGACAGATTTGTCTCAGTAAGATGAACAAGGTTTTATATTTTAACTCTTGTCATCATTTCAATCTCGTTCTAGTATATATGATAAGACTATATTGTTTAATGTCACTCATGCTTATCAAAACATAATCAGTCGTGTAGAAAATAGGCCCGGCCCGGCCCTAAAATTGTGTGCAGTCTGTAAAATATTTCTTCTAGTGAATACTATGTGGATCACGCTTTTTTCTGAAAAAAAAAAAAGATTTATTGGATTGGATTAAATGAAAAAAGAAGGCTATTTGTGACATCTGGGGGTATCTCCTATAAATTCAAACGTATTTAATACTACGGCATTAATATATATTAAGTACCTAACACAACGATATTTGGCTCCGTAAATGTACCATAAATTTTTTTAGTATGTTCAAATATCTGTTGTGCTGTTGATCGACGATTAAAAAGGAAATTTAGCTAATAAAATAGATAAGCTTATGTTAGGAAACTACAATCGATTCGAACAATAAGTTTTAAAGTTGAATAAGAGAATTTACGCCTTTCACAAGCAGAAAGGCGTCATCGTATATCGTCAATATAAATGCTAACCTTTAAAACCTTTATAAGTACCATGACTATGTAATTTTTTTTATTTAACTTATGAATAGTTTAACATATTTTTGTGTACCTATAACCGTAAAATAACTTAAGTTTTCCAATCTATACAAAATCCATACGAAATCGCCACAAAGATAGGTCAGAATTTTGATTATCACGGCTTAATCAAGCCAATCGAAAATCAGCTCTATTAACACCAGCTCAATTTAGCCAATCAGTATTAAGTAAACAAATTAAGAACATTAATCCTTAACGAAAAAATATTTTTCAGTAAATCCTCGTAGTTTATATTAGCCAACTTAAACCAAAATTTTCCTAAATATACATTATGACTGGCAAGTTAACCGAACACTAAAGAAAGTGACTCTTACTAATAATAATATAATTGTGAAAGTATATTCGTTTGTCATACTTTCACACTTGAACGTCTTTACTAATTGTAGACTAATTTGGTTAGACGACAATATTTAGTAAAGCTTTGTTATTCGAAGACGGATACAGGCTTTTTACGCGAATAAGTAACACAAATAACATGAGAGGGAAGCCACGGTCTAAATATATAGTTTTATTTATGATGTTTGACCTCACAGTCATCGGAAACGGATGAAATTTATCGGCAACGATAAAAAATGATGCACGGAGTACCTACCTATCTTTTAAACAAAATTGTATCCTGTTGGAAAGCTAAATGATCAAAAGTATCCTGCTTTATGATGATATGATTAATTATTTATTTGACGTACAGTTACATTTTATTGAGTTATTATCCAACGAAATATACGATGATCAAAATTAACTTTATGAAAGTAGGTAGCAGGATTATATTAAATTTCACCACAAATTCTTAATGTATGTAGATTATACCGATAATAACCGACGAGAAAGTCATGAGATAGGTACTCTTTAATTACTAAACAATTTCAATCAAATACAATCCCATTCATACAAGTATATATCCTACCTAAAAGTCAACAAAAATAGGTAATCTTTTGTTGAATCGTATGTCTAGTTGTGTTCACCAAATTGTAGTGATTCTAAATGTTATTTATTTTTTTAATTTTAAAAGTAAACTCTGTTACAGCTAAAAATAACATCTATTATCTTGCGTTTTGTGTGAATGTTTAGGAACGAAGGAACTGATAACTAAAATTGGTTTATGCTGTAGTTGTTTGTTTGTTTATTCTATAACCATCATTTCGAACCTATCGTTTATTTAATTAATCTTAGCTATGAGGAAGGTACCTTCCCAGAATTTTTTAAAAATGCTACTGTATGCCCCGTCTTTAAGTCGGGTGACAAAAAACTTGCTACAAACTATAGACCTATTTCCCTTTTAAGTGTATTGTCAAAAATTATAGAAAAAGTTACTAATAATAGGCTAATAAAATTCCTAGAACACAATAATATTCTGGGGCATAATCAGTATGGGTTTCGTTCAAATCGATCCACTAACGATGCTGTTCTTCAGCTAACAATACGTGTCACGGCTCTTTTAGATAACGGTGAAAAATCTGTTGGAGTTTTCCTCGACTTGCAGAAAGCATTTGACACTGTATCTATTCCAATACCACTTGCTCGTCTGGAGAGCTGTGGCATTCGTAGACATGCACTAATGTGGTTCAAGGATTATCTTACAGACCGTAGGCAATGTGTAAGAATAGGTAACCACCTTAACAATTTTGCTCTGGAATATTACGGTGTATCGCAGGGCAGCACCATAGGGCCTACCCTTTTCTTGATTTATATCAATCAACTTTGTAGACTCAAAATGAAAGGAGCTGAAGTACAGATGTTTGCTGATGACACAGTTATTTTGTTCAATGGCTCTAGTTGGGAGGATGTTCGTCAAACTGTAGAAAATGCTCTTTGCACCGTTATGGCCTGGCTCGAAGATCCTCAATATCAATAAAACAAAGTATTTGTGCTTCAGCAAGACCAATACTACATCACCAAAAGATTTTATAATACGTATGCATATATATCCTTGCAATCGTGACCCGGGCACTACTAACACTGTCTATTGTGGTAATTGTCCAGCATTGGAAAGAGTAACTGACATAAAATATTTAGGTGTAATTATTGATTATAGGCTCAATTGGAAAAAACATGTAATAGCAGTAAGTAAAAGATTAAGAAAACTTATTTATATTTTTAGAGAACTAAGAATTATAGATAATACTAAACTCCTTATTCAAATTTATCAAGCATTAGCTGAATGTATTATTAATTATTGTATCTGTTCATGGGGATCCGTTGTTAAGACTCACCTCATAGAACTAGAGAGGGCGCATCGAGCTGTATTAAAGATTTTATTAAACTTACCGTTTAGATATCCTTCACACTTACTTCACAAAAGAGCCGAAGTATTATCTGTACGCAAGCTATTTATATATCAATGTCTTCGTAGGTATCATAAGACTAATGTACCACAAATAAAGCCAAATAATAAAAGAAGAGATATCTGTCTAGTTCCTTCAAAAGTAAATTTGCACAACGTTGTTATAGTTCACTAGTACCTAGGCTATATAACAAACTTAATACTAAATATAAAACAAGGAACTTGTCTAACTTTCAAATTAAAAAAAGAATTAAAGAATGGCTTACGGACCTTGATTTTAAGGAAATTGAGCAGTTGTTGACTTAAGACTATTGTAATTTAAGGAGCTGAAATTAAATTTAAATAATTGTTGCATATATACACATATTACTAAACCCACTCATAGCATGCAACATCACACATAAATACACATATACAGACACACACACACACGCGTGCCCAAATAATAGTAACTGTAATTTTAATTCATTACTTAGATTGGTAAATAATTATTTTTTTTGTGTTTTTGATTATTATTATTATTTTTACTAATTTTTTTTTTCATTTACTTTTATAATAAGAAACAAATTTGTAACCTAACGTCTGGGAAGGAACTGACTTCCAAAACACAGCGAAAGTTAGTTTGGAATTCAGGGCTGACATCATAAAATGTAAACAAATCTTATGTGTAAAATAAATAAATAAATAAATAAAAAATAAATAAGTTTTGGGTTGAAATTTTGCGTTTAAATAAGGTTATGTTATTTATAACTTAAAACACCAGATATGTAGGTATTTAAAATTGTACAAAACTTAGCAAGTATTGAGTGTGTATAGTTTAGATGTACATTTAAGCATCGCTCTAGTAATAATTACTTGGTTGTAAAGCTTCGCGCAACCCTGTTTGGGTAGGTACCCTCCACTCATCGCATATTCAGCATTGTTTTATTCCGGTTTGAAGGATGAGTGATTCAATGTAACTACAGCCACAACGGCCGTAATGTCTTAGTGCCCAAGTTTGGTGGAGCATTATTTTTGTAAGGAATATTTCATACGTCACCAATGAAGCGATGGTGACCTCTCATAAGGTGGTCCATTTTGCCGTCCGCCTACATATTTTAGAAATAAAAAATAATATTATATTAAGACAATCTTCAAAATAATGTTAACCAATTTTTATCCTTTTATTGGGAGTTCGATTTGATTAAACACATCAAAGTTTGTAATAGAGTTACAAAATGTTTTAAAGGTAAGTTGTAATATAAAGCACAGTATTTCAAAACTATTTACACTGGTATGATGAGTTAGCCAGATTATGGCTCTTTGACTAAGTGTTGGTGTGAATCAAGGATGATTTGGAGCTCCGAAGCCGATAAAAAAAATGTTTACTATTATTTATGCATCGTGTTAATAGTTTTATTACGACTTTTTAATTTTTTCCGACATTACCTAATACCAAATAAATACCTACAAATTAATAAAATGTTACCTTGTAATGTTATCTTTTACTATTTCTAAATTATTATATATTCGTAACTAAAACTATCCGAAACAATAAAGTAAGCCAAATTTACATATCGATAACAGGCCTGGTGTAAAAGTGCGACTTTTACACCAGGACTGTACTCAATGAACTTCCAGAAGAATTAAGTTATCGCTGCTATACTGCTAATCGCAAAATCTTCCCTATATTACTTTTACAGTATGGGTTTTGAATTTCCTATTGTAATTTATTTATTTTTTGTTCATGTAGGTACTTTAACAAAAGACAAAATCAATACAAATCAAATTTGTTTGGCATTTTGTTAGGAAGTACCTACCGTTATAAGTAATTGCGTCTATTTCTGTACAGACACGTAATAGGGCGACATAAAGCAATGACAAGACTCATGCATAACCATTTCGGTGACAATCAACGACCATTCAAAGGAAGTACGCCGTTTAAAGTAACTATTTTAAGACGTGCTACCCACAGACGAATGCGTAGGAACTCGTGGAAGTCTTCGTGTTAACTCTAGAAACAATTTGCCTATCGATTTATATACCACGTATATTTTAGCAATATTTAAATATATGTTTTAAAATTAAATTTATGTATGACCTACATAGTTTACGAAATACTATCACTAAAGGGAAAGTCAACAGTAGAACATTAACGGACTGTTACCTACATTAAATTTAAAATTATGAGTCAGTGAATTTTAGTATTATAATAAGTAGTATTGTATAGTACTTTAAGATGACATCATAAATAAATAAATATATTAAATATGTGCCCTTGAATTTAGTAGAAATTGTATGTACGTATTAGTTTCTGTTATAAATTCTTAAGGATTTCAAATGTTATCCGAATACATTTGGTTTTATTACCAATTATTCTGTTTATATTGAATTAACCTTGGCACAAGTCTATGATTTCAGATGTAAACGAACATTATGAGCAATGGGTCATATTATGATGAAACTAACGATCTACATCCTTATTACGAATATTATGTTATTTTGGTAAGTGCTGACTAATGAAGGATAACAACAAATAATTGATAAACTCATACGTAAATAAAATATCTTAAAATAAAATATTTAGGCAAATAATAAAATTGCGAATATTAAATTAAATTGCGAATTATGTCGGTGATCAAGTGGTTATTTTATCTCGTATTGGGTTCGAAGATTGGGTTCTGCTGTCCATTGTTGTATGAGAATGAGGCATGAATTGAATTGAGAGTACTCGTTTATTTTCCCTAATCATTTCTATAATAATTCCTACGCAGATTTCCTTTTTATGAAATTAGGTCAGGACATTATATTATCCAATGTCCAAATATATATATATATTTGGACATTTAAACCACTCATAGTTCAATAATAAATATGAATGTAAGAATAGCACCATAGTGGTGCGTTGATCAAAATTTCTTAATTAGGTAAGTACCGACATAAATATGTTGTCTTAACAGTAAAATAATATATACAATAAAAACACTTTGAATATTACAAAACGCATGGGGAGGAGAGGAGGAGAAGGTTAAGTAGCAAATTTTGGTATTTGTGTTGATATAACAATAATAAAACATCCGCCGATCGGTTAAGGTTTATGTGTTGTAACTGTGCCATTTCTGACCTAAACACATGAACAATTAAATATTTGGTTAAATTATTAAATGCTAAGAGCCTTGCTACTAGACATTCCGCTTAGGTACTCAGAATTACTCAAACGCGATTAATAATATTGGGAATTCTTCCTTAATTGAATTGATTATTTATTGAAGGTCGATGACACACAATATGTCGATGATATAATGGCGCGCCCTTAAGCGATTGTCAACGGTTAATTCGAAAATGTAATGGTTCATAGAGTCTCGCACATGAAAAGTTATAAAATCATAGGCGTGTAAAATAAAATTAATAATTTACAAATACATTAAATATAAGCGTTTTCTGTTCGTTTTATGCATTAATATCGTCACGGCACACTACATATACACTATAACTACACGGGCACACACTACACACACTACACTTCACATATTACAGGGGACAAGTGTGTGCGCAGACACAGGTGCAGTCTCCCCTCACTTTTATAATTCTATGGGAATGCAGACCCGACACGTCCAGAAAGAGTTCCGGTGCAGGACCTACGGCTTTACGTGCTTTCCGAGGCACACACTTCCAGACTCCGGGCTGTTACTGAGAATTTTTCGAAAAATCTAAAAACTTTTTATCGGCCTGGTTTGAGAATTAAAACCAGAACCTCGGGATCAGTGGTCTTATATCTGGCAACTAGACCAACGAGTATTACATATTACACAATAGGTATATTACCAATGGAATGGAAAGATATTATGTCCAGATATATTATATTTAATTGTTTTGATGATCCATAGTAAAACAAAGTAAAGAAACAGTGTATATATGTCCCATCGCTGTGTAAGGGCACTCTTTCCCTTTAAGGAAAGGATCAGGAACGGAGTAAAGGATATGGTTTCCTCGCGATGTTTTCCTCGACCACCGAGAACAAATACAAATATCAAGACACCAATTAAGCCTAAAAGTAAAAATAATTGCGATTCTCAATCGTTAACAACAATAGCTAACTACCGATGTAGTAACTATTTCAGAGCTTCGATAAATTGTCTTTTGGTTTATCCACATGAACCAATCTTCGATCTTATGAACTTCATATATAATTATATATTTTATTGTTTGTGGGTATACCGCATATGAGTAAAACTTAAATGCCCCGTGAGCTTCATACATTTGCGCAAGTATCTACCATCAAATTAAAAATGTCAAAGCCATTATAGATGCGGTTCCGGCGGACGGCCGACTGTATTTTCTGATGAGGTTCAATTGCCGTCGTATAGATTCCAAAACCGGCATAGGTACTGAAGTTACATCGGCATTAGTAAAATGCAGTGGTTGTATTCAAAAATTGATCGATACTGCAAGTTTTTTGCAAAAAGATGATAACGATAATTTATTATTGTACTAGCGAGCCGCAACGACTTCGCACGGATTCAATTTATTAATAATTAAGTGAGAAGGGCGTTTAGTAAGAAAATATTGAATACCTACGTATATTTATTTCAAAACGTTTAGTTATGTATAAGATAATTCGTCGTACTTCAATAAAAAGTTATACTTTTATTGTAAAAAATTGGTCAAAATTTGTCCATGTAATGGATAAATTTTTTTGTAGTTTTAATAACGAAGGTCAGAATTTTATTGTTACAACCGGGGGGCAATCTATTGCTATAAGCTGTCAATTTGTTAGTTGAACTGGGGCTCAATTTTTGTCGGCCTTTTTGAAGCGAGCGATTTTTGATTGCACCTAAAATTAGGATAGCTATGATATTTAAGCTTTAGTATTTAATCGAAAGATATAGTGTTTAAATGTATTTATTTATTATATATTATTATTTTAATCAATATGTAATGGCCAAGGTAACTTATATATTTATTTGGATAAGGATTAATAAATTATTCATTGTTTTATTGACTAAACACCGTCATAGCTAAACCACTTCGTACAATATATTTATTCATATGTTGTCAGTCAGAACGCTCGTCTGGCTGACTCTGTCCCAAGACTAAGAGACCAGGTGCCTCAGTCGACAAAGGCACACTACTGACAGATTAAATCTTTTTATTTCCATCAGTCAGCTGTGTAACAAAATAGGTGCCCATCTTATATTTTACAATTGACGTGTGACTGACAACCTATAAAACGTTAATCACGTTGTGGATTATTGTCATTCTAATAAATGAGGTTGTATACATAAATTGATTATCTGTATCCATTTATATAAACCTTCCTCATTTGTCACTATTAGTGTTCCAGATCAGTTTATAAGAAGAATAAAGCGGAGTTTTGTTTTGTACTAATTATAGATATAGATTATTACTTAAGCAGAAAATATATACTGCCCTTAGACATCAATATAATAGAAGAATCAAATAAACTCGTATTTCGAGAATTAATGAGAAAAAAAATAATTTAGTATTAATAAAATTTGCGCTTTCTTCGTAGTAAATATATAAGTCCAGGTTTTTTCGTCTGTCTCTTCACTGATTTCAAAGGAATCAATCGATCCGCGAAAATTTTCGAGTGGAACAAGACATACCTCCACGCCGGCCTTTAGCGTTGGATGAGGATGATAGGGATGCTTTATCTATGACGGGTGTAGCTAAAAGACTAATGTAACATTCAAGGTCGAGACTTAAGTTCAACATGCGAAAGAGTTCGTTAATGTAGGTGACGATGACCTCCTGACCGACCTACGATATGTCGCCGTGACTAAAATCACAAGTGCCAAGTGTTCGCTCAAATACAGGCGTACTCTATCACACACTACATTCTTAATCACAAGGAACGGCAAATCTGACAGACCTCGGGGTTCAAGTCCAAAACCTCGGTATCTGCGGCCATATTTCTAACGACTATTACGAGGTAGTCAATGTTTTTTTGGTTTTTTAATAAAGAGCAAACCTACCACAACAAAGTAGTGGATATATCCAAAAATCTAACTATAAATCTCTAAAAAACAATAATAAAACTTTCTCACTTTTCCTAAAATACAAACATACTCAAAATAAGCTTTATTCAATTAGAGTGCAGTTACTATAAAAGTGCTTTTATATAATAATTTTGTAAGGTTTTAGATTTAAATGTATAAATCTTATTTTGAACATTGAATTTAGAAAAAAAAGAACCATTAATAAACAATGTAGTTACTTTTTCACAAAGATGAAATATATATGCATATTTATTACTTAAATTTTAATTATATTCAATCTTCATATAAAAAAGCTATTATAATTATTACATTTTTTTTTTTAATATTGTTTATAGACATATTTTACAGCTTTAATTAACTCCTCAAAAGGATCACATTTATTTATAATAATATAACGTCTCCATAAATACTCAATAATAAAATCAGCTAAATTTTCTCTATTGTAAAGATCTTTTGAAAAGAATTGCTTAACCACACGCCATTGTGCCTCTATTTTCTGTGTGTGCATGCATAAAGGATTTGCAGGAAAATTATCAGTCATTTTCTTGAGAACATAATTATGATCTTTTAAGGTGTCATATGCTTCCCCAACATTAATATGAATGGTGGTACCCTCAGCCACATGTTTCTGTATTAAGGGAACCAGAACTTCTGCAGTCCTGATATTATTTGGGCAAACTTCTAATCGAAGATCCTCACTCCCATCTTCTATCATTCCCAGCACCCACTGACCTTCAATGTGCCGACCTAAAACAAACAAAAGTTGATTTTAAAATTTGTTTGGAAAATGTTTCAATTCTTTTCATTTTAATTCATAACACCGGCCTTTATTATATTTTCTTTTCGCAAACTTGGTCTCATCGATTTGAACTATCTTTCCAGGCCCTCCAATCTTTCCAAGGAAAGTCTGTTTCTCAAGTTGGTATAGGATAACAGTTTCCCTACAATATTTAAACCAGTCACAGACGGTAGGTTGTGATAGGCAGTGTTTGTCATCTGTGAAGTCCTCTTTTATAGTCATACTATAGCTCCATTTATTAGCATATGCATACATCAAATAGAATATTTGAGACATGGTCATTTTTACGTTATCAAACCAAGTTCCTTTAGCTCGGCTGACTTTAGCTCTACTCCTGCATGCATGTGTGCATTTATGGCAAGTAAAAGAGCCCACTGTTTTATTAGATGTATATACAATTGTCATAGCTTTTTTATGATAATTACACATTTTTGATTTTGGGATCATGCAGTTCTCCTCAGCGAAAGCAATAGCTTGCTCTCGAGTGCCAAGCATTCGGAAAACTTTGACAACATTCCACTTTTTCTTTACATCATTAACGTAAGACCACTTGGGAGTTTCGATAAATTCAAATTTATGACTCGTTGATGGCTGAGATTGCGGGTTCTCGACCTTGGAACAGCTCGTCGACTGTTGTGATTCTTGAGGAGAGTCCGACATATTTATTAACAAGTAAACAGAAAATACTGGTTGAACCCATTCAGTACCATATCCAGTAGTATAGTAGTAAGTATTCAGTACTTGTAGTGGTAAATCTAAGAAGACACAAAGTATGTTACCGATATAACTCAGTAGACACAATAGAAAAAAGTATGAATATTTAAATATAACATTAAATGTTATATATTATTTGTAGGTCACAGAATAAAGAGCAAGCAGCGAAAAGAAAGAAGAAGAAGAGTAAACCTAAACTTTTTTTCCTTTTTCTGCCGTAAAGCCTAACCTACTGGCTATTAATTACATTTATGATTTTGTCATTTCTGACATTGACATTAGAACTAATTTAGTGTAGGCTTTAGTATCCGGTAACAGAAACTTGGGGAAACAAACTGTTGTATATGGTAGAAGTTAGGTCACTGAAGACAAAAATATCATTCGCGGCACAAGAATTGCTTTGAGCAAAGTTTTCGAGAAAATGTATAAATTTATAACCTATAAACGCAAAATAAGTGCTAACACAGTATTATGTCAGCTTTATACTTATCCGATATACATTTGTATTATAGAATGAATAGCTACGAGATTTTAGTCTTATTTGAACAAAGCTGTAAGTGTGCATACAAAAAATATTATAAAAATACCATATTTTAATAAAACGTTCTTATGTTGCATTTGATGTTTACTGCATTATAATATCGCATTTCATATGGTTATAAAATTTTTTTTTTACTAAAAATTGGCCGGTTTTCGATACTAAGATTACTAAAGCTACAGCTTACAAGCTTTCCGGAGTGAATTGTCTTGATATTAAGCATGTTTGATATGAAATGGGTATATATGGCTGTAGGGTGTAACAATTTTGTCTTTTAAAAGTGAAAAAAAATACAGCTGTCACTCTCACTTGATAACCGTTGTAATTTGACGTTGACATTCGACAATGGAATCGAACTTTGAAGTGTTTACATTTTTACAACTAAAACACTAAAAGCCATTTAACTAAGAATTGAATTAAATTGAAGTGTTAACTATTATGTTTAACTGATTTCGATAAAATATGCGGCGGTCCGCAATCGGCATTCAGATTCTATAATTATTATGGATTATCCATTAAACAGATATATATAAGATTATATTCATGTCATGTATATAATTTAAGCCATTAAACTAAGAATTGAATCGAAATTAAGCAGATAATTTAATTTTTGAATTATAAAGTATCTAATTTCATAATTAACAGGAATAAATTCTTATATAAAAATATTTAAAATATGAATCAGATATCTGATAATGTGTCAAAGCTGCTTGAGCAATTACTTCCCTCATCTGTTTGTAATGAAGTAGCTTGTTTTGTGTTTTACGACGAACATCCAAGAGATGACAGAACCTTAGATCTCACTGTTTGTTCTAAGAGAGGTGTTGTACAAGAATTTTATCAAAGGGAATTGATTGATTCAATCCTCATAGAAAATGTGGGTAAAGTGACAGAAATTATCATTTTGAGAAATATTAAATGTGACCTCTTTTATCTAGTAGCTGCTACAAATGAAGTTATTATTATTTCGAAAAAAGAAAACCTTCAGATACACCAAAGAATAAAAGATGTACATACTTATAAATTAGATGATTTAGAAGGTAGAGGCCAGGCTTCCCTTCAAGTGATTCGGAACGATGATGCTTTTCCATTGGTTTTTGATGATAACTTTAGTAACCCAAGAGAAAGAACAGTAACCATGGATAAAGTTAAATCTCAGGGGTCTCTCCCTATTGAAAACCAACTATTGAGAAAATTAAATGAAGCAAATTATTCTACAAAATGTAATGAAAAAATATTTAAAGATTATTTAAAATTACGTCAAATGGCTACATATTCAATTTTTCAAAGGACACAAACTAATTTAGAGAACTCACTTTTTAAAATTGGGTTGCATGAGGTAAAATAGAAATAAAACATAAACTAAATTAAATAAGCCAAGATTATTGCCGGTTAAAATCCAGGAAGGCACCATTGAATTTTCATGTGGTTTATTTTTTAATAAAAATTAATCTTGTGCATGGTAGTCAAGGAAAACATTGTGAGAAAAGCTGCATGAGTCTATGAAATTTGGCACATGTGTTGGATTAGTGTTGTGGAATTATTTCCAAAAGATTCTTATCACATGGACAGAAACCCTTAGAAAAGTAATGGGACATCACAAATTAAAATAAAACCAAACAATTTATTCTTAAAATATTTTTCAGATATCTCATGCCTTGCAAATTAAAGCAAAGGCTCCTATTGTCAAACTTTGCAATAAAAAAATCATAATAATATCAAGTATAATAAATAAAAATACAGAGTAAGTATACCATGAAAATGTAAGTAACTAATTTAATATTAGTTATTATATTGGAAAAGATGGCTTATAATGTGAGCAGGCTGCTTTTTAGATGCAGGGAAGGCTCAGAACAGCTTTGCTTTTATAAGAATTATGAAATGTACATATAATATTATTGTATGACTGATAATTTGATTGGACTATAAATTATATTTAGCTTTTGAGATCTTTCTAACTTCATATACCTATGATTATAATGGATATGATAATTTATTATTTTGTATATATAAGCATAATACAAAATAATCTACATAAGAGGAAGTTTGAAAGTGGCACCGGTAACCGAGAAGCTATCTGGAAACCGGCTGTCTTGGTATGGGCATGTTATGCGGAGGAATGAGGACCATGTTGTGAGAAAGGTTTTGAAAATTGATGTGGATGGATATAGAGGTAGGGGAAGACCCAAGAAACGATGGATGGATTGCGTGAAAGACGATATGGTTAGAAAGAATGTTACTAGTGAGATGACGTCCGACAGAGAAGTATGGAAGAAGAAGACATGCTGCGCCGACCCCAAGTAAAATTGGGATAAGGGCAGGAGGATATATATATATAAGCATAATTAATTATTTAATAAGGCACACTATCAGTGTTTGACTGAAAGCTGGGGGACACAGTATGCATCATCAGAATAGTGTTGATTACATGAAATTAAAATTAATAAATAAACCTAAAACTAACAAATCTAGACTATGTACCAAGATACCAATGTGGAGGCACATACTCATATTAATGTTGTGACTAGAAGTGCACTCATATAGACATGAGAGTCATTTGCACCACATTTTTTGTTTATCTATCTTTTACTTATACATATGTAATTTAATTATTAATTTTTCTTTTTACATCAATCACATGAATACTATTGAATCTATCAGTATGAAGTTATGAACAATCCAGGCAGTATCACCCATAGATGGGTATTATTTTTTGTAATTCTGTTTCTTTCCTTTTGCATAGGTAACAACTAGTGTTTAACATTTGTAAGAATATAATTAGTACATGAATAAGTGTCAGTTGTATCTTAATATATTCAATTATTCATTTCATATTTTGTAGGCCAATTACTGATATCAATTTTCTTCTACATGGTACATCGAAGCATTCATTGGATTATATGACAAAGATATTCAACCAAATACCTAGACCACCATATTGGAAGGAGAATAAATCACAGATTGATAGCTTCAGTGAATCGACAGTAGTTGCTGTTGTTGACTTAAAAGAATTAAAATACAATATAACGAGTCGTATAGATTTTGATATTGTCGTTACTTTTACAAAAGAGGACAAATGCTTTCTATTACCTCTTGAAAGTGTTGCGATTTCTGCTCTAGACACGATGGGACCAAGTTTTGATATATTATCGGTTGGGGAAGAAGGTAATCATTTGTCAGTTATACTTATACTGGATTATATATAGCTGAAATGACCCAGTGGTGAGGACATGTGAATCTTCACAAAGATTGTGGGTTTAAATCCATGCAAGCACCACTGAGTTTCATGTGCTTTTAGTGTGCCTCGTGTAGGTAATTTAACTAACAAATTATCACATTATTGTTAACAGCCATTTTCCTATTTTACTAACACAATTAAATTGAAATATACTTGGGATCGTATCATAACCAATGTAAATAAGTAGATCTGCTCCTCATTTACGATTAAGCTGTCTTTTATTTTTGTAGGGAATAGTTGAAGTTGTATCGGAATAGAATTAGTAAAATTAGCCTCTTGTAAGAGTAAATAGAATTAATTAACATACCTAACCGATCCGAAATTAAAAATTTACCTATTTTATATTCAAAGCAATCCAAATTTACTTAACTCAGTCTTTGTCCATACTTGTCCATAACTATGCAATTGATGCTTTTCAAACTTGTTTTATATTCAATAAACTGGTGCTTAAATATATATTCTAAAAAAAATATGTGTATATTGTATTTTGTTTATAATGATATGTATAATAATAAATTGTGTCTTTATTTTCAGAACATGAGATTTTAATGCTGGCTATAATTGCTACCTCGGTGAGAGTAAACTTATGTCTTAGACATATAAGAAACCCAGATAATGATGATGTGGTAACACTGTCGGAAATTTTATGTACATATTTAAATATGGATTCATTGGGCATGGGCAATGTTGCCATACATAAAACATCACCCCACCACATACTATATGGTGTGATGATTGTTTTTCAGGATAATATTAGTGAACCTGATCATATAATGAACATTCAAGTATACTCTAGGTATGTTATTAACACACACACACGAACATGAATCAAGTTACCTAACCAATATAATTAAATTATACTATTGCAATGATACGGCGGTTTTTAGCCGGTATTGATGTTGAATGTTACAAATGCCATAATGATTTAACTACAAAACTATGGTATGGTTGAATGATGTTATATAAACAACTTACAAGGGCTAGTCGTGAAATTTAAAGGTTAATTCAATCATTTGTCTACGATATATATGTTCAACTTTGTTTCAGGTCATACTCGCAGGTTTTGGCATTAATTCATTATATGTATGATGCAGTTCCTTACCCTATTATAGCGACTACACCGGACTTCAAATTGACAACCATTACTGAAGATCTCTCCATGTACAATGAAAGAGATGAGAAAACCGAATCGAGTTTAAATTACGCAGAGTGTGCAAGGTCTCTACTAAAACAATCGGATATGTTAAAAGAATATTTTGATAACTGTATGATAAGGATGAGTGAGAGTAAAAATTCGGAAATCGTAAACAAGGTTGGCATTGAAGTTGACGTAATGGCGCACGGCTTACAAAAATATTTAGAATTCAGAAATCGACTTTTAGAGGAATCCGTAAATGGTATCGAAAGTTTAAATATCGAACAGACGTACGAATCTATAGTTATTGATTCTAACAGTACAGATTAGGCGAATATATTATATATAAAAATGGATGTTGGAATGTCTGTTTGAAATAAATTCGAAACTGATCTATTCTGGTTGATCGCAGCCAGTCTGGGTATGGGCCTAAGATTTTTCTTATTTACCCGGGTAATTTCTTGGGGGTAGCAACAGCAACCAGGACATTGATTCTGACCTATAAGATTCTTTTATGGCCGTTCAGATCCAGCGGTAGTCATTGTGGGAAGTTTTTATACTGCACTTTGTTTTAAATTGCCGCTAGATGGCGTTGTAGCACATCAACAACTATACAATTCAACTGGTTGCCATGACAATTGGTGGACAACATATGCCGGGTATTACGTGGTTTAAATAATAAAGAATATTAGTATTTAATATAATTTAATTAAAAAAAAATGTCAAATTCAGACTTGTGTACATTTATTAATTTACATAGAAAAAAAATACAAAATTACTTACTAAAGATGTAAATATATTTTAAATAAATACTGTTTGTAAAGAGAGCATTTACAGAAATATAAAATATAAATCTTATTTCTTAATTTTTATATATTAACGAAAAATTATATTGAGCATTTTAAATTAATTATATTCGAACGAAACAATAAATTATTTAAATTATATATTATAAACATAATATTCAAAAGTTTACCCGGTTTACTCCTGTCGTTAGCACCATATATCAGCTGTTATCAGTAAATAATAATAATTGCTAAATACTAAATACCCACAACCAAAGAGCTTAACGTTGGGAATAACCAATTAGGATGAAACATTTTAATGAATGTAATAAATTTTCGAATACACTTCGTAACTATTCACCTAATCTATATTAATGAATGAGGAGACTTTTTTTTAATGCTAAATTGAAAAAAGTACTAAACCAATATATAATATTTACATTACAAGATGCAGCGCGATATAGCATTACTCGATCGATTTTAGATTATTGACGTGAACATAATAATGTGACAATAATTTATAAACAAAAATCAGCCACAGAGTAGCTAAAACTTTAAGCGTACAGCTATATAAATAAGCCAAAAAGTTTTTACTGATTTTTTCAAGTACGTCTAAATTTGGACATATCTTACAAAGTAATTTACTTCTAAAATAGCTTCAGTAAACTTTAATTATCGAATACCAGTTTGTAAATGTCACGTATTTGTATTGGACCATCTCGGTTCTCGGTACGAAGTGAGTTCTCACTTCGTATTTCACTCCTAAAATATTGATGAACGACATTTCACAATCGTGTTCTGTGATTAGTTTCGACTTTGTTCGTACAGAATATCTCTACACGATACTGTATTATATTACAATCTGGTTTATCCTTAATCGCTTGTTCCCAACATGCTGCAACTAAATAATTTGCTCTATTACATTACGGAGAGGAATAAAATATATTGCTTTAAGCGTGCACCTCTCCGGAGCAAGCTTATCTTTTGTCAGGTACTAGGAAGCTAATCAGTGCCGCCTGACTCTACAAATGCATATTTACAGAATAATTATAGCAAGTTTCTCTAAGTTTCAGTTTATCTAAGTTTAGATTACCTTAATAATAATAACGTTTATTTACATACACTATCTATTTTTTACATTTCTCAATATTTCGATTATTGAAGTATATTATTATATTAAATCTATTATTGCATTGCACTTCCGGCCATTCGTTTTATTAAAACTAATTTATAATCTAAATAATATAAGGGTTATATTTATAATATCTATTATATAATTATTTAATCAATTATAACTATTAAACTATTCTATGATTGGTATTATTGCACACTGATAGTTTTATTGCACAACATTACTGGCTTTCACTTCTAGCTTTAACTTTTTTTTTACTATCACTCAACATCTTAATAGAGTTCTTTTCATCACATTGCTGCTTCTGACAGTTACCGAAATAAACTGAGTGAGTTTCTATACTTTCAGCACCAGATTCACTTCTAGCCTCGTCCTCGGTACCGTCACTTTCGCTACAACTGGCTATTTTAGCAATCACAAGTTTTCTAGGTACTTGCTTTGAACTTGTCGAATCGCTACTGAGATAGCCTGAATCGTCGATGTTCGAACCCTTTTTGCGACGAAATTTTGTTCTGTGTTCGCTTTTTTGCCCTCTTATAAAAGTATTAGTATTAATTCCTACGTTACGGCAACTTGACGTTCTTATAGAATTCCTTTCCTTATCTACTTTAGTCTCGTTTTGTGTTTTTCTTATAAGGTTAACATCTTCATACTCGGCGTACTGTGCATGGTCTGATCCTCTTATTGGACTGCAAGAAGGCACAGAAGCTGAACTACCATGGGAAAAATTCCCGCAAACATCAGACTCTGTTATATTTGTAATACATTTTCTTGGACTGAGACTTCTACAATGTACACTATTAAGTTCAGCGCCTATATTGTCACATTGAACGCGTCGTGGTGGTAATGTTGGTTTTTCGTAAATAGAATTGTCCTCAGTTGGTGGTAATGGTGGCAATATATCTGGACGAGCTAAACTTTTAAGCTGTTTAATAGTAGGTGGGGTGCACTGACGTTGTCTCTTCGAATGTCTCAGTTCTAGAGTTAACAGTCTACCTTCTTCGGACGTATTATCCCAATTGTCATCTGTCGTTTCTTCTAGAGATTTTGATCCGCTATATATTTCGGAAGATAGTTTGGTACGATTAAATATCTGTCTTTGAAAGTCGTTGTCATTCCTTAAACTATTAAACTTATTTATCGATTCAATTTTGCTGTTGCTTTTAGTAAAAGTACCGCTACTTCTAAGTTGTATTTGTTGACTTTTGTTTTCAGTATTACCAATGTTTTGCAAAAGATCCCTTCGACTAAATTGAATATTTTCTATTATTTCTTTATGCTTTGGATGTTTACGATCTAACGTATCTGGTTCGAATCCGTCAGATTCGTGGATTCTTATATAGTTTTCTGGAGGATCTTTTACTTCTATAGTTAAGCATCCTGGTTTCTCCTCTATATTATCTAATGCCATCAATTTTCTACTTCCCATAGAACATTCAGAGCCACTAGGTGATGTAGGTGTACTATCGAAATTATAGTTATTGTTTACGTACACTTCAGTTACTAAACTATAACTGTTATTTGGCTTTTGAGTTAAATCAGTAGTAGAAACATTTTGTAAATTTGTTGTATTTATACCTATAGTTTCATAATGATCATCGTCTATACATATATCGCCTTCGGGAGATGGAGTGAGGCTATTACCACTTGAGTTGGTTTTATAAATTGCGTTTCTCATGGTAAGTTCTTCTTCTAAAGGTAAAGCATTGCTTAAGCTTGGACTTGCTTGGGATGATGGGAGATCAGGATATTCGATTGGCGTTGTCTTACGTTTTTGGTTTGAGTTTCTTTCTAGACTATCTGTTTCGTACTCATTACCTGAAGGACTATCTGAAATATTTCTAGAATAAGCGTCTTCTACTTTTTCTTCTATTTTTTGTGTTAATTTTTCATCATCTGAACTGCTTAAATTATACGGCGACCGTGAAAAATTATCGAGGGCTATAGCTTCATTGACCATATCGGGTAAGGCATTTTTGTTTTTCAATGTGTTTCTGGTTCGTCTGTTACTTTCAGATTTCTGCGAGCTTATTTCACAAGAATTGGTACTGGAGTCAAGACCATTAAAATTTGGTAAAGGAATATTGTAATTTCTTAAAGAAGGTTCTGAGCAAACTGATCTTGACGTTGTTCTCCTTTGTGGTAATACGTCGTCTGTTAAGTTCATACTGAAAGATGCACAAAAACTGTTGTGTTTGTGTAGCTTACATGTTGTTTCATTGTTAATTTGCGAAAAATGCGAATTAGCAGAATTTTGATGGGTTGGTTCACAATGGTCATTGTAAAACACATCTTGCTTTACATTGGGAATATTTTCTAACCATTTTTGAATACTATGCTGTTTGTCACCTTTATCACCAAGACAGTTTGAACAATTGGTGGAATTGTATTTAATAACGTTTTTGATGTCGCTGTTACGATTATTTGATTTACACCCAGGACAGCCTAAGCAGTTAGAAGATCTTTTTCTGTTGTTGCCTCTGTTCAGACTAACTATACTACCGCTTCGCTGACTACCTAAGCCATTGTAGAAATTAATACTATTGCCATTTGACGGATATGTTTCCTCTTCAGGTATTTCATTTAACACAGGATTGAAGCGCTTAGCTGCCATTTTTTGTTTTGCTATTGCAATAACTTCTCTAATTTTTGAAAGAAATTCAATCGCAGCAGCTGGTGGGTCCTGAAATGATTAACAAAAATATTATATTTTTATGCCTTATTTAATTGTAATAATTTATTTTATACATACATTTAAATTTTAAAATTAAGGCAATTATTCCGCTTTGGTTCAATACTCACTTGCATTAAATGTGGTTCAAAGTAAGCCGGATTGAAATAAAGTTTTCGTCGTGTTGTTCCCACTGGTCTAGCGATCTCACGATCCTCTATTGTCTCTACTATAGAAACGTGCTCATCTGGTAGACGTTCGATGCTTGATTCATCTCGATGACTTATTTCGTAGCCATCACCTTGCTGTCTTATTTCTTTTGAATTTCTGTGTATTACCGCAGATATTGTTTGATTCTGAAATTAGAATACTGTCACTTAATTTAAATTCTAGGTGTGTCAAAAATATCAAACCAAATTAAAACTCTTACGTTAAATGAATTTTCTTCGCTGTGTAAACTACTATCTGCAAATTCTTCGGAATCAGATAGGTCACTAGAAAAACGTTTATTGTCATGAAACTGTCTATTGCCAAGTCCTGCATTAAGTAATGGATTTTTTTTAATGACTCCCTCATCTTGGCCCATAGAATTTGGCAATATTTGTCCGCGTTCATTACTAATTCGTATTATGTCATGTTCTGTTATTGATAACACATCTTTCTTTAATCCTTTGAGCTTTTTTAAATTACCCTCTTCAGCGGAGGCTTTTCGTCGTTTTTTTATATGCAAGTAAAGAAAAACAGAGGCGACATATATAAGACCGAGAAGTAAGGAACTAATACCAATTACAATATACTCTGTAACTGATAAACCTGATGAACCAGATCCGTCTGATGTCTGTGCGTTTGGAGCGAACTGTACTTCTGTTATATCTGAAAATAATTTATAAAAATGTATAATTATTATCAAACAATTAATGCATTCTCGAGGTACCGGCTTCGTGCGTGTAAGTTAGTTGTTTACATAAAACGTTTATGTCGTTATTTATGAATTATATTTAGATGTATATTATCTTTCCCGTTTCAATGTGGCTTTTGTGAAACCCATTTGAAAATACATTTGTCACTTTTTGAGTTTATTCCATTCAGACAAACAGACAGATACAAGGGAGGTACTTTTTGGTATAACATGTAGAGATATATATTATCATAAATATTAAGATAATCTCAGAGACAACTTGTCTATTAAGCGTGTTTAAATTTTATAACATTCGTAATCCAAGACTGTTGTCTGTATTTTATTGAATTAACAGATAATGTAAGAAGTCTTACTGCTGCTATGTCTTGGTGGTGTTCCTTGTACGCGAAAAGCGACACATGGAGTAAACACACCCCTTAAGTCCAAAGGTGATATTGGCGTGGCAGATATATCTCGACATAGCAAACGGACCACCATAACCCGCCCAGACATTCGCGTTCGCATTTCATCTTCACCACTCCACTAGAATTAAATATATATATTAATAACCACGCGCTCTATTAAAAATAGCAAGGTTATTTGAGAAAACTGTTGCTTCTTAATAAAATATAATATTGGAACATAGTTTAATTAGTTTCCTTATATTTATAAAAATAACTTGTCAATTTTTGTGATATTTTGTAATAGAGCGTGTTGAACATGTAGTTAAAAAAGGGCCCTATATAAAATTAAAATTAAATACACCACAGTTACACTATTACAGCTAAAAAATTACAGATAAAAAAATTACATGTAATAAGTTACATACAGCTAACATAGTAATTAGCAGACTTATTCAAATTTAAAATGTTCATTTATAAATAGCCTTATTTTAAAAAGTAGTACAGATTATGTAATGATTTAGATATCACTCTTTACCTGTAGAAAAGTTCGTCCTTCATCTCGGAATAAACTAAATGGCACATCAGCGTCGAGTGTATTACGTAGGTCCAAGAAGCCTTTACGAGTTAAAAATTGAGCTCCGGAAACCGCACATACTGGTGTCTTGACATCTATAAAGATATTATATTTATAAATATAAATCTGTACTTATATTATAAAACTGAAGAGCTTATTTGTTTTGTTTGAATGCGGTAATCCTAATTATCAATATTTTTGGTTATATGTTTTAGGAACAATCTGCGTTACTTAGTCGATTTAATGGTTAAAGTTTTTTTTTGTTTAAAATTGGCAGAGTGACTACAGAAAAAATTAAATTAACACTGCCATGTACTTTCTACCGAAAATAATCATCGCGAAACGAAGTAATTGAAGGGATACAAAACTTACTGTGAAAAGTAATTTCTCGTGATGGATGTATGATTTGTCCCTTAAGCGGTAAATAGACGAATGGAATTCTTTGCTTGCCGTTTCCAGTTCCAAAGGTCGCCAAAGAACATTCTGAAAAAAAAGACATTTGCTTGAACATTTTGTTTCTTAATCTTTACGATAAACTAATACAATATATTTCCCAGATGTCTGAAAAAGGCTTTAAGTTATTGCTTATTTTATTTTAATTATAATATAATGCTACATATTAATTAGAACATAATAATTCTCGCAAGATTTCGGGCCTGCAAAATTGTAGATATTTCTTGAAATAAGCATTTACGCGTGTTGTGGATTTTTTATAAGTAAGTTAAAATATTTTATATAGGTTTTTAATTAAAATTCGAATTTAAAGAAAAAAATTAAATAATCGACCATAACGCAAAAGGCAGTCGAAGCGCCCCCGATATCATCATATCGTAAGCAATTTTTTTTCAATACGGATCCCTAAAAATTACGCCAATAAATCGTGGCGTATCCGCTATAAGAGATTATTGATTCGCTCGAATCGAATTTTTGCGTTAATTTATCGGGGTTTATTAAAGGAATATATTAATCGCAATATTGCCACAGAAAATAATCCTGTGTACCTAATACCCTAGATCTTAAAATATTGTCAGCCAAAAGCATTAAATGCCTGCAAAGCCGATTATGAATCTGGGTACTTAAAATAACATAGTTCATAACAGTATTCAGGTAACAGTTTCGATTTTATGACACAACTAACCCACAAAGTTTTGTCAGGAATATGTCCAATCAATTAATAAAAATAGTAATTGTCTATAGGATTATCTTAGTACCGATGATAGCATTTTAGCTATCAAGTTCTAAGATACATTTATTTGGATAGTATATTTTAATGCGTTTAAAATCCTTGTGATATTTTCTCTAAAATTACTTTGAATAAAATATAATTCTTTGAGCAATATTTACGATTTTTATTAGAAAATAACTTAATACTGGGCAAAGGTCTTCTTTTGAGAATGGACTGTTGGATTTCTGCATCTGTTAGAATTTCTAAAACCTGGGTTGGATTTATCACATGATATTAGTGGCATTTAGTGAAATGTAATGAAAATAGAAGATGACGGTTACAGTTCGTGGTAGTTAAAAAGCATGTTAATAGCAAAAAAAGTTAAAAAGTAGGTTAAAGAGAGGTAAATCTTATGCTTTAAGCTAACAGACAGCTAAGACCCGTGAAGACTACTGAATTGGAAAAGGACAATAACCTACAAATAATAATAAATGGACATAAAGTTCGGCAATCTTAAAAAAAAAAAAAACAACGATTAAGACTATTAGCTAAATAATTTAGATTGGAAATAACATGAAAAAAAGACTGTTTGAGTAAGACATGAACATTATTTTAGGTACTAATTCGTTTAGTAGTTTCATAACATTATACTTTGTCTTTCTCGTCATTGATTTTTTTATATTAATCTATATTTCTACGATATATAACTTTAACGTTAACGCGGAACGTATCTAGCTAATCTAAATCACGCTATAAATGTTTTTTTTTTATGACGCTTGCTTTATCAACTACTTTATATTAGAAAGAGTTGTCAAGTTGCGACTCCTTTGTATCTGTATTATTATTAGAAGTTTATAGTTTGGATTAGGTATAAATACTCTTTAGACATGATTATATTATAAGGATGTTCGGTATGGAGACTAAATTCACGTACATATATTCAACTTTTTTGCGTACTGTCAAATACGTATATATAGATACTATAATATCATAAATAATAAGTATAATATATTGCCATAGATAATTTTGACTTTTATAGCTTAATTGGGTATATACCTAACAGTGGTGATGATTTCAAAAGCAGAACGTTACAATTAGTATTGAAAGTACACTAAAATAAGAGTAAAGCAAAGCAACAGTAAACATCAGCAACTTATCACATATCTAGCTGGTCATCGTAATATCGTATGTGTCCATACCATCATCTCGACATATTAATGATAAACTTTACACTTATCATTCTATTGATCTTATTCAGAGCCGGATTAGCCATTAAACAGTGTAGACAATTTCTTAGCGGTCTGACTAGATCCCAAGACAGTACGAATAACGGAAAATAGTTGAACTCAAATATTTTATCTATTTGAATAGGGCAATAACATACTGTCATAATATTGAAAAAAAAAACCGCAATTAGAAATAATACATTTTAGGAAATTATAAACGTGTAAAGGGGCTTCGAGATGTTCATCGCCTAGCGGGTCCAACATAGTTAATCCGGCCCTGATCTTATTCGTAATGAAAGCGCGGTGACTTAGCAAAGAAAACAACTTTTAAACTAAACTAAAACTAACTATAAACATGTTGTTCATGTTAACATGTTATGGTGACCTCAAATATACTAAGTCTACATACATAGAAATGACGTATGACTTGCCGAATTATTATTTTGTGTGATACCTTACTGAAAAGAACATTTATTTGCATTTTCTATGACTTGACGTTGGTTGTTATTTAGAAACCTGATACTTTTTACTAGTTGTGTTAGATATAAAAAAAAGTAGCTTAGACCTTCCTAGGGATATAAGCTAACTTCATATCAAATTTCATCAAATTCAACTCAGTGGTTTGGCTGTGAAAGAGCAACAGACAGACAGAGTTACTATCGCATTTATAATATTAGTATAGATAAACAAATCTTCACAGTGCCTTTGTTTTATATCTTAAATTTTTTAATGTCTTGATTTATGATGTATCTGTATGTTTTTATATCCAGCATCACAATCGAAGTAAGTACCTACAGTAATTTATAATTAAAACTTATATTAAAAGAAAACTCTGTATCGGAACATCAGTTTTACAAACATTAGGTATTTATGGTTAGAATAAGATAAATGTTTCTTAACATTATAATAAAAATCTTATTTTCCTTATTAAATAAATCATCTCGAAGTCTGAACTGGCCGCATTAGGCACACAACAAACGATCAATAACCCCAAAACTGAAATTATCAACCGTATTAGTAGCAGTTAAAACAAGACTTGAAGCCAAGTCAATGGAAGACACTATTGAGCCTGTCGCTATCAGACGTCTTAAGCATGCCATAGTTCATTAATGTGCATACTTTGTATACTCATATATGAAACATTTAGTGTCCAAGTGTTAATTTGCTTTACATTCCTAAGAAATGCCGACTTCGAGTGTCCATAAATAGATTTTTAAATACCAGAATTAGATAAGGGAAAATTAAATATTTACATATTGAAATTTCCCTTATCCCTTATTATAGAAGTTTAAAAATAAAATAAGACAATTTTAAGTATCTAATATTTTATGCAAATTTAAAAGATATGACATTGTAAAATGTTGATACATTTAAATTGATTAGAAAATATTTATACCAAAACCGGCTTCTAAATTTTGGCTAGGTAATTTAGAAAAGCTTAAATACTTAATTAAATATCACATTAATCTTGAAACATATAAAATTAATTTTGTTTTGACATAGTATTTCACGATTTGTTTTTGTTCCTAATAAATCGCCAATGCACCATCAACGTTGGGAACTATTGTAACGTCCCTTGTTGCTGTAATTACAGCTTTCTTACTTTAACACAATACTAAGTATAATTTCTATTTGGCGGTAGAGTATGTGTTGAGTCGGTGGTACCTTCGCAGATGGGCTTTCACAAAGCCCTATAACTAAGAAAGTACTAGAGTTGTAAGCATTTTTTGGTTTCCGGTTTCCTTTTAAAGTTATGTTTGGTTTAATGTATTCTGCACGGATACGAAAGAATACTATATAATAATATTTATTTATTTATTTAAGACTTTATGGACCACTACAAAGTAAATGGAACACAAGGCGGGCAGTCAACCTTTAGGTTATTAATTAATAATTTACAATACACAAAAATATACATACTTATATATAAAATCATAGAATAAAAAATCATATTGCGTTACTGGCCAAGAGCACTATCAGTTTGACAATATATCTAGACATAAATAATCTAAACAGTGGAAGTCATATTCAAGGATAAAATGCAAAAAAAAAATATCGCTAGTATAATATTACACGTTTTATTTTTATTTCTACCTGGCAAATCATCGACGCATAGCTCTCGATCTTCTCGAAAGAGCGGCGCACGCTGTGGACACGCGCACGCACAACCGACATCACTGGCATCGCGTACAACCGCTGCGCCCGCGCCGTGTTCCGCGCACTGCGCCGCACCACACTCACTGCCTTAAAACGTCAGGTATCATTAAAATGTTTGAATGTATAATTAAAGAATTCATAGGAAAGTCATGAATAATTTTAATTCTTTGAATAAGTTACGTTTTATGCAATTTTGTTAACACAAAAAGTATATTATTTAGATTTATAATTGATTTAATGACAGATAGCAAGTTGGAATTTACAAAACAGTAAATCAAACTTTTATTTGATGTTGAATTTGTTTGGTTTATATGATACAAAATAAAAAATTGAACAAGACAGCACATATGTTGTCTAATATACAGTTTATTAATAAATATATATTTTCATTATATATATATTCTTTCCGAGTCCTGGTTTCCCCAGACCGGGAACGAGTGCAACACTGTAAAAGCGAGCGCTGACCGAGCTTCGTATTTCCTGTGAATACACCTCCCTCAGAGGTAATCTACCTAATAGACTCAGGCGACCTACGCACGTCCTGAACGACGAAGACGATAGCTTCACTATCGCAAACGCGCCATTCGTAGGGAAAACCACCACACTACACAACTCACACTTACAGCGTTTCCGCCGGCGGAAACGAGGACCCAGACTAGCGACGTCAGTAAATTCTATCAGTGCTTAAATTCACACCCCACCGACTACGTCCTGAGCCGAGGTGTGATCTAATAGGAGACACCCTCAGGACGAACGTCACTCTCGAGCCCAAAAAGGTTCATCTTAAGGCAGAGTTTTAACACTCACCCCAACGTTAAAGTTTTTCGGCTTTCCTTTCCATTTCTACCGTTTAAATTTCTAAAAAACCTATCTGAGCCGATGCTTACTTTACCTTTTTAATCCATACTCCAAACTTCAGTATTATGGGCTATGCAGTTGTAGCTGTGGGTGCATTGTCTTTTTTAAATTTAGATGTTTATATGTAAGTATATTGATCGAATAATTGTCTCTCGTTTTTTCAATGATTACGTACACTACCGTTTGATCCATAATATGAATTTGAATCGAGCTCCTAAGATATTTCTTTAAAATCAGATAATTTAAATTTTAACAATAAATTCGTTTAAAAAATAAATAAAATAAACCTCATTAGACAAATGGTGGTTTAAACACGTGAATCTGAGTCGTAGCCTAAGAGTTCAAACCCGGGAAAGCCCACCTGAATTTCAATGAATTTAGAGCTTAATTCATGTTTACAGTTCCTCTAGTGCTCGGTGGTAAATAAAAACATCGTTAGGAAATTTACAAGTACCAGATAAGGAAAAATCTAGATGTGCATCTAACCAATCCTTATTGGAGTAGCGTAGTTCCAAACCATTTAAATAAGAGGAGACCTAAGCTCTGCACAGAGGCTTTAACAAGTCCATACACATTATACCATAAAGCATACAGATAATAAAAATAACAAGTAAATACTTTTTATCCATTGTATTTAATTGTTAAGAGATGGCTTAGTGGTTAGAACACGTACATCATAACAGATGATTGTGGGTTCAAACCCAGGCAGGCACCACTGAATTTTCATGTGCTTAATTTGTGTTTATAATTCATCTCGTGCTCGACAGTGAAGGAAAACATCGCGAGGAAACCTGCATGTGTCTAATTTCAACGAAATTGCGCCACATGTGAATCCACCAACGCACAATGGAGCACCGTGGTGGAATATGCTCCTAACCTTCTCCTCAAATGGAGAAGAGGCCCAGCAGTGGGAAATTTACAGGCTGTACGTGTCGTATTTAATTGTTGGCCACTTGTGAATACATTTATCTTTCATAAAAGCGGTTAAACCGTCGCTACTGATACCCTACCGTTTGGTCTCGTTAGAATCTATTTACATTCTAAGCCGGTGGTTGCGTTAAGCTTAATTAAACTTGTAAAATAACGATTTCATAGTGCTTGTCGATTTGAAGAGTCGTGTAAGAAATAAACGTGGACAATAAATCATATGAATGCATCTATTAATTTCCTCCCCGTAGTGTTCCACGTATTCGATTCTATACTAAAATTCTTACAGGAAACATAAATTAAATTGTAATAAAAAAAATTCTAAAGTAATTACTGAGACATTTCCAACCGGTGGTTTTACGTTGTATAAAACGATAGTTTTGTAACGTTTAATTAATATAGAAATGTGGAAAAATAATGTCAACACTCTTTCAGGAATTTATAAATGACAGGTTGTCGTCTGCAGTCGTCTCGCATTTTAGGGGTTGGTCGTACGATGTTAGGTAAAAATATCTATGTCCTTCCTTGGAGTTTAAGCTTTCTTACTAAATTTCATTAAACTAGAGCAACAGGCAAAGAGACGGTTACTTTCGCATTTATAATATTAGTATTGATTAATTTTCGCCACAAACAAAAGCATAGTTCCTTTATTCATAAGCCTATGGACTGGCAATACAAAACGACCGGAAGGAGGCCAGATGCAGGATAAACTGCTGCTGAGTGCTTTACAGGCACTCCGAGCCACGACATTATAAACACCTAATTTCAAAACCCTCATGACTGCAACTGAAAACTTCTTGACTGAAAACTTATTTTTTTACTGGCCGATTTGGAAGTCTAATTCATATTTCTGCAACCATATAAGTTAAGGCACCTTTTACTCTATTGTTTGATGATAGAGAAATTTTAATCAAAAATTGCATCCTAGAGGGGAGGGTGGTACCGTTTTAGTGGGGTTTGACGATAAGCTATTCACTTGACTAACGTCAAAGATAAAGTTTGGTGACACATAGTTCAAGAAATGATGGTAAAATTATGTGTAAATTAAGGTAATATACCGATTAGTGTGAAGACGTCGCCGGTATCCCGTCTCGCTAGATCGCCGAGGCTAGCGGCGGCCGTGGTTGTCACCAAGAACAACAGAGCCGCCATGCTAGCCACCGCCGCCGTTATCGAATCCGCTCCAGCGCCGCATTCTCACCACCTACTAAAAAAATAACCAAGGTTACAAACATCGTTCAAACCATTAAAATGGTTCAATGTTGATTTATTATTTATTACAATACAACTTTAAATAGTTTTGATTTATGTGTGTGGGTGTAAAATCACAGCACATGTTCAATCCACTGCGTCACATTGACTCTTAAATAGCTCATATATATAATTATGATTTTTATTATATTAAAATTTCACTTATATATGTTTTACAAACACACTGTATATAAGACTATAAAAAATTATCATTCAAGTCTGCACGGAAAATGATAAAATTGCTCTACTTTGACATCTGAATGCAAGAAATAAGCGAACATAAGTTCAGACGACTTCGATAGAACTATTATGGCGCAGTGAAAGCTCGCACGATGATACAAAAATTCATTGTCTCTGTTCGATTTCACTTTGTTCACATTATTACTAAGAGATAACCTTAGAAAATTGATGGGAAATGAAGGCGTAGCTCGACGTTTTTCTCATACTATTTACATCGGGTTCTCGTTATATTTATTTATTAATTTTAGAATAAAAATAAAAATACAGTAACACTATATGAAAATCTTAAAAATTATTTAAATAATGTACGTAAATAATAAAATACAAATCACGTGAAATAAAAGTCTCGTTTTATTCATGTCCCAAAAAACAAATTAAATTCTATAGTAATACCAACGTGTTATCAAAGAATTAATATTATATGGTATCATTAAATATCTTCTTTTTTTTTAATTACTTTGGTTTTTATGTTTAAATAGCCAAAGCTTGTACAGTTCAAGCTATCTTTTCATAAAATTTAATCAAAATCGGTTTAGCGGTTCTAGCTTTACATAGATACTGTCATATGTATATATTTACGGACGTACGTATGTACACATGTTCCCTTTCCTTAATGTCGCACATATGTTTACTATTTATACTATTTAAAGTAAATATTTAACATGGTCTGTGTTACGAACAAAGTATAATTAGCCGATAAGTACTATAAACATTTGGTAATGCCAATTTTAAATGAAATATATAATTTATAATTTAAACTCATAATATTCTTGTAATATAACGTATAGTTTATATTTGATTTCGCTGACTAGTTCTTGACGATTACAATTCCTAAATGTACCTCGAATAATATCGCTAATTGCACGTGCATCAAATATTGTCCTACCTAGTTACGTGTGTTCGGCTAGCCAAGCGATGAGTACGTGAGGTACCCAAGTCTGCAAGTCCGGCACGCGTGCGTTCTGTAAACTTGTTTACTCAACGTAAATCTGTTTCCATGTTCGACAAGCTTTTGGTAGTGTTTACTCGAACGAACAAATATCGCGCACTAAAATAGAGAACGGGGTTTAAAATATTATTGAAGTGACAATGTTTCACGGTGTAATGACACTAACAAACTCACTCAGCGGTGGCCGGACCCCCCAGCTCTTACTAACGATTCACGACTGTCCATCATTTATCAATATCACCTCATCAGCCTCGAAATAAACGCAACGTGGTTTGATATATTGTGATGTACTAAGCGTTTAAGTTTTGCGTTACAGAACTCGCTTTCAACTCAAAAATATCTTCTTAGGTCACGCAGAAGTCAGCTAAGCTTGTACCACATTTTGAAGAAATGATCCATTGTTTTGAGGTGATATTTTAGTGTAGCAAAAGACCACACAGACTTCATTTAAGTTTTACTGTTTGTCTTGACTTTTCGTATTGAATTTTCAGCGAAGCAGAGGCGGTTTGTGGCGTAAAATACGCAGTTAGAGGGCAAACGTTGGAACGTTGCGAACCTACTATAAACTCAACTGAACTTAAGGATTAATAGGAAGATGTTATGGAAATAGAAAAGCATTGTGTCTTTGATTTATATATGAAAGGTTCTGTCAATTGTAATGAAGAACTAGATTTTACGAAGCCATTCATCAGTTGAAGGGCCATTCAAGTCTTTTACGTTGCCATTGTAAATTGTATTTCAGTTATAATTTAATGTACGAAACTTGTTAATGTACCTAGTTTAATTTACAAAACTATAAATTACACCGAAGCTGAACTGAAATGCCAAATGACTGTCAGTTGTCATTTTAAAAGCAAGATTGTAAAATTAATAACATCCTTTTTTGTTATACTTCGGGTTAGGGCTTTGTGCTAGCCCGTCTGGGTAGGCACATCACTTAATTTCCTATTCATCACCTATTCTACAGCTAAGCAACACTACTTCGTCAATACGATATAAACGTGCAAATAATTTTGCACTTCCGTTTGAAGGCTAAGTAACCCAATGTGACGAAATAATTTTTTATTACCTAGATTTGGTGGTGCCATACAAGGAATGGTTAATAATTTTTATGAAGTTAATGTCAATGAGTAATGGTGACCAATCAGCTTAACAATGGTAAAATTAAAAAAAGTGGTAGCCTATAAAAGTGACGAGACTGCCCAAAGGCTGCTTTGGGTTGATGGAAATAACAGAAAATATTAACAGCCTATTTAAACTCTGATTTATATCTTACTGTCATTATTGATTTGACAAACACATAACTTTGTTTAACTATTAATACCCAAAATAACATTCATACGCAGAACGTAAATTCAATTAACTTTGTAAATGTTCTATATAATCATAAATGTTTAGTATATATATTTATTTTAGATGGTAATGCAATGGAAATGTCATAACCAAGAAATAAATTATATTTCATTATTCTTTTGTAATTACACCCGACTACAAACATTGTATCTTATAGATTATACACATTTATTGAAAGCACAGATATAGAGCGAAACTTAATTCCAGATCTTAGTCTACTATTAAGTACAGAAACTCCCGGAAAACACCTCGTCAGCTCCATCGATGTCAATGATAATAATTGATGTATTGCTACCGTTTGAGTAGTTACTCATACGGTAAGTAAATGCTGTATGTTCTCTTCCATAGCCGTTGTATTTTGAAAATAAATTTGATGTTCTTTTTCTAATATTCATAAAGTAGAATTGCTTTATTTATCAATCATTGGGCTGAGAAGAGAATAGCTAAGAGTAATAGGCATTTTAATTTTTATTTTGGTTGGTAAAGAAAGGCAAAGGTACAAAATTACCGAATATATAAGTATCCGATCTTACTTTCCTATAAAAAATATTTGGCTATTTTGTGAAAAAGTTAGTTATGAGCAGAACGAATTAATTTCATAAATTCCAATTTATTTTCGGCACTACCAAAAGTGCAATTCTATTCATAGGCGCGAAGTTATGTTCGTTTTGAGGTTAATTACTTAGATTTTGACGTATGTTGGACGTTTCTTGATTTATTAATGTAAAGGCCGAAGATTACAATTGTTAATATTAACCCTATCCTATAGATTATCACAATGCATCTCCTATTCCTGATAACTATTTGTTTTTATATTTAACATAAATAGAATATCTTAAGTGTAGCATTTTTAACATATTTCATCTTTATCTCATTAAGTAAATATAGCTTCTATTGTATGGTATTAAAGACTAATTTAGTATATCCTATACATAGAAAATCATTTAAAATAGCTGTTCCAGCGTGCTTCAAGCAACGGAATGATGCCGGTAAGACTGGTTAATTGTTAACTATTATTCATATCTAATGCGACTTCTTCGTATTTATGAAGATTAATGATTAGTAGGTTAAGGATTTCTAGTTCAGATGCTGTTCCGGACGCCTCGAGACAGATAATAATGTGTCATTTTGAAATAGTCGCGTATCCGTCACGTTTTCCAGCGGCAGTAACGCCGTTTATAATTGGCAGGGTTGTTTAATTGTAAACGTTTTATGTTAATCCGTTTTATTTAAATGTACTCGTAAGAAGTCCTGATTTATTGCTCGAGTCGAGAACAATTTTCATGTAATTAGACTTTTATATCAACGAAATCAATTCATCGAAATGTAGGTAAATATTACAAGGACATTTATAAATGTTTTTTTGGTCATGATATTGAATATAATAGATCGTGATGGCCTATTAGACAAAACAGTTGGATCTTAGATAGTAGGATTCAGGGAACCTTCATGTATGTTCACGAGACAGCAGACGAGTCACGCTACTCCAAACTTTCTCTTTGCCCAGGCAAAATTCAGGAACACAGACTGGCCAAGGGTTCCTACCCTCAACCATTAACTCTTATTTTTGTATATAAACTTAGCTTAAATATGTATTTAACGAGTGTCTGTTTGTAATATTAAAATAACCGCGTTTTACAAAATGCATATGTATGTATACACGGTACATATACCTAAATAACATTTTTTACAATTTTTGTCTGTCTGTCTTTTTGTTCCGGCTAATCTCTGGAAAGGCTGGACCGATTTTGACGGGACTTTCACTGGCAGATAGCTGATGTAATAAGGAGTAACTTAGGCTACTTTTATTTTAGAATTATAAGTATGTAAAATAATAATAAAGTCACGCTTTTTTATTAAATTCAAACGCGCACGAAGTCGCGGGCACAGCTAGTCGCAAATATAAATTCTATAATTAAAGATTAGTTTATTCGTAAAATAGAAATTTATATATTGTTACGTTCTTATTATAAAAAGATAACGTTTAGTTAAATCTTTATAGCCATATAAGTTATATAATAATTTGTTAGATACAACTTTATATATCCAAAGTACGTTTAAGAAAATATATGTAGGCAGACTGGCAAAATTTGCCACTTGATGGTAAGTGGTCCCTAACCACTATTGACATTGGCACTGTAAGAAATATTAAGCATCCACTGACCACCAATATGAAAAGTGGGTGGTCCAAACCAATCCAGATAATCTTGTGCAAAACCTTATCACCGAGTGATTTTCATTTAAATCGGCAATCAGTTTATCGACTGAATAAAAATAATTCAACAAGACATATTAACATATATTTATACGTGTTACGTACTTAACATAATTGGACCAATATATGAGTACAATGTAAAATGTGGTTAGACGGTGGTTGAAATAACCAATAACTTATAACCAGTTATAACCAGTTTGAACGAATATCATCTGGAATTTTGATAAAGCAGTATATAATAAGAATCCAATGTAATCATTAATAACTTTGATATTCATACAATAATTACCATTACAAAAATGTCAACATCGACCAATAACTTGAATTAATGGTGATACAGAGATAAATTGATAAATTGTGCCTATTAAACTTATAAAGGTTTTCCCGTTATATCATTAAAAACATTGTAGTTTATTTGCGTCGTTGTTAGCTCTATTTTATGTATTAAGGCACTGGTAATGATCTTCGACCTGCTAATTATATACTTATTATCATGTACGGAATGGAAATTGCAATTTGAAGACAATAGGAGAAAATAGATGCGGCATGATCTAGTTGATATTCAGACAGTGACATTAGTTATTATGTGATAATTCTAGATTGAATTTAACCTTGGTATTTATTATTTAAGCCCAGCCTAGCGCCCCTAGTATACCAGAATACCTGAGAAAACGCAAGCGGTACCATGTCTGTATTTTCGGCGATCGTCACGGGATGGCTTTCGCATGCTATCGTGACGATCTATCAATGTAGACTGATTAAATACATATATATATATATATATATATATACTTTGTACTTGATCTATATATATATATATATATAGATCAAGATTAGGAATAGCTACTTTGTAAAGCACAATCGCAGTTGATTAATATTATCACCATATCTTCGTCGAATCCCAGTACTAATTTTGTGAGCGAAATGAACCAGTCCTTCTGTGTTATGTGTGGTGACAATGAGACGGGTATCTTCATTGATGTATTATACATAATTAAATAATTTATAAATCCATATAATAAAAGTCATTATTGTTTTAAGACAAATTGGAAAATATATCATAACACGAATTGATTTCCTAATATAAATAATTTAGTTAGGATATTATTGAAACGACTATTCTTAGGATCTTAGACGATAGACCATTTACTTAATAAATTGTAATAGTTAAATCATTATTTAATATAATTGATATAATATATGTTTATCATAATTTGATTTTAGTTTATTTGTATGTAATGCCTTAACAAACACCCATCGCTAATGACGCTTTAAAGTGTAACGCTTGATTTCGTGCGTTACTTGCGGTCGGCGAGATTGAGGTAAGTAAATATAAACAAGGAGAGTGGGCTTATGAACCTATTACCATACTGCTTAAATATAAACCTATTGTAGGCACTCCGCAGACTTGTACTCATTGACCCATTTTCAGATCAGTGCTTTAGGCTTAACAGAGGTCAAGATTTTTGGTTCTCGTGGTGCTTAACTGAATTGCGAATAGTGTATGCTATAATAATACGTACAAGGTACAGTAAATTTATCTCATATGTATCGAACAACATTGATGTTAAACGGATTAGCATTAACTTGTTTCAAATATTACTATCTCTTTTTGTTAAATACCTAAATATGTGTGAGTAAAGAGAATAATATCAAGTATTGTTGTTTACCTCAATTTTATTATTGGTTAAATAATATTTTTATTAAGATGAATCACATGTAATAATGGCCACAATATCCCTAAATATTTGTTCGATAAATATTATACATATATTTAATATTTAGTGTCAATGAATCACTCATTTCAAAACCAATTTTGTTTATGGATTAAATTTCAATTTTAAATAGAATGTAAGTATTTTATTGTAATTTATTTTAGAAAGAGAAAAAAGGTTAAGAAACTTAGCTTACCGAATGAATCAGTATCATACTGATAGAATGATATATTATCAGAGAATACCGTTACATTACTTTTGATCATGTTATTTGGATATTAATATAACATTAATAAGATTAATTATCTAATTTAAATATTTCGATGATTCTTGTCAATTGGATAGCTTATTAGAAAAAAGAAAGGAATGCTATTATGAAATCTGTGCTGCCAACACAAATATATATATATAAAAAAAAATTATAAATACAAAATATAATCACTCAAGCAAAATAATAATAAAATTATATCGTTAATGGCATGAAGAAATACTTAAACGAATTATAATAAAAAAATAAATGGATAAGGAGCAGTTTCTATAACGAACAAAAAATCTAGCTAATTTTACACAACCAAATCTGCGAAATAAATCGGGATGTGTTTTATTATATCTCTTAAATAAGCGAACGTCATTCTGTCACTCTTTAATATTGACATACATTTCATTATATTTATTAATATAGCTACATTTATTTTAGTATATAACGTCTCAGTTTCAATTTGAAAAATATTTTCAAATCGATCCCTTTAATAATATCAGCGGCTCAAATCCAACTTAGTTTAAATATTATTGTACTACAAAAGTTACTTTAGAAGAAATAGAATAAGCGCTGTATTATCATTGTCGGTAAAATGACAAAGAAACAGATGTAGTGAAATAATTCTTGCTTTTTATGTTTAAAGCTATTTTTTGGAAGCCGACAAACAACTCTACAACATTACAATTTTACTCATATCACAAATGGGGTGTGGCGTGTCTATTTTAATGTAAATTTCGTTGGAGGAGATTATGAAAATAACTTCCTATATAAATATATATATATAGATTATATCAACGTATTTGATTATTAAAGACAATATTCCGCTACGTGTTTAAAATTATGATCGCTTTTTTTTAGTACAGGATACTAATTTTTTTGCGTGGTTTCACACTTGTTAAAAGTAAATCGCATGGGTCGTAGTATTATGGTTAATAGCTTATAACTTACGATTATTAGGTTATCAAATGAAACAGAATTTTTCAAATATGATAGATTTAAGCGCCTTCAACTTTGGAATATTAATACATATAATATTTATTTATTTTGTATTCCTTACCATTATTATCAAGCCCCAGGGCCGGATTTACTATATGGCTTTTTGGGCTTCAGCCCAGGGTCCCGTGGATTCAAGGGGGCCCCAGCTAAGTCAAGTTAAACTCAAAAATAGACGATAATACGAAATAATCCATAACTTTATTAAATTAAACAGGTCGTATTGTTTGCAGCTCTGCGAGTCCTATTCAATTCAATTCAAATCTACGTTCAGATATGTCTTAGGTCGGCCCCTAAGTAGTATTAGCTCAGGGCCCCCTCAACTTACGGTCCGGCCCTGTCAAGCCCCCTTCATCTTACCAATCTAATGTTCTTCCATAGCTTTATTATTAGGAATCCAGAACAATCTTTAGGTGTCACCGGACAGATACCAAATGATTTTTAATAGTGTTAAAACTGTATATTATTTATGAAAGTAAATTAAACAATTTGTTCTAATATAAGATCCTACTTTATTTTTCTATCCATCACGTGTTAATTTTCAGTTTAATTTACTAATGGATATCGGCATATCAGATCTTAAAAAATCAATAAAATCAAATACCCCAATAAAGTTTATCGACGCTGTAATATGGAATTGAGAACGGTCGACGATCGGATGTTAAAAAATCCGAATGTCACCACGATACGAATATTTAGAGATACTTAAAAAGTTTCGTTACAAAATTTAGTGTAACATTCACACTCTCGTGTGAGCAGAGTGAAGATACTTATACAGAATAATATAATTATTAATTGTTAAAATTTCACGAAACCGTTACACTAAGTGGCGAACTCACCGAACGCCCGTGATTATGTTTTTTTTTTTTTCATAAATATTTACCCATAAAACTGATAGTGATTTCGTTTATTTAGTATTGTTCAACGATTAACGCAGTATAAATAAACTTATATAATTTATAATACACATGACTTTATTGTGTAATCTGAACGCTCGTGCCGACTTCGTATGTTACAAGAAATATTTTTTGCGCGATATTCTTAATGCGCGAATAAAAAATATGTATGGAAAATTGGTGAACAAATAAAAAAAAATAATAGCTCCAACTACCGCTAACTATAGCTAACTCAATTCAGGTTCTATAAGTACAAAAATATAATTCAACAAAATCGGTCGAGCCGATTAGACGGAAAAGAATCACGAACACACTCAGAATTACGTATATCAAGATAATATCAAACAATTTAATTCACTAAAAATATATGATTACATAACATCGATATATAATAACATGAATAAATAAAGCCTATGTATAATCATTAATTTGCATAATATTCATCCATTAGGTACCATGCAACATGCCTTCCTCATTGCGACTTGATTCAAGATTATTTTATTTCAATAAATACACAAAAAATTTAATCGTAACCTGGTCTAAATGTTACAGAAAAAAAAAATCTTGAATCATTGTATTTAATTTTATTGACGTTAAGGTTAATGCGATTAGAAAAAGTGACGAAGATCACGATTTTAATTGAAATTAATAATATATCATTTTGTATCATTAATATTTGATTTTGTGTACAATACCGGTATCATTGATTTAGAAAGCGATTAATCATTAACGAACATCTCATTAAAGTAGCTTAGTACCAATTGATATGTGGCGGGGACTTAACTTGAAGTATTTTTTTTTTTCATTTTCATTTTACATATACGACTACACGTTTAATTATGTTTTTTGGGTTATTTATTTATTAACCACACATGTCGATATTCATTAATATATTGTATAGCATGACATTCAATCTTACTAGTATTTAATATTCAAATTAAAGCCTTTTAGTTTTGATATTTGATTAATGATGTACGTTTAGTTTGAAAGGTATTTCATCACGTCTTTGTGCCAATCAAATATTTTATCTGTAACTGTAAATTTATTCCGAAAACAATATCATCATTGTCTCATTCATTGTCGAAGAAGCCACCGTGTGAAATGTTTCATCGTGATGTACAAGCGACAACGTATCACCACGTGAATTATATTTTCAAGGGACCATAGACGTTATCACTGTACGTCTAAGGGTTATATTAGTCTATTTTTATTCAAAGTATATTCTATTCAACGGGGACATGTCAATCGTCAATCGGTTGAGTCTAGGCCGCAGACGAGGTTCCCATGATAGTGATTTCGCACACATACGTGACTGCGCGACTCTCATTATGAGTTAGCGTTGCAATTCGATATAAGTGGCTTCGATGTGGCTATTAGCAAATCATATATGTCTTAGAATCTTTAAGAAACTTCAATGAATTATTAACACTTAATCTATACTTATGATTATAGAGTGAAGAAACGCTTATATAAATTACTTTTCACTTGAAAAGTAAAGTAAACTTATATTAACTAATTTATATTTATTGATATAATAGACGTTTAATCCGATACAATTGAAATGTATATATTAATATGTTATATATTTTGTTAATTCATTTTTAATTACCGCCTTCATGGTTTTCTGTTTGACCTAAAGGTTGACTGGCAGAGAATGCCTTTAGGCATTAAGTCCGCCTTTTGTCCCATTAAATTTGTGGTGGTCAATAAAGTATTTAAATAAATAAATAAAATAAAATATGTTTCATCATTATTTGCGTGTGATTATTAACGATTGATTTCTATGTTTTATTAATGAAATTAAATTATTATTATTATTTGTTGATTGCCAAATGATTGTTCTGTTTGTTTTTAAAACATTTTATAACCTTAAGTATAATTACATACGCTACGTTTTTAATTACATTATAAGACGATAAACGTCTACTTAACAAATCAATGCTCTTATTTTTACGATACCTTAATTTAGCTACCAAATAAGTTAAACCTCTTAAAACGTAATCTCAATAATTATTTAAGGCAAATTAATACCGATTATTAAAATAATCACACTCAATGTGGCGGTGTGTTAATAAAGTGCACCCGTAATAAAATGAAGTAGTGGATTTTTAGACCTTACTCGAAGAAAATGTCAATAATTTATGTCTGCAACGGAGACGTTTGATAAAACGGAAATAAACACGGTGCTAATGATTTTATTAGCAATAAATTGTACAATCCTGGTTTAAGTAAGTCGTTACAGAAGACTTTAATTAACAATGAAGTAATAATATCGGAAAAACGTTGAAATGCTATGAGAATGTAATTAAAAGCTGAAATCTTAATAATATACGGCTGCAAATAAGTTTAATGGAAAATAATTAAAAGATTGTGCTTTGAAATTCGGAAGATATTTTGATTTTTTTTATTATTAGCAGCCTGTAAATTTCCCACTGCTGGGCTAAAGGCCTCCTCTCCCTTTGAGGAGAAGGTTTGGAGCATATTCCACCACGCTGCTCCAATGCGGGTTGGCGGAATACACATGTGGCAGAATTTCGTTGAAATTAGACACATGCAGGTTTCCTCACGATATTTTCCTTCACCGTCGAGCACGAGATGAATTATAAACACAAATTAAGCACATGAAAATTCAGTGGTGACTGCCTGGGTTTGAACCCGAAATCATCGGTTAAGATGCACGCGTTCTAACCACTGGGCCATCTCGGCTCATATATCTCTTTAATCAAAGTACAAAGGTGAATTATTTAAATTTTTACATTTAATATTTGATTGCTTTGGAATCACAAAAACGTAAGACTGTAATAATAATAAGACTTTAATTTTGCATTAAGCGTGGATATTTAGATCGGAGCTCAAAGCATAAAAAAAAACAACGTCACGTTTATTTTTAATTAGTTTGAATTTAGTAGTTAGTATTTGGTAATTTTTAACCACAGATTATTTATATATCTAAATAGAGTAACGTACTACAAAAAAACTAAAACAAACGAGCCAAGATCTGAAGTGCGTGCGTGCCACACTTGACACTGGCCAAATGTCATGCTACTTTACTAGTGTGCGTGTACTTATTGGACAACTGCTGACCAATTTCTTTTCGACGTGTTTTCAGCTTTGACAGTCTATCTATGCATATACATAATTAAAGACAAGAACATCCTGGGGAAACATGTGTCAGATGAGATTCCTTTACATGCACATGTAACCCTCAGCGGAGGAAAGAACAGGAATTCTTTCCTTATAACTGATATGTACAATAATAACGAAATATTATTAGACTTCATTTGTTTTATTTCCTGTCAAATATACGAATTAATTTTAATATGTAAAAGTTTATTAAATAACCTTGTTTAGCCAATCCTTTACACTTTATTTTACTATGGACTCTTAAACCAAGAGTAAAATATGAAATTAAGTATGAGAAGACATAAAATTTTTGGAATAACTTTATCTTCCTCGTACTGTACATTGAAGCGTTCTCGGAGATAAATTTATTTACACAAGATGGTCTCTTTACGGTACCAATGATATTTTATGACAACGACAAAAGTAATTTACAGAAGATATAAATGTAACGTTAAAATAACACGAGCGATCATAAAACTTCTCGTCTTCATTTACACTTACTGTATCGAAAATTTAAATGATTGTGAAATTCCAATCGGGTATATATAAAATGAATGTGACGTTCCGTACATTTATGTACCTACTTATTTTGGCGCGTTATAAAAAAAATCACAAGAGTGAGTATTTATAATGCGCGCGCACAGGGTGAAATGTACACGTCATCGTGCACCACCACCAGCGACTCCATAGTTGCTCGCTAAACCGCCAATTAAGTATCAAGTCGCTCGAAATAGACAACTTCACACCGTCTCTTGTTTTACAATTTTTTTTTTATTACAAATTTAAATTGAGAATGTTTAAGTTTGTGACTGTCTGGTAAAGTAGTGGTAAAAAAAGAAAAAAAATATATAATTTTCATGCAATACAAAACTATTTTTAATTACATTTAAGAAATAGAACTTCGCATGCGTGAACATAAGTAGACGTAACTTTATTGTATTATCGTTAACATATCATTTCTATAAGTGAACCCCATTTTAAACAAAAATTTAAAATAATATAATACATAATATAATATAATACTAAAAATATAATTTAATTACTAAAAATATAAATATTTGATAGCTAACTGGAACCGTTTTCTATAATTAAATAATATGGATGATACTGTGTCAAATTACTATAAAACATTTTTAATGGAATCACTGTCTGGCTATGCGGACGAGTTTTGTGCAAGGCCGTCCGTGTAGGTAGAATCTTTTGACAGTTATTCTACCTCCATCAATTACTTATATTGCCGTGAACGTTTGACAATGCAATATCCTAGATTATTGACAATTGTCAACGCATAGACAGTGTCAAGAATTTGCTATGGTTAGGGGACAGGTAGCTAGTATAAGTGTATTATCTATGGGGACAAGTGACCACTTACTATCAAATTGTTGTTTGGCGTATCTGACACGAGGAATTCAAAACTAAATAAAAAAAAAACGTTCCTTTCCACGTATGCTAAATATTTAATGTATTTTTTTAATATATTTGAAAAACGTTTCACAGTTCAAAAAATAAATATTAGCATACACATAAAATACATTTTACTGCTTTTAAGAAATAAAAAATAACTAAAGTCGTGGGCTGATTTCAATCACTATAACATGGAATATTAAAATACCTCTGAAAATTGTTTTTTATTTTTTATATACAAAACTATTAAAATTTTGGCTAAGTATATACTATTTATCAATTTTTTATGCTAATTTTCTATTTGTTTCTTTATTAGGAAGTAGGATACTATACAGTTGCTTGTAGAACAGGTCACATACATAGATAGGAACAACGTAACTAAAAAAGATTAAAAAGTCTGTAAATCAATTCAAAATTCATCTCTATTCGTATAGAGAATCTATTTTGTCATTCACAAATACTAAAATGTATCTATAGTATATCAGTTGGAATGCATTTTTTACGTACCCATGTATAAATTGAAATCATTTTAAAAGGTCTCATTTAATAAAATAAAATCAATTATTGCAAGCTGAATTAGAATCACTTCTTCATATGCTATGGAGTTGAAGTTTAGTGTATTCTAACCCAGGATTGTTCATAGACGAAGAAATTCCTCAACGGTGAAATGCACAAACACGAAATTTAGCATATCTACTATTATAACTAGTTTTTCAAATTGGTTTTTATTAATAATTTAAAATTGTTCAGTTGAATTAGGCTCAAAGATAAATTATTATTCGTTAATACAGCGTAATCTATGATTAATATATTAAATAAATGGATTATACAAATAATTTATTTAGGATACTATTTGTTTCACAATTAGGCTGCCTGAAGTCCGAACTTGTTTGTGTATGCATTTACATTTTAACAAAGAAAACAATAATATCTTAGTATAATCATAAATTTAGACTATTTAGACTTCTACAGCGAGAACTGTCTTCAATGGTTAAAATGATGTATTGTTTGAAAAAGCACAGCTATGTAACAATCTACTTGACACAATTATTAAGAAATGTGAGAATACTAGTAAGTATTTTAGATAGATTAAAATTGCATATTATTTCCAAGCATAAAATTACAACATAATGATCAGATGGTTTGACGTATCAGTGGTTGTAAAAAAACTGTAGTCGTTTTTCAATATAGCTCGTTTATTTAAAACAGCTGAACTGTTTGAACTGAAATTGAACTTGAACTGAAATTGTTCAATTGGATTTCAATTGCGCTATATTTAACAAAACAGCTACAAAAGACTAGAAGTACCTAATGTAGAATGGCTTATAAGTTAGGTCAGGAATAAGTTTTTTTTTTTTAATCTAACCAAATCTATTATATAAAATACTGCGGAATGTCGTTTTACGTACGGTTTTGTAAAATAGCTAATTAGCATAATTAGAATAATTTTTTTTTCATATTTAATTCGACATTCTTAAAATAAAAATTGTATACTGTAGTTTATAGTTATATATTTCGTTATAGTGTGAATGTGTTCATGAGCTACAATTATTTATACCCTGTGGTCCGACCAGTTACCGTCGGACGGACATCTCCGGCGCCTATAGGGCTGGTTTAACGGCTTTACGCGTGAGGAAATCGTTTACTGACATTTGTTATAAATTAAATGATGGATTTCATTACTTTTTGTTTTGTTAAACAAAGTTTCACTTCGCTATATGTTATGAACCAAATTGACATAAGCTTTTAGTTGTTTGGGTTTATTTCAAAAAACACCAAAAAGTTTTGATATATTTTTTTACTTTGCCATAACGTCCTCCATATACCGTACATGCATATATCCGTACTTACTAATATTCAAGACATACCATGGCTCTGCTTCATGGTGGCTCTGTGCAAGCCCGTCTGGGTAGCTTATCACATATTCGGTAGGATTGGTGGTAACCAAAGAGCAATTCTTAGTATTGTTGTGTTCCGGTTGGAAGGGTGAGGGACCCAGAGTAACTACAGGCACGAGGGGCATAACAGATAAGTTCCCAAAGTTGGTGTCGGATTGGCGATGTATGGCTATAAATATGCCACACAGCGCCAGTCTATATCGAATTAGAACGCAAACTATTTAAAACAATTTTTATGTCAAATTGTAGAAATATCTGCGTAAAAACGAAGATCCGGTTGACGAAGAAAATAACCAGTTAAAGTAGCAAAAAAAAGTTTAGCAAACAATAGTTTGTTCTTTTAAAACTAAATTATATTAGAATAGAAATGCCTTATTACTATGGGTTCAATGCTCAAATTTTATTTGCATTTGATTTCATTTTGACTCACTAAAACCCATTAATGTAAATTTTATTTAAATAACGCAAAAGAAACTCGCGAAATTCGGTTTAATATAACAGTAAATTGAAAATTTGAATATTCTCTTGTGCAATCGGCTATTTTAATGGAAGAATGTTAGATATTTGATAGATATGTATGTAAGGCTTAATTATATAATCACACTAGTTCGTTATCCCGACTTCACGGCACGGTTAGAAAAAGGGTCTATACGAAACTTTTATATTAAAGCATACAAGGAAAATAATCTTTTTTTATTAGTCAAGGAACTTCAGAACAGAACACATAACAAAAATAATATATATATTTATATAATTTTATATTGACTTCATTAATGTAGATACTAACAAAACGAAATACTACTATGAAATAAAAGGCTTACGGGTTTATAAATTGTTAAAATTATTTTTTTATTGTGTTCAATGAGTTGTACAATGTATAAAATTATAACTGTTTAATTAGCTTGTATCAAATGAAATATGCAATTCTAGATCTCGGATTTAAGAATATTAGAAGATTAGAAGTTGCAGTCCCGGTCCGAATTATAATTGTTATGAATATTCCATAAGAAATCGGAAATGTAAGTGTCATACCAACATCTTTGCTTCGGAAAGCACATACAGTCCTGCGCCTCATCTCCCTAGTCCCTTAACTCGTGTCGGATTGACGTACCATCAGACTAAGACCGTGAAAGAATATTCTGGATAGTAAGCTATTCCCAGTTAAAAATATCCATGTTATCATCATCATAAAAAATGTATACGTACACTCTTATTTACTTCCTACTAAAAACATCAACACGTTTTTACATTACAGCAGTCTTACTGCTTAAGAGCTATTTCATTCACACAACCATAACTTAAAAGGTTAGGTCAGAGTAGCTAGGTCCTCTATGACAATAGCACAATCAAACGCAAAAATAATACCAAGCACATAGATATGTACCTTTATTCTAGATACGTCTAGAATTATAATCATTTGTGTATAGTTCAAAATAAATGAATATAATTTAATTAAATCAATTCAATATATCTGATTTTTAGAACGTGAATGAATGATTATCCAATTTGCTTGCATTATTCGAATAACAATATGATATAATACCGAAGTATTGTTATTTCATTCCGTTCATTCTAATAAAAAGTAAAATTTAATCATACTTTTGTGATACAAAATAATCAATGTCGTTTATGTTATAAGCTGTGTATTTAGGTTTGTAATTTGTCAATCATTTCAACTGTTCAGATGTGTCTGTCGTTTTCGAGTCGGTTTTCGCTGGCAACATTAAAGCTGTCCACCGAGTGTCAAGTTTGTCCGGCGCTGGACAATAATCATCGTTAGGAATTTTGATAGTTGCCCCGTTGACCTGCGTTTTTGTAGAATTCCTTTATAAATCCGGCTGTGATATTTGGAACACGCCCCAGAACTGTTATTGTTATGGAACGTGTTACTACGAAATGATAAATGTTGACTATGAAATGTTAAAAAATATTTTTTGACGCGGAAAAATGAGATTGTTGCAATTGTATGTTTTTTATGACTTGAAAGTATTATCTGTGTTGAAAAAAATATAATTGTAGGTACTTTGCAATAAATGAATCTAAGTATAACTATCACATCCTTCAAAAATGTTAATTCGTGGATATACAAAGAATGATTCGATTGTCGGTTTCGATATTTAACGAATCGTTATTGTACATTAGTAACCGATCGCTTTTAGTCTCGACTTACGACAACCGACCCGTCACCGATTTGATCTGATACGTCACCTATATGCGACATCGAAACGCAGAAAACTCTTTTTATTGGATGTCTCATAAACAATCCGACCATCCGAAAGTAAATATATGTATATATATAATATCCGTGAGTGAGTGAGTGAGTCTTGAATGTTAAGTATAGACGCTGTACTTAAATTGTCCGACCACACGCGGTCTTTGTAAACTTATCTATAACGCTATTAAGATGTGTCAGACAATAGCGGCTTGTGAAGCTACTGGTTACTAGAACACTGATATTTATCTCACAAACATTAAGATAAAAGGTGTATTTTTTTATAACATAAAGATATTGTTGACGCTTAGTGTTTAACAATTTATGATAGACTTTATATGAATGATCTTTTAAAATTTAAAAGAACGATTCAATTTTCTGAAATCGTAATTTTGTAAGGTGTATGAACATTTATAAAATGAATGAACAGAAATACATTATTCAAATTGTTTGAGATGTATCATATAGCTTCATTGTAGATATAGCTCTTTGGCCCAGGAACTTTTGAGACGAACGCTAACAAAACTACAATACGCATACACAAATACATTATATAAAAGATTCATTGATCTCTTAAATGTGACAATAAATTAACGCCAACTTTAATTAAATTGTATAAATAGCATCTTAATTACGTATATTCAGATCAATAGCGCCTTATTAATTTTGCAATTCGAACCAGTAGTTGTAGAAATCTTACAAGATATCCAATTTAAACGCGTTAAAAAATACAAGCCGAGATGGACCAGTGGTTAGAACACGTACATCTTAACCATAATATATATATTAGCACAGGCGAATAAAACAGTTGGCGAATGTTTATTTCATCTAACTAATGAGATTTATAATCTTATAATAGCATTGGATAAAATTCTTCCGACCCGTGCGACACATAGACGGATAGCTAGTACATTATAAATCTAAACAAAAAATCCCTTAAAACATGTGTGAACGGTATAAATTCCAGTTCAGTATTTTTTTTAGAATAATGAATATAAATGTCAAAAATATTTTTTATTATTGACAGACACTTAAGTGATGATGAACTCATAGATAATAAAGTTGACAAGTTCTGTCAAGTGATGACGTAGAGTAACAGTAGAAAGCGTTAAATTTCTGAGCCATTAAAATAAGTAATGGCCGTTGAATGTCCGATTTATTGATGAAATAATGAATCAATCTATATCTATATTCAAATATTTATGTTTAGTAGTAATTCAATTTTGATTATGGTAACATTATCTTATTAAATATTTTCGGTTAAAAAAATATCATATTTCTTTAATTCAATCGTGGATATATAAATGCACCAGTAAATATTTATGATTATCACGACTACCAAACGTAGAATGATTTATAGCTATAGTATTCATTACTGGAATATTTGAAATTTTATTAGGATTGAACCCGTGTGAATACAAGCAACTTAAAGAACTAATGTCATGCAGCCAAATCTTTAGCATTTCATTGTTCAATTAAATTACACACTATAAACTGACATCGATGGAGTGTTCGGAGGGATAAGAGTGACTGACGAATGTAATGACTATAAAGTTAACTTTATTATAAACAGATGTCAAATTCGTCAGGCATAGATTAAATTTTAGTAATGGTTATTGTTTTATGACGTCACTGTTACTCCGATTTCTACCGTCACTATTATGTTCTTTTCATTTGAATTATTCTTTTCGTAAGGCGTAAAATAACAGGCAACAGGTCATAAATTTCAGCTAGGCGAAAACACAAATTAAAGACAATTCAATTACAGAAAAAAAATTACGATTTTTCAACGCTGATCATTAAATCATTATTTACCTTAAATTTTACTACCAACTATATAACCAACATTTGAACATTTAAAATAAGATCGAAACGCACAAAATAATATCGCTGTACATTACCATATGATTTAATAGTTTCAATTACAACACGTGTGTAGAAGATGAGAAGCATCATCTAACCGGATCGAACGCTCGAGTCGATCGTTTTAATGATAAATTCGTCTCGCGTTTGACTTTAGTTACATGTCGATATTAGTGATTTTCATGTAACGGATGGATGCGCGTGAGCGTTCGTATTGCATCGCCTCGCGAATGTAGTGTAATCTTGTAGATTGCGCACGCACTGATGCGACGTGACACCGACCGTTGCGGCTGCGCCAATGCCGACGCTATCGAATCTATCTTATATAGTCTTGGTATTGGCGGAGTCATCGTTATAAATAATTATGTTATCGTCGTTATAAATAATACGAATAATCTAAATTTATTATTTAATATTATATAACGTATACACATTTATTGCATAATAATTGCATAGCTTTTCATTCAAGTAAATTTAAAATTGTAATATACATTTTCAAGTATTTCTCTACCTTTGTCTTTAAAGTTTTTTTATAATGAATAATGTAAAATAATTAACTTTTTGAATTATAAATCGGAACCTATACGTGTGGAGACGGCAATAGCCTGAGGCGACAAGATCGAACTTACGACTTAACATCGTTGATATTTACTGACGGTATACCGCAGAATTATTATAGTTGTGTTATATTTAGTTTGCTATTAATATAAATCATTAAAATATTTAACATTGAAAGTATGAATATAAGTTATTTTTTCAATAAAATTATGTTCTCACTGTTAAATATAACGACATATGAACTTAAATATTTTTTAATAAAAATGATCTACACCTATATGACTTTTTTTTAATGGTAAGTGTGATCGTGTTACGCAAAGGTTGAAATTAATAAATCCAGCAAAATCTAATAAATAATTAACGTTAAATCAGTGTAGTCTGTAAACATAAGAAATAAAAAGAGCGATGATATTAAATATATGAAACATAATGTAAAGTTATTCGAAGCAATAAAGTAGTTATTGTGAAATGTATGATCAATTCTTCATTGCTGCTCGCGTCTATAACATTAACCCTACAAAGACGGTGCCATTTTGCCATTCATACACGTAGGTAAGTATTTATAAAGTAAGACTTCGATCGACTTGTTTGTTTTATTCGTACTTTATTACTGTGTTTTCAATTATAGGTTTTACATTTTGTATTACTTTTAAGTTATAACGAAATTAATTAATATTATATTTATTGAACTGAAATGAATGAACTTAGTCTGCATATACCTTCGTGTATTTTCTCGATTATTAAAAAAGTAAATCAACTAGCCTTCTGTCAAATTTGTATCGTTCGTTCAAAGTAGCAAAAACGTATTTTTCCTCAGTTAGTATGAGTTGGTAACTTTGCCATAACTGAGTTGAATATATCTTCGTTGAGCTTTTATAAAGTGATATGGGTCACCGAATAGTTTACCATTAGACAGACCAAGGCCATAAGGACAATTCCATTAACATTAGCTGTAATAATCATTGTGATACGTGTCTTGTCCGTGTATCATTTATTTAGGGTTGGTGCAGAGTTTTCTCTTCTATTATATCTGTAGTCATCAATCTATCAATATCTCTAGTCTCTTACAATATAGTCAATTGATAACTCTTTCTTGCATCTGTCAACTCTTTCAAGACAGTATATGGTAGATAAAGAAACTGATTAGTTTCTCCATATATTTCTTTACTAAAAGTCATTTCCCCATTAAAAAAGTGTTATAAAACACGGTACAAATTAATTAATAAATTTAATATTAATGAATTATATGATTAATATTTTTTAGTCTTAAATCGCTCGTGATGTCAGAATATTGTATATACCTAAAAAACAAAAGTTGCTAGTGTAAAGAAATATAAAAGATCTCTTTGAAAAGACAAGAATCACACGTCGTTAATATAAAGCAAATTTGTTTAGGCACTCTTGAACTCTTTCTGGTCGTGTTGGATTTGCCGTCCCATTAGATTATGAAATTATAATATCACCTGACACTATGACTCCTGAACAGTTGGTTACATTCTCTTGGGAATGGCCACCATAACCGAAATTGGTCAGGTACACATTAGCATTCGTAAACATGGCACCATTAAAATAGACAATCAAATTGATGCAGAAGGCAGTACTCCTCGGCACGGCGCGTATTGTGAGGAAGTTCCTCTCTCTGGGGCCCTGACCACCGGTGGCTTGGACCCTGTTCCCGCCACTGGTTGGCCTCTGTATTTTATATTTTTAAATGTATTTTATATATTTTGTATTTTATATTTAAAAATCTATTATGCATGAGTGTATACATAATAAAAAATTTTAATATTACCAAGATGAATAGAAAGAGCGCTGAGATGGAGCCATAGTTAAAACACTTAAATTTTAATAGAATATTGCGGGTTCAAATCCGAACATGCTTTTCTTGCTTACGGATGAAGGAATCTGCATGTTTTTACGGGGTCAGTAACAAGCCAGTCCAGCGCTGACTTGCTACTGAACTTGTGTAGACACCTAGTTTCAGGCCAGTCCAGCGCCGACTTCGCGCTCACAGGCCAGTCCAGTGACTAGCCACCCGTTCTATTTTCGGGGCCAGTAAGTCAGTCCAGTGCGACTGGAGTTGTATGGACACGTTCGGGCAATCGCTGCCAGTATGTTGGAGAGTGTCAACGTACTTATGTAGCTTACTGACTATCTTACACCTGACTTAATGTCAGATTCTGTCTACATGGAGTCAGTTACTGGGTCCGAAATACCGAGTCACTGGGTCCAGTCACTGACCCCGTCTAAACCATACATTATAGATAGAACTCTGGCACATATGTGAAACCGACCCGAATCGGAGTAGCATGATGGAATATGCTTCGAAAAGCCTTTTGTCAAAGGGAACCTTAGTCTAGCAATGAGACATTTACAGGGTCACTGATATCGTATTCGTTTTATTTGTTACTTTTCCTCGTCGAACATACGCCCTCGCAGCGTGTCTTGTTAGAGTAATTAATGATCTTAGAACATACAGATGAATGCAAATTCTCTCATACATCTATTACCTAGGGTTGCAATTTTTACATTTATATTTAAATATATTTTTCCAAAGTAATATTTCTTCATAAAAAATATCCTATGAAAATATAAATAGGTTAAACTTCTTCCATAGACACTTTTCGTGAGTAATACGAAAGATCTAACAATTAACAAAAAAACATTGGTTATGAAGTTACAAATCAGATCTGAGATAAACCTGTGAATATAACTCAACGCAATATAAATTCAAATTTTTGTTTACATTAACATAATTTTCAATATCCGATAATATCGTTTTAAAATAGAGCGACATTTATCGGGAACATAGTTAACGCGTTCCTGTGACATAAATATACCTAAAGTATGCAATCACGTAGGACTTTTATCCTAACGGTTAAGAACTAAACATTTTCCGGCATGTAAGTAAATTAATTGTATGCTATTAGGAATTATCTATTTTAAATCACTCGTATCATAATCGGTGCTCAAATGAACCAGAATATAGAGTATGCTTGTGTTTATGCACACATTTATTCACTATTAGCTGTCGCCCGTGACTTTGCTCGCGTTGTAGCGGTTCATCGTAAGGATTTAGGTATAAAAGCCTATGTCCTAGGGGTTCAAGCTTACTTCATAACATGATACTGCGTAGTTGGTTCGTCTCGCTTGAGAAAAGCTAGCGTGGCCGACATCGGGCAACATCATACAAATGTATCTGCTGTGTTATATACGAGTAAAGGAAATTCTATAACTTTAATTTAATAGAAAAAAATTGAGATACATCTCTTTCAAACCATCCGGATAATCTATTGTTGTGTATTCATGTCCACCAACACAGTTTTATGCGATTCGTGACGTCACACCGTTAAGGAGATGGTACGTCTGATTGTACTACAGTATGGCTCGAGCAGGAATTTCATTTACATACAGGGGATGTATGTATAGGAGTCCTCACAATGAGATGCTTAAAAGCATTTTCAAACGATAATAAAATAATTTACTCAATTGTTACATAAAATATAAGTAATTGTGTGTTACCGAATAATTGTAAGAACTAAGTCTACAATCTGAAAAAAAATGTTTTTTTGAACGATGACGACCTCCGTGGTCGAGTAGTATGTACACCGGTTTTCATGGATACGCCACTCCGAGCTCCCGGGTTCGGTTCCCGGTCGACTCGATTTAGAAAAACTTCATTAGTTTTCTATGTTGTCTTGGGTCTGGGTGTCTGTGGTACCGTCGTTACTTCTGATTTTCCAAAGCACAAGTGCTTTACATTGGGATTACATTGTGATTACACGTGCACTTCCATTGGGATCAGAGTAATGTATGTGATGTTGTCCAATATTTATTTATTATTTATTTATTTGAACGCGCATCTCGCGAAAACCGCTCGATGTTTTTTCATGAAATTTGTACCATAATATTGAGCGTGCTTGAGGTTTTTTGCTTAACATTATCGTACAATATCATTCAACCTATAAAGTAACGGCAGCAACACGTGGCCGAGTCTGCTAGTTTTTAATACATCTGACTAGATTATAAACTATCAATTTCAATTAAATTCAACTTAGTTAAGTTACTATAGAAATATTACCCGTTTAAAATTATAATCACAATTTACTAGAAATTTAACTGCCTAGATATATTCAAAACTAACGGTCCTTACAATTATACGTTGACATACATATATTGATTTAATTGTAAATATTAGATGCATACATTTCAATTAGTGTTAATGGCTACTGAATTACTTGTGATTTTGAATCTATATAAAAAAATCCGATTGTTGCTTCGCGTTGAATTAACAAGTTACACTTGAAAAATGAAGATGAAAAGAGCTTGTAAGAGCCCACTTGAATTAAGTATATTTTTATACAAGCTGAAGCAGCGGCATTACGCGCGCGAAATTAAAAAAAAAAATCAATAAAACCGTCACGCCCAATTTTATAAAAAATATATTAGAATAAAAACAAATCTCTCTCTATACCAAATTTCGTCTTCAGCGGTTAAAGCGTGAAGAGGTAGCAGACAGAGTTACTTACGCGTTTGTAATATTAGTATTGATTACATGAACAAACACTTAGAAAGACTTATGATATCATATAAAGTACATAGACACATAGAAAGTATTGGACAACATCTGGCAACCCTGCCTAGTTGATAGGCTAGATTTAGATAGAGTCATTAGATGTTTTAATTGCGGGATTCCGCCGACGCGTGGATGCATAATAAGAATAGTAACAAGTTTGTTACAATATATTGAAGACATTTCGAATGAATAATAATTTGCTTTGTGTTCGATGTTAAGTTCAGTAAACCAGATAAAACTGGTTTGGTTTCGTAGGTATATTTTGTTAAATACATTTAATAAACTTTTAATTTTTTTTTTGATAATCCCTTTTTGTATTCTTATTTTATATTAAATTAGTTGTTGTATTATATAAAACTGCGAGGTTGTTATCAAAGCTATCATTGTCCTTGTTTATATTATATTGGCAAAGCTTGGCAAGCGTTGTCTCGTCTGTGTATGTGAGCATTTAAAGGATCGGTTTTAACTGTATAGACTTTAAGGTGTCACAGTGGCATCTAGCGGCGAATTGTAACAAATAAAGTATAAAAATGTCACTATAGATCAAACAATTACTTGAACTGGGCGCAATCTCATCGGGGTAGATATAACTCATTCATAATATCTTCTACCGCCAAGCATCAGTACTTAGCATTGTTGAGCGGTTTGGAGTGAGTGGAGTTACAGACTGACATAACATCTTAGATGCAAGGTTGGTGGCGCTCGCCGATGGAAGAGCTGGTTAATATGCATTTCCTTATCTGTGGGTAGTGGCGACCACTTACTATCAGATGGCCCATCCACTTATCTACGCTTAAAAATACATATAATGTCATATCTCACGGTGATCGGACAATTACCTCAGTCCAGTTTTGATTAAAATGCATACCCACATTTGATTACCAAGATTGAATTCATATTAACTCCTTAATAGCCGACAGCATAGACAAAAAATTTAATATAAAAAATAGTTTTTCAGTATGTCTTTTGCTATTCAATTATTATTTATAACATTACTCAGACCCCCAGTTTACTCCTTAGAGCCTAGCTTTTACTACGTATGTACGAAAGGTATTTTATGCTGTACGCTAATGCACGCGTACTCAAGATCGTTAAGGTATCTAGTCCATTATCGCAGGCTGATAAATTAATGCAAGTTCACTCTTATAAGCTAACAAGACATTTAGTACAGTCAACCTCAAAAATAAGTACACAATACCCATTGTTATGTGAGCCTTTTGTTGAATAACTAATTGTTCCTATACAGTGTAGCAAATGTTTGTATACGTTGAAGCATCAAAACTAAACATGATTATGACTATACATATTTAATTATAACATTGAAATTAAAATTTATTGTTTAATAACAATATATGCATGCTTATTAAAATTAAATGCACCTATTTTATTTTTGAAGTGAAATAAGTATGCAGAAAAAAATCATAGTGTAATCTTTTCAGACAATAGTGAAAATGTATTAATTTAAAATATTGATTTTTAATTAGTATACTACTGAACATTATTGAATATTATTAAAACATATATACAATTTTCCATGTTTTCAACATTTGTTTAATAATACTTAAGCCTCATCATGATAGACGAAATAAAAAAAAAAACACGGTTGACGAATTGAGGAGACAAAGGTAGCTGTTAAGTTTTCTCCTATTTAATCACACGTATACTAGGTACAATAGATTTCATACAACTTTAGATTAAAGAACTGGATTGAAACATAAAAAGAAAAATTCTGTTTTTGTCGCCTAGGAAAGTTGAAAAGCTCGGCTTGTCTCTACTATAGTATTCATATAAACCTTCCTCTCGAATCACTCGTTTTTTATAAAAAGCGCATTGAAATCCGTTGTGTACTTTATATAAGCAAGATTCAATTTGTTGTCCGCTCGTATACCTCTTTTTGACGCTGAATCTATTTCTAGGATAATATTTACCAATCAATGTGATTTGTTATCTCTGCATCTGTCCGCAGCATCCATATATGCAGTACCATTATCTTAGAAGATGCAGAGGCTTATCCTAGTCGATAATTGTTAAGTTTGTTTTAAATTGGTATAAGGATATTTTAGAATGCATACTAGAAATGAATTTCAACTATAAATGATAATTCTTATTTTATGCTTATATTATAAATTCGAAAGTAACTCTGTGTGTTACCTCTTCATGCTTAAGCCGCTGAACCGATTTAGATGAAATTTGGCATGGAGATAGTTTGAGTCCCGGGGAAAGATGTAGACTATTTTTTTTTAATTCACCCCTCGAGGGTTAAAATGGAGCTGGATGATTGTATTGGCTAAAATGATATACATATATTGTATACAAATGGATCGTATTGCTTAAAAAACGAACTGCAAGATGGGTTGAATTTATAAATGGCTGAACAAACTCTTTTATAATAACCACTATTAATATAGAATCTGACGACTACACGGTTTCTGTAAATATTCGGTCTCTTATAATTTTAAAATTAATTTAAATGACAATTCGTATGCTCTGGTAGTAACCTGTATTTGCATATAAATAATACTTTCAATATACCTCTGTCCTGATAAAAGAGTTTTTAAGCTGATAGTGAAAACACTTTTAGATCACGTATCTTAATTCTTATATCGTGTGAAATTGTGTAAAAATACAAACACGAATATAAACAAAACATCAAGAGAATTTCTCGTATATAATACGGAACCATATTTATGACTGTCATTAACGATCTCTAATGTACCGTGACGCTTTACAGGCCTTTGAAATATTTCTTATTAAAATTTTCTCATACAATTCGTTACTAGTTTTAATTACTAACCATTAAGTCATTGTATTATACAACCGAGTACTTGTTACTTCTCCTTAGAGGGAACAACTACTCGGTTGTAACTACTTATAACATAAAATAGCAAAAAGCCTATAAAATAATAAACATCAAATGACAGATGACAGTGCACATGCACAAATAGACAAACTGTTTGACAATTTTTCCGTCGTACTAGATAACTAGTGACATCACAACGATGACGCTCGGATACTTTACTACTACCGTTTTGAGCCTTCAGAATATACGAAAAACGAAATGGGAGCTTCGGTCCTTTGGTTAGAAAACAACTGCACCCATTGCTTCATGGTATTCAAAAAGGAAACGCAATCCTCTCGGAGACGAGTCCTGACAGACCCAATACATTAAATTAGTTCGATAAAGATTCCAAAGGTACACATTTGTGCGAGCAGCAAGACCGGTTCTGTAAAGTTTGAATCGATATTATTGTTACGAGAAGCTAAAATTGCATTTTCACATATTTAAAAAAGCAATAGACACATAACGGAAAAATACATTTCACCAGTGACGTCAAAATGACTCATCGAACTCTTGTGAATAAAACTTTAACAAATTAATGTTTTTATTTTATTTGAAGACAGCAAATTGACCTTAAACATTATCAATTGACTTAAAACGAAAGGTCAGATAGATATAGATAAAAATATTAACACGGTCATTAACAATGACCATCAATGTCATACCAAAGTTGGTAACAATAATGGTCAATAGTAATCTTCTGACAACTTGAGAAATTAACAAAAGCCGACATTTATTTGTTGATACGATGTTGCGAATTTTTTTTTGGTGTCAGAAGCATGTGTTATCGTCCTAGTAACATTTTAGGTCAATACAAGTACTATTGTTTATTTTTAGAAGTGTTTTGTATATAACTAATAAGATGGTCTATTGATTATTTGAAGATATTTTTATACGATTATTTAATACCCGTTACAATCAGCACCAAAGCTACCTATATAATTATTACATTTAAGCGTTAAAATATATATTGTTTATAATATTAAACTAGCTGTGCCCGCGACTTCGTGCGCGTTTGAATTTAATAAAAAAGCGTGACTTTATTATTATTTTACATATAATTCTAAAATAAAATTAGCATAAGTTACTCCTTATTACATAAGCTATTTGCCAGTGAAAGTCCCGTCAAAATCGGTCCAGCCGTTCCAGAGATTAGTTGGAACAAACAGACAGACAGATAGACAGACAGACAAAAATGGTAAAAAATGTTATTTAGGTATATGTACCATGTGTACATACATATGCATTTAGTAAAACGCGGTTATTTTAATATTACAAACAGACACTCCAATTTTATTATATGTATAGAAGATATACTTAATTCTTCGAATCGCAAAATAATTTAATTTTGTATATAAAATTGTCAACGTTAATCAGTTTCAACTATACAATTCTAGTGATCCAACTAGAAAGTATACGTTCAATTAGAAAAGTTAAAAACTTTGTAGTCATCGCTCGTGTTTACGTATCGATCGAGTTTTGTCAGAGAAAGCAAAGCGACAGTTTTAAATTGCTACATTAAATGTAACACATGCCATGCGTGCAAACGGTAATTTTATTTGCAATCTGTGGCAAGTCCGTAATGTCAACTCGCGTTCAGACGACAATTGTAATGGTACCACTCTAATAAAAACGACATATCAAATCAAATCAACTGACATTAGTTTCACTGAATTCTTGAGATTCGTTCGCTTAAATTTCTATTTAATAGAAGCATCATTAAATGCACCTTAGCTTACTAGTGTTGTACGGCTGTTTAAAAAAAACTTTGTCCATAATTTCAACGTTTTCTTATGCATTTATATGTAATGTTATGTACTATATGATATGTAGGTGGAATGTTGTTTACCTCTTACTTAGTCGGCGTCACATCAAAGCTGCGTTCGTATGGTTTATTAGAAGGGTCTTGCAGTCTTACAAGAAAGTGTCATTAATCAATGAACATGCTCGAACAAGAATCTAATATGAATGTTAATCAAAAAGCTGGCAAAAACGTTTTTTGTATATAAATAGCAATATAATAGTGTACGCCTCGATTAACCAGAGTTTGATTTATCATTCTTGTCTATTAAATGATAATCAAAGATCCATTACCGTGGTTTCATTATTCGTGGAACAATTGTTTCAATACGCGTGTACTTCAGCGCTTAAGAAATGACCCTGTGACCTTCTTTGAGATTTCGTGTCGACTATACATCGATTTGAAGACCGAAATCTTTACAAGTGTATATTTGCAAATCATGTTCGAGTATGATATAATTAAACGATAAAGTGTAGAGGAATGTTGATGATATAAATTCCACCATATTTGTATGGCATCTATCTTATTATGAACGAGGTCTGTAATGATACCGCGTTTCAACTATAGTCCCAGCCATTTCCTCCTGAGACGACGTAGTTGTATCTGGTCAATTATTGCCTATCCAACAGATGGATTATATGAAAAAACCGCATGCTCGGCGCGGCGCACGCGTCTCTTATTGCGATCGCTCGCGCCAACGTAGTCTTTTCTTTTGATTTCTAGCGACGTTGCAGCGCTGTTTTATAACGTAAATAGTTTTAAAGTCATCGCGTTTAGTGCTTAGTTCGTTATATTGTAGCGTCCACGTATGACATCGATCGCGTGCCTAGCATTATGCGTGGCTAATGCCTCACTATTTGCGGTTGGACACACCGCGATAATATCAACGTAACGTAATGTTTTCTACTGATAGGGATGCACTATACTATTATGTCTGTATCATAATAACAATGTAAGAACTACTAATCATACTTTTATTTTTAGATCTTGACTTTATATATCAAATTGAATAAGGATTATGAAATTTTTATCTTAAATTTCAGAAATCTGTGATTTAATTTTACCATTTTTACTAAAGATATATAGCATAGTTAGTCGATTGGAATAAAGATATGGAATGAATAAAACGCGCGCAAAGAATCGGAACTATCGTTTTGTGAGCATAGTTGAATTACTAATTTTATTTATTTTTTGTTTTTCTCGAGTATAGAATAAATATATTTCGTCACTCAAAATATAGGTATATGATGATAAATTGTCTTTTTTTAATGCATTTTTATTAAAATATAAAGTTCTTGTACAGTGTACTAGCAAGCTATATGACAGATGGCTCAATGGCTAGACACGGGCAACTAACCTGAAGGTTAAGGGATAATTCCCAGCCAAACACTTGAGTTTTCGTGTGCTTAATTTGTGTATTATTATCACGAATTAAATTGATAAACCTCCTTTTATTTTCCATTAATTGTTATAAAATGACACAAACATTACAACATTTTTAATTTAAACGACGTATACTTTTTAGTTTAAATTGATTACCAACTTAACAATAAAAAAATATACTTTACTAAGATACAGCAATAATTTATCGAGACATTCTTTTTTTAAATAATAATAAAATAAAAAATGTTAAAAATACAGATAAAAAATAACCAAATGTCAGTTAAGTATATATTAAATACTATGACTGTATACTATAGCCAACAAATACATTCGTCTGAAAACCGATCGAAACTTCCTCACGCAAGTGTGTGTAATGAGTAGTCTATAGAAGTATTATAGAAACAGGGAGCCGCGTGTGATCACCGGTTTATAAATAGATCTTTTATCGTAACCAGTAGCTAGAATGGTAGCTGACCAGTTGAATGATGGATTACATAGTCAACAGTTATTAAGGTAATTATGGATAAAAACATAGACAACCTATCAAATAATACGTATAGCATATTTGATATGAGTAATGTGTTTGAGTGTGTTTCAGTACTAGTATGTTTAACTGCCATTTTGGTGCCTCGTGGCAACATTACTTTTCCTGCGGTCAAACTAATGAAAAGTTATAAAGTATTTATACAATATCAGTAGCGGGTCAACCGAGATGACAGTGTGTTAATCGATGATTGCAGGTTCAAATCCAGATAAACACCATTGAATCTTATAATTCATCTTGTGCTTTGCGTTGAAGGTAAACATCGTGAGCAAACCTGCATGTGTCTAATTTCAGAGAATTTTTGCCACATATGCAACAATTACATCGCATTAGATCAGCAGGGAGAGGAGGCCTTAGCCCAGCAGTGGGATGTTTCAGGCATACTTTTATCCCGGAGGTTGAAAATTGACAGAACATTTACGTGTTTCAGAAAGCAAGTAAAGTCGTCGATCCTGCGTTTGTACTCCATCCGTTCGAGTCTATCTGTGTAGCCACTTGTGACTAATGTCTGACCGGTCAATTAAGATCGCGCATATTGTATGGAATGACTTTCGCCTTTTCCAATGCTTTGTCTTTTAATCTGATGACAAAGGTGAGCGCTTACCATTAGAGTTCATAACGTTATTATATAGAACATATTTTATGTTTAGCAATTCTTATATCTGCAATTAGAAATTTTATAATCTCCATAACATATTACAATATATTACAACCGGAAAGCAGACGAGTCATCGTAATAAGATGCCCAAGGTGTGTGTAAACCAGCCCGATAACTTTTGTTACATTTGCGGTCAACTTACTATTAAAAGTCAACGTCGTAATTTGACACCATTAGTTAAAAACTGTTATTTTAATTATTTTGGCTTTCCGGTGCGAAATTTGGACAAAACCTGGACTCCTAGTGTTTGTTGTGCACAGTGTGTTAGTTTATTAACATCATGGGCTAAGGGATCTCGTCATATGACGTTCGCAGTTCCAATAATATGGACTGAACAGAAAGACCATGTATCAGATTGTTATTTCTGCCAAACTTCTATCAAAGGTATTAATCACAAATCTAGACACATCGTGACCTGCTCAAAGACCTATCCCTGAAGATGTATTGCTACCTCCATTCCACATCAAACTCGGACTTATAAAAAACTTCGTCAAAGCTATGGACAGAAATGGTTTTTGTTACTTGAAATAGAAATTCTAGATGCTAAAATAAAAGAGGGAATATTTGTAGAACCACAAATTAGAGATCTACTGTCTGATAAAGAATTTGAACAAAAACTTAATCCGATCGAAAAATCTGCGTGGACATGTTTTCGAAATATTGTTTGTAATTTTCTTGGAAACCACAAGGCCGAAAACTCTGAAGAGTTGGTCAACAACCTCTTATCAGCTTACAAGAATATGGGACGCAATATGTCGCTCAAGATACACTTCTTACTCTCATTTGGATTTTTTTCCTCAAAATTTGGGAGCCGTTAGCGATGGACACGGCGATCGGATCAGGATATATCCAACATGGAAAAACGGTACCAAGGCAAGTGGAGTCCAAACATGTTGGCTGATTACTGTTGGACACTCAAAAGAGATGTACCTGAAGCTAAATATTCCCGAAAATCCTGAATAAAAGTCTAATGTCAGTTGTTTTTCTTGACTAAATTCAATTTTCAACCATATTTACTTAAAAAAAAGTGCATTGCAGTTGCAAGAAAACTGAGGGTGGTGAAACTTTTTAAAAATGGAGATTATTAACAGGGTAATTGTAGATACAAAATATCCCATTTAAATTAATTTAACTTTCATTAAGGTCATTTTTGGCTATCAGTGTATTATATGATAATTTTAAGCTAGAACCTTCTCTAAAACACGACGAATATACTGCTTGAAATTTCATTTTAAAATGTCCACGTAATTAATATAGAAATTGATCCAGAAGTGCTAGATCGTATATTGTAAGAATACCACCATCTATCGAAAGAACTTCTGACACATGTATCACCTAACCAAACTTTTAGACAGACTACCAAATACGCTCTGAGTAATTATGTCATTTCCAAAGCCAGTCTTTCCCCGTCAATAGAACATGATATTACATAAAGTTCCCTGACGATCTTGTGTTAAGTGATATTTTCAATCTTCTTTTTAATTTTTTTTTGCTGTATGTTCTATGTGTGTCCCAGGTACAAGTATAAAAGTAAAATACGTCCGACGAATGTATGCATACGTATCATTATTTGTAATATAAATTATACGTTCGGTAACAAGATCTTGGAACTGGGAATCAATATATCATTCGTTAACAATCTCGTATCAATTACTGTAGTTGTTCCTCCAATCGTTCCGTCAGATTATAATCATTTGTCTGTTCACAAATATTAAAATTATCTTTTGATTATTTGATTCAATCGTTAATTTGTGTGAAGTTTTTTCTCGTCCAAGCAGTAGCCAGACTCTCGTGAACTCTTTTTTGTGTACACATTTTATTGACCGGAGGCATCCGAGCGACGATATTGACAGAGTGCATTATTACAACGAGTTCCATTCAAACGCATTCATTTGTTTTCGAGTACTTAACAATGAAAATGTACATAAATTTAACAATATTTTAAAGTATTGTGTTCGTCTCTATCGGTATCATTTAGTGTTTTTTTTTTTTTAATATTATTGTATTTGTGTATACAGATACGTTTCTAATTGACGTATCTACTATATTTTATAAAAAAAACAGTACTCAGTTTTGTTTAATATTATTGAGTTACGATTCAATGTAAGCTCTATAAAATATTTTCGTTTATTACAAAGGTGTTATAAGATTACTATTGTGATTCAATTTGAATGAATGCATTTTTTATATATACTAATATTCATTTCAAGTCAATTTAAGTGTTCATTTAACAAATCGTAGAAACTATTTGGTTCTATGATCAGTTAAAACGATCGATCCTTCACCTTTATGATAATATTCACCCATCATTGGTTCTATTGAAAACCGTTAAACCTTACCGGAACCGGTCCGATTATGTGTCAGAATCGTCTGTCATATGCAATCTGTTAAGGCTTTATGTATAACCAGTCAAAGTAAACAGGTTTGCAATAATTTATGACACCATGATTCGCGCCATATTAGGGCGAACACATGCCGTGTAGAGTAAGATTTTAGATAGAACTATAATAATAGTTAGCTAGTTTCCGCCCTGTTCTTTGGTTTCAGATGTTAGTATTGTTAAGTAGTTCCCATTAAATGTTCCACTATTATTCAAAGCCCTCCTCTCCTCTTCAGGATAAGGGTTGGACTTTATTCTAACGCTGCATCGATGCGAGATAATGTACATATGTAGATTCTCATAATTCATCCGACACATGCAGGTTTCCTCACGATTTTTTCCTTCACCGCCGACCACGAGGCAAAATATAAACACAAATTAAGCACATGAAAATTTTGAAATGCTTGTACGGTAAAGCTTAACATATCGTTGGAAGTGAATTGCTTTGATATACCTATAGGTTATCTATTGGGCTATGACGTTTCAGTACGTAATGTGAGCGTCGTTAAAAATTAAAGAACATTTTGCACTTTCTTTGTTTTTTTTTTGTTGCAGGAAAGACGCCTTTACATGTGTCCGTGATCTACCTGAACTGTCCCATCTTTTAGACTTGCTGGTGCCAAGTGCACTAGAATACCCACTAAAAACCAGAAGTACCTGACCCGTCTTTCCAGAGGACATTAAAGGTTTCCTTGTATCGCGGTAATCACTAGATGGACGTATATAATACTAAAATTTAATATAGCATCATATTGTTTACTGATAATAGTTTTACTAACCTTATAAAATCATAGCGGTTGTTGCTTTGTGTTCATCTGTAAAACAAACAAAAAAATGAAATCATAACATATAGGCAGACAAAAAATTTCCATGTCCATAGTTCCATGGTAGCTTGTAAGTTTAACGGTAAAGTTAATATTATCTTAAGATTCACAAGATTAACTCAAAATACTCGTTTAATTCTACGTATTTACGTTGATGAGATCAAAGCAATTACGGATTCGATGATTAATTTTTCTCAGGCTCACTAAGTAAATAAGTTACGTTCTTATTCAGTGTATGATGTAAAGAATGTACATAAACACGATGGTATTCGAATTTAAGTTAAACAATCGCTGTATCAGCTGCGCAGACGACGATCAAATTTGTTGACACACTATGACTTTCCTCCTAAGCAAACATTGTAAAATCATTCTAATTGCTATATCGTGTACGAAAATTAGGTAATCTATACATAAATTAAGTAACAGGGCCGTATGTATACATTTAATGTCTTCCCATTTTTTAGTTTTAATGTTGAAGTCATATTTGATAACAATATTGTCGGTCCAATATATACATATTTATCTAAATATTAGACGAGTCAGGTCTAGTGGCAAGCTTGAATAGCAGCGGTTTCGAATGTCCGTATCGGTTCCCAAGTTGGGCTAGTAAATGTTATGGTATTTTTCTGTTAGGTAAGTATTAGTCGCTACTCGGAGGTAAAATCGTTAACAGTGTACCGATCCCGTGCTTCGGAAAGTACGAATATAATTTGGTTCTGTATCAAATAAATTTTATACATTTGTCGTATAAGCGATAACATTTTATTAACTAATACAAAATAATTTCTCATCTAATAACCGTTAAGACGCGCCGTTTAATTTCATTTTAGGTAATACAAAATGTATGCTTATTGCCTTAAGTTCATTCACTTAAAGCGCAATTATTGTGGGGGCATTGAAGAGTTTTATTATGAATTTATGATTGTCAGCTCTCTTATGCCTTATTCCAATGGAATAAAGGCGGTTTTTGACGGTAGATTATGACATGTCGTATGGTTGTAAGGCATTAGCCAGTGCGATATGGTAGGATGGTCGGCGCTGGAGCGTGATGCTTAACTGCCCAAGTACGACACTGACTTGGAAGCTTTTTCCTGAGTTTTTAAGTCGAAAGTTGCGAACATTGATTAATATTATTATTATTAATTTATTCAGTCTCTTGATGCGGAACTTGTTTCTAGCTTTTTAAAATGTATTACTGTTTTTTTTTTTAAGTAATGCCGTATATAAATCTTAACTGCAGCACTGTATTTACAAGAACAGACGATAACGCGTACAATAAAATGTAAAAACAATTTAATAAATTTATTAAACAGATTTAATAACTTTGAAAAGGTTTGCATATTTTAGACTATGTATTCGTAAGTATATTTTAGAGTTTATAATGACAAAAAAGTTGCCGAGAAAGTCTATTCAAAAATAGTATATAATAAATAAACATTTTAATAATTTAAAGATTCGTAATTAACTTATCTGTGTAATTCAATTTTCGGAAGAGAATAACTGCTGAGTTTCATGTCGGTTCTTCTCGGTAGAATTTACATCCGGGACTTAAAATTTAGCTTAAATTTGTAAATAATAATAATAATAATCATTTACACATACTACTGTACTTAATAAATAACCAAATAAACAGTTTCCAAATGTCCCACTACTGGGCTAAGGTTCTCTCTCCCTTTAAGGAAGGTTTGGATTTTATAATTATATATACTAAAACGAATAACTAAACTTAATTAACAAATCAAGTAGATAAACTATGTCTTTGTATATAATATTTAAATTAGATCTGTGCGAATCGAGGCGGCTAGCAAGATTAAATATAATGTGCATTACTGACACGACATTCGTTTACTACGGACTCTGTTTCCCACAGTTCAGAAAAATTAAAATAACCACAGTTGATTAACATAAGTAGTCATGTTTAGAACTAATATGAAATTAAATTAGAACCGTGTCGTGTTTTCTCTACTCATAATATAGTCAAAGTTTTAATTTGAGCCAAAACGGCTGAGTGGTTAGAAGTCGTGACGCTTAACTGAAGATTGCGGGTTCAAGTCCGAGCATTATTTCTTCATTAAGTTTTCACGCTTGCGTATAAAATTCGTCTATTGAGTGAAAACTTCGTAAGGCAACCTGTACAACATACTACGTGAGCAATATGGTGGATAAGCTGTAAACCATATCATATAAATATATATATTACGGTAGTTGTACGGTAGTTGTGGCATAAATCTTTAAAGTTAATTTACACTTTTGAATGGAAAGGTTTCAAAATCGCATAATCCTCAATGTATTTCCCAGTCAACGCTCTAAGATTTAAAAAAAGAAGGTAAGGTGAGCTTCATCTTGGCAATAAAATAATGATATGATATCAAATACGAGTGCTAATGTACTAAGTTAAAAAGTAATTGTTGCCTTAGAAAATATATATAAACCGCTCGAACAATAACTTTGTTTCGGTTAATGTGCATCACTACAGAATAGTACCACCTGCGTGGACGCGTACTTTACTGAATTATTAACGTTGTATCGAATTTACATAGCAGGTTTAAATAAATTTTAACTTCACGTATTTCAAAATATAATTTGTTTTTATATAATTATACTAATTAAATAAATAATCTGTTATTATTAATCTAATTAATTAAATTATAAAATATATTATTCAATAAATAAATAATGTATAATAAATTAAATCGTAATATTTTATATTTAATACAACATAACTTACGTTCAAAATATTAAAAAGTTAACATAAAATACACAAAGGACTTTGTCACATTTAAGGCAATAAAATTTTCGCACGGCACTGAGATATATTTACCGCAAGCTTAAATTTGACATGGTAACAAATGTAATATTTCATTTAAACTAAAACCGCTAACTACTTCACTTGTAAATAAGACGCTTGTCGCAACGTCGGCTTGTAAGTACATAATCTTATATTACTGTCTTGCTGTTTTACCATCATACATGACTTTAAAGTTATAACGTTTATACTCAGTAACTGTGCACTCAATTTATTAAGTAAATAGTGTTACTACGGTTTCTTATGTTATTTTTTAATAAAAACAGTCATGTAATTTTAAGTATTGTGCACTCGAAATTAAATAAATATTTCTTGTGTTTTTCGCTGGTTGTTTTTATCCGAACCGGTGATATTCGACAATGAATACGTAAGTGCTTAATGCTTCTATATTGGATGAAGATTTATTTTTTACTTGAGTTTGAATTTAAATAAATATTACTTGTTTTTTAAATGTAATTTTCTATTATCTCGAATCGCATATCGGTGGCTACTATAAGCTGGTTGAACCAACCATTCCAGTCTTAATTCAAAATGTTGATTCAACTTTTAACTTTATTTGTTCCAAGGTTGGATCCAATCTCTGAAATATGCTTTAATTTATTTTAATTGTCTCAAAAATCTAAAATTATACATTCAAATATCGAATTAAATAAATTTTGCTAGCTCATCAATATATATTAATGTATTACAACGACAATTTCAGTTTAAAATGTATTTATCAAAATATGGAATTATATAATCGAACATAGAGCACTAAATTTAGTACATACAAGTATACATATGTTTACATAAGACGATTTATTTAAGAATCCTTAAGTAATCTAGATTTCTCTGACAATATCCATTCAAATCACGAATAAAACGATTAGGTAAGATGTATTTCCCGTTGGTTTTGTATGCATGGTATGACCAATACGGATCCATTTTAACTATTTGCGTGTAAAGATAGCATTCAAATGACGTCATCACAATTTATTACTTCAAAACTAAAAGATGTGCTGTAAAATTCGTTTACCGTTCATTTTTTTTTTTTTTATTAAATATAATTACGAGGTATTATATAAACGCTCTACGTCCGTGACTAAATCTAATTTCATAAAAGTGCTTTCACATTTCGCGATTTTAAGACGAATGAGACATTTATTATTCATAGGTATTATTGTTATTTTAAAAGTAAAGTAGATATCCCAGTACTCACTTTACATTATTGTAATATCTTAGTTTAATAACAATGAGTCTTATTAAAATTGATGACAGGGCTTTTGAAACAGATTACATATTATTGGAAATATGTGGGCTGGCGAATGGCCACTCAAAGGTTTCCACCGCATAGATATTGGCAGCGTAAGACATATAAATCACACCAATGCTCTACTACATGTCGCAACGAACGAAGTCTCAATTATTAAAATCGATCTGAAAGTTGATATATTTTTTTATGAAAAACAAAGGTATTACATCGTACAGCCTAATATTCAGCATATTATTTTAATAGAATAAATCTGAATTTAAACATCAATAATTTTATATTACTTTGTTTTATTTAATGTTTAATGTGTTACCTTTTTTTTTGTATTTTTCGAAAAAGTATTACGCCAATATCATGATAATCTTAATTATGCGTAACAAGTTCAATGTACTATGAAATCTATATTGTCATATTAATTAGAATGTAAGTTTACATAAAATCTTAGAGCTGACGTTAAATAGGTTTGAATTATTGTTAAAAAAAGAATCAACTGTATAATCCGCGTAAAATCCCGCTGTTAAAATACGGTCGGAAATTCTGATCGATTTGTTTAAATAATTCTAATAGCGCGTTGGCTTTAACTTATGTATGTGAAAATCGTTTACAAAACAGTGGCATTCCTTTGGCTAATTTATAAAACAAAGATAAATATGAATGTCAATATTCATTATACTCAGTCTCAATTAATTTAACCGTCCCAAAGTTGTTTTGAAACTTAAATATTTTTATAAAACTAATAGTCACCCGCGACTTTGCATGCGTTTAAGGAGTTGATCGTCAGCTGTAAGGCATAAAAAGTCCCTTCCTTTGGATTTAAGATTGCTTAGTGTCAATTTTCATCAAATTCGTTGCAGTGGTTTGCCCGTAAAATATCAACAGACAGACAGAGTTAAACATCATTAATTGTATTAATCAGATTTTTAATCCTATAAGGTCAAACAGCTTGTGAAAATCAAGGAACATTTTGAATACATATTTAATATTTACGTTTAAACAAAACTTGGGTGCGTTTCACATGTAAACATATCAAAGAAAATAATGTCACTTGATGCTATCTCTGAAACTATGTTTCGCAATTAAAATTACACATTCGTGTACGTCTCCTGTATTTTGTTTTGCTATTTACCTTTAGACTTTTTTAATTTTTTGTTATTAAAGAATGTACATACACTTATATGAATGTAATTATATATTATTTTAGATAAAAAATATACTATTAGATACTATTATCTTATTATTCCTAATTGTTGTTTCTTTATTCAATGTTTAACCGTAATTGGTGGTAGAGCTTTGTGCAAGCCCATCTGGGTAGATGAAGATGGTTTGAAGAGTGAGTAAGCCAGTGTAAACTATATGCACATGGGATATAACATCTTAGTTTCCAAGGTTGATGGCGCATTGGATGTAAGGAAAGTTTAATATTTCTTACAGCGCCATTGTCTATGGGCGGCGGTGACCACTAACCATCAGGTAAGCCATACTCACGTTTATTGATTAAAATCAAAACGTAGGAAAGCATTGTATTTTCTTGGATTTGAACAAGTACAATATTTACGTTTTAGTTATATTGTAAAATAAAAACCTACAGGTGTCGTTTAAAATGCTGCCATTTGTGTATCCGCCAATCCACTCTGGAGTAGCGTGGCTTATAAGCTACAACCAGGAGGACGTTATCCAGCAGTAAGTCATGTCACGGCCTGTTACTTGTATAACTATGATAGAAAACCGAACGATCTTACAAGTTTTACATCTTGGTAGTATTTAAAAAATATAGGTATGTCTACGAAAGGTTATCAAAATGTAATTTTCATTCAAAAATGAAGTAGTACGAATTTGGCCGACGATTTGATTTGTTTTAAATCACTTCAGTCGTGATATATAATTTATTAATAGATTTTAAATATCTATACTAATATTATAAATACGAAAATAATTCTGTCAGTCAGTTGCTCTTTCACGGTCAAACCATTGAACCGAACTTGATAAAAAATTAGTATGAAGCAAGTTTAACTCCAAGACATAGAGTACTTTTTATGCCTAATACTGGTCGATTAACCCCGACAATTAGTCGATTATATTTTATGTAAATTACGATTTTTTTATTTACAGTGAACATGTCGATAGCTTTGTCGCCGATACATAAAAAAAATGTTATTAACTTTTATCTACTTGGTCGTATGGCTTTATGCGAGCCCGTCTGAGTAGGTACCACTTATACTTTGTATTCTTGTTACAGTTTGAATGATAAATGAGCTAGTGTAAAGGTACAGGGGAGAATCTTAGTTCCCAGGTTTGGTAGTGCATTGGCGATTGTCATGGCCAACTTCTATGGGTTGTGGTGACCATTAGCCAACAGGTGGCCAATTTATTTCAAATAATATAACATACACTCAAAATATATTTTATATATCACTAATATAATTTGTTATGTATGCGTAAGTTTTTGTTAAGTTAAAAAAAACATGTAAATATTGGCATTGCGTGAAAATTATGCACGTCGCGTCCAGGGGATATTACGACTTTCCATGGTCTTGCTAGCTTGGAACGTGATCGCACATTAGTGTTGCCAGTTAAACACACACAATAAACATTACTGTCTTGTAACTAAAATATTTATCTTAAACAATAATGTATTACGTGCTTACTTAAGCTAGTCAACTGTGAATAATTATATTAAAATAACAATATGAGATAGAAAATGCAACAACATATTTCTTAAAAACTCCTTGTAATAATATTTCAGACCTGATTTTTTTTAAGATATTTTTAACTTTCAGTATTTTCTATGTACGACTTGACGTCCGGCCGCTTGTGGATGTGTTTCTGTGACGTGTATTTTTTTTCGTACGTTACAAAAACCATTCAATTGAATGAGCACCATGTTGTTTGGTCGAGACTGGAACGAGACTTTGATCGGATTTTGGAGTCGGGATGTTACAAAGATATACCAAAAAATTTATTTGATATTTTTGATATTCACAAACGTAGTTAATTTAAATTTAAAAAGTAGAAATATACTAAGTATGAGATATAATATAAAGCACTAGTTTCCGCCAGCGGTTTCGCCCTCACAGGAGAAGCAGGTGTTATATATGTATACAAAAACTCATGATAATCGTACTTATTAAGACATAAAAAGGTAGCAAATAAACAAACTCACAATCACATTTATAATACTAGTTAGGATTCTAAGGCGTTCAAAATCACAATTGAAACGACACAATTTCCCAACTAATGAGTTTTCTAACTACTAAAATAGTTAAAATAATCTATAAATATTATTGACCATAATATTTCAAACGGAGGTACCGAAGCAAACCGCTACTGGTCTAATGGACTAACAGATATGCACAATGTATTACTAAATGTAATTTGAACGTGCTGGATGACTGCTGAGAACAAACGGACGTGTGTGTTTTAAGGTCATAGGCCAAGTCTAGACAAGTTGAATGAGTTTTGAGAATATACCTCGGAATGTTTCTTTCGCTTCCGATCTAAGGCTATTCCACACTTTGTTTTTTGATACTCAATACAACATTTCTTATCGAAACCGCTTTCATCGATAGTATAGCGGTTTCATGAAACTTGTCGAAACAAATTATATTTGAAAAATGACAATTTTTATTTTTGCTACGGACATCAAACGTACGTTTAATAATATACCAAATGATAATTACTACTTATTATTTTGTTTATAATACTTATGCTCCACCTGCGTCTTAACGTACATTATCACCTTAACTAAGCAGATGTAACCATTTTTAGACGTTAAAATTGTACAACCATTGTTTTGTAGTATTAGATATTGGAAGATAACACGGCCTGCGGTTTCTTCAACACAACAAAGGATAACGTTATAAATTACGCACTAAGTCCTGTTATATCAACGCGTTCGTATTGAGGTTAATAAAGTTACAGGTAGGCTTTTTATGGGTTAATGCGTTAATGTACCTGCGCTCTTAAGACTACTACGCTCTTAGTACTTCTTGGTGCGATAATTATTGCTCAGTTCTACATTAACATAATTAATAACGTTAACGGAGATACAACACTAGCATAAGGAAAAAAAAAAACGACTAATTCCAATAAACATAATATCCTTTCCATGAAACATAAAATACAACATAAATCTTATGCATGACGTGTAAATTATCATAAAATTGATCTAATATTAAGTTCAGAAAAATCTATTGCTAAGCAAACTAGACGTTCTCCAAATTAATCTTCATTATATTATTAATAATTATCATTACACTAATACCGGAATAACTCGATAATTCGTTCTGCGAGGTATTTATCATATTAACATTGGGACGATTGCAATCAATCAAGACGAAGATTTCAAATGATTCAAGTTATTGCAACGCTCTGCTAGTCATTTATTTCCAAACGTGTTCGAAAAAAGGACTTTTTATATTCGACTCGTGTGGTTTTTTTATTAACCGTTGCATTAGAAATGATTTATATGCATATAAAAAATCTGTATCAATGACGTATATGCTATGCGCATGATTTTTATAAGATTTATCGTTGCTATTAATATTGAAACCGTAAACGAAATTTTGAATAATTTAGTGCATAGATTTATCTGCGCGGGTATCTTTTAAAAATCATTTAATTTATTTAACGGAACCTAGATGATATTTTATATCTTGAAAATGTTTATATCCAGAAGTGCTAGGTGTCGAGCATGATTTCTTAAAGAAATATGAACAGTGACGGTCACGGTGACCTGTCTTTAGCCTAGCCTTCTATACAAGATATATTATGATACACAATTGTAGTCTGATTTCCCTCAATCTCAGAAACACATCTAGTGCAAGGTCAGGTTAAAATTGTATCCAAATGGTTCTAAGCGCTACAAATTTTTGATCAGAATCTATTAATAAAAAAAAAGTAGCATTGTCTACTGTAGTGGTCTGTCGTCCCATAGTCTCTATGTGACGTAGATTATAGTATATTTTGTATATTGAACATAAAGATTATAAAGACTTAAACGATAAATAATAACTTAAAGAAATATGAACATGTATATAATAAAAGAATGCTACTTAGGTACAACTCTAAATCACTTCTACCAAGACAATGCCAGAGATTATCGAGGTTATTTTAATCGAAATAATCCTGAAACTTTCGTTTCGAGATTCAATTCAAATCAATCAAAATTTACGACAAATCGAAATGCTTAAGAGAAAGTTATTTTAACTCTTTAAAATATTTATTCATATTTATTATTAGTGATATTAAAAAAAAATACATACAGGTAACAACTTGTGTTTTCACAAAATAAAAACATAAACAGTTTTATATACATATAAATTATAGCATCTTATCAGCAGCTGCTAAAATAACATAATAAAAAAATCGCATCCAACTAATTCCGTATTGCAGTTTTGGACGCAGCAGTGTGGTTCTGAAGGATTTCGCGTTCCGGTACGCCGATTTTTTATATAGTTAGGCGGACGAGCATATGGGTCTGGACCATGGACCTGATGGTAAGCGGTCACCACCGCCCATAGACAATGGCGCTATAAGAATTATTTCCCAATCCTGACATCGCCACTCACCCTTCAAACCGGAACACAACAATACTAGGTACTGCTGTTTGGTGGTAGAATATCTGATGAGTGGGTGGTACCTACCCAGACGGGCAAGCACAGAGTATATACTTGATATGTGTATCCTATAGATTTTATAATGATTACAGACAATATATCATATTGTGCCATTTCACGTTCGTGTTTTGCGATGATTTTTGAGTCTCTCCCCAAATAATAACTCTAATAATTTATCTCGTTCCCTCGTCATTGATTTGACAGTTGATAAAAGAAAACACAGCGTTCTAATCATCTCCTGAACTACATTTATAGCTAAACCCGTAAATAATATACTAAAATTTGAATATGAACTTATATTATCTGTACTATAAGTGATTAACAGTAATTGTAAACGGTATACGACATCCGACCGATCGCATGATCTACATACATCGTTGCGTGTTGTATGAAATGCCTCCGTTATTCTTTACGTCGTTACCGTTATAAAATTGACCAGAGGATCTCGTTCACACAATATCTGAACGTTAATACTTAAAGCTTAATATTTTTTGATTGGCTCTACAAAGTTTATATTTAAAGAAATATCCTTGCAACTGTTTGAGAATGTAATTTGTTGATTTCATTGTAGACTACATGAAACTCACCTACTTCGTTCAGTATAATTATAGTTTCGTACTATTCTGGACTGTTTTGTTATACTCAATCTAGCCGTATTCATACACTTGTATTTATAATATTTAAAATGTTTGATTTTCAATATTTAGTTTCTAATTCGTTATGAATAATGTATAAGGGTGACACCAAAGATTTATTTCGTTATTTTAAAATTGTGCGTGTAACGTTACTTACTTTTTAACGTAACTTAATATTATGACTCATAACAAGTTATTGTAAACGGGATCTATGATCTTACCAAAAATAACGGCGCGTGCGCATCATACGTTTTAATTTTTATGATAATTTAAATAGTTCCGCCGACGTTTAAGCGTATTTAATTACCTGATTCACTGACTTCTTTGTTTTTATACTTGATGATTCTAGTTAGTTAGTTAAAGTTAACTTTTTTACTGTTATTTATTATTGAGTCAATAACGTAACGCACGTTTTTACAAGATTGTATTTTGCAACGATTCCTTTAACACTGTTTATTCAGTAACGGACAAAATGTAAAATTCTATTGAAATTATAATATCATATAACGTTACAATTAATATTGTATAAAAATTTTGAGCGTTTTGATTACATTTTACACATATACATTCCTCTGAGTTAGAACGAAACACATGTATCGGTAGATTAATTTAACAACGGTATTCAATGTTACAAAAACAAAATGTACTTATAGATATTTCCCTACAGCTTATGGTAGGTAATGCGGATTGAAATAGAGGGGATTGTGACACCGTTACCGTTAAACTGGCCACATTGGTCGCTTTGGTACCGCCTGCTTGAAGGCGGAACCGATTATATCAAATAATGAGTGTTTTCGTTGACTGTCAATTAGCCAAAACGCTTGGTTAGTTAATGCGTAATACGATTAAATAAAACTGCCCCCTGTAATCGTGTTCTTATACGTTATTTTGATCTTAAAAAAATGTGTTCATTACTTTAAAGATGGCTTCTTTCAAAGCAGATTTAACGTTATAAAGAATTAAATAATTTCATAACAATATCTGACTACTATCCTTATAATTAAGCTTAAATATATCATCAATTTTTTTCTTAATTTTTTCTCTAGTTCTTGAATAATTTCTTGTAACTTATGTATCATTGTTTGGATCAAAAATATGGAAAAGCGATTGAGGTGGACAAATTAAATGGCGATATCAAATGATTCATCCATATAAACATAAGTGGATTCAAAGGGCTAAGCGGCACAAATAAAATCATGTAATTATTGCGTGAAATCAAGATTAGCCAACAACTTGTGGCATAAATATATAAGGTTAATGATTAATTTTTACGCAGAGTTAAGAGGTCATTATTCATTAGCAAATTTCACATGCTTTCAATTTAATACGGTTTTATATGATTTACCAGTTACGACTGTACACAAAAATATTTTATTATAAAATAAATATTTTATATTTATATTTTTTAATCTTAGCATATATTAAAAGATAAAATATAGGGATATAAAATTTAATATAAAATGTAAATTAGAAAAGAAATGCATAATTTAAGATATTATCCTTAATTTATTTGATATAATAATACTAGTTAAAACCGTAGCTTCGCCCACGTGGAATTCGGTATGTGATTAAAATCGTTGAAAAACTGCAATCGTGTCAAATGTGAAATAACATACATAGGTATATAATAAAAATGGTCTTAGTATATATATGTATAATATTCTGAGACTTTTATTATGAAGCCGTGACAGTTTAGTGTGGCGACTATCGGACTGCATCACAAATGTTCAATTTCACGGCAAGCACTTCTTTCTATTTAAAATTATGTCCGTAATAATTTGTAAGTTTTTACTAGGTTTAACGGTGAAAAAAAACTCATAATAACTTACATCGTCTGTTTAATCCATTTTGGGATAGAATTGTCAAAAGACATATTGTAACGATATTTCTATTATATACCTAAACAAATTAATCTACACATTTTATCTTAAAAAATTGAGCATGTTTAATTTTAATTTATTGACCTATATCTCCTATTCTATAGCATACCAAGTAAACTCTTAAAATCATTGTTATTTATTCAGATCATTCTAGTTTTAATATATACTATTATAATTACGTAATGCAATTACCAAAAACCACATTTTGTATTTAAAAAATATTCCTCAATTTACATTTTCTCCTTCATTTTTAAAACTTAAAACAAATCGTAATACATTACTCGAAGGGTTTATTAAAAAAAAATCTTTAGGATTAAAGTGTACTCCGTAAAATATTACATCAAAATTTATGTGAGAATAAAATTTGTAATATATTAAAAATATTAAAATACAAATTCTTATTCTTAAAAACGGAAAATAAATGTTTGAATAAATTTTATAATATGTGTTGCATAGAAATTAAATAATTTATAGCTGATATTGCCATTATAATAAACATGAATGTTAAACACAACAAATCAGGAATTCTAAAATGCATATAAATCGTCCTTGTCTAGTTATTTAAAGTTATAATGTTTAAATGTGAATGACCTTTTTAATTATGTCGCTACATATTAAAAAAAAAAACATATTTTATAAAAATTTTATAAAAACTGTGAATCGCAAAAAATCTAATAATTTATTTAACAGTAATTCATATATTTATTGATTCTTTTCGGTCAATTTTACATTCCGAGCGGGTGGAAGTTAATTGACTAAAGTATATTTTGTTTTTGACTTCGAATTAATAAGCAATAGCATCGACTCTCATAAAGTCCATTGGCAGTATGTAGTTTAGTAGCTCACGTGAATACTCAGTTGGTCGAGCTTCTAATCATAAAATCAATCATAACACAATCAAGAATCTTGTCTGAATCAAGATTTTCACGTCTTGGTAAAAAAATAAACAATACAAAAAAATAACAGCTTACGAAAATTTTTCTGCATTTGCATTGAAACCATAAACTTCTGAGCTTCTAAAATCAGGCCTTTTTGAAGTCGGTGTTAACTTAACCAAGACTATTTAGTTAAGCCGCGCTAATGTCGCCTTATAACTCGGAGGTTGAACTTTGATAAGTGCATTTAAGCTTTATGGATAATCTTAAATGTTTTAGTTTGCATTGATGTTGAGTTTAAGAAAATATACACAATATTTGGTAAACTAATTTTAATAATTATTAATATTAATAATAAAAAACCAAATATATTTATTTAATTATTCAAGGGTCGTGCTACCCTTTTATTATTATTATTATTTTTTTGCTCAGTGGATCGCAATTCCAATTCAATGGAAAAAATATGCTAGCATTTTTGTTACCATTCCACGTGGTCACGATTTGTGCAGTAACTATTTTTCATTTTTATTTGTATATAATTTAGACCGATAATGTTTATATTTCTAATTCGACTAAATGAAACAACATTATACATTATTTCAATTATCATGTTTCGATTCGAACCAATTTCAATATTTGCCATATACCGTCGGCGTTATGCGTCTTGTAATTGCCACATTTTGTATGTAACAATAAGACATCCTATAAAAAGTCCTCTTATATAACATCATATAAAAATATGAACTAAAATATTAAAAATGTAAATATATGTAAATTGAAGGCAATGTTGTTTTTGTGATTTTTTATTTTATATAATAAAAAATTAAAAAAGCTCCTACATTGATACGAATAATTTCGTTTTAAAGTTATTTAATAAATGTGTACAAAAAGCGATCGTTTTTTTGTTACTTTGATAATGTTTACAGCTTTAAAGACGTATCGCTTTGAATGTTATCTATTTATTTATTTTTTTTTTTTTATTTATTTTATTTATTGGAAAAGTTACACCATCAACATATCACTAAGCACTTAAAATTAATATCTGTTGGGTAACATACAAAATGATACGTCATTAAAGGTGTAAACAACATTGAATCTACATCAGATATTAATTTTTAGTGCTTAGAGATAAGTTGATGGTGTAACTTTTTCAATAAATAAACAAATAAAATAAAAATAAATAACCAAATTAAGAAATCGATCTAATATTAGATCAGATAAAAATTTTATTTTTTAAATATTTGCATCAAAATCAAGTAATATAAATAATCTAATCACTTACTGTCACATAATATATTTAACAGAAAAATAACGTATTACAATTTCTTTCCTTAAATTTCCTTAGAAACAAAACTAAAAAACGTATTTACCTTGCTTCATGCTTGCAAAGACATCTTAAAAAAATATTTACTAACCCTCAGTTATGATGAGGTAGAAGCACTATTAAAACGCATATTATAATTTACACACTTAATAATATATACATGTATATATAATTTATGTAGGTGCATGACACACACACACACATACACACACACAAACAGACACGCTTATAATATATGCTGTTGTAAAATATTGATATGGAAGAGCGGTGTCTTCTGGCATAGGTGTCCTGCTGCACTTAAAAGAAGGCTCCAACCTTTACTGTGTATACCGTAATAAGCTGTATAAATATATATATATATATTTTTTATTTACCAATTCGGTTGAAAAAATGCAACCAAATTGATGACCTCCTTCTTTTGAATTGGATTAAAGTTAGAGCTATACGTCAAGTCTCTAGTTTGATCTTACAGAATAATTTGTGTTTTCGTTTTCTCAATATAATTATCGCTCTTCAGAATTTACCGATATTTCTCGACATTTTTTTTTTAAATAATTATAGTTACTCATCAAACATACGTATTAATGAAATATAGAAAACGAACCTCTTTGAATGCTAAACGTGAAATATATAGATCTGTTAAAACCTTCGGTAGCTTCATTCAACATTACAAGACAATAAAATATTGAAACAAAGGGAAAAGTGTTGACACAAAATAAGTTAAGACTAAGAATCGGCTATTCTCTACGTCGTAATAAATAGTTACGACATTTCCTATTCAATTTTGCTGTTGAATAATACAAGCGATTCGTCCTGGCTGAACTTGAGGGAAAAAACTTATAATACAGATAAAAAATATTCGAAATTCAATTACTTTATGCTATAATTAGAATTTTTTATTTTATTGTTTTATTTATTTAAATTCTCATCATCATCGTTCATCATCAATGATCATCATCGTATCAACCGACCTCAGAGATATCAACCACTCACTAGATATTTTACCGCTAAACAGCAGTAGTCAATTCTGTTGTGTTCCGGTTTGAAGGATGAGTGAGCCATTATAACTAAAGCACAATGGTCATACTTTCTTAGATCCCAAGGTTGGTGGCGCATTTGGGATGTGTGGAATAATTAATATTTCTTACAGCGCCTTTGTCTGTGGGCGGTGGTGACCACTTACCATCAGGTGGCATATTTACCCGACCGACTGACATTATTATATTTAAAAAAAATCCAATGACTCGACTCGGGGTTCCAACCCAAGTCCTCGGGATCTGCCTTATATCTTCTAACCAATACACTCTCTCTGATAATATATAATTATTACTCTGTTATTACAAAGTAATATACCAGTAATAAAGGAAATGAAATCATCATTACATATTTTTACAATAATAATTAATTATTAATAAAATACCTACATCAAAACCTTCATTGCTCTCGCGGCAACTAAATTACAAATATGTAGTTTTAATTACTATAACTTGTCTATACAATAACTTTTTTTAATAAATGTTATTAATATACTTGTTACTTTTTTTATTTTAAATAAATAGGTGGACTAGTTAACGGACCACCTGAAGGTAAGTGTAGTTAACCTAAGGAAATAAGCCTTTACGTCAGTCCCTTTGTTTATAATTACACTGGCTCACTCACTTTTCAAAACGGAACACAACAATAATAAATATTGCTCTTTGACAGAATATTCTGTGATAACGGTTTTATTAACTAACTAGATGTCAATTAATGTGTTACTGAAACTGATGTTAAGTAAATTAATTTAATGAATTATTGCTGCAAATATTCTCATCTAATCAATATAACACGTGAGTACTATAACACAATTACAATGTGTATTGTTGAAGACGGCAATTATATCTTCTCATTATCGAGATCTCTTTTTACCGACATCGTGAGAATCGACCGGAACAATGTCTTCGGAAGCAATCACACGTGTTGTGTACAAAACGCCTTTGTGTGTGTAAAGAAAAAAAACTCTTTATTTATTATAAATAAAGAGGTTTTATATATTTTATTTTTAGATGAGCAGAAATTTGTATGTCAAAGTGTTTATATTTGTATGCTTAATGTTATACAAACTGCTCTACGGTTTCACTCACGTTAAATTTGGATTATATGTTTCATAAAGTTTACCATATAGGTTAATGTTTATGGTTATTGACTCGCTTTTTAGGGTCACAGCTCAAAGTTATACAGCCTTATCTTCTCGCTGAACAAGCTATATAACGCAAAAATATTAATTTTATTTGGACTACTATTCTTAGCGCGTTCAACCTTAAAATTATCTAGCATTAAAAATAACAAAACATAAACACAATATTTTCAGTCACCAATATAAATAACTGTTATAATTATTACTCTTAAATTATTAATTAACAAATTTTTAATATTATAAATTCGCAATTTTGTTTGTAATAAATATAGAGGTTTTATATTTTACCTGACTCTTTTAACTCTTTTTTATACATACGAATAGAATATTTGATTACCAATTCATTTATATATATTTACAGTTATATTAAAAAATAAAAGAAGAAAGTAATTTATTAATTTATAACTTTATCTATAAAAATAAATCAGTTTTGTTTGACTTTCATCGCTACACGCTAAATTACATCTGTATATTATTAAATATAACTATTAAGAAAATATTTTTATAATTCCATATTCGAAATGAGTCGCACAGAATAGATAGCGAATTAATTCAGACATTTTGATTATTTATTGCTAGAACTAGTGACTACCGATTAGTCTATGGTTTATTATTGTATTGTATGTATGAGAAATAAATCAGTTTTAAGCTAAACAATGAATACGATGCCATATGATCTTATTGAAATTCATAAAGTACAAAACACGTTTTTAGATCTTAGAGATCTAAGAAAGTCTTTCAATCTTTTGTTATAATTTATTAAGTTGTAAATTTGCTGTTCATATAGATAACATGAAGTGGGAGCAAAAACTATACCAGAATATTACCTATCAATAAAATATGAGTTGCTTTTACATTTTCTCTTATTTCTTTATGTTTCATAACGTTATGTTAATGCAATTTTAATCATTATTATTTTTTTATTTGCAGTTTAACTTAGTAATCAAAATGATAAAGTTTTTATTTTGGATATACTCTCAATATATTATCATCGTATTTATTTATCTTTCATATTTTGTAATTAAAAAATAACAGATAATAAACTACTGTGAAGATAAAACTCACCTGAAAATAACGGCTACACTTCTTTACATACTGTAACGCTGCATTATGTTAATTTGTCTATATTTGTAACCTATTCACCAAAAAGTTCAGTCCACAACACATTTTCAAACATTTATTTCTCATCTGTTGCGGTTTAAAAATAGAATACTATTTTCGGCTCTATGCGTTACTACTGGAGGTTCTTTATCGTGTTCAGTTTCGAAATCACGCGAGGTTCTTTATCGTGTATTGTTCGAGTGTCGTTCGAGTAGACTCGTCAGTGCCGCGCGTGTCGGGTAAATGGCTCTACTCCGCCGCACCTGTCCGCTATCCTCGCATGGTATCGCACGGGGATGTTCAATATCAATGACTTGCAATTAAAAAGTTTACAGCACGCGCTACTAGAGTTCCGTACATATTTTTTATATTGAAATCTTTCTGTGAGCGCTTGTCTTCGCTCTGTTTGTTTTGTTGTTTAAAAATAGAAATAACATGCTGACATAGAGTAACAGTTACGTACTGTCAGTACTCATATGACCCGTTGTCTAAATTTACAGATTGTCTGTTATAACTTAAATATATATAACGAAGAAAAAAAAACATTTTAATAAACATTTTTAAACTATAAATTATCTATGGTTTCATAGATGAAATACAAAATCATAATGGTTCATCTAAATTCGCTCGTATTAAAGGAACCTTAATTTTACCTACATATTTATAATGATTGATGTCCAACAGATCAATTAAACTGACCGTTGGATCGGAATCGGATTAAATTTGGTACAGTATTCATTATGTAGTTAGTGTATTATGTGAGCTTCTTTATAAAGGCGAATAGAATAATTTCGGTAAAGTTAACTTTGATTAATTTATAATTTTAGTGTGAAAGTGATTTATTTTTCACGATGAAAATTAATAAGAGCTGCTTAATAAATTGTAATTTTAATAAGTACGATACTGGCAGTTTAAATCTAATTTAAAAATAGTTAATGCAATTTTAAATGGTTGGCTGACAAGATACCATTGGTTCCGAATGGGAATTCTACAACTGGTAAAAAAATTAGTAGTAGCAATTTTATTGTAATTACAAATTTGAACTAAAATCTTATATTTTTATATTATTCATTAAATCGCATATAGCGTATTATTCTTTGTCTTTTATTAACGTAAGCTTTAAATTTATCAATATTATTAAAGATTAAGATAGATAAGATTATTAATAATTTTACTAAAGAAACTCATTGTTATAAGTTTATTAAAGATGCTAACGAATGAATTTACAAAAATTAAGCAAACTTAAATTAACTTATAGTATCAAAATTATTTCTAGTTTTTTATTTCATTTTAAGTTAAGTTATTTAAAATAAAAATTAATGGCAGCGGTGGGATTCGAACCCACGCCTCCGAAGAGACTGGTGCCTTAAACCAGCGCCTTAGACCGCTCGGCCACGCTACCGATGAAAAAGTTTTCCAAAATTAACAAATCATTTCGAATGTATTGATAAAAAGTACCTATATTAAATAATATTACAATTTGTAATCAATAAATTTAATTCTATTAATAGTCGGTACTAATTAATTATAAGATTGTCAATGCGGTGCAAACCCCGGATTCGGCCATGGTACGTTTCTTTTTCTTATAATTATATTGGGTCACTCGTCCTTTAAGCCAGAATCAAATAATAGATAGTATCACTGTTTGGAGGTAAAATTTGATTTCGGTGACCAGTTCCATCTACGCGTAGATAAGGTGCGTCAAACTACAAATTAATATAATTGAAATAGAATTCTTTAAGATCTTTTTGAGATCATGATGTTGCGCGGAGGGAACCTCAATGTCCAGGGACTTCGGTTTTATTTTTCATATGTAAATAAGATTATTAAAGATAGTATTTAGAAATCAATCCAACGGGTTCGCACTGTCTTGAAGACTCTACCTCTATAGAAGCCCGACGCTAGCCACGAGACGATATCTTCTCGTTTAAAAATAGTCACTGAATGTTCTTAGTTTCACAAATTTCCTCGAAATGACGCAAGAGTTTACAATTTCATAGAAAGTCACTTAGGTGTTACTTGTAACTCTATAAGGGGAATACGACGTGCCGACTGTGACATTTGTATAATATATTTAACTGAGAAATTTTGCGAAACAGTGTAAAACAGTATTACACTCGTGCTACGTGCTACAAACGTTGATTAGAATGATTTAAACTATTTCGACCTTATTGTACTTTGAAATAGATTATATTTTCCTGTAAATAAGAATTCGTTTCAAGACATTGTTGTCTACATTACATTCTCATGCGTCTTTATAATAGTTATATCACTATGTTTGTGTTACGTTAAATTAATAACATATCGTTTACTCATGGCTGTCAAACTGTAAGCCACTACACAACTAAATTGATAAGACAATGAGAAAAAAAATTAACTAAGAAATAGTTTCTCCCGTCTCTTCCCGCGTTAAATATGTAATAATAAAAACAAAATCTTAAAACCTTACACTACTAAAAGAAGCAAAACAAACGCTATTTATATTATTCCGATTATTTCGGAAAAATCAACCGATTTTAATCTCATAAAGACTAAGCGGTACTTACTCTCTATAAGAATTCAAAATTTTATTTACATTTGTAGTTTAGAGCGTTTTGAAGATTTCAAGAGAAACAGACGGAAAAATAAATAAAAATGGTCGTTTTGTTTTTGGTAACTTAAAAGTATACAGTAACATAAAATGTTGTAATTTATATATATTTTATAACATTGATAGACGGACGGGAAAATTAGCCAACTCATGGTCATCACTACCTATAGACATCGGTTCCGTATTAATTTTAACGATTCCTTAAATCGCCATTGCGCAACCAACCATGGGAATTAAGATGTTATGTCCCTTGTGATATTTATATATAGATATATTTCATAGATAGATACTTTAATTTTATGTATTTGAAGGTACAGATTAAAAATATATCACATACAATACAAATGATAGCGATTCATGTATGCATAACTTTATTTTGTAATTGAAAAACTCTGCTCAGTGATTAGTTCCCGCAATTTTATGTAGTATATTGAGGAAATTACGTCTATATCCATACAATGATGGTCTCTACTTACGTTGCATTTTATGACATGTTCGTGGCAACTATGTGTGTTTAAATTTCTCATAAGATTTATATTCAGATCCATATTTGATTTAATTTTTTGAAATTGAAGCTCTATGGATTGTTACGTTAATTATTAATAAATCAATTCATATCAAAATATTCTTTATTCAAGTATTATTGAATCGTCATGTTACACTGTTGAATTAAACCTAAAGCTCTGTCGTCCACTGGTCGTCCACTGATTCGGAATGTAGATTCTACCGAGACGAACCAGCAAGAAACACAATAGTTATTATTTTTCTTTTAGATAATTTAGGGAAGAGTTCACATACTTATTATTTTTTATATATGTATATTTTTATATTATATTAATTTTATATATAGACACATAAGACACATAGACTTGGTCATTATCTTTTGTGACAATCCTTTCAGAGGATTAATTTCATCATCAAGTCATTCATCATCATCATCATCATCAGACATAAATATAAATTATGAATATAATTTAAGACATTATAGAGGATATATTTTTATATATAAGGTTATGAATGTTGGCCTCCCGTTATGTTAAATCAGTTGTTATTTCAGCAGTGTAGAAAAAATATAAAATAAAAAATAAAAAATTATAAGCAAAACTACTTCTTCAATACCTAATTAGAAAAAATAAATGCTCAGTTTTATACATCAGAATTAATTGACAATTTTTTTCTATATTTATTGTAAATAGTTACTTACATTTTTGCGGTTTGCACATATGAAATCTTTATTATTATTATTATGACAGATTTGTAAATATATCGTTTTATTTGTTTTTCGAATTCAATCAGGTACTCTCATCTAGTAATCTTCAAAAAATAAAGTATACAAATATGAAATAATTTTACAGAAAAAGTTTTATATTATAATATAAATAACATTTTATTCATAGATACTTGTTTTGAACTGTTATCCAAATCTTAGATATCATACAAACGAATATCAATGTCATAACGGAGCAAACTTATAAAAACCTTTAATTGTAAAGAGGCAAAGGTCAAAGTCGTAGGAATTCTAAGAACACGATTGCAAAAGTAACTTCAAATATGAAAGAATGAATTACAATCGCTGATGATTGTAACTATTGAGATGCATTGAACGTGATTGTAATAGCTGACCACACGATATTTTTATTATATGCTAGCTACGCATCGCGGCGTCGCACGGGTATTATAACAAAACCTAACACACGAATAAACAGTACATAATACAGTACCAAACTCAAACTCAAAATTCCTTTATTCAACATAGAAGCATCACACTTAATTAATGATGGTCAAATTAAACACTACCACCTGTTCGGAAAATGGAACACCCTGACCTGAGAAGAACCAGCGTAAGAAACTCAGCGGGTCTTTTTTTTATCAAATTAAGTAGATACATAATTGTGTATGAATAGAAACAGCCAGGAGGCGATCGTTTCTTTCCCAAGGTGTGCTATCAAACATAAACTCACTAATTGTATAGTAACCTTTCACACACAAGCGTTCTTTAACAATTTTTTTACATTTGGCAACAGAAGCATTTTGAACGCTTTCTGGGATCCTGTTGTAGAAGCGTATACATTGCCCCACAAAAGAGTTACTGACTCTATGCAGTCGAGTAACAGGAGTAACAAGATTGTGTTTGTTCCTTGTACCAATGTTATGAGAATCACATTTTCTCATAAAAACATTAATATTTTTCCGTACATACAAAACATTACAGAATACATATTGAGAAGCAACAGTCAATATCTTAATTTCTTTAAATTTATACCTTAATAAGAAATCATTAAGCTCCTAGGTTATAGATTGCGCGAATAGCCCTCTTCTGCAGCACAAATATAGTATGGATAGCGGCTGCGTTACCCCAAAGCATAATACCGTAGGAAATTATACTGTGAAAGTAACTGAAATAAACTAGGCGAGCCGTATTAACATCGGTATATCTAATTTTTTTAAACGCAAATGCCGCAGACCTCAGTCTACCCGCCAATCCGTTTATATGGGGGAGCCACTGTAACTTGGCATCAAGAGTAAGTCCAAGAAATTCAGTTGTTTCAACTGGATCCATCGATTCCCCATTGATAAGTACATCGGGTTTTACATTTTGCACGTTTGGTGTGCTAAATTTTACAATTTTAGTTTTTTTATTATTCAGCCCAAGATTATTTACGCTAAATTAGTGTACTATATCAGACATAGCATTGTTTACATCGTCATACTGTACCTGTTTACTATTAATTTTAAAAACCAAAAAGGTATCATCAGCAAACAATACTGTATCATGTTTGTTCCCAACAAGAAAGGGCAAGTCATTTATGTATATATGTATATAGAAAAGGTCCAAGAATTGATCCTTGTGGGACCCCCATACCAACTGAGACCAGGAGACCTTACGCCTTTAACGTCAACCCTCTGAATTATATTGTTAAGATAAGAAGTCAGAAGGTCGAGTGCACATTCTCTAATTACATAGTGATATAGTTTCCTGACCAGAGTTTCTTATTGAACACAATCAAAGGCTTTGGATAAGTCGCAGAAAATCCCTATGGCATCTTGCGACTTCTCCTAGATTTCATAGATATTTCTTATAAGTTATACTATAATACCCGCTAATTATAAGTTATATATAATACCTGCGTCGGTAGTCGAGCGACCCCTCGTAAATCCAAATTGTTTTCTATGAAGCAGATTGTATCTATTGAAATATGCTAATAATTGATTTAGAATTTTTTTTTCAAATATTTTCCTGAGGGTTGGTAGTATTGAGATTGGCCTATAGTTGTTAGGATCTGAAGAGCTACCAGATTTAAATATTGGAATGACTTTACTATGTTTCATCAGGTCAGAAAATACACCACGTTGAACACAATCATTGAATATTATTGCAAGATAAGGTGCAATCACATCAATAATTGAATTAATCACCTGTACAGAAATACCCCATAGATCAGCAGTTTTCTTAATGTCTAATGACTTAAATGTACAAATTATGTCATTGGTGTTTACAGGGGTAAAATTAAATTTTGATTTGTATTCTCGTACATTTTCTTTCATCAATGATTCGGCAACTGCTGGAGAAGAAATAAGTAACTTAGTTGTAGAAACTGGTATGTCAGCAAAAAATTGCAGTAGATCACACTGTGTCCTAGAGTTTAGTTACTGGAGCGTCAGCTGGAGTTGTTCCTCCGCCTGACGCGCCTTTGTGCTACGAGTCATCATGTTTAATAAAAATAAAAGTTGTTTGATAAAATAATATAGACGGCGACGGTTACTGTAATATTTGACTTATAAATTGTTAAATAGGGTTTCTATAGTGAGTAAGAGCGATAACAAGAAGTTGAACAAGAAAACTTTTTAAAATTGAGTTCGTTACCTGCGTAATGTCAGCTGACGAACACAACACAAGGAAACACTGCACATTAACGCACGACACTCAGTATATTATTATATTTTTTATATAGTACATCAATAACTTGATATAAATATATAATCAAAACTAATTACAATTATTTTTTTATAAAAAAAATAATTTTCATTTATTGAGAGAAGTTTTTATGACATTTAGCTAGTGTAGCCACAGGAAAAAACTCAAAAAAATAAATCACGATACAATATTGTGTAAGACTGGCTGTTATGTACCTAAATAGTGTACACAAATAAATATTATCGAAGGATAAATCTATAAATTTATTTAAATATATTGTATATTATATATTTTTGATTTGGATCCATGAAGTGATCCTCATCAAACTTTCATTACAATTGGATAAATAGTTTAGAAACGCATAAAGATTAAACATACACACATTCATTATTATTTATTGAGAAGATTATTTATTGTACCGTTCAGCTTATTATTTGTTATTATCGTTTATTTTTTAAACATATTTTAAACTTTTTGAATGTGACACTATCTAGCTGCGACATTTGTTTATGATTTCAGATAACTCTACAATTGTAGAGCTTAAGTACAGACAGATGTATAGTTTCACAGCTACCGTCAACGGCCCATTAGCTCAGTTGGTTAGAGCGTCGTGCTAATAACGCGAAGGTCGCGGGTTCGATCCCCTCATGGGCCACATATAATTTTTCTTTTTTTTATTATTAGCAAGTCATTCGTAATATTTCATACACCCATTTAATATAAAAAAATAACTACTTATAGCGAAGGTATAATTTTAAATGTATTTTTATTTTCAATTGATTAAAAATTTGGTTTAAAGAAATCGGAACTTATTTATAATCTGTTCAGGGTTTAATTATATTATAATATTATCTAGATATATCTCAGACAAAACAGTTCAGTATGTTTTTCTGTTCTCTTTATAATATTCAAATACATTGATTTTAGTATTACCAACAAAAATCGAAAACAAAACATTACATATTATGCAGTTGGGAGCAGTTGATAGAAGTTCATAGTTCATAGTTAAAGGACTTATTTGAAACGTAATATTATATCTATATTAATAATTTCGTGCAGGTCAATGGACAGATCCCATCGAAATATATCCACAAAAATCGTATAAGCGTCATATTTCGATATTAAATCCTAAAAATGCAATGACATGAAGTTCAACGGACGGCCATGTTTGAAGTTAACCGGTGCGTTCAGTAAGTATATTACAATTAATAATTTCATGCAGAGATATGCTAAACTCAATGGAAACTTATCCATAATAAATTAAAGTTATTGATATAATAAGCGTATTTGTTTAGTTTTATTTATTTTACCTAAACGAAGCCGGATTTTCATCTAGTATTTAATATTATTTGGATTGAATCACAAAAACCTTGAAATTACCTTATCAGTTTTATCTTATAACAGTATAGTTTTACTCTAAATATTTATATATTTATTTATTTAAGGAATACAACAGCATATTATAAAAAAATATAAACATATAATACGGTATACAGAGAATAGAGCCAATTACTGTTTCCCATTGAATTATGCAAACTTAATATTAGTTAATAGAAGTAGCAACACAGCGTTTTGATAGATAACATGTAAAAGTAATAACAAAACAATGAATTAAAAATAACAAAAACTAAATAATAAAAAGTAATGAATACAAATTAGGCGACACAGACCATGTTGTGAGTGTGGGTGTGGGTGTTGGGTGTGATAGTGCAGTTACACTGTTATTTTGTGCGTGTGTGAGTGATTGTATGTGTGTATGTGTTTAGATGTATATCAATACTAATCTTTATATGACCGAGATAGCGAATTCTATTCACTCACGAAGGCGCGCACCTCCGCGATAACTCGGGTTGCATTAGTAAGAGTGACGCTCGTGCTTACAAGATGCCTTAGTGTGCGTGAGACGACTAGTAAAGACAGCAAAAAAAAAATCAAATTTCTGTTAAGTTATTTTTATTAAAAATTCCTATATTAAATATATTCGCTCACATTGTGTTGTCTATCATATTGTCACGCTCTAAATCGATGTTTTTTGACGGTCGAATAACCGGAGTCTGGATCAGATGGATTCTACTGGATTATATATTTATTTATACAGAAGGCATCTAAGTGTTACTAATTTGCTAATTGATTATGTCTTAGAATTACACATTAGGGTGCTTATCTAGTTTGCTGTAACACAAAACTGTTATAGTCGATACGTACACGCTTATCGGAGATGTTCGTTTAACAGCGAAAGGTGTGTTTCTGACGGTGCCTGATATTTATTACCTATGCGCGAGTGAGAGGTCAGACGATATAGTCTGTGCCGTCAGTGGTCCATAAAGTGGCGGTTTGTTTAGAACACAAAGTGAAGCACAGTTTGTTGGTAATATCACTATTACAACAGTCGCAGAAACGATTAGAATATTTGGTAGGAATACATAGTGTACACTCCTTTAAATTGTCTATTTATTTATATATTTATTGAAAACACGCTAATAAAATACACCGATACACTCAAAATGAACAACAATAAAATAAACATAATATGAAGTATAAAGTCAATATAACTGAAACCATCAACGCGCTACTAAACGTCACCTAAACTTCATGAATATATTTCCTTTGTTAAAAAGGGTTTAATCAATAAAAAATACATCTTATAAAATATTATATTTAACAAGTTATAAAATATACATACATACATTTTTACATTAATCCTATTTAATTATTAATAATCCAACAATTCACCGTTCCAATCCATAAAAATCCGAACAAAAACTAAAAAATTATCATTCCCTCACTACTAACAAATTATATACAAACTTTAATTTATATTAATTGCACAACCGGCCGATCATATTTACAAATCAAATGGCATTTTTAACAGTAACCGTAATATTTACATAGAAAATTATAAGTATAACTTATTTTACAACTAAAGAATCTACAGAGAATATAAATATTTACAAATCAAGCTAATTAATAGAAATTTTATTAATTATAGAAGCCGGGCGAAAATTAGCTTAGTCTTTACAATGACAAAACAAACTGATAGACAAATGAAAAAATATATAATGAAGCGAATAGAAGTTTATTAATTTGGTCACATAACTTATCGAAAAAAAAATCTGTTTTACCGATCGTTACTATAATTATTATTACTCTTTATTATTAGAAAATATTTACATCAAACGAATCTACTTAATTCAATACCATGAGGTAAAATTCGGTGGCACTAACTAAGAATACATTTATTTTAACATAATTTTAATAATCTATCTCATAAAAAAGCTCTTACTTATAATGTAAGCGAATAATAATATTACAGATAATATTTAATTATTCCAATAATGGAAATGATTTGGTTAGATAACAATTACGAACATTCTACGGATTGTACAAATTGCGGATCATCTAGATTCGTAACAGACGCAGATGACACTCTTCCATCACATCCAGCGACTATAGAAATAACACTTCGATGTTCCGAATCACTATCGCCACTCAGCATTATATTCGTCTCGCCCACAAAACCAGAATCTATCTGATTAATCTTATTTCTTGATCCGAAATCTTCGAAACCCAACTCTTTTAATATTTGTTTTGAATCGTCGAAATTACCGAAGAATACAGAATCAGTCTCAACACTCTCTCCGCCAGATTCGCTTCGACCGTCACACAGAGATTCCAATTCGTCGGTATCTGTGTCTATGTGTAAGATATTCGATTTATTTAGTAGCTTTGAAGTCGTTTCAATATTTATTAGTTTAGGTTTCAATTGCATTAAATATCTCGCTCTACGTTTTGATTCATTCGAATCCGTACTTAAGTATCCAGAATCTTCTGTACGGCATAATTTCTTTAAATCGACTCGTCTAGGTCTCGTACGAGCTGATCTCCGACCAGAACGCCTCGAGTTTATGTTATCAGTTCTCGAATATGGTGGAAACCGATCTCTCTCTTCGGAGGATCGATACCTGTCACTCGGTGGGCTGTGTCTAGGTGTAGTGACTTTGGATTGTGTTTCTGAGCCGCGTTTATTTTTAGGTGGTATAGGTGGTTTCGGTTCTATTTGGTTTTCTGTATTCTTGGGTTCTAAATTTCTAATGTAAGCATCTAACTCTTGAGTACCATAAGGTAAGCTTCCTCGTCTTTCGTAAAACGGATTATCATTCATTTTACTTTTGTTCTTAGCTTCGTAAATTTGTCTAAGACTGCCTATCTTTCTAGTAAACGCCGCTTCTGGTGAACTTTTACTTTTTTCGGTTTCTGGGACTGGTAATTTATGCTTGAAACTACCCCCGGATTTTAATAAAATTTTTTCGACACTTTTTTTATTTTCATTTGTGTCGGTTGATTTTTTTGGTTTCCTATCAAGAGTATCAGGATCAAAGTCATCATTGTCATTCTTTCTATTTTCTACTGGAGAACCTCTTACCTCAATTGTTAACGGGCCAAGATTTTCGATATTATTATATATGGGTTCAATAGATTTGATGAAAACATCATTATTATTGCAAGATATTTTATTATTCGATTCATAACTTATTGTTTGAGGAGCAACATTAGTGGTATTTGAAGTATTTTTAAAATCACGCCAACTTCGTGTTAATCTATCACGAGATATTTGAGCTTTTTGTATGCCTGATAATTTTTTTTGATTAATTTCAGGACCATAATCTAATGAAAATCTTCTCTTTTTAGGCAATTTTCTTTCTAAGCTATCTAACTCGACATTCTCTTGTTCTAAGATTTTGTTATCAAAAATAATATTATCACCTCTAAAGCGATGCGAGTCAGCAGCTACCACTGGTATGACTAATTTTGGAGCTGCCACTTGTAATTGAGTAGCATCAATAACAGGACTACCTATGGGTTCTACTCTATGGCATTTGTTTAATTCACGAATAACAGCTTCCATTTTTCTCTTGACTTCAGGAGATACTGGAACGATATCTTTGTTGTCAAGTAATTCTATGACATGAGTTGGAGGCGGAGGTGGAGGTGGTAAATTCTTTCTCACACGTCGAGTAGCGTGATTAGAGGGACTTTTCTTTTCTGAAGTAATAATAACAACTGCTTGTGCACTACGTTTACTGTCATTTTCTATAATATTTTTACTGGCTACATGAATTTCTTTAAATTCATTTGAATTAACCAAATATTTATCTTTCAAGTATTCTTTTACAACTGATTCCGTTATTTTGACTGTTTCAGAATCAAGATTGGTCACTGGTTCTACAGGATTTGCTAAAACTTCATTTTCTTTTGGTTCAACCACTCTCGGCGTACCGCTTACTTTAGCAACAGATTTTACTGGTCTTGTAGTAGTCGAAGGGGGTGAGGGTACTTCGTCTAACCACTTTTGAACTATTTTTTGTTTGTAATCTTCACTTACACAAGTATTACATGAGTTGGATCTAATCAAACCAATCACTTTTTGTTTTCCACCATTTTCACATCCCGGACAACCACCACAATGTAATACTCGTCGGCTGTTCTCTCGTTTAAGACTTATAGCACTATATCTTCGCCCACGCCTTGCACACGGAATGTCCCATCCAAGGTCAATTGTATGATAGAGTTCCTCTTCTGGTATATCAGATAAAATCGGAAAAAAACGTTTGGATGTCATTTTCTCTTTGGCAACTGACATAACTTCTCTTAATTTTATTAAAAATTCAATGGCTGCTGGTGGTGGATCCTATAACACAGAAAATATGATTTAAGAAACAATGTTGACTAACATCCTTAAATGTATTACAATAATAGTTACCTTCAAAAGATCTGTCTCAAAAAATACAGGATTAAAATATAATTTTCTTCTCAGAACGGGTTCGCCTTCTTCGGGAGAAGGAATATCCTCAGCAATATTGTTATCTATGCTGCAGTGGAGTATAGACAAATCGGAGTGAGGTGCCTTTTCCATTTCTGGTGAAGCTGAACGTCTTTGAAGTCTTTCTGTGAGACGTTCTGGGGTCGATGTAGCCCGAATTGTAGGTCTTGATGGTTTTTTTCGCCTAGAGTGCACAATAGCAGATACAACATTTGAATTTCGATCCTGTAAATTTGAAAAAAATAAAAATTAAGACTGTTATTTATAGAAAAAGAAATATGCTTCTTATGATCTTAAATTTCTTACCTTTGACTTATTTATTGCTGAATCGAATGTATCTTCAGTTCGTTCACTAACATCAGATAAACCGGCATCGTTCGTGTAATCATTCCTCATAGTATCTAAATTCATCAGCGGATTTGATTTCATTCTCTACAACAATAAACAATAATCGTAATAAAGATAACTAGATGGATAATTTAAAAAAATACAAAATATCAGTAAACTTCTTAATCATACAAAAACAACAAAAGCCGTAACTTGTTTTAACAATACATCATCAAGACTCTCAGCTCTTGGCTTTGGTCAATTCTAAATATTTAAAGATGGCGAGGTGAGTCATGGAATGCAATAGTATATTTATGTGTACAAAGACGGTAAATAGAATTGTTGCAAGGTCATTCGGTAAAATTTTTGTAAATAAAAATTAGATTTATCATATAAACGCTGTGTCATTTTGAAGAAATGTTAATTATAATTTCATTTGTTTTCAATGCATTAACTGTTCTATAAATTTACAGTCATTGAAAGTGCAAATAATGCAGCTGAATTGTTTAAGTGGAAGTGATGTTAAAATTCAAATCCAATCTCACCTACCCTTCATATAAATATATCATAGACACATAGACCAATTGGTGAAGTTTGATATAAGCTTGTAAAAATAGCGTCACATAAAAGACAATATCGTACCATGCTACCCATTTCAAGTCGTGAATCGATAGTCGAAGCGTTATCAGTTGAATTAGTGCGAGAAAGATTCATCTCCGGGTCTTTCTTTCGCCTCTGCTTCTGTTTGTAGTGGATGTAGAATATAATTCCCGCTGCATACACGAAAACCAACATGAGGACGCACACTCCAATCGCTAAGGATTCTAGTACACTTAGGCCATGACTTTGAGCTGCTGGTTCCGTTGTCACTGTTTCACCAGCGTGAAATGGTATTGACCTAACATCTAAAATATTTAATATGGTAAATTTTTGGTCTACTAGATATGATAAATAATACACGTGATACATATATTGGTAAAAATGAGGATTTCAAATCGATCCTAATAAATAACATAAAAATATTTTATCACTGTTCTAAATTATTAATATATAATAATTATTATCAAACTGTATCCGGATTTTGGACACACAATATTAAAACAGATATCTGTACAAACTGGTAACATTATAAATAGTATATTTTTGCATTTTCTAACCTAGTGAAATGTCAAAAAAAATGAAATATTTGTTATAAGCAATATCTTTGATATTAGACATAGAGTATTATTAGTATTCTTACCTAATAAAGTGTTGTGAGTTACCCCCGCAACACGGAAGGCAGCGCAAGATGCTGCTAAATGTGCGGGCTTCTGTGCTGAACATAGTACGTGTGCTGCAACCAGACGACCTTCGAGGCGAGAGTGGAGGGTTGATGATCCTCGCCACTGCACAAAATTCATTTATTTTTACATACGAGTCACATGCATTACGTACAAATATCCTACAGTATCATTATTATTTATTTATTATTGGATATATATAATTAATATGGCAACACTGAAAATGCACAGTAAAACAAAACATATTCGAAAATTACAATTAAAATTGTAAACACTAAGAAAATGCAACGAAAAATAAATAAGGACCGAGTAGTTTGATATATTTTAAATAAATATTCAAGAAAGGTTGAAAATATTCATGTGCTATTTATATTTAAAACATTTCACGGTTCTAAATCAACTGTCACGTGATTAATTTCAACCATGCCTATATGCATCGGTGTAAAAACAAACGCATAGGTCCAAAATGAAGAGGGTTCCAACGAACCAATAAATAGTTATTATTAATTTATTAATATTAGTTCTATGCGAGTTAGTGAATACACGTACCAGATTTTTATGTCTTAGGCATATAATTACATATCATTTATATTTACGTTTCTTTATTTATTAATATTATTTAATCTTTCGTTCTTAAGTTGTATTTACTTAAATAACAGGGAGACGATCAACATAATCGTTTAAGCTGTTATTTAAGTGCGCATATTTTTAAATTTAATAGAAATCTTGAATTTAAAAAAATATATAGAACATTTATTTTAAGTTTTGAAGAAATTTGAGAAACGTTTTATGGATAAAATACTGAACCCTAATTAAACGGACGTATCATTCCTTCGTATCAACGTGTACAAATGTAACCGCTGAATATTTGGACATTTTGAACAAATTGCTCCTTTGACGCCTCGAAGGTATCTCCGCTCTGATCTGCGGGTCGCTTTTAACCAAAACATGACTTCCGATTGAAGCGTTGAAATTCACACATACGGCACGGGCGATAAAATCAAATACTTTGAAATACAAATATTTTCTTTTGATTAAAATAAATTATAATTTAATTAGGTTACAAGAACAAGAATGCTATTCGGGGCCCTTAATGAGACATATTATGATACGCCAATAACGTGTCTTATGAATTTATGAATAATATTTACACTTCATGTATATGTTTATGAGTATTTTTAACTTTTTCCGTATAATATACCTATGTTATATATTGTGGATTTTTTTTTAGTTTGTCTGTTGATTGTAAGGACAAATCTTTTGATAATAATCTATAAATGTTTTATAATTCCCTGGAATTTATGATATCTGATATGGATGTGAGATAAAAGCTGTCGATTTTCGAGTTATTAATAAATCCAAGCGTTTCCAAGTGATTTGTACACAGAGACCCGGGCAATGAATTGCTTGTACCATATCTGTATGCTAAGTCAAATTGACAACTACTTACTTGCTATCCTTTTTAACTCTACGCACGAGAAAGAGATAACTATAGTTCTATTTGATCAGTGAAATTGTAAAACATAATTTCTACCAATATATTAAACATATGCATACGTCATTGATAATAAGAGTAATATTGCTGTAATATTATTCGTAGGATAAGTTAAGAAAACTTAGATTGTATCTACTGCTAGTTGTCCTGAATAAATTCAATAAATAATCGATAATATTAGTGAAAAGGTACTAGGCTTATATGTATGTTTGAACGCGCTAATCTCACGATCTACAAATCTGTTTTTTTTTCGTGATTCAGCGGGGTTACCTCTTTAGAAAACGATTATACGCATATATTTCTTAGCATCACGTCACTACCCACAAGGGAAACGTTATTAAACATAGAAACTTAGCTGATACTAAATTCGTCTAGGAGTAAGTTGTATTTCAATACAAGATTAAAACAGTAGCAGCCTGTAAATTTCCCACTGCTGGGCTAAGGCCTCCTCTCCCTTTGAAAGGTTGAAGGTTTGGAAAATATTCCTCCACGCTGCTCCAATGCGGGTTGGTTAATTAGACACATGTAGGTTTCCTCATGAAGTTTAAGCACATGAAAATTACAGTGGTGCTTGCCTGGGTTTCAATCCGCAATCATCGGTTAAGATGCAAGCGTTCTAACCATTTGGCCATCTCGGCTCGGTATTTCAATAGATTTCTCTCAATTTGTAAATGAAACACATCATATACGGAACATGACAAGACCTCACAAATGTTACGTGAGTAACAAAGTTAATTTGTTATTGGCATTACGCCAATATTCTCGACTTACTAATTAGCAAACTGGAGTCTTAAAATTGTAGAATTTGAATAAAAGAAATTCGTTACATATTTATTCTAAGACTAAATATGATCGCGGCTACTTTCGGAAGTTATCTAATACAACCATCCACATGACGTGATGGCTTTTATCAATTTCACATATTAAAATCATATTCTATAAATGTTACCCTGCCAAATTAGATAGGTAATTTTAAAATATTTCTTATTAATTTTCGAATTGTAATGAAACTTTTTTTTGTTCAGTTCACAATACTGTTAACTGGAATTTGATTTCAATTTTTGGATGAAGGCCTCAAATATTTTTTTTCAATTAGTTCATTAATCGAGACTTATTTATTAGTCAAATTAAACAATATACTCACGCAAAATGATAATTGTAAATAACATTTACAATTAAATTACGAACAAAAATTTGTAAAATTTATCGGCTTAAAATATATATATTACGATTAGCATAATATGGAGAGTTCATCTGCAACTTTTCGTGTTTTATTATCGTGTTAAGATTAAATCCGTAATTTGATTGATATATTTATGAAAATCAAATAAAAAATGCAAATATCGTTCAACTTAGAATGTCAAAGCACGTGCTTCTATAACACGGTATTCCGATCAATTTACATAATAAACTGCTTTGGATGGTGATTAAATATGAATTTTTAATTTTATGTGTTCCTACTGACCCTAATAACGGTGTTCTCTTGACCAATTTCGGCCATTTGCAATGGAGACGAGACAACTGCGAGAAGCTTTAGAAACGAGTGTAGGTCCTATCCACGTGCAATTTAAAAGCGATAATGACTTGGGGTTGGGTTTTGTACAATCCCGTCTGGATACGTACCACCTACGCGTCATATATTCTACCGCCATGCAGGACTTAGTTTTGTTGGAGTACAGTTTGAAGGGTGGGTATAACATGTAACTACAGGCCCAAGGGACATAACATCTTAGTTCCCAAGGTTGGTGGAGCATTGGCGATGCGTTGAATGGTTATTATATCTTACAGCCATAGAACTTATCTACAGGCGATCACTTACCATCAGATGACACATTCGCTCGTACAATATATGGCATGTACTACGATAAAAAAAAAATGGTTTATTATTACAAAATAATGAGATACAATTAATTGCTACTACTCATCTTGATCTGGTGGATAGTCCCAAAGATATATCAATATTTCAGAGTTTTCTTACTCAAAGGCGTTAGTAGATCATATGCTTACCTAACAAGAAGTATTCGTTATCTCTCTGCAGGTATGTATTACATTATAATATTTGATTCAGAAATCGAACATACTACAGCAGGAATAAAGATAATTTCAACGATGAGTACGAGTAGTTCAATCTTCATCGGCGTATTATTAAAAAAAATATATATTAATTTACGAGTGTTATATATTTTTTAATACCTTACATTGGTTATCCTAACTGATTAAGATCGTTTTAAGTGACGTTTAATTTCTTTATTTGGTTCAACGTATTCGTTAATTTATGAGTCGTTTCGATTAACGTTATTAATGTAAATAACGCTACTGTTTAATGTCGTATGCGTTAAGTTTCAATGTAAAAGTGCAAAGAGTCTTAATCTTTTATAGTAACGGTATATGTTACATATAGAGCCGAGATGGCCCAGTGGTTAGAACGCGTGCATCTTAACCGATGATTTCGGGTTCAAGCCCAGGCAGGCACCACTGAACTTTCATGTGCTTAATTTGTGTTTATAATTCATCTCGTGCTCGGCGGTGAAGGAAAACATCGTGAGGAAACCTGCATGTGTCTAATTTCAACGAAATTCTGCCACATGTGTATTCCGCCAACCCGCATTGGAGCACCGTGGTGAAATATGCTTCAAAAACCTTCTCCTCAAAGGGAGAGGAGGCCTTTAGCCCAGCAGTGGGAAATTTACAGGCTGCTAATGCTAAAAATATGTTACATTATCCACCTGTGTCATTGATGGAATCCTCTTCTTTTGACAATTGCGGAGCTAATTCCACGACGCTCTCTATTGCGGGTTTTCATCCGACACATGCAATTTCCATCAACGGCGAGCACGAGGTGAATTATAAACACAAATTAAGCACACGACATTTATTGGTGCTCGTCTAGATTTGTTACAATAGTTACAATAGAAACTATGAATATTATATATTTGCAACAATAATGATTATTTTCATTGTTTTTCTTAACAGTAGCGATTTTAAATAAATTATTATTATTTAATTACAATTAAAACAATTACAAAAAAGTTACGGTTGTTAGTTTTTTCAAAAGTCTTTACAAAAACGAATATTTCAAATTGCATTTATATGTAAAAAATTAATTAAAAATAGCTTATTCTACATAAATTGACATATAATATAATTATATTATCTCAACATGAAAATAAAAAGCAAATCTGCAACAAAATATTTTAAACATTTAAAAATCATCGGACCACCTATAAGTTTCAATGTTTTAAGCTTCCAACTCGCTCATTTATATCGCATTATGAAGTTCGTCAAGACTCGAGAGGAAACAGTATTCGTTCGATTGCTAATAAACGTTTTACGACTTTACCGAAAACAATTATTACGACATTATGGAACTGGTGAATTCGAACGAGCATGTTCAATTAAATTTCTAGATATGGCAAAGATAAATTTGAGGTTTATTATTTAAAAAAATAAATAAAAAAGTATACTAAAATTATCTACGTTTTTTTAAATCGGGTGTACTGTTTACTTAGTCATTGTCATCTAAGAAATGAACCATTTATATTTTATTATATTTGACGACCTCCGTGGTCGAGTAGTGTGTACACCGGTTTTCATGGGTACGCCACTCCGAGGTCCCGGGTTCGATCCCCGGCCGAGTCGATGTAGAAAAAGTTCATTAGTTTTCTATGTTGTCTTGGGTCTGGGTGTTTGTGGTACCGTCGTTACTTCTGATTTCCATAACACAAGTGCTTTAGCTACTTACATTGGGATCAGAGTAATGTATGTGATGTTGTCCAATATTTATTTATTTATTTATTTATTTATTTATTATATCGTCACTACGACATCAACCACGAACATAGACGTTATATACCTTATGCCTGTAGTTAATGGCTCGCTCATCCTCGGAATAGGAATAGAACTGTACTAAGTATTACTGTATGGCGGTAGAATATCACTGTGATAAGTGAGTGCTATCTAACCAGACAGACTTGCACAAAATTATACTAACAAGTAGTTTTTAATGGTATAAAATATTTTTCTATATTTTATCTTAAAACTTGTGATACAAGTGCGGGTAACAGTACTTTATGGGGTCGAGATCAATTTTTTGTCTATCCCATAACTCAGAACATTGAGCTTTCAAGGCTTTAAAAAATACCAATGTACTTATTACACCATGTGCATATATAGTGGCAATACTGTTTTAATTAGTGAAATTATTAATTATTTTGATTCCAAATAGAAAAACCGGTTTTTCGCTATACTTTTTTTTGACTATCAAAGCTCATACATAACACCCATTCATCACTTATCACAATATCTCCCCGGATATAAGAAATCTAAACCTTATATGCCGTATAAATATATTTCAATTTCAAGTGCTACAAATTTACTTTCAATTCATTATATTTATCATTATTGTATATTTATATCATCTTATCGTTAATCAATGTCGGTTATTATAAATAATGCTAAATTTATATCTAATATAATGTGACCAGTAGCGCAAAAAACGTTTAAATGAAATGAAAAAGTAAAAATAAAATTTAATATACCTATTACTTTTTATGGTTTTAATGATTTATACGACGTACGCTAATGACACTTCTGAGACTGTAATTATTACGACATGATAGAGGAAATTGTTCTTGCTTCTAATTTAGACATCATTTAAATATATGTTTAAATTAGACATCAATTAGAATTAAACCAGAAAAGCACTTTCTGAGATAAGCTCGAAAAGACGGATAAAAAAAATCTAGACCAGAGAGAGATTTGCAAGCATGCTCTATTAAGCATTTATATGCTTAATTGTATTTATAATTCAGCTCGTACTCGGTACTAAAATAAAAATAAGTCGTTATATAAATCGATAAATTTCTGATCGTATTGAATAACCCGCCGTCCAAATCCAAGTTCGATAGAGTTCAAGACATTTCAAACGTAAAGACGATGAAGGCATTTAGAGTCCAAGCTTAATAGAATTAAAGGCACTTTAAACCTAAAGATGTCGAGAGACCTAGCCGTGAGATATTTTCCTCTTATTAAAATAAACATATTTATTGTTAATTTTTATGACGTTTCCAGTGTTTTATATCCACGCAAATATTGCTCCAGATAACTTACATTATGTTTTTAAGTTAAGTATTTTCATATCATTCGTGTTTGTTTCATTAGCTTTAATAAGAGGAACACCTTAATTACCTATTCCTGATAAGATGTTCAATAAATATGTGAAGATAAGTACCGCGTTTTGATAAGCTTCGAGAATAATAATATAATAAACGATGAAAATGAATTTTAGGGAAACAGCCTGGGTGGTAACTTGATATAAAGATAATCAAAAAGTTTATATGTACTTTAAATATACATATATGTTTAATATAAAGCGAAGTAGTTATTTTATTATTATTTTATTTTTTTTATATTTATAGTTGGTTATAATGACCATGTAATTTATTTTAATTTACAAGTTGTTGGTCGAAAATTTTGAATATTAAGTTATCGTTCCAATATAGTACGTCTATCATATTATATATTTTATCAATTCTTTTATACATATTACAAAATAATGACAGTATTATAAGATATTCTTTATCATAATAATATCAAAACCAAGCATAAGACAATATTTATATTTAAAAAAAAACTGTTCTTTTTTTAAAATGTCCACGGAACATAATGTGGGTAGATAATTTTATTTATGTTTTTATAACCGGCGACTAGCCCTATCAACGCACCGTGGATATTCCAGGTAGCACCAAATAGGTGTGTATTATATAAAATATATTGTCACGGTCTTTTCTGTAGAGCATTTAAGATAAATAATTCATACCTACATATTTTTATACAATAATAGTTACCCGTCCCGACATCGCACGGGTAGAATAGATAGGACGGGTAGGGTCGATATAATACTTACGTTTATATTGAACGAGAAATATGACTATGTAAAAAATCTCGTTTTTTTGGGTCATGATTTTTCGCCCGTACGCAAAACAACTCAACAAGTTTCAACACAATCGAGTGAATGGTCTAGGAAAGCGTAGAGACAAAGATGGAAAGATTAATTTTATCTATAAAGAAGAATAGCGCGTACATACATTCAGAATAAACACGGCGGTGGGTTTTATTTATAATATACTGGCAAAACCCGTTGATGCCAACCCAAAATATTTGAGCGCCATCTAGCGGCAAGTTACAACTAAATAGATAGGATAAAAAAATGTTTCCAATCAAAAATACATATATAATCTATCAACGGTGACGGTGATCGGTCAAAGGATGTCGACATCTATTAATCTCAAACGTCCATATGATATGAGTACAAATTACATATACTATATATCATGTCATCCATTTTTCTGTATATATTGTAAATTAAAGTCGCGTCTGTTCGTCTGTACGCTAAGATGTTTTAAACTACGCAACTGTTTTAATATGGTTTTCATTAATTAAGGTGATTCTAGAGGAAGGTTTATATGTATATAACACATGTATATTATACAAACAAGACTTTTTTAAATGTTTGTTCTTGAATCTAACAGTTTTATATAGACCGTTAACGTACCCGTGTGAAACCGGGACGGGTTGCTAGTGCTATTATGAATAAAGATGATTGCACATACCTGCAAATAAGTGCTGCCTTCATCGCGGTAGAGTCCAAAAGGTACGTCATTGTCTACCAAATCCCTTAAAGTGACCCAACCGGACGCAGACAGATATTGAGCGCTGGTCACAGCACAGATCGCGTCGTCTATATCTAGAATTCAATAATCTAGCAATATAAACGAATACTACTGAAAAAGATAAAAATAGTAACTACTGTGTTTGTTGGCGGTTCTTCTCGGTGGATTCGAAATTCGGAAACAGTGTGGTTTTATATTAAAATTAATCTTGTAAAATCACGATTCGAAAGTGCATTGTAAGAGCCTACTTGAATAAAGTATATTTTATTTTTTATAGAACAGTTATAAAACCATACTAATATACCTAATAAACGAAATATTAATAAACTCAGTCGGCTATTAAATTAAAATTAATGACGTGTAAAACAAAAAAAGGTGGTCTATTAAGATTAAGTCCCTAGAAAATTAAAAAAAAATACTTTCCTTAATAACTTAAATAAGCTACGTTAGCTAATATATTCAGAGACACCTAACGTTTTGTCTAATCTTAAAACTATTAAAATATTTATTCGCTTAAAGTCAAAGCTTGTCTAAAAATCAAATTAACTTACACCGAAAACTCAATCAGTTCATGCTTCTCACGAGCCAAATTATTATTATACATACAATGTATATAAGGAAAAGTTTGTATAATATTTAAGTATGTTATTACGTAAGTAATTATCTATGTATGTAATTTTCCTTACGAAATTAATATCAATCATAACATCAAATACGAAATGTAGAGTTGATAGTTGAAATCATTGTTTATTTTAATTATTTATAGACAATAACTAACAACACCAGTAGAACAAGAGGGAAAGAGATGGTATTAATAATTGGCGCTTAAGTGTATTTAAATGCATAAAACGAATGGAAAAGCGAATAAACATTGGTTTTTACTCTTGAAATCGAAACAATCTACGTCTCTTTCATCGAGTTATTTATATGCTTTAAGTAATAAAAGTTTTAAAGCGGATGAACTCACGACTCTATCTCTTTCTATCCCGATAATTTCACGTATAAAAGAAGAAGACAAAGTATTGTGGGACTAACTGATACACATTTTTTATTGTGCAATGAATTAAATTGTCGAATACGACGTACTTTATCTTATTTTATTTCTTTATTATGTATTATTTCTATAATAATATTATGTATTAATACTAATTTTCATCTCTTGTTGAAATATAGAGTAAACTGTATCTCCGGTATGGTCTAGTGGCTAGGATACCTGGCTCTCACCCAGGAGGCTCGGGTTCGATTCCCGGTACCGGAATATATATTTTTGTACTTATTCACTTTTTCATACTGTATTTTTTGCATATAAGTACATATTATATTTTATTTGAACTTAATATACAACTTTAGTTTATTTCAAAAAAATAATTTAATTTGATATGATTGTAATTCATATTTTCAAATACATACCCGTGAATATAATTTCTTTAGATGGATAAATAATCTGTCCTTTTAAAGGTAGGAAAACGAAAGGAATTTGAGGCTTAGTCGCTCCACGTCCGAAGCTGGCCATCGAACAATCTGGAAAAAAAAGTTTATTAAAAATGTAAGTTTCATCCGTGTCGTTACATCGATTTACAATTTATAAATAATATTTTTTATTTATCGTCTTGATAATATTTCTTTCTATTTATTTGTCTTATAATTGACGGTTTAAAATCTTAACTATATATTATATATTTTTAAACGCCATTATTACTAAAAAAAATCTGTTTGTTATACACAAACTAAACGAGGCGAGCAAAAAAATACAAAAGTATTTGTCTTTATTAGTATGTGAATGGCATTTTATAATGGGCATTCATAATTTCAATCATGCTCCGGTGACTAATGACCTAACCCATACAGCCTATAATTATATGATTATTAGTTATCTGTGCTAAAATAACAAACGGCCGTTTAGTTTGCTACAAATGCGTGTCAGTGACATGAGTACTTCAAGATAATTATACTTCATTGAGAGATACTTAATTCGAGTTCAGAATTCGTGTCCCGACCTTACATTGTTATGTAAACTATGTCTTACATGTAACATATACTATCTCATGTTTAATTAATGACAATTGCACAAGCGCTTTCAACTTTCCTTTAGTCTAACTTCGTTCGGACCTCTTAGGAATAATATCAGATTTTTAGCGGTTCGTCTTTTATGTAAATAGACTTACACAACTTAATATATTGGTTTTTTTTAACATAATATATATGTATATGTTATTACGGCTGACTGTAAAGAGACTATTTTTTATTGCTCTAAACTCAATGTTGACTTTAAAATAACTCTAAAAATCAATGTACTTATAACATTTACTAGACCAGAAGATGTAGCGCGCTTTGGAGGTTTTGATATTTAATAATATTTTAACATATAGGTATATACAATTTGAGTATTATAAAAGTAAATGAAAAGTCTATTGGTTTGGTGGTTAATAATTTTTGTAATAATTTGTAGACTATAAAATTTCATAATAACTTAACGGGTTACCCGTAACAGTAATCTAAAAAAATATATTATAGATTAATTTAATAACTCACCATTAATATGATTAACACAAATCTTCTTATCCTCTCTAAAAGCTGGAGTTTCTCTACGGCATTGACAAACGCATTCACTACCACCCATAGCGGGTAACGCGGTACCGTGAGAAATTTCCATACAACGAGTTAATCCACAATTTGTACCTTTAAAAATAGAATATATTATTATAATAAATACAAATGTATACGTCACCGATGGACATGAGTCCATAGCTGTTTTTATTTAATGAAATAAAAATAAATTTGGAAATAATATTGGTAAGGAAAAAATATAACTAAAGACACTTAAATTTAAAAAATACAATTTATAGTAAAACGCTACGCTATAAAGGAATGTATAAATTAAACATTTAATTATTTTTACTTATTAAAATCAAATGTTTATTAAAATATGATAGATGTTGCTAAAAAAATAATTATTTACCGATTAAAGAAAAAATATCCCCAGAAGCAAATCTTGTGACATTCGCCAGCGCCATCTCTCCGTCCGTGGTAGAAACTTGTACAACGAGCATTGCTATAAGTATTACTAGCGCCATCTTTTGTTATTCTCACATATCTTCTGCCAAATTCGTTGTTCCATTCATTTTGATTTTTTTTTAACTAGCTGTCGCCATTTTTACATTGATAGCAGATAACTTTTTTATGTACCCAATTTAATATATTTCATATTTCGATGGATACTTAATGTTTTTCTTCTTCTTCATAAATAGGTTTGACGTTTGTATAAATTCTGAAACAATTGAAATAAAATAAAATAACATACTTATTGTTTTTACTTTTAAGCTCATATGATTTAAACTCTATTTCTAAGTTAAATTACCCTTTATTATTACATAGAGGTTGGAAAAATAATAGTAGACGTATCTCTCACAAATTATATTTTCTAAAACGTTGTTATCTAGTGGCAGCAGTTATCTTAAATAAGTAGTTAATTTTTATACTGTTAATTTCTAATTATTACCGTTTGTCACGGTGGTAAAATTTATATTACTAAATAAATAGACATATTATCGTCACCCCCATTAAACAATAAATAAAACGTATTATTACACACATTGACGTTTATTTATCTTTTTCCTACTTCCATTGGAATAGGCTGTACGCTGACGCGTGATTGGAGGGGCAGGTGTTAGGTGACTTGTGTTAAGTCAGGGCATAGGCCTTAAAGTATTCGTGAGTGAAAGGGTAACGAAGATTCGTCCTCACAAACTTTTGCGTTTATAATATTTAAAGAATTATAGACAAAAAAGTTCCGATAATATTTGTATCGGAATTTTTTTGTTGTTCTTAAAAAGTATGCATGTATATTGCCAAATTATTCATGAGCAATAATAAAATAAATGACTTTATTTTATTATAAGCGTTTTTATTACTCGAAAGTGTTTTGTTTAATATATTAGATACAATATGTTGTATTTATGTATGAGCTATGATGGACCAGTGGTTTGAAGACGTGAGTCTTAACCGATGTATTCGAATTCAAGTCAGTAAATTTTCGTTCAATTCGAATAGAACACCAATGAATTATCATATGTTTAATTCGTGTTTATAATTCATTTCGTGATCGGTGGACCCACATCGTGAGGAAACCTACAAGTGTTTAATTTCAATGAAATTTTGCCATATGTGTTTCCATCAAACCGTATTAGAACGGGATGGAATTAGCTCCAAGCCTTCTCCCCATAGGGTGAGGAGGCCCTAGCTCAGTAGTGGAATGATTACAATTACTTTTACTACTTTCTTTATTGTTATTATTCCTCATGTGACAGAAGCTTCTATAAAACAATATCGATTTAAAAACGAACGGCATACTCGTTGGAAAATTTCGCGTGATTTAATTAAATAATATATACAATATTGTGTATTTCTAAGAGAAACTTTGTAACTTTCGAAAATATCGATGTTTTAATATAATTAATTATACATACTATCGTTCATTTAACACCGAACTTGTTATATGTATTTGATATATATTTTTTTACAATTTCATATTGTATTCATCTTATGAAAAGCTGTGATGACGGAGTAGTTAGAAAATTAAACGGTGATCGCGGGTGCAATCCAAGAAGAGCATTCCAAAAATTTCGCGTGCTTAAATTATCTGTATACTACGCGTGATATTATAATATTATTAACTAAGTGTATGCGTCAGAAGCTATATTGTCTATCCGGCTCTATCTCTGTATATCTGCTATATCTCTGCCTCTCATGACTGGATCACCGGATTTACGTGCATTCCGACACTTTTTTTTTATAACTTATCGGTGGCAAACGAGTAGTAGGCTCACTTGATGGGAAGTGATTACCACAGCCCATGGACATCTGAAACACCGGGGGGCTTGCAAGTGCGTTGCCGGCCTTTAAGGAATGAGTACGCTCTTTAGTTGAAGGTTACCAAGTCGGAACTGCCAATATTTTTATTACAGACTACCTACTAAGAATTTCTTTTAAAAACTCAAACTTTTAGTCAGGCTCTCAGGATCTGTAGCTTAATTAGCAAGAACTAGACTATCTCCTGAAAAAGTAGAGGTCATTGCTCAAAATGTCCTAATGGCTTTAGTGTTACCACTGTTTTAAACATTTAGTTCTTTAGTGGTAATTTTCCACACGGTAAAAGTGTTCATACTATTTTGTTTTTAAATAAGTTTTTTTCGGTTTTCAGTGTTCGCAAATAAATAAGATTATTTATTATATATTATCAGCCCGGCTTCGAGGGTTATTTATAAATAAAAAAATATATTTATTACTTATATAAACATAGGACTCAGGAATTATGTAACTTTATACCAGTGAAAAGTGAGTTAGTTTAGAATTGGATCATTCGTTCCGGAGGTTAGGTCCTACAGACAACCAAACAAATTATACTTTTTTTATGATAATTGTATAGATATCGTTAATTATTATAATTTCCTCATTTTCAAACTGTTTGATATCAGGAAATCAATTGAAACACTTATTATATATTCAAATTATAACAACAAGAACTAAACGACTACAGATGTAATCAGTAGTTACATACGAGCCAAAATATTTTCTGGCCATAAATAATTATATAAAATACACTTAGCCGGATAATACTATATATATTTATACGTATGCACATAAATGCACAATTGTTAATTATTAGGTTACTTATTTAATAAGGTTACACACCTGACACATTCATAAAGAAGCTAAGATTCTATTACACGCAAACGTTTTTCTCATTTATAAATAATTCCTATCTTATCTAACCTCATACAATAGATAAAGACGGCAATAATTTAGTACTGTCATATTAATTTAATTTAACAATCGAATACAACATAATCAATAATCTGTTAATAACAAACCGTTTATAATAACATACATCAAACCTTTTATTGTTGAAACATTCTATTAGTTAAACAATAAAAGTTTACTGGGTGTCAATAAATTTTACCACAAACAATATTATCAAGACAAATAATAACGAATGGCTCAACAATATTTTATGATAATAGCAACATTATGTCAAATCAAACACTATAATAAAGCCTACCGTTATCTGTCATCGGCGGATAGCAATCATTTACAATGTATAATCAATTTTACTACAATCATGTTAACATAATGAAGGTTCATAGGTTGCTGCTACTAGAAATAAAAGGTTTACTGTCAATAATTTACGCCTACACAATTGTTTAAATTAATATATTAGTTTGACAGAGAAGATTTAAAGTTCCATTCGGAACTTATTGATTTTTTTTTCGTCGTTTTAGGTTATACAGCTTTTATTTTTATCGTTTGGTTTGTTAATTCGTTTAATCCCGTATTTATTATGAATATCGCCAAATAGTCTGGTAGAGCTTTGTACAAATCAGTATGTGTACGTACCGATATACTAATTGACTATCTTACAGTTAAACCTCTTTTCTTTTTATTGATATGTTCCAGTTTCAAAAATATGCTAGTCTACTACGTATGGTTAGAACCATAGACAACCTGACCTACCGATATATGCAAATTATCGATAACGTAGAACGACCTAGCGCGCTACTTTAGAGAAGCAGGTAAGTTTTAAAATCTATACGGCTATTAAAATAAATTATTTGATTCACAAAACTGACATTTTTTGAAACTATAAATTGAAATAAAATGTTTTGGCAATAGTTTCGTTTTTATCTCGGGCGCCGCGTTGGCTCGACTGATGTTTAACACAAGGGACGTCACATCTGAGTGTCTATGGTTGAGAGCACATTAACAATATAAGGCATGGTTTATATTTCTTAAAAAGCTCATTTTGGTGTCTAAGGTTTACCACCAGCTGACCAATTACCCCATCCGCCTTCCCACTTTAAAGAAGACAGGCTGTTTCCGTATATTAATAGAGGCGAGTCAAGTTTTGAAATTATTTTCTATGACAAATGTGATTTCATTATTTATTAAGCATTCGTTGACATATGACCATTTACGGAGTTTTTAATGATATTGATTATGCGTTTCAGGTTAGGTTAGGTTAAATGTTAAAGCGATTTTGATCTCATATTAATATAGTTACGAAAAAATAATGTTGTCTCTGTTTTTACGAAATTTAAAGTAAGTTTCGACATTGATTATCATTAATATTCGTTGCCGAGATGACGGAGCGTTTAGAATTTGATTGCGGATACAAATTAAGGTAACCACTGAATTTTCATGTGCCTCATTTTTATTTATAATTCATTTCGAATTCGACGGTGAAAGAAAACATCGTGAGGACACTACACATATTATTTTTCTGAAGGAGAAGATGCTTTAACTGAACTTAGTACATTTTCAGAATATTACATATTTTAGATTTTTTTATTCGATATTAAACAAATTAAATGTATTTTTATAAAGACAATAACAAAAACATGTAGGACAAATTTTACCTACAAATTATAATCATAATTATAGGCGTAACACAACACGGTCGTTAAAAACCAGCCATCTAATAATATGTTAACGAAAAACTAATGAACTTTTATTAATTGTACTTAATTTTTTTACTATTCACAGGCGGTCAAAGGCCAGCTTCTAATAATCCATAAATAACTAGATATATTGAGTTGGCCCGTTATTTTAAAACGGTAGAGCAATACTTAGTATAAAATATGTTATAACTTACAAAATGATTAATTTTAAATTACTTAAAAGATTTAGTTTTAATGAAATAAATCAAGATAAGCCTTTAAATTATTTTCTTGTACTCGTACAAAATTGAAATTTATGTATATTTGATATTTAAAATTAAAAAAAAAGATGTTACAAATATATACATAATTCGAACGTTATAAAAATAATATTTATCATAAATGACACTTATTAAAACAGTCTGTTACTGTCCTGTAATGTTTATGTATGACAATGAACTATGTTTTTGAAGTATTTTAAGTGACATTATTTAGTACAAATAATTTTTTGGTTAAGAAAAAAATATTAAAATGCAAATAATTCTGACAGTACAACACAACAGTAACGGAGATCTTAATGTGTTAACAGCTATCTACTAATTATCTTTTTACCAAAAATAAGATTTATTAATTTTGTTTACACATTAATAAAAACAATTACAATACGAAAAACAATTACATAGCTCTTTCCATACAGGTCCTAGGTATTTTATTTACCAAAGAGGTGCTTACATATGGGCCATTCAATGGTAAGTCGTCAACACTGCGCCTGCGCAAAGTCAAACATAGGTGCCGTAAAATATTTAACCATTTCTGCCACACACTTTAAATGAGATGTTATGCCCTTGTGTCCTGAGTTACACTGGCCCTTAAAACTGGAACACATCAATACTAAGTATTTCTCACCGGTAGTAAATACGATGAGAGGTTGGTACCAGCCCAGACGAGTTTGCACAAAGCAATACCATCAAGTATATTTTAAAACCATCAATAAATGTAATTGATATGAATTATTATGATTACAGATATAATATTCTGAATTTAGTGATAGTGAAAAGTAAAGTGACAGTCTGTAGAAGGCTTGGAGATTATCGCGACGCGTTGCTCAAATGTGAGTTAGTGTATGACACGGTGGCAGAATTTCATCAGAGACATGCAGTTTCCCCATGTTATAAGCACAAATGAAACACGTTAAACACTTTGAACTTGCAACTCACGCATAAGAATCGCTATGTAGCGATAAGGTCGCCAAAATTGTACGCCTGTCCTATTAAGGCCAAATCTATGTTATATTTATTTTTATTTCTGTGTGGTGTACAATAAAGAATAAGTCACGAATCACGTCATCATTTCACTCACACTCTCTCACACACTCGGCTATGTTTTTTTTTTATATTGATATTTCGCAACGATTCTACTTTATTAAGTCGAGGCTCGTTAAATTCTATAAAATATTTAAAGATAAATTAAACAATGTCAAACAAAATAACTGAGACATTAACTCATACTAAATTATTCAAATGTAACATTTATATGCAAACGGATTTTTGCTTTTTTATTATATTTCGTTAAGATAAACTAGTAATTGTGTACCCAGTAAGAACATTCTATAACGGTGTTTTAATTTGAATATCGAAATAGTTTTTTTATTTTATTTTAAACCTAAATGCCACCGTTATAAACAAATTTTTAGGAGTTCGATAAATTCAAATGTAGATTTATGGTAAGTGAGTTACTTTATATTGCGGCTTAATTTGTTAATTTACACGTGCGTGTTTCAAACGTCACCTTCAGATGATTTTGCTGATTTTACACACTACAGATAACGGATAACATTTTTTGTCGAATTCATGTTGTCAAATTATCTGTTATTTTCATCGGCTGTTTTAATTCTTAATTTTAGGCTGAAAAATCAGCACCGCAGCCATGAGTTAGAAAAAAAAGTTTTTTTCTAACTGCAATTGTTTTTATCAATATGTACATAACCTGGTTGTTTTATAATTTTGTAAATTATTTTTAATAAGGTTTCATTAAGGAGTCATTGGGACTTTTCAACAAAGAATATTGACAAAATAATTGTATTAATTTTATACAAAATATACCAAACACATAGTTCAATCTCATGTGTAGATCTCAAAGTAGGTAAAAAAATAAGACATTAATATTATTGATTGGATAATTAAAAAGCCATTTTCGAAAGTTTTTAAGATAGAAGGTATATGAGCCGTAAACGCCGTTTACCGTAAAATACCTCATTAGATGATTGATCTAATGAGATATTTTACGGAAGACCGTTTCTTATCTTATGTCAAATACTTGCCGAAATAAATTTACGATTAACATTTATCTAATACAATATTTCCAGTATATATAAGCACAGATACCTAAAGTGCCGATATGGCTAGGTGGATGAAACGTCTTGACCGCGGATGGCGCGTTCTAATTTGTGCTCACTCATCTTGTGCTCGACGAAGCAGACATCGTGACGAAACTGTCATTTACATTTGTCGAATAAATTATCCGTCAAATTTCTGTGTCGTTGCTGAATAATAAGGGAAATAACCCAGTCTTCTTCTATAACGGTAAAAATGTTAGAGAAACAAACCTTGTAACAGTACAGTAAGATTTTTTATTTTTATTTATGTAGTGATAATTATAACAGTCATTGTAAGATCTCATAATAATTTTATTCGTTATTCCTCGGCCGCATACGTCGCGATATATGAAACCATGTCTTCGCAATGACTTCGTTACTTCGGGCGAAACTAAAGACACTTCGCTCCGCTGTCGGCAAGCTCACGCGCATCAAAGGGTTATATCGCGACGAGCTTCGCTTGCGTAGCCTCACTTCAATCAGACACAGAGCGTAATAAGTATGACGTATGCATAATTTCGATATAAATAACGAAATGTAATGATAGCATTTTAGATCATAGTAAACGAAGTATTCGACGTTGCATGGGCACATACCTACGCTAGAGACTGAAAGCGATTGTCCTCGGAGGAATATTATCGAAATAATATACGATTACCAGAATACGAATTATAATACTGTTTTTGCTTCTTCCTAATGCTTCTAATCTTGCTAATTCTTCCTTGAAAATTACACAATTCATTCGATCACGGTTGTGCCAGGAACGCATTATATGGAAGTATATATTTTTTTTTTAATTCTCGTAAACATTCGATTTAAATTCTGAAAAAAATCAGTTTACCCTATCTCGTCACTCTCGATCTCATATAGTTTTTAACTTTTGCCTATCACTCGTCTTTGTCTACTGTTCGGCGCGTTTTTGGGTCCTTCCGTCCCGCATCCGCAGAGCTATCACACTTCCGGTGATGTTATGTATATATAGAACAGGGAGGGACTAAATTGTACAAAAAAGTTTTATTATCTTAATCGAAAGCCCGGGCTCTGAGGATCACAAGTGATGCCTTAGAGCCATCCTCAGCCACGTACTTCCTGAGGGAAGCTGCTTTTTAGCTGCTTATTACGTGTACATGGATACGGACATGGAGACAGCATCGGACGCCTCGGTCCGGTTCGACGACGACGTCGAATCCGACTCGGGCTCCGATACGGCGAGACCCGCTGCCGACCGCCGCGGCAAGAACAAGAGGAATGGGCTCAGTCGCGCAAGGGCCGATCGCGCGCGCAGGTGACTGCTCCGCCGAGTCGGTGAATTGCGGCGTGATGCAGCGCGGACCCGGCTATATGGAGATGGTCCGCGTCACCTGCCCCCTCACGGCAGCGAAGAAGCTGGCCGCTGCCGGACACCTCCTCGTCGGGTGGAGTTCGGCAAAGGTGTCCGTCGTGGAGCTGCGCCCTATGCGCTGCTACAAGTGTATGGGCCTTGGTCATACGAGGGTGCTCTGCCCGTCGAAGGCGGAGAGAGGTAGCCTGTGCTACCGCTGTGGCTCAGACGGTCACAAATCGGCGGTGTGCACGGCCAAAATGCGCTGTGCGATCTGCGCGGAGGCCGGCAAGCCCTCCGGGCATCTGATGGGGGGCGAGAGACTGCAACCCCCCATCACGAAAGGTAAGGCGGTTCAAGGAGCCAAGGCCGCCCCGCGCGAGGAAAGCCGCCTGGCTATGGAGGAAACTCAGAAGAAACAAATATGCCAGCACACCTGAGCTTCCTACAGTCGAACGTCAACCACTCCGCCGGAGCGCAGGACCTCTTGCTGCAGTCCATGGCGGAGTGGCAGGAAGACCTGGCGTTGGCCTGCCAGCCCTCTTTCTTCCCTCCCCTACCTCACTGGCTGGGGGACTCGGACGGCACCGTGGCGGTCCTCACGAGGAGCGGAACGGGCCCCCCTCCCTCTCACTCATCGAGAGGGGCTCGGGCTACGTAGTGATGGGGTGGGGGGAGTACGTCGTCGTCGATATGTACTGTACCGATACTGGTTTCGGCGACTTAAACGCGAAGTCGCGTGCCTGCTCTCCGACCTGTCCCTTCTCAACAGGGGGCAGGTTTACACCTGCGTGCGCCAACAGGGTGGTTCCGTGGTGGACGTTTCGTTCGCCACCCTTGTCGTAGCACGCAGAGTGGTCAATTGGAGAGTGGAGGTGGAGGTGGAGACTCTATCGGATCACCGCTACATCCGATTTGAGATCTCCACCTCTTGCAGGCTGGCGGAACCCCAGACGGTGCCGACCACGCTGCCGAGGTGGTCTCTCGGCCAGGTCGATCAAGGTGCGCCAGTCGACACGGCGCACCACACCCTGAGTGAGTGTGCTGCGTGGGGGCCCCAGAGGCACACCCTCGCTATGGCACTATGGGCGGAGACCTCTCGCTGCCGAGCATCGTCAAAAAATGCTCGGTAGCAAGACCTGCTGGTCGGAGTCTGGTCATTATATCAGCAACCGAACAATAAGTGTAACCGACTTTGGAAGCCCTAAAATAAAACCTGGAAACATTATTACGATTAAAAAAACCGAAACATATAACATATAAATTTCAACGTTTCATTATAATCCGTTTAAATTACTTACAAGTGAGGAAACTATTTTTTGTGTTGTCTTACTGGAAAAACTACGAAACCAAGTAGTTTAGCTAACATGTTTCTAAAACTTATAAACAAATTCAGAGTGGAACAAAACAATATTATTTAATACGTAATTGCGCTTCGCAGTTTGACGCGCATTAAATTTAGACTACGTAAGAAACGTAGATATCATGTAAAATTAGTTTTATTGGAATAATAAATAAAAAATATTGACATTAAAATAAAAATAATAATCGGAATTATTCATATTACATATATATTAGTAAACCTTTCTTAAAAGCATTTCTGTATTTTAAATTAATTTGCATAAGCGCGAAATTAGATAACGATATATTACGTAGGTAATATATTTGCGGATGACGAATTATAAACATTCCTAATTTAAAATTGTATCCAAACTAAACATCGTTATTGAATAAATTATCTGTATTTAGAATTTATTATTTTTTAATTTTAAAACGTAAAACAAGTATGTACAAAAAGACAACATCAAAAAATATATACACGAGCAGTGTAATACTAATAATGAGGATGTTCTATTGGCCGATTATGATTGAGGCGGTTATTTTAAAGGGTCTAAAGGACCCAAGCCTAATGCGTTAGACAAGGACACATTACAAAGCACAAGTTTATATATATTTTATTCCAACCATACGAGGAAAGAGCCAAATAAACAATATTTGTCAGCAAATTCACGCGATATCATTGGTCGAGACCTTGATTAATCTATGATATTCACTATGGATTTGCGAAAAAATGTCGTTTTGAACGTCGACGAAACTGTTATGGGAATTTTGGAATTTAAATTAAAGTGGAAATAAGTTAAGTTAGTAGTGCACAATATAGCTGAGTTATCAGCAACGCGCATGAAATGCGTAAATATGGGTTTGTTTATCTTTTTTCTTACTTCCATTGGAATAGCCAATAGACGAGTAAGAAAGGCGGTTACTTTAAATTATTGTATAGATTCACAATGTCATGCTTATAGTCTTTATGGATAATAAACAAAACTGGAATGAAACCTACTTTGTTTAAAATGTCATTAAATTTTTTTTTAAATCCATTATATATCAAATTAATAAATGTCAACCAATATAATTAAACAAATTTGTCAAAAGCACGTGACAGGATACAATAAATATCTACATAGATCCAAGGTATTTAAGTTAATCAAGATTACAGATTAAAAAAAAATCAACGATACAAACTGTTACATGTTGTGGAGTTACGAAAAACCTATTAATATTCAGTTTAAATTACGAACGTTTCCGTCTATAATCCGGACTAATTACGTTTGCATAATATGTATGGAGCACGTGAGGGTGTGTCTACATCCTTTTATCCCCGGCCTATAACCGGTCGTCAATCGTAGGCGCTGTTATTTCGTTCCCGCTAGTTACGTTAGTTAGTACGGTTAGATTTATGTTTTTACCCTTTCATTACGCTCATATTACGCAACATTGTAAAAACAGATTATAATTTATTTTCATAAGATTTGATTTTAGTGATTATAGTGAAATTATTGTTAAAATATTGTTTTCTTGGATACTAAGAAACCAAAGATAATACCAATCTTAAATAAAAATAAAATTATTTTAACACACTTTTAGACGTACTCACGTTTAAATAGCACATCGAATCAAGTATATACATTTTTAAATGCTTTACCGTTTTAATTTTTTCTTCCTTAATTTGTGGTAGGTTTTGATATTACTTGCCAAATTATTTTATTACTCGATACACGATATTAAAATAGCGTAGAGTTTAAAATTGTTTATTTTCAGGTAGGCGTAATATATAAATATAAATTTAATTGTAACTGTATTGACACACAACTTTGTAATTTAATTGGCAGTGTAAGGATTCACATCGTATTGCACTCTTGAAATGTTGACAACCGACTTAGGGTGACACGCCATTTTGATTCGTGTATCCTATGAATTTTATAACTATCATAGTTAATGTCGCATATCATATTCTGGGATCTTACGCTCTTGTTCTGCGATGAGCTTCGAGTTTCTTCTAACGAAATATACATTTCTAAGATTCTAGTTCTTTAAATGACGATCCATAAGTGTTTAGTGCTTAAGTGTAAACGTGTAGTTTATTTTATTATTAGTGTGTTGCCATAAAAATGTAAGGACCGTTAATTTTCTAGACAGATTGTAAACTGTCGAAAATTGTGAAATTTTATTGGTTTTAATACTACGGGCCAATTCGAGTTCAATTATGTTTATAATTGCACTAACCTGACCAGATCTTAAAGATCATAAAATATCGAAATGTTAAGCGTTTTATTTAAAAAGTGTTTTTAAATACGTCCTTTTCCATAAATATCATCTCATCTCATTATAATTTTTAAACTTATCACATGTAATTTTTTTTATAAGTTTCTATTAAAGAGTTTCGTATTATTACACAATATTTTATGTAAAATCGAAATCTGGAAAGGTTATTTTATGTGAATTATTATCATTATAATTTTGCAAAGTATGGTAACGTCACCGTTTCACAAATGAACGTTTAAAATCGATATGCTAAATAAAAACTTTCGAATGACATCTTAAAATATAACTCTTGAATATGTAACAAAATAAGACATGATTTACATATTATACTTAATGTTAAAATTGACACATTTATTGATAAACGTGTTAACCGAACAAATTAAAAATGACCGAATGAATACTTACAGCCTTACTTATGTTCTATAAAGGGCGCCATATTGAATTCAGTGTGACGTCACATAGTCTAAAACCAGCGGTCGCGCTTCTAAAGAACTTCATTTGTCTAATCATGATAAGTAGCTTAGAAGATTGCGAGAATAATCGTATATGAATATATTATAGTATATGACATACAAAGCCGGCTGAAATCGTATATCTTCCGATGTCTGGTAAACAATTCAAGAGATTTTCCTGTTTTATTATAATAAATGGTGTACACTCACGATCCGAACCACTTTCGTAGTTTTGGTTGACACTTATACGAGTACCTATAGCGCGATTCAGAAAGTAGTCCCTGTATACAAATGAGCAAAATCATTGAATACATTTTTTCCGGTTACATATCGTATAATGGACTTTGATATTTATGTTATTCTAACTTCAGAATCAACAAACAATCGATAAAGTTATGTTTTCTTTTTTTAATTAATATAAATTTTAGTCTCGACTGACGGATATCATTCAAATCTTCTGTTAGCACAACGATAGCCTATTAAGCAAAGAATTGAAATTAAGTCTGAATAAGAGACAAAGAATGAATTAGTAGGTGTATTATTATCATTCAGATATAATCCGCGCGTGAACAGAATGGGACGTGAGCTTTATGGCACTGAGACACGCGCGGTCCGCCCGGTAGCGGTAACTTCGGCAAACTCGCGTGTATGCTCGCTAGATGATAGATCGTAGAACGAACCTATTGTTAAAAGTTGAGTTTTGCTCGTGATGTTACTGCCTTTGATTGTTTTGTTCAAGACATATATGTCTTGATAGATTATCTGGCCACTATTTTTTTCGACGCGTTCTCTTTTTCATTTCACTTTTCAGTATAAACATATAAATAAAATTAATCAGTTTATATCATTAAATATAAAGACTCGGTTCATAAGGCCGCCTTTGCGTACTTTTTAATTTACCTGTTTATTTTTGTGTAGATTATGTGCAATAAAGATTAAATAAAATAAAAAAATAAAAAAGGTTACAGTGCAACTCCAATAAAGTGACTTTTCGTATAATTCGTATATAATCTGTGGTTGATACACCTAATTACTATCCATGATAGAACATCAGATATATTAAAACGTGAAGACATCCAAAAACAACACATTTTATTTAAGTATTCCTTTAATAAGACATAAATCAAAATAAAAAAAAGTATTTAATATTTAAAAAAACATCATTTTATGACTAAGTTATTAATAAAGATACGATTTAAAAAAAAGAAAACAAACCATCGTGTTGCCGCAGGCTTTAATAACGGATTATATTTAGTTAATAAAATTAAACTATCTTTAAGTAATTTATCGCTACATCTATTCAAATATTAAATATAAATATATATATATTCAATCTGTATTAATGTCAGTATTAATAAGCCTACACAATTCTTCTTATTATTGCAGCTATTAGATTTTAAGACACCTTTTACTATAATTGTATAAGAGAAACCGAATTAAAATACTTAAGATTTTAAATTCACATGGTTATTTTTATTACTATAAGTATTTGAAACGGGATATTTACGAGTCTCGTGAACAAGACATTCGTAGATAATGATCTCCACCAAATAAAAATAAAAAACATGGTAAATATACCGTTTCAAATACTCATAGTAATAAAAATAATATATATATATACTTATAGTAAAATACTTAATTTGACTGAATTAATATATTTGTGGTTTGTTGGCTGACATATTGCTAGCACTGACGGGAAAGGAAGCCTTCGTCCAGTAGTGGATCTCACTGTCACCCTCAAGTATCCCAACGATGTCTAGTCTACCCGCATCCAGCGGCTTCCCAAGAAGATCATAATATCAGTTACTTTTCTTTTACATAAACTTCGGGACAGAGGTCCAACTCTAATTTAATTCTGATGGCTCAATATCTGATGTGTATTATTCGCATGATATTGAAGCACGCATGCTCGTCTCACGAATGCATGTGAGGAAATGAAAATTTTGTCACGTTTGAAATTACTATGCCCTATGGCGAAACGTGATACTGTAATTTACGCAAAATTAGTTTCTCTTAATACAAAATTTTATTTAATGTACCGTGACATACTCGACCTTTTTATATTAACAAAATAGGTAATAGAAGAATTTAGTTTAAACTAAAACAAAGTTTATTTTGTATATAAATTGGAGTTAATTTTACGTTGTATAACTTTACGTTTTATATAAATATATTGTTGTATTATTAATAAAAAAATAAATAAAATTGTACATTTTCAAATCAATTTTTAAAGTAAACGAATACGAAAGTTGTTATGGAGAACTGTAACTAACTATCCAATTTAATTTAACACTTCATGTTATTTTGCCTACTCATTTTAACTCATAATGAACAATCGTGAATGACAAAACCACCAAGTACAATTTTGAAAAAAAAAAGTAAAAAAAATCCCACTTATGGGTAACATTAAATTCTTTGATCTTATTCGAAGTCCTTTCTCCGAAGTGCTTTGCTGAATTTAAATATAAAATAATTTATTAATATGTACAGATATTTTTAGGTATGTGTGTGTCACATACCCGGTTTCACATTTCGCTAAAACAAACACTTCGGCTAAAAATATTATAAACAAAAATAATATTAATAAGTCAAACAACAACATTAATGTATACTACGTATTAAGCGCTAAGGATATTATTTACTAGATGAAAAAAAAAACTATTAATTATTAGACAACGACGAATATTCTGACAGCCAATATATAATCTGTGCGTGTGCATATCATAAATCTAACGAAGTCGTGTCTTTCTACAAAACTTTAATGTGCGCGCATTATATTATTGATATAGGATCTAAAAATCCATTTTTTAAATTATTTTTCGAAGTTATACTTCTTTAGGGGCTTTAGGAAAATATGACGAGAATGATTTAATTGTGATACGCGCGCACGTCACGGCAACTACACGATGAAGTTGCTAGCTTTATCCTTATTTACAATGTTTATTTTATAATTTGTTAATGTTTAAATGTATGAGTGTAATTGTAGTGAAAAATGAAGGAATAATAATTGTTATTATTTTATTTTGCATGCAAATAATAACAATTTTTTTGTTACGTCGAAGAAGTAAAACTTCTGACGTATATTTTTTTTTATTAATCTTACTCTATATATTTAATAATAGCATAAACATAAATGTATGAATTTATGATTAAACTAGTAATGGTTTTTTATGTTCGAAGATAACATATTGTTAGAAGAATTTACCCTACACAATTACAGGAATCTCCATCTCAATGTTCCAATCAGACAAAAGAGGATAGAATTTATTTTAAAATCTATGAGAGGAAATATGATATGATGGAAGGGGGAAAACTTACTTGTTATAATTTGTATTTAATAGTATATTTGTCTTTTAGCGCTCGCACTGTAGTGTAACTGTGTAGTAAAATGCTTGCCGTTACTACAGAAACAGTACCAGTACAGTACATACTAATTTCAATCGCATTATAATTAAATAAAATAAAACGAAGGCAATCCTAAAATTTATATTCTTTTTAAATATTATCGGATGTCCGTCTATACCACAGGTCACAACTTGCATATTTAGATATTTCGACACCATCTTTTTTCTTATTACTCTAGGTCTAGTGATGCAAATGCTAATTAAAAAGCCATAACACCGCTTCCAGCGGAGCTTTTTTTTTTAAATTAAAGCGCAATTTAATTCTGGCCATACACACATATAAAAACAGATATCCTGCTAAAATCACACAATCGAACTGTAGTGACCTCCAATGGTGAACATTTGTCATTTATAATTTAAAAAATGGAACCCATTGCAATAACTTTGAAATGGGAATTTGAAAATATATAATATTTGATTTTAATAATGAGTTGTACGAAATGAATGCGGAATCGTGGGTGTTGCCTGTTAATAAAATACAAAGTATAAATGTCGACGCAAAATATAAAATGCAGAATCTTGATCACTGACTTCAAACTCAGCTAAAATAGCAGTATATATTTATTTTATTTCAATAGCGCCACATTACTAATAGCACAATTCCAATTTTCTTTTTAAAAGACGTTATTTACTGATCGTTGACATTTGGCAAATATTATCGTCATCAGATAGGTATATAAATATTCTAAATTAGCATATTATAAAAGTAGTTAATCTGTACCTAAAATCCCTAGATGAAAATATTTAAGCATTTAGTGTTGTTAAAAATATCAAGATTGATGCCATAAAGATATTAAATCTAATTTTAGAGACTGAAGTTGATTTGACGTAATATGACGTAAAATGACGAAATAAGAAATTGCCATGTATAAAATTAATTCTGTGGTATTTGTTATATTCAATTGAGTTGTATGTTATTTACGAAGTAGATATTATTAATTTACAGCTTATCGACGAATAATATTCTTTTCATTTTCATATTTATAAGCATAATGCTTGTTTATTTTTTGTTTAAATGAAAGTGAGAAAGTGCTGAACATCCTGTTCGAATAATGTACCTAAATGTCTGGTATTACTCAGACGGGTTTACACAAAGCAAATTAAGTAAATCTCAATGAAGGACGGAAATAAACTCGAGACCTATGTTAAACAATATGTCCACCGAACAACCTCCTTTTAATCTTAAATCATGAAAACATAATAATTATTGCGAACATATTTTTAATCAAGTATACTTCACTTACACGGAAAATAACCTCAACAAAGAACTATTAATAAGAAAACTGTATTATTACCGTGATAGAATACCTAAGTTTATTGTGCAAAACAACGCAGCCTTTTCTCAGGAGTCGCGGTTAGATAATCACAATAACAAGCCGATATTATCTATAGAAAAGATTTCTAAAATTTACTTTAATCACGCGAAGTTAATTAATAAATTATAGAAAATTTGACCGCTTTTAAGCCGTTTTAAAAAAAAATGGATACTCTGGTGACACTATTTATAAGAAACTAATGTTATGTTTTTATTATTTCACTGTAATTGATTCACAAATGAAAAGGTACGATAAATATTAAATATATTATGTTACAGATTTATAGGTATAATATTTTTGTTTATCGTTTGATAAAGTCTATTTTACATTTTGGAATATTAATTGTTTCTTTATTTAATTTAGTATACTTATTTTTTAAATTGGCACGAGACAGGTAACACACAATAAATTTATAACAAACAATATATATTAACATTGCGAAAGATATGAATATAAATAAAAAATATTACTGTACAAAACACGTCTACGTGGAATGGTGACAAAAATGCTAGGAGGATTAATATCCTTTTAATTGCAAAATCAGCCCTCCTGTCACCAGTCGACGCAATAAGAACCATCATACTATGTTCCCGAAATGTAATTAACTATTTAATTACTCCAAAGTAAATCTGTTCATGCGGCAATAGGCACAAAGATAATATTAGTAAAAAACTTAACATAAACATATAAACATAGAAAGTTGAAACTTTAGTAGAAATTAATTAAATAATAGGTATTATGTTATATCACTACAATAATTTCACTTTTAAACATGTTATTTTCATAGTTCACGTCATTTAATATTATTTATTATATTTTTGTAGTCAATACAAGATATCTATATTGTTCAACATATCATGACCGATTTCGACCACGTCGGTAAATCGGATAGGAAAACGAGCTTCGAACATACTATAGCGCACGAGTTTGTGCAGAAACACAAGCGTATTCCTAGTTCCTCCTATAATCAGATGGAACGGCAATCCATCACCGGAAATAGTTCAGGAACAGGAAAAGCTTTCGGGGCAACGGAAGTTTAAATACTGACATCTTCCTAATCACTTGCCCAATCCGTGGTTAGAACTAAAGACCCTGGGAACTGCACCAATTTAGAGACCAGCACTTCCAAATTTCTTAACGCTATTGTGTTCATCATCATCTCGAAACCCAGAACCAACATGTTTCGAATATATGTGATATTTTACACATTTTTTTAATTTGTATTTCTCCCAGCTGCTCTTTTTCTTTATAATATATCGATCGATGTTCTATTTATATCGAAATTTAAGGTTATCTAATCTAAATAGTGTCACAATTCACCCAAGCTTCCGTCTAGTTTATTTTATTAAATATGTTGAAGTACTAGTATATTCAATCTCTTTTCCAACAAAGAGTTATAAATCAACAATAAACCAATCCACAGTCGTCGCTCCACCACAGTTTGTCCGTCTGTCACGACTGGCCACAATATTAATTTTAAGTTGTTCTTTAAATCTGAGCATTTTATGGATGTTTTTATGTAGCCCAATCAATTTGTATTTGATTAACTGTACTGATCTATTATGGGGATAAATCCGAATTTGTTTTGATGGTTATCACCCATAGACAATGGCGTTATAAGCAATATTAACCACACCTAACTTTCTTAAGGTACCAATCTAAGGAATTAAGATGTTATTTCCCTACCACCAAGTAAAACATTATACAACAATAGTGTCTTTCAAAAGAAGAGCCGACTGCGGTTCTTGGTAGTACCATCACGACGTAACAGCTTCGTGTAATTAGCACGATAGAGACTTGGTATGGCCATTCGAAGCCAATTTGAATAAAATTTGTGGCAAGATATATAAAACAAATTATTTTATAGTGAGTTCAAATCTGTAGAAGAAAGTCACAATTGGCGATAATTATATTGTCGGTGTCAATAATTTAAGGTGTCATATTCTTAGGCCTGTGTAAAGGGTCATAATGAATTTGAATTAATCATTTTATCGTTATAGGTACTTCACTTCTCGCTGCACTTAACGTCATAAAATGTTAAATTTTATTAATTTAAATCCTGGTAACAATAAAATGTTAATGTATTAGAAAGTACTGGGGTTCGTGTTATTATTTGTGTCATATCGTTGAATTTTAGTTTCACTAAAGTTTATATTTTCCTTTATGATATTTGTGTAGAAGTTATTGCTAATTTGCAATCCTTACTCATGTTATAAATGAGAAACACCTAACATTGGAAACACGCAGGCGAAGCTGCGCGCGAAATCTATTAAATTATTATATAATAGAGAAAGTTAATTTTTCCGATTGCGACCGTCGCAAATTAAATGACATTTACTTTTATTTATAACAAAGTTGCCGCCCGCGTCTTCGCTCGCGTTTTAGGGGATGATCGTCCGGTTTTAGGTATAAAAAATTCTACGTCCTTACTTGGAATTCAAGATTGCTTCATATCATTTTCATCTAAGACGGTTGAATAATTTAGCCGTCAAAGCAGATCAGACAGACAGACTTACTTTCACATTTGTAATATACAGATGAGGATTTGTTTGTGTCGTATGCAAGCTTGGTCTCACAACGCCCACCCCCTCCCGCACCTTCAGGACCGCATAAGGAGGACGGTACCTAACCATACTTCTATAAAGAATAAAATATTTGATGATGATGATGATTTAAGATATAAAAATATACTAAATTCTAGTCATATATCTAAATAATAATGGATAGATAAATTGAAATTCCCGCTATTTTTATAGTCAATATAAATGACGCGACCAACATTAATATACAATATATTCTAACGATTCCGTGTTTCCTACTGATGTTTTTAATATAAATTCATGGAATAAATATAATAATTAATATTTATGTGTGTGAGTATTGTCTTATAAAGACAAAAAATATTGCCTGAATAACGGAATGTTTATCTGATCCCATTCCCTGTGCCATACCTATCAGAATAGACATAATTAAATTTCAGTGCTTAATAAATTTTATTGGATAAACGAATTCGTTTTTAGGATTTAGATTTTTTGTAACTATTAATAGTAAATGTTATTATATCGAACGTATTTTTTTTTAGTAATAAATATCATAGTTCATAGTTTGAAAAACTTAATGCATATCAATTTGCTATGGCTACGTGAATCAACTGTTTTTTTTTTTTTTATATCACAAAAGTAAATAATTTCAAATGTTATATGATAAGTTTTATTTGCGATTTCTCGTATTGATATAATATTGATCTCAGTTGGTCTACTAGGAGTTTATGAACCTAATAAGAAACACGATTGAATTACGGTAAGATTAAAAAATATATAAAATATACCTATTCTTTTGCTGACCGTATAATTATTTTAAAATCATGATGATGACAATAGATCATCTATCTGATCCTTTGCAATGTCATCCGACTATAAGAATGAGGAAGCAAAGAGTACACTTGTCTTTGTATATTGTTGCTCTTGCAAAGCTCTCTGGGTAGGTACCACCCACTCATCAGATATTCTACCGCCAAAAAATAGTACTTAGTATTGTTGTGTTCCGGTTTCAAAAATATGTGTGCCAGTGTACCTACAGGCACAAGGGACATAACATCTTAATTCCCAAGGTTGGTGGCGTATTGGAGATATAAGGAATAATCGATATTTCTTACAGCGCCAATGTCTATGACCTGCGGTGTGGTGTTGACCGAATTGTGCATCATAATCAACCCAGACGAACTTGTACAAAATCCTACCACCAAGTTATATTTAAAATTATTTTTTCTCCCAACTAAATTACAGTTACCATATTGTAGACGATCATGATCGATGTCCACCTGAGTGTATCAGATTTCTAAGCAACCGAGCCGTCATCCAATAAATAATTTGCACATTAATATGAATCATTTGATTTTCTATCCATATCTAATGTGATATTCCATCAACCGTTTTTATAAAATGTTTACTTAAATCGCTAAGTTGTGGAAATATACCGTTCAACTGAATCAATATTATAAAGTTAAGATTTTGAATTGATAATTTATGTAAAGTAATTGTACTGGAATGACACATAATTCCAGAAATAGTAAATTTTAATACAGCATCGTAAACATTTAAATACCACAGATATTTTTTTTATATCCCCACTTATTTTACCTATACTATTTACCTACCAAATTTATGTGTGAACTTATCAGTCAGCATAACCCGTGAGAGGTTGTCAAAAAAGTTTGTACTCTTTAGCTTACTTACATTCTGTACTTAGAACGGAGGTAATTAAAGTCGTAGTTTAAGTTATACTGTGATGGCCAGAGTGTCAGAGCATTGCCATTAAAATTTAAAAATAATAGAAGACATGGACTTTCTTATGGGACGTGCGTCACACATCAACTTTAAAAAAGTTGTTGTATAATTTGCAAATTTATTTAATACAATCGAACGTTAATGCCTTCAAACTGGCAAGCAAAATAAAATTTTGCCTTTCAAATCTAGTATTCAAATTTAAAATTTCAAAAGCTAGGTTTTCAAAAATGTTAAATAGATTTTGTTTGAAAAGCAATATGCTCTTTATTTCGAATGCAGTAAAATTTAAAATATGATTCTTATGGTGGTCTGACATATATTAAGCAATAAATTATTAAAAACATTTTAAAAAAGTTTAGGAACCGCTTTTTATTTAATTTTATTCAACATTATTAGAGATAAAACGGTATAATCTGAAAATCATCAATATATATATTTTTTATTCATCGTACAAGCAACGAAACAGTATTTAAGTAATTACATATAAATAAATAAATATTGGACAACATCACATGCATTACTCTGATCCCAATGTAAGTAGCTAAAGCACTTGTGTTATGGAAAATCAGAAGTAACGACGGTACCACAAACACCCAGACCCAGGACAATATAGTAAAATAATGAACTTTTTCTACATCGTCTCGGCCGGGAATCGAACCCGGGACCTCGGCATAGCGTACCCATGAAAACTGGTGTACACACTACTCGACCACGGAGGTCGTCATATAATGCTATTTACTATAAAAATAAAATATCTGTCTTTAAAACATCTGTCTGTGTTTACGCTTAATGGTTGTTTTTGTTAACACTTTATGTGTTTCTAAAGCATAGTTTTACGTAGAACCGTGATTATCATTATCTATAAGAAATAGATCATCCAGAGATGAAGAATGTCGTATATGTTCGATTTTTAAAGTTTTACAATACAGGAGTTTGTAAATCATAAATATTGTTTACAGCAATTGTCGCAAATCCTGTAAAAAAGTAATAATTGATATAAAGTAGGTTTTACCTCTGTAACTGTTTAAACTTAACTTAGTTTTGTCTAACTTGCGTGAATATAAGTACGCCTACATTCGAGGCGAATTAATAAAAAAAAAATTATAATTTTTTTTTAAATACTTATTCGTTAAATTTGATTGACATTTTTTAAAAAGTCACATTTAATACAAATATAATAATATTTAAAAAAAAAATAGTTATATTTTACTTACATAATTTAAATATTAATTCACTGCAATGAACACACTGAAGATACACATAATTACACAGATAACATTAAAATCCAATATGGAAAGCGCGCGAATCTTGCCGCCAATTTCCACAGCCGCGTGGTTATACTTCCGCGGCCTTCGAACAAATGTAGAATACAGCCATCGCATAGGTTCGCCCTAGTCATATCGTTCCGGAATCCATAACTTTAATTACTTAGGTTGAAATGATGTGACCGGCGGACATCATTCCGAAGTTTGATTTGTAACATATTGGCTATTTAGGGCTCTTCAAATTAACATGATTGGAATGTATATAATAATAACCAATCAGATCTTTGAAATTTCATGTTGTCAATGAAATTACTTTATTATAAGGAAAGGCAGTTTTGATAAAAAATAAAATTATACTTTTAAAATCGAACTTCAATTTAAAAAAACAAATGAGATTTAAATAAAAGCTCAAGAATATAATCATCATTAGTTCTATATTGAAAGAAATATATTTATATTATTTAATTAATTTAAACAAATACAAGTTTTTAAATAAACAATTAAATACATTTTATGAAGTAATTATTTGTTTTTTAAAATATTCTTTAAAGAATCAATTAAAATTGTCTTTGATGCAAAGATTCGACCTTGGCAGAATCATCGACACTAAAATTCGTGAGATTTATCGTTTATTTTTTTAAACAAGTTATTTATAAATTCATGAATTTCTGAACTATTCGAGTAACGGTACCGCTTTAATGTTTAAAATACAATTTCAATATGATTAAAACTATATTTAATGACAAAATTATGTTCGTTTGAAGTAAGATCAATCTTTCAACCGGTTGTTTAATTTAGGGATTCCGTATTCATACGAAAGCTCCTGCTGAGGAATACAAAATTATAAATTGATAGGTATAAATATCTCAAATAGTTTTAACATAAGTTACCAATTATGTTATAAAGTTTAACATTTAACCTAAATAGTCTTTATATAAAAATGTGACTTCTACGACATGGACAGCGATGATATTCTCTGTTACCGTAGTCACATCGTATTTATGTATTCATAATTTTCCACGAACTTATACGTCAGATATGCAATCATATATACGACTATGTAAATTAATAACTTTTTTCAGTTACATCTATGACGATTCGATTTTAAATGCAATGTTTCAACAACAATACGTTTTTTTATTATTTTAGTAAAGCACACGAGTCACCCTTGAACTAGAACAAAGCAATGCAAAGAATTGTTATTTGGTGTAGAATAAGTACTGAGTTGGTCGTACCTACTGAGCCGGGCCTACAAAAATCCAACGACAATTTTTAATTTTTTTTTAAAGAAATTGTTAGACGGTCAAATATGCCACCTGATGGTCAAATATGGTAAGTGGTCACTACCATTGCTGGAATCAACAAGTAAATTATTCAATATATTTATATTTCGTCATTACATAAACAAAAAAAAATCTAGATAGAATACCCGTAAATACGAGTATAATACATATATACGTGTATAACTAGCCTAAATATAATATGTCATTGCCGCTGGTAATATTTTGTTGATTCAAGCCCCAAAACGGAAAACGAATTTTAGTCATTATTATCTATAACGTGGAATAAATCACGTACTTTCAAATTTAATTAATAACAATAATAATATGTATCATGCATCGCTACATTTAATTACAAGGTTGTAATTACCATATTATAACACTTTACAATTATTAATTACAATATTTATTTATTCATAGGTACACAAACAGAATACAATCAGAACATACATTCAAATTACGGAATTACACAATTTTGAGCTAGATTACATTCCTTAGCATGTGTACACGGCATGCTCATATCAATTATATATCAATGCAGCCTGGTAGTATTTTATATAATAATCAAAAATTAATAAATTACAGCAAACATATAAATTAAAATAAATTGAAATTATGTAACATTAATAAATAAATTATCTAAATAACATTGAATATTTATTACTATTAAACTAATTAAGCTAATAACAATACATCCATTTGAATTATGAGACTAAGATAATAAATAAAATCAAATAATTATAAAATATTACAATAATCAAAAAAAAAGAGAAAGGATTAAAATTCATAAATTCAGAAATATCTATCAATAAATTATTAAGTATTTCCAGTCGATCATTGAATCGTAGATATAATATTCCTTACAATGTTTTTAAATTTTGGGAAATTAGGATTGAATATGTCTAATATGTCACTGTGTTTTAAAAGTAAATCGTTGTAAGTACGACAAAATCTAACAATTGGATTATAATATGATGTATTATTACTGTGAACACTGAGTATGAAACTATTCAAGTGTGCACGACGAGATCTAAATTAAATATTAAAATTAATACATGATATTGAGGCAGAAGAATCTATTTTATAGTGAATAATTTTGTGTAAAATGTAGAGGTCATTACACATAATAGAATCTACAGTGTAATGTAAAATTCGATAGTTATAATTAACGAAATAATAATAAAATCAAAACAATTTTCAACGCTCCAAAAAACTTATAAAACAAAAACAAAATCAGTATTACCGCCATTTTGTTATATTATAATGATCACAGATAGAAAATGACTTATACTCTAAATTTATTATTTCATAAATCACTAAGTGTGAATTAGCATAACATTATACGATAGATCAATAAAGTAATACGATGCAGATGACTTTAATCTTCTCGCTAATCGGATAGTGGCCAAAGGCGCTCCACAAAAAATCCAATGCATATCACTATCTATCGTTTACCGTAAATGTTATTTATTATCTGTCTCTTTGTATGTGCTGCGGTTGTGTATTTTGCGACTAGTTCACGAAAATACAAATCTTTATTTTTAATCTAAAAATAAATTTAAGCCAGTTTACAAAACTAAATATTACTCGTTTGTTGCTATGTAATAGTTAACATAATATCCATATAGTTATTAATTTTAATGATAATACTATTTATTTGTTACGAGTAAGTTCACAAACAAGTCAATGAAACGAAGTTTTCTTGATATGAAGCAGTTTGTAAGTAAAACTAGCTCGTAACTTCCCGCGATGCTTGAACGCACTATATAATATGCAGTTTTTGTGCCGTTGTTTTTGCATTATTTTTTATATGAAACCCATTCAGGCACTTCCTTTTTCTTATTGCGGTAACGTAATGTATAATTTATTTAAGATGGAAACGATAATATATTTACAATTGTTAGTTGAACGAAAGGTGAACCTATAAAACATTTAGAATATTTTACGCACGGTTTGATGAACAATAATTGTATAAGCAAATAATCGTTATTGTTACTGTAGTTATTATATTTAATAGGATAAGAATTTAAAAGACATAACATACGTAAAACAAATTAATTAGTTTAAAAAATAAAATAAGGATATGTCGTCTGAAGTTCTGTCACATGTATCTATGTATATTTCGCCCGGTTTTGACACATTTACGAATTGCAATAATTACCATTAGTATGATATTCCTAGCTATTAAATGGTTGGAACCTACTCAGATGTAGTAGATCTCTACTTAAAATATACGTCATCGTAAAATTGCGAGGACCGTTAGTTTACAATAAATCTAGACAGATTTTAAGCTATCGAATTTTGAACGGTACTTTCGATTTACAATAAAAATTTGTTAGATTTGGTTAGGTTATAATTCAAGTCGTGTTTATAATTCAATTCAAAATGGCCTTATATTAAAAACAGTGTGCGATGTAAGAAATATTAAGTATCCCTTACATTGCCAATGCGCCACTCACCTTGGGAACTAAGATGCTATATCCCTTGTGTCTGTAATTACACTGGCTCACTCATAATTTAAATCCAAACAACTGCTGCTGCTGTTTCGAGGTAGATTATCTGATGAGATAATTATACCTACCCAGACGGGCTTGCTCCAAGCCCTAAGTACCATCGAGTAGACATTATAATTTATTTCATATGTATATATTCTTTTGTATGTAAACTTTGTGTGTGTATTGTCGGTGATTTAGATTGGATCCGATTGTGGCGCACCTACCAGGTTTCAGGACACGTTAAAGCTAAAAAAATGAGATAAGAAATCCGTTTGAAGTTGAGACGGGCAACTACTATCAAATATGATCATTTTAGAAACATTTATGTACAAAAATCATAGAAATCGTTGTTTCTTTTCAATGTTAATTATTTTCAACCATGATTAAATATGTAATGATATTTATTAATTTATTAAGTACTAATATATTTAATTTAAAATATCTCCCGTTTTAATACTTTTAATAAAATTAATATTGACAAATTCGCATAGTCATATATCGTTTAATCAAATCTGCTTCAAGAAACGTTTTTGATAATGACAATAAAAATAAAGTTATAAAAATTCAATTCTTATTATATAAAATTAATAGACGGCACCGTAACCAGAGATTGATTTTTAAGTGTGTGAATCATATAACATAAAAATAGATATGATTCATTCAGCGATGTATACGTATTTCAAAATAATTTGTACAAAAATTGTTTTTTTTTTTTTATTTAATTAAATGGACCAATTTACTTGGGAGCAAGCAAGTCTGGGTAGATAAGTTTGAAAAGTGAGTAAGTCAGTGTAGCTGCAGTCGCAAAGGACCAAAAATCTTAGCTCGTCCGTCTACCTATTACGTAAAAAAAGAAAAAAATATTCTGTGTGATTTATACGATTTTACTTATAAGAATTAACAAGAAAGTCTGCTGATACTATTCGTTTCAAAAATCATAATCAAAATATACTTTACCTATTCAAGTAGGCATTTTTAGAAGCACTTTTGAATCGTCATTTAAAAAATTACAGATATTAAATGGAGCTACCACCGGTTCGAAATGTAGATTCTACCGAGAAGAACCGGCAAGAAACTCAGTAGTTACTCTTTTTCAACATTTAAAAATACAGTCATGTTAGTTAAATACAATTATATATGTACATAATATATCCTGCCTGGATGTCAATAAGTATCTGTATAATCTTGTATTAAATAATATGTCTTCCTTACCAATGTATTTTTTACAAATGATTTGAATTTATGAAACGGCAAAGTTAAAAATATCTGCGAGATTTTATTATAGAAAGTAGTTATAAAAATAGTTCATAATTATAATACATAATAATATTATTATTTAAATTAATTAAAAAATAATAATAATAATAAAATATTAATCAGTATTATATAAATAAATATCTTATACGGAATGATTTTGTTTTGAAGATCACACGAAGGGAAAACCTAGAGACACAGTAACTACCGCTAAAGACATTTATAAAATCATAGACTTGATTATCATTTAAAGTATTAGAGCTTAAGCGAATTGTCAATAAAAAAGCTTTTATCATAAATATTCAGATTACCGACTTTTAACACTACACCGTTTTATATGACGACTCCTTATTGAATTAGGTCTTATCTTGGTTTTTTAATTTATTTATTACAAGAAATATAAATTGAAGTATTCAAGCTTGTCTCTTTATAACTATCATATGTCAATACTAATGAGTTAATAGCTTATAGCAAGATAGTGTCGCTTTTGATAAACGAATATGTATGTTTTTAAGGCGAAAAAGTGACATTATTTATGTAACCAATGTATTTATTACGTTAATAATAATTCTAAAGGCAACTTATACGTTACGGAAGAAATTGTGATGGGATTCGAAGATTCACGTGGTGGAATATTTACTGTATTATTTGGAAAAATATTAGAATGGTAGACTTATGGTAATTCCATAAGATGTCTTCCCTACTATAAAGTAGGGTATCTTAGGGTATTTCTTGTAGGGCTTTATGCAAGCAGGTCTGTGTAGATATCACTCATCATTTATTTAACTACAGTGCTGTAATATTGTCTCAATTCGGGTTTGAAGTTATAAAACAGCACTATGTAAATGTATATTAATTGTTACTGTTTGCGGATGCTTAGTGGAGGAATGCTTGGTGGAGTTATGTCGAGATAAATTAAAAAAAAATCTGAATTTAGATTCAGATACAATAAAAATAATATGTAAGTTACTAAATTATATCATAAGACAATGCAAACAAAAAAGGGAGACATTTTATTTCACACCTGACTTAAATAACTTCTATACTTATTTGGGCATGTATGTAACTCTTTTTTGAGGATGAGTTAACAAAAATTCTTTTTAATTTCGCACCTGCTCTATATTCTCGTATGCAAATTTTCATACTTATAGACCCATCAGCTGAAGCGGTGCTTTATTAGTTTATGTTAGTCAGTCAATTGTATTAGAAGATAAATATGGATTTTGTTTTGTAAAAACATAACGTGCAGTGTTAAAATTTAAACTGAGCTTTATATTCTAAGGGCAGTATATTAAATACTTTATAACTTTAAAACAATAAGAAGTACAAACGCAATACATACAACTAATGTTTTACAAAATTATTGGCAATATAATAATGTACGTGATGCACTGTGGTCGTTGTCAATCTTTCGCTAAGTTATAGACAATAAAACACGTAAACGCATTCGTGATTTTAAATGACTATTGTACTCATAAAAATATATCGAAAAATACAAAAATATATATAATAATTCAAAGTAATTTTAATAAAACGAGATTTTAAAGAGTTGTGATTTGTTTTTATGATTTTGGTTTAGTTTTAAATGTCAATACAATTAAAAAATATTATGTAATCGCTTAATTTATTGAGCTTATATAACCCGTACTGTGTAGATATAGATTTGTAATATTAATAATTAGTATCAAAAATAATTGCGTATTTCATCAGAGTTTCAATACTTTAGTAGTTTTTTCGTTTTTTAGGGTTTCAATGCGTTATTTTTTTTTTAATATGGCTGTTCAAAACAAACCTCATGCTCCTGAATCGTGTGAGTTACTTAGAGCTATTGAAGAGTTTTAATATTCTCACTACTAGTCCTGGATTGAATAATTGATCAGATCGACACAATTTTTGTCGTCTTAGCTAAATTTTCTTCCAATGTTTCAAATCGATACGACAATATTATAAGAAGCAGATTTTTTTACGGTAACTTAAAATGATACAAAACTATTTTATTAACTATTATATCTATTCTAAAAAATCGTATGAATGACTTTTAATCAACTCGGCGATATTTTTTCAATAAATATTTAAATGTATTTTTTTATATTGACTTTTTCATTCGTGAACTGATTTTAATAATACAGCCGTTTCCGAGATTAGCGGTAACAAACAAATAGATAAACAGGCAAAATAGACAAAAAATCTAAAAATCGTATTTATATGATCTTTTGCTTTAATAAATGGTAAGTAATATTTTTATCTCAAATATCTTCCATGTACAGATTTTGATCAGTTACTGTCAATGTCAACGTAAAATTACAAGGACCGTTATATAGTTTAGAATAAATCTACACAGATTGGCACCGCCGAAACATTTTGAACGCGGCATTCAAGTTACAATGAAACGCATAAAATTTCAATAGTTTATAATATTTAAGATCAGGTTAATGTGATTATAATTTAACTCTTTTGGCCCGTTATATTAAAAACAATATTTATTTTAGTGTACAATCTTACTAGATTTATTATAAAATAACGGTCCTTGCAATTATCTGGTAAAATAAATAACTATTCTTCTTATCCTGTTTGTTTTTATAAATGGTATTAAAGAAACCGTCAATTGATGTAGCGGTCATCGCCAATCGTAAATACAAGTTTTGTAAGAGAAATTAGTGATGCCATTAATTGCTAATGATATTTTAGTTGATATATTTCTTGTACATATTCAAAGTAGGTAACCATTCAAAGTAGATTACAAAGAAAATTATAAGAGACATGTAATTCGTTGAAATATTATGTTACTAATTAATAAAATTCATTTTGGAAATCGTATATCAAATTGTGTTTGAATTATTTAGTGATTAGAGGCAATATATTTTTAAATAATGTTATACATTTAAGAACTCTTTTCTCAAACTTGTCAAGTCATAGCTCACAAAAGACAAAAGTAACGACTGACATGTACGTATAAATACTTTTTATATTATTCAGGCATAGAGCACAATACATCTGTTAGCTCATCAAAATAGTATACCGGTTTGCGAACATATAAATGTACCGAAATTAAATCCAGTTTAGTTCAAAATACTCGAATACATAAACACGTGTAGTAATCTAATTTCTTTACGAGTTCGCTTAAATTCTCATTATCGTATAGGACGGCTTTAAGACATTTCGGGAGACAGGGATAAACTCTTGTACTTTCCAAGTACTAGAGTGTATCCTTGCCATGTTTCTTACTTCGGGTTTTCTAATAAGTTCCTGATACGAAAACCCTATAACAAATTAAGGCAATTCAGAATTATAGATTATATGCAAAGATAATATACGATACTTGCTGAACCTGCGGCTTTTTCCGCGCGAAATTTATAAAACACAAACTTTCAACTCCCGCTTTGCCGCCTTAGGGGTGGAGTTTCGTAAAATCCGTTTTTAGCGAATATCTAAACCCTATAACGAACCTACATGTTAAATTTCAAGTTTTTAGGTGTGATAGGTTCGAAGATTTCGTGATTAATCAGTGAGTGGTATTTTGCTTTTATATATATAGATTACATAATTATGTCTCAATATAAATAATCTGGAACCTCTTAAGGGAAATTTAAGCATACCTTAAAGTAGTCCAGCTTCATCACTATTTTTGTACTATTCAATTATATCTGATCTAAAATAATAATGATCTTTAGAAGTGCATTAAGATTACGTCGATCAGCCGTCGTCATCAAGGCTAAGCAAATCTATGCAAAAAGTACGTCTGGTTTGAGTAGGTATCTGTGTCGATTATATCCCTTAGAAAGTTCTGATGTACATAATATGGACAGATTATAGGTTAATATAATTATTATTGATGATAGATGAACATATTACATATTATTGACATATTTTATAAAAATAATTAAAATGTGATCACGACGAAAATTACATTTCGTAATTTTTTTGATTGATTGAATCTTCATTGATTAATCGCCTTCTTCTTTATAAAAATAAATCTTTGTTTAAATATACGAAGTTTTTCTTTTTTAAATAAGTTTATGCTTGTTTTTTATATAAACCCTAATTCTACCCATGCGAAGCTGAGTGTCTAGTTAAGAATAAAATTACCTAAATAATACGGTTAATGTAGACTACATAAAGAATATAAGTAGGAATTTAAAATCTAATCTTATATCCAGTAGTTTAGTTTTTAATATATTATGTTTCCATCGATTTCATCTCAGTTGTCTTCAAAGTCTATAAAAAATATTTATTTACATAATAATTATTAATAATACACAAATAAAAATAAAAAAATTGCTACTGTACAAATCGTGATCGCGTGGAATTGTGGCAAACGTGCTAGCGACACTTCCCCATTGAATTGCAATTCCTATCGCCCGGGCAAGAGAGGCCTTCTCTCAAAACCAAAAATGTATTGATAGTTTTTATTTAAATTCATGCAAGCACGTAAGATAGGCGTATAAAATTAGTGAAACTTCATCCTCTTAAAATGATAAGTACAGTATTTACGAATTACACAGTCGAGAAAGCGATATGTCCATGCGAGCGAGGCCGCAGGCTCTCACTACTTGGTAATATACAAATGAAGAAGGTATTAATTTATAAATTCCGCGAAGTTTCGACTGAAACAATAAGACCATTCCAGCGAATGAATTGCGTTCACTTCCCGGACGAGTTTTTCTCACAATCCATTTCCTTGCATGTAGTTTAATGTTTCACAAAAAAGAAAACATTTATATTTGCATCAACTTAGCAGCCACGGTAGTATTTTTAATGATGGCAGCATAACATTTTGTTGATAAATTTAAATATGCCATGACGATAACGGGTTCATAGATCGGATCTGCAAAAAAATATTGGAGTTTTCTATCTAGAAATTCTCAATAGCATCCACCCACCCACGCATGTTACAAGTTTTAAGGTATCCGTTTCTATAATAAAATTCGGCAGACATTTTTAACTTTGCCGTTTCATAAATTCAAATCATTTGTAAAAAATACATTGGTAAAGAAGGCATATTATTCAATACAAGATTGTACAGATGATAAAAAAGCGTGGAGTTAATAATTGTTGACTTCTAGGCAGGATATATCATACTTATACATATATAATTGTATTTAACTAACATGACTGTGTTTTTAAATGTTGAAAAAGAGTAACTACTGAGTTTCTTGCCGGTTCTTCTCGGTAGAATCTACATTCCGAATCGGTGTTAGCTTCACTTAATATAGTTTGTTAAATGACGATTCAAAAGTGCTTGTAAAAGCCTACTTGAATAAAGTATATTTTGATTTGATTTGATTTGTATGTATGTATCTTGTGCAGGTCGCTAGACTCCGTCGAGATAGGCCACCGTGACCGCAATCGGTCTGAAAGAGATCAGCAAAATAACCATAAATACCGAAAGAGTTTTTATTGAAAGAATATTTATTAATAAACGTCATCAATCATACGAAATATTATTCACAAATGAGATAAATTTAATTAAATATATATGCATGATTTCACTCAATAAGGGCTTTATATATGAAAATGTTGATTAGAAAACCAGCACGCCTTTGATAATTATAATTTCATCTTTTTACATTGGAATTTATAATAAGTGAAAGTAAAATATATTCAAAACGGTACAACACGTCGTTTAAGGTGTTTACGCGTCAATGTTTTTATTAATTTATAAACTAGTTTCTATATACGACTTAGACTGAGCTGGACTGGCTTTTATGACTAATATAAATTAACCTTTGACCTTTGGCTTTTAAGGTATTATACTTACTTGATACTTATCGGAACATAATTAAATAAATTTTACTATGCATGTGATATTGCATTAATGTGCAGTGGTTTACAATTAAATAAAATTTACTGAACCTAAAGTCCGATCGATAGAGCTTGTATTTTCATTATTTTTCGATCTCTTATCACAATTTAACTAATTATTTTTGATTGCAACATGAATTATTGAATTTGATTATTGATTATTACATTTTTTTATTAATCAAATTGGAAATGGCTCTATGTTGATTATCATTTGCCAGCCTGCCTGTAGTTTTTAAATAAAAAAAAAACACGCGTTAGTGTACGAGTTCATTTTGTCTCCAAAAGTGTGTGCATATTTCAGCGTTCAACCGGCTTAAAACTCAATTGGAAGATTTGAACCACACAAATAGGTGACGTTACAACTTTATTTTTTAATCTGTATTTCAAGAAAAAATAAATGACATCTTCGTAGAATAAATAAAATATTTCCTATCTGTCAGGTAATCGCGCTCGTAAGACATAGAATTTTATAACAGTGACTTTTATACTACTCGTTTAAGAAAGTTGCTCTTTGGATATTTTGAGTACATCTGTGTTATGTTAACCGTTAAATAATCTAGTCTAGATTTAAAAAACGTATTCCTGTAATTTAAGAAAAGTCACCAAATAGATAAATCTTTGATTTACGAATATAAATCAAATGTAATAAAATGAGAATTATGACAATTTACATATTGAATTGTTTTATCTGTGATTAAAATAGTAGATCGAGTTTTTTAAAGTAATTAATAGTGTATTATGCACATAAAACTTATGTAAATGGAACACCAAAGGTTCCGTATGATACTCATATAAAGAAGTAACATAGGTTTGTCTATTTTATAAATTAACAATGCCTTAACACAATAATTACTTATCCCTGATAGGAATCACTTCCACACAATTTCTCGTCATTTTTATAGATATTAATGTATAATATTGTATTTACAGATAGTTGCAAGCTCGTCTAATTTGGTTGTCAATCCAAACATCACTTATACTACGGACAAAAGCCAATAACTTTAATGGACGTTTTGGCTTGAAGGGTGAGACTTTGTAATTACAGGCACAAGGGACATCTTAAATAGATGTACATATTGATTAATATTTCTTACATTATGAGTGTTTATAGGTGGAGACCATTACCATCAAGTGGGCCGTTTGGCTGTCAATCTGTTAACTGGTAAATATTCATTAATTCAACTTTGTAACATGACGATTCAAGAGTTTTATGAGCCTACTTGAATAAAGAATATTTTTATTTTCAATAATGAGAATGACAATAAGGTGAGAAAAGCTGGTCCGGTTACTTTCAAGCGAGAAGCAATAGATGATTCAATAAAAAAATATAACTCTCTGTACATATTTAAATTGTTTATTATTTAGTTTGCGAATAAGTTGATAAAAGCACTACAATATTTAAAATAATGAAATTATGAAAAAAAAAAGTATTATCTCAAATTATCCGTCACACAGAAATAGGTCTTATTAATATAAATTTCATTATAAATTTGATCAAATTCTGTAGGCAACAAATATCGTATATGCACTTTGTCATCTTAAATATTTGTGTAAGAGTGAGTTTTTTTATTGTTTTCTTTTTTTATTTACACCTTTACGTCTTAACTACTCAACCCGATCATTATGAAATTTTCTTTATACATTACGATATATTTTAAAATGTTTGAAAGAACGCATAAGGAATCGAGATGCATGAGCTGCGATAAGATCTAAAGGCTTACTTACAAATTAAAGATGTCGCAACGCATTTTACGATCATACTGTGAAGTGACTATTCTGTTACTCTTAGAAGTTTTATATTATAGAACTAGCGGCCCGGTACGTGCTTCGATACGTAAAAAGTGATATAATACAAAAATGAGTTAGAACATCGATTCATTTGGATAAACAATATTTTTGATTTTTCCATTTTGAGTGTGAATAAACAAACGGCTGGGTGTACCGACTCTGGAACAGGCAACATAAAGTTGGCCGTGTGAAAAACATGATTCTTCCAAATTCACACCACAAACGTGAAGTGTTTGCCCTTGGGCCTTGTTGATGGACATCGCAAATGATAAACGAACAGGATATTGTAATCGTTTGAACTCGAATGGCATATCAGTTTGAATCATAGGGATACGCGGTATCAAACAAACTTCACCTTTAGATTTACCAGTTAAGATCGTACCTTCGATCAAATTTGGCAATAACTTTTTCACTGTCAATCTGGTGCCATTACACAGTTTTGGTGGATTAATATTTCGCAATAATATAATTAAAGAACCAACTTTCAGATTTAAGCAGTGCGGTGGCATACCAGCCGGTTCCAATGAATTTAAAAATTCAACTGGAAAGTTCAATGCCTTATCTTGATTCATAGCACTGTCAATTGATTTATATGTCGTGAATACACCTGGCAGTTTCTCTTGAATTTGAAAATTAATACCATTGATATGAATGTTCTCTGGTGCTAAAATGGCGCGTTTCCTCAATCAATCATGATTTATATTATTCTGAAGAATATTCGGAAAAACACATTCAATCAGTTCATCTATCGATTGCACAATAGTACAAAAATTGTTCGGTATAGCGATCAATCCATTGGTCCTGTCGATTTGTATTTTGCCATCACCAATTTCTAACAATTGTTTTGAAAACTCATGGGCAGCTGGATAATTTTGTAGGTTAATACGCATATTAATGTTTAGTGTAAATTTTTGTACATATCTCCAAAGAACTGATGACTTCAAACAGGCATTTATTTCATCAGCAGGAGTTGATCGAGGAATGACAGGCAATGTTTGACGAAAATCCCCTGATAGTAATATCAAAGCGCCACCAAAAAGCTGTTGATTAACACGTAAATCTTGCATTGTCAAACACAGTTATGAAATAAAAAACAGCTCTACAACCAATTTTATTAGATAAATTGCCACAAAACCCGATTAAAAAAATACATTTATACTTATTTTAATTTAGAATTTTATAATTATTGACATAATTATAATTAAATAATACTGTTTTAAAAATAACTCCAAATACGCCGGATAGTTTCAATTAAAGAATTTATATGATTTTAAATGTATGTAAATATCAGTGCGATTGCATAATTATATTATGAAATATTCCTCATATCTTATAGCAAAATCCAAATCAAAATATTCTTAATTCAAGTAGGCTCATAAAAGCACCTTTTAATAGTCGTATTATAGTGTTTAAATGTAAAGCTACCTCTTGTTCGGAAAGTAGATTCTACCGAGTAAAATCGGCGAGAAACTCAATAGTTACTTTTTTCCACCATTTTATTTACAGAGTATATCAATAAAGTACAATTAAATTTTCATATAGACTAGAAATCAATCAATACCAAGTCGTCGCTTTTTATCTTAAATATATTCTTTTATTGAATAATATGCCGTACATCAATGTTTTTTTGTCATGATTTTTTAATTTTTTAATAGACCAAGTTAAAAATAACTACAGCTAAAGTACGTCTAACGTAAGTGTTCAGTAACCAATCATAACATTATTTACGATGGCTTCCGTGGCTTAGCAACGTCGTCAGTCCATCACCTGGACGAAATATAATTCATATTATTTTATTATTAATTATCTTTCTTTTCCTAATATAAAAATTAGTAAAAAAAATTAAATTGTCAAATTGTCTTTGATTATTATATAATATTATATTTGATAGTTCGTCAGAAGGCAAGTAGGATCAGCTAGTTTATGCTGAAGGACTTTGAAGTAATAATCAGTAATAATACAAATAGTAACTAATCAAGACCTTGACTTGAGGTCCTACTCAATAGCGATGATTATACGCTTTCAACCACAACTTTATAAATATACGAAGTAAAACGCTGATATGTTATATCAGGCTATCCATTGATAATGATTATTTTCATACGATTCTGATATATATGTTATTAAAAATGATCCATAGTATTTTAGTACCGTAGGAGCATAGCACGACTAGAAACTTATATTGTACATACCTATATAGAAATGACAGCGTGTGTTTTCGTTGCGTTAATAATAACTAGTACGGACAGGTCTTAGGAAGGTGTAACATCTTAGGCCTTGTATTTAAATATTAAAACTTTTTTATGTATATATATTATATAATTATTTCCTGTACTGTATGTGCAATCGGGAAATAGTTAACTACTAACTATATGTCTCTACGATTGACTAAGTCTTAATATCTGTTTTTTTTTAATTTAAAACGGAAAGAAAGCCTGGCAAATGGCGAGTGGTAATTGATTACCACAAGCCTACTAACCATCGCCCCTTATCACATCTTACATTGACAATGGAACAGTATCCTTCAGAACTAAGACGTTATGTCTCTCGTCTACAGTTACACTGGTACGCTCACCCTTCAAACCGGAACACAACAATACTTAGTATATCTGTTTGGTGGCAGAATACCATCATGCAGAAATATCTATTTAAACTTTGATAAAGTTTCGAAACAGTATTTTTAGGTATATCGTAAACTTGGTACGTTTTGAATCATTTTCTTTAACATTACCTACCTTGGAAAAAAATATCTTCTGGTTCGGTGCAGAGCTGTATGTTAACTAAGATGGCTTTATTCCCTAACAGCCTGTGAATGTCGGACCTAGGTCAAAGTATAAAAGCTGAGAGTTTCTCTTCACAATGCCCCCAATAGAGTCAGGTATGACGACGCTACAACGAAATTTAATACAGCATTGGTGAATAAAATTGCTACGCAAAATGTATTACGTAAGTATTTAACTTTTTTTATACTTTTCTTATCACACATAGTTTATTTTACTTAGCGATCTACAGACGCAGATGCATATAACAGAACCTCGGGATCTGCATCCGTATATATATATACATATATTATGGTATAGGTAGGCGGCCTGATTGTAAGTGGTCACCAGCTTCATTACCATTACCATTTCATCACCATATATGTTATTGTTTGTTAATATACTTTATCGTATACCACAAACATAAAATACAGAAATCTTAGGACTAAACACAAAAAAATATAAATAATAATAATACTAAAAATAATATAAACAAATATTTGTGTGGTACAACAGGCGGACTTATGGCTAAGTAGTCACCTCTTCTAGACAAACAAATCTGAGAGAGATTTTTTAAAAACATATATATTGGCAATGTAAAAAATTCTTATATCGCCAATGCGCTACCAACCTTGGGAACTAAGATTTTATATCCCTTATGTATGTGTGTGTGTGTGTGTGTGTTAATCTGACTTACTCATCAAACACAACAATACTAGCTATAGCAGATTATTGGTAAAATATCGGACTGGGTGGTACCTACTGAATTAAGCTTGCATAAAGTCCTACCACCAAGTGTACTATATTTATGTATACACTGACCGGTAGAGCATCGACGCAGCAAATATTTTTTTTCATATTCTTCCAAAAGTATTAACCGTTATACAAAATACATAAATAACGCGGTAATTTTAAGTATTTGCTTTCATCAGTTTAGATTTTATAACTAGTCACGAATTCTTAAAAACCTAGTCAAATCGTAAGATATGATAACATTGACTAGGATAATCGGTTGTGGGCGGTAAGATCGCTGGTCGTGATATTCATTGGAATATAAATAATTTTGTTTTATATTTTGGTTACCTCCGCCCATAAACATTATCACTGTAAAAACATCCTAACGAAAAAATATCAATGACTATAACCAGACACGTCATATTACGTCATTTTATTTATTAAAATGGCTTTTAAACCTTCAAATCAGCGCACTGCAACGCTGTAGGTTTATCTGGTATGTCCAGGAATTGAAGAGATAATTAATGGATGATCTTATCCAAATTATACATAGCTCTTTAAGTATGGTATTGGTATAAACTAACTTATTATAATATTTGAGATGACAATAAATCCCACTGAAACATTTTCAACGGTTCTTCTGAGCTGTGTTGTAGGTATTTCATGCCGGAATAGTTGTAGATTTGACAAACAATAACCAATGTAACGCATCTTTATTCAATAAATATTTTGAAATTTGATATGTACTCGTGATTTTACTCGGATTGATTTTTTTTTGTAAAAGAACCAATACCTTAACCTTCAGGCATCAAATTTTACTTATAAAATAATTGCCTACTATCAAAAGTACTGAGTTTAGAAAGCTGAAATTTGAAACAAAGATATATTATATAACTTAAGTATTTACTAAGATAAGGTTTTTAAAAGGGAGAAATATGAGGAATAAATTTGTATGAGTTTTACTCGTACGAAGTCGAAACGGACCGTTAGTTATATATAGTTATAATAAGTTACAGGTTTAAAATACTATTAAAATAAATAAAGAACCTACGTAATCAATTTCAAAGTGATTAATAACATCAAGTCTAATTATTTAGCATAATCACGCGTGTCTATAAGAACCTTACATAATATAATGTATACCTTTATGTAACTAATTGCTTTAATACAAGTCGAGTTTTAATTGTGTACGTTATAACTTATGTTTAGTGTACTTTAAAGATTGTTGAAAGTAATTCCTGAAGACAAACTTTATTATGATCTTTATAGGTAACTTTAACTTTGATTAACAATGATTATAAGTTCTAAATTGAATTTAAATATAAAATAAAGGTAAGGCTTTAAATTAGCAGTGATTACTTTTTATTTATCATAGTGTTGCACGCACAAAAATATTTTTGTAAAATCATAATTGTTTTTAATCCTAGTATGACATGATGATATTATTTTACGGCTAAATTAAAACTTATTTTTTTATATTAATTTTGAGAAAGATAGTACGTAATTATAATTTAAGTACTTAACTAGTACAAATTAACTTTACGTGACCCGGAGTTATATCCACGTCTCGTGTAAACAGGAAATTTTAAACTTGTTATTTTTAAATAACATTGTATGTTTACTAGTTTGTTGTATGGAAAAACGTGTGATCTAAATTCGCGCCAAATTTAACTGACATTTGAAAACACAGATTATAAAATATAACGTGCAATTCATTACACGTGACAGAAATTAGAAAATAAATTTTTAATTCTTAATCGCGCCAGAAACATTTAACTTTTTAACGTTACACGTAAAAACGCTAAACACAAATTCGATCTTGAATAATTATTCTCATCGTGCCGCAAAAAGTTTCACTTCAAAAACTAGTAATTTTAAACCACAGACTATCAAAGTTATTGATGTCATATAGCTACTAAAAATATGCCTACATAAAAAATCAATTTCTTACTAATTGCGTTAATCGCTGGCGATCGTGCGTATACTCTCACTAATTTATAAACTCGATAAAAACGGCGAGGTTATTTGCATTTTTGACTAGGCTTATTTCAATTCAACTGTTTGCTGAAGCGTGCTTATTTTTCAAAGTTATTAAGTTAAAGTGGGACGAAGTCGTGATGGACAATAATGACATTCATTATTAATTTATATTTCTGTCTACGCTTTAAAGATTTCTAAAAACAATCAGGCTTCCTCGATATATTTTTTCATTCGGGAAACAAACTATTATACTAAGCATTGTGTTTAAAGTTAAATACGAAATTAAATCAATTATTTTTTCATTAATTATAAATACAATTTAAGCACAAAATAGAAAAATAATAAACGTATTTACTTATAAAATTGTAGCTGACTTACTTTAAGATTTATTTCTCGCTTAAATCATCCCGATTAGCTGAAATTATTATTAATTAATGCAACATGCAACAGGTCGATTTCCAAATTCAAAAGTCAATAGTTTAACTTTGTTATTAAAGCATTTCCTTTGGTCAGCTCTATAATCATTTTTATTGTTTTATAAATCAAAATCCTATAATTGGTTCTCACTATTTGGTTGAGGCTTTCTCTCTTTTTGGCACTTGGCATTTATTTTACGATGCTACTCCAATGATTGTCGGTGAATAAACTTCATTCGATACATCTATCGCTTTCCTCACGATGTTTTTCTACTTCTAAGTAATGGATAAATTATAAAACAAATAAAGTCGATTAAGTGGTGCTTGCCCGGATTTGAACACCAAACGCTTAAAATGATTTTTTATTAATTCGGTAATTATAACAATCAACGGTTTGAGTCATCACATCTTACAAGTCCTACGAGTTTAAGCACAAACATGTTTTAGTCTAAGTAATCCGGTGCTCGAGTAGAACCTAAGTATAAAGATGATGAGTATTTATTCCACTTATTTCTTCAATAACATACCTGAATGACAATCCTGGGACGGAACCCGATATTCAAACAACATTCTTCGACGGCTGAATAACACCGTAACTATGAGAAAACATGTGAAGTGTTCAGCACGCAAATGAACGCTTGTTTTGAATTTGCATTTCGCAATATCCTACACTTGCTTTCGTCGTTTCGTCTAATTGTTCGTAAATTATTCCCAACTTTTATTGTTGATTCATAATTATCCGGTCAAATGGATAATGTTTTCATAATAACTTGTTTTATAACGATTCTTTCTCTTTAAACTTTTTTTTAATTATAAATAAACTGTGGTCACTGCTTATAACAATTTAAGTATTTTATGTCAGATTATTTGACCACGCTCCGCAAAATACACTAATAAATCTACTTCATGACATATAAGTTAACGACTTCATGACATAGCTTTGTACAAACCCATTTGAGTCAGTAGTTTAACATTCATCTATTTTCTATCACGAGACAGAAATACTTTGTACAAGTGTCTTTCGGTTTTAAGTGTAAGTGAGCCAGTGTAATTACATGACCTCGTGATCGTGATAGTAACGTCACGTTGTCGGTGCTTGGAATTGTGAGCATTTCTCAATGTCCCAATGTTTATGGACGACTGCTTACCTATTACGTTTATATGCTTCCTATATTTTTATTTAAATAGGTAAAATCAAACAGTTCAGTACTTTTTCGTCACTTTGTCAAACGATTATATATAAGTTTGGGACCTCTCGACGATGACCGAAATGTTCTCATTAAAATAACATTAAAAATTCTTCGAAGCATGCAAATTCATATATATTTTCCGACAGTTATTTTATCAACGCAAAATGTGACATAGAGTAGACGGATTTATGTTGGTAGCAAATTGTTTACACCACTGTTGCTCCCTAAATTCGGTTCGGTAAAACGGTTTTCGGATCACCTAGACGTAGAATAATAAATTTTTAAGCCATCTTCGGTCATTATATTTGTGGCCTCCTTAATTAATACTCAATTCTGTCAATGCAGTACACGATCTGCAACCGGATTCGCAACGGTCCTGTATATATGTATGTTTATAATTACACTGTCAGACGTCAATCAAAAATACATCGCAACTCAAAGTATTATTAAATGTTACGAAAACATTACATAAACTATAAATACACTTTAATATAACATCAATTGATAAATATATCATGATATTGAATTTAAAATAGCAAATAAATTGATTAAAATATTATTCATCTAAATTAATTCTGTAATCATGATATTCCTTAAGTAATAATGACTTTAGCCAGAGTTTCTTGCCGATTTTCACAGTCGAATTTACATTTTAAACCGATGTTACTAAATGACAATTCAAAAGTGCTTGTAAAACTCTTCTAATTGCAAAAAGTTGTGGTACGTTTTTCAAGCCCTCCTGGGTAAGTACTCCGTACTCATTAAATGTTCTACCGACAAGCAGCCATACATATTGTTATGTTCCAGTTTGAAGGGTTAGTGACCCAGTGTAACTACAGGCACAAAGCCCAAGGTTGGTGTCTCTTTGGCGATGTAAGGGGTGGTTAAAAATTCTTACGGTGCCAATGTCTATGGGCGGTGATGATTACTACGGGGACTCTTTGCCCGTCGACCTAAACATTTTATAAAAAAAAGTATATTTTGATTTTGATTCATAATATGTTGTTGCTTAAATACATTTTCATTAGAGTTCAACTAAACACCCATCAAACAACCTGTTACGAGTAAGGCCGTGAATATCTAACGTAATTGCAAAAATCTAACCATAGCTTGGTTAAAGAAAATACATAGTTAATTTTATACTGTAATTACATAATTGTAATTCATTAAAAGGTAGCAAAAAATTCATCGTCTCTGGTTACTGGTCAACCATTGTTTGAACCCCTCGAACGTAATGAATATAGGGTACCGCATTTTATTTTGAAAAACCTTTTAAAACAATTGAGTATTTTATTACGATTCTATTTAAATCCACGTCATAGTATGTAAATTCTATGAATTTGTACCAACTATCGAAATTCGACGGACAGAATAATGTTTTGTTTGGTTTAAAACATTAAGTAAAGCATTTGAATTTAATATATCTATATTGTTTTCATAATATTCATAAAATGTTATCGGTCAGATTTTAATACGAAATTAATTGACTCTTAATAGTACTAAATCTAAAAATAAAATTCATGTTACTAAAAATATCTACAAAAATAACCATACGGAAACAAACTTACAAGTACAAAACAGTTTTCATATATAAAAAAAATTTTATCCCTCCTGTATAAGCAAGTGAAGCGTGATCTTTATTTACGCTCTTATATCACGTACAGATGTTACGTTGCGATTGTTATTTACAATAAATATTACTTTGAAGACTTATTCATTTATACTAATATTGTAATGCGAAAATAAGTCTATCTGTCTGTTATAGATATATATATCCATATCCATATATATCCATATCCAGTGAACCGAATTTGATGAAATAAGCTTTTACATGAAAGGACACAGGCTTTTTTATATACCACATAATATAAAACCTACTACCCAAACTAAAAGCGGGGTGGAGCCGCGGGCGAAAACTAGTGACTAGTGTTACAAGTTACATACTTACATTAGGTACCTTGTAGGTCAAGTGGATTTCAGCCTCGGGTTTAGATAATAAAAAGTAATTGGGTATGACTGTCAAGATCAGAAGCTAAGATTGAAAGATAGCAGAACACTTCTGTGATTTGTAAGGCACATACAACCTTGCGTCTTGCGTCTAAATTATTTTCAGTCTTGTCAAATTTGCCGACCCGTCGGATTATGAGAATTCACTTGCGTACAGACATTTGGCTAATCTTTTATTAAGAATGGTCGCCGTGTTCGATATCGTTCAGGAGGACATCATAAAAATGGAGCTATTTAGACGTTTCGTGAAATATGTATTTTAGAAATAGAAATAAAAGTAATTAAAAAAAAAAAGTAATTAATTGTTAATTAATGGCGCAAATCGCATCTGATAATTGTTATATTATATTACATTATGTTACATTATAAATAAAGAGCTCTATCGCTTGTCCTGTTTAATGGCTTAATTCATGGTCACCTAATAATTTAATTAACAAAGAGCACGAAAAAAATACATAGTGTAAAACTTTTATTAAGCGTTGTATAATAAAGCGATTTGTTATCAAAATAATTATTTCGTCATGTAAATAAAAATCGCATATAAAATCAGTTCCTTAGCCTAATTTAATGTCCTTTTTTTCTAATTGCCAATAAAACACATTTTACTTATCTCATTAATAAAACATCTAACGGATGTTACTAATTATGTATATCATCATATAATGATCGTATTAGATATCAAACATGATTATTTATTCAATGGTTACAGCCGGTTCAAGATTGTTGCAAAATTTTAATTATTGCCATTTAACATAAAAAAAAACGCTGTGCTCTTCATCACTAAATGTATAAAAATTTAAAATTATAAACAGCTCCTCATAAATCATGAACGAGTGGGATCGCAAGAATGTTAGGACGATTACCACGACGAATCGCAATTCCGATTCCTTGGGTGAAAAACTTCACTCACTGTCACTTTTTATGGTAACATCTTCTAAGTTCGAGCGTCATTCATATTCTTCCTTCCGCCTTCGTGAGCGAACAGATTTATACTCCAATGCGGGTAGTCGAAACGCATGTGCCAATTTTTTTAGTAAACAATTGACACAAGCAGGTTTTATTACGACGTTTCCCTTTTATAATGCTTATGAAATCTCCGACATACGTGAAAAAGCATCCGTGTGTACAAGCGACAGCTCTGAACTAAATGAATAAAGGGCTAGGACCTAAGCTTACCGCTGACGTACTCTATATACTGTCCTCTATTTCCGCTCATAAGATATTTTATCTACAAATATTCAAAAGCGTCTTTCTATTACCGACAAATTGATTTCTCCTCGAAGGTCCAATCTTAATACAATAATTATCAAAAACTATAAAATAGAAATATAATCGTAGAAGCGGTCAAGCCTTAATCGTGAAAGTATGCCGTTTGTTTGAAATTAAACTTTTTTCGCAGAACAAGAAAATTAACTCTATTACAAGTTGTTTTCTTGCACACGCTAAATCGACTTTCTTCGACCTCTCGTAAGGATTTCTTAGACTATTTGAGTTTACTATTTTCTACGAATCACTTATAATAACTTTCATAGAAAAATGTTTTAAATATTTTTTTTCATTCCATTATCAAATAAAAAACAAAAAAGAGATGCATTGCTCAGTGTAATGTAACAGGTTCATCTCGTTATATTAAGCCAATCAAAAATAAAGTTCCTCCTCGCTTTGTAATTGGATCAGCTTTTTTTTTATTTAATACAATAATGTTGTCACTGACACGAAATAATAAGCTCAAAATTATAAAAAAACAATATTTCTGTTTAATGTTAAAATTACGTAACAACCCCATCTAATATAAATCAATGAATATCTTTTTTCACAAGTAACATGACCTAAACACTATCAATTATCTTATCTGGTCGTAAATTGTTGATACGACGATTATATCGCGTGTTCAGATGAACTCCAGCCATTGTGGGACTAGTCTTATGACTTTCCTTTTCTCTTTGTTTAACAGCGATCATTGACAGTGCTTAAAAAACATAGCTTAATTATTATTTTTTTATAATATCGGTAGGCTTACGAGCAAATGGGCCATCTGATGATTAGTGGTCACCACCACCCATAGACAATGACGCTGTAAGAAATATTAACCATTCCTTACATCACTAATGCGCCACCAACCTTGGGAATGATATTATGTCCCTAGCACCTGTAGTTCACTGGTTCACTCCTCCTTCAAACCGGAACACAATAATGAGTACTGCTGTTTGGTGGTAGAATATCTGATGAGTGGGTGAACCTACCCAGACGGGCTCGCACAAAGTCCTACCATCAAGTATTACTAATTTATATTCATAACTATATTATTTAATAAACATTTTTTATATTAATCAATAAAAAGCCCTGAAATAGAGATCGTAAGTACTTAGAAATCAATGAATCACGCATATGTAATTATTACAATTATATTTATTTAAGACCAAATTGCAACTACTGTAGGTCAAATATACTGTAATTAGTTTTAACAATTTATTACGGTTTATTAAACTCGTAATTAATAAGGTTATCAATTACAATTTAAAAAAATGCAAACTATGAATATCCTTGCTTTTTTTTATTATGCGCGGACACATCAGGACGGTTGCTAGGTATTTTCTAATAGATGTAATTAAAAAATTTACCAAATCGTTATTATTTTCACAATGCAATTAATTCATCGATAATTTTGCGAGGCGTAAAATGTAGAAACGTTTTTGTAAGGATTGTACCTAGTTCGTAATGAAATAGTAAATTATGACTTTCACTATGTTTGTGTGTTTCGTAACGTTTTACCCGGTCCAGTTAGTGCCGTCGGATGTTATGATTTACTGAGGCCAAGCTGACATTACAAACAATACTTACGTTTCTATCACACAAGCCATTTTCATCAGTATTTTTTATTCACGTTAGAGCTTCTACTTAAATTGATTTAAAATTTAGTTAATTACAGTAACATAGTAAGATAATTACAATTCTACGCGACTTTATATTGAGCGCGATTATAATAATAATTATCATTTTTAATGGGGATTTTTATATTCAGAAACGTCAATAGAATCGAGAAATAAATGAATGGGTCTAAATATTTCAACGGGAACAGAAGTTACTCAGATACGTGACTATTTGAAAGTATTTTACTATTTAAATGAGCTATTTTTTGACGTGTGAAAAAATAAAAGGTTGTAAACCACTCGACTGCATCTCGTCTTTAAACTGATATGTTTATTTTTTACGGTTTTATCACACATCAAACTAGTTAAGACAGAATAAAATTATAAAAAATGTGCAGCTTTAAAAACGCATATGTCCGGCCTTTTTGGATGCAGAATTCGATTTTTATAATTTATAGCCATACTGCGTAGGCTGACTGGTTCCGATCGGAGATTTTCCTTGTGCTCATTAATATAATTATTAATTAATAGTATTGCAGTCATATGCCAATACGACCAAGCGACTACAAGTGTAAATCAGCGACACGTGAATCTTAACTAGTGATTGGCTCAAATCATCGCAAGCCCCGCAAAATTTTCATGAGCTTAATTTGCGTTTATTATACTTCATCTCGTGTTCAGCGGTGAAGGAATTCATTGTAAGGAAATCTGAGTGCCAATTCTACAAAATTATAGCGGTGATACGATCCCAATTATATTCCGATCCAACTCTGACCAAACAGAACTGGATCGTTGCGTTTGTAGAATATGAAAACGGCTGAACGGCAACGGCTATGTGTCGATACGATTGCACAAACTATCAATTTGTTTGTAGAATTAGGATTGCATGTATTGTGTCGATTCAAAATCTAACACTTGTGTATCCAACAGTCTGTTTTATTAATATTCGGTTATAAAACTATATTACATAATGATGTATAAATTAAATTGATTTTTGACATTGTAAGTTTTAAGATATTGGCTATGCGTATAACTTTGCAATAAATATCAACATCATAGTACAGGTGGTATCAAAACGAAATGCTTGTATCGTTTCAAAACAATGTTCAAATAGATTTTCTTTTGTTTAACTTGTTGAAGGTACTCGTAGGTATTCATAAACCGCACAATGGCTAGTTAACTGTAAATAATGAAGAGAAATGAGCTATCATGAATACTTATCAATCAGTTGCTTGGTCCCTAGTTAAGTACAAGATTCCTAGATTCTTATCTAGACTACAGCGGTACTGCGCAACACGAAAAGATTGATTGAGCAACTATTTATATTCGACAGAGTTTGTAGCTATGTAAAATTGCAAATAACTCCAAAGATTCCATGTTAGTCACTTTTTAATATATATGAACTGTTTTATATACGATTTTTTTATTTAATTTACTGCTTCCTTATGATCTTATGATTTTTTATGTTGATTATTTCTTTCTATTTGATGTTTGGGAAAGTAGTATGAAAAGCTCTTGTCAGTTTGTGCGTATCGTCAAAACAAACCAAGCTCAAACACGGGCTTAACATAAGTAGTCATTGAAAAGTTCCTCACCTCATGGTTCTATCACATCAGATCGATGCTACCAAGTTATTGTCACTAGATTTATAAGAAGGTTGAAATCGACATCTTAAATCAGTTTATATACTGAATTTGTTAGTACATACAAACAAACAGTTAAACATTCAATTCCGTTCAAACTCATTTTTTCAAGGTAGAATCGTTACATTTATTTATTGATAGTCAAAATAAAAACTATGTTCGTTTCGAAAAAAAATAATTATCCCATCGATAGCGAAAGAAATACAGCAAATTAATTGTCTACTAATATATAATTTTCATTTAAGCAATTTTTTTTTATATATTCAGTTTGAATTGCGAATGCTATGTTGTTTACAATATTTACGTTTAAACCGGAGCGACTTACAATTATAGAAGAACAAGAAGTACATGCTTGTCAAACGTCAATATTCTAAATTTAAACGGATGAAATTGCGCAGAGCACCTACTTATATAATTATGTCGTTTTTTTTTAATTTTTATTTGACTAATGCTAAGGCCTTAATGGTAATAATTCTTGTATAAATAAATAACATTTGAAAAATCCGCTGCATCTGCAGTGTATGTTTTAAGTATATTAGTTTAGTAGTTTTTTCAGTTATACAACACATAACCATCTATCATTTATCGGCGTAGATAACTTTATCGTGTAGGAAATTAATAATTAAATCTGATGATCTATATATTTTTAAATTTATGAGATATGATGCATTTTCGTAGTGAGATGTTTAGAAAGTATCATCAATTTATCTCCGACCGCGGTGTCGCCGGCTGTCATTAGGCGCCAACGCTCTGATAAGCATCCAGGGCGCTGGATCGCAGGTTTGATTATTATAGTTATTTACCGAATATCGCGGTGCACCGCAGTACTAATATAGGTTTATAAAGTTGTTGAAGGTACAAATTCTTTAAAGTATCTGTTCTGAAATAACTCTATCGTTGTTTTATATGTGGAGCATGGTTTCGTTTTTGTCCATCGAGAACAATATATTATGGTAGAGATTTAGATTAATAGGATTAGATGATAACCGATCGTCTTATATCGGATAAGATGACGTCCTCCTGAGTGATTAAGACTACTAGGCCATTCTTAACGAAACTGGTCGACATATGTATTTATAGTAAGTAGGTCTTTGCGAAAGCACAGATGCACCCTCTATCGTCTCGCTCACGTTATGTGATACTGCGGCAGTCCCAGAAAGGCCCAATAACTTTTTAGTGAAGTAACTCGCCAACAAACACAGCTATTGTACTATATATTATTTCGAACAAAAATGTCGGATATACGTCCAAAGCAATTGTATTTAGTCATCATGTATATGTTTCTGCAATGGTTCAATGCTAAGGAAAAACCTTTTTTAACATGATGTGTGCCTATAGTGCATACTTGTAAGGACTCATAGTTTCAGTGATTTTCTTGTATTCTCAGTTGATTCAGTAAACCAAAATATTTTCTGATATCAAATGATCACTTAACTGAATTGGTTTAATTACGTAAGTAGCTCCATCCCTTATTTTGACGAATAATACGTACAACAATTTCATAATATTCTTAGTAAAAATTATTCGAATTTAATTTTGGTGCAATAGATTATCATGACATTTTCAAAAAAACAATATAATATGAATAAAATGAATATTTAATTTTATGTTTATTTCACTTAGAAAGTCTTTTTATGTATTGCATGAATTATAAAGATTAATCTAAATGTTTAGATAATATGTATAATTTATTAATTTATATGAAAAAATAAACAAAAATACGTACCCAAATATTGTTGTGTATCTAAGAAACACTAATTTCGTTTTTATTAATATCATTAACGGTGAAATAAAACTGATAAATAAATAGTTAATATTAGATCCAGCAATCTAAACGCAACTGTCAATTAGTAAAAACATACATATTTTTTTATATTTGGGCGCAAAGGCATAAGAACTTTCAGATAAAATGCAAAGTCCAAACGTCAAAATGAAAAAATAAATAAAACAAAATAAAAAACTCTGTTACGCTCGTTTTTCATTTCTAGGGTAGCATAACTTGCATATTTTTTAATATTTAATCAGTATGTTTTCTTCGCATGTTTAAGACACATAAATCTTTGCTTTTTAATACATCTGTGTAACATCATGCATATTTATAGGAATTTGTCATAAGTTTTAACGAAACGGAGAATATCATAGGGAACAAAAAGTTATTAGTGAATTAATTTTATCATAGTTTATTTTATCGAACTAGAAATTAAATGCAATTTTACTACTATTAGTGATTTATTATTTTTATTTTAATTGGCACACATCTGGCACTAGATTATTAAAACTAGCTTGTATTCGCTCTTTACCGGTTTCATATACTCATAAACTATCAAGTAATATTAAGAATATTAAGGTCGAAAGTAGAAGAGGTGCTTAATATTTTTAACATTAAGATGTTCGATTAATGTGCTTATACAGCAATTTACATTCAATCTTACACGGTAGCTTGATCGATACCGAGCTATCTTTGATAAAGCCGTTAGGAATTATATAAAACAAGATTTGATTGTAATAACTGTGCAACACAATGACATATGAATATTCAACTTTGATTAAAATTAAACAAATTAATAAGACGTGTTTCTTTCCAATAGCGAAAGTCAATATGTTATCTGTGATTTCTTTATTTATATAATCGCGTCCAATATAATAATATATTAGTGTAAGTTATGATGATATCGTACAAAAGTCTGGAGCTTAAACCGTCACACAGCTCCAATTCGCTTTAATACGATACAAGGAATTATTTTGGTAATATTTGTTGCAGCGATATACCTACGTACGGTAATTATCTTCAAACCTTACATGATAGATATTCAGTCTCCTTAAAAAAAAGTAAGATATATTTAATATTTTGGTTTTTCACAGAAATTAACTCATATATAATTATGTAACATACATGACAGATGTTTACATTTTCCCGAGCACGATAATGCATTTACAAGGTCGCCGGATTTGAACCCGTAATCTTCGATTCATATTATATTATTATATGTGTTTTCGCTATTCCATTTAACAATTTTAAAAGCGAATTTAAAAGTATGAGAACATGTAAGATAAGGTTTAGTTCGAAAACAATTAAATTATATATATAAATATATGTTTATCTTGTGATGAGAAATCATACTATTATATTATATTGAATAAGTCACATATAACGATTCGCCCACATTTAATTTAGTCCAGAATATTTTAACTCTGTTAAATAAAACAAAAATTGTTATGGTAAAAGATCATAAATAGACAAGTCACATCACCTATTTTACAAGAGTGACAGCCTGTTAATCTCCTGCAGCTGGGCTTATTTGGTGCTTATTCCACCAGTCCTTTCCAAATCGGATTGGTGTATACACACGTGGTAGAATTTCATTGAAATTAGACACATGCAGGGTTCCTCACGATGTTTTCATTCACCATCGAGTACCAGATGAATTATAAATAAAAATTAAGTACATGAAAATTCAGTGGTGCTTGCCTGGTTTTGAACCTGCAATCATCGGTTAAGATGCACGCGATCTAACCACTGGGCCATCTCTTTATAATATTAGTATATATACATGTGACTAAAGATATATTAAGAAGAAATGCACTAATAATCTCACTAAATAAAATACAATCTGAAATTTTGTTGAATAGTTTATTTACGATCAATTATATACGATGAGTTACGCATTACAGTCATTTCGGTATTCACTTAATTTACGGTACGCTCCATAGGCCGGAACACACAACGAACAAAATAGGTTATTAAAAACTAATTTCGATATTATAGTTTTATATTTTATCCGCGGCTTCGATAGAGTCATTATTTTTAACAGTAGATCTAATATTATCAAATAAATCCCGTAGTTAATTCTCATATTAGCCGTTTATTCTCATGAACGTAGAAGCTTATATGATGACTTCAAAAGTAATTAATCGCCGAAAGTAATCACCATCAAAATTAAAATTCGAATTATAAACCGGAAAACCGTAATCGTGTCGTGAGATATTTCCTAGGACGCGGAAAATTTTCGAATATTTTTTTGATGCGTAACATCTTTCCCCTTGCTTCCTGCAAACTGGGAGTGATTTCGTGAAAAAAGGACGGCAGTAACAGGAAGCTGATGAAGAGTGTTATTTGATTTGAGCAATGATGGCGTGCGATGCCATCCCATTTTTTTATAGTTTTTAATATTTTCACTTCTTAGATAAGACCTGATAGATTATTGTGTTTTTGTACACCATATGTATACTTAACATTTTTTTTTAATTATAAATTATGAAACGTGCTTGGTAACACTAGACAGAAATCAAATATTTCCGCCATAAATATTTCATTCCGAAACAAAAAAACAAATACGACACACACCGCGTCGAAAGAATTCTCGTTAAAAATAAAATGATCAAAACCTCTTTTTTTATCACTGATATCTGCAGCTAGTTTTATTAATCAGCTATTTTGCTCTATTCCATAAACACAATTTTTTAAATAACTAGTCGTTAAAATTTATACGAGTAGCGTAGACTATAGACAAGACGCTATCAAATACTCTTGCGGTAAAATGGAGAGGATGGTAAGTTTTATATCAGCTTAGGGATTATTATATTAAGTATTTATTTTCCTACGTAGTTCTAGGTCATTTTGTAAAGTACATACTCAGTTATCAGCAATTTTTTTTGTATTAGTATCGATATGATTTATATTACAATATGAGTATGGTCTGTATTTGGACAAATTAATAGATATAAGTATTTTTTTAGTAGGCTTAAATGAAGGTATATCCAAACAAACTTATTTGTCTTACTAGGTACTGTCTTGTCTAAAATCTGTAGTGACTCAATTTTTTAATATTGTCTCGTTAATTTTGCAAAAGACCGGTCTGATTTAAATATGTAAAGTCGAGTGGTATCATCACGAATTTTCAACTTTCTAACTTGTAATTCGTGATCGATGCTAAACAGAAGAATCATAAGTTTTCCATTTCAAGACACGATCAACACATACACGAATCTACATATGTTTGTGTATGATTTTAATATCGTGATATTTTGATACGATAGGTAGTACTGATTACAGATATGTTTAATCATCGTAATATTTTCAGCGTTTTTTTCTTACTAAGTAAGGTAAACAAGCGGTCAGAGGCACAGCACATTTATCCATAGACCATATGACCATAGACACATACTGCCAAAAATAAATTCTTAATATATCATCTTCTTCAAAGCATCGTCAACTATGGGATCTAAAATGTTATGTCCCAGTAATTTCACTGACCCAGTCACCCTTCAAACCGGAACATCCCAATACAGCGTGTTTGACAGTAGAATAATAATTGTGGTGAGTAGTCACTCAAACAGATGACCCAACAAAAAGCTACCATCGGAATTTTTTTATATTAGACAAACGCACACACACATATGAACGTGTAATGTTATCAGGAACGATATATGAATGAAACATTTAAAAGTACTCGAGATAATTGACACCGTTTATAATCAAGCGCGTATCTAAGCACGCTTTATGCGTCACGGATAATTTACGATTTTTTTTTAAATATTTTCAACGAAATATTCATTGGTATGGACTTACGACATATTATTATTGATCATATATCAGAATTAACAAATACAGAACATAATTCTAGCAACTCTTGACGAGTGAACAATTATTTGGAAGTTCAATTTAGATAATTTAGACATTCAATGCTTATTAGAGCGAGCTTATTGCTATCAGTATAATATGTTCGTTTTGCTATTAACCATATTTTATGTTATTAATTAGTAAATTTAAATTATTAAGTTTTCTTTATTTTATAATAAAAAAAATTATCCGTGCGATTTGATTGGCTCAAACTATCGATGTCTGTTAAACACGCTTAATAAAACGTTGGTACTAATAAATATACGTAATGATTATTTTCCTGGAACTGCACGTTCCGTCCGTACATACACACAGGTACACAACATACTGATATTCTTCATATCGGTATATTTTTTTAATTTAATGCATAACACTCGTATGATTGATTATTTAACCTATGTATACCTCAATATACTTATTTTACATATTTATATTACTCACTCTTGACTGCCTCAACTGAAACCTCAAGCGAAAAGCTTTCTTTTGTACGACAATTTCTGTATATAATTATTACAAATAAATATTTGATTTCATACTGTTAAATATTCTTAAGGACATCGTTTTTACACAGATAAATAAATAAAAAATACAAACTCGAATTCAAGGTAAAAAATTTGACTATTGTATCCATTGATATTATATCCTTTAGGAAAGTAAATATTATATCAATAAATACATCGTCTTGCAAGTATTACGTGCTTATATTATAGACTACCATTATTTAGAGCTATTAATCAAAGACTGCATCATTGACTTCAGTTTTCATATAAAGATTATTATTTGTACGATGATCGATTATTTATAAATCATACACGTATATTATTACACAATAATTTGATTATAGTTCAGTCCATTTTCGTTAATAAGTATATGACGTGCAAAATTAAAATAAATAAAGGGCGACGTTAACTCACCATGTTCAATATTGTCCAATCCTTAATTTACGACATACACAAAACACATTCAAAGTATTAATTATTCGTTTGATATAATTATTTAATTTATATATTTTTATTATTATAAAAAATGTTTAAAAATGTCTGTGATCGTCATTATATTCTATCATAAACAAATATAAAAGTTGATGAAATATAAAAAAAAAACTCTGTAATTCAGCGAATATTTGCGAACGTGTGCAAACTATGATGCGCGTGCGACGTTTGAAATGGATGCGCCGATCGCATGCCCGTTGCCTACAAGTGTAAAGATTTGCGTGGCGTTACATGTTAGATAGTTAGATACTATTATGGTATTTTACGAAAGTTATTTTTTATTGGAATCTCGATCATTGTTGCGGTCGATAACGGTGTCTGCGCCATTGGACCAGCTTTGCGATTTGTTACGTGATTACGATACGCTTTGATATGACGGACAGTCAAACAAGCAAATTATATTTATTAACCGTTAAGACACGAAAGGCATTCTAAAGATTTAATACATACGAATTAATAACACAAGTTTTTTTATTTTGATTTCGTTGCAAGCTCAGTTTTCACTTTGAAAATGTCGTGATTTACACTATTGATAGAAAATAGCAAAGTTATAGTTGAATATATTGCTAATGGTATTAGTTTGTTTTATATGTTATTTTATCAGTTTCTTTCGGGTAAATATATTCAGAGTTCAGTATATACAGTCTTCAGTCGTCCAGATTTTATATTCGACCAGGGTCGAACTGGGAAGGTCTGAGACGGCCTTAGAAAATATGCACGACCTTTTTTTTCGCGAAGTGCAGTTTAACCGAGGAAAGATTCTGATGTATGTACGGTATTGACGGTATCCAGAAAAGGAGGCAGGAGACTCCATATCTAGGCCCCCCCGCAAATTTGTCGCCCGGGGCCGTCGTCCATCGGGCAACTCTCCGCAAATATTACAATATCAATACACATAGTGCATAAAATATATATATAAATAGTTAAAGATTGGTAGATAATAATATAATACAAATTATTCCATATGACGGTAGATCTCATTTAGTTTAGTAAATTCACTTAATCATACTCTCATGTAGTAATTTTGATGTTAGTAGTAGAATTTAAAAATTAAGCGTATTTTATTACATATTTACGACATTATCCGCTGAAACATTCATAGTGATTTTATTTTTAATTTAACAATTCATTTGAAGGCTTACTTACGCTATGAGTACTTTTCAAACAGTTTTATAAATCTGTGTGGTTACATTTTTGACGTCAATAAGCATGCAATCTTACTAGTACATATTATAAACGCGCGACAGTTTGTGCTGATATTTGTTATTTAATCACGACAAAATGTTGAATTTAATAATTGGTACGTACCTAGAACATACGTACACTTGAGTTATCAACAAATGAGACAAATGACTTCACAAATAAATGGACAAAGGTATTAATGTTTTCTGCAAGGAGTTAGAACTTTTTATTTTATTCGATTCTCGTTCGGTTCAGTTCGGTTCTATTCTTATATTCCTTAAAAATATGAACTATAGCACGCTGTAAATAAAAGTCAGTGTCACTTTTACTATACTTACTAGTATATACTTACTAGTATATAGTAAAAAAATACTTATTAGTATAGGAAAATACAATTAAACAAGATAATTTTATAAAAATGGAATTTTATTCGTAAATGTATTAATCTTAAACTTAACAAACTAATCTGTAAGAAATATATCTTCCCGCGGTTTCTGACGATCGAATGATTTTTACCACCTGAAACAATTTTTTTGGTGTATTTGAATTCGAACTCTGTGATAATAATATTAAATGTAACTCTAAACAAAAATCAGTAAAATGCAGTTAAATAGTAATCGTGAAAGCTTGAAAGTAATTGAAGAATATCTCAAAATATTTGTCCAAATAAATAATCAAGTACAAAAAATTTTGACAGTTGCAACTCCATCTTTAATTAAAATAAATATTAACATTATTTTATTAAATTATTAAAAGAAATACTAATTATTAAAACTAATAATTTAAAATTGAAACACATATAATTTTATGATTATGTGATTAAAATAATGATAGCATATTTAAAAAACAAATCTTGTTAATTTAAAATTAAAAGGCTGCAGAGATTTGTTACCCCAGTCGTAAGTTATTTGTAAATGTAACTTTTAACTTATAATATTCTATCATAAATTTAAAACTATAATATAATAAAAAGATAATATGAAAATTATTTACTGACCTGCCCCCTCTTCAGCCCAAAATATCTAGCAACTGGGTCACCGGCCTGTATTCTCATCAACATGTTTTCCTTTAATTTACTGTAGGAAGAATTAAGGAGATATTTTGTATATAAGAAAATGACATTTATGTTAAATCATTTGTATTTGATGTATTGTTTATATTTGGGAACCTCTAAAATTTTCAGTGTTTCTCTAATATATGTATTGCATATATATGCATGTATTATACGTATAAACCTTTGTCTTGAATCACTCTTATCTATTAAAAAAAACTGCATGAAAATCCGATAGATTTAAGCATATATACTGACAGACAAACAGCAGGTAGTGACTTTTTTTATACTATGTAATGATAACAATCGAAGAAAGAATAAATAAACACTGTATTTACATAGTCCATTCGTATTTTTAATGACTCAGCTCTATATATACTCTACACTACCAACAGTTCTTGAGTTATATATCTTTATTTATAATACAATACTATTCCATTTAACTACTTAATATCTACTTTAATTTACTTCTGAAGTTCCTTTACTTTCAAAGAACAGCTTTGTCTGCATTCAATACACATTCTTTTCACAAATCTATATATGTAGAATATCATAGCTTATTCAAGCTCTCGACCAATGACATTGCATCAATTCAATGTCAAATGCTTCTTATTTGGCTTTTGCCCTCTTATGGTTCAAAATCAAAGTTTTTGAGTGACGTACAGACACAAAGCAAGATATGCTAAATTTGATCAGAAGAGTTATTATTATCATGAATAAAAATAATCTTCCTGACAGGTTTTAGCCACAACGGCCTATCTTAAACACAGAGGACATTAAGTGCAATACTTGCACTTATATGGTCTACCTTGCTTCCTAGGACCAACTTATGACACCATTCCTTTGCCTCAGTGCCGAGAGAATGACCAACGTAAATATGAATATAAAAAGGATACTATCTCGCCAGCAATTCTTGTTTCTCATCGGGTGTCAATACAATGTGTTCTGGTACTAATTCGTGTTCTGTTATATTAATCAGAAGTTCTGATTCTAAGAATTGTTCTAGAATGTATTTTGGTGCCATGTCCACTAAAGATTGTTTTGCAGAAGGTGTCATACCTGAAAATGGAAAGAACAGTTTTAATATTAGCAATGTTACAAGTGATCTTAACATAATCTTTATACATTAAAGTTTCTATATAGAAGATACATATACATATACAAATTGCTTATAGTGTAAGTAAAAACCAGCAATTTAATTTTTTTTAAATCTCTTGGCGAGTAGAAACTTTTATTTAATATGTTGTAAATCAACATTGTTCCATACCTCACGCTAATTTCTACCTTTAGGTACTAAAATTATAAATAACCTAGTTTTACAGGCTTTTTCATTATGAATCTAAATAAATATGCTACCACCACAAGTACACAACAATAAAACTTGACAATTTCAGGCAACCTTTATTACATACAACTTTTCTATCTTTAATAAAGATATATTTTTTTTTAAAATAAATAGTCTTATTCTTATATTGTTATTAATAAACCAAGCAATACCTGCTTGAACAACAACAATTGCTCTGTGAATATTTTCTTCTTGCATCCTAGTACAGTAGGTTTTGATTGTTTTAATACCAATTTTGGCTTCATCGGGGAAGAAAACAAACATCTGATCTGTTGGATCATCGTTGTGAGCAACCAACACAATTAGATCACTTCGGGATGGCCTTTTCTCACTGAAATGAGACAATAAAATTAATAGTTCACTTTTAAAAAGGTTATGTTTCAATTTAGAATGATGTGTCTGTGTAGAGTTACATTCTAAGCATAAACTTTTTTTTTATATTTAAAAAGTATTTATATTTTTTCTTATTACATTTGACAATTTTTTGACATTTTTGTCATTGCTATCAAAACAAATATATATTTTAAAATGACAAAATTAAAAGCTAAGTACATTTTTCAATAGTACTTATAAATTATTTTTGAAATTAATGTTTATATTGACTTAAACTAACCAGACAATTTTAAGTAATTTATGTTAAGATGCTTGCAATGGATGAAAAACTTAAGAAAAACATAATGAGCAGATCCCTTTCAGAAACTACAAAATTATATGTAGGTAAGCTGTATCTCCTTAAATTTATGTATTGTAATTAACTAACTAACGTAATTTCAAAATGAGTTTTTCTAACCTAGGCTTATCACCAAACTGTTCTTTAAACTGGTCTAATGTCTGATCCAACTCGTCCTGTGTCACTAGATAACCACGATCATGGCACAACTGTAAAAATGTAACATCGTACATTTAAAAAGTTTAGAAAAATATCAGTAATATACAATAACATAACCTCTTGTAACTAACCTGCATTACAGTTTTACGAATACGCCAAAGTTTATAGGTTTCCGCATCATCGTCCATTTTCAGATATATTTACTATACTTATTGAAGATTATTAGTACTTTAGAATAAAAAATTAAAATATATTTCGAAATTATAAAGCAAAAATCTTGAGATAGTTGACACTGTAACTGTAACTTAACAATATTGTCAATTTGACAGTAACGGAGCGTGGGGCTACTAAATTTCAAGTGATTACTTATTTATTTTATAATTTACCCATATCATTCTACTTAATATATCAAAATAAAATATAGCTGTCTTATTTTTTCTTGCAGTTTTTAAATTACTATAATCATAATCTATGTACTAAAATAAGTTACATTGTAGATATACATATTATCATTCATTTTATTAATCAAAGTTATAAAAAAAACAATTTTAACGAAATCCTAACAAATATTACTTTTTATACTTTAAATATTATTACTTTCAATAATCAGTTTAGTAACTTGGTATTTTTTATCTGCTGTACTGCCTAGTACCTGTGACATTTCTTTATTCTGAAAGTTTTTATTATATTTATGCGTTATTATTAGATGTAAGATAAAACATTAGATTAAATATTAATATCAACAATGGCTGGAATTAAAGGTAAATGCTTTTATTACTTGTAATTTTAACAATTTTTTTTAGAAAATGGTTCTGATTTATCCGTCCATATGACTCATTTGTTATATTTACAAACACCTTAATATAGTATTAGTCTTTAAATGTACTTACGATTACTTTTTCTTTTTCATGTTTTCGTCATGCGCTAATAACAGGGTGAGTAGAATTTTATATTTTGATTTACAAATGTAAAATCAATACAAACACTATTTTGCAATGGGCTTGTCAAAGTGGGTAGTTTATTTTAATTAAAAAAATAATTATACAATATTAAAATGAGAAATCGAGGAATAAAAATAAAGTAAAGGGAACAATATATGACAAAAAAAAAATTGCGATACAATACATTAAAAATATATAATTTTATTAAAGTAGATAAATGTGAAATAGATTTATCATGATTAAAATATACATTTCTAGTTTGGTGTCATTGGCTTTCGCCGGCTCGATTGGGATGACCTTTGTTATATTGGCTTGTGCCTTACCACAGTATAAGTAAGTATTTGTAAATTACTTTTTATATAATTATAAGAAATGCAAGATTCTGTACTAACTTATTGCAGAATGTACAAAGTACATTTTTTGTCTATTTGTATAAAACTATTAGAATGCACATCTCAGCCGTCTCTACCTCAATCTCATAGCTCAAGGATGTTTATTGAAGAAGAGCAGAGTGAGGAATGTCCAAAAAATTAGTACCATTGAGGAGCTGCTAAAAATTCAATGAGCAAATGCAGGCTGTTATTAGATGTTGTGGTTTATACCATATGACAACATTAGTGTCTTACAATGTGTTTACAGTAACAAAATAACTTAAATACAATGTGAAATTTATCAGTAATTTATAAATATATACAAAATAATTATTCCTACATAATATGGTACATTTGCATATAATGTACACTGCCAAAACTTGACATATTTACTTTCAGATTAATAATTATATATTTGTACTTTTACTTACCATTTAATTCAATAAATACATACATACATATAAATTTATAAAATTGTTAGGAAGATGCCTTCAGAAAGGAAAAAGCCCTCAAAGGCAGATTCCACTACTGTCTTTCAAATTTTTCCTTTCACTTCAAATTACACAATTAGTTTTTCTATTTGGAATGAGAAGTAAGAGTACTTCTCATTCCAAATAAAAACAAAATACTATGAATAACTACATTATTGTGATTTCATAAAGAGAATATATAGAGCATTTAAAATTACTTTTAATAATTTGATTTTGACGAAATATTTGTATTGTATAAAGAAAAGAAAATATCAAGACCAATTAAATTATGCTTGTACATTTTTTCTACCTACCCTGATTAATTTGTTGATTAAGATTTTCTCCAAAGCATTTTAGAAAAAAGTTTGTAGAAAAATTCTTCTCATAAATTTTGACTTTATATACTTAAATTTTTTGTGTAGTTAACTAGATCATTTGTGTGCAATAAGGAGTTTAACAACTAATTTAATTAAAAATTTATTAATAAATGTCATACATACATAGAATTTAACTCATTAAGTTACAGTTAAAATATATATATATGTTATTATTGCAGTATGTAGGCAGCAAATCCAAATAAGCACAAATTTGATGGTTTTTTGTTACCTCCAGGCTTCAGGCAGACAGGCTTCCGGATTATCTCTATCTATTACATATACTAGAATTTTCCAAAATAAATTTCAAGTTTCCACAAGAAGTTTATGATTACAGGCCTTGTTAGCTAGATACAAGTAAAGCGAATATTAAGCAAGTATATTTTATTTTACATTTAATTAAAATTTGAATTACAATTTACAGATATTGGTGGCCATTCTTTGTTGTTCTCTTCTATGTATTATGCCCCATCCCCACAATGATAGCAAGACGTCACACAGACAGCGCTGGTGGCACCAATTCGCCTTGTATGGAGACAGCTATTTTTATAACTATGGGCATTCTCGTGAGCTCCTTTGCTCTACCCATTGTACTTGCTCGGGCTGCAGTGGTATGTTATTTAATTTAAATTTGTATTTAGCCTGAATAAGATAAATTTTACGAGTTAGAAGTAAATACTAATTTAATCCTGGTTATTAGTCACTAGACCAACAAAGCAGAAACTATACTTTAGTAAAAAATTATGAGGGTAAAATACTTCTTAGAAATGCAAATATATATAAAATTTTAGTTGTATTTTGTATGTTTTAAAGTATGTTAAATCGCACAATTTTATGCAAGTTACTTGACCTTAATAAATCTTTTGCTTGTGATGACTTAAAATACCAGGATGTAATACAAAAAGACAGAAATTTTTGAAAAATTAAAAATAGTTGTATGAAAAACCTAATTATGTGGGATAATAAAGTATCTGCCCCTGAAAAAATTAAATGTCAGCAAACTATCTCTTTTTAAAGGGCAATAAGCAGGTTGAGCTGTAAAGATAAGATGTTTAGGGCGGAATTTGACCTTCGTTATGATAGAAAATGCTAAGAATTTTGGAAGTAAAATAATGCATTCAAAATTAATCAAAGAATTAAAAGAGATCTTAAATTATTTGGGACGACGAGAGAACAAATTGACATTTGGAAATTGAAACAGATTTATCTCTGAAACTAAGACAAAAGTTTTCCTTGGAAACATCCATCAGTTGATTACTCACATGTTAATAGTTATTGTATTAGAAAGAACTAAAGTACAAAAAACTCCAATTTTCAGATATTTTGGGGTGCATGCTATTTGACTCTGGCTGGGAATGTGATTGTATACCTGACTATCCTCGGTTTCTTCACTATCTTTGACATGGACGATTCAGATTATGCAATGTGGTGAGAGATCTAAAAGTATTGTCTTTGCCATAGACAATCAACCAGAGACAATTGTAATACAATTATTTTTTTTTGTATTATAAACAATGTTGTGGTTTATATCTATCCATGTTTATTTAAGTCTGATATACTGATACTGATATTAATAATCGAAATTTTTTGTTTATTTTTTTTTTAAAGTCAAGTATTTAGTTGACTTGTTACATTGTTTGTTGTATCTTACTAGATTAAAAATATGTTATTATCATATTTAATTGCAGGTTAGTCTACTTAATTAAGTGTATGAAAAATTGTAGGTGTATTTTTTTACATATTAGTAAAATAATCCAATATGTTTAACCCTTTATATAATACAAATAATAAACCTTAAGTATAGTAAACTAACTCATGCACTTATTTTATTTTATTTCATAATTATGTTCACTGAATGTTATAAAAAATAATATTATAAGATTAATTATTCATTCTTATGTAAATATATTGATTTTTGTAAACCTCTAATGCATGAAGTCAATATGTGGCATAGTATGTTTTTTATCTGAAATATTGAGCAAAATAATTTAAAATTAATTGTGATTAATTTTTTCATACTTATATGGTAATGATATACCTACTTACTATTCAATTTTTATACAGTGAATGTTTGATAAACTTTCAATAAAAAATTGTTACTAAAAATATTTAAAGTAAAATAATATTATCATAAGGCTTTCACAATATATAATGACATTGCTTTTGGCTGCATATGTGTATATTACAGGATTTGAAAGATGTACGGCATTGCCATAAATCTACTTAAAAAAAAAAATAATGACATATAATTGTTTTTCATTTTCACTAAACAAATGTAGAAATAATAATTGGTGTTTCTAGTAATTCTTTGTGCTGTTTCTAAAACATTTACATTCCTGTAATGTATATTGTGTAAATATAGTATTAAAATTGGGTCACAATAAAACTGTTACTACCTGCTTTTTCCTTGTTTATTTTCTTTTTAATTAATTATGTGTTTTAGAAATAGAAAAAGTCAATTACATAAATTTTACTCTCAAGTCATGTTCAGCACATCAAGTACATAATATTTGCTTAATAGCTTGATTATATCATAACTAATAATTTACTGCAATTGATTGTTTAATCTAAATATGCAAACAAATCAATTAAGATCTCTAATTACTTGAAATGGTACAATATAATACAAAAAGACTATATTGCTGAATTATTAATAAAAAAAATTGACACAGTCAACTCTAAGAATATTTTTATATGCTAAACATAATTTTTACCGAGTGTAAATAAAAAAGAGCAAAGCAAATGTTTTTTATGGAATGGATAGTATTATCAAGCATATAAATTCTTAAAAAATAACGAATGAAGAGGATAATAAAAATTTATTATACTTATATATTTGAAGATATAAGATCACAATACTGAATTTCAAAAAAAGGATTAATTATTACTTATACAGTTAGAAGAATTTTTTTTTGTATTTACTTAAAATATGTAACTCTTAATGAATATTACTACAATTAGTTTCAATGTACAAAAATATTTTCATTGTGCGAATTGGAACGTAAAATTAATCATCCGATTTCCTCGCTGACTTTCAGTATATATGTATTATCTATGTCGCTGACATATTGGATTTGTCATTCGATGTATTCCTATTATTTTCGTACGTCAAAAATATTTTGAAGATATTGCCGCACCCATTAATATAATAGTGAAATCATTAGTGCATTTAGTGAAAAATGGGTGACCATTTACCGGCATGTGTTATCGATGTGGGAACTGGCTATACCAAACTGGGGTTTGCCGGTAACAAGGAGCCCCAGTTTATCATTCCGTCAGCCATAGCGATAAAAGAAACTGCTAAAGTTGGCGACCAAAGTACTAGGCGTATGACTAAGGCAGTAGAAGATTTAGATTTCTTTATCGGTGACGAAGCTTTCGAAGCGACTGGTTATTCAGTGAAATATCCTGTACGTCATGGTCTAGTTGAAGATTGGGATTTAATGGAAAGATACATTGAACAATGTATTTTCAAATATCTGCGTGCAGAACCGGAGGATCATCACTTTTTAATTACCGAACCACCATTGAATACACCCGAGAATAGAGAATATTTAGCTGAGATAATGTTTGAGTCATTCAATGTGCCAGGGTTGTACATAGCTGTACAAGCTGTTCTTGCCCTAGCTGCGTCTTGGAAATCGCGTACTTCAGCCGGACGCACTTTTACTGGCATTGTAGTTGACAGTGGTGATGGTGTTACTCATATTGTTCCTGTAGCAGAGGGCTATGTTATTGGGTCTTGTATCAAGCATATTCCTATTGCAGGTAGGAATATAACATCATTTATTCAATCACTTCTAAGAGAACGCGAAGTAGGTATTCCTCCTGAGCAGAGTTTAGAGACTGCAAAGGCAATTAAGGAAAGATACAGTTATATCTGCCCAGATATTGCCAAGGAGTTTGCAAAATATGACTCCGATCCTGCAAAGTGGATGAAAAAGTATACAGGTATAAATGCTATAACTAAAAATCCATTTTCTGTTGATGTTGGGTATGAGAGATTCTTAGGACCTGAAATATTTTTCCATCCTGAATTTTCCAATGCTGATTTCACTGTGCCTCTGAATGAGATGGTCGATGAAGTAATTCAGAGCTGTCCAATAGACGTGCGGAGAGGATTATATGGAAATATTGTATTATCTGGAGGCTCTACAATGTTTAGAGACTTTGGAAGAAGACTCCAACGTGATATTAAACGTACTGTAGATGCCCGACTGAAATTATCTACAATGCTATCGGAAGGACGCATTACACCTAAGCCTATTGATGTCCAAGTCATATCACACAACATGCAACGGTATGCAGTTTGGTTTGGTGGTAGTATGCTGGGCTCAACACCTGAGTTCTACCAAGTGTGCCACAGTAAACAAGCATATATGGAATATGGACCGAGCATTTGCAGGCACAATCCTGTATTTGGCACCATGACATAAAATACTTAATCATTGCCAGTATTGAAATTAAATTATGTATTAATAACTATATAAATTTATTAATTTTATCTATAGATTTACATACATTTTTATAAGTGTAATCTTTAAGAAAATATAGAACTGCACCTAATTTGAAGCCAATCAAATTTTAAAATATTTTTGTCATTATTTTTATTTTACTATTAATACATAACTATGATTACATTTTTATTTGTAGCTGGACTCAGGAAATTGATAAGCATTTAATGTATTGCATTCCAGCCTTTTACCAAATATAGACTTTGAAATATAAACTGTTTCATTTATAACCAGATATTGTCGTATGTTATAATCATTACTATATTTTTTGGTAATATGATTTTAATGAAAAAATAATATTGTAACAAAAAATTTAATATCCTATGCATATGACTATGCTATAACTGTGGCAAATAATTCAAAAATATAGTGAGGGATAAATGCTAAATATAGAAATTAAAAGGTTATGTAGTTCAAAAAACAGTTATTTTTTTGTAAGCCTATCTTTATTGTATATTTACATTTGTGTATTAAAACTAAAAATATTAATTATAAATACCAAATTAAGTAGAAAATGTATGTGAAAGGAGATGGAAGTGTGTTTGTGAATAAGGGTCACAGGTCTGTTCAGCACAGCACAATGTCACATTCTGCAATTATTTGTGAGGCGACAGCGCAGTGGTGATTTGAATTTACTCATATAGCATCAATTATGAAAAGAAAATTAATGAAAAAATAATAAACAAATTGATTGTTGATGTAGTATGGTTGTATTAGTCTAGGCAATTAGTATTTTGCTTATTATATTTTGTTTTCTATTACTTTTTATTTAATTCAAAATTCCTTACAACGAAGAACAAATACTATAAAGGTAAAAAAAACTGTTTGAATACCAGAAAATGTTTTAATGCAACTCAAAAAAGGCGTACTTAGCGTGTATTCATGGTTTAATGCTTATATATTATGGCTAAAAAAATAAAAGGGTTTCAATAGTCACCACTAAAATCATGAAAGATGATAAAAACAACATGCACTTAAAAATTTATCGATATGATACATGATGCTTGTAATTTTTTTTTCGTCGACTTACGGACAGACATTCAGTCACGAGAGTGATCCTGTTAGAATTTTATCGGCTGTATAAAGCTTGAAAAACGGGTAGAGCGAACGAGAGCCGAAAGGTAGGACAACATGGGCGAAGAGTACTTATTATATTATTGATTTAATATATATTAATTTTAATATTGGACAACATCACATACATTACTCTGATCCCAATGTAAGTAGCTAAAGCACTTGTGTTATGGAAATCAGAAGTAACGACGGTACCACAAACACCCAGACCCAAGACAACATAGAAAACTATTGAACTTTATCTTCATCGATTCGGCCGGGACCTCGGAGAGGCGTACCCATGAAAACCGGTGTACACACTACTCGACCACGGAGGTCGTCGACATATATATATATATATAGTCATTAAAATATACCATGCGAAATAACTATAAAATTGACAGTGTTAAGTAGGAGTAAATAGGTACCCGGAAAGTAATTCATAATAAATACTTACTCATATTGTGCTCATTTTACATGTAGGTATTTATGAAGGTTTTTTTAAGATTTATTATAGACTTATTATAGAAGATTTATTATAGACAAAATAAAAATACATAGATGCAATGACTTCATTGGGATTGCTTTATTAATAACTAACTATATATTAAACATGGTGTAGGTAGGTAACTATGTTATGTATGTTCACGTTGTACAGAAAAAATGTCGAAAAAAATTATAATGATTAAATTTTTTACATAGAATCTTAAACTTATAAAAAAAATAATCTGAATTAATTAAAATATGACCTAGATATTAAGTTCAATTCAATTTTACTTTTTATAATCGCGGTTATAATTAGAACAAAGAGTTAAAGTAGTCTTTATTAACATGTGCCTTCAAAAGATATTAACATGCTGACTTTACGACATCAAAAGACATCTTACTCTCCCCGACATCGCTGGCAGTAAGCACAGTGTTAATGCTCTTTTTAGCCCGCTCTAATTAATGTCTGTGGTACATGAGGGAGTGCTTAGGTTTTTATGTACCATTCGTTGCGTTATTTAATCCTATAATATGCATTTTTATATAAACGAGGAATATTTATATATAAATGTTTCTGTTGCTCGCAAGTTAATATTAGTTTCGAATTATTTGGTATTTATAAATTCTAATTGTATAATAATAATAAATTGATACATTTTTATTGTCGTCGACTATTGGTCATGATCTAAACCCAAGTGTTGTATTGCTTTTGTGTAAATTTTATGAATGCATTTCGAATTAAAAAAAAACTTATATTTTAATAATATTTAAATATGATATTTCACCGTCGGTACAGCTTTGTGTTATCTCATATGTTTGGTTACCCGCTGATCATTAATTATTTTACCGCGAAATCACAACTCCGAGTATGGCTGTGTTCCAGTTTAAAGGATGAGCGAGCCAGTGTTCTTATAATTACAGGCACAAAGGACATAACATCTTGGATCCCTTGTTTGGGGGCGCATTTACGGCCATATTTGTCATGTTCAAATGTAGGTAAAAAGTCGTAATGGCGGGTGGATAAGGGTCAGCTATATTTTCTTCTTTGGCCAAGAGACCCGTTGGGTGGAAAATAAGTAATAATTTAAGGGCCATCGTTATTAAAATTAAGTTTATTATAGTCATTTGCATACATGAGATATTCTGTCTAATTTGGTACATCCTTAAGTCATATGTAATTACCTAGTAACCTAGTTTGCAGAAGGGTTCTACTGCACATTTATTCATATTTTATTTTGCGCAGTGTTAGATTAATCTGGATAAGATACTGTTACTTTATAGACGTTTCATAACATATAAATTTAAATAAATACCTTATGTATTTATATTTTACTTGAGCTTAAACTTTGTTGGTATATAAAAATAATTATTAAATTTAAAGAACATTTAAATATATCGACTTGTTAAAGGTTAGTTATTTTTTGAATAATTAAATAAAAATATATTTATCGTTGAAAGCGCAGCTATCTACGCACCTAGCTGGCGTATATATACACATAGGTATCGACATGGCAATATGGCTGCAAAACAGTTAACTGTATCGTATCGTAGGGTGTTTTTACAAAGCCGACTAATTAGTCGGCTCCCTCGGCTTACATGGCGCTCACAAAAGAGCCGATTTCCTAACTACCAGTGTCGATTCAATGCATCGTTGGTGCCAGCTTCTACGCAGGGATTTAAAAATAATTGGAGCTTTCGTATCTACGTATCGGTATTTCAATTAACATTTATTGCTGAAGATACACTTCGGAATATGGCTCACTGCGCGCGGTTAATTATTACTTAATTTTTGTAAAAGTAACAGTACATAAATGTCTTCTGGACAAACTATTCATCTTAAGAAGACTTAGTTTAACTCTCACTATGCTGTTCCCATTTTGGTTACTAATAAACATATTCTGGAATTTCATCCGACACACGGTTTAGTAGCGCTATTATCACGTGCGAGAACTTAATGAATAACAAACCTAAATTAAGCAAATGTGACTCAGTATTGCTTACCTGAATTTAAACCTACGATCAATAAAGATCAACGTAACATAACGACTGGTCGATTTTGCTTCCATTACTTATCTTTTCATTATTCTGTACGTGTAATTTATTTAAGGTTAAGATGACTGCTAAGAACACAATTCCGCAACAAACATACGTCGTCTAAAGTGTCTTATCTACGTTCCTCAGTTCCATTCGAGTATTTGCTCCCCAAGAAGTGAGAAAAGTAAATAAAACAGTCGGATTCAGTGCCACGCAAAGTTCAGAGCGAGGAAATGTGGTAATAGGAAATCTTGCCAAGTTTTCAAAGGTTAAGAACGAATGTAGTTTCCGGCTTACGAGCAACTTTATTAAGTTGAATTAAATAATGCATTTGGTATGCACTTAATTTTTTCTTCAAAAACTACTTTCAGTTTTTTTATAACGTCCAATAAAAAAAAAAATTGTAAATTATTAATAAATTCGATTATTCTTAGCCTTCTTCTAAAGTATGTTGTGAAATAAGCACACTACTTATTGTTATAATAATATTATGTTCAATGTTTTCAAATACAACGGTATCAGATTTTAAATTAACATTCGTAAATATCCTGTTTTAAATACTTGAGGTATGGTATCAGTTCTGAAGCAAGATTCCAATAAAGTGTTAACACGTTTATCAAAAATTATTGTACTTACACTTTAAACTTTCATCTTGTATTAAATCCAATGTACCCACTGCACCAGTTAGCCTCTAATCTCAAATCAAACCACTGATAACATTAATATTTAAAATGGGTAAAACGATGTTTTTATATTTGTTTTTACAAAATTTCAATACGACAAATATTGCTTGAACAACAGAAATAAAGATTTAAAACCTATTTATTTTAGTTACCAAAGTAGGTTATATATAAGTGTTTAAATCTATTAATAAGATTTTTAAGTTATAACCTTAAATTATATCGGAACACAATTTAAATGTATTTTATATTTATTGTATTTTAGGTTATCCGATTAAATATTATTTATGAAATTTACTTTTACTTAGAATGTAGAATAAAAATCGAGACTAACAAATTTAAATACTAATAATAATATTAACGCTATTTAGCGAACTGTCAAAAAACATTTCTACGATTAGTCATTGGTACGTGAGCTTAACTATACAGCGTGGATGCTTATGAATGTATCTTCCGAGCGGGTTCCGTAGTTAATTGCAAAGTGCACCATTGTTTTTGCCTTGCCCTTTGCGCTCGTACGCCGTAGGCTTCCCATCTTTATAATACATATTTTGAGATAATTTTCCACGCAGACAGTTTTTTCAAAAGAATTTGATGGGAGACCGACTTTTAAGAATGAATATCTCGTCAGCTGCGAGGTACGAAATATTGTTTTGTACAGGAAATGAAAAAGTTGAACAAGAGTATTTGAATATATTTTTCATGACTTTGACGCTTATGCATAAGTAATTAGGTTCATATCTCCTTAGGAATACATATTTTAAATAATATCTTAACGGTACGTTTGATAAATTAGTGATTAAGAACATAAACTTTATCATTTATTTATTGATTAAATTAAGACTATATTCGTTTTTGTTTTTAAGTAAAAAGCAAAGTATTTGTAAGTACCATTTATTTTATTTTATTATTGAGGTTAAATACCTCAAATTTTATGATTATATGACTCAATATGACTCATCATATTGCAATTTGCAATGGAATAATACATACAACAAAACACGCTAGTAGATTAATAAGTAACATAATAGTTTTAGGAACTAGATAAGTTTCTGTTAAATACAGACACCTATCTAGTTCCTATAAAAAAAATCTCACCAAACCTATCTTTCAAGATTAATCCGCTAACTGTTATTAAATTAATAAAAGAGAATAATAGTTTTTAGAATACTTACATAGTCATTTATTTATTGTCTATGAAAATAAGTCTATTCAGTTCGTACATTAATTTCGTCAGTGCCGCCAGACCTAGGATACAGATCATTATGCCATAAAGTCATACGAAACATCGTAATCGACTAGTATACTTTTTACATTAGCATCATAATTCACAGTAACTTAACACTAACGAAAACTTTTGTCTTAAAGAAATCGCTTGTAAGCAATAAAATCATATTATTCGTGATATTTAAAAAATATATATTTAATACTTAATATATATATCTGTGTGTGTAATGTGTTACACATTTATAATTATTTTATTCTAAAGTAGTTTGTACATGATTACATAATTCTATACATAATAAACGCGAAAGTAACTCTGTCTGTCCCTCTTTACGATTAAACTGCTGCAACGATTTAGATAAAATTTGATATATATGTAGATATTTGTACCAAAATATATGTCTACTTTTTGATTCATCCCTCGGTTTGTGTGCAATAGCTAAAACCAAATTCAGTTAGTTCTTGATAATTTTTGAAATCTTCGTATGTATAATTATAATTTGCCGTTAGATGTGTGATATGTACTTACATTAATAAAAAACTGTCATTTGCTCAACTTAAGTATAATTTTTAGCTCGACTGCTTAAAATCTTTTAATTTAATGCTGGCGAATGTTAATGGCTTAGAAAACTAAAAGTCTGCCCTTTCTCGTAAAAGGTGAGTGTTTTTAAATATTTTTAGGTTAATTGCTTAGGCTTAACCTAAAACTTTAAATTTTAGTCACATTTAATTAGAGTGTAGAAAAAAATTAATTACATTTAGTAGTATTTTATTAACTGCTGTCAGTTGTTTAATATTTTCAAACTTCTATTTTTATCAGGTATCGCATTTTATACCTATAGATACCGTTACTTCGTGACTCCATCGAATATCGACGTGACTGCACGTCACAGCCACAAAAGACTTAATAAATGTGCAATAAAACTATATGATTTTATATTAGAAATGTATAATTGTCTGCTCTCAATAATTATAATAATGTATAGTTACCAAGAGCCGAGATGGCCTAGTGGTTAGAAAGCGTACATCTTAACCGATTATTACGGGTTCAAACTCAGGCATTCATGTGGTTAATTTGTGTTTATAATTCATCTCGTGCTCAGCGGTGAAGGAAAACATCGTGAGGAAACCTGCATGTGTCTAATTTCAACGAAATTCTGCCACATGTGTATTTCACCAACCCGCATCTGAGCAGCGTGGTGAAATATGCTCCAAAACCTTCTCCTCAAAGGAAGAGGAGGCTTTAGCCCAGCAGTGGGATATTTACAGACTGTTAATGTTATGTATCAATAACGCTAATTGGGAAACCAATTGTCAGTTAAAAACCTTTTCCAGGAGTTGGTGTTTAACAGGCGCCATATAAGTTTCGCAAATTATATTTCCATATTACAGTGGAGCGCTCCAAAATCTCCCCTACACAACCCATTTTTATAAAGAGGAAACGAATGATGAGAAATGTAATTTACAAAAACATGACATAAAACCCAAATTTTATGAGCCCGGACCAGCGTGGTGGAATATGCTCCAAACCTTCTCCTCAAAGGGAGAGGAGGCCTTAGCCCAGCAATGGAAAACTTACAGACTGTTAATGTAAATGAAAAAATAGTTACCAAAATATTTTGACATTTAAGTTTCACCGAATACGTGGGACACAAGCGGTTTAACATTAAATTTATCGAAAACGTTATTAATATTCCGTTGCAATATAAATAATACTAGAATCCAATCGGGGATGGGGATTTGCGTAGGTGTAGATTGATTTTTCCGGTATATAAAGTATTACCTATGAGCTATTTCAGACACTTTTGTATCAATGTACTTGGTGGTAGGGCTTTGTGCACACCCGTCTGGGTAGGTACCACCTACTCATCAGATATTCTGCCGCCAAGCAGCAATACTTGATATTGTTGTGTTCCAGTTTGAAGGGTGCGTGAGCCAGTGTAACTATAGGCACAAGGGAAATAACATCTTAGTTCCCAAGGTTGGCGGCGCATTGGCGAAGTCAGGGATGGTTAACATTTCTAACAGCACCAATATCTATGGGCAGTGACGACCACTTAACATCTGGTGGCCCATTTGCCGGTCCACCTACCTATTACATAAAGTGCCAAATTTCGTTCAGCCGTTCTGGCGTGATTGAGTAACAAACATCATCCAAACTTTCGCATTCATAATATTGGTAAAATTTGCAGCCCTGTTGGTTGAATCCGGAATAAATACTTCAACCAGAATCACTTCATCACCATTCCATCACCAACATTGCAATACGACTGATACCCACATTATGCATTCCATTCACAAAGTATTCTAAATAAATACATAATACATATAACATAGGTATGTTTTAGTCTACCTTTGTTCTTATTTTAGCTCAGTCCAAAATACCTTTTAAAATCAATACTCTGGGTATCTGACTGGATATGGTTTCGTATGTATTGTGATAATCTAAATTCGTAACTCAACTTCAGGTTACCATTTGTATTTATTAAAAATCATGTAAGAATTGAATGTCACCTATTTTGTCAGTATTTAGCAATTCAAGATAATTAAATATTAAATGCTTTAATCCAAGATGATATAATAAGCACTGACTTCATACCGTTCTAGAAACTACTGAGTTTTATGTCGGTTCTAAAACAAATCAAATCAATTTTATTCAAGTAAACTTCACAATGAAGCATTTTTGAATCGTCAATATTAAAATACTACTACCATTTCGGAAAGCAGCCTCCAGCGAGAAGAAACGGCAAGAAACTCGCATAGTTGCTCTTTTCAAATAAACAGATTAGTGTCCTGTGATGTAACCCGAGCCTAAATCCAGGCGTTTTTTTCTAAAAAGTACTCTTTTAATGAATAATAAGATTTATTTATTAATTTAGTCTTAATAAACTTTTTAAATTTTGTATATGGTAAATTGATGACATTTCTCGGTATCTTATTATATATGCGTATACCATTGCCCAAAAACGTTCTCTGTACTGTATGCAAACGGAAAGTAGAGGTTATAAGTTTATTCTTATTTCTTGTATTAAGAGTATGTATATCAGCTTTAAAGCGTTCTAGGTCCAATTACATTCCGAACTCAAAAATATAGTCATGTTGTTTCAATATCTAAAAATATAGTCATGTTAGTTAAACACAATTATGTATATATGTAATATATCCTGCCTGGAAGTCAACATGCATTAACTCCACGCTTTTTTATCATCTATATAATCTTGTATCGAATATTATGCCTTCTTTGCCAATGTATTTTTTAACAAATGATTTGAATTTATGAAACGGCAAAGTTAAAAATGTCTGCGGAATTTTATTATTATTTAACTGGTTACAAAAGTCGAAAAGTACTTGCAAGAGGCTATTTACAAACTATTAATTTACTTAGATTTTGTTTCATATAACTTCAGAGTATTGAGTAAACAGCAACAAACATTAAATTACGTACACGGACAAAGTAGACCTATAGTTTAATATCCGTATTTAATTGCGCTAGTTTTCCAGAACTATCTCTTTTCATTGGCAGCATGCCTTAAATAAAACGGGGCTTAAACGAGTTTCCCATAACTAAGACCTCTGCCAGCTCGTTAAATCCTCCCTTACATAGTAGAATTGCGAAAGTGACGGGCTCATATAAATCGGTACTCCGAACATTGTGCAGTAACGGCCAATAGCGAAGGCTATAAACGGGGTATATTGGTTAGTTCGATAGAAACGGCTCATGAAGTGTCCGTATTTGGTGATAGGGTATTTCTATTAGATTGGCTTAAATTAGTTTTGCACGCCCTAATGGTTTAAGCCGCGGTCGGCGAGGTAATTAATCGTGGTGCGTGTTTTCGTTTCATTTTTGCAGACTTCGTTACGTTGGTAGCTAGGTAGGTATGTAGATGTGAACGACTGCGAGCGAGATTGGGTTTAGTAAATTATGACTTTTAGAGTTTATTTTTTGTGTCGGGGGGTTTTTTAAATTTTAAACTGCATTTTTATTTCTCTTTTATTTAAAAATATTTTTATAATGAAAACTTATAAATACAAAAGTGATTACTGTGCTATATCAAAAGGCCTATTAAGCATTGACGCATATCTATTTAACCAATAAGTCTGACCTACATAAAAATAGTTTAACAGCTAAGTGATTACATTACATAATGACTTAACCATACGTAGGGTTATGTATAAATGTTTATTAAATAAGTTATCTCGTATAATTTGTCATACTAATCGTTTCGGACAACGGCCAAGGTTGATGGATTGTAATAAGAATGGCTTGAGGATATGCCCTTACTCCTTTCATAATGTAAATAGCGATTTCGTATGGGTGCCATTTATTAATGAACAAAACACGTCGCTTGGCAAGAAAATATTTAGTTGGTATATTTATTTATATAAATAGTAAATAAATTACAAATAATAATAATGTTTTATTTGGCAAATTTAGATTAACGTGTACCTATTTCTTATTCAAAAAATAATTTTAACTGTCAAAATCAATATTTTATTGTTGCAGTCAGTTATCCGACCACTCATTTCGTAGCGAATGTTATTATTCGTTACTCATAATTTGGTAACGATGACTTCGAGTATTCATTTGTAGAGTAGAGGACAATTTTAATTAGATGGAGTACTGCTCTCAACTCTGGGCGGGTGCTCCCCAGTACCGGCTCCTTCCATTTGACCGTATCCAACGTAGAGTGGCTCGAATTATCGACGATCAAGCCCTTTCCGATCTGTTTGATCCTTTGGCTTTGCGTAGAGATGTTGGATCGCTCTGCATATTCTACAGAAATTTTTCACGGGGAATGTTCCGAGAGTAAATGTCCAAAGTAATTAGGATATTTATATGAAGCGCACGGAAATATTTTTTTGGATAAAACAACGTCATGGTTCATTCGCCGTTATTGTGTATAAAATATTTACAAATTATAAAAATACAAACCTTGCTCGTTTATTGTTCTTTCTATTAGTGGAAACCGTATTAAAACCCGTTGAGTGGTTTAGAAAAAATAGATACAGAAACCGAAAATGACTCTGTTTTAAACTAACTATAGATTATAATTTATATATAGAATTTTCTTTCTTGAGAATTGCTTTCTGTAGATTCATGCTTAATGAGGATTTAGAAGAGGCCTATTACCTCCTAATGGGGATACGTCGAATTACCAATAACCCTGTATATATTAAGACATGGATGGCTCGCTTATGGCAAGAATAATAGCCGATATATTTTTTTATGCGTTACTGGCCTTTAAGAAACATTTGATTTTGATTGTAATATAAAACATATTGTATTTAAATTTCATTGTTTAAAACCCAACTATTATTCGTACGTATTCAAAATGAGTAGAAACTGTCCCAACACCTTCTCGCTCGAGGAAAAGGTATGAGGTTAATCTGCACCTGACACTTGGAGGCTTCCTCGCAATATTTGATTTGTAAGCGTAATATGCGCATAAGGGAACACAGTCCTTGCCCGACTTTGAACCCATACTATTCAGCTAACATTTACGTGTGTAATCCTTGGAGCCATCTCAACTATATGGTATACCTTTAAAAACCTATAGTTTGAAGTTCGCAAAAAATAGGCAAATATCGTCAACAAGCGATTATCGCAAATTAATTTTATAAATTTACTCAAAATTATTCTGAAAGATATTTCTCCATCTTAGAAACACCTGGGTGCTGTTCATTTTTTTAATAATTAAAATTTTGAGACTGCTGTATAATTTTAACGAGAACATTGTAACACACAAAACAAAAAACATTTCACCCTTTTAGGTAAGTCATACGTTTTTCCCAACCACGTCCTTCAAAGTATGTTGGTATAGGATCTGTCAAAGACAGTGATTAATCACTGGCACCTAAACAAAGTTACGCCACTAACGATTACTAATGATCGCACCTTAGGAACTTCACGGTCCTCTGCTTAGGTAGTAAGCCAATCACGTTGCGAGTATGTGTTTTTCTATACTTTAACTGTCTAGTGTTTACAATATTTTAACAGTAATTAATTATCTTTGATTTAAGAAAATGTGCAAATATATTTTTTCAAAATACGCGTGACAGAAGCGAAATTTTATTGAGTTAATTATATAGGTAATAAGTGGACCACCACCTCCTATAGATCTTTGCGCTGTAAGAAATATTAACCATTCCTTACAACCCGAATATGCCACCAACCTTGGGAGCTAAGATGAAATGTCCCTTGCGCCTGTAGTTATACTGGCTTACTCACCTTTCATATTAAATATCGGATATAGTCTCAGACATAGATGTGCAGAAAATTAAGAAGGATTCTTGTTTGCAATTTAATAACTTGATACGATTTAACAAATAATTAATTTTAGAGAGCGAAAATAAGTTACTGGCCTGCTAGAGAGCTCTAGCTCTCTACGGCTGTATAAGAAAAAAATAAATAAAACGTAAACATTCTAACTGAACTAATGTGTACTATTTGATATTAAAAAAATAATTTAAAAGAGGTTTCATCATTTTTTTGCCAAATGTAGATGTGTACGTGTAGAGAGTGACTGGCAGTTTACAATGATAAGAAATCAAAACGATAACTGTCATAGGTTTCGAACTTCCTATAAAATCTTTTGATTGAACGCGAGGTTTCGCGGGAGCCCCACTATTAGCTATATTATAGTTTTTGTTAATTTAAATAAATCATAACTAAAATACATATTACAGATACAACATATGTTTTTTAAATGGTTTTCTAATATTGACTTAAATTATTTTAGCATAATTAATTATTTTATTTTAATTTATATACTTATTTCAATTTAAAATAATCATTTACATGTATTTTGTAAAATATATTGTATGTGAACCATTAGTAATCTGTAAGGTAACTCATGAATTGATTGATTAAGTTGTTCTTTGGATTCCGCACCCAAGGGTCTGTAACGGAATTGCGTTGGTGTCTGTCTCTGTTCAATCATTCACGTCTATCCTTACATTCGATTTAAGGACTAAGGTCCTCTGCCTATTCTCAACGTATCGATAACTATTTTCGAACTGTCAGGATTTTGTACCATTTCGTGCATCAATAAATATGTTAAGAATTTTATATAATTTTGTATGGATTTTTCTTTTAGTACTATTGTTCGCAATCTCTTTATATACGCATATTGCAATAAAGTATTATATCACGTAAAACGTATTGAAGATTGTTTTTGTTAAATTAGATGTTTGGTTTTAAATTAGCGCTCTTGGTTATTTGTTTAGCCTTGTTTCTAAGATTAATTCGGAGCTCTATACAGCTTTGTACATGCGGGTATTTAGGTATTAACTAAGACTTTCTCATCAGTGATCTAAGAATTTAATCTTTAGTAACTTACGAAGGCTGAAACTTGTGAACACTATTACACGTTTGTTTGTTTTTATTCTAATTGGACTGAAATATTTTGCATTAACATAATAATAGAATTATTACATATTAATGGATGGACATAACTTTTGTTATTATAAATGACCTTCGGATCGATTTCGGTGACATCGATCATTGTCAACATTGAATAGCCAACTACGCTGGAGATATTCTCGTGCTAGAGTGTGTGCACACATAGATGCTCTTTCTGTTACATTTTTCTCATAATCCAAGGACGGGAAGTGGCCAAGATCGGATAGAGTTCAGGCGTAGGATCAGGATTTAAATACTTTTCGAGGTAGATCATTGTTACAAAAGGCGAATTCTCAAAATTTGGGCTGCTAATAAGAATTTCTGCACACAAAAATCCAATTATATTTTATAAACTTAATCTGGTGTTTGATCCAAAGACCTCGAGATCAGCAGCCTTGTGACCAAGCCTCTAGATCAACGAAGTAGTCGGTATTATTACCAGGAAAATTAACACTTTATTTCACTTTTTTCTTTAATTTTCTTTTTTTACGTTCATAAGAATTACATTACGGTTAGCCTTGAGCTTTAATGGCCGGAAGAATGCTAGCAGCATTAGATCCTCTAGGCGCGAAATGAACCAACTCTACTGTCACGTGGAGGAAATAAGACAGGATTTTGTGTTTATAGCATAAGCTTTTAATTCAATAGTAATTAATTCTTACAAAATATTGTATGTATTACAAGAGTTAGTGATATCTTCGAGGAGCCTAGGTACAAATGTTTGAAAAATTACACCAATGTTAGAAGAAATGTTCATACGACGTAAGAAGTTCTGCAAAAATGACAGTGACGTAACAATCGTATCACTCTTAAGGGCTGTCTATACGACCCTATCCTTTTAAAAAGGTTAAATAGACCCGACCTCCCTACCTGCCAACAATGGGCCTCCCACAACCTCACCAGGGAGGAATCGTGTTTCGCTCCACAACCATTGCTTTTCGTGCTAAAATTCCGTACCCTGCAGACATTATATTTTATTTGGCAAAATAATAATATTTTACAAGTTTGACCTAATTGTGTTTATAAAACAAATTTTTGTTTTTCTATATTTTAGAGTGTTCCAGAAGAGTGTAAAATAATTATATTACTATATGCTTGATGTTTATATGTATACATACCAGCTGAACCAGCGGCTTTTTCTCTCTAAAAACTCTACCTTTTTGTGAATTAAAAAAAGGAGTCTATGTCCTTCCTCGGGACTTAAGCTATCTCCATAACAAATAAGCGATTTAAACGTGAAGAGATATATGTATATATATGTGTTCGCGCCAAATTTATAAAACACAAACTTCCAACCCCTGTTTTAGAGTTTCGTAAAATCCATTCTTAGCGGATGTCTAAACCCTATAAGGAATCTACTGCCAAATTTCAAGTTTGTAGTTCTTATAGTTTCTGAAATTTCGTTATTGATCAGTGATTGGTATATCGCTTTTATATATATAACATATAGATTATTAACATCTTGAGCGACACTTATTTCGACATCGGAAATGTTATGTTATATTATCAATTATACTGATTATTGTTTATTTATATTTATTTTACTTATTGTTTTTGTTTTTTAGGTATTTCACACAATTCTATTTTTCATATATATTGCTGTATTTTATATAACGAAATATTATTATGTAATTCTTTATAGGATCGTATATCGTCCGAGCTCTTGTTTAAACATACGAAATTGTAACCGGTAGTTGGTACTCGCAAGACAGGCTTGCCTACTGCGGGACCACTGGATGTTTTGTGACTATGTTAACTTTTCATGTCAATAAATTTATTTTAATTTTATTTTTTATTTTAATTTTTTATTTTATATAAACTTCCATTTTATTAAATAAAAGTCATCCATTCACAGTAACAAAGTTACGCAATAATTCAGTTCAAGAGTTATTTTTAGGTAGTGCTCTATTCGGTATAAAAAAAATCGCGATACTCTCACCTTTGTTTTAGGAAGCCAGGCAAGCTAATGCGTTAACTAATATAATAGTCCACCAATATTGCTTTACTTTATATTTACATCATGAATGCACAGCCAACCATGGGATCAACTGGATTAAGATCGAATTAGAGTAGGTTGGAGTTATATAGAAGCAGCTCCTGTGCATGTTGGAATAAATGTGTTGGAATTTCATGTGTGCAATGCTTAGTATTGTTATGTTCCAGTTTGTAGGGCTAGAGAGTTATAGTATAACTATAGGGTTCAAGAGACCTAACATCTTGGATTGGTGGCGCTTTGGTTATGTAAGGAATGGTTAATATTTATTAATATCGCGCCAATGTCTATGAAAAAAAACAAAGCACTATATGAAATTAAGCACACGAAACCTCGGTAGCACTTGACCGGATTTAGTAGTGCTTGACCGGACATCTCGGTTCGTACAGCAGAAACACTTTTATTTTTCTCGACTACTTAGTTTAAGGTTTTACTTGAAAATAAATGTCGTTTTATAAATGTGATGTATTAACTTCGAGAGACCAGCTGAAAACAATTAAAGTAAAAAAATATAACTTTTGTTCTTAGTTCGTTCGTTCCGTTCACTCGGCGCGAGTTGTGCCGACTGTTTGTTCTTAAACCGTCCGGAGTGTCGATTACTCTCAATAAATAAGTAGTTTAGAAACCTAATTGCTTAAGGAAGTACAATTAAGGTAAAAATATTAGTTCTTTCTTAGTATATAGCTTAATAAGATTATATAATTTCATTAAATTCGGCTCTCCTTGTGTTAATTAGAATTTGATACAAAACAAACTAGCAATATACGTTATAAAACTTGCTAGTATTGTCCCGGCAGACGTTGTCCTGCCTGTGTATTGTATCAATTGTCATAGCGATCGGTTGAACTCACGTTGACCTGTATAGAAGAGGATGCTGCTGCGCTATGTAGTGACGAGATACAGCAAATTGTATAGTACAAAAACTTCCATGAAAAAACGTGTGTATGTACAAACAACTTTGGTGGAACCGATTAATATGAAAGTTACCATACGAAACGGTTTCGAAGTATACTAATCTCATATACATGTTAAACTTTTTATATTATTTTTATAAATACAAATAATAATTAACCATTGTGCTAGCCTGCCTAAAACACCATGAAAATATTATTGTCCCTCTCATATTGTCTCCAACAATAATAATATAACGATTTTTTAAAAATACAAGCTGCTTTTCCCGCCTTCGTACGGGAAAAAATCATATAAAGCTGACCTTTTATTTCTCCCACTTAAAGTTAACGTACCAAAAATCCTTTCTTAAATTATAAAATATAGCTATGTTCTTAATGTCAGCTTTCTAGACTTGTCAGTTTCGACAGTGCCTTGATAGTCAGGCAGAACTAATTTGTCAATAAGTATTTATATATATATATTGTATACTATTGTATACAATTATATGTAAAATTTCTTGATTGAACAAATATGTCAAACTTTAGCGGGACATGTTGTAAAGGTGATAAATACGTCAATGGTTTTGGGTTAGCCAAGTGCTTCGTGTAGTCATGGAAGTACGAATATTAAAAAAGATTGCTTTTGCAATATTCAATAGCTATAAAACGAAAGGTTAGAATACTTTTTTATTAATAGAGTTTAAAAAAAAAATTAACACTACCATTACGTTCAGAACCAAAGAGGTTTTAATGGACTTTAATAATAACTATTTACTTATATATAGTGCACTTATTACTTTTTGGTGTTACTATATCGCACTGGCTAGATCTATTTGTCCATGCTATTTTAAAGAAAAAGACAACCATCATAACGCGTTTTATTTCATTCATCATTTGGTCCCCTCTTTTATTAAAATCGTCGGTCGTAAACTATTGTTTATACATACATACGTACTTATTATACATTTGAAAACTTAACCAGTGTAAAGACTATTTTGTCATTAACTCTCTATCTACTCTATCTTTTTTTATGATATAGGTAGGCGGACGAGCCAATAGACCACCTGATGTTAAGTGGTCACCACCGCTCATAGACAATGGCGCTATAAGAAATATTAACCATACCTCACACCGTCGATGCGCCACCAACCTTGGGAACTAAGATGTTATGTCCCTTGTGCCTGTGAGTCACACTGGTTTACTCACCCTTCAAACCGGAACACAACAATACTACTGCTGTTTAGCGGTAGAATATCTGATGAGTGGGTGGTACCTACCCAGACGGGCTAGCACAAAGCCCTACCACCAAGTAAGTCCTAGCATCATATAATATACTAACCTTGTAACCGATGGACTATCTCATCAGAAAATACAGTAAAGTTGGTCTTTTACTTATAAACAGAATACATTCAGAAATGGCGTATTTACATACAAGCTTTCATATATTTAATCCCCTTAGGAGATTAATTTTGAAATCTCCTTTCTTAGTTATCATCTACGTTACGTATGGAATTTGTATTGAAAGTTTTTTGCCATTACATTATTAGGCTGTACGTTGAACAGTAAGTCATTTAAAAATGTTATTACGTAGATACATTCACTCGATAGAAATCTACAAATTTGTATATAGAGGCAAAGAGCGTTTCCCGCCTATTTGTATTACGCAATAAATTCAACAGAATCAAAACAACGACACAAATATTAAAAAAAAAAAAATTGTTTCTTTTTTTAATAATTTAATTATAACTTTTCTAGTGTACGTCATACTAGTTGCAAGTTCAAACGTTGTGTTCAGATTGTAACTTGTACGTTGCATTTTAAAAGATGGGCAAGTTAAGATCGCCACTTGACGTTAGCGTACGGCGCATGCGCGACAACTCAGGGCCGCCTATGAAATATTAAATTAATAATTCAATTAAACCACTTAGTTTTAAGTTTTGATGATGTAACTAAATTGGATTGAATTATGAATATTAACTACGTCGAATCGTGATAGTGTTTAAATTCAAATGTATTGTTTCGAAAACAAATACTTATTAAAAAATATATATCGTATAATTAATTAATTTTGTTTAAATTTAAATATTATATTCATATAATATAATCATTGTATTTACAACTAACTCGTTTCAATTTAAACTAACCGTACATAGTTTGATTCTTAAGGATATCATAACGGTTAATCCTAAGGCGAATCCGCTCGTACCGTCTTATCGCTAGGGGCTGTTATCACTGGATTTGCTAATTTACAATCCGCAAATGAATATTTAATCGGTGTGTGTCACCCCTGAAAATTCGGCTTGCCGTAGTACCGACCACGGATTATGGGGTAGTAGCTTAATTTGCAGATGTGGTATATGTTTTAGAATACGTAGAAGTTTTTGTTTAATATATCTGGGATATATTACTGATGATTGTTTGTCTATACATCATTGTAATGTTATAATAATATTAGAGTATCGCAGTATTTTTATATATAATATAACTGTAATAAAAAAAAATTTAAACTAGTTTCTTAAGAATCTTTATATTCTCGATATATTGAGGGTATTTCTTTATAAAAAAAAAAAAAAAAGTTACTATAGTTGATGCCTACGTGCGCATCTACGACATTCGGGTGTAGGCTACGCGCGGCAGGAGGGGCGGGAGGGGAGAGCGACGCAGCCTCCCATCCCGGCAACGATTACTGATTAGTGAGGCGGCCTGAGCGGCGGGCCCCGCACGAGCTCGTCATGCCGCCGGCCGCTCCACCACTCGTCTGAACACCTCACCGTCACTTATCCACCCGAAAATACCCCGCGCGTATCACCGATTGATTATCGCGAAGAACAGCTGATCACGTGCCGCGTATACATGTGTTCAGTTACTATTACTACGTAGTGCAACATGAATGTATTTGGTGGTTGACGTTTGTGTGTGTGTGCTTTACGTGGCCGCGTGCTAAAGGTAAGTGACATTTCGGCCGTTGTCCTGTAATTTATGTTTTCAATTTCATAATCAAAATCATTATTTAATATTGATATATCAGTGGCGTACTCCCATGTGCGTTTCGACTTTATAGCGTTCCTTAACGTATATAGGGACGTTAATATTTGTGATCAGTGCGGATGGGAGTTTATTTGACGCTAGCAAAGTTGACGCTAAAGCTGTAAAACCCGTTTTATGACTGTAACACAGCTCTGTCAATTAAATTAAGGCCGCCCTAGCTGTGCCTACTTTCTAAACAATACAATCTCCCTAGGAATCAATGTTTTGCACTTGTTTTGCATATTAATTCGCACGCCGGTTGAGGTTATGAACGTTAATACCTAGTTTATCAGAAGATATTAAAATATATTTTTGTCCATGTAACACTGCTGTAAACTTAATTAAGAAATCTTATGCATCGTTTATTTTACACGAATGCAAGCCAACTTCTAGTAGGTATGTGATTATACTTAAACAGTGTAGTTTTCGTTATAAAAACATTTTTTGACTAAGAATTTGCGTGAGATACGAAATTATTGATATCTCCCGCCTCAAATTAGTATTAGTTTTGCAAATAGAAAAAACACAGGCAATAAGTATGTTCTCACATAAATAAGTAGGATATTTATTTTATAACACAGAGAAGTACATATAGTTTTTAAAATATACTATATTAAAAATGTATTATGTATGCAATGTCTTGGCATTCTTGGTGTTCCTCTCATTGAGAACGCATATTATTTACAAAAATCACATTAACACCGTTGAAATTATTTCAATAGACAAAGATGTCTTACTAACATAATAAATGAGAAACATTTAATTTGTCTCAGCATCGCACCTCAGCCGCTGGTATTTTTTAAACGATACTTTGTATGTAAGAAAATATATTTTTTTATGTAATTCATAAAAAGAAAACTTTCTTTATTAAATTTTGAAACGTAATTAAGGTTTTATTTTCGTGTATTGCTAGCATTTTAAATTTACCTGACAATTCGAAATGGTTAGTTAGTTCTATCGTGGTCACGAGTTATTATTTAGCAATAAAATGCAATTATGACAAATGTTTATCGCGATTGATATAATATAAATATGACTCATAATATTAATTAACGCCCTGTTAAGGACTCGGACAGTAACGTGTAATGAACTGTTTAAGTATATCAATAGTTATTTGATTGTTTCCGGGAAAAGTCGGATCAAAACAAGTATATATATACAGATTCTAAGTCGAAAAAAGTTTTCAAATAATTTCAAAAACGTTCCTTTGGACGTACAAAGTTTTGTGTAAATAATTATTATTTAAATGGAAATTATTTATGTTATTTAAAAAATGCTCCAAATATGACGTCACAAGCTCAAAGAGCTTCTTTGAAAAGACATAATCTTTTACAGATGTAAATTAACCGTCATTTGATATTAATGTAAAAGTTTGATTTTAAGTAAAAGTATCCGCCGGTACCCTAGGTGTGAACTAATTGATATGATTAAATGAATAAAATGTAATCCTACTAAGACGATAGTCTAATTTCAACCAAAGTATGCCACATGTGTATCCACCAACCTTAGCACAGCAGTGGGATGATTTACAGGCTGTTAATGTTAAGGAATGCTTGTGTGCGAAAGGTTTTTATACAATTAGTGAGTTTATGACTGATAGCACATCTTGGAAATAAAACGATCGCGTCCTGGCTATTTTTTTTCATATTGACTATATGTAAATAATAAAATTGACAAAAAAAAAAGACCCGCTGAGTTTCTTTCGCCGGTTCTTCTCGGGTCAGGGTATTTTCTTTTCCGAACCGGTGGTAGTATTTAATTTGTCAATCAATAAGTAAGTGTTATGCTTCTATATTGAATAAAAGAATTTGAGTTTGAGTTGCATATGTCCATGGGCGATGGTACTTTCCCTCAGATGCTACTCGTTTGCCAAATATTCAATAAAATAAAATAAAAAAATAACGTTATAATATTATTATTAAAGGTCTTGTATTCATTCCATGAAGATGTAATGTTTTTGAAACATGTCGAGTATTTCCCGATAAATAAATAAAGGTAAGCGAATTCGGTACATTTAACAATAATGAAAATTCATTATTTGTTTTCCTCTTTTAGTTGTTACTACAGAGCCGGCAGGGACTTGCCCCGAGGCTCAAAATATGTATAAATGGGTTTTTTAACATAACACGTTTATGTAACAAATAATAAAAAATCGCATATGATCATATTTGTTGGCTTACTAAAAATAATGACACTTTCAACGGGTACAACATTATAGAAATTGTAGATTGTGAATTGGTTGCCAGTGTGTTACATTATGAAACGTCATCCAATTTTAGTCTGTGGATTTTAGATGAAGGTGTGCGTTGATACCATAAGCCAGTTAGTCGGTGATGATAAATGATACTGATTTATATGAAAAGTCAATGCATAGAAATAATATTGGATTATTATTTAAAATTGACAAATAAATAGAAATATTAAAGAAAAAAAATGATCGTCGTGAGAAATTTTAAACGTGTAATTTATTTTATGTATTATGTATCCAACAGTTTCAATTTCATACATTAAAAAGTGGGGTCATATTATTTGTTTAAAAAAAAACAAATGATTAAATAATTTTGACAAAGTTCTGAATCATATTTTCATTCGAAGAATAACTACTGTTTCTATAAATATTTCACTCGACAAATAATTATCAGACATATTTTTATTTTATAAAATATAATTTGACTAGCAACTAATTTAGTAATTATATTGGTTAGGGCAGTTTAACAAAAATAAACAAACTACTTTTAAATTTATGAATCATATTTTCATTTTACAGAAAATAACGGTTCTATAAATTATTCACTTGACAAACTACAATTCCTAGACCAATTTTCATTATAGCAAATATAAGTTGAAATAATACTTATATAAAATTCAAATATTCAGTGCATTTGCAAAGTAAAACATTTACGAATTAAGAGTTCGTCAATTGACTTTTATAAAACAATAATAGTCCATTGAAATGTTACATTGACTGAACATTTTCTAGAGGACGCAATTTTATTTGTGGGAAATGTAGGGGGGGTCAATACAACCTTAACCCCAAGTTTGTGGGGTTGCCGCCATTGTCCCCCGCCCGCCATCTTGAAAAAAGTGGTGGAAACATATTTTTCCGAAACTATTAATTGTACGGAAAATTTGTGAAAACATAATTTGTAGCAAATTGTTGTGGCTAAATTGTTTATGTGACTTTTTACCATAAACTTAAATTTTAAAAAGTTATAAGCAAAAAAGATGAGATATTTTGCTCAAAATTTCCTTTTTTGCTTAATGACTTTTTTCTGTTCATTTTAGCACAAAATTAGATCAGAACAAATTTATTGAGCATCTTTTTTTGAAAATTTTGCTCTATAAATTTTTCATTTTGGTCAATTTTAAACGCTGTTACAGCGCTCCAAAGTCGATCAGGTTCATCAATGCTCATGATAACTTAGCCAAAACATCATGTTTACCTTAATTTTATGATCTCTAGTTTTCTTAAAAAATCATCTGAAGGTGGATAATTATTCGTTTCATAGCGCCGTGAGCGTATATCTTCCAAAATAATAGCAGCTGCATCTCTGATCTTCTGCAATCCCTCTTCTTGCGGAAACTTGGGGTTAAGGTTGTATTGACCCCCTCTACATATGCTACAAATAAAATTGCGTCCTCTAGAAAATGTTCAGTTTGACTCTAAAATTGTAACATTTCAATGGAATATTACCATTATTTGCGGAATGAGCTGTTTGTTACTTGAATAATTTGTAAAAGATTTCTTGTCAAACATTATCGAACCAAAAGCAATTTCCACGAATTATGTCAATATTTATTGTGCGGAATAACTTTCAACGTGACAGAAACGCTTTATGAATAGTAAATGCTGTTTATTATCTATATGCATAAAATATGAGTAAGATTGAAACGAAGATCGCGACATATTGAATATAAACAAGCGTAGGTCTACAAAAATATAGCGTCGTAAACCTGAGCGAGGAGTTTTTCTAAGTGTTCCCAGCAGATTTATCCTTACATTACTTTTGTTTGTTTAATAAATTCATAATTTTCCTACGCTCACTTTTATAATTCTGTTTGCCTTTTATATATTTATCGAATTTCTTGAATTTAACTTTAATAAAAATTCACTCTGTAGTTTGGCTTTGTATTGGATCTCAAGGTACCATTTACTCGTCACTTCGTTATTCTGGAGCCGAGATGGCCCAGTGGTTAGAACGCGTGCATCTTAACCGATGATTTCGGGTTCAAACCCAGGCAGGCACCACTGAATTTTCATGTGCTTAATTTGTGTTTATAATTCATCTCGTGCTGGGCGGTGAAGGAAAACATCGTGAGGAAACCTGCATGTGTCTAATTTCAACGAAATTCTGCCACATGTGTATTCCACCAACCCGCATTGGAGCAGCGTGGTGGAATATGCTCCATACCTTCTCCTCAACGGGAGAGGAGGCCTTAGCCCAGCAGTGGGAAATTTACAGGCTGATTATGTTTTTATGTTTATCGTTAGTCTACCACAAGTATCTGTTTTGTTATAGTTTGAAAATTAAGGTACAGCATCTAAATATTCTTTATTCAAGCTGTGTAAAATTAAATGTAAAACTAGCACAGGTTCGGAAAATAGATTCTATAATAACATTTTTATATATCCAAAATAATATTAGTCCAAATACTACAGGGGATATAGTATCTTTGATATTATATTTCACAATGCATCCACAATTGAGAAGTTGTTAGTTTTTCTTTTTGTGACAATGTCTTTTGGTTAACATGAATTTAAATATCACCCCGTGGTGTACCAAAATGTAAAAATGTAAATTAAAATCTTTCTGATTTCAGACTAGTATTGTAAATACTGAGGTTACTATGTCACGTATAAATTAGTGATTTATTTTTGATGAAACGTTACGTAGTTAACTTGGGACCTGTATAAAGATATAATAAGAATATAAATTATAAAATTTACGTGAAAACATATCTACGGAAAAAATATATTAGACGCGGGTAAAGTCACATGGTATTATATCTAGTGCATTTAATATAAAACTTGGAGCTTTAGATTTAGAAATATGTTTTCAGAGATGAAACAAATTACGTAAACTAAATATTTTTGTCAGTTTTACAGGGAATAAAAATATAACCTGTATATTATACAAGGTTTTTCTACAATATTTTTAATTGTTCAAGAAGCTTTTGCAGTGAAATTCGAGCAAATATTTGTATTTTAGTATAAGATGTAAAGAAATATCTAAATCATGGCAATGTATCACTAATTAATGTTGACTTAAGATAGAAAAAATATGCTTTAGTCAGGTTATAATGGACACTCGTCAAAACAAGTCAAATAGTCTCAAATATCTAAATAATCATAAACCGAATAACTTAATTAGACCCATTGAACTATTTACCTGGCTTCATTGTCAGATCAACTTGATGCTAACAATTATTCGACGTTTTAAAGTTATCAGACACTAGCTGCTTATCCCGACTTCGTACGAATAAAATACATAAAAAGTATCCCCCTTAAAGTGTAAATTTCAAGAAGTCCTTTTTAGTGGGCTTTTTAAAATAAAATAATTAAAAATAACATCTTTATAGACTTAATTGTTTAAACTGAGAGTTAATTTAGTCAGGACAAGAAAAATATTATGAGTATGGAAAGATTTCATGAGTGTAGTCTAAATTTTATACTGAATTTGACATTTACATAGAAGTGATGCTTATAACGTGTATATAACTGGTCAATAACAAGCAGCGCATCGCTCTGCTTCCTTTAACAATTATATCGAAAAATTGTAAAATAATTTTTTTAGGTTTATCGTCGAAAAACCTTTGAATAAAATGTGTTATTGAGAAGGACATCACAAAAAAGTGACTATGATGACATACTCCTAATTCAAAACTTCAGTGCATAAATAATTGAACAAAACGGATGCATCCCCTTGTCGTTCACTAACATAGTACAATGCAATGGGAATCCGAGACGACGGACTCTAAGGTCACGTGTCTTGCCCCTGAGGGCTGAGACTTTACCTGCTTCACGAAGCATAGAAGTGTAACACTTTGGTAGTGTTCTCTGTGTTGGTAGTGATACTCCGGACTTTTACTGAGAATTACTCGAAGCAAAACTTAATAACTTTCTATGGGCCTGATCTGTAGTTTGATTAAAGGCCCCGAGATTTGAAACCTTATAAACTCTCGCTTAAAATATACTGTAATAAAAATACTAAATAAATAATTTGATAAATATATTTCGTTTAGGACTCATTTAGCTGTTATGAAAAGCTTGGTCAGCGAGACCTCGTATTTCAATGTCTGTACCTCGCCCGGCTCTCGCTAATGCTTGCCAATTACCCTTTCAAAACACAATTCAATGAAGTAGGATTTTTTTAAAATACATAATAATGAAATAAAAAATAATATACATCAAATAACTTTAAAATGAAATTGTTCCATTTACAAAGTAATTTATTTGTGACATTTCACTCCGATTTTCATTTCACTCTTTCAATTTAGATTTCAATTTAAAAATACGTAAGTTTATAAATAACTTTTCTTATATGCACTCGAAAGATGTTAAGTTATCTGAAATTTAATAGATTTATATTATATGTGAAAGCAGAAAAATGCTCTTACGAATATGATAACAAAGAGATGAGAAGTAAAGAAAAATTCGAAAGCATACAATATAAAACAATGATAAAAATTCGATACAAGTAATACATAATATAATAAATATTTTACATTGACTATAATTATTATAAATTTTATAGGAAACACGAATCAAAAGGGCGTATCACCGTAAGTCGGTTGTGAGCATTTCACGAGTGAGATACGAAGTGAATTCTTACAGAATATATATATATATATATATGTATATCTATATATATATATATATATATATATATATATATATATATATATATATATATATATATATATATATATATATATATATATATATATATATCTTACAGAATATATAATATTTATTTAAATTATGTGTATTTCAAAAAGTTCTTGTATTGTTTTTTATATCTACTTAAAATAATTATAGCAAACATAATTATGGAAAAGTCACTTGGAATTATTGCGCTTGTCAAATTGATTCATATCATCATCATCCTAATCAAGCCTTGCGTCTCACGAGTCCATTGAAAGACGTTATCGTCTCTGGTATGACCAAAATGTCTTGTGGTCAAACGTTCCCACCTTATAAAATTATATTTTTTAAATAAATACATACAATCATTACCAAGCCAAGCATTTACTCCTATCGAACGTTCTAAGATGTTAGTTTCATTTTATTTAATTTATTTAGCACTTAATAAACATAGATAATTATAGAACAACGTCAGAAGTGAAATTAGTATAAAAGCTCTGCTCCCTTCAAAATATTTCATCCAGCACACCCAGATATATATTTTTTCTCGTTTTTCTTCACCAGTATTACATTTCGCAATTACACAAAATATAACATATGAAGTACAATCAAAGAATCACAGAACCACTCACAGGTTAACACAGCAAACATGATTTAAACGTAATAATTAGAACAGTATTTATTTGTTTTGTTACTTTCATATATGCCGGGATTATCTCGCAAATTTCACGTGCAAAATAAAAATAATCACATTGTCCATGGGCGGTGGTAGTCACTTTCCATCAGACGAGCTTCCTGCTCGTTTTCCACCTATCGCATAAAAAAAAACAAATGAAACTAAACTAGACAAAAAAATTATACATACGTTGTATATTATATATATGGATTATAATAACATCTATGTATCCTAATGTTATAAATGCGAAAGTAACTCTGTCTGTTCATCTTCGAGCTAAGTCGCTGAAACGATTCAGATGTAATTTGGATAGATAAGTAGAATAATACATAGTTTAAATTACAATGTTCAGATAAAATGAAATATTTATTTTGTTGAAAACATGTTATTTATAAGGGAATTTACGTTCCATTTTTGTTCAGTTTGTATAGAAATAAAACAAAAAATTTGGTCAATCTGTCAATGTCAAGTAACTTCAAATAAAAGTGTACAAATTGTGTTCTATGCGAGTAAATAAACTGCGTAAGTGCAGACCTAGAACATCATAATATATTCCATAGTGAAAATAAAAACGAACATTTGGCTCGTATATTGGTATAACCTTCAATTTAATTCAATACTTTACGAAACGCGATAAGAGTTTCCCTTCGTGCTTCATAACGACGCTCTCGGAATACAAGCTGCCTTATCGTCTAAATTCCGAAAATATTCGCAGCCAAAAGTATTTCTGGAGTAATTTACATTATGCCTGCTTTGGGTAATTTTAATATTAAGAACATATTTATTTATATCGTTCGGAATGAAATTTTAAATGTGTAATAAACTAGTTGTCGCCTGCGGCTCCGTTCGCGTTTTATTATAGGTTCAAGCTTGCTTCTTACAAAATTTTATCAAATTCGGTTTAGTGGTTTGGAGATGAAAGCGTAACAGACAGAGTTACCTTCGCATTTATGATATTAGTATAGATAACCAAAAAAATAATAGTGTGAGCTAGAAAAACTTGGCTTACAACTTTGAAGAATAAGACAAAGAAGAGAAGTTATATGACACTGACTTCTACGGATTTCGGGAAATAGGGCACAGCCCTATTGAGATGCATAATATGATTTTCCTTTGAGTATACTTCAACCGCGCAATTGGCGTAATCTATATCTTCTATACTTATAATAAAATTGGAGTGTGTGTTTGTAATATGGAAATAACCGCTTTTTACTACATGCATATGTTACGTATACACGGTACATGTACCAAAATAACATTTTTTGTCTGTCTGTCTGTTTGTTCCGGCTAATCTCTGGAACGGCTGGACCGATTTAGATTTGACTTTCACTGGCAGATAAATGATGTAATAAGTAACTTAGGCTACAACAATAACTTTTTTGTTAAATTCAAAAGCGTACGAAGTCACGCGCACAGCTACTATATTATACAACAATCTAAATGTACTACTGTTGGGCTGTGACCTCCTCTCCCTTAGAGAAGAAGTTTTGCACCAAGCTGCTCCAATGCGATAAACATGTAGCAGAATTTAATTGAAATCAGACACATCCAGGTTTCCAAACGAAGTTTTTCTTCACTTTCGAGCACGAAATTCAGTGGTGACTGGGATTGAACCCGCAATCATCGACAAGATACACGGATTCTTATCAATATATAATAAAAAAAATATATACATGTAATTATATTAAGATCATAATATATAATTAAGCTTTGTATGAAATAATATTACAGATACAAAACTCAAAAAGGCATGGACTAGAAATAAAAAAAAATTAAGAAAACACTCTTCTATTTTTAAATGAAATAATACAGGGAATAAATATGACATACCCGTAATATGACAGCACGATGTTGCTTAATAGCAGTGAGCCTGTAAAGGCGGATTTACGATTAAATATTGTCATTCCTCTCAAAATTTCATTATTTCGAATAATCCAAACCGTTAATATCGTGAGTAATATTTTACCAAAATATATTGGAATGAACAGTTTTAAAATATTCACAAATATTAGTGAAATAAATGAAAATAAAAAAAAACACGGAATAAAATTCGTGACATAAAAATAATTAACTTTCGATATGTTCTGCAAAAGAAATTTATTTGTGCACGTTCGAATCGCCCTAGTATTTAAAGCTCTATAATAGTTTAATTAAGGCCATTTTCATTTTGAGGTATTTACCAATAGTTTAAGCTCTTAGGTAAACTTATATTAAAATACGATCTTACAGATAGACCGATAATTTAATAATGGTATAATGAAGATTCCCATCTTAGCTTTAAAGACGAAGTTAAAACTAACTTAATTAAAACCTGGGTACCATTGGATTTCCTGTAATTTCATATATTAAAAATATTGATTTGAGATATAAACCATAATTATTTAGATTTTTAACCTCTACATTTTTTTTTTATAAATAATTTTGTATGTGTTTATTTTTTCATTATTTAACCAAATTATAGATAATATATTGCATACAAAAGGTTTGTAAGGACATTGCTCATTTTTCTTGTCTGAATTGCCATTTGAAACTAAACGTAAATAAAATTGAAAATCAACATAAATACGTGTTGATAGCAGGATGTAGCTCAAATAAAATATAGCAGATAAATACTCTATTTTAAATGGGAACTGAAGTTGAAATAAGAAGGTTGATGACGGTTCTGGAAAATCGCGCTACAAAGGATAATTAAGTTAAATCTTGTAGCATTTATAGAATTTAAATTCAAAAGAAAAATCCAAACGTCTGTTGTCCTTATTTTGTTTTTGGTGTTACTAAAACAAATTGATGTTTAAATGCTCCCATTTTATATCCGTATATCCGTATGCCTATACTATATATCCGGTATACACCTATATTTCATAAAAAAATAATATTTTATTAATTTACATAAAAATGATTCAAAATTAATTAAAAATAGTTACTGCATAAATCAAGACCGCGTACAAAGGAGGCAAGAATGCTAGCTTTTCCCAATAATTGCAATTTCGGTCATCAATTCTAGGCAAATTAAAAATAATATTTTTCAGCTAAAATCACATATTTTTCTTTAAAAAAAAAACAAGCACGAAAAATATACTCATTAATTTGTAGAATAAATTTGGTATAAAATGATACAAATAGGATCAAATTGTCGAAGTATAGAGTCGAACTTAGTGATCTGTGGCCGTCGGTATTTCAAGCGGCTACTGAACTGAATTGTGGTTTTAGTTCACTGTCTTTGTTCAACTGACTACTTCCATTTGTTTCATTGTGGTTTTGTCAGAAATAAATTTTGATTTATTGTATGTTTTTTTTCAACGTAACTTTAAATTGTGTAACGTCATAAAAATCTTTAACATTTTTTTTTTTTCGGAAGGTAAATAAAATGTCTATACTATTAAAAAGTATTATTCTTTTTACGGTGTAAAAATCCATTGCAAATTCATATTGCTGTAATAACCTTTCAACTACACTTTTATTGTTGGTTAATATAAAAACGGCGTCATTCATTTAACGTACTTACAAACAAAAGATTCTACAAAAAATTAAGGACAACATTAAAATAAAATTGCCGCCAAATAAAAGAGTGAATTCAAATAGAAAAGCATCAATGGGTATGTCAGGCGTCAGGCATCACGTTTCAAGATGGCGGCCGCACGGCGGCAGGCACTTTGGCGGGAAACGTGACAGCAGCTTAGTTGGTTCGGAATCAGAATATCGCCCTCCAAATTCATAAGTCCATCACGCACCATCAATCTGAGAATTTATTTGTTTGTCAACAAATTAATAAAACTTTGTATACAATTACGTAACTTATTTGTATATTTATTGATGTTATATCAAAATATTGTAATTTCATAAATTTATTGATTTTGAACTTGCAACTTTTTTGTGTTAAATTCACATGGAAATGTAATACATAATTAAAGACGAATTGTTTAGATAAGTATTTATTTAACATGATACACGCTTCCCACATCAATAGCAATTAAATTTAGCATTTAAAACAGGTGGAGCTGCTTTTTCAGCGTACTTCTTTTTATTAGTATAGATAGTATGTATTTTAACATTATATATATTATACTGTTGAATTAAACGTTTTTTTTATTTTTAAATGGCTGTTATGTTTTCTGTAAATTAAAACAAATATATTATACTAAATTAGTTATACGTTTGTACTCCAATATCCGACACAAAAGATTAAGCTGTTGTAATAATTTATGTGATTCAATTCTCCGAGGCATTTACATACGGGTCTACCAGATCGATCTTAGTCCATATGGCACATCTCTGCAATTTGCAGCTTACCTGTACAATTGTACCTTTACTATACATATCTCAAATATATTTGTTTGATAGTTCGGGTTCATAAAATTTGGGTTTTATGTTATGTTTTTGTAAATTACATTTCCCATAATTCGTTTTCTCTTTATAAAAGTGGGTTGTGTAGGAGAGATTTTGGAGTGCTCCACTGTAATATGGAAATATAATTTGAGAAACTTATATGGCGCCTGTTAAACACCTACTCCTGGGAAAGGTTTTTAACTGACAATTGGTTTCCCAATTAGCTGAAGTTAAATGCTTGCCGTTATTGATACATAACATTAACAGTCTGTAAATATCCCACTGCTGGGCTAAAGCCTCCTCTTTCTTTGAGGAGAAGGTTTTGGAGCATATTTCACCACGCTGCTCAGATGCGGGTTGGTAAAATACACATGTGGCAGAATTTCGTTGAAATTAGACACATGCAGGTTTCATTACGATGTTTTCCTTCACCACCGAGCACGAGATGAATTATAAACACAAATTAAGCACATGAAAATTCAGTGGTGCTTGCCTGGGTTTGAACCCGAAATCACCGGTTAAGATGGGCCATCTCGGCTTTTTATTGATACTTGCGGTTAACAAAAACAAACATAGTCGGTTCTTACGAAACGGTTCAACTTCCAGAAACTGGGTATCCTTAAATCGATTCTACTGCGTAAAAATAAGGCTCTATTCTAGTCCGCCCGAACATGACAATTTTAGTAAAGACGGAAGTCGGTAGTATATTAGACTTAACGTAACAATAGCTATAGATCTTTTTACTAACGAAGGCCCCCCCTCCCCCCACGTTAAATTATTATCAGCGTGCATTTGTATGAGTGAGTAACGCTCGTGCTTACAATATATCTTAATGTACGTGGGATTACAAAAGAATATAGATTATATTTAAGAAGTTTATTTTTTCGAACCATAGTTAATTTAAATCTGTTTTTATATAAAGTGACGTTTGACAATTTCTTTACAAGTAGGCTATTATAAATAAAGCTGCCGCTGGTTCGGATTATATAAACTATAGATTCAACTGAAAAACTCAGTACTTACTAATTTTCACAAACTAAATACATCATACATATCATCCTAGATTAATATCAACAAAATCTTCTGCTTTATTTTTAATCTATGTAATGCGGCATTGAATGTGTCTTGTATAATCTATTTAAATAATAAAAAAAAAACAAGGCATATTTAATTGAGTACCTACGATATACATATATGTAGAAAGCCGAATATACAACATAAATAAGACGGCATGCATATGTCTATGTTAATCCCATCTGACACGACTTGTATATGTAATTATTTTGATATTAATGAATACGAAATGTTAACTGATTGCGATATAATGGTACATGTGGCAAGATAATTCTAATTTATAACATTATACACGAGGTATTGTTTCGAAGTTACATCGGTAATGAGAAGTAAAGTTTGTCCTTCATTTATATATGTTTTGATTAGGCTTTATTTAAATAAACAAATTTGATATAGCGTTTAATATCAAATTCTGGCACTGACTTTTCATGTGCTAAATTTGTCTTTATGATTCAAGAGGAAAATTGTAAGTTAGATGAAATTTTGTCACATTGAAGCAACGTTGTGAAATAAGCTTCAAATCTTATCATTCCAACAACGATATATAAATAATTTAAAAGATTGTTAGTTTATACTACATAATGCTATTTATTGTTAGTATTCTAATAAAAATACAGCTACTGATATTTCAAATTCGAGTCAATTGGTTATCAGCATTATGCAGGCATCTTATCATGTTTCCACCATTTTGTTCGTTCCTTTCAGCTGTCAAAGTGACAAGTTACTATATGTTAAATATTTATAAAATATAACACAAATTAATTTTTAAACGGTTAAAATAAAGTAAAATTACATTAGTCTGGAATCATCATAATTATTGATTTACGATAATTGGAATAATATTCGCGGCCTTGGAGACATCTCTTTGTAGTACTGTGCTAGTGCTTAAGACGTTCATTGCTCAATGTATTTAATTTCTAATGACGAACTCGTAATAGCTTTGATAACATTTATGGTTTTGCTAGGCGTTAATGAACTGCTTTATCGTGGATTCAAATCCCAGGCTTATACTCATTAATAAATAATAATATTTGAACCAAACTAGTTAAAAAGTACAATGACTGATTTCTTTATATAACTTGGTCTAGAAATTCTAAGTTGTCAATTGTTAGTTGATTAGTTGGGGCAGCGTTAAGGCGTAATAATATCACAGTAAACTTATTACATACGTGAATTTTGCCCTCAAATCTGCCATGTTGCTCTTGTGGCTAATTATAAGGTATAAAATTCCAAGGTCCTGGGTTTAAAATGAAAAATCTTTATTAGTAGGGGTCAGTTAGGAAGTTAGTAATTCCGTGCCTCGTAGTTCGATACAGCTATTGACGCACTCATTCGTCGCTATAATATTTAATTTACATCTTTAAGATTGTTATTTCCTGTACAAAAAAATTATTATTTGATAAATTAAATGACAAAGAAAATACAAAAAAATCGCTAAAAACAAAAACGTCTTCAATAACCTTTCCTTAACATAATTAAGTTTATCTATTTTGTATATATTTTTTACGAGACATGGTTTCTCGTTTCCCGATGATTATAAATCTGTTTATAGCGGCTTAATAAACCTTTGCTTCCACGCACTAACGATGTTACCAGGATCAAAATTGCTAACTCAATAATGTGCACCGCATCCGTGCCGTAACTTATAATACACCTACATTTCTAATGATTTAGGATAAAACCGTGCGTTATTATTTGCTTCCAATTATAAACGTGCATTTATGTCATTAATATGAGTTTATTTAATATTGTAATTCAATGGAAAACAATTTTAGCCACAGTATACCTACTATGTTATTATCGGGTATAATTTACATGCCCGCTTTATTTATACGCCATTTGAGAATATACAATATGTCTCTATGTAATATGTCTGAGTTTTTATAAATGTAAAGGTTAAGCCACCTAATGATAAATAGTCAATAACGCTTATAGACATTAGTGCTGCGCCACCAGCATTGACAGCTTAGCTGTTATGTCTTATGCCTGCAGTTACAACCCTTCAACCTGGAATACAACAATAATAGTATAGTAATATGGCGGTACAATATATAATGAGTGGGTGGTACCTACCCACACGGGCTTGCACTAAAGTCTTACCAAGTACCACTAAGAGTTTACCGTATTGTGCAAAAGAAAGCAATACAATGTTAATTGACGTTTGGTGTTAGAATAATCAAAAAGTATGGCTAGCAAAAAGTATCTACTACACCATAAAATACATTATTAAAGATACGACATAAAATTACATTAACGCCGTGGCCGAGGTAATAAGATTTGTTTAGGTAAAATTCTGCCGCGTTTTACTTTTCATATTAAATTGCAAAATTGAAATTGCTTCCACGATTACATTAATAACAAATAATCAATGAATAATAACAATTTATGTCTATGTACTTAGAACACATTAAAAAGAAGACGTTATCCAAATATCTCATACAAATAATATATTTATTTCGTTCGGTAAAATTTCTCTTTTGAACGTTAACCATAAAAATACATATATATTCAAGTTGACTGAATAAATAATTATGAAAAAACATTGATGCTCATTTAATAAAATATTATAGAGAGTAGAACGTTTGAAGACATTTAGAAGAAATTTTGTCACTAAATAATAATAAGCCTTCATTTTATAATACATAAGGCTGCGTGCTTTGATCTATGTTATGTGAATACAGGAAATAAATATATACTATTTTACAATATACATAGCTATTTTAAATATATTATAAGTCAAGTGTAACGTGATGAAATTAGCTTTTACAAGTTTAATTTGATAAGTTTAAATTCAATTCAGCCATTTAGGTTTGTGTTTATGTGTGTGACAATAAACAGCCAAAAAATATTTTAAACATGTTCCATAAAATCGGAATAAAATTATGAATTTCAAAAATCGAAGAAAATCTAATAATTAAAAATCCATCTTTATAAAATAAAATAGTCTATGCGTTCATAAATGATTTATTCGTCCGATTGTAATGAAACTTTAGTAAGGTGTTTTGGGTATGCGAATAAGCCATTAAACAAAAATTTATGATTATTCTTTGTATGTTTTTGCTTCAATATACCTAAACTTTTTATGTAGATATTCCGTATTGTACCAGTGAGAAGGGATGTGCTTATTAATAATAATTTATAATAAATTATCAGTATAAATTAGTAAAATATAATAGTTTATTTTAATATATTTACTTGGTGCTCCGGCTCTATGCAAGCTTATCTGTACCACCAACTCGTAACGCCAAACAGTAATACTTAGTAATGTTCTGTTGCTGTTTGAAGAGTCAACATCTGCAGGCAATCTGCTTAGCACAAAAGTGCCTGTTTCATACAATTTGCCATATAGATCTGTTTAAAAATTTAGAGCTTTAAATATTCCTCTATTTCTATATACTCTATGTCTCTACTTTTTAAACCATTGTTGAAATTATACAAACGCTTTAGCTCTATAATATACAATATGAAGATGATGATGTCGTCCTGACCGATTTCACGGTGGCCACTCTGGCCTCCCACCAGCCAACTACGCAGGACATATTATAGTGCACAAGGGTGTACCCAAAAAACAGGTGCACACTGTATTCTGTCACTCTCATAATCTGATGGGGCGGAAAACCCATACGACCGGAAAGTGTCTTTTCAAGGCGCAGAGTAAGAGCTGTTACTGAGAATCGGCTCGGCCTGACCTGGTGATTGAACCTAGAACCTCATCATTTGTGGTCTTATATCAAGCCACTACACAAACGAGGCGGTCATTTTACAACATACTGTATAACTGACTACGTTTAATAGCACATAGAGCGCGTAATATTGGCGCGTAATATGTCTTCTGAATGTATAAGTTATCACCAAATTACTAAATATAGTCTAAATATATTAACTTTCTGCCTCGTTGGTCTAATCACTAATTACAAGAATATAACTGTAACTAAAGACCTGAATTCTTATCACGTCGAGCCAATAAAAAGTTAGTACGTTTTAAAAGTAACTCTCACTAACCTAAAGCCGGCAAAAGTAAGAGTTATGCTCCTATGTAGTTGTATGCGTATTTTTATTTTATTAAATAAAAAAAATCATATTATAATGACTCGAAACAAAATTGAATTGGTGACAAAAATAAACTAGCTGAAAATAATTATTTTACATTAAGCAACATTTACTATGAAAATGTATTATGTATTCGTTTTGTATATAATAAAAAATACAAAGAGAATACCATCATAATAGCATTTTCTTTTCCTCTGTTGCCTCTCAAAAGCTCTTCAAAGTACCAAAGTCTAATTTATAAAGTTGCGGTAAAAACCAACCATTCTCGTCCTCCCGAACAACTTGGAACACGAAACAATATAAGAAAACAAGTCTGAAGTTACTTTAACCTTGTCTTTACGTATTATTTAATTAAACTATAAGTAAATATACTATATTGTATCTTTTACATAGAGCATATTATAATTATATAATCTTCTTGGTTGTAATTGCTTTATTAATGATATAAAAAAAAAACATATTTCGGGAATCGGGAATAAGACGGAAAAAACACATAGAATCAGATAGAATAAATAGATAAGATACTTTTTTAAATAGATAACTTTGCATTTTCCTTTACATTTTTGTACATCGTATTCCAGCGTGGAGGAATAAGCTCAAGTCCAAACCTTTTTGTGAAAAGAAAGGCCCAGCTGTAAGACGTTTACGGACTATATATTTTAAAAGAACAGATTTAAAACTTAAGAACTGAAAGAAATTTAATGTTTATTGATAAAAACAAGTTCACATGGAATCCAATCCTATTGAAATGCGCTCGGGTGTATTTTCAAGCAGGAATTTCATAGCAAATGAAGCGTTAGTTTGCGGAAACATATATCGAAGGATGAATAAACGAAAGTACGCTTCACTTTCTTAGTATCCGTCGTGTTTACGCTTTACGAAAAGTCGAGTTGACTTCAATTTGCAAGTCGCTACTTGGTTCAATTTGCAAGTTGGCTGTTAGTGTAACTTGACGGCTATTAAACTTTTCTTGCAATATTAAAAATATGTTTTCCAACTTATTACGTATAAATACATTTAAAAAAAAAAGTTCTATAATATTAACATTCGAAATATGAGTTTTAAAATATTTTTAAAATTTTATTGAAATAAATACGGCGTGTTACCAAATTTTTATGAGAGCGTATTGTTTTTTTTTATTATCGAATAAAACAGGCACTGGGCAACTTTTGTAAATCAAAAGATGTATTAGGAATTTGATTGTGTGTATATTTTTGCATAAATTATTTAAACGTAAGTAACGTTGAAAGTCATTCATTCCAACCATAGGTTTAAAAGAGAATAAATAGTGCAATAAAATAAAAAAAAAACATATCTAGAGCCAACAAGAATAAAAATATACACAATATACAAATTTAAAGACATAAGTGACGTTATTACAAGAAAATAGAACATATGGACTTAACTAAATTCAACAAGAAGACCCTGTAATTTAATCACCTAAATATTAACGAAAGATCATGGGCTCATACCCGGACAAGTAGCACTGATTTTCTGGAGCTAAATTTATGTTTAAAATTCGTCAGCAGTGAAGGAAAATATCCATGTGTCACAATATAATCCAGCCCAGGCTCAGCTGGGGGATACTTTATATTTTACATGCTTTTACATTTCTAATTATGAATTATTTATTACAGCTAACAAGTTATGTTTATATTCCTAGCATGTACGTAATTGTGTGCAATGTTTATCTCGCTAGTACGATATCGCCCGCATTTATTCGGTTGGCCGAATTCTGAATGCGAGCAATGTGCAGACTGAATGTGTTCACTAAAATAAACTAGGTTATATATCAATAATTATGTCTATATCAATAATGTAAAGAGATATTTGTACGTTTGAACGTACTGATCCACGCAAGTCTAATTGGTATAGCTTATTGTTATAGGCTTAAATCAAAATATATATTAATACATTTACGATTCGTAATTTTACAAGATTAAATTAAATTTATCAGTGGTTTGTAGAGTAGATTCAACTGGAAAAATCAAATAGCAATCTCTGTACTCTTTGCTAGGGATTAATTTATTTTAGTATCCTAATTAAATTTAATTAACTTGTTATGTATTCAGCAGTAAATTCAACGAATACTAACTCCAGACTTTTTATAATCTATGTAATCATTTATTAAATAAAACGTATTATTTAGTAACTTGAAGTCTAAATTTAATAATTGGCGAAGCTAAAAGTATTTGAGGAATTTTACCAACGAAGCGAATAAAAGGGCGGATAAATTCACTTTGCCGATACCAACTATCCGAGTTGGTGTTTCAAGTTTTTCTTTACAACTCTAGGTTATATCTAGGTCTAAAAAGAACGGTAGAGTGACTAATATGACCTGAACCAATTTACAATTAATTTATCTATGTGGTAAATTGTATTTAGTTATTTGTGTGCACTTTGTGATGTAATTACAATGAGCGTAATGTTTTTTTGTGAATTTCACTCAATTTGTTACTATTAAGATTCATAATTGCATGAATTTAACTAGAAGCTTTCCGTAACTTACTTATTTGTAGTGTATATTCTAATTTATGTTGAGTTTCTTCTGAGAATAGTCGGCGAGAAACCGAATAATAAGCTGTAGTTATGTCTGCAAATTCTAGGATGTTTTTGTTATATATATAGTTAATTTATTAAAATAATATTAATATTTGTTATTTTATCTTGTATATAATTAAAATATTAATATTTAGTGTAAAATAGTTAATTATGACGCTTAAGATGGATATAGATGGCTAAAAATGACAGGATAGTTACAACCTTCTACGATAAAAAACGAGCGCAATAAGAAGTAATTTCTTATACTCTGAGTCCTCAACTAAAAATATATTTTTTAAATTACTGCCTTCTTTTTCTTGTTACTACATAGAGAAAAGCATAATTACAAGCGTCAACAGCACTCTTAACAAACAAATAGTTTACCCTATTAGAGGTTTGAAAACACATACGCAAATTCCTAATCAAGAGAAACCCGTATCGCCTTTATAAATATTTGCCATGATCGAGGATCTCCCCTGATCCTAAACGCGGCAAATAGTTGCCATCAAGCGGTCGAAAATAATGAATCACATCACGAAACCATACGAAACTATGGATGTTAAATTTGCACATTTTTTTTCTGACATCTTACGCTATTGTTCTCTCAATTGAATTCCTCCAATTCAATTGAACAACTGGTCAAGAAAATTTGGATAATGCCCAAAAATATAATTTTCAGACATTTTAAAAGATTTTGTTACGGCACTGCATATTTTCAGTGATATTAAATTTCTTTGTGTGATTTGTTAATTAAACTTAAATTATTACGCTAGAGAATTATATAGTATTCTTCATATTCATAATATGAACATATATAATATCCTTTACAATATAAAGCACTCAAACCGTGGAATATACTTACTGTTAGGTTTAATATAAGGTAGCAAAACTATGTTAAAAGTCAAGAATTACTTTTGATAAATGTGAATTTTCGAAGTTACATCTGGCAGTTGGCCAGAACAATGAATGTTCTGGAAGTCTAGGTTTTAGAATAAATTGGGTCATATGGTCACTGGCTAAAAAAATATTATTGCTTTGCTAGATTAATTTAGTATTTTGCTGGTAAATCCTCAATTTTCTTCCTATTACAGATTTAATCATATTTAATTATGATTTAATTTTACGAAAATATTTGGTTTGGGAATATTTGTTTTGTTGTTTAGTTCGTTACAAAATTAATTTCGTTCATATTCGGTTTCGCAGCACTACGCCAGGCGAAAATACAAAAAATATCTTTCACCGCCATAGTAAACAGAAAAACTCTTTGAGACTAGTTCATCGTGCGACAAATGTTTCGTTATAACTTTAAATAATTTTGTTATTTATACCTGAATATTATTTTAAAATGAGTTATTTCTCAATTGAGTATTATCTCATATTTAATTTTTTTATTTATTTTGCGAAAATTCCGCTTGATTCATTCTCCGTTGCGGCTTTGGCTTAAAGTAGTAAACGCGGTGTGTTTTAATAAAACGCAATAAAGATGAAAATAATTTGTGAAGCCGTGTGCGCTTAGAATTAAAGTTCGGTACACAGGATTTTATTTTAATAGCGTGTTGATCTGCGCGCATTCTGTAAAGCTGTTCTTAGTGTAAATGTAAATCGCCAATCTCGATGCTGACCTGCTGGGAGTGTTCTACACAAATTCAACAGAACACTAAGAAGGGAGAGAGTGATTTCGATCGTTTGTGTGGGGACACCACATCGGTGTTTACAGCAGCATGAAGCCACCACGGCACGCCAACCTCTTCTAGGCTGTTTATAAGTGACAAGCTGTCATTTTACGATGAGATAAGTACCAGAAGAGTACATCTGTGTTGCGTCAGTCGTTCATCATTCGGCAAGTAATCCGAAGAGCAAAAATTGGTCTTCCTAGAATGAATCAAGATTAAGTTTACTGTGTCAATGCACTTTTGATTATCTCATCACAATTATAGTACTTGGTATCAAAACAGACTCAGGGAAATGATGATATGGCTTAAATTTGACAAATTATTGTATTTGTTTAAATTATTGTCTATGAATAAACTTTACATAATGATAATGTCTTTCTGATCGATTTCGGCCACGGTGGTTATTTTAAAGGGACACTCTTCATTCCCTCACCCTCAAAATCATGGAACGAATTCGATACGACTGGTTAGAATTCAGGCGCTGTACTAACGGATTTTACGTATTTTCTAAGGCACAAGGGTTTTAACACTGCTACTTCCTGTCTCCGAACTGTTTCTTCATCTTAGGTCAGTGGAATTGAACACTGTAATAACTTTCGCTTATTATTATTATTATTTTAATTATAATTATTACATTTTATTGTTATGTCCTCGTTGAAAGTTCAATTCAGAGTGCCTGCCGTTATCCAGCCGGACTCAACCATGACAAAGTGGTCGCTGTGATTGGCCAACCGCGCTTCAGATAGAGAAACAGAGCTTCATTTAGTCAAATTAACATATAATAATAGAAACATTCATTGACCTAGTAAAAATCAAACTAAGTTGCTAATTATACAGTTTTATTGAACAACTTAACTTAACGAACAAATCTATCAAAACCTTATACTCGTACCTTAGAATCTGGTCATAACAAACACGTCGCAAATGGATTTATGTTTTGCATGTTTTGTATATATTTTTAATCTTGTACCAAAAAGTATAAAAGGTGTAACATGAAAATGGCTGCATTAAGATACTATATTTGGATTTTATTTTTTGAGTCACTGCAGGTATAAAATAAAAAAGGGAGCAGATCTCACCGAGTAGTGTTGCAAAGAGGGGAAAAAGGAACGAATGTTTCACAGCACCGAAAAGAATACAGCTTCTATGTTTATTATTTTTGGAATCCGTTGGAAAGAATGGTTCATTAATCTTGCAAATATTAGCTTTATTATACTAACAATAAATTAATCTTTGGAAACCAATGACACCTTCAACAAGTTGGTATTTAAATTGCTTTCCAAAATCAGATCAATAAATTAAACTAATCAAACTAAGTATTGCCACTGTCAGATATATTTTATTTATAAAAAATAGATAAGCAGACTGGCAAATTGGCGACTGACCTGACAGTAATCATAATCATCACTACTCATACGTTGGTACTGCAAGAAACATTAACTTCCTCTTACATCGTCGATGAGCTCCTATCTTTGGGCAATAAGATGTTATGTCTTCTTATCCTTCAAATTGGAACACAGCCGTTTAGCTTTAAAATATGTGACGACGGAGTTGTACCTACCACTATATAATATATAATATAGTTATTGTTCGCGGCTTCGCTCAAATTTTAGGGGTTGGTCATGAGGTGCTGCGTATAAAAGCCCTAAGTTCTTATTTGGAGTTCAAGTTTGTTTCATAACAAATTTCATCAAATTCAGTTCAGTGATTCGAAAGACCAACAGATAGACGGACAGACCAAGTTACTTTCACCTTTACAATATTAGTATAGAATAGTAAGTAAAATATAAATAACAATTTTCATACGAATTAACTTTTGAATTCAAAGGACGCGCGAATATCGTTTTATATTTGCAAAATGAAATATTAGTAACTGCGCTAACATCTTTTTCATACATTTTTAACTCATTTAGAATGAAAATTTTACTAGATATAAATTTAATATGTATCTGTGAAATGCATACTAGTATACCTAGCGCAAAACCTTTGACTATTTATAAAAATAAGTTAAAATATAATTGAGCTTTATATAATAGTATGTATCGTGTTGTTATATAGAACGTCCCAAGACATCAGCTTTATAATTTATGTCTAAGTTACAAACTTAGGCAACATAATGCTCCTCAGTGAGATTATATATTAAACATTAAACTTGTCTAAAGGTGGTTGAGCAAACTATACAACTTCTATATCAAGTATCAAAATTATATTTCCATGTACTCGTACCTCAAGATTTATTCAGCAAAGTTCAAGTAAGTTTAAAAAAATATTTTATAGAAAAAAGAAAACGAAAACTACGAGGATGTCACACATGCTGAGGATGTTATTATTCTAACCAAATAAACAACATTTGACAGCAAATTGACGCGATATCATTGGCCGAGAGCTTGATTAATCTGTGATATTAGATTTGTGAATAAATGGTATTTTGAACGTCGACGAAACTGTTATCGGAATTTTGGAAGTAAAATTAAAGTGGATACTTATATCCATTAGTGTATATTATAAAGTGGATACTTATACAATACTATTACACTTAACCACTTATATTTAAGTGTAATAGTACTGTATTATACATAAATATATATCAGTCATAAACTCTTATTAGCGCACAATATAGCTGAGTTAATAGCAAATACAATGAAATACCCAAATCTAAGGTTTATTTATCTTTATTCCTAGTTCGATTGGAAGAGGCTATATTATGCTTAACGATTTATATAGCATACTCAGATATTCCAGATATCTTCCGTTTATTTTATCTAAGTCATTCTTTAGACCATTCAAGTTTTACAATCAACGAGTAAGTGAGATATCATAGATGGTAACACTTTAAACTAGTGAGGAATTTCGGTTTGTCGATCTTATTTAATTTAATGGCTCGTAAGGCTTTGAAAACCGAACATTCAATCAATTAATAACTTGCAAATGATTTCAATTTTACGTTTGTTTTCTTAAAACTAAGCCGGTTTTAAATTATTTATTAAAAATATTGATACATCTTGTTACTAAAGCCTATACAATCTGCTTCGGATAATATATCTGAAAAAAAACGAATGGAATCATTAGTCGCTGAATATCGAGTAGAAATGAGCTAATTGCAAAAGAGTAACTACTGAGTTTTAGCCAGATCTTTTTAGAAACAACGATGTTCAGATCGATATTTGAATAAAGATCGATATTAAAATATTACGATTTTAACTTACTTTTACACATGAACTCAACTTTAATTATGTAAACAAATATACCTAACATTGTCAAATTAGATTTAATTCACGAAAACCAATATCTCGATGGAAAACAGCAATATCAATAATCCTTCAAGAATTGGCAGTACAAACGCTCAATTCGCAGACGATATCCAACTGACAAGGAACCTCGCGCTCCCCTCTCTTCTTGCTAAGATATTTCAAAGAGCGGTGGATTAGATGTAGTTTGGAGATCTTTATAAATTGGTCGGGTAATTCGTAGCCCTCAAATGGGTTAATCGGCTGGAGTCGTTCGTGGCAGCTGCACCTGACGGTCTGAATTACGATATTACCGCTATAATAGGCACGATACGGATATAAAAAGCAGTCGGCACAAACTTGCGCGTTTACGTTCTGGTTATTCAATTTATAATTTCTAAAGCAAAATAAAAACGCGAAATGCTACTGTATGTTATGTTATTTAGTGAATATTCATTTCTTAAATTTTCTTTGTTATATATTTTATCATTGATGCACACAATAAGGTTATTATTCTATTATTATCAGGTCTCATTATAATATCACCAAACATCAATACTCTGTATTTCTTTGTTTAGATTTAGTGGGCGAATGTGTAGGCACGGGGATTGACGTTCTACGGAATTCGCATGTACGATGACCACTTACCAACAAGCATTTGCAAGTTTCCATTCAAAAGAAAAAAATGCCGATAAAATAAATGTAAAAATGTAATCCGGTCAAGCAAAATTTTTTGTTGAAATTTATTTTATTTCTAAATAAGACTAGTTAATTAAAAAAAAAGAAAAGTTAAAGTTATCTGTTTCAGTTTAAAATATGTATAATTATGTATTTGGGTGAAAGAACGAAATTTCCACAGATTATATAAGGTTAATTTTCTATTTAAAAATAAAATAATTTTAACTTGAAACCTTACGTATTATTTTATATCCCTATATATCGCTCTTTATTACCCACATCTGAGAGGCAGGGCTAGCTGTCGTTTTATTTAATAAAATATTTACATTTGCAACGTGGGTCTGACGTTTTTCTCTTTCAAATGTCAATAATGAAATTATTATGTAACCTCTGACAGATGCCAGCCTCTCTTTAAACATGATATATTATGAATGTTGTATTTTTAAAACGTTCGGTTAATATTTTTGTTACTTAATTTGAACAGAATAAAATATATCAGATTAAGCCAAATCAAGGTAGTTGAATAAAAAACTTTTACATACGACTATATATGACTATATGTTGTTCGCAGTTCATAGGATGACAATTATGCGTTACGTTGAAGGTAATGCGTGACCAACGCAATTAAACCGAACTAGCTTCTGCTCTGAGGCAAGCACCCGTTATCGTCTAAGAGGTTTCAAGACCTCTTGGAGTGTTCTCTGTAAGACGGAAATTGTAGCCCTTTGTGCAGCCACCTCTGTGCATACGGTCAAGAGAGATATTCATTTTTTAATTTATCGTAGTAGAAATTTTAACATGTTTGGTGGTGACATATATCCGCAGATATCCGCAGATTCCTCATGTTGTCAGCCACTACAGTGAAAAACTTAGAGCAAAACATTAATTTTGGTAGAATAACTGTAGGTACCAAAAAGCATTTATGGTTATAACTTTGTTTTCATTCAAAAAGGCATTCACACATTCACGCGAAGTGGTAGGGTAGGTGGGAAGAACCGGCGCCAACTGCACTAAAATTCCACCTAAAACCAGCGGATACCCACTCGGTCCCGTTCGGCGGCGTCACGGGATAGCTTGAGCATATTGAGCGTGCATGGTGACTCACACTCTAGGCTGAAGCATTTGTTCGGCTTGGAACCCTAGATATATTACTTATGCGAATTCTATTTTTTATTTATTAAAATAAATATTAAATAGTGACTAATTAATTGTATTTGACATAAAATGCGGGTTTAACATGTGAAGGTATTATTTATTAAGTACGGTAAAACTACCAGCCAACCATGAACCGGCGGTACAGTAACAAGATGTCGATCACGCTCTGTATCCAACATTAAATCACATTAATTTAAAAAAAAAATTGGTTTTCAGTCCCTACACAATTTTTAGTCGTCTTATTTCGGTAGTATTTTATTTATTTGCTATGATGATGGAGATTACTCCATATTAATGAGTTGAAGTCGGCATGATATGTTAATATTGCCATCATAGGGTTATACTTATGTTTAAATTTTTTAAAAGTCAGCTCCTTTCAGTATTGATGCTCTCTTGTTATAATGGCGTCCATTTTCTATATTCTCGCTCTTCTGAGAAGGACATAAGTCTATAGTATTCCGAGAACCTTTATCTAAATATAGAAATAGCTACTAATAATCTTGTTACTGGAACATAGTTTTAACAATCAGGTGAAAATAACACAAAAAAAAAAACAATTTTAACTATTCACAACAAATATATTTGTGATTTTCTAATCAATATATATAAAACTCTTCCGTTACTGAGTGATTGAGTGACTGAGTGACTGACAGACAACGCACAGCCTAAACCACTGGACCTAGAGACTTGAAATTTGGCACACGTATACCTTGAGTACCCTAGAGGTGCACTAAGAAGGGATTTTTCACAATTCCCACGGGATAGGGAATAAATGGGTTTTATTTTTTCGAACCAAAGTAGCTCTATCTCCGTAACTATAATTATTAGGGGTTTCAAATTTAGCATGCGAGTAGGTTATAACAACAACTAAAAATTATTTTTAGGATATTTCGGAATTCCCAAGGGATAGGGAATAAACGGGAATTGTATTTTTTTCTTGAAAGTCCGTAGTCCCAGAAACTGGAAATTTGGCATGAAGATAGTTATTATAGCACAATAAACTACAAAAAAACTGAAATTCATGTTTTTTTTATTTGCTTATACAAAAACCAATATAAATTGATCCCACACTGCGTACATTTTGCTTAGTAGCAGGGCTCTGCTTACATTGGAAATTTAAAAAACTTGAAAAAAGGGAAATTACTTCAACCATCGTTCCCTTTTGGTAGATCTATGAGCTATTTACATACCTATAGTCTAGGTTAGTCTGGAAGTCCGTCAGTTTGAAGTTAGAAGTATGAAATTTTATTTTTGGGCTACTGATTAAAAATGAGTAGATACGTATTTAAACGTTCTTGATATTTTACGCCTAAAGGGAAAAATTGGTGTTGACATTTCGTATACAGGTTAGTCTGGAAGTCCGTCATTTTGAAGTTAAAAGCCAGAAATTTTATTTTTGGGCTAGCGATTAAAAATGAGTTGATTCGCATTTAAGCGTTTCTGGATATTTTACGCCTAAGGTGAGAAATCGGGTTGACATTTCGTATATAGAACAGTCTGGAAGACCCTCATTTTTGAAGTTAGAAGCATGTGACTTTATTTTTATTTTTGGGCTACTGATAAAAAATGACTACATACATATTTAAGCGTTTCTGAATATTCTACCCTAAGGGCTGAAATACACACCAATGTGGTATACAAAGGGATCTTACATTAGCATAATATTTTAAGTTAATTTATAAATATTTTCATATTCTACGCGAGCAACGCCGCGGGTAACAGCTAGTAATTTAATAAATTGAACAATAAAATTAATTTAGTAACAAAAATGTATTAACTCGAACTAATACACAAAACTGGAGATAGGTACTCACAGATCACACTAGCAAAGCTTCCTCTCACAGAATTCATCTTAGTGATAATTGACAATTAACACAGATGCCCTTTGACATTATATTTAGGACATATTGATAAGCCAATGTCACCATCAGCTATTTAGGGACACCCTAAGCACCTAATATTATATATATCTCTATTCTATATACATGACGGCGCGTTGATAGTTTCAGTGGGAGTTTAAGTATTAATCACAGTTTGCCCAATTTTAATGGCGTTCGTGTTGCTTGTGATCAATTGTTTCTATCCAGTCTGATAATAATTATCGTGATTTTTGTGATAGCAAATTGTTTATTTGTAATGAAGAAGTTATGTTAAGAGCGGGTAGTCCCGAATAGGGTAGCGTGGCGTAAAACGTGATGGCTGCTGATTCATTCAACTTGTCACCGTCGCACGAGGCAGACACCTTCTAACCTATTGGTTCTCAATCCATGTTAATCTACTTAACCGTATTTTATTTTCTGTATTTGTACTGGGAGATTAGATAACAGTGTACTGAACAATTACAACGTATCTTTATTTCTGATATTCCGCCATTATCACGCCCGTGGAGAATAATAGCCGAGAACATTTTAAATGCCCGTCTGATGATTCGACAATCTGATTTTTATTATTCTTAGTTCATGGCACAACGAAGTAAATGAGGTATACGCTATTAGCTATTTCAACGAAAATAGCTTTAAAAATCAGTATGGAACTGGCCTCTTACAAATTCATAAAAAAAAATTATGGAACTCAACGGCGTACTAGAGAGGAACTTGCATAAAACAGATTTTAAAGATTTTACAACTTTTATTGTTCTGAGAAATAAAACGAAGGAATATACTGTATTATTTCGTAGCTTTATTCTTAAATGGTATGCACGTGTGAAGACGCTTTTACGGTATTAGTTGACCTAAATTGAAATGACTCGAGTTCCTATTTCCAGACTCACAATTCACAAGAGGTCCTGTTTCATGAAAAAATAAAAGATTACAGTGTTTTTATAAGTTTTCTAGAAATTCTTGTACCTTGTACAAAAGATTAATTAGAAGCTCTAATTATAAAATTATTTCTATAGTTTATTTTATACAGTATATATATATATATATTTTAAATAGTACTGTATTTATGAATTTCGATATAATTTTTACATCTATTATTTATGTTCTAGTTGAGGTTTAATGAGGTATATAGTGATTGTTATAAAAAGCTAATCATAAAAAGTACCAAAAAATATTTTGGATATTATTAAGTACATTGGCATATATTTTGAGACTCAAGATTATAAAACGATATAATTATAACTTGATTTATTTTCTGAATAGAAGCCCTTCTAGTAAAACTGACTATACTTCTGAGAAACAGATATAATAAAATATATTGGTATAAAGGATGATAAAATTATTCATTATAAGGTGATACATTTTTTATTTTGAGATTACTGCCGGTTCTTAATAGGAAACTAAACTGCAATGTTCCTGTGAATTATGAATTAAATGGAGGAGCTAGAAGGCATGATCAGCACGCCGCTAAAGAGAACTTCGTCAAGCCACGAGCGGAACACGGCGCTATAGGGCGCTATACGTGAAAACATGCATCCTCTTCGATTCTGGTTGAGGGGCCATCAAAAGGATTCTAGTGAGTAAGAAACTCATATAACCTCAAGAAACAGAACTCTCCGAAAGATTTCCCCCGCATGAAAATAAGCTACTAAAATGATATTACCGAAAAACACATCTCTAGCAAAACTTTCCTTTCAATGTTTTGATAACAAATAACCAAAAAATTATTACAATTTTATAGTTGAATCTTACCATGTGTATTTTGATCACTCACGGGAAACTAAACAAGTGCTATTTCGAAGTTATAAGGGTATCTATAACCAGGTCCTCTTACAACCAACTGTGAACTGAAAAATGTAAGTAATAAGACGGTGCGATGCCGGAGCACGTAGCTTGTTACGTGCAGCGACGTGAGCTGGATGCACTTACTACCTACGAAGGGTGCATTTGTAGGTATGATGCTCACACCCACACACACACACAAAACAAATATATTATCTTATATTGCGGGATACCTAGAGTTAATAAATAAAAAAAATATGAAAGGAAATTTTTAAACGATATATATTTTTTTAATTAAATTACGAAAATAATTATTAAATATAATAAAACTAACGTAGGAAATATATTTACATATATTTGTACTTGTACTAAAACAAAAGTGTCGTAAAGGTTGACGTCTTACACGTATTTCATCTATTTTTGATGCTATAAATTGGCGGGCAGGCAAATGGGCCACATGATGGTAAGTGGTTATCACCGCCCATAGACTGGTTACACTAATCAGCACTAAGCAGCCTATGTAAGAAATATTAGTCATTCCTAACATTGTCAATGTGCCACCAACCTGAAACTAAGGAACTGAGTTGTTACGTCTCTTGTGCCTGTAGTTACATTGACTCACTTCCCCTTTCAATCGACAATACTAATTACTGCTGTTTAGCAGAAGAATATCCGACGAGTGGTTAGGTTAGAGACTTCATATTTACACGCTTATCACGCAAATACTATTGGAAATATTTTTTTTTTCATTTTATCTTTTCTAAATTTGTATGAAATGATAAACAATTATAATTGAAGTGCAATTGGCTTCGTAGACGTTTTCACAATTATTACCTAGTAGGTGTCAAAAAATATTTTTCTATTTTTATCTCAACTATACAGAATGAAAATTTTAAACGGGACAGTAAGACCAGTTCCCTTAGTGCTTGTAGCAGCAGAAAATATTATCGGAAGACAACTATATTTTCATGATTTTCAGTTTTATTTTATAAGGAAAAAAGTTGATTTGCTTTTATTATAAATTGTTTGATTACCACTTAGTGTAAAGTAACATGAAAAACTTAATAAATTGAATTATTAATTACAACATAAATATTTTGTCGCAAACATAATCTAGAGTGCGGTTTTTGAGAGAATTTTAATTTCTTAACTTTCTTTTTGTGAGCTTGTTCATTCAAACAACTATAGTCTGAACATAGCCGAGTTAATTCTATGCAAATGAAGCTGCAATATCCAGCTTAAAGAGTATAATTCCGGCAATTCGTTACTAATACTTTAGTGTAAGCTAAAGTATTAAGCAAAACGTTCATGTCATGATGATGTCGAGTCAGACTCCGAGTTATAACTAAGAATTTTTATAGAAAAATTTCTATAGAGAAAAACCCAATAGCTTTTTATCGCCCCGACCTAGGGTTGGAACCTAGGACCTCGGGATCTGCGGCCTCACATTAAGCTAACAGTAAAATTAGCTTATATTAGAATGTGAAAAACTCGATCTAATGGTTTACAAGGTTGCATATCTCGAAATTTAAGTTTTGATACGGGCCAATAAAAGCCAAAGTTTAGAAGTTGGCTGTGTTTACACTACCGTGCCTCGGGAACTATATAAAGCCGTTGGTCTTACACTTGATCTTACATTTTCTGATCGTGTCAGATTTCACGATCGCAGAAGAAATAAATATATAATTGGTGAAAGGATCATCAAGGAATATCTAAATATGGTGGTGGTATAATGGTGCATACATTTAACATATGAAAAATCAGTAATCCATGATTTGAACCCGTATTCTGTAATAAAGATATATGGGTATAAATCAACTGGATCATGTCGCAATGGGATAGCTGATGATGCTACGTAGGCAAACATAATCGAATCCAAAACAATTTAACATTTGATATAATACCTTCTATATCCTATGAATATATTATGCAACATTTCCATTGACGTATATCAAAGCGAATTGCAAATATTCGCATTTGATGTATACGTGAGTAGTTTTATGTAATGGCTCTTGGTTTGAAATGTTTTTGATAAAATTACGGTTGAACATGACTTTTTAAAATAGGTACATTACAAACGTAGAGCGACAATTGTTCGCTGATATTGTTTATATGAATAATACTTTTATAAATACGGCCACTAAAGTATAAAAAAAACAAAAATCTATATATAAATAGGCAAATGCTATATATCAATGGGAGGAGCTATGTTTGGAGTTCCACTAACGGATCACACACAGAAATGAGGTGTTCCGAGAGAAAATAAGAGTCATCGCTATAGCCCAGAGAATTAGCAAGCTAAAGTGGCAGTGGATTGGTCACATTTGCCGCAGAACCGATATCCGTTGTTGTAAACGAGTCCTTTAGTGGAGACGGCTAGGATCCCCAGTCTAGGCTGAGTGACGGTTTAAGAAAACTGGCATGTGGCAATTGTATCATAAAAGTCGAAGATTGGCGCCGCTTTTTGTCAATTGATTTCGTTTTTTTCGGGAGCTATTGACGAGGATCGTTCTTATAAATAAAAATAGGAAATTTCAGTAGAAAAAAAAGGCGAAATACTTAGTGGTATATCCGGTTGGATCGAAGTTGTTTTCGATTTATATATTTTACATTAAATAACATACACTGTAAAATCAATTAACAACGTTTGAGAATTATTAAACGGCAATGACAAAATTATAGTTAAAATTCCGTGTGAATTAAAACAAAATAGAAAGAGACAAAGAGAAAGGGAAAGAGACGGAAAGCTCATCAGGGTTATTATACTTCTATAAAGCTTTTCCTTACGTGACGATTTCTGCCAGCTCCCTCTACTGTTAGAGGTAGAATTGAACTTCTTTCCATAAAATGTTCGAAACATCAAAATCATTTATAATGTTTTCCTCAAATTTTCAATAACGATAATTTTCGAATTTCTACCAGGGGTTGAACGATTACTTGGTGGTAGGGCTTCGTTCAAGCCCATCTGGGTACCAACTACTCATCAGATATTCTACCGCCAAACAACAGTATTCAGTATTTCTGTGTTCCGGATTGAAGGGTTAGTGAACCAGTGTAACTACAGACACAAGGGATATAATCTTTTAGTTCCCAAGGTTGGTGGCGCATTGGCAATGTAACGAATGGTTAACATTTATAACAGCGACATTGTCTATGAGCGGTGGTGACCAGGTGGCCCATATGCTCGTCCGCCAACCTACATCATAAAAAAAACTCTAATTATATTTGTCCGGCTTATAACTTTACATACATGAAATTACATAATATTATAGTACATATATATAAGTAAATTAGCTATTTATTTACGAGTTGGTTAGTCCGTTGAGAATGGCCGCAGAACCGGAAATTGGTCGGAAGGACTTCATCATCATCCAATGACTGTAATTACAGGCACAAGGGACATAACATCGTCCTTCCCTTGGGCGGCGCATTGATGGTGTAAGGAGTCGTTAATATTATTTAGAATGTCAATGTCTCTAGTTATTGCAATGTATTTGATATTGTTAATATGAAATAGTTGCAAGTAATAAAAACAAGATTAGCAATTAAGTTCGTGAAGAACAACCTTAGTATGTGGAGATAGATACAAATGTCTAAAGGACCCTCTATAGTACGTGTTTGATAGTTAACTATAACATATTTTTCTTTGGGTTTTACTTCATTTATAGCCTATCAGCGTTTATAATTCAATTTTTTAACTGTTATGTTACAAAAAATAATCAACGCTTAAAAATTTTCAACAATTTACAATATTTATTATAAACTACCAATCTCACAATTATCCGATATCGTATTAAATACTAACCGTAATAGTTAATTTTATGTTTACGTACCTCTTGATGAAGCTTATAATTTTAGACTTCGATGTATAAATCTTTAAGCCTTTTATGTTTAAATGTAAATTCTTCTTTTTTTTGCCCCGACTATAATCCTCATTCATAAATGTAAACATTCACAATTCAATTTTTTTTAATAAAGATGAGAAGTGAGATGAAAATATAAGGTGATAAGTCGTCTATTTCGAGCGGCTCGACACTTGTCATGGTGAGAACGCTAATGTGTAATGTTGAACTCATACAACCAAATGCAAATATTTCATAAACGTTTTCGAGCAAACATTACGTTATTAACGCAAGAAGTATTGAAACTCGTAGGGGTGTACGTGGCCTATTATTCCGTATTCCTTCCTGTTCTACAGAATTTAGAAATTAATATTCTATCATTTATATTTAGTAGTATCTTCTGCTTATTTCCTATTCCTGAGATTTGAACACAGAGATCTGGATCTGCACTCATATATATATATCCACTGGACCAATGAGGTGGTCAAATGAAATAAGCTTCACCTTAAATGAGGCTTCAGACCTTAAATTCAATAAAGGTCCATTAGGATAATATTCAATTGTTTCGTTGCTTTTATTACCGTACAATATTATTGTATCTTAGAGTCTAGAATGTTCTACGTAACAATAGTTTATTTGTTGCTTTTTCGGTATTCATACTCCATATCCTGAAATGATTGAAATATCAATAGTTTAACGCGGTACCGCTAGGAGCGTTGCGCAAGTTTAATCTCGACATTTTCAACGATTGTCACTTTAAATCCTAATGCCAACTTATACGATTGAAGTATTGATTATATTCCTTCAGCAATTTAAATAACACGTGACTCGGGTTTGTTTTAATAAATATACCTATGTTAGAAAGAGTTATGTTATGATTGCGTGTTCAAAACGACACGTTGCTATATATTCATGTGTTTAATTTGAATTTGGAATCGTATTCAGCAGTAAAAGAAAATAAAGTGAGACCATCTATATGACTTGAATAATATTCTGCCATATGATCTTATCTCTCACACAGCCTTTTGGAGCGAGTTGTTATTTATCATCACAGTGTTAGATTAAACTTAGATTAAGTTTCATGTGGATGCTGAATTCATTGTCAAATTTCAGCTTGACAACTAGCTTCCCACGAGGAGGAATACACCTATAGGGAGCCTTGTAGTACGTCATGCCCAGACGTAGAACACTATCGAACTGTTACGTTACATTAATTATAAAAAATCCAAATACATATAAATTTCACGTTAAAAATCACATTCAACGAGCGTTAATCAAACTGCAAGTGCGCTTACCGCTTACAATTTGAGATGATGAATTAATTTAATAAAAGACCGAGCAGCACGTACGCCACGTCGCCAGAAATACATTTGCACCCAGAACCTCACATTTGCACCCGAAGCACTTTTGGGAATATTTGCAAATTCTTGATGTCAGGAACGGCATGCATTTCTTTATTATACAGAAATATTTGCATGTAGAGTGTTTTAACTAACTTTAAAACGGGAAGATTGTCGAAAACGATGATGTCATCTTTATTTGTCGTCCAAACAATATCAAATCAAATCAAATCAAATCAAATCAAAATATACTTTATTCAAGTAGGCTTTTACAAGCATTTTTGAATCGTCATTTAACAAACTATTTAAAGTAAAGCTACCACCGGTTCGGAATGTAGATTCTACCGAGAAGAACCGGCAAGAAAATCAGTAGTTACTCTTTTTCAACTACTAAAAATACAGTCATGTTAGTTAAATACAATTATATATGTATGTTATGTCTCCTGCCTGGAAGTCTACAAGCATTAACTCCACGCTTTTTTATCATCTATATAATCTTGTATCGAATAATATGCCTTCTTTACCAATGTATTTTTTACAAATAACTTGAATCTATGAAACGGCAAAGTTAAAATATATTATAGAACGTAAGTGGATTCCAAAATTATTGAGCATATATTTTATAATCAGACCTCTATCTAAACTTCAAAGTTTGCCTGCAAGAGATCGCTGCTTTAGCGAAGAGGCCGATTGATGCACCCCAGGCAAGTTTGTAGATGTATACTTTAAGTTTTGAGGTGCAATAAAGAATATATATATATATATATATATATATATATATATATAATATGCTAACCTGAGTCCGAATATTAGAATTAACCTTGAGAAGGGATGAAATATTGTTAAGGTCATCGTGGCGTACCGTGACGAGTCGTGAGATAAAATTAAAGTCGTATTTCATTCATTTTCCAGTCAGTTAACCTTCATGATAAAAAACAATGTTTCCCAGTTTTCATATATATATATATATATTAAAGTCAGACAAATATTTTATTATCAAACAATTTTAAAATATTTCTAAACGTTGTTAAGGTGAGGCGATTTGTGTAGAGTTTGGTTCATGACTTAAGCAGTTATGTCAGTCATAAATTACTAGTGGGTCTCCCGCGAAACTTGTCGTTTATACAAAAGATTTCTTAGGAATTTTGAAACCTATGACAAGTTTTGTTTTGATTTCATTTCATTGTAAACAGCAATTCACTCTTATAAATATTTCTTTTAATATCAAATAGTATTTTATTAGTTCAGTTAGTATGGGAGTTTGACGAAAATTATTAATTAATTTTGTTTACGTTTTTCATTTTTTTTTCATATACAGCTGTAGTACCGCTTTCTAACCGACCAGTAACGTTTTTCCGCTCTCTAAAATTAATTCTTTGTTAAGTCGTAACAATTTAAATTGCAATCAAGAATCCTCTTTATTTTTCTGCACATCTATGGCTGCAGCTCTTCAAAATGATACCATAACCGATTTTTTATATGCAACTATCATCCCACAATAACTGGGACAAAAATTAGCTTACGCTATTAATATATGATTTTTTTTAATTTATATCGTATTAATGTTTATAATATGATAAAACAGATTCGGAAAAGATTTAAAGCGCAAAAGAGGTTTTTATATTACTCCGATGAATTTATTCACTGACGGAATCCAGGGACATTGTGTTAACACTAAAGAAAAGTTACTTAAAAGTTTCGCTGAAAGTTTTCCCTGATATGTATATAGACATAGCTTTTGTGTTCATGGTTTATATTATAAAACTATATATCTGACCTATATCTGATTTTATTTTTGTACATCATTATTTAGATGCTAGACAAAATTTCTTTAATGTGCAAGATTTTTATAATTATTTCTCTTGTGAAATAAATAACCGAAATCCACTAATATTGCGCAGCTAATTACCAATATGATATAACAGATGACTATCGAAATCGAAGAAAATTCCAGTAAATATCCATAATTGTCTCTTGAAAGAATAACTACACAACAACGAGAAAACTAATTGTCAACTCCAATCCCTTTTAATTTATTCGCAAAGAAAGCCTTATTTATCCTCCTTAAGTTTTGATAACTCCATCGAGGCCAATAACAGTGCATTTTATCTGAAAAATGTTTTATTAAATTTAATTGAAATTCTTCTTGTTACGTGCCGTTCGATAGCGCGGGAAATATGTCAAGTGTTTGCTTTCACCGGGATTTTTTGTATCGTTAATAATCGTTTATATAAGTTACAAAGGTACGTTTGTAGCAAGTACATTGAAATTATATACGAATTTTTATCTTGATCACGTATATTGCTAAAATGTCCTATGTGCAAATTGTCTACTTTAAAGAAACATATTATTATAATCTTACTGAATTTTATTGACTTGTGACGTATTAAAATTATATAAATAAAATAGGTCCCGCCAAGGTGGGCGGATATGAAAGCAAATAATTGACGATCATTGAAAGAATTTATAATCATATAGAAACTAACTATATAGAAAACGTTCCAGACTCATGCAACATGCACATGCACGCCCGTTGATGGCAGAGAAAGGCATGACGGTATTAGAGATCGTTATACCGTTTGCCGTCACGGCATACGAGACGGTCTCCCGTTGCGCGCTATTTTGAAATAAGAACTTATTTCTTACACAAGATATTTTGAACAAAAGTAATAGCAGCGATATGTTTTATAGCAAAATGTTGGATAAAATTTCCATAACTGTTCTTTAGAAGAGCGCATAAAAACTGTTTCTATCCTTATATTCGTATAATATTCATATTATTTTCTTATGCTGTTTCCATGGTAACGAATGTAAATGTATAGCCTTGTGCACATAAAGTATTAAATATAATATGACATATGAATATTTATTGAAATTATTAGCAAACTCAAAGTTAAGTGTAATTTTACTTGGTGAAAGACTTTGTGTAAGCTTGGTTGGGTACCGAACGCTATCTACCATCCACTCGTCATATATTTTGCCGCTAAGCAGTAATAATTCGTACTGTTGTGTTCCGGTTTGAAGGTTCTCAATGTCTCAATGTTCTTAATATCTTAGTTCCTAATGTTTTTGGAGCAATGATTATGTAAGAAATCGTTAAAATATCATACGGCACCAATGAATTTATAAGTGGTAATCACTTACCATCAGATAGTCAATTTACCAGTCAACCTACCGATGCAATAAAAAAAGTTATTAATATATTTATTAATATGATTAATCACTGAACGCTCCGCTACCCCCATCCGATAATAACTTTAATTAGCGTTTAAAGAACTGAAGGTAATATAAAAAAGGCAACGACTGAAAAAAAAAAATACTTCTAATTTCATTCATTCCAACTTCCTTGCGGAATGCAGTACGCTCATGTATGATACTGCAGTGCGAAACTGTTCTTTAAACATTTTCGTTGTTGCAGAGATTTAGGTTAATGGTCATTTTTAATTATATTTGCACATACTTTTACTTTTTAAGAAAGAAGCTATGTTTGTGTTACCTACAAGCATATGTTTCATTCTGAGCATTAATATTAATGAAATTACTTAATTTTGAACTTTCGATTTAAAAATAGACCAATTGAAAACGGATATAAAAAATTGATTTCTAAAATCTATAAATAATATAAAACAAAGTTACTTCCTGTTTCTGTTATCATCTCATCTTCTCCGCTAACTTCTTCTAAACTCAACGAAGTTTGATGCGGTTTTCACTAATGGAAAGAGCGATAAAAAAGATAAACATCTTGTAAACGGCTGAATTATCATGAAGTTTTACATAAAAAACTGTTTTCTTACGCTTAAATGGCTAATGCTGGCTACACTTTTAGTGATACCTTAGACGACGAAACTTTCTCCAATTCAATATGAATACTTATTCAAACAAATATGTCTGCTATCTTTGATTAAAATTGTTATACTATAACATTTGAAACAATATTTTAGAAAATATAATCGTTTTCAATTTATCTGCAACGAAAAAAATCATTCGCAGCGAATCGTGTGGTAATCTGCTGTAGCGATAAAGATTTCACTATAGCAGTTGATATTATCCAGATTCGAATCTATAAGCTGTGGATACATTTTAATCTGATTTTTATAATATCATTATTAATTAATATTATATAATTCTGGCTGTTATCTCTTCACGATTAAGCCGCTGAACCGATATAATATGTGAAATTTGGTAGGGAGGTAGTTTGAGTCCCGGGGAAAGAAATAGACTACTCTTTTAATTCAAAATAGAGGGTGACAGTTAGTATGATATAGGTGAAGTTTGTTATAAATTTCGAGCGGATAGAGCCGCGGGTTCAGCAAGTACTTATGTAAATTAATTAGTAAATAAATATACCTACTTAGTATTTTCTTGCTATGCGCATTTCTCATTTTGTTGAAAATGGCGTGAATAATCGTAAAATGGCTTTATTTGAGTTACATTGATGGCTTTTTCCTTAGCAATCGTTACAATAAAAACTCAAAAATATACTTCATATACAGTCCTCCTCTTCTCTCCTTACTCTCAATAATTAGAATAATTAGTCTTAATATTAATAATTCTTATGCAAATAAAGTTTAATTTTGATTTTAGAATTAAATAAAATATAGAAAAACAATGTTTCCTTGTTGTAGTTACACGGTAAGTTTTTAACATATCATGATTAAAAAGCTAGTTTCATTGGACTTAAAAGAAACCCGATATAATATTATTTTCTTCGTTTTATAAATTTTCTCTTCTACATTTTTACATATTCTCAAAAGTAAAAATAGTAAAAAGAACTGAATTGGTGCGATAAATTTAACGAATTACCAGTTTACTGAACACTATTGGCTTGCGGTCGAAGGCAGATTCCGTTAATTTCATGTAACGGTTCCATGTGCCGTTTACTTTCTGGGCGAAAATGTTACTATACTTACACGGAGCGGTTAAGATAAGAGAATATATGATTGTATTTAATTGAAATGAATTCGAAGCTAAGGAAAATTTTTAAAAACATTTCATGTATAGTCAGAATATTCTAAAATGAATAAATCTGAAGTGTTATATAAATGTTGCAATTTTGAAATAAGAATAATAGCAGTTAGCAATTATTTTACTTACAGTTTTAGTGTAACACTATAAACGGTACGGTATATGGTCGTTCATTACTGGGATTATGTATTGATATTATACATGGTTTGGAAATTGATTTTTATTTGTTTTTTTTTTTATATTATTATAAAATAAATACATGAGTTATATATTAGTAGTAAACCAATTTCACTTGTTAACAATTATTTAAATGAGTTAAGAAATTTAAATAGTGTCTGACTTTTGAGATATTGTAACGTAAAATATAGTTTAAGTCATTGGTTAGAAAAATAATTCAACTAAACTGTATAATGAACGAGTGTGCTCATATTATTAGGTATATGTTGAGTAGGAGGCGTCCTTTGTCAAACATAAGGGCGGTTACAAAGCATAATGCTAATATTTAACCGAATTTTGCATGGGTAAATTCAGTTAACAGTTAAAGATAAAATATTGTATATATAGCTAGATTATAATGTCAAAGGTTATATTTGAATAAAAATATAAAAGAATAAAATAAATTATGTACAAATTATAGATAAAATAACATGTTACTCAGAATTATTAGCACGGCTGAAGTCTGAAATTCTGCTATCTTGAGGCGCGCTCTTAAGGTTTGGATATACAAAAAGTGATCGTATTTGAGTTGCATTAAAGCCTTATATCTCGGTAATTGTATTCGAAATTTCGAAAATAAAACTTTAATTTACCACATTTATAGAATTTCTTCTTCGTTCACGAAGAGAGTAATAGAAATAAATAAGCAAAGTGTTTTTACGTAATTATTCGCTTTTTCCTCCAAATCTATCTATCATCAGATTTTTTATAGTCATCAGCATATAAAATAATACAGCATCTAGGGAGCTTTCGGTTTATTTTTGCAATATTTTTTCATACAATTTTTTAGTATATTTTTGAAATCAATCCGGGACGATGCTTTGTTTTTCTTTGTAAACACAGAACACAAGACGGTAACGCACGATCGAGCAAGGTTATCGACGTATATACCTTTTAAAGCTATTACTTACGTCTGGCATAAGATAGATTGTCAAAGGGCTTCATAATGCAATTTAAAAAATAATTAAAAATAATCCAATTTATTTTCGCAGTGGCAACATCGATCGAAAACAATATCTACAATACATATATTTAGAGTCGTAAATTTTTTGGCCTATATTAAATAACCGTGCCCATAAAAGTTAATAAGAGCCACCGGTATTTGTACATGTAATGGATGGGCAATTCCGTGGCCTAATGCGATCGGGTTGCGTCGGGTCGAAGCGTCTATTGCCTCATTAATATCCGGTCACATATACACGGGGATGTATTGACATGTTGTAGTGTTTCTTATCGATAGGAATGCACAGTTTTTATATGACTCACTTACGTAATTATTTGACCAGAAGATATTTTTTCCAGCCAATAATACCAAGTGTTGTTTTAGTCTGGTTTGAAGGATGACACTGGTGTACAAGTGTCTACAGTCATAATTCGGTGGTGGCCACTTGCCATAAGGTGGCCTGTTTTTTTTTAGATATTTCTTATATATGTCAATTGGCGATTTAAAAGTACTGTTTGATAAATTCCAGACGTTTTTAATAAATATTAATTACAGCCTTTTTACCGCTTTTAATTATAATAAGTATCTAAAGTAATAATTGTAATATTTCTTTGATGTTTACAAGTTAGATCATTTCTAATTTATATTGTTCCTTCGTTGGAATAACAAAAGATATCGCTTATAAGTATTTAATATTACTTTGATTTCTATTGAGTTTGAAAATTTAAAAAACAGCTTATAGAAATAACCCACTGTCGGAAAATCCTTTCTCATTGAGGAGAGTATTCCACCATGCCGCTTCAATATGGCATACAAGCGGCAAAATACATTGCACGAACTACCTTAATCACAAATTTACGTCACTCTCATAATCCGATGGGACGGTCAATCTAGAAAAAGTTAAGTCGCAGGACCAACGGCTTTAAGTACTTTACGAAGCACGAGAGTGTCCAAGCTTACTGTCATTTTTTTCGACAGAAATACCCAAAGTTTTATTTTATCAGCCTGACTTGGATTTGAATCCAGAAACTCGGGATCCGTGGACTTATATCAAGCTACTGCACCAACGAGGCAGTAAAATGTTATCTATATTTTAATCTAGAGCCATAATAAAAAAAAACATGGTTCAAATTAGCAAGACAAGATCACATTTACGGCTATTTTACATTGCAGAACGTATTTAGAATTGCAATTTAGAAATGTAGGTTAGGTTAATAAGACGATCCTTTACACAGAAAATACGGGTTGTTGGATGATGTAGGGGAGACTTTTTATTTTATTCCGTTACGTTATATAAATTTTCTTTTTTTATTGGATACGTTTTGGTAGAACATAATTAGGCGAGGAGACCTTTATAAAGTTTTATGAACAGCGAATGTTTTCTTTTAGTAAAATTGTTCTTCTAAATAATAGAAAAAAATAAGTGTTACAAATTCTAAAGATAAGTAATAAGGTCAATAGTTAAAAAGTTAAAGTTAAAATGGCTTATTTTTTATTTATTAGACGAGATGTGTGGTTAACCGATGATTTCGGGTTCAAACCCAGGTGACCACTGAATTTTCATGTGCTTAATTTGTGTTCATAATTCATCTCGTGCTCGGCGGTGAAGAAAAACATCGCGAGGAAACCTGCATGTGTCTAATTTCAACGAAAATTCTACCATATGTGTATTCCACCAACCCGCATTGGAGCACCGTGGTGGAATATGCTCCAAACCTTCTCCTCAGAGGGAGAGGAGGCCTTAGACCAACAGTGGGAAATTTACAGGCTGCTAATGGCTTAATTAAAATATTATTATTTAGTTATAGATTCTTACCTAGTTGAATACTTTTTATTTTTAATTCTTTATTTTTGTAATCCGATTTAAAATCATGTTAATTAGCAATAGTTGCGTTGTTTGAATGTACGTATGTAAATTATTTACATATGTATTTACTTGGTGATAGGATTTTTTTCAAGCCCGTCTGGTAGGTACCACACACTCACCAGATATTCTACCTCCAAATAACAATACTTAGTAGTTAGCTACAATTTGAAGTGTGTGAGAGCCAATGTAACTACAGGCATAAGGAAAGTAACATCTTAGTTCCCAAGGTTGGTGGCGCATTGATCTGATGTAAGGATCGGTTATTGTTTCTTACAGCGCCATTTTCTATGAACGGTTTTGACTACTTACCGTCCATTGGTCCGTGGTACATTTGCCCGTCCGCCTACCTTATCCAAAAGAAACAAACGTTGGTTACAAATAAAAATAAAAATATATGTCATCCTAACAAATATATTTAAATACTTTGCGCGTTGTATGTTGATACGCCACTTTTAAAGAGAAAATGTTAGTACCTAGTTTTAAACCAGAAAATAATATTTTAAGCAATATGGAAGACAATGCGCGTCCATTACGTACATCGGAGCAAGGCTAAGTTGAAATAGACATTTACATATTCATGACCTGTCTAAGGTCAGCCTTGACTGGACTAAATTTATATTATTTTAGAATTCAATGATACTAATACTATAGCAAATATAGGTAAACTAGATGGGTAGATGGTACCTATATGACTAACATTAGCCTTAACTCATTCACTCGTATCATTAATTGGATTTCAAAGAGCTTATTATTTGGCGAACTTATTAAAAGTGGTCATTGCAATTAATGTGCATAGTTCGGTGAAAAAAAAATTATATTATTATAATTTAAATTTTTAAAAAGAAACAATTGTTCTTTTTTTTATATCGCTTACTTTTTTAATATTTGCTTATGTATACCACATACAATAAAATTGGAGTGTCTATTTGTAATTTTAAAATAACCGCCGTTTACTAAATGCATATATGTATGTATACAAGGTACGTATAACGAAACAACATTTTTTACAATTTTTGTCTGTCTGTCTGTCTGTTTGTTTTGGCTAATCTCTGGAACGGCTGGACTGATTTTGACGGGACTTTGACTGGCAGATAGCTGATGAAATATATATGAAGTAACTTAGGCTACTTTTATTTTAGAATTTTATATAAAATAATAATAAATTCACGCTGCAATGTCCAAATACTAGCCAGTACCGCGCGCGGATAATTCTAGAATTAATCCATGTTTATTATTATAATGCATACAATTTAGTATATTGAATTCTACAACACCAAAATTGGATACGAAGAGTTCGTTTAAAATGTATCTATAATTAATAAGTAGTAGTTATTTCTACTAATTTATTTTATTAAAATAGTTGATATAATTCCTTTAAATTATCAAATACAATTAAATGTCATAAGATAAATTATATGAGTAAAGTTCACTAGTAATGTTTGAATAACCTAACAAGTTCCAAACATCCAACAATTGTACGCAGTTCAGTGCAAATGACAGCGCTCTCACATCTTGTAACTTAGTGTACAAACTCATGACAAGCAAAATCACTAAACAGAGCTAGTACAAGATCTTCCAATAGCTGGACCACTTCAGCAGTAATCGGATGACAACTTAGGGACAAGTTGTGCAGAAGGACAAAATGAGTTCCTTTCGAACCGTATATATTGGAAGAAATGCGCAAATAAGCACTACTTTTTATGTGCCTTATTTGTTTATATTCCATTTCTTTTAAAACATCGTTAACCCGCGTGTTGGATGATATTCTTCCATGTGTAGCCTTTGCCCTGGAATGGGATATTTAATTTACTTTTAAGGACCAATTAGAATTACTTAGGAGCAAACATACTGTATATAGAGTTAAAAAAGCAAGATGGCCTTTATTTTTGCAGTATTTTGGTTGAGTCATTATTGTATAATATATTTTGTACAGGAATTTTCTAGAACTGTCTAACTACTATAGAACTTTTTTAAATTATATCACAGACTAAAAAAAAATATCCTAAGATAAAAATATTGTGTGTAGTAAGTAGGTTTTCATTATTAATGCTTAACAGTACGAGTAATTTGTTAATACAATTTATCAATATACTTTATTTACAATCTGTTAATACAGACATTCTTATAAAAATAAATTTAAAGGACGCAGCGCTATAATGTCACTGATTGATAGTGAGATCGTAATGACGATGCAAACCGTAGTCTTCTCGAAACATATCGAGTGCTTCTCATACGTCCCGATTATAATATTTTGATGTTCTCGAAACATTTGAGTCATTATTTAAACATGTCTTCTGCGGGAATATTTCTGTGAACATTTTCAAATATATAAGAAGGCTTAAGACTTATTTTACTTTCATAGTTTTGCTAGAGTTCCCCTAAGGAACGCCGAACGACTTGAACTCCAACTGCATTGACATAATAAGCTATAACTCCAGTAATATATAAGAATACTATATCGCCAACATCACGTGTAAGTTTCGTATCAATCGATACTAATCGTATTGGTATTTTTTATTAAAATTGGGCCATGTGATGGTAAGTGGTCACCAATGTCTGTAATCATTAGCACTTTATGCAATATTAAGTACCCCTTAAATCAACAATGCGCCTCCAACCTTGGGAACTGAGATGTTAAATCCCATCTACCTGTAATTACACTGTCTCACTCATCCTTAAAACAGAAACACATCAATACTAATTATTATTGCTGTTTCGCGGTAGAACACGTGACGAGTAGGTGTTACCAAGAATCGCACAAAGGTGGAGTACTAAGTAAGTGGTGGTATCCATTGCATAGAAAACAAACAGTATCGATACAAATAAATCGATAAAAATATCGTATTCCATCAAGGCAGGACTAGTGAATGAAGCAATATAATATAGAGTTGTGTACATAAAATGTAATGTATTCAATACGAATAGTAAATTCAGAGGACAAATAAATATTTCAGATGGCTACAGACAAAAGGCGGTGTATCTGTGTGCTGTGAATCATAACAAAGATTAATGTACAAAATGCATATTTTGAGAGCACTCTGAGAAGTGTTTTCAATACAAAACTTGCTCCTACTACGTACAGATGTAGAACATCGTGTATTTTCAACAAGTATGTGTATAATGTCGAGCTAAGCAGAGGTAGAGTTATTTTTTAAATATTGGTTTTTTCTTTTAATGATGATGTTTTATTTTTAATCTGTTTCAAATTATTTAGCACATAAATACAATAACTATAAATTATTATATATTATTCCCAATACTCATTCATTCATTTACATCAATATTTTATTTAATGTTATTTTCTTTCCAAATAAACTTAAATGAAAAAAGGTTATATAGTATTTGATACTTCAATATTAAAAAGTATTATACTTTTACTCATCTGCTTAAACAACTATTATTTATTATAGCAGTAATATCAACTCTAAAATTTGGCGCATCTCAATCGATTGGAACTTGTTTAGTCCAAGGTACTCTATATTACAATTTGTAATACACTGATACCGTAATGATATCGCAGACTACGCATTGGTAATACGATACGTTAAGATTTTATCTCTTGTTGATTTAAATATTTATTACAATATAAACGCCATATTGATCTATAAAAACGCGAGAGTTTAATTTAAAAAAAAGTACATTTAACTTTAAGGCCAGCGACGTTTGGGCCGCGAGTTCTTTGTTTTTCCTATATTCAAATGAATAACTCTAAAAATGTTACTCGAAATTGATAAAAGTACGTAATGGACGTTAGTTTATAGCACACAATCAACTTGCTCATTATGTTATCACACGTCGTATGAAATTGCTTCATAGTAATAAATTGCATAAATTCTTCTAAAATGAATTAATTAATAATAGTTAATTACTGTTACATAGAATTTCCTAACTCTTTAATATTAATAGTACTTTTTGTTTACATATATATGTCTATCTGTATCTTGTTATCTATTTTGATCTTATAAAAGTTATCCAACTACATCGCTACTGGACTATTTCGTCTGACCTAAGGTTAGGTTAACGAAATTGCTCTGACGCGATAAGAACGCCTTTTGTAACATCTGTTATTTTGGTTCACTGTAACCTTTTGTATCGGTGTGCAATAAAGTATTTTAATATAACGTACACAGAGATATATTTAGAATTGTAAATAAAAAGTTTAAACCTATTTCCGCGAACGAAACTCATATTAAATCTAATATGTTTTGGGCTAATTAGTTCATGATAAAACTGTTTATATGATTGCGTTGTATATCAAATTGAAATACCGTTTTTGCGGCGCAGCAGACCTCAATTCTGCATAACTCAATAAATATGAAAACACTACACTTAGCAAATTTATACATTACATTTAACGTTGGCCTAAAATGTAAACAAACTTTTAGATTCAGTAATACGAATATCTAAACATCAATATGAAACATTTCTAGTGTAATTAGATAAATTTCTGTATTTATTAATTCATTTAGGTTAATAATTATTTGCAAGTACAAAAATAGAATGATATTGAAGAAATACGAAATATTATTTGAAATTTAAATGATTTTTTATCTAATGAAATTTCTTTTCATTATTAAATTAAAATATTTTAGGAGATGAGAAAGTTTTGCAACTTGAACGGTTTTGGTTTACGCGAAGTACGTCAGTAAAGCGTGCATGATTTCACTAGAGATCTTACACTGACATCAACATACTACATTTTTTAACACGAAAGCTTCGTTATATGTGTTTGTGATTTATAAATATAACAACAAATCATACGCAATTACTAATCAGGATCGAGTTTGAGTATTGTGCAGATATGTATCACAAGCGAGTAACATATACACAAATATGGTGTAAATCTTAAAGTTTAATCTTCAAATCGGAAACATATTATATAATATGTGTTTATGTTTTGTTATTATGTTAGGTTTCACGTGTTCTTTATCGAAAAATGCTCGTTATTTTTTAAAAATAAATTTATATTATGTCAGAATATGTTTCATTATGATGGGTAGCGTCTTTCCAAGGTAATTTTACATAATGTCGAAAGTGAATTTCGAATATTTATTTTTTTATAAAATTTATATTATGAATATTACGGTTAATTTAGCTGTAATTTTTATGCAATGTTTAACTTATAATAATAAGTAATATTTTATTATAAGTATTAATAATTGTAACAATCGAATTCAGAGAGTAAGAACAGACACTTTATGGATAGATATATAAACACTTCAAAATTATAATATACTAGTCAAAACCTCGAAGACTCACAATACACGCCCCGACCCCCTTTTTGCTAACTTGTATGTTACTGGTACAGTGTAGGAAACATTCACACACATAAATGTAAACAACAACTGCACGAAATTTCAACTCAATCGAATGAGCGGATATATACGCATACGGGACAAACAAAGAAACATTACTTTTTATATATGTAAATAAACTAAAACCAAAACATTTGAGCTGACGTTCCAAATTCAAATTTATATTTTCCCCGGCATTTGTTTTTTTATATTTCTGTATACCATAGAAATATTTGTAAATTCGCAATATTATCGAGTGCGACTTCTGCTTAAGTATCAATGTTGCACAGATGGCGTACAATATCAATTTTATCAAGAAAAGAATCGATGTAAAGTCGTGGCGGATAGTTGGTCTTCTATAGAAGAGTTTGAATCTTAGTAGTATAAATTATATTATAAGTCTTTGTCATAAATACGATTCCCTATCGTTTTGACTTACGAGACAGAGTCGTTTATAACTCGTCGTTTACTCGATATAAAGTTACCGCTACACCTGTGTACCGTCTTAACTTGTTCCACTATTAATAAAGTCTTGTTTTATTCGTACCAATTAAAGCAATAATGTAATTAATTTAATTAGGAATTCATTCCTTTTTTTTTATTACAAACAGAAACTGGTTTGTCCACGACAGTCTGGATTGATCCAGCTTATAGTTTTTTTTCTGTATATTTTTGGAAAATATAGCAAAGGAATTTTATTTCTAACATCGAAATATCGTTCACCAAAGTTCATGTATAGGTTTTGGGTATAAAATATCTAAATTTAAATGATTATATTAAAATAAAACACAATAAAAATATAATTAGTAAAACACTATTAAGTAGCTTAGAAATAAAACAGAAGATTTAATGGCAGAAAATCCTCATTACGTCTAAAAAAACCTCAGAACTCGTCTACTAGTCGTAGTATAAATGATCACAATATCCCCGTAAATCTTCAAACAAAGACGTTATATCAGTGCGCTGTAAATCATTGGTAAGATTAATGTGCAGTCTACGTATTTCGACAGTTGTCAGAGAAATATGTTCAATTATTATCATTTCTATCATCTCAGCACCGATAATAGCTACGACTATGTCTTTCTATCCCTATTTATAATAGAAAAATATTTTAACGTTATATGTTTTCCATTTATTTATCAAATATGCGTTTAAAAATATGTTTCTAATTATAATTCCTATTTCGGTATTTTTATTAATTATTCAAACATTTTTGAAATGTGCTCTGGGTAGTTTTACTGCGTAGCATGCTGCTGCATACTTCATAATGTATAAATGTTGGTCGTAACGAGTGAAGGCGAGGAGTAAAATAAAGTCACGTGTTTGTCTAGCGTCGTCATTGGTCGCTGTCACCGTCCAGCTGGTCGAATATGTCGATGTGCATACGCTTCGTTTGATGTGCTTTGCCGCCCATTTATGGGCATATACTAAAAGCTTTTGTCAGTTGGCTTGACTTACATCTAGTACAGACAGCACATGCATAAAACTTGTATCAATTTTCATAGCGGCAAATTTAAAGATCTATTGATTGTAGGGGGTTAAATAATTTACGAACTAAGTAAATTAGTAGTACTGATCACATATTCTACCGCCAAAGTACTCAATATTCTTGTGTTCCGGTTTTGAAGGTTGAGTGAGACAGTATAACTAAAGGCACAAGGGACAATTTAGTTCCAAAGGATGGTGGCGCATTGGTTATGTAAGGAATGGTTAATATTTCTTACAGCGCCATTGCAATGGGCGGTGGTGACCACTTACCATCAGGTGGCCCAATTGCTTGTCCACCTACATATATCATAAAAAAGACGGAAAACACAATATGGTTTGGTAAAATTAGTAGCAAATTATTAAATTTCGTATTAAAAAAAATCTTCGGTGCTCTAGTTTAAGTTCTGCCTCCGCAAGCGTTGCCTTTACATACCTGCATGCATAGCCTTAACCCCCCCTCAGTTCTACTCATATACTACGCGTTAAATATATACACATAGGTAATTTTGAACAAGGTCTGTAAGCTTCAATAAGATTTCGACCGTAAAAGGCTCATTCGGACAGAGAATCATAAAAACATCGTAAGTAATTTTTTTACGTCAGCCATTTATCTTACCCATTCTACGTTAGAGTTTTTGTTGGAGTTCGGTTTGGCTGTTCAGTTTCTCACATGTTATTTTTTTAAGCATTCAAAAACATTTCTAGTGGATACAAGTATGCGAAACAAACTCTACTCGTGTATACCAAAAACGGGTACCAAAAAGTTTTTATGCTGACCTAAAAAGTTCATGTATAAATTTTTATCCGTTATAAAAAACATTTTCATCAAATCTATATATTACAATTTTTTTTCAAATTTCGAACGAATAATTTTCGAAACACAAATAATTATAATGTTATCTTCTTATGTACTTTCCTAACAACTATTTCCTCATTAATTACCAGTTATCCTAAACTATGCGTATGAATAAAATTAATATTAGTTCAACAAGTTCATCTTTAGCATCCAATGAGAACAGACTGCGGAGATGAACTCCCAAGTGACTGAATGGGGTGAATTAGAAACTTGAGTGACACTCTTGAGATCCATAAATCAATGTTATAAAAATAATAAAAAACTTTTCTATGACATTCATATAACGACTAATACTTGTTTTTAATTTTAAAATTTATTAACAACATAATTAATTATGTATATTTATTTGGAGGTAGGGCTCTGGGTAGGCACAACCAACTCAACACATTCTACCGCCAAACAGCAGTACTCAGTATTGTTGTATTCCGGTTTGAAGTGTGAGTAAGCCATCGTAATTACAGGTACAAGGGACATAACATCTTAGTTCATGTAAGTAATAGTTAATATTTATTACAGCGCCATTGTCTATTAGCGGTGATGGTCACTTACCATCAGGTGGCCCATTAGCCCGTCCTATCTATATTATATAAAAATATATATATCAAATAACATATTTGGCAATATTTTAATGGAATATGTTTATCTATCAATTTACCTCGTATGCCTAATAAATCAAATTAACAAAATATTATAGTAATCTCAGACGCACTTCGCTGACGTATTTTTACAAGTGTTGTGTTCTAGGCTATACGGAACATCTCTGACAAAGTAATTTAAGGTAGAAAGCTTGCTTTACCTAACAGATAAAGAATGTAGAATCTGAACTTAATAAATCTTTGTCTTAAAACCGTATCTCCGTCGCTCTGACCTACATTTCTGGAGGGTAGTCACCCCAATGTTTCAAACGTAAGTCGAATTTGCACCTGTGTTCCAACGTCGTGATCTCAAAATAGTCTATTGAATGAGTACTTTATTGAGCTTTCGAGAATCAATAAGTTAGGAGGAAAACAGTATTCATGTTTTGGCTTGTTTAAACTAACCTCAGTTTGTATACATTTTGAAGTATTTAATTTATTTCATGAAAACTGTACATGTTTATGTAAACATATGTATGATATGCAATTATTATCTATTAAATTAATAATTGATTTGTAATTGAAATTTATTCATAATTGATTTGTAATTGAAACGTATAAATATTTTTATCTTTTCTGAAAATAAAAATAGATAATTTTTTTTTAATTACAAACATAACAAAGTTATATCATTAAATAGCTAGATATTTAATTATATAACTTTGTTCAAATGTTCACATTAAAGCTTTTTAATAGATAATACATTAAACCACGAAGAAAAACCATTTTACTAACGTGTATTGTGGTAAAATAATAATTATGTAAAACCACCTGCCTACTCCTATTACTATATATACCTATGCCAGGAGAGATCGTACTTTAACGGATAATGGCATAGTGTATTGATAAATATTCATGAAACAAATAAAAAAAGTAGTCTACTCTAAACATACTCCTATTTTTAAATATTAAAATGAGAGTTACCTATTGTCATATTTCCAAATTGTCCCATTGACATATTTCCAAATCTCTTTCACCGTAACATAAAACAAATCATCCGGTCAATGTGCACATGTGCTCTCTCCCCAAATTAACAATAATGGCATTGAAAGTGGGGCACTTAGTTTCTTGCATACAAATATTTGCTTTATCAAAATCAAGCAGATGTTATCCTACCAGTCATTGCGATTGGTTAAACTGAACAGAAGTTGATGTGCCGCAGCATCATATAGCGGAGAGTTAAAATGTTCATGTTTTAATTCAAATATACTTAAATTTATATCAAACATAATCAGTAAACAATTGCAGGAGAATCAGAACAATGTTTTGTCTTTGCTTATTTAATTATAATCGATCTAATAAGTGGGTCAATACCCATTAATATATATCATTAACACAGTTCCAAATTCAATTTAACGTTTCCGTAATAGCCATTCATGGTCTGGTCATTTCAGACACGTGCCGCCTGCCCCAGCGCCGCACGAATTAACATTAATGGTAATGAATACGGGGCATATTGATTCTATCCGAGAACGACTTACCGCTCAGTACTTAAGTTCAGTACGAGTATATATTAGATATATAATGTTACTGTTCAAAAGTTTATTAAGCCCCGATGAAAAACTGGGATGTTATTAGTTTTGTGTGTATCTGTGTGTCTGTAGCATCGTAGATTCTGATCGGATGAGCTCATTTTGATGTAGATTTTTTTGGTTGTAAGTTGACTATATATAGTTTGTATAAATAAAACTCAATAAAATACTGTAAAGGTAGAAGAATAGAAGGTAGAAGGTAGTTTAATTTCATGGAGGAAATAACAATTCAATTTTACATAATTACACCACCATACATTACACCACTTTGATTTAATTGGTGGAAAAAATGAAAACTGATTTTCTTGTCGGTTTTTCATGCGTGAATCTATACTTTGGTATGGTGTGGTATGGTAATTACATTTAACTTAATTCTACTTGAATAAAGAACATTTTAATTTTTATTATATCGTCATAGTACATCGAGATTATGAGGTATAACACATTTTGCGTAAAAAAAAAAGATTCAACGAAGCACTTAGCTCTCCTGGTTTTTTTCAGTACTCACGTCGGTGTTCGAAACGAAACGTTGAACGTCTATTGGCCTATCTGTTCGTACATCTTTCTATTCCTATTTAATTAAAGACTAGATATATGGTCAATGATCCCGAGATTCTAAGTTCAAACCCCAGGTTGGGCCGATAAAAAGTTACTGGGTTTTTTTTGTCGAACATAGAAATACACAGTTAAAGCTCTGTATGAGCATAGTCTGCAAGTCGGAAGTGTCTTAAGTTTGTCCTGCGCCTGACCCTTTCCTGTCATGGCGGAATTGCCATTCCATCGGACTATGAGAGTGAGGTAATTGTGAGTGCACCTGTGTTTTCGAATACACTTGTGCGCTGAACATGACTGGTGTAGTTGGCCGTCGCGTCGTGACCAAATTCGCTCGGACATCATCAAGTTAAAAAAAAAAAACTCGTCAATCATTTATCTTCGACTTTTAATTAGCTACTGATTATGCTATTAGAGATCTTTATATATTATATTAATTAAAACATCTATTTTTATTCGTACTTCGAATAGGTTCTTCTTAAACATTGCCTAAGTTTTAAGAGTAAAAATTAAATCATTGTTTTTCTTTACAGGAACTTTGGGAAAATGAAGCTGTGTACATATTTACTGCTGAGTTTCTTGGGTAAGTTTATTTTAATATCACTTACTATTATTAATCCTATTAATAGATAGAAATAGAATATTTTTTGCCACTTTTGCCGGTGAATACGGCACCAACGTTTCTATTTCCATAAATCTTATCGTATTATATTTTATGTGAAACAAGGGCTTCATATTAAAGACATTTTAAATGAGAGACGAGATGGCCCAGATTTTAGAACACGTGAATCTTAACCAACGATTTGTATTTATTACTGCAGTAAGACTGGCAGTAAAGGAATACATCTTACAAGTATCAGATGAAAATCTACCACATATATCTTGGGGAAGATTAATGTAACGCTTTTCCAAAGCGAGTTCCACCACTCACTTATGAGGCGCCAAAGTCTTCCGTTGTCCACATCCAGTTCCCGCCATCTTCTTAGATTGCTTTTCATATATATTTAAATTACACTATTATATCAAATCAGTTTGCAACTCAGTAAGTTAAATAACAAATTAAATTTAATATATTAAATATTAGTGCCTTCGTTGTACAATCCCAGGATATTTCCAAACAGCGATGAAATAAATTCCATCCGTAGGTGGATCTCGGGGGATCGGTATATCTTCGGACATGGATCTCTTGGGCGTGGCCCTGCTGGTCCTAAGTTGATTGTATAATGTTAGGAAGTATACTCGTAGAGCTATTTGTGTTATTTACCCGTGAGCTCTTATTTTCGGTAAAGCATAAATCTTAAAAACGTTTCTTATTACATTTTTAATTGTTTAAAATTGTGATATTTACATTTACAACTATTTACATATGCTAAAGATATATAATTAAAAAATAAGGTAGATATATAATTGTTTGTATTCAATATTATTCACTTTATAAAAAAAAACTGCATGTGATTTAAAAAAAAAATACGTTGCACTTACAACCAAAAAAGTCTCATAGCTGTGTACTTGTTCTATATTTTCAAGCAACCTCTCAAAATCTTTTGTGTCGAGTAACACTGCGTGCGGTAAAGGGTTTACGAGAAAACTTCCCCCGTCTTATCTCTCATTGTTCTCCCCGAGTTACCACGTAACAACATTCCGACTGGGTTCTTTGTTAACATCGGCTTGGTATACAAATTAAATATGTTCCTCTTAATTAAACAGAACTGTCGACTAAAAAGAACCTTAAATGTTACCGTGTTTTATTATGTTAGAGCTTTAAGCAATGTGACCTATAAAAAACTTTACTTAACCAGTATATTTTTTTTGATAAATGTAATCAGGTTGATAAAAAATTGTATTAATTATAATATTAAGATATAACAAGAACTTTAATCTGTAAAAATAACTGAAGAATTTAATGAATTTGGTCTCAGAAATGACTGCGTAAGTTGCAATTGAAAATACACTCGAAAAAATAAATACGATGATTTAAGATGTACGTGTTATCGAATAACAGTAGTGACCATTAATCTGGCCAGAGTATAAGCTGTCAAAAACTTATGAACGGAAATTTTATCGTGATATAATATATCATATTCGTATGCAAAGTAAAAAAAAAAAACTTTTTAATGTTTTACTTCTTTAAGTTTTAGTGTATTTGGACGAAACATATGAAGATCATAAAACATGTGATGGCATACTTGGCAAGCATAATTTAGTTTTCATATACTTAATTTGTGTTTAATTTCAGTTTGGGCTCATCAGTGAAAACAAATATCGTGAGGAAACTTATATGCATCATTTGATATTCTCCCTCATACTATACTCATCAATTAGTATTTTATTTTTTGTAATACCTAACCTAACTTAACTGAAAAAACAATCACATCAATGTACATAAAACTACGCGTGTTTCACACGCAGATGAAACCGCGGACGGAAATTATATATTTTATATACTTACCACTTCAGATTATTACAATTTTTGACATAATTTTAATATAAAGCTGTCAAATCGCTTATATTTCAAAACTTTTCTTATTGTTATTTCGTCTGACAATAAATTTGAAAAGTAGAATTTATTTTTTCTCTTTCTGTCTTTTAGACAATGCCTTTGTTATAACTTTTCCAATTAATAAATTTAAACCTTATATTAATAAATCATTATTAAATATTGCTCAATACAAGATTATATAAATGTTCAATAGGAGTGGGTATTTGTTGTTTTTCAAGCCGAATATATAAATTACATACTCACTATAAACAGTTACTTGCCGGTTCTTCTCAGTGACAGGCTCCGCAATATAATGTTTATTAACAAAGAAAATTATATAACATAAATGTAATTTATACCATATGGCACTTAGGAATAAAATGTTTTCGACCAGTGAATAAAAATACATATTTAGATTATTGGTTCCGAAGATTACCTACATTGAAACAAGCAAATATTTACCTTTTTATTATATTAGTATGGATAAAATTCAATTGAAACGTGATCATAGTCAAACTTAAATTTACAAAGAAATGACACAGAGAACGTCATTAATGTAAAACTTAATTGAATACTAGTATAGAAAATATAATTTCCGCAATAAGTGTATCTATCTCCGCGTCGGCGGCCGAGCGTAAAATTCGCTAACAAATCGCAAACAAACCTCATTCATACTGTCGGGAACGCCTCGTACTAGCTAACTAAAGTTGAACATGTATTATATCCGTATAATAAATGGCACAAAGGATCTCTTCTGATATATATGAGATTATTTTTATCTCGTTATTTTAGTATAGTTTAGTAACAATTGATACGCTTTCATTGACGTGAATAAGACTATGATAATATATATAATGGTGACAGTCTGTAAATTTCCCATCGCTGGGCTAAGGCCTCCTCTCCCTTTGACGGGAAAGTTAGGAGCATATTCCACCACGTTGCTCCAATGTGGGTTGGTGGATTATAATGTCTAGTCGTATTCATGATATTAATGGTTAAAATGGTTTATCTTCTAGAAAATTCAGTGAAATTTTGAAGATTTTTCTAAATTTCCCTTATCGGTAAAAAGTATGTTCATTCGTTAATGACAATAAAAAAATAAATATATAACAAATATATAAAAATCTTATAAGTAAATGGTAGACTTGGTGTGGAATAAGAAGTCGCTTGGCACAATACTGTTTTATACAATAACTATCTCGAAACGAAACGTTAATTATAGTTTCTAAATAAAAGTAATAATCATCAAATGTCTCTCTGTAAAAACCTCATCTCATCTTGAGGAGAAGGCTTGAAGCTCATTCAACTTCGCTGCTCTGATTCAGGTTGGATACACTTGTGGTAGAATTTCATCCGCCAAATGTAGGTTTCCTCACCATGTTTTCCTTTACGAGCATGACATGAAATATAAACACAAAAATATATATATATATATATGTATGTCTCAGTCGTACATGTTCGAGTTTGAATCCGCAATATACGGTTAAAATTCGCATGTTCTAATCACTTAGTAGATAAATTTACACATTTGCGACAGTTTGGTAATCTCTTAATCATTGTTTGAAATAGGAATATCAAATAACATTAGTTCTTGTAATATGTTATAATGTATTTACCGTAACAGCCTGTGTTTTGTACAATAACACAAGTTGGTTTATGTAATTCAATTGTTTAACCTACATTTTGGTGTAATTAATGTTTATAAAACTCCGTAATTATCTCTCGGTTTAACAAATATTGTAGTACTGTTTTTCCGTTTATAACATTTGATTAAAATAACCCTATGAATTATCATGAATATTCAAATATGAACAACTTTTGTTTATATAAAATTAATGAATATTCAACAAAAATAAAAATAAAAATCGCTTGTTTTAAGCGTGATATTTGAGTTCGCAGTTTGAATGGAAATAGACAACGAAGACGAAATCTAAAAATGATCAAAACTGACTTCTGTATACTGTAAATACCTGTATTATACAAATCTATAATAGAGGTCCATATACACAGACAGACAGACAATAAAAGTTATTTTCTAGTTAGCCTTAGTATATAGTCTTTTAGGTGATAACTTGATCTTTTATTTAGATCTTTTATTTCTTTTATTTAAAACTTTTCTTTTATTTAAAACCTCCAAAACGTGCTGCATATTCTGGTATAAGTTTTACGTATATTGGTTTAGTGTAGTGTGTAGCTTTTCAGTTAGACATTAGAAAAAAAAATCCTCATTAATATAATACGAATAGTTATATTTTGTACTTCTATCAAAAGTAAGTACTTAAGTACTTCTTCAATATAATGATATATATAAGATACAATGAATGTCCCATTTTTCTATGTATTACTATACTTATCCCGGAGAATACATTTAAGTTACGATTACCTCTCGTGTGAGCGAATTGAGGACAATTGTCTACGAGGCATAATAAAGAATTTATAACATACCATTTATTTATACGAAGCAGAAGGCTATGAATAATGGATCGTACGGTAAATATATTACAAACGTCAATTAGACAATTCTAATATCCTTAAGCAAAACGTATAGTTTTAAATAATTTTAACTGGGCTCTTACTTGTGTCTTGAACGGCCTAACGCCCTGTTTTTTAAGCGATTGTTGAGTCAACACGAATTTATCCCGATCTGTCATTAAAGATTTAACAGTCGAAAAAAAAATACACAAAGTAACTAACCATCACCTAAATATATTTAACCATTATTAATTAAGTTTTTACCAAGCACTACTTTAATTTGTCTTAGCACAAAACTTTACGTCTTTGAATTTAACAATAGCCCAAGCAATTAGGATTGAATCTGGAACTTTCTCCGACACACGACACGATGGCCCAATTGCTTTATTTTTTATTTAGTCCAAGTTGTGTATAGTTCGTTGAGTTGAAATAAACTGCAACATGTGATCACAACAAAGTTTGGTACACAAATAAGAAAATTGTCAGGATAAAGTTTATTTACTCTCGTAGTTTACTCAGCCAACTTTACGAGTAGTATTTGTTTACATCGAACGGAGAAAAATGAACAATTTATTTATAAAAATAAATAATTTCGCATTTCATATGGAGGTCATATATACTTACTAGTTTTAATAAAATAAATTGTATTATTAAATATTTTTTGCTTATTTAATAAAAACAACAGCATATATGTATATGTAACAAAGGAAATGTGCGTGTACTTATGTACGCGTTTGAGAAGTTCCACTTCTTCGGCATTATATAAAATAGTTTTAAAAACCATGCAAATAATTAATAACAATAAAATAATATTCACTACTACTACTACACTAACTCACATGTTTAATCATTCACAATTTAAATTTCTATTGTAATAAAACAAACATTGTACAACAAGATAAGATGTGAAGTTGTCTATTTCGAGCAACTTCGTACTTGATTGTCGGTTTAGCGAGCAACTTCATAATGTAGATTTTATGTCATCTGTGCACGCGCATCTTAAAAAAGTATTTTCATCATATAAATCGTTAAAAATCAAAATATTCTTTATTCTAATAACCTCCTATAAGCACATGTGAATTGTCATTTTACAAGATTAAATTGAATGTAAAACTTTCACCAGAAATACATACAAATAATTATATGTATATTTTCGTAACTATGTATTTACAATTAAATATGAAAATTTGTTTTAACACTTAGTCAAACAAAAACTAATAAAGTTTCTCTTGATACTTATTGTTTAAAAACTTGTACTACTGTTGATAGCTAAAAAAAAATATGAAGCAAACAAGATTATTAATTATCAGTTGCGTAATATAAAAAAAAAACATGAATGTATTTAAAACAAACTTAAACAACAAAGACATGTTATAAATTATCAAAAAATATCAAAATTACAAATAACGACAAGTCTTAATATATTATGTTAAAAATATATATATTAAAGATTTAATTTTATTGAGGAAAAATCTGTTTTAAATCGCAGCAATAAAGTATTATTATGTTAAAATATTGGAATGTTAGTATGTTTTTTTTTTATTATATAAATTGCAAGCCAAGTAATAAAGCCGTATTTTTTACAGAGCTTTGTATTGGAAATGGCCACTATGTATATTTTATGGGCATTTATTTTTGGTGCGGAAATATATACGGTACTAACTTCTATTTTTACGAGTATTTTGCCGATTCTATTAATTTGCACATCCATAACATAACATAAATTATGTGTAACAGGATTTAAAAGAACGTTTTTATACAGTTCTCGCCTGTGAATATTCTACTATTGGGCTAAGGTATCTACTCTTGGGGAAAAGGCTTAAGGCAGATCGTTGATCCAGTACGGGTTAGTTGCATTGTTGGTACCCATGACGTTGTCCTGTATCCCTGAGCGCTATATGAATTATATATATTAAGCTCATGAAAATTCGCTGTGATTCGCCGAAAGTGCTTGATCGACTTCGAACTCACAATCTTTGATAAATTTTCACAAGTCAATGGGCCATTCTGACAGACACATATCTTTTAATAGTGTAGTTTTAATTGTATCCGACAATGTGAATATAAAGTTAAAAAGTGTTATTTTATTATACTCATAGTTTGTTCAGTCGAATGATAATTTAACTACTACTTTGTAAGACTGTGAACCAAAATGTCCAATCAATTGATATAAATATACGAAAATCCTGGCACTATTAAGATCAGAACACGTAATATATGTAACAAAAGGTTTTTTTCTTCACCTCTAACGTTTATAATCGTACGATACCTAAGAAAGAAATATACATATTACTACTCCAAGGATATCCCAAGGATATTATAACAAAGCCTTTTATAAAGCTTTGTGGTAGGCGTGCTGACAAAGGTCTTATTTATACGCTTACCTTAGATTAAAACCACGATAGCAGTAAAAACAATAGAACCTTCATTTCTTAGAGATTTGAAGATTTGTATCTGAGTACCTATTTATTTATGCATTCCTGGTACTTTCAATAGGTGCTTAATAAATCGCTTAAAATCTATACTAATATTATTAAGAGGTAATCAGTTTGTTTGTATGTAGAGGATAATCTACGTAACTAATGATACAATTCTGAAAAAACTTCACTTTCACTGTTAGATTATTCCGAACACGTTTCATATAAATTGTACCCGTACGAAGCCGGGGTGGGTCGCTAGTTTGTATATTGATATATTTTTTTACAATTTATGACTGCCATCAAAAAAATGGATATTGTATAACGTGGCCTGTTTACGTACTGTTGCTGAATACATCAATACTCAATCGAGATAATAGATTTACTAAAACTATTAATCCAGGAGGTAGGTAGAATTGTTCATAGACAATATTTACTACGACATGACAACAAAAAGGTAGGTACTGAGTTACAACGCTTAGTGTGATTTCGAATTTTTATTTTATTAAACATATACTCTGAGAATTAGGTCACACCAAAAAATGTATCATATATTTTTATATTTTTTGACACTCAAATTAGCCCGGAGTTCATTACTTGACAAAGCGTTGGAAAGCACGCAAAATATAAAAATCGCACGTGACATTGGTGAAATAGCCTATGCCCTATATCGGAATAAATAAATACCAATAATAAAAATGCAACAAAGCAAAACATTTTTATTTAAATGGATTTATAACATATCTTCATTACGACCAAAAAAGCTTTATTCGAATAACCACATCGAATCAAAATAAATACATCGCGCTATCAATTATAAATATCAAAATAAAGGTTAATACGAACCGCATTTAAAACAGCATTTAAAGCTGAGCCACTAAAGACTATAATTACAGATAGTTTGCAATAACATCGTAATTTTGGAGCGAAACTGGTGAGCCTATTCTAAATTTTGTACTAGAATTATTTTAGTATGCACGTATAACAAAATTATGTACTATAATCATGAAATCATTGATCGTGTGTTGCGTTGTGTAATGTTATCTATCTATTATGTCATTTGTATACAATTTAATCTGAAATTATACCCCATTTTATAATGAAGTACAAAATTAATTCTAAAATTACAGATTAATTACACAACAATTACAATTATTCTGGGTTTACGGATGCTGACTTTTTAATATAGCGTTTTAATTTAATTATCTATTTTTAAAGGTAAGTCGGTTTTTATTTAATTTGAGATTAATAAACTTCGACGCTGGTTGAACGATCACCGTAAAATTGGCGTACACGTGACATACTTAATGGAAATGGATTTGTATAATATTTCTTCTTGTTTTTTTTTTTATTATTTATATTAATATTGCTTGACAAGTCAGCCATATTGGAATGTTTTTATATATAAGTTGCACTCGTTGATTATAAGTGTAGTTAACAATTTAAGGTGTTATAAAAATTATTGCCCATAATATATAACTTGTTTTAAGTTTTCAAAAAATATTTATAATGTACATTGAAAATGCATTGAGTGACCGCCTTGACGAGTCAAGCACTTTATTATTATAATTTGTAAATGTAGCAACTATTGATGGTCCTAAATAGAGAAAACTTGATAAGTAAGAATGATAATGTATATGAGCCGAGATGGCCCAGTGGTTAGAACGCATGCATCTAAACCGATGATTGCGGGTTCAAATTCAGGCTAGCACCACTGAATTTTCATGTGCTTAATTTGTGTTTATAATTCATGTCGTGCTCGGCGGTGAAGGAAAACATCGTGAGAAAACCTGCATGTGCCTAATTTCAACGAAATCCTGCCACATGTGTATCCACCAACCCGCATTGGAGCAGCGTGGTGGAATATGTTCCAAACCTTCTCCTCAAAGGGAGAGGAGGCCTGAGCCCAGCAGTGGGTAATTGACAGGCTGTAAATGTAAAAAAAAAGAATAATTAACTGTCCTTTACAACGTTAATGCGCCATTAATCTTTCGAACTAAGATATTATTTCCCTTGTGCCGTAGTTGCACTGACTCACCCCCGTTTCAAACCGGAAAACAATATTACTATAAAGTACTAAATTCGTGGTAGATATAATGAGTGTACAACTACTCAAGCTGGCTCAAAGCTCTACCACCACGAATAAAATTATGGTATTTACGAAAATAATAAATTTACCGTACTGAGTTACGAGTAACAAATGCTTACGCTATAAACTATTCACGAACGTGGACTCGAGTCAAGAACAGCTTGTTGCATCTGATGTTAATGATTCGTGAAAATTAAATGACACGCTAACGTCTTAAATTTCCTCTGTGTTTTAAATTTCCACTCAGGAATTCTCTGTTGTAATTTCGTATTATAAATGGTTTAGAAGCAATTTATTTCCTATAGGAATTTCTGCCGTTTCATGAAACTGTTTACAACAAAGATTTTATTGAGAAAATACGATAAATGTATTAAATTGTTCTTCGAATCGAAAGCAAATATACTGAATAAGACAATACAATAAGTTTGTTTTATACATAAATGCTCGTTTGAAAAACAAAAGATTAATTTGAGAACATTAAACTTGATATCATGAAAACCAAAATTGAGTTAATTTTAAGCTAACAATGCCCGAGTCAGCACTTCTTATTTTAGGTTGATGTAAATGTATCGAATTCGTACGTATATTTAACAACATATATACATATATACCTATTAACCAATCGCATTACTTAACATGTCTTATAATAATCTAAACCTTGAATTAAATAGGGACTTGCTCAAAAACACACGAAAAATTATCAAAATTGGTTCTTGGTGATGGGTTCAAAATTTTTATATTGCTTTTTACTTATTGTACAAAAATGTTTACGTTATTTATGTTCATATAAAATTTATAATTATAGTTTTTCACCGCCCCTGATTTTAGTATCAAACAAATGTGGTCTTTCAAATGCACATATTTTATTTTCGTGAATCTGGAAAATGTATAGGACCAAAATTTCTCTAAAATATTTTGGCGTTAACGGTCAAGAAATTCTCAGTAGAATAAAACAAGTGAACCAGCTGCTTATGCGTAAATCAAATGGTCCAGCGCTTGGATACTCTCAAGTTGTGTCGGTTTGTCGATCCATCATGTGAATAGAGAGTTCACTTGTTGTGCAAAATTAACATTATAACATTGGCCATTGTCAAAACACCTACACAATTGGGTATTCTAGTATGGCAACCATTATCGAAATCAGTTTAGTTTCTTTCATTTCAAATCATTGGTTTTTATGTCCTCCAGACAGACTTCAGACCGAGTTAGTCAAATAAAGAATTTCTTGGGATGAACATTGCTATTCAAGATGTCTTTTATAAAAATCGGTTTAGATGGCATTTTAATAAATTATATTTTCAAACTAAAATTAAATTTAAATACGATACAAAGAAAACAAAGAAAATTTCCACTGCTTTTAAGACCGATCTTATATTATTATTTTTATACCTTTAAGGTTTAATGGGATTCGAAGAATCCATTATAATGATTCCATTTGTAGGCGTTGAAAAAAAGTCCAATAGTAACTTTGTTATTAAAAGATTTTAAAAAATAAGATATTTATTTGTTGAATGTATTTTTTATCTATTTAGTGGTAAAATGCCCTGGGTGGAAACCACTCTATATCGGTATACGATTTGAAGGGCGAAAAGGCCAGTGTAATAACAGGCACAAGGCGCATAACGTTTTACATTACGGGCTTTGTGGGGTGTTAACTATTCAGGGAGGTTATTATAAAGATAGATAACTTAACATTAGGTGCCATAAAAGGGCTATATATTAGACTTGAATATAATATAGTATTATTATTATTACTTTGCCAAAAGTTATCGATTTATTGATTGTATTCCTGGAATTACATTTAAAATAACCTATTGCGTATTTGTGCCTATGTTATTGCAATGCAACAGTCGTATATGTTTAACCGGAAGGTTTAGTTACTTTAGAACTGTTTCTATGTTTATAACTGACGGGCAAGTTTCACTATTGCTATCAGCAATCGCTAGTGACATACATACATGACGAATTACCTGAGTTATTGATAATTAATTATTATGTTCTTAGTTAACATTTTTTTTTGTCTAAATATAAATATTTACGGCCCCTAATGGTATGGTCGTGTACCACCTGAATGGTTAGTCGCCATATTTACTCTTATTTTCATCAAGATTTTTACAGTTGAATGAATAAAATCGATATAATTCAAATAAAAACCGCTAAACAGTGTATGTAAAGATGTTGACATTTGATTTCATAATTTTAATAATTATTAACTTTTTGATTATTTAATAAAATTACATATATCAGTAATACATTTTTATAATAACGGTTTTTGTGGGTCGAATTGATTTCAAACGTTTACCGAGGGATTATGTCGCGTATAAATTTCTTTTATTCTCTCTGATCGAATTTCTAAAATTTTTGAATAGGCAAGCTATAATTAAAATTATCTCTTAAAAGATATTTTCTGATGACCAAGTTAAAGGAATATGAGATCAGCCAAATCCTATTCTCGGTAACTAGCGAACTTTCTCAAAGTCTTAGCTAAGTGCCTTAAAAATTTAAGTCAATTTTACTCCTAGATGGCGCCCGTTCTCTTGTCTAACTTGCCTATGTATTCTACTTACATTATATGAAGCATCTAATGTTGTTTACATACTTTAACTGCATATAGTTTTAGTTGGAATAGAGTTGGCGTACAGACTTAGAGACGTATAAACAGAATACAGATAACAAATCTGTGTTAAGAATGCGAACACATTGTAATACCTTCATTATTGTCGTTTCTAACGTAAAGAATTTCTATTATGAAAGACCGAAAATATATTTAATTAATTAATATTGTACCTGATTCTAAATTCAAATTAGCTACGTAAGAATAAATAATAATAATAGATTACGTATTTGAATTTAGAACATCTGTTTTTTTTATTGGTTTAATTGTTTTGTGCACAGATAATATTGAAAGGAAATCTTTGTGTAGTTTTTTTTTCCTAAATACATTACGGAATACGTTTTAAGGATTTACATTTATAAGGTGAGATGGCTCAGTAGCAATATAACACGTAATTATGCAATCTTTACTGGAGATTGCTAGTTCAAATCCTGGAAAATGACGCTTATATTTCATGTCATTTATAAGTCTATCTACCAATTCGCATTGTAGCTAGGTGGAAACTCGAAACGTTTTCTGTTTACTGTTACTATTTTTTAAAGAATTAGATGAATATTTACATTTTAAATACAGAATAAATATATTTCTACATTTATAACGTATATGTAATTAGGAATCGATTTGAAATTATTAAACACATTCAGTGTCTACGTGATAACGAATAACCTAACTAAGTTTTGTTGATCTAATGATTAATGATCTAGTCTATTGTGTCAATGTTAATATTATATTAACGTCATCAACTAACCAATTATTCTATTAATAGACTTACCAATACAACTAACTTTAATAACAATCCTATGTATAGTTTATTTACAATTGTGCCTGTTAATAAGAATTATGATGTTATGTTCTTTTTTCAAATTTGAGATATTATAATATGTTATTTCAAGCAAGGGCATTTTACAAGGGTATGTTAAATGTTTTGGAAATAAAAAAAAATATCTTATGCTTACTAGTTGATTTCGCTCACTGACAATGCGTGGCTAATGCCGGACTCTCCTTAGTATCTGTAATACATAAAATTCATTTAAAACTGATAAATAGTTTAACAAAAAATTATCTTTTGAAGTACATCAATTAGGTACTATCAACCCAAAATTACCTACACAAATGCGGCGACGATTAATTATCATTTTAGAAGACGATCTTATCGAATACTAATAATAGAGACATACGCGTAAAAAACTATTAGTTCCTTTCAAATATATTACCATACAAAAGAATGACACGAAAATTCGATAACATTTTCTAAATATCAAAAACGAAAACAAAATACAAACAAAATATGAAAACGTTTCATTCCCTATAAAATACGATGTATGACGCATGACTTATAGAATATAAATCGCCCAGTAATATGTAAAGTGGGCGATTCCACTATACAGAGTTTTGTTCATATGCTACACTCGTGGTGATACGCGCGACCGTATTAGCATTCGCTACACATAAAGATAATAGTTGAAGCAATATTACGTTACCCCTGCGAGTCGTGTACGCCGTTAAAATTATACGTATATGGACTCGCTAGTAAAATTGCACTACGTACTTTAAGAATAAATTTGGTTAAGTTTTAGTTATATGTGAAGGAGGCGTCGGTTTTGTCTAAAATGGAGTACAAAGTTTAAAGTAACAGCCCATTATGGCTTTACTGAAAGGAAAAAGCGATGTTCACTACTGATAGAATAAGGTTAAGAGCTCAAGTGTAACAAGAATGTGAATGTAGTAGTACACGTTGGTAATACTGGCAGGTTATATGTGCATGCGGTCCGTGCATAAGATGTTTTTGAGCCTTGTATTTTTTTAAATTTCGAATTGAGATATGAACAAAATATAATTGTTCGTATTGAGTTATATCGTCTCTATTATTTCTTTAGTCACACATAATTTGAATAACATTGTTCTATTTTTGAATTTTTTTTTTTTTAAGTTGGTTATTTTATTACGTAAGTGATTTTAACGTCAATGAAGTTTCAATATGTGAAATGTAAGTTATAAAAGGTTTTTTTTTTTCTTTTAACGTATAGTAAATTATGCTTTGGGCTTAATTTTAGACTTTGAAATATGACGTAGATGTCGTTTCATATTTTATATATGTGTTTCCAGCTGTATTATTTTTATCGACTTCCATACATATATTTTATAACGATATTCTGTTTATGAATCTTATTTTATTTCTATCCACTCGAAATTTAAGAAACATTAGAACACACAAACGTAAACCTTCGCCACTTACATATATACATACATTTATTGATTCCCCATACAAATTTCCATCTCCATTTTCATAAGATTAAGATTTTCGTGATGAAACTTATGACTCAAGGCCTCAAAATATTTCCGTACCAAATTTCATCTAAATCAGTTCAACGCTTTAAGCGTGAAGAGATAACAGACAGAGTTACTTTAGTTATTAGTAGGGATTTAAGAACATTATGTTACGTTGCCACTAAGAAGTTTCAGAATGACATGTCTCCGTAAAATTGTAAATACCGCTAAACTATATCTATATCGCAATATTGTAAACTTACAATTTAAGGAAATATATTTTGATTTTTTTTTTTTTTGAAAAGAATTGAATATCACTTTAATTATGTAAACGCTAACCTAACCTAATCTAAATTATACAAACCTTCGATATTTTATATATTTTTTTTGTTAATTGTATCACTTTCCAACCACTCATTAACCATAATCATTCGATATATTTATTTAAAAAATCATGACATTTTTTAAACCATATTATTTGAAATGAAAATAGTAAATGAGTATATATATATTAATTTAACGAACCGTCGTCCACTACGGACCTTAAATTGTCAACGTGTCAATTACACTGGCTTATCTGTTATCTAGGAACAAAACAACACTAGCAATATTGCTTGACATTTATTTACCTTTATAATGTTAATTATTTAAAAGGCTTTTGATTGACATAATTTTATTAGACATGAAAAATATCGCCACTATGCGGCTTAAGCATAGACACATACTTAACATTATATAATCTCCTAGGCAATTACACCCCGATTTAAAGCATTATCAATAATCTCAACTAATTTGTATTTATTTGTTACGTCTTAATTTTATTCAAATGATCATAAAGTTTTTCGTACACATTTGGCAGGGATTCAGAAACGGACGTAAAGGACAGATAGGGTATTTAACACCTCGCCCCCTCCCCTCACACGTGAGTGACGTCGCGGGGAAAAACTAGTGGGCTGTATACAATATTGTGACAATTGTGTGTGTGTGACAATGCAATGGAAACCTTGCAGATGAAACCGATTCATATGCCGTGACGGAAGACGGTTTCGTAAGACACTATTTTATACTGTCATGTTCCCTCTATCTCAGTTCTCTGTCTCATCTTTGCGTGTGCGTTGCGTATACTTTAAAATATGTACATTTTACTAATGGAGCTTAATTATTTTTTTTTCAAAATCAAAATAAGAATATACTTTATTCAAGTAGGCTTTTACAAGCACTTTTGAATCGTCATTTAACAAATAATTTAAAGTAAAGCCACCACCGTTTCAGAATGTAGATTCTACCGAGAAGAACCGGCAAGAAACTCAGTGGTTACTCTTTTTCAAAATCTAAATTTCATATTTATTTAATGGTTTTCTGTAATTATAAATTATTTTAATAACCATTCATTTCGATGTCCCACATATGCAATTACCCGATACCGATCTGTCACGCTACCACCAACGGTAGTAATATTAATTTAATCGCAACAGAATGGACGGTATAGAAACACGAAAAAAAAACAAAGAAATATTGTGATAAATAAAGTATATGTATGAATATGAGATTTTATCAATCGAAGTTCGAATAAAACCTTAAAATCGAATGTAAGTATAAATGAATACCTGAACCTTTTTTTTTAATGTATTTGCAGTGACATAGTGGCAAAGGTATATATTTTAACGTACACCAAGACACAGATACCTTAAAGTATTTATAAATGTCAAATGAGTATCGAATTAAAGAATAATATTTCTTCAATTACGGCCTATGCATACGAAACAATGAAATGTTTTATGAAGCTGAAAATTAAAGAAACCTAAACGTGACGAGAATAATAAGAGATAAATTAATTAACTTGGCGACCTTTTCATTATTACTTTTCGTGTTACGTATTTGTATACTTCGTTTACAGTTATTTTGTTTACAAACGAAAATAGCAACGTTTTTAACAATCCATTAATCAGTTTCCAAATAAATACCACAGATTATAAAATATTTTATAATTTACTAAAAAATTTATATCATACAAAGTCTTTTACAATTTAAGCCTACGGTGAAAATAAAATTTTAAAAATTACTGACAGTACATATTTTTGAACGTTTTTTAGAGAAATCATTTGAGATAAAATTATCTGAATCAAATGAACTCGATACTAAATATATATCGCGCAAGAAGCGCAATTTAAATTAATCTAGAAAAACGAAATTATAACTTTAAAAAAGTATACTATTTTATCTTCAGTTGACCTGTATAATAATATAAAGAAGCATAATTAAATTTATACGATTTATAAGTAGATGATAAGTGAATGCGAAATACCTTTAAAAGCCTAATTTTATTACTATTCAATAAAAACATGAATTCTTTTATTTATATAATAAATAAAACAACTAATACAACTTTGCAAACATTTGCCTGAATAACAGGTTAAAATAAATACTTACCGATATTTGATACCAATAAAATTGGAATTGGAACGCAAAATAATCAATATATTTATACAATAAATTTATACGTGAAATGATATTTTCCCAGTATATACATGTAAATGAACTGAGAACTTATTTTTGGAAGTCGTTTAAAAACAGAATCGTATTAAGAACTATTTATTAAAGCAATAGTTCCAACTCAAAACTCTGTCGGATAACTGATTTGTTATAAAGTTACTTTCTGATTTCAAATCAGTCTCCTTTACTTGAAATTTCCAACTTTTAACAAAATTCAAACTAAGCCAAAACTGATAAACACTTTACAATTCAAATGTACCGTCCTCGTTTAAGTTTTAGACTACAATATGTGCGACTTAGTTTTTATTTTACGGTTAGTATTCTTATATAAATATCAATTATATTAATTACAAAATGTATGTTTATTATTTTATTATTAATATGTACGAGCAATACTAATTACTACTCACATGTAGAATAAGATCACGTCTCCAACGTTTATCGTCGTATTTCAGTCAATTTACAAATAATTAAATAATTCCTGTCATTAGTAAATGAACTGTATTAAAATCTGTTCAGTATACGTATATATATATAGTAGAATTTTTGTATACAATGTATTGTACGTTATTATTTTTTTACCGCTTAAATAGGCGAACGGGTAAATGTGGCACTTGATGGTAAGTGCCACCAACCTTGGGAACTGAGATGTTATGTTCCTTGTGCCTATAGGTACATTGACTCAATCACCCTTCAAACCGGAAAACAGCAATATTAAATATTGCTGCTTAGTGGTAAAGACTGTTTTGCTCAAAGCACATCAGAAGTAAACTTAAAAGATTTTAATTTTAGTAGTTATATATTTTTTATCCAAATCGATGGTATTGAATTTTATTTAATTTAAGCCTCAGAATAATATAAATAATGCATTTACTTGACGAGATAAATAAGCATATACAATAAAAGTATTTATAATATACGAAAGTATTTAACAGTGCCGTATGTACAAAAATAATCATATAATTAAGATACTGTTAATCTCGCTAGTTATTTTTATACGAATTAAGTAACAGACGCAATTAAATAAATAAATAACGTTTGACAATAACTAAATAACAAGAAATAAAATTGCTATTAATAATCCCATGTGAATAAAAAAATAAGTTTACATAATGTTACATAAAACCATATACAACAGAAAGAGACAGAGAAAAAGAGAGAGAGAGGTAAAGATCGCCGGGGAAATCGAAATGGGGCATAACGCTTTTTCCTTACGTTTTGCCAGTTCACTCGACTGTAAACCGTGAAAAAGAACTTCGTTCCAAAAAATAAAAAATATATATACAATTTCTTTACTAAAATAAATATATATTTCTAATTATTATTATTATATACTGTAATAAAGTATGTAGCATATGCGCCACGCACACGCAAAGGAGTAAGAAGAGTCATGACATCCGCCGTCACATCATAAGAGTCCGACTTACGTGGCGCGCCAATAAATTTTCCACACCAAATTATAATCCCTTTCGTACAATTAATTCTAATTGAATGCCTCAGTATTAAGTTCAGACATAATTATACAACTAATAATAATTACAAGGCAATCTTATTATAGAAACGTGATATTATAATTTCTAATGTACACTGAGTCGCAGTAATATATTCACTTTCATATACAAAAAATAGAAGATCTAGAATCACTTGATCTCAAACAATGAAAGCCATTATCGTTTTGAAGACGATTAAAAAAAGTACAATCACTTTAATGCATTCTCGACAGGGAGATCAAAGGGACAAAGCAAAGTGTACACAATCGAAAATTGTGCAATTTAAAATGTACACCATGCTCTTAGTTTAGGATATGCGTAATATCGCTTATATTCAGGTTCTGAATAACTAATTTTTACTGTCAGTAAAAAGGTCGTATGTAAAATGTTAAGTTCAAATTGAATGCTGCAAAAATTTCCTGGTGCTGACATTTTATTATTTATGTTTTCTTATAAGTACAAGAGTTGTCCATTGAAAAGCTCTACAAAACATATAATTTATATTGTTATATCTCCTGTAACTGTAATTTTACTGGCTCACCTTTCAAAGCGAAGCAAATAAAACTGCTAGATTAACTTATGTAAAAGGTACTAGTGGTTGCATCGAGTCTACGCAATTTTTTGACTTTGATATTTAAAACAGCTTTTGTTTTAAACGAAGTTTAAAAATTTTATATATTATAAAAGTATACACTTTTTATAATATTCCGAATCGTTTATTATATAAACGATTCGGAATTTTCAAACTATTTAAATATGTCGGCATTTCTGAGGGAAAAAATCCGAAGTCAACGCCGGCGTTTATAAGGCTATGAAATACAGCGATTATCATAAAGGCGACATTTTCGTCATTCAGGGCATGCTATTAGATAGCGGTGGGGGAACTGACGTCCTTATCCCATAATATGGCGTATGTATTACGAGACGAAACGCAGTGGCTCCCTACTTTGTGTATTTTAATATATAAAACCTCTTTTGATCTAGTAATTTTAACAAGATGTTGAGAGTATGTGGTCTTTTGTATCTGTTGAATTTTTTGTATATATCTTACTAATAATATAGATATGAATTGTCTAATATGGCTTGCTATTTTATTTGATTAATTTTCTTATTTTCCTTTCTTCAAATTTAAATATTTGACAAAGTTATTTGAAATAAATTTACGTACATTTTTTTCAGTCTAGGCATTTCTAAAATGTCAATTATCTAGTTGTCTATCCAAAATATAAAACAAAATATCTTTCATATATACATACGCATTAATATATATTAGAACTGAGATGGCCCGGTGGTCTGAATACGTGAATTCAAATTCGGACAAGCAACATTGAATTTTCTTGTGCTTAATTTGAGTATATAATTCATCTCGTGCTCGGCGGCGAAGGAAAACATCTCAGAAAATGCATATGTTGGATGAAGTTATGTCACATGTGTATTGCCAACACTTATTGAGGTACCTTGGTGGAATGAGTTTAATTTAAAGAAGAAGAGCCAAGCTCAGTAGTGATATAGTGATCATGTAAATTATTTGGTTACAGTTCTAATACATAAATATAAGAACTTACTTTAGTATAACTATTCTCCCCACAACTTCGTCCTTGTCAAATTAACATTGTCGTTATTTATATACTTAGGCCTTGGTACTATATATCCAGGATATAGGCTACTTCGATGTCTAATTTTATTATAATCAAACAGACAAACTTACTTGTCAATATATTTCAGTATATATCTTATCTTATCAATAAGTATGTAATATTTTAAATGTATGTACTTTTTTGACCTCCGTATTAGCAGACTGCAAAATTTTTTGTGTTAATGGAAACTAAAAATATTAATTTATAATTTTTTTTTTTTGTAGATATGTGATCGTTTTTATTTTCGCAACTAACATTGCAACATAGCACTCCAAGGGTTGTGTTAAATCGAATTATTGTTAGCGCTAACTTGCATATAAGTCCCTAAATGAAATAAACATCGGACACTTGGAATCTTTTGAATGTTAGTAAATGGTTATTGGTTAGTTAGTTAATGATTAAATTGAGGGAAGTTTAATAAAAAATAAAACAATGAGGCTACGTAAAAAATTATTAATTCAGAATGTACTCGTATATTATACGATTATCATTTACTTTAAATTTCTTTCCTCTCACATTTTTTGTAAAATTACTTAATGCTATAAAAGTAGGCATTTGAATAACATATATGTATATTTTTTGTCTTTTGAAAAACATTTTATGCAAACGAAGTTATTATAATAATATGTTTTATTAATTAAAACTATATAATAAATAATATCAAACACAAGTCAGATGAGCATCAAAAGGCAATACAAAAAAATTAAGTGCAAATTTCGAAAATTGCGAAACGACGGGTCCTCTTGTTAATACATCAAAGTATTACGACTTTAATAATTGTTAACAATTGTTAATTATTACACACGCTACCTTTGTTACTTCTGTTCACTTTTATTGCTTAACTATAATGTTAAATGATCTGCCTTTGTTTTATAATCTGAGAATAAATACACAAACTAAAGCGAATAAAATGCTCAGAATTATCAGTATTATTTATAATGATTATTATATTATACTATTTTCAGAATAACTTTAGGTCATCATTATAATACACACTTAAAAGATAAATACACTAAATCTAACAACACAATAAAAACGAAACACACTATGATTAGTGAATAAACCGTTTCACGTCACCGCCATGATAATAAAACGTGCTAGCGAGACAATGTTCAAAATAATCAGTTAGGGTATACCTGGACACAAACGCTACGTGACTTGGATGTATGAAAACACGTGTTATTAAATAACATTTTATGGAGAGATAGATAGCAAAGGATATTTAATTTGATATACAACCAACAATTTCTCATATATTTAAGTTATTAATAAATAAATAATAATTGATGAAAGATAATTTTTCTGCACTTTATTGCTAACGTATTTACTTAGTGGGGCTCCGTGTAAGTCTGTCTTGAAGGTAATACTGACACATCACATATTCCATCGCCAAGTAGCAATATTTAGTATTTTTGTGTTCTGGTCTGAAGGCTGAGTAAATCAGTATAAGTACTGGGATATATAACTATACTAAGGGATTTGGAAGGGACAACACTTTAGTATCCACGAATAGTATTGACGAAGTAAGACGGTAAATATTTCTTGGAATATCGAAAAATTAGATTTCTCGATGTTGAAATTTGGAGATTTGGAGGTTTAATCTCCTTTGCATCGAATCCACGTAATTGGTATCTGGTATCTGTCCCATCAGATTATTAGAGTGATGTAATATATAGTGGAAGCACACTATTAAGCACTATATCTCCAATAGGTTCAGACTGGCCGGTAGGAATCGGTTACGAGGACATCGCTTAACGAGATATACGAATAGGTAACTGTATTAATACAGTCAATGTTTATTGGTCCGAGATTTCCTTGCAAAACCAATATATCAAAATGTTGAGTTAGAGCTTTGAACATGCCAAAACTATTTATATTCACCTGTCTTTACTAATAAGTGAGTAGGTATTTGTCTGCAATTCTCCATCAGAAAAATAAATATACCAATACATTTAAAACGTACACCAGATGATGCCAAAGGTTTCTATGATAATGTCAAAAATTAAAGAAAAACACAAGAGCTGTGCCAAAACACGAATTAAAAAGTAAAAAAATTATAGACAGTGTTACTCGTGTGAATCTAAAGATTCCTGATAGTTTTAAATTTGTTTAGACAATAAACCCTTATAACACTTATTACACTCTTTTTTGGACAGTCGTGTAAAAACATATTAATTTGAAAGTTTTTAAAACCATATCGTTTAAATATTATTCTTTAGAAATCAAGACAACATTAAAATATTTTTTAACTGCTAATATTATATTTATCTTATGCCCAAAAACTATAGTATATTCAAGAAATGTTTTTTTAAGGGATGTGCGTACGGGTAGGGGTTACAAGACCTAATTCAGAAAACACCATCAGATTTTTACCAACGATAATAGTTGGACCGATTTCGATGAAATTGTTGGATTGTACAAATGAGTGGGTGGATGGAACCCGGTAGGAGTCTTCAGAGGCAGCTTGTATTAATATTCGTATATTATTATGCGACCCATGAAAATATAAAAAAGTTCTATAGTGTTAGTAAGGAGGCAAGCGTGTTAATTTGTCAGGTTCTATCGATATTTCGTAGCACGTTCTTGCCGCCCTCTAAATAACAGGGCCTCACATTTAACATTTTGACGGGTAATTTGGCAGTGGCACACGTGCACAGCCACTGAAAAATCGTTCCACAGATATTACATATACAAGCTACCCCCACCCCCACCTCAACCACCACTTTCGTGAAGACCGGGAGAGGGATCGATATGTTAGAAAACTATGAGAATATTTTTATAAGGAATATCTTGATTGGTCCAAATTATATTTTATATTGTAACTTATGGTTATGTACATCAGAAGGTTTTCATATATCGACATCCCCAGAGGGTTTCTGTATATTTTGAAGGGTTTCCGTAAATGTGTGAGTATATTTACATTCATAATCATTATCTCAAATTCAATTAAAAGTTTAACTATTTTTAATTGTCCCTAAAGGACTTCCTGTGCTTTTGAGGAAAAGGTTTTGAGTCTATTCCAATCTAATTTTCGATTCCAGGTTATTGGATACATATGTGGCAGAAATCAGACAAATGATATTTATCCGCCGAGCCCGAGATTAATTATTAGAAGCACACCTTTTTCTACATGCTGCTAAAACTCAGCCATGCCTACCCGGATTTCACCTTGCGATCTTCGGTTGGAGTTCTCTGTTTGATTGTTCTAGCCGCTGACCGCTCTTTGCTTTTAATAAAACCTTGACAGAAATAATATGAAAAAATATTTGGTGTACTTAATTATAATTAAGTTATGTAACTGACTACAATAATATATTATGCGCAAATTATCCTATCCTCGTAAGATCGCACTACGTCAAGTTAAGAATTTAGCCTTTGAAATATTTTATATGCATTTTAAGGAGTAAATAGAATGAAATCCATAAAGTATTATTTCTTTAAAGTTTGATCCGTCTTCTGCAATATACTCGTATATTTCACAATTTTAAACACTGACATTTGTATTTGAATGAAAATCGAGTTTTGATATTTGTATACTTTCAAACTACGTACCTATTTACAAAGTTACATATAAAACCGTCTTACAAATAAATATGTTAATTGCCTGCTGAGTTTCAAACACCGTTTTTTGTAATGAAAGTATATTGAAATAATGCTTCAATAATTACGATTGGGCTTGAAAAATGAATTAGCTGTAAGAAATATTAATCATTGCTTGCGTTAATAACCTGACTAAGATGTTACTTCTTATGCCTACACAGACACTGTAGATACACTCACCCTTCAAACTGGAACACGACAGTGGGAATTCTTGTTTAGCGATAGTAAATATTTTGAGTAGTGGTACCCAAATAGGATTGCACGAAGCTCCAACACCAACTTAACACATTACCAATAGAATGCAAAAAAATGAAAAAAAACAAAACATATTTTTTGATCATGATTCTAATACGCGGTTTTGAGCGATGACATTGATTGAATGCTTTCATCAGATGCCGTGAGGTACGGAGGCGGGAGGGGAGTCAGTTTTGTAAATAAATGGTATCAATCATTTTACATATAAATTCTCGTAAATAAGCAAATCATGCGAGAGCACGTATCTGAGCGATGAATTGCGTATTTTACATTATCTCACAATGTCTATTAACAGTTAGGTATTTTTATTGTATGGACGTTCAATTTTGTAAATAACATGATTGATAGCTGTTCTATGAATAAAATTTGGTTAATGTTATTCATTGTTTTGGTAATCGTATTTAAATTTATAACAGCGCAATCTATTCTAGTTATTAAAATGTTTTTTTTTTTTTGTTTTTTATTATGTGGCATAGTATTTTCCTTTAAATTCTTATGATATTTTATAAAATTACTAAAACTTAATATTAATCGATATTATAATTAATTTTAATAAAATCTTACACATACATTTGAATAGTCGTTATTAAAAAATATTGATGAGGTAAATTATGATAAAAGCTACGGTTCTTTGTTTGTAATGTAAATTCTTCCCAGAAGAAACTGCAAGATACTCAGTTGTTAATTTTCTCATCAATCAGACACATGTAATAATCATATACAGTTACATTTATATAAGCAGCATGAAAATTAAATAATAGTAACTTCAAACATTTTTATCATGATATAAATCTTACGCAATAATAATATGCTACATTTATGATAATTTGAAAGCATGTTTTAATTTAAAATTCGGTAAGTAAATGTATTACAAAATCTAAAAATAATAATAAATATTTATACTAAAATTAGATTTTTTAATTTCTTTCAAAACTATTTTTTTTTAGATATTTTTAGATATAGAGATTTAAAACTAATTTGTTGTTGCCTCTTAAATGCCTTCGGTCACTTAGAGCATCACGAAGTACGCCGCGTTGCGAGGCTTACTATAGAAATGTACTGTGTGGTTTCTTTCAATGCTGATGTCGACGTACATATATACGTCGTAAGCGACGTTCAAACGCTTTTTCCTAGTTATTTTGAACCATTGCAGCATGAACAAAATTTGAGCTACCATTAGAGACAGTCACACTCTAGGTCTAGCGTGCTGACCGAAACGTCGTTCGCTGCTGAGATATGTATTTACCAATGACGCTGTATTTGGCGTTAAGACGTCGATCGGAAGTTTATTCTGACGTCGGACGTCATGTACACCATTTTATAGGAAACCGTAACTGTAGGGTAAATTGGGGTAATTTAATACTTATACATCATCAATAAGAATTCTTCGACTATTTTGTAACATCCACTATTACTGAAAGTCTAGTAGAGGCATAAAGTTAATCCTGGTCATTGTTTCAATCGGGATCATAGATTTTTTATTTTTCCAAAAATAAATAAATATCAAAATATACTATATTCAAGTAAGCTCCTTTGATAGCACTTTAAAATGGTCATAATATTACAGGATTACATTGAATGTAAAGCTATCAACGTTTCGGAATTTTGATTCTACCGAAATGTATCGGCAAGAGTAGTTACATTTTTGTCAATTAAAATGCATTGCCAACGACGTATAGAATTGAATTTATATGTATGTATTTGAAAACAACTTCGGAAATTTCAACCGAGTTGCATCTGCCGCGGTCACACCGTCTGTTGAGCGTGACATGAGCAGTCAGCTCGAAATGTTAAAATCCAAGCAATATGTAAATAAATATGCATTATAAACCGTAAAGGGTTAAAATGCTAAAAACCTTTTCATTGCAGCCATGAATTACCATTTACGTTTCCTTATTCATCCTTATCATAAACAGTCTTTTAATTTCGTTTTCCTCTTGTACAACGTAATCCATATATGCTTAGTTCTGTTTGAGCAAAGAGCCAACCTTGGTTTTCTTTCATCAGTAAGTCATTGCAGAGCTGCGTGCGACACGAAGGGCTGTAATTAGGAACCGCCACCGCAGAGGGATCATCAACGCTAGGCAGAGAGAACTCAATTCTAAAAACCGTGTCGTTAGCCGTCAACAAAAAAATGCTTTTTTTTATCGTTCATTAACGTAAGTTAGATTTTTGATTTGCGATTACGGTTTTTGCTTTGTAGGATATATTTTCTGAGGATAATTTTATAACCAGAAACTCAAAAAGGATAATATATATTCGAATATCATTAGTGCCTAACAGTTCGATTTATAAAAAATCCAATTCATTCAAATAAAAAAAATCAAAATCTACTGTAGTAGCTTTTCTCAAAATGATTACGATTGATGTAAAGGAATAATTTAGCGGTTTTTACTAACATTAATAATAACTTTAGCAATGGGTATTGGTGGTTCATCATCCAGATATTATTATAAGTTTTAATAAGTGGCGCCCAGCATGGGCCACCTACCAGTGAATTTAACCTGTAATAGTCTGTCGTATAAGCTATTTGATAACTTTACATCAATCTTTACTATATTGAAGAATAAGTATTATTATCATAATATATTATAAAATAATAAATATATGCAAGTCACAAGAGAAAGTAGTGTATGATGTATTACAAGTCTATATACAATTAAAATGAATGCTTCGCTGCAACCGCATGGCGTATGCTCCTAACAATGGAATGCTAAATGAACCTTTTGTTTTAAAATAAACTTTTATTATGTAACTACTATACACTGATTGAATGTTGGAAAAGCTCCGGGTTCCGTAACAGTTGTTAGTATGATTTTCTTGTCGTAAGCTCGAATGTTTAGTTATATATTTAAAGGAATCATTATTTTTAAATTAGAACATATATTCATGTCACGAATAATTGGCTGAGTGTGCTACAGTTAGATTTTTTTTTAAATATTTATAAAAGAGAAATAATCTCTACAGAAATATTATCAAGGTATCTGTGTCATTCCATATTTTTTATTTACTTCTACTTCTATAATCAAAGTGTTAGAATTGCTAATGACTAAATAAATTTAAATTCAACTTGTATTTTTTAATATGTTGTATGACTTGCCATGTAAATTATAAGTCTCCATATTTGGTGTTTTCTGAGTTTCGGGTACCATAATGTATCCAGTTTTCCTAAATACTTTACGATAGATAAATGTTTTCGGCTTATATTACTTCAAAATAAATATTTCCTCACGAAAATAACCGGTTAAGTTAAAAAAAAATCTAAAAAAAACTTTTGATGAATATATAAAACCTATCTGTACTAAGTTCGCGTGAACATGCCATATTATGCAAATATTTTTAGTTACCCATTTCAACTCCAACTTTTTGTAATAAAAAAGCAGATAAAGATAAAATGTTCTAAATTTTCGACCCATTAAAAGCTATTACTAAGATAATTATAAAAGAATACTTTTCACTCGTGTGAAGATGACTTTTATTAACTCACTCACTGATCAATCAATACCTCGTTCTAAAGAACCTTTCTGTACATGTTGAGCTAGTCATAGGCCTCCCGAGGACAAGTCTTGGAACTTATATCACCACGATGTATACGGATACACATGTAATAACATTTCATCCCATGATTTCACGGCTGTTAACCGCAATCTTCGCTTAAAATTAGACGTGTACCACTGGTCATCCACTGGACATTCCATGTAGTACCTTGGATCGACTGAAGACACCATATTGATACAACTATACAACACTATAATTTTTTAAAATGTTCTTAATATTTTATATGTAATCGGTTTTTGTCAAGTCAAGTCAATATTTATGTACAGAAGAAATGAAATGGTATTTTGTTATTATACTCCTTTAAACCAAGGATGCTAACGCCTGAAGGCTCCTATTTACTTACAGCTTAATTTCCACTTTCTTAATTTTACCCGGGCTTTTAAGATGGCTTCATTAGTGAAAGTAATTCGTGGGTTTTCTCGAACCTTTTCAGTACTAAAGTTTTCCATCGGAGTAAAGTATAAATTTCTATTGAGTTTTTAGTTTTTTTTTTCTTTTTTCACTCCAAGCGTGGTCTCTTTCACGTTATAATTTTCTTAGTTCAATCGTTTTTCCGATCCTTAATGAATTCGAGATAACTAATGAACGCAATTTATTTTAATGAAAATCCTCAGGTCCTTAGCGGCGTGTATTTTAAATGACATATTTATAGATACGATTTGGAAAGCTTTAATTTATCTGATGATGTAATTTTGAGTTATGAGGGTCTTTATTGTAGCATTAATTAACATTTATTATTATTTTAACCCAATATTTAAAAAAAACATTGCTTTTTTATTAAATTTTCTTATTAAACATTGTTTTTTATTAATAAAATATTTCAAACGGTTGTTTGAATTTTTTTTTTTGTTATATTACTTGTGCTTGCTATTACACTGGCTACAAAATAATGCTGGCAGAACAGAATAATACTAAGTACTGTTATGAGTCAGTGGGATCTACCTACCCGGGCTTATGCAAAGCCCAACCAAGAACTGTCGCTTAAATAAAGATGAAAATTGATCAAATTCAAATCAAAATTGATGCAAAATCAAATCAAAGTAAAATAGCTTTCAAATATTACTATTTATTATACTTAAATTAATAATAAAATATTCGGGCGTTATTTCTTTATTTAATACTAGCTAAATCTGGTGTTTATTATCCTGTCTATGCATATATACCAATTGTCAATAAAGGTTGACCGGTATAGAAATTGGTATGCTGCACTGTCGAGTTGCAACAAAGGGAAAGGTCAAAGACTTCTTTTTTAAATAAGTATTTGCTAACTTTCACGGTAATAGTCGAACAGTATAAAGTCTAATAATCTCATGCAGACGTACTAACGTCCATTTATGTAAATATAATCCCGAAGTTGGGATAATTAGTACTCCATTCAAACACACCTATGGGCTAATGGAGAGTTCATTTCCTAAAATCGATTTCAAACAGAACGTCAAAGTTGCGCGGGAGGTGTGAAGTGTTCAAAAAGCAATTTTCAATTAAAATTTGCCCTCAGTTGCTATGACAGACGTTTCATTAGCCCGGTTCCATTCCGGGGAATTTCCGTTATAGCTTCATATTTCGGATTTATAATGGTATTTACGTTATATTAGTTTTAATATACATTTCGGACCTATTATTTCGATTTGACGTTATTATTTATTTTGTATAAGCTTAGATATGAAATATATTTATTATTGTTATAGTCGTATATTTTTTACATAATTTTATTGACATAATTACAAAAAATTGTGCAAGTATGATTTTTTATGAATTTAATAAATAGGTTCCTTATTTACATGTGTAGATAGACTGTCATAGCTGAGAACGCGACGAAAAAAGTAGTGGCCAACTGTCGACCTCTATGTAAACAAGGCGTCATGCGAGTCAAGCGTAGCTATCCCGCACACCAAGATACTAAAGTTGGTTCGTTAGTTCTTTCTAGTGTGATATTCCACATATAAATAATCTAAGAGTTACGTATGCGATGAACGACAGGAGTTACACTCACGACTTTGGTTGACTGACTAAGGTTAACCACGACATATTTAAAAAAACTTATTGTACCAAGCCTGTTCATAGATATGTCTTTTTCTAATATCTGTGTACTCTTTTTTAGTTGTTTATTAAAAAGTTTTAAGCTCTTTGTTTCTAATCATAACGAAAATATTGAATATTTTTAAGCTGGTAATGTTAAAAAACAAATTCTGTAATTCTGCAATACCGGAGAGCTTGTAGGTGTGCCTTTGAAAAATGAGTAGGATCTTGAAGGTTCGCAAGTCAAACGTATATGTATACAATAAGACGTACAAGAAAGTATACCTTCACTTTCTTAGTCCAATGTGATAACAATCTGAGATGACCGAGGGAAGGTTAAACGAGGGCTTACGTACTCTTCGTAGTACGATGTCCTGCACATAGCACAGCTGCACCGTTGTTTCTCTATCGAGAACATTCATTGACAATATCCTGAATTACAACCCTTACAACCCATTACTTATAATAAATATCCACGAACTATCAATGAAATATATCGTAACGAATACTTTCTTTAAATTTAGACCAGAATGAAGCTTAATTTAACCAAATTCATTAAATGGAGAGAATATATTTGATTTAATTAAAATATTGAAGTAAAATAAAACAAGTGTGTCTACATTCGTGAGCGAGAATGGTTCGCGCCTGCGAACCGGCGCTCTATGCATAATTCAATATTTGTCAGATGCACTCTTGCATACGTAATGCAGAATTTGCTGATATAAACACACATATGTACCAACTATTAGTACTGGTCTCACCTTACATTTCAGCGTAGAAGTTTTGAATTAAGTCTTTGGAATCCTCTAGAAGTTGTGACTCTGTACAGTTTATTTAGTCATGAAAGTTTTTTTGTATGTGTAAAATAGGCAGGCAGGCTATCACCACCCATAGGAAGTACACTAATTTACTCACTTTTTAAACCAAAACAAAACAGTTCAAAGTATTTGTGGTACCACCCATTAAGTACTACTTATATCAGCTCACACAAAGCCCTACCACCAAATAATGTAAATATATTTTTGTGATCAAGTTTAAATTAAAGTCAAAATATATGTTTCTATTACATATGACAACGATAAACTCACTTGCTTAATTAAAATCACAATTGAAACTTTATATCAACCTTTGAGTTTTATCTACATTTCAGTAAATAATGTAGCAATCTCTACTGGAATAATTTAAATAAAACGAAAATGGTCGTGATTTGTTAAGTTTGGTTACATTGCGCATCGTACAAACCCAGTCAAAATTGATGTATAATGTACGCTGTAAATGAATGTTAAATAAAGAAATACAAACCCGAGTCACCGGTATGTTTGTATAAAGGGTCGGGTCCGCCAATTTGTGAGCTCCAATGAGGCAAATGTGCTCGGGTGATTGACCTCATGATACAATGTCCCACGGGAAATAGTCCTTGAATTAAAGTTTCGTCGTGAAAAACACGGCATAGAACTATTGTTTGTTTATTTTTAGAGTAAATATTTGATTCTACGTTGTAAAAGCTAGTATTTGTAACAAGTAATAAAAGTTTAATTAATGTTTACTCATTAAATTATATAATATATGGGAAGATTTATATTCTTGTTTGTGGTCGTATTGTTTATATCTTACCAATATAATTATCTTCTATCGATCGGTTATTTTAACACCAATTAGCACCGTCCTGTATCGCTGTTCCAGAATGATCTCGCGTAATTACTTTATTGGCAGCATATTGACAACACAAATAATGGCTAATTACTTTTATAGCACCCATGTTCTCAGAGAAATATGACAATTCGTTAGGGGACCGTTGATGTCATGGACGGATGGGGGAAATCTTGGCCACAAGCATTTTATAATTTCTATTAACATTAACAACCTGTAAATTTCCCACTCGGAACAAGGTTTGGAGTATATAGCACCACTCTGCTTCAATGCTGGTTGGTGGATACAAGTGTGGCAGAATTTCGTTGAAATTAGACAGATGCACGTATTCTAACCACTAGGCCATCTCAGCTCTCTATATGGAACGGATAAAGGAAAATTACGCAGCTTGTTTTGTTTCCTCTATTGGTGATTAATTTTAATATTCTTATTATTATTATTAACGAATTAAATATCACTACTATTAATCAAGAAAAATTTGACGTATTTCGAATAAAATATATTACCAAATAAGCATAATTCGAAAAGTAGTTATATAATTAGTGATATAAAATTAATCAATGATGATAACGGCTGTGATAAGTATCTGATTTCCGAACATAAGTACTCTTTACATTAGAATTATTAAAAAAAACTTCGAATAAAAACACGTACTTGACATGATTTTATTTAAAACTATTCGTAAAACCTCTACAGATGGGTACATCACGTTCTAACAAAGCGTTAAGATTTATTTAAATAAAAGATACATGCCCGAAGCAGGTTTAAGTGGACGTCGAATGTGCAGTTCCAAATCCTCTCTTCTGAGGACAGGTCACGTCGACACTTTAGTGATGTCCCGGGAATAGATGATATTCAACACTTAAAATGTAGAATCTCATTTATGCATATCATGTTTCAAATTTCGCCCGCAGTTATGTAATTTTAATGGAAGTCTGTTAAAGCTTTTTTGTTAACAATATCGTGTAATAAAATATTCTCAGTAAAATTAATTATAAAGAATTAAACATATTAATAATGATTAAATATATCGGAATTTCCAAAATTACAAAGAGTTAGAGATGGATTTTACTCGATAGAATATGCATTCCGAAGCGGTACCTTCAATTTAATCAATCTTATGAACTGACGAAAGTGTACTTAAGAGTCTGTTTCAATCGAAAATACACCTAATTTATTTTTTGTTTTAATACAAAATTTCATCAAAATGAAAACGTACGAGTATCGTTATTGAATTAAAATATTACTGATTTAATTTTAAATATATTTACAATACGATATCTAAAGCTTGCGGTCGTAACAGTATAAATGAGGTCGTAAACATAACACGTTTAATACAAAACAGAATTAATTTATCCTATACTTATAAGTTATATAACTTATTAAATCTCGGAAACCGACAAAAGGTGACTTACTAACAAAAGCAATAATAAAGGTGAACCGGCGTCGCCCTTTCAAGTTCTTTTATATGAAAATGACGGCGGCTGTTACGTTTCATTCCACTAAACGTCAGCAAGCATAAATGACTGGTCCACTATTAACAGCTTTATACGTACATAATTTTAAACTACATAGGAATAAAAAGGAATACAACTTGAATCAAATAGTTACGTAAAGTTGGATGTAATTTGAGTGAAACAGGATCACTTTTCAAGGACATTTGTCAAAATTATACAATAAAAAACATAATCAAAATCGGCCTACTTTATATTAAAGATCTCCAAGGCACTTACTCACCTTTACGAGGGTGAAGTCGTTTTTAAACGAGTTAGTGCGCACGCAATCTCAGCCCAAGTGCCGGATTTATTTATGTGCTGGAAACACGATTATTCTTTAAATTTAAGACGGTCGTAACTCGTGCTTACTTTATTTCAGCGGTTCCAGCTATAAAAGTATGACGGTTAATATTTTTCCGTACATTAGATAAATTACTGTATTAAAGATCAACAGAATTTGAAAATTAAAAGTTTCCTTTGAGATATAATGTTTATCTTTGATGTTTAACAAAGTTCGGAGAGTCATTTGTACATGAGCTGGTTTATGTTACGCTTACGTTATAAACAAACAACACTTACAAGTCTACTTGAACAAAGTATATTTTAATTTTATATGAGAAGTGAGTTGCATCGTATTAAATTGCACATATATATAATATAAAAATATAGTTTAGTATAATGTTACCAAACATACATAAAACTGAGTTATATACTATATAAAAAGACTCACGATTTTCATTCAACGTAAGCCAGTTTTTCCAAGACGTTTTCCTGCACCACCGAACACAAAATACAATTTTATAAACATAAAATGGGCACTTATAAATTAAATGATGCATAGATTGGAACCAGCAACCTTCGGTTAAGATTCTCGTTTTCTAGACATTGGGATGTCCTGCAATATAATTGGTTTTTCATTGATTTAGTTGTCATGATTAATGTGCCAGTTAAATGTAAATACACTAAAAGTTGCCTGTGCGCTTTAAGTTATCATTGTGCCGAATTTAATTAAAATCCATTAAGCGGCTTTCACTTAACGCCTGCACAGACAGAGAGACATTCATTTAATTATCTACCCACTTTTATTATGGTTAAGCTTACATACTGGTAATAATAATGAATCCAATTTCAGTACAAGTTCAGAAGTTACTAATGTAATATTAAGCAAATGTTTATTAAATTTATAATTTTTTTTTTTTAAATATTCTAGAATTATTATCTTTATAATAATGTTAAATATTTTGATTTATTATAAACTCTTACAATGAATTCGACGCGACTGAGTATTTGGTGTTTGTGGTTGTTGTTACACAGATAAAGATAACATGAAAAAAATAAGGAACCTTTAATTTGATATTTAAATTATAAAAATTAAGAAAAACGATTTAAAGAATAAATTAAATACGGAAATACAAGTGTAATCCAATCGTCCAACTAGTTTAATTGTATGCTTTTAGGTTACAAACCACATCACATTGAAATTCCCAAATGTCGCTAAAATTAGATGGTTCAATATTAAATTTAGCCATACCACGACCACAAACTTTTAGGACGAGACTAAATTTTAATTTAATTCCGTAACGGTTTAAACGTAATTTATTCAACAAAAGTTTTATGACTAAATATTTGTCAAAATAATTTAAAACTTCGCATTCTATTTTATCTTTTAACAATCCTATCTTCAATGTAATAAAAACTTAATTACTTACTTCTGAGATCTATAATCCAAAAACAGACAAACAGGGTTCTTCTTAATTGTTCATCGTAGTAGGTATAACAACAAAACATACAAGCGATTTCCATTAGTCGGGGAATCCCCCCACTATATTTACCTGGACTATGAAAATACGTACAGCTAAAATTCAAACACCCGCACAATGATATACACATTCACATACGATATGTACATATTCACTTCTGTTATAAGTATTCAGCCGAGATGGCTCAGTGGTTAGGACGCGCACATGTTAACCGATGGTTAAGGGTTCAATTCAAGCAAGCACCGCTCAATTTTCATTTGCTTAATTTGTGTTTTTTAATACATGTCGTGCTCGGCGGTAAACCAAAACATCGTAATGAAACCTGCATGTGTCTAATGTCAATGAAATTCTGCCATATCTGTATCCACCAACCCGCATTGGAGTAGTGTGGCGGAAAAAGCTAAATTTTCCTCAAAGGAAAAGGAGGCCTTAGCCCAGCACTGGGACATTTATAGATTTTTTTTATGAGTATAGTCGCTTAAATTTAATTAAAACATACTCTTGTATTTGAAATAGAATTCAAAGCCATTATATAAATCAACAATTCAAATCTTATATTTTATACGTTTTAATTTAAAAATATATAAAGTTTTAATGATCATACAGATAGCTATATAATATGTATAAGTATAAGAAAGCTACGAAGCGAAAGAGGAAGATAATTGCCCCAGTCGTTAGAAGCATTTAAAAAAACTAATATTAATTCGGTTCACGAAGCGTCGGGTAGACTGAGGCGTGAAATTCAATAAATGTTGTGCACGAGACGAGGACGAAACGACTTGTTGAGTGCCCTATTGGATTATATAAACTCAGCTCTGCAACATTTTAGAACATTTACACACGGTACATTTCGTTCGTACTATTTATAGCAGTAATAAGTGAATAATTATTTACAATACGTAAATATTATATGTATATTTCATTTATATTTTCTATTAATTGAATTCTGAGCAAAAGCCTCCTTACACTTTTGAGAAGGTTTGGAGCTTACTCTTAATGCTACAATCCGCATTGTAGCAACGTTAGCCTATAGCCTATTCCAATCGAAGTATTAATTAAGATAAACAAACCATAGATTTGCGTATTTCATGCGATTTGCTAATAGCTCAGCTACATTGTGCACTACTAAAAGTTTATGATTAATATATCTTTATTTATAATATAATAATATTACACTTAACTGCATATCTATTTTAGTTTTACTTCCAAAATTCCGATAACAGTTTCGCAAATCCATAGTAATATCTTAGATGAATCAAACTCTCGACCAATGATATCGCGTCAATTTGCTGTCAAATATTGTTTATTTGGATTTTTTCCTCTTATGGTTGGAATAGAGTATATATAAAATATGTAGCAGATGTTTTCCTTCAACGCCGAAAATGTGATAGATTGTAGAAATAAATTAAGTACGCGCAAAATCAGAAGTGCTTGCCCGGGTTTGAACTCGGAATCATCGGTTAAGATTTACGATTCTAACGACTGGGCCATCACGGCTCTATATATACTTAGAGTATAAATGTAATTTAATTAATACAATAAATCCAAAAATCCGATGTTGGATAATTACGGGCAAAGTAAAATATCAAATGAAATTAATTGTGTTTATACAAATAAAAGGATATACAGGATAGAAAATTCATTTTCATGCGATTTTAATATGAAAATGTAAATTTATTGTTTCAATTTTATACGTAGACAACAAAACACGATCGCGTTAATATAATTCACAATTGTAATATACATTTTAAGTGAAATCCTGAAACAAATATATATAATATAACAAAATATAATATTTCTACGTTTTATGTTTCAATTTATTTACGTTTTCTCTTACACGTTCCATAAGATCTTAGTAAAATGAAAACGAATTTAGAAACGTAATATTTTTAAACAAAATCCAAATCTTAAGTCACCGTTAAGGAAAGCCTTACGATATTCCCGTACTAAAGCAGGAAGCGCAAAAATATGTTTTACGACTTACGCTTCGAATAACTTTGTGCCAAAAATTCTTTATGATAACGTACCAGAAAAGGTACAAAGAACTCTGTAAAATGTATTATATCCTTTTTTTATAACATAGGTTGGTGGACTGGCAATAGGTCCACCTGATGATAAAGTGTTCACTATATCTCATGGAAATTGGGCCATAAAGAAAATTAACCACTTCTTATATAGCCATTATGCCACCAATCTTGGGAAGTAAAATGTTATATACACTGTGGCTGTAGTTTGGCTACCGGAACACAACAATACTAAATACTGCTTTGGTGGAATAAAATACAATGAGTGGTTGGCACTTACCCATGGGGCATGTTATGACGAGGAATGAGGACCATGTGGGCAAATTATGCGGAAGAATGAGGACCATGTTGTGAGAAAGGTTTTGAGAATGGATGTGGATGGATATAGAGGTAGGGGACGACCAAAGAATCGATGGATGGATTGAGTGAAAGACGATATGGTTAGAAAGAATGTTACTAGTGAGATGACGTCCGACAGAGAAGTATGGAAGAAGAAGACATGCTGCGCCGACCCCAATTATAATTGGGATAAGGTCAGGAGGATGATGATGAGTGGGTGGCACCTAATTAGCGGGCTAGAACATACCTTCAATATTAAAATGACATAAATAAAAAGCTTCGGATAAATAAAATGATATTTTATGTTTTTATTGACTTATATTGGGACAGATTAAGAGCGTAGTTTGTAAGCGTGGGAATTTATTTTAGAACACACACATAGGTACATTCCAATAATATAGTTGCATTGTGCAGTGTATCGTACGCATCCTCGGAGACAATTAGTTGCTTGTTTTCGGTGCAACGAATAAATTAAATTTTAATTTATAACGTACGATTTATAAAAATATATTTAATTACGAGTAATGTATTAGCTATAAGGTTGTCACTCGCAAACATAATTATAAATTATTATTTTTTTTTTTTTTTTTAAGATATTTTGAAAATAGTAAGCGCTATTTAGGCGTTCCGCAAGGACTGTCCTCTTAATGAAAAGCATCTGACATTATAATTTAACAATATTATTTGATTACTAACTAGAGATTTAAAAAAGATATATACTTGAAATATTTGTATCGGTACCAGGGTTACATAACATCAAAGAAACACTTGAATGAAAAAGAATTGTCAGACAATGGTTGACCGTAATAGAGTGTCAGTTTTGGTATTGGGAAACGGATTGAATGATTATCTATCAATTGGCTTATAGCTGAGATAGATTGCTTTGTCTTGTTCTCAATCAATATTGCTATGCGAAACAAAACTCCTGTTTGTTTATCAGTTAGATCTCTTTCATAGCGATTATATCAACCAAATGTTGCACATTTGGTGGTAGGGCTTTGAGCAAGTCCACCTGGGTAGATACCACCCACTCACACAGCCAAGCAGTATTACTTTGTATTGTTGTGTTCTAGTTTGAAGCATGAGTGAGCTAGTGTAATTACAGTGTAGGCACGAGAGACACTTAGCTCCCAAGATTTGTGGCGCATTGGTGAATCTCTTACGGCACCAATGTCTATAGGTGGAGTCACCTCCATCAAATAGTCCATTTGCCCGTCCATAGTATTTATGCATTCACCAAAAAAAAAAAACGTAACGCTTCTCTTGCTAGCAAAATGTTCCAAGTTTGTACTGATCATTTCAACTATAGCTACTTAGCTGCAATGGGATACTAGAATATTGGCATAATTATATCGAACGCTGCAGCAATCGCGTTAATAAAAGTTATGATCGTTGACTGACGTGTTAATGTGGCTCGTATTCTAAATGTTGGTTACTACCTCAGCATAATGTTTAACGGTTTTAAGTGAGTCTTGAATAGTCTTAGTATTAACTGGACAAGGGCTTCCTTTCCTGACGAAGATATTATCTGGAGGGTTATACAATTATGCTGTTCAAATTTGCTGAGATATCAACTCTTGTTGGTAAAACGTAAAAGGAAGAAAACCTAATAATAATTAATCATTTTTAATAATATAATTAATCAAAATACATTTAAGAATAAAACGTATTTCTATTGAAGTCAAAAAGGTTGGTTGGAACACGTAAATCATAACAGAAGGTTGCGAGTTGAAACCATGGCAAAAATCACTGATTTTTCCTATATTCGATTTGAGTTTATAATTCGTCTTGTGCACGGTGGTGAATGGAATATCAGTGAAGTGCAGTTAAGTGATATGCAGCGTGGTAGAATATGCTCTAAACCTTCCCCTCAAAAGGAAGGAGGCCTTAGCCCAGCAGTGGGAAACGTACAGGCTGTTAATGTAATGCAATATAACGGTGGTGAAGGAATACATTGATCAGAACCCTTTTTTAACATGTGTATCCACCGATTCATATTGTATCAGCGTAGTGAAAAAAACTCTATTGCCACAAAAGAAATAGCCTTAGTTCAGCCTACAAACTATTATAGGCTGTTATTTTACTTAACTCCATTGACCCATTGCTTAATTAGTATAACTTGAATATGACATAACACACAGCATAGCTTGCACAGCACGCTATTAGCACGTTTAATCTAATTCAACTGAAATCTTATTAATTTGAAATATGGATGTATATATCAAGCAAATTGTATATATATATATATATAGGTATATTGACATAATACATTGTTTCAATTAATTCAGATTGGAGTATTTGGACTGTATACTCCTTATACATAACAATGTGTTATTGTTATATATAAAACATTACACATGGATATTAACATGGTTATATAATTGTATATGATTATAATAAAATGTCTCAACTTTGTGTTATAGTCATATTTTGTTAAAACTATCATTGATCAGGCTTTTTGGAAGAAAATATTGACAATAAAATATTTACTTGGCGGTAGGGCTATTTACCACACATTCATCAGATATTCTACCGCCAAACAGCAGTTCTCAGTATTGTTGTTGAGTGTGCAAGTGTAACTACAGGCACAAGGAACATAACATCTTACATCCCGAGGTTGGTCGCACATTGGCGATGTGAGGAATGGTTAATATTTCTTACAGGGCCATTGTCTATAGGCAGTGGTGACCACTTACCATCAGGTGGCCCCCATTTTTCGTCCGCCTACCTATATAACAAAAAAAGACGATAAAAAAAAATTGACTACGTATCGGTAGATTCTACATTCATAACTGTAGCTATTGAATTTTAACAGCCTAGAAAAAATAATATTCTGCTTGAATTTTGTTTATAACGGTAATTGATTAAAATATAAAATTATAATTTTATTCCCCATTAACGTTTTACGTAAATGTATACAGGACAAATCTACGAGGCTTTATAATTATATTATATTTATTATAATTTTCGGATATATTCGGAATAATTCGGATAAATAAAATGATATTTTATGTTTTTATTGACTTATATTGGGACAGATTAAGAGCGTAGTTTGTAAGCGTGGGAATTTATTTTAGAACACACACATAGGTACATTCCAATAATATAGTTGCATTGTGCAGTGTATCGTACGCATCCTCGGAGACAATTAGTTGCTTGTTTTCGGTGCAACGAATAAATTAAATTTTAATTTATAACGTACGATTTATAAAAATATATTTAATTACGAGTAATGTATTAGCTATAAGGTTGTCACTCGCAAACATAATTATAAATTATTATTTTTTTTAAGATATTTTGAAAATAGTAAGCGCTATTTAGGCGTTCCGCAAGGACTGTCCTCTTAATGAAAAGCATCTGACATTATAATTTAACAATATTATTTGATTACTAACTAGAGATTTAAAAAAGATATATACTTGAAATATTTGTATCGGTACCAGGGTTACATAACATCAAAGAAACACTTGAATGAAAAAGAATTGTCAGACAATGGTTGACCGTAATAGAGTGTCAGTTTTGGTATTGGGAAACGGATTGAATGATTATCTATCAATTGGCTTATAGCTGAGATAGATTGCTTTGTCTTGTTCTCAATCAATATTGCTATGCGAAACAAAACTCCTGTTTGTTTATCAGTTAGATCTCTTTCATAGCGATTATATCAACCAAATGTTGCACATTTGGTGGTAGGGCTTTGAGCAAGTCCACCTGGGTAGATACCACCCACTCACACAGCCAAGCAGTATTACTTTGTATTGTTGTGTTCTAGTTTGAAGCATGAGTGAGCTAGTGTAATTACAGTGTAGGCACGAGAGACACTTAGCTCCCAAGATTTGTGGCGCATTGGTGAATCTCTTACGGCACCAATGTCTATAGGTGGAGTCACCTCCATCAAATAGTCCATTTGCCCGTCCATAGTATTTTTGCATTCACCAAAAAAAAAAAACGTAACGCTTCTCTTGCTAGCAAAATGTTCCAAGTTTGTACTGATCATTTCAACTATAGCTACTTAGCTGCAATGGGATACTAGAATATTGGCATAATTATATCGAACGCTGCAGCAATCGCGTTAATAAAAGTTATGATCGTTGACTGACGTGTTAATGTGGCTCGTATTCTAAATGTTGGTTACTACCTCAGCATAATGTTTAACGGTTTTAAGTGAGTCTTGAATAGTCTTAGTATTAACTGGACAAGGGCTTCCTTTCCTGACGAAGATATTATCTGGAGGGTTATACAATTATGCTGTTCAAATTTGCTGAGATATCAACTCTTGTTGGTAAAACGTAAAAGGAAGAAAACCTAATAATAATTAATCATTTTTAATAATATAATTAATCAAAATACATTTAAGAATAAAACGTATTTCTATTGAAGTCAAAAAGGTTGGTTGGAACACGTAAATCATAACAGAAGGTTGCGAGTTGAAACCATGGCAAAAATCACTGATTTTTCCTATATTCGATTTGAGTTTATAATTCGTCTTGTGCACGGTGGTGAATGGAATATCAGTGAAGTGCAGTTAAGTGATATGCAGCGTGGTAGAATATGCTCTAAACCTTCCCCTCAAAAGGAAGGAGGCCTTAGCCCAGCAGTGGGAAACGTACAGGCTGTTAATGTAATGCAATATAACGGTGGTGAAGGAATACATTGATCAGAACCCTTTTTTAACATGTGTATCCACCGATTCATATTGTATCAGCGTAGTGAAAAAAACTCTATTGCCACAAAAGAAATAGCCTTAGTTCAGCCTACAAACTATTATAGGCTGTTATTTTACTTAACTCCATTGATCCATTGCTTAATTAGTATAACTTGAATATGACATAACACACAGCATAGCTTGCACAGCACGCTATTAGCACGTTTAATCTAATTCAACTGAAATCTTATTAATTTGAAATATGGATGTATATATCAAGCAAATTGTATATATATATATATATAGGTATATTGACATAATACATTGTTTCAATTAATTCAGATTGGAGTATTTGGACTGTATACTCCTTATACATAACAATGTGTTATTGTTATATATAAAACATTACACATGGATATTAACATGGTTATATAATTGTATATGATTATAATAAAATGTCTCAACTTTGTGTTATAGTCATATTTTGTTAAAACTATCATTGATCAGGCTTTTTGGAAGAAAATATTGACAATAAAATATTTACTTGGCGGTAGGGCTATTTACCACACATTCATCAGATATTCTACCGCCAAACAGCAGTTCTCAGTATTGTTGTTGAGTGTGCAAGTGTAACTACAGGCACAAGGAACATAACATCTTACATCCCGAGGTTGGTCGCACATTGGCGATGTGAGGAATGGTTAATATTTCTTACAGGGCCATTGTCTATAGGCAGTGGTGACCACTTACCATCAGGTGGCCCCCATTTTTCGTCCGCCTACCTATATAACAAAAAAAGACGATAAAAAAAAATTGACTACGTATCGGTAGATTCTACATTCATAACTGTAGCTATTGAATTTTAACAGCCTAGAAAAAATAATATTCTGCTTGAATTTTGTTTATAACGGTAATTGATTAAAATATAAAATTATAATTTTATTCCCCATTAACGTTTTACGTAAATGTATACAGGACAAATCTACGAGGCTTTATAATTATATTATATTTATTATAATTTATAATATGCTTCTTGTATAAGTAGAAAAATCATCATAAGAAAGAATAAACAGTATTTAAAAAGCGTATTGATTTTATCTAAACGAATTTAATAGAAGAAATAAAAAATAGATTAATGAATGAAAAATATTTAGAAAGTACAAAAAAAAAACAAAATTCTTAATTATTATTATTATAAAATAAGTCAAAAAATAAAAACGATAAACTCCAACACTTCTGATATTTTCAATTGACGGTTAATAGAATATACGTTACTGGTGGATATGACCTCAATTTATAAGGAGCAAATACCTTCTATTTAAACAAAGCCCCAGTAAGCCTCCCCCACCGCTAGCGAATAAGATGTCGAGATAACAAGTCGTGTTACGGCTTTATTTGGATGCTAGGCACCATGTAAAACGTATATGTCCTAAAAGCCGAAGTAATTAATAATACGGAAATGAAATGTAAACACGGATTTCAAGCCCTTTAATACTTATTGTATAAAAAGTATAAAAAGGGTTTTTAAATAATACCAGCAACGCCTATTTTGAAGACTTCTAGTATTTCAGTATTCCTCTCCGGTTCAGTGCAATTTTTGTTAAGAGTGGCATGAAACAGCTCTGGTGAAAATCGAACAAGGAACCGTCACACCACTAAGCGGCCACATCTGTGATCCGTGAGCCTTCTTCTTTTCGTATCAATGAAAAAGCTTAGAGCTTACTTACTACTGTTACCAAAGATTGATGGCAATTCATATAGAATAACTAACGGATTAACTGAGTAAACGATATAGAAATAATAAATACTGCGATAGTCATGGTGATCTTTGCTTATTATATACGTATAATATTTACTGCACCGTGTCTATACATTGTATAGTCTATATTAATACGACAAGGAACAGAGTAAAGTAATTGAACGCTGACAAAGGTACAAGTTGACACATTTTACACAAGATAAATCACTAACAAAAGAACAACAATTTTCACTTCAAGTGTCCGAATCCTAAAAATGTTCTTATCTTGTCCATTTAAAGATTACACGGACCATACTCGGAGATTAAACTGACGGTTCCTCTAGTTTATAGCATACTAGAGAAAACGTCAGCTTAATCTCCGCAATATAAAATATTTCATATTTCAAAGAGGCAAAGTGCCCGCAAACTTTGTTCTTGTTTCAGATAACTTTTAAACAAAATGTTTAACTTAAAACAACTTGACTTTATGAAGTGAAACTTTTAAATTATAAACAACTAGTGTATCAATGAAACTATTATATTTAATAATATTAGTGGGGTGATGATGATGACCAATAGCCTGTAATAGACCATATTAGCCTTTGTCAACGGAGACAAGTCCGCGCACAAGATATACGATGCAGCGTAGTCTGTGCTATATGTACAAACTCAGGCACAGACACAATCTATTACGTCACTTTCAAAATCAAATAAGACGACTCACTATTGGAGAAGGTTCACGCGTACGCCCCAAAGCGTTACTTGCTTTCTGAGACACGGTAAAAATTTAAGCTCAATTTGACTCAATTTTTTTTTATTCGGGACCGATAGATCTCCTTTATTAGTTAGCTAGAAGACTAACGAGTCAGTTGACATTAAAACTTGTTTTGTATTATAATTACTTTGGAAAGGGAATTCAGAATGTAAAATAGTACATTGAAATGCGTAAATGCAGACAAAACCCCAGGCAGGCTAGTTAAATTACAAAGGGAAATTGGCTTACTGCTTGAATTGTTTACTATATGTGTGTGTAAGTACCCTGTGTCATTCGTATTAATTCATTTCTCGGAAACTGCAAGCCTAATAAAATTTACCACAGGCTAAATTTAAAACTGTCGACGTGGCCCCTAAGAGCGTATACCGCTCTCTACGCCACACCCCACCCTTATTGCGAAACCCTTTTTAGGGATCCGTACTGTAAAAATTTTTTTTTTTTATTATTAATGCAAAATATTTTGTATGAATGTAACGCTATACGCACATATTTGCTTTGTAATCGTGTGCTAATGTTTTGTTTGATGAATAAAATATTATGTAATGATATAATGAATAAACAACTTTAAAACTCTTTGAGTAATCTTGAGAAACCAAAAAAAACGCGTATATACCCGAAGTACAGAAAATATGTAGGTAAGGACAAGATTTTAACGAGAAATGTACAAACGGTATGGAACATCGGCACAAATTTACGAAAACCGATAAAAATCATTCACATATTTTATCCTTAAAAATAAAAAATTATAAAAAAACCGATTTTAATTGTAAAGGGAAAATATATAAACTACAAATATATTTTTAAACAAATAATTTTCAGAATGAAATCATTAAGAATTCACCCAGATTGCATTTTTCCCTCAAGTTGATGGAGTAAGGGTCATTTAAAAAATTTTAAGGATTTAAAATATCCTGAAGATGATTAGCAATGGTGATCTGAGAGTTCCAAAGGGTCTCGACGTGTCTTATCTGCGCCATCACAGCCGGATGTCATTCTGATCGAGTACAAATATCTTATTCAGGGATCGGAATAAGTTTTATATTTAGAATATAAAACTTATTGAATGTACAAATAAAAAAATGTGAACTTGAAAATTGGTTATCGAAGGAAACTAATATGTATATAGGTATGTATGTATAAAAGCGAAATACGACTTACTGATTAATCACGAAATCTCAGAAACTATATCACCTTCAAACTTGAAATTTGACACGTAGGTTCTTTATAGGGTGTAGGCATTCGCTAAGAACGGATTTTACGAACCACCCTTAAAGGGGTAAAACGTGGGTTGGAAGTTTGTGTTTTATAAATTTCGCGCGGATAAAGCCGCAGCAGGTTCAATAGTAAATATATATAGATATGACAATAATATATTGTTATTTAATATACCATTAAAGCAAAGAAGTATATTATTCGCGCCAGTCACACAACGCAATAGAGAGCGGTGGCAGGTGGGGTATAACAGAGCGTTATGGCCATGGATATCAGGGTTACTTCGTTTGCCGTCAGGGCATACCAGTCTTACCCTCAAGGAGGGCCAACAGATGTGATATTAATATATATATGTACTTTGCGTGTTGACGAATTGTAATTTATATTTTATTTACGTGGTATGAACAAGCTTCGAATTATTGTTTGTTTATTATTAATAATTAATATATGTATGTGTCTAATATAATTTTATAAGATAATTATATAATCTTCTTAGATCCGTAGAATGAATATTATTCTCAATCCAAAATTTTTAAAAAATCAATCATTTTTATCAAAAATAAATGTTAACTTTGAATAACGATTAATTTATAACAAATATATTATTATTCAATGTTGACAATTATTTTGAGAATTAATCACGTAACCATTGTTTCACGAAACAAAAACAAAAATAGTATCAATGTCAAACAACAGCACTTCACACGAGCGATGTGCAGACCTTCCACTCGGAGCCTCTTCAAATTAAGTCTAAAGCTTCTTCCAGACACGCACGTACTCTATTATACTTTGTTTTTATTTTCGAAGTTACAGAAATAAGAATAATAGCTTCGGTATTATTTACGTCACATAATATATTATACTCACTCTGATATATAATCATTGATTTGTTCAATCAGGAAGGCGCGTACCATATTAAATTGTTGGCGTGCGTTAACAGATGTTATCTCATTTCAATATTTATGCCAGTCTATTATATTATTATTACTTATATTCTCTCACCCACACTAAGACACATTGTAAACACGAACGTCATTCACACGGAGGGGGCGTGGAGGGGCGCTTTCGTGAGTGAATAGTTCTATACGACAGATCCAACATTTCAAATGGAAGGCAAATAGTTAATTCACTACGTAATATTATCATGGATTCAATTTTAAAAGAATTACATAAACAAATGGAATTTCAGCTACGTAAAGAGGTAAATTACGTAAAGTAATTTTAATAAAACCACAAATTGGAGTAGCATTTGTGGAATAAGCTCCAATACAAAAAGGAGAGCCCTTAACCCGGTGAGACATATATACACTGTAACTTTTTTCTATATTTATAATTTCATAGCGCTCACTATTTATTTTTTCACGACTGTCAAAAATATTCAAATTATTCAGTTCAATTAAATTTTTGGAGTATGATATGAATTTCTTCCAGCAAAACTTCGTAATCCTAAAACAATGTTTGGACATTTGAAGTATCGTTCGAATCCTTTCATCCTTACGAATGACACTGTATAAATGAATACATTGATTCAGGAAAGTCAGGTTTTTAAGATAATTAATAATGTCATAATAAATAAGAGGAGTTCAATACGTGTTGACTAATTTGATGAGTTAGAAATTAGTCACCATTAGATACGCATAAGTATCAGAAAAATACTGTTAACTGCGGGATAAGAGATTAGAGCAGAATTATGTGTATTATTATTCTACAGCTTAACCTGTACTAGAGAAATACATCAAGCCGGTCATATTTTGATTTAGTAATAAAGGATACTACTGATCCTATTTCAAAAAATATTTCACCAATATTTAGAACAAATCTTGAGGTTGGATATCTCTATAAAATAAAAGGGCTCTTCGGGTAGACCGATTTTGGAAACTGATTTTGCAACGAAAAATCTGTCGTGGGAATGTATTTTTTACATGCCTTAAAGAAACTCCTATAGAATAGTTGTAGTATAGACGACATATATTTATTACATGTTCCGGTGTAAAAATGGGTGTACAAAAAATATTATACAGGCAGAAAAACGGCTTTGTTCGGCTAGGTTTTACACAATATCTAAAGGCGTGTAGTTGCAGATGGTTAGTTTATGTGACCAGACAAAATTGCATTAAGGCTATTTTTTATTTTACTCATACTAGAGCTCAGTGAAGCGTTTAGGTCACAGCTCTCACGAGTTATTCTGCCGCCAAATAACAATGCTTTGAGTTGTTCCAGCATGAAGGGTGAGTGAGCTTGAGTAATTATAGACACAAAGGATACAACAACTAAATCCCATGGTTGGCAACGCATCGACAATTTAAAGCATGTCTAAAACCAGGCGTGCCAATCTCCATGAACAGAAGCGCTCAGTATTAGTTATATGTATGTATATAAATGTAGACACGAGATCTATGTACATATGTACCTCCTGACTACGCGAATTAGTTATTATCGTAACACAAATTCGATGTTTACATTGAGCAATAATAAACCGGTTTATTTGACAAAATGTTTTTATTATACTATATATATATCTATATAACAAGACAAATATATTTGATTACAAAATTTTATATTATGTACGATTGTTTTGTCTAGTATAATTTCGTTATTATATTTGTAACACAAAACTATACTAAATACGGAGAATGATTAGGTTTCTGTTTAATCTATTGATTAACATTGTATATTAAAATTGTTACGGGGATATTGTAAAATGTTACTTAAATCAACTGAAGTATACTGTGCCTCGCACCAAATGGTTTAGTCACTATTATATTAAAATGATTCCGTTTTAATAATTGACTCTAGTGCTCACAGCTGTGTGTGTGTTGAATACATACATAATTATTGTGTTAGTAAATTGTTGTTGATCAATAGTCACTACACACATTGAAAAACGGTTCGTTATCAAGTCTTTAATAATTGCGCGCAACACCCACAACAGTAGCGCGTCGATGATACTTGTGATGTTGATCGGACTCCACAGAGGATATCGGGGGAGACTGTAACAATGGCGGCAATACGTAATTAAAAATGGCTGCCGATCTAACAAAGAACTCCGAGCTACAAGTCCACTATATATCGTTAAACTTAATACAAATGTATATCATCGTTATAAATTAGAAATTAAAATATGATGTCTCATAAAATTTTCTTTCTTAATTAGATTTGATTTTTTTTTAATTTATATATGTAGTTTCCTGGAACAACACCATGTTTTTTGGGATTATTCATTCCATCGTATCGATAATTTCTAAATTAATTTAATTACAGAGAATTCCTAATATTTTTCTTCATAAAAGTAAGTATTCAGGGAAATATTTAATTTGAAAGAAACTGTATCATTAATTCTCAATAAAATATTCAATACCTATTAAAATTACGGCTCATTTTCATTTACAGAAAGCCGCCACCTCTATATTTAGACATTCAATACAAATTGTATTTATTTATAAAAATTTAAATAATATTTTAATATTGTGATTATGATTACTCAAAACAATTTATTAAAGATAATTAAATCAAATTATCTTTAATAAATTATTTCGGCATATTTTCGCATTTTTTGTCGCTCATTTTTATTAATTCGTCCCCGCCTCTCCGACTTTTCTTTTTATCTGGACTAAACAGAAAATTTAAACCTTATAATAAGTCTATATATAATAACTAATGTAAGTATTTATTGGTAAATTACAGGTCCTTAATTAGAGGTGCATGGCCTCTTTGATATATGTATAACAAGGAGTTTCTCGTACACTTCACCCATATTTTTTTAAAAGTCTGCCTTTTTTAGTCTTATAGTAAGTAGTGTTCTTTAAGTACCTTTTCCTAAGTATATAATCAAGTGAATGGTACACACATCGTTTGCAGATTTCGTCTAAATCATACCAATCGTATGAGCAGATAATATTAGATATACATATATTCTATGGATATATGCTACGACATCACATTGTCATAGAAGTCGATTGAGTCGCTGTAGTGTTGTTTATAATTGTACATAAAAGAAATGAATACAAATACATTTTTATGTATGCAGAGTTAATTGGACGATTATTAAAACAGAAAAAAAATTTAAACTAATCTGTTTAAAAATACAAAACATTATTACCGTTATTTGAGATTTAGAAATTATCTTATAGTAAAAATAAACATATACATATATAGATTTGTAATAAAAGATGCTGAACCTATTATAATTTTATTTTAATGTGTGCTCAGTTCCCCTCCGCAATCATAAGTGCCTTGGCACGTAGCTCTATAAAGAGGAGGCAGCTATTATTTGCGTCTCAAATGAGATACGTGCGACGAACTTGTACCGATTCAACCTCTACTTTATTAAATACATAAACTTGTGTACTGAAATCTTATTCAGAGTGAGCATTTTATTGGCCAATAATATTATTTTAGTTGTTATTAAAATTTATTGGAACTTGTTCGATTTTTAAAACTCTAAATTTCCAAATAACGTATTCAATTTTTGAAAAATATAAATTGCTTTGTGTGGTGTAATTTTGTGTGTGTTGAATATATTGTGTATGTATTTTCCGACCTTTTATGTCGCTTTGCTTCTTGTTTTAAATAGTGAAATATACACAATAATTAACGCATAATATTATCGTGACATTTGGTAAAAAAAATATTCGATTCTATTCAGTGTGGTCTTCAATTTGATGAATATTTTTATAAATACAAATCTAACGCAACATTTTTTTTTATTTAAGATCGACTAAAACCTTTCTGGTACGTTATGAGGTTGACTCGTACAGAATGAAGTAAAATTAAGCCTTCGTTTTGTGAAATAACATTTTCTTATACAATACAGTAATGTAATTTGAATAGTATGACTTATGTAAATAAGTTAATTAATAATAATGTATTTATAATAAATAATGACTGACTTATTTTCAGGTTCTCTTAGTTCTGAGAATTATTTTCATTCAAAGTTGTACATAATTATAGACACAAATCAAGCCGAAACTTCAGTGGAGCTAGCCCGCGTTTGAACCCGCTATCTTCAACCAAGATTCACGTGTGCTAGTCACTGATCCATCTCTAAATTATCATATTATCGATCTTACTTTAACTTAATCATGTTTCATCAAAAATATTAACAGCAGGTTTTATATTCAAATGTAAAGTAAGGTTCGATTAAAATCTAATGCTAATAAATTCATAATACGAAATTAATATTTTCAAGAAGCGTACGCATTATAATAACAAAAGTGAGCTCACATTCCTCATACTAAGACGACGAGGTGTGGAGATGTAATCAGAATTACATTATGGGAATAAATTATTCAAATGAATAACTTCAATATATTTAAGGTTTAAGGGACCGTATTTATAAGACGTTCATATACCACGAGACGCGATATCTCACATAAATTTACATATATTATACATATACATAAAATACTATATACTATATATAAGATTATTTTTTATGTAGGACGTAATTACTGTTATATATATAATGCAACGTTACCATAACTAGTTACAGTTTTTTCCACTTTAAAGTTTCAAATGTTTGACTGTCTAGTTAGTTTCGTAGAAATCTTGTGCAGATAATAAGGTCACGAATTCGAATCCCAAGTAAGTCCCAATAAAATTTATTTGGTTTTCTTGTCAAATCAGTGTTTGTTGTTTTGAGTTAACAAATTGCTGGTATTGCGTTTGATCTCTTGGAGTTTGAACTGTCATTGCACCAAAGAGTGTTTTTTAAGCTGGTGGCTTTTAATATTTGATAGTATCAATTCGATTTGAATAGTTTTTTTGCGTTCGTTTATTGAGGATATATGACTTTACGCTGCAACTCTGATAATTTGATTTTATTAACCATAAACATCGATCAATACGGAAAACTATATGGAATAGTCATTTATGATAAAAAACTTAAACGCGGGTGAACACGCAGGGCACTTCTAGAGCTATAATAAATAATTATTACAATGATATATACATGTTTTAAAAAAGTCGATTCTTAAAAACAGTACTTGAACTAATAAAAGATACACGGTTCATTGAACCATAAGGACTTTATATGTTTCCCTAATTATAGAATAATAGAATAACTCCATATAATTTAATGGGAATTAAAAGAAATTACATATTTTCTTAAAATGCGATTAAGCTGACTATTAAGAAATGTTTTTGAAATTTTCTGGAAAATTCCTGAATTTCCCGTACGTACATCGCGTATTGAAAAGAGGACTTCATAGCTTATGAATGCTCCCTCTTTTTACTGACACGATAAATCTCTATAAATATAAATAAGATATTTATCTAAACAAAGTAAATTCCTTGTCGTACGCTCATCTTATCCAATCAAGTAGCTGCAGCGCTTGCTTTTTATAGCATATAAAAGAGAATCCGTCACTAAAGTCTATTTGTATGTAAAACGTAGGATAATAAAACGGCGCTAAAGCGACGTAGGAGCAACAAGGCCTCGGCCGTGCATCAGGGATTTGGCAAATATTCGCCGAGAGCGGACGACCATCATCCGCCAATGAATTAGCCAATAAAACCAAATTGGACCAAATAAATTCTCCTTTATAACCTTTTTCTATTTCCTTTTTTGAGTGATTCCAATGAATTTCTCAAGCTTTTGGATATATACGACCCATTTATCATTTATTTTATTAGTGGAAATGAAGAGTATGCCATACATACATATATCAATATACAATATAAAACTCTTCCGTTACTGAGTGATCGAGTGACTGAGTGACTAACAGACAACGCACAGCCTAATCCACTGGACCTAGAGACTTGAAATTTGGCACACGTATACCTTGAGTACCCTAGAGGTGCACTAAGAAGGGATTTTTCACAATTCCCACGGGATAGGGAATAAATGGGTTTTATTTTTTCCAAGCAAAGTAGCTCTATCTCCGTAATTATAATTATTAGGGTTTCAAATTTAGCATGCGAGCAGGTTATAACAACAACTAAAAACTATTTTTAGGATATTTCGGAATACCCAAGGGATAGGGAATAAACGGGAATTGTATTTTTTGCTTGAAACTCCGTAGTCCTAGAAACTGGAAATTTGGCATGAAGATAGTTATTATAGCACAATAAACTAAAAAAACTGAAAATCATGATTTTTTTATTTGCTTATACAAAAAAACCAATATAAATTGATCCCACACTGCGTACATTTTGCTTAGGAGCAGGGCTCTGCTTACATTGGAAAATTTAAAAAACTTGAAAAAAGGGAAATACTTCAACCATCGTTCCCTTTTGGTAGATCTATGAGCTATTTACATACCTATAAATATGTACATGGAACTCGGTCCACGAGTCAGACTCGCACTTTATAAGGTATGTAGGTGAATTGTTATTGTGTTTATAATTAGTTTATTAATCCATACTATCCATACTATATAATATATATCCAGATTAATATTTAATATTATAAATGCGAAAGTAACTCTGTCCGTGTGTCGGTCTCGCTTTCACGCTCAAACCACTGGACCGATTTAATTGGAAAAAAGTGCTGTAAAGGGTTGAAAAGAGGTTGTAAGTTGTTGAAATTATTGTCATTTTAAGAACTAGAAGCATAAAACTTATATTTTAGGCTTTACACTTATAAACTAACATGTCATGACACCCACTAAGGAGGGATTTTTGGAAATTCTACCCCTAATGGGGTGAAATAGGGGTTGAACGTTTGTATGGAAGTCCGTCATTTTTAAGTTGGAAATATAATACTTTATTTTTAGGATACTGATTAAAAATAAGTACATAAACATTTAAGCATTTCTGCATATACTACTCCTAAGGGGGTGAAATAGGGGATGAAAGTATGTATGAAAGTCCGTAATTTTTTAAGAAAGAAACATGAAAGTTTATTTTTGGGATACTGATTAAAAATGACTACATACATATTTAAGCGTTTCTAGATAATCTACCACTAAGGGGGTGAAATAAGGGTTGAAAGTTTTTATGGAAGTCCGATATTTTTTAAGTTAAAAACATGAAACTTTATTTTTGGGCTACTGATAATAAATGAGTATATACGTATTTAAGCGTTTCTGTCTACCCTAAGGGATGAAATACACACCAATGTGGTATACAAAGGGGTCTTACATTAACATAATATTTTAAGTTAATTTATAAATATATTCATATTCTACGCGAGCAACGCCGCGGGTAACATCTAGTATTTATATAAAACTATAAATGGTCGCGTTTGTAAATGCAATATTTTAGTTATTACAGAAAAAGGCCTAAAGAGGTGAGTCTAGAAGATTAAAATCTCTCATTGAAGTTTATTATTTTTCCTTTCTTTGTTTACGCAGATCTAATTACTCGCTACGGCCAAGGGGTAAAAAAGACGTATAGGTAGAGCAGCTTACCCAGAAATTGGTTGATGGGTAATCCCATCGGACGCACGACCAATATATAACATTTTTCATATTAAAATGAAATGGTTCCAATAAATACTATGTCCACGATAAGAGAATTGTGGTTACAAATTCATACATATTATAAATGTAATAAATGTACACGGTACAATGACAATTTACCACATTTTACTTATTTCATTTAAAATAAAATGTAAGTAATAAAAATTTATGAATATTCGTTCGAATTCAATCTGATCGCGTCTAGGCTAGGTAAATTGTGAATTTCAATAGATTGTACAAGAAAACGCTTACTGTGGAGTCTGGAACGGAAAGTTCAGCAAAGTTCGCCTGCAAACTGATAACGCTCCGTATTCCGTGGCAAAGCACAAGCCACAGGAAGCCACAGGTTTCTATGTAACTTCGTTGGGGTTTGATAAATTTAAAATAAAGTTTGATTTCTTATTATTGAACAATGTCATGGCGCCTGACTCAGTGTTAGTCAGTTAGAGTTAGTTAGAGTGATATAATGTTAGTTCAACATGCTGCTAAAACCGGAAATACGGACACGGACCTGCTCGTGGCTCGGTGGAGGCCCCCTTAGGGCACTCCTCACTAGTGCGTATGGCAGCACGAGGCCTCATGGCATGTCCTCATGGCAGTCTAAGACACGCGAGGACCACACTTCTCGTATCCCGCCCCTGAGTATAGACTGCCCCTGAGTCTTCGCCCCATCTTTTAAGCCCTAACCTAATCTAACAAATTTTATTAAAAAAAATACATTAGCGGAATAGCATTAGCATATGAACTTAGCATATAGGATTTTTTTTATCTTGTCCACAAATTTCTAACAGTAACAGTACTTATCAACAAAGCAATGTTTATAATTTTGTAAAAAAAAACATATTATATTATTGTTATAAAAAATACTTATTCAATATTATCTAAGTTGCTTTTTGTATTCTTATTAATTTGGAAAAAGATGTATCCGTCCTTAATTGCTTCGTATTTCTTGCACGTTTTCCCTGGAGATATTTTTGTTAATGAAAAAAATAATATTATTATTTTTATTGCGATCATGCACCAGATGGGCAGATGATAAAGTTGAGACGGCGGGTCAAACATGACTAATCAGGAACATAAAAATGTTATTCCTTGGAGGAGGCTTTTACTTGTAAGGGGTCCGTACAGAATACGTTAGCTATTTAATATTTTATACCATCCATATATAATCATAATACTCTTTTTTTACAGAGATGACTTTATTCCTTAAACATTTTATTTTTCTTTTTAATTTTTTATATATTATATTTTTTTAAATTTCTAGATTTGTAAATTTTAATAAATAAATAATTAAGCTTTACTATTAATATCTTTATTATTATATCAATACATGTTAAAAATATGATAAAATATTCTTTCTGAAGCTTCTGACCGCTACAGATTTTTTGCGATTATGATATTTCGCGGACATCTCACATACCGCGTAGGTACGCGAGTAAAACATGAAGTGAGGTACATACGGGTTTATATCCAAAATGTCAGCCGTGTTCATTAAAACGCGATGTGGTATTGTGGTAGTCATGTCATGCTATGGCGTTGACAAGAATTTAAAATGTTTCAGCTCATTAATGAAAATGTTATTTTATTATAGATTGTATTTTAATATATTCACAAAGGCTTAACCAATTAAATACCACCAATCTTTATTGTTCTCATTTATTAATAATTAGCGTTCCGACCGCGAATTCTTTTGTGTAAAATAATATTATTAATATTGTGCGTAAATTTTGTGCTCACTTAAAATATACATTTCAGTTTCAGTTTTACTATTAGTATGGAAAGGGAACGAGTGGGGTAAATATTATCTTTAATATTCGTATACAATCTAATGATTGTATACGATTATATATATCTAGATAGAATGTCGCTCGTCGTGTGTGTGAGCACAACAAACAGACCGACATTATTATATGGTTGTGCGTGACAAATCGACACTCGCTAAATGTCATACTACTTTACTAGTAATAAATACATACACAGAATATTTTATATTATTTGTTTAACTTTATAAATCCTGAAGTTAAAATAAAACCCAATCAATAAAAATCTCCTATTCACATTAAATGAGTGACCGTCAATTTTGATATTTCTAATTTTGCGCGGGAAAACATCTTGTATTATTTTTTAAAGCCATACGAATGACGTTCTGAAATCGATTACACTTATTTTTATGAAATCGTATATAATAACAAAATATGAGTTTATTAAATATATAATTATTATATAAATATAACTGCATAAATAAGTATTACTAACATAGTATTGTGCGTGTACTTTTTTTTCGACGCTTCCTTAGTCTATGTAGACATTTACAAATAATCAAAGATTTTATCAATATTGTATGTAGGTACAAAAACTGTTACTTCCATAAAATTATTTGAGTCACTCATACAAGGGTCGAGGTTTCATCCTCAACTTCGAGCCGAGATGTAGAACAATATGATGACACATAAATTTTATAATAAAAAAAACGGATATTTTATTTATTTACTTTTTACACACCGTTATTCATTGTAGTTGGCGAGTTAATAAATCCAGTTCATACTGTACCTAGCTTTAGTATTTTCTCCAGAGCGAAGATTTTTGTATATATTAAATTTTTCAACGAATTTTATGATCTTTAGTCGTTATCAAGAGAGAGATAGAGTCGTCAAAAATTTACGTATATTGCGTGTTGTGTACGTACGTCTGCTTGTGTATATTGCGATCCATTTTGACAGGACCGTTTTAATTGACAAATTCTTCCGTAGCGGCACAATGGTGGAGGACATAAAAGAAGATTGATTCGATCATGGCATCCATACTGTGGCTTCCTCGGTTATTTGATTTTAAATTTTTTTTTTTCTTTTCAATTTGATCACGTTTGTCTTGCCGGCCAGTTATTTGATTTAAAAAAGCTTTAAAACTTTTTGGAGTAACATTAATTTATCGCATCCTAAAGCCAAGTTTTAGTTACAATATTTTTTTTTTTTGGTTACAGAAATTATTGTTATTATGTTTTGTAGAAATACATTTGCAATATATGTGAAACATGAACTTAAAATAATTTAATTAATTTTTTACTCCTATTATTCCATTTTCCCCATTCGGAAACATAAATTTTAGTTTCCATTATAATTTTTAAGTTACCGTAACGCCGAAAAGTTTTTAAATAAAAAACCGATCGTAAACTACTGTGTGTTATCGACAGACATGTAGCCAATAGGAACGCTTCTCTGTCAATTACCTATCTGTTATTTCATATTGTCAGTATGACGTGACGTTTAGAAAGCTCCTCGCCTGTTAAAAATGACAATTTTTTTTTAGAACTCTATATTTGAAAACTGTAAAGCCATTTTAAAATGACCAGTGTTATTACTTTTTATAGGATGTAAAATCAGCATTGGTTATATGGGTGACGCATTGATCATTTAAAGAATAGTTAATATTACTTACAATGGCAACATCTAGCAATTGTAGGTACATACTAATATTTTTGTATTACCAACTATTTAAATAAATGAATTAAGGCTAATAGTTGCAAAATGCTTGATCGTGTCAGAGAGAGTTGCTGTTTTGTTAATATAAATAGAGGCTAGCTAATAAGGTCGATATCGAAGGTCTGGATTCAAGACTCAAGTTGGTCAAATAAAGATTTTTCTGTCAAAAAAATTTCAGAAGCAGCTAGAGGTTTGGGAGTTGGCAGCGCACTTACACACCTCTGAAACCTCTGATATTTTTTTGTTATTTTATATTGTTCTTGATATTAATTTACATTACATAAACAGCTTGTAAATTTTCCACTGCTGGGCTAAGGCCTCCTCTCTCTTTGAGGGGAAGGTTTTGGAGCATATTCCACCACGCTGCTCCAATGCGGGTTGGTGGAATACACATGTGGCAGAATTTCGTTGAAATTAGACACATGCAGGTTTCCTCACGATGTTTTCCTTCACCGCCGAGCACGAGATGAATTATAAACACAAATTAAGCACATGAAAATTCAGTGGTGCTTACCTGGGCTTAAACCCGAAATCATCGGTTAAGATGCACGCGTTCTAACCACTGGGCCATCTCGGCTCTGATATTAATATTTATTTATTTTTAATTTAAAGTTATTCTATGATATGCCTTCGTTACAGATTTTTGGTATGTATATATAATACAAAAATATTTAATACATATGGTTATATTTTGTTATAATGGCGATGTAAATACAAAATCGCAATCTAAGTTACGCAATCACCGTCGGGTTTCAATGAAAATAATTATACTTAATTACGTCTCAAGCGTTGGTAATTAGTGGATCCAGTTGCCGGCAATTTCTTACGGAACGTGATATTTAGTATAGCTTAATTTACTAATATTGTTTTTGTTAAATATAAATGACTATTTCCCGCATGCGGATTCTCTCGTTTCACTTAAGTATTTAAGACGTGGAAGAGAGAAGCATTTATTGTTAGTTCAAAAGATATTATCGTGCAAGTTTATTCAGTTTCTTACTCTCATAACTCGACTGGGCCACAATCCGACACTACACTGCTAACTTCTAAACTCCGGGTAGACCGCTTCGTTACGTAACGCGTTACGGCGCTAGTCTGTCCCTATATTTTACACATTATTAGTTATAATTTAAAAAAAAAAATATAGTTTATAATCAATAAAGATTTTATTAATAATCATTATCATCTCTTACGGGCAGCCCGAAACGCACACGTATTTTAGTTTTTGACATTTAACCCTTATTTTTTTATATATATATCGAGACAGAGAGCCGCACTAAAAAAAAAAAAAAGCCATTTTATCTTGGTGTGGGGGAGAGCTGCGCTTGACACACATCTAACGTCATACAACTTTTTTTTTCGACGTGTTCTCTGAAATAGCAGATATATAACTACTATCTAGATATAAAACCAAATATAAAAAAGTAATAAATTTTACAAGCCTGATCCCTGATTTGAACTATGGACCTTGGGATCAACATAACAAGATCATTCATCGAAAAACATTTAAAAACGACAGGGTTATCAAAAATACTTGAAAATAATGTCCAGTTATCGATTGACAAACTTCAAGTTATTTATATCGAAAACATTTTTCGAGTGAAAAAACGTTGTACCTATAATCGTTCAGTATTTGAGTACCTTCGATGTCAGACTACTCGTAGTTGTTAATATAATGAAACGGATAAACATTCTTATGTGACACTATTGAACAAATAAAATATCGTTCTAGTGTTAAAATGTATTTTAAAATTTAAAAAATAACACGAACAAACTGTTATAGCATTGATTTTTTCGTTTTGATTAAACTCTCGATTGATGGCGACCCGCGCCCTCGAACGCACAACTTTTAACGAGCTCTTGAAGTTATAAAAAAAGGTTTTTTTTTTAAATTATAGATGCGTTTTAATGGATTGAACGATATGAACTTAACATGGTTCAGATTTAAGTTTTGAGTGTATATATTAATAATAAAGAATAAAAAAATCCCTATAACTTAACCAATCTCCCATTTGCTTATTGTTACCCCAAAGAGGGACCAACAGTGCGGAAAAAATATACACTAACTGTATAGTAAATTACTTATTTCTGAAACGAAGTACATTTACGCGGCTTACAGCAGAGAGAACGTGCAGAAATCGTCTCGTGTGGAAAAAGCGTTATGACCAGGCGATCTTTCCCTCTCTTCTCTTTTTCTTCGTCTCTTTCTAATATACCGCATATAGTAAATATGTATAATCTTTTTGACAGATGTAAATTTTTCTGATCGACAGAACTTTGCAATGACGAACATACTATTTTCTTAATTTAATGATTTTAAATATTGTAAAAATATTTTAAAAAATACATATAATACAAAAGTTCCTAAAGATTCAAGCGTTATCCGAAAATTTTGAGACTTTTCTATTATATATTATTGCTTCAAAGTAAAATTTAAATAGAAACACTAAAAATAATAGACGCTTGTACAATGTTACATCGGTCGGACGGCAGGGACGCGAATAACAGTCAGTTACTGCTACAAATATCGATTACAAAAATCCTTATTAGTGATCATTGTTTAGTTATTGTTACGAACGGGGCTCCTTTTGGTTGGAGTATATTTGGTTAGTGGTTGGGGTTCTTTAGCTGGTATAACTCTTTTTAGAAAAATAAGTTAAAAAATATTGAATTCTAATTTGAATTACGCATTCCATCGTTCCATCGACTGTTATATATGTTATATTTTCTGTTTCTCATCACTAGCCCGTCTGTCACAATGATCAAGCTAACTTGCACAGGGTATAGATAAACAATAAAGTTTAATTATTTTCAAACGTTATTAATTAGTTATTTAATAGCGACTTCGTTATAACGGGGTGACCCGATACCAGATTTTTTTCTAATTTATGCACCAGTAATATTCTTAGAAAAATAATTTTGTGTTACAGATGAAAGCTATAAGAGATTTCTTCCAGCGACCCTATTTTATTATATTTTATTTTAGTTTTGAAACTAAATTATAAATGAAAATCTGAGTAAGAATTAACAGTCCAGATCGTTAGCCACCATGCTGGATCGTTTCAAATCGACGTCTAAGATTATTTCCTAATGCGTGTAATTTTCACGATGTTTCCTTTAGTGCAGAGAAAGCAGGAATTAATTTTGTTACGGACTTTTTTTAAATTCAATTTATATAATTGCTGTTTACATTCAAAAGTATTCGTGCCTCGTAATACATTTCAAAAGAGCGAAAAGCTACTTGTAAATTTTTGCCTTTATATTATAAAACTAATTTAAATTGTTTGCGAATATAACCTATATACGAGCATATATATGGATGAAATAACACCGACTGAGATGTAGAGATTCCCGAAATTATAGGTAACCTAATGACTTGAAATATAGTATACTAGTATGTACAGTCTGTAGTAGTAGTATTCTGTTACTCTTTCCGCGCGATAGATGCTCAACTCAGTCCAGATGTACGAAGTCGGGCAACTAAAATAATATAATTATAATGGTTTACATAGTTAAATTGCTTTTCGGTTTTCATAATATTAGAAGCTGATCTCTTTAATCAGCTAAAAACCAGTGCTGCCGCAGAACTGGTTCACATTGCCCAGAAGATTTGTTTGGTTTAGCTCTATAGTACATAACAATTAAAAAGTTTAATTCGTTGTTAAATTAAAAAAAAATAGACGCACGTGCACATCGCGGTACAGACGTTTTGTACTGCGTTATAGACAATGACGAAGAATTACCCAAAAATGTCAATAATTAAAAAACTATGTATTTAAGTACATATTATACGCATATCTATACGTTGCGCAAAACGAAACGTCATGGAAGGAAAAAATACTATTCGAATTGTTTCCGCTAAAACACGAAAATATTTATTGAGCCGTTGGTCGTTGGGATATGAAAATTGCTCTGCGACATTATTTGTCATTTACGCTTAGAGTATAAACGTGAGACATTTGTTTTGAAAATTAAATGTCTGAAACGCGCGCTGAAATATATCAGCTCGAGCAACAAAATGTTAAACAAGTATAAAAATATCTTCATAATATAGCAGCTCTGTATGTTGTATAATAAATGTGAATATATATTCTGTGTATTTAGGTATGTAGTTAAACGTGCACTCTTGGATAAATATAATGTTACAACACTCAAATTTCCCACTGCTATATAGTTTAACAGACAATTAATATCCTATAGCTTAACACTCAAGAAGGTTTTATATTACTTTTAGTATAGTAAATATATGCAAGAATCTTTACTTAATTGAGGATTCGAGATTATGTACTTTCACTAATATTATAAATGCGAAAGTTAGGATGGATGGGTGTTTGTAACTGGATCACGCCAGAACGGTTGAACGTATCCTAATGAAATTTAGCACAGAGATAGTTTTAATTTTGGGAATTCATAGGTGTCATTTTACCTTTCACCGGCAGACCCCCGCTCCAACCCAATACGTGGGCGAAGTTGCGTAGAAAATAGAATAAAAGATTTTGTAAGTGGTAAAATATATATTTATTTATATATTTCGTTTATCTCAATCTTCCGTCGCTAGGAAATAATCCTTAATCCATTTTGAGTTGACATTTGTGTATATTTTACTGAATAGTTTATAAAATTATTAAAACGATCTTATTTATAGAAACTAAGTAACTCATATTGTATTTTCTACACCTTATGATAAAATAAAATAATTATTTGTAATGTAAACAAATTATAATATATTTTAAATATCCCACCACATAAGTGGCTGTGGTTGGTGGCTACACATGTGGCAGACTCTTATCAACACATATAATTTTCACAACGAGGTTTTCATTCGTTACAATAGATGAATTATAATAACAAATTAAATGCAAGAAAATTGATTTTACTTCTCCGGGGGTCGAACCCAAAATGATCGATTAATATTCACGTGTTCCAACAACAGAGCTATCTCGATTCAACTCAAATTATTATTTAATTAATATCAAACGAAGTATTTACGTCAGTTTTGTAAAGCTACAATGATTGTGCAGCTTTTCATATTTTTTTGCGCTGAATGAAGATAAATCGACCAATATCATCCGGCAAAGAGAAAGCCCGCGAACCAAGCTTATTGCTTCAGAAACAATAAAGAGTGTACTTTTACTACTACTTTGTACATATTTTGTAGAAGGTTTTTATGGGAGGATTGCTATTAAAGTTTTAAATGAAACCGCCAAATCAAAAGAGCGTCGAATATTAAATTTTCAAATCTAAAAATGAAAAAGAGAAACTGAAGTATTATTATGTAACAGAATTAAGGAGGTTGCTCGTATTATGAGGTTAGTTTCGCAGATTTTGTATTTGAATTTCGAGGTTAGTGTTGTTATATAACAGATAAGAAAAAGATAACATCATCGTTAACGCATTTGTTTATTTCAATATAAACAAAATTCATATTATGTCAAAAGAATTCATATCTATAATAGTCTACCGAAAACCAAATACATAAATAGATACGTATACATACATACAAACATTAGCAGCCTGTAAATTACCCACTGCTGGGCTAAGGCCTCCTCTCCCTTGGAGGAGAAGGTTTGGAGCATATTCCACCACGCTGCTCCAATGCGGGTTGGTGGAATACACCTGTAGCAGAATTTTGTTGAAATTAGACACATGCAGGTTTCCTCACGATGTTTTCCTTCACCGCCGAGCACGAGATGAATTATAAACACAAATTAAGCACATGAAAATTCAAAATGGTGCCTGCCTGGGCTTGAACCCGAAATCATCGGTTAAGATGCACGCGTTCTAACCACTGGGCCATCTCGGCTCAGATCTCTCTCTCTCTCTCTCTGTCAGATACGTATGCATACATAAATATGTTTTTCTATATTTCTAATTCATTCTTTTTTTTTACAATAAAGCATATTTTAATTTATTTTATTCTACATCTGCTGTAAAGGTTAACACTTCCGAGGTCAATTGATGTTTTTAGACGTCATATTCTTCACTTAAGTGTTATAAATATTTCAATATATGTATATATATAATAATAAATAAATATATTGTATATCAAACATTTAAGGATAAAGTAGTTATTTCATATACGTTGTAAATTAAAAGACAAAGCCGAATGGAGACTTAAAACTGTATGAAAAAAACGCCAATTAGAATATTTGAATGGTTTTTTTTACACATACATCGATGTTAAAAGACATTTCGTTTAATCATTCATTCCATCGATAACCGTATTTGCGTTTAGTTCAACATCGTACGAACAATCCAACTAGAGAGTTCGTTATTTCACTTTTCCATGGCTCAGTTCAAACATCTGCTGCCCAATGAAATTCTTTTACGCTACTGTGTCTATTGAACCAATAAGTCCTACACTCAAACAGATATTTGCTTTACCCATGAACAGTTTGAAACTGAAATCCTTTATAATTACAGTGATTTTAATTACTCGTTCCGAATTTTGGTATGCTCTTTCGTTAAATAAAAAACATCACCAATGTACACAACATTGGTGATGTTTTTTATTTTTATGTTTTTTACTTCTGCTCTCACCGCCTATGCGTATGTCTATGCATGGCTAAGTTACAGCGTTACCCTTTGAGGAAATAGCACAGTCGCAACTATACTCTTCACTCTTCAACCAAAAGAATTACAAATCTATATCAAGTATAGATTAAATTGACAGATTTTGATCAAATTTTCGAGAATATAAAATTAGAGAGTCACTCTTGTCGTTGGCACATTTCTGAAAATAAATACATTTTAAATAAAAAGAATATTGATTCATAAAACCACACATGTTTGCACGTCACAGAGTAATATTACATTTATATTATAAAAATACACGACAAATAAGATTTTAATATTTTATGTACCTTGTTATAATTTTAAAGTTGATTTACAATTATACAGTGGTCTCTGGAAATTTTAATCAATCCTTACTTTTCCATGGCTCAGTTCAATTGCATTGCCAATGCGCAACCGTGGGAATTGAGTTGTGGATATAGTTACACTGGCTCACTCACCCTTCAAACGATAACACAGCAATACTGATAATTGATGTTGGCAGTAGAATATATACTGCTACCCAGACGGACTTGCACAAAGAGCAAGTTCTTTCAACTAATCGTAAGACATCGCAGCTCTGATAATAAAATTAATGAGCTAAGTAGTTTAGATATACTTAGCGAAAAGGCGTTAGTAATCTCACACCTTCTAAGACTTAAAAATAAATCGTAAGAAAGTATTAAAGACGTGAAGTTTTGACCCCATTTGAGATATCGGCTGGAAGTCATCCAATATTTCTCCATTGTCTTAGCGTAGATATTTTCAAAATGGATACGTTCGGCTTAAATCTAACAATGGTGCCAATTTGACGGTAATAATGAGGATTTTAGATTTATAGAAAACTTTAATTGATTATATAGTAAAAATGTTCACATAATATAATACTTTGAATGTAATACTAGTAGTAGCAGCCTGTAACAGTCTCCATGATTACCACTCACTCACTTTAGGAAGAAAGCTTGGAGATGCTCACACCCCGCTTCAATGTGGGTTAGTGGATTCACATTATCACAGATAATATAATTTCCATTTTGTAAAACAAAATATACATAGTGATTTGGTGCGGCCTAAAGTCAGCACATTTCTAAATCTATCTTTTAAGAGCGCAAGTATTCAGGGGCACATGATTTATTCAGTCAATCTTAATCATTATTACGATTAGGGTCAACATATTTCTAGCAGTGGACCATCCGCTTCTGGAAACAGATCTTCCTTAATCGGTGCCATTCCGATCATACCTTTGTCTGGTATTCTTTCCCCATCCGTGAGTTTAGAGCATCTTATGCTACATTTTCCGAGACATGATCATCATCTCCAATGATGAAACTTTTCTTCAACATCAGTTTTCGAACGAAAGGATCCATTGTCACTTTGACATGCTTTGAATGTCTTTGCTTTTAATAATTTAAAAACTAAATGATGTAACACATCACACGCTCTTCACCTTGAAATATCCTAAACAAATTTCAAACCGCGATATCAGTGAAATATTTAATCGATCCGTAAGCCCTATTTCGAGGCGTCTCTATCGAACAATTACTTGAGAGGCTGTTGACCTATTTCAGTTGGCGTTGGATATTTCTAACGGATTATTTTTTGCAACTTTGACGTAACAATGAAACTCTTTCAATGATATATTTTATACGAGCTAGTTTTGAAGATGTATACAGTTTTTGAAATTAAAAAAGGCTTGATATTAATTGGAGGGTGATATATTATGAATCAATTGGCCCAATTTCCATTAAAATTTATTCATATGTGTTTTGTAACGCGTATGTATATAAACAATGTTTGTATGATGATAATTATGCTATCATCGGACTCATTCGTATTCAGTGTCGATTACCAAAAAACAAAACAAGACAAACGTGAATTATATATTAAATGCAAATATGCATTGATTTTTAAACTAACAACAACAGTCAAAATAGATATACGTGATATATCTTTCTAACTATAACGTACAATAATGTGAAAATTCTTAGTCAATTTGAACAAAACAAAGAAATAAAACTTCCAACATAATACAACAATGATTTCTCGTGACATGTTACAGCCTATAAGATCAGATACTGTAAATTGCGTTCCATTGCTGAACCGACCTCACCCGTTGCGTATAAACAAAACAAACAAAGCAAGTTATACGTACCATTTCTTACCGCTCATTGCCATATTATCCCAGGAAGTCTGCACCATAATAAACTTACTCGAATTACTTCCAATGCGAAACTCGCGGCAAGCCATTAGGCAACAGGCGTTCAGATATTAACAACTTTCCTCCATTCTCACCGGGTAATATCTGTTTGTTTATCACGCTTTGCGAAAGATTGGTTTAATGACACTTTGTTTACTTGGTAGTAGGGCTTCGTGCACACCCGTCTGGGTAGGTACCAAACACTCAACATACTTTTTTCTACCGCTACAGAATATTCTTAAGTTGTTCCAAATTTATACAACAATTTTGCTGTACCACTGTTGGTAATTATTACTGGTAACAAATTGTCAAGCTTTTCATTGAAAAGTTTGATCTATTTGATTCATGGTCTAAGGTTGAAAGATAATAAAGACCTTTCTAAAATTTAGATTATACAAAAATTGTGAAAACTAAATTAACATCAGCTTCAAAATCTACAATAATAAAATTATCAAATAATAAGTTTGTTAAAAACAATGTCAGTATGCTGTGTCGGTAATATTAATTAGTAAAAGCCTTTATTTTGAGGTACTCTCCTGGGCTACCCTCTTTTTTGAAAAGAGGGATCAGAGGTTAATCCAACACAGTTCTAACTGGAGCATGGTAGATATAAGTACTTGGCAGGGAATTCTGTCGACATATTGATGGACACTTGGAAATCAAAATAGTGCGGCATCATTGGTTAAGATTGACCCATGCTGTCATAGTCCCTCTCAGGTCTCAACTTATGTTTATAAAAGTGAAATACTGACACGAAATCTTAGTAACGGTGATAAAACAAAATAGGAACACAAAAAATTAATGGGTTATTTTATTTCCCTATTTTTTTATTCTGTTTATAAAGCTACTTTTAAAGAGGCCATAATTAAAGGAGGTTGAATACTGAAAAAGATTAATGATCAACATCTCAATGAGTTAGACAAATGATATCCAATTTATATGAAAGAAAAGAGAAAAGGGTGGCTTTGAAATGAATATTGTCTTAAATTAGGAGAGTTTAGTCTTAAATACTCTTCAAGGTATAATTTATAGCCCTAGTTAAATAAAGTATTTTACATTACAAATATAGGAACAACACTTTACTTATATAAAATTAATAGTTATGGTTATTTTATATTAAACTGGGCCGTGATGACCGAACCTTGGAATAAATTTGTTAAGAAACTTTAAGTTGGTGTAACTTTTGGTTCCTGTAATTCAGGAATCCCTTTTTATGGGCTAGCCCCTATACGGCCCCATAGTGACGTCTTTTCATTCCGTGAGACAACGCCTTGGCCGTCTCTGGTGAGTGGGATCACCCCTTTTTCGTTCCGGTCTCTACTCCACCGTCTCTTTATAGACCGCGAAAGTTTCACAAAAGGAGATTATGGTCCTCCACGACGATTCCACGCTGGGCACTCCTCCTGCCTAGCTGAGCAATGTTCCGGTCTACACCACAATTTTACCACAGCGTCATCGCTTGGCGTCTGATCTTACACAGGTACTTCAAAACAACCCATTACCTGTGTAAATCGGACGACTTTCATCGTTGTCATAGTTTTCACGACGCGGCTACGCGCGGAGACGCTCCATGCACCATGTCTCTAGAGCCTTTCAGTGTTCCCGCTGCTTTACCGCCTCGAGCGCAATCGGAGGACGCGGGTCTGCTGACAGACTCCAAACTCTTAACACCAAAACTCAACGAGTCAGTAAGAAAACAAATACAAATATAGTAAAGGTAATAAATTAAATTCAGAATTCCAATAAATTCACCTATAATAAACCATTACGAGTAATAGATATTAAATCGGAAAGCTTGATATAAGGGAAGGAATATATTTATTTTATCAATATTAACTCAGCTCCGATCATTCATACTGTAATATACCGGTAACTTATTATTGAACACGTAATATTAATCTAAAAATTGTATTTGCTGATGGTCGAGTCAGTCGAGTATAAGTTATTTTATCACAAATAAACAGTTGAGTAAGTAAATATGTAAGTAACATTATTTTTTTTTATCAGGGCATGTGCAATGTATCTGTGATCAGTGTTAAAAACGTTACACTTGCTTATAGACTGTCAAAATCTCAAAGGAACAAATACCTCTGACCTAAGAAAAGTCAGCGAATCTCAGTGGATCTATTTTATCTAAAATTTACAAGTACCTATATTTTTTACAGTAATAATAAGATATATATATACATATATTGTAGATACAACTCGTCAGATATTCGACAGACAACTCTCAATATTTTATGTTGCTTTGTTGATATTTGCGACTTTGCGTTCGCAATAGGGGAAGTCAGTTCGAGCAAGAACTAGGCTAAATTACAAAATATCTTAATTGTAACTTAGCTACTGTACTTTATGAATCTAAATTTAATTTTAAATTTGTATTATATTTTTATAATTATTAATATATATTATTTGTAAGTAAGTTAAGTAAATACGTAAGTATTTTTACATTGGTTATTATTTTAAATCTATTTTGTGAGAATTTTGAAGAGCGACCTTTAGTACGAATTCGGTCATGTTCGAATACGAATTTCCACCAGCGTCCTTTCTGATCATTTTATTTCGGTTGCTTTGAAATAAGTTCCTAGTTTTTATACATTTTCGGAAAGCTAAAAAAAAAATATATATTGAAATAATATCGTTTTCCGTCTCGCATTTTTAAATTTGGACCGATAATTATTATTTAAATATTGAAAAATATCCAGTGTTTAATCGTTTTTATAAATCAGAAGAAAAAAGTAGATTTTAATCGAAACTTTTTTTTTAATAAATTTTTGAAGTTGCAATTTTGACTTATTTTGAAAAAATCTAAAAAACGTGATAACTCAAAAATGATTCACTTTTGCATCATGCATATGGGGGTTAAAATTATCGCAAATAGTCACCCCTATCACCTCCTAATATTCATCCGAAACTTGCAAGTTCTACACGATATTTTCATTCACTGCTGAGCAAGAAATTTATTATATACACAAATTAAGCACATGAAGTGAGCGAAAACAAGGTACTTTTATTGCTTTAGTTTTTTTTTCTAAAAGGATATATCCACACGAATTCTAAGCAATGTTTTTTTTAGGTACCAGACACTTCAATATTATCTTCTGCAATATAAAACATATTGTTTATTAAATGAAAAGTATACAGGCAATTTATTTAAAAAGTCTGTATAAAAAGGAATGAAACTTAATATACTGCTCTTTCCCTTATATATCTTTTCTTGGAATATTTATTTTTAATATACAATTCTATTTTTAATTATGCTAATACAGATAAAATACGAAACGAACGCTGGAATAACATAGGTGTCTGAATAAATAACAATATTGAGTTAACTAATGTTTACTTTATAAAAAGCCCGTCTTAAATTTATTTTACTTCATTTTCTCGGTGATTTTATTTATTTCGTTTTCACGAGGTTTCACTTGCGTCAAATGTTTCTCCTCCGATGTTGGTAGCGTAATGTTCAAAGTATTTTTCGTTAGTTGTTAATTTGTCTGGTAAGTCTCGTTATCAGCGATTTCCGATAAGGTGTTTAAATTATCAGAACTATGGACTGCATTGTTGGTCTAGTGACTAGATATAAGTCTAAAGTTCTCGAGGATTTGGGTTCAAACCCCAATTTGAGCTGATACAAAGTTGTTGTCGAAATATTCTCAGTAGCAGCCCGAAGTCTGAAAGGAGCCGTTAGCCCTACGCCTGAATTCTTACTGGTCGGGTCGCATTTGCCGTTCCATCAGATTATTCAAGTATCCCTAGAAAGTGTACCTGTGTTTGGGCACACACTTTGTGCACTATAATAGGTCCTGCGTAATTGGCTGGTCTCTGGTCACCGCGCGCGAACTAATCAGGACGTTATTATCACAATCACAATTATTTTTAAGAACAAGAGTTTATAGGACATGTCATGTTATGTCTGGTTTACTGTCGCTTTTATCATCAGAGTACCAAAAACTAGCAATTTTATTATTTTTTTATCTCTATCTATTCATAAAACTATGAATTTTATACAATACTAAATGTGCCCGAGACTTCGTGCGCGTTTGAATTTTACAAAAAAGTTTCTGTTGCCTAAGTTACTCCTTATTATATCAGCTATCTGCCAGTGAAAGTCTCGTCAAAATCGGTCCATCCGTTCCAGAGATTAGCCGGAGGAAACAGACAAACAGACCGACCACAAAAATTGTAAAAAATGTTATTTTGGTATATGTACTGTGTACATACATATGCATTAAGTAAAAAGTGGTTATTTTAATATTACAAACAGACACTCCAATTTTATTATATGTATGTATAGAAGATATGTACCTATATTACACGAAGGGGCAATGACCTGTGGCTTATGAATTCAGTAGTAACTCCACGACACTTTTTTTATCAAAAAGTAAACGATATACCATAGATTTCGTCATTATAAGCACAACAAGCACAAGAATATTTACCCAACAAACCACTAAACAGTACATGAGTATTTGAACCAAACAAAACATACGAATTCGTCATGTATAACAATATATGCTTTATTTAAATAATGACATTCACTTTTATTATTCCTTCCGGCTTGAAGTTCCGTAATCACGACGATGCGACGTCTCGAGTACAGCCACACTAATTTCCACTTGAAAACACTGCCAGGTTTCAAGAAAAAATGCAGCAGTTACAAAATATATTCTTTCAGACAGTACATTTATAAGGACATAAAAAATATATACAGGAAAATAATTTATACTAGCTTTTATTTAGCGTAGGTTATTTATAATTCTGATTAACATAACCATAATTAATAATTAGTAGTAAATTCCGTATGTCTCACTGCTAGGTTAAAGCCTCCTTTCCTTTTTTAGGTTTAGAACTTTACCACGCTTTTCCAATATAATCGATGATTCCGAGTTCAGGCGATAGTCACTTTATTTTCGTGTATGTTAATTTGTTTCTATATTGTGCTCGGTCGTATAGGAAAATATCGTTTGAAAACCTGTAGGTGGAAGATGAAAATCTGCCATGTGTATCCACCAACCCACATTGGAGAAGCGTAGTGAAATATGCTCCTAACCTTCTCAAAGGGAGAAGGACCTTAGCCCAGCAGTGGGATATTTATAGGCTGTAGATACATGTGTGTTGCATACACTTTTGATACAAGTGATATTAAAAATAGAGACAAGTATAATAAATTTTATTCTTTCATTACCAAAATAAAAATAAGTTGTTTTGTAAAAGATTTTCTTGAATATCAATTACTTGCAGTTTAAAAGCATATTCTTTTGTATTATGCACATGATGAAATACCTTAGTTGTTAATATACGTTGGTTTTCATGCAACACAAATAACAATTAAATTGTTCTTAATAAACATCCCTGTGTAATTTGATTCGTAGAAGGAATTTATAATCGGTTTTTCTCGAAATTAAGTATGTTTCTCATTGATTAATTCACAACATTTAAAACTTATTTAATTAGTTTTTATGCATCGAATAAAATCAATCAAATATTATTAATGTTTTGAGCTCGTCGGGCAGTACCCACTAAAATATATAAAGTTGTTAAAAAAAACAAAAACACAACTGATATCCTGAATACTCACACGACTTATGTATAGTATATTTTTACACGAATAGATATTAACAACACAACCGTTGCGGGTTACAACAGAAAAACTAATCATTTAGTCATTAACTTGGATGTTACATTGAATTAACTGTATATTATTTTTATAATATAAGTTAGCGGACGAGCAAATGTGTCAACTGACAAGTGATCACAACAGCATATAGACACTGGCACAGTAAGAAATATTTACCATTTCTGACATAGCCAATCCGCCACCAACCTTAGGAGCTAAGATGTTATGTCTCTCGTGCCTGTAGTTACACTGGCCCAGTCAACTTTTAAGCCGGAATACCACAATATTAAATAATGCTGTTAGGCAGTAGAATATCTGATGAATGTATATTTTAATGTGGAGGTACCTACCCAGACGGGCTTGTACAAAGCCCTACCACAAAGTAACTATCGCTTTTATAATATTAGTTTGAATTATGAAGTGTTTAAAAACCAGATTATTAAAATCATGTAAGGATATAAAGGTCTAATTGATGTTTTCTAACTTTGGATTTCAAAACGTATATGTTACGTAATAAGGAACATTTTGTCGTTTGTTGATTTAAGCTTGTATACGTTCTTCCGTCACTTAACTTAATAAAGGAACTCATTAGTGTTTCGTTATTGAACATACAAGTAAGAATAGCGAAAGTTTTATTACTTTATACTCTTGGGAGACTTGGGATACATATAAATAAGTAAGACTCAATGGGCTGAAACGTCTAATTATAAGGGACCTTCATTCAGAAATTCTTAAGAAATAAATACATAAAAATATTCCCGTAATATTAATCTTATTTCGAACGAAGTTCTTTGACGCGCCTTACACTAGAGTGAGAAAGCGATATGTCACGACGATATTTCCCTCTTTCTCTTTATCTATATATATGCGGCTTTATATAAAGTTATTAAATTTATTTTTTGTATTGTTTTAATTCATACGGGATTTTAATAACAATTTTATTTATTGTCGTTTATTTATCCTCAAATAAAATTCTTCTTCATTTCAATGTCTATATTTAACACACCATATAAACATCTAACGCGAGTCCCATGACATGTCGTTTATGTTTACATTTAGCTTTATATCAACCATATTTCACTTTAACATTAATAAGTTTAGTTATTACAAATCGAAATAAAGACTATTAACATACAATTACTATAATATTTGTAGATACAATTTTTATGCTCAGCAGTATAAATAGAATTAGGGTTCAAGCTTGCTCATACAAAATTTCTTCAAATTCGGTTCCGTGACTTAGCGGTGAAAGTACAATATATATTTTCCCATTTATAATATTAGTATGGATTATTTTTTTTTATTTAATAATACGCTTCACTTTGATAGTAAGATATGTCTAACCATCACGGTAATGTTAGCCTTCTAAATTGCATATTCATCTATTCAAGAAGCCATTATCCTCTTGTGTCTAAATACCAACGTACAATATAGTCTAACGGCTACCATATATATCTATAATGGCATTTGAATTACCTGTAGAATACGGTACTCTATTTAGAATTTCCTCATCGATGCAATTAGGTTCAAATTTAAACGGATATAAATGGATCTTACGTCCTTTTAAATTAAGCATCTATTATTTAAATGTAAAGTAAATTACTCGCCTATTAGTGTTCAAAGAAAAGATATGAAGCTTATTCTACCAAAGCGGGTTGATAAATAAATGTCCAGTAAACATTTACGACAAGTAAATACCTGACAATATTTTCCTTCCCCCCTGAGCACGACATGAATTATACACGTATGATTAAATTATAAAATGCGTATACAAGTGTCTGTGTGTTTTGAAATTATGTGACAACTTAGTAGCGTTCGACCAGGTTTAAAACTCGCAGTTTTCGCTTAACATTTACGAGATGTAGTTTTTTTAAATAGACAATTTACTTGTAACGGGTATTCGAATATTACAAATTCTTCCTTGGTGAGTTCCATTAATGTGGAAGACAGTTCTACTGTGAACACCAAGCAACGTTGGAGAATGATTTTAAATTGCTACAAATGGAAATCGAACAAAGACCACTTAAACGTCGCAAAAAAGTCGTTTATATAAAATATAAATATCTATGCGACTTCAATTTTTACGCGGTTATCTTCGAATTGTCCTACTATAACTTAATGTGCTAGACCAAATTTGTTCTATATTGTTTAAACTGAAATCGTTCAAGCAATTGCAAGGAATTATTTATTTTTATTCGAATAAAAACGATCCTATGACATTTTACGATAAAGTTATTTTTTATGAGCTATGAATTTTTTTAAAGGTTTGTTAATTTGCCTTTGAGCAATATAATTATATATAGCAATAAAATATAATTTGATATATAAGAATAATGAATATTTTTTTTAAAATTCTTGTCTTATTATTTCATACATCAAATAAATTATTAATTTATAAAAGTTGTTCGATGCGAATGAATTAGTAAATTTATCTTAATTAGAAAATCGTGAAAACCTGGTACATGTAGTAGCAATTCAAAAAACTGAATCTTCAAAACACAATGAGAACGTGCAATGAAAGTTGGCGCATATATGATTCTTCATTTTTCATGGCAAAGGTTTATAATAACAACTTCTGTAACATTAACTTTAACTTAACATTAACTTCTGTACCTTTCAATCGATCGCCAAGAAAATTGATATGGCAGAACAACGATTGCTATTAATAATATAAAAATGATGAAGTTTCCAGGCTTAGTAAATGATAAACGATACATATTCTAATCAAGTTAACTAAAATCAAATAAGTTATGTAATGAGCATTGTTTCTTTTTCTTTAAATTTATTTAATGCTTAAAATAGTTATGAAAAATATTAATTTTGACATTTTTTATTCTACTATAAAGTTCTGAATTTCACTAAAACTTTGTAGACATCATAAAAACTAAAGATTTCATTGAGTGTGTACCTTTCGACGCCGTTAATTGAAAAAAGTTTAAAGTTTATCTTAATCTTTTAGACTTTATGAGCACTACGAGTAGACTAAAAACTAAAGAGATCCTTTCGTTTTAATAAACTCCACTTTAATTTGACGATGTTAAAAAACTTAATCAAAACTCTAATTTAAATATACATATGTCGACGTTACCAACGCAATATCGTGCAAACGTAATATGTCAGCCATTTGCTCGACTGTTCATAAAGCGAGTTGATTTGCTTGCAGTAGTTATTAAGCTAAGACAATTACATACAATTTAATTACATACTATTCTGTGCTGCAGCAGAATTACCATGCCCGGTTTTATAATGTTATTTTTTTCATTTTTTATTATATTATAATATCTGACGGATTAAGGCACATACGTTATAAATTGAAAAAGCGTGCGATTGGTCTAAGTTGTTTGAAATGCATAATTTATTTTATTTATATTATTTTAATATTATAAGTATTCTAATAAAAACACATGCCTCGATTTTTTATCAGCTTTCTATATCTACTGAACTATATCTATTTTTCTAATTCGGTGCCAGCTAAATCATAAACAGCAGACCTGAAGTGTCTGAATTTAAAGTAATTTTAAATAAATATAATAATTGTAAAGTGTTATAAGTGCCTACTAAAATAAAATATTCCTTAATGTTATTATTTATATAGACATAGGTATAATAACAAATTATTGAAACCGAAATTGTTCAGTGGATAATAGATTGTTCAGAATACGTATTGTAACCGATGATCCCGAAAGCCGATCTCTGCAAACGCCACTGACTTTAACAAAAGCTGAATTTGTGTTTATAATTAATTGAAAATATATAACACATGAAATAAACTCGAAATAATTTCCTTGATGGGCGAGGAGACCTTTGTCCGGCAGTGGGATATACTGATTATTATTTTTACGTAACTTTAATTATTTTCTTAAAATACAAACTCAAATGTAAACATCGTAATACTATCTGAAATAAATTCGTTTTATAATTGGTTTATAATTCGTATTTTATATAATATGTATAAGCTTTGTATTTACTTTGATAAAAATGTATAAGCTGTGTATTTACTTTGAGCATTTATTTTAGGTCATTGGCATATAGCTAGAAATTCACGTAAGATTACTTTTCTTTCGCGCGTTGTCAACTAAATCACAACTGAAGTTGTTCTTAAGAGATTGCTTATAGTACAAGGACCTTAGCGCTCGTTCTGTGACTGTAGTTTTTAATCATTTTAATATCGTGTTCATCCTGTATGATCTAGGGAATGAAACACAAATAAATACATATTCTATACTCAAATATGAAGCAAAGGAGATTGAATGTTTGTTTGAACATGGTCGAAATCAAAGTACGAGTATTTACCGATTTTTGATACCGAAGTTTGATAGCCTATTTATTGACAATACAACATGAAGCCTTGATCGACGAAGGAGGAGCAGTAACATTTAACGGGGATATAACCACGCGAAGTAGACACTTGGTTAACAAGGTTAAGACCTCATCTCCTTTGTTAGGGGAAGCTTTGAAGCTTCTTCCACCACGCTGTTTTAAACCGAGTCCACATGAATATTATTTCACCTGGTGCACAATATCTTTCTTCACCACACAGCACATCATTAATCAATTGTTCGATATTGTCAATTAGCTCGTTTTACAAAAATAATAAAATTGCAACACAGCTGTAAATTACGAGTTAAATAAATGTTTGGAGGGAAAATTTCGGAAATAGCACAGCCGTCAACTATAAGTCGAAAATCGATGGTATAACGCGGCCAGCAGCGAGCACGCCTAACCTGACAAATTGCTGAGCACCGACATGAAACAGAGATTTTCAAAGTTTTACCTCGCTGTTGTACATATATTTGTATTGTAAATATAATCACGGTATATTATAAGGATACCAACAAATCTAGTGTATCTTTTGTTTATTAATTAAGTTACATCTTACACTGATTGAAATTTCATTTACAGCTGGGACTTAAATAATCAGATTATTAATGGTGTCATTAAAAATGATTAAATATATATCTTATCATCTCTTAGAGATACTGTCACTACCAGTCAGAAGCGTTTATAAGCGTTGTCTATATAAACGAAGTTAGTTTTACAATAGTTTAAAATTTTATTTCAAAAATTCAGATAGAAGTTACATATACCAAAGATCTTCAGTTTAAATATTTAAACTTTACGATCACTGGTATATTTGTCACTGCATCCCGCTTTTGAATTTTCAGTTTTGAGTTCGATCTGGTATCGATTCAATGTTTCGACAAAGTCCCCCCTACTAAGCAGTATTTAATGTATTATAAACACCTCTTATGGATCGACGATTCATTTCTCGGAATTTCTCACAACATCATTATAAAGGCTTCTTCGATAATCCGTGCTTTAGAATCGTGTACTATGTAATGTAATTTGTTTGTATATGTGTGTAATAATTAATTAAAATTCTCTCACAAGCAAATTTGCATAGCTACATTTTCAATAGCCTATTCAATCAAAGTATACATTAAATAAAATGGATTTTACAAACACATTGGAATCGTTCTAAGATAAATTAAATATAAAGGTAAAATTAGTTTGTGATGTTATTAGATTCTGCCGAGTAGAAAAGGCAAAGAACTCAGTTATTAGTGTATTTAAAACAATACTTGTGTTATTTACTTAACTTAGTTATAAGTCATATCCCCTAATGAAAATCAAAGAACAATATGGTCATTGTTTTATTATCTACTTTATCGTAACACTATATTAACAGTTATTAATTGGCAATACCGATTAAGTATACGTCCATATTTACATATATTTAAAATAAAACGTTGTTTTCCTTTAGAAGAAGATAAAACCGAAAAGAGAAACAAATTTACTTAAACTGTATTATTTTATTTACACTCCAATATAACTTATAATATATTTATTTATGTAACGTGGGGTTAAGCGTCAAAATCCTAATTAAACTTTTTGATGCTTTGACATATGCATATATATATATATTTACTAGTTGTCACCAGCGGCTTCGTTCGCGTTTTAGGGGTTAGTTGTCATGTGTTAGGCAAAAAAGTAGCCTATGTCCTTCCTTGGAGTTCAAGTTTGCTTCACACCAAATTTCGTCGAATTCGGTTCATTGGTTTGGCGGTGAAAAAGCAACAGACAGACAGACAGACAGACAAAGTCACTTTTACATTTATAATATTAGTATAGTATAGAAGTATACTTCTACAATAATGCGTATATTTTTTATAATTATTTATCTACTTTTGTATTAATAAAAATTATAACATAGTATTGTTTTTAATTAATTAAATTTATAATATTTTTAGAAAAAGGTTACCTTGGTGTAATTCAAAGCTTCCAAACATATAAAAATGATTTCGGTCTTTCAATTCCCTATTGAAGTTTTGAGAATGCTTTAATAATGAATTTTGCACCATCAGATAGTAAGAGTTTCAAGTAATCAAGGGCTTAAATCCAACCGTTGCCTTTCAATAGCAGTGTTTGATCTAATCGAAGCTCCCAGCTGCCTTCTGAAACTACTATAGCCTCTAAATTAAAAATGAATTCTTTTACTGCAAATTAAAACGGAATTGTTATTTTTTCTTTTTTTTTTTAAATTAATTTCAGATTTTCTGTTTTATTTTGTAAGCAATGGTTGATAGAGAGAATATGACAATATTAAATTCAAAATAGAAAAAAGATGACTATATGTATAATTTCTTATATTTGTGAAGCTAGTCACAAATTTTTAGGTAGAATTTAAATCCTTGTAACAAAATATAAGCTTATCAACTCATATGTATAAAAAATGTATACTTCGTTACCAAAAGACAGGCAAACGCCGCTGAATTTTCTTGTGCTTAATTTGTGTTTATAATTAATCTCGGAAAAGATCGTGAAGAAACCTGCATCTGTCTAGATGAAACTCTGCCACATCAACGAATCCGCATTAGTTTGGTGGAATTCGCTCCACACATTTTCTTCAAAGTGATCGGGGCTTTAACCCACCAGTAATTATCTTACTTAGTTATTTACTTAAGTTAAAATAATTACATATTAATAAATGAAAATATTTTGTTGTGGTTCTACTAGATTGGTCATTTTTTATTTGGTTTCAGTGTAATGATCCCACATAATCCGACAATCGCTTCAACTTCTTAATTTCGGGCTGAGGATAAAACCTACCCAAATACATTTAATTCTCCTTTACAGGGAATTAAACGCGGGTGCCGAGATCTGCATCTATATAAGTATACCAAACTAAAGCAGCAGTAAATATCTCCATTATATTAGTATTAAGTCAGTGTACAAATATGAATATTTTAAGATAGATGTTTCATTGCAGTTTATAAAACCGAGAAAGGTATACACATATATAGACGAATGAGGTACGATTTAATAGGTGATTCTTCAATTTTCATATTGAATAACCAGCGTGCAGCATGTAGCAGCGAGCAGGTGCGCAGGGAATGCCATTAGATGATATTGCGTGCGCTCGCCTGCGTCGAAATAAGAATTCGCATTTTATTCATTTCTGTTTATGAAATGAAAAGATGGTGACGTATTAGTGATACATTCTATTTATATTAACAAGATATTGTATTATATATATTCAAATAATATGTCTCTATTTAAACATAACACAACATAACATATGGTAGTTACAAACGTTTGTAACCAAATTAGTATATACTTATTTCGGATCAATACATTGTATTAATTTATTTTGATTGAATTGTTAAATATCTAAATTTTTATTCAAGTGTCCATACATTCATCAGCCATTTCCCTAACGTTATTAGTTTACTTGATACCGTGCTTCTTTTTTCGTGTTACTATCTCGATGCGAGGACTTTTCTTCTTCTGGTATTAATATTAATGTACCACAACACAATCTCGTGGATAGAGCCTACCAACCTGATCATATCTAGCGTAGGTAAAGATTAATACTGCAGTTTCAGCTGAACATTTTTGGAGCTCTGAATCTGGACATGTATAACTTCATCAGGTCACGATCACGATCACGAGACTGTTTGAGCTTTGCTTCAATATTAAAGTAGTCTGAATCTATTCTGTAGTCACTATTTCATTGGGCTAATCACGGATACATAACTAAATAAGTGTCATTTACAAAGGCGAAGTCTATCTCACTTTTTGAGAGAACGCGACCACCAATACCATCTGCAATGCTAGAGTTCCATCATCCATTATAAGAAGTTATCTAGCGTGTAACATTGATGATTTCAACATCCATTGAAGGCCTCCTCTGTGCTCTTCACCATTCATTTCACCTCTGGTCTGTGATTTGCTTTTGTGATACTATGGTTGTCACCATTCTTTTCATACAATATTCAAGCTCATCGTCAGTGTGTTTATATATATATAGCGTTAGCAAATACAGTCCCAGATTAATAAAAATATACTAATAAAACAAAATGCGCCCACGCGTATATCTATGTGTTCGAACGCGATAAACTCGTGTATAATTCATTATTAGATGATTATTGTTTATTTAACAATGTCGGAAAAAAATCATGTCGACTTAGAGCTTTACTGGCATGTGCCACGTAAACCAATAGTCACAGGATATAAACGTTTTTGTACTCTTTTATCCAAGCAAACCCGGAATATCTAGCTAGTAATATTAAATCTCATTTAGTAATAAAAAGTTTATGAAGCACAAAATTTAAATATATTCTGTATAACCAAGTTAAATTCGTAAATAAATTCCGTTTAACGTAATATTTTCAATCTCATCTTTCATCTTTTTTAATAAAGGCCTACATATGAAAACCGCCGAGTGTTGATTAGACTGACTTGTTTGATTTCCGAGAGAGGATCGTCGGAATAAATCCCTTGAAATGTCAATCACCAGTACCAGCCAGATATTTTAATATTTCTATCTGTAAATTAAAAAGAAAAACTGATTTACGAATACATTGAGAAAAACGATAATACGTATATACGTATATAATTTTTACTTTATAAGAATTTCAATCTCAAGAATTATATGTATGAATTGATAAAACAAATTTTAAATTTATTTTTATTTATTCGAAGTCAAAATCAAATGAGTCATTGTGAATTCAGTGTAACTTCAGAATTAGGTAAAAGTAAGCTGTGACCATGATAATAACACGTGGTATTTGTCTAGGTTTGGACCAGCAATCTTCATTTAAGATTCACCCGTTCAAACATCTGGAAAATCTCAGCTCCGATTCTTTTTTTAAATTATTCCAACAAAATTCATGTATAATTAAAATACGAACGAATATTATTTAAATCGAAACTATCGTCGATTCTTAAAAGTATGAAGTAAAGATAATAAGATATACAGCCTTATTAAAATAAAACACATGCATAATGATGGATGCACACGAGTACATACGAGTACGTATATATTTATGCTGACGTTTCATTTCCCCTACAGCTGTATATATTTATTTCACAAGTTGACGGCTGTGTGATGCAGTTAATTCAGACCGAGACAGCATAAAATATTTCAGTCATTACGGAGTAATGCTTGCTACTTTGTTTTTTACTGTGACAAAAGAGTCTGGCTTCAAAAAGAAAGCTCACTTAGCTACCTCGTTTCATTGTTAGGAGGTGTCTGATTAGATTTCAGTATGGTGTAAGTTATGAATAGTTAATAGATATAAGGTAAATTATATTTAAAGATATAAATGGCTGTTTAATAGGTTATCAATTTGAAACGAAGTAGTACAATTGTTTTATATGTTTTTATATGTTTACATATCATTTACGAAAATTCAACAGCCTGACATAGTAATAGTACATAAGCCCAGTACAATTTGTTTTATTTAAATTGATTGCTTACTTTGTGTAGTTAATAGCAAGCGAACTTTATTTTTGAAAGCATTATGTACCAGTCCTATAGATTAGATGAGCCAGTAGTACAATTATTCAGACAATATACAGATATGTTACACAAACAACTTAAAATAAATATATTTAAACAAAATTTGTAATAAAAAAAGACACATTTTCATGTAAATGTTCCGACGATGTTTTTACTTGAACTTGGTAAACCTTTCTTATTTATAAATGAACCTTATTTTAGATCTAATGGCGCATTGAAAGAATTAGAAAGAAAATATAATTTAAATTTACGCCCCGTAAAAAGAGACGATATAAATAATCTTTATAATTTAAATACAACACACAAAATAAAAATGACCATCTACAGTTGAAATTAAAGCAATTTGGCAAATAATTGCTAAATAATACAGTGATATACTTTTTTTTTAATTAAAAATTGATTATCAATACTAACATTACAAAGAGGTAAGTAACATCGTTTGTTTGTATGTATGGCGTAATCTCTGAAACTAATGATCAAGTTTTAAAAAGTCACTGGTTTTCTACCAGTGAGTGAACATTACTTCTAAGTGCTTTAGAGTATAAATTATATTTATGAATTGTCATTTTCTTTATTAATAATTTGCATCAGTCAGAAGCCAGAATACTGAAAATTATGAAAATAAAAAAATTGAGTACGAATAAATTTTCAATATATGTTTTATAAATATTCCAGAACAACATAAAGCTCCTTATTAAGCTATTAACAATCTCGCATCTCGTGGCTCCAACCAGCAATGAAAGAGTATTGTTTACGTCTACGATTATTTACGGGGTATTGTATAGCAGGCTATTGTCCTGTTAATGAGCGATCTGAAACCACGCACGATGCCATATTTAGCCCGGACTGGACTGAGATGATTTTATAACCTGCCCTTTAGTACCTACAAACATATAGTTACTTGAAGTTATTTTATTATGTAACCATACGGTATTTAAATAATAAACTGCTGGCTCCTCTTGTAACATATAAGACTCCAGATTATAGTACATAGTTCTTATGTCAGTGTCATATACTTGGAATAATTCCCCGATAAATAAAATAAATGAAATCGGATTATCGAATAATAATAACATTACGTATTTAATTATCAATACTTTTTTTCTTCTCGATTTACAGTTCCCGTGGCTTACAGTAGAGTGAACTGGCAGAAATCATCACGTGAGGAAAAATCCTCCAGATGACCTTTTCCTATCATTCGCTTATACGTCTTTATATAATATTAGTTATCGCCCGCGGCTAGGGTTTTTGGGGTTGTCACGTACTAGGAGAAAAGTAGCCTATGCCCTTCCTTGGAGTTCAAGTTTGCTTCATACCAAGGTTCGTCAAATTCGGTTCGTTGGTTTGGCAGTGAAAGAGCGACAGATAGATAGACAGGGATACTTTCACATTTATAATTTTAAGTATAGTATTTTTAATAGCAATTTATTGTCATTTATATATTCTCATTTTATTTTTTTTAAATCTGTCGCTTATTTAATACATAATATATAGCGAAAGCCGCTTCGACTTTATTTTTTAGGTAGGCAGACTATATCAATAATGATTTCGGTTGAAATTCGTCACGTAGCGAACAGTTAATTTAGTTCATCTAAGTCGATCTTATACATATCAGCTGTTGCTTTGTGATAATTTTGAATACAATATTCAGTTAAGTCAAAACGAATTTATTGATCTATTATTTTAGTGATACTTGTATTTTATGTCTATCATATTATATATATATAGTTGGTTCGGTTGATGTTTAGTATATAATAATAGCCTAGATGGCACAGTGGTTACATGTAGAACACATGAATCTTGAGTGAAGATTGTTGGTTCAAACATGGCAAAGTCAACTCCATTTTCATTTTTTTAAGTTGTGCTTATAATATCATAACCGCTGGTTAAAGAAAATATCGTTGCAAAACCTGCGTTCGACATACGTGCCAATCCATATTGAAAGAGTTTGGTGGAATAAACTCAAAAACGGTCTTTAATCCAGTACTGAAATATTATAGGTTTATTTTTAATGTAGATCGTACCTATATTATGTAGATTAGATATATACGTAGATCATGTCATTGACCTCGACAACATTTAATCAGACCACATCAATATATTGAGACGATTTTTATCGTAAACATTAGAATTAATATTTCAGTATTCATTGTTAATTGATAATATTTAATTTACCCCCAAGAGGTCATGAATATTCAATTTATTTAAGCTGAAGACAACCTGCGCTATTTTTCCTTATTAAAATTTTAAAATACTCCGCTATCACGAAGTGAAATTTGAAATTTAAAAACTTTGGTTAAAAAAAAACAGACATTAATGGCGCTTAACGTTGCAACGGAGGCTTGAATGGAGGCAATCAGTGTTCCGGCAGATTGGAGACTCTACTTACTGCTTTTATACAGTAGACCTTATATAATCATTCGTAGATCTTAATACTTTAGAAATAGAAGTTATTTTACAACAAAAACATCCTGGTGTATAGCACAGTACGAAGGTACGACCGTCCTGGCTTGCAACAATACAAAATTTTTAAATGTGAATGATTAATTTTTCTTAGATATTCTAGTTATAAATCTAAATTAAATCGTATAGCGTAGGGCGGTGACCATTTCCCATTGGGTTGCCTTTTCCCAGTGTGCCTATCTATAATATATTTTCAATATAAAAAAATATATCTTCATGCATTAGATAATTTGTTAATGTTACACATATCAAAGTAGTATAATTGTATAATCAAATAATTACCTATTAGACTATTCTGTAACAAGAAACTCGAAACTCACCGCAAAACACCATCTTTAAATGTCTGTTATAAAATTAATATGATACACGTATCAAAATGGCGTATCACTGTAAGTCGGTTGTCAACATTTCACGAGTGAAATGAGTACTGATGTCCCGATATCGCATGATATAAAATACCTTAACCAAACCTATTCAAAGATTAGCACGTTCAACAAACAAACATGTCAGATTTAGTTATTAGTAATTGTCAAATAATTGATCAAAAATGACAAACTATTTTGACTATAACTTAATTATAAAAGATATACTGTCGCTAACTTTTCTATAGATAATTTAAAGATCAACAAATATTTTATAGAAATCCTTCGTAAATCTGTTATGGTTCTGGCAGCGTTCGATTTGAAAACCACAATTTATCTCCGACTACGTCGACATCGTAAACAATGTCTCAATAAATATGCAACAAATAAACATACTTCAGAGCCTATATGCATTCTAACTATAAACTAAAATCATTTGAAAATCTCAAATGATGAATTTGTGTTTATGTAAATCCGCTAAAAAATAATAAAGCGCTTTGTAAAATTGCTAGCTAGCTAGTCATCACGCTGGTAAATTAAGAAATTATTTCCATACTATTTTTGAAACAATTTTGAGATGTATAAACATTCGCAAATCGATTTATCGCCCCTAGTTTGCTTATATATCGTATAAAAACAGCTCGCGTATGTTAACATGCATTGAATAAATATCTCCTTATATTTCTAAAATTACGGACTCGTATTGCAACCCATTAAAGATAATATTTATCTACATAAAACATTTTAAACTAATATGTTTCCACTTATTTTATTGTGATATAACAGTACAATATACATTATTAATAAAAAATATCGCCTCTATATTAAATACTCTGAATTATCTTCATCTCGCTCACTCTCTCCTATAAAATATTACAAGAAATGAAACAAAACATATAGAGAATTATAAATATTCACGGACTCTTTGATTCATACAAAATATCTCTGAACATAAACAACAATTCACTTCTCTTCGAAATATATTAACTTGTACCCACCAACCAGATATAGAATAACCGTCTTGTAACGTGCCAGCCTCGCCTAGAGCATACCCTTTACTGTCACAATTCATTATAACACAATTAAACAAAGATGACAGTTGAAAGTCTGCATTATGTAGTCAGAGAAGTTAACCCGCTTTTCCACTAAATGTTCAGCGACGTTCAGATCTTAATATAATCCATCCAACTGAGTCAAGTCTTGTTATGAGAAAAAAAGATTACAAGCTATTTTATTTACTACAAATCTTTTACGTCATTGTAATTTTTACCTTTTTCAATAAATGGAATACTTAAGATTAGAAAAAAAAAAGGTTGATATTTTCTGATAGAGACTAATTCGTTATTGGTTTCGTGATGTTAATTCATGTTGAATTTATCAAAATGCGATAAACCTAGCACCCGGTGGATTCTTAGCTCTATATATAGATATGAGGGCGGTTGTCGCGAAATTAAACGGAAATCGAAAGCTGCGGCTTGCGGCAGAACGACCTATCTGTAGATACTATAGATGTACATCTGAGGTACCTGTCTGTCTGATCTTATCAACATAACTTAGAATAACTTTGAAATGTCATAATTTATGTAAATTTATGACTGCTTCCGATTTATTAATTACCATTTTATTGTGTTGAGGTAGTGCCATATCATTTAGAACCCAGAAAATTTTACGTATGTATGTATTATAGAAAGCGAAGCTGTTCGGCGGAAGATCATTCCTTTTCAAAAAGATTGTAACAAAAAAAACAATGTCTAAGGTCTTATACTTTTTATTCTTAAATTACTGATTTAATTAGAAGCCTTTTAATCATTTATATTGTATGAAAATAATAAAAATATAAAGTCAACTTAAACAAACTTACCCTTACACATAGGTCGAACATGAAACTATTTGCAAAACATTTTACAGCAACTTCAGCGAAGGTAACGACGAACGCTTTGTAAGTACTATTAGACCCGATCCCTTTTTTACCCATTCTCGCCACTAATGTATCCCTTGAGATTAAAAGAATCGGCTTAAATTGTCTTGACCTATTTTTCGGATACAAATTTATCGATACGTAGTTATTTCGATATGCTACCCATTGTATTCGTTTATTTAATAACAGATGTTTCAGTGACTAGTAGGGATGGTTACTTTCTTATTTTAAAATAACTTAAGACTTTTGTGTGTCAAAATAACTTTTACAGATGCCAGCTGCATGATAAAATCATTTAATTATAATCGAACCGATTTAAAATCGATTCTTCCAAGATTTTTGGGAGTACAAATTTAAACTTTTTGTAATCTCAACATGTCGAATAAAAATTTTTAACGAGTATTTATGTATTATTTTTTACTCGTAAATGGTTATTATGTTTCGTATATCTTGAATGCGACTCGTAATTTAGTACCAATATAATGAATATAAAATGTTTATAACAATATTTATTTTAAGTCTTAAAGTTGCGCTGATATGAAATAAATTTCTTAATTAAAAAAACTAATTTATTTTATTCAAAGTAAAATTACTACATGATAAAGGTGAAAATTCCTTCAGCCTAACCTTCAGATTTAATTATGGCATTATAAATTGACCAAAGTGCTCTTACAATGAAAATCGTTACACTTAAGTAATAATGGATCTTTTGTCTCTATTCTCTTTTGTTGACAAATTTATTGTAATCAAGAATATTAAGCCCTGTTAGGTATTTACGAGTTGGTGTGGTCGATTCCAAGTGGATATAAAGTTTTATGACATGCGGTTACTAAATTCATTGCGGCGGACATTCAATTTTATTATAATGATATAGTTTATTGTCATTTAATAGCATTTTTGTAATAAAAATACATTAGAAATTATCTCATTGTTAATTTCTATTCTGGTATAATAATTATCTATGAATAAAAAAAGCAAAAACAACTGTCAACTTTTTGAAATTAGAACCGTAATGCAGACTGTTAGCTCGACCACACACGTTCGGTTTCCGAGTCTATTCTTCTATTCTCCTATTGGGTTTCTCGACCGGAAAAAACATGGAAAAATTGCTGTCATGATACAAAGTGACACAGTGAGCTAACAACCCTTCGTACATTTTACTATGAATAACAATTATACAGCTACATTACATTATTGAGAAATTATCTGTAATTGTTTTATACATTGATTAAATATCATTCTTTACATTGAGGTTCACAAGAAATCTGTTAAACGAACATAAGTATAGATATTCAAATAACAAATTTGCGATATTTTCGATTCGTTCCTATAACAATAATATTAAAAACTTTGTACGTATTGATAGAATAAAGGAATCTATTGTTAAATTAAAAAACGTATTTAAAAAAAATACTATAGACAATATTATAAAATAACTATTTTTAAAATGTACGTAAACTGCTTTATGATTTTATTGTTGTCTACTCACTGTATTACATAGTCCTAGGGCTCTATACATACCCGGCTGAGTAGGTAACCATCCACTCATCATAGTTTACATAGTTTCTATTGTACCCATGGTTGGTGCCAATGTGCCAATGAACGATGTAAGGAATGGTTAAAAATTTACGACCATCAGGTGGCCAATTAACCAGTCTGCCTACCTATGTTAAAAAATATATAGCAAATATATATAATAAAGCAAATGAAATAAAAAAATAATAATAAAATGTTGTAAAGTACGGTGTGTAGCCAGCAAGTTACTCGTATCGTACAGTAGCCATATTGTCACTGCGAAATACTCGTAAAAGCATAGCAGTCCCGACGACATAGCCAAAAAGTCGTTTGCAAAATGTGCGGTTTCACAGAATGAATAAACGATTCATAGAAACATTCGGGGCCGTGATTCATTCTACATTATATATTTTTTAATTTAGAATATTCCTTTAACAAATAATTGTTACTCTTGATTATTGATAGCCTATAACCACCGGTTAGGAACTAAGCATCTAAGACTTGAGAAAAACCGGCAAAACTAAAATCAGCGCGTTTATGTTTACAATAAGTTTATAAAATTGTCTTATTATGCGTTAGAAATAACGCACCCTATACATAAAAAAAAAATTATTACTTTAAAGTAGGCACTTTCAATAAACTTTTTTTTTTCATTACAGCAGTACGGGCTACACCAGAGCCACGGAGGTCCCCGGTTATCATAGAACCGCCGCACCATGTTGAGTTCACGAACGACACTGGGACCACACTCACGTGTTCTACGAAAGGACAGTTCCAGGTAAAGCAACATTTACCTTTAGTATGGGTACTTAAATGAATGCTAATTATTCTAAAGTGACAAGACTTTTGATACATAAAATTTTATAATAATTATAAAATAGCAAATATCTCGGTCATATCAAATCTTAAATGAGCACAGTAGGTACCTGTTTTTTGATCGTAATGTAGAATCGTCAATTAAATTTTGTACTTTTGACTACTAAAATTTGTTTTTTCATAATATTTATTTTAATTAGTGTTACATAACAGTTTTAATTTTATCTTACAAAAAGCTGTAATCATTCTTAAGTATCAGCATTCTTATGAATATTAGTTTTAGTGATCAGTATTGTTGCAAAAAATATTATTCTACATTATAAAACAAAACCCTCGGTTGTGTTTTGATTAAAAAAAATAATATATATTTTCTGCTGACGCTTATTGATTTTGGTGTCATTCTGAGTGACACTCAGAATCCTTTTCAAATCGTACGGATAAGATGGTGGTTTATTTATTACATTCCAGAGGAGCTGTAACTATCTATATAAAAAATGGTAGTACAGAAAATACAAAAAAAAATTTGGTTGCACTGATCAGACATTCTATCACCAAACTGAAATACTTAGTACTCTTCTGTTCCGGTTTGAATGTTGAATATAACAGACACAAGTTGGTGGCGCATTGGGTATGTAAGGAATGGTTAATATTTCTTGCAGCGCCAATGTCTATGGGCGATGGTGATCAGATAGCACTTTTGTCTATACACCTTGCTATATGATAATCTAAAAAAAGTCGTAGTTAATCTGTCTTAATTTTTGTTTTAAAGCGTTTACCCTATAATAAGTAGAATTGTTAATTCTTTCGAACTGTACATATGTAGCTTCATTAGTTGGGGCTTGAGTTGACGCCGTCTTTTAAAAACTGAGATAGTGAATTTGTTATAATCGATAAATTGTTTAAATAAATAAACAAACAAACAAAATCATCCAATAATTTTACAAACAATTAAAATTATTTTCCTATTTATCTTTCCGATTCCATTCTCTAAATTATTTTATGTCGATGTCGATTATTCTTACATTATCTTTAGAACCAAATTACAAAGCAATAACTGAATTGTCATGTGCTTTATAATTTATCTAGTGCGCGTAGGTAAAGGAAAATATCTTGAGTAAACCTGTATGAGTCTAATTACAATGAAATTCTACCACATGTGATACCACCAATCCGAATTGGAGCGGACTGTTGAAATAAGCTCCAAACATTATTCTCAAAGAGAAAGACTTTAGTCCAGCAGTGGGATATTTACAGGTTGTTCAATCACTTAAAATAATAAAGAATATTGTCATTGTTTTGTAAAAGTCCAACATACGACATACTCTCCGTGGAAATATGGTTTATTTTCGAATGAAACTAAGTTCAATCTCATTTCCGCCAAAACAGACAGTTGCACGTTCTACGACAATAAGGTGTTTATCTTCGACTTCATACAATCGATCAATTGAAAATGTAATTCTATTCAGCACAACAATATATAGCGCTGAAACGCACTCACACATACATACTTATTTTAATGTAGCCGCGGGAGACTTGCTCGTAATATAAGTTTATATAAGTAATGAAAGGTTTTTATAACAACCTTAGTGATTTAGTATCAATAAAACTTTAACAATCACGGATAATAAAAATATGTGAGTATGTGTATTAAGTGAGTATATATTCATAAGCACACATAATTGAATGCAGCCTTTAACAGTCACAGACGATAAAAATATGTAATTATGAGTGTATTAGTGTGTGTGTGTTGAGCAAATATGATGTAAAGTCACTAGCATTGTAACCGACTATGTAATCGAATTTAAGTAAAAAAAAACTATCTGTTAAGATATTACTTGATGATCTATGTTAGGAATTCAGTATCCAATATCTGTGAGCGTTACGTAAAAAAATAAAAGAACTTTCGAGCTCTAAGTAATATTCTGCAATTTGTTTCCACCCTCACAATTGGAGCGAGAAAGAGGAAACAAACGTATAAAATCGAATAAAAAGCATTTTTTTCTCGTGACGCAATAACAATAATAATCTGTTAAGTGAATATACGGTACTTTATATTCTTTATCGTTTTTTATAAAACTATCGAAATTATATGCTCTGGAACTTTCTTTCGATGGTATTATTTGATAGGCATTTGTTTTTTACACATTTTCGAATTAATATTTATTTAAAACGACCGACTTCAAGATCTCTATATGTAAAAAGTTTTTATAGATTAAAAAGTAACTTAAAAGAAAAAGTTTTTACTGCACTGAAAATTAAAGTAGCCGCTTGTAATATACTACAAACATTGTAAGGCTGACTTTGACTGGTTCGATTATAATTCAAAGCAAAACAGTAAAAGCGAATACAAAATCAAAAGCGAATGTTAAGTCGCGGTAATGCGAAACTACGCACCTTATTGTAAATACATCAGATATTCATTGTTGAAGTTTCAACAAACACACAATACAAGCATTTTTGTCTTAACTTTGTCAGAGTGTGGTAGATAACAAAAATGTGTACAAAAATACACCACATGTATAATTATATTTTAAGCCATTGTGGCCATCGCTATAATTAAAAAATATTAAAATTAACCGTCTGAATTAGGAACGTGAATTTACGAAAATATAGATAAATTTTCTTTTGTCATGTACTCCTTTATAGAAAGATAGATATTTCTTATGCCTCCATTAATACAAAAATCTATTATTCTGTCAACAGCTGGCACGGCTTGTTATTGTTCAAACTTTTCAAATAAAAGTAAATATAGTGGAGGAGCAGACCGAGGTGTCACAATACATTTTGAATACAATATAAAAAGGATTATCCCATTAAACATTCAGCTGTTTATAAAGTTTATTTCAACGTCTGGAGGTCAAATAATAGCGAACAATAGGAATGAATTACGGTTAACACGCCCGCACGCCATTTGATTTAATATTCACAAGCCTTATGCGAGCATTGATAAAGTTTTACGAGAAGAAGTTTACCAGTAGAATTATGGTTGATATATCCCATCGGAAAATAAGGAAATGTGTGGAAAGCGCGTCCGCGTTGGAAGCTATGAATAGAAATCCATCCGATTGAAATACCAGTGTTAGATATATGACTTATAAATCTATAGTTTTATATATTTTTCCTTGCGTGAAAAGCAAACTTCTCTTGCGTGAAATATAAACATGCTCTAAGTAATACAATTAGGCAAGCTTCGAGCAATCTCTTTGCACATACCCAGCTTACCAAGTGCTGATATAATATTTAGTTTGGCATCTTGTTTTCCGGCGTAAGCTAGTGACAGATTTAGTTATCTGAAGTATTTTGGGATGCAATAACTTTATTCGCAGGAATTTTACTTGATGGTAAGATTTTGTGAAGGCCTGCCTCGGTGGGAACCACTCACCGAGATTCGGTAGGTTCAAGATTGAGTGAGCTATGGTAACAACAGGCACATACCATAACATCGTAGTTCCCAAGGTTTTTGGTGTTAGTCCTTACAGCGCCAGTGTCTAAGGGCGGTGGTGACCACTCACTATCAAATGGCACATTTGCCCGTTGACCTATCAATAAAATAAAAAGTATGTAAATAAATATGACTATGCTTGATTTTAAATGACCTTATAAGACCTTATAAATCGTTTAATAATAACATCGACGGTTTACTTTAGAGACATTCTGCGTAAACGAACATATCTCAGCGTTTGTTCGAGCACTTGTTCTTTGGCAACGAATCTAAATAACAAAGCAGCAAACATTCATTTCATTTCAATATGATATAACCTACGTATAAAGAACTTTAATATTAGTCCAGCAGTTACACCAAAAAAAAGGCCATAAACACATGTGAACTAAGAAGGCTGATTTTTATATATTTTGTAGGCTTGCTTAAAACAACTTCACCGCCAAGCACTTAAAAATTTAGATTTTTCCTGGGATTTGAACCATAATTGATGTATTGCAATCCAAGTGTTCTATTCACTGGGCAATCTCGGCTTTTCATAATTAAACATTCTCAGGTTTTGTTATGTAATCTTTTACTTAAAAGAGGGACACGTGGTGTTGTTTTTTCTAAACAAAGTAAGAGGTAAGTTAGGGTTAGAAAATTTGACCATGGATAAAAATAAAAATATAGCTTACATTGTTTAATTAAAGACATTTTTTATTTATAAATGTATTCCTCTTAATTGAAATCACTCGAACGACATTTTTTTAAAAAAGGAGATCCGACGATAGTCTGGCACAGATTCCTTTGTCAATATTAATTATGAATTTCGGATCAGTCTAAATGCGTATTCGAAACGAAAGCTAAAAATATGTATATAAAAAAATTGTTTTTCCACAAAAATAATTCAGTATTTCTCTTCTAAATTTGTAATATAACGCGATTTTGAAATGATTTATACAAAACCTCGCAACAAACCCAGCCATACGAATATTAATTAGATTCTTTAGATCGTTTTTTTTTTTCAATATTATTATCGAATTATGGATTTTATTTACTCTGGGAGAGATGGCCTAGGGGTTTGAAACCGTAAATATTAACCAACGATTTCGGGTTCCATCCCAAGCAAACAGCACTGACATTGCATGTGCGTAAATATAATTCATCTCGAACTTGTCAGTGAATGAAAATATCGTAAGGAAACCTGCATATTTCGGATGTTAATCTGCCACGTGTATATCTACCAACCCGCATTAAATCAGCTGGGTTAGGTTAATAGGGGTACATATCCTTTACTTACTACACTATAGTACATAAAATATTATTAAAATTTCCAATTCATAGCTTTTAATACGATTAAAGCATACTCTAAAGTGCTACATATCTTTGATTGTGTTTTCCACTAAGGCCGACTTACTATAAATATTCGTCGGTGAAAACGAATCCTAAGGGAGTGCCTTCGTGAACATGTACACTACCCAAATTTCGAGATTAATTTTATAACTCGCCAGCAAAATACAAAATGTATTTTCTGTGTTATCCGAAACACGAAAATATAGAAATTTATTTCGTCGTTCATATAATAAATAAACTTTTGCCTCACGCAAAATTCGGTATCAAAGCAAAATTTAGCTAATTCAATGAGCCAAACGTGGTTAGTAGGTATCTTAATCGAATTGCGAGTTCAAACCCGCGCTAGTTCACATTTGAGTGTATGATTCATCTCGTGCTTGGCGGTAAAGAAAAACATCGAGAAGAAATATTCCTGTGAATGAAAAATGCTTCACATAGTTTTTCTTGTCGATAATGTGGTGGATTTTTCTGCTCGACGTTAGAGCAGTGCAATGGAATCAAAAAAAGTATTGGAAGCCTTCCTTAGCCTAAGTCGAGATGGCTCAGTGAGTAGTGCATTTAAACCGATGATCGCGAGTTAAAGCCCAGGCAAGCACCTCTGAATTTTCATGTTATTAATTTGTGTTTATAATTCAGCTCATGCTCAACAGTGACGGAAAACATCGTGAGGAAATCTGCATGTGTCCAATTTCAATGAAATTCTGCCACATGTTAATCTACAAACCTGTATTGGAGCAGCGTGGTAGAATATGCTCCAAAAACCATCTCATCAAAGGACAGCAGGCTTTATCCCAGCAGTGGGATATTATTTTTATGTATTTTATTCTCCACAGTCGCGCTATCCGTGCCGTTGTTACATCGTACTATTTATAATTTTAATTATGTTATTTCATTGTCACGTAGTGGTATGTTTGCCTTTTAAATTTAATATTTACTGATAAAATCTTATATAAATACGAATGCAATTTAAAAATACGAACCATTATTAAAGACGCTAGACAATGTTGAAAATACGAAGGCGATAAAATAATAAATATTTATTGTAACAAAAACTTAAAGAACGTATAAAAAAATATTTTCTAGACGTGTCAGCGAGCGTTCTAGTTTCATCCCTAAAAGGTCGCAAAAAATTGCTAAACAAAAACGAAAGGGGTCACATTACCCCGAGGTTAAAAGCAGGCGTGGCAAAGTGGAACTGAGAACAATACCCTATACGGGTTGCGTCAAAGAAAACCTAATGAAGTGCTTTTACGAAAGTGAATATTACGCGACGCAAATCAAATGTTAACCTTAGGTTTCCAAACTCTCTTTCGTTACATATGCGGTAATTTAGAAGACGGTGTTATGTGTCTCGGGACGTAATAATTCGTCAATTGCTTCACGGAATTCTCCTTTCCTTATGCATATAATAATTATTATCGTATAATAATATATATTTTTTCCCTCAACATATCGCCTTAAGAATAACAATGTACATTTACATTCAAAGTTCAATAACACAGTTTTTTTAATATACCAATTTATTTGTTAAATAAAGGTGTCTTACGTTTTAAAAAACGGTTACCAGTTAGTAAAAAAAAACAACCAGATCCTGTGAGATATTCGGTATTCACCAGTGAATTAATGATATTCTTTATAGTGCTTATTATTTATATATACATATGTATATAGTTTAAAAATTTAAATATATATATATAAATTATATATATTTTTAATATTTAAAGTTTGAACAATCTTTGACACTATCATTTTAATATTACAAAAAAAAAGCAACAGATCAATTAATATTTCACATTAATAATTATTTAATTCACATTAAACAAAACTTGAAGGTTTATTAATAAATTCAGATTACCTTTCGAGCACTTAAAACGCCTTCAAGGTTGATGTTCTAAAAACTTTTCAATATAAATATAATTTAACAGCGTAATACTGAAGGGACCATTATAATTGAGCAGACTCACAAATTCGGAGTATTTCTTTATAAAGTACTTAATATTGTTAATAAAGGTATAACAAGGCACTAACAATCAATCCTTTCCGATTCGTCAGTTTAATTTACAAACAAAGGCAAAACGATCAAAGAAAACAATATTTATGAAACTTATTTAATATATAATATATAATACACGTACGATACGTAATACACGTCACGTATGGAGTTAAATAATAACAAGATTGAATCTCACAGCAGTAGTACTACTCTGTAACAAGAAACTCGAAACTCACCGCAGAACACGAGTGTGAAATGTCAGGATGATATGTAACATTGACTATAATAATTAAAAAAAAAATTATAAGATACACGTCTCAAAATAGCGTATCACTGTCAGTCAGTTGTCAAAATATCACGAGTGTGATACGAAGGGAATTCTTATAGAATCGCACCGCAGGACACGATCGCGAAATATCCGGAAGTGATAAGTGACATTCACTATAATAATTATAACATTCAAAGGATACACGGATAAAAATAGTGGAACTCACTCGACAAGAACAAACTCAAAGTTAATGAAGAAGTCGTAGTCGTACTCGTAGAGGTCAATGCACGAACTTTTTTCATCAACTGGCAATCCAAAGATTTAGATTGTGTTGCTGCCAAGGAATAAAAAGAAAAAGTAACATACATTACATTACATTAGCAGCCTATAAATTTCCCACTGCTAGGCTAAGACCTCCTCTCCCTTTGAGGCGAAGGTATGGAGCATATTCCACCACGCTGCTCCAATGCGGCTTGGTGGAATACAAATGTGGCAGAATTTCGTTGAAAATAGACACATTCAGATTTCCTCGCGATGTTTACCTTCACCGCCGAGCACGAGATGAATTATGAACACAAATTAAGCACATGAAAATTCAGTGGTGCCTGCCGGGTATACCCGAAATCATCGGTTAAGATGTACGCGTTCTAACCACTGGGCCATCTCGGCTTAGTTACATACAGGAACATTAAATAATATAAATTAGATATAACAAGAGCACGGACAGAACGTCTGTGGCGATAAAATAATAACAATAATATAAATAAATAGGTTTATAATTGAGTGTCACGAGTAAGATGGAAAGTTTCCACAAATTTTCCAAAATAATTTCCATTTGAATTGAATATTGTTACAATTCAGTTGAAGTTTAATAAAAACTTGTAATAATAAAATAATTAATATTGGTACTTCTTGTGTATTCAGTATAAAAAAGATATAATATTTTTTCTCCAAAATCTATATCATTTTGTTCGTTGTTATTGTTAACGACTGGAATTATATACTACTAAATATATATAACACGTAAAAAATAAAAAAGTCATTTCCCTAATGCCCCACTGCTGTGTTAAGGTATTTCTTTTTGAAAAGATTTTAAGCCTATTCCACCTCAAACCCTAAAGCGATTTGATGGACAATGGATTAAGAAAGCACAAATTAAGCCTACGAAAACTCATTAGCACTTACTTGAACCCGCCATAGCACACGTAACATAAAATAAAAATGAGAAAAACAGCGTACAAAGATCCTATTATTACTAACTATATATTAATTGTTCCCTCAAGATCTTTAGGTTTTTTCAGACACTCGCTTCGCGTAATTCGTGCAAGAAAAAGAAGTCAAAATACAGCCTAAATAAAACAACATTGAGACATACCAATGGGCACCCGTCGATACCATTATCTTTACGTAAAAATAACGTTTTTTGTAAGAATACTCGAGTATCCTTGAGGTAAAATTGAAATATCTTTCGTATTTGCATAGGGATACAATACCCAGCAAATACGTGGTACATCGAGAACTATCTTCACGACGTTGTCCTGTTCAAATATTCGTCCTTCGCTTGGCTCGTATCAAACCGATACTTTCAATAACGAAAAAGGAAAGGGGATGACATTTATGAATCAATATATTTTATATTATATCACAAGTTATATTCGTTTGTAAATAACCTGCAAATGTAGCGCTTCTAGACCAGGCCTATTTTGAGGAGGGTTGGAATTCATTCCCTCAACGCTACTTCAAAGCGTCTTGATGGGTGGGTACACGTCTAGAAGATTTTCATCCGACACAAGTAATTTTCCTCGCAATGTTTTCAAGACCACGAGATGAATTTTAAACATAAATTAAGCACATGAATATTTGTTAGTACGTGCCCGGGTTTGACCCGCATTGTTTGATTAAGTTGTTTACGCACCCAAATAAACAAATAAATTACACAATAAAACGTATAAAATAAAATCAGAACAAAAATTAACGTAAATTCCTTCATTCCTAAAGCTTCATAAACGGTAAGAACCCGAAAAAAAGTCTGTAGTCTTAACGGCTATCCCTTCAAACAAAGGCCAACTTCCATCAAAGTTGAAACTATGAGGGTAACATCTAAAACTTATTACTTTCAAGGGAGTAATCCTTTTATTTTGTTTCTTTGTTGTAAAAACTTCAAAATTATATAAAATAGTAATATTTCTATATACTACGTGGCTGAGTTTGGAACATCCTGAATACAACTAGATCTCTTAAATAAAACACAAATTCTCGCAAGTCTACATATATATTTGCATATACAAAAGTACCTTTTCCTGCTCAGTTTGTCAACCGTCGATTTGTTTGATGCTAACTATAGTCGAGCACTAATGTCAATATCGATAAAGATATTTTAGAAATAGAATATTTACAATAGTTCCTTCCAGCACAGTATTATCAACACAGCTGGAGCGTGATTTGTATCGAATAACTGTTCCCAAAAAATAGATATTTATGATAAAAATGTTTTTTTTTTTTTTACTCCTATACCGTTACGGCAAACGGCATAACTCTCTCTCTCATGCCGTCTTACTCAATCTCATCCTTGTGGGCTTAGCGCATATATCACCATAAACTTCGTTACTACATATTAAAACTAGCTACGGGTCCGGTACTGTGAGGGTCTATACGCAACTTTTAGATTGAAGAACAAACATAAAAAGAAAGAAATTATTTCCTTTTTTGTCCAGGAAAGTTAAAGTTAAGAGTTGAGAACTTTTATCGTCTATAATATGCATGTATTATACATATAAACCTTTCTCTTGAATCACTATTCCTCTCGAAAACCGCATTAAAATCCGTTGCGTAGTTTGAAAGATCTACGCGTACAGACAGCGGAAAAATACTTTATTTTATACTATGTAGAGATAATATTAAAACTAGATTTATTTTAACAACGAAACTCAGCGCTTTAATTTATTTAACCCAATATTTATTGTTTGGTTTGCTTTAAAATTAATTAAAAACCATTAATTTCCATGAAACAGATGTACCTAACATCTGTTTCATCACATGACTGCTATAAGTTTTTGAATAAAACTGTCATGTTTTGAGCAATTTTAGGAGAAGCAGACTACTAATATATAATCAAACGTGTGTCGCTTGTCCTCCCTCCATAGTCTCTGACATTGTCAATGCTGCATTCAACGAGCCCCTGACATTGCCACCCGTGACTCCAGACTTATACCTATGCTATTGTCTGAAATTACACAACACTTTGTATTGTTGAGCGTCGGTACGAGGCGTTTACACCGACACGCAACAATGGGGAACGGGACGTCTATTTAACAGGATCTACATATACGGTCTATACGGGTACTTCCTACCCACCTTTTCGTAACATCATTATAATAATTTCAAATAAAATAATAAAGTGTTCATATCAACTTAATTTATTTAATTCTAATTTGTATCACTTTTGCTCCAAAATTTATATTCGGAATATTGTACAATATACTGTTTCTGGGAAACATAAGTGAAATTTGAATAAGGAAAACATTTAATTACGAACGTATATATTTTTAAAAATTCAAACAGAATCAGTTGCAAAAATAAAAGAGCTCTAATGTGTTATATTTAAAGTAATACAAATAATTAATATAAATTACAAAAATAAGCAGATTGACTCTCCAAACGGACAAGGGTTCCCCATATTAAATTGACAGTATACGAAGTTTGTAGCGAATGAAGCGCGCATAGACTAATAAAGCTTCGCCGACACCATACTGGTCATCCCTTCTTCGATGACGTCTCCTCATTATTACTCTTAACACTGTATATCGAAGTTCGTATAATATTCTTCATTGATTTCTCAAATATAGATTATGTGTAATACGCTACACGCTTAGCATTCAGAAATTTAACAAGAAAGGGAAAATAAAGAGCCAATAAAAATAATCTTAAACGAAGATCGCGAGTTCAAACCACGCAATCACCTCGTTTTATATTCTTAATTTGCGTTTATAATTCCAGCCCAGGTTAGAACGCGTGCATCTTAACCGATGATTTCGGGTTCAAACCCAGGCAGGCACCACTGAATTTTCATATGCTTAATTTGTGTTTATAATTCATCGCGTGCTCGGCGGTGAAGGAAAATGTTTTCCGTGAGGAAACCTGCATGTGTCTAATTTCAACGAAATTCTGCCACATGTGTATTCCACCAACCCGCATTGGAGCAGCGTGGTGGAATATGCTCCATACCTTCTCCTCAACGGGAGAAGAGGCCTTAGCCCAGCAGTGGGAAATTTACAGGCTGATTATTATTTATTATGTTTATAATTCCATTGGCTTGGTGGTGAAAAACATCTTGAGGAAACCTGCATGTGTCGTATGCGTGAGTATCTACCAACTCGCTAAAAGGTAATTAGATCGTTGTCCAACGTTGAGAAATTTACAATTTGTTAATTTTACTTTTTATACAAAGCGTTCTTTAAGTAAATCCAGGTAGATCCCGTTGTTTATAGGAAACTAGATTTGTAAATTAACAGAGAGTTCGAAGAGATTTATTATGTCTTAGAAAACCAATTACTTAATGTTGAATTGAACTCTATCTTGAATGCGATTGAGTTTATATCATTGCAATCTTGGTTATATTGCATTTGTTACTGGGTTTGATTTGATTTGGACTTAAAGATATGCAAATTTAGAGAAACGTTCCAACTCTTATATCAACTTCGACATTGTGTAGTTAGATTTGTACATACAAGTAAATTAATGTATATCAGATTTACCTATTAAACTCATTGAGATATATGTATACGCATTCATATAAGATTTATATATACATATATAAATTATTTCGGTCGTTTTTAAAACATACTTAGTTATTTTACATTTCAAACACAATATTTATAAAATATAGCAAGCTACCTGTCCCAGCTTCACAGAAGAGAACAGTACCAGCCTGTAAATTTCCCACTGCTGGGCTAACGCTCTCCCTTTATGGAGAAGGTTTGGAGCATATTCCACCACGCTACTTAGGTTGGTGGATTGCAGAACGTCCCAGCTTTGCAGAACTTTAACGGGAGTACGCAAAGAGTTACAATCGGATGAATTCAGGATAAAAATAAATTTTAGAAACGCACGGAGAGCAAAAATATATAAATATTCTCTTTTATTTAAATATACTATAAAAACTTTGCATATAGTGTCCGACAAAATACTAAGTTTGTGATGTTGCCTTTGACACTTAGCTTTAAGCCCAAAAGGATTTTCCGAGCTTTTCGAGCTCATATTAATTTTATATAACGACGACCTCCGTGGTCGAGTAGTGTGTACAACGGTTTTCATGGGTACACCACTCCGAGGTCCCGGGTTCGAGTCGATGAAGAAAAAGTTCATTAGTTTTCTATGTTGTCTTGGGTCTGAATTTTTGTGGTACCGTCGTTACTTCCGATTTCTATAACACAAGTGCTTTAGCTACTTACATTGGGATCAGAGTTATGTATGTGATGTTGTCCAATATTTATTTATTATATAAAGTCACGCTGAAAATGGTTTTGTCTAAAAATCAAGTGTGAAACAAGCATTGGATATTCACATGCAACCCCACATGAAACCATTTCTAGTATATAAATATAAAGTTGAACATATAAACACGAACTAACAAACAAAAATATCTACGGATGTCTACGGAACCGCTTATTTAAAACAAGTCTTTCATAATTGAACACTCTACGTATATACACAGCATTCGTATTGAATGTACAACATTCTCATTTTATTCTATTCATTCCCCTGGCAACACATAGGTGTTGGACCACAGGGTGCCCGAACTTTCCTCCACTCATTTACCATCCAGCAAACATATGTCCAACCGCAGGCGAGGCCCAACTTTGTTGAAATACGTAAAGGGCCAAACTTCATGGTTTTCATCTAAACTAATAGTTTTGTCATTGTTTTGATCCAACCATTGTAAACATTTCGCTAACACTTCATAACAGATCAAATAACTCAAGAGACAACGCAACATAATACTACTGAAATAAAAATAATAACAATCAATCTCGATTCAAAGTATTCTTTCCTTTGTCAATAAATCTACTAAGCCTAAAGTAAAGCTAATTCCTCACTGACAATGCCCCAAGACACGCCTAGTAATACATATTTAATTGGTCTTTAATGACTTTATTATATGATTTCGGTTGATATACTAATTAGGCTTGAATATTCAACAATCTCTATAAATTATTCTCAATTGGAAGGCAGTTGGGGAGCAAAATAATTCTCAAGTTTCCTTAAAAATACATTAAGCCTGTAAGCTTATTTTAAAACATTAACGCATAATTATTGAAGAAATAGCTTTTAATCAAGTCGCGAATTGATTTTTATGAATAGAAAATAAACATAATGAACGCTTTTGCGTTTGATTAGAAAAATACTCGTTTAGAATGAATTAATGTACTACATTGAAAGTTTTACCATATAATAACTAAATTGATGTTAGTTTATATTTTTCGCATAGTTAAAGTAGATGTAGGCCACATCTACTTTATATAATTTTGAAACAATTGACATACAACGCGTATACCACTGAGTCTTTCAGGATTTTCTTATGGAACGTAGGCATTAATATGTTAAAGGTGTTAAAGATTTTTTTTAATTCATCTCCTAAGAGGATGAAACTTAGGATGAAAGTTAAAAATATGTTAATAGGTATTTAGGCTTATATTTATGAGTAAAATGTAGATGTTAAAGCGTTTCTGAAACTTCATCACCCAAGAGGGTTAAATTGTAAGTGGGTGAAAAATAAAAATTTGTATCAGAGTTCGCCTTTTTTTTCAATATAGAATACGGTTTTTAAGCTTGCGTTTATAAAACAAGGTCAATCGTTAAAGAGCTAATAAAAAATCATCCCTTTAGCACGTAAAATTTTGAATGAAAGTTTGTATGCAATTTCTTAATTTTTTAAAATAATTAGAAACATTTGTTTAGGATTCTATTAAGATCATAAACCAAGTAAATATATATATTAGTGATGGTTTTTTTATGTTGTTGTTGTAAATGTAATATTATAAATATATATATATAATAAAATAAAATATGATATCCTCGGAAAGGTGAAAATATAAAAGGATTAAAACGGTATATTATTGCAGGTTCGCAGCATCTGGCTGCCGGGGAAATGCAAATGGCGCGGAAAAATACAAATATGTGAATTGCGCCGCAAACTATCGCGCGCCAATTTACCTACTCTCGCGAATTTTGCGAACCATATATAATATATATAATATATTATATTGTTTTATACAATATATATTGTTTGTTGAAAACCTTTTAATTATTAATTTTTTTTATTTAATTTTGAGACTTGTCCTAGACACATACGTCAGTCACATTGTCCGTTCTTCCTTTTGTTTAAACATTATTTATTATTAATAGCCATTAAATAGAATTCTAGGAGCATCCTAGCAGATTCTGATTTATCTATTTATTAACAACAAAATGGCATGCAAGTAATAAAAGAATATAAAGAGGAGAAATAATATTAATAATGTCAACACAAGTAATAAATTATTAAAAAGACTTGATTTTTTATAGAGCTAAGCAGAGTAGGGTTTTAAAGTTACTACTTTATCGTTATGTAACGGAACCTTGAGTTGAAATTAATTTCTAATCACTCAATTTTTAATTACACAATAAACCCATAGAAAAGATGAAGTATTTTAAGTAAGTCTTCGGAAAACGATAATTTCTCCTTTAATTCTCTGCAATCATCGCGATATCCTATTAAAGAAACTTGAGATGTTGAACTTGTTAGAATATTTATTTATTATTTCTTTGTGTATAACAAATCTTCAAGATGGTAATTTTTCAAGACATCTAGAAATGAGCACTGTTAAAGTTTTGGTACGAAATGGTGCTGTTTCAAGATTTTCAATCTCGTTACGCTGCACAAAATTCGACACTAGAGCATAAACTATTTCTATGGTATCAAACCAGGAATTTCCAAGAAGACACCCCAAGCTAGGAATCCCCAACGAAGATAGATCAATTATTGTATTTGTTCTTATAAAATTCTATCTTGCTATATAAATTGGCCCCAGTTACTTAATAAATTTTACTTAATTATCCTCGTGCGCCTATTACTCCTTTGCATCCGCGAGCTCCGCTGAACAGTATTTGGCGCAAACTATCTCATTCCCTGATCTTGTAAACTTGTTACATTAATCTTATTGATATGAATTCTGACTCAATTGGCAAATTCGACAAATTTTGATTAGTATTAAATTGAATAATTTATTCAGCAATAATTTATTTTTATTATAACAGCATATTTATACGAATAAATGGGGAGATGTTATTTATTAATAACTGACTGAAAATGTCACTAAGCGAATATACGTGCAGCTTATAGCAGAGTTGTTACGCGTTTCTCCGAAACCATATATAATTTTAATGAGTGGCTCCGCTTCACAGTGTTTCTCTTCTTTAAATTTGGATAGTTTGGACACGAGATATGCTTGAATTTCTTTTTGAAACTATTTATTAAGCTGTATAGCATAACAAATTATTAAAAAATAACATATGTTAACATACATTCTGTAATATTATTTTTATAAGCAATTGTTTATTTATTTGTTTTAGATTACCTATAAGTATATGGATGATATAAAAATTTGTTTGTGTCGTAATTATATTGTAAAAAATAGATCTAAATTTGTCCATGACTTAAATATTCAGATTGGATTTAACTGCATTTTTTTTTTGTTAAAGCCAGTTACCTCACCATCGAATTTCGCATCGAACAATTTTTTTCGTTGCACATAATTCAGTTCGTGGTAAATTTTAGACAGGTGGCCTTCCATAAAGGACTGTCAAATGCTTTTCCTTATAGTATTTACCATCTGCTTTACTATTATTAGGTACCTACTTTTATTTTTCGGTTTGAAAGCTAAATGGACCAGAGTAACTACAGGCACAAGGGACATAACATCTTTATTCCTAATGTCTAAAGGCCGGCCTTGACCACTTACCATCAGATTACCCATTTTCCAATCTGCCTACATATATTTAATGAAAAAATAACAAACACTGCATATACTTTGACAAGGTAAATTATTGAAAAAAAAGGAATTGACTTTGTCGAATATCGGAAAACAGATTAAAAATTAGTTCCGCAACTTTTTAACTCGTAAAGAAAAATATTGTGAATTCATTTCAAAATAAATGCAATACAAGAAGTTGTTCGGGAAACGGGCGCAAGGGAGGATAAATTCAAGCTTTCTAACGTACACGAATTATAAATAACGCGCTGCGTATGAAATGTTATAAAAAAACTGTACGTTTTTTTTCATGATCAAATAATGTGTCATGTGAAATACCTCAGACTAAGGAATGAGAATGAGGGATGTGTTTCATACATCCGGGATGTTCAGGCGCTAAGCGTTGACATTTTCGATTTATGTGCATTACGGAAAGCAACTGCGTTTTAAATTGTTGTCCAACGAGACACTTTTTTATGTATATTTGTTTAAATTTTAACAAACTTTATCGTGGGTACATTTGTTGTTACTCAAACTGATCTTTTATGCGTTGATTATTCATTACATTATTATTATTAATAATATTATTTATATGTTATATGGTATATAAAACATATATTTATAACTATCTTAATACACGTTTTCATATTTGTGCGGCTAATATTAATACCGGTAGCGATAATGACGTTAAGTAAAATGAATTAAAGTCACAACAGTAGTCACCTCATCGATTTCGAATGTCTGTTTGTTTGTTTTTAATCGCTCAATGCAGTTAGAAATTTTCGTCCTTTGCCCGGATCCGTACCAATAATTTTCAGTTAAAGTTCAGGTGCTATAACCACCGAGCTGTCTCGGTGAAATATAAATATAATATATTTTGTTTCTATGTGTTCATTTAACTATATAATTAGTCGTATATTAATATTAAATTAATAATAGGTTAAATTTATTTGTGTATTGCTGTTGTAGGGCATCGCCTTCGTGAATTTATATTTTGCCCAAGGCTAGAAAATGCCTTCAGGCATTAAGTACGCTTTTTGTTCCAATTAAGCAATATTATATACAATATTGTTTATTACAAAATAAATAAGATTCAATTTAAATAGAAATTAATACTAACTCATCCGTAATACATAAAACATTTAAAACGTCATTTTAAAAAGTATATTATATTATATTGGTTTATTTAATTATTGATTTAGAATGACAAAACAATAAAATATACCACTACGAAATATATTTTTTTTTATTTGAAAATATGCTTGCCTGGGTGGGGGTATATTTAATATAACACTGTGAATTGATGGTTCAAAAGTAGTTGAATAAAATATATTTTGTTATATATGTATAGAAACCATAATGGCCTTACTGTTATTTTTCTCTATATCCAATAGTAATTACGCTGTCATTGACAGGTTATTAATACACAACATATAAACTCACGAATATATATAATTACAAGTAGTACAGTAAGTAGAAATTACTCATTGACCATTATTAATTCTTTGTTACAGCTGGACTGGCTGTTATCAGACAACAGCCCGGTAACGTCACTGGTTGGCCTTCGTAGAGTGCTCGCAAACGGTTCCCTGGAACTACCGCCGTTTTCCGCAGAGCACTACCGTCGCGACGTCCACGCAGCCACATATAGATGTAGGCTGCGGATGAGCGGTGGATTCGCTGTTCTGTCTAAGAACATACACATGCATGCGGGTAAATAAAACATTTGCAACTATAACTGAACGAGGAAATCTATAAGACTGTAACTCAAGTTGAAGTCTTAAACAAAAGACAAAATAAAACAGTAACAACACGAGAGTGACATATTTTATTTCTTTATGTCAAATGTCAAGATTAAGCCAATGTTTGCACATACCAAGAGTCTGTTGAAGGGATGATAACGATGTTTGGTTATATTACGACGACATTATCCTGACCTGTTTTAGCCACAGCGGCCATTCTTAATGGAGATGACCCAAATTCGCAAGATATATTATAGAGTACTAGTTTAATGTCAACCACAGAGGCACTGCTTATTTCTACCACTTTCATAATTCAATGAGATATCAATCCGACACGACGTAAAGTTATCAGCAGGTCGGTTCAGGTCCAACGGCTTCAAGTGTTTGGCACGAGAGTGTGCTATCCTGCTTCGGGCGGCTACTGAGAATACTGGGATCTTGACAGCAGAACCCAATAATCATTAATTTATCATTTTAACCCAGGTCCAATTGAGCCTTCAGCCTTATAAGCTAGCGATTAAACCAACGAGGCAGTCAAAAGTATGTGTAGTAACCCGATTAATTAAACTGAACTTCTCTTGTTAAGATCGTGACATTAATGTTTTCAGTCTTCTTCAGTCTTATCATATCAAAATATAAAGTGTTCCATTAGTATCTAATAATCTTTTATCTGATTGCTTTCTAATGATTGTTTTTATTATAGTTTTAAACATACCGTGGGAAGTGCACGTGGCCGACGAATATGTGATGGCGGGCAACGCGGCGGTGTTGCGATGCATCGTACCATCGCACTGCGCCGAGCGAGTCGGAGACACGGACTGGTTCACAGATGACGACACCAGCGTCTTCAAATATTTAGGTTTTATTTCTAACTTTTTTTACTATAGTATAAGTCTTATTTCCATTATATACTCTAAGGTCACAATATACCACTATAATACATTCGTTTTTAATCTCATTTTATTTAAACTTTTTTTTTAATTACACGCAACAAAATCCATACTCTTTGACAACCATTATTAAACTTCGCTAAGTTAGTCGATTATTCATACTTATTCATAGAGGATAATATTTTTATATTATAACTATATACTAAAACAAATAACTATATACCTATAGGTATTAAAAAAATATTAATAAACAAATATGATAAATTATTCTATGACGTTGACATAGAGCTGATTTGCACAGGAATAAATATTTAAGAGTGACATATCATTAATTTTCGCTGGTTGTTTTCGATAGAATCCTCAGTACGAATCGGTGAGCTGCAGTGTTATTCTGTGAAAGTTCTCTTCGTATCTCACTCGTGAAATGTTGAAATCCGCCTTTCGGTAAAATGTTATTGCAATGCGTGAATCCTTGTATTATATCTATTGAAGTCAATGTCAAACATGCCATTCTGACATTTAACGATCGTGTTTTGTTTTGTGTGTGTTCTTACGTGACAACCCTTACTGGAAGACATTTAATTTTCACAAAATACTTTGATATTAAATTCAAAGAACAATGTTATGTATATATTTTTGAGAAAAGACAATAATAATAAATAGTATTCGAGTAACAATTAGCTTTTGAAATAATAAATCTGTATCCAAACTCACACATACTTTTAAATCAAAAACGTAAAATTCCGTCAACGATTCATCATGTTTCACAATTGTTCCTTAAATTAAGACTTGTAGGAGTGCAAATATATTTCAGTTTAAATAACACATAGAGTTTCTATGTACCTTTTAGTATAACCATCCCATATCACGAACCAATAACATACTATGTGGGAGCAATGTCTGGGAACGTAACGGAATTCCTTTGATTTGTCAATGTATCAAGCTCCATGACATATACCATACATGACACAATGAGTGAATTTATGCCATATTAGAAATACATTTATATGTCTCAGAAAAAGTAGTTCTATATTTGAATTTTTTTGTACATTTAAAAAATCTGAAATTTAGAATGTGTACGCGGACTCAATCTGGCTTATAAATATTATTATATATAAATTCACAAGCTGTTAAAAAACTGAAATATTTTTTAATAAGTAATTTATTTCAAATTATGTGTATTTCATTATTTTTTTTAAATATAATTTTCAGTCGACTCCTCCAGGTAGAATCGTCACTCCGATTCGGTGGTAGCGCTCGACGTTTCAAAAGCCCTTATAAAAACATATCCGACATAGTAATTAATCGACTAATTGCACATCGCGAGACGAGTACATAACATAACGGTTGTGTGGCTGCGGTTTTTCAAAACAAAACAAAAGCTGAAATCGATAAAAAAAAATCAATCTTTTTTTATCGATTTCAGATCAATCGATTCTGACATTGAATTTGGTCAAATATTATTAATTCACAGTGTCAGCGATTTTGCAAAACACTTAAAAACTATTTTTTAGCATCTTATCACCTCATCAGAAGTATACTTAAATTTAATATACTTTAAGAAATATTTATCTTAAATTGTAAACAGAATAATCACTTCCATATGGATACTTACTTAACTAAGTTTTATAAAGTTATATTCAGCTACCAACCTCCCAATCTTACGATCTGATAAACAAAAATACAAAAATAAGCAAGATATATCAATTTATATTATAACAATGAGACTACATAGTTGAGAAGAAAATTAAAAAAATAATAATAATATCTTTTTTTAAAATCACCAACCGCGAGAAAGTCTCGACGAAAAATTTTCTCATCAAAATACTTGTCAAGGGAGACGGCGTTTGCAATTACGTTTTTTATAACACATAACATTTTTGCGAAAAGAAAATTCACGTTATTTAAATAAAGCCCTAAATTTAGGCTCAAGTCCAAGTGCACAATTCCATTAAAGCATCGACATCACTAAAAATATAAATTGTGTTGGCTTTAGAAATGTAATTGTTAAAGCCTTAATTATATCACCGACTTTATGTAAACAAATACATAAGACGTATTTTAAAAAAAAATATATTTTTAATAAATATTTTTTAATTCATAAAATTAAGTTACGATTGAATGAGTTCCTAAGAAATAATTTTGATTGTACCCCTAAATAGATTCCGTAAGAAGGTAAACTAGAACATGAAAAATTGGTATAGATTTTGAACATTTCGAACGTAATAAACATTTTAATTAATTTAAAGACTTATTCGTTTGTATGATAATTAATTCCATTTCACGGGAGTTAAAATAAGGATGATGTTTTGTAAGGAACAAGTTACTCAAAAATCAATCAACCTCGTACAAACAATTATGATATATTATAAAATGTACTTACATGTAATAGCTATTATTGCCTCTTCCAAATATTTTTCTTTTTAATGTTCTCGTATAAATCAGAACACGCTTTAGACCTGTTAGACTCACACTATTGTCGCGTGTTTTGTAAAGTTCTTGCCAGCCCTACAGGTATTTTGTGTTTTGAGTGTTCATAACATTTGTTCTTATAACTGTTCCGATTTTAATTACGTAATTCATCAATAAATCCTCGACATGTTTCATCATAGAGCGAACACGTCAAAATCACAATATAACATTTCAATATAAATGATAATCATAGTGTTTGTAACTAGAATAATTATTGAAAATACAAATATACTTAACGTTGAATAATAATTTATAATTTAATTTATGGAATTCAGCTGTTGCTATTTTTAATACACAAATAAGCTCAGAGCAATAACTAAACGCATCAGATATTATGCGGACCAAAATTATTGTACAAGTGATATATTTCCATAAATTTGTTCATCATTTGCAAGGATATATAAAGAGATACCATTATCCATATAATTTTAAGGGTAATATTCCATAATAATACCGTATACCTATCAATCCATCGAGTCTTCTGCTGGACGTAAGCCTCCCCTAATTGGCATATGTCTCTGTATTGAAATATAAATGAAATAGATCAATATCTGAATTCAGATATAAAATATATTTACTTAAAAAGTAACCATTTACAAGTAATATACGTGAAAATATAAAATACTCCATCTTGAAAAGAAAACCATTGACAAATCAATACTCTCATTCATTGAATAGTAACTCCTGCATTAAACAATAGCCTTATATAATGCTTTTGTTGTCCAGGTTCAAAATACTTTCGTCTGGACGACGGATCGCTTTACATAAGCGCGGTGAAGCCTGGCGAGCGGTACACGGCGTTTCGATGCCGCGTGCGAGATCGCGTTACTGGATCTTTGTATTCTAGTCAATACTATGGTAAGTAATTATATCAGCAGTACTATTCTGTGAGAACTCACTTCATATCCCTCGTGAAATGTTGAAAGTAGCCGGTAATACGTTATTGTGATGCGTGTATTCTGTAAATTTGATTATTTTAATATTCAATGTCGTATATCACTTTCTAATATTTCACGATCGTGCTCTGAAGTGAGTTTTGCGTTTTTTCTAGCAGAATAATTATATTGCTGTAATTTAATCTCGAAAAAGGCCTTATACTAAGCAGTCATTGCACTTACTATTTAAGTGATAAGAAATAATTTACACAAGAATTATTATAATTAAGGGCTTAATTATATACAAACAAAATTAAAAATAGTTACTGTACAAATCATGACCGCTTGGAATGATGGCATAAATGCTAGCAGTGCTTCCCCGTCAAATCGCAATTACGATGCTCTGGGCAAAAATGAATCAGCCCACCTGTTACCAGTTGAAGCAACGGCGAGCTGAAAGAAAAATACTGTGCATACTTATCTTCAACATTTTTTTCTACCTACATAAGTTTGATGCTTGTGTTAGAAATGGGGTTGACAAATATGGCGTTTTTTATTCAGTGAGTTCAATATCCTAGTAAAAATTGCTACGACTCTTTTAATGCGTTTTCAACTTATTTATTTTAAGCATAATATCTACAGAGCAATCAAATTAACAACTTGAAAAGAACTTTAGATGTTGTCTAAATAAATGAATTAAATTGGTTACTAGTATTAATTTACAGATTTTGTTCTCCCAGGTCATGTGATAGTGACGGAACCGAAGGGCGGCGTGCGTCCGCGCATCGCGGTCGAGCCTCGTTCCCGCAGAGTATCGGTCGGACACGACGTGCGGCTGCCATGCGCGGCCCACGCGTGGCCAGTGCCCAGCTACAGGTGAGTTTCGCCTTATACAACACCAATACATATGTACATGGTTTTCTGTTTGACCTAAAGGTTGACTGGCAGAGAATGCCTTCAGGCATTAAGTCCGCCCATTTGTTTTGTGGTGATCAATAAAGTTTTTAAATAAATAAATAAAAATATATATGCTTGACAAATACACGCACAATGTCATATCATCTAGACCAAAGGATCTAAAACGTTTTGAAGCCAACAAGGCACATATTTTGATCACAAGACAGACCTGCTAAAAGTCCTTCCACCAGTATAATAACAGCCTCTAAATATCCGATAGGTGATAAAAGTATGGAGAATATTCCATCACGCTATGAAATATCAGGAACAAACGAGCAAAACGCCTCTTTAAGCATACTCATCATATCATACTTTGGTTGGATTGTACCAATGCGTTTATTATTAGCCGACATAAAAATGGACATTTCTACATCAAATCAATTTATCATTTGTTTTCTGTATATTTTTTTTTAATATTTCTAGGGTTATCTCATTTAATTTCGTTTTTAAATACAGAGTATTTTTTTAATTCATGATATTGTATATGTAAATACGTGATGAAAGGTTGGACACTACGTTAAATACGACGTTTGAATTTAGTTTAATAAAAGTATATACAACAAATAATAATAAACATTAATATTTTTAAAATAATCGCCAATATTTGATACGCGTGAAAGAAAACATTAATAACCCGGCTTTAATAGATGACTTTCAACTCATTGGAACTTTATAATATTCAATATTTCCTTTATTTCATTCGCTGTCCTTTAGATTACATAACGAGTTATTCCCTTTATATTTCTTATTTTAATTTAAATATGAATTGATTTTAACTCTTTGTCGTTTGAAACTAGTAGATCCATTGGAACAATGAAACATCTGTTTGCATTAATAATCCATTTATAGTTTTATTTTTTAATCAAATAGGTAGGCTGGCAAATGGGCCACCTGACAGTAAGTGGTTACCACCTAAAGAGACATTGATAGTGTAACAATCTTAATCCATTTCCATCCCTTCCATCAACAATGCAACAAGTATCCATGAGCCTAGTAGTAGTAGTACCACGAGCTCACTCACCCTTCAAACTGGAATACAATAACAGTATTTTTGTGTGTGTGCAAGCCCTTCTGGGGAGGTACCACCGAGGCCTCAGATATTATACTGCCAAACAGTATTGTATACATAACATCTAAGTACCCAATGTTGGTGGCGCATTGACGATTTGAGGAATGGTTCATATACAGCGCCAATATCTATGTGCGGTGGTGACCTCAGGTGGCACATTTGCCCGTCCACATCATGAAAAAAGAATATACGATGAGTGGGTGGTACCTTTCCAGACGGGCATGCATGACGCCCTACGACCAAGGAACAGTAACGCTATGATATAAAATGACAAACAATAGTCGACCAATAGTCAAGTTTCGTATAATATACTGTGTAGAGATAAATATTTTTAAACAATATATTATACGATATATATACGATTATAAATATTTGACGACCTCCGTGGTCGAGTAGCGTGTACATCGGTTTGCATGGGTACGCCACTCCGAGGTCCCGAGTTCGATTCCCGGCCGAGTGATGTAGAAAAAGTTAATTAGTTTTCTATGTTGTCTTGAGTCTGGGTGTTTGTGGTATCGTCGTTACTTCTGATTTTCCATAACACAAGTGCTTTAGCTACTTACATTGGAATCAGAGTAATGTATGTGATGTCAAATATTTATTTTATTTATAATTAATTTAACACATTCTCCACTCTTAGTGTCTATTCATTAATTATTCTACTGACAACATAAAACAGTAAACACAACATATTGTATATCTGAAGGATATTATACCTCTAATGACTTTTTAGTTGATTGCACACCATGGGAATGAGATGATCGTCTCCAGGCTGTTTCAAATAACGAAAATGTGTTTATTACTATTATTATTGTACATGAGCTATACTATATTTGTGAAAATTAAATAAACAAACAAAGTATCCCGCTGAGTTTCTTTCGCCGATTCTTCTCAGGTCAGAGGTGTTAATTTCCGAACCGTTGGTAGATTTTTGACTATCAATAAGCAAGTGTAATCACTTCCATATTGAATAAGGAGTTTTGACATTGACTTTGACTTTGTATTTTTCGTTTGTAAGGGCTTTAAGGATATCTGCAAGGTATTTCTTTATGCTTCTTGCGGAGCCAGTATTTATGAACGAAGAACCACTTACCCGTAGGCACAGGCGTAATTTGCCTGCCTTTCGAAAATATACAGCAAAAACTTAGTGGCGAGTTCATCCGATATAAATTATTGGCATTGAGATAAGACATAAATAAGGAGTGTCAAAGATTTGGGTAAATGGCTACTCCGTGCGTAACGATCAGAAATTCAAAGGGTCATAAATAGTCATTATGACAAAGTTCTGATTATTCGTAATAATCGAAAACCGTTATCATTGGTCGGAAACCTTTAAAGTAATTAGGGGGTCGCATGAAATTGACAGCTCATTTTAATTTAATTTATTTGATCCATCACAGCAACGTCGCCGTATAATGTCAGTTCAGTATTAATAACATTATTGTAAGGATTACATTAACAGTTCATCGATAATTAAACATATAATTGAATAAGGCGAATTAAAGAAAAAAAGTAAATTCTCCAATTGGTAACTTTCAATGTTTTGTTAAATATATATAATAGTAATTATTTTTTTGTTGCTTAACTTAAAAAACCACTAAACCAATATATATATATATATAAAACTTATTTCAGAAGATTCAGCGTGTTTCGAATATGTTAGTATAAGGGCCATGACGCCCGCTAAAGAGTCGGAGAGGGTACCGCTGGTTTTTTACTAGGTAATGGGTCCTTTCGATAAGGATCCTTTGCTATTTCTAAAGACTCTTAGTAGAAATAATTTTCTAATAAAATATTTTTTCAGACAAACTCAATTCAAACTTTTATTTATGATCTATACTAAATATTATAAACGCGAAAGTAAATCTGTCTGTCTGTCTGTTACTCTATTACGGCCAAAACACTGAACCGAATTTATTGTAATTTGGCAACGAACAAGATTGAACTCTAAGGAAAGACAGGATTTTCATACCTAACGCCTAACAACCAACCCCTAAAACTCGACTGAAGTCGAGGGCGACAACCAGTTATAAATATAAAATACATTATCAATATGATACATTTCAAACTACAAAACTATTTACTTTAACTCATACGACATGACAAAGGAAACAACATTTCAAGACAACTTCAACTTAAAAGTGCATTTCGCGTAGCCAACAAATCCGGCAATATGTACAACTTTTGAAATACACGAGTATAAAATGGTCGTGTTAGTAAACATACGACGTAAAGTTGTTTTCGATTCATTGAGCGCGTAAAACGACAGTACGAGCAAAACTTGTCCTCGAAATTCTGTATAAATTCGATTAAAGTTAACTCGATTGAAGTTTTACTCGATTTTAAATAATATTAGTCAAATGTAAATTTAAAGATGTTCTTATGCCTTTTAATTTTTGACATCTTGCCAAAATTTCCTTACTGCAATAATACGGGTCATTACTAGTTTCCACATTCAAAACCAGTAACCGTATAATTAGAATAATTTATCTTCTTAGAATCAACTATTATTATAATTGAGTGTTTAACGTCACTAAAAAATTAACAGTAATAGTTCGTTTAAAATAGTGTTTGTTAATAATTCAGGTAGGTTCTACCCGCTCATCATATATTCTACCGCTAAACAGCAGTACTCAGTATTGTTGCGTTCCTGTTTGGAGAGTGAGTGAGCCAGTGTAAGTACAGGCACGTGGGACATAACATTTTAGTTTCCAAGTTTGACGACGAATTGGCGATGTAAGAAACGGATAATATTTCTTACAGCGCCATTGTCTATGGGCCGTGGTGACCTCTTACCATCAGGTGGTCCATTTGCTCTTCCGTCTACATATATTAAAAAAAAATTATGCATGCACAAACAAATGCATTCATATGAATCATAATAATACATGGAAGCCACTGCTGGCACTTCAGTTAAAAAAAAATCAAATTCAAATGTCATCACAGTACATCAAGAGAATTTAAAACAGCGGTTTAATTGCATTCGAATGGTTATTCATATTATTAAAGGATCACGGAGACGAGACCCGATTTAAATCATCCTAAATGAATTTGTAAGGTATTAGGCTACTTTTATTTCGTCACCTCCCTTAGAAGATATCTCTCATTCGATTCAAGGCTGAGTGAAATGTTGTAATCCCAAAGCGACGTGATTAAGTTTAATAACCAAGAAACCAATTTACCCTCCGGAAACCGGAAATAGCTCCCGGATATACGTAATTTTAATTACATGTTTGATTAATATTTCTATGACATTTACTTAACAATACTTAGTAAAAAAAAAAAAACATATAACAATCTGTTACTTTAATTTTTTTAATGGATATCTTTTTAATGCATTGCTCTAAAGCTATATTGCAATATATAGTGTTGATGTGGTAATAACAGCCGACTGTCATCGACGGTGCGGCTTTTATACCACCTATGGCTCTGCTTATTTAACCATTAAGACTTCGGATAAAAGACGGATTGGATACCTCTCAACAAAACTTCTTCAACTGGCGTTACAGTGAGCTAAAAATAAAATAGAATTCTTCTTTATTTGCAAAATTATAGTTATATAGCAGACTGCCTAAACATATTCTTCTCTCTTTCGGGCGCCTCTTTAGCACTGAAGGAACTAATTTGAAGAAGATAAGCGCAGATTAAACTCATCTCACAAATAAATTAATAATTACTGTCGTATATTTAACTCTGATAAGTAAACTCGTCCTTCATTCTTCACTAAATTGTTACCGGATCGGTACCGAAATTGGTAATGGACCATTTTATCTTCACCGTTAAATTGACGTAAGAAGTTGTTTTCGGCAAAATCATCATTATATTTTTAAACGAATTTGTTTTAAATTAATCTTCTTTACGTGGCGTGTCTATACGAAGGTTGCAATCATTAGGGCAATGTCTAGTTTTGAGACCGCTGCTCTTAATAAAGATATAGTGTTCTTCCCAAACGACTAGCACATCTTTCCATATCCATCTGCGACTAGGCCCTCCGGGAATATGAAAGGCACAATGCTAAGTTCATATAGATAACATATTATAGGTACATATATATGACGGCGCGCTGATTTTTGATTAATTTTAATGATAAAAATTACGAAATTATTATTTACGATTTTTTAATAATGTTATAGTTTTAGTTGATTATGTGATGGTATTAAAAATATGAGCGGGTAACTCCGAATAGAGTAGCGGGTGTCGCCTCGAGGAATGGCGGCCGGCATTCGTGTGGCAGCTGCCGCACGAGGTGCACACGTGCTAATCTATTGGCTCTAATCCAATTATAATAAAGTGTTAATTGTGTACCTTTTGTGTGAAATTGTAGAACAATAAAATAATAAGACTTTATACAATACGAGTGTGCTTTTATTATCGAATTCCTGCCGTTACAACGCCCACTATGGATAACGACACCCAGGACCTCAATGAGGCCCCTTCTGACGCTCCTTTATATATATATTCGCATTGAATTTCCCATTTTATGTAACACAGTGCTATTCAAAACGAAATCTCACCAACGAACTCTCGACTTCTGCATACCCGCATCTCAAACACTTCCAGCTTATGTAGCATGGCTTTTGTCAGTGGTCAAAATTCTATACCATATAATAATACAGAAAAACTATACCTTAAATCAATAAATAGTGTACTCGTATAATAATTTAACAATTTTATCTGGAAAGTTGTATAACATTAAATTAGTTTTCATTTCAACGTCAGCTTCATATAAGTTCTTCGAACACATCCTCATGCGAGAAGACTTCAAACGAGTTTGTTTCTTTACTATTTTCTCATCATAGTATGTCAATGACATATGAGTTATAGTTTTTCATATTTAATTAAAAAATTAAATGATACGGAAGAACTATTTCTTTATAATGATAAATGTTTTATATAAAGTCATTTTTGTAGGGGGCATCAGGTATCCTATGATTTTTTCTGTATCCCTGGCAATGTGTTTGCAAAATTAACATCATCAATGATGATCAGTTAAGTAGACGTGAAAGTGAACACCAACTTTAGCATATATAATATTGAACGCTGTTGCTTGGTCCTATATATCTAAGAAGTTATATATGGCTTCGAACGCTTGGGTTATGTGACGTGGTTTACAGATATTTTATTCATATCTTTTACGTAATATATCTTACATAGCTTCGGATACATTGTCACCTATTCATCACATTCACCCAATCCCGTTCATCCATTTTGATGTTCTTTCCATAAATCCAAATCCATTTTATGGATACTTGAATAATATGAAGAATTAAAAAAAGAATTCTTATAAGCATAGATTTTTATTACGGCGACTAGCTCTAAAGAGTAATTGAAGAGTAATTCTAAAATTTATAAATATCACTAACCTACTCATTCAATGCTATAAAAGCGAATACAAATTTCTATAAAGATGTTTTTGTTTAAATAGTCAAGCGATAATACCAAGAAATTTGGAATACGTTCAATTTAATATTATAAACATATTTTATATGAATTATTAAATAAGATATTTTTATAGTAATCTAACTTACTAACGACGTAACAATCGGCGGACATTTAAAATGTTAAATGTAATTTGAATTATAAATATCATAGTAAATAATAAAACATTTGTTTTACTTATTTTGTAAAGCTACGATGGTAGAATTCATAGAAAATCAAATATATTTAGAATAGTTAAGAGTTGCTCGTAGCGCAAGTCGCTGTTCAATGAAAGAAATGAATCCGTACACTAGAAACGACAATACAAATATAAAAAAAAAATCAATAGGTTACAGAAAACGTTCTTATATCAATTCTTTTAATAAAAGTTTTCTAGTTCATCCCAGTTGCATTTCTGTCATCGTAAAAGTGATTTTTTTCTTTGAGTTTTTCACTGCCGTCAAAGTAATTTTGTGTGAAATTTTCCTTTAAACTTCAAACAATAAATACTGGGTCGGAAGTAGAGCCATATAATTCTGCCTGCAATGGCTTATAATTGGTCTGCGGTATTCATATTTACTTAACAAAACTTAACAAGTTTTGCCCTCAAGTTTGTTTGCGTAGAGAGGAAGATAGTTCCCGTCTATCGTTATAATATTCGTTTCCTAAGATACTAATTATACGTACAACCTCATCAAAATGCGAAATTTGAATGATATGAGAAAGAAACAAAAATACAGGCGAATTAAATTTATTTCATTACACCTCTGCCAACACTGATAGGTTTTATTGATTCAGATTTTGAATGCTAGAAATGCATAAAGAATTATCTTTGTAGGTAAAACGCATGTTTTACAAACTCAAAAAAACGCAACTAAAACCTAATCCTTTCGTTATAGTTAAATAAATACTATATTCCGCGAAAGTTAATTATCCAAGGAATTACTTATTTCATTAAGCTAAACAATCGATACGGCTTGCCTTGTTTAATTTAGTTACTTCGACTGTATAATGTCCTATGGCATTCTGTAATGCAGCCGACATCAATATTAAATAAAACAAATGACTATGACTTTGAAGACCAACATAAAAATATTCGAAATTTGACCTAAATCTAAGTTGGGCTTATATTTAAATAGTTATTTTAAAACAGATTTAATACATGAAATAAATATCATTTTCATATAGTATATAACTAAAATAACAGACTATTATACATATATACGATATGGTAGTCTTTCCAAAGTTGATATTACATTAATTCAGTATTAAAAGGTAGACCTGAATGACCTTTTAAAACGTATAGTTAATATTATATATGCGAAAGTAACTCTGCTACCTTTTCTCGCTTTAATCACTGAACCGATTCAGGTGTTGGTATGGTGATAGTTTGAGTCCCGGGGAAGGACTTGGTAGAGTGGGGCACGGTTTGAGTATAGCCGCAGGTTCAGCTTGTCTTTTATATTTAGTAAATTAAAAATCAATTTTATATAGTTTAACGAATATTCAAAATGAAATCAGTAACTCGTAAATATATTCAGTAACACAACCTACATGTGAATTTTCTCTATCAAAGCCGGCGCTACGAGTCGGATATTTATTTAGTCGCAGTAGTCGAATGATCAAAGTTAGTTGACTGGGCAAATACCGCGGCTGTACGTGCACGTACGCCCCAGATGTGGTAAGTTTTATTTGTCGGTAAACCAGACACACGTAATCCAGCCAAATCTTAAATACAAAGTTTTGTCATTAAGAACTTCTTAATGGATACGGAAGAATATTTCGGAATAAAAGTTCTCGTGTAATACTTATATTTGCGATTTACCTAATCATAATTTTTTTTCTTAAATTCACCACATACTTATATTTATTTATTTTCTACGTCACACGTCATGTATTGCCAATTAAGTAAGTTTGATCACGGTATTGTTAGAAACAAAATTAAAATGAAAGTATACTTTTTTTAATTAGGCTCTTACAAGTCTTAAATCGTCATCTTGTAAAATTTGATTTTCTTCAATTCTCCGGACAAGTTTGAAAAAAGCTCCTAAATTTTATGTACCTATAGGTTTTTTTGCTTTGATAACATCTAAACATCAATATGCTTTTGTTACAAAAGTACAATTTGATACAAAATCAAGAGAGTACTCATTCGTTACACAGAATCAGGTCCATGTATGACTTGTTTCGAGAATGATCTGATTCCTCTTTACTAATGACAGTTGTTTTGAGATATAGAATAACTGTCTTTTCCAAAACACTTGAAATAAAACAATATCAATTATAATTTTGAACAAACTTCAATATCCATTTATATGTGATTGAAATAAACGTGTATTTAAACCACGTATATTCAGAGAGAGGTCAATAAAGTTATGCCAAAACGATATTTTTTTATGGTGAAAGCCTTTCGAGTAAAACGAATAAGTCACCCGAACTTGCCCAGACGCCATATGCCCATATAACTCATATAACATGCAAACATATAACTGTGTATTAATTTTCCTAAAAATGAAGCAAACTCAAATTTAATGATATAAAAAATAAAACCATATTTAATTTTTTTTTTTTATTAATATACGTGAATTTAAATACTCAAAAGGAAAAAGAAAATATTACCTGCATTAGGATAAATTAGAATTCCATTCTAATAATTTTAATATTCCCGTATTCAAAGCATAGCGTACGCCTCAAAGTTTTAATCACAAACCTCTCGGCACTTAACATTTCCTCTTTGATAGTTTCTTTATGAACTGACAGATAATTTTAATGTTTTTCATGAATTCAAGAGTCTCGCTAGACCCAAGCTGCCAGCACCATAACTTTTTCTTTAAACCGAAGTCGGAAGCCTTTTAGAATGCAAATGTCTCGTGCATTTCGACTCTTTTCAAAAGTATTTCTTAAAAGCTAACTCACGAATATTGAAGATTTCTGGCTACTGAGCTATTTGAGGAAACGCTTAGAATAGAAGAAAATAACCAGCTATTTTTGAAGGGAAAGTTCTTCGAGAAAAGAATTAGGGCAAAAAAATTACGCGGCAGGAAAACTGGAACCTTTGAGGCACTTTGATTAGAGGATTAAATGATCATACCGTACACTTTAATATGTTTGGGTAAATTTTGCTCATTAATTATATGAAACCTCTGTAAAATTATTAACAATTTTTGCTCACACTTTTATGAAATATAAAAAATACCAAAAAAATCCGGCAGACAGTTATCCTGTCTGCATTTATTAAAGTACTCGTCTAAACAATGTCGTATAAAAGACATTTTTTTTACGTGTAATTTCCCTGAAACTGAACCCTGAACTGAATAAATAATTTAACAATACCTACTCAAGTTAGTCCCAACTACGATTGAAATTAATTACATACGGTAACATAGAATCCTAGCGGACTTTTTAGAGACGTTTTAGCTCTAGAATGTTCCTATAGGAGGTATTCGAAAAGCGTCGTTGGAAAGAAACAACATAACAACTTACATTGTGAAATAAGACTACACAAAACCTTTTTATTTTAACGAAATAATATATAACTCATGTCTATACAGGTCCATTATAAATATTAGTAACAGAATTTAAAAAACGAATAAGTAAGTTTGGAGGTTGTATCCTTATGATGATATAATATAGCAGAAGTTACTCGCAACTAAATATCACACGATTCAGTAAATATAATTTTGTTTTTAATAGGTTTTTAATAATATTATATAGGCTTCAACAATATCGTTATACGTCCAGTATGAAAATAAGTCTAAATATCATCCCCGTTTTAATATCATTGTTTTTGAGACAGTCTAGTTTTAAAATTACATTTTTCTAATGTCACAGTTACTGTAACAAAGAGTTTCAGCAGGCAACATTATTACACGTTTCATTTAATCTTGTTATAATATACAAAAGAGATTTCTTTGACAGAGTTTATACAAAGAATTATTTCGCACTTTTAAAAAGTCTGCTAGTAGTCATAAGTGTATTTGTGAATTTTCTTCTGAAATATTATGGAAATAAATATATGCAAATCAAAATATAAAATAGCCATTGTAATAATCATGATGGCGTGATTGTGACCTGGGAAGGTCGCAAAAATTGTTGCAGCTTCTTTCCGATGTTTCGCAACTCCAACTATCTGGATAAAAATTAACCATCCTTTGTGTCAACAGTGTAGACAATAAAACGGAACTTTACATGATTAGAAATATATTTTGATTAGTATACTAGCTAAACCTGAGGCTTTACCCGAGCGAAATTTATAAAACACAAACTTCCAACCCCATTTCGTGTTTCGAATCCATTCTTAGCACACGCTAGAATAATCTAAAACCTATCTGCCAAATTTCAACTTTGTAGATGTTATAGTTTCTCTATAATCTATATATATAGATTATTATAAATATAAATGATTATAATAATTATGTCACCGTGAACTGACTTCGACCTCAGATATCAATGTCAATTAATAACTAAGATATACATAATATGTAGGCGGACTGTCAAGTCGGCAACTTGGTGGTAAGTGGTCACCACCGCCCATAGACATTGTTGCTGTAAGAAATATTAACCATTCCTAACATCATAAATCGGAGGAGGCCTTTGCCAACTGGCAAACAGATCTACATAATAACCAAGAAACAGATATTAATTTAATTTTTTTTTAATTAGTTAAGTGTTAGTGTTAGTTTTTTTTTAAGTTCAAATTTACTGTAACCTTTTAACAGATCTGAATAAAAGGTTATTATTATTATTATTTTAACATCATAAATGCGCCACCAACCTTGAGATTTAAGATGTTATGTCCCTGGTTTCTGTAGTTACGCTGGCTCATTCATACTTCAAACCGGAACGCAACAATAGTGCCTAATAAGTATTGCTATTTGGCGGTAGAATATCTCATGAGTACCTAACCTACGCGATAGACTTGCAAACATTCTTAACATCAATTCAATATTATAGAAGTAGATACGAAACACAAGTGTGTGCTCAAACACAGAGCCAGCCTTTTCCACATTCTCGTAGTCCGATGGCTAGCTCATACGACTGGATAAAGATCAGGCGCAGAATCAAGATCTTTACGCACTTTCCGTGTACTAGTACTGCCAAGTTCTAATCTCTAGATTGGTACTCAAAATATATTCACAAAAAATAACAAGAACTTTACTAGTCACATCCCGAATTTGAGTCTATTGACTTTATCGTTCATCATTCATCATCGATCATCACCATATACCAACGAGCCAATTTCGCTTGAAACATAGCTAAGGTTAAAATAATATTATTTGTATTTCAACAAGCTCCGTTGTTATATTTAAAGTTAATACAGGCTATAATTTACGTTTAATATCACAATTGCTATAATTTACAGCGGGATGGAATCTTGCTCGGTTATTACGCTAAGCAATTAAAGCGAATCCCATTAAAATGCATACCGAACGTATGTATGTTATAGTGATTACGTTACGTATTATAAATAGCATTATTATACTAATTTAATTTATCTACCTGGTGATAACGCTGTGTGCAGACCCGACTTATTCGACCAAATATCAATAATCTGTAATTCTGAGTTCCGGTTTGAGGAGTAAATGTAAATATTATGTAGGAGACAATGTTACGGGAACGCGAGTTGTTGTTTTTTTTTAAATAATGAAAAAGTATATAAGTTATATTTTAATTAAACTAATGCATTGACCGATCAGAAGCTCCAGCTACAATTAATTGAAATTATTTTCAATACAATATGTTCATATCAAATGTTTCTCAAGATATGAGATTATTCATGTTTCTTTCCTATAATGCTGATTAAGCATTTACGTGTACTGTTCTCACGGCTAGGTGTGGGGCTGTTCTTGCGGTGCGACAATATATAAGCGAAGTTGACTATTGGTCAATTTTGTACTGACCGACTTTTCTCGTCTGCCTTCTTTCAATAAATTATAAGACTATATTAAATATATATTTTACCATATAATGTGCAATTAACTTAATTATTTAAACACACATCATGATTCATCTTTAAAATATTAAAACACTATTTCTCCTTTAGTACATCCAGTGATAACTGTAACCTATGAAATTCCGATAGAGAACCCTTACTTTTAGTCTGGTGCCGTTTCATATATTTTGAGGTCTTAAAATCAACCCTTAGGGGTAGAATATCTAGAAACGTTTAAATACATATCTACTCATTTCTCATCAGTAGCCCAAAAATAAAGATTAATTAATAACTTCAAAAATAACGCTTTCCAGACTAACCTATTTACGAAATTTAAACTCCTATTTCAACCCTTAGGGGTAGAATATCCAGAAACGCTTAAATACATATCTACGCATTTCTTTAGTTAGGTATAGTAAAGTACCTAAAATCATAATTTTGTAATAACAATTTAATAAATTATATTCATTTAATTTTATGCCAAGTAATTTTTAATATAGATTTTGGTTTTTATATAATTATGTAATTCCATAAGTTATTAAAAAGCATTGTAATTGTTTAAGAATACAGTATGACTATGTCGATTAAATTTAGATGAACTCTATTATCTATTTATATATTATCTATGAATCTCGTTATTTACCTAAGAATAATTAGTTTTACAGACTGAGTTATATATGTATTAAATATAAACTTTAAATTGTTCAAATAATTGAATTTATCAGAATTCAAATGCAGAAGCTTAGATTTCTCAACAACTAAATCCCAAATAACTAGAGAAAAGTTTGATGAAATAGTCAATATAGTAAAATTATTTAACAGATGGTTTCGCGAGCACCACGAACAGCTAGTACCGATAGAGAAAACATCACTCTGGCCTCGAGCGTCGGTACTCGGCGGCTTGCTCAGCATACAAAGGCTTCAACGAGAAGACGCGGGAAGATTTATCTGCTGGCTCAACAATACCGCTGGGGGCGAATCCGCACATTTCACTATCATTGTTACAGGTACGTCCTTTCCATACTATATTAGTTCTTTGTTCTTTTTTACTAGACGCGAGATTTTTCGTTTATTTTATGAAATACCTTATTACGTTACGCGTGCGTGAGCAATGTTTTCTTGTTATATAAGAAACAAATGGATATGCGAGCAATCATATGATATGAGATGTGTATGGATATAACATAGTACCTACAATATATATGAGTCAAAGGTAAATAAAATAGAAAGATACATGATACAGTTGAATTTTAGTTTTGTAAACGAAATAAGGTAACAAAACAAATGAAAACAAAAAATCCGGGCAAAAACTCGCTCTGTTTTAAAATGCTATTCATATTGTCACTTGTCGGTGGAGAAAGAATCGTTAAGAAGCCTCCATGCGTAGTATCTTTATAGTAATAATAAAATAACTGTTTTGAAGCACGAGATAATATTCTTATTTTAAATTTAGATCGACTAGGTTAAGTGTCATTTAATAGAAGATATACTATTACGTATTTCGACTTTCTTTCAGAACCAATTTCCGTCCGAATAAAACCAGAATTAATGAGAACTAAGTCCAGCGCTGATGTCAGTTTCGATTGCAAGGTGTCAGGTCATCCCATCGAAGTTGTGTACTGGATTCACGATGGTAAAGTTTTGAAAGACACAGAGAGAGTACGAATATCGGACGATGGTCATAGACTGCACATCAAAAACTCACAACAGAACGACCAGGGTATATACCAGTGCTTCGCGAGTAACACAAGAGACCAGGCTTATGGCGTCACGGAGTACATCATTGATGGTAAGATTTTCTAATTTAGTAGGCAGGCTTTGTAAATGTGCCACTCAATGACCACCAGTCACCCCCATAGACCGTAACAAATATTAACCATCTCTTACATCACGAATCTGCAACCATCATTGGTAACTGAAATGTTATGTCCCTTATGTCTAGTTACAATGGCTCACTCGCTCTTCAAACCGAAACACAACAATAATTTAATAATTTTGTTTATTGATTGGAGCTAATTTTAAGATTTTTAAATATTAATAATGGTATACCAATATTCATGAATATTAAGAATTGGTCTAAATGTACAAGTAAATCGTAATATTATAAGTATGTTGATTATATATTGACATACAATTATATATAATAAGCGATAAAATTACAAATAACAATATGTATATATTAAAAAAAGTTTCCTAATAAACACCGTCATTAGACGTTTTTTGATATTGGCAGAATATTTCGCGCCTTTGTAGAGCAATAACTATTAAAAAAAATGTACTCCTCAGATAAGCTTAAAAAGTAAAGTACCCATATACTCTTATTGTCAATATTCCGAGCTGCGGCAGAAAATAAAGCTTCGAAGCATTTCTTGTGGGAAACGAGCGTCCTCGAAAGATAACATTGTTACTCGGTTTCAATTTATGAATACCCTAAATTGAATACGTGAATGTTATTATCATTTTTATATTTCAAATATAGTGATACTTTCAACATTTTGTTTTATTGCAAATAAAAGTAAAGTGAAGGAAAATTATATGTTGTTGAATGTAATATAGGTGGATGAGTTGGCAGTAAGGTATATTAAAAATAGTAGAAACTCTTCGTGTATTTTATTTAAAAATACGTCACTAATACCAAATGTATCGATATATTCATAATTACATTTCGTCTGTTCTTCTGTCACATCGCAAATTTTGGACATCTTTAAATATTATTATAACAAAAATTCCATTCAATTTATTGTATTGATGTAACAGTGTTACCATATATTGTGGTGTTTATTAGTTATTATTGAAATTTGCAATGTACAACATTATGTACCATGTATGACGAGATCCCGCAGCATTAAAGATAAATAATTGTTTAATAAAAGTTTTTTTTATTTAACTATAGCCAGTCTATTAGAATAATGTACATGAGTAAAATTACCTTATATATATATTATAGTAATTACTATGGTTTGCTATAAAATCATCTTTAATACACAGCATCAGATAGCCGTGACCGAAATCTTGGAAACCGTTCGCGACGCGCGCCGCTTGCACGGAGCACGCACGCGCATGACTCCGACTGGAACTTCACTGGGAATAGGGGTAAGTAAACATGTATATACTAGTTGTTCAGTTATATCTGTGATGTTTGTGTGAAACCATACTGACGCAAAAAAAATCCTCTTCTTCCTCTTTACGTACTGATTTTTAGCCTCTTGACTTGGTGTATAAATAATATATACTTCAAAAACATATAACATGAAACGGTATTTCAGTCATAGTCTGTCTACACAAAATGTTTTTACCAATATCATTAAACGCTTTTAAGCTTACGTTAACTAACGTTTAACGCCTCCCCGCTGGTTGACGATGTAGGGGCCATTAGGGTCAAAGGTATAAAAATTCCAAAACAAAAACAACAGTATATTACATTAACTAACTGGCAAGTAATTACTGAGTTTTTTGCCAGTTCTTCTCGGTAGAATCTACACTCCGAACCGGTGGTAGCTTCACTTAATATAGTTTTGTAAAATGACGACTCGAAAGCCAACTTGAACTAAGTATATTTTCTTAAGTCTTGTCCTGTCCTGTCGAGGCTATTGACCGTTGAGGGATTCCTACATCTAGAATCAATCCTAAGTGTAAATTCAGGTAATTTTACCATAAAATTTATTGATATTGAACCTAAGCCTACATGTAAAATCAACTCCGCCGGAAATTGGTTGTAATGACATTTTATTGACCAAAACGAAATAAAAGGAAAACTTTTAATGTCATCAATAAAAAAAAATCCACGACTTTAAATTAATAATCGTAGCTAATGCAAAAGCACAATCCTGTTGAAGTTTTGATATAGTATAGTCCAAAGATTGGAGCAACAACATTCGGACGGGAGATTTTTTAATTTGAACCAACTTACCCGACTAGGCTGAGTGACTTTTCGTGTAACCTACAATTAGCTTTTGGTTCCCATTTTTAAAATATATTTGCATAGATTAATTATTAAAAGCCTTAATAGCCCAGTGGTTAAACGTGAATCTTAATCGACGACTGCAGCTTCAAACCCGGACGTCAACCAGTGAAGAAAAACATCATAAGAAAACCTACACGTGTCAGACAAAAAACAAGTAGTGTGGTAAGATCTAAGCCTTCTCCTCAACGGGAGAGAAAGCCCAGTGGGACATATTAAGACTGTTACACTATAGATTATAAATGTAACATTCTCTTTTATACTCAGTAACTCCACTACAAAGGCAATGAACTTAGTACAAAGTTTGACAGTACGTCGCAATGCGTCCGTGCTACATACCCTGCGGCTCTCTCCGTCGCGTTTTGATTCGTTCAAAGCAAACTCTTTAACTTGATAAAGCAAAGCTTTCAACCTTTTTTAAAATCGATATTCCGAAGGAAGCTTTTATGTGTATAAAAGATTAGAATTGTACACAAAAAATATTTTATAATATTTCTAAGATAAATTAGTAAGTATAAAATATATCTATAATAATAAAATACGTTTTTGTCTCGAAACATGATTTTTAAATGTTATTCAATTACTTGAATTATCATTCGACAATAAAATAATTAAACTTGCTTTCGCTAAGTAGTCAAAAATTTATTATAAAATAAAATATATTAATCAAAAGTTTTTATTGATAACATTACTTGGTAGTTAAGTTTTTTTTAAACCCTTTTGGGTAGCGACAACTAAGTCATTATTCATTCTACTGCCAAATAACAATACTTAGTATGGCTGTGTTCAGGTTTGGAGTGAATAAGATAATGTAGGTACAAGCATGTGGAAAACAAGATCGTAGTTCCCAAGCTTGGTGGCGCATTGGCGATATGAGAAATCCTTACTTCCTTACTAATATTATAAAGGCGAAAGTTTGTATGTATGGATGTTTGTTACACTATCACGCAAAACGTACTGAATTGATTTTAATGAAACTTTACAATAATATAGCTTATACATGAGAATAACACATAGGCTATAATTTACAAAAATATTGCGTTTTTTTATGTAATAGGTAGGTGGACCGGCAAATAGGCCATTTGAAGTTAAGTGGTCATCACCGCCCAAAGACATTAGTGCTATTAGCAATTAACCATCCCTTACTTCGCCACCGACTTTGGGAACTACGATGCTATGTCCTTTTGACTGCAGTTACCCCGCCTCACCACCCTTCAAACCGGAACACAATGTTGCTGCTGCTTGGTGGCAGAATATCTGATGAGTGGTTGGTACCTAGACGGGCTTGCACAAAACCCTACCACTAAGAGTGAATAATACCTCATAATCAACCCCTCAAACGCAAACGAAGGTGCGGGCAAAAACTACTTTTTAAATATTAATAATAACAACTAGTTAAGAAATATCTTAAAATATCAATGTCTATGCTCAGTGATGACTATTTATGATCAAACCTTCTTCATATTTGCCGTTTAAAAAAAAAGCTCGTCAATAGCTACCAAACAAAATAATGACCTTTATTTTATTTGACATGTTTTCGCTACAACCCACAATATCATATAGATAAATGTTCCCTCATGTTCAAGAAAAGCCTGGAACATATTTCAGCACAATAGTCCGTACCTATAAAACCGTTTATCTTGATTATCAACGCACAGCCAAAACTAACGACACTGTAAAAGTGAAATTTTGAACATAGTTTTATAACAGATTTTTTGCGTAATTATATACTAAGATATGTAGGTAAACTTCACGCAAAGTTTGTGTGAAGTTTACCCGTACGAAATTGGGACGGGCACCTAGTATTGCATACAAAGATTATCGTCACAGATTAACATCGTTTAAAATAATTGCTTATAAAATAAATAATTTATGTGTTCGATTTGAGTTGTCATGTCTCATGATCAATAATAATAAAACGAAATAAATAAGAATTTAATCATTAATTTGAAACATTTAATGTTAATATTGAAATGAAATTAATTGAAGAAACTAATCGATTGTTATTTTTTTTAATGCCAGGTGTCATAAGAAAAAAAAATACACACGTACATCGCAACATAACGTGCAAAAGTCAAAATGATCTGTTCCAAAAATATAATTACCTTAGAAGTTTTATTTGGTTCGGTATATACGTAAATAATATTACATTTAGATAAATTACATACAAACTAAACTACTCAAAATAATGAAAGCTAGATTTATAGAAAAGTTTGACAATGTAAAGTAAATGTGTACAACCCTGTGGCACATGTCTCTTGCGAGTTCCGCTTTATTTTATTTAAGAGAGGAACTAAATAATGCAAAGGGGACTTTGTAAATGACGTAATAAAATTCTAAATTATATTAAACGAGGTATTTATTGTGGTTTTATGAATGAAATCCGGAAAGTTATGCTGTATTTTTGTACGTGTATCCGAACGTCGTGTATACGTATTCCGATGATAGTGAAATACCATTCTATACCGTTAAAACGTTATCTATGACAATTAGTATATACACACAGATAGGACAGACAGACAATGTCTATTGAGTTTATCTAATTCTATATAAATAAGTTCCAAATAGAATACTTAGTTAATAATAATACTTAATTATAGACAGACATATTTTGTAACCTCATATACATAATATATTATAGGCTTGTTTTTGTAACAAGCTTTTTGTACTAATAAATGAATATAAGTACTATTATTATAAATTATATTTCAATGAGACAAGCTGATATTACTTATACTTATTTCTCCAAACCCGTTTACAAGGAAAATAAAAGCTAATAATATTATTAGAGACGACCCCACTTCTTCTTCCTCGAAATTTGTTGTTCATAAGAATAATGACATAATCCATAAGCCACGAGTTCCGTGCTACCAAGAACAGTATATCATAATGACTATCGAACTAGGTAATGTTCAACTTTTTTTATCCGCTCTCGTTTCCTTCGTCATAAAATATTTAAAAGTCCATTTTTAAGCGTGGATCCGCTGCGAGCTATTACAGTCAGCTCTTCAGCTCAAACAAAGAGCTTCAGTTACGGGGCACTGCTGTGAGCGTATCCACCAACGCTCTACATTCTAAATCGTGTCATCCCAATTAAGATCTTATCCCTTATGTATAAGGCACATATTACCATATAATAAAATAAAATTTACGTCACTTTGTCTCATTAGTAATTCGCCCCGCTATTTGGTGTCGCTGCTCTTAAGGGCTCAAGAGTCGTCGCAATGCACACACGCTTGCTATCGGAACATGTAAACTATATTATCAATAAAAAGGTCGAATTAAAATTATATATTACTTCGAATATTATTTTAAATCTGTATATTTTTTTATATAAATTAAATAGATATATTATATATAAATCTTTATAAGAAGTATTTACCAAAAATATACTTTATTTACAAATATATTTGCGGTTAAAAACGGGCAAAATACGATTTATAATGTGTGCCGTCTCGACTGTGTGAGACGGGTCGACTCTATAAATTATGCAATTGGTGAACCTTGTGTTAACATGGCTCATTTGCGACCACCGCATGGACGGGAATATAATATACATAATATTATACTTAATTTACGAGTATTTCGTGAGAGTAAAGTAACCGTGTCTCGTATTCTGTTTATTATATAAATAAATAATTGTGTTTTTTTTTTTTATTTACAAATGTAAATTCACTGCGTTGGTAAGCACTTCTAATATTTTAAATAGCTCTCAGATATAACTTTCGTGATATAATACTATTATCATACATATTAACAAATCAATTACTTAAATTAAAATAATATACGTATACTCAATTTTGCTTCTATAGTAATTGTACTATTCTTATTTCAATTTAATTAAATAGCTCTTGAGAGCACTTGAAAAGGTCTCTTAATTTTTTTCTAAAGAACCTCTCAACTAACATTTAGTCCTCGTAGCCAATCCAGTTTATTGTATATTTTAAGTATTTAGGGCTTTCTCCATAATAATGAATCGCTCTCAGTTGTATTGCCTTACCTTTTGTTACATTTCTAGTTGCTATAACAAATTGGCAAAGATTATTTCTTCAAAATAAATTTACTATAATTGAAAGAAAGTCAGGGGATTGTACCATTAATAGTATTTTAAGAGACAATGCATTGGAACCATACATACGTGTAAAATGGTAATAAACTGAATTATATACCATTAACTAATTTATATTCATAAATAAATAATAAATACGTATAAATAAATATTGGACAACATCACATACATTACTCTGATCCGAATGTAAGTAGCAAAAGCACTTGTGTTATGGAAAATCAGAAGTAACGACGGTATCACAAACACCCAGACCCAAGACAACCTAGAAAACTAATGAACTTTTTCTACATCGACTCGGCTGGGAATCGAACTCGGGACCTCGGAGTGGCGTACCCATGAAAACCGGTGTACACACTACTCGACCACGGAGGTCGTCAGAATTTAAAGAAAGCCAGATTGTACCATTAATAATATTTTAAGGAACAATCCACTGGAACAATACATACACAAAATGTTAATAAACTGAATTATATACCATTCGTCAATTGATATTCATACATTTATTAAAATTAACGAACATTACCCTTTTTTTATTTGGTATATAATTACAACTTATTATTTAAATCACCAGTAAAATATTGTATTTTCAATTTAACAAATTGGTTTTTAAAACAACTTAATCCATTCAAAGTAATTGAAAACGCTTTCATCTTCCCGAATACCGCATAAGGACACGAACGGAAGGATTCATTCATCAAAAGGATTAGATGGAAAATACAAAATTTGACAGGAGTGACAGGCCGGGCTTGTAAGATATATCTTCTTAGGAAGCAAAAAGGAATGTTTTTGGTGTCAAAATAAATATATTATATCATTTATTGACACAGTTGCCGATAATCTATCTCTAGACATTTTCATACCAAAACTCTAAATACTAATATAAAGTATTTTTTTGTCTTTTCAATATCAAAATCAAAATATACTTAATTCAAGTAGGCTCTTACAAGCACTTTTGAATCGTTTAACAAACTATATTAAGTAAAGCTACCACCGGTTCAGAATGCAGATTCTACCTAGAATAACCGGCAAGAAACTCAGTAGTTACTAAACCAATCTTTATGTTAATTTTAATAGTATTACATGTTTTTTTAACATAACCTAGCTAGTTCTATCTACTTACGCTGTCCGTGTAAGTATTATGTAATATTATAGTCTTATTTTATTTTGGCATAATCATACATGCATTTATTAACTTTAATTAGTTATGTGACCTAAATAAAAAATAAAAAAAAACAATAAATATATTTGTATTCTATAATATTAGGAACGCCTAAACTATTTATTGACTTGGTGGGCGTTGTGTCCGACCGTCTGGTTAAGTATCAATAGTGGATCTGATAAGTGCAACAAAATATTCCGTCAAACAGCAATACTTAGTATTATTGTTTTCCTGTTTGAAGGGCTTGTGAACCAGAACTACGGGAATAAAGGACATAACATGCTAACTCATAATATTGGTGGTGAATTTTGCCCGTTGTGATGTGAAGGTGCTCCGCAAAGGCTAGTGAAGGCCCCGTCCCTAAAAATACAATATTTTTCCTTCGTATGTTTTCCCTTAATATAGATTTATATAGATGCTTTTGTTACCCGTGCAAAACCGGGACAGTTTTAAGTAAAAATATAATCACGACATTATTTTTATTTACAATACAAAGCTTGTATATACAATGAATCGGTTTCGTAGTATTTCATGAAATGTCTTTGTTATAATCTATGTAGAAGGCTCTGAAAGACTTCAAAGAATTAAATACCCCATTAAAAATTATAATAGACAAACATTTATGGTAAAGATCCTTTTCCAAGGATTTTTCTCTTTGTGTATTGGAATACGCTTTACGCCTTATTACTTAATATTCAAATGTTTTTTTTTCACTTTCAGCAATAATGTTACCAAAATATTGTTTTAAAAAGAGTAATTGAAGATCATTATTTATATTAATTATTTTGAATATTAAAATAGTCTACTTTAATATTGGTTATCGAGTGTTAAATTTTTATTACGAATTATACCTTTTTAAGCACCTAGTTAGTTTGCTTTAAAACATCGAAAAAATATAAATTTAATCTCTTTTTATCTCTCACAAGAACATATATTCACACTTGTGACGTCAATAGTCTTAATTTAAAAGGAACCTAATTGCGTAGCGCAACTTCTTATATAAAAATATTATATTATAATACTTTATTTGAAACGCGCTATTCGGTATAAGTTTTATGTATATTAGTTTAGTAGTTTTCTCAGTCAGGTATTACGAAGACAACTTACTTCATTTGTACGATAGATTTGACCTAACTGGTTCAAGTAATTACTTTAATACATGACATAATGTTATTGATTGCTTAACAATTCTTTAAAAAATTAAAAACACTTTTTTATTTGCTATGTATACAGATGTTTATTTCGTAATAATATTTTATATGATTAAAATAAAACAATTAATACCACCAAATATTTTGTATTCATACACTCTGAACGATTGGCTATTTATACTTTATAACATTTTAATTTTACATTCATTCATATTACGAAAGACGAACACTCACATTTACAGAAACAAAGTCATCCTTATAAAAAACCAACAATCTTTTATCTCGAAACGTAAAGAAAATCAACGTGTTCATTTTTAAGCAAAATATATGTTGTACGATGCCGTTGTCACTCTATAAGGATTCGTGCCAGAACGTTAAGGGGTCGGATTTGCGACCGCCCGCTTATTTCCATAATACCTCAACTACTTATACCGCTTAGTCGATGCGCAAATTAAACTGGATACTCACTAGGCATACATTTCGTGCTCCCAACTCATGCTCTAGAAATTAAGAGCCGTATTACTCTTATCACTTCACACGAGCTATTTTTCCAGCGTTGAAATAATAATACTTGGAGTTATTATGTTATATTTCAACTTGATTTTTTCATATTAAACACTTTGAATGTTGATGTTCTCTCTTAATATTGTTTTTGGTTATTTTATTTATGGCTACGATATAAAAATGATTTAATTTATGATTATTTTCTTTTTAAACGTGTCTTTATATTGTTTCTAATATTTCATCATCAAAATTTAAGATAATTTTATAATGTGTAACAGTGACCATAAACAGTAGTCAAGTATTCAAATAAAATCAAATCAAAATATTCTTTATTCAATTAGGCTCATAATAGCACTTTTGAATAGTGTTGTAATACAGTGTTGAAATAAATGTAACGACACCATCATTTTGGAAAATTGATTTTACGGAGAAGGACCGGCAAGAAATACAGTGGTTACTCTTTTCTACCATTTTAATTACAGCGTATGTCAGTAAAGAACATTAAATTTTTTATATATCCTGCCTAGAGATCAATAAATACTGAGTTCACGATTTTTTATCTCTAATATAATCTCATACTGATTAATATGCTTTATCGATATGTTTCTTTTTTTACATTAGCTTTTAATTTTTAATAGGCGAAGTTCAAAATAATTATTCATTCAAGAGTGATATATTGATAAAACCTACACTATACGTAACCGCAAAACCTTATAGAACTATTCACTCACTAAAGGTGCGCCTCTATAAGTTAAATTAACCATCGACATTCATTAGTCTTATATTAAATATAATAATACACACGTGCTTACAAGATTTGTTAATGTGCGTGATATGATTAATTTAAAAATTAATAAAGCAAAAAAATATTATTAATATTATTAATTAACTATCTATTATATTTGTTAAGTGAGCCTTTGCCAAGTGTTTCATTTATTCATTCATTCATTTTTTATTTTTTCATTAATTACATGAACTCTGTCCGTCGTCATTGAACTATTTATCTTTTAGTAGTAAAAAGTAGTTCTGTACAGTCATCTATGATAAATAAGCTCTTAATATTTACAATTGACAATGCGAGAAAAATATAATAAATAAGAATGTTCTGATTTACTTTAACTATCCTTTAAATTATTGCTAATTTATAGCTTTTGTCCTCAGAATCAAAACCGGAGCTGGTGTACTGGTTCTCAGAACAAACACTGCAGCCAGGACCGAGCGTGTCTCTCAAGTGTGTCGCAATGGGCCATCCACCACCACAATTCACTTGGTTATTAGATGGATTTCCTATACCTACTAACTCAAGGTAAGTAAATAAATATTTAAGAAAAATAATAAAAATACAACAATTTTGACTTATGAATTATTATTTTATACAGATTTGTAGTGGGGCAGCATGTGACTCTTCAAGACGATGTTGTCAGCCATCTTAACGTCAGCAGAATGACAGAACAAGATGGCGGCGAATATGCATGTGTTGCCAGTAACTCCGCTGGTAAAGCGGTGCACGCAGCCAGGGTTAACGTTTACGGTCTGCCATACATACGAGAGATGCCTAAAGTAACGGCTGTTGCAGGCAGTGACTTAAACATAAAATGCCCAGTTGCCGGTTATCCAATTGAGTCGGTTTCTTGGGAAAGAGGTTTGTATAATCATTCGACTAGTATAATGAACATATATTTTATATAAATAGTATTTTTACATAATCCTATTTTTTTTATCTTAAAAACTATTTGAAAATATTAGGTATGTGACATTATTTCTTAACATCAATTATTTAGCATTATTCGCAATAATGTATCTAATTTTTCGTCAAACCCTCTGCGGTAGAAGAGCACGAAAAAAAATATTAATGTAAATAAGAACTAAATAATATAATTTAATTACGAATTCGACACAATTTTAAACATATTAATCATAAAACACTTTTGAAATTGATTTAATGATAAATTTGATCTATTTGAAATTAAAATAATTATAAAATTAATCACAGAAAGTTGTCGTCATGTAAGTAAATAAACAACAAATTAATAACATATATTTTCAAGTAGTAATTACTAAAATATACATTTTAATAGAAATTTATATTGTAAAGAGTTTTCTGCTGGAAAAAAGAGGTCTCAAACAAATAGAAAAGCGTAGTATGGAGGGATTTTCATAAGAAAACTCTTCAGAACAAGGAGCTTGAATATGAAAAGCTTCAGAATGTGAAACGTTTTTTTAAAAAACTTTCTCATTGGGGGACTGTTTAAATCAAATATAGTCATTAAAAATATGCTAATTGTCTTACTTTCTTTTATTCAATTTAAATTGAACGTTAATTAAGTTCCAGGAAAATAATTTATTTTAAAGACAAATAACGGAAATTTAATTTTGAATTCAATGATAAAATCTTAGAACTAAATAAATATTAAGTACTAGCTAATATTAAGTACTAGCGTTGCAAAGTTTTTTTTTTCTTTCGTTAGCAATTATTAAATACAACTAACGTGTCATTTACATTGATATTCTTAGAAACGACAACAATGATCCGAGCATAGATTTACAAAGTTCTAACTCAATCGGATCAAAGATAACGAACGCATAGATTATAAAATATTTAATAGAACTTTTGTCAATGTCTACTACATTGTTGTTAGTACTACGAATAAAAAAATATTTATGATAATTTAAAATAATTAAAAAACTAAATAATAAACTTAATAACTATTTTTAATTATTATTTGTTTATAGTTAAGGACTTAATAATTCTAAAACTAAAAAATAAAACATTATATTTTATATATAAGAAGATAAATCATACAAATAGTGACGTCACAAATAACTATTTGTCTTTTGGACAGCTAAGATACAAATCAAATGCCTAAAGGGACTAAATGTAGACCTCTGTCGCTTTTATTAAGATATATTTCAATCAATGGGACAGCGGCCTATCTTGTATCATGTATGGTATAAAGTGCGATTCCATCTCATATAATATATCACAACCACTAAATAATACCAAATATATTTGCGATATAATTTCACGTAGATTATATTCCTACTTCCTACTTATATAAAATATTGAAGATGAAGTACTTTATTATTTGCTTTTGGAAAAAAATTGAGCTTGTAGTTTATCTGTTGTTACAATAATATATGAATATATAATATGTCTGATTATTGAGCATAGTATTAAAGTCTACGCTTTCGGATGTTCGGGCGCACATGGATATCATGACAAATGAGCAGAGTTTTGAAAAAAATACGGTATTTGAGTAGTCGCAATGATTTTGAACAGATTGTACACGTGATTGTAATCAAAGTTTTGGGGTTCAAGCTCCGAAAAAGTTAACTAACTTGATTTGTGTAATTTATTATTTAAGAATGTCAAATCATTTATTTACGTTTATCAGTAATTTATTATATCAAATAATTTACTCCATACATATTCGGTAATAATTATTTAAATGTAGTTGTATGTAGAGGTAGGAATGACTTTTAATATAAACTCCGCGTTGAAATTCTAAATATCATACAAATTAAAGAAAGATAGTAAGAAGGGACACTCGATTGTAAATGGGCACCTCTGTTCATTGAAATTGTTATTGTAAGACATTAGTCATGCCTTACATAGCCATTCCGCTGCCAACCGTAACCTTAATTGTTATTTCCCTTGTACATGTAATTGACTCATTCCCAGTAATTATTCTATAGAAAACATATAAAAGTAAATCCACTTCATATAACATAAATTCAACAAATGTTAGATCAGTAAGGAAAATCAAGTTTGTTGGCGATTTTACTAAGAATTTGAGAGGACACTTTGCCGAAAGAGTATCGAATTAAACTCAAGGGAGACACCGGGTAACTTTCTCTTAGCAACAGGTCGTTAAGGAAACTAGGGCGAGTAAGCGAATGCGAAAATATACAAAGAGCTGTTTGAAAGCCTCTATGACGTCAGCATTCTGAAACTGTTGACACTTTCTAGAAAAATATATGACAATCTTATTGTGACCTAACAATGCCCTACATTGACGCTAATATTTTAAAGCTAAACGTAAAAAAATATCAATCTAGACTGACTGGAAGTACTAGAACTTACTCAATTGTAAATAAACATTAAATGATTTGAGAGAACATGACACTAACATATGTAGATAGTTAAACATTCAATAATTAAAGTTCATATATATGTTTAAAAGATTTAAATTGCGATAAATAATAATTCTTCAATTACACGTTCCATAAAATAAACAACATTTACAAGGTTACAATAACCCACTAATCTTCCTCAAAACACCATCATAACCCAGTTAAGCTACAAACGTCGAATTTACCCGCTCTTTTCTTACAACACTTTACCTCTACATCAAAAGAATATAAAGAAAATATCAGAGCGTAAAATCCTGAGCTCGTTTAACAGAATTACCGAGGAAGATCAAATTAAGACTCGTCGGTCACTCCCTCGTAATTTTCCTTTTCCTCAGCGACCCTTGTCAACAACGATTCTATCTTTTCATAGAGAACTCTCATTAAGCTGAGGTCTTTAAATGACTTTATTATTCCCTTATTATGACGATACTAGAAAAGTTCTTACAACTAGTTACGGTTATTAAAATACAGATTGCGATAAAATTTACTTCGTATTACGAGACGTGTAATAATATGATACAATGCTAAAAACACCGAAAAAGACAATTGTTCTCTCAAACATACATAAGAATGCCAATTCTCTAGTTCCGGAATATTTTTTAGCGGGCATAAAAAACGACCTGAAAAAGTTTTTAAGCTGAATATTTATTTTGAACGACCTTTTCCGTTTAATATAAAAAGTTAAATACAACTTATTATTTACGGAGCTGGCCAGACAGCGCGTCATATTTCGGAACAACTTTTAAAACTCAAACAGTAGCAAATTTTTTTTATAAATTCAACTCCAAATTTTTCACTTTGAGTAAAGTATTACAAAATGCAATTAAAACAAAAACTTTTCTTATTCTAAGTTTTTTTTTATCGTAATTGAAATAGTATTCATTTTTCAATATTACGAAAACAAATTATTCCAGTTTACTGTAATTGTTTAAAATGTTGCCATATATGGCATACCTGTAGATTTTTCAGAGTTTTATAAATTTTAGATGGACAAAATCTTCCCTTAAACCGCCGGCAGAAAGTATTTCCCAACGGAACCCTTATAGTAGAACAGACACAAAGGGGAGAAGATGCAGGAACATACACTTGCCAAGCAGCCAACAGGCAACGCCACGTAGCACGGAGGGATGTGGAAGTACAAATACTAGGTATTCTATATATGTATATCTATATATTAGAAAGCTAGTATTGAAAATTGTTGGAGGCTTTTATTATTGCTTATTATAATGGGAAGAATTAATCTGATGTACATTGCACAAAATTACATATTACTCTTCCGTTAAATATTTACAATAATTTATGTAATTTCATTTAAAGGCAAATATTATAGCTTGTATTATTGCTGACTATGTCGACAAGCATAATTTATTATTGGTCTTCATTTATTTATAATAAAGCACATCAATAAAATTTTCTTAAGTAATTAATATCTGTGCAAACTATAAATTATACTTCTGTATGAATATGTCATTTATATAAAAAAAAACGTTTAAAAAAAAGTATATTAATCAGGAAAATGGTGATCACCTCCAAAGCTCTTCTTAATTACTAATTTAGCTTATGCATCAAGCAAATGCTCATACAAATATCAAAACAAGACTTTTTAGTACATTTAAATAAAAAAATATCAAAAAATTTAAGCTCATCGAAATTCTCTACGCTTTTACATAACCAAAAATATATACCATCATATATTAAAATGTCGTACCAAACCTGAGGCAAATGGAGTTCATTGATATTGTACCATCAGTCTCGTATCATTAGTAAGCTGCAGCAAAATTATATAGTAATTATTGTCTATTGTCATAATTATCTATTAACATACTTCTCATCCCATTATTTTTATAAATTATATGAAAACAATCAATCAATTAGCAGACTCGTTACCATCAAAGGAAGAAGAGAGATTAGTGGAAAATGTAGATATGGTAATTATCATTAATTATTCCTAAAGGACGTCGCTCGCAGAGACAGACTTTGTTTTCACTGTCTGGTTAATGAGAAAACAATTATTATCCAAACGCAAAAAATTGGGCAAACTAAAATATCGCCAATAATAAAATAAAATTATAAATAAACGAAAATAATTTCAGTAATTCCTTAGCATATTTTTTCCAAACTTTAACTTTAATGTTCCAAATTTTAAATGAAATAATTCTATAGTCTATTGATGAATGATATCTATGAGAACATTCTATAATTTTACTACAATAGTTACATATTTTCTAGGCTTTATTTTTGTAGGAACGTTGCCAAATAAAACTTTATCATGAACATACATATATCAAAAATCTAATAGAAATGTTTTATGTCTCAACTCGATTCTAACATTCATGCTGAATTTTGACATAAATTGTCTCTTTTCCTCAAACAAGATTTAAAGCTCCATAAAATCACGAATTCAAGGGGCCGAAATTACTCATCCGTAATTCATTAAAGTTATCACGTTTACCATTCTGCTGGTATCTACGGAGCTTCAAACTTTATCGGTCAAAAGGGCAATAAAAAAACGTCAAAGAGACAGTAAGACATAACGATGTTTAAGATTCCTAAACTGTAGCCAAAATTTCACACTAATTAATCGTAAAAAACAACAGAGCCTGAATGTTGTTACGTGACCAGAAAATTTTCAACGGATTAAATAGAATTAAGAATCGAACTGTTGAGTTTTGTAATTATCGTTTGTTTACCAGTGCGACCAAAGATATTGCCGATTCAGCCGCTGACGAATTTATTGAGGGAGGGAATGAGAGCGGCTATTTCCTGTCAGATATTGGAAGGCGATTTGCCAATTGCATTCCGTTGGGAGAAAAATGGCCAGCCTGTGACGTCATCGCCGTACGCTCCTAGCGGTATAATAACGAGGAGAATGGACGAATACAGCGCATCACTTGTGATTGAACACATAACGTCACTCCACAGCGGAAATTATACGTGCATAGCTTCGAACGTTGCAGGATCGGAACGTTTCACAGTACCACTGACAGTAAATGGTGAGATCGCATTGTAGGTTTGGTATATCTTTATAAAGAAAATCCGAGTCACACATAAAATATTTTATGATATAGTTCCGCCCCGCTGGCGACTGGAACCGACTGATGTAGCAGTAGCTGCGGGTCAGGATGTCACTCTGCAATGCCAAGCTGATGGTTATCCGAAACCGAATATCACTTGGAAAAAAGCTGTTGGTAAGTTGCGAGTTACGTCGAAAATTAATTAATTTTTTTAAAGTAAACAATTATGTGATAAGTAAACAAGTTGACAGAATATTTGGATTATGATGACCTATGTTTGAAACGCTGAGTTTCATGTTTTTTTTTTTTAATTTAGGTATGAATAATTTCACGCTAAGGTAATACAAAATGTTGGAATAATCTCTAAGTCAAAGAGAAAAGGAGAACTGTAGCAGTAACTATGGGATATTCACAAGCTTAAATCCAATATTTGATATAATTCGTTTTTTAAAATAACCTTCGAAAATTCTGCTACAGGTAATACTCCGGGCGAATACAAGGATTTCATGTTCGAAGGCAGTTCTCGTGTTCTTGAGAATGGTTCGCTCGTGTTTGAGCGAGTCGCTAAGGATAGCGAAGGCCACTACTTATGTGAAGCAAGAAACGACATCGGTGCAGGATTGAGCAAGCTTATCTTTTTCAAAGTTAACGGTGAGTTATAACTTATTCTCGCAGCGCAACAGTCCTGATAATAAAATCAAAACTCTTGTATTATTTATTGATAACTCATACACTTTTAATTTTTTTTATATATATTTCCAAGTAGGTACTATGAGAGCCTACATAGTTTCATACTTTCATCCACACGCATAAAGCGGTTCTTCAATTCTATGTGGTCTGACAGTTGCATCGTAACAAGGGGCTGGCAATGCTGGAGCTTCCGGGGGCGCAACCTAGGATAGCGCACTCCAAAGACCTACGCCTATTTAACTGACTGCCGGGGCAGACACACACATTTAAAGCCCTCCACTTAATCAGACTGACCGACCCAAACAATGAAAAACATCATCTTTCACAAATTCATAATTATGTGCTGAACCCTAGATAATAAAATTGTCACAATCATTTAAAATGTGGGCCGGAAAATTGATATCTTACCAGATAAACTTGATTCGAGCAACGATCCTGTTTGATTGGCTAAAAATGTTTATTCAAATTTATTAATTTAATAAGTGATTTAACTTCAACGTTCATAAATTACAACGGTAAGATCTGATGGAATTATACTGATAATAATTATTACCCAATTTGCGGCATATTGTGTTTAATTCTACGCTACTGATAAAATACCCACAAAAGAATTTAATAATATAAAATTTACGTCAATTTAACGAAAGATTAATATTGCTCAAGTAATCGTAATGGTAAAATTCGTTAATGTTACTGAAAATTTAATAGAAAAAAATGTACTAATCGCTGGATCTATATTCCAGCAAGGAATGCGGAATCTTTTTTAGATAAATACCAAACGTCTGGAATGTTCTGATAGACGGATTCTTTTACTTTGGTCACGCGCTGGTAGAATGAAAATTCTTTCTTCCTTATTGCTGATCTGAAAATAATAAAATGTTATGAAAAATTATTGAAGAATTAGAAGGTATTTTTATAACGATTCCTTAGCACTAATATATTTATTAAATAAGTGCGGGAAAAAACAAATTATGCATATGAATGTAATTTCACATACAAATAGCAAAAATTATACATATATTTAAGCAACCGTTATAAAAATATAAATAGTTGTTTTTAATAACACGCCACCTTGCCCTATTGCCATATCGATAAATATTTGATTTTATTTCTTATTCGATAGTGCTTGTACAGCAATCCAAGTAATAATAGAACAATAGGTGTATTTCTCTCGGAATTTTAAATAAAAGAGATATTAAAAATACGGATATATAAAAATCATTTTTATATTAAAATTATTGAGTAATATATTTTCAATTTCTAAAACACTCACCTGTAAATAATATTTTAAGGAAAAGTTCTAATATTATTTTAGAATTGAATTATAAAACTGACTCAGACAATGGTATAAAGTGCCAAGTTTTTGCGACGTATTGTCTCCACAGTTTTCTTTATTAAGTATTGTTTGAGAATAACTTCATCTGCGTGGACAGGAAGGCAGCTTCCTATAGAAATCAAAAAATAAAAACTAGAATTCAAGTTCAACTTAATTTGAAGAGTTAGTTGACTTTATTGTCACTTAAGACTTAAGAATTGTAATATTTTAGACGTTTCAATAAATTAAACGATTCCGCTTTTACTAAAATTAGACAAACCTATCGGCACCGGCTAAAAATAAATTAATCTTAAATCTTATACTTTGTTACCTGAAAACAATTTAACGTCAAATGTTGTTTATAGAGAAGCTCTACAATAATCGCTTTAGTTATCTATCCTAAAACAACGGGTTGCACTCCGGGACTGCCGGCAGAAGTGAAAACTTAGTATTAATTACATTTAAATATTTTCATCCTTAGCAACTTTAACATCCACATAAAGACAATCTATGCAGCCTGCGGATAATGACTGCGTCGTCGATGTTAGTGTCGGTGTCTGTGAATTGACCTGGGAATCATTTTGCTGACCGTGTCTTTCCTGGGTAGGCTTTTTGCAGCGGTAACCGACATCCACGCGGCCGGAGCCGCGGGCGACCGCTATTAAACATATAAAAATATAACAAGCTTTGAATTAAAAAAAAAATTCAATGTACACCTACAGATTCGGTCGATTTACTCCTTAGTTATATGTATAGAAAAAAATTGTCGGTAAATAAGTTAACAAAATCAAAAATCAAGTCATAATATAACTATTTACATCACATCCATGATCTGTATAGTGTTATAAAGTTTTCGTAATTTTCGCAAAGATTAAAAAAATCATCTTCTTACTTCTATTTATTTAAAAAAAAAAAATTTTTATCTTTATGGGTTATTTTGATTTGCGTTTGAGATACGCAATCCTGTCTCAAATTCGAAATCTACGCGGACGAAGTCGCGGGCAGAAGCTAGTATTGAATATTATTATAGCTTAGGTATCCTGGGACTAAATTTCCTATTCAGGTCGATATAAAAAAATGAAATTTTATTTCAATGAATTGTCAAAACAATTTGCAGTACCGGGCTTCAGAAAGCATGTGAAGCCTTTAGATCTTAGCTTCAACTTTGTCAGGGCGTGTTTGCTCTCCCATCGGATTTTGAGATTGAACGAATACAAAGTGCACTTTTGTATCCACTTATACACGCCCTTGCACTATAATTTTCCCTGTGCCTAGTCTCCCTTGAGACATACCGTCGAAGCCGAAAGCAGCCAGGAGAACATAATCATCCTCATCACTTAAGTTTAAGACTACCTAATCTTTAGTAAAACTCATAATAAAGATAGACCCCGAAAAACTTATACATACTTCAGCGAATAAGATTTTCTTTAAATATAAGACATTTTAAGAGGAATTAGACCAACCGATATCCAATTATCATCAATTACTCCATACAGCGATCGCGTAGCTCATATTAAATATTTTATAAGGTAATTAGAGACATCCTACAAGACAACAAAGGCGGTTCAATTGTTGGCGACGGAAGTCGAGCGCGTTTGTGCAGAAAACTCAATGGTCGTACGTCGCAATACGTCTCCTCTTTATTGGAAAACGAGACAGTTGGCTTCCACTAGAATAACTTCGTGTACGTGTTTGTATTCGGCGATATTGGCTTTTGTGGAGCAAATATATCTCTATCCATTACAACGTCGTCGCACCGCGAACTGTCCTGTGTCAGTAATTTGATTTAGATTTGTTGGTATTTAATTACATTCTATTTAAGCTGTTTATTAAAGACATTTTTAAAGTCTTCAAATGGACTGCTGAACTTAATCGTCTGCTTCATTGCCGATTAACGTATATTTAAATGATGTACAAATGTCTTACCAAAATAATAATCTAAAGTCTCAAGATTTAAAATTAAAAGAAATACCTGATTATTATTTAATAACCTTAATTTACAATCACATTATATATTTTGCTATTAAATAATCAAACAATGAGGCTGATGAATTAGCCCAGCAAAATTTACTGTTACTTTACTTTACAGTTAATTTATGCCATCTCTTCTGATTCTAAGCAAGCCAAACTTTGGTGCCACAAATTTTACGGATTCTATTTTTAACAAAAATGAGGTTTTCTTAAAAAAAAAATTATAGATATCCGCAGTGTAGTAGTGTAAGCGTATGGGTATGAAATGTTACATGGTGTCGTAACTGCACCAGTGTCGTTCATGCCCCCGGTGCGGGGCATGATCAGCAAGCAGCATCCAAACCGCTAATCCCGCGTTGAATAGTACTCGAACGATTGCAGTGCAGTAGGTTAATATCGTAACCGTCGCGTGATAACATTAAATAAATAATTGAATACGTACAATGTACATCAAATAAAACAAAAAAAGAATTAATTAATCTGATAAAACCAATGGTTTATTTTTCAAATAAATAAATAGGGCATCCATGTTCCAGAATTGCATATTCATAGTTGTCTATATATACATATATATATATAGTTCTATACAACATAGCTTATTCTATAACGAATTTATCTCCTCAAACACGTCGATTCAATCCGAACAGATAACATCCGATTGTTATACCACTTCAGATTGAATAACAAACTAAACAAACAATACGTAAATATTAACAAGGAATTATTCGTGAGCCGAAGTAAAACAGAGGTAAATTTATGCAAAACTAACAAGTTTGTAGGTGTTTTGGCACTGGCTAGGAGTTTTCTCAGCTCGGACCTCAGCTACGGTCACGTATCGGACGGTTTGTAAACATTTGAGCATTCGAGCGAATCGTGTTCAGCCAATTTTATTTTATCTTCGCACATAACTTTGCTTTAGCATAATGTAGTTAGAAGTTGCATCTTCGGAATGTTAAGTCATTGTTTATTTGTAATAATCAATGACTTAACATTAAAAAAAGGCGATACAAAATGCTTGATATAATTAATACAGGAATGAAATCTGAACCGTGAAATATTAATCAAACATAATGGCTATAATTTTATACTGATTACTGGAAAATATATTCATAGATTTGTTTTAATAACACGCACACGATCATAATAAACGATCACAGAAATAATAATGTTACAAAAAACTCTTAAGACATTGATTTTAGTATTCTAGGGCTGAACACAATAATTACGTTTCATTCCAAAATTCTCTAATTAATAAATCTGATACACAAGAACTTGTTATTGGATAAACAATTCAATTTACATTTGGTTACAATGAAATATTAAGTTACATCCAAGATCCACATTCGATAATCAGATTAATCGATTAACCGAAATGATTATTACTTTTTTATAAACAGCCTAGTGTACTTAAAACCTTGTAAGAAATCTGAACCTTCTTCCACAGCACCAGCTCGTTTTCCCATGAAGAGCAAAACTGTGCAAGTGACAGCTGGTGAGGCGGCTCATCTACAATGCGCTGCTTCAGGTGATGCACCTCTAGAAGTAAGCTGGCGAAGTCCCCACCACCACACCATCGCTCATCACCTCGACCAACGGTTCGTTAGTTTTTAACTCTTTAGAAACATTTTATTGCTTAGCAGCGCTTTGTTAGCACTAATTTTAGCTTTGTATAAGTTGAGTAGATTTTCAAACAAGTTGTTATTATATCCATCCTCGGTTGTTATAATAAGTTTATTTGGCATATTAGCACTAGTTCCTTGCTATTGAAATAGTAAACTTACCAATTCTAATCAGAGATTTATCTATTCGGAATTTCAGCTACACAATCAGAGAACAAGTTCTGGACGACGGACTGGTATCAGAACTAAGTATACTGCAGACCTACCGACAGGACACAGGAGCGCTGACCTGTCGCGCTTCTAATGCGTATGGCCAAGATGAAATGCTGATACATCTTGTTGTTCAAGAGGTTAGAAATTATATTCAAATGTCTAGTTTCCTGATACATTAATAATAATTGAACAAAGTGTAGTAGCTGTTAAAATTAGAATGTATGTAATTACTAAAACGTGTTTAATCTGATACTGACGTCTTTGTTAATTTTTTATTTTTATTAAAACATTTCTTTCTCATGTTATTTTCTGGTATCAATCAGTAACAAAAAACTTGAAACTAAACAATGAATTAATATTTAACACTTTTTCTCTAAACATTTAAATTATCTTCACATTAAATCCTTAGGTTCCAGAAATGCCAAAGAACATAAGAATCATAGACCAACAATCACGGTCTATACAGATATCTTGGACACAACCATACGCGGGAAACAGTCCTATCATCAATTATATCGTTCAATATAAAGAAGCTCCGGGTAAGCATAAGAATTATATATACAGATATTTTTTAATTCTGTTTTATTTTGGGACTTTTTAGTGACGAAGCTAAATGTCACTCCCATCGTTGCCCTTAATAACATTACTATCTATAGATAATCGCAGATAACTACTACTACGAAATTACTATTGCTAAGGTTGTTAATATAGATTTAAGTCAATTTTACTAATGCGATTCATATTAAGAAGCAGGAGTATCAAATTGAGGACTGGAATGAAAATAATTTTCCCGATAATAAGTAAGTGGATACAGATATTATGAAATGAGTCTTAACTAAATTTAAATTACAGAGCCGTGGCCAACCACACCACAGAAAGTCATAGTACCCGGAAGCGTGACATCGGCGAGTGTTCAGAACCTTCAACCCGCTACCTCCTATCACTTAAGAATTATCGCTGAAAACAGACTGGGACAAAGCGAACCCAGTCAGTTGGTGCAAGTTACAACAACAGAAGAAGGTAAGAAATTGAAATATTAAAAGAAATATTTCTGGTAAATAACAAACATTTTTTTTCTGTCCGTTTAATGAATACATCACATGTAAAAATTCAATTAAATCAAACCGAAGCATACCAATAAATTTTAATGATCGTGCCGATAGTTAAATGGAAAAATAATTACTATCGATACTATAATACTAGTTTATATTTTTAAGAGTATTTTAATTTCCTACCTATTTTCAGTACCAAGCGGTCCACCCCTAGACGTACGAGTTGAAGCTAAAAGTTCAACAGAACTCACAGTGAGTTGGGATCCGCCCCAACGGGATCTTTGGAATGGAAACATTTTAGGATACTACGTAGGGTTTCAAGAAGTAAGTTTTAGAATTATATTCATAACTTTTCTAAATTGAAATCCAATGCATACTATACGCTGTTTATTTATTAATTAAATTCTATATTTTGCCCTACACATAACCTTTAACCAAAAAAACCTTGGAACTAATGATTGGATTAAAAATTCCTTCGATAGAATACAGAAATTTGACAATCGCTTACCCAGTTCAACCAGAAGAAAACAGCTCATTAACGTCACTTTCTTTAAATGAAATAAATGGCGCAATTTGTTTGGTACCTAGACTCCTTAGGGTCTACCAATTTCTATACGATTACTATTCCGTCTTATGTTGATTTTAGACTTGCACATAATATTTCCAGTCGTGTTAGACTGCTATTGTACGAGCATAACAGTTTTAGTATTTACATCCACATTAACCGTATGTTATAATATCATCGTATCAGCTATAGATTAGCCAAAATTCGACCAGATCTACATTACTAAGTGAGTCCTATTGTAGCTCAACAGCAACAGCACGGCGTTGAGCGCGAGCGGTCCGGGCGGTGCGTCATACACCGTGCGCACGGTGGAGGGTGCAGGCACGGCGCGAGCGCGGACGTCGCTGTCGGGGCTGCAGAAGCACGCCGCCTACGCCGTTGTGGTGCAGGCCTACAACAGCCGGGGTGCCGGGCCCGCGTCGCCACCCACTACCGCCACTACCATGGAGGATGGTGAGTGTAGTCCACAAACTTTACTAATTATGTCAAAATTAATAATGTAGAGTTCATCTAAATGATGACTTAAAATAATTTGAAGTTATTACGTAATAAAAAAAATTAAACAACGTACAAAAAATCGTAGGTACTATTTGGTTTCAGGGTAAACATAATTGAATAAAATCTATTTGTTTCTATAGGTAAAATGTAATGTCCATACTTTATAATATTAACTCACATAACCATGTTGTTATATAATATGTATTTCAGTGCCAAGTCTCCCACCCGGTTCTCTGCAATGTACGGCGCTAAGTTCTCAGTCGGTGCGTGTGACATGGGAGCCGCCGCCCACACGTGGTCGAAACGGAGTGCTGCAAGGGTACAGGGTTACATATGCACCCGTCACTGATTGGTATGGTAAGTTTATTTGAAATTTCATTGATGGAAAATCAACAAAACTACTCGACACATTCTTATATTTGGAGTTTTCTATAACAACATTGGATAATCGATGCTTCTTTTTTCAATAAACGCGATAACTATCTCTGCAAATTCATAATACTCGGCTACACGTACCCGGAGACGGATAATTGAATGCGACATTGTGTTTCCACCATAGGAAGCGAGGATGCGGTGACAAAGCAGATATCAGGTCTACACACGACACTGTCTGGCTTGCGGCGCTACACCAACTATTCCGTCACGGTTTGCGCCTTCACAGCGGCCGGCGACGGCGTGCGCGCCGCGCCCGTCTACTGCCACACGGAGGAGGACGGTGAGCCACGACACTTCCCAAACTTTTACAAATACTAACTATTTAGTTACCATTTCTCAACCTTATGAGAGCTACCAATGATGTGAAAGATGTAAGTTTAATCCTGACTCTATCGCTCACTTTAACAGGAATTATAAACAGGAATTTAGTAATGCCTTATACTTGGATTACATAATTTGCAATTTTAAATTCCTCTCTCGCATAATTCAAATGATAAAATATGACCATCAAGTGACTACCACTTGTTTTCTACTTAATCTGTAAAGTTTTTACAGATTAGATTTTACAGAGTCCGTGAACATAAAACGATGATTGTTTTATTTTAATTTTTTAATTCGTATTAATCTAAACATCATTTAGAAGATATTTTAAATACATACAGCTACCATATATGTATATTAAGATTGATAAAATAACTTATTATTATTTTTTATTGGATCAATATATGACGAATATAATATTATACTAAAAATATGAATATCATATACATAGTATAATATCTATTACCTTTTTTCTCAGTTCCATCTGCACCAGCGGACATCAAAGCGGTTGTTTCGTCGCGAAATAAAATTCTAGTGTCATGGCTTCCACCTGCCTCTCCCAACGGAGTCTTGGTTGGGTACACGCTTTATATGAGCGTCATCGAAGATGGCAGAGAAGTTAGTATAGACTAAAATATTAAATATTTTACGTGTACCTCATGAACTATATTCAATAGTTTTTCGACATTTTCGATAATTATGAGACCTGCTTGTTAAGTGATAACATATATTACAGGAAGGTACTCACAAACGTATGTTGTCACCGAGCACATTATCGCACGAGACTGCAAGATCACCTCCTCGAGCCACACACCAGTTCTGGGTGTCGGCTTCCACTCGCCTTGGTGAAGGGGATGCCACAAGAGTTGTCACAGTATTACCATCTGATACCGGTAATTATCTTTTCTCTAATCTTTTAAATTCTAAATAAGGATCGAGCTTAATTGCTATTTTATAAAATAGGCAGGCGTACTGACATGGGCCACCTGATGGCAAGTGGTCAATACCGACCATAGAAATTCGCGCCGTCAGAAATTTTAATCATTCCTTGCGCTTCAATGCGTTGCCAACCTTGAGAACTAAGTTATCATATCCGTTGTGCCTGTAGATAGGCTGGCCCTCAACCTTCAAACCGAAAGCCAACAGTACAAAGTATTGCTGCCTGTACAGTAGAATTATGATGAGTGGGTGGTACCTGCCCAGCAACTTATTCCAAGTTCTTATTAAAATAGAAGAAAAATATCATGCAGCAACGCCTCACAATCAGACAATATTGTTTACTATTTTTTATTCTTATGTTTCCTTATCTAATATTAGCTCTTCAATTATTTAGTACCAGCAAGAATAACATCATTCAGTCGGAGTATAGTGACACCTTGGAAGGAAAATATATCTTTATCCTGCAACAAAGTAGGTGTGCCCATACCATCTACCACTTGGAGCATGAATGGAGCCATCTTAGAATCTACATTAAGAAAAAATGTCACTAGCGATGGGACTCTTGTTATCAGGTGAGGTATATTTTATTCTTTTTTAAGAAATCTTACCTTATAGACTATTTATTTAATACATTATTTAAGTATATCACATATTGAAACACTTTAATCTTATGCCTCGTGGTTTAAGGCAGCAGATCTTAGGTTAAATTTCCGGATTAAGCCGTTGGTCCTACTTTTAACATATCTTGCATCATGTCAGATTCCCACTGAATTGTGAGAAAGAGAGAACACAGAGCGCACTTATACACTATATTTGGCAGGACCTTATTAATAATCTTCCTTCACAACTATGTTATTCAAAACTCAATTTTAAAAGAGTATTTCTGTAGAAGATACCAAAACGTAGCCGCTTCTCGTACTGCATCTATTATCGTGTGTATAACCGTCATTTATCGCATATGACCGCAGCATGACGCAGTACGCAGACAGCGGCAACTACACGTGTCTTGTGGAGAACGCGCACGGTCGCGACGAGGTGATGTACGGCGTGGAGGTGAAGGTGCCGCCGCAGCCGCCCGTGCTCGCAGTCGTCGACTCTTACGCCGACTCGCTGCATCTGCAATGGAGCGACCAGGGAGACGGCGGCAGTCCCATACTAGGTTAGTGACCCGTGGTACGGGTAAATAGAATGACAATATGAATGCTCGTGAAAAGTATTTTACTTTTTAATTTATTAGTATTTTAACAGCTATACATATATTATAATTCAATAACAACTTCTCTTTTGATTGAAAGCCAAATACAAAATTTAAATGATTAAATAAAAAATAATATGAGTACCATGATATATATAAAATTAGGATAACTTTGGCATGAAATACACATCATAGAAGTTCTTAGAAGGAAAATACTACGTCATAACATTCTTATATCTTCCCACTAAACTAGGTTATGTGATCAACTACAAGCGAGAACACGGTGACTGGGAAGAATTACAAGTCGAAGCGGGTACTTCGGAACACGTGTTACCGAACCTTTGGTGCGGGACGCGCTACCAGCTTTACATCACCGCCTTCAATCGCATCGGTACGGGGTTGCCCTGTGACATCGTGCATGCGTATACTAAAGGCACAGGTAAGAAATACTTTAGATGAAATGTACTGAACGAATTTGAAAGTATTTTTAAGGGAATTTTGCGTTGAATGTGAGCAGTTTTCTTAATGAAATTACCTGCCTTGCTGTTACTTTACTTTAACTTTTGTACTTGTTACAAAAAATAAAATAGTATTAAAATGAAATCTTAAAAACTATTTCTAATTTAATTAAAATTTGTATAAAATAACAGGTTTTTTTATTAAATAAAATATTTTATTGTTTTAGTGCCCGTAAAACCTAAGCATTCACAGATGATAACGTTGAACACGACAACTGTGACTGTGTGGTTAGACTCTTGGGGTGATGGCGGATGCGGCATACTGTATTTTGTCATTGAGTACAGAGAGATAAGTCAATCGCAGGTTACTGAATTAATTTAATTTGTTAATAAACACACAATACTTAAAACTTATAACATTGTAGTGTACATTATGACGAAACTAAAGTTTTAATTTTTTTTGTAATATTTATTAATACCACAGTTAACATATTTAGTAACATATTCTCAAACTACAATCGTATATTTATAATTCCAGTGGCGGCTCGTGTCGAACAGCGTACAGGCCACCGAGCGCGTGTTCAGCGTGACAGGGCTGTCGGCCGCCACGCACTACCAGCTGCGCATCACCGCGCACAACAACGCCGGTCACGCGCTCGCACTCTACAACTTCACCACGCACTCGCTCACCGGCAGTGAGTATCTTCTACTGAGTTACGTCACTCACCGTCAAGCCAGGCTCTATGCAAGCGGGTTATGTTTGATATACCAGCAGCTCTATCGCCAGACCAATGCCGTAGTATCAGTATGTATGAGAAACGTATTTTTATTTAATTTTCATATATTATTTTGGTCACATCGTGAGGAATAGGTAATACCTATTTCTATGATGGATATGGTTCCGTCCACCTTGCAAGTGCCCGTGTCCATTGTCCCGCACAGTGCTGGAGGGCGAGGTGTCCCCGGCGGTGCCGGCGGCGGGCCCGCGCTCGCTGGGCGGCGCGCGCGTGCTGCTGCCGGCCGCGCTGTCGCTGCTCGTGCTCGCCGCGCTCGTGGCCATCGTGCTGCTCGTGCGAAGGAACAGTGCGTGAACTCTTTAAGTTATACCTACCGTACATTGAATAACGATTTATACGCTATTACCTTGGTGATTTGTGCTATGCTGCCATAATAACAGATGTGCCATTTACTATTGTAGCTTCTTTATTTAATATTTCGAAAATTATTCTATAACGCGATACCAAGTGCTTAAAAATAAATTTAGAACCAAATCATACCATTGGAATACCTTCCATCGAATAGACCCTGTAAAGCTTACGAATACCTCACCCCAAATCTGTGATAAGTCAATTTATTATGATCGACGTAGTGTGATGTATTCTTCCGTTTATATGTCTGATCTTATCCTCAGGATCTCCCATCTTAGATATGTCACATTACACAGAGCATCCATTTCAGAAATGCTTACAAATAAAATTAATAAAAAAATGAAATAGAAGCAGGGCCAACGGAAACAGTTCAACCGGAGACTGGCGTAGGCGAGTCCCCTTCAGTGGCGCAGCTACAGAACAAAGTGAACCGCGACCAACAGTACCTCGCTACGCGCGCGCAGCATCCCGCACCTCAACACCACTACAAACACGCTTCCAACGGTAACTCGTCACTAATATTTCAGTGACTTTTCAGTATTTGACTAATTACCTAAAACTCATATATTCCAAATAAAGTCCGCAGATTTACTCCGGCTAGGGTTGTGTATGTATTTACCATCATATAATAAGAATAATGTGTCTATTAAAATAATATTAACAATGTTCAGATATTCTATAATATTATAAAAATATTATGTAATATAGTAGCAGACATCAGGCTTATTATAAATATGTAAATAAATCTTATATCGCACGTGATTACAGAATATATCGAAGACATCTGTCCATACGCAACGTTCCAGTTGACAAAACCAAGCGCGTACAGTGAAAGCAGTTACAGCGGCAACGTATACAGCGGTCCCTACCACTCCGTAAGGGGCTCCTTTGTGTATCACGACCTAAAGCAAAATGATAAATATAAGGTAAACCATTTATATGAATAAATAAAAAAAAGCTGTTAATAAAATATACCTTCTATATTTGGGGTGCCTCAAGGCGCTATTCTAAGACACGATATACTTTTCAGTGTTATTATTGAAATATTATATGTATTATAATTATTTTATTTCTCCTACTTTATATTTATTATTAATTTAATATAATATTCTCATTAATCAGGGTAAAGAACCGGAATATACTAAAGTAAGAAGAAAAGGAAACAGACTCCGAGATCCGCATTCGGAAAGTCAAGGTACGTCGTCAACTTTAACTAATTTAAGTTGAATAAAGCTTATATATAAGTAGTTAGTTACATTAGTTTATTTTACGTAGATGCACCTTCTATACTTAAGTTAAACCCATTTAAGTTTAAATATTGATATGAATTTGACAAAATGATCGCCTTTTATGCAACCTGATGGGAGCGTAACTGGTGTTGTAATTTATAAAGGTAAGCATGCACACAATGTATTGTAATGCTATCCTCGGTATTTTTTATTTATTCATTTATATTAATATAGTTCTTTTTCATGTTGTCATGACTTTAGAAATGTGAATGCAGCCTCTCATTTCCCGAGCTTCTATTTTCCAGCCATCATGATCATCATTTTTATCACTACATTTCATGAACTCGAACAAAAAACTACCACATCATACATCTTTTTCTACTCACACAGTCTAAACGTGCTTCTCGCTGTGACAATGGTACCACGATAACGACAGTTTTGACTTAGCCTCTTTAAACACTTAAACTTATCTTCTGTCTTTTTAACATACAACCCACTCAATCATATCATCATTGAATTTCACGATTTATTTGTAATTCTTATTTTATTTATAAACTCGATTTTTAACATGCTTCTGAATGGATGAACCACATTCAACTAATTTAATTTCTTAAGAAATTTAAGATAATTAAATCTGCTTATGTTATTTAAATAATTACACACAACTATCGTTATCGTGCAGCCCCGCCACAGCTTCACGCCACATATCGACATACCACTCGTCTTAACTATTATCGCGTTACGTTACAGAGTCGGACAACTTGGGCTCGACGGACTCGGAGGTGAAGAAGATATTAACGCTGCACCTGCCCATTACAGAGTACGAGGACGACGCCAGCGACGACGCGAGCGCGCTGCACTCCGACAGCGAGTCCGGCGCGCGGCTGCGGCCCGCGCACCCCACCGCCTGTAATTCTAACCGCTTCTCCAACACTCTGCCTTTAATGTTCCCAAACTCTGTTCCCTGTGTGTTATATCCTTTCGTGTATTCGAAAATAATCGTGATTTTGATTATACATATATAATTTTACTAGGTTCTTTAAATCATTAGCTGTGCATCGGATTTACTCTTATTTAAAAAAAAATCATTCGTTCTTAGAGATAGTACTATAGTTAAATTATGTGGGTTCTATATGTCGAGGTGCATTCCTCTTTTTACTTATAATTTCCCTTTCAGTTTCTCTCTTTTCAGTCCTTCGAGCCGGATATATTAGTGATATGATTTCAAAGCTGCAATGTAATGCTTCCAGACCCGAGCGTGGAACGTGAAGAGTCGTCGTCATCGTCGGAGAACTCCGGGGGCGGCGTGGTGCGGAAGGCGTTTCCGTCGAGGAAGGGGAAAGCAGGCGCGCTCGGCAAGCGACACGTGCGCTCCTCCAGCGGATACAGCAGCCACAATGACGAGACTACGTTCAGGTGAACTACTAAATATAATCTTGTTGAATAGATGCAGCTTCCATGCTTATCACATTAATTATATTTTGTCATATGTATATTACTGTAGTGATAACTTATTTATTAGCAAGAAAAACCTCTCTTGTTTCACTCAAGATAGGCTCTGTCGTAAATAATAATGTTTATGTTTTAATATTATATGACTTAACAGTGTCAAATGACACAGATAAATAGTGAAATATATTAATTATCATTTGGTATCAATAAAATGTCTGTACGTGATTTAACGTTTATAGGTGAAAGTAAAAATATTTCAAATAATGAAGACCACGATTGGTACATAATATCTTGAAATATTAGTTTCGATTCTCTAATATTTTTAAGAAATAAGTTTATAATGTAATGTAAGCAATGTACCTTTATCTCCAGAAAAAGCAAATCATCCATTCAAAACTTCAATCGATTCAAGAGCCACATAATCTAAAACAAATTTCTTAGAAACGCAACAATTCTTAGAGACTTAATCAATTATATTCAATACATGTTAAAATATATAACATTTCTGTACCTTAAAACTTTATATTGCAATTTCATGTGAATTATAATAGTAGTAGAGTGATATAAAAATGTAAAAATTCATTCACTATTTAAACTGTTAAAGAATAAACCTATTTTAGCGGTATGCTCTTTGTATCAATTTCTCACTGAAAATTATAATAAAATCAATAAAAGAAACATTAAAATAGGTTTATTTAAAAATATAAACTGTAATGCATGCAACCGACAAATAATCGTCAAAGAGACGAAGCGAGTCGAAATATTCGGTCGAAAAAGCAACACTTCACGTAGATAACGATCGTCACATTTCAAAACATACCATTCGAAATACTGGAACAAACTCCCACAACACGATTGGCTATAGATATAGTGATCACACAACCTGGTATTACACAGTAGAAAAATATTTTTCGATCCAGTATATCGAACTACCCGTCGTTCAACGAGCACATCCACCCTCCGTCGCGGTTTTCAGACGACACCGAGTGCGAGGGGCTCCCCCGCCGCAAGCGCGCGCCGCTCGGAGACCACAAGGTGACGCGCGAAGCCTTCCAGATTAACGTCTGAGCCGCCCACACCGCACCACTCACACCGACACTGACCTCTCGACGAGAGACACCACGAGAGACGAACCCATAGTGGGTTCACATGAGTCCATCGACTAAAACAGTCGATCAACTGCTAAATCGAAAGTCATTTGAAAAGTTTGAACAATTTTTCAATAAAGATCGAATCAATGAAAGTTTTACACATTTTAGCTTTTCTTGATCAAATTTTTTAATGAAAGGGATTCAACCCGTCTGAACCTATAATTACTGAACGAACTCTTGAGGCATGGAAACTCGTAACGATCAAGACAATTCAAATTAATTCGATATTTGAAAATTTGTAAGCTAACAGTGGGATCGAAGTCATCTACATGTCTCATTTACCGTAACGGTAACAGTTGTTCCTATTTACCAGAAATATATGATCATTTTTACTATACATACTCGTACATACGGAATAGGTTTACGTTTCCACGAGCTCACGAGCTAAGATTAGCTACAAACAATAAGGGGAAGATCCCACTGCAGTTGCGATTGTTGCCAAAGATCACGTGTCTAGTTGTGTATATATATTGTAGATAGCCATAGTAATACAATTACTCTTAGTGCCACATATAACGATAATCATTTTTGTACTCTGTACTCAAAAATCGAGTTATTTAATAAACTTTATGGATATGTTATTGCTTTATAATAACAATAATTTATTCATAACATAATCTAATTGAAGAGGAGTGTCACCGAGGGTATATATAGCACCTGGTACGACGACTTTGTAAATATTGTTGTAATTAATGTGTACTGAATATCAAATGTAAAATTAAGAAGAACAATAATTAAAATAAATATATATTTTAAACTTAATGCCTTATTGACCAAAGTCTTAAAACTAGTTACGGATACAATTGAAAAATTGTATCGAATATTTAAATATGGATTGTTTAATTGTTGTAAAGTTTATGAAAACGTCTCGTTTTCATCGTGAAAATCTTATCGCTGTCTATAAATAATAACCTTAAGAAAATGGTAAATTTTAAAATACTTACATATTTAAACGTAGGTGTAATGTTACATATGAAACGTGCTGAGAATTATGTTTCAAATTTCAACGTTCTACCAATTCGAATTAACGTTTTCTAACGTATTTTAATCACAGCTATATATGCATAAAACCAAGTTATTATTAATAATAAATAATAAAAAAAGTATATTCGAAATAAGAGAGATGTGATTGAAAATATTTAAAACAATTTTTCGCTATATTTAATAGTGATACATAAATAAAATTTAAATTCTTGTAAAACATAAATTTTCATCTTACTGCTATGAATATGAAATTATCGAAATATTTTAGAACACTCAATTCACTTGTGGGACATGACTTATAAATTAGAAATAAACACATCTACACTTGTTTATATAATTTCAATAGTGTTGTATTATACTCAACTGTTATGATATTCCATAAAACTCGACACGCTCCTCTCGCAGTGATTAGGGTTCAATTTTATAGAATAAAAACTATAATTGTTAATTTTTAACCTGAAATGCTGTAGTCAAAATTGAACTCTAATAACTGGGCAACAAGATATAGTATTGTATATCTATTTAAGTAATGGATGTAAAAAAGGTGTTAGTATATCCTCAGTAAACAGTAACACAAGACAATACACTTACCTATAGTTTGGTGAATACGGCAGAAAGTTAACTTTATATGTACAATAACAGTTAGCGCACATTGGAGAATTTTTACCGGCCGATAATTTAATCGTTAAGACTTTAGTTTTTACTTTAATCATTCCAATCCAAAGTCGATAGCCAATTTGACTAAACAATCGGCTGATATAAAACCTTTTATGTGCGTTAGGTCTAACTGTATCGAGTAGTGCTAGTTTGAGAGTTGGACACAAGTTTTTTACGAACACACTTTTATGTGAACTGTGTGTTTTTATATAATTTACAAACGTTTATGTTGACTCTCTTTCGTAATTCCAACGAAGACTGCCCTATATTTAATTGAGATCTATTTTATATAATCTAGTCACAAATACCTAATGCTAGTTAATCGATTAATCATTTAGTAATTTTAGTGAATTATGTAAATTAGTTTAATAATTTCGTCGCAAGGAACGCTTCGCAAGATGTTTAGATGTCTACAGCAATATTTAATGCTTTTTTTAAATTATAGAAAATACTTACCAACAGCTGATTGGTTAAAATATAATTTTTTGTTAGATTTAACAAATCACATTTGCGTATTTCCCGTCTCTGTAATACTTAAATTGATAGATAATCGATGTTTTTTTTTTTAATAATATAATACGCAAATGTCAAACGGAAATATTTTTTTTTCTGTAATTTGTCTTATGTACAACGAAACACGCACGCGCAAACAAGTTATAACGAATCATCATCATGTATTCATAATTTGGATCTAGTCAATGTACCATATCATTTTAAATGTTTTGTTAAATATACGTGAGTACATAAATATTGTAAGTTAGTTAATCATGTTGTTACAGATATGTTTTTATAAAACAAATGAGTTATTAGGTACAGTACGATGTGAAAGAAAATAAAAAATCATTTAATTGAATATTCGTTTTATTAAATACAATCAAAATTCAAAGTTGATCTCCATTTTAAGTTATTTTTGAAATATTTATTGGTAATGAGCTGATTTCAATCATAAATAACTAAATAAAAAATAATTTAATAGAATATTCGTTTTATTTTATTTATTTATTACAGAAAAACTTAGTTTAACATGAATATACCGAATACTTTTACATAGTTGAAATTTGATTCATTACATTTACTAAAACTGTCACAGGTATCTGTTTAGAAATCAATTCACTTAATTTCATAAAATACTTTATTTTGTTATTACAGTAAAACCTTTTTAAAGTACTATTTCCTTTTTTTTTTAATTAATGTTTACAATTGCTTCATTTTAATCACTATCACTGTCACTGGTATCCGCTGTGAAGTCGAATGGTTTAAACTTTTCCCTAAACACGGCCACCAGCGAGTCCTCTTCCTCCCGACTCAGCAGGCACTGCCTCCAGTCAGCTTTGTCCTCGCAATTTAATATCGGAGGACTAGATAATACGTCCCTGAAAAGGAAATCAATGTGTCGTCATTAAGGCTAAAGAAACTTACTGTGTTACTAGTAGTGTTTTCCCAACTTAAAGCTTTACTATTATATGAGGGGGGGGGGTGATTAGGAACACTATGAGTCGTACCTGCCGAACTGCAGCGGGAAGTGCTGGCGGGTGCGCACGTACAGCTGGTCTGCGGTGGGCAGCTCGGCGTGGAAGTAGGGCGCGCCCGCCAGCGCCACCTGCGACACGCGCGTGTAGGGCGGCAGCACCTCCAGCGACACGCTGTGCAGCCCCGCCTCGTCCTGTTCACACAACGTGTTCTTGATATATGACGTCATAAGGACGATAGAAAGCGCTTCTACTCGAATCAATTTCATTTCAGCCCGCTGATATGTGTGGACGTGTACAGTTAAATACAGAAATATCCAATAACTTGCCTCTCCCGGGTTTTGCAATTTTAGTGCCTGCAGTTTCAGAAGCTAGCCACCACAAGATAAATGAGCAAATAAATCTCTAATTTATATGCTGGTGTATAATAGATATTTACTGCCACTATCGCAACCCAGTTGCTTATTCATAATAAAAACACAATGCTCGGCACCTGGAAGACTTCCAGTAACTGGTCGCTGCAGGCTGGCGGGACGGGTACGCACTGTATCTGCATGTGGGACGTGCGGTAGTTCCTCTCGAAGAACACTACGAGCTTGTCCATCGAGGCGTAAAACTTCTTCAGGGTTTCTTTAAATTTGTCTATTTCATCCACAACTTCATCGGGAGCCTGTTACAACAATTCTATTTTTAGTAAATCAATGTATCTGTATTAGTAAATGAAATGCCTCTATAGTTATATTAATGCCATTAATCGACATTTACAAGTGACCATGTCCTCCTTATCAGTTTCGATCACATTAACTGATGTCACAGTGCACAAGTGTGTGTGCAAACACATTATTCAATAAAACTGCAATCCGATTCAACCGCAGAGAAACACGGCGCAGGACTAATGACTTGACGTGCTCATTGAGACAAAACTGTAAACCAACCAAATGTAACCAAATTGCCAAATTACAAACATCGGACATTTACTGATAATTTCTTGAAAGAAAAATTTTAAGTTTTGAACCCAGTATTTCGAGAGTCTGCAGACTTCTAAACGAGTTATTAAAAGCAAAATTTTTTTACCTATCTTTAGTACGAGACATTATCATAGATCTAGTTTTCTCTAGTATTTGGTCGATTGAGAATATTTTTTTTGTATTAAATTATTCCTTTGATAAGTTAATTATAAGACTTTTAGCATTATTATTTGCTACCTTAGTCATTTAAAAGTAGAATTACTTAACTTTGAAATTATTACCTTGGTAACGGATTGATGGTGCGCAATGGGCAGTATGAGCACATGTAAGGGCGTGAGCGGACCCTTGGGTAGTGCGAGGTAGCAGTGGCTGCCCACACTGATCACCAGGTGCTTCTCCACCGTTGGAGACGACAAGCAGAACCAGCATGTATCTGGAAATATATAGACATCATAAAGGTTTTATTCATACATAAAACCATATTATAACTAGGCAGCATCTGCATGGAAAGTATTTTTGAAAAGAAACAATCTTTGAACTACTACTATTTCTTACGCTTGTTTTTTTTATATTAAAAAAATATACAAAACCTGGATCGAATTCTTTTCTTTTTCGTTCTGGATTGTCACCACCTTTCCTTTTCCTCTTGCCGTGGTCATCGTCTGCAGCATCCATATTGAAAAAGAACTGACCATTTCCGGATACCTAGCAAATATAACAGAAATAATAGAATTTTATACTTAACATCTTATGATTTTCGAACAGAATGACTTAAGGTACCGTTTGCAATAGAAAATCATATAACTGACCACTAATGTTGTTGTTGATCTATTCACTCACGAAAGTGCGCCTATCATATTTAATGATAAATTATTATCCGCGTGCATGAGTGAGTGACACACGCGCTTACAAGATATCTTAAGTGTGCGTGAGATGAATAAGAGTAAGCAAAAAAAGTTAATCATATTTATTTATTATTTATTAATAAAAATAATAAATTTAATGTGTCTTTTTTGCAATAATTTAACAGTACATTTCAAGCAAATTAGTTAAAAATTGAAAGAAGTAGAAGAATTAATTAATTACCTATGTTTATTTTCTTGCCTGAGTAAAAATAAATATTTTATATTACTATTCATTTATTCATATTTTTATTAAGCTTATATATGTGTAATAAGCATCCTAACTAGAGAGCACTAATTACTTTTCATCCATATAATACCTGATTATTATTATAAACAATTGAATTGAGGAAATTCTAATGTCCGTTTATCCCTAGCTGTACAATTAGGGCTTACCAGGATTCATACTTTATCTGGACATATTTACCTTTTTCCAGTCTGTCTGGTTTATGTTTGTAAGTATGCATATATTGCCATTGCAACTTAGGCCCTTGCATCTCTATCTGCATTTACACACTATAGTAATATTGTAAAAACATATCCCCTTATAAATATTAATATTTAAACCTTACATACCCTAACAACTTTCCCCGGCTGATGTTGATTCAATAAATCTGGATTATAAGGACATGCAGTTTCATCTGTGGTGCTTTGAAGGAGGTCCGTCATCCTCATCTTAGTTATGGGTTGAAGGGAACAGGCATATATCCACTTCTCCTTCGTTTTGTTTCCAACTGGAGCTAATGCAATAAACCTTGTTGCACACTCTTTATAGTCTTGATGAACACTTTGATTTCTGTTGAAATGGTATTATTTTAAAAACATTGAAACTAGTTTGATCTTATATAAATAAAGAAGGATATGGTGTTTTAATATTTTTAAAGCTGCCTTCTGTGCATATTAAATGTTATGTGAATAGTCCCAAATAACTTACCGATAAGGTTGCCTTTCAAAATATTTTTCTGATGATGGTGCAAAGTGATATCTTGGCTTAACGTGGATTGAAAGCCAAGATATTAAATCTGACAATCTCTCTGGCTCCACTTCTGCCTGAAATACAATTGTCATATAAAAATCATTGAATAGTATTGAATATCTATATTATTTATATTTAATAGTATTAGATGTTTTTATTTGTTTAATCCTGAAAATTTCTAGATCAACATTTACTGCCATGTATATTAAACAACAATTATTTTAATATAATTCAATTATATAAAAATATTGTCTAAGCAGTAAAATGATTTCTATCATGACAAGATTAGGTATAAATCATATTAGTATAAATATCATTTCCAACAAAAACATAAACTCTTTACCAAGAATGGTTTATTATAGTTAGATATTTTACACATTTACCTTCTGACAGTCGTCTTCCTGTATTCCTGCTGGCCAGAGTGTGGTAATTAACATGTCAACACCTCGGTACTCACTTTGTGCTCTAAAACAAGCATCCCGGACTGCACTGCAGTCACTCGGTTCAAATGTACAATTTTGTATATCTTTACCAAGTTCCCGACGAGACAGGCCAGTTAAGTAAGCTATTTTGACATCAGAACTAGTAGTAAAAATACCTCTTCTGCCTAAAATAATATATATAATAATTGTAGATTTTTATAGTTTAATTATAAACTATCCTACTTTGTAAATCAGAAAGAGAAAAGAACTGATTTTAACTATAAGAGCCAAATTATATGAATATATACATACCCATGTAAATTACATTTGGAACTATTTCTGATCCCTCATCACAGTAGTACGGCACATGTTCACTATTTGACGGACCGAACACATAAGTTGTTACAGGTACTATAAAAAATAATAAAAATATTATGTTCTTATTTTATAACACAGAAATAAATTTATAATTATAAAAAGAAACTTATTTTAAGTTTACTCTAAAAGTAAAATAAACCTAGAAAGACCAAAGTATTGCAAGGGAAAGCTATTAGTAGATAGGTTTTAATTTTTGGTATATGAGTACAATATATTATTTTTACCTTTTCTTGTTCCCATACGATAAGCATCTAACTGGGAATTATCTGAACCAAAGAAGTTTCCCACACACAGAAGTAGCTCGAAAGATCCAGATTTTTTCACTATTGAGTCAACGCGGGAAAATAATATATTAAAGTTTCCATTGACATCGCCACAAACCAGCCTATAACATATAATGCTGTGTTATTATAGCTTAATTTTACACAAATCAAAGTTTTCTTTTTATTTATATGTGTTATTGACATACGTTTTCTGCTTCTCTGACATTTTTGCAAAACGAAATTTGTATTCTTGATTTTATACTTTCTGTCTTAATCATTAAATTTCTGTGTTTCAAGATTTAATAATAAGCAATATGTGATCTAGGCGTGACTTAATTTAGTAAACTTATATAAAGTAACATTATTCTAATTGTAAAATGTAATAATAATATTTATTTATTGTTTGAAACTTGACATTACAAGAATGGCACATGAAATGTCAAAATATCAAATCCAATTGCCATCGTTAATGAGTTATACTGTTGTAAATAAATTATTACGAAACTTTTAAATCACATACGTTTTTTATCCGAAATGAAAAGATTTTAAACAAATTATATTGTTTTATAATTATAATGTTATATATGATTTTAACATATCTTTTATTATAAAACAAAATGCCTTATTAAGTAGGTCAATATGAATAAATATATTATATATTTTTTAATATTTACAAACAACTAAACATAAAAAAAAATTTTTAGGTTTTCTTATTATCCTCACCATACTTCAAAATAATATTGATTGATTGAAAACTTCACTCATCCATGACTTTCTTTAAATGCTTGTATTTCATTTACTTACAACTTGCTAATGTATAATTTTTTACTCTACTTAAATTTTACAGTGTATGTTCTTGCTCTTTTAAGATGGTCATCTTATGGAGGAAGCTAAGAAAAATATCTATAATAAAATAGACCTTTCCTGACCTCCATTAACGATATTATACATTATTAGGACTTTATTATAGACAAATTCGACGTTCAAAACTCTATTTTTTCACAAATCCATAGTAAATATTATAGATCAATCAAGCTCTCGACCAATGATATCGCGTCAATTTGCTGTCAAATGTTGTTTATTTAATTTTTTTCCTGTTTTTGTTGGAATGGAGTATAGTTTAGTAGAATAGTATTGTAAATAATAATAATATAAGTGTTATAAATAAGGACATATTAGTCAATAACATATAGGTGAGTTTTCAGAATATAGGGTTTGTTTTTCTTTATTCCTTCTTCAATTGTTATAGGCAATACTTAATTCTAGAATGTAGTCTAATTTAACCACAAGATGAGTAATGTAAAATAAATAACTTTGACAGTGAATTCATGACAGTCAAGATCTATAGCGATAAAATGATATTTTTAATATCATGAAATGAACTTTAATTTTATTTTAATGAAATTGATTAGGTTTGAATTAAATGTATATTGCTTAAAACAAAAGTCTGTATAGCAGAGCTATAAGCAAATCGCCTGGAATATGTGAATCTAAAGTTTGTTTATCTGTACTCCTTCGATTGGAATAGGGTGCACTGGTTATGTACTCTGTGGTGACCACTGATAAGAACAATAAAGTTGACGCTTGACGTTGACATTGTTGTAGTCTAAGCGCCAAACGGCAGTTCGATTTTAGAGGCGAGAATTGGTAAATGTGAATAAATAATATATATAAATGAACAAAGGACAAGCTTGTTGTTTACTTAAATTGTTATTCTTTTATAACGTAGGTTGTAGTTAATAAATAACAAAAATATGGCTTCATCAAGTAAATTACCTGGGACTGGATTAGAAGATGTAGGAGTACCTGGTCAAACATTTCTCCGAGATGCCCTTACAAGTTGTACCGATCCATTAAAAGCAATTGAAGAGTTTCAACTAGAAAACGGTATACTACTACCCTCTTTAAGGCCTATGCTACCTTTATTAGATCTTCACGGTGTTCGCAGACTCGATTTTCATACATCTGTTTTAGAAGAATTGAGAGATAAACTAATTTCACATATCAATGAGATGGGTACAACTAAAGACAAAAAAGAACATGAAAAAAAACTTAAAGAACTTTTACTGAAAAGTTTTCCTGTTGTTAAAGTAAAGGCTCTAAGACCTGTTATTATGAGTATTTTAAAAAATACATCACATATTGATGATAAGTTTTTAAAAGTGTTAGTTCGCGACAGAGATCTGTATAACGACACAGATACAGAAGTAAAAAGACAAATCTGGCAAGACAATCAATCATTATTTGGTGATGAAGTGTCACCATTACTTAGTCAATACATTAGAGAGAAAGAAAATGTATTATTTGATCATGAGAAAGATTCTAACATGTTTTTTGCACCTTCACCAAAAGTGAGAAGACAAGGTGCTGTTGTACAAAAACTGGCACATATGATTGGAACCAGTGTTAAACTCTATGATATGGTTTTACAATTTCTTCGTACATTGTTTCTGCGAACAAGAAATGTACATTATTGTACATTAAGAGCTGAACTTCTAATGGCACTTCATGATTCTGAAGTGCAAGATATTATATCTGTTGACCCCTGCCACAAATTCACATGGTGTTTGGATGCATGTATTAGAGAAAGAAATGTTGATATTAAAAGGTCACGAGAACTACAAGGATTCTTAGACAGTATAAAAAAAGGTCAGGAACAAGTTCTAGGAGATCTATCAATGACATTATGTGATCCATATGCGGTTAACTTCTTGGCAACTTCTGCCATTAAAATTCTACAACACTTAATCAACACAGAAGGGCTTCCAAGAGACAATACAATATTAATTTTATTACTTAGAATGCTGGCATTAGGTCTAAGTGCGTGGGAGATGATAGATTCACAAGATTTTAAAGAGCCTAAGCTGGACAGCCAGGTAGTAACTAAGTATCTTCCCGCCTTAATGTCTCTCATGGTGGATGATCAAGTCCGTGCTTTACATAACAAGCTTCCTCCAGATGAAAGAGAATCAGCTATTACAACCATTGAACATTCAGGACCTCCTCCTGATGCCTGTGAAGCATACATGAGGGAAAGTGCAGTGTGTGGTGTATTGGCTATGTACTATACACTCCATGCTGCTAAACTTAGAGATAGAGGAGCTATCCTTAGAATTCTCAGTATTTTGGGAAGTTGCAAAGATGGCCGAGCTTATGAAGATCCATTTTTACATGCCCTTGTTGCTTTGTTAATACAGCTACCAGATGAGTTCCAGGGGGAAGACTTCAGTACAGTTTTATTTGATGAATTTTTCTTCGCTGGTTTATCTAAAGATAATGTTACGAGACATCTGTTAAAGCTACTATGGTACATACACCCAAAGTTGCCAGAAACTAGAATCCAAACATTAATGAAAGCTTTACAGCCTGGGACCCAGCATAATGAGTCTGTTCATAAATTGTATGAAACTTTACAACAAAAAATGAATACTCAGACAGAGCCACCTCTAAATACTACTGAAATGGAATATTTGGATTCTCCACTTATGAGTGTTCCCACACCGGCACCCTTTCATAATATTTAGTATTATTGTAACTTAACATTTACTATACTATATATAACTAACTTTATTGAAGAAAGAAATTATTTTTATTAAACAAAGTATGTTGTTATTTATTTATTTTGCTTTATAAAAAAAACTTGAATAAACCCTCAATAAAATTTAATTTAAAAAAAAAAAATTGCTTTAGTTATCATATCATAGTAATTTGGCATTATATAAAAATAATAGTTAAAAATTATAACATCATTTAACAGGTATCCCTCACAATGTTTTCATTAATTTTTTAAACCAGTGAAAAAATTGGTATCTTTAAATATACATATAATTCTTATGAATCAGTTCGTGAGATCAAACTTGTGCACACATCATCATCATCACATCAACAGCCTGTTAATTTCCTACTGCTGGACTAAAGCCTCCTCTCCTTTTTGAGGAGGGTTGAGAATACTCCACCACGCTGCTCCAATGCGGGTTGGCGGATACACATGTGGAAGAATTTCGTTGAAATTAGACACATGCAGGTTTTCGTCACGATGTTTTCCTTCACCCCCGAGCACGAGATGAATAATAAATACAAATTAAGCACATGAAAATTCAGTGGTAGCCTGGGTTTGAACCCGCAATCATCGGTTAAGGTGCACGCATTCTAACCAATGGGCCATCTCGGCTCCGAACTTGTGCGTTACAGTTGAACGATCACCACATTTGATTTACTACATCTATCTAATTTAAAATTACTTTATTTAATCTTCATTAAAAACTTTTGTCGTAAGTCAGCTAGTTTTATAAATGTAGTATCGCCTATGAGAGCACTATTCAAGCGGTTTCAAACTCCAATATCCAAATCGATTAAGCTCTAAATGGTGTAGGGTCAAATATCTAGACTAGATGGGGCATGCCTACAGTGTAAATACTAGATTGTATTTTCATGGTGTAATGTATGTATATGTATGTTAATATAGACAAACATATTTGTCTAATAGAAAGTTTGTTGGGTTGAAAGAAAAATGAAGCAAAATAGAATATTACAATACTGCGAAATTATTTTTACAGGCACTAAAATAAATAACGTACTAATACGAAATTATGATTAAAACTACTAGCTGAATATATTTGCATGAAAGACCTTTTGAAAACATAGCTTGAAGCATATTCGACGTGGAAGATTTTCATCCTATTGTTCTATGATGAACAATGCAGATTCCATTATGATTCTTTTCGATGTTTTCATTCACCGCCGAGCACTAGATTAATTATAAATATAAATTAAGCATATGAACATTCCGTGTAACATTCTCAGGTTTAAGCCTGCAATCGTCGGTCAAGAGTCACGTCTCCTAGCTACTGAGCCCAGGTAACCTAAACTAACTATAAAATACTAACTTATAAAATGTACAACAGTTTTCGATGTTTACACGTAATTAGATAAAGATTATTTCCGTAGTAATTTAAATATAAATTATTATAATATTATTAATAGGCAAAGACAAAACGACCGATTTTCTTTCTTTTTTGTTTGGTAGCTAAAAAATAGTATATACACCTGCGTTAGATTTTTGCAAATTTTGAATAATGATTAGGGTCGACTTTCACTAGTAGGTTTTAATTTTTAGATTTAAATTTTCGTAAGGTCATAGACACGTGTAATTGGTTCTTACTTGAAAATTATAGTGAATTTATCAATGACAATGTAAATTATAAAATATTATACTATATAAAATGAAACACAAAGTAATAACTGTAAAATTTATTAATTAGTACTGTCTTAAGATAAACCTTTAATAGTATAGTAGAATTAAAGAGTTATGTAAAAAAAAAGTACAAAATATAAATACTCTTTGGACGGATTAAAATCTGAGCACATTTAGGCAGTTATTCTTAGCAAAGTTATGATTTTATTATAAAAGTTAGATATTAATTTTGAGGGTTCTTCGTATTTATGCATGATGATCACGTCGGTCCGGCTTCAAGTCCATTGAATGTAAAGAACGGAGAGACCGAGATCTTTCGAACAGCGAAGGGTCTGTATAAATAGGTTCGCTGCCGTCGTCAAACGCATTCGCCAATCGACCAGAGGATCCTGCTTCCTCACCCATATCTGAGAAGTTTCTTCCAAGTCCACTGTAGAAAAAAATAATAATTTTGCAATATGCAGAAAGAAAACTGGTACTAGTACTAGTCAGCACATGTAAAGTATTTTTATCATGATAAATTAAAAGAAATAATTCCATATTCAAACATTTTTACACCAAAAAGTTTTTAAAAGTGACATAATATTCAGTTCGTTTTTAATATAAGAAATATAGTATACATATACACACTACACATATTTGAAATCAATCAATGCAGTTACTTGAAAGTGTTATCTCTTTAAATCAACGGATTCATTAAAACAAAATAGCGTTTTCTGCTACAAATGTCATAATCAAAACTTAGTATTCTCACTTCCCAGAGTTTATAACGGTTAAAAATCACTGACATATGTATATATTACAGTCATAGTGATTAAATAGCTATTATATAATGACTGGTCATTATATATAATAGCAAAATGGACTAGACAATGTGATAAATTAATCACTTTATCAGGATATTATTCATAATAACGGGACCACCTTAGCCAAAGTAATAATATGGTCTAATTTACTTTATAAATTAAAGTTAAATTACTTTATAACAATATTAATTAACGTATAATTATTATCTATGACAATGTTATTTTAATTCTTAAAATAAACATTATAATTATTACTTTTCAAATAACAGTATAATATTGTTCCACATACAGTTAGGTATATTTAAGGCAAATTGAAATATAATTTTATAATCTTTACCGATACATGTTTTATTACATTATCCAAGTATTCGAAGATATTATATAAAATTACTCGTTTATGTGATTAATTCTGTGTCAATTACCACTTTATCTGAATTGAGTAGACATTATAAATAACAGCTAGATAATATATATATATACAATATCCGGATTTATTACTTTGGCTGTAACATATATATTATGTGATCGGCGTTACCTTAGCGAGAAGGGTTTATGTAAATGCGAGGCGGAAAAGAGTGAGGGGCGCGTAGGGTGCGGGGCGGGCGCGGCTGCGCGCGGGCCGCTGTCGCGCGCGCACACCTGCAGGTTCTTGCGCACCACGCGCCAGTAGCGTCTGCGGGCGCACACTCCAATCACTTACAAACAAAAAGTAGCCCAACTCATCCTACTGATGGGAGCTAACTCCGGTGACAACAAAATTTTGTTGTGATGAATTGAGCTCTAGTCTAGCTCTGGAGGTACAATTTCACACACCTCAATAAAACGTAAAATACTTGGAGCGTAAGTTTGATGATATGATTTAAAAAAATATCATTCGTGGACGTCAATATCAGTCGAAGATGAGACAATAAATTGAGTTTTCTTACTATCATCATGAATTACTACCGCTACTTAAAATCTTTTGAACTATTAAACTCAAAAAAAATGTCAACAGACTTGTATATGTAGAGCGCAACGGTAAGCATGGCCAGTAGCAGTGACAGCAGCACGCAGAGAGCCACGAGCAGCGCGCGGTAGTGCTGCGGCGACACGCATACGCCCGCCACCGCCACCACGGGCGCGGAATCCGCTACGCCGTTCTCCTCGTTCAGCTCGTTGCGGTTGTCGAACACCTTGAGTTTGAAATGTAACTCTTTTGTACATACATTATATGAGTCACCCTCAATAAGGGTTTTGGAACTTTGTGAAATAGCAAGCATTCTTGCGACCATGATTTCTTAAATGTTTTTAGTAAGTATTTTTCAATTGAAAAATATGAAAGTAATTTAACAAAAAATAAGTAATTAGAATCTATATACATTTCCTTTTTGATTTACCTCAATCATCTTTCTAACGTGACTCGGTGTTTCAACTTCATCCTTCAAATATTTATCAACGCTTGCCTCTTCATATGATACTTTAAATACTGACGCTTCGCTATTATTATCGGTTTTATTAGCTTTGTCATCTTCTTTGACTGCTTTTTCATCTTCGATTTCAGTGGAGTTTGTGTCTCTTCGTCGACGTCCGAACGATGGCTCCGATCTTCCACTGTGACTTGGACAATATGCCTGAAAATATTAAAGATTTATAACAATTATTTTTATAATATCACGTCGACGACAGTAACATAACTAAGTCATTATTTTTCAAATTTCCTAAATTTATAAGTTGTAAACCTGACGCATTTAATAACTAAGTGGGATTAATCTTTTAATGAATAACATTTCACACAAATTTTGGCAAAATAATGAAAAGTCGATTTATTATGAGCAGAATGAAGAGTTTATAAATAAATACAAACAAAAAGCAGGAATAACCGTTACTCAAAAAAGTTAGTTGAGAATATCGAAAATATATCGATATTAAAATTATCGGCATTTATTATTAGAAATATGCAAATATAGACATTAAGGTACAGATAACCTAGACTCAACCCTAACCTTAGCTATTACGATAACAACTTGGCAGTTATATTTTTATTAAGGCCCATTGACGTAAGTAATGTTATCAGCTTAAAACAAAGAATTCATTAAAAGATTATTTCGTCAAAAATATTTTTTTTCTGTAATATGATGCTAAGATCTATTCCTAGCATGATGCCAATTTTCCTTGCTAGGAAGTATATAAGACTAAATAGTTTTAGAAGACATAGTTTAAAAGCGATTAAAGTCAATAATTATGCGACAGTTTTTAAGAGTTTATCTTACACACGCTAAATATGCAGGATGGCTTCCTGACGATGCTCGATATGCTTCGGTGGGTGACTGACATGACCCTTATAGATATTAGATACTACGTTTGTCATGCACGGATTAAAAATTAACAGTAAAATAGAATAAAAATAATGTATGAGGTGTATAATACATAGCTTTTACTTAACTCATTATATTTATTCGGATCTATCAATTGTTCTTCAGACATGATTAATATACAAACATTCTTCTAAATATTAAAATCCGACCATAAAATGTATGAATTTAGACTCAATTCAATTAATTTGTAGTGGTAGCATGATATCACTCACCGGCTGGCAGCCATCTCGACAAGTTCTGACAGTAGCTTCAAATACTAAGAAGTTCGATTCAGGTATCTTGAAAGCATTGAACCTCGCTTCCAGAGAATCGCCGCTACGACCCTTGTCTAACTCTGGGAATACGTCAGGGTCTACTGGGCACCTAGTTGTTTGAATAAAATTATAGTAATTATATATTTTTTTACTTCTATAAATTATTGGTGCAAAATAGAAAACAGTGTTGTATCCGATGTTTATGTTTTTAAACAATAAAAAAAGGACATTTTTTCCAAGCAAAATTTTGAAATATTCTATTTGATTAGAAAAACTATAAATAAAATAAAAAGATACATAATTAAAAGGTCTATAAATAAGTATTTGATTAATAACTGCATAAAAATAAAGATTACTTACCCTACTCTGTCAATGAGTTGAACTGAACGCCCGGAGTATGGATCACGAGCGATCACGTTGGTAGCAAATATATCGGTGGCATAGTTATACCCGTCCTGTGCTTCAAGCCTGAACGTGAGAGGATCTCCCACGGCTATGGTGGTCGTTGGTCGGCCTTGGTACAATATCAACAAACGGACCTTCGAGTTCAGCGAACTTTCCTCCGGGAGATACTCAATCGGTATCGGACTTCCAGATCTGTCAACCAAGTCATACCCAAAACTATGGTTAGACTTTAGATAAGTTTACTATGGAAAAGGTCTGCAACTTTGAATGAAATCTACTATTCCAAATTGTACATAAAAATGTACATAAAACCGATAAAAAATATTCTGAAGACTCCATTCAAAGTTATTCGTTAGTAGCTGTTAGTTTTATAACAGCACTCAAAATCAAAATAAATAAAATAGACCCATACATATAAACAAACCTAAATACCTAGCACTAGAAATGAAAATTAAACTAACTACCTAGACACACAGACAACAAAAAAATTCAATCGCACACAAACAAATCAGATAAGCGTAAAATCACGTGTAAAATAAACACTTCTCAGAAACCATAAGCCCAGACTCATAAACTTTCCACTCTAGGAATACTAGAAACATTACCCTAAATAACTAGACACGCTCAACTTTAAATCACGCAATCTGTTAACTGTTAATACGAACATACAAAACGTTTGCGTCTACTTGAAATGTATATATATTTTACAATGATTTCCTCTTGAATTTCAGGTAATCTATTTTAAATATATTACTTTCAAATAGACACGGTTTGTTTGAACAAACATCTCACCCAGCTCCGATGTAATTCGAAGTAACGACTGCTTCGGCTGGTCCTCTAAATAAGCATGTTAAGTTGAAGCGTTTGTCTCTCGAGGTCTGAACGTTATCACTAAATTGGACGACGACGATATTGGTCATGGTATCACCGTACTGAAATAAGGGTACAAAAGTGTAAGTATTCTTTGGAAAAAGTTAAAAAATAGAAGACAACCGCTTCACTGGATCTCATCTAAAATAATTATATTTTCCAATGTTCTTATCAATTATGTCGTGTAATAATATTTATATATACAAATAATTGTATTGGGACATGCTTGAGCAACAAACGTTCTATAATTTCGCATTTATAATATGACAAAAAAAGAAATCATACCCGTTGAGTACCGCATTCAGGGTAGCCATGGGCTCCAGAAATCCTTAAAGCATTAACAGTGCCACCATTGCCGCGGAAGAAACATCGATCATAGAATCCGTATGTATACATTCGTCCGTAGAAACCTTCTGGTAAACGCAATGTGAATTCCATGCCATCCTCGTTACAAACTTGTGAAACTGGAAATAAAATTATTTGTTAATACAATTTTACTCGTTTCCGATGTGAAATTAGCGTTGAGGAGATTTGAAATTGAGTTATCCAGCTAATTGCTATTCAATAATAGTTTAACCTTATTCGTTAGTTCACTAATAAGCATTATTTATGTTCTAACTCCATAATATAGTAGACAGCAGTGCTAATATGATGTAATTCATATATCGAAAAACTTGACATGTGATATTTTTTGGCTTATATATAATTACTATCATATAAGACATGCTAGGTACGTTCTTCCTAACATATTCTAGCCATCATAAACAGAAATTAGATACCTTTGCAGGAGTTTGCTCCGGTACACTATTATTATATTTGAATAAACGCATGAAAAATTGACGTCGTTTTTGCGGTAAGTTGCAGTACGAGCGGATAAATAACTTGGCCCAAGACTGGTTTTAGATAAAAATAACATCAAAAAATGATCGATCTTAATCTCAGAAAGATTGAATAAAATATACCATAATTATATAGAAACCGTAATCGTGAATATTTCGATTGGAAATTATTTTTATACATCTTACACTCGATACTTGTACATTTGCTACCGTGCTATTTTTGAAATTGGTTATTTTTCTAAAGGTATTCTGAGGTATTCTGTAGATGAAACTCGAAACTCACCGCAGAACACCGGCGCTAAATGTGAGATTGTAATGTGTGACATTGACTATAATATTTTTATGGATATGGATATTATGATGAATATCGAAATGGCGTGACACAAAAATAAAAATATGTAATACGATGTGAATTCTTAAGAATCGCACAGCTCTCAAGATTTCTTTAATTCGTGTTAGTAGCCTTGGGTTCAAACTTCAACAATTCAATTTTATTGATGATTTGATTACCATCAAGACAATCATCAGCGATTCTTCCAAGAGCTCTCTCGTAGAAGTCGTATTCGTTGGCCGTGTTATCGAAGTGCGCCGGATTAGCCGCATCCAGTTCTCTCGTGTCGCGGTCGCTCAGTTCACAGTTATCACGTGGCTCCGCTCCGTAACCTACATCTCTGTAAATATCTGGCATTAGTCATAATGTAAACAAAGAGTATATTTAGAACTAGTTTAAATCATTTCAAAACTAATTAGTCTTGTGAAACCCATTTTCTGTTATTAGGAATTAAATGTAGGACATACAAATTTAAATATTGACAACATTGAGAAGACGATGAATTATAGTTCATTATGTTTATCCCGTATTATAACGATTAAAAATGCCAATCAGAGTCTACTTGAACAAGAGATATTTAGATTTAAATATTATAACAATAATCTTAAACAGAATCAAATAAGTTAAAGTAACATTTTAATTAATATTGGTAGGTTTTAATCAGTTTTATATATGCACCTGTAGTTGAATGACCGACAGATAAAGTCTCGCGCTTCAATACATTCTCTTTGGCAATGTGCCAAAGATTGAGCGGTTGTGAAACGACGCACGAATCGCCTCTGCATGCGTTGCCGACCGACTTGTCTAAAACTATCTTCTTCACATCTCGATCCTTGCCAAGGTCTTTGACCGATAGGCGGTCTTCCACCTAAAGGACCACCGATCGGTCCACCAATTGGACTACCGAGTGGACCACCAATTGGAGGTCCAATCGGTCCACCCACGGGACTTCCTATGGATCCTCCGATGCCATTACCAATCGGAATATTCACTGGACCACCAATCGGCCCAATAGGTCCATCTGGTTCATATCCACCATAACCACCTCCTCCTAAAATATCATATAAATATTAACTTGTAAATATATTGATAATAGTCGAACAATTAATTATAATGTGATCATAACGATTTTATAATGATTTCTTTTAACACGATAACCAAACTATAAATATACTGTTGAATTATGTAGAAACTCACCAATTGGTCGATCCAATCCTTGTGAAGGATAACTACCACGATAACCACCAGGTCTCTCTGCAGGTCTTCTTATTCCGAATGTTGGTCTTGGCTCTACGGGATACCTATAAAATGTTATGTAAAAGTAAATATTTTATTTTAATATATTTTTAATCTTTATCACAGTGGTCGAGCATGGATTGTCATCAACATACCTGTCAGGGCCAGGTCGAACACCCCTGTCAGGGTACCGGTCACTAGGCGGGAAACGATCGCCTGTGGGATAGTCTGAACCATAATAACCGCCGCGTCCGTAACCTGTTTGGAAAATGTCATGGCTAGTATGCTACAAATACATTTTAACCTAAATGTTATATTTATGCTTACCAGGATATGATGATCCGGTCGGCGGATATTTATCATATAGATCAGGATAACGGTCCCCACCCAGAGGTATCGGGTCACGGTTCACACCAACTGGATAGTGACTGAACGGGTACCGGCCAAGATCGTTCGTAGCAGGGTAACGATCCTGATCGAATCTTTCAGGATATCTGTTATACCAGGGTCGAGGATACCTTCCTCTGTCAGGGATCGGGTATCTGTCATTGGGATAGCGATCTGGGGTAAATCTGTCAGGGTAAACGTCAATAGGATACCTACTGACAGGATACCGTTCAGGGACTGGATATCTACTTATGTCGTTAGGAGGATCATAAGGAGGAAACCGTCCGCCGTCAGTTGGGTATCGGTCTCCTACTGGGTACCTTCCACCTGGATATCTATCAACGCCTGGCGGGTACCGGTCGCTTGGAGGTGGGTAACGGTCTGTCGGGAACCGATCCGGTCCGACACCAGGGGGGTATCTGTCATCCGGATATCTGTCTAATGGATATCGGTCACGATCACCGGGATATCTATCGGGATAGGAATCAGGGCCGACCGGGTACCGGTCATCTGGTGGATAGCGGTCTGGCCGAGATGGGTAGCGATCGTCCTCGTAGTAGCGATCGTCATCCGGATAGCGGTCTACGCCAGGCGGATATCTGTCACGATCTCCGCCATTGCTACCACCTTAAAAATCAATTAAAGAAATTAGTAGGAATTCATGACTTCTTTGGAATGTTAGTCAACTAAACCTACAACATTGGTTAATACAAGACTACATACTAAAATACTACATTCTAATTACTAGTTATACAAACAATAATTTTCTAGTGACTGACTACTTCTACCAAACAATCTATTTACTACGTATTTTTATACTACAATATTTAATATTCAAACCCCTTTAAATATTTTATTAAACGTAGATTTTAGACTTAGTCTGATGATATTTCCACCAAATCTAAATCTTAGTTAAAATATGTTTAACGATCTATGGCCTTACTTATAAACGTTACTTAGCGGTAATTTCTCTCTCATTTTGACGTGTCTTCTTTTCTCGAAAGAACGTTGGTGTAAATCACTACTAAACAACATTTACACGTAAAACCGCTAATGCATAATAATGTAGTATCCTACAAAGATTAATTTAAAGTTTTGTAATTTAATTAAAATGTGACGAATATTTTGTATACCCGCAACCAACCTATATACTTACGCATACATATGTACATATAAAAAAACACTAGAAAATAATTTAAAGAATCGATAATCATTAAAATTCGAAAAACGCTACTACAAAGTCATGCATACGTTCATACCGTGACGAATTATGGTAACCAAAAATTCATAGACTCTAATGTCAATGAACTACGTACAATTAAAATTTCGTTAAGTTTTTTACGTCATGCATCTAATCGAACCTGATGAATTGGTACCCCAAGTAGATTTTGATCCACCTCCTGAACCACCGGCCTCGTTCTCTCCACTAACTAGTTGATCTAATAGAATAATTTTATAATGTTGTTATTGACAGAAAAGACTTCGTACTAATTTTTGTTTTTGTTTTAAATTATTTGTTTTAAGAAAGATTAATATTTTATTTTAAAATAATAGGTAATTCGTATTTATTCAACGATTTACTCGTTGTAATTATTTTCAAATATGCATTTTGTCCAAATTCTTGCTCACTTTTGTTTACACGTTTCTTTTACGGACACTTTACTTATTATATAATAATTTGCCTATTAAAATATTTATACGCGAAATTATTTATTTTAACAAAATGTACACTGACACTATGAATTATAAAAAATGAAATGCTAAGGAATTAAGGATATTTGATAGAATTCTTAAACCTTTTATGGACAATTATTTATCATTAAAAATAAGAGCGTCTAATACTTAAGTAGGTATATTGTTATTGAGTACTCAATATTGTCGTTATATTATAATAAAAATTGTAATATTTTATACTTCTAATACGATATTTTATATTTAGTGCAAAGTATTATGACATTGTCACGCATGATATAGGTACATAAAAAGTTAAAAGTTAATATATTTGAGTTTAAGATTTTTTTCTGAGATTGATTTTTGCGGAGATAATTGCTTATAGTTTTACTAATATATTTTTGTTGGTAGTTTGGAATACATATTAAAATCGGGCACCACTCGGTATTCTTGCACGAAATAAACGAAATATGCTGTTCTATATTAAGCCATTACTTTCGAAACTGTCGTCGTTATTGTCGTTACAGAACTTATCATTTACGAAGACAGTTTCTTCTTCAAAGCAATTTTTGTTACTCTGTATCTTAGTTTTAACCTTCACGGGTTCAATGTGTCTTATGCCAATTGACCATTTATAGAGTATAATGGATTTTATTATGACTCTTTATTGTATTACAGTCAAGAGTGGTTTCTTTATTGATATCTTCCGTTTGAATACATACATATCTATTTATAAAATGTATTTCCATCTATATTTGGTAACGTTAAGAGGGGCCTTTATAAAAATTTTGAATTTCTGCGATGTCTAGTATTTTTCATTTATATTAACTACGAGTAGTTATCGGGACAATTGAGTAATTGATATTTATATTTAACGTATTAAAATTATGTCTATTATTGAAATAAAATGTATTTATAAAAATAGTGTATTTGTAATAGAGATCATTTTTTTTATTATCTTTAGTACAAGCTCAGTCTTTTAGCTTAGTAACACTGATTTGTTTATATTTTATTAATAATAATAATTTGGTACATATTTGTTAATGTTCTTTATATGTTTTGCCTTTGTTCTATTAAAAATGTTTACTTTATATATAAAAACTTACGCATAAGGTTTTCATAGTAATCGAAGTCAGGATCGTACAATAAACGCATCCCGTCTTTCTGGTTGTATCTGCTGAGTCTGCAAGTCCTTGCACGGTCGCTATATACCGCTGACCTGGTGTAAACAATTATATTTTATTATATATCCTATTTTAGTTAGAAGAAATGTTATTCTCTTCTGTTCGTCCTTCTGTAGGTATAAGATTAGTATTGTATGGAAAGAGTTATCTTTTATAAAAGGACAGCAAGTATCAAAAGCTTTTAATAATGGGGAGGCTTAGTTAAAGCCAACTTGGTTTTCCACGTGATATTTAGACCAGAAGACAGGAAATCAATTAAAAATTCTGGTTTCTTTATGATATCAGTAGGCGGACGAGCAAATGGGCCACCTGATGGTAAGTGGTCACCACCGCCCATAAACAATGGCGTTGTAAGAAATATTAACCATTCCTTACATCACCAATGCGACACCAACCTTGGGAACTGAGATGTTACGACCCTTGTGCCTGTAGTTACACTGGCTCACTCACCCTTCAAACCGGAACACAACAATACTGAGTACTGCTGTTTGGTGGTAGAATATCTGATGAGTGGGTGGTACCTACCCAGACTGATTTTGCACAAAGCCCTACCACCAAGTAAATTTTATCATATGAATCAATCCTCAAATGATGTCTACAATATATTTAATGTACAAAAAGAAACAAATTAAAAAAAATGTATATCACACCAATCTATAGTACTAATATTATAAATGGGAAAGTAGCTCTATCTGTTACGCTTTCACGGCTAAACGACTGAACCAATGTTGATGAAAGTTGGTACGAAGCAAGCTCGAACACCAAGAAAGGACATATGCTACGTTATTTTAGCAATTAAGAAGGTAATTTTTATTAATTTAACTTACATACAACCACTCATCTACAACTAGATGAATGGTTGTATGTAAGTTATTGAAGGAATTTCATCATAAATTTAATTACACGCGCGTGATGCCGTAGGTTCAACTAGTAATCTATAAATTAAATACACTAATAAAAATACAAAACTAATATTAATACATATTAATAAAATACACTATGTGTGAGAATAGCTTATTTTAATCAAAACGTTATGAGAATAGAACTTCATTCTGCTTTTATTTTTATTATCTGTATATTTAGTCTGTTGCACGTGCCAGTGGCACGCAAAATTAATGTATTTTTTTGCAATGCATTTACAAAATAGAGTTTTGTTTATATTATTATTTATGTTAGTGAAATAAAAAAAAGCTTAGGTACTTCTTTATTTACATTTATAAAAATGTATTCTGAAGATCGAGAATGAGATTCTAAAATATATGTCATTCGCTATCGTTCAATGAACTTTAATAAGATTATTTTAAGAGTAGTGCACATGGAGGCCGGCTCCGATTGTGTTATGTTTAAAAATAGTTAAAGTTATTAACACAATTTTACACGTTCGGTAAATAATAATTATAAAATAATATTTATTACAATGTAATTTTTTTAAACAATGTTAATTATTTTTTATTATATAATAATACATTTAATACATAAATTATTATACCCATAAATTATCATTGTTATTAACGATCGCTTACTTTTATTATGATATATTATTTTTATAAATTTTTTATTTATATTATGTCTCAAAGGCTTTAAGATAAAATAAAAATAATATTCGGTATAGAATACCAGTTTCATATAATTTATAAATTTAATAAGTAACATTATTTAGTGATTATGTAATTGTGTAAATGATTCTAAATACAATTGTGAGATTTTTTGTTTGTTACTTCTTCATGTCTTAACTTCTTAACAAATTTTGTCGCGTTGTCAGGAATACGCCCTCTCCCCATTTTATAAAACCAGTAGGTATATTATATGTTAAATATTGAAAAATCTCCACACGTAAATTTCAATACAATAAACAAACTAATAATCATCAAATCATCTGGATACTCGATACTGAGAAATAAAATCGAACCATCTGTAATATGCAAATATAATCATTTATATTGATATAGTTGAATTACTTTTTAAACCTGTATATTAATAAAAAATGTAAAATCAATTTCGATTATAGAGTACGAAACAAAATATTTGAAACTATTATAGGCTACAGATAATATGCATATTTCAAACGTGTCATCGGTCATTACTCGACAGACCAATCACAACACCCAAAAATAGGACGCGATAAAAAAGTATGCATACGTAAACATTGTTTTGATTGTACTTGATTTTATATGATTTATATGATTTATAGTGACATAGCGCTGTCGTTGATTTGAAAATATACTGCTTTATTGATTTATATAATATGATAATAATAGCCATGTATGTTTCTGTTTACAACAATATGTTAAAATAATAAAACAAAGTGTCTCTGTGTTGAGGTAATAACAATATAATACGAGTCGTAGTTACATAGTAATTAGCAATTACGGTCGACCGATAAAGCTCAACATTTTAATTCTGTTTTTTTTTTATTAAAAATGTGGTGAAAATTTTCTTAGATTAGGTAATTATTCATAGTCTTGTGCTCCTATTTTATCATTATAAAGATTAAGGGCTTAAGCCTGTTAAAATTTTAAATTCAAAATGGCAACCTAAATCTAAATTAGCAATAAAATTTAAGATGAAACAAAAAGAAGAAACGAACTCTAATTGTTCTAAATACTTAATTTTCTACAACTTTACTTTCGAACGTTCTATCGACATTAATCGTAAGAAAGAAATATAATAATTTATATTCATTGTATAAATATATCTACTTCATAAAATTGTATTAATCAATTAATAAGATTCAATTCCTTACCTGCATTGGAAGCTCGTTTGCCTTAAACATTCGTCCAGGCATTCGCTGAGCGATCGTCCTGTGATCTCCGAATGGAATTCTCCGGTTATACGACTGTTTCTGTACCTCTGGAAGGCAGTGTCTGGTCTCCGGCCCGGTGAGAATAAGTGTGAGGTCACACTGTTGTCCGGGTACTCGGTCCCGCGAGCTGTCACCCGATGAGAGACTAATCATTGTGAGAGAAAACCTTATTGTGGTTTCATGCTATATAAACCCAATATAGCTGCTTATTTTTAGTTTATTTTCTAATTAGCTGTGCTTTCACTGATTCCCTTCAGAAGATTCTTTGTCTCAATATCAGATGCAGTAAATTAATACTATGTATTATCCCCATGCAGCAAGAAATTCTTGTGACCCAAAATTTTAAAATATCTCCTATCCACGATGAACAATATTACATAAAAACCACACATTTGTGAGTAATAAATTAATTATATTTTTCAATCGGTACCTATGAAACAGATCAATGTTTACGGAAATAATTTTCTACCTTGAGATTACAACATGAATAATGTACTTACGATTATCTAAACAGACGAGATCGTAGAAATGATGCGTAGGCGACGCGCTGACAGTCACGTCGTCTTTTTGGGAAACCGAATCTTCTTCTGAGAGAACGCATTGCTTCGTCATTGCGTCGTGTTCAATGGAACGACAAAAATATCTGAAATATTACCAATGTTTGCGAATTCCAATAATTTGAATAATAACGGATTAAAGAATCACACTTACTTTTCAGCACGGACGCACATCGCTTGACATTCGTCTAAGGTCATATTCGAGAATACATCTGCTTCAAATGGTCCTCCGAGCCTTTTGTTTTCTTCTTTGATAAAAACGGCTAAACCGTCACAGCGTCGCTCAGCTGGGATAGACAAATATATTATAATACACGATATAAATATAGTATTAAATAAAAAAATATGTAAATGTCCTGTTACCATTCAGGCAAGTATTTTCCAAATAATCGGCATTGTGATCATCTTCAAGGAGTTCAGGATGAGTCCTTCTAGTAAATCTACTCAATGAACAAGTTCTTAATGCGGAGTCATATGTAGCGGATCTACAAACGAAACTGAACTCGCCCAGACATTTATCCTCACATTCTGTTCTATTTGCTACCATGATTTCTTTCAAGTCTGATGGTGGAAGCTTGAGTCGTTTACGCGCATGACGTTCGAAAACGTAGCGCCGGGAAGGACATTCACGTTCCGGTCGGTTAGCTAAAAATACAAGGAAGAAATGCAACTCATGTTTTAATTAAATATATTGTTATGAATATGACCTATAAATAAATTGAATGAAGGACCATTTCCTTGTATTGTAACTGTTTAGTTATCAAAATCAGTTAGTCATGTAGCCTAGATAAAAATGGGGCAATAAAATATTGATATAAATACATATTTTCTCCAGCTATGTCGACACCTTGAATAAGACTATAGGTATGTATATTGATCGAATACAAATAGAAGTGAAATGTGAATGAAAAAGTGTTAGAAATGTTTCACGGTATGAAATGTCTTGCATTTCATACCAAAATTGATTTGTACTCAAATTCAACCACCAAAATTTTACTTTCGTTACGCCCAAATTTAATTTAAAAATTGCAGTAATTTACTTTGTAATACATCAAACGTTGATATATTGCTAGGGTAAATATTTCGTACGCATGTGTGCTCAAAATGCAACAATTGACACGAATGGAAACGAACAATGGTTATTGTTCTCTTGTTAAAGGTATCACTTCAGAATTCATAGCTTATAATTAAAGTGATAATTATTATTATCTCAAACTATAGCAGCTATCATCAGAAAATCAGTCATCATCAGAAAATATAGGACTCGATAAAAATTTAGATCAAAATATCATCACAAATAAATCGTATTTTTAGGATATATTTGCGATGACATAATTATAAATATATCCTTGTTTAATTTAAACACTTAAGAGGTAAATGGACTCCTGTTTCTACATATAGATATGCTACAAATATTACATGTAAATAAACCATTTATATGCAATAATAAAGGAGTTATTGAACTTTGAACAACAATAATATAAAGAAAACTTTGCCTGTGCCAAAATCCAAAATTAAGAAAAAACTTACACGTCAAGCAAATTTCGTTGAAATGTACGCTGTTCGGAACAATCATTAGTGTACCAATTCCTTCAGGCGCCGCTTGTTCTCTTGTCAAGTAACAAGTGGATTCTTCATATTCTGGCTCAGGACTGAAAGCAGCTATTCGAGCTCCAGGTTGAAAATCAATAGAATTACAAGTCCTAACCAAACTATTACCAGAACGATCACGTAAACACAGGTCCTGACATTTTTCTAGAACACGAAAGGGTGGCGCGGTTTCCCGTATCTGGAATTTAATCAATTATATCTTATTTTTGCATAATTTAAACATAAATAAAAAAAATGGTGCTAGCGATACATACAACATCATCGTCAAATCCGTGAAGCTGTTGATTCGGTAATCTCTCGTACATCACTCGTCCCATTCCTTGGTTACATGTTGTTTGAGCTAAAAGAGAAAATATTTTTGAAACTTCACTATACAACTTACAATTTGCAAATTATGAATCTCTTTTTCTTTTTGCACCGACGCAGACATACGTCGCATTCAAATTTGACATGTTATTACATGGTAGAGCTAGTGGTACCACCCACTCATCATATATTCTACCGCCAAACAGCAATACTTAATATTGTTGTGCTCCAGTTTCAAGGATGATTGGGCCAGTAGTTTCTAAGGTTGGTAGCGCATCGGCGATGCAAGGAATGCTTTATATTTCTTTGAGCTATAAAATAACGAAATTTTGTCATATATTTATTATGAATGCAATTTTTGTATTTATATACCATTAGCCATTGTTAGCATCGTGAGAGCAGTGAAGGCGTGCATCACACGGGACCCCCGCGGCTTCATCTTCCTGCTAGATTCTGTTCCTCACGTCACCGTCCCTGCATAAGGCCCTACATGCAAATAAAAGCGTTCAAGTCATCGTTACATACTCTTTACGACTGTAACATATTTAAATAATTTAATAATATATATATTATATATATTTTATTTGAGAAAGTATTAACATAATTTTAATGTAAACTAATCTAGTAATAGATACAGTATTCGATGATCACATCTAAACTAAGCCGATTCTGTATCTTGGATGTTAGTTTATTCCTCTCTGATAATTTTGTAATACACTTAACATTAATAATGGCACACACCCAAAAATATTATCACAGAATACATTTTTTTATTATTAGTTATTTTAGTTTTATTCGAAAACATTATTTTAATGATGTCCATTAATTGTGGCATTTATATAACTTACGAGTCTTTGTCCACATATTTCGTGGATATTTACTTTACACCTACTGAATACTCAGTGAATCTTATTATTTTCGTGAAAAGTTTACATTGAGACATACTCGTAGGCGATATTTTGAATAATCATCATGTTCTTTCACCTGCACACACATCCTTTTCACCGTTTATGTACTAAGTGTATGTCATGGCTTTTCAGAAAAAAGATAAAATGCAATTAAGGTTATTGTACGAAAACAATGTGTCGAAAAAGAAACTTGTTTACTTGAAAACATCCTGACAATCGATGTTTAAACAGTGTCAACCGATAACGTTGAAAACAAGATTATTTGTAGTACTATATCAAGATCAATTGTTTGCTATTATATTATTTACCAGAATACTTTAAAATAAATAACAAATATATATTAAAAAGATAAATGGATTTTTTTTTCATTGTAACCCATTTTGTATTCTTAATATCTTTGCAGATATAGATATATGTATGTATAACACTTACATAAACCACATGAAATATAACGTCCGTATAATTTCGAAAATTGCTAAAATCGTTACTAATTTTCTGCGTAGTACACTAGACCACTATGTGTATAAATCATCGGTTGGCTGCACAGAATGAATGTGCAGAGACAATCGGGAGCAAGGTTGAATAAATATTTTGCTGTACACAATACAGCTGGGGTACATAGATTATGATTGCTCAGAAAATCATAAGAGCCATTAGACATAATATATTGTATACATAATATTATACGCGGAAAAAACAATTGACTTAGATAGATTATATATCAATAACAAAGAAGTCTATTTCATAAATACATATCATAATTGCTTGAAACACTAAATGTGTTGGTCATAAGCTCGTTGTTACCTACCTAATAGCTTATTTGCTAATTATTTACTAACATCAGTTGCATGTCGGTTCACTTCAATGCAAATATTGCTAAAGATGTTATGTTAATATATACTTAAAAGAAACATAAATGTAACCTTATGAAAGTTAAAAAATACCATTTCATGTAGAAAATATTATTAAATTGTATGATTTTTGCTAAAGTTTCACTGACATGAGCCAGTGGTTAGAACGCGTGCATCTTAATTGATGATTGCAGGCTAAAACCCAGGCAAGCACCAGTGAATTGTAATGTGTTTATAATTCATCTCATGATCGGCATTGAAAGAAAACATCATGAGAAAACTTTCATGTTTCTAATTTCCCTGAAATTCTGCCACATGTTTATACACCAATCCGCATGGAATTAGCGTGGTTGAATAAGCTCTAAAACCGTCTCCTCAAAGGGAGGCGGTCTTAGCCCAGCACCTACAAAACATCCTAATAGCTGTCACTATTAAAACATAACAAGAGCTAAATAATTTAAAAACAAAAATAATGTTAATTTTTTATATGAAAACACTTTTTATACAACTTTAATTGGCAATGACGTATTATCATCACGTTCAAATTATAATAGAAAGTACAGCAAAATAGCGGTACTCGAAAGCAATCAAATTTATCAGAGTAATATCGCAATGAAAATAATGATTGTCGTTGTATTTGCCATTTAATATTGACATATCATATGACCAACAAAGGATCGGTTATTTAGATGTTTAACTCGAATAGAAAATATGCATTGGATAGCTACAATTAAAGTACTGTTAACCTTTGATAACTATTGACATTTAACTTGGTAAATGATACTGTTATGTTAAATAAGCGATACAAATTCTGTTGGTAAAGCTGCATGAAATAAAAAAAAAGTATTATTCAGTATTTCTAATATTATAAATACTTAATAAAAAATGCACTGAAGGTAAAAGTAATATTACGGTAATGAAAACTTTAATAATTACTGGTATTTATATATTTACAAAACTTATAAGTTGTCAGTTACTATTGGAATCAGCAGTCATACATATATGCACATAAATAGATTTACTTTCTAACAATAACCTAAACTAGGTTTGGACTTTCGTCTTTAAAATTAAATCTCTAATATATTACAGATATTGAATTATACAAGTGACAAATCCATTACTTTTCTTCTATTACTCCGCCCTAAGAAACGATTATTTTTCTTTAAATTTTATTAGGAAAACGGTCAAGATCCGTTCTTCAAAGATAACTCCAAGAACTCATATTAAATCAAACTATACAAGTACATAATTGCTCCGATGATATAATAAAAGACAGTGGTACGTGCGTCACGTTATAGTGAATCAACAAAAGCGAATACAAACTCCTAGTAGAGCGAACCGACTACCGTCTTTTGTTAATACGTCAATAATTAATAATAATTAGAGTGTCGGCACTTTTGGCGTATTCACCAAACACTTATACTGCTTTGCTATAATGCACCGCGCTCTCCATCTGTCTTTTGTTTTATAATATTATATTTGTTCATAGAAAATGGAATCTCTTCGTTTTGAAGTCGGTTAAAATGTGCCTTATTGTTTGTCGAACTATTATTACTGCGCGATCATGACATGTCTATAGATATAATTCATTTATAACTATTCACTAGAGTCAAGTTATTTTATCTTATACATATATTTGATGGCAATGACGGTTTTGAAAGCCAGTAAGATATACTATCCATGACAGTGTTTTATTTTAAAAGTTATATACGATGTTTTCCCCACGACTAAAATTAAAATATTACTGCTTTGTTGCACAGTATATGATTTCACTACATTTGTTATTTGCATGACATCGTTTTAACCAAAAATAGACGCAACAGAACACAGAGAAAATAAAAAAACAATAAAAAATCTAGTGAAAAATTCACTGATTGCGTAATATCTTTTTATGTTTCAGGTAATAATTATAATAAAAATATAATTTAAAAAAATCGATAAAGTATCATCGAAAAACTATAAGAACGTAAGATAAATTGTTTGTATATTAATAAAAGACAATTACTAAAGACACGCACGGTGTCGGCAGTCGCAGACAACCGCAGAGCGAAGTACGTATAAGTTTAGATTTTTTCAACCGCAAGCGATTTTCACCAGTCGAAATAAGATCTTTCGAGAGAAAAATAAATAATTTTACTTTCTCTATAATTATAGAATAAAAGAGCGCTGTTATCTTATCTGTTATGCTCTGGACTTTTTTCGTACATTTTGCGCTGTGTTTGTATCTCAATGAGTTTTACAATAAAAGCATGAAATAGACAAACTTAAGTGAGAAGTACAAGATGATTCATCTACTATTTAAATAACAATAAACATTAAATAAAATTAAAATCTACATAACAAAAGCACGAAGGCCCGTAGTAAAAAAAATATTTGGTGTTTCCAAAAATTGTGCCGATGGAAAGCGGATATCCATTTCCTGCTCTTTGTGGCTGACCGATGTCCTCGTCAGAGCAATTCTGAGTAATGACATAGTCTAAATTTTATACAGTTATCTGTGCCGTGAAATCACTGTCTGCCTTTTAAGGACACTATTCATAATTACTATAAATTTGCTCTTATCACAGGATAATCAATGATAGAAATAAAAATATAAATTCCTCAACACGCGTCTTTATTCAAAGGAACAAGTATTTATTTAATTTATTTTAAATAACATCGCAGTATGTATGTTTTATATTTCAAATACAAGTCTTAGAGCTTATACCACTGTGATAACATGGATAACGCATGTGCTATATTTATTAAGATACAAGATGTTTTGTTAAGGCAGAATAGTCGTCGGTAAAACGTAGTCAACTGATTGAGTTATAAACAAAAACTAAGCAAATGCTTTTTTCTGGTGTCCGGAGTCCTTGATCACGGATTCACGTGTTCGAGTGACTGAGCCATCTCAACTTTGAATTCTTTATACACAGACTTATTAAATAAATACGGTATTTATAAATATTAATAGAAAAATATATTGTTTGTGTTTGTTCATGTTTACTTGAAAACAATAATTATAATGAACGAGGAAATGTCCTCAGTTGTAATATGACGTTCGTTTTTTTTTTTTATAAAAAGCAAATAGGTCAACGTGTAGATAAGCCGTTCTAAGATAGATAATAATAATTTATATGCATATTTTAATTATTGTTTTGCATGATGTCTGGGCAGACCAAGTATTTCCTTTGAATTGTTTACAAACTATTATATAACCTCACCTGACATTAAAAAGTAAGGATCTCAATGTTGTTGGTTTTATTTCTATATATGTTACACAACATATTGGTTTATTTATGTTTTCTATAGTACAAAGTCGATATGGCCCAGTGGTTAGAACGCGTGCATCTTAAACGATGATTTCGGGTTCAAACCCAGGCAAGCATCACTGAATTTTCATGTGCTAAATTTGTGTTTATAATTCATCTCGTGCTCGGCGGTAAAGGAACATATTGTGAGGAAACCTGCATGTGCCTAATTTGAACGAAATTCTGCCACATGTGTATTCCACGAACCCGCATTTGAGCAGCGTGGTGGAATATGCTCCAAACCTTCTCCTCAAAGGGAGAGGAGGCCTTAGCCCAGCAGTGGGAAATTTACAGGCTGTTAATAAAAAATGTAAAAAAATAGTACAAACTAGTTACATTCTTATCCACAAACTATACAATACTAGCTGTCGCCCGCGGCTTCGCTCGCGTTTTAGGGGTTAATTGTCATGTGTTAGACAAAAAAAGTAGCCTTTGTCCTTCCTTGGAGTTCAAGTTTGCTTCATACCAAATTTCGTCAAATTCGGTTCATTGGTTTGCCAGTGAAAGAGCGACAGACAGACAGATAGACAGAGTTACTTTCACATTTATAATATTAGTATAGAGTATAGATTTATCATTTAATAAGTACACGATAGATGAGAAAATAGACGCCATATTTAATATAGAGTGATACAACATTAATTTGCGAAATATATCAAGTAGTTTAGAAGTTATATGACAAAAGATGATCACACGTCCAAATCCTTTCCGCAGTCTGGAAAGGGCACTACCCTATCACATGTACTGTAATAACGGTTTCATGTCAATCAATATCAGTTAGATATAACAAAAGTTGCGAAAGTACGACTCGAAACGATCAGTGACATTTAACCGAGCCGAATGCGGAAATCCATTCATCTGGTGACAACTTAACGGGACTCTTTCATGACCAATCACCCACAACGACAGTGTGAAAACTGTTCACCTATTGTGAAAATGGGATTGGCTAGGATTGGCCCGTGGGAAAGCGTACTATTATCCTTACGCTTTCGTAATGTTTCGAAACACAAAAGCGCATAACTAAATAAAAATGGTTTGTACTTTGTAGCCATACCTGTAAATAGGTAAGTATTTTTAATTTAACAATATTAAAAAAGTAGTGATATATTTATCTGAAGTCATACGTTATGATGTTGTGCAAGCCAGTTCGGGAACTGAGTATGTAGTTCGAAAATCATATCATCAATCAGATCAAAGTCAGATAAACTCTTACTGAACGCTCATTAACTTTCCAGACCGAAAAAGTCCAATGGCATTTCAATAAAAACAATTGAAGCTTACTTAGTTAATATGACTTTGCGTTTGGAAACTGTAAGTAAGAGAGTCGGTGTAAATACAGAAAAGAGATATAGCATTTAAATAGTGTAAATTCCATAAGCCTCTTATTTATTGCAGTTGACAACTTACCATTAGCGAATAATTTGCCTGACAGCCTTTCCGTATAATATGAAGTATTGATAAATTATATAATTTAGAAAAATAAAAATACCTTGTTTTCATCTAACGTCATAATATATATTGAAGCATTTGTTATTATTATTATTTGTGTGAAACCCACGGGAAACAGTATCTTCTCTACGACTCCAAATAAAAAGAGTAATACCCTCACTGAATGTTTATCAATGCAGAGATTATACCACGAGTTTTAACTTAGAGAACCTTCATTTCGTAACGAAAAGACGCACCAAGAAAAGGTTTTGGAGAAATATGACATTAAGGGAGATACTGAATCCCATTAATCTTCAACTAAACTTAACTGAATTGTTTGCATAATTAAATTAACAATAATAATAGTTTTCATAAACGTAAAATGCACAATAGGGCCTTGACTGACTTTCCACGGATAATTCTGTATTTGACTTCATGCTTAATATAACTATGTGTTGCTTTAATCAAGATCAATAAAAATATGCAGTGCAATAAATAATAAAATGTTTTGTAAGTAACACACAACCTGGATAATTTTATCAGTATACGGAAATTCAAATATTCCAATACAGATAAAATATATCCCGGTTCTTTAGTTAAGAAATTTTAGTTCTATTTTTATAAATAAATTTATGATTACATATAGATAACATTCTTTATAATAAGTTCAATATTCAATACATATGTATTACGTACTTAGTTGTAATAATAACGGCGTTTACGCGCTTTTTTGATTAAAGATAAAATCTCACTCACAAACACAAAGTAAACAACATCGTACGACTGCAGTTGCTGCATGTAAGTGTGCGTACGTACACATACGTATAAAATTGCATAATACGTGTATTATAATTAGAACCATACTTAACTACCGCCGCGCTATATAGTATAATTGTGTACAAATACAGGCGGTAGTACATCGTTGCGGGGTATTGCTCACGGAGGATATTACACCTACCTCGTATTAACTAATAAACGAAGTGATGTTTTTCTGTAATGCCTAACTAAAAAAAACTATTAAACCAATATTAATAAAGCATACCAGAAGATGCAGAAGTCAAATCAAATTAAAATATACTTTATTCAAGTAGGCTTTTACAAGCACTTTTGAATCGTCATTTAACAAACTATTTAAAGTAAAGCTACCACCGGTTTGGAATGTAGATTCTACCGAGAAGAACTGGCAAGTTAGTTACTCTTTTTCACCATCTCAAAATACAGTCATATTAGTTAAATACAATTATATATGTATGTTATGTCTCCTGCCTGGAAGTAAACAAGCATTAACTCCACGCTTTTTTTTAGAAGGTTTTAGTATATAATATTATCACATATAGCTACACACAAGTGTGCATTTCGTGTTCTTCTGGATGCTTCTATGAAACTAATTGCGTTTTAAGCACGCCAAATGCATGCACTACCAAAAAGTAATATGACCGTATTACTTTTTGGTAAAGAATATTTTAATTTTGAGTAGAAAATATCTGAAGTTATATCCCTTAAGATATATTAATGAAAGACATGGTATATTATATGTATGATTTTAGGTAAGTTAATAATTGTCTTGTACTTTTGCTATATTAGGTACAGCTAAAACACATACATACAACAAGAAAGCATTCTTAGCCCACGCATAAATGAAGAGTAGCAACTCTTGTATGATACTATGCTGTAGGCAGACAAACTAACAAAGAAGCATATAATAAAAAACAGAAATAATAATATTTATTCTTGTTAAAAAGACAGAAGGTGAAATAAATCTACCTAACAAAATTTAACAGCCTGTAAACGTCCACCTTGGGCTAAAGCCACCACGCAGCTCCAATGCGGGTTAATGGGTATATACATGGGACAGAATTTCATTGAAATTAAGTACATGCAGGTTTCCTCGCGATGTTTTCCTTCGCCGCCGAGCATGATTTTAGTTATAAATACAAATTAATCACATATATATTCAGAGGCGCTTGCCTGGTCTTGAACCCGGAACCATTGGTTAAGATGCACGAGTTCTTACCATTGGGCCATTTCGGCTATAAGATTATGATTTAATAAGCGGGTTTTTTTTAATAAAATTATTTGTATTATAAATATGTTCACACTAAAACTTTTTGATGAATTTATAATGCATACACATAAAAAGTATTATCAATTAAGTTTTAACATTTTTATAGTTACAGAATATCAAAAAATTAAAATAAAATATATGTATAATAAATATATTATTCATTTTAAAATTAAAAGCAAATACATCGAAAAAAAATTCATTGCTGATAATATATCTTTAAAAATTCACATAAAATGTTCTTATTAGAGTATTCACCGAGGTTTTAATGCAAAACGAGAAATTGTTTCCGTTATAACATTAACATCTCATAATTATATGTGATAACTATTAGGCAATATATATACCTGTGTTGTATTCATAGGTAGGTTAGTAAACTATAATGATTATCTTTCATTAAATAATATAAAAAAATTAAATATAATCAGCAGGTATTGCTAGTCATGATTTATCTAATAGCTATTTTCTATTGTATTTGTATAACATACTTATCTCTATAATATAAATTCGATAACAGAGTTTGATTTGCGAATTCTTATGTTTCCCAATTTCTTATACATGCGTATGTAGTTATATAAAATATTTATATACTTGATGAATACAATTTTTAGCAGAGTAGTAAATTTTTTATATGAAATGTTCAATGTAAGTTTACTTAAAAAGTATATTAATAACAATCGGTATAAAGTGATGTTTTAATTAATTTTATATGTCAATATCAAATTACTATTAATACCGTTTTGCATTTAGCCAATGTTCATGTAAAATGTCTAAAAATCTAATTTCAAAGGTAATTTTGTTTATTAGACATTTTAATTGTTCATCTATTTATAAACTTTCATCAAATTCTATACTCACTAAAGCTTTTCTGAGGAGGCACCTACAGGTCGTAGCGTGACGTAGCACTATAGTAACTACACTCCTATCGAAAAGTCCACTTATGTATACTGGCTCACGGGTGCACACCTGGACAGTCAAAATTAAATTGTGGACATTTCTACACCATAATTCAGTTAAATTACATCAAGGGGGGGACTGACAATGGGATAGCAGCATGAGCGAATCACACCAACGCTACGCATCGCTAATTTTCCATAGATATGCTGACCGGTGACCGAACTGAAATCATCAAACATAACAGATGTAAACGTGAACCACTCAATGGTTTCGAGGCTAATATATATTTTTAAATAACGATAAACTCATTACGCCTAATCATAAAACTTTGGTACTTAAAAGTTAATTTTCTCTTTTCATATGTTTTAAGTGATTACTATCTTGTGTTGGTACTAAACTAGTACAATCCAATCCAATTCAAAATATATTTTTTTATATTTATAGTAATGATAAATTAAAATAAAAAAATTAATTAAAACCGAAACTAAATATTTGATAAGCTATTTATTGTTTTCTTTTAAATCTTTGGTCTAAGCTTTGTTCAAAGGCAACAAATATTCCTAATACAAATAATGTTACTAATACAAAAGTACACTAACCTAACCTAACCTAACTATATAAAGAAGAGCTGGACTACTTGAAAAAATGTATTAATATCGAACATACAAACAGACATACAGTCATAAATTCAGTGACCCCAAACATCGCTTTTCCGGAAACCGCACACAAAAGCTTAGCGTCGCGCCGTTTCAATATGGCGCAGCTCGGCGGCATGGCGGCCATTTTGCCGCCAAATGCACTACATACAGATTGTAATCGAATTAATTATATGATCATATTGTTTTATCCCATGACCTTGGGCGCGGTCACGTACGACAGTCGCCCATTACAGATTCATAAAGGAGATTACAGGTCGCTATGTCGGTTCAGAGATTTTGAAAAATGAAAATAAAATCATATAATAGGACTTAAATAATTCCGGCAGACCAAAAGTTATCAATGATCAGAAGTACGAAAAACCAATGTAATGATTAAAATATATATTTAATGTTATGTGAGAAAAAATCTTCCTTTATATAGAATGGACTGACTGACAGACTGTTAACAATAGTACTGTAGTAGTAGGTAGTAATGCATTGGTCTAGTTTTTGGTTATAAACTTGTAGTTCCCAAAGCCTAGCTAGAATTCATAGCTTCGGGTCGAAGCAATAAAATTATCTTGGGTTTTTCAGTCAAGAAATATTCAGTCACAGCCTGAAGTTGACAGTGTTTATATTCGGGTGCCTCAGAAAAGTACGTTGGTGTCGTAGCTGAACTCTTGTCGATCGTGTATTTGCGCACACACTTGTTTGCACCATAATATGTCCTAAGCAGTTGCTTAGTCTCCGTTGAGAATGAACACCAAGCTCGAAATCAATCAAGACATAATTATCACCATAAATTTATGAGAAATGACAGAAAGAAAAAATAGTACCTATAAAAGTAGAAAGAAAATTGATAGTTCTAGCCATAACAAAAACTATAATAAAGTAATACCATAACAATACTAAATGACTAAATACCATAAAATAATTTACTTGGTGGTAGGGCTTTGTAAACTGGTCTATTTAGTACCACCCACTCATCACTTATTCTACAGTCAAACAACTCTACCTAGTAATGCTGTGTATGTTAAAGGTGAGTGAGCCAATCAGCCACAAGGGATATAACTTTTTAGTTTACAAGATTGGTGGCGCATGTGACAGCATCAATACTAATACCTAAAAATAAAAAATCAAAGCAACTGTCTTGGTATTTATTATAATAAATATTAAAGACAGATGTTTATTGTATCTGACTTTTCTGTGGGATTAAGGAGACTTACAAGTATAAATTATAAAAAAATATTCGTGTCTATTGTAATATTAACAAGCAAAACCGCCGGCAGACATTCCTAGAAAACCTTTCTCGAAACGCGTTATATTTAAAGTTTTATGAATATAAGATTAGAAGTTTTTTACTTAAACAAAAAAACTCATAAAAACGTATTCTCAATTATGAATGTAGATTAATCTGATTGTATAAGACCACGGCACGCTTTGATCAATAATTTTCTCATCGAGTACGTTGACATAAATAAGTACATATGACAGGCTGTGCATTATGTCCGTCCTAAATCTAAATATTAAATTAATAAGTGATATCCATATCAATAAGTATAGCAGTTTTTCTAAAATAATTATACTTCATTAAGATTGAAATAACATTAAGTAAAAATTATCAATTATTAACTAGAAAACTAATATTTGCGTGTGCGTCATGCACAGTTTGTAGTAAAGTTATAATTAATAGAGATTATTACCTACTAACGTGATCGCTGACTGACTATTCCCTGATAACGTTTTCTGATAAAGATCGGAAAATCGTATATTGCTATTTATCTTTGACGTTAACATCGGGGTCACAGTTATCGAAACAACAAATTAAGTCTTGTAATATTTACTTTTGTATTGCATATCCTCCTTCTATAATAATAGTTCATTCAACCTCACGGCGTTAAGTGATGTGACGACAATTACATCTATAAGTAATATGTAAATATTAAATACAAAATAATTAAATTAATTTTAAATATACAAACAAAAATGCCTATGATATATGATCTATATATATATAGATCATTTATGCGATCTCGATCGATCATGATGCGAAATTGATTTAATTATTTTGTATTTAATATTTGCAACGACTACAAATAAAATCGTTCCACTATTAACATGACAATAAATGCTTTAAATAAAAATATGAGATAGTATTCATAAACAATAAATGCACAATCATAAAAAATAAAGCAACTACGTTGTCGCAGTAAATAAAACAATACATATTTATCTATAACAATAGGAAACTTTGCAAAAACTCAAAACCGATCGTATTCTAATAAGCGAAGTATTGCTAAATTACGACAAATATACTTAGCGCGGAACATTTAAAATCCATTGTAAAGAGCTTCAAATATTTTCTTCCATTCTTTGTTACAAAAGACTATTCATTTTCTGAAATATATATTACTAGTGACCCATCCCGGCTTCGCACGGGTGCAATGCTGATACTAAATAGAATGTCTTTATATACAACGTTCACAACTTTTTTGTCATTAGACAATACAAACCGCTATGTCCCCGCATTTTAAATCTGTAATATCTTCGAAAATATTAATTTAAATAACATGCTGTAAAGGGCCATTTTGATTTATATTAAATGTATTCAAGGTACTTATTTAGATAAGTATTAATGCTGTATTGCTTTGAAATCGCTTCATAAATAAGCCATTTCTCATAAAAAGTAAAGAATAAAAAATGATTATTGTGAGTTATCCGTAAGAGTACAAGATAGATCATATAAACCTTCTTCTTGAATCACTCCAAATCCGTTCTCCGCATCAAAATTCGTTGCGTAGTTTTAAAGATCTTAGCATATACATTGACAGACAGCGAGAAGTGGCTTTATTTTATACTATGTACTTATGTAACACTTATAAATAGAATCTTAATAATAGACACTCAAATAATTATAACATTTCAAAAACCTATGCAATCGTACGACACATATTTAAGCAAGGAAGCAAGTTAAACACAAAATTATTTACAAAAAAAACTTGTGTAACCACGAGAACGAAAAGATAGGTACGATAACCGACGCAACAGTCATTCCCATTACGTCCAAGCATATCTTCATTAGTGAGAAAATGGACTAAAAACATCAACTTTAAGTGTCCTTGGTCTCATATTTATTGTTTTAGACGAGTTATAAATTTTGTCGGCCACTAATTGACACACATTAAACGAGTCTGATTACTAATTAGTTCTTATCATATACCTCAAGAAGATAAACTGAATACATAATCTACTTATTTATTTAATATGTTGTATAATAATTATATAATAAAAATATCTCGTTGCAAGAGTTGCTAGATTCCCAGATATAGGGGTCCCAAACCCCAGGTCAGGCCAACAAATTATGTTTTTCTGACGAAAATTCTCAGTAGTATCCTGGAATCTAAAAGTTGAATTGTGTACATTGTCGAGCCTTGGAAAACACATAAGCTCTTGGTCCTAGTCCTACGCTCGAACTTTTTCCGGTCGTATCTGAAGAATTCATTAAAAACTATTTTAAATGCCAATATATTGTATTTCTGTGTTCCTTTTTGAAAATCGAATAAGCCAGCATAAATACAGGTATAATTTTAATTAGCTTATATTAAGTAATATTTAATTTATGAGAAAAGTACTAAAATTGACTGAATCAGGGATTGCAATCAGCTGTAGACATGTTTACAAACTTCGCATGTGCACTGAGCGTGATAGTTCTGCGTGCAATGCACGTGTTCCAGAATAAAAATACTCCAGCAGTTCAGGATAATAAGTTTCAATATTATTTTTGTACAGATTATTACAGCTTATTTTGGTTACATTTTTTCCTGCATATTGTTACAGACGAAGTATTTGTATATATATTGACATGCATTGCAAAAGTAATTGCAGTGAAACTTAGAAGCTGTTTCTATATCAATATTTATACGATGGGTTGTACAGAAATTATGAATATCGAAAATAAAACGATCTATAAAAATAGACTTAACTGAACACTTGTGTATTACGTAAACACTTCGCGTCTTTCGTTTCAAATAAAGATAATTTAATATTCTATGGATTGTATGAAAACAATGAAATGTTAAAAATATGCGCTCGAATAACCTTGATCTTAACCTTGATTCTAATCACGCTCTGTAAGCGTGCTATAAATATAATGCATTTGTCAAGTTCTCTCGTTTCATTACCATAATCACTCAATTAAAACACACTACGACTATTTACTTCGCAATGAAGACTCGCAACGGCTAGTTGAGAATTTGAAATATATTTAAAAACAGAAGTCTAACAAAACATACACCTACAATTATTCTAAAGGCAAATAGTACGTTGTATATATATATTTTCCATAAATACTAGTTACATATTGATTTATTTATGACAGTTATTTAACTTCTATTTGTCGTGGCTACTTTTAAATGTCTAAATAAATGCTAACAAAAAGTCAAATAGAAACAAATAGATTCAGCACGAACATCACAAGACACACCTCCAGCTAAAAAATATTTGTTAAGTATTTTCCAAAATATAATAAATAATACAAATATACTTAATACTTATTTCAGTGTTGTTGACGATTTGCCTCCGAATCGTGATGACGTCTGTCACGATTATAAAATACTTATCCATTTGCAATTTAATGTTTTGTTACGATATATTTACAGTAACTTTGGCCTGCATTTATGTTTATTATATTTTGATTACCTATGTTTATTGCATATACAATGATAATTCAGCGTCCAAACATACAAAGTCTCCTACTTTGGTTCGAACAATATAATTTACTATATTAAAACCTACTCCAAATACAAAATAGAAATAAAGGTTTTAAATAAAACATAATTGCTATCACAGGTAACAGGAGATCTAATTAATATCACTCCCAAATAAGCTGCTATCCTCTCATATATACCTATATAAGCTGTTATAATTCATACTACGAATTAATTTCCATAATAATATTGTTACATTTTATAATTACAATAATAAATTATATTAACAAGAATTTTAATTGATCACTATACAAACTGACATACAGTTTTATAATTGGTGAAAGGTAAGCATTAATTGGACAAAAATGTTGTGGTTTATATTTAAAATTTAATCTTTATAAATATTTATTTTTATATAAAATAATCGTGCAATCATACATTTTAAGTTTAAGAATACATTTCAGCTCAAATATTTTAAGTTGCAAATTTTCTTATGATCGGTATATACCGCTTAAATTATTATTATTTTGCTATTTGTGCCAAGATTGATTATACCAAAAAAGGTTGCATAATACGTAATTCAAAATAAGGTCAAAGTCGGTGAGTTGTAATCCACTCCATTTACATGTAATAATATCGGTCTAGGTCTCTGATACGACGAATATTTTGAGTTTGGACCTGTGTTTTAAGTGTATAAAGACAATTAAAGTATAAAGGAACATATTTATAAGGGCTGCTTAAAATACAAAATAGGATTATGGTAGTTCACAGATCGGGGGTTTTCTTTTCCGAACTTTTATTACTATTTACTTTACCTATATAAGTATGACAATATGTACATATGTTTTTCACAATTGCTTTAATATTGGACAAATAATTTGAATATGGTTTTATGCCAGTATAGCGATTGACGAAATCAATTTAAGGAATACACGGAAATAACATAGGTCATATATGAATGTCACGCGTTATCATCGACTTATAAGAATGGCAGTTTTAACGCCTTTCAACCTGTTTAACATTGTTTATATATAAAGGTAACTAAAATGGTATTAAGAAATCGCAACCGAAAACGAAGGCAGAAATATGTTTCACGCACGCACGCACGCTCAGGCTAAGCTTGCTAACTTGCTAGAGCCAAATGGTACTTTAGGTTAGGTCAGTATTATTTTCTTTAACAATATATAGACTTTTTAAATGAATATCAGGTAGGCAAACGAGCAACTTATCCAACTGATTGCAAGTGGGGTCTTCGTCCACAAATACTGCAAAGTAAGAAGTACATATAAAACAACTTTTACAATGCCAAAGTGTCTCCAACGATAGATTCTTAAATGTTATGCCCCTATACCTGTAATTATACTGCCTAAGTCAGCCTTCAGATCAAAAACAAAACACAACAATATAAAGAGTTTCTAGTTGGCGGTACAATGGTTAATACATACTTATGCTTAAACAAAGCCAGTAACAACATAATAAAGAAAAAATTATAATAATAAAAATAAAAATCTATTCTTGCATTCAACATTGTTGGAACATTAATTACGATCATTAAAGGTAATAGAATTAGAATATACAATAAAAGAGAGAGGCATAGCCTTAAAAAAGATAGATAGATAGATAGTCTTATATAAGTTATTGTAGTGTAAACAATATAAAATTATTGATAAAAAATATTGTTTTTATAATGTGGCCCAAATTTTATATAGAGTCAGTTTAAGTCTCTTTGCTGGTGGTCGTTTATTTTTATAACCCTTAGGAATACATGAAATTAATAAACAGTAGTAAAATTGTCTATGTCTAAATCCAATTGTCTTTGAATAGTTCTATTAGTAGTAAATAGTATCTATTAATGTTATATATTAAATAGTATATAATAAACTCGTTGCTCTAATACAGACAATACATCTTTTAAGGGAGAATTTTATCCGACACATGCACGAATTTAATGACAATGTCTCGGCTTATGGAATGATTGACGAGAGATATAATGAATAGTTCTCATGTTCTAGAACTAAAAAATTACCCATGATGACATTACATACAATTAAGACAAAGATAAACTATTCGTTCAAAGTTAAAAGAAATAGATTTTCTACATATTTTAAAAGGAAGGAAAAGTATCAGACACAGTCTTCAATTGAATTCATAGTCATATTCTCGAATTGTATAGAATAAATGCAATAAAATACTATATAACTTTTTTAACAATATTTTTACTTCAAAACGCCGAAATGTTACGAAATAGCAGAGACGTTTATAATTATTTTAGGGCATAATTGTTGCATGATGCGATGGGTGTCGGTAAGCGATGCTCGTATGCCATAGCTTATAACGATGGCCCCGAAGCCCGAAGCCGATGCCTACGTGACGTCGCCCGCGTGGCACCAAGAGAGGGGCGCCGGCCGGTTTGTTTTGTTGCGCACGCATGTTGTACTACAATGCTTAATATAGATATTATCGATAATATTCAATTTTATAAGGATTTTTTTTTAATGAAAAATTCTGATTAAAATTAACGAAATTAATAAAATGTTATGAATTGAAAGTTGTGATAACAATTAATTAATAATTTATCGCTCACGTTGTACAATTGTTGATAATGATTCTTATTCACGCAAAGAACGCTCTGTGTTGGAATGAGAGAAAATAAGTTCATTGATAACGTTATCGACGTCGATAAAATGAATGTAAACATTGTACCCAACCCTACTGCTTATTTTGAGTGAACCCGCTCTGACTGGCAACTAGTAAGGAGCAAAACATAACAAAGAATCAGTCAGTCACAAATACTGTTTGTGGACAGACGTTTACGGTACTCGCTACAAAGATATACTTTATTATAACAACAATAATTGACTGTTCGTATTGATAAACTTTTCAAACACTAAGGAAAACTTTACTGTTTTAAATTTAAATTTCTGGAAGAAAAATTTTGATTCCTACCATGTTCTCTACAAGGAAGAGTGCAGAAAAAATTCTACAATTTTACAAGAACGAGTTGCGTCGGCAAATCAGCAAGACAACTAGTGTCACCAACTCCGATTCCATGGCGCCTCGGCTGGACCAGCAAAACATCAAGACACAAAATGAAGAAACGGGACCGAAGAGGTTGCTGAAGTTGCAGAAATATCACAGGTCAGTGAACTCACTTACCCGGAGTGGCAGTTTGCGTAACATTAGCAGTTGTATCGAGCGTACATTGAATATCTATTTACTCCGATGTAAGTAATACACGATCCCGTATTGGTGTCACAACTCAATTACCATATTTATTTACATTCATAATGTTAAGTTTAAAAGAATTATAATGAAAGAGGTATTCCGTTTTAAAAAAAATATCATCATTTCATTGTCAAAGTTATTTAAACTTTAAAAAGTTGAACTGAATAGCTATGAATATAATTTCTTATACTAATATGAAATGTAACGAACATGCGCTGGAGAACCAGTAACCTTATCGAATAATATATTATTTTGTTCATTACATAATTGATAAGGCTTAAGCATAATATTTATTTTTATTGTTGATTTAAATATACCTTCCTAACTATAAATACTGTAATCATAAACAAACAATTACACGAACATCAAGCGTGTACATTAATAAATATAATTAAATATTGCGTGCACTGTAATTTATTAATTTAAAATTAAGAAACTGGTCATCTAGAAATTGGTTCTTTGTCCTAGTCGCAGCAAATATGCCAATTAAAATTTTTATCTTTAGATTCCTGTCGACCCTCACTCCTCAGCAAATGCCACTAGCTGCCCGTGGACTGGCCGTCTCCAAAGACCAGTCCCGGGAGTTCATGGCTTGCTTCCCGGACATCGTGAGGGACCTCACTGAAACTGGCAAGCATATTGACGTGCCGGAAGCCAGCAAGTGGTTGGCCAAGGTACGTTCTATGTTGTTTTTGTCAGTGTTTAGACAGAATGATATAGAACCGCTTCAACTCAAAAACGATGTATTTAGTCAAAATATTTTTTATTCAATCACTTTTGAATCGTCATGTTACAGTGTCGAATTAATTAAAGCTACCAAGTATAACAAATGTAAATATTAAAATTGTCAATATACCTATAAATCGTGTTGACTGTATAATATTAAACCGGTTACTCATACGACGCAGTCTTAAGAATACCTACTTAATACCATGTGTTTTAAAAAATTACAGTCGATGTAGGTGGCTACCTAAATATTAAATTTAAATTAAAAATAAAGCTTTATAATAAAAAAAGTATAATTGCCTTTGATAATTCAATATTTAAGCAATAGAAGTGCGGTTAATACTTGGTCTGATGTTATACATTGACTAGTTGATATGTTGCTATAGCAAAAACTTGTCACGATACAGGTCTTAATTGGAATTGGAGATATTTATAGAACGACCTCTAGACTTGCTGATTCTAAGACATCTAACAGATAAAAAATATCTAGACATTTCTAACTTTCTAATAATTATGATCGCATATATGTAACTGTAGTTTCTAATTATTGCGTATATTTATTCTCCTATTTGTGTAAATAATTGATTTGTAAGTTTTATTTCAAGTATAATAGTACTGATGTCGGTAAATATTGAAGCATTTAATAATAATATAGGTGTCCGTTTCTTACCTGGTCGTTGTTAACAAAAGATTACAAAACCCAATAAAAAAATTGAATAAGTGGCAAAATTCGTCAAAAGAAAACTTCTCAGTTAAGCAATTCAAAGGAAACCTTGTTAAGTAAGAAACTTATTTTGCGTAATAGAGGTATTTGTTCTGCGATATTGACAAATCTTAATCAAAATTTTGATTACAAACCTAAATTGAAATATTTATTAAATATTGTTTTATGTTATTCAATTAAAAAGTTTTATAAAATCGGTTTTATATATATTTATGGATGTTTCTATAAAACATTAAAAAAAATTAAGTAATTAACATCTTCTACATCATACAGTACCAATAAATGAACGATAAACAATTATAAATATATATAGTATGGATAAAAAGAATAGCAAAGAATTGAATAATGTTTTGTATCAAACTAATTAAAAATTTAGCCATAATTGCTATCGTTTGAGCGGATAAATCATTATCTGTTAAAGTTAAAAAATAAATACCGCGAAATATATCAACTGTACGAAAGAACATTAAATTCTTCTTTTAAATTATTATAGATACATTTTTTTTTATTGTTTCCGCGTGCTATTGCTCGAGTTTATGTATATTATAACTTTTTTAAAGCGTCTTTAATATAATTTATCTACCTGCGTGTACGAAAACGTGAAATGTAAATACATTAAACGTGCGAATTGTGATTTAATTAAAAACTTGTTTGGAATTTTATGTCATTCGAAATACAATTATTTGTTTGTTTATTCTGTAGATCGTTTTATACTTAGATAATAATAATCGATTGAAGTAAAATTAATAACAAAGGTTAATAATAATCAATTTGATGTTTTTTTTAGTGATTACATAAGGGTTGTAAGTAATGTAACTTAATCAATGGTTATATTGAATATCTTTTATTGAATATTATTTTTGTTTCAGCTGTTGCAGTACAATGTCCCAAATGGAAAGAAAAATCGCGGCCTCGCGACTGTACTCGCTTACAAAATGCTTGAATCACAAGAAAACTTGACACCAGAAAACATTCATTTAGCTAATATAATGGGATGGTGCACTGAAATGGTAAGTGATCACTTTTTATTTCCTACGTAATTTTTTTTCTATATTCAGTTCATTTTGTCTATGGTATATTATAACAGTTAGCTGCCCATAAATAATCGTATACATAGATGTATTAAGTAAGATTTGTTCCCGTTATCATTAAAATCAAATTAAATAACGGAGTTCTAATAAAAGATAATTCAACATTAGGGAACTGAGAAATCTGAATCTAAATCTTAGATACTGGACGAGACTGACACTATACAAGATTCATGAACAAAAAAATGTCAAACGTGTAACAAAATATGCTCACAGGGGCTCTAATAACTGAAACCAATATTTTGCCTGTTTCATAGTAGCTTGCTCATAGACAATATAGAATAAATATAATTTTCACTTCTAATTTCAAAATAAATAAAAGTGATTTTGTTTTCGTTGTAAGTTTTCGTATTTTATTTAAATACATGAATATTAAACTTTATGCCTATCGTTTAAATATTATAATATAGTTAAGTTAACCTTGATAAATCTTGATATTGGCCGAGCTACGAACAAAAACATTAGTTTTTATGGATACTATAAAAAAGGAGTTGTTAACAAGAAACTTAATAAAAAAAATATATTATATATACACAGAGGAAATTTTTCGAGTAGTTTTAAATTACATATATATTATCACATGCACGTTAATCAATCACGATACCGAGTTATTATTTTACCTTAATTCAATTAGAGCCTTATCGTATAGGCGTGTTTTTTATTTTTGTTGCTGATAGAATTGACTCGTACTGTTTTATTTTACAATATTTATAATCTGTTTCACAACTCTTCCTTGCACTTCTAGCACGTTACGTTTCTTTTACATAATACTGCTTGCACTGAATCTTCAGGGCCATATCATCTTGGTAGTAAACTATAGGTAGGTGTATTGGCGATGTTAGGAGTGTCTGTGGGTGGTGGTGACCACTTACCATCAAGTGGCACATTTGCCAGTCGGCCAACAAATATCAATAAAATTTTAACCGATGATTCTTCGGGGTTCATATACTTAAAATTCATCTCGTACTCAACGTTGAAGGAAAACATCATAAGGAAACCTGCATGTGCTGGACGCGAATCTGCCAACGCGTATCCAACCCGTAAAAGAGCAGCATGGTAAAGCCCAATGCGTTATTTAAAAAAAGGAGAGGACTTAACCCAGCTACATTGTATGACATTTGGATATTGGGACAGTGGAACAGTACAATAAAATAAAAATAACAATGATTCAATTGTTTAATTATTAAAAATAAAATCGCAGTTATTTATAATCTATACTACAGAATGAAAGTTGGTACTGACAATATTAATAAATTTCATAATGAGAATTATGAATAGAATAACCTGTAAATGTAGCAGCCGGCTGAGCAAACAGCTCCACACTCTTTTTATAAGAAGAGTCAAGCTTTTCCGTTTATTATTTATTTTCAAACAACGATGCGAGTTTATTATATATCGATATAATAAGGCTATACCTACTGTTAAGTATTTTATAATTTCCCACTAGCAATATAATCAAATGAATGCTCTTTTTACAGTTTCATACATACCAACTCATACTTAACGATATAATGGAGGGTTCGGAAATGCGTCGCGGCGTGCCTTGCTGGTACCGACAGCCCAACGTCGGCCTCGGCGGCGTCAATGATGCGAGTATGATGCACTCTGCGATGTATTCAACCCTTAAACGTTACTTTTCGAACAAGCCCTACTACAAGAACGTTATGGAGATGTTCAATGAGGTAATTAATGAAAGTATTAATACTAACATACACTTTACATTTTGATTTTCGACATCTTTTCTCTTATCTCACCTGCCCATCTGTGAACAGCAAACCGAGACGCCGCGCTGTTGGATTTGACCAATAAGCGCGCGTGTTGCTAGAATTGGCCGATTGTTATAGGTTATTAATTATTCGATTTCCGTTGACCCTTTCTTTTTTTTATAAATCATATAAGCCATATGCATAAAGCCAACAACGTATACTGTCTTATCAAAACATTTAAGATTAATAACATTGCCTGACCTAAATTGAGATATATTTTTCTTATCTCTGATCTAATTAGAACATTGTAGTAGATAACTAAGAAACGTATTGATTAATTTATACATAAATTATATAATTACATTTTACGTAAATTAAGACATTAACAATAATCGATCAACAAATTAATAATTATATAAATTTTATTTTATTTGTAATATACAAAGAATTAATTAAGTTTTAAAACTTGGCGTGTATTTTGCAATTTTCTATGCAAACCTTTTTATATACAACCAATTAATACCATTATTATTATTATATTTATTTATATATTTTAATCATTTACATTTATTGACAAGCAACTAAAAACGAACGTTTTGTAGATGCTGTTGAAATGCGCAATCGGACAACACTTGACTAGACTCATGACGAAAACGGACAAACCAGACTTGTCACAGTTCACAATGGAGAAGTATGAAGCGATCACGAAGTACAGGACATCGTACTATACATTCCAAATGCCAGTCGGTCTCGCTCTCCTCATGACCGGAGTGGACGACCCCGAGACACACAGACAAGCAAAGACCATTTTATTGGAAATGGGAGAATTTTTCCAAATTCAAGTGAGTGTCTTATTTTATATCTTGCAAACAGTTACAGTTAGATAGGCTAAGGAATTTTCTTATTGTAGCAAATGTTTTGGCGTTACAACAGGCATAAGGGACATAACACCTTAGCTCCCAAGGTTGACGGGGCATTAGCGATCTATAATAGCTAATGGGCGGTAGTGACCACTTACCATAAGGTGTCCCATTTTCCCTACCTTTACTTAAAAAAACACTTATCAGTTGTTCTACCAACAGAACATTAGTTCTACTATATTGATGTTATTTAGTTAAGTGCTCCAGTGTCGTTATAGGCATTAGGGATGGAACATCGTAGATTTGTTCGGATGACTTTTGTAGGATGTTTGTAAAGAATTTTTTAACGAAGCCAATTATTGTTGAGGATGTTGATCACTAATCTTTTCCTTTAACGCCTACCTTATATAAGAAAGAAAAATATACAAAAGAATAATTGTTCGGTTAAATTTTCCTCATAAATCTTAGGAAAAATATAATGATCAATTAAAAGTTATAAACTTGTAATACCGCTGTATAGCGTTTAATTAATTTCATCGCATTTTGCATTGCGTAAAATTCTCGTTAAAGTGGAATTCCACTTGAGTTGTTAAGTTAAGTTTCCGAGCAATAAATGGAAACACAAAGTTTCTATTTTCAAATCTTTAATTATTTTGTTCGAATTTTATACGGACAAGTTAAACAACAGTTATTTTACGCCATATATTCCAAAAATTTGTTATCTCTTTGATTCTAATTGAAGTGCCCTTGGCGCTTTACTGGTACAAAAACGAATGAATGGGTCTTTAATCAATTCATTATTCACAAAGTATTCTTGATAATATATATAATATGTATAATTCTTTTCTATTATTCTAAAATTATATTCATAATTAATTTCATGTTCAGCGGCGATTGAAAAACATCCATGGGTAAGAACTTGTTAATATAATCAAGAACTATTCTATCTTTACAGGACGACTTCCTCGACTGCTTTGGAGATCCAGCAGTAATTGGCAAAAACGGAACAGACATTCAAGAAGGAAAGTGTACTTGGTTGGCAGTTGTCGCGCTCCAGAGGGCGACCCCAGCGCAACGCCAGCTCATGGAGGACCACTATGGAAGCTCAAAACCTGAAGACGTTCAAAAAATCAAAGACCTATACGAAGAGCTTCAGTTACCCCACACGTACTCGGTCTACGAAGAAGCTACTTACGATCTCCTTAGAACACAAATACAGCAAGTCACGAGAGGACTCCCGCATGACTTATTTTTCAAAATTCTCGACAACATCTTTAGGCGAAGTATTTAAATAATATTTAAAAGTGATACTATTACTAACATAGGATTATATTTGAATTTAGAATTTCTATGATAAGAGTGTCGTAGATTATTCATGGGATTAGCTCTTTGAAAAAATATTGCTGAGATTAATATTGTACTTCGAATATAAAGTTTTTGTAAATTGGTGTATACATATTTTATGCCTGTATAACTACTTCTTCTAATGAAAGAGCAGCCCCATCAGTATTATAAGGTCTGACAAATTTTATATTACGTCTTCACTGAATTTATGTTAGTTGATTTGCTTACAAATTTATTGATCATTAATGGAATGGGCTTTATTTATTTATGAAAGTTGCAACATATAATAAACAATATTTGAATTTGCCGTAAAACACAAAACTCCAAAAAAAAACAGTATAAGGCGTATTTTTAATTTATAGTGGTATAACTACTTTATAATGATATATATATATAAGTGATATGTGATTAAAAACAAGAAAAAAATGTGTATTTAATCATCTTTACATCCATTTTATTTTTAATTATAAATATTTATAGCTTAACATTTTCAAACATCACTTACACACACACACACACAGAAATAATGTTAAAAGAAAAAAGGATGAACATTTGAAACGGTCCTCTTTGAGCGCCTGTTATATTTTATACTTTTATGTTATTATGTTAATAATGGATGTGAACATTATAAAAAGGTTATTAAATGTGATATTCACTGAATAAATCATTTTATTTTCAAACCTGATGGGATAGTCCAAAGAATAACACTGTAATGTAGGACTTGTTGTTTTTTCTTTTTTTTTAAATTTTGGGACTTTTGTCCTACACAGGTACGTCAGTCCCATAAAATTAAAGACTTAGTTACATGCACAAATTTAAACGCTGATTTTACGAACTTTTTTCCCCTATTTATGAGACTTTAAAAAAAAGTAAGGAATTTCTATGCAGAATTTTAGGCTGTATGTTGAATGTTGGACAGTCATTTTAAAACTGAAAAGGTTCGTCACCTTAAGATCTATTTTCGTGTGCTCAGTATGAGCGATAACGTGCTTTACCGATTGAGTATGACATATTGCGTCGCAATGTCATTATAAGTCGTGTAGGGGTACTAGTCCCTAGCTTACTTGTTGTTACTATTCGTAGATATTTCTTGAGTAAAAGAACACTTTCTTGCTGGTCGGATCGGAATGATTTTATTTCAAAAATGTGTCGATATATATACAAAAACTAGGAATAATATTATCCAATGAAATAATTACAGTGCATATTCATAAATTCTTTCGTCTAAAGAAAACGCTTACTTTTCTACCAATAGAAAGTTACACAATTTACAATGATTAAAATTATGATTCAGCCAATTAAAAGTTATACATTACAATTGAAAATATTTTGGAAATTAAACTACGAATTAAATGTTCGATTTTTCGACCAATGACGACGCCGCAATTTCGTATGTTCATTTCGTGTGTTGACACGAAAATCCGATAGAGCGCGCTGGGTACGCGCCGTATGCGCTTGCCGATTTTCGCGTAGTATAAATAGCTCCCGAATTTGGTTTTTAATTTGCCCCACCGACTACGTTCTGAGCCGAGGTGCGATCTCATAGGAGACACCCTCAGGACGAACGTCACTTTCGAGCCCAAAAGGGTTCACCTTAAGGCAGAGTCTTAGCACTCGCCCCAACGTTCGGTGACGCTGTAAAGGCCAGTAGGGCCAACAGCAATACTCAACCAAAAAAAACGCGACGGTTTTTAATTTAGTCGGAGCGCGTCTCTGGACGTCGACGTATGTATGAACAATAATGTAGAATGCAATTCCTACAGTCGCATCAAGCAGAGTATAATATTGTTTAAAAGCTATAATTATAATAAGAAGAAGCCGTCAATCGGTATGATAATTAACAAGTTTTCACTAAACCTCGTAGTCCTTCGTGAATGCTCGTGTAACATCAGAGATTAGGACATTGTCTTGTCTCTTATAAAAGAGAGTGCATAGTAGTAATCCTACTTCCTACTAGTATTATAAACGCGAAAAGTTGTGTGTATGGATCTGGCTGATTTCTCTGAGGTATGAATAAATGTTTGTTATTCTTTCACATAAAATTTACTAAACGGATTGGATAAAATTTTGCACACAGGTAGAATATGTACTGGAATAACATATTGAATACTTTTAATGCCTGGAAAACATAAAATCTTCGGGAACGCGGGTGAAACCGACGGAAGTAGAAAATAAAATACTAAAAATAAATAGTAATTATGGTAAAATTTATTCATTTAAACAAATCTTATTTATTTTATTAAAAACGAGTATATTCGCCATTCTCTCCAATTTAAGCCACTAATAAATATTTGACTCACAATTCATTTAAAAATTGAGTTAAAACGATTAATCTAGCATAAAACCCCTTAATTTTGCAAAAATATGTGCAAAAATTTAATTAGCGTTTATTTTTTTATTTACTAAAGTAAGAAAGACTTATTACTGATATTATGAAGCCTTGATTATTATTGGGACCGTGCATACCAATAAGTAGAATCACCATTTCATATGAAAAGAAAATAAGAACGTAGTGCTGAAATACTTTTACTAATTAGAAAAATATTTAGTTTGTAGAAAATTTTAATAAATCTTACATTATATGTGCTATGTTGAAATATAAAATAACAAAATATAAACTCAATAAAAGTTTCTTAAGAAAATAGAATCACTACATTTTATTAAGTTGTTTCCATTTATCACATTAGATGCCGCACATTCTCTTTAATATTAATCTACTCAATCGGCTTACTATTGTTTCATCTACCATCTACTGCCATCAATTTCATTCATCGGTATTTTCATAATTTCAATTTGTCTTTACTTGAGGCCCTTAAATAACACTTAATAATTTTTAGATTTGGAGATAAACGACAGATACCTTTATCTAAATAAAGAAACCTTACTAAGAAATTTTACTAATTTGATATATTCTTATCAATAATAAAAGTATAATATGTTTTAAAATACTAATAATTATTTATTGATTAATATTTTGTTGATTTTTAATGCTAATTACTAATTGTATTGAAATGTTATCTATTATGTTTTTCTTTAAAGTTTTATTGATTCTGAAATGAATCTTAAACATACTGATCAATTAACGGAAACGAAATAAAGAGTGCCTTATTGCCAGCACAAATAAAAGGATTAATGTCTGTTTTATTTAAAAGAAGCGGGTTAAATTGATATACTTAACCAAACGTGACAAACTCGTTTATTGATAAATTATATGTGAAAAGAAGCTTTACTTTTGTTAAAAAATATATATTTGTTGGCAGTTCTGCAATAAGTAAAAAACCATAAAGTCTGCAGAAATGTCAGACGTAGACGTCACTCACTGTCAAGTGTCAGTCTAGTTCAGTTGTTCCAGTTGTCTACACTGCAGTTAAAAGTTATAATATTTATAGTCAATAATAGTCATTTATTAATGGTGTTTCGCTATTTACGTGATGGTATTTTTCAAATTTAATTATTTAACAGTTTAACTTCTGTATTAGTATAGTGTTGTGTGTAATTAACAATAATATTATTTTACAGAGTAGAAAATATTCATTGAAAACCTCCTTTTAAACGTGTCATTAGAATATATTCAGAGAAAGTTGTTGGCGCGTAGCCTAAATTAAAAACAAAAAAATTAGAGATGTCGATTTTTAGAATATTAAGTAGAAGTAGCCGTTTAGGCTTAAAAAGTATCAGGTTAGTATCATACAATTTTAATTTTATGTGAAAAAAGTAACATCATACTAACACAATATATATATTTTTTTTCTATTTCTTATTTTATCAATTTATTTACTAAATTAAATATTAATAATATTTTATGATGTATATAAATAATGAATATCTATATGTTTCATTTTATTTGTTTAAGTGAAGGTAATTTGTATTATTATTTAACAATAAATTATGTTATCAATAAATATTCAATTTAAACCAGCAAATGATCTAGGAGACAGGAATCATTAATATTTTATTCAGCTTTTTACTAACATTTCATATTCTTTTTTTTATAACCACATGTAACAAACTTTGAGATAAGTATCTGTGCTCAAAGAAAAAATCAGAAATCAGATAATAATGCAAATATTTCAAATTTACACTTGAATACTTATTTAAAAATAGAACATTAAAATTCATTGTTATGTTAGAGTCAATTCTATTCAGTATTGTACCTTTAAAGGAAGTTCAACTTGTGTTGTAAGGAATGTTATCTTTAATCTTCAATCTTAATCTTTAAATAAAGAGGTTTATTGTTATATTCAATAATACTTATAATAGTCATTCGCCTTTAAATATGATGCTATGTTAAATGATACCCTCATGTTAAACCAATCAGATGAAACCAGATCAGATCTGGTGTATGCTGCCATTACAAAATACAAATACAATGGATACTTAGATCTGCCTACCATAAATATGGTTTAAATATATAACATATCTACCATATCTTTATAAAATATTATCAGTAGCTTGTCATTTTAAAAAAATTAATCAAAAACTTTTAAAGTCAATCTTAAAAACTTCAACTGTTAAATATTTTTTTAATGGACATTTCTTTTTGCTGTGTTCTACTACTAACTGAGAGCCCTGATGACTTTAAATTATACTTTTATTTATTTAAATTATAAGATAAATTATGCTTGATTTTGTTAACTGAATCTAAATAATTAAGGCTAATTTTATTTATAGTGTACAACAACAGAACTTTCTTAAAATGTCAACAAATGCCTCCATATCAGAGTTGCAAAGAGAAAAGGAAACATTCCAGGACCTATTACCGAACATTATGGAAACAATGTTAAAAAACACAAGATTCACAAATATGCCTGAAGTTGCGAACTGGACAAAACAGGTATGAATTTAATTATATTACTTATTATAAGATTTACTATTAATCACTAATAGTACTTCTTGGTTTAACGACAAAAAAAATGGTATTATACATGTAATAATAAAAATATACTAAAACATAATTAGGTTACTACTACTACCTGCTAACCAAAAAGTAAGCTAGTAAAAGAAGTATAACAATGTTATAAATTACCAACTTTATAACTTGGGTATGATTTTTGACCAGTTTTTTTTCCTTTCCTATTCTTTGTGTGGATCAAGACTACCTGTATTCATGCGTAAATGTCATACTGACAAAAATAATATATTTTACAATTAAGACTATTCTGATAATCTTAATAGAAATGAAAGAGCTCTAAAAATATTCACTGACCACATGCAGCTCAGTTTACAACAGCTTACTGTTTTATTACATAGATATAAAGATTAATAATAAAAAAAAAAAAACCATATAAATGTCGTCTATGTTCTTAAATAATGTATCATATACTAGTAATATCCATATTTCATAGATTTAAGCAAAGCCTTCAAAATACCGCATACCGAAAGCTAAGGTGTTGTTCATCAAATAGAAACTGGCCCCCTGACACAGATACAGCCTCTCTATTAGACATTCAATGCGTCATGTTAATTTATATTAGAATTTAATCCAGTAGATGTTTGCTATATATTTTATCATCACCTAAAATACTATTCATATGATATGATATGATCCTCGTTGAACGTCCATTTTGTTTTGCACAAATCCAGAAGGTTTTATATCCCATTTATAGAAAAAATATTAAGTAATTTGAATAAACCAATGATTGAGCTTAAATAAAGCGTTTCCATATTTTCTGAATTCTCCCATACATCGTATTTATTCGGAACAACGATATACGCGCGTCTTATAATGCGACCCCTGTGTTTGCCTATAGCAAAGTAGATTACTGACAAGATTCTTTCGCATCGAAGCAAACTCACTGTCTTATATTCAAATCATCGATCATAACAACTTACACATCGATCGCCGACCACTTTAAAATGCACTTTGGTGTTTTTTGAGAGAGCCTGGCAACAAAGTTGATTGTACAAGCCCGCAAATACAATTCACTTAGATGTACCTTACCAGATAGATTAGGCATCGTATGCACGTCCTGAAAACTATGGAATAAGGTAATTGTTGATAACGCCGTAACAACCTTCGTAGAAACACCATAAAAATGGATTAATTTAGGCCCTTTTCTATTTTTTTTAGTTGTTTAGTTATAACGATGTTAAATCCTTTTTAAGCACACTTCGCATCTACTTTGTTATTGTAGCGGAAACGCTACTAAAACTAGTAACGTCCTTGAAATCCCAGCGTAAATACTCTCCGGCCTAGTTACCTCATCCTGAATGTGAAAATCTCATAGGCAACATCTTCAGGATGGACCTTCCGTTAACGGCTCAAATGTCAAGACATAGTCCACTGGCCAGGTCTATTTTGGAACGGCTTCTAGTGATTTTTTATTGCTCACTTTGAAAAATACAATTATTAACGAATATCTCATTTAAATTTATTCATTTATCATATACACAAGGAGTCGAACAAAGTCTTATATTTTATATTTGAAATGAAAGTAAACTGCTGTCTACTTACTGTTGCTGTTTACTTTTTTAATTACCCGCCCGCTTCGCTGGACAAAAATGGGAGGGGTATCAACGGAATTAGCCTATAACCATCTACGGACGATTCTGATTCGTTTGGTCATAGTCTCATATACGTTCAATAGTTTCCATGTGATTGACGCACAAAGAATATATTTCTCAATTTTATATTAAAGATTATATTATTATATCTAAAACAGATAATTAAAAAAATAAAATAAACATTGTCTTATGTACCCGGTAGAAAAAATATTAGAATCATATTACTCAAAATCAAATAAAATTTTAGGTTCTAGAATATAATCTACACGGCGGCAAGAAAACTCGAGGATTGACCACAACACTCGCATATGAAACTCTAGAGCACCCAGATAATATCACAGAAGAATCTCTCAAAGTCAGCCGCGTCGTAGGATGGTGCGTCGAAATGGTGACTATTAAATCTTAACTATTAAACTACCAGCCATAAGATAAATAAAATAAGACCAAACAGCAATACTTAGTATTGTGTTTTCCGGTTTGAAGGGGAGTGAGCCAGTGTAACTACAGGCACAAGAGAAATAACATCTTAGGTCTCAAGATTGGTGGCGCATTGATAATGTAAGGTATGGTTAATATTTTATACAACACTAACGTCTATGGACATATGACCGGTTATCATCAGGTGGTCCATTACACTTCCCTTAGGAACATAGATTACAGTAAAATAACAGCCTGTAAAAGTCTCACTGTTGTGCCTCCTCACTATTTTTGAGGAGGTTTTGAACATACTCAACCATACTGTTTCAAAGCAACACATTAACAACAAGACTTTTAAACTTTACACTCATCACGACCGAAGAAGTTGTACTTGTAAATAAATTACTTTGATTACAGGTGTTAGTGAAGACTTTGTATCATTATATTTGAGATTACATATAGAAATAATACTATCTCGTTTCGATAAAGAAAATATTAAACATAGAAGTCAAACACATTGAGATTTGATAATTTTATACCTTTTTCTATTTGTTATATTCCTAACAGTACGTGTAATCAAGGACTGCAAAACAGAGAGAGACAAAGCTATGTACATCTATGTTCTATGGCAACATTCTATGTAAATATATTATACAATATCTTAGTTTGCTTATGGTCAATATTTATTCTATAGTTGCTTATGTGTAGGTTTAGTAAACATAATGTAAATTTAAACAAAAATCTTGTAAAAATAAAAAAATCAAATCGGTTCATAAAGGAGATCTGAGGTAAAAAATTGCTACCCTCCTTTTTCTTTATAAGGCGATTAAAATTTTGGTTTAAATGACTCGTACTAAGCATACATGTTTCCTAGTAACCTAACTACTACTACTATATAACGAACCTTCAATAACGATCTGTTCATCCTCTTTCGTTGAGCGCTCAAAGAATGGGCTTTTTCCACAGACTGCTGTCTTTGTTTATGGATCTCGGGTCATGCTCAAACATCTGAGTTATATATCCGAGAGCTTTTTGCTAGGTTCAACTTACTTCTATGGTGCCTTTAAAAATATTAAAAAAATAATCCTGTAAGCTATCGACTTTAAACTACAACTAGAACTAAAGGAAGGTCCCCAACTTCCAAGAAATGTTTACGAATATCGTAGAATTGCTAACTCTCTTGTTATCTTAGGTGTAGAAGTAGGTCTTTGTGCAAGCCCGTCTGGGTACCATCATATATTATACCGCCAACGACACAAGACAACAACAGACACAAGAGACATAACATCTTAGCTCCCAAAGTTTATGGCGCAATGCGATATAAGCAATGTGGTTTTTCTTACAGCACCAATGTTTATGGGCGATAGTGGCTGCTTACCATACCATACCCATGGAGGCCCATTTGGCCCTCCGCCTACATATTCTGTATTTATGATAGTTAATTTGTATTTAACCTGACGTTAGTGCTCTTATCTCCTGCGTATTTGGCTAACATCCCATGATAATAACGTCATCAGATTTTTTTTTACTTTCCATTAATATTTATCTTATAAATAACATTAACAATTGTACGATTTAATAAATTATCGACGCAATACATACATATATATAATATTTGTCTGTGACCAATACTCAGCTGTGTAATTTAAGTTGTCACTCTTCATACCGGAACGCAGCAATAATATTCTTGTTTGCACTTTGTCCCAGAAATAACGATGGAGGGAATGGAGACTTGTTTAGACAAAGAGCTAAGTACCTACTTGGTTTTCTGCCCTCTCAAAAATATTCATAAATATTTTTATTAAACTTTAATAATTTACAAATATTACATTGCTTGATAAATATGGAACTGGCACGAAATTAAATAAAAATACATGTGCATTTAATAAATTCTTAGGTATACAATGTAGAGAAGTCGACAGTCTTTTGTTTATTCAAAGGCCAATTATTTATAGAATAATCTATTTATGTTGTACGACTTATGTTTTGATTTCTATTAGAAATATTATTTTTTTATTCTTGATTATTTAATCGTATATTTAAAATTTAAGCCGTGAGTATAAACTCTAAAGCGAATTTATTATTTATTATAATTAGGCTTTTTCGGAAAGACCAATGCCATGGTCTGCAGGCACATAGAAGTGTTTTTCTCACTTTAAAGACTTTCAACATCAAATTAATAAAATATATTACCAATACTAATAAAATATTTTATTATTTTGATCTATGTATATATTTTTGCATTACGTACGACGACTACGTACTACGAAACGTTTAAGAATTTTGATTTTCGCCTCGTAGATAATCCTACCATCCGTAAGAAAACGACTCGTTTCTTGAATACAGTTATACTTACCAATAACATACATGTACGTACATATTGTGAATACATAAATTAGATAAATGACAATGAATGTCTTGTTCCTAGTGGCTTATCGTTAGCATTAAGATATACGTATATGACGTGGTAGCTTGTTCCAGGTTGTATTTAAAAACATGACGTCAGCACTGCTGACGTCACGAATGTCAGGGTATGGATTTCTGTCCATCCTCGAAGGTATGAAATTAAACTCAGGAAATATTTTTCTCTGATTTATTCAAAACTGAGGAGGTCCGATAGCTGGCGGGCGTCCGGCCTTTTATAACAAAATTGGGTGGGGGCACTATACACGCTATATAAAATAAACTCGGACTTGTAGTTTTCAAGATTAGCGATACAGAGACTAAATTATATGTATTATGATTATGAGTATAAAAATCAAAAGATTCTTTATTCAAGTAGGCTTATAAAAGCACTTTTGAATCGTCATATTACAGTGTACAATTAATTGTAAAGCTACCACCGCCTAGTAGATTCTTCCGAGAAGAACCGTCAAGAATCTAGGGGTATTAATTAATTTCTTTTTTTATCCCAGTTACACGCTTACTTCTTGGTGATGGACGACATCATGGACGGTTCCACGAAGCGCCGTGGGGTCCCGTGCTGGTACCGCCTGCCGAACATCGGCCTCGGAGCCATTAACGACTCAATATTAATTCATTCATCTATATATGAAATACTGAAACTTTACTGCGAGAATCTGCCGCATTACAAACACATTGTGGACCAGTTTAACGAGGTAAGTAACTTTATAATTATAATAATGTCCTCCTGACTGACTAAACGAGACTAGCCGACTGCCCAGCACATGTTATAATGCACAAGTGTACTTAAACACAGGTGCATTCTTTCTTCCGGTACACTCATAATCTGATGGGAGTCCAACACGACCGGAAAGAGTTCAGGCGCAGGATCAACTGATTTACGTGTTTTCGGAAGGCGAGGGATTATAAACACTTCCAAATACTAACAACAACTATCAACGGCTTAAAATACTTAATTTTTTATCGGCTTAACCTCCGTTTTTGAGCTCAATATCTCGGGATCTGCAGCTTAAATCTAGTGACTTGAGACTTGACCAATGAGACAGTCATTTAATTTTTTTTAAATTGATATTAGTATAGTAGACCACTGAATTGTCTGCATGATCATATAAATCTATTGGTTCATGAAAGCGCGCACCTCCACGATAAATTATTGCCGTTCATTATTTTTTAATGTTCGTGCTTACAATATGTCTTAGTGTGCGTGAGACGATGAACAAACGATTAAATACATGGTCACTCACCTTTCAAACCCGAAACGCAATACCCATCGATGTTAAACGGCGGAATAACAGCCAACTTGATGCTAACCTTTGATCTAAAAGCATCTTGTATGTATATAACGTATCTAAATAATGTGAAGTCGGTGGTAATCGTATCTACTTATAGCCTATTCCAATGGAAGTAGGAAAAAAGATAAACAAACCTTAGATTTACGTATTAAATGCGATTTGCTAATAACTCAGCTATACTGTGCACTACTAAGGGTTTATGATTAATATATCTTTATTTATAAAACAACACTATTACACTTAACTACTTATTTCCACTTTAATTTTACTTCCAAAATTCAAATGACAGTTTCGTCGACGTTCAGACCGCCATTTTTCGTAAATCCATAGTGATTATCTCAACCAATGATGTCGCGTCTATTTTCCGTCAAATGTTGTTTATTTTTTTCCTCTTATGGTTGGAATAGAGTATAGGTTAATATATATTGATTATATATTTACCATATATATTATACGTTCATATAACACACTTGCATTTATTTCAGTATAAAAATTACACATTAAATACTTTTTGGTAAATCGCTGAAGTATTTTCTTTGCTATAAAATTATTTTCAGATTAAATATATGATGGTTACCAAAATATTCATAATGTTGAACTTACTTATAATTACATTTATTTTGGCCTGGCCTAAATATAGAATACAAAGAAGGAAAGTTGTAGTAGGCGACAAATAATTAACTTGGTGGCGTGCAAGCCTCATCAGATATTCTTCCGACAAACAGCAGTACTTAGTATTGTTGTGTTCCGGTTTGAAGAGTGAGTGAGCCAGTGTAATCAAAGGCACAAGGGACATAACATCTTAGTTCCCAATGTTGGTGGCGCATAGGTGATGTAAGGAATGGTTAATATTTCTTACAGCGCCTTTGTCTATGGGCGGTGGTGACCACTTACCATCAGGTGGCCCATATGCTCGTCCGCCTATCTATAAAGAAAAAAAAATCCTGTCTGCAAGCAATATCTCCTTTCTATCAAATTTTACTTTTATGATTAATTCTAAACTATATAAATAGCAACCAAAATTATGCCGTAAAATAAATGCTATTTTCCATTCTAATTTCACTTTAAGTATTCATACGAGTATTAATATAACGTATAAGTAGGTACTATGCATATATTTCGGTATCATAAAATATATTTGCGTTTTAAGATAAAAAGAACGAGGTTAATTTAATTTACGGCCCCGCTGTAATAAAAACCAATATACGTGTAAGTCAGAGGTCTCGTGGGAAGTAAAGGGTTTACTTAATAGAGTAAAATCACATCGGATGGGTCGTAAAGTTATAGCTTTTACTCTACTTTCTTTTTATAGTTAACCTGTTAGGTGCTGCGACCGAGTCTGCGACTTTTTGTTTTAAGTTATTTATATTCTACATTTTTTTTTAAATCTGAACTTAGAATTAAACAAACTAGCAAACTGCTATTATCTTGTTGTAACATAATATTATTAGAAATGTAATTAAATTTGTTTTTATGTTTTTTCAAGTAAAGTTAATATATTATAAATACAGTTACTTATGTTAGATGTTCCGAATCAATAAATAAATAGACAATAAATTTTATAGAATGTATAAACATTATATAATATACTTGTACCCACTACACATGTAACACTAATGTGCAAGTTCTAAATTCAAAAATCATAATCCACTGCCCAGCAGTGGAATATTAACGTTGTTGTAATTGATTTTAATATTTATTCGAAGGCGTTGTTGTACACATCCATGGGCCAACATTTGGACTACACGATGGCACATCGCAACAAGAACGATTACAGTCTGTTTACGTTAGAGAGATACAGTTCTATCGTTAAATACAAGACCGCGTACTACACCTACAAACTACCGGTGTCCCTGGGACTGCTCTTGGCTAACAATACTGATATGAAGACCCATAAAATTGCTGAGGAGATATGTTTAGAAATTGGACACTTATTTCAAATGCAGGTGAGAACTTTATTCGTAGACAAATTATTTTATGTTTAAATCTTTATTTATATGTTTCTTATATTAATAACAGTTTAGTGTTATGCTCCCAAAGAAACGGCGGGAGATAAATATTAACGAAAACAAAAAATATTTCGGTGATAAATGTCAATTCAAATTTTTAGCACGAAAATTAGCTATTTGTCTAACATGGAAGATAAGATTGAAAAAGTCACATGTTAGTCAAACTAGCTGCCGCCACTCGATATATGTATTTGAATTATCAAAAAAAAGACAAAATGGCTATTTCATTTCGACATTGGCAGAATAATTGAAGACTCGCGCTGCTTTATCAAAAAAATTCCATAAATAAAAAACAAACTTTTTTTATAATAAAAATTTTAAATTTAATTTTTATTAATTACTGATAATACAAATATATTCTATTATATCCTATTATTAGGTATTTAAAAAATATATGTACGTATTTACTATTAAAATGAAAAAAAATGTATGGATCGCTTATTTATAAACAATGAATGTAATTGTGACATAAACATTAATGCTAATGTTTTGTTTATGATTTAGATTCGGAGTTGAAGTTTGTTTTTGTCGATATTCTATCAATATATAATCTTTTTCTTTTCTTTCACGAATGAATTGTGAGAAACCTTAAAAAAAGTTTATGAAGGGTAGCAAATTAATATCCTAGAATTATTGTAAAGGTGTTTGAGAAAAGTTTTTACAAATAAATATGTACTTTTTCACAGGACGATTTTATAGATACTTTCGGAGTTGAAAAAGTGACTGGCAAAGTGGGCACTGATATCCAAGAAGGCAAGTGTTCCTGGCTCGCTGTACAAGCATTGGAAAGGTGTAATTCGAAACAGATGAAAGTATTCACAGCTTGCTATGGTAGCCCAGAACCAGCGCACATTGAACGGATCAAGAGATTATACGAGGAATTGGAACTACCCGCGATATACCAGAAGGAGGAAAGGGATCGCTACAACTCGGTAGTACAGCGCGTCCGGCAACTACCCACTGAAACATCCATGTCGCCAGATCTGTTCTTAAAGTTACTCGACATGATATATGACAGGAAAAATTAAATATCGATCTTATGTACATAGGAGTTATTTAACGATAATAAGTATTTTTTATTAATTTTAAATTTATGATTCAATTGTTGATATATTCGACAACATTACAATGTATTAAGGGTAATGAGTAACAAATGAAATATTTTATTGGACCATAATACTTACCATAATATTCGACGTTATGGTTCAAGTCCAATCTATAATATAGTCTCGTCGAAAAGCGCCAACGATATTAGCAATAATACGTCTTCCTCATTATTTGATTTTAATATTCGTACTCCTTTTATTAAAGTCGTCATAAAATGTGTGTTCGAAATTCAAATGGTCTTATTATAAATGATGGTACATTCTCAAATTGACGTCAGATATTCTTTTTTTAAAAATATTTAAGCAAAGATTAGTTAGTGAAACATCATTATCCACTTAAATTTTCGAAATGTAGATTCTATCATAAAAAACGTATCCAGAATCTCAGTTTACAAATAGCCTATTCCAATAAAGTTAAACAAACCTTAGATTTACGTATGCCATAGGATTCGCTCAGCTATATTATACACTAAAATAGTTCTTGATGAATATATTGTTATTTATAATATCACACTATTTAACTTATATGCACTTAGTATATACTTCCAAAGATCACAACTTCGTCGACATTCAAAAACGCCATCTTTCGTGAATCCATAATGAATATATCATAGATAATTCAAGCTCTCGGCAATAATATTGCGTCAATTGGTTATCAAATGTTCATTTGTTGTTACTCCTCTTGTGGTTGGAATAGGCTGGTAATTAAAGTATCCCCAGTTTTGGACATTTTGCGATCGTGTTCCGCAGTGAGTTTCGAATTTTTTCTTACAAAATAGCTCTACCATTCCTTAAGCGAAATGTAATGGTTTATATGTATAGATGTGTGTTGGGTATTATGTATTTAGTTTATTAACGGGTTTAAAAACAAATATACAATTTTGTATAGAATTGTATTGTTCTATTTATCAATATTTGTTTCTTATTTATGTTTTTAATGTGACTCAAAGACTGACTGTTTGATTTTTATTGTTTGATTCGTATCGATTAAATCATTAGAAAACTATATCAAATCAAAAGTTATGTGCAAATAATCCCTCAAATTATCAAATCCTTCAATATGATTGTATTGATACAAATAGTATGTAGTACTTGAATCATAGATAGATAAAAAAAAGTATTGGAAAATTTGTACGGAATTGTATTTATCATCAAGGTTAATAGATTAAAATATAAAGACAACAATTTCGATCGCTCACCGTCGTCTTCACAATCGTAAGCGCGTCATTTTAACATGAACATCGTTATTATCATAGCTGTCACCGTTACCATCATCACCGTATCCGTTACCATCATAATCGTTAACGCCGTCACCATCCTCGTCTCTATCAAAATATTGCTGTTATACAAAATGTTCAATTAAATTATGAACGCAGTTTTGTATTCTACCCTAGAGAGGGATTGGGGGTTTACGGATAATGTTATGTTTTAAGTACAGAAGGATGAATAAATATTAATATAGATTTAAAATATTATTTATAGATTTTAAAAAAAATTACAAAAAAAAATGCATTTAAAAAATAAACAGTATATTTTGATATGGAATATATTAAACGATAAACCTATCGGATGTTTGAAGTTTAATATTATTTAAATGTAAATCGTATAACTTTGTTATCAGAAACGGGAGTGGAACTATAAAAGAATATTTAATTTTGTGGGAAATATATTTTTAAAAATGCGGTAATTTGTTTCATTTTCTCCGTATCTAATCAAAGATAATATCTTAAGAAGTTATATAAAAACCAGAGATGGGCCGAACTTTGGCAGCTTGAACCGAACTTCCGACATTTCGACTTTCGAATAAAAAAAAACCTACTTGCACTATTTTGACTGAAATGGATATCATAACTGTTAAATAGGTACATCTAGACCATTATACACTCATGGTCATTTCCTTAGTAAGAACAAGTAAACCTTACCTTACAATGTGATAAAGATTAAATTGTTTTCTTCGTCTCTCGTCTTTATTTGGAAAACCACCACCACCTAGACACTGATTTTATGCTCAAATGTAACAATTCGTTTCAATTTCGCTGCGCTTACGCTCGAAAGCGCGGCGAAATTGAACCGAATGTTCATACGGTACATAATAAAAACAGTCCTTATTTTAACGATAATTACCCTAGTAGTTTTTTTTTCTGTACATTATGTGGCTAACAGATGCATCTAAATGGTCATTAAAAGTTAGATATTTATTCAAAACGAATATTATTTTCATTTTAGTTAGGAAAAAATAATTGCCATCGATTTTCATGATTTTACTGAGGTTATTCCATTATTATTAACAATAAATTTATAAACTAATCTTTACATTCCAAATACTGTCTTCTGATCAAATCAAATTATTCTTTAGTCGAGTAGGCTCAAAAGTATCTCGAAGGAACCTAAATGCGTTACATGAAATTTTCTCATGTTATGTAAGTGTATACTATTAATTTTTATCCAAAAAAGCAATAGAGCAACGTGATATAATATAAGCGTGATGATATAAGCTCCATAAATCTCGAGCGCAGTAGAGGCCTTAGCTCTTACAACTTTTGCTACCACGGATATCACGCTGTTACTTAAAAAAATAATTATTGCATTCTATCGCCAATAAACCACAGATAAAATATGTTATCTGTTCTATATTCGAATGACATTAAAAAAATAAAACACCTCGATGTTCTATGATAGTATATTCCAAAAATATAATGTTATAGATAACATTGCTTCAATCAAGTTATAGTAACCGTTTATAACCGTTTACAACCGTTACATACTAAATGTTATTAGCAATGACCAATTTAACAACTTCAAAAACTTATACAAACATTACTATATAATTTCAAGGTCATATCACACTCAACTAATCACATATTCAAATCTACAATTCCTTCAAATTCACCAATTCTAAAGTTAAAAGAGATTTGCTCGAGCGCAGCTGCAGTGCAGCACTATATTTAATATCAATTATTAAAATATTAAATAATCATCAATTCCAATATCTTTTGATAAGTTTACTAAGTAAGCGGTTGGTATAAAAAATAATTGAAAATAGTTAACTGGAAAGAGTACAATAAACCACGTAAAGGGATTTTATATTAATTTAAATTTGCAAGTTCAGTCAGCGATACAATAAAAGGTTGCTAAGATAATATTTTTATTGGATAATGTTTTCTAGATATTATACCACTCGTGATAACAGAGCTATTGAAATATATTTATTGTCTACAAGTTTTCTCATTCATAAACAATTGTATAAACTTTATAATAGTAAACAAATATTTAAAAAAAAAAGTCTCGAATATGAAGTGGGATTTCTATAACCAATTTACTCATAGGATAATCACAAATCTAGATAACTTTAATCAAAATCAGTAGTTTGTAAAATAAATTTAATATAAATACATAATATATTCTTGTAACTTTTATTAACAAACTTATATAATACTAATAGTATACAGAACAAAGGTTTATGGAAAGTTTATACTGTGACAGATGAGTGTGATAAGACACTTATTAAAAATTTAAGAATAATATGTCTTATGGCAACATCTGTAATGTATTTAAAACAATGAAACAAGAAAAAACATGAGTATCAACTTGGTTCAAATAAGATATATGTAACTATTGAATTTCAACATCCACATAATCATATAGTTTCAAATCTCAACTGGACACACTCGATACAAAGTCTTTCATCCCTTCTTTTATAATTAAAAGTAAAATTACTTTTATTATTTAATTATTTTAACATATACCAGCCATGATACAATAAATTCTTACAGCGACTAAACTATGAGGGGATAATTCACATACTTACTTTTTATGTTAGTACGAGTGTATAATATAGTTTGTGTTGAAATGATTACATAGAGTATGTGCTAATATAATTTTGACTAGTAAGCACCAATTGATTAACATACATAATTATATCCTTAAAAAAATATTTACACATTTCTCGTGGCTAATAAAATTTAGCCAATACAATAACTTGGGTTACGAAAACCCTGTCCTAAAATGTTTTATACAAATAAGAATGTGGAATTAGGTTTTAATTTTTACAATCCCTAATGAATTGATAATTCGAAACAGCCCTTAACTGAGTTCAATGAATCCTGTTAACATTGAATAACAAAATTTTGAGCGTTTAATAAAATCAGTTCGAGCCATAAATTAGAAAACCTTCATTTACATACATATAAGTATATAATAAGCTGGTGTTTATATTTGAATAAATAAAATCATATTTTATTCAAAATTTTAAAGCAATACAAATATATATATATATTAATATTCTCCATTAATTTAAGCTGTAAACATTATTCTATTGTTTAGGTCTTATATATTTATGATATACCTTAAATCGTTACATTTTATATAGAAAAGGTATTTTCTTTTTGATCCGATAGGTCAATATTTTACAGAACTCGGTGGTATTTTTAATTCACGTTTAATTTTCGAGTTGTGGTCGTGTCACGTCGAGACTTCGGTATCCTTAATGTAAGTTGTATAAACGTCTCTTTACAATGTTGCTTCACGGCTCACCTAAGGAAGTATATAAAAAAATATAATTATACATATATCAAAATTCATAGCTCGCATTGCGTGTAAATAAATAATTTAATATGTATCATAGATGAATCTATGATGCAATTAAAATCTAAACCGTTCATTCGCATCACAAAATGTACTACGGCCTCGCAAAAATAACTTTCAACTGGAATCTCGTCAATTGACCTGGTAAGTATCTATTTATAGATAAATTTGAAGGCAAAAACCAGTCGGTACCATCTTCTTTTATGCTTTCTTTGTCTTTTTATGTTTGATATCTATGTTATCAAGGCTTAGTGTTTTTATTATTATTAATTAGTACACATAATTCATTTATGTCTTTTATATAGTAGATAACTGTAAAGTCTACAGAAACCCGAGGTTCTGGAATCAAATCGCAGGTCGGCCCGATTAAAAGTTATTGGGTTCTTCTGTCGAAAATTTCTCAGTGGTAGTTCGAAAACAGGACGTTGGTAGTTTGGACACTCCCGTGCCTCGGAAATCACTTAAAGCCGTCGGTCGTGCGCCGAATCTTTCCGGTCGTGTCGGATTTGCCGTCCCATCGAATTATGAGAGTGACGGAGAGTGCACATGTTTATGCGCACACACCGCCACCACGAGACGGGCCGCCACGCCCGCAATCGGGCGGACGACATCATCATGTATAGTGTCCTGGCGGTGGACTCACGCGCGGGCGGCGCGGGCGGCGCGGGCGGCGCAGGCGGCTCGGGCTCCAGCAGCGGCAGCGCGGCGGCGTGCACGAGGCGGCGGTGCGCCTCGGAGCCCGTGAGCGCGGCCACGGTGACGCCGGCGCGGTAGGCGGCGGGCAGGCGCACGTGCCGCGTGCGCGTGCCGGGCTCCGTCCAGCCCGTGGCGCGCCACTCGCGGATCACGTTCACCACTTGACCTGCTCGAGTTTATCCTTTCTTACTACGTGTTACTATATTCCGTATACGTAGTACGAATACCGTAACCATGGAATCGTACCGTAACGATGGAAGTATTGCCCATATATGTGGCAATACTTCCATCTTAGATTATTCAACTGGAGCAAATGAGCCAACTTTATTATCTTGGTGCCCGCTTGACACTCGCCACACGTCATAATTCTTTACTAGTGTGCGTGTACTTAGTGGCCAACCGTTGGTCACTTCAAAAGATTACATTATATTATAAATTAGTCGTAACACGTAAATCATTCGAAAACAAAGAGAAATCGATTTTATTCTTCAAATTAAAATGTAACGAAACGGGAAGTATAATTTCCCAAATAAAAGAAATCAAGGAGTTTCAATTATGACAAATGGATGAAGTAATTTCTAAAAAGATAAAACTATTTACCGAGTACATTGAAGGTGTGAAACCGTTGATCGGGAACGAACATTAACGGCGTTAGATCAGTATTAGCCGTAAACCTTGCAAGCACGTCCCTCGTCCGAACGAGCAACACTGATGGGGAAGTCAGCCGAACCCAGAGTGCCGACTCACGAACACATTCTACAGGGTTGGTCAAATACACCCCCTGAGGTGATACACCAAACACCATTTGATGGTGCCACGCATCTGGGATCTCTCCTTCGCAACCCATTTGAAGGTTAAGAGTTACAATTGGAACTGCACCTAAAAATATAAAGAATTTTATTTAATTTTTTGTCTTTAAATTAAGTTTATATAAATACATAATACAAATATTTATACGAAATTGGTCTTTCTATAAACTCACCAAGTGATATCCAATCTGCTAACCAGTGAGATAAGGAAACTACTCTTTCTGGATATGTCGGGAAGAATCTTGCAGTTACAAGACCATCTGAGGCTCTCTGGATCCCAGTAATCAAGTCTGCAGCAGTGCAACCGGCCACTGCTCTTGATAATAAATACCTGAAATCCAATTGATAATATAATTCCTCGAAAACGTTAAAGGCAATCTTTTACTTTTAAAAAGCAGAAAGTATATTATATTAATAATTCTTAATTACATCCTCAAAAATCACATTCATTTTTAGTTCAAAATGTTTGCAATAAAGCTCTTTGATTACATAATTATGTTTTTTTTTAATTGTAATTAATTATTCAAGATACCTTGGTAATGGCGCATTGTTAGCTCTTAGTCTTGTTCCAACACATGCATTGATTCTTTCTAGATTCACAGGTACACCGAGTGCAATCTACAAATAAGATTTTGTATATTTTAAGCATTCATACAAAATAATGTAATATAAATATTATTGTTTAAAAGAAAACTAGCAATATTTGACTTTGTGATATCTTTTATAATTTATTAAAATCAAGACTATAACACATATATTAGCCTCTATAAGTTTAATTTCTTTATAATTTAAGTGTGTATGACAATTAGCCCAGGTAATAAATATCGAACAAACATCTCATAGTCCCTGTATAATGTTTCATGGAATGGCTTTCAAAAAATTTTTTTATTCCTTTAACTCATTGTATTTTATTTCATTATATGTTTGTAATTGTTACTAACATTTTTAAATAACTTTATATATGACATACTTACAAAAACATTAACAACAGCAGTAGCTCCACAAGCAGAAGTACCAATCTGAGTCACTTGTCTTTCACATGCCTCACGTTCTGACCACACCATGCACCGAGGTGGTTCCACACTACACACAGTACACTCAGTTTCTGGTTTTTCATTTGTTACCTAGAAACAAAAAATCAATGTATTAACTAGCTGAACCCACAACTTAACCAAATCTATTATAAAACTTTATGCGCATAAAATTTCACCCCCATTATAAGCCTATGCCCTACCAGGGGTAGGACATAGACTTATGCTTTTTTTAAATTCAAACTATCAACATACCAAATTTCATCTAAATTGGTTCAATGGTGAAGTGTGAAGTGGTAGGGGACATAGTTACTCTCGCATTTATAATATTAGTAGGGAAATTACTTAGTTTAATTTTAAAATGACAGGTATAATTATATAATGTTCTGTATGTGTAAAGTTTTTCATAGGAACCTTAGCATTAAATAAATTACAAATAACCTTTATTTTTATATGTATATATATTGTAATTGTTGACAATATTTGTAGTTTCGAAATAACTTTTCTTACAATACAAAATATCAACTATAATTAGATTTAAAGTTTTTAAAAGTTAAATAATGTAAATTATTCCCACCTGTACAAATATAACTTCAACTTTCTTCCGAAATTATTGATCCAGAATGTTGTGTAATAACATTGTGATATTAAATAAATTTTGAGTAAAGTATTTTTATCCTTATTCAAAATTAAATGATTTGTTTAAATACATAAAATCTTATTTGGGAATCACTTACCGAAGCAGCATCATGGTTGTTTATATCAAAGGTTACTCTTTCGGTCATAAGTTTTTTAGCCATGGTAATATGATAAAATGCTGAAGACATGTTTGACGAGTCAAAGATAGGTCTTTCACCCTGGTTTATTTGATATGCAAATGGCTCCTCTGCATGCTCTTCTTCATCTAAAATTGTACACTTTGCATATAAAAATCAATCTTACAATCAATTTTATAACAAGTTTATAAAAAGTTAAAAAAAAGACATTCATTGGTGATTTAAACTAATTATACCTATATGAAATTAAAGAAAAGAAAAGAGCTGGAATGGGCAAGCACTACTGACTTTTTATGATTATAAACACAAATCAATGTTTATAATTCATCTCATTCCTGGTGGTGAAGAAAAATATAGTAAGGGAACCTGCCAGTGTTGAAAAAAATCAGACACTTTTGTATCTGCCATGTGGGTATATTAAAGCATGGTCAAACAAGCCCCAAACTGTCTCCTCAGAAAGTTAGTCTTTGCTAAGCAGAGGGACAGTTACTGACTGTTACTTTATGTAGTACTTTATATAAAACTTACAGTGTAATATTTCTCTTGGTGCTATCAAATCACCACTGGATGCATGAACAGGTATAGTTTGATTGGCAGCCAACCATTGTGATGTGGTCCTGTGAACTAGGAACTGTTCTCCTCTCACATTGACATGAGTAATATAAGGCCCAAACTCTTGAGCAGCCCTTGCATTTTCAGGTACATTCTGCTCTACTTCTATACCTCGACTTGTTGATGGCACATTAGAGTAATGTGGTTCTACCACTTGAGAGGAAGTAGATGCAACTACAATCTGCTGAGGCTGAACAGGACCTGGTAAATATTCAGGAGATGTCCCTCTTATAACAGGCTCAATTTCTTCAGGCATATTTGAGCTATCGAGGTCTGTATCAGGGGTAGATTCATCTCCAGTATCAACTTCGCAAGAGGGTCCTGGATCAAAATCCATTTCTAAAAAATCCATGTCTGGGCTTGACACACGTGAACTCTGCTCTCTAGCAATAGGTCCCACTTGTTGAGCAACAGGGTAATGAGGAGGCATTGGGAGATGTTTGTCAAGGGGCAATCCCATATCCAAACTGAAGAATGAACTTGGCAAATCAGCCAAGTGCTCACCTCCCCTATATGTGTAAATACAACCATCTTCTGAGCCTAGAGAATAATCATCATTGCCAGTATCACTGGAACTGTCATCAGCATCAAAATGAGACCTGTTTAACTTTAAGCTTGATGGTCTTTTCCTACTTTCTCTAAAGGTACTCTCAGGTAAACTTTCATAGACTTTGCTTGAAGAAGCTCCACTAGTGGATGGTGCATTTAAATTGTAACTATGAGATGGGCCTACAGTTTCCAAGCAGACTTTGTGTTTCATACATGTTTGTTTATCTTGGCTTGATTCTAAGCCATTATCACAAGGGTTTTTATCAAATTTATTACTACTTACAAGGTCGGGTGGATTGTTCGCGGTGTTGTTAGTGTTATTTGACATTTGGGGACTGTTATTAGTATGTTGTTCCAAATTACCTTCTGGTAATGGATTTGACGGTTGTCCAAACTCATTGTTCGTCGATGAATTTAAATTTCTTGGTCTTGGGCCATTCGAAGGGCAAAAATTTAAATCTGTTTCATGTGACATTGATGTAAACACATTTTCTTCGCAGTCACCTTGCCCTCGTTGTTTTGATGTGCCCTTACGACTCTTAACTATTTCACTTTCGTGGTCTTGTTTTCCTGGATTTCTCATCGGCGCAGATCCTTCGAGAGGATCCATTGTTACAGATATAATTTATTAACGAACGTCGGCATTGTCTAATTTAAGGTTAATAGTATTTTTAAATAATTAATTTAAATTTCTAATGAGACATAAAACGTAATGTTCATTATATTATTCAAAACAATATCTATAATGTCCAGAAATTACAAAAATACAGACAAAAGTTGTTGTCAACTAGAATAAGAAAATATTCGATTAATAACAAACCAATTCTAACAGACCGATTGACAGATGTAATAGTCTAATGTCTATGATTTCAAAACTCAAGTTCGGTAGATAAGAAATAATAATAATTATTATAATAAGAAAAAGGGAGAAAGATGTAATTCTGAATTGTGATTCAACGGGAAGATGTACATATACAAACAGCTTATCTTGCCACCATTTCATATGCAGTCATAATTTGTACAAGAAGTACCTTTTTTACATTTTCATAAGAAAAAACTAATTAAAAACAGTCCTCAGAGTAAATATTTATTATATTAATAGTTTCTAACTATAAGCTGCAGATTACATACATAACATTTTAGGAATAAAATAGTCATTTTAAAAATATAAATTGCCGATTATTGTAATAGTCTTCACTTTAAAGATTATTAAGATAAAAGAAATGTTAATTTTATAAGATGATAAAGTCTATAAAAAAAACGAGTTTAGATATTCAATTCTTTACTCTATGACAAGTTGTCACTTGGTATTGATACGAATATTCACAATGACACACTGAAACTCTTTAACCAGCTGTAGGATCCTAAAAATTGCGTCTTATTTCTTGGAAGATATCTTCGAAAGGTCTTTAGTGTTGATCACAATAAAAGTATTAAACCTTAATCCAAAGATTAATTGTTGCAATGGCATACGCCTACTTATTTAAATACATCATCATTGGCGACACAGGTATTGATTTTATATCCTAATATTTTTTCTTCAATCAGTGTCTCTACGTAGGGAGTGTTTTTGTTAGTTTTTTTTTGAGAATTGCCTGTAATTCAATTAAATATTAATCAAATAGCTAATTATTTACACAGCTTATAAAATATTATGTTGAACGACAATAGGTATCAAAATGGATTTTGTCTTCCGCCTACGCTACTACGTACATAACTGAATAGTCTTATGTGACCCATTCAAAATCAATAGTGCGATATTTTTTTCCAAAATAATATCTTCATAATGTTCAATTAACAAAGGAACTTAAATATTAAGAGTAGTTCCTGTGTCAAGGTCTTTTGTTGTTTCGTTTTTGTTGTTTGATTGTATTACCCAATCAATATCATTCAATGTTTTATTGTAAATAAAAAATATGTAATCGTAATGTTGTAAATAAAGGAATGAAACATGAATTTTAAATAACAAATTATGATTATTGAGTTCATTTAAATGAACCTGCTTTTGTTTACAAAATGATAAAGCAAAATAATTTTAATATTAAACAAAGAGATTTACTTATAAACAATATATTTATCTTAAAAAAATTTCATAGGTGTGGGCAAATCCTGCTTGCTGCTACAGTTCACAGATAAGAGATTCCAGCCTGTACATGATCTCACTATTGGAGTAGAATTTGGTGCCCGCATGATCACCATAGATGGGAAGCAGATTAAACTACAGATATGGGACACTGCTGGACAAGAAGCCTTCAGGTAAATTATAAAATGTATTACCAAAATCATATTAAAAATAATATCATGGGCAAAAATTCTGTAAAAGATAAATAATCAATTAATAAATACAAATTATGCTTACACAGTGTCTATATAACTGTCTATACGTGTGTGTGAGCATAGATAGATAATGAACTATCTATATTACAGTTCTTTATAATATTAAAAATAAATAGATATATTTTAAGATTATTTCTCTTTAGAGTAATTAAAAGTATCCTTCATTATTGCAAAAAGACATTCTTATAAATCATAATGTAATATAAATAAAATTTTGCAGGTCAATCACCCGATCTTACTACAGAGGTGCTGCAGGAGCCTTGCTGGTATATGATATCACTAGACGAGATACATTCAACCACCTGACAACTTGGCTCGAAGATGCTCGCCAGCATTCTAATTCAAATATGGTGATCATGCTAATTGGTAACAAGAGGTGAGCACTTATTTTACATTGGAGAAAATGTTCCGAATGTGTGATGTAAAAAAAGAGACTAAAGAAAGTCTTGTGCTCATTAACCCCACAAACAATCTGATCTAGTATAGTCTAAAATATAACAGTTAAACTTTTATGTGAAATATTGATTTGTAAAAAGTATTAAGTTCAATGAAAATAGTGGGCAAATACTTCCAAAAGGAATGTCAAATTATTACTACTTAATCATCTTATTAAATAATAATTTCTACCAAGGACAAATTTTAAAATAATCATCTATTTGACTAATGATTATAGTTGTTATTGATCTCACACATGTTCGACTCTATTTTTAACCTCAAAAGTATTCATTGTAATAACATTCAAATTGCCTGTAAGTGATTTGGAGTCTCGGCGTGAAGTAAAGAAAGAAGAAGGAGAAGCATTCGCTCGTGAACATGGTCTGGTGTTTATGGAGACTTCAGCAAAAACAGCTGCCAATGTCGAGGAAGCCTTCATTAACACTGCTAAAGAAATCTATGAGAAGATTCAAGAAGGCGTCTTCGATATCAATAATGAGGTTTGGCAAAATACATGCAATGCTTTTGTTGATCTAATAAAAAAAATGGATTTAATAAGTTCTTATAGAAAAACATCTTATAAATTGCTAGTTGATGTATCATCTTTCATCTTTATAAGTCAATAGTAATTAACAAATAGCTTATATGTAAGTGTTGACTTAAATGTAAATCATACCTTAATAACATTAATGTCATTGATTCCTTACAGGCGAATGGCATCAAGATTGGTCCGCAGCACTCGAATGCAGGCGCGGGAGGCGCGGGGGGCGCGGGTGCGGGTGGCGCGCCGCCGGGTGGGTGTTGTTAGGTGATGAGCTGCACACGCTGAGCGATTGCGGACTACCGACCGATTATGTCTGGACTGGGGTAAATCTTTTATATATATATATATATTTTGTTTTTGTATATGAAGAATGAATGAATATTTCTTTGTATTGTCACCTTAGTGGAACACCAAGAAAGGATTTTTGAAATTTTCCTTAAGGGATTTTTTATGGAATGAAAATTGGATAAAATTTATGCAGTTTTGAAGAAATAAGATAATTTATTCTAAGACGTGTTTATAAATCAAGGTCAATAGTGTCAGTAATTTTGAAAAGAAACCTTGACATTTGATTTGAAAGTTCATCATTGTCATAGTTATCAACCTGGAGCTTCCGTAATCTGATAAATCTTTATTTATTGGACCATAAATATTGTAAATATTATCAAACACATAAAAAAAATATAATTTTAATTCCAGAGGGGTGCAGCTGTGTGCAACAAACTATGGTACGAAACTTACTGCATGCTGGAATACTTAGTTATAATTTTAATGCTACGGAATATGTTGCATCTCAACTTGATATAATAGCAAGTAGGCTCATTGTCAGTAAGCCTAAAATACGGTAAACATTAAACAAAGTAAAGTAATATAATTGTAATTGAGGTATACTGTAACATACCAGCCGAAAGAGTAATTAAATTTTATGTACATGACTCCTTAATATTATGGTAACTTAAATTTTTTAAAGCATTGAACTTTTAACAATTATAAAACTATTGAAGTCTTTTGTCTCTACATTCGTTTACTCTGTAGTAGCAGTAATGTCACATGTCTAGCTATTATCATGAAAATTAGTCTTAAGTTAAATTCATTATGCATAACCAGACATAAATGAGTAAATGTAAGATTGGACCAGGCGTGAAATCATTTTGATGTGTATTTTATGTATGTTAATAATATATTGTTCATTCATTCATGGAAATATATAAAATTTCTAAACTTGTATACTTATTAATTTTTGCACTATTTTATATCTCAAATAATAATCGGGCATTTATTCCACTTTTACTGGTTAGAATTTAAGACAATGCTTTTATATAATTTTAAAAGTACAAGCAACATTTAGTAAACAAAATGAGAACAAAAACAGTTCAAACTAAACCAACATATTAAAAATAGTACTATAGACACTTTACCATAGCTGCCCCTAGACTGTTTTATTTTATATCAATTTAATTTAAAACTTGTTGTCAAAATAAACGATCGACATTTTTACATGAAATACCAAATTAATAAATATTTTTATCTTTGTTAATAAAAAATGTTTATTTTATTTTGTTATAATTTATTAGCGTGTACTTTTTTAAAGCTTATAACAGCTTGTCTGCAGGAGAATTTCATATATGATAACATATTTATTGACTGTCTTGATATATTTATATAAGGAGAGGGGGAGGCCTAGTGAATAAATTTGCACAAGTCGGGAGTGTATCCAGAGATTTTTCATCTCAGTTTAAAAATTCCCGAGAACGAATTTGTGACCTACGAGGACTGCTCGCAAGATAATTGAAGACATAAAAAACTAGGTAATCTAAGTTTAGCACATTGTAATGATGTAGTAATATTTTATAAGATTACAATATGCAGACACATTTGTAAGGCATAATTCATGAAGTAAATGTTTAAAAATTCATATAATTTTTTTTTATCCTGTTATCACTAGTTCCATCATATATTTTCTAATATTGAAGAATTAGACTTGCCAAAGTGGAAAATACATTTGGTTTAGCAAAGAAAATTCTAGCTCTGAGTAGAACCCGGTGAAAAACCTCAATTGACTTATAAAGGCATTATATATTACATAGGTACTTTAAAAAAAATAGGTTAATAAGTAAACTTGATTCGAACATTTTCAAACATTTCGAGTATATTTCCTACGCGGCAAATTCCGTGTACTGAATCAACTTAAAGTATGATGCATTGAAATGTGACGTTTATATTGTTTGCCTCGAGATAGTATTTACAACATTTTATAAAAATAAGCTTTGAACCAGCAGGCATCACATGAGCTCATTCATTCGCACCTCTTTCATTCCATATACAATTGCAAGACAGCATCTCAATTTGTCAGTATATTTATATCTTAGGCTACAATATGTTTGAAGAGATATACAGATACCCATTGCTGTATGATCTTGTTGATCCCTGCATAGCGTGAAATTGCGATAGCGTTGTCTTAAATAGGAAAGCTTCTTACTCGTTGACGACCCATTGCCATTCATCGACGTTATGTTGTCGACGGGTAACCGTCGTCTTCGTCGTCTTATCGATGGCTCGTTGAACCTGACCCAAACATTTTAGTTTAAACGGGTCTGCGTAATGGTCGAAGGTCTTAGTATTTATGATATCTATCTACCATCTAGACATTTTTTGCTCAGAAGAATAGTTCCTGATAGTAGTAACTGTCTTTTCCATGATTAATAAATATAATGGGACTTGTTTTACTACTTTCCAATCATTATGATTTAACTAAAATTGACATGTAACTTGAAAAATATTAATGGATACGAAATACTTATTCAGGTACAAATATTTATTCATAATTAATTTATAGCTATAACAACAATATGAAAAATTAATGAAAATCTATATATAAAGTTGAATTGATGTCATTCAAAACTGTAAATACAGAATTAACAATTTCTGGAGTCTTCATTTTCACAACACCATTGCTCTTCACTTCTGCTTTTGATAATAAAACCTCACACAGGTCAAATACAGTTATATCAAGAGTCATCATGTGATATATTTGATTTTGCAGAATTTGGTAAGCCAAGTTCACTGATTCTGATTCTCTGTTTACTTCATCCTTTATACTAAAAACACAAAATACATTCTTTAAAAAACCTAGACACATCATATTATGTATGTAGTATGACCCATCATTCTTATTAGAGCTGACTTAAAATGAAACAAAAATATTAATTAAAAAAGATGTGACATATAATTAAAAGAGAAATAAGCAACTCAATTAAAATAATTTTTAAAAAGTATTTTATAGATAAATTATATGTTCAAAAAATATTATTACCCATTCCAGATAGTATGCACATCACCAACCTCAAATGATAATGTGAGTTTGTCTTTAAAATTAACTTGGGGTGTCTTATAACTTAGAATAAATGGATCTGTATTCCGGGATGTGTCGTTTTCAACAAAATTGAACCCAAATTGTAATAGTTGATGCTGAAAAATAACAAAACATTTAATTTTGAGGAATACACTTATTTCTTTAACTCTGAAAAAATTAAAAAACACAAAAATATAAAGTCAGGTTTCTAAATAAATAAAAAACATGTTACATATATTATTACATATGTAACAAAATATGTTTATATATGTTGTATTTAGGTACCACATCATGTTATTTATAATCCAATATTTTCATATGTTTTTGTGATTTGGATGTTGAGAGCTGTGCCCTTTAAAGCTGTAGGCTACTTTTTCAATAATCTATACCTGAATCTAGGCTGAAATATAAAAAATGAAATTAATAGAAAAGAAATTTAAAATAAATCTCGTTTTATCACCTGTGTGAAATTATATTGTTTAATATTACAATCAAATATTGTTTGTAATGTGTTTTTAACAGCAAGGCCCACTTTCTGCTCTCCCCACTCAAGCATGTAAGGGAGATGGGTGGCATCATCTATAGATATACTGACACCCCATGAGAGAAGAATTGCAGCATACACTGTTTTATTCTTAGCACTGTTGTTGTCTTGTGAACTTGATGTTACTGTTATCTGGAAATATATAGTAAATAAAATAATATATACCATAGGTATTTTTACTAAAGATCTTATGGAGACAGAAGTTTTAAATTATAAAAATGACTTCAAGGCTTATAGTATATAAAAATTAAAGTAATTTGGTAACTTTGAATAATGGGCTCATATGATATTACTCATGAAATTTTAAAAATACATTTTATTACTATTTCTCTTACCATTAAGCCATTTGAATCTTCTTCCGAGTATTTTAGTAAAGGTAAATTTTCAATTAGTACAACATATTTTAAAGTCGAATTAGTAGCAATAGTACTAACAAAAGCTTGACGAATCTTAGATGCATACTGTTTTAGTTTTACTTCACCATATTGTAAATTGTGCATCGGAGAAACTCTATTTATTCGCCACTGGCCTTCATTATATATAACTAAAATAAATTGCAAGAATTATGTTTTAAACTGTTAACTGAACAATATTAATATACTTTAAACACAAATATATTACCGGCAAGTGGATCGTTAATTACATGTCCATTCATGTTTATTCACCTTAAAATATGTAATAAAATTTAATTTGGTTACATCACTTTTACAATGTTACTACGATGTATAATTACAATGATTTTAAAAATATTAAAATATTTTTTATTTTTAAACAACTTGTAGTGTAGCTGTAGACTAAAACCGTTAATCGTTATGTCAAAATGTCATAGAAAATTCAAAATATAAATAATGTTTACGATAGGGATACGATTATAAACTCAAAATATCGATTTTAACTGTCAAAATAATGTGATCTGTTAATACACACATATATAATTATTTTACATTATTAGAGTAAAATGTGCTTTTATTACCTTATATTATTTCATATTATATACATATTGGCGTACATAAGCTTACAGTGGTGTTCTTTTAGTTTATTTATTTATGAGCTAAAATCTAAATATTTATTCGATTAGCAGTCGATTAGACAATTTAAATAATTATGTTTACTGTAAGACTGTATTATTTAATTAGAAATTAGAATATCTAATCAGAAAGTATTTGAAAGAAAATAAAAAAGTGTATAGTTGATGTTAAATTGAGGGTTACACATTTTTAAATTAAACAAAAAACTAAAAACAAATATAATAAAATTTAATCGTGAATTTTATCGTATTAATGTAATAATAAATTGACGAACATTTAAAAGAGCAAAAGTATATATTAGTTTTTTCTTTCTATCTTAGTTTATTAATAAAATTTACAACATATTAAAAATATTTTATCATATTTTTTACAGTAAAATATTTTTAAAAGTATAGCACTGCAAATGGTTTTACTTTAAAGTATATAGGTATATAATATTATTTAAAATTATCCCTAATTTTCAAATGATCGGTTTATTTTTATGCTGATAGCATTCTAGCCACCATTCCATTCCACGCGGTCAGGATTTGTACAGTAACTATTTTTAATTCATATTTGTATATATTTACGGACTTAATGTTAATAATTCTTATGTTAATTAATTAAATAAATTATTTTTATATTAATAATTATTTTGTTTAATATGTTTTATAAGATAAAAATATACTAAATAATAAAAAAAAACTAATTTTAATGATCGGTGAATTAATGTATCCTAACTTCTGTCCTAGTTCTGTCCTAGTCCTGTCCTGACTAGTATACTTCTATCATCTGTGATCCGTTTGTCATTTCTAAGTTTTTTAAATCTGCATTATTTGCTTTTTTGTCAATTCACAATTGTTGATTGTCGTACCAACAATTATAGTAGGTATTTTACTGATATATTATTTACTGGAAAAGAAAACAAAGACACAAAGAGTATATCATAATATAAACTTCATACGGATAGATATTATACTTATAAGTTCGTATTTTAAAGTATTTGTTATATCAAAAAGTTGAGATTTTTTTTTAACTCGTATTTTTTACCTAGCTAATTAAGTAAACTTTGCACTTAACGTCTGACTAAAACCGGTTTAATTAAATTTAATTTTTAGTTACTTCGTTAGTAAAGTAAAATTTAACTTTTGTGTGCTAGATTAAAACTTTAAATATTTTTTGTAAGTAATTTCATGATAAATCGCGCATTGATTATTTTGTAATCACTAGTATCGGTGAATAAAGTTAATTTGTCTATTTGCGACGGAAATATTGAGAATTTGTTTCATTTGGCTTTCATACGTCGTGTAGAATGGATCAGCTAAGGTTCGACGGCCGTGTTGCTGTAGTTACGGGTGCCGGTGGTGGATTAGGAAAGGCTTATGCCTTACTTCTCGGTTCAAGGGGTGCTAAAGTGGTGGTGAACGATCTTGGAAGCGCAAGAGACGGTGTTGGGAAATCAAATTTCGCAGATGCTGTTGTCAAGGAAATTAAGGACAAAGGTCAGTTTAGTTAATGTAAAACAATTCAAAGCTTTAATTCTTACTCCTGACGTTTTCTTAGAACCAAATAAACAAATACTAGTGTTATTATTTGATTTATATTTTATAAAGTTTTTATAAAAGAACAATTTTTAAGTAATTATTATTTTTAAGTACTACTATATAATACCAAATATTATTATATTTTACTTTTGTATGGATTAAACAATTGTAAATACATGTAGCATTTAAAAATATAACAATTGATATGATTTTTTTTTTCAAAAGTTTTTCTTAAAATATTTCATATTTGTTCTAAAGAGTGATGTATTTTATACAGATTTAATCAAGCTACCAAGAGGCATAAAAATGTTCAACTAACATAAATCAAATTAGTCATATATTTGAATCATTTATTATTACAAACATACATTTTCATTTCTCTGAAAGAAAACAATTAAACATATATTTAATATTTTATTTTTCTCTTAGTCATTATTTTATTTCAAAAAATATTTTCACTACAACAACTAAATTCAAATTGGCTTATTGATATGTTGAATATTTATTTGATCATATATTATTAATAGTTGACATGAGGTATGTATTTATTTGAATTGCAATTATGTAACAGATTAAAATACAATATTTTTTATCATCTGTGGAATTTTCCAACAATAATATTTAATACACAAACAACATAGTATTTCATCAAAATTTTAAAAACGGAATAGGCCATAATTATTAAGCAAAGCCTCTCTATTTATACTTATTTCTAGATCATTTTTTTCATAAATTTTGAATATATAATATAACAAATATATTAAATAGACTCAAATTCATCAAGTTATATAATAATACTTGTACCAATTCACAAAATTAATGAAAAAAAAGACAAACTACAAATAATTTACAAAGATACATACTCTCATATTATATTGTGCAATATAACTCTTAAGTCTAGTCCAATTGTTTCGAATTATGAGTAAAATGTTAATGCTGTAGGTAAAGACATTTAAACATGTACATAAAATTGACCTTTGTATTCACATCCTCACTATTCAAAATTAAAATAACTTTACATATGCACAATATTTTACAGTATTTGGATAATTTATTAAAGAGAAGATAAAAGTTTTTTATATTGTACTAGTTGATGCCCTTGACTTCGCGCGCGGTTTTTACGGGTTATTCATCACGTGTTAGGCAAAAAAAAAAAGTTGTATGTTCTTTCTTGTAGTTCAAGCTTGCTTCATAGCATATTTCTTCAAATTAAGTTTTGGTTTGGCCGTGAAAAAGCAACAGACAGAGTTATTTTCGCATTTATAATATTAGTATAGATTAATATGAATTTATTATTTTATTATCATTCGTCACTTATGTTATCATTAAACAACAATAATATAATTTTTGTGTTTTGGATTGACGGGTGAGTGATGTAAACTTTGGCAAATATTTCTTACACCACCAATGACAATGAGCAGTGGTGATCACCTGGTGGTGACCCATTTGCTAGTTCTCCTACATATTATATAAAAAAAAAAGTTTTGGACAGTGTTCCTCAAACTTGAATGCATAATATATAAATATATTATGTAATATGATGAATAAAGGGAAGATGAATAGTTTTTTACTTAAGTACAAGGAATGTATGTTCAATAAAGTTGTTTTAAGGAAAATTATTGTATAACTAAACTATATTTAGTTGTATGGATTTACCAATACATGTAATGTTATGAACAAACTATTACTCCCAACTTAGTTCCAACAAAAGTTTCATTACCAAAATAAAGGTATAAGTACACAATATCCATTTTTAATTATTTATTTCTTTAAGAAATTATATTAATGACTCGGTAAATTGTCATATCCTGGCTTTGAAAGTAATGTAATTTTTTTAATTTGTTTAAAATCTACGAAAATATAGTGAAGGTCAAAGGTTTGGGATTCTTATGTATTTAAACTGAAAATAATGGAATAAAATAAAATCTCAAAATGGCAAAGAGGTGAGGAGTAAATAGCTTTAATAACTCAAATCCTCGAAGTTAAATTCGATGATTTAAAGGTAGTAAGTTCGACATCGACACAATCCTTATAATCCTTTTACTTATAAAACTTACATTGTTTGTTTTTTAGCATAATGTTTAAGCGTATTTATAGTTCTTAACAGGAAATTGTTTCACAGGCGGAGAAGCAGTTGCTGATTACAATTCAGTCGTTGAAGGCGAGAAGATAATTAAGACGGCTCTTGATAATTTTGGTCGTATTGATATCCTTATCAACAATGCCGGCATTCTACGTGATAAGAGCTTCCAAAAGATGTCCGATCAGGTACCATACCTATCATTTTTTCCTTGTTTTTGTTATGTTTTTCATATATATCTCCTTTTTCTTAGGGAGTGTCATATTTAAAACTAACACGACAGAAAAATGGGTATTTTTCTGTTGTGTTACTACGAAAATTAATTGCCAGTCCTATATAACTATTAATTAACGCAAAAAATCGCTATTGAAGTACATAAGTAAGTACATAATCTTATATTGTGTAATATTATTTCAATCAAAACTTAAGTTGGAGTCAACATTAAAACACATTTCACATATTTTTTTTCACCGGCATCACAATTGAAAGTACTAGGTCTTTACCTAGTACTTTCAATTATGTCTAGTAGTAAGGGTTATTTCTACAAGCTGAGGCAGATGAGACCAACATGATCTGGTTATGTCTTGTAAGGTTACGTATACAAATAAGTTAAAAGCCGAAATGGCCCAGTTTAACATATAAAACTTAAACAAAGATTGAGAACTAAGACTCTCGGGCAAGTACTACTGACTTTTCATCTTAATAAATCTTTTTCATTCATGATGAAAACTTCATCAGGAAACCTTCAGGGATGAAAATCACATGTGTAACCAATCAAGCAGCGTATTAAAGCAGCGGTTCCTCTTATTAAAAGTATTTTAATTAATTTAATAATTGTTAAAAACACAAAAACACGTTGTTAAATTGGAAACGAGCTATAATAAAATCTTTCACAAGATTTATGTGAACCTCATTAATTACGATCAATGTTTATGTAATCACAACAAGATACTAAATTCAAATACATCGATACTTGAATTCAGTTATGATTTACGACACAAATGACGTATTGCTTTTAAACTGCCATAATCGTGAGATAAGAGATTTATATATATAATGCTTAATATTCTTAGTACCAAGTATACTTATTTGAGTATATACTATGCCTGGGTGTATTTAATCATTTTGGAATCAAGTACCAACTCGAAAAATTATATGGTATTAGCAGTGACTCATCCCGGCTTCGCACTCGTGGAATTTACTAATAAAGAAAATGAGGAGTGCGTTTAGCAAGAAAATATTAAATAGGTATATTTATTTTATAATGAGATAATTGAATAATATAAAACTTGGTTTGAGTTAGTTTATTGTTAAATATTAACCAATTTCTAGTATATTATTTTTATGTATCACCTAAGATTGAGTTCGAGTAAGCAATGTAAGCGTACGAAAACAGTTTTTTGGTTAAAACACTGTCATTGTTCAGCCATTTTGTACTTATTATATATATACTTATTTACCATTTTGTACTTATTATATATAGTGAGTCTTTTTCCTTATCAAAATTACGTACCATTTATAGATAGTATAATTTTGTATATAGAGTATTGGCTATTCAAACGCTGTATATCCATGGATCTTCACCACTATAATGGTTTCCAATTGAATTCACTGTAATTGAGTATCCCCTTTTATAGTTTAACTAGCTTTGACAATATAACACTGTGACGTTGGCCTTCAGTAAGAGAAAAGAAAATAATAAACAGAAGCCTTAACACCGATTTCTACATTTCTGAGTCTTGACTGAAAAAAGGCGAACATAAATTTCATACTCTTGGGTGATGGATTTTCAATCTGTCTTTTGCTCATAAAGCGAAGCATTAGACCGATTTCTAATATTGAAAAGCGAACTTCGGTACGAACTTTCATCTCCTGTTCCACCCTTTTGTGTCTTTACGTCAGGGCTGCAGGAAAGGAGTAATGTACTTAACACAATTTACTAGTGTGCTAATTTTTCTCATGTAAGACATATATTAATACGATAGTATTTTCACGATGATATGATTGATGCTTGTTAAAGCCCACTTCAATGGAGTTTGTAGACATTTTTTCATTCATTTTCTTTAATCTGTTATTTTTATCCGTCAATCTGATTGTCAATCTGTTTATGATTACGACGTTACGTAAAACAGAATAATGTATGATGTACAGAATAATGTAAATAATAAGGTATGTGACGTGGACACAATTTTTTTTTTTCGCTGGAAAACGCCTTTTCGCTTTTTTCCCTTGTGTAAAAAACCAACGGTACCCAGTCTGTCTTTAAGGGCGACGTCACGGGATCGCTTGCGCATACTGCCGTGCTGTCCCGACGTTAGGCCCACCCCTGCAGGCCTCCAAATCCTAGGAGATTCTCAGAGTACAGAGACCCCTTAGTCCGGTACACTTATAACGGGAGTACAAGGTGTGCATAGCGCAGACGCCTTCTCCCCGGTGATATAGACACATGGCTAAAGGTACCATCTTATTTGATCTCATGTATAATTGGTACGACTAGGAGTTTTAAATAGGTTATATATAATAGGTTAGGTATGTTCACTGTCGCCCATTGTAATTTCCGCTGTAATAAGTATTAGGCATGCCAAATAGTTAATTTAAATTCATAATAAAAAATGGGTACAATGTATTTGAATTCAGAGGAATATGAAACATATTTCTATCGAATAAAATTTGCAAATGATGCAGCCTATATATGAGAAACATAATGTTTAAAATATTAAGAATAATATAATATTAATTACAAATTTAAGATTAAATTTGACTCTCTTTTAATATCACCATGATGTTAAGCGATTTGGATAAAATTTAAAGGCTTCCAGACTTTCGAAGCGAAAGGATTTTTTTAAAACATTGAAGTATACTTGGCACGTAGTCCATGTCGTATGTTATTGTGCATAAAATTGCTACCTATAAATGCAGTTATAGTCCATAGACCCCCTAGTCCATTGTCTCAGGTGATATGATGCTTTCCTGTATTAAAGGTATAAGCTCTATTCAATTTGTGCAATTGAATAACAAACATCCAAACATACATTTTCACATTTATAATATTAGTAGGATTTAATAAATATTTATATGTTTTCGCATATTTGGTTTTAATAAATGCGATCTCATATAACTTGCAATCTATTTTCCCCATGACACACACCGTAACATGTGTAACGTAATATTATGAGGATGAAGATTTTCCAATAAAATGTTCTTTATAAACTGAAGAATGAGACACGTCTCGTAACAACCAGAACCGGTCTTAACTATCTAGGAGTCCGGAGCTCGACATGCATTCGGCGCCTTTTTATTTATATGACCAGGGTCGGGCTGGGAAGGTCCAAGGCGGCCCTTAGAAAACATAGGACGACCCTTTTTTTCGTAGCGAGCGTATTTGCAGCGAGGCGAGGACCGACTCTAAAGATATGCATAGAGTATTGAGTGTATGTAGGACGGGAGGCAGGAGACTCAACATCTCGGCGCGCCGCAAATTTGGCGCCCTGGGCCGTCGCCCCATTGGGCCCCTCCCTAACGCCGGTGCTGGTAACAACTGGATATTCAGTTATCTTACGATTAATAAACTGAAATTATGATATATCAGTAAAGATTAGGCTTACATAATACAAACGTTGGCAAATTGAAGATAATCGGATGGGTATTTTTTTATCCTTATCTACTGTTATATGTTCGGGTAACACTAGCGGAGATAAGATTTGACGATATTGTTAGTGACCTTCTCGAAACTTGTGTAATATTTTTTTACGATATAAATTTATTTAAATGGATTATGTTTATGTATTATTTTAGACGAATTCTTTTCCGATCTAATATCTCAAAGATGATAAATTTTTGAGGCGCTAAAACACATTTGAGCAGTCCAAAATGAATCGGCGAAACGCAATATCTATAATCTAGCATTACACCAAATAAAAATATAAAAAGGCTACCAACGAAACACTTTTTTTATTAAACATGATCAATTTTTATCAAACCTTAATGTAAAAAATACTGATATTTAGGTACTTTTACACATGTACCCTAATAAATGTGTCGAGCCTGAGAGTAATGTTGAAACAGAAAAACTGTTTATTTGTTTTTTATTTTATAACCTCTCAATTCCGCATACATTACGGATATGGACGGCTCTCGTACATAATATATTATGTTATATTTACATCCTTAAGTAATGTAGGTAATGGCAAAATGTAATGGGTAAATAATTTGAAATAATCAGCTAACAATAAATCCTGTGTACAGGAAAATTAGTAATTTACATCTGTAATCTTTATTGTAATGCTCATTGAAAAAATTACTAAACCAATGCACATAAAATTTATAATAGAGGATGCAACGCGTTTCGTAGAAAATTTTGGTATATAATATACCATAATATCAAGTATTCGTAGTATTTTGTGGGGAGTAATTCTAAAGCACGGATTAGATCGACGGACGAAATTCAGTAGGCTACGAATAAGTAGCAAAGTAAATGTATGAATGATAGACACTGGTGTTTTAATAAAAAAACGTTGATACCAATTACAATATTAAGAACGTTTCTAATTTGTCAAGCTACAGTATTTATATAACTATTTCTAACTATCCGGAAGGGTATTCACTCATAGCATGTTCTCCCGCCCAGCTCAGTACCAATGTTATGTTTATATTTAATAACTTTCGTCTAGGATTGGGATTTGGTGCACGCAGTCCATCTTAAGGGTGCGTTCAAGACCACGCAAGTTGCATGGGAAACGTTCAAGAAACAGAAGTTTGGTCGTGTCATAATGACCTCGAGTAACGCTGGTCTGCTTGGAAACTTTGGACAAGCTAACTACAGGTAAATTATAATATAATATTGATTTCAGGAGCGGATTTAAGTTAGATTGCGACCTAGTCCTTCCCGGATATGGTGGACATCTTATTTTTTAATACTATACTTTATTTTTAAAGTTCGGAACTTATGAAGATGTTTGTTTAATTAGTTAGAATATAAAGGTTGATTATTTTGTGTTGTGGTGTAATAATGAAAGATTTCCTTTACCGTCTTTTCGTCAGGCAACATGATGTTTGTATGAAAACATCTTGACGTTTTTTTCCTTCCTCACTTTGTTTTACTGCATTGTAAATTATTAAGTCTTATTTGAAAAGGCAATATATTTTTAGTTTTTTTTTTTTAATTTGTGTTCATATTTTCCATGAATTCCGGTAACTTCTTACGAAAAGATGGATTAAAATATTTAAAAAAATTACGATGCTTGATTATACCTTTTACAATCAATAAATTAAAATTAATTCATTTAATTATAGTGCCGCAAAAATGGGCCTCGTCGGTCTGGCGAGCACGTTGTCTATCGAAGGCGCGAAGTACAACATCAAAGTGAACACCATCGTGCCGACCGCAGCGTCCCGTCTCACGGAAGACATCCTCCCTCCAGACATGTACCAGGCCATGAAGCCTGAACTCATCGCTCCTGTTGTTGTGAGTTTATCTATATAAATATACATATGTGGAATAGTTCCAATAGAACTTCCATTAGCAACCGAAACAGCATACCTATACTTAAACAAAGTTACGTTCTTCTGTCTGTTTTCGGCCACAGAAAATTATCCAAACAGACTAGCCAGCTGTGAATATTATGCGTGATTTTGTGTGCAAGTCTACTGTCTTCTAAATCTTAATTCTTATTTATCTTACACACGAATTATGAAAATATTGGAGATGATCATTGACTAATAAAAAAAATAAACTTTTTTTTTTAAATACTTTATTGACCAACACAAAGTAAATAGGACAAAAGGCGGACTTATTGCCTGAAGGCGTTCTCTGCCAGTTAACCTTTAGGTCAAACAGAAAACCATGAAGGCGGTAATTAATAATTAATCTTTTATTTTACTACTGTTTTATTCGAGTGTATTGTGTACGGTCAGGGTTAAGTTACGCTAAACTTGTGTGAACTCAAGTGATAAAAATTATCTGTAATGTGAATAACCGTTGGACACAAGAGCAGCCAGGATATCAAATAAAACGCGATACGTTTCAATTTCATAATTACAAAATTTAACTTTTGATTCATTAATATTCAAAGTAATAATAACTCGTTTACGAATATATTTAATTCATGTGAACTAAAATATAAAAAAACGGTCATTATGAATTGCCCAAGCCAAGTAGGTAACAATAGGTAGGTAGCAGTAATTTGTTGTTTTATTTTTATATGATACGTTCAGAGATATTGTTTGACTGAGAATTATTTAATTCAGTTATTACCACGGATTGAATTTGTGTTTACTATAACTTTACCCCACTCTACCTTTTGTTTATGATCTGTTAATTTCACATGCCTATCTCTGAGAATTATTATTTCATATATTTATTGGAACGAATTTATTTTACGCGGCTTACAGTAGAGGCTGGCTGAAATCATCACCTTTCTCTTATATAATTTAAACTTATGCTATATTAATATTGTTATTATTTTAATTCACATTATCATTATTTATTTCCTTTAAGTTATTCTCAAACGTTAATTATGTCTACGATTTAATTAATATACTGCGAAAGCGACTTCGTTCCAACCGGGTCTCCCATAACAAATGTTTTTTTTATCTGTAGTAAGTACGCGCGTAATGTAACATTCTGCTAGTGAGGTGAAACGAGAGATTATGATGTTACATGACAAGTGTTCACTTGATACACTAGCTATATTTGATTTTTACTGTTATATATAATTTTTTCACTTTTTATCTTAATTGTATTTAAATTATTTTGTTTTGCTTTAGCTTAGTGCATGCTGTGGTCGAATATAATTGAAGGAGCACACGACTTGTAACCTTTATATTGTTTAATTTTAAGAATATGTATTTAGTGTGTATCTTTTGTTGGAGACTCGTAAATTAAATTTAAAAAAAAATGTTACATTAGTGATGCACTCAAAAAAATCAAAATATTCTTTATTCGAGTATGCTCATAAAAGCAAGCTTTTGAATCGTATAACAGCGTTGAAAGTGTAAAGTAGATTCAACCGAGAAAAACCGACCAGAAACTCAGTAGTTTTACTCATTTACATCATTTTAATTACATAGTATGTCAGTAAGGTACAATTAAATTTTTACATCCTGCCTGGAAATCAATTTATAAAAAAGTACAGGTTTTTTTATCTTTAATATAATCTTGTATTGAGTAGTATGGCTTACTTATCAATGCTTTATAAATGCGCTTTAATATTTTTTAGTTGTGTTGGTAATATGTTCGCCTCGACTATTCACTGGTGTAAAACATTACATACGAATACTGTGAATAAATAAAATTATCTTGGGTTAGATGATAAAGAAAAAGTTCTTTATGACTTTGTTTATATGTATTTAGCGCAACAATGATAACATTTATTATTGTTCTGTAAAGTTGTAATACTTTCGAGTAATGAAACAGCTACATATTTCTTTTATTCTTTTAAAGTGAGCAATTTTTTGGAAGTAACTGCCCCTTTCGAGGCTTTCTTTCGTTTGATTATAATGAAATAAAAACTTTTATATATATTTCCGTACCGCGCAACTGATCTTCATAACTATTGATATATATATATATATATGTATATATATATATAGTTGTAGAAGTTGACAAAGAAATTTCGTACGGCGTTGCAACGTATCTCGATGAGATGAGATTAGCTGGTATATATGGATACTTATGTAATTAATTTATTTATTTAATTATTTTTATAATGCACACCAACGACGAATTCATAAGTAATGACTGTGTGTGCAATGTATAAATTAAAAATCTGTTTGAATATGTCATTAATAGCTATGCACAACATTTGTAGGAAGACTTATTCAAACTTCGTCGTTAATTTTTTTTAACTTAATATTGCGGTTATTGGTGTAGTATTGTATTTAATTTACTATGCGGATTCGAGTGTGTTATTTATTATGTCTTGTTTTTTAATTGTCAGGCGTACATGTCCCACGAATCGTTCGAAGACAGCGGTTTAATCATCGACTCCACGCTCGGTTTCGCGACGAAGGCTCATCTCATTAGATCTCAAGGAGCTCCTTTAAGGTAAGATTTGGATTTGATGACGTATGATTCAATCTGTTGTTTCGTTTACTTACGGTCAATTCAATTAATTTATTTCTGTGAAACGAATTTGGAGGATACAGACGTATCCGACTATATTAAGCGTATGCAACAAATATACAGGGAAAAAAATGCAGTTTGTCTTTTAAAAATAACAAAAGTCAATTTCATAATATATATACCTAGTTAGCTCTATTCACTAACGAAACCGAGCCCTTACACAAATCTTAAAAAAAGGTAATCAAATAATATATTTATGTATCATGATAGTATATTTATGTAGTTTTTACTCTTATTATAATCGTCTGAAGCACTCTTAAAACATCTTGTAACCACGATTCTAGTGAGTGCCGATAGTTTAAGAGTGTCACAGAGTGTGTAGAACATATGGATCTTAGCCGAAGATCCGGGTACTCAGCGGTTAAGGGAAATGTCGTGGTAACTTGCATGTCTATTCACCAGCCGACAATCGAGCAGAATAATCCATATGAACTAAAAAAATGTTACTCGTTATTAGGAAGTATAAACTTTCCCTTTGCCCGACTGTTTGTAGAGGTTTTACTCATTTTTTCCGCGCCTATTTGTTATATGATTTTTTTATAATCTATTTCGCGAAATTGTGAACGGTGAGCTAACTTACAAAAAGAGGTATAATTTTAATAGTTTATAATATGTCGGTTAGGTTAGAGTTTTTATAATTTACCCAAAATTAATCTCGATAGATTATAAATAACCGATAAATTAAAGTATGTTTCGGTTTACTCTCTGTTGACAGTTTACAATCTCGCGAAAAAGATTATATTCTAACGGTAGTTACAATTTTACGGCGATACAGACGTCCTTCTATGAGATAGTGTTTACAAGTTATTACGTAAATGGTAATGATTAGGTGGTCTTAGGCTGGATGATATCATAAGATAACATAATTTCATAATAAGACGTTCATTATTTAATATTTGCAATAAATAAATACGACTACCTTCGTGGTCGAGTAGTGTGTACACCGGTTTTCATGGGTACGCCACTCCGATGTCTCGGGTTCGATTCTCGGCCGAGTCGATGTAGAAAAAGTTCATTAGTTTTCTATGTTGTCTTGGGTCTGGGTGTTTGTGGTACCGTCGTTACATCTGATTTTCTATAAAACAAGTGCTTTAGCTACATACATTGGGATCAGAGTAATATATGTGGTGTTGTCCAATAGTTAGTTAGCTATTTAAAAATAAATCTAAACATAAATAGCGTAATAGTTTACAGGCCGCCTAGCGATGTAAAAAGTTGCAGGTTCGTTCCTCATCCCTTGGACTATTGTTCCCACACCTAGCCAAAACTTTAAGCTTAGTTGGAGGTGTAAACGATACTATTAGCAATCCCATGAAATGGGGGCATTGTAACTATCTTTAAAAAAATAAATAATAATGTTTACTATTAATAATATACAGGAGGAAGCCAACAGATCCTGTAACGATCGAATCGGTCAAGGAAAAATGGGGCGAAGTGGTTAACATGAATGGTGCGAGACGAATTGATAAGATCGCCGAGGTCACCGTTGACTTGGTTGAGAAACTACAGGTAATTACAAATAATTATGTAGTAAATAATACTTAATGGTAGGGGAATGTGGAAACCCTGAGTAGGTACCATCCAGTCGTCACATATTCTACTACCGGACAGTAACTAGTATGGTTGTGTTCCTCTTTGAAGGGTGAGTGTACCGTTACAACTATAGGCACAAGACATTATCTTAGGTGCCAAGGTTGGTAGCGCAGTGGCGGTGTAGTGAATGGTTAAACTTTCTTACAATACCAATGACTATAGGTGGTGGTGACCACTTGTCATGAGGCGTCCCGTTTGCTTTCAATCAACTCACAACTTACAGAGAAGTTACAAGTTACTTTAGGTACAATATTTCGTCATATATTTTATTATATAATACTTATGTATACGATTTACAAAGTTACAACTAGCAGAATTTCCTGTTAGTGATTTTAAACAGGAAATATAATAACGAATGTTAGGAATATGTTGAAAATGCTTTAATTTCAAACGATGTATATAAAACTATGAAGAAAACGTTTAAAAGAACAGCAGTGGACATATGATAAGACTATGTTTTATACGTTCATTTCAATTTTATATAGTTTATTATTTGTTATATTTCGAACATTTTTTTATTGGTAACAATGAAGCTCTTCAATAGCTACCAAACAAAAGGAAGTCGTTTGACAAACAGAAAAGAAAATTTGCTGAATTATTTTGTTTTTTTTTTTCCTGATATGAGCTGGCGGATGGGCAATCCGTATCTATACCCAGGCGGGCCTGCACAAACCCGCTACCAAAGCAAAATACATAATCAAGCTTTCTTGTAAAGACAAGAAGGCTTGATTACATATAAATATGTTTTTAAATCTGCTAAAGAAACCATCCATGATGATGGGTTCGTTCGAGTTTATGTCTTATTTGTGTTAAACTTTTATCATTTCTTTCAAATATTCGTTTTAGGAATTTGAAGAGCGCAGTAAGTTAGATACGGATCGTGAATCGTACTGGGCGACCTACAAATATAATTCCAAGGACCTCGTCTGCTACGCGCTCGGAAGTAAGATCATAAGTTTTTATTACACTTTAAATTTAATTGTATTTCAACCACGATAACATTTTTATTTTGGCCGTCGTTTCCATCGATGTACATCTACCGTGGTCAAGAGATGATTAATCTCCAGAAATCTGTTGTGTTGAGCAGCACGGTGGAATAAGTTCCTTAAACGAAGAAGATTTCTTAGCCCAGTAGTGGGACATTTACTGGCTGTTGCTTTGCTTTTTTGACTTATTTCGTAATGCAGATACAAAATTTAAAAATACAGTTCTTGTAACGCTGTTTAAAGTTAGACTAAATAATAATTTAGCTTTAGCTGATCGCTTATTGGTTGTTTATTACGTTATTGGTTACCATCGACCAATGACAATTCAGATTGGTATATGAATTGTTGGTCGATACCAACTTATGGAATTAATTTAATATTAATGAATCAATCAATCGTTTAGGAAACTGAAGATTAATCTAAATAAATACAGAAGTGGCGATATAAAGATATAGTCTAAATTGTATTAATAAACATCTAGAGGTTAAGGAACCCAGCAAAAGTTGTTTTTTTTTTTAAATTCTAGTACATATTTGCTGAAAAATATCAAATTAAAAATTCCATATTTAAATAGCGCGCGAAAACGCTAATTTGACAATATGGCGCTACAATGGGGTCGGTGACGTCACTTGCCTGTATTGTAATATGTGGCATATAATCCACATACAGTAGGCAATCGAGGTTAACAAGCAATTGACATCATCATAAGCCCGACCAATCAGGAGCGTTTTATGTCACGTGACAAACGTTTAAAAAAAATGCATTTTAATTTGTGGATTTTTGAATAAATTAATTATTATTTTCAACTTTCGTTAATAAATAACTATTTTCAAACTCATAATATATACTGATTACAATAATTGACTAAATAATAATATATTATACTTTTACAGTCGGAGCATCCGTTGTTAACGAATCGGACCTCAGGTTCCTCTATGAGAGCCACGAGAATTTCACGGCTCTACCGACCTTCTTCATCCTCCCTGGAATGGTCATGGAATCGCCTGTGATTTCTCAGGCCATGCCGCCAGGCAAACACGCTGACTTCACCAACGTGAGTATCGAGTTGTGTTGTATATTTAACAGATTGAACTTGAACTTAGGGCAACCAAGACAGCACTGACACAAAGTATTTCACATGGCACTTTGCCAAATCGATTGTAGAATCCGTTTTTGTCCGATTGATTTTGTCGAATATTGTAAATTTAAAGTTTACCTAGAGCTAAACCGCTTTACTCGCACGAAATTTATAAATGCGTTATAATTTTACTAGTTATTTGATTTTATAAATTAATCTATAAAGGATCATTTTTGTATTTTGTTTTTTAAATAAATATATTCGTTGCTAGATTCTTCACGGAGAGCAGTACATCGAGTTTGTCGATCAGTTCCCCGGCAACGAGGGAGAGTTCACCATCCGCAACTACGTCGTCGACGTGCTCGACAAGGGCTCCAGCGCCGTCGCCATCGTCAACAGTGAGTAATATATCCCAATATTATATTTTTGTACAAAGCTCACCAAATTTGAATACACCGTCCCGTTCCGCAGGCGAGGTGTTCCAGGACCGGCAGCTGGTGCTGCGCACGCAGCAGCACATCTTCGTGCTGGGGCAGGGCGGGTTCGGCGGCGCGCGCAACAGCTCGCGCGCCGCGGGCGTGCAGAGCGCGCCGCGCCGCGAGCCCGACGCGCGCGTCACGCAGCGCACCGCCGACGACCAGGCCGCGCTCTACCGGTACGCACTATGTGGTATTTGTTGACTGCCTCCGTTGGTCTAGTGGCTCGACAAGAGGCCCCTGATCCCGAGGTTCTGATTTCAAACCCAGTTGGGGCCGATAATATATATTTATAGATGAATGCCTAATAAATAGATATATTACTTATTTTTTGACCCATTTACCTAAAACCATTCAGTTTGTTATTTATAGTTCGAACTTTTAATGCATAAACTAAAAAGCTATTTTATTTCAGATTGTCTGGAGACTTGAACCCACTCCACATTGACCCTAATGTGGCTACAGCTAGTGGACACCCAAAGCCTATTCTTCACGGACTGGCATCTCTTGGATTCTCTGTGAGACACATTCTAGCTAAGTGAGTTGAATATTAAGTCGAATAATTTGTTACGGATTTACTAAAAATCCACTGAATATTTTCTGCTAACTACGAGTGGGAAGCATTTAAAGATGACATCCCAAGCATTGCTGTGCATCGTTTAACATATGATCATAATATTTTATCCTTATCTAATTACATTATTTATACCTATTCTTGCTACAAAGAAATATCCTTCCTAATTGTATTCCTATTAAAACAAAATATTTTTAACTTTGATGACTGAAGCATATATAACATATTGATGATTAATATGTTATTTATATATTTTGTTTCACCTAAGTTATCAATTTTTAGTAACATTTAATATCTATTAAATGTTACTTATACAATAATATCTATTTTGTGTTGATATGATGACATGATGACACAATATGATGATTTTTAAGGTTTCCAGATGAGATCTCTTGTAAGAAATTATAGGATGATTAATTTCTTACAAGAGATCTCATCTTTTTATTATATATATTGTACAAGAATAAATAAAATAATTATTTATTTATTATTAAACAGATACGCTGGAAATGACCCTTCAAACTTCAAGGCGATAAAGGCACGCTTTGCTAAGCCTGTCCTACCTGGACAAACCCTCATCACAGAAATGTGGCTAGAAGGAAAGCGCGTGCACTTCCAGACCAAGCTCAAGGAGACAGACAGTGTTGTTATTGCAGGTATATTATGTATTCTTAGACAAAAAATACTAGAGTATTGCATAAATGTTATCCTTGTTTCTTATATATAGATTTTTAATGAAAAAATTAATTAAAGTGAGAAATTTATAAACAGACTGTTTACGATTTCTAATACATGTAATATATAGATATATACGGGGTTATTGGTAATTCGACGTATTCCCGTTAGGAGGTGATAGGGGTGATTATTTGCGATAATTTTAACCACCATATGCATGTAGCAAATGTTAACCATTTTTGATTTATAACGTTTTTTTCGATTTTTTCAAAATAAGTCAAAAATGGAACTTCAAAAATTTATTTAAAAAAAGTATCAATGAAAATCTATTTTTTTCTTCTGATTTATAAAAACGTATAAACACTGGTTTTTTGTCAATAATAAAACAATAATTATCAGTCCAAATTTAAAAATGCGAGATGGAAAAAGGTATTATTTCAAATTTTGTTTCCACAAAAATGCCTTAAAAACAAAAAAAAACGTTATGAAACTAAAATACAAATTTAAAATAAAAGTTAGAATTCAACTACCGATTTTTTTTAAATTATTCCGCATCATATTTGATGCGCTTTTTTTTATTCTTATTTTGGGGTGTTCCGCGGATGATACAGGCGAGACGGCGTAAACTAGGGATTTCATGAACCATTACCAATAACCTGTATATAAGAAAGTTTTACCTAGCTAACTAATTAATTAATATCTTTTTTTTATCATAGGAGCCTATGTTGACCTGAAGAATGTTGTCAAGGATGGTAACTCATCTCCTACCACACAATCAGCACCATCATCTAGCAACTTAAAGAGTGACTCCTTGTTTGCTAAGATTGAAGATGGTATCAAGGCTAATCCAGATAAAGCGAAGAGTGTAGGTGCTGTGTTCCTGTACAACATAACAGAGAATGGAAAGACTGTGAAGCAATGGAGTAAGTATTCAAAATATATTCTGTTATTTTCTTTTTGCATGACACATTATAGAAATTGTCAAATAGTTAAGTTGAATAAATAAAAAAATACATCAAGATATTTTTGGTCAACAGTTATGTTTTTTACTATTCCATATTAAAGAATAATTTTTAAACATTGAGTATATATTCTCTAACTATGTGAACAGGGCCGAGACCACCCAGTAGTTAGTCTTAATCAATGATTGTACTTTCAAACTCAGGCAAGTAACACAGATTTTTTTAAAATTAAAATCGTGGTTTATGCTGATGGTACTTTGAAAGGAAACCTGTGTATGTTTGATGAAAGACTTTCACATTTGTATCCACCAACCCAAATTTGTGGTGGGACATTAATTTCAGGTTTAAATCTCTTATAAACTTCTGGTTTTAATTCCACACTTTATTTTGTTCACAGCACTTGACTTAAAATCAGGTTTGACTGTATATCAAGGAGAACCAAAAACAGGAAAGGCTGACACAACAATGACAGTATCCGATAACGATCTCATGGATATTGCAGCTGGTACACTCAGCCCACAAGTTGCCTATCTGAAGGGAAAAATTAAGATCGCTGGCAACATCATGTTAGCTCAGAAATTGGGCCCTCTCTTGAAGAGTGGAGCCAAATTATAAAAGAACAAAAAAAGTTTATTTCTGTATAAATATGTTTTTATATGTATTTAATATATTTTATTTAAGATGGGTGTTAAGAAAACTATTAAAATTATGTTATAGTTTGATTTGAATTATTACAAGCTATGTATTTAAAAAATATTTGGCATCATAAATAATTTACTGTCAGATTATTTGAAAAAGATATGTGATGATTTTATCTTGACTGCATCATTCCTATATTTTCTAAAACACAAATTCTATGTCAAATATTGAAATTACATGTACGAAATTAAAAGGAAAGACACAAATAATTTAAAACAAAAAATTAATATAATTTATTTTAAGAGATATTATGTTTACAATCAGATAATGTTATCTTTATATAATTGTTATTCATTCCAGATAAAGATTGAATTAAGGTGATGGAATAATAAAATGTATTTCATAAATGTTGTTTAAATCTCTGGCACGAGTTTTCCTTGTAGCAATAGTTCCGCTTCTCTAACTTCACTTTCCCATGCAGTTTTCATTTGTGGCTGTGATGTTAAATCAACAAATTTTATAGCTTGGACTTCAGGCAATCCTCTTGTTTTCGTTGCTATGCCTAATATGCAACAGTAAGTTCCTGTAGTGATAAGTTTATGTCAGTAATCAGATCCAGGGAGATACCTAATTTAACCTATTCAATTATCCATAAACAATCAAATAAGCTAGAGTTAAAATGGACCAATTACATAATAGTTACTCGGTAATTATTTGCTGGAAATTTTAAGTACTAGGAGCACAATAGGTATAGTAATTATTTGCTGTGTATTTAATATATTTAACTTAACATTTATCAAATTGTTTACTAAACACAGAAGATAATGTCATGAAATACATAAAAGTAGTTTTATGTTTTAAATGCCATCTAGAAATTTTATATGTACACATTTCTCAGACAAATTATCACCTTTACGTAAAGAAGTCTTATCCACAACTCCATCAGCTGATTGGCATTTTACAACTTTTACTCTTCCAGATATGTCAGAAATAATTAATATATCATTTCCAACTGTTTGCTCAATAGTGCCTTGTATCCACACGTCAAGAGGTGGTGGTTTGTCAATAAGATCTTTGTTTAAATATTTTTTTGGATTAAAGGGTGCTTTATTATCAATCATGATATGTTTGTCCTATTTAATTTGTTCAAAGCATTATGTTGTTGAACTTAGAAGTAGCTACAGAAAAAAATATCTGTCGACTTTAAAACAATAATGTGCTAAGGATAAAATTAGATGTATTTGTAAGATACTTCTAAATTACAAAAAAAAAACCAAAGATCATATAATTTTATCTTATACAATAAATTAAAGTCAATTAAAGTTAATAAACTTAAGCAAGTTTTAAAATAGTTAATTTTTACAACAGCAATTCGAAAAGGATCAATTTGACATTTTTGTGACAAATGACAATATCAGTTGCTACTTGCCAGTTAAGTGACGTAAATATATTTGAAACGAATTCTAATAGTTTTGCCCAATTTAAATAAAACGAGGAGCTTATATGTTTGACGCGTTTGTGTATATAAAATAGTAGTACTCGAGTAAAAATTTTAAGGGTGAAGTAAAAAAAGTTAGAAGGTTTTTGTAAGTCACTCGACAAGCCCAGATTTAAATTCTATCCTATGAAATTTTAGGCACAGAAATATACAAAGAGTGATAATCCTTTCCTAGACAACCGTAAAACTTTTCCTGAACTTATTATTTTTTCTCCGATTTTTTTATTATTATTTTTAAATCATCGAGTAGTAGATGCAGTAAAATTAAATAATGCTATACTCAAGATACAGAGGTGAATTTATTTTTTTTCGAGTTATAGACTCAATATGTATAATGTGAAAAATATTTCTTAGAAGAATATTGATTATTTCAGCATAGGTTGACATGTTCTAGAAGTAGAAATATTGGGGCTAGAAACAAGGATTTCTTTCGAGATGCAGAAGTTTTCGACTTATCGAAAGTTTTTATTCAATACATCTTAAGTGAAATGATATATAGTGTCTAAACGTGAGACTGTGAGACTAGTCCATCTTGACTGGTTCACTTGGTGGTAACAAACCGGAACACAACAATACTTAGTATTGTTTTGTTCCGGTTTGAAGGGTGAGTGAGTTAGCGTAACCAAAAGCAGGAGGGACATAACATCTTAGCTCCCAAGGTTGGTGGCGCATTGGCAATGTATAGAATGGTTAATATTTTTTTCGGTGCTAATGTCTTTGGGCGGTGACCACTTACCATCAGCTAGACATTTACCCGTCCACCACCTTTATCATAAAAAAACCAGTTCAAGTTAAGCTTTGTTTTACTTTCAACAACTTTTGAAGGATAAATTTATAAATTAGTTTATAAATCTATTCGAAAAGAGTTGGACTCATTGACATAACTAGCAACTAATAATTAGGAGACTGAAGTGGTAGACTGCCCCCGTATGTCGAAGAACCTATGGCTATTGAATCTAACAAGTCCTCGAGCGGAGCCCGAGGATTAGAAAATGCATTATAGTTTGACCTCCGCCCTCCTCATCTTGAAGGGTGTTTTAAAGGCGGTATGGAACCAGACCGGATTCAAAAGACGGAGTACCGAGAGTTTTCCATTAGTGGATCATTCGCATTCCATGGATATATTTTATGTGTTATCACTGATATCCGATTATTCGAAAAGATCAACTCATAACATACAAAAAAAAAAACACGTATAATACTTTTTTATTAAAAGAGTTTACATTTTTGTTTCCCCTTTTTGAGCTGGACTAGGCTAGAGTATGTGAATTTTAACCGAAGAGCGTCAAATATAATTTTGCAACGTTTACTTATAAACAAAAAAAGGAATCAAACCACATCGTGGAATAAACTACAAAGCTTCTAAAGACAGGTCATTTTTCAATCTCTATAACATGTAATAGGATGTTACTTTAATATTATATGCACGACTCTATTTGTGTAAGGTGTGTTTGTTTTTTGAAGCCGTGATTATTCCAATAATAACCTTATCGTGACAAAACGTTTACTAACTTGAACGCTTAAACGCTTTACCAACTTGAATGTCGTATATAATATTATGATGTTGAAATAATGGTGGAAATAAACAATGACTTGATTAATTTATGTAATTAGGAAGATATAAACTGTAATTTCCATTAAGTACAACATGAAAACATAAATAGCAGTATTTTAAATTGGAATAAAATAAGTGAGACGAGTCGTTAAGCTAAATAAACTTAAATATTAACATAACCATTGCCATGTAGCTTGCAACTGTGTTCATGAACCAACACGCAAGCATGAAATCACTTCAATATTGGACTGGAGCTCCCGCCACCCGCCTCCGTCCGCCGCCGCCGCCGTAACAACTCAATCAACGCAATTTTAAAATAAACCGTTTTTTATTATAGTACACAAACGTCGGCCGCTCCGAAGTTCGAACAAAAAATATGCCCCGACGAAGGTCTCAATAATGACTTTCTCGAGAACTTGTTACATATAAACAACTCCCGAAGTAGGTATAGGTGAGATTTAACAAGCAACTTTGAACTTTAGAACAGAAATATTTAATTTTCAATTAATAGATTAAAAATTTGTATGCTTTCTGAAAATATATAGCAATTTTATAAAAATAAAAATTAAAGTAAAATGGGTAATATTTATTTATTATATTTAATATCGAATTTTATTTTATTTTTTGTTTTATAATTTTCAAATACAGCTCATAAATTTGGATTTAATTTTTAAATCATCGTATACACTCTTCGAAGACCGGTTAGACAAATAAAACTAAATAAAATCAGGACAACTCTATTCCGTAGTGCTCTGTTTTACTTTTATTTATCCCAAAAGGCTGAGGGGCACGGGAAGGGAAGATATTGAAGCTGTCATCTGTGCGCGCGGGCCGCCGAGCAAACATTCACAACTCAATCTGAAGCGTGCGCGCGGCTGAATTGTACGTGTGTGTTGTAAACCGCGCGTTGACATCGATGCCAAAACAAAACATCCTATACGAATTATAAAATAACATAAACAAAAGTGAAAATATTTAATAAATTGAACAATAACTCTTGTGGAATTTAGTTTGTGATGTTTGGTTTGTGACTGGATCAGTGGTATATTTGTAGGCGATCGTAAAGTTTTTGTTAAACTTTTCACCGAACACGAGCCATGTGACTAAGAAGAAGCAACAAAATAAAAGTACGTTCTATTTTCTTATTTAAACTTTAATTTATTTTTTAACGAAAATGTATACCTTACTTGATTTCTACTTAGAAAATGTGTTACTCTCTTGTCTTCATAAATATAAATTAATTATTTTTATTAGTAAGAACTTAATATTATTGGTCATTTATATTAAAAGTGTGTAGTAAATGCTTTTGAAAGGTAATAGTTATCATTTACCAATATTTTGATTTGTATCTCTTAATTTTTTCCCGTGGTTATAAATGTATTTTTATATTGTTTCTTTAAAATAATAACACAAAGTATTATATAATATGCCGAAGACATAATTAGAAAAAGGTCTGCTTAACTTGTGTGTGATGTAGAGTCGTCGAAAAAGTTCAACAAAAGAAATGACTATTCATTATTTTCTATAATGAAGTTGTAGTCGAACCATTATTCGTTACAAAAAAACCACTTGTAGCGAAGCATAGAAATAGTTCGTTTAATCCACTATGTAATAATGTTGTGTCCTCGCTTTTCCCGTGTCCTTAGCTGTAATGCAAACGTGAGCTGAAATAATGTGATGGTCTATTAAGTAGTTGACGTAGATGTATCATGCACGAACGAAATGAACTCGCATTAAGGTTTCGAATGAAATAATTGATGCGATGAATTAGTATAGATTATAATTATATATAAAAAAATAGGAACGACTCATGAATGAATAGATTGATATTACTTAAGTTATCAATTTTTGTTCTTTTTTTCTAACCATTTTATTATAGGTCTTTATTAAATTGCAGTGTAAGTACAATTATTATCAATGAATAAAAACTATACATAAGTATTTTTTACCGTACGTTCGTTATGAAAATGTAATGTAAAACTAATTTCGGTGTAATTTTTACATTCCTGTATTATTATTTACATTCATATATAAATAAAATATGTCAACTTTTCCAGAAATTTTTACTTTATATTAGCGTTATGGTATCTTAAGGTCACAAAACAACGTTAGTTTAATAAATATTTGAAATTAAGGAACAATAGAGCCTGGAATAGTAGAAAACATAACAAAAACCTGACGTTGTTGATTGATTTACGAGCATTGCTAAAATAAGTTTCTGAGCAACTAACCTCTTCAATTTAAATTTATGGCCATCGAAATGCTGATTTATAAATTTATAAGGCGGAATTTTTTTCGTACGTCGATGGAATATTAATAGAAACTAAACTTAAGTGCAAAATTATACCTAATGTTATTAAATTACATGTTGCTAAATATTGCTTTATTTAAATTTTAATGCGTAAAAAATACTGTTCATTTTGATATTGATTTAGTGACTTTATTTAGCTATGACGATTAAATTATTATATATTTTAGTTTATGTGGTTACAAATAGAACCAGAAAGAGAAAAGAATTTCAATAAAACTGTAAAATTTGCTGTATTCAGAGCCTCATAAATAGTTAAAGATTATAGATTCAGTTTGAGAATTATACAAAACAGATGCGATAGTCTATACTAAGCTGCGGACGCACGTACTAGTAATAAAACAGAACGCATTGCTCGATTGATTTATTACGCCTTGTTGTCCATAATAAGTTGTCCTAACTCCTTAACTACCTGTAGTGACGTGCAAAATGCTATAAATATAAATCTATTGAGAAATTCGATTGTTCGAAATATGTTTGACAACATACCGTTTATCAGAATCATACAGGTTTTTTTTTTAACGGATTTGACACAGGTTTATTGAAATAATTAATATATGTCAAAAGTCTATAAAAACTGTCAGCTTAAATGTCTTATAAACATTTTTATATATTTTAAAATGCTAAGAGATTAATAGCATCAAATTATAAATTGAATTTCAATTGTTCAGTAGAAATAGGAAATAAAGTTTATCGATATTATAAAAATGTAGAGCTAATAGTAACAAACTCAATACTAAAGGAATATCTGATTAATGCCACAATGGCTTTTTGCATTACTTTATCGAAAGTGTCAGTAAAAAAAAAAAAACAAACAAATATTATAAAAATGTTAATAGCAGCAACATGTAAGGCTGGCCGTGTTTTTGAAAGACGTAACGAATTTTGGGACGCAAATTAGCGCGGCGACTCTTGAGTGTAAAATTATGTTAATATTAGACGTTTCAAGGAATAATTTGGTTAACATAGAAATAAGGCTATTTAAATATTAATTATATATGCAAACTGCGTGGTCGTTGTCTCATTTGTACTTTTTTTCTTTTTATATTTAGTTTTGTTAAGAAAAGAAATCGGATAAGTTAGAAGCACACGATGTGTATAATCTATGTTTACTCAATTAACTGTGCATGTCTGTCCTCAAGGGTATTACGTTACATGACGTGCCCTGTCTACGAAACTAGCCTGTCGTGAAGTACTTTACTCATCTCAAAGGATGTTTATACAAGCTTTTATATTTGGTTTGATAATGTCACACTTATAAAACAATCCAGTGACATATTAGCTTAACCTCGTAAGATAGTGGAATTAAAAGATTTAACTTTTTCCTCACCAATAGTACATAATTATATATTGTTTAATTTTTTATGTATTGTTCATTAGCCCCTATATTTGAACCAACGTTCGATCACTATTGGGCACATTGTTAGAGTTTTTATTGAGAGACGTCAAACATATCCAGGTGTTTTTACCAGTGAACAACATCCAGTAAAAATGGCTTATTTGTATTTCCGTATAACAAATAAAACTATCTTACCCATTTGCAGACTTAAAAGAAAAGAGTTAGTTTTATTTGTATTAGTTTCGAACCAGCTTGATGTTGGGTACATCAAGCTGGTTCGAAACTTGAATTGGCAAAGTAAATTGCGTTACGAACTTTATTAATATTTTTTTATATAAATGTTATGTTCGTTTATATTGAGCACGTTTGTGGCGTTACACAATACGTTTTGTTATTTCCATTCTTACAGTTTTATAGGCAATTTAAGGAGGGTGCCAAAACTGATTGTGATACACGCTGTATTCGATTACTGTTTTGATTTTAGTCACGCGTTCGTGCAAGCGTTTTCCTGTTTGTTTAACGTACTTATGCAATTAAATATACAAATTGTATTTTATCATTATTTAAAATCAATATATTCGTACATAAATAATGTTTTCCAATACGCAATCATATACTAAAAGACATTGTAGATGTTAACGTATATAAATAAATATTTTTATATTTTACAAATTATCGATTTTGTTTATGGTCGATTGTTTTTTATTTATCGGTGACTCCCATTGTATGGAATATAGTTTATTTATCTCTACGATATCTATGTCTTATGCTAAAGAATGTTTCAATTAATAAAAAATATATTTGAATGATTGAAAATGAAATAAAACAAAATGTGAGTGTTGCAGCGCTGCAGCTGCATGCCACATGTGACAAATTTGCCCTAAATCTTTGTGATTTATTATTGGTCCGTCTTGTCCAAAATAAGGGATATCTTACCATCTGCGGACTAAAATCTACCAAAAAATATCAAGTCGTCTCGTTGAATAATAAAAAAAAGTGTTGTCAGGTCAAATCGACTTTCGTGGAAAATATAAAAAAATAGTATGAGTTACTAGTAATACTTATTAATACAATTTTACATGTAATTTACATACTTACGTTAGATTTGTTCCATATTAGCATAAACACTTATTTGTCGGAGAAATACGAGAGGCCTGAGAAATCGAGTTCATTTGAGTCGCCCGCATGTTTTTGTAATATGAAGATCTTGCCTAGCCCTTTTACGATGACAATATTGCAGATACCATCATTGCTCTCGATGTTTTTCTGGCATAAAGTGGGGAAATTCAAGATCCAATTTTCTTAGACATTTGAATTAGCGGTTTTATTATGTGATTACGAGAATAAGTATAAATATGGATGGTTTTAGTGGAAGAGGAACACGGGGGGAAGACGGATGTATCAGGAATGACATGTGTAAGATGTTAGATGACTAGAGATAGTGATAAATGAATTAGGAGTCGACTTTAGAGCCTAAATAAGATAAGGCCAGCGTTGCAATAAGCAATGATTAATGATTTGCATTCGACGTTCTCACGTGTAAGCGGATAAGTAATACGTATTCCAATGATAACGGTGTCCTGTTCGCTTGCACTGATTCCCTGAAATAAACCTAGTGACATTCTACGCTGTGTCGCATCCCGTCTATTTATACTTGGAATTGCATTGCCAAAGATAGCAGCGCGAACATACCAGCGAACTTAGTTTCAGTTGACGATATAAATTTGCAGCTAATTAAAATGCCTATGTTATTTAAATAAATAGTATTTATACGAAAAACATTTTCTTAACTAAAAAAAAAAAAATTGTCTCAGTTTAACTCTGATGCAAATATATATTTATTTTAAAGAAGAAAGCTTATTGAGTCTTGTTTGAATATTGTGTTATTAGGACTTTTATCAAAATATTGGCAATATAATACTTATCACTGAAAACTGAGCATATAAAGTTGAGGTCAAGTTAAGTTGCATTGATAAAATGCTGTTATTTCTCCTTCGGGTTTTATCCAGAAGTCTTATTAAATAATACGTTTTAACAATTCGATATTTAAGAATGTTCTGTCAATAAATGCATAATAATATCAATGCACACTTTTTTAACACCTAAACGGAAATCTATAAGACTGTTTAAAGTATATATTTTCTTTTTTTGGCACTAAAGAGGTTAAGTTCTAAACTTATATTATACTAAGCAAGTAAACAAACCACGATAGCCTCATTGACGGTTACAATGTTAGAGTTATAACTGGTTATGTTAACCGTTCGATGTGGGTAATACTACACTGATATACCCGCTCATGTGAAATGTTGATTTCGTGAAATATTATATTATATATAACTTTTAATGTCAAACATTCTACATAATAACGAAAATAAATAAATATATAAATAAATGAAATACATCTTTTTATCATAATTTACTTTTATCTATGTAGTACATTACCTAGTTAAGATAGATGAAGTAGATGCGACTCTAAAAACAGTTTAAAATAAATAATCTGTATAATTTGTTAATAACTCAAATGAATTAGTTTAAATGCTTAAAATGTAGCTAATTTGTGATAAAAAATAAGAAAAAAGAATACTATTTGCGAAAAAATCTACGTTATATGATAAAAATAGGTTACATAGGTTGTAAGAGTAAACAATTTCAAAATGAAATTTAACGTCTTAGCTTTATTTAAAAAAAATCCTATCCTAACCCTAACGATATTTTAAAATTAGAAACATTAAAAATGGAACGTTAATAGTAAAGCTTTGCATTGAATTATTTGGTTATGTTTATTTTAAATTAATTTGTGGTATCAGTATGCTTGTTTAAATTTGCTTAAACTGTCAAGTATTTTTTATTGTTTTTTAAATATGGAACAAATATATGAAAATCTGTTTCATTAAGACCTTTGTAACATTCTAACGCAATGCAGACTATCAAACGCGATACGTTATCTTAAGTACTTGTTTTCGAGTAATTACAATGCGGGGTGCGTTACGTACTTGCGTAATACTATTGTTTTATGTGTGTAAATTAAAAAAGTATGTTGCGCAGAATGTGTTAGAATCAGAAGTTGATTAATTGTTAAATCTGTGTGACACCGTTTTTAATGTTTTTTTTTTTTGTTATTATGTTTAATATTTAGAAATGTTTTAAAGACAATTATGATCGATATAATATGAAGATGGATCAGGCTTAGAGTACTCGTTTATTTTTTATATAAATACATTGGGCGGCGCGGCATATTCTTTACAAAAAATTAAATATAGAACCTTAATATTTTTTATTAATATTGGGTCCTATAACGAATCACTACCTACAAATGATTTAAAATGGAAAATGTACTAGTTAAAATGTAACTCAATGTGTATTTAACAAATTGAAAAAAATAAATAAAGCCCATATAGTAGGTCATAACCGCAGAGACTTTTATCATTTTAGCGATGTCTTCGCGTGTAATCTTAACCTGATTGTGTTAATTCATTTAGGTCGTGTTATCAGCTGGGACATTCAACGTTGCAATATTACATTGTAAATTTTTAATCGTACTTTTGTTTGCTTTGTCGGTTGAATTTAATTGAGAATGCCGAAACAATTACTTTTTTTTTTTAGTTTTTTCAAAACATTTTTTTTTAAAACTATTCCGCTACAGTCAAATGTCACATTGACCAACGTTGCTATAAAATGTATAAAATCGATATTATTATTTCGCCCAACATATGTATTTCGCTCTTAATTTGTTATTTAACATAAAAAACGATTCATATTTCCTTAATTGTTTGATTTAAATTGAAACTAATTGCACATATTATTTTTAATACATATGTATAACAATTATTTAAAATACTCAAAACTCGTACTGTCCTTATAATTATTTATCTGTCGCATAGAATGAAAGTCGTTTGCGCAAATTGTTTAATAGTCTAGCAAATATACGTAAGACGAGTAATCGTTATGAAAACAACAGCAAGGCCGGTAATAAGTATAACGTTTGTTTTGTGGCCGAGGTAACTTGCTAATACATACGGTAATATATGAAGTAATTCGTCGACATTTTTTATTTGTTCACTTGAAGGCAATACATTCAGAGCGAATATTTTAAACGTTTTTCAAATAGGCTCTAATGAGTAATTTGAAAGATTATTTTTCGACCATCGAATTGTGTTTTTTTTTATATAAGAGGACGAGCGAATGAGCCACCTGATAGTATGTGGTCACCACCGCCCATAGACAATGGCGCTGTAACAAATATTAACCCTTCCTTCACCAATTCGCCAAGGTGCGCCACCAACCTTGGGAACTTAGATGTCAGGTCCCTTGTGCCTGTAGTTACACTGGCTCACTCACCCTTCAAACCGGAACATAACAATAATGAGTACTGTTGTTTGGCGGTAGAATATCTATATACATTTGGGTTCGGAACACCGAAAACAAATTCAGTTCATATCTCACTCCTGAACTTTTGATAACCGACTTATGGTGTATACGGCATTTTGATACGTGTGTCCTATAAACTGTATAATTATAATAGTCAATGTCACATAACACTTTCTGATATTTGACGTGCGTATTCTGCGGTGATTTTCTAGTCTCTTCTTACAGAATCGCTCTACTGGCCCTTGCTGTGAAGAGTTTATATGATGTCTAGTTATTTAAATTCAGTAGGCAGCCAAATATATAATCGAAAGATATTAAAAAAGAATCTTTCCTTTTATTTAAACGGTATGAGGGAGATTTATTGGCCAGTTTTATAATCTAGCCACCAAAGCAATTTGATCTCATTTTAGGTAGTAATTTCCTAAAGTACCTAATTATGTAATCCTGCGTAGTATGCGATTAAAATTTTTATATTTTAATCAAAAACGAAATGTGAAGGAGCTTGTAGATAAAAATCTTTTTTTTTTATTTGAAATATGTCCTCGCATTAATTTATAATCTGTAATGTTAGAGTGATATTATGATATCATAAGAGACAAGTTTTTCAATCGTTACACAATTGTTCTTAGAAGTAAGAGAAAAACATTTACACCGTAATGTGTCCGTTTCAACTTTCTAAACATAAAAACGCGTAATTTATAACACGGACAGGAACCGTAAATGGGTGTCTTTTTTATAACGTTACATAGAACAGATGGCTCTCTAATTCTAGATTCCTTTGTCTTGTTTCATTTAATACTTTTTTTATTAAAGGTTCCTATTTTAAATTCTTCAATTATAAAATTAAATAATTGTAAATCAGATCTTGCCATTTTGAAATGTGGATTTTTCAATACCGCCATATTATTTGCTAGCTTATTTCTATTTCACCTTGATGGTCTATGAACCAAGTAGAATATTGTTTCGGTAGGTAGGCTGACTTGCAAATGGGCTACGTAAAGAGCTTATGCACAATGGCGCTGTAAGAAATATTAACCATTCGTTACAACACCAATGCGCCACATAACTTGGTAACTAAGATGTTATGTCTCCAGGTTATTCTGGTTCAATCGCCCTACAAATCTAAACTCTCAATAATATTAAGTGTTACTGTTTGGCAGTTGAATAACTTATGAGCGGGTAGTACCTAACAAGACGGGCTCACACAAAAAACTTCCACCGAGTAGTTTTTTGTTTTCTGGTTCGCTACTACTGCTTTGTATATCCTAGTTATTTGTATTTATTTTTAATTTTTACGAATACTTAAGAAAAAATGCGGCTGCAAATCCGAAAAGTTCTACTGTCTTTGTTCTTAAGTAGTGTTTACTATTTATTTGTGGTAGGAAAACATCGTGTTGACTTATAGACATGTGTGGGATGGGATGAAAATCTGTCAGGAGTGAAATAAGCTCCAAAAATCCTTAATAAAAAGATGCATGGGACTTCACAATAGTATTATAGTTGCTCGGGTCCGTGGATAGTACATGAGAGTCCTGTGTTTGTTCAATCTATTGTAGCTTAACGACACGCTATAATGAGGTGTACGGGGACCCATATGTTTGACTTTGTGTTTAGCACTAGACATTAGAGCCTTACTGATGTTGCTCCTGCACGATCTTCGCCTTCATTATTTTGTCATTTCAAATAATTTTCTTATTTAATTACTACTTAAAATATTATATTTATACCAAATGTTCTGCTTAGATTAGTATTTATTTAAAGTTATTTAATTTACAGTAATTTGTTCATAAAAAGTAATATTTGTAGGATGTTCTCAAATATTTTTTTTGTCAATATTATATTTATAGCTACTTATTCGACGTTCATAAACATATTAAAATATTTTGTACTTAAATTGTATTCGATTTTGAATATTAAAATGTTAAAGGTTTAAAAAAGTCTTTACAATAAAAAAACACACGGTATCGACTGTGTGCGAGCAATTATTAGTGCTTTTCACACTTATACGCTAACCGTCCAACGTTTCAAAGTGGAAATGTCGCACAGATTCTTCCATGATCTCGTTTTAGATAGCGTCCGATGTCGGCTCCGTTTTTAAGGTCGAAGACATTTTTACTTGGACCTTTTCGTGTCTCACGACGTTTCTCCGAAATTTCGAATCGCCATCGACAGCTGCCTTTACAATTCCGAGCGCGTAACTCGCAAGTCACGAATATTAACAAAGTTCATAAAATCTATTCAATATTATTCTTACCTCTGAATAAACTTGCTTTAAATACAATTTAATTAACAAACAAAACAAAAGACGCACGTTCGTCTCTGCTTATCTTTGCTACCGTAGGCGATACATTCTCGTCAGCTTTAATTCTAAGGAAATAAAGGCTATGCGAAGAAGCGCAGGTATCAATTGTTATTGTAATGTTTCACTCGGAGTGGAGGCGACGGACATCAAGTTGTCACTTTATTTTCTTTTACCATTGGCCACTTCGCCGTACGACGACCCGTGCCTCTTTACTTCTAAGGGTTGTCAATGTGTCATTTTGACTTGTTAGAGTTGTAACGTCTACCAATAATTCGTGTCTATTTCATATATTCACCAAATCGCAACGTTTTTATATCCTCAAAGATAGTATTTTTTTATTCCTTTAAAACAAACTGTACAAATCTTTATTTCGTATTATTTAAATTGATTTACTTTATTGTCATTTTAATATTAAATTATTATTGTAATATTTGATTGGTTCGTTATGAAATGTAAAGATATGATCTCTGTCAACCCTAATATGTTACGGTAAATGTGTAAGTTAGTAGCGAGTGAGAAGTACGTGAGGCGATTCTGTTTGTTTACCCAGCTTCCGAGAAGGCTTCGGGATCAGTCAAGGATTACCAAGTCGACCCGAACGAGTTTACGGTGTTGCAATACTGATATCATGTTATGAGATACAAGTTACTGATTAAAGTATATTATAATAATAAATGAGAAATTATTTTATATTATTTTTGTTAATAGATTTGTCTCTCTATTAAGATAAGGTTTTGATTTTTACGTTTGTCTATCCCTATATTTTATATTACTACTTATTATTAGAGTCGAGTATTATCAAAGCGAATTCCCCCATCTGTTAGTATGTTATATAGTTTTGCTGAAATAATATTCGCCTAGATAATGATGAGTGCAGTTTTAATTTAAAACAGTTAAAAACCGTCTAGTCGCTTAGTATAAAGATGTTACATTATTGCTAACTTAGTTAAACAATTTTTTTTACTGACATTATTACTCTCTATATATAGAAATTCGTCATTTTTTTTAATACTTTTTATGAAAGGGGGCGCTTTAATGATCCTTTTGAATTTCGGCAGAAATTATATTTGAAGTTATAACTTTTTTCCAGTTAAGTTTTTTTTCCAATTGCTATTTATAATAAATTAGGTACAGTTTCATTATTTAATTTATACCATAAATGTAAGTAGTTTAATAATACAAGTGCATAAGTTATAATTTTGGCACAATAATGACGTCCTTGTACGGTATAATTATTACATATAAAAAAAAAGTATAGTCATATAAAGATAGTAATCAAATTTTAATGGATTGTGTTTAATGCTTATGAATGAAGTGGAAGTGGAGCTCGCGAGATTAAATGTGTTAATAGCTTGTGTGATTGGAGGTTAATGACGTTTCTGCAGAATGAGTAATGAATAAGTGTACTGACTGCCAAGAATATACCTATAGCAACTCGGTCGCTCGTGTGTATCACCATCTACGATCTTATGATTATAATATTTGATTGAGCAATCTGTTATATGGGCTATAGAGCTTTCTAGGAATTGGGCTTACTCGACTCTTTAACGAGCTTTTAATGAACGCATAATTATATAATTTAGCAGTTGTTACTTTATCAGATACATTGTAAATTTTGTCTTTTTCTGTTTATCATATGTTTTCTGACCTCAATTCAAACATCTTCTTTTAGTTGAAGATGATTCTATAGTCTATGATGAGATCTATGGTCTCGTTAGTTGAACATCAAAAAAGTGTAACTGTTAAAAATAAATAAGTGTACTTATTATATTAATTATATAGTTGCTTAATAGGGAATTATTTAATAAAATCTAATGTTTAGACTTGCATTGAAGAAACGGTCAGGTATAATAAGAATAATTAATTTTTTTTTCATTAATATATAGTGTAAAAAAGATTTATGTAATGTCGTCTTCAATAATTAGTTAGGTACTGATTTATAAATATATGTATCATAAATAGCCTAGCCAAATTAGCACGGCCATTCAACCCGGATTTGTTTGTGGCTGTGCTGGTTTTGGGCTGTCTCTATTTAACTCTTTATGTTGTTCATCAAAAGAACAGTTTAATTTATAGTCTTTTATTTTCTGTAGGTAATGTGGTTGCTAGTGGCGGTGCTGAGCCTGACGGTGGTGGCGGCCGGCAGCACGTCGTGCGAGGATGCGCGAATGCGATGCGTATACCGTACTGGTTGCGGCGCCGCAATCAACAACTACATGTATCTTTGTAACGAAGTACTCTCTAAGCCTACCACCGTGTGCCCGAAGGCCTGTGAGCACGCCCTCATCGCATTAACGTCCACTGAAGAAGGAAAGGAACTCATGAACGTAAGTCAATAAAAATCTTAAAATATTTCTATTTTATTGAAATATTCACATATTATACAATTAAGAGCAGTACTTAGTATCGTTGTGTTCTGGTTTGACCGGTATATGAGGCAGTGTAACTACAGGCACAAGGGATATAACATGGTCGGCGCTGGTCTATAGGCAGAGGTAACCACTTACAAATTTTGTAGAAAATGTTTATTTCGTACTTGTTAACCTTGCAGTTCCATTCTAACGATAAAGACGTTTTATAAATATGCCATCGTTATCGCACCTGTGCCATCTACGATCAATGACGACGATAAAATCCAATCGTGAATTCTAAAATTTTTAAATTCAATTTAAATTATTTGAATTTATATTTCGAATAAAAAAAATATTTAATCATTTTTTTTCTATTATATAAAATAGATGAACTCTGATAACAATCTGTTTGAGATTAATAGACGATGAGAATGTTTGACCGATCACCGTGAAGTTGGTTCTTATATATTATGTATATGTAGTTTTTAATGGAATAGATTTTTGTACCATTTACTTTTGTAATTCGCTACTAGATACATCTCATCAACTTCTGAATTGTTTAACTGATTGCGGTGACAATTGGTGTACATTTGAGCACAGAGTAGTTATATTTTAGAGTCGTAATCGGAATATTATTTATAATAAGCTAAAGACTCTTATGCACACTGGGCTGCGTTATTAGTGTATGAAGTAACACATAATTTGTTTTTAGGATCGAGTAGGACGACCAGTTCTACATTTAAATAATTCGTGATAGTATTCGATGACTAAACTTCGTTAAAATGTCAACGTCATCGTTATTACCGAGAATGAATGGATATTTCAGGTCAGGGTTCGCATTTGTTGAAACATTATCTTGTTAAGAGCTGATATAACATTTATATTAAATAACGTTGTAAATTGTTAAAGAAACGCATCGTTTTCGTGATTTTATATTACGGCCGTGGCAAAGGTCGTATTTGCTACAGTAATTTTTCATCACAGCTTGTTTACAGCGTCTTTCTCAATTGAAGAAGACGACCAAATTATTGTGAGCTACTATTAGGGCTAGTTTCTTTAATTGGACGTGATGGGTTCCATGCGAGGCTTGGGAGGTCTGTTTATGTTGGTTTGCTTTGGTACAGACGCCCCGCAATAAAATCTAATTTAGACGTCAGATTTGTCGGATACGAGGCATCGGCATCATAGCTGAGGGTCCCGGTTGACGACCTCTCATTGACGTCACTTTTAAAGGTGCACATCTTAAACATGTATAATGGAATACTAGTTAGAAAAAAACGACATGTTAGAGAGAGTTTACTCTAATATTTTAATGTAACATAAATATTCAATTATCCCTAAACTATTTTTCTCTATTATGAAAAATGAGAAAGTTTTCATAATGTTTAATTTTCTTATAATATATGTACTGCTGATACATAACTTTATAGTGAAATTATTTAAAATTTAAAGGTTAAGATAATATTGCAATGGTAAAGGTGTTCAGTGGAATATTTTAAATTCCAGATAATTACCTAGAATCATACGTAAAGCCTTATAAAAATTCAATTTTCACAATCAGCAGATGCATATCATTAACTTTCTAAAATATATAAGATATATATATAACACTGCATATTTGGAAATGACATCTGCTGGACCACCAACATAAACAACATACACAATTACAGTGATGTGATATTCATTGAATCATCAGTTCAAACGACCTTTTGATGACATTAATGACGCCAAAATCTCTTTGTAAATATTACGATGATTGTGTTTGTCTTATAATCGAAGTAGATAAATGTACATTATATAGAACGCAGATATTTAGGCTGAATGCGTTTATACTCTTGCGTGAATTTGAATCCAGTTTAGACCGGTTTGCATTTTAATTACAAATGCTTCAATCTTAACAATACTGAATTTACTTGATTTAATCGTTGGGAAACTAAATATCGAATTATATATATGTAGATTAAAAATAAAAAAAAATATATAGGCATTTTTGCGTTTTTTTTTCAAGCATATAGACAGACTGTGATTGTAGTTTGTACGGTCATAGATCTGCTATTTGAATTTTACTATTTGTTCCTATATAAGAAGGATCTGACTAAACGAAACCCTAGTTTTAGTTAAGTTTTGTCAGGATATTTGAAATTACTCAATAATATTTATGAAGTTCGTTCAAGATTTATTCCGTCCGGTTTTTTAAGGAAACGTTATTATTATCAGGAACCGGTCGAGTTGATTATGTCGTTGTAACGGTGTGATTATGGTGGTGAGCTTGGGCAATGTGTATCGAAAGGTAGGGCAAAGCGGCCGCGCAGCCTTGAGATTTGACGTCTTGATCGGGACCTACCGCAGCGCTCATTCTTGCGCAGGTGTTGCCTCTCGACAAAAAATATAGCGTAAGACGGAGGCTTATTTATCTGTAACATCGCATAAAGGACTATAAATTGACCTTTAATTAAACGATACCGTCAAAAGTGGTTAATTAGTTTCATAGCTTACGTCATTTTCGAATGACTTCGATTTTTCATCCAGATTTCGACATAATCATTTTCGAGTATGTTTGAAAATGGAAAGACCACTATGCAAAATATTCAATTAGGCTTATTCAAATTCGTAGTGTTATCGTAATACCGTCAAACGGTAAGCTGATGAGAATAATATGGACGTGATCGTTACGAAATATCTACGAGCTATAAAACCGTTAGCCACTCGTTTAATAACCTCAATTATAAAACGTAATGAAAATTTTATATCACACATTTTTAGTAACGGTAATTTTAGGAAACGCGCATACCGACGTTACATCTAAACTGATACATCGTTGTAAAAACGTCGTTTGTCAGAATATTTCTGGTGTCATAAAAATATTTTACGAACTCAAAATGTTATTATTGTATGCTATACACTGTATTTATGGCTTTTACTCATACTTTTAATATTGGTAATAAAAACGGTTTTTTTTTGTTACAGTGCCAATGCGAAGACCAGTATTGCTTGGACGCGAAGAAAAGAATTGATGTATGTCGACCTCAAGTATTGAGGGGAGCGGCCAATGCGACATCTTCTTGTCGCCTCTCCCAACTTATTTGTTTAGCTGACGCGCAGTGTGCAACAGCTTTAGATTACTACAACCAACTATGTAGATCAGTGTACCGTGGCAGAAAGTGCTCCAACAAGTGTCTGAACTCCATAGAAATCTTAAGGAAGCAAGAGAAAGCTGCGGCCCTAACGGTGTGTCGCTGTGACGGTAACGAAGATTACGATTGCCCCAGGATGCAAAACAACCTTGCTAGGCTTTGCTTCCATAAGCATCTAAAGAACCATACGAAAAATCACGAGAGAGGCTACGGGGAGAAGCATAAAAAGCATCACCATCAAGAGTTGCCATCGGCAACGAATTCCATTACCGTAACGAGTCTATTGTTTTTGTTATGTACTTTTGTTTCTTCAAATTATAATACGTGACATAAGCTTCAAGATCTACCTCACATACTTATATCTTATACAATTATTATAATTTTAATGAATTAGTGTTTGTAGATATGTATAGATCAGTATGATTATTTTTTAAATGAGAGGGTTTGCAAGGGCTAGCGCGTTTAGGTTACACATAGGGTTTTATATTTGTGCGTGTGAATGAGTTTGTGTTTATGGTTAATACATATATCCGAATAAATTTATCTGTGAAGCTTTAGCCGCCCACGGGCGCATGCGCGGGCGTCGCGCTATAAATACAGCGGTGCCGGTGGTCCGGTGACAAATGCAGGGTTGTTCCCGTCGCGGCGCCACGCCGATTGATCTAAAGCTAGGCGGTAACGCGACATATCAAACAGATGAATATAAATTCGACCATTTTTCATCTCACTCGATCTCATTAGATCAGAAAAGAATGCAATTCAAAGAGTCGCGCATTTAGCGAGACGTCGGGAAGTGGATGTCTGGAGTGGGTAATTCCGGTAGGCGAAACACTAATCGTCGCCAGTGATGTTGGCACGCTACAAAAATGCGGGATGAGATACCAGCATCATTCATTGACATCCTTTCGAGATCGTTTCGACTTTAGTAGTTCATTAATAAATAACGATGTCTACTGGATCATTAGAAAAAATATTTTTAATAAGCGGAACATTGTTTCAACTTGTTAAATAGGGCATGGGCATTTCCATTTTTAAAATGAAATGAAAAAACATTACATTTTTAAGACTTATTTTTTTTACAATTTAAGAGTTGTAAAGAAAAGAAAACTAATATAGAGGCAAAATATAATTAATTAAATTGTACAATTAGAGGCTCTAAAGCAACATTTTTTTTTTACTCTTTGTACAAGTCCGTTGGTATTTAAACGGTGTATTAATATATGTACTCTATTTTGTATTTTTCATTACGGAAAATTTCTCAATTTTCAGTTAGGTATTAGATGCAAGGTAATAGCAATGTTATTCTGTACCACATCCAGCGTGCTGGCAAATTAAAAAAAAAAACAAGTCTATGTGACATTTATAAGGCGCGAATTTTTATTTGACATTTGATGGTTATTTATAATATTTCAAACGCGTGAAGTGAAGCTTTCATTTTTGAAGGATATATAATATATACAAACATTTTAAAGTCAAGCATGGTATTGACGTTCAATAGCAAGTTTAATTGTGAATTCACCGTGTAATATACAAAGTCGTGATATTTCCATGAAGAGTCCATGGATGGGAGTTAAATCGTGGTTTCTTACGTTAAGCTGAGTCGCCCTATAATGAAGAGGTTCGGAACCGGTTCTGACAGAGCAAGGTCCTACAAACAGTTGAATACGAAAGTGAACACACAGTATAAATTTTCCAACCTAGATTTTATTTCTTTTTACGTGTGAAAATAAAAATCAGTCCAATATAATGTTTCAGTTTCTCATTCTTTATAATTTTTCTATTTCTTTTGTTTATCGTATCACCTTTTCTTCCTAAAGGTCGAGAACATGTAATCTGATCGTTAAACAAAAAGCGTTAAATTTTATATGGAAATAGTATGTTCTCGGTATTGGATTTATTTTTTTGATCTAGTACCCGAAATTTTTTTGTATTGAATAACGTAATACATAGACTTGGCAATCTACGCCAATCATTATTCGTTTCAGTAGTCAAGATATGAAAATGTAATCGTATCAAATAGTCATAGCGAACGTTTGTAGGTAGTAATGTTACTGAAATAGAGCATTTGTTCGATTTGGAATTGAGGTGAAGTGTAAGTCGAATCTATTTTCAATTTTAAAAACGATTCGCATCTTTGAAACGACTTTCTTTTTGAGTACGACGTAAGAGGCCAATATCATATAATTCAAAAATAGAAACTTCTTTTGAAATGCTATTCGTAAAAAAAAATCTAATTTATTTTTATTTTTACTATATATAGACTTGCGTTCTGCGAAAGTCAAAAGGATCTTTGGATAAAACATTAAATCTTTTTCCATCAGTATTGTTTTGTATGCAACCCGCAAACAATTGCTTACTAATGTTTCATCGCCAGAATGATGTCGTCTTTATGCATAATGCAGCAGTCACGATAATGCACAGACTATGCATGGAATTCACTTTAAATATATATTTTTTTATTTCAAAAATAGAATGACTTTCATACGAATACATGTTCATTTAATTTCTTGTATTACATACATTGATTTATATTTATTTTGAAGTTTTAATAGAGCAAGATGTTCAGTTAAGATCAAATTTTTTGTAAATAACTCCAATTCAAATTTCCTTATTCAATATTGAAGATAATTAAAGACGAAACTTATTGATAGTCAAATTAAAAAAAACTAACAGTAGAGCTATTCTGTAAGAACAAACACGAATCTCACCGCAGAAAATATTAGAAAGTAAGCGATGACATTGACTGTAATAATTATTTCATTTAAAGGAAATCGCTTAAGTAGATTTTCAACATTTTATGACTGAGATACGAAATGAGATCTTACAGAATAGTACTGCAGCTTAAGAAAACATCCTGACTTAATAATCCGTTTTAAAAGACGTTGCTTGTACGCAAACTACAAATTCACTTTTCACATTTAATATTAACGTGTAGTGAGTTTTTTTTGTTCGATGGTTATGATTACATAACCAATAATTGTTGATATTAATATTATGTTCCGTTAAGTATTTAATGTCTCTTTTTCGTGTTTTACTGCCAGTGTGAATACGTTAAGTAATTTATAAAAATAAGTATTAATAATATAAATTGTCATTTTGTGCGTGTGTTTGCTTGTGTGTTAATTGTAAGACTGTAGCTGACCTCTTTATGCCAGTTATGATTTAAATTCATGATTTGTAATAGATGGTACTTAGTTTGATAATTATATATTTCAAAAGAATATTTTAACGTAAATATTTGAATACCATTATAAATGAAGACTAAGCTAGAATTATATATATGAAATATGTCTTATATAATTATAAAAATATATATGGCAAAGATAGAAATCTTTATTTATTCTAAATATAAATATTTACGTTAAAATATTTTTTTTAAAACATATTAACCACAGTTTACCAAAGTGAGATTATTAGCATAGTTCAGAAATTGTAAATAAATTAGCATCGTTTATGGTAATCGTACAAAGTATTTTAGATTAATATTAATTATTTATTTAATTACTTTAGAATTAGATATAATAATTGTTGCATTTGTTTCGTTTTCGCAAAAAACCTTTTATGGATTTTAGTTGTATTTATTTTACAAAATTAAAAATAAAATTTTCTGTTTTCTAAATATATCTTTTATTCATACCTGTAAAATATTCTCTGACCAAAACATAGATATATATGATATAATCGCTTCCATATGTTTTTTGTTATGTTTTGGAAGAATTAACGAATGGAATCATTGGAAAATATTTTAATCGATTTTTAAACATAAGCAAAAATATATATTGAATAGACATGAATTAATAAATCTAATAATATATTATTTTTCAAGTAGAGTTTGTAATTAACTCTGTTGCAACACATTTGAGCTGATATCATTAATTTGAAATAAAATTTGGAATCTATCTCCTTCATCATGCGCATTAGCAGAATATTTTGTGCCTTGCTAGCGCTAATTCACGTTATACGGAAAGAAAAAAGTCTTCTCTTTTCAAATTAGTCCAGAAGTTCACCTCATCACATATGAAATTGTTAGAATATTTGGTGCTCAACCAGTATAACACGTCAGAAAAAAAAGAAGTAATGTTATTATTTTTATGACTCAATTACAAGAAATGCAATAAAACGAGACATCAATATATCGCAAGTATTAGTATTCCATGTAAAGAAGAGAGCAGTCTTTTAACAAACTAGTCAGTCTCTTATCTGAACGTGCGTAAAATATAAAGTTTAAGAATAAATGTTCACTAATACCTTTTTATTTCATACATTGTGATACGATTAAAGTATTTTGGATGATTGAGATAGAGTAAATTGACTAAACTTTGAGGAATTTATTTAAATTAAATAAAAATAGTAAGTGAATAAATTAATACCAAATGGTATGAGAATATTTTTTAATGTGAATAACGTCGAAAATATTTGGTAAATATATTACCACAGTACATTTAAAAAAAAAAGACGGACATCCTTATCCATGATTTTTTTTTATTCGGATTCGTTGAAGTTCTTATATATACTGCAGAAAACCACTTATTCATAAAACAATTTTTTTTTTCAGGTTTTTGTCTAAAATTACAGGAAGGCGAATATTGTATAGATAATAATATAATATCCAAATTACTACTTAAAAGGAGGAAATATTTTTTTAATAACTTCTTACTAGGTGGGCACTTTCAAACAAAGTACATTAAATACTTCAGTTATATACCTCTTAAAATACATGTCTATCACGTGAGGTCCAAGTATATTTAATAATATATACCTACTTAGTATAAAAAGTAGACTGTGCTTTTGTCCTGTAAATACATTCAAGGCATATTCTAACGAAATTACACATGTCGATAACATTTGAAGCACTTTTTTGCGGACTGAATTGTCTAACGATATGGAGAGCGTATCCGTTCCCACAGAAACTGAGCATTGGTTTGCCAAAATAATCACGTACACCAGACGAATCTGCACTTAACTCAGGTCAGCTACTTTGTAGGGTCATCAGCTTCCATTATAAGCGAAGTGTACTTATCGTATGATTTAGCACTTGTCTCTCAACAAGTATTTCAATAGGGAATATCCTGAGAGGCGGCATCCGTTTTGCGATGGCCGTGTGAATGCCTATAATTGTATGGCAAGACGCAAAGGCTTTGATTGAGATATTAGTTGATTTATAAAAAAAAAATGTTTCAAATTCAAAATATAAATCAGCGAAGGTTAAGTTTTGTCATGTACAGAATAGATATAGTAATCACTTTTCTTATGTTACATAATGAAATATTACAAAATATTTAATGAGAGTTTCGAAATTATCTTTTGTAATCATAAAGAAATCATATAACTCGTATTGATCGTAAATAACATCATACTATAATATTCGATATTTTTTTGTTAAAAAGGTATACCTAGCCACGTTTATAGGTTATTTAATTATTATAATTCGTCAAAGAGTTAAGATGTTACCGTTACATTTTACGAAATAGGATTAGATTTAGTGTGACGTTAACCGAGACTCCGCACCCAAAATTCGCGTGTGGCTGTATTGTTTTCTCTAAAGCCCGCGGCGATTACCGGTGGCTCAGTGGGTGGTCCTTCTGTCCACATATAGCCTATAAAATGATTACTGAGGAATACTAATAAAAATAATACACATCAAAGAGACGTGGAATAAAAAGACAGCGCCGAACTTGGTCTCCGAAATTGGTCAAGCGTTTAGTGGCAACCTAATTTGTAATCGTCATGGTGTTTTTGACTCTTGTTTTTTATTTTTATTTGCGGTCTATATTATGAAGATATCAAATATACATTTCTTCAACTTGTTTTTTTTTTATATAATTAGCCATGTATAGTATATGTATAATATAGTATTGAGTTAATACTGTGAGCGAATGAGTAAATTTATTTTGGCTTTGTGGTCCGACTTTGGTGTACCCAAGCAACAAACATTTTATTGTAATTTTTTAAATAAAATATGAGATTCTATTTGAAATATGAGATTTTAAATAAAAACAAAATGTGAGAAATTACCGTACAAATGCTGTTACAGCCACAAGAGTCATATCTCATCGTATGCATTTTAGATCTCGGCGCTTTGCCCTTAGCCTTACTTACCTTATTAAATGCCCAAATTTTATTAAATAATAAAAATATATTTATGTATTATTCAGTACTATTCATATTGATCATGATTTTCAATCGTCTTGTAGCTGTAGTTACAAGGCTGTTAGTGTTGGCATAAACTCCCGACGAGGCCGAAGAAAAGTTATTAACTTTTTTCTAACGTAGACCGATCTTGATCTGCCCCTGAAGCTCGTCGTCGTCAATTCTGTATTCGGATTGCCAAACTATTGGATTATGCGAGTATGAGAACACTAAATGCACCTGTATTTGTGCACACACTTAAACACTTTATATTTCTACTGCTTTAAAATATTTTAAATCTAACAATATAATTGAGAGACAGTTGTTATATGACAGTAAATATTAAAAAAAAAGACATCCGTATTTATCTAAATCAATATTTAAATGAAAGGCCCATTTTACAAGGTACAAAACTTCACACTTATAAATAAAAGTCATATTGTGTATATCTATCTTAAATATAATTTCATTAATATGTTACAACTATTCTTGGTATTAATATTGGTTACTATTTAACTTAATATAACAGAGTTCTCCGGCATAGACCCTAATCAAACACATAGACAATCTTAATGCTTTTTAATTAATTTATATTTTCTTAACCTTTTGAATATCCTGTATATATGTATCTTGCTAGTACGTTATTATTATTTTGTTTCATGCATTCTATGAAGTAATCACCATTATTCTTCCATTTCCTCATACGCGGTATATCAAAGATGACCACTACAATACACTTTTTACGGCTTCCCGTCTGCATATAAATTGCAACTTAGCGTCTAAGTCTTATATTCATCACCACTTCATCGTAATGTAAATCATAAACAGCTAAGGACAAATACACACTTTTATTTAATTAAAATCTTTGTAAGAATAAGAAATAATATCATTTATCAATATCAATATAAGTTTAAGAATTTGGAAGTTCTTGACTCAGCAGTGTGATTCCGTAAGAATTCACATCGTACCTCAATCATGAAATGTTGAGGGATCGACTTAAAGTGATTATACTCAATGTCATATAACATTCTGACATATCACGCTCATGTTCTGCGGTGAGATTCGAGTTTCTTGTTACAGAATAGCCCTACAGTGCCAGAAAGATGGAGATGTGATTAAAATGGTTTAAGTGATCCAATCGTTTTGAATGTCGGCGAAGTTTTTAACGAAACTTTGAAAGTAATATTAAAGTGGATATAAGGAGTGGAGTGTACTACAATAGTGTTGTATTATAACTAAAGATATATTCATCAAGAATTGTATGTAGTGTATTCTATAGCAGAGTTTTAAGCAAATCGTATAGAATATGAAAACTAAAGTTTGTTTATTATTACGCCTTTGATATAAATACCTACCTATTGAAAACCTTAAATTTAGATGCAAAACGGTCAAATATGGTCTCTATTGCCCTTGTACAGATACTTGCTTATTTTTTATTATGGTTCTGTAAATGTCTTATTACTCGGTTTCCCTTTTCAGTGAAAGTTTGGAGTCTATTCCAACACGCTGCTCTAATGCGGATTGGTTTTCATTCGACACATGTAAGTTTCCTCACGATGTTTCATCTACCTCTATGTACGAGATAAAATATAAACAAGGACAAAACACACGATCCAATGTTGATTATGCGGGTTCGAACTGGAATTTTATTGGTTAAGATTCACGCACTTAAGGCAGTGAAAACCTCGCTTCTTGGTTAAAAAGTATGAAAACAAATTACCGGATATCATAAAATTACAAAATCTTTTTGCAAGGCCTCTAGGGCATGCCAGCGTCCCTGTGGGATTATAAATTTCGGAACCACATTGCTGTTACATTATAATTAGTATCAATACATTTTGTATCAGTGTCGAATCTAGAGATTATTAAAACAAATTCGAATACAATTAAGTTTCTATTATACCTATTTATTCATGTGTCAAAAGCCTTTTATTTATTTTAAATAGATAAAGTATGCAATATTAATTGAGATGTAAGTATACCTAGACGTCGACTTATCATAAACAATGTCTATGTGCTAGTGATGTCTCTATTACTGGTTAGATTTAATTGGCTATTAGCGGCCTATAACTTGAGTTTGCTAAGCCTCATTGACGACTTTATGGTAGAAACACAAACTATGAGATATCTAAACTCTATGACTAAACATAAATTAATAAGTAGATGTTTTTAGTCTTTCGTATATTTTAAGTATCATAGAGTAAATTTAGGTAAATAATTTCTCAAAGAGATATTCCTACACACGCCTAAAACCTATACACATATGAAACTAGAATCAGAAAAAAATGCATTTTTATTAATGTTCGAAAATTTTTTTGTTCACGTTTTCTTCATCATTTGTTCTGTTGAATAGATTACTTCCATTCTTATTTCCGATCCATGCCAATTTCCTCACGTAATATCTAGTTATTAACAAAATTGGGATGGCGATTCTATTGCGCCAGTATCCCGTGCTGGGTGGGCCTCACCACGTTTACTCGCTCTGTAATGATCGCTGATGATGCTCGTAATTACACCTCCAAACCGACTAGTTTCCTCATTGTTACATCATTTGATACACCGTGTGTGGCGCACGTTGCTTCGATTTTTAAATGTACCGTTCAAATCACGCTGAGCGACATTTTTCTAATATATGTATACACGCGAGTAACCACTTATTAGCTTTTTTATCATGGGCAGGCCCATGATATTACATAATATATAAATAATATATTCTATATGATATATCGAGAGCTTTAAATTCACTATTAATAAGTTTCTTAAGAAGAGAAATTAAAATGAAATCCTTTTACGTATGTATATTAGATAATAGTAAAAGGTAGTTTAAGTAGTGGTGAGCTCTATGTCTAAATTTCTTCGTCTTTAGCTATGATTAGGTTGTATATACACGTAAATGATATTTGGCAGAATCGAAACCGAAAGAAACTTTTCGTTAGAGTCGAGTCTGTGCTGGGGGCTCTGCGGTTATAAGCATTATAAATTGTAACTGAAGAATACTAAGAACGCTATAGTGATCATTATACAACTCCTAGTTGATGTGATGTATAACTTCATCATGTAGTTCTGTCACCGCGCGTTATGTGCGCGCGCATGATAAAAGATCACATTCATATTTTTTTGCGTATCGCATCAAAAGTTTAACTCCAAAAAGAAGCGATAACTAAATATTCTTACTATACTATACTATATTACTATATATACTAAATACGCTTATTTGGCAGGTAAATCTAAAAAACGAATTCTGTCGAACATTTGCATTAAATGTTGAACATTATACCGAATAATAACAGAGAAAAATATTTCGGGATTTCTCTTCTAGATTATTTTCATCTAGTTAATGTAAGCGCCAATGTATTACTGTAAATTACAGAAAATGTGTTTCAGTAGAATGCTATGAATGTTTTTATTGCTATCTAGTCAGAAAAGTTTGAAGGAAGTCGTGACTTTGGTGATGATTATGATCATGATGATGTCCTGACCAACAGCGGCCACGATGGTTATTCTCAAAGAGACTAGACAACTAAGCAGGGCATATTATAATGCAAGAACAATTCTGTGTGCTAACACTTTCATTAGTGACTATATAATTTACGTAAAGGGCATCCAAAGCTCTATCTCAGTTTTAACGGAAAAAATTATAAATATACTTATTGCCTTACATCGATTATTATGATAATTATATGTCTGTGTATGAATGTAACCAAATTACAGGCCAAACTATTAATATTCACGTATTCAGTAAAGTCATATTCGACGCGTCACTAATAAATGCGCATTTTTTTTTAAATTATCGTACATGTGTATGAGTATATAATTACGAATTGACGGCACATACCTATTTTGTTTTCCATAATTTATAACTTAATATATTTCGTGTTAATGTGTTTATAAATACATACATTATATATATGGCAACATTACCAAGATCGTTGTTTCATTTATTATCTTTACATTTGCAGAAGTACATATTTAAAAAGAAATATACATGTAGATTATTTATATTTAACCTACCCGTAATAACTTGAAAGGCAAATCGTCTGAAATAACCCGTATTCATATTTTAAACGGGAAATGATGCGAGGAATATAATAATAGAGGAATTCTTTAGAAAAGTGACATAATGATGAAACACATTAAGCAAAATACTGTCATTTACACAACTTGCAGGCGGTCTCTTTGTGGAATAGTTTAAAAAAAAAACCACCTCTCTTAGCTTCTTTGAAAACAAAGTTTGATAACCTCTCGGAGCTTCTTAGCTACTGGTTGCTTTTATGCTATCGCTAAATAGTTATTAGCATTGTGTTGTTTCCTTCTTAGTTCAAGATTATTCGTCTGCGCTAATCCTCAAAGTAATCGTTATTGCTGCAGTTTTTGTAAACTTCTAGTGGTTTGTTGACATAATCCGGTCTTTTACCGTGTCCTCTTAAAGAAATAAACAATGCTTTGAAGTACATTTTAATCTTGCACCAAAAGGGGCACTTGGCATAATATGGAGTAGACGTTTTGATCAGTTAACAAAATAAATATTTATTATTTGTAAAAGCGTAGATTACACAGTGAATAGATTGAGTTTTTCTTTAATAGAGTTGGCATATTCAAATTAGGAAAAGCGACATAAGTGGAAAAATCGTGTTTCGAAATTCATAGCGATTTCAACTGTGACATGAAAAGTAAGTGTATTGAAAGAATTTCTTTATTCATTTGTTACAGATTGAGTTTTATTTTGCTTACGTTAAAAATTATAACATAATTTGTCTCTTAATTAATATATACTAATTAATTAATATACTAGTCATAGAACATTTACGTGTTGTACAGGTTTTGAGCGAAATCTTTGTAAAGCATACGTATACAAAATTAACATATTTAACACAAAACTTGATAATAACCACTAATTTGAAAAAAAAATGGTTAACTTATAATTACATTAGGACATTGATAATAATTTTTTTAATATGTTGTTATATATTTTTTAAATGCCGTATTAAATGCGGTAATAAATGTCTTATTAAAAAAATATATATATATTTTTTACATTTAATTATAACATTTATAATACTTAAATAAGAATCATTTCCATCAGACTTCAAAGGATTTTGCCTGTTTATATTATCAAATGAAATGTATAGAAATGTACAGAGAATAAGGCAAATTATCTGTTAATGTTTATTGTAAGAGGGACCTGTGTTAGAATATGTATATTTATTTATTTATTTATACTTTATTGCACCCAAACTTAAAACTAAAAATTACAATATTGAAACAAAAAGTTGCATGAGGTGCAACAGGCGTATTTATAAATGAAAACAGGTATATTTATAAATGAAAACAGTGCGTCACATTATTTCAACCTTTACTATTCATCTAAGTTCAAACCAAAAGTCAACGTGAGCACGCACACAGCTTTACAGGCCATTTTTTTTTAAATTAAATATAAATTTTATGGTTTAACCAATATTATAGATGAAATCAAAACACATTAACAAAGCAGTAATTCGATTAAAACTAGACATATTTTTTATGTTAACCAATTCATAAAAAGTTATTTGATTTCTTAACTTAAGATAATCGGCTTCTTTTTTAATTCGTATTAGTGATGAGTTGCCACTTCTAAATTTTATTTTTCTTTGTATTGTGTTACGAATTACGATAAAGTTGTTACTGACTGTAGTCGGATAGACGTGGAATTAATCATTAGGGTTTTATAGAGGCGTCATCGCATGTAAGTCGGCTTCAAAGCTGACAGCCGACTTATAGCAAACGCAGAAAGAAGGCAATAGATATTTAAGTTATTTTATTTTATTGTACGTCACATATAAGATAGCCCGAACTCAATAATTATACTTAAAATCAATTAAAAAAATATAGATACAAATGAGAGAAATTCGTTTATATTTTATCGGATGGCATTACTCTACTTATTATTAATTTTTAGAACTATTTTATCTATTACTCTTATCAGTCTAATCTCACAGTAATGTTCGAAATAAAACTATTTCTTGTTTTTGTAGAACTGCCAGTCATGTTTTTTCAAATTTATTTTATTTAAATAAATGAAATTACAAAATCATAATGCATATCAATTTAAACTTTCTGAAAAGTCCTTAGTTTTGTGTTTGATGATTAACAATTTATTCTTATTAAAATATTTATCAAACACTCTTGGTTACAAGAAATTTGTCAGCGCCTGTCGGATATGGACAGAATAAATGATTGTGAAAAAACCACTTCGGCCGCGGCGGTGACTTCAAAGCTACAGTCGTCTCTATAGAACCGAAAGCCGTGAAGGCTTCATTAAAGATATACTCGATTTGTTTACAATTCTGCTATGTTATAAATCTAAGGGGTTAGCTTTAGCACGTTATCAATTATTGCAGCTGTTTTTGACATGTTTATTACGATCTATATAACTGACAATTCTTTTGTCGTTAATTCTCTTTGGGAATTAAAACTAAATTTAAGGTGTTTTTAAAAGTTTAGAAAAAAATATGCATTGACTATCTAAAAGAAAAATAGAATTTGAATATTTTTATTCCAACATATTGTATTTTATACCTTGTACGTGATTAAAACTAATTAAAGTTTCGTTTCGACTTGTAATATCTGACTAAGTAAAAGCTTCTCTAGTTCAATGGTGCGACGTGTTGCAACCGAGCAATGAACTTAGGAGCAAGGAAACTAATAAGAATCATGAAATAGATAATCTATACGCATAACATTTTATAGTCTACAATTTCATGCTATTGATTTACACATCCTAATGGCAAAATTTATAGGGCGTTATATACAGGGTAATTGGTAATTCGACGTTTTCCCGTTAGGAAGTGATAGGGGTGATTATTTGCGATAATTTTAACCCCTAAATGCATGATACAAAAGTGAACCATTTTTGAGTTACCACGTTTTTTAGATTTTTTTAAAATAAGTAAAAAATGCAACTTCAAAAGATTATTTAAAAAAAAGTATCAATTAAAATCTATTTTTTTCTTCTGATTTATAATAACGAATAAACACTGGTTATTTCTCAATATTAAAACAATAATTATCGGTCCAAATTTAAAAATGCGAGACGGAAAAATATTATTTCAATTTTTTAAAATATTTTTTCCACAAAAATGTCTTAAAAACCAAAATAATCGTTATGAAACTTGTCCTGCAGATTATTTTAAAAACATAACCGTTTTATCAGCTCTCCAAAAATGTATAACAACTAAGAACTTATTTCATAACAACCGAAATAAAATGACCACAAAGGACGCTGGTGGAAATTCGTATTTAAATTAGTTTCATGATGTACAATTTTAATATATTTTTTTTAAATATAAAGGAGTAGTTCGTAATCAGTACGAGGAAACAAGTTAATAGTGTCGTGTTATAGCCGTGCGTTGAACTCTAGTTTGGTACTGGAGTATAGGAATAGAGCGGACAAGTTTGCAGCAAGTAATGAAGTCGATAAACCAATATAGATAAAGCAATTAAACATTTTGCTTAAGCAAATCGCTATATTGCTTATAAAATATATTTATTCTTTTAATATACATAAATAAAAAACATGAAAGGATTCATGTTTTATTTAACATTTCGTAAGAATTAGGTTTCTTTTTTTTATTAAAGATACCATTTATTAGGATAGACTGATTATAATATATTCTGTTTAATATTAATAATATCACATATATTTTTTTATATTAAATGCTGATTTTTTCAAATTATTTTATTTTTTGAAGTTTAATTTTCCTAAAAAAATATTTTATCTATCTCGTTATAAAATGGGAAATACCATTGACTAATGACGAGATCTACGGAACTATAGGTCCGACGTTGGTTGAACTTTACCCATACAATTATGATTTACAATTAATTTCAACTTGATGAGTTCCGTAATTTAAGGTTCTAGGTGATAATTTAAAATTGTAAACTGAAATTACAGTCTGCCTGACCTCAAAATTTGAGAGCAAATGGGCCACCTGATTCCAAGTGGTTATCGTTGTCCATAGACATCTGTAAAAAAATGTAAACTATTCCTTATATCGCCAATTAGGCACCAACCATGTGGATTAATATGTTATAGTATTCACCCTTTAAATTGATAACCACAATAGCAAGTAATGCTGCTTGGCAGTAGAATATGTGATGCTTGTATAATACTGCCAAGTAAATAATATTAGTTCAAAATTGTGTGTAGTTATTTCCGCAGTATAGCATAGTCTGATGGGATGGCAATCCGACCCTGCTGGGGAGAGGATGAGAATTAAAAGCTTTACTTGCATTATGTAACCCTGTCAACTTGATAAACCCGGGTTACTACTGAACATTTTTTGACAAAAACCCAATTAAATTTTATAGGCCTAATACGGGATTTTAGTCCGGGCCCTTAGAACCTAATACGTTAGCCGCTAGGTCAGCAAGGCAGTCACACTATCAATAATGGGCGCGTTAATTAGCCGGCGATTTTATGTGTCAACGTTTAATTCCTAATCTTTTCACCTTTTCGATATAAAACCTTCTTTAATACTTTTTCATTAAAAGTGTATACCTTTATTATGAGATATTGCTAATTAAAAAAAATGTTTTATACACGTGACTCAGTCTTATCAGCAATCTCGAGGCGCGTCGGCGAGTGGCGTCGGATAAAAGGGCGTGTAATAACAAAAACGAGCGAGCGCCGTCACGTATAACAACTTCATTCGCGCTAACGAGAACCTGTTCTGGGGACACGCTACAACTTTATCGGCACCCATCGGGTAAAAAAGGTTATTGCATCTTCGTCCGGCTTCAGACAATAAAAGTTACCTCTCACTGAGACTGCCCGAGGACCGGAATATGGCGACTGCAGGCTCCACACCTAATAAATATAAGATTGAATTGGAAAGCTTCGTACGTGATTTTATTACGTCTCAAGTACTTAAAGACTGTTTCTTTTCGTTTTTGATTCAAAAAGTACCATTGCTTTTCTTTGACTTTATAAAGAAATAATATTAAGAAAGATTAAAAAATATTTTAATTACTCATATTCATCTAACAAAAGGTACAATTTCTTTCATCCACATCCGGGACACGTGTGTCTTAGTGGGCGTCACTGTTGCCTACGCAATCTTTCCCTTAAATATGCAGGACCTTTTGAGATGCAATAAAGTTCCCTACTGCTATTCATATAAGGCACGTAGTTCCACGAAATGATTGCTATTTTATAATTTAATTAAATGTCTCCAAAGACAGCACTGAGCTATTATAATCAAAAGGGGTATTGTATTTTAATAGCTAAGGCGTAAAAGTACGGTAATTTTTTTAAGATAAAATTTAAATTTTAGGGCTCTCCTTTTTGAATATTATTGTCTTTTTAATGTTAAGTGCCTTAATGTATCCGTTAAGTGGATAGCAGCATATGAATATTGCATTCTATGAGGTGCACCATATATAACTTAATATTAAAGCTTTATTTTAGACCAAGGTAGTGGGTGTTTTTAAAAAATAATTAACTATGTAGGTTTTGTAAATTTTAGAGAAAAAAATCTAATAAATTCTGATAACTTGTGCCTCGTAACAACTCCGAGAAATCAAAAGATGGAGTTTTTATATGAAATAATAATCGATGGGCGTACCATTATAATGTTAGCCTGAAGTAAATAAAATAGGATACAAAAGTATGTAATAAATATTAGGTCTTGGTACAATGCATCCCGCACTCTTCCCGCACCGGCCGGCCCGACGAGTTAATCAGATCGACCAGATATTGTCAAACTTTATTTTCTTACAGACAAACAATTTTTTATTTATACGTATTTTTATTTCAAGCCATAACCATAACAGTGATACCAACTTTAAAATATTACATATATATAGCAGGTAGGCTAACGGGTAAATGCTATAGGATGAAAAACCATAGCTCATTGACATTGGCAATAAGAGACCCATTTATTATTTCTTACAATGCACATAACCACGATGTGAGCCCAGAAACTGGCTCACCAACCCTTCAGATTCAAATACAGCAACATAAAGAACGAGTATGTAAAGCGGTAGAACAATTAAAGTATGCGTAATTTCTACGCTAAATGCTTCTTTTTTGATATTTTACAATATAAACTTATAAGAACCACAATTACTTTAAGTAGTAATACGTTTATTAATAACAAATAAATTTCGTAGGTGAATCAAAATGAAGCAATAAAATTTAAAGAATTATTTCCGAGTATTTATAATGAATGTATTGAGTGGATATACAAAAACTATGCACGGTTCATTAGCGTTTCGTTAGGCTCGTAAAGTACAAAGTTTGAGGTGGTGTGTTAATAATGGAAGATAATGACTCTATCGGCGGCGGCGAGGCGGCGAGGCGAAAGGTTGGAAGGCTCGCGTGGAGATCGCTTTCCTCTGGGCTACTCATACTTACGTGACTATTAATGTTCAAATGGGAAAAAAGTTTCTCCCTTCATTGGTAATGTCTTAATTATAAAACATGAACATGATGAAGAAATCAGTGATTTTTTAACAAGTGAACATTTGTAAATGCACAATACTCGTATGTTTAAAAATAGAAATGAAAAATTCTATATATAGTTTCTCATATTATTTAGGTAAAAAAATGTTATAATCAATGTCATTCAATCACTAAAATCATAATTAGTGCGCTTTTCTTAGCAACCATAGACAAGCATGCTATTGTTTAATGTCATCTACTAGCTGTAATGTATGCCCCGGTTCTCCCCGCGAAGAGCTGATTGATATTGCACATGAGTATATTCACAGATTAACAAACGTTTCCCTACAAAGGTGTTTGACAGCACTGATCACATTATAACGCATGATCAAGCCGCATTTAAACGCATTGTTTGCCTTCTGCCAAAAAAACTGTTTACTTCAAAAGAAACTTACAAAATTAAGACTTAAAAACTATTTTATAATCACAGGAGTAAATATTTTTAATGACTAGATTATTGTTAAAAACTGGCTTACTGGTTCGACTTCCCTCTAAAACTCTAAAAACATGTTAATCCATATAACTTTTTAATTAACACCGATGTCAGGTTTATGACAGTCGTATAAGTATATGGCGATACCATTCGGTTTGCACCATTTCAAAACTTTATTACATTCTGAGAGTTATGTATCTCTAAATAATATTACTTGGATTATGATTGTAATAAATTCACTTTTAATATCTAATTATTGTAATAAAGAGCAAGTTAAATTATTGAATTGATCAAGTATAAATTTTACAAGATTTATTTACGTAATATATATTCTCATTTATTAATTACTAAAGACGATTCCGAAACTACATACATAATGTTTGTACAGCCTATATTACTTATTGTACCACCCCGAGTCACTTTAAACTGGTCATGTAAATGAAACAATTCGAGTAATCGTGCCCGCTGTGAAATCTTAATGGTTTTACAGTACTAAATTGGATGATGCCCACTTTTTGCTGAGAGCAGTAAAACTTCGGTATGCGTCTTGTTCAGATGTGTCTTTTTATAATTTTATGTCGGTACTTGTACACACTAACATATACATATATATATCTATTCGCGTTAATATTTAAAGTGTAAAAAGTTAGTTTAATTTATTTATTCGGCTTCAAATGTTTTATGTACATAAAAAAAAACATTTAATTTGATCTTTAGCTATTGTATGGGCTTTAACTATTAAACGTTATTATCTATAATGTTTGTGTCTGAAGTTTAAGTGTTTATATTGCAACTTGGCGTGTTCTCTAGATATTAATGTTGGCTGTGAATATAAGGTGTCATTGGCGATACGATGGCAATATTGCAGGCGAAAACGAGACTTTAATAAAAAGTTCAGAGTATTGAGTACAACTAGTCTACCTAGCGAAGGCAATGTTTTAACTCAATAAGGCATTGTCCGTTGTACCATGAAAGCGGCTGTCATGTCAGGTAGCGGTTCGGTTCCCGGCCGCATGTTTTATTGACCGTGATGATCGATCGTTGAGGGGGAATGATTTATATGCGTCTACGTACTTTATTTAATACATATCGAAATGTTAAAATTCATTTCGTGTTCGCGCATTTCACTTTTTATGACGTAACTATTTCATAGTGTTTCTATAGTAACAGTTTTCGAAGTATCTAGTGTTGTAGTCAGTGTATTTTTATAGTCTATAGATTGAGATAATGTCATGATAGTTATAGACTGTATGTTCGATTTAAGTGTAAATTTTATTCTAGGAAGCATTCGTTTTATTTAAATAATCAATAATTTATGTATTCCGAAAGATAATATTTTAAGTCTATCGGAAATTCATCTACAAACTTGATTACCATAAATTAAATGATGTTACTCGAAAGCGACTATAGATAGAAATTCAAACTACAAATCTCTCGAATGCTATACAAACATACATGTATTTCTATCCAACAGGAACTCGGGAGAAATAAATAAAGCCTTCAACTTTAAAAATAAAATAAGACCCGAGACTTACAAACCCTGTTAAGCTTTCCTATGGAGATGAGGCACAAAGGGAAAAGAGAAGGCTATATGAATTAGCATTAGTGAGAGTGAGATGAAAAAGTTTATACCACGTGACACCTGCCGGCCGCCAAATGAAGATATCGCAGCTGGATAAGAGGATCACAGACAGATGCGTCAAGCCTACAAAATAAAAGAATTATAATTTTTATTTCACGGATGGCATCGTAAAGTACAGCTTAATAAGGAAATAATAAAAGCCTTAGTGTAATTAAATATGTATTTGAATTTAACCTACTAACTATATGTAAAATAAATATAAAAATAATTTAGAGTTTTTAGTTTGTTCATTTAAACGCGCTAAACTGAAGGGTTGAGTATTATATATATACATATATATGTTTCTTTATATTTTCTATATAAATCACAATCCTAATTACTGAGTATTATATGTATCTATATAATGCTATGATATAGGTGGGAGAAGTAGTAACATATAACACGGGTGACGCCACGCGGACCAATTATATATAAGAGATTATATACATATATGAATTATTTCGTTTTGAAGTGTACAAGTACGTAAAAATATACAGAACGTTTAAATAATCAAATAAAATATTGTTTTTTGGTTTACTTATACATCTAAGTAAATATAAAATACAGAACAAAAAATAAATGACAAAAATATTATAAGGCATTTAAAAAAAAAAAAGCCTTCTACCTATTACATATCTATCATAAAACAAAATGATGACAATTAGATTTGTTTAAATATATGCACAAAAAACGATTTACTTAGAAAAACAAAGAGAAACCCTCGAATACGGGAGCTGACAACATGCCTCAAGTGAATTTTATTTATAATGCATTTGAAGATAAATACATTTATAGAATAATCCACCTTATTGTGAAGGTTGATAGGAAAAAAATCCAGAATGAGAGTATTTTTCAACAAGCATCTGTATTTATATTTGTTATAGGATTCGTTTGTTCAGTACTTAGCAAATGTTTATAAAGCACGAAGTCAAACAGTCACGTAATCCGTACAGTTAGACAGATTATCTCTTGAAATAGAGACGTTATTTAGGTTAATAAGATGTTTCAAACGTTAATAGATTATATTTTTAATCATATTTTCCTTGAGCGTATTTTGAAAATCCATATATCGAGAAAATTTCTGCTTTGTCAGTTCAAATATAACACAATAATATCTGTTGCATAATTAGGTATCAATGAAAATTGTTTTTATTATAATCATTCTTAATAATGATACTTTGCAAGAAGTTTATCGAAAAGACAAGTTTTTATATAAATAATGAGTATCTAAACTACGGTATTATTTATCCGTTCGAAATGTCATAATTCAAACCGTCTTCTCTATAATTTACTGAAAATATGGAATCAAATGATTAAAGTAACGTAATTAAAGTAAAATGCCACTGAAAGATTACCTCATTGGCATTATAAACAGCTTAATAACATTTTGCGCTATTAAATAACATATTATTATTAAAGCAAACTCTTTAAGGCATTTCAAAATAGAATCTTCCATCTGATGATATATGATCGTAAACTGTCAATTATTAATATTATTAATAGTTCATATTTATTCGTGATTGTTTTTTTAAAACAACAAGTTGTGACTACCTAATATCTCTTATTTCTCTATAAGTTATTAGACAAAAGTCCACCAAACAAACGCACCTTTACGTTTATGTTATATTAGGAGAGATGTACTTACCTATAATTTAATTGGAGCGCTGATAAACTTAAGCGTGGGTGAAGGTACACCTACCTATTGTCATCTAGAAACGAGTTGTAAATTAACATGAGTTCGTTACGAAGTTACGAGACTACTGACTATGAATATTCAATGCTTGTCTTTAGGTTGGTAATCTAACTGAGCACATTGTTTTTCCGATCAAAACTGTTATATTTTTCAATTAAAAAAAGTTGTAACAGTTTGATATTCGATTAGGTTCGTGATCAAATCAAATCAAATCACGAATTAACAGTTCTTAAAATATATATGAAAAGTGTATTGATGTATTTGTATTTTACGTTATTTTTTTATCGAATAAAAGATCTCATCGTACTGATCATATTGTTTCACTATTAAAATGCATTAATAGTTAATTACAAAGCCTGAATGAATAAAAAAAGTTAATTAAAGTAATTTCAGAAATGAATTTTAAAAGCAAGATTAGATGATTCAACAAATTTAACGAGATCAGATCTGGTGTAAATCAGAAAATTGACCAGATGCGGTTGGATACCATAAACACGGATTGAAGGGAATTGTCTATGAAAATCAAATAATAAATAATGAAAAACTTTATAAAAATATTTCTACTTCTTTTTCAATATAATAAATATAAAATATTATATGTATGAAAAATTGGCAGTAAGCGATGTTTTATAGTAAAATTGTATCCTTGATTCTCAACCGCCTATTATCCTACTGAGATGACACCAGGAAACAAGAAACGTGAGAATAATATAAATTAACGTCCATCTTGAGGCTCCGATAATTGAGACGTCAATTTTTTCAACCGGTCCGCTTCGGGTTTTTGAATATTTATAGCGTGAGCGGACCGTAATTTAACTTTGCTTCTCGTTATCTCGGGGCCTCTATCTAACTCAGTTTCAACTGGTACCGATTAATGTAGATTCCAACATGTCCAAACGAAGAAAAAAGAAACGCTAGATGAAATACGAACTTGTCCTCGCAGCTTTGCATACCTAGTAAATTTTTTTAATGTATTTCCTAGAATCGTGCTGATTTGAATAGTTTTGAATGTGTTTAACTTTTGAATTTATTGATTAATCGTGTGCAAGATAATAATTATGATATCAAATATATTCATATATATTTATAAATGCGAAAGTCTGTTTGTTACGTTATCTCAGCAAATCAAACAAAATCTCGGGTAAAATAAAGGTTTGTGTGTAAGATCTTCAAATTCTTCTAGATATATGTATATTAAATTGAGATAATATGAAAAATAATATGTATCTTATTTACAATTATTTCGATCCGTCATGATAAAAATAACAGAACGAGGAATTAAGTCACAAAACGATCCCATGCGGACGGAGCCTCGTGTTTTGCCGTATATCGAGCATATATCATCTGACCGATTTCGGCTAATAGAAAAGAGAATATGTCGGGTTTCCTCTTTTCTATGCGGGAAAAAATCATTTTTACGGAAACACAAGTGTACCTACACCTTATTCCATCACTCACAAAAGCCGATCATCTCTTGGAACTGCAAATCTGACGTAACAGTCATGAGTTTAGGCACAGGACCAAAATTTTATGTGCTTTATAAAAACTACCTACTAAATAACTAAATAACTTTTGACTAATCACGGACAACTTCAAATTTATGTTAGTCAATAAGTAAAGTAAGTAAACTGTTAGTAAGACTTTTTTAACGATAAACCCAATGATTTCACTAGCCCAATCCGCGGCTGTAACCCAGGACTTCGGGCCTAGGCAATAAATGTTATATAATATAATGTACTACCTGTGCCCGCAGTTATCCGCAGTTATTTCAGTTTGTAAGTGTAAGAGTTTTATTGTTACTAAAATAAAATGTTATTGCTGGATAATCGGTTCAACAGATTCAGATTTTGTTTATTACAAATGAACAAATCTTTTATTCATAATATTATTATGAACGAAACGGTCCGCACGGTTCATAGTAAGTAGTTGTTTTCAATAAATCTTATTCTATACCTTATACTATACCATTTAAAATCCTTCCGCCATAAAATTACTTTAACTTCAATAACATTTGACTTTTATTACAATACAAACTACCATACCGTGTTTTAACCCCAAAAGGGGGTTGATTTTCAAAGATACATTATTAGTTCACCTCTACACCATCTATAGAATATATATTTTAAATTTCAAGTCTATTACTTCAAAAATATAGGACTTTCATACATAATTCCTAACCCCGTTTTACCCCTTAGGCGTGGAGTTTCGTAAAATCTTAGAGGATGTCTACACTCTATAAGAAACCTACCTGCCTAATTTCAAGTTTGTAGGTGTTGTAGTTTATATATATATATATATATAGTTATTATATATATATATATATATATAGTTATTATATATATATATATATATAGTTATTAATCAGTGAGTGGTATTTCGCTATATATAGACTGTTTGAAATATAATTTAAATATATTGTATATAAATTGTTTAGTAAATATGTAAATAATATTAAAAATAGATACCGGTTTTACGATGACATTCAATGAAATGTGGTAATTAATAATTTTATATAAAATATCTTTAATCACCTACATATTTAATTTCAAAAGTATTTCCTTTGCGTTGTAAAATTACCAAAGATTTTGAGCAGCTGAAATCAACGAATAAAATGATTACATAGCATTCGATTAACAATTTATGCAACCCATTTCAGGTACGAGATTAAATCATTTCAACAAAATTTAACTCAATATGTACACTTTTTTTGTTCACATTTATCACGTAGAGAGCTTTAATGCACCTTTGAATGGCTGACATTTCGTTAGCACAAAACATTTTTTTTAGGTCTAACGCACAATTTAGACGTCAATCAAGCTTACTGCTTCTTTGGCTTTGTAAAATTTTCATGGACTTTTGTTCGATGGACGCATGTGACGCTTTTACAAAGGCTATTAGCCTTTTAAGATGTCACTTTGTGTTAGAAATGATCCAGAAAATCACAGCAACTTCTGTAACGTTGCAGGTGATTTGTACTATAAATAATACGCACAAAATGTACATTATTATATTTATATCTGTAATAGTAATATAAATAATGAGATTATTACATGCATACGCATTAAATAATCCCTAAATTAGTAGTAAGTGTAAAGATACCTTTTAGTGTTTGTTTCTTTTATGGTTCGCCGACGTTTTAACACTGTGCTTATAGTAGTCACCGATATTAAAATAATTACCTAGAAAGGTTATAGTATTAATAACAAACAAATTCAACGATTTTAAAGACATTTTAGCCTTACAATAATGTCTTATACGAAGGTTCTAGCATGCTAACATGGCTAATGCTGACCTAACTACAACATCAAATTAATTTATTTTCTGAATGGTAGGTATTAAAAAATATCGACAAAGAAGTCTGCAACCGCATTTATAGTAGTTAAAAATAAGTCACAACATCCATTAATAAGTTTAAATATAAATATATGCAAATTAATTTTAAGCATTTCTATGACAGAAAATTGCATTTAATTTTTCAATTTCACCTGGCCACAATATCAATATAGCATATATCAATATAGCAATATCACAAAATATTTAATTAGACGCTTCTCTAGGGAGATTGATCGCTTGGATCGATACTGATTAAATCAGTATAATATATTCTTTTATGTCATATAAAATAATGTGTCGGGGTCGACTGTAATTTATTCTATTCGATGTTGAGACGGAGGGCGCGTATATAATGTTAAGGCATTTAATTAAAATTAAAATATTCGAAAGATAATAATAATAAATGTGCACAGGAATAATTGAATTTTGTGCAATATTAAGTGTTAAATACGTTTTGTGGAAATTCGTACTTTTCGCTATTACATACTAGATACCTTTATATAAATATTTAACATTTACCTACTTTTACTTCATATAATTTATTCAATTTCAACACCATAGTAATATAAAATTAGATATCATCCAATACAAAAAAAGTAGTAAATAGAATTCTATTTTCCCAACTAAAATTAAAATTATTCATATACTGAAACTGTCCAAGACATCTAGTGACGATAATATACACTAATACACTTCTGGAACATTTTGAGCATTATTGCCCGAAACAAAAACTAAATATATTTTTTATGTAATTTTCTGTTAAACGAAGGAATAAATATATTTGAACATATTTTCATATTAATTAATTGCAATAATTGAATTAATATAATTTTTAATATTGATTTATTTTGGAAAAAAGATTATGTGATAGTTATAAAAAAAATAGGAATCAAATTTGGACTTATATAAATTACCAATATAGTGATAGGATTTCTAATTCTCTATAAGACAAATTGAAATTTGTAATGTTTTGGGATATAATGTAAAATTATTTTTTTCGTGAAGTTAGAGTCGTATCAATTTAATCTGAACTACATAATATAACCTGTGAACAAATTGTTTATTAAGTGACATTACTGGAATTTGACAGTACCCTGGTTTTATTAACAGAACAAATAGTGGCATGTTTTATTTATTTTAATTCTGTTATGAAAAAGTGATTCGGGGCACAATTGTATGTTAATAATAACGTTAACGCTTTAATGTAATGAATATCAAGGTTATTATATAATTATATTGTGAAAGTGTTTTTGACATTTAAGCATCTTGTTGATTACTTTTACTTTTATTGGGTAATTTTTTTAATATGACATCTGCATCTCAATTTTTATTAAATATTATCCATTCCTTTGTAATATAATAGCTTTAATACTACCTATACGTAGTAATTGAAGAACATACAATATTATTTTTCAAACTAAGTTATTCTGAGGTCAATGTCGAATTTTGGTCGATTACTTATATTACATTTAATTAAAATTCAATGTTTTTTTGCAACAACTGTCAAGTTTACATTCACATTCATATTCTGTAACTAACATTTCATAAAATAACATTGCATGAGAGTGATATAAAAAATGAAAAACCAAAACTTTCTCTTATTTTAGCTTACACACGTGTATAATGCGAATAAATTGAGTTACGAAGCTCTATAATACATAATATATTGGAGAGATGAGTGCAGGAGGGGCTAATGCCATGAATAATCTGCCGCCCGGTGTCAATCCTGAAAACAACCTATTGCCTGGTGGACCTATTATAAACCAAGGAATTAATAGAAATAGGAATAATAATCAAAATCCCCTGTTTAATGTTAGAGAAAGACTATTTCATGCTTTATTTTTCAAGTTTGCTATTGCATACGCTCGTACATTCCCTCGACCTGTGAGGAGATTTTTCGAATTCCTCGTACTTTTGAAAGCACTAATAGCATTCTTTGTGCTTGCATATATACATATAGCTTTCTCACGAACACCGACAACATGTTTGAATCATATCAAAGATTCATGGCCGAGAGATGGTATATTGAGAGTGGAAATCTTAAGGAACCCTTCCCAAGATTATACAATTGAACAAAGTTATGCTAAAGAGAGAAAGCTGAAGAAGGATAAAGACGAATTAAATTCAATGCTCGGAATGCTAGCAACTGAAGGGTAAGATGATTTTCATATATACTTATATATAGTTATTCCATATAATCACAAAGTTTGTTTATTTGAACACAGTTATGGAGAATGATTATGGCATGCTTTCATTGCTGGGATAGGGTGTAATGTTTAATGCGGGTTAAACCTTGAAAAGCAACTAGTATTTAAATAACTTGTCATGAAATTTTTTATCAACTGTGTTTTGTTTATATTTATTTGAATGAAAAAGATGAAAATAAGTATTAGTTTGTTATTTTAGTTCTAATCATTCTTGTTTAATTTTACAATGGTTTTGTTTTGTATGAACACAAATGTTTTGGTTTCGGTAATATGCATTTAGGTCAAGATGTACTTAAATGATGTGTCAAATTTAAACTATGCATACATTTACTAATTTGACCTTTCTATATATTGTACTGAAATAGCTTCTAGTTATTGACTAATGTGCTATCAAAATGTAATAATATTTATAGTTTTGAGTGTATTTTAATACTTGCAACATTAATTCCAAAACAATGTCATTACATTGAGATTCTAAACAAAAATTTATGAACATACATTTGTTCATGATATAATAAAGCACAGATTGGTTTAATTTTTTTGTTCAAGCAATATTTTAGTTATAAGAATAACTCATATGTATATTTATTTAATATTTATGTTATAAAGGAGGATTGTATAGGGTTTTATATTAATATTTGTTATTTTCCATTCAGTCAGTATAAATATTGCACAGCTGGCTTAATCAATTATTTTTTTTAATTGGATTTCTATACTTCAAATGGTTCAGTTTAAATATGTTTGTGATAAGAAATGCAAATAGCTACTGTGCAAATATATTATGTTTTGCAAAGAGCTATGAAGCTTTAAATATGTAATTACATTCAACAGGTTGCTAGATTGAGTCTGTAGAACTTTGTCTCTTTAATTAAAATTATATAAATATCATTACTTAGAAAGTGGTGACCACCACCCATAGACATTAGTTTTGTAAGAAATATTAATGATCCTTTACTTCATCAATGCACCACCTTGGCATCTAAGATGTTAGTTCCCTTGTGCCTGTAGTTACACTGGCTTACTCACCTTTTAAACCAGAACATGACAATACTAAGTATTGTTAACTTGTTGGTAGTATATAACTTACCCATCCAAGCTAACACAAAAGCTACCACCAAAAGTAAATGTATTTGACCCGTCACTATTTCCGCCAAACACTCAGCATCTGTTCAATTATATAATGCTGCTTGGTATACCAACTTTGAGTTACATAATTTACAAATTAATCAGATGGTAATAAAAATATATAAATGCTATATTTTTCTTATGTAAAAGTTTAAAGTGACAAGATTGAGTCCAAATTGGTGTAATTGCTTGTTGTATATCCATTCAAGTATGCTAGCAGTAATCTACCTGTTTATGTGTCAAATTCATAATTCAAGAATTATTGTTTCATTTCAGTGTGTATAGTAATGTTTAAGTTCACTGAGTGTGATTTAACATTGGAATTAAGAAACCTCAGAAACATAATAATCTAATAATACTATTCCCTAATTTTCTTCATTTTTACTGTTGTAAGGCTTCACTCACTATAGGAATTATTTTTAAAGGCTTGTTAGGTATTTTTAAAGGTTTATTGGGCATTAATTGTGCAATGAATTTTATACTAAAAAAATATTTAGAATATCATTGAAATACTGGTCTATACTTACTTCATATATTCATAGACGGATATCAAATTTTAGAGTTTTGCACTCATTGAGACATTTTTGTCAAGTCTTGGGACATCTTATCAACATATTCTATATAGTAATTAATAATAATGCTTTATTTTCTTAACTACGTATTATAAAATTAATTCCTTCCGCCGAATCTGTACTATATAAACTCGGTATTTACTAATTAATGTGGTGATTTATAGGGAAAATTTAGGTGTAAACTTTATTAAGGTTCTGTGTAAATTGGCTGAAATGTGATAATGATTGATGATGAAATTGCCGGAAAAATATTATGCCGACCAATAGACATGTATATTATGACGTAAACTTTTTATGTAGAACCTCATTCTACTCGAGCGAAGCCGGGTCTGTTATATCATAAATTAAAAATCTGCTGTCATTTCCAGATTCATAAACATAGAGTCATCCACGAACGAAGATATAGAAGAAGACGAGTACTTGCGAGACGGTACGGATTATGGGAACATCACTCGCATTCATGACGAGAACGAGGAGTCACCGAGCCAAGTGATCGAAACTGGATTCTTTGTGGAGAGTAAACCGGTTATGGTACAGAGTGACGGTCAAACGGATCTCAATCAAACAATAGTACCAGGCGAAGATGTAGAACCAAAGACGTCTATATGGGAAGGAATTATGGGACTCGTTGAAGACATTGATAGGGATTCTAAAATGAAAGATGTAAGTTTTGCATTATATGTGTTACGAAATCTTCTATCATATTAGTATTCATTAAATCGAAATGTAAATATAAGCATATATAAATATATGGAGTTAAGCAAAATAAACAACTTTGACGTTCAATTGACGCGATATCATTTCGAGATTTTGAATAATCTATGATATTTGTTACGGATTCGCGAAAATATACTGTTTTTCATGTCGGTGAAGTTTTCATTGGAACTATAGAAGTAAAATTAGAAGCGGAAAAGTATCTAAAAGAAGTTCAATAATGTTATGTAAAGCTACCAAACTATGTAGTGGACAATAAATCAAAGGTTTGTTTATCTTTCTCGCGAACCAAATACAACTATTTTTGGACACTTACCTACCTCTCATTAACTTTACTTATAATTCATAATAAAACTAACGTATAATATATAGTTTTATTTATGATATCTTCAAAAACATCATATTTTTTGTTTACAAATAACAAACCTTAGTTAGGTAGTACTTATTTATAGTCTATTCCAATCGAAGAAGGACTAAAGGTAAACAAACCTTAGATTTATGTATGCCACGCGATTTGCTAATAGCTCAGCTATATTGTGCTGTTAGTAGTAACAGTTCTTGGCCATTAAATCTTTATATAAAATACCACACTATTCCACTAAACTACTTATATACACTTAAATTTTACTCCCGAAGTTCCGGTAATAAAACGTCATTTTTTTGCAAATCCAATTCGATGTCATGTTATTTGGCTTATGTCCTCTTGCGGTTGAAAAAGACAATAGATGACTTTGTTAGCATTTTGGAAAAATTATTTATTTATTTAGTTGTCTGTTTATGATCTCTTAAAAGAAATATATGCGTATGATACTTTCCATTGATCTACAACATACATAGATAAAGAGAAGAGTTTTTGAAGTAGCAATAATACATTGCTTTGCAATGACACAGCATTGAGAAAGGTTACATTATTAATTTACTTAATAATCGGGATCGTATCGTAGCCGATATAAATAAGTACAAAAAAAGTACCGAATGAAACCGAATATTCGTTTCAGCCCCAGTAAATATCCGTTAAAAGATACAGCTAAAACTCGATACAGTTTATCGTGATTTGTATTATAAGCAATTTATTTTATTATAAGCGTTATGTGTAATATATAAACTATACATATGTACTGTAAAGATTCTTCCTCAAGTTTTGTTAGGTCATTGTAAAGATAATACTGTAATCGATACTACGTACATAATGACGCTGCATTACTTATATTTTCTGAATATATAGGTAATATATGGTAACATATGCGTGTCGTTTTATACATTGTACTAGTAATTATGTTAAAATTTTAATATATAAATACATGTATGCTGACAAATGAAAACTGTCATAATTTTCTTTATCAGCATGTACGTTTCACTGCGATTTAATTATGTTGATATGATTTTTTACATGTTTAAAATACATATATGTAAATGTTTGTTTCGTTGTATGTAAGGGGCTAATTCAATAAATGGTGAAAGTGATTATAATCGATTTTGCTTGGTGGGAATCGAGAAATCGAGTTCGCCAGAATCACCTGGAATTTTATAACGTACACTCCCATAAAGCGTACAACGCGCTTTTACTGGGCATTTTATATTCCACGGCTCTGATATAACATAGACATCCCTATAATGGTCCTGCCACCAATTCATTGTGGATCTCTGTTATTTACATAAGATATTTTTTTTATATAGTTAGTGCAGTGAGGTACTGGATGAAATACCTTAATCAGTACCATATAGTCCCCGGTATCCTCATTTTTCTCTTCCAACATTCCAACTACCCTTCGTCTCAAGCTCCAATTGCTTGAATATCTACTACGCACTAAGCATACCTATCTCATTTCAAATTAGAATGTTCATTTCAATCATTTGATGTTTATTTGTTTTTAATATCACTTCGCGTTACTAAAAACAAGATGAATTTGTCTTCCACCAAACGGTTTCTCGATTTATCTGTAATTTTGAACAAGTCAATATTCAGTTTAAAACACACTTTCCCCCCCCTAAAAATCAACCATTTCCGAACAACCTTGGGAACTAACATGTTTCCCTTGTATTTAGTTACACTGGCTCAATCACGGTTACTTGGTGGTGTTGCTGTAATGAGTGGGTGGTACCCACCCCTGCCCAGGCGGGTATGCACTAAGTCGTACGAAGTAACCTAATCATAACAATTTCACTGGACGTATTCTATAACGCTCTGGTGGCGTTCCCTTTTATATAGTATATATTTTGCATTGTATACTGCTGTATATTACTCGTTTTCCCTTTTTAAACAATAGTAAATAAATTACTTGTAAATTATATTCGCTTAGCAAAAATTTATAAAGAAAGATGGTAGCTTAGTTTTCCAAGTAGCTCTATTGCCGTAAGCAGATGAATGTTCAGGATATGGGCCTTTCACTACAGAGTACTAGAATTCATTATAAACCTGCTTAAGTAAATGTGGGTATTGGCTTAAAATTCAAAAGACATAATTTTTTATTTAAACCTACGGTATCTATAAGGCATACGTTAGGTCATCTTGACTACATAAAGTATAAAGGTTTTCGATTTCGACTTTTTTGAACGAAATAGTAAATACATGTAGTGGAATAATAATTATTTTATCTTATTTCAGGAATCACTCGATGAATCCGCTGTGAATGATTCAACAAAAGGTGAGATTTCGTAACAGTTTCAAATCGAGTTTCTCTTATGGGCACTTGTTTCATAATCGACCTCAAATCGAAGTCATTGCTCGATTTTTTATGAATAATTTGTTAATATTTACCGATTTCATTCATCGATTGAAATATTTTTAAAAACAAATAATATCTTTGCATCTTTCGTGTTGGGGCCAATCTATAAAGCTTTATTAATCCGATGGTTCGAACCCTGGTCTGAGCCAATTATTGAGGTTTTCTGTCAAGAAATTCTCAGTTGCAGCCTTAAGTTTGGATGTTGCTGTAACAACTGTGTGTGAACACTCTCTATTATAGGAAATTTTACAATTATGGTCTTAAATATAATATTCAATATAGAAGTGTTTACACTTGCTTATTGATAGTCAAAAATCTACTGCCGGTTCGGAATTTAACACCTCAGACCTGCGAAAGAATCTCAGTGGAATATTTGTTTTTTTTTCTATTTTGCATGTACAATAATAATTATATTTTAGCTATTTGAACAGTGTTTCATGGACCGATATAATTAAACTAAACATTTAATTAAATTTAATATAACTAAAAATGCCTAACCGCCATGCCGGTTTTCTTTATTGAATCGCAATTCCGAACCGCAGGGCAAAAAAGTAACCAGTGCTAGTTTTATTGCCACCATTCCACGCGGTCATGACTTGTATTGCAACTATTTTTAATTATTATTTGTATTATAATAAACTTAAACTAAATATTTCAATTTTATCTCTATTCAAGATGAGGATTATATCTTGGAGTATTCACTGGAATACGGATTTCTTCGTCTATCCCCAAGTGCAAGGCTTCGTCTGAAGATACCGGTTAAAATCGTCACTCTGGACCCTCAGAGGGATGAGTGTTTCGGCGATACGTTCTCTCGTATTGTTCTTGATGAGTTCCTGGGTTACGACGATCTTCTTATGGCTTCGATTAAAAGTCTCGCCGAACAAGAGGATAATAAGGGATATTTGAGGTTAGTATGTTTACACTCATCATATATTTTTTCGGCTAAACCGCAAAATTTAGTATTGTTGCGTTTTGAAGGGTGAGTGAGTCAGTGTCAACTACAGGCACAATGGGCATAACATCTAAGTTCAGAAGGTTGGCTTTCTGCTGTTGGAAGGGATGTTTAAGATTTCCTACAGTGCCTTGAAGTCCTTTTGTTAGTCCGCTTACTTGGAACCCACTCTTAAAGACGATTGAATCTGCCTGGGACGAGACAATTTTGGACAAGTTGGCTTCTCAACCACCCGAAAAAAATGACCTGCTACATCCGATTTGACATTTCATACTATCGGTGATGGAATACGTCTAATCCTCCAATGTCAAGATCTTATCATGACACGACGCTGAGTGTGTTGTAGAAGCACGCGAACGATGCAAAAAACTTTAAAAGTAATGAAGCAACATAAGCAAGCAATGCAAATTTATTTACATTTTTTTTGCATAGGATAAAGATCATTATCATATATCGAAAATAAAAAAAGACCTAAAATGAATCCTAGTAGCATACTGTACTTTAGTATATGCTTAGAAGAATTTATTTCATTAAGAAATTCAAGCATTATTGAAGGCTGATATAGTTCATAGATAATTTTCGTGTACAGTACAGTCAGAAATTATGGATAACTGGCCGTGCCCGCGGCTTCGCCTTAGTTTGTGACTGTGAAGAGTACATACATACAACCGCTAACGAAAAGGCACCATACAGGATAAAGCACCTCGATAGTGTTTATTCTTTTGACTTGCTTTACAAATATTATTTCATGCCGATATTATTATTAATAAAATTAATATTTTATCAATTACAAACAAACAAATATTTCTTTATAATATTAGTATAAAGAAATTGACGAGAATTTATTTTAAAGTATTCCATTATATTATTGTTACTTATGTAAATAATTTAAAGGCATGCTTTACTTAGATGACATGCCAGTGCGCGATTAAATTATATTATAGAATAAGGAATTCATTAAAATCAATAGAATAATCTATAAAACGAGTATAAATAATTGCAAAACTATAAAGAATTCGAATGCTAGTTAAGTAGGTGGTTTTTTTTTAATCAGTTGATTTTAGTCTGATATTTAAACACAGTACAGTACAGAGTACATAAGAGGAAGTTTGAAAGTGGCACCGGTAACCGAGAAGCTATCCGGAAACCGGCTGTCTTGGTATGGGCATGTTATGCGGAGGAATGAGGACCATGTTGTGAGAAAGGTTTTGAAAATGGATGTGGATGGATATAGAGGTAGGGGAAGACCCAAGAAACGATGGATGGATTGTGTGAAAGACGATATGGTTAGAAAGAATGTTACTAGTGAGATGACGTCCGACAGAGAAGTATGGAAGAAGAAGACATGCTGCGCCGACCCCAAGTAGAGTTGGGATAAGGGCAGGAGGATGATGATTTAAACATATATTTTGTTGCAGGAATGTTATAACCGGTGAACACTATCGCTTCGTGTCTATGTTGACCGCTCGCAGCTCCTACATAGCCGCTTTCTTCATAATGCTCGTCTTTGTGAGTACACCATTATGTTATTTATGAAAAATACTAATTTTACAGTATCGTGGATACGTTTTACACTTAAGACATAGTATTTTAAAGTTATGTTACCAAATATATAAACATTTATAACTGACCCGCTGCTTGTCTTGACTTTGTAATATAAAGTTACAAAGGCAAGACAGGCAGCATTATGGGACGGCCTATTTATTTATTCGGTGGTAGAAAGTAGAAATTTTATAAATTTGGGCCCCGTAGATTTTTCACCTTCCTAAACTAGAATATTTTGGCTGTACGTTGATAGTCTGTCAGTTTATTTTGAGCCTTCGTGAGTAATTACATCTATAGTTAATACTGATTTATCTTTTGCTGTCATCATTGATTTGGTATTCGAAATTAGAAGACTAAGGATTATTTAACATTTCACTTTCTAAACAACATTTATAATTTTTATTTAAACAATATGTAAATAAAAGTAGCAACTTTGAATCAGCCAAAAACAACGCCATCTAACGCCGTGTAGCGTTATCAATAGGAGATGCAGGAATTTGAGTAGCTAGAACTTGGTTTTATTTTATTTTATCTTTTCGTTAATAGATGGCGTAAATAAATTATTAAAAATATATTAATTTATTTAATAATATAATATAAATTCCTTATTATAAAAACAATAAGACTGTGGAAAATATTGATATAATTAATATTTATATTATTATGTATTTATTAGACAACTGCAACTTCTGTTTATAATTATATACAAGTTGATTTTAAAATTCTAATTAAATCTCACTATATTTTGACACTTATTATTATTGTATCATTTTAAGAGACTAACAACAGTTTGAAGTTCATCCAGGCTAAGCTTTGAAATATTTTACATATCCAATAAAAATTAAATTATGTAACTACGCGTTACATAATATGACACTAAATCAAAGTCAAAGTCAAATATCTTTATTCGATATAGAAGTGTTACACTTGCTTAGTGATAGTCAAAAATCTACCGCCGGTACGGAAATGAATAACTCGGACTCGATTTTTAAATGCTATTTTTTACTACTATTGATTTTATGCAATAACGATTAATGTATTTTCGTTATTTGAAACAACCTGGAAGCGATCGTCTCATTCCCAAGATGTGCAATCAACTAAGAAGTCATTAGTGTTGTAATATTCTTTACTAATTTACAATTGAATATTTTTGAACGTTTTTTTGGGATCCTTTTGTTAAAACTTATACAGTATTTACGAATTCTAATTAATTTCCTTCTGATGTTTTCCTGCCTTATCGACATTAGTTTTTCGTAAAAGCAACGATATAGTTTAGATTTAAAAATTCTACAACGTATCTCAAGATGCTGAAGAAAAATATCCAGCAAAAATTAGTCATGACTCAGTCTGTCAATGAAGCAAAATTTTGTACTTTTTTATAAAGTGGCAAATTTTTGACATTTATATACAAAAAAAAATTGTATATCTTTTCGTCTGAGCATATCGGATTTCCCTCTGCAAGAACACGCCAGTTTATCCATTATTTACCGGGTACCTGCATATGTACATACAGCCACCTACTGCATACATTCGTAGTCGAACGTAGGCGTGCATATTATATTGCATATTCGATGTTTCCAATGTTGATTTTCAGGAATTCAGTAATAGTAATTCGTAGAAACAATTTTTTTTAAATATATTTTTATACTATAAGTATTTATAACGGGATATTTGTCATGTTTTTTAATTTCATTTGGTGGAGCTCGATATTTCGACATTATCTACGAATGTCTTGTTCACGAGACTCTTATATAATTTTTTATATACTCAATCACAATTAAAAAAGAAATAACAATAAACATACCTATATCTGCTATAGAATGCACAAAAGACAGTTCATGATAAATATATCTTAATATATAATACAACACAATTGCGGTTCACTACTTATTTCCACTTTAATTTTTGCGGAAACGATATTTTATATTTTATTTATAAAATAATGCAATCCAAGCGCTGTGCGTCTTATTGTAAGCTTACCAGTATTCTTTGTCTATTTTTACCGGACTTACAGTGAATTGCGCTCGAAAGCTCGTAATTGTTCGCAATGTTTTACGCTACCGGCAAAATGGAGAATATACGGGATTTGTTGATAATGTAGCTTATCAATCCGCAAATATAAAGACCAATGTGTGTTTACGATGAGAGACCATAACTAAATTATTTTAGGCAGTGTGTTAAGTAACGAAAACCATAGAAAGAAAATGGAATGCTTAACTTCCAGAGCAACGTCGCTTAAAAATTGTTATCAAGTAGTTATGTCCAATTTTGCTCTTTCATGACTAAATTGTGATGTTAATATGTGAAGAGAACTCTTAACTAACGATTTCCACTTTAACAATGATGGAAGGTTAAAGAAGATGATCTGGAGGAAGATAGGCTCAGTAAATTGTTAAATAGAAACGGTTGGGGGCCAGTTCAGGGAGGCATTTGCATCATACAACATACCTATTCATCGTAAAAAATGTTTCTTTCATTGAGGGATATTTCGTAGCAGGGCAAACATGGACATCAATTTATTTGAATGCTAACACTGCTTCGCTCCATACTGTAGTAAAAAATTCAAGATACCTTTCCTATCTATCTTTCTTACTCAAAACGTTTTCGATATTGTATCTTAAGAGTGCTTAGAGTTTGATCGCCAAATCTTAATCTGACAGAGCCTTTCGAGGATACACTCGCTAGACTAGTTAAACCAAGAAATTCAGTAACGAAAGATACCCTAAAAATACATTGGTAAAAGAATGCAACCTAATTCCTCAAAGTTTCACTCAATAAATCTAAACAATCTGTAAAACAAAGACTAGAATATGCTCAGACGGATCACTAAATACTACCTGAGCTAAACATTTGGAAATTTTGCACTAGCTTAAATCATTTTCAATGTGCTCCAAGAAAGTACAATACTGATGTGATTCAATTTCTGAATACAGCAGTATTAAGATTTTACGTCTGCATGTTTTGGATCGTTCTACAATTCTTTTGTTTTTAATTGAAATTATTATTTCTCAGTAACATATGGTCATAAAAGCGCAAAATGAGAATTCTAGTTTTTTTTCTAACTTTAGTGTTCCTGTAATTAAATACTGTCCGTGGATCTGTAATAATATCTGCAATTCGACATTATTTTGCGTCTGTATCCCCAAATATTGAACCACATACCATAAGAGTTATAGCCAGTGGCATTATAGATCAATTAATAGTTAAAGCGAGGCGCGGCCCCTCGCTCGCCACTAAAATCAGGACTCTCTCCCCGAGTTACAGTTATTGCACTTTTACAGCCCTTTCAAAGTTTATTACGGTTCCAAATTCCACCTTTATACCGTGCGCACGTCTTGTGTGTGTTTAACAAAACTCCTTAACAACATTTCGTTCGGGTTTTAGGAAAATTAGAGAATCGAACTTTTTAGATAAATGTTTTTTTTTTTTGTAATTTCATAATGGACTTCGTCAAGTTAAGCAACACCTCGGATATATATCATGCGTATTTTCTCAATTAATAAAATTTAAAGAAAACGATGCGGTAACATTGATAACAGTAAAGGCAACGCTAATTGGTTGCGGAAAACGAAGAAGACGATTTGATATAAAAATACCTACTCGGGTAAAAAAATGACTTGAAAATGAAAATTTTCCAAAATTTTTTTGTCGTAATTCAAATCCAAAGATTGTCGTAATTTGCTCAACAAAATTCTAGTTTTTACAGAGATTGCCTTAATTTGCTCAATCTCTTACATCTGATGAATGGCTTTATTAAAAGCGAGTGTTTTGCTACCGTTATTGTTACACAACGTATCGGTATAAACGCCGGTAGACTAATCTCATATAGCGACGTCAACTCGCAGAGAAATTGTATTAATCAATTGTCAAACGGCACGCGTATTGCCTAACATATCTCCGGTTTCACGGGAGCCTGTCAAAGGACAAAGTAAATTGTGGAATGCAGCTATCCCCAAAATACCATTTATTACTAGCTATCGCTCATAACTGACGGAAATTTCAATTGTATTGGCTTCGGCGGAATGTGTTGCACATTTGGGTAACAGGGAAGTACCTACATTTATAAAAAGCTTATATAACAAGCTATGTATATCTATTATTGATTATTCGATGTAATTGTAAGCTATATTATTTATAATCTAATCTTGCCTTACATACAGAAAAAGACAGTGTCGTATGTCTACGAACCTTGATACAAACAAACACATGCGGAAAGTATTATTTAATAAAATCAAAATATGTAATTCGAATCTTTTTAAAAGTACTTTTGAATCGTGCCGTACAGAGACGAATGTAAAGAATTTCAGTAGTGTTTTTTTTACAAATAAAAAAGTATGTTTGACATACGTTATAAAAACAAATAAATGTTATGTTGACAAGAATATCGAAGTTTATTTGAAGTTTATTGAAATCGTTATAAAAATATCCGTATTATTAATATTTTCTTTATGCCTTTAATGTTATAGAGCTGAGATTGTTGTTGGAACACTTAAACAATGAGTAGTTTCGAATACGAAGCCGTACAAGTGCAACCGAAACTTGTGCGTAAAAACAAGAAGCGATACAGTGATTGATCGATCTAGTGGGGGCGGTACACGCTGCCATATATTAACGGCACTGCCTTTTAATATTAACGGTCGGATCGATGCTTCACTTTACGGCGGCTGTAAAAACTACGGCTTGCCCGTCGCCCGTGAACGTGTTACACACGGTCCATTGCGTGGATGCGGTGAACGCTTCGACGGTCGATGCAATTTTTTTCACGATAATTTGATTTCCATGACAGAAAAAGGTTTTGGATATGCGGCACTTTTATGATATGATATTCTGTGGTCATTTCACGTGAATATTCCTATAGTTCACTTTTTATTTAACAGATATAGAGTTCTGGTAGATATAATTAGGTGCTTCTATTTAAGTATATACGATTTTTTTTTAATTGTACCCGCTACTAGAGGTCGTCGATCGTAGTTCGTTTCAAATGGACTAAGTTATTCGATTCGAGTTATTCAAACCAATACTGTGTTCCGAGCGCAAGGTTCTTTGAGACAGTGGTATTACGGAATAATAACCCTTAATCCCTTGGTTGGCCGTGCATTAACTGTGTAAGAAATAGCTATCTTTACTAACAATGCTCACTGGTAGATTTGACCACTTACCATTAGATATACAATTCTGTTTGTTTTGTTTTTTTTTTTAAATAAGCCCTAATTGAAAATTTTCCTCGTTTATGAAGTCAATTTAAACATTACATTTACTGAAATCTTGTAAAACGAAGAATCAAAAATCTTATTAAAGCGCGTAGTTGTAATAAACTATATTTTGACAATTTGATTATATTTTGTAAACTTAAAATATGTTCCGATAATTGAAATTCTTACTGAAATAATGTACTCAACTTATGATCTTGGTACTATAACTCGAAATGATTATATTTTTAATGATAATATAACAATTCTACTAAAAGTTTGGACGAAACAGTATTGTTTATCCCATACAACTCCAGGTGGGGATATCTCGGAGCCGCTATCAATCTTTTCGCCACATCATTTGCTCCCCGCGCGGTTCGCCACGATTGAATTTCATTAATGAAACGCTTAGTGCAGATTGAATCCATTTAAGTGGGAGTGCGATCGGCCTCGACAAATGTTTCCTGTGCACAGACACGACTTATACGATCAATGCACGTTTAGAAACTATAATTTCCTAATTGCTCTTAATATTCATTTGTTTTAGGCTTTCTGCGTAGTGTGTTACCACCTATACTGTGATATTTTGAATTTCGAATTCAATCTAAATTCGGAATTCAAAATACATTCTATATGTGTGCGTTCAACGTTTTTATTAAACTTTTCTATTGTTGCAGACCGTGTCAATATCAATGCTGTTGCGGTATGCTCACCATCAAATATTCGTTTTTATTGGTAAGTTGCATTTTTAATAACATAACCTCTTTTGTTTTATGTCTCTTTATTGCGATTGTCATACAACATACACTTATATATTTACTATAACATGCCAGACAACTGAATTCCCTTTATAAATAAACAAGGCTAAAACGTCGTTTTTGTTTGATTTAGATACAGCTAGTTACGACGCAACAACAATTATGAGTTGTTGGAATAAATTGTGTAAAAAACTCGAGTCCTGAGCCGGCTCAGCGGCAATCTCTTTGTAATAACAATAATTGCGTATAGCGCCCGCGGCCGTCCCACCCCGCGCCCACTTGCCGTTCGAAAATAAAATATTACAGGTCGGATTTACCTAGCTCCCCGCTTTGATCTGCCGACAATTAGCCGGCTACAAATAATTTGTTTCTTTCCGTTTGTTTCTAGCCACTCGGCTAAGAGATTCGATTCGATGATTGTTTTCAATTTCAATCTCGCCTTTTTTTCTCGCCGGCAGAATGAAAAATCTCAATTACGTCTTCTGTTACTCTATTATAAAGCGTCGGGTGGTTTTTTTTGTATAAGCCGGGATTACCTTTGAATTTTCCACAGTAAGTGGAAATGTTTACAATATTTGCTTAGTTTATCGAGGCGTCGAGGCGATAAAAACAAGAGTTTTTCAGAGGAAGTTCGCTCGGTACGCTTGTTAAGCTTATTATAGGATTCACGTGTCGCCGGATCACGTTAGCTATATCCGCTCTTAAACTAACTACAGTAATTATTTTTATCATCTCACGTTCTCAGATTTAATACGATTAAACGATGTGAAAAAATCTTATATATACTCCTAAAGAAAATATGTTTTAGAAAAATTGTTTCTGTTACATTTTTAATCACAAACTGAATACATATTATTATTATTATTTTAAATATAAGTGTAACGTGCAGGATTGTAGTTTGGGTTACTTGTTGAATATTAAAAAAGCGGAAGATTTAAGTAAATGACGTAGTTTTGAACAATCGAAGTTGTAACAAAATAAATTGTTAAATAAAATAAAAAAATGAAACTGATTTATTTCTTTTTAATAAATACATTTTATACTCTCATAGAATACAATAAAGTATTATTATTAATCCATTAATAAATTAGAGTCAGATTTATGTGTCGTTGTGTAAGAAACAAAAGCATCTAAAAATTTATATAAATAAAGGTCCAGTCCAGTGGATTGAGCACGTGGAGCGTGTCACGTGAACAAATCCGGGCAAGCACCACTGAATTTTCACGTGCTTCATTTCTGTTTATATTTCAATTGTTTTTGGTTCCGTAAAATCGCGAGGAAACCACGATGGGTAAATTCCAGATGTCTTTACAATTTAAAATTTAGTTTAAAAAAATATTATGATTTAAAAGCGTATTATCGCATGTCTTTGAAATATAAACGGTCCAACATTTGAATCAGTGTATTTAAGAGTAATACCGGACTTAAACATTCAAAGGTGATTTTATCAGTAAGAAGCTCTCGAGTTTACAGAATAAACTATTCAATCTCACAATATCGGATGAGGGTAGATCTGTTCAATGGGATCCAGTTGGTCGCTATGACGACTCATCCCCGCTGAGGCTATTGAAAAATATACTTAAGTAGAAAACTGAAATATATTCTTATCAAGACGCCGTGGATATCGAATATCCTTGATGCCTAATTCTTTTTGAAAGATCTTATCTCAGTTGTTTTTCACGTATCGATGTCGTTTTCGTTGATCTTTTTACTTTATGTATTATAAGTATAAATATTTTTTAATAACATTAATTTAATGTATTTTTTCGCTTAGTAACGGTTTTCTACAACGGTCGAATTTGATTTAAGGTTCTTAAAATTTTCCGTCGCATTTAAAAAGTATTCATTTTTATTTTGTAAGGCTGCATCACAAGACCCTAGTTTTGTTGATATGATACCTAGAGTTGGGCAGCATGTAAAGCAGTTGGTTTCGCGCTTAAACTATCACCGGTCATGCTGGAATGTCGTGCCACACGAAACCCTTACCCTCATATACATATAATAGACTACTAGGGATTACATGACTTAATCACTGAGACATCTCTTTCGCACGTGGCTATTCTCAGTGATGGAAGAAATCGCCACGGAAGGCATCATCGCAACAAGTAAAGCTAAGGTGAAGTGTATCTTACGTATTCTCGTGTATTTTGAACACCGAAATAAAGTTTTTCCTCATACATTTCTCGAGATTAATAATATCATGTATTATTATTATAAATTATTACTTTGATCTAATATCATTTTTTCCGTAACGTAGCTTGATCCGCTAAAGTTTATAGCAGTACCTTTGTAATATTTTTTATTTGCATACAATACACAGATTATTTAAATACAGCCATGGCCCCGTTACATATTCTGGAACACAAATAGATTTCCGAACAATAAACAAAGATTAATATATAAATGGAACGGTACGATATCAAAGCTCAGCTGACCCGATCCACTGCAGAAACAAACGTGTGTGAATTCTCGAACGTTCCGAGGATTACCCATTGTGCACTAGCACCGGCCACTGCAAAGGAAGGATTACATTGATACCTCTGTACTGTGTCTCTGTAACCACAGTTCCTATTACTCGTAGATAATACAATAAAGCTATTCAAAGAACTCTAAGAATAAACGGAACGTTACAAACAACTTTGATATTAAAGGTTAAAGTGCAATCTTAAATAAAAAAAAAATAATTAAATTAATCTTTTCCTTTATTCTCGTTATTTTGATCATTGAATCATATATGTGTACGTATATAACAAATATTTTGGGCACGACGATAAATTGAGTATATTTAAGTATTTTCAATGAAAATAAAATTTATTTAAAGTAAAATGTTTGTTTAATAACGTGTTAAATTTCAAAAAAATATAATTAAACAGTTTTCAGAAACATTACAGTCAGAACTCAACACTTCAGCAATGTTTCTAAACAGAATCCATGTTTTTTGATTATAATATATGACGTATATAATTCATCAATAAACTTAATGTTATATAAATATTCACTATTCAATTATTATAACAATTACTTACCGAGTATGTACTAATTATATTGAAATCTATGCTAATATTATGAAAGGTACTCCCGTCCAACTGTTAACAATTACAATTAAAACACTGAACTCATTGTAATGAAATTTAACATATGGGATATTACTTTGGTATCTGGATAAGCAAATACATTACAGATTATAGGGGGAAAATACACAGAAAGTTATATAAGGGAAAGCTGAAAAGTGATGTGTCTAAAACCTTAATAAGATTCTATATGTGTATAGATTGTTACTACATTTAGAGGAAATAAAATATATATTTACACCTTTTTTTATTTGAGTAGTAGAAAAATTACATTCGATTTAAATCCATTTCTAACATATTTGGTGTAAGGTACGTATTCGCCCATATAATTTTCCGCTACGGATGCCTTGTGATGTGTTTTAAACTTGTATAAAAATTATTAGAAATATGTTTTCCAGTCGGTCAGTATAAAATTAAATTCAGAACAATAGTTGGAGTGATACATACTGTATAAATGTGTTTGATGCCTTATTATCATAATTTTCATTTATTAATTTACGGAAAATACGGTTTTACGCATCATTTGTACAATGCCGCGGCACGTTCAAAGGGACCGCATTCAATGTGACAAACAAACCGACGCGCGACGCCACTGCATACGTATTAATTGTTGAACCTAATTAAATCTGATATTGGACTATTTTATGTTAAAATTAAAGAAATGACAATAATCTGTCTTATTAGCAGAAAAAGGTATCGTCAGATTGAACATTATTGGTATGACTATGATCATTCGACGTGGAATTTTCCGTACATTGTTAAAGGCTATTTTTTTTAAATTCCATTGGTCCCTCTTTTAGCCCATCATCAAAAAACTCGTCTATACTATTATTATAAATGCGATAGTAACTCTGTATGTCTGTCTGTTGCTCTTTCACGGCCAAACCGCTGAACCGAGCTATGAAATATGTGTAGCAAGGTTGAATTCCAAGGAAGGACAAAGGCTACTTTTTTAGGGCCAACCCCTAAAATGCGAGAAAAACCTCGGGCGACAACTAGTATTCAATAAAAACCTACATGAAAATTTCAAGCTATTTGTAAAGTGCAGTATCTTATATTCGTCACTACCTTAATAACAACAATATTGTTTCCCGCGCATAAAAATAAAATGAACCCATATATACCTATAATAAATATCATGTATACAACACTAATACAGAGTAATTAATAAAAAAAAGTGCCTTAATATTTCATTTTGAATTTAAACCAAGTATTTCATAAAGCTTTAGCTATAATGAAATACTATTGAGGAAAAAGGCTTCAACATTTGCATAATTAAATATCGGAATTAACTTCCCGATCTCGACAAGGTAATTTAATGATGCTAAATTTAAAGATGTTTTATTTAAAAGAATATAGAATGGGATATTATAAATAGATATATATCTATTTACATATTTATGGGCGGTGGTAACCATCAGGTGGTCCACTTGCTAATCTACGCACTAATAATATAATAATAATTTAACAAAAGTGCGATTTCTTATCTTCCAATATGAATTATTTGTTTCCTCAGTTTTTATAATATTCAATGTTTAACCATATTAAACATTTTGAATCATAGATAATATAACATTAAGACGTAATTAAGGTTTGTTATCTATGGTTCGAAATTTACATGAAATTCATTTTTGAAGAGTTAGCTGGCAAGAAAGAAACCGTTTTTTTTAAATTAAAGACATGAGCAAATCTTTTGGCGAATTGCTCGTCAGATCCTTTACCATTTGGATGTATATTATAAAGAATATTTTTTATTCTTTTTTTGAAACGCATATGGCAATTTCGTTTTCCTAATTCAAAAATCAATCATTTACAGTTATCAATACAGACAGATGATCCAAAATTAATAGGAAAAAAGTCTTATTTAATTACCGATGCTTGGTTACCTTTATTTTACTGAGGTACTTTTGATGTTTCCTCGGAAGCTAAACATTATCCTTTAGCTTTCATTTTCGCTAATGGATAATAGAAAAAACAACCCTCTTCGATTGCCGTATCCCAATGACCAGCGACGTCGTGTTAATGAATTAAAAATATAAGTCGGGATTAGCTTTTAAAATTGTTATTAGATAATATTATTTTGTTTCAATTTACGTCATTTGAAAATCTTAATTATCTTTATTGAGTCTAATTATTGGTTTTAAATTATAATTGACTACATTTTGCTCGCGGCTTCGCTCCTTTTTCCGGAATCAAAAGCAGCAAAGGCTAATAAATTATATAAATTAAAAATGTATATCAGAAACCAAATAATAACTCTTTCGCATTTATTGTATTACCCAGGTCCAGTGTTTTAACTTTTTTTTTGTTTTATCAGAGACTGCTTGTACCTGGATCACTATGAAATTTTATAACGTCAATAGTCATTTTCACAACCAAGCTCTGTAGGGAGAAAAATTGTTGGTGAAGCTTGTATAAGTTAATTAAAAATAAATACTAAACATCGCTATCGGTAGGCTTTATAATTTCGTGTAAATTAGTAAGAAAATTATTACAACTTCTTAAAATGTAAAGACGTAAAGACGTTTCTCATTTTATCTTGCAAACAAGATAATATTTATATATTTTTGACGTCTTAAAGGGGTATAAGAGAGGGTACACTAATCGTCTATACGCGCAGGCGAATGCGTAGGCTTAATATTCGTCGATTTAAAGGTTTATTATGACGATAAAATTCCACTTTTAAATATAAACAATAATCTTCTCAGATAAAACTATTAGTGAATGTTTTCCTAGGAAAAGGCGTGGGAAAACGTACTCAACATTTTCTAATCAATTGAGAAATCTTACAATGAAATATTAAACAAAATGCTCGTAGACAAAACTATTATCGAAAACTAGTAAATAAATTTTATAATTTAACACAAATGAATGAACAAGAAAGTTTGATAAGAAATGCCAATATTTTTACAACGAAATTGTAAATGACATTCAGATTAACATTCAAAGGTAGTGCCGACCCGTGAAGCATTAAATTAACACAAATCTGCGGTAAGCGAACGACTTTTGGTTAATTAACCACGCGTGTTGACAAACTGCGGCTTACTTGGAATATACGCTCATTAAATTTTATGGGGATTGCGACTGAAAATTAAACTTGCAGAAAATATCTTTTAAACATGTGTATCTAAATACTGGTTATATTTTTCATTAGGACTTGAAGTGTTCAATGAAGTCACTTGTTAAGACGTAATATGCAATGTGCTGGCCTGTCCATTTAAGGGGTTAGGTATTGGTATCGCCCCCATATCTGTAATTCTACCGTTAAGTAAGAATACTTTGAATTGTTGTGTTCTGGTTTAAAGGTTGAGAGCAATAGTGATGACAGGCGAATACAAAGGACGTAACACAATACCGTACAAACATCCCACGGTAATTTATACGACGTGACTAATAATTTCCTTCAACAAACTTCAAATTTAACAATAATGTAAGACTCGTAATATAGCACATTAATTTTACGGTTATTTAATTTATTGGAAGCATTTTCCATTTTAAAATGCATAATTTAATGTTTTTCCCGAAGTACTTACGTATAAAATGTATCGTTCAAGTCTACGATCAATTCGGAAGAGTGAACTAATAGGACATTTTATGTAGGTCTTCAATCGGTAATTTCCAATGATGGTTTGCCGATTGCTTGCAAGGCTTCATATGCTTCGTCTGCTTCGAGTAAATTGCTCGCTTACTGGAAACATGCAAACGGGAATGTGTATCGACTTTACATTAGCATTTCACTTGTATATGGTTCATAAATAAGAAACTAAAGTTACCATTTCTAGATTGAAATAAATTAAAATATTTAAGAAGTAAGAAGAAGATAGTTTCGCTGTGAAACTTACATATGTTATGTATGTCAATGTTAAGATAATTTTTGTCGGGTTTGTTCTGTTTGTCCTCAAAGATTTTAGTTGCGTCAGTTTATATCAGATGTTATAACGACGCAGATTCAGGATATTAAAAAACATGTTTAGGAAAATGACATTGTCCACCGATGTTTTGGCACTTAAATCCTGGAGCCGGAGGACAAGCTATTGCTTAGTGAAGTGAGGAATAGGCATAGTAATATATTTCTTTTAAATTGGCGTGTCTATCTATTCCTCCTCATCGCAGCTTAGCGCAGCCGCAAGTGACAAGTTTTAGGATTGTAGTGTTACAGAAAGCATGTTCTTCAATAGAACCGATCAACCCGTTTACAATCTATGTGGAGTATGTTGCAGATAGTAAAAGTAATGCTGACCGGGTCATTACTATTTTTACATTTTCGCTTTGTTGCGTTTGCAAAAGAACACCAACAACAGCTTGAAGTATAAAGTTCAAAATGCATGAAGATTTTCCACTAGAGATCACTAACCTAAACCTCAAAATTAGACCGAATAAGGATATGGTGATGTATCATCCAGAGTTATTGTCTTAGTCAATCACTGATAGAATGTTCAGAGACAGGCGTTCATTTTCGAAGAGGAGGGTGAGAGTGTCTCATCTTATTGACAATGCAATCCGCCAGCAAAATGCAGGATTGCTGAATGGTACTACTGAACGAATTAATTCCATCAAAATGGATCTGGAATTACAAAACTGCGTGGGTTTCCTCCCTCCCTGCGGCTGTATCATACCTGTATCTAGGTATGATACTTACTTTGGGAGTAAGAGTTGTGGACAATCAGTATGCGTTTGGTTTCTATTTGATAGAGTTTAGAATATGCATATATATTTTTTATTTCTAGGCAGTATCACAATTGTAATTTCCGAGTTACAATTTTAATTGCATTCTTTGGGTTTCTCTTTTGTTGTTTACCTTGTATAATCATAGTATCATAGTCGTAGTAGGATTCTCGATTGTATTTTACATTATGGATGGATCGCCATTACAAAATTGAAGTCCAGAATTTCCTTGGTAATCGTTCTCGTCCTTTTTAGTAGTTTCTCCGCCTCGTCGACACTGTTGTTGGTGAAGTTCTTCGTGAGACGCATTATTGAAACTGTATGGGATACGTTGTAACGCGATTGTTGCTTTTTCAACACAAATTTTGTAACCTGTGCCGCATTTATTTGAGGGTTTTGGATCCTTGATCTTTGCGTTACCCTTGGTCTTACAGAGTTTATTTCTCTGCCTATGTTTATGTTAATTACAGGGTCTTAGGCTGGGTCTGGGGGATCGCAACATCGTTGTACAGAGAGATGCACTTTACTGGATGAGTATATGGCTCCATAGATCTCACTAACGGTGTATGCCTTATGCGTAATTTATCTGTATGTTTGCCAGCCACCATGTATAAAAATTAAATTATACACATACATATGTATATATTTCTTTTGCTTCCTTTAATATAGTATATACGGATAAAAGTTAGTCGATTGAAAGTTAAGAAGTGTCTATATTACAATTCTATTAGCGGACAATTTTTTTGATTATTCTACGAAAACGTAGAATAATTGACGTGGGGTTAATTAAAGGTTTTTTAAATAAAAGATTACAACTAAAATGGACAATTGATTTTAAATAATGATTGTGATGATGAACACTTTTATAAGTAACAAACACGAAAGTTTTCTTATTATGAACATAATTTGGATTGTGATATGTCAAATAATGAATATTTATTGGGGGCGAAGGCTTGAAAATAATTGTCTAATTTGAGAATTTTTTGCTCCTTTAAGACGATTTGAGACGATTTGAAACGATTTGAGATGTAATTTGATCAATTATTTCGCTTCCAAATAAGGCGTAATCTTACAAAAAGCATTGGGAGGTATTCAAAGCGAACATAAGCTGATTATAATGACGTGAAATTCAATAAATATTTTGCTTTTTAACGTAATAAAACGGTTAGTAATAACGGTTTATTTTTATTTATCAGATACTAACTGCTCTCGTGATTTTGCTCACCTAGGTGCTTATGGTGAGCTCAGAATTATTTTTAATAGCCGTGCTATGGCTTTTGATCTTTAGAGAGCGATAAGCCATCAAAGTATTTGTAAAATAAATTGTTCGTATTTAATAATAATAACTATATAATTTCGAGGTCGGTAAACTTACTGAGTTTCTTGTCAGTTCTTCTTGGTAGAATCTACATTCCATATAAACAGTAATTACGATTTATACATTCTTGTAACAACTTCCATTTAAAAAAAATGGAGTTGACCTTGACGTAGCTCCAGCCCTTCCACGCATAAAAAAAGGCTTGTCCAGTTTGACGGCCTTTTCGAAAACTTTAGTTGTATAGTTTTAATGCTATTGATATGCAACACTTTATCTCCCTCGCCTTGTATATTTCAAAATCTAAAAATCCTTTTTAAAGTATAACAAGGTGAGCAGCATGGCTTATAGAAGAGAAGACTCATTTTACCTCGTATTTTTGTCTAATTAGGACCAGGAGCGGCGCCAGCTCGCAGTCCACTTCACTTTGCGCTAACAATCGTTCGAGCTGCCTTTAATGCCAATTACCTGCGCTATATTGTTCTCAGCGTCAAGTATCACTTAGGGTTGCTACTTCACCGAAATTTCGTGCTGCCATTTTCATAAATTTTAAGTGTTACTTTTTTTTTCTAGTTTAATTATGTAAAATAAATATATATCAATAATATATTTGGGACATATGGCCTTGAAATATTGTGTTATTATATATTTACGTAGATTCATAGTCAGGGGGCATCCCTATTTGTTCTTAGAATTTCGTTACGTGAAGAGGGATTCACTCTGTTCATTTTATGGGAAAACCCCCTCGTGAATTAATCTCTATTGAGAGTTTAAGCTGCTAGCACCTTACAATTTGTATTATGCTGTATAAAAATTTGATTTAAAAAATCTAAGTATTTTTAAGTATTAAAATATAGCCCATTATTATTTTAGAGAAATTAAACTTTAGCAGTGACTCAATTTCATATTACTTAAACTAAACAGCCATAATAAACAAGATCTATCTAAAATTAAATTAAATTGGAACCCGGAGAAGTCACGATGTGTCTGTTTATTTGTGTTACCAGAACGATTTTATGTTTGTGATATGTATTACTAATAAATTATTCTACGGATATATTGTAAATTTTTTAAATTTTAATATTTGCCTCTGATACCGATGCTTTATAATAATATGACTCTAGGAAGCAGTAAATTGTAGAAAGTACGGAACGAAACGAGGCCGGGAAAGCGACGGCGAAATTAATTTCGCATGATGAATGATGAATGATGATGATGCAATTTACAATTTCCACTGAAAATATTAGCTTATCTGCACCGGAAAAATGGGCGGAAGGTGGATCGCGTGAACATTTTTAGTACGATTGTCGTGCCATCTTTATTAGAAAATGTGTACATTTCATAAATTTAAATAATATACTAATAACTTTCGTTTATGAAATTTCAGAATAATGTTTCAACCAACAAACTAAATATAACCTTGGAAAAAGCTTTGCAAAATAGTGGTATAAAGTTTCTATTGCTCGAATTAATAACAATAAATTCTATACATTTTCTCTTATACTTTTGAAAAGTATCATAGACTGGAATTTATATAATTTAATCAATAGCTGCATATTGTAGAACATCACGGTCTCTTTTTATTTAGATAACAAAAGGTTTTGCAGTACGAGAAGGTATAACAAGAGCGGACATTGTATTGGGATTATCTCACCTAAAGTTACGTCCACGTACTTCGACGAGCTGAAAGCAAATGGGGACAGCTAACGAAAATACGATAAAACCTTTATCTTATTACCAATGTACTATTTTAAAAACTCTTTTTCCCGTGAATTACCAAATCCAGCTTCGAAATCCTGTTTCGATGTTCACAGTATGCGACAGGTATAAAGAAAAGTTCGTAATGTGCGTTTTTTAAGGAGTTTGGGTAACACTTTAATAATGTTAAAGCAAGTTAGGTTTATCCGTGCCGACGTTCGTTTTCACAGCGAATAAACAGTATATTTTTAAAGGTTTCCGTTGTCGGCTCGTAAAGAATGATCCGACGTCTCGGGCGACACCATTACTTCTCGTGTCGCATGAAAAATTCATACAGATGCCGTTTGATCGCGTTAACGCGTCGCATCGTCGCGCGCGCACTCCTGGGGACCCTAAGAATGGCTTATAGCGTACCCACCTTTATGTTCCGCCCATAAACTTGTTTTTAAATTTGATTTACATATTTTTAAGAACATGCATTCACTGCATATTCTTAATTCTTTTCGTATACTTAAATTTAATATTTGAAATATATACTTTGAATAGTAATTCGTAATGCTATAGTTAAACATATAAACATAATCAGCCTGTAAATTTCCCACTGCTGGGCTAAGGCCTCCTCTCCCGTTGAGGAGAAGGTATGGAGCATATTCCACCACGCTGCTCCAATGCGCGTTGGTGGAATACATATGTGGCAGAATTTTGTTGAAATTAGACACATGCAGGTTTCCTCACGATGTTTTCCTTCACCGCCGAGCACGAGATGAATTATAAACACAAATTAAGCACATGAAAATTCAGTGATGCCTGCCTGGGTTTGAACCCGAAATCATCGGTTAAGATGCACGCGTTCTAACCACTGGGCCATCTCGGCTCTCATGCTATAGTTATTTAATTATATTTATTAATACGTTTCGTTATCGGTTGCCTATTTTAACTGTGATACAATAATTTATGAATAGGAATGTAACAAATAATTATTATAATGTACTTGTTCCAGTGGATCTGCTGCAAATGTTGGAATTCAACGTGACCGTGTCGTTCCCAGCGGCGCCACTACTCACCGTTATTTTAGCTCTAGTTGGTAAGTGCATATTTGTCATTTAGCATTTATAACGGTAACAAATACAGTTTATACAAAACAAGACATATTTTAAAATATTTTTCTCTCAAGAAACATTTCCTAACGAACGATACAGAGTCAACAAATTACTAGTTCGCGTAATAATTGCTGCGATTCTAACCGCAACGCGCGACAAGCAGACTTGCCTTGCAAATGAAGTCGCATATTTAGCGCGTCAAGGGAGCTTTTATGGTTGCAAGACGTTTGACACTCTGAAATTCTCGCACGTTTGCACTTAAAATCTACACTTACTATTTTATCAAGGAATTGTGCATTTGATATTGAAAGAGAATAAAATCACTCTAAGTTATTATGAATTATAGATTTTTTAGGAGATTCTAATAAAGTTCTTCATATTTTATTTTTTAGGGAATATTGTATGATGCACTAATACAAGCTTTTGACAAATACGATTAGGGCAGTTGAGATACTCAGCATTGTCCTGAAAGATCGTATTTGTAAATGCTTAAAGTAATTATCGTGTTGTGGTTTTAAAGCTCCTAAAATTTGTTAAGATGTTTGCTAATTAATCTTTAAATATTATCTGAGAACAATACCATTCCTCGTTACTTAAATTACTTCATATAACTTGCAAGTAACTGGTCCCACCTCGGGCGCCACCTGGACGTTCGCATGTAATGGCTGTTTCTATTGAGGATCTTCTTATATAATAATGATTTCATGTATGTAGCATCTTCATTGTAACGTTAGTAGGTCGGTCGATTCAACAAGTAAGTCGGGTGCGGCGCCTGTTGCGCGGTAGGGCGGGGCGCCTGTTGCGCCTTACAGACGCCAGCCGCCCACCCGCCTAGCTTGTGATCATGTCCTAATACTTTTGACCCATTTTAACCAAATAACGATATCTGATATTACATCTTGTTCTGCGAACCGTATTGTCGGTTACGTCTTACCGATGAGAGCTAGGTATGAATGTGCGTGTTTACTCATAAATAGTTAACAAGAATAGGTGATAATGCCTAAGGGTTAGTAGAAATGTTTCATAAGTACTGTTAGGTCCTCGTGGGAACTAAATCAGAAGCACAGTTTAATCCTCAATTTCTGACAAATTTTCGTCAGGGTGAAATCTTCTTTGAATGTCTTTCAGTTGTTGTTTTTTAAGACATTATGAAATTCTTCTAGGATTGGGAATAAGTACATGAAATATTTCGAACAGACAAAAATGTCACTGTAAATTACTGTTTTTCTCTTAATGAAAGTAACGTATGAAAAGTAGCTTTGTACTTTTGAGAAGAATTTTATTTTTAAATAGAATCATATCAGGCCAATGGCCGATGAACCACCGTGCTTGAATAAGTTTCAAGCTTTATCCGCAAGAGGAGAGGAGGCCTTTGCCCCGCAGTAGAACATTGAAAGGGTATTGCTTTAAATTACAAACAAGACAATAACAATATACAGTAACATTATACTAAACTAAATACTGTTAAGGAGGTATTATATATGCGGTCATCACAAAAATATATTAATTCGACGGAACATTCAAATTAAAAAAGTAATTTGTAACCGCCTGATCAGAATTCATGAAGATCATAAATCTTATCAAAAATATTTCATATTTATATTAGATCATTACACGATATGGATTCTAATTTCAATATAATCGTTTTGCTTTGAATTATAAAATTATAATTTGAATCATTCGTGGGTTTCATTCAACATATTCATTGGGGCTCGGCGTAGAATGATTTCCAACCATCTTTATATTCAGACAGTAGCTAAGGAAGTGACTTAAGTCATTTCTTTATCAGTCATCATTCGAAGTCATCCCAACTTATCAATAAATAAAGTCACTAAAAACGAAGATCCTAAAACTGTATTTATTTTAAAGAATTTTATTTACTAAAATAAATCTGAGTCCATGAAATTAGTGGAGTTCACCAATACGTTGTACAAATCACAGTTCGGCAGACTCAATTATTGTTACGAGGTAGCTTAGAAATTCTAATCTTGAAGTTGGTGTGTGCGACCGTCGCCCGCATTGCATATCGTCTGATTAATATCGCCCCTAGCTGTGTCGTCGTACGGTATCTGACAACTTTCGAATACAACCACATATGAATTGGAATACATTTTGCGTTGGATTCCAATACATTTCTTGATTAAAAAACGGATTTTTGTTAGAAATTCGAAATATTTTATCATTATTGATATAAATAATATTAGGTACCAAAATAATATTAGTATCAGGTATAGATGTCTACAATCAAAGAAAATATTTCAGTGTAAACAAAAATTACATTTATAACATAAATATACATAATAGATAATACGCATTAAGAGGAAGTATAATAATAAAGACAAAAAAACAACAGCAAAAAAGCGTTTTATAAATATTTTCCCTTTAAGAAAATTCGAGGTAAAATTACATTTCAAATTTTCAATCTACTTTCGAAGATGCTATCTCGAGTCTCAGCCTGTCACTCATTCAAGAACTCTGAAAAATGTCGACCGAAGAGATTACTTTCAATCCGTTCCCAGCAGCCAGCGAAGTTCGGCATATTTAATAACTTCTATTATCTACTCCACTGTCCTCGAGAACTCGAAGACATTCAATTACCCCAGCTCAGATTAAAATTTTTAGTCGCTTATTCCGTACGAGTTCTTTTCTATGTGAAATTTCATAAAGAATTTATTCATAGTTGGAATTTCAGCGGAGTCAATACGGATTACAAGTAAAACAAACTGGAACTTCTGCGATTCAGCGAAAATTTTATAAAGCAGAGAGTCGATGCAGCGTGGGGCCTATTTCAGGCGCTCACGTGTTTTTGTTTGCTCGCACATAGCATCACGTGACGCGCGAGCACGTACGCTGGACTTACTCTGAATACTAATAGATAGAGAACGGCCGCATCGCGGGTCGCGTCCGAAAATTGGATTCGCGTCGCATACACTGCACAGTACTAGCGTTGAACTGTCCGAAACAATACCCAATCAGACGGAGTGCATCCGCTTAAATACGACGCTATGTGATGAATAGACGGACATAATTCGAATTATTGTCTCTCCTTTTTCAACAATTTCGATGTTTGCCAAATAAAGATTCCCTTGACACTAATGTATAAATATTTTAGTTTTGTAATGAAAATGTAAATTCGAGGCGTATGTCGAAACATAATCCGTCGAATTTATAATCCCGGTGCAGATGAGTGAGACATGAACCAATAGCGCTCGATCTGCATAAAGCAATCTGTTTTAGTCAATATTCAGACCAAGCTGATATAACTTGTTTGGTATTTTCTATACTTGACCATTATCTTTTATATTTATGCGTTTGATGTGTATAAAGTATTAATTTATTGTTTGCCTTGAGTAATCCATTAAAATGTATGTATTTAATAGCAAGATTTTATATAGAATTTCGGAGGGTCGGTAAATTTTAATAAAAACACGTAAAACGTTTTCTTTAGCTCAAAACTTTTAAATAAATGGACGACATGGGCTTCAATATCGATGTGATTGGTTATTAATTTGCAAATTGTCTGTAGTCTCTCGTATCGCAGCGAAGCTCTTAAGCCTAGGTAAAGCGGAGTACGGACGACAATGGAGGCGGCCGGTGTGGATTACAGTTCCCCCTTAGGTGTTCTGCCTCTACAAATGGGGATTTAATTTGCCGTATCCGTAAATACAATAGGCGAAAATTTGTGCTTCCACCTCCTGTCCGCTCGAACGAAGAAGGGGTCAGGCTAAATAACAAGAGTTTCGGTGGAGTGAATATTCCGGATGTTGTGAAATATTATGAATCTACAATATGTTTGTTGAGTGCTTTACTAATTGCATGTCCGGAACATTTGAATGACATGAAAATTTCAAGAGCTCTGCTAGTCTGCACCTCTCTTTTGTTCCTTTGCCTAGTTTGTGGTAATTTATTTTGTAATATTATCGACTTAAATATTTATTTTCCTAACTTGAAAATTATATAAAATCCCAATAAACATAAAATATAAAACGTTAATTAAAAATATAAAGACAAAGAATACGATAGTTCGTAATGACAGCATGCTTCGTGCGTCCTAAGTCGGGTCAACCGCGGCTAATTATGTGACTAAACATTTACCTATCCGTGACGGTTACGTGAAACAATAGATAGATGATAGTGGCATGACGGTGCGACCGCGAGACGCCGATGACGTCGCATTAAAATGAAATCCATACGGGTATGATTGATGAGCGCGCAAACACCGCCGCGCCCGCCCGACCCATTCAATTTACTGTCACACGTTCCTATGTGCACTTTTATAAGGCGTTTTGAGTTTTTTCGACTCTAGTTACCTCCGTTACGTAAAGGTTAATTAAAATTTTATCTCTTATTCAGTAGTAGGAAATGTCGAACTCCAGATTTATCTTGGTCAAGGAAATATACCTCTAGCGTTGACCCATTGCTGATTTTCATTACATGATTTAGGAAAAATATTTTCTTAACCGTAGAATATGAAATATATTACAGACACAAATTAAGCAGATGCCTATTCCTCATTGAATACTTAATTTGGTGGTACAGTTTCCGAGTGACTTTTCCGTTGCCGTTGAAAAATTGAAAATGTGATTTTTTATGTAATTATTTTCTTACTTGTTTTGTTAAGAAGAAATTTGAATACATAAAATTTAAATTACATTCTATATTCCTGGGAATCGTTAAAAATCGGTTATTTTATAGTGTATCAAGAAATAGATGGTATAGGTTAAAGGATGTCTAATAATAAAAGCTGCAGGTTGTACAGGATGCGACCTACAGTCAGGCTCTCGGCACTGCGGTGAGGAAATCAAGCAGAGTGGTTTTTTATTGCATTTAGCGATGTTAGACTGTTAAAATGTCGTTTGAGGTGCCGCCTGATATCCTGCATTGCTGGTTATGTCGTAGGAACACGTGGGTGTTATTAGTTTCGTAACTATTATTGTTATCCGCTTAAATGTATACACCTGTTCGTTGGCTTACTGAATTAGTAGCGGTTGCTTTAAGATCGTCTTTTTGTTCAATGTGTTAAAATAATATAATACTAATTATTTAAATATATTATATTAATTCGGATGATGATTTTTTCTATTTATTTTAAAGGCACTATAAGGCGTAAAATAGTGTGCTTCTTACAAACATCCCGCCAACCGTAGAACCAAAAATGATGTATATGAATATGAATTTACACTGAATTACGTATCCTTGACGAAATGAATTATGCGTAATGCAATAATGAAAATATTAGTGAGCAAATGTTTAATATAACTATGTGCGGTTATTTGACTTGATTATAGTAACAGTATTGCCCTAAAGTAAGATGTCGTAACATAACAATGAAATTATAGTAATAATCGGTATAATTTAGTTGTAATTTTTCTGAACCGTGCATTATAATGATTATTGTGCACCTATTAGAAATGATGTCTAAGGATTCTACATCACATAAAATCACATATAAACATTCCACAGAAGTTTCGAATCCAAAAATAATCCTGTTTCATCCATTGCTTACGTCAGATGATTTAATTGATCTTAATTCAGTTTTAAATGAGTTATATTTTAATTTTAAGTGCATTTTATGTATGAAATAATCCAATTACTCAAAAATCGCTACTGGAAGTTTAATAAATAGACTTTACTTGAATAATATGTTATAAGGCTTATCGAAAATCGAGAGAGTTTTTGTATATCTATGAAAAAAAAATACAATTAAAAATCTGAACCGTGAAGTTGGGACTGGTCGGCTAGTACATGCAATGGAATCAAAACAAATGATTTATAATATACGTGCACTGAATAATGGAGGATTAAAAAGGATTTATGCAATGATACGGTCTGCTATTACGGCTCACGTTACCGTTGAACTGGACGTATGTAGATGATATTTTACAAATAATAATTCATTAGTATTTTGTGAGGGTATTTGATGTATAACAAAAGTTGATTTCAAAAATAATAATTGAGGAAACAATTATTGTAATAAATTGAATTGATTTATGGCTGTATTTTAATTCGTAAAAAGTATTATTATTGATTAACTTATAAATAGTTTGTTAAATTATGATTTAATAGAGGCTACTTGAAAAAAGTATGTTGGTTGGTTAACAGAATTTCAACCGACATATGATGTAGGTTTATTTAAAAAAAATCCTTTACCTAAAACATTACGATTATTTACACAAGCTAAGCACATGAAAACTCATGGACGCTTGCCCGAGTTCGAACATTTATTTGGACCTACAAGTAAATGTTCGAACCCGGGCAAGCACCAACGCATCACATATTCTACTGCGCAACAATAATAATAAATATTGCAGTGTTTTTGTTTGAAGGCTGAGTGAGCCAGTGTAACACTTGTAAGTTTCTCTTTCAGTGTAAGTTCTTCTCAGGTCAGGGTGTTTCCTTTTCCGAACCGGTGGTACTTCTATATTGAAAAAAGGAATTTGTGTTTGAGTAACTACAAACACAACAGACATAACACCTTAGATAATGAAACGGATGGTTAATATTTCTTACAGCGGCAATGTCTAGTCTACCACCTACAACCAAGTGGCATATTTGGCTGCCGTCTACCTATAATTATATTAAATAAAATCCTCAATCTTCGATTTATATTCGCTGACTGACTGATTTTCTCGTCTGACTTTCTTAAATTGATCGAACTATATTTTGGACAATTTTCGATAATATTTAATTCCGACATCCCGACGGACCATTTATGTATACGGTACATATTTTAAACTTATATTATTTTTAAACTACTGAACTTCAAAATATTAAATCAAAATATGTCATTAAAATGTTTAATGTGTAAAGTGATATTCTTAAGCTTATTATATGTTACGGCGAGTTTGTAATAAGAGTTAGTTGGAAAGACTCACCGGTCTAAGTTTCGCGAAGTTCGGCACGTTTGCTTGATTCTTCTATCTCCGATACTCGGCAGTTGCCGATGATAGTTTTATTATTTACGTACGGACTTGTACAACCAAGTTTGCAGGCGATGCATTTTATTTTGTGTTATTCTAAAGGTATTTTAAAATTGAAACTAAAGAAATAAATAATGTTTTTGCAGTGAAGTTCAAATTTTGCTTGTTGATTTTGTTAAATGAATGTTCAAAACTCTATATCGTCACCCAGATTACAAGTCAGTTATATCTAAAAATAGTTTACAACAAAGTCGCTCTCCCCGTCTGTCTCCTCTTACTTCTTCTTAACCACTTAACGGATACGGTTTCTACAAATAGAGATGAAGTTTTATGTATAATATATTTAATTTATTATAATTTGTGAATATTTTGTCCAAAATGACTGGTCAATGACGGCGTTTCATCCAAAAAACAAAAATAACCTCAAACTTACCGCTTGGCATCTTTACCTGAAGAGTCAAATGATTTTAAAAAATGTTTTTTTCAATATTCTTAATTTATCTGCAAACATGTCGATTAATGTCTTCATAAGAGTTAATACTCTGGAGTCTGCCTAGTCTCGTTTTAGTTTTCGTACGCTAAACTTTAGGCGTATAGCTAAACTTTAGGCGGTACATCAGAACAATGTATCTACTAGAGAATTTTAGGTCTTAAAAGGCCAACAGAAAAGTCCGCGGTTGCATGTGTCTATCTGCTCAGGTATACTTCTGATAACATTTTTTTTTAATTACAGTTTAGAAAAATACTATTGGTTGTAAATGCAAATCCTTATTCAGATAAATATCTTAGTTGATTTTTTTTAAATAATAATTATTTATTAATACATTATATCATTGGAATGAATATTTTAGAAGACCATATGAACTAACGTTAAAAAATATTTATACTTACTGAATATTCAATGCTAAGCGCGTATTAATTCTCAATATATCTATTAATAATTTTAATGATCAGCCCTGCGAAGCAATGGCGGATCGCTAGTTATGTATCGTTAACATTATTCGATTGATTTTATTCCGTATCCATACACTTTAAAGCCGTTTGTTTTGGATCTTCTGGCTACATGAGATACCGTCGGCAAAGTAGAATAAGATCGATATTTAAATTCCAATGTAATATTATAAAGTAAGACTATATTTTGTTTTATAAATACAGACTAGAGGTAGACTGGTTCATGGGTTACCTGATGGTAAGTGGTACTGGTAACTACCGCCTATAGAAATTGGCACTGAAATATCAATAATCCCTTACAACGCCAATGCGCTACCAACCTAGATAACTAAGATGTTATATCCCTTATGCCTGTTATTCTATTGCTGTCTATATTACACTGGCTCACTCACCCTTCAAACTGGAAGATGATGCTGTTTGGCGAAAGAATTTCTGATGAGTGGGTGGTACCTACGAAGTCGAGCTTACACGAAACCCTGCTACTGAATTCTATTGTAAAAATATTTTTCATTTAAAGATATGAGTTTTCTATTACCAAGTTAACAGCAACATTCGGCAACCATTTTGGGTAATCTTTGAAATCACATAAATTTTCTATAGCAAGAAGGCAGACGAGCCAATTTATTAGGCTTGGCAGTTATAGTAAGGCATAGCATAAGGCAAGCATAGATTATTTACTTAATAGACATGGAAGCAGTTCTTCCATCGTCAAAGCTCCGTCAAATATGGGATTAACAGATGGCGGACAATCAACCTTCAAACCGCAATACAAACCTAAGACTGTTTTACACTTCCATAATGTATAACTCGAAAAACGATAGAGTAATTTCAATTTGATATCAAGTTTAGTAAATCTCATATCTCCGTCAATACTTAGCTCATTTGTTATTAATCCTAGCGGATAGAAACCGCCAGACGCCGCGTTATCTGAGATCAAAGTTGAAACTTTGCCCGTACGTTCTTTCGCTGCGTTTAATTGAGAAAACTTCATTTTTAGACGGAATAACTTTTAAGGGATTACTTTTTGTGATAGTCTTTATTTATATGACAAATTCTATCGCGAATTATTACGTATATACTGCTTATATGTTTGTAAAATGTAATTGTATAAAAATGATAAATATTTTCCAAAATATATATAACGTTTATAAATTTTGGGACCATACATTTGTCTACATTTGATTTAATAATGACTTAAATTCAATATTGTAGATATATAACTAATTAGATTCTTAAAGATTCATGAGTTTGTTACTCGTTCTTTAAAATGGATGTGGGTAATACTACGCTCGTGTCTTGAAGTGTTTGATGTAGATAATTGCATTTGCAAATTTTTATTAATTTAAAACTATTTGTTTTTTTTATATTATTGAACAGCAAAAAAAAACTTAATGAATGAAATGTCCAATTAAAGCGATTTTTAATAATATGGACCTGTTTCAATTACTTGTATCTTTATTAACATACTAATTACAGGAACAAAAACTGTAATATAAAGCGTGTTTCCGATTAAACAGTGCGCCGGCGAGGCAATAACCGGCGCTTTATGATAAAGTTAATTAGATAGAACATTCGTTCCCCCGAGCCACTGTACAGATGAGATGCGCCGTCTCTTGAAAACGGAAAAGAAAATAAAGGGAAACAGAAAAAAAACCCCGCCCTCTCCGCTTCCACACCTCGGGTACCCGACGTCGGAAGCATGCAACAAGTTCAGCCGAGTTGTGCAACCGCGGAAAGTGGAATGTTACGAGTTTTGGTGGTTATATCACGTTACAAGCTTTAAGGCGATGAACTTATCTCGTCGTTTCTATGCGTTTATTTTTAGTTCATCAACTTTATAATTGTCTTGTTGAATATCAAATTTCATAAATATGTAAAATTTATATAGTTAAGTTTCGGATTGACAATTTAACGAGTCTTTTATAACTTTAAGCATAAATAAGATTTTATTTTACATATATTGTTCATATATATCTTTGCAACATTTAGACATTAATATTAGACGCTGTCACAGAACATATTAATTATCCATCTTGAACAGTAATACCTACACAATTTTTAAATCTATCAATAAGAATAGTACCCCTACGAAGTATCCGACACAAATAGGGTTACGGAGGTTAAAGGGCACTATCCCTGTGTTGAAACTGGTAATCTGCTTAATATATTTATATGTCAGAGTTAGTCTGAGGTTTTCGTTACGTGTTATAATGTAAGGGTTTTAAATATATAGTCACTTTTTTGTAGGAAAACTTAACTTAATTTTTTTTCTTTTCTTTGGAGATAAAACAAACAATTCTATTTATTGCCAATTCCAAACGTTAAACGAAATATATGTATATATATAAAACTTTACTATATCATTCTAAAACAACACTACAGAATTGATCTTACTTTTTCTTTCTATTTTATGTCCTCAACGGTTTGCAAACCATCTTGATCTCGTGAACTAACAATAGTATAATAATAAAAATGCCGAAATGAGAAGTAAAAATTTTTAGATCGTAAGTAACTCTGATGATTCGCATCATGAGTCGTGTAAATCCCTATAAGGTTATCCCTAAGAGATAGACATATATCATCTCAGACTCTTTTGTAGACCTTTTTAAGGTGTACAATACTGTAATACATTATTTTGATCTATGTTGTAGATTTCAGCGAGCTTTTACAATGTAAGCACAAAAACATGTGTTTATTTACGACATCACATTAGAAACCTCTAAAATTATCAGTGTTGCATTACAAATGGGTATTGAGTAGCAAGTCTAATATCAAAAACATCAAATACTTTATTTCTTGAAAGTAATCGAGAGAGTACTTGAAAAATAAATAACTCGTATTTAATTACTAAAGATTTTAAGATACATACCAAGATTACCAAGGTTTCGTAAATGAGTGTGTGTAATGACCGCGACACACGTAAACGTTGGTGAGAATATTTCAAAGTTACCGAAAAGCGCATCCAAAGCGACCGCCCGAGGCTGCAATTAGTTCGTGATCGACCGGATCAAGTCAAACAATGAACGTCAATGTCTACGTCTGTTCTCTCGCTAGTGTGTATTTTGAATTTAGATCATTCAATCTTATTCAATCGAGTATTCAAGGTTTGTAAATTTTCCATACAGTAAGTCAAGCCGAAGTGAGTCAGTATCTTTATTCAATATATCATTGCACTTGCTTATTTTTTCATGCAAACCTGTCACCGGTTCGGTAAGAAATACAGGACCAGAGAGCGGGCGAAATCTGCCTTTTTTTACTTGGTTATCAGCTTGGGAAACGATCATGAATAAATTCGTTACTTTTGTAATAATTTTTTCTAAGTCTATTTAACTTTAGCATTGAAAATTTCTTATCTGTTTCCTAGGATTCTGTTGTAAGCCTACCTAGCCTAGCTTTATCTCACAAGCCTCGTATTTAGTCGTAGATAACAAGCATTAATGGTATGTTCTTGTGTTATTAGTCGTTACATTTTGTAGAATATATTCTTTGATTTTTTTACAACCATGCTTTACATTACATCATCTTAAAAACACGTTTGACCAGCAATAAACTTTTTAACAATTATTTCGAATTTTGATGTTTTTTTAATCATATAGGTTTAGTTTATATTTTAACGACGGCTACGAACAGTTTACTGCATGCCGTTGAAGCGTAGCTGTGTCGCGTTGCAAGTATGTGTAAAACGAAGCGTTACATCGCCCTAGGGGCTCAATTACTTCAAAGCCCACTAAGTTGGTTTCGTAAGCAATAATGAATTTAGTTTCAAATTGCCCTCATCCGTTGCCGCTTGTAAACGATGCCTTGGATAGAATTATGTCACTTATGCTATAATCACGTATCTTTGACATCTTAGTTTCCTTTTATAACGAGCGTTTTAATAATACAGTTATGGTATTGATATTATATTCAACTAGCTCTTGTCCGCCGCTTCCTTCTTTAAGTAAACGATAAATGGTTGTCTGGGAGTCTGTGATTTTCAAAGAAGCATGATAAATCATTATGGTTCGAAAAAAAGTACAATATTACGGTGTTTTCTTATTTTAATAATCATCAGTCGACTTTGAGTGAATGTCTGTAGATTGAGTCTCTATATTTCAAAGTGGTTGGTATAAAATGTATTTTATTTATGTCTTCCGATTAACCATGCGGACCTCAAATGCCGCGGTCATCCATGCCGTTGGATATAATTATTGATGAAAATGATCAAGCGTACAAATAGTTTGTTTAGTGTAATACACACATGTACGTGCGCTTTACGTAGGTAATTTAAAGGAATAGTAATAAAGTCATATCTACTTATTATGTTCCAAAAAATACTGAATAATATAAAAATCAAGCAGACTTTAAAAATATAACAATTGAGGTTTAATTATTTTATATTATGGTTCATACACGTATAGTTATAAATTCCGTCTTACTGAAAACACGGTAGCCAAAATGCATTACTTCCCTACAAACGCCGTGTTATTCTACCAGTACTCGGGAAAATGAAGCATAATGTCGCCCTGGAGGCCCAATTACATCAAAGCCGACGTAAGTGGGTTTCGTAAGCATTGATGAATTTAGTTGCAAATTGTCTACATCCGAGGCGGACGGAAGCGACCGGTGTCTGTCTCACAACTTTTGATTGTATCATGTCACTCATGTTAGCGGTTAGTGTGAAATATTTTACTTTTGAATAAGTAAGGGAACATTAAACGTTTCGATATATTTTTGATTTCGATTAAATATTGGAATAAATATAATTATATCCTTGAAGGGATATTATTCATCAAACATATTTAAAAAAAAAAAAAAATTGTGATCAAATAGAATTAAACACATTTAAAATTTAAATCGTGACCTCAATTAAATATTGGTTTGGCAATGTCTTCATGGCTTTGCCTACGAAAATGTATATGTAAATTTATAAGCCTCGATATGCTAAAATGCAATCGTAAAAATATTTAAAATTAACAAAATCATATCTATCCTACTTTATAAATTTCATATTACTGTGTAGGTTTGATTAGATTGCACGTTTTCCGCCAGTCAGTCAAGGAACAATTTGTCATATATATTCAAGGGAATTAATCGTGTTGTGTGGAAATTTGTTTTTTATCGGTATACTTTGATAGAACGGCATGTCGTAGTTTTAAATCGAATCCTGCAATATTGCTTGCGCTCTCGTCCCTGGCGATTTTCTAGTTGTTTTTCATTTTGAAATGCGTACACTACGTTACGATTCTTTTATGAAGCCAATTTCAAATATACCGCCTAACTCCCTCGTGATATGAGTCCAACAATCCACATTAAATATTATTTCGATCGTAATAAAGTATACGTTGCGTATATTTAATAATTATTTAATGAGATCGAAGTCGATAATGAGTTCACGCTTAAGTATTTGGTTATGTTACTAATATATATCTGTATATACATATAGATATAGATATGTTTCTTAATATTCATTTGCTTATTATTCATTATTGTAAAATGTAACGTTTTAAGAAAGGAAAGTTTGATATTATAGCAGATATAATTTAATATTTTATAATAATAATATTGAAACTATTAAAAAAATCGGTCGGAAAAAAAACATGTTGAAGTTTATACACGATAAACTTTACATGATATAATTCCGAGTATATAATCAGATTAATTGTGTTTAATGATCAATATGGCTCCCTTCTATTGGTTGTTATTACAACCTTTTAATTAAGATGCAATGTTCATTGGTTCTCTTAGGTAAAATCTTACAAGCTGAATTATTCTACTGAGTTGAAATATTACACGTTGGCTTATGATAATACATTTTTTTGGTACGCAAGACCTGAATTTACACTCATTATACGCTTCATACTAAGGAATTTCTCAACGGTCAACAGCATAGACAAAAAAGTTTGTAAATAAAAATGTATTTTCATTGTTACTTTATAAAACTTCTTCTTTCATATTTTTGTTATTTACTTTTTAGTAGTTCTTCAATCAGTCTAAATTGAAGTGTTCGTTCTGATCGTACGTAGAGATGTATTATAGGTGCATCTCATAAACCTAACCGTAATATCAGATGAAATACGAATTTTCGCCTCCGATATTCCGTATCGCTGAAATGTTTTCGTTTCGATATGAGTGTTTCTGTGCATTTGTCGTGTATCTGTTTCCACGTCGGATGCTGTTCAATTGCACGTAAGAATGTGCTCACATGAATGGACTTTACACTGTATTTTGTATATATTTAATATACTTACTTTTTAAAACGATTGACGTACTTGTATACGTTCTATTTGAAGTGTTTGCCGTTTAATTTTACTCATCAAAAACTATGACCGAATGAAAATCATTATATTATAGTATTAAAATATTATTTGTGCAAAAAAAAAAAATTGACATTTAAATACCAGTATGTTCTTCGTATTAATGAAACTATATTTATTTTTATATCATTGATTTAATAGGGCTGTTTTTCAAAAATACAGCAAATTAATGCACTGGTTTTAAAAATGTTATAAACGTAACATACAAAATTATTTGTAAAAGTATAAAACAGCAGAACATTTTAAAAGCGAATTATAAGTTATATCGTCGCTGGAACGGCGGCGGCAGCGTTGAAAGTGTGAGGATATTGAATTATTGGTGGATTTTGCATTTTTCCGGGAGAGAGGCAAAAAGGCGTGCCGGCGCCCAGCGGACACTGAATCAATTACGTTACGGGTGACGTGGCGGCGAACCGTAATTCGATCCGTCGGCATTTGTTGATTTGACCGCCGGCCACATCTAGCTAGCTAGACCGACCGATACACTGATCCATTTTCACCATTAGCAGTTTGTTAAACCGCTGCCCTAATTAAACTACGGCCCGCACTCGCCTTGATCACGAGGGACTGGACTCGCCCGACACGTACGCTTCATTAATGGCACGATGAACCGACGGTATCGCCGATATACCTAAGTATTATACCATTGTGTACCGATGACAGTAATCTCCTCAACGCTGTCGGCAGCGAGAGTCAGGCAACAGATTTTAGGTGAGTGGTAAAGCGGATTATCGAAATTAACCTCTTCAACGGCTCTAATGATTGACTCTTCTTCCACTCGAGTGCTAGGGGTTCTCTCGTAAGACGCTACGTAACGTTTTGGGCCAATAATCCTTATTATAATATCGCTACATTTTACCTTCGATGAGTATTGGAAAATGTTTAGGTAGCAAATTAATGAATTAATATTATTACTCGGGTACTTAGATGTTTTAAGTTTTATATTATGCGTAATGAACCGTGTCGATATTGCTTCTTTGTTTAATTAGGCATCAATGTTTGTGTACTGTTTTAAAATTTTTAAGAATTACAATATTCTTACATACTTATAAGTCGTTATTAAAACGAACAGTAGCGTAAAATATTGTGATAGAGTTTTTACTAATAGATTACATACTATCCCATGCGTTTATGGTAAATATTTTAAAATTATAATACGTCTTTTAGGGTCATTATAACCATCTGTGTATGATAACGATGTCGAGTATCGGAACAATAAGTCTGTATTAGATTGGCAAAGACCGTCGTCGTGAGCTAATCTGGCTAAGGCGAGGGACACAATAGGCTTTATTAACATGCATGCTCGTTCGATACAAATTGACGACGGTTCGATGTACTTGCGGTTGCACTAAGAACAGGTATCTTACTACCTATGGAATAAAGGTTATCTTGCTCTACGAACGAATACCGTCGGAGACGGGTATAACGAATGTGTGTCGTTGTCCCGTCCCCGAAACGAGGTTCAGAGGGAGTAATCTCACTGAACGAGAAAGTTTTTACTATACATTTGATAGTTGGCGGTTGATACTTCAGTCGTATTATCACTTTAGTTTATCATATTTTCTTTAGAGAATAAGTTTTATTTTAGATAAAAACTATTTTTTATTTCCAAGCATTGCATGATTTTTTTTATATTGTACTAAGACATCGGCATTAATAAATTGATTCGATGAAAGATTTTTTGATGATTATTAATAAATTAATAAGATTTTTTTATGTTTTGTTTTTTTCTGAGAAAAAAGTAACATTGTTATCTTTATTTTGTTTTGATGATTCATATTTGTATGAATATGACGAACAAACAACAGTGAGTTTCAGGGAGACCGGGATATAATTAATATATTATATTCGAATTTTAACCGCATTTTTTCAACATTTCACCTGACAAATCGAAACAGTCGACCCCGGTCGTGATCACGCGCTGTCTAATATTCGGACTGCTGATTAAAATCTGAGTACAATGCAAGAAATAGAGAACATATCTACATCGTTAAAGTTTTTATAGTGAGTTTAGATGAGAGGAAATTAAAAAACTTAAAGACAATTCATCCGTTTCTGACTTTTGTTCTCAGCAGCAGGAAATGCACATTTACTTCAATTTATCTGCAGTTAACATCTTAATAATTGGTTTATTTATATAATATGAATTTAATTAGTAAAGTACGGACCTGCTTTACAAAAATGTTTTTAATATTTTTATTACTAGATGGTGGATACGTCAAAAGCTAATCAAGGTCAAAGGTCAACATTCGTCTAACTATCTGTACTAACAGGTCACGCCAAGGTTTAATTTTATGGACACCAAGTCTTTGAATCACTCCCTTAGGATTTGGATCATTAAGTGGGTAAATGGTTAATGAAAATAGAATGAGCACTAAACATCGGAGTGGAATTTAGCCAGTCACCTAGCCGTCGTTAAATGTTGTTATCGTTGCGATTAAGTAACAAAACAAGTCAGCTGAGGCGGGCGGGTGACGCGGGGAGGGGCGCGTCGCGAATAATAATCTCAGTTTACGACGGGAGGCGAGTGAATCAATAAAAACACTAATAATGCACAGGCGTAATCCGGCTCCTGCAACGCGATTACAGACCCTAACGAGCTCGTAAAGGCGGATCACCAATGCACGGCTTAGCGCCGAAACTTAATCGCCGCGGGATAGAAAGCGATTGCCAATACGGAACCATCGATATGTGTCGCAAGCTTAATTACGTAATTATGTGTTATTCTAAAGACAAACTAAATGTTAATACAGAACAAAATAAATATCTTTGTCACTGAAAATCAATCTATTTCATACATTTATAAACATTTTCAAGTGGGAGTTATTAAGTTGGCGGAGATGGAGATAAAAGGAATTTAATAATACATAATAATTTTTTCGTAGCGAATGTGACTTCATGAGGATTATATCTTAAAAGCCTTTCAATTAACTTATATACCTCCATAAAGAAATATTTTGTCTTTGTCAGAAAAATAAGTCAAACCTACGTCCTTATGGAGTCTGCCCACTACACTTCTTCATACTTGTTAAGAACGTGACACAAAAAAATATTATTTGTATTGAGAAGTAGTGTACTAAAAAAATTCGTGCATCGCAGTCTATTGTGTTGGTTGGTGGCGGAACGGTTTAGTGGACATAGTTTCATAGTTCTCAATACAATTCATATTTTTTTACAACTGACAGAACGATAACTATGCGGATATGATCCACAGATGATCATCGTTCGCCTGCCCTTATCCCAATTTTATTTGGGGTCAGAGCAGCATGTCTTCTTCCATACTTCTCTGACTGACGTCATCTCTCAAGTAACATTCTTTCTAACCATATCGTCTTTCACACAATCTATCCATCGTTTCATTGGTTGTCCCCTACCTCTATATCCATCCACATTCATGCTCAAGACCTTCCTCACAACATGGTCTTCATTCCTCCGCATAACATCCGCATACCATGACAGCTGGTTTCCTTATCCTATTTCAAACGAAAAATAATGACCATAGATTTACATATTCTATGCGGTTTGCTTATAGCTTATTTTGATTATGCACTAGACTATGCATTACGGATAGTTCTTGATTAATATAAACCTAATATAATACAATATAATACAATACAACTGTCTTTTGTTTCACAACTTCTTTGTTATTGTTGTTATTATCAGATGATATCGTATCAGTTTAATGTCAAAATTGTTTATTTTGTTTGACTCCCCTCGTGTTTGGAATAGACTACACGTGGGCTACGTCATGCACCATCAAAGCAGCGACTCTAGTTTACGGGATCATTGTCACAAATAAGGATTATTTTTATTAATGAGCTTCCCTTTCTTTCTTCTTAGTTTCTTTTATTTGTATCAGAATATCATTAACAAGTGTTCACTTAAAGCGATTTTATTTTCTTATAAGTCCCATAGGATTATTGCGATGAATCATCAAGATTGTACATAGTATATGCATAGGCTTATGGACTCAAGTTCACAATTATAAGCCCAGGTTTCATCGCTAGTAATAAGACTCGATACACTATCCGCATGTTCAACCCACACGTACGTACAGATCACGTGCTATTTTCTGAGTAAAATCTGTAAATAGTACAGGCACAGGTACTTTTCAAATGAAAAGTAAAGTTTTGATTGATCGTTCATTAAGATTAAGATTTCTATGTTAGTTAATCAAACTATTTAGTAAATGAATTAATACTAAAAAAGAACATTAAAAGAGCCATGTCTCACTCCTGTCTTATCCTAAGAACCCTAAAACGGCACTGGCACCATTATTCTCAATTTGCGCCAAGTTCAAGGAAGCGCGGACGACAGACACGGCGGGTGTCCCCCTTGATTAAAACCTGGGAAGAAGCGACAATTTGTGTGCTATCTTACACCTCCGGCTATACGTGGATTGCTCTTGAGCTGTTATCAAGTACAATCGACTTTCATATGTTTTTATTTGGCTTGTTCTCTTGTATCTATAGTTCAATATAAACAATTATTATATATACATATTTATCTGTTTTGATTCTGTGCGCTGTTCTTATTATATTGTATATAGTAATGCTCTTATACTTATACATAAATTGAATTAAAATAAATTCGAGTTTTTTTTTCTAAATATTTCTTTCATATGCAATACATCAATACATTCGTCACGTCTTAAGATATCTTCATTATTTGTTAAAATAAAGGGAAATATGACAACATATATGCAAAGAAGTATTCACATTCGCGGTTCAATCAGTTACAGCTAAAAAGTCACGGCTGTTACCAATTCAGCGGAGCATGCGACGTAATCCGTAGCGAAGCGAGTAAACAAATTACCGGGCGGGTCGAGACGGGGCCGGCCGACGTGCCGGCGTCCGCTATTAATTTTAATTCCGGCACAAGACGTAGATCGCCGGAGATGGGTGAGAAGCACGCGCGAAACACTACAGATGCAAAATTATTGAATGAATGAATACAATAATAGACAATAATATTACTTCCTTCGAATACTGTATCTAGTCTGTCTAAAATAAAAACATTCAGACGACTCGCAGTAAATACAATGTGTGTTTTATAAGTATGATAAATGAAGTACAAAAAATGTAGTAGTTTACTTATTGTTTTCTAAAAAATTCATATGAATTAATTAGATTATAACTATAAAATTATTGCTAATGTATTTAACATTCTAATAAATTATAATATTATATAATACAATCCTTCTCATTGGTATTTTGCAAATGTTTCTTAACTGAATAATATGCCCGTCGTGGTTGATATCACATATTCGAGAATATAATTGATTCGAAGTTAGGATTAATTGTGCCATCATAGTTGAGGGCGACACGCTGAATCGTCTACAGCGTTAGGTTGGATGTCGGCGCGTGTCGTCGAGCTCGTGACTATTCCTAACGTGTTTATTGTATCAGTGCTGGGCCTCATCAAAATGCAAATAAGGCTCTGCCGCGGCGCCGGACAGTTGTCCGTGTTATATTGAGTTATGTTCCCGCTCCGGACCAATTGTCTGAGGGTTGTATGTGAAATTCATACGGGATTTATTGCCGTACATCGAAATTTTATTATGAACTTGTGTCACAAATGTAATAATTCAGGTAGAATGATGGCAAATGTCAAACATTAATTTCATTTTATTAAAGCAACCTTCTGTATTCCTGCTAGATTCAATCATACTTAACTTACAGTGTTACGAGAGGAGAGTACCATATCGCAAAAAGCGTATAATTTTAATTTCGATTTGCAGACGGTTCGGATCGGTTCTTTTAATAAATAATTATTGTTATGTTATTTTGCATTTAGATTGATTAAAGATATTATTTTTTGCTAAAGTTAGTGGTATAAAGAATATCGTGTATGATGTGTTTCTCACCAAATTCTTATTTTCTTTACTTCTCGCCCGAGGTACTAGATTTTTAATTCAAACGAAAATTTCCTGAAATTCTCGAGTTAACGCAACATCTTTAACTCCTACGCCCCGTATAACTTATTGGTTCTATTTTTATTACAAAAGATTACAGCTTATTAAAATAATATAGATAACGAATGAGGTTTTGTTATTAATAAAATCGTTAAGTTTCCACCATTTTTATTACGTAAGCTCAGCTACCCACTACGCATTATCTAGATATCTTAGAAGATCCGTTTTTTTCATTATAATGAGTTTCATATTTCCGCTAAAATTATGTAGAGTTACGCTAGTCCGTTCAATTATATTATTACTAGATTAAGTAAAAAAATGAGTACGTAAGAATGTATGCTTAGGAGTCGAGGTGGTGTTCCACAGCATGTCGGGTGCTTAATAAGCTCCTAGCGGTGCTCGGATTTCGGTCGTTAGGGCGTAATTGTCGACACCTAATTAGTCCTACTCTCCGACACCAACCGTCTCCTGTGACTATCACACATGACCCGCGATATTTAATGCTGAGCTATAATATGCGGTTGCGCTTACTTGGACCTGCTTCAGTGTGATGAAGCTTCTTTAAAGTTGGTGTGTGCCTTTTCATCAATGAGGATTTGGACTTAATGGACTTTGGACAATGTTTCTTGTCATAATTAAAAATATATAATTTTAAAGCTCCGACAATAAATATATTGTAGATTCGGTTCTGTCGGGTTCTATTCGGACAGGCTTAATAATACAGCCTCGTTTATGTTATTGTCCAGATGGCCCAGTGGTTTGAATACTTGAATCTTGATAGAAGATTGACGATTGATTTTTGTGTCCTGGATTTGTGTTTATCTCGTCTTCGGCGGTGAAGGAAAATGTACATGTGTCGAATGAAAATCTGCTACATGTTACCAACGCGCATTGGTGCATAGTGGTGGTTTGAGTTGTTTCTATCCATTTATTTGAAAAGAGAGGAGGCCTTAGCCTAGTAGAAAGGCATATACAGATTGCTGTTGTTATATTATTGCAATTAATGACATTTTTTATACTAAATTAATTATAAAAATATACACACGTACTGTTATTTAATGTTGTTCTATAATTTATTTTCTCTGTTAGAGAAAATAAATTATAGAATTAAATATATTAAATTAAGCTGTGACTTCAACTACCAGCGAAATATTGTTATTATTAAGAGTTTAATTATGAATCTTTTTGTACTTAGTTTTTTCGTAAATTTTTCACTCATTTCTTTTGCTTTCATTGAAATAAAATCTTTCATTTGTCAGGTATGGAGGCCATTATGTCAGAGTTCTTCAACGATACAACAACGGCATTCTACATAATTCTCATCGTGTGGATAGCCGACCAATATGACGCGATTTGTTGCCACACGGCCATCGCTAAAAGACATTGGTTAAGGTAAGTCACCGTCAATATTAATGGGATATTCTTTTGTTTCTTTTTTCTTTATAGAGTCCTTGTAGACGATTTTTTTCAAATTTATTCTAAAGCTGAAGTGTATGTTTTTTTAAAAGCGTTGATAAATACCAATCGGATTTGAGAATTTCTCTTTGAATTTGATAGCCCAAATCTCGAGGATGGTTATAGTTTGTTTAACATCACGATAAGGCCCACGGGGGCGGAGCAGAAAAGGATAACGCGGTGAAACCGCACGGAGCAGCGAGTTTACCATGAAACAAAAATTGAAACATATTGATCAAACAAAACAATCAATAAATTTATGTTAGGATTTTTAAATGTATACACATCACAATCATACGTTTTTTCAAAATAATTGTAATTAAACATAAGATTTTTTTTCCAATTTTATGTTTTGATTTGAACAAAACGTTGCATATAATTTGAACAAACGTCGCACAAACTAATAGATTTTACCGAATGACATTTGCGTTTTAACCTACAAAATGGCAACCCAATTAGTGTCGCCGCTGATATGGCTCTAGTTTATTGAAAAGTACTCGGGTTCGGTCCGACGCTTATTAATTAGCGTATTGATACGGCGGCCGGTGTCATCGGCGTTTGTGCAGGGGATTCCGACGTACAACAGCTTTTGTTTCACATCCAATAACGAAATTGCGACATATAATTACCTGCCTATTAATTAGTACTCTTTTGTTTGTTACGCGAAATCAATATGCAAAATTTATTATGCATTTGGGTGATTTAGATTTGGTTTGGTAGATGGGAAATTGTTTCGATTTAATATATGTATACTGTTATTATATTTAAAATAATAAATACTCCAAAGTAACTTTAAGTCAATTACTTAAATATCACTTTGTTTGGATTTTTACAATCTTAATATTTTTTTATAAAAGGAACCCCACTTCCTGAACATCCCAATCTTATATGATATGTGCTTTATTCGGCATAAAAATAAAAGAATAATCTAAGATTATATCACGCCTTACCGCACCATTTTGTGATAAACTCTAATCATTTGTTTTACTCGGATCGAGTTAGAATAATCCAGAACCTATCCGGGATTAATTAAATTAATCCTATTGTTATAACCGCACGAGTTAGACGGACGACTGTCGCGACCCATTGACACGTGCGGTCACGCTGACGGACCGCGCGTACATCAAATTATATGCCAACGACAGGTACACTATACTCAAGTTTAATACGTATGTTTAACTGTTTGTATTGAGCTCGTTATACCGTATGCCTTTTATGTTTGCCGTCGAATATCGACGTTCCTTGACGATACAATGTTTATCTGCCATTTTATTGACTTTGTTACAAGGGTAGATAATTTTACTTTTCCTCCATACGAAATTGTGATTTTTATATCTGATTGGCGAATTTTATTGTTTTGATTATATATGTAAGAAATATTAAAAATGTCGTGTTCACCACATCGTTTACTATTATAAGGTTTCTAAAATTAGGCTCGTGATAATTTATTATTAATAATATATTTGAATTTCGTTTTATGTTGATGGGAAAGGATTGTTATTAAATTATTAATTTCGCCTAAGTGTAAAGTCTCTGTCAACCTATCTCTACCTGTCAAATTTCAAGAAATAATAGATGATCCGGTCTTTTTTATTATATTCAATTTGTTTGTCAAAATTACTTAACCTTTACTTAGTTAAAAGCAGATGCCTAAATAATAAAGTATTTTAATTTATACATAATTTAATTTTCATCATAAAGGATTAATAAAATGATACTAATACTTTAGTGGATTTCGAGTCACGTCTACAAAAGTTCCAGTATTCAATCCGTGTTCAATATATCCCCCAAGTCTTCCAAGGTTGTGTACAAACAGTCGGGCACTTTGTTTTTACGCCTAGATCCGTGCTATATGCCTCTTAATCAAAAGGCGTCCAGGCACGAAGCAATTTGGTCGTCTGCGTGCAATAAGGAGAGAGAGCTATTAAAACAAACGCAAATAGAACAAATTGAAAACGGTACCGCTTCACCCCGCAAGGGGAGCTTATATAGACCGCAGACAAGTTTTAGACAGGACACTCTTAAATGTCAAGGAATTGCCTCTATGTGGATAATATATCTTTCTTTCATTTTCATTTTATGTTTATATTATTATAATGCGTCTTGAGGTTCTTTGTGATTTAATTTTTTTTTGTAAATATATGCGCTAATGCAACAAGTCGAATAATAATTATGACTTAAAATAATACATTAGTACCCTACGTACATAAGTAAAGAAGTTTATTTTTTATAGCAATCGCATACGACCGAAATAGGCGATCAATGACTTGAAAAACATTTCAAAAACTGCCGGTTAGTTTGATGCAAATTATTAATGATTAGATGAAGTTAAAGCTTTCGAATCGCTTCTTAAACAGCCCCTTCCCACCCCTCATCAAACCTGAGCAAAATATTTTCTTAAGTGCGTCTCTAAATCACGATAAGTCTCTTCTTTTAAGTTTATACGTAAGACTACCAGTCTTAAATTTATTCAGGATATTTGCTATGAATGATCAATTTCACCAATGATCTGCATATTTAATTGATAAAAAAATAAAAATAAATAAAAGGATGCCCTTTTTGTATATTTTTTTAGAAAAAAAAAGTTTATGTATAAATAATAGTTAAAATAATCCTTTAAATTTCCTCTGCTTTTTGAATTACAACGAACGCTCTATAAAAATTAATCTCTTAAAGTATTTGCTGTACCTTGTCATCGGATCACTAAGTACCCAAGTTCTTTGTCAATTTAAGTCTGCTATTCTTGTCTACGTAATAATGCACTCTGCTGTGAGAGCACACTTTACTTGCTTCTTTGCGTTCACGATTAAATTAGCGTAACATGAAAAATATTATGCAATATTCCTATTACATAAAATACAAAATAATGCGAATAAGATTTCATATAATAATTAATACGTTCTGCGGATATTACCTTGGATACATGATTCGCTTAGTTTTTCTACGCGAAATGTAATACTACCATAATACCCGTATTAATTTACCAGCTGCAACTTGCCAGTCTTGCTCGACTTTAGCTTTTGCTACGGATCAATGTATGTTTTTATTATAATTAATTTGAATAGGGAACGATCAATCTATTGAATAAATAAATAGTATGAGTAATATAATATTATGTATGTTGTTGTTCTGATCCAATATAAAAATAATAATAATAATTTGTCCCAGGACGGTGAATCGAATCAATTATTATTGTATTTCGTAGGCTTTATTCCCACTTCATCAGGCAATCTATGAAAACAAATAACAACAGTCAATATTAGAACACGAAGTAATTAAATAATAAATTAATTATAAAATTATCATGATTTATTGGGAACTAAATACCACAGTAACAATAAAGGATTATAGTTATTCCACAATAAAATTGAATGTACAAAAAGAACCTACCTACAAGTATTATGTTACAAATGTTAAACGTACAGTATTGCAGTAACGAACTATTATTTAGCTATTTAATTAATATAATAGGTACTGCGTTGTCTGAATTTCAATTTACCTTTTTTGTAAACACATCCTTTAATACGCGCGTATTGTACGTTTATGGTACTATGTATGAAGTTTCACGCAAATAACAATTACATTGTAAAATCCCGTCTGGGTGAGTACCGCCTCATCACATATTCTACCGCCAAACTGCAATAATAAATATTGTTGTATTCTGAATTGAAGGATAAGTGAGCCAGTGTAACAAGAGACACATGGGATAACATCTTACTCTCCACGTCCGTGTTGTATTGGATATGTAAGGATTAGTTAATATTTCTTACAGAGCCAGTGTCTATGGAGAATTCACATAACACCAGTGGCTTATTTGCCAGTCAGTTAAGTTATATGAGACTAAAAAAAAAAATCAACTGAACAAAGGTTTTAGTCATCAGATTACCGATGCGTGAACGCAAACAATAAAAACAAAAAACATTTTATATACAAGAAAGAAGTATGACACTTAACATGTATCGAATCCGGTGCTGTGTACAAAATCGGCGACCACATGACGAGCGGTACCCCGCATAAATCTCTGCGACCGCCAATTAAGGTCCGCCCCAACAGTTTGTCTCCTCTACCGCCCTGATTGCTTTCACGCCACGCATTATACTATAGGATGATGTTTGTACCCACTGTCTAATCGATAATACTATACGTACACAAATACATTCATACAATCACTGACTGACTAACTTTCAGCAATTGTGATTGGGATATTATATTGCATTGTAAATATAACTCAAATTTACAATTGTTTATCATCTGAATAAACGTTGTAAGTTTTTGAATATTAATACTAAGCCATATCTGTTTTACATAATTGACTTGAGGTTATTCGCTACATACTAAATTCATAAATCTCTAATTTTTTTAAATACATTTGCTTTCTACGTGTAGTTTTAAGTACAATACAAACACATTAACATTATAATAAAAAATACCACAAGACATCAAAATTAATAGTAATATAAATAATCTCATCGATGATTTTGCATATGTAAATATATTTAATTTTAGTTAAATTAGTTAAACGAATCCTTATAAATTTTTTCGACGGTAAAACTGTCGTATATAATAATGTAAAATATAATTTATATTATTATTAATATTGATATCTTGTATTTGATAATAATTAATCTGTTATCCTAAATCTAAATCGTTTCTCCTGAGTGAATATTAATGTTGTATTAATTGATAATATTGTTTATTAAAATTAACATATTTATATATAAAATTAATAATAACCATAAATCGTAGCAGCAATATGTGCGATATATTTATCGCGGCGCTCGGCGTGAGGTGACACGATCGTTAGGCGACTTCTCGTATGTCATTTTAAGGATGTGCCAAATTGAAGGTTCGGCGGGCGTCATAGCTAGGGGAGTCTGATTTATGCCCTGGCCTCCAGCGGCAACCTTCGATTACAAGTTTATTCACTCGGCGGAGGTCAGTTTTCTTATGCTTTGACATTGTTTTTTCTTTATTCGAAAAGATGGACTTGATGCTGTGCCTTTTGTTAAAAAGTGCAACCAGTTATAAACTACACTAATATAAACGAGCAAACGAAGTACATAGCACGTTAATTAGTTTTGATTTTATTATAAATAAGAAAAAAGTTTCTATGATAATACAAAAGCATTTTAAGAACCGTTATTACAACATTTCAATTATAGTTGTTTTTCATGTATACTTCTTAAGTATAGAAGATACATTCAATGCCCAACAGTGGGACAATTATGAATTGGTACTTCCCTAACAATTACTCTCTTTCCCATAATCCTTATCCTCACAATAAAACTTATTACAATTTTACGACCTCCACACGTCACGCCTGCAAAACTTCGCCCAATGCGATCTGCTGCTTGTGTGAATGGATACTATAATAAAATTGTCGTCTGCATGTAACGTAGGATAGCGATGTTCACTTACGGATGTGAGTGAAATAACTCTATGTTGGAACTAGAGACAACCTGAAAAGTCTGCCGTTTACGAAACTTAAACATTTGTTATTTTTTCTATGGTTTGCACGCACAAAGTTTGTTCTTATTAATTAATGATTTTAATTTAGTATAAAGGTGTAAAGAGTTTATTTTAACTATAAGCTAAATATATATATTAATATATTTCAAGAACATCATGTTAATGAAAGATTTATTATTTATTTGTAATCAACAGTTTTACACAAATTTATTGCACAATTTGATTAACTTATCTTATCTAAGTATTATAATCCTATGAGGCCTTATAGGCCTTATAAAATTATAATACAATAAATAATAAATTTTAACAGAGGATAGAATGAAAATTGGATAATTATATTAGCTAATAATATTTACAACTTCAGAATATATAAAAATATATGTACTTATATATTTATATTATATTATTTACGAAAATAAACAAAACAAACATTTTCTGGTGATTGTGAGGAAAAAAAAAAGAATATTCTGGAATAAGAACATCATTTTAAGTTCATGTGTTGTAATAATTTTATTCCTATATCTCTTGAAATCCTTTTATTAAAACATTTTTTTAAAACATTCATGTTTGGAACGATTAATTTAGAAGCTAGCGTTTATGCATAGCATGTGAAACATTTCTAGCATGTGAAACATATATACTTAATAAATAAAGGCCCTAGATCACTGCGTTTTTGCGTGGCATCGAAATCGATCGATATGGTCTTTCTGAATAAAAAATTTTGAGGAAGGCGGTCGTGCAAGTGATGTTACTTAGTGATGCCAAAAGTAGACCACTTCTTACATCATCAATGTACCGCTAGCCAAGTTACATCCCTTGTGACTGTAATTACACTGAATCACTAACTCTTCACATTGGAACATAACAATACGGCGTATTGACATTTGGTGGTAGAATAATTGATGAGTGGGATGTACTCTTCTAGATCGGGGCTGCATGCATGCGACACTTCTAGGCGGGGTTGATTCGTACGTAATGATACGTATGTACGATTACATTAGGACGATAACTTGCTTCGCTTCCTTTATCGCTTTATATATTAGCTTTCCTTTCTCTACCATAATGTCCCGCGCGTTCCAATTTTTCTTTCGTAATCGGAGACTACATATTTTTATATATCAGATTTTCGTACTGTATGTGATGTCGTCCTGACCGATTTCAGCCATAACAGTCAATCTCTAGGAAGACCAGCGAACTACAAAGAACATATTATAGTGCAGAAGTGTGTGAGCAAACATAGGTGCACTCTGTATTCCCTCACTCTTATAAATCGATGGAACGGCAAATCCGACACGGCCAGAAAGAGTTTAGCTCCAACGGCTTTACGTGTTTTCCGAAGTTCAGGAGTGACTCACACTTTCAACTTCCACACTTATAGAAAATGTTTCGATAAAAACCCCGAAACTTTTTATCGACCCGATCTGCGATTTGAACCCAAGACCCCGAGATTTGCGGCTTTATACCCAGCCACTGGACCAAAGAGGCAGTAGTGTATGTATTTGTAAAGCAGGTTTACTTTCTGTCCGTATATATTTTTATATTTGAATTTTGTTTTTGTAATCTTTTTTTATATATATACAAATTTGTTTTTTATCGTTGGTAATACGTTAGATGTTGTACTATGTCACTCTATTACGGCCTTATAAGTATTGGGTTTGAATTTTTATTCGTTAAAGCAGAGCGTGTTAAATGCTAGGAAGAAAAATATATTTAGTATCGTTGAGTTACTTGAAAACGGACGTAGTAGGGTCCTATATAAGCGACCGCAGGCCCACTGGAGCGTGGCAATGCGCGATGACGGCTGCTAGCTAGCGTTAATTACGCTTGACCGGCGGCGCACCCACCATAGACTAGGCGAAAACTCATTCATTCGCCTTATTTTCCAAGTTTATCCTGGTATTTAATACGACGACAAATGTTTGCTATGTTTTTTTATTTTTTGTTTAACACAGACATTTTATTTCAATTAAAAGTTTTTAAAACAATATAGTTGATTATATTCCAACATAAATTCACGTTCAATAAATATTGTAACACAAAACTAGCTGATAAGCTGAAGTCAAACGGAATTATATAAAATTGCTGTTTCATGTGATTTTAACGTTGTAATAAATTTTCGGTATATCAACACTATATTTGTCAAATAACAAGGTTCTTGCATATTAATGGGTAGGTCGACTTCTCTCAAATTACCGAGGCGCTCTCGACGTAGCGACTAATAGTCGTTGATCGCCGCGCTGGCGCCGGCTCTGGCGCCGCGCCTGCTCATTTGCATTTCGATGCTTCAGAGTTCAGATGCGGGCTCCGTCGACTGAAAATATTCAACAAGTGGCACGAACCTTTGAATATATTGAACATGTGATGTTCTTTTATAGAATTACATTTTTGACTATGAACAAAATAACGGCATTTATTGGAAAACGTTCGACGTGTTTTTGTTTATTTTGGTTTTTGATCTTTTGTTTGGATAACTATATGATTAATTTGTGTAGTATAATACTTTAAACCTCATTCTAAAGTACAAAAGTTCATACGGACTAAACAGCTTATTTTAATACATTTAACAACGAGTTGTATGTCATCTCAAGATTCGATCGTAGTCGAAATCACTACCGTACACCAGCGTACGAAATTGTTGAACAGAGCAATTACATTAGGTAACGTAATAGTCGACCGGCCTAATGAAGTTAGCGTATCCGACGGATCAACGCGGATACGCCCTCAATTAAATTCTCATTATGGATGATACGCCATAGACTTGATTATGGAGCGACACGGTTAAATGTTGATTACAAATGACATCGTACAGTTTTGACGGTTAAATAACGAATGTTCGTATCGCTTACACTCGTGTAACATCTGTAGGGATGAAAAGAAATGTGCAATTAAATAGTAGAATCTTCATTTTAAATTATATACTTCGAAGAAATCATATTTTCTTATTTCGTAATTACGTTGAGCTCATATGTATAGCGTTTAAATCAATTTATAAATTGAAAATATCCAATTAATAATAAAATTAACTTCAATGTTATGTAATTGCCAATCGCATCGCGTGTTAACGAAAACACATTTAATGATCTACTTCAGTGTTCGAGTTTTATATTATGTCTATACTAATAATAAATAAATATTAGACAACATCACATACATTACTCTGATCCCAATGTAAGTAGCTAAAGCACTTGTGTTATGGAAAATCAGAAGTAACAACGGTACCACAAATACCCAGACCCAAGACAACATAGAAAATTAATGAACTTTTTCTACATCGACTCGGCTGGGAATCGAACCCGGGACCTCAGAGTAGCGTACCCTTGAAAACTGGTGTACACACTACTCGACCACGGAGGTCGTCGAATATTATAAAGAGAAACTACTAATACTACTACTAATACTAATACTACTAATACTATAATTTTATAAAGAGGAATACTTTGTTTGTTTGTTTGTTTGTAATGAATAGGCTCAAAAACTACTGGACCGATTTAAAAAATTCATTCACCATTCGAAAGCTACATTATCCACGAGTAACATAGGCTAAATTTTATTTTGGAAAAATTGGGTTCCGTAAGATATTTTGGTTTTTCGGACACAAGGTGTAAAAAATCAACCAGAAAAGTTATTTATTTTGCGTACGCTGCCTAAACTATAAAAGATAAAATCATAAAATGTTCAAATTAATTGTAGATCTTATAAATATCTACAAAAAAGTCCGCGACACACTATACCTATCTATGTCGAGTGAGGCACAACAACCATTTTTTTATTTAAAAATCTTGAATTTTTTTTGGACTACATTTAAACGCATTTATTTTACTCGTGCTATTAATCCTTATCAAAATAATTTCTCCCAGGAACGAAACAGTCAACGAAATAAACAATTTAATTATGCAGAAAGTATCGAGTGAAGTTAAGTGCTATAAATCCATAGACACCGTCATTAACATCGAGGACGCAGTGCACTACCCCCAGGAATTTATAAATTCTCTGAACCCCGCTGGGCTACCACCTCATGAACTGTCGTTAAAAGTTGGCATGCCGATAATGCTTCTCAGAAATTTAAGCCCCCCCCCCCAACATGTGTAATGGCACGAGACTTCTTATAAAGGAGCTAAAAGATAATTTAATAGTAACGAAGATTATCAAAGCCCTGCAGCAGGTGAATTAGCCCATATACCAAGAATACCCATGATTCCTACTGATTTGCCTATACCCTTCAAAAGGCTCCAATTTCCAGTAAAAATTCTATCGCACTAACGATAAACAAATCCCAGGGCCAAACATTCAAATTAGCAGGAATTGATTTACGAAAAGAATGTTTTACGCATGGGCAACTTTACGTTGCCCTATCACGGGTCGGGGCTCCCGACCTTCAGTATATTTTGTTACCTGAAAATAATTTAACGTCAAATGTTGTTTATAGAGAAGCTCTACAATAATCGCTTTAGTTATCTATCCTAAAACAATGGGTTGCACTCCGGGACTGCCGGCAGAAGTGAAAACTTAGTATTAATTACATTTAAATATTTTCATCATTAACAACTTTAACATCCACATAAAGACAATCTATGCAGCCTGTGGATAATGACTGCGTCGTCGATGTTAGTGTCGGTGTCTGTGAATAGTCCTGGGAATCATTTTGCTGACCGTGTCTTTCCTGGGTAGGCTTTTTGCAGCGGTAACCGACATCCACTCGGGCGGAGCCGCGGGCGACCGCTATTAAACATATAAAAATATAACAAGCTTTGAATTTAAAAAAAATATTCAATGTACACCTACAGATTCAGTCGATTTACTCCTTAATTATATGTATAGAAAAAAATTGTCGGTAAATAAGTTTACAAAATCAAAAATCAAGTCATAATATAACTATTTACATCACATCCATGATCTGTATAGTGTTATAAAGTTTTCGTAATTTTCGCAAAGTTTGAAAATTTCATCTTCTTACTTCTATTTTTTTTTTGTTATTTTGTATCTTTATGGGTTATTTTGATTTCCTTTTGAGATAAGCAATCCTGTCACAAATCCGAAATCTACGCGGACGAAGTCGCGGGCAGAAGCTAGTTTTAGATAAAGTAATAAGTATGTGTATACTATATATAATTTTAGCATTTTTTATGATCACACATTCAAGAAGATGAAAGGCTTGGATATTAATTTGTATATGATTTGCATGGTTGCATTGATCACGTCTGTGATAAGGAAGGTATTTTCACTGGTACAACATTGACGAAAGTTTTACAATTTCCATTAAATTTATCCACTTAATTGTAATGCATCAAAAGACTGTGGTTGCGTTTGGTTATTGCCATAAAGTAAAAAAAAAAAATAATACATTAATACTTGATAGAAATAATTTTATTCTATACTCCTTATTTACAAACTGACTGCAGATTGTAAAAAAAGCACTTCAGTTCAATATTACATTTTATAACAATGAAACAAAGGTTTGTGTTATTATACAAATATTGATATTTAAAAAACGAATTTCTATTCATTCGAACACGCACACTGTTAACAGTTCTGTATGTAGTTTTTATCACAGGATATATAATAATACATGAAAAGTTATTACAAGCAAATATGGCGTGGCTTAAGAATGATCGGTCGAGTGTTTCATTTGTTTGTCACGGGTGTGCCGGCGCGCCCGTGTTTGCGGACACTGTTTGACCGTCTTCTTTACTGCGACGGCCCTTCTTAGCGTAAAAAATTCACCGTTAACAAATGGCTTATATATTCTTTATTGGAATGTAAGTTTATCCAATTTTTTTTTGGAATGTATGTACTAATCGATATATTATCATAATATCTTTTGGACCTGAAATATAAAGAAAAACAAAGATAAGTGTTCAAACGCATTTGAATAAACATAATATGGTAATCTCAGTTTTATTAACTTTTTTGGATACTTAATCTACATTTCGATAAAATATTAAATAGGTAAAATTTGTTTGTCTGAATAAAGGGAATAAATCTCAAGAACGAATGATTCATATTAAAAAAAAAACAATGGTAGAAAGCTACATAATCCTTTACATTATTACTTCATTATTAAATCGCACCCGTGTAAAGTCAGGGCGGGTCGTTAGATAATTTTTTTAAAATTTACTATTGATAAATATTCTTGTTACTGTCATATTTACTCATTAAAAGAAAATGTTTACGTTGATTTGAAGTATCGGCGTTATCCAGATATTAAATCTGCTACGCGGCTTCGTAGCAAGCGCAGAATGTAGCATGGTTCGTAGCACGTAGCAAAGTCTATACTAAAAGTTTTTGATTCTATATGTGTATAACATTGAAAGATATTTTACCTTAGGGGTAAACCGGTGGACCCAGTTATGTAGCTAAATTTTTTAAAAGCTCGGACAAGGATTCGTTGTCTCTTTTATTTAAATGAAGTAAAATTTTGCCACTTTTTAAAACTAGAAACAGAAGCTATTTTATTATTTCTTCTTACCCTCAGAAAATATCTGAAAATAGTATTTTTCTTTGACATATAAATGTATACAATGCATGGAAGACATTACAAAATGCAGTGGTATATTCTGTGATTCATGCTTTAATAGAAGCGAAAACATTACTGTGAAGGTAAAGATCTTGATCACAAAATTATCTGGATCTTATTTGAAACACATATATATATATCTATATATATCGTATCAAGTATAAAGATGTATAAAATTAAAGCAAGCTTTAAACTGAAATGAAGTTAAAAACTTATACTTTGTAGAGTTATTTTGCTGCAAAAGACTTTTAATTAAAGTGATGTGTGTATTTTTCGTAATTATCTTAAGATGTAAATAAAATTTTCTACCGTCGGTGAACTGTACATTACTCTGCATGTTTATTACATGGTTTACATAAATAATGCCAGCAGCTAACACCACTAAGCCCTATAATGTTATTACGCACGTAGATATATTACGTAGCGGAACTTTAAAAGTTATATGGAATAACATTTCTTGAATAATTGCATACTTCCAATAAAATAAAAAAATACATATGAAATATTCTTTAAAACTTTGAACTCAAAATGTGTACTTTTAGAATTACGATTTTCCTTTTATAAAATCGTTGACGGATATGGTGTTATTTAATAATAGCATCGATACCACTAAGAAGTAATATTAATAAAATCAAAATTAAATCGTAAAATAAATAGGAGATTATGTCTTATATTATACGTCATATTAGGCTTAGAACTGACGGATTTATGTATTTTTGATGAATGTCCCCAAGCGAACATATGTCAAGTGTCATTGTCGTTATAACCGTAAAACTTTGATCGCCTTCCTCTCGCCACGTGAGTGAAGTGCGTGCAAAATAACTCGACATATTTTTCCTTGTTTATACAGACGCGAATCGTAGGAATTTCGTAAGAATTCCTAGCATTTTTCATGCATCATTATTTCAATTAGTTTTCGCCCACATTCGACAACTCAATAATCATTTCTGAACCTGATTGCATTTAACATGTTTGAAAATTTTATTGAATAATATAATGTTATTAATTTTCCAGAATTGTATTAATCTTAATTTTCTATAAATTAACAAAGTGGTTCCATAGGAATATCTTAACCGACTGAATAGACAATTGTTTATAATAGAAGGTTTTAAAATAAAATTGGTCGACACTTCATTCTGCATTCTCTGTGTGGTACAAACAGCACACGGCGAAATATTAATAATTACATTACTTATTGAGTAAAAGTAATAATAATAAACAGGTTATGTAACGAAAGCTACGATATCATCTTCTCGCAGCGTCGACAAAGTACAATCAAGCTATAGGTACTAGAAGTATCAAGGCTTTAAGTTTTCATTGTTGTGAGATCGTGGGTGCAATTTTTCACAGTATTTGCGGGCGCGGTCGAGGCTCCATTCCCTATGATTTCATTATTTGCTTTCAATCAGCATTGTGAGCCGACTCCCTCGATCCCCTCCTCACCCCCGCCCCGTTTGCCCGCGCACCGTGCCGGAGCGAATTTTTGTTTGGTTTCGTTTTCGAATGCTGTTTGTTGTTGAGTCACGTTGATTTTTACAAAAGATCTTTTTATGCCTAACTTCATACTCGTTGATTTTGTCTCGAGGTAGAGAGAGATGGAAAGAGTTTTATTTTGCAATCTTTAGATTTTAATAAACTTGAAACAAAATCGAAGTAAAAGCATTTTCATGATTGCTAGTGGATTGTTTTAAAATAAAATAGCATATTTAACTCCAAATAATATTCAAATAAAAATAAATGCATTTGTAAAATAATTATATTATAATGAACTGGACTCATTTTTTTAAATACATCAAATCAATCCTTGTGACCTTCGGTCGGTGTGACTTTCGGTCACTTCGGATTATTTTAGACTAGTCAGTTCGCTGTATGGTCATGCAGGAGTCCTATACCCATAGGACTACGGCAATTGAACACGAACGGAAAAATTAGGCGAAGTAATGTCAGCGGATAATACCCTTAAAACTTTATAGGCACATACATTTGAATATATTTTTTAAGACATTTTCTGCCTCGCACAACCACTCTGTGGAAGCAGCTTTCGTCGACGGTTTTTCCGAACCGATACGACTTGGGAACCTTCAAGAAAAGATCTTACTCTTTCCTTGTTGCAAGCCCCCCGGCGATGCCGGTGTCCATGGGCGGTGGTAGTCACTTTCCATCAGGTGAGCCTCCTGCTCGTTTGCCAACTATGAAATAAAATAAAAAAAGGCACAAGTTGGTGGCACATTAACGTTGTAAGGAATGCTTAATATTTATAACAGCGTCATTGACTGTGGGTGGTGGTGACCACTCACCGCCAGATGGCCATCATTGAGACTGAATGCCGGTTCGATACATTAATTAGCTTTTATAAGAAAATAATAACCAGTTTTTTATGATAGAATCCTGTACGTAATCCCTTAATAGGATAATATTATCGTGTAATCTTATTATTTTGTAATATTTTTTATTGAACGGACAATAAAGGGATTATCTTAAAGCCTTTCACGTTGTTACTGTAAATTTTCACGTGTTGATTTTTTTTGATTCATTTCAATTCAATACAATTCAATACAACACGTGTTTTATCACTTTTCAATATATCGCAACTTAACCTACATTCCTCACATACATCGATATGATGCGCGTTATAACTCGCGTGCCAATACAACGGGTGACATGCATTTGCTTCGTTTATTAGCAGCGAATAACTCAAGCTGACTATTTATTGCATACTTGACGTATTCCACGAACGATTCAACTACTCTTCCATGCTCACTCAGTAGAGCGAATTATCTCTAATAAAATAATAATGTTTTATTTTATTTTTTTATTTAAAAAAGTAATGTTGAAACTTAAGATATAGCAGAGGTTGCTCGGATTTGAATCTAAGACTGTCTATTTAGGTCTACAATTTTTTTCCCGTGGAAAATGACAGCGGTTAAAATTTTGAAGATATTCTAAAAATCTTGCCATAACTCGACAATCAATTTGAAAAATGCCATTAAATAATATATACCCATACTGCCTATGCCTACTGATCTTACTCATCTCGTATAAGTATTCAAACTTTTGTTGTAATTTCAATACAAATGTTTAACATTAAAGTTTTTTGTCTATACCAAATGACTTCAGCGTTAGCGTTGTTGTTAAAATTAATATTTAAAATTTCATTTGTTTTTCTCTTAAATACAATGCATCCGGTCACGTTTATAAATATCAGTATATTGTTTTATATGTGAAATCAAAACAAACTCGAACTACAAAGTTAATTTCCAACAACATCAGCACTCGCGCGGCTTATTGTAAATTGAGTTCCGATGAAATATCACATAATAGACAACAAGTTATCGAGAACAGTAATAATATAAAACGACTCACGAGGTGGAGCTTGTATTTCTTCGCTAGAGATACTTATACTCGCTTCGATTGGCTCTTCACACAACAAGGATTTTCCTTCAAGTTTCCAGCGTCTCTTCAATTCTATGAGTACTTGGAATTTGCAAACTATGTTTAAGATGTAGCAACGTTTTATGAGATGCGTTCGAAGGGAGGAAATTGTTTTCATTGACGATATTCAATATTGTATACCGTTTATATTTTTTTAGAATTATATGATATATTCAAATATTTAATGATTAAATCTATAGGATAATATCTTTAATTATTTAATTAACAACAACGTGTGAAGCGATTAAACCTCATGGGCTATTCATGGTGTATGTTTCCCATGCGAGTGACGAGACAAAAGTGACGAAGAGTGAAGCACAAAAGTGTGGTAATAAATGTACATTAGATGGACAGCTATACTATACTAAATATAGTGATGTATTATTATATGTGTGCTAACGTCTAAATAATTATTTTCTTATTAAATTCATATTGTAGAAGATATACTTACGTTATGTATGAGTTATAATTGTTTAAAATAAACATCGCCGGTAAGGTAATCCTCTTCAGTTGCTGGTAGCTTTGAAAAATTCAATTTGACATAGTGCGTAAAGGACCTTCGTTTCTGTTGGATGTCCCACGAAACCTTCATAGTATTTTTAATATACAAATACTTTTCATAAATAAATATTCATTATGTTTATATAATTGTTACCTTTAGATTACAAAATATAACATACTTTTTAGATTTTTTTATGGGTGGTCTTATATATTCAAATCTAATCGATGACTTTTGATCAATCGAACTGCGAAGAAGAGAACTCATCTATGAGTAGAAGTGGACAAACCCGGATAAGATTGGTTTAATTAGGGAACGTACACACAAAAAAACAATAAAAGAAGAAGCTATTGCATAACTTCTTTCTTTTTGAAATCGGATAACAATAAAACAGAATTACTTGCAACAAGTTTATTCTTATCAGTCCCATTGATAGGATCCTATCGAACGACCTCAATAGATACACCGTACTTACAAACACTCGACCGGACTAGGTTCGTATATATTCAAATAATATCTATTGACTAATAAATTCGAAGCTGTATTTTTAGAAGCGTTCGAAATATACCAATATTATTATCGAAACGTTTCATAAAAGTCGAAAGACGAATCCTCTGGAAAGAGCAATTGGAAAGAAGCCCCGCAATACTTTTTCGTGACATTCAGATAGATGTCAACTTCCATACTCACGTTTGATTGGTTCTTTATGGTTTTCATTTGAAAAATGTTATCATGATTTAAGGGAAATCGTGTGCCTTACATATGAAATATAACTAGAATAAGTTACTAAAAAATATTGCTCGAACGATACAAATATTCAAAAATAATGAGATTCGAATTTTGAATGTTGATGAATGGATGGCTGAATAAATACGATCTTAACATGTTTTTTTTTATTTTTATTAAATGATAAATGTAAATTTTAAGCCATTAAATCGTTCGAATTTTATAAACGTATAGAAATATGTTAACTTTCTTGACGCTTTCATAGATTTCATACGTCAAGTTTGTGTAATATTTCGTTACTGAATCGATGCTAACCGCCGACTTACGACAATTGTTGCGCTATAAGATTCAAAGGCACACGAGCACCACGGGCACACAATATCGGTATCGTATCGGAATAATCGTTTAACGTAATGCGAGGCGACAAGGAAAAGCTCTCCGCGGCTATGCCCCCCGGTGGGCCACCTTTCCACATACTGCACTCGTGTGCACCACAAATTATATTCAGTAAATATTTTACCGCTTATGCACCTTACGGCATTTTTAATGGACCTGAAATATATTTTAGTAAAATATTTTATTGAAATTTTTACAATATTTTGTGTTCGTTTAATACTTCTACTAACGAGTGACTGTAGTTTATTAAAAAACCTTAATATAATCTGGTTTCTACTTCCCATGTACCATTTATTTAATCGTCAAACAACAATAACTAAATTCTCAATAAAGGTTATAAAGTTTCACGACGGTTAAATATGTTTTATATTTGTCATTATCAATGGTAAGTGGAGACCAGTCATCCTCAGCACTTTTCCCAGTACTTGTTGTTTATTATAAATATAATTAAAAGTAGATTATTTAGATTTATTTTCTACTAACTAATATCAACACATGTCATTGAATTCCTATACTTTTTCAAAGATTTCCTTATCGGCTGGCAGGCTTCCTGAACTGATGGAGTTTCGGTTAACAAACAATAACATGCGGTTGCCGCGAGCGTAGTTTGATGGCTCATGTTTGTGTTACCCATTTGGGAGCTATCGCGGTTTCGGCCAACTGATTCTCAGTTAGTTGGGGCTGGCTACCCTACTAAACATAACTGCCCGAAAACCTATACGATATATATAACTATGATCTATAAGATAATTATTATTATAGTTATTGTATATAATAACAACCCTCGAAGTCTATGATTCTACATTTATCCATGAATGTATAGATGTAAATTAAATCGATACAACGAATAGTCGAACGTTGTCGATAAAATAACCGAACACGCATAGAGGAGCGTGCGTCCGGGCGGTGCGTCACCGTAGACGTCCAACAGCGCGCCTCTGCGGCGCCGCCCCCCTCTGCGATCATTGCTCGCCATTATACCACCCGTATTAAGCCACTTAGCTCAATCATGATTAATGTTTTACTGAACGAACCCGAGGCAAATAGAAAAGTTATTTACTCAACGTCGTAATTAGGCATTCACGACGAGTAGCTGCCACGCTGCGGGCTGTGAGACGACCCTGTCGCCGGCTAGACCTGCTGTCTGTATTCAATACGTTCTATTAATTTAATTTCGATGCTCTTTAAATATTTTAAAATAACATTTGAGTCGTTTAGTTCTACAGACGTTCCGTTAAGTTTTGTTATTATAAATGAGATATCTTCTTATGTAATTATAAATATAATAATCTGATATAATAATTATTTTATATTAAAAACATTAAGCAGCTTAAATACTTTCAAATTATTATGATTAAAAAACATTAATATGTGTTACCTATATATAAATATGTTGCTGTGTTTTATTAGTTAATGAACAATGATGTATTTTAGTATTAATATTATAATTCCTACGTACTCCATAGTCAGAGTGTGCTATCTTAGTAGGTACTTTGTAGTATCATGTCTACTGCGCTTGCTAATTAAAGGGATTATTCAACTCGGGGCAGATAACAGTTCACTTTACCCGATATTTAGACTATTAGACTACCGTCTGCGACATCTAATTGCACAACTGGAATTAATTTAAAAATAAACTCCTATTTCATTTTATAGGACGAGGGGACGGTCGACGAGGGAGGTCACTTTGTTATTTCTTTAATTATATTGTTCGCCTCAACGTCATGAAGGTATATTTGATTCCAAGGGCTCGATACCCGTATATTAATTACCTTAAAAGTTAATTTTGATGACTAGCCAACTGATCGTCTATCAATTATTATATATAATTAATAAATATTATATTGTATAATTTGTTCAATTTTAGATAAATTTTAAATGCATTTGCGTACCTAAATCAAACGAGCAAGACCCTATTTGCGATCGCTTGTTTTCCCCTGATATCATTATATGAGCTCAAAATCAAACCAATTCAAATATGTATAAATTTATATAAATATAATTGTATATGTTGATCACGTGAACTAATAATATCAACATGTTAATACCACGGATTTGAAATTTGGATCATGAATAGTAATTAATTTAAAATATCCTGTATGAAATCAACTAATTCTGCAATGTTAGATACAAATTTGTATGATTATGTTATTAATAAAGTTTATTGATAACAACTTTTGCAATATTACATATATAATCAATATTTATACATAAGTACATAGGTGTGTTTAAAAAAACTACTAGAGTAAATAGAAGCAGGGTTATGTAAATAATAATAAATACGGATTCGTTCAGTAAATAATCAAAACGTAAAAATCAATACTAATTCAGTTGTAAGGGTTTTAAGATAAATGTGCACTGCTCTGATAAATAAGTGGGATAAATATTTAAAGTTTGTATACCTTATGCACCCTAAGAGAGCTGAGATGAGATCGATCTCAACGACTGATTACCAGTTAGAACAGATTAGAACTAGTGCATTTTAACCGATGATTACGTGTTTAAACTCTGGAAAGCACCACCGAATTTTCACGTACTTACTAGACATGCCTTTTAAGTTCTGTCGTTTCCATATTTCCCGGTAATTTTGAGTTTTGAACTGTTCTATATTCGAATGTGTTTAAATTTTGAATCTCAAAACAGTAGAAAATATTAGGATTAATGCTATTGTTTAGTCACAGTGTCGATTGGAATCTGTCAGGTTACGTACGAAAATGAATCTTTCTAAGGAAAATGTTCGTGCAATAAATTTCTACAACTTTAGAAGAGGCCTGACACGGCTTCAGTGTTTTGAAGACCTAACATTTGTGTTCAGTGATCGAATCATCGAACGCTTGTATTTAGAATTCCAGCGTGGACATATTAGTGTTAGTGACAAATCTCGCGAAGGACGCCCAAAATCCGCCTTCACTGAAGATAACATCATTGCTGTGAGACAACTAATTCTCGATGATCGTCATGTGACGTATCGATAAATAGAGGCTCTATTAGGTTTCTCAGGGACAACCATTCAGAAGATTTTGCATGAAGCGCTTGGTGTGAGTAAGCTAGTTTGCTTTTGGATTCCGCATCTGCTTTCCGACGATCATAAGGCGGTCCCCCTCGTCAGATGGTGTAAGAAAACTGCTTTCTGTAAAGGTTCAACCGAAGAGAGTCAAATCGCGTATACGACATCATCAGTGGTGATGAATCGTGGATCTGACGATCCTGATTCCAGACAACAATCTACAATCTTGGTCTTTCGAGACAAGTCAAAGCCTACTAAATTTGTTCGTTCTCGAAGTGTTTCAAAGAAGATGGTAGCCACGTTCGTTGGAAATACCGGCTATGTTGCAACTATTGCACTTGAAGATCGTAGAACGGTTAACGTAGAGTGGTGTACCATAATTTGTTTACCACAAGTCATCGCTCAACTTCTAAAAAGCTCGAAAATCTAACTCAAATTCTTGACCATCCTCCATACAGTCCTGACCTAAGCCCTAACGATTTCTTTACATTTCCTAACATTAAGAAAAGTCTTCGTGGTCAAAGGTTCCAGTCCGGTGGAGAAGCAGTCGACGCTTTCGAGTCAACCATTTTGAACACCCCCACTTTAGAGTGGAATTAATGTTATAATAACTGGTTTGAGCGAATGGAAAAATGCATTAAGCTACGTGGTTAATACTTTGAAAAACAATAAAAAGCCTTATCGTACGGTCTAGTTGTGTTTTTTTCTTCAAACGACAAAACTTAAAAGGCATGCCTCGTAATTTGTGTTTATACTTTATTTCTTGCTTGGCGGTGAAGAGAAGCATCGTGATGAAAACTTGCATGTGTTCAATGAAATTTTGCCACATGTGTATCCACCAACTCGCATTGCAAAACAGCGTGCTGGAATTAACTCTGAATATTCTGAGAGATAATAGGTGTTAGCCCATCAGTGGGTCATTAACAGGTAGGTTTATATGACCTTTAAGTAAAACGTATGTTACTTGTGTGGACCGGAGATTTTTGATCACACATAGTATTAAAACAAACAATACAAACGCCTACTCATTGTTTTATTTATCATTTAATTCACTTGTTTTTTATATTTACGGAGTACTTCCTTAATGAAATCCATTTTATAAGCAAGAATTTATATAATAAACAAAATAATCTTTTCTTAAAGTAATCCTTTCGAAATAAAAGGCGAAATGGTAAACAATTTGATCCTGTCTGTGTACAAAAAAAATACCTTCAATTTCTTAACGAGGGCGATAAACTGCTAATCAGATATTTTAATTGGCTTCGAAGAAAATTGCTACCTCTTCGACTTTTCTAAGATAAATAACATTACTTGATGATTTTATGATATAATCCTATCTAAGTACAGCTATTTTTGTTTACTTAAAATGTTTACAAAACAATATTAAATGAATATTTTTTAAGAACTTTGTTTAGACCCAAATCTTTTAGTTTGACGGCCCTTTAAAATAATTATATGATTTATTGTTAAATTTTTTTTTTTTTTATATTAATAGTCTTATTGCTGTTTTTATAATAATATTAGTTTTTAATATCGAATTTCGTATAATATACTGTGATTACGTAAAGGCGTGGTATTCAATTTATTAATAAACAAAATGAAATAAACCAATGTTTAACTTTAATATACAAAGCCTTCTCTTTGATATCAAAAACGTCAATCAGTTATAATGAAAATGCATTTCATGAGAGGTAAAATTTTAAATTCGAGGTAAACAATTTGGACATTTCGTTAAATGAACTGGTTTATATAAAACTATAGGCTTTCAAATTATCAATAGCGTTATTATTTTTGTTTATAAATTTATAGACTTTTATACTACTTTACAACGTTACGTATAAAAATTGTTCAACGGATGTTTAATTAAACACAAATATCTCTCTTTCGGACATAATTGACTTGACAGTTAAAGCAAGAATACCCAACACTGTTTAGCTTATCAGCTTCTAAACAATATGTGTAGGTAAAGCCGTTTATGATAACCTTTTCCTTGATACCATGTATTGCATTCGTATCAATTTGAGAAATATATGACTTGATTAAACTTATTGTACTATTGATACTTGATATTGATGATGACAGCATACAAAAACGATCAATAAAACTGATTATATATTTAGAGCGGAATTTTCATAATATCTTATTTTCTTAGATTGTCAGAAATAGCAATGTTACGTGAGAGCCGTGTGTGTATATTAAGACATACACGTGACTTGATCAGTCTAAATCTGGAATACACATAGTACCCTTCGAATGAAGCTGTTTAAAGGAACAGTAGGTAGTGGTTATTGCTAACTCCGCTTCAAGCTTCACACCGTGTCCGCAGCTGGCCTGCACGTAGAGCCGTCTAGTGAATTCACGTCACGAACACGCCCGTTTTGTTTGCGCTTCCACTCGCTTTAATACGTAATTTGTTGTGAATGCCGCGAAATTGGCACACTGACAGCCGCCTGCAATTGAAAATGTATCAACTGAAGAACAGTTGTTTCCATCGCAGCTTCGCCAGTACCATATTTTAGAAATATGCGTAAATCTGTTTATTCTAACTGATATTATAGGAAACTATATTTAAATAATTGTTCTATATTTAGCTGTTTCTCAATTGCTTTCCGCTTCCGAGGTGGTGGGATGTAGTTGAATTCTGAACATTTCTTGCTAAACTTACTGGTTTTTTTTTCATCAGCGAACGAATGTGTATTTGTGTAGCTTAAGTTTAACGTATTTTAATATGCGCTTCCGAATCCTAGATATTGAATAATTTGAGTTTTGATTCTTTAAATTGTTGAGAGAAGTAAGAGATATTTGGCCGGATATCGGACACCCAAGTTTAACAAGGGCATGGGTTTCGACTAGTGCGCCGAATATCCGGTACATGTTGTGTGTCTATTCAGAAACGTTCGTCACGTGACAGGCTGTACAGTTATTGTGTGTTTTTCCAAAAATATTTATCCATGACCAAAATTTAGTTTTTACTGAAATATGTATAAATTTTAGTATATTTATAAAGTAATCTTAAAAATGTTTTTTTATAAAGAAATAAGCGTCTGTATCAGCGAATAAAAAAAGAATCTTTATTCGATAAAGCAAAAAGCGCTTTTCAATAGTCACGTTACAGAATTAAAATAAATGTAAAGTTATCACTGGTTACTATTCACAGAATGTTTACTTAGTGGTATGGTAATAAGTCCGTCTGGGTAGGTACCACTCAGTGATCAGATATTCTCCAAAATATTCTTTATTCGATAAAGCAACAAGCAGCAATACTTGGGATTGTTGTGTTACGGTTTGAAGGATTAGTAAACCAGTGTAACTAGATGTCCCTTGTGCCTACAAGGGACATAACATCTTGTTTCCTAAGTTTGGTGGGACATTAGCGAAGCAAGGAATGGTTAATATTTCTAATAGCGCCAATGTCTATGGGCGATAGTGTTCATTTAACATAATGTCTGTCTACTTATTACTTAAACAAACAAAAGAAAAGAAACGTATATTCCGGCAGGAAATTCAGTACCTAGTTAATTATTTTCTCAAAGAGAAATACATAGTCAAATAGTATATGTTATTATTACTTTAAATTATATACCATATACCTTATGCAAGAAAAGTTAGTTAACACAATCGGTTGAAAGTTAGTTAACATAATATAGTTTTCGAAGTGTGAATTAGTAATGTGCTATATAAATACTTTTAATATAGTATAGTATTTACTTGTTTAGTGGAGTTAGTATATTATATGCGGTGTCTGAGTGACCGCCCGGGACAACGCAGCGGGATGCGACATGTCCGGAATTTTTTTTACTTTTGAAACGTCACAAAAGACTCACCGCTATAACATTGATCTCCAGATTGGGGAACTCCATCTCCATTGGAATGCATGTTATATTAAACTTTTCTTTCCATTTTCTTGTTTTTCTTTAGAAACAAAATGGGCCATACGATGCATTCTTGTTAAGACATTTCTCAACAACATCTTCCACCGTCAATGCGCGGCCATACGATTAAAGTTTATAGATCCTGTGCCTTTAATTACATTCACACTTTAAACTGGAACACAACTAAACGGAATATTGATCTCTAGCGATGAGTAGAAATTGATAAGAAAAAAACATGGTCATGATAATTTTGTTGTGAAGAGCAATTGTTTATATTTGTAAATTTAACGTTAGTTGGTACATATATGTTTTACTCATTACGAGTACGTACTCGTACGTAATTTATCGAAGACCAGATCAGTATCTTTAGATAAATTAATAATTTGTTGAGTTTTTAATACTTTCTGTCATAACAAGCACTGTAAATATCAATATGGATATTCCAACTACTAATTAATATGCATTAGTTTCTTAAGTACAACTTATTTATTTTCTAAAATAAAGTAAGAGTTTTTTTATATGAAATAATTATTTCCTTACTACCACGAACGATGTTTTCAAGCTGTGCAAAAATAACCTTTGATTTGAGTGAGACTTAACACGTATTTCTATTAAATACGTGTTAAGAGTAATGTAACTTCTAACAAAACCTGTGATACCGTTTAGTGTCGTATGGTAATATAGAGGCGAATTATGAAAGGATTATCGTAAAATTCTGATTTTAAGAGCTGCACATATCTGTAATATATTTTCGATTTTATTATAATAAATTAATCTACCGATGTTTTTACAGATTCTGAAGAATCTGAATTACATATCCATGCTAAAACTTTATTCGTCTGACAAATTATATGTAACTCTCCGTTGACTAAACCACGACGAGTAAAATATTAGCTAATGAATAAATGGTGAATTGTAATGCCATTGATTTTATTGTTCAAAGATATAAACGTAAATAACTAAATATTCTTTGATAATATAATTTCCTTACAGAATCAACCTGGCTTATCTTTATTTAATGGGTGTTAATTTGCCTCGAAATTATGATATTTGATCGAGCCTATTATTGTACGGCCTCAACTACCAGTATTGTTTTTGGATTAAGTACGCTTTACGCTTTAATTACTTTGAAATTAAATTATCGAGGCGTAATATTAAATATAATATTTCAGAGCCAGGTATTCGGTTACTTTTTACTGAATTAATAATATATTAATTAAATAATATTCACAAAGTTTGTTTTTAACATATAAAATATACTTCTCTTTTGTGTCAAATTATATGAGGTGTTTTCACGGATAGTTATTACGGTGACAGTAATTCAAGTCCGGGTTGTGGCGGATCAAGGGTAGTCATGACGATGCTCCTCGACCTCTCGTCTGTTATTAAGCTCCTCTCAAACAATATGCCACAAATTGAGTTAACTTACTAATAATAGTATCGCGACTGCGAGGGCCCCGCTATCCCATTGAGGACGGCAATCTTTCCTCATCCCAGTCTCTATTACCTTTTCATTCGATTTGCCGAGATTAATAGCTACGCCGTGTGTTCGTGGCCTCAACCAAGTGGTTTATTTTTCTTTAAAAAGAGATCACAATTTTGTCTGAGTCGTTTCGTAAGAAGGGGTTTCCTGGAACGAAAGAAGCGGGAAGCCTAAATAAAAGCAAGTTTATGGAAAACGATAAGTTTTGGTTCGCGGGCGCGGCTCGAGCGGCGGGCGCACACGTGCGGCTTCTCGCCGCATTACGTCTCCCCAGCTAGCGAGCTATGATTTCAATTATTGTTTGATGTCGTTTTTCTCTTGTGTTTATTCGGGCCGCGTTTCTCCATATTTTTTTACTTCACCCTTCTCCCCTGTATTTGCTCGCGCAAACACGTTGACTGAGGTGCGCCGTTGTGCGTCCGTAACTGATATTCTGACGCGTCTAAGATGTTTGAATAAGGCGCGATTGGAATCGAATTGAGTACGTTACTTTCGAAATCTGAAGGGTACGGCCTATCTATTTCACGCACTTGATATAACATGACCCTAAAACGTAAGAGATATTTTTATTATCCAAAGAAAATGTTAATGTCCTACGACGTTATGTTTGATACAAATTATTTCCAGCATACATGTCTGTTTAATGTACATAATATCAACTTGCAAAGTGTTAATTTTTAAGTACTAATAACATCTTTAACAATACACGGATCAATATGACGACCAGTTTCATTATCTCTATCGAGATTAAAACATAGCATGGATTGATTTCCAATCAATAGCGTATATCAAGGTAAATATTACATAGCCGTCCATATCGCGTTACCTGAGTCCGCCGTCGCGGCCATGCATTGTGTGTGACACTGAGAACTTAATGGACTGCCACACTCACTGCCCCCGCGTGTCGTGTATGAAATACCGGCTACTCAACTATATAGAATGACAACTTTTTTTATATCATTATAATTATTCTTTTTACATAATAATTTAGGAATAACAACTACTAACGTTTAATTAAAATTATATTGCTTTCTTAACACACCTTAATCAAAAGTACTTTGACGTCTCTCTTTAGAAGTTAGAATTTTCTAGCGATTTTCTTTTTGTAGCAACATGTTTTGTGCTACAATTATTATTTTTTTAGAAATTGAAATTAATGATGCCCTATTAATTTAAATGTATAAAATTTAATAATTTGTGTGACTTAAATATTTAAATCGAATTAAATAAATAAACTCTGGTTTAAATGGTGAATGACTAACTTTACTACACTAGTTCAAATATTTCTTGACGAAACCAAGCATTTGCATGACTTCATCACTTCAAGTAAAAAGCAACCCCGATCTATTATTAGTATTAGTCCTATGTTTTTGTAGAATCTGTTTTAAAGACTATAAGTAAAAGTTACTGTTATTCAAAAACAATATTTTACCTGTTTCGACTCAAATTTGTTTCGATTCAATACCAACTCACGTTACGTCATGTCACGATCACGGCATTTTTTTAAAGGAAGATTAGTAAGTAAGATCTATTGCGCAGGAGACATTACAGTGTTCGCACTCTATTTCCTCAACTTCATAATCCGATTTGATTGCAAACCGACATGAACAGTCACAGCTTAGACGCAGGTCCAACGGCTAAGCAGGAGGAACGGGGTGCACAGCCAACTTTCAAACTTCAGAGATTTTTTGACAATAACGTACGTTGCCCGACTGCGTGTTTCAACCCACCAGTTAGGGATCTCTTTAAGGATATCGGGAACAATTGAGTTTATTATAATATCGCTCAATTATATGTGAGTAAAATAAAAATATATAAAAAGTAACAGGGCCTCAAAATAGGCTGTCATTTGTTTCGTGTCCGTGTGAGCGTACGTACCAAACTATTTTCTTCATATTATGAATGTATAGGAATGATGCTTTTCTATGTTTACCTAAATGAATTCATTTTAAATTTTAGATTTTAAATTTTAACCTTCATAATTCGAGTTGATCTCCATACGATATTATAAGAAATTATCAGCATGGAATATGATTGTTAATTTATTAAAACACAACGATAATGAGCTTTCTATTGAAATCACATGAAATTAGACCATAAAATGATTTAATTTTCCAATTGATATTTTGATATATAATCTCATAAGCTTATTATAATCAATATTCATATCGTAATGTGTGGTAATGACTAATATTATTAAGTATCTCGTATACTTAATAATATTAGTCATTACCACATTTATTATTATTATTAAGTATACGAGTGTTATTGTTTTAAGCTCAACGAAGAAATCTGTAGACTTCAACATTTTATGTCATATTATTCAAATCGAATCGAATACTTTATTCAAGTGTACAGTTAGTAGCGTAACAGCCAGCTACGAATTACAATTCTACCAAGAGAAACCGTGAGGGAACTCATTAGTTATTTTTTTCATCAATGAAATATTATAGGTTTGTATTTATTTATACTCTTTATTGTGCACCAATTTAAACAAATTAAAAACGTAATAAACAAAGAGATAAAAAATAGAAATACTAAGACGGTCTTATAGCTTACAAGTGATTTCTCACCCAAACTTAGAACCTCAAGAAATTGGGCATGTAAATGAATTTTTGATTGCAATTATATTATACAGGATTTATCTTAATATATTTACCATACAGCTTATTATTACTCGTTAAAATTTGGTATTTATTGATTTTCATGCGGCATGAATAATAATCTGATTTTGTTTAATTAACATACTACCTAAGTTAACATATTAAGTGGAGAGGAGTAACGTCAGATTTTCTTGCCTCATCCCGATAGAATCTACATTTCGAAACGATGGTGGCATTCAAAAGTGATTATAAGAGTCCATTTAAATAAAGAAATATCTTGATTCTGTGTTGACTACTACGACAATAGAGAATTTAAAATAAACTGTATAAGATACCGCCCCAATGCCTGCAGTTCGTGCGTAATTGAGTAACAACACATATAATTAGAAATACATATACAATTAAAAATATAATGTTAATACAGAGTTAAAATATTATTTTAATTATTCACTTTCATAACTTTTGACTGACACAATAAAAAAAAGAACATTATATTCAATTTGTTTTTGAATAACGAAGTTAGTTTAAAATATAATTTTATAACAGTTCTACACACGTTGTTTAATTGTGTAATATTCTCAGATAAATTAGCCACCTGGTCTGTAGCAGGTAATCTAATGGAATTATACGAAGCGTAACTTGTAGGAAGCACTCCTAATTACGCTAAGATGCAAGCGAAGTGTATGATGAACTAAGTGTGTAAAAGGAGCAAGTAGGCGTGACACGTCGGGAGCTAAGATATACGCGTTGCAACAGGCAAGATTCACCACACAGATTGCACCTGCGCCATCCATGAAACACGCGAAATGAGCTCTTAAATACAAGGCACCAAAGTGACATTATTGTATAAACGCCGAAAACGTTCATACCGGACACAGCACTCATTCAAAACACTCGCTGTAAAGATCGCTTTCGTGCAGACTAGACTTGCTTTCAAAACTTGACACAACAATATTTCAGCACTTTCGAGAAATAACAATGCTTGAGAGAGCACTATGGCGAAACAAACTTAAACAACAGAGGCAATACTTCACCATCATAGCTGTGTGGAATTTACAATGTGAAAATTTCGTACAAGTAAACTAAAAGTAATAAAAGTAAAACTCTTAGCGGACATATATAGAGGAATATCGATGTAGACAATATTTTTAATGCGAGTTAATACAGAAATATTTTATTAATAGTGCTAACTAATTAATCGATTCAATAGTTCTATATCAGATTTTGTAATTTTGCTATGCATTCGCAAATCTATACTAAATATTATAAATGCTCAAGTAATTCTGTCTGCTAACTCTTCACGCTTAAATCGCTAAACCGATTAAGATATTTATAGTTTGAGTCCTAGGGATGGATATAGGCTTCTCTATTTAACGCTTCGAGAGAGTAAATTCTATAAATTTCGCGCAGCCGCAGTTTGAGCTAGTTGTTTATAAATTCATGCTGTAAGTCTTCTATCATAACTCTGCATTAATACCATTTTTTTAGTAGTGTGCCCGATATATGATATTGGAGTTTTCAGCGCTTCATCTTTTTAAAGTAAGAATGCATTTATAATATTTCGAAATATAAATTTCTTTCATCATATTTTAAAGTAAAATACAAAGTTGAGAAGGTTTCTTGACGAGTAAATGGATTTTCTTCGAAGAACTTATAAACTGAAATCTTACGACGTTCTGAATGCTATAAACTTTTCAACAGATTTCTGATTTTTATTACACAAAAGTTATTAACGTGAACACAAAAATACAATAAAAAGAATATCACAATATACTTCAACAAATTTCTCAACGATTTAAAAACGAAACAACTGAGTAGTCTCACAATAAGCGAGGGCAAGTTGCAGGGTGGTTGCGGTACAATAAAGGTGGACAGACGTTCCTCATAAGCTCTCGCAGGTGGCGCTCTAAGGTTATTCCTCCAATACGATCAAAGCGAAACTATAATATTGAATGACATAGACTGTGATGTACCTTAACCTCGGAGTTTCGGTATTTAGTCTAATATTTTTGTTGATATATAATAAAATCGAGAGCAATAACACAAAACATCTATTTACAACGTCTTTTATAATAACAAAAAAAAAAACTAATTTATTAGTATTATAAAATGGTATTTTTAAGATTATTGTAGTGAAATCGTAAAATATCTCTAAATATACAAATATTTTATTGAGTTAATTAATAAGACATTTGTACTAAGTTTAAGTTGAAGGGACTCAAGTCAAAGTCAAAGTCGAAAATCTTTATTCAATATAGAAGTGTTTACACTTGATTATTGATAGTCAAAAATCTACCGTCGGTTCGGAATTTAACACCTCGGACCTGAGAAGAACCGGCGAAAGAAACTCAGCGGGATATTTTTTTATTTTTTTCTATTTTGCATGTACTATAATAATTATATTTTAGTTATTTGAAACAGCCTGGAGGCGATCATTTCATTCCCAAGGTGTGCAGTCAACTAAATAGTCATTAATGTTCTAATATCCTTTAGCACACAAGCACTCTTTAACGATTCTTTTTTAACGTTTTCTGGGATCATGTTGTATAAACGTATACATTGCCCCAAAAAAGAGTTAATAACCCTGTGTAATCGGGTACTTGGAGTAACAAGTTTATTCTTGTTCCTAATGTTAATAGAATGTACGTCACAATTTCTGGGAAAATCATTTATGTATTTGCGTACGTACATAACATTATCAAAACCAAATTGAGAAGCGACAGTCATTATGTTAATTTTTTTAAATTTGCCTCTTAACGAATCTTTTGGGCCCAGGTTATAAATTGCACGAATAACCCTCTTTTGCAGTACAAAAATGGTATTAATGTCAGCTGCATTACCCCAGAGTAGGATGCCATACGACATTATACTGTGGAAATAACTGAAATACACAAGGCAAGCCGTATCCACATCAGTCAAAAGTCTAATTTTTTTTACCGCATAGGCTGCAGAGCTGATTCTATTCGTCAATTTATTTATATGGGGGCCCCATTGGAGCTTAGAGTCTATTGTTATACCAAGGAACTCTGTTGATTCTAAAACATCTAATGCTTCCCCGTTTAGAAGTACACTCGTTTTGACACATCTTACATTGGAAGTAGTGAATTTAATACATTTTGTCTTTTTACTATTTAACATTAAATTATTAACATTAAACCAATTTACTATTTCAGAGAGAGCATTGTTCACATCGTCATATATTGAAAAACGTCTTTTTATTTTGCGAGCGACCCCTTGTAAATCCAAATTGTTTCTTGTGTAGCAACTTGTTACTGTTAAAATGTACTAGCATTTGATTTAGTAATAACTTTTCAAAGATCTTGCTAAGAGTTGGTAGTACAGAGATGGGCCTATAGTTGTTGGGGTCTGATGTACTACCTGACTTAAATATTGGTAATACTCTACTATGTTTCATGAGGTCAGGAAACACGCCACTAAGGACACAATTATTAAATATAGTGACAAGGTAGGGTGCGATTACATCAATTATTGAATTGACTACCTTAACAGAGATCCCCTACAGACCGGCCGTTTTCTTAATATCTAGTGATCTGAAGGAACTTATTACATCATTTACACTTACTGTATTAAATTTAAAACTAATATTACATTCTTTCACATTGTTTTTTAATAATGATTCAGCAACGGTAGGAGAGGAATTTAATGAGTTAGTAGTTGAAAATGGAATGTCAGCAAAAAATTTTTCAAAAACAGTTGCAATATTAAATATATTTAATTGATCCAGATAATTTCAATAATGCACTTTCTAATATTTTCTTAAATGCTTCATATAACCCGCTAGGAGGTCCGTATACGCATACAACAATGATGTGCTCAAGCTCTGCACAGGCTATTTCAATAGTCTGCTCAATAGAAAGGCTCACAACATCCTTACGTTCTTTAAATTTTACATTTTTGTTAATAAGTATTAAGACTGACGATTCATATCCTATATTTAATTTTCGATTGGGCTTATATTATTGAAGAACGCAAAGGCACTTAAAAATATGTATTACATGGCTTATATAATAATCTATTTTGTATTTATGAACTTTAAAATTTTATCAGAATAAAAAGTAAAACTGCCTCCGGCTCGGAATGTAGATTTTGCCTGGAAAACCGGCGGCTCTATTCTTTTTCTCGATTGAATTATATATTCAACTATTCATAACAGTAATTTCATCCAAGTGATTTAATAAATAAATACCTTGAAAAGCTACTTAAGACAGAGGTAATACACATTATGGCATAGCGATACACATCTTTACCTTATAAGCATCCGTTGGACGGTTATCCTAACATACGTATGAAATACTTTGAAACGTTTTCAATTTTTTAAGAACGTTTAACGCTCGCTGGCTCTGAATTTAGTTCGTGATTTTTGTTATGTCTATTCCATTGTTATGAAACTCAGTTTAATATATACAATTATTACTTAGTACAAATTTATTTGTGTTCTTGAATGTAAATTATATTTCCAGCCTCTATTTTTTCTGTTTATTTTTTTATTATTTACAACTAACCTAACCAAACTACCCTGTGCCCCACGAACAACTTAATTGCAACTTGATTAGTATTATCCTCATCAGCCCTATCGAATGTCCAAAGTATAGCAGCTAGAGAAAAACAATCCGTCTAAACAACGAAAGTAAACATTGCAGGTTTTGTTTTCTCGTCGGCAACGGTTTTATTATTTCGTCTTTTAATGAGATTAATTAATGTGCATGTCGTTTCTGTCGTTTCATATGAAAATTCGCTATTTAATTTGTAATATTACACGTTCTGTGTTTAAAATAAGCCTGCTTTGTAATGTGGTTATTGTTCGAACGAGGTATTTAAATAATATCGACATTGGATGTAAAAACAATACGGATTACGTGGAAACGTGAAATAATAGCGGTGACATGAAAACAGCGCTCGAATTCACGTGTACTATGATGTGTGTGTGTGTGTGTCTGTGTGTGTGTGGGCGTGTGTTATGTTTGTATTGTTATGATTGCAATATGTTCGTTTAAATCTTCTCGGAATAAATAATTTCGAATGTTTGATGTTTTCATATAGATATACATTTTTCAAGGAAAACTAACAAATAAAATGCTTTGAGATTAAATTTTCATTTAATTCGCAATTTCCTTAAGAATACTGAACAACATTTCGCATAATTTATTTGACAAAAATACATAGACACAAAGAGCCCAGTGTTTAAATAGCGCGAAACCGAAGATTGCGGTTTCAAACCCAGGTAAGCATCACTGAATTTTCACGTTCTTTATTGGTGTTCGTGCCGAGCACGAGATGAACTCTAAACACCGGTGAAGGAAAACATCATTAGATCACGAGAAATCCTGCATGTGCCTCATGTGAATCCACCAACTCGAATTGGAGCAGTGCGGATATGAGGCCATAGCCCAGTAATGGTATATTTAAAACTTTACTTTTACTTTCAATAAACACGAGTCGTATATTTTGACAAAAATGTTAAAAAAATATTAGTAGTATAATTTAATTAGAATGATATATAATTAGAATTATAGATAAAAAGTCGTCTAGTGACGTCGTTTAAATCGAGCTAATTTTGAAATCCTCTGAGTTCAAATCTTAAAAGTCCAGGAAAATGTAAAGCGGATGCCGACGAAATAGCTTGAATATCTCAAACAAGAGTTTCGGGGTGGGCGAAATAGGGAGTATCCGATGTCCGCTCCGGGCTCCGCGAAATAATGCCATTTCCGATGAGAGCCCGCCGGGCATGTCGACAACGAGATTAGGGAAAAAAGACGGGAATTTAATAACACTACCGACACAGGTCTTGTGACAAATAAACACACTCGTCCGCTGCCCGATATCGCATCCGATGACCATTCGCAACGTGTGTACGTTTCGCTTAAATTTTTAAAATTTTGAGACGTCGGCTTCAAACTATACATTTGAATTATATTTTTATATACTATATTTGTATTACTACTACCCGGGGAGTGAAATACGGATATCTCAATCCATAGATGATTTAAGATATGCGTACGTTAAGTATTCCTTATAACACTATCAAATGTAGAAGTTGAAGAGGGATTGAGTTTTGTGTCTCATATCTTAAATCAACTTGTTAATTTACCTCAGGTTTTCATTTTTTCGTGTTAGTATTTCATTGAAACGATTCTATCAGTCTCAGATAAATACCTATAATAAGTAGCATAAATATAACAATAAATAACGTAGCACTTTCGTATAAGATTGAGTATTTTCATTTTTACGCTATCGTATTTCCTCCTCTTCTTTAATTTAACTTTAATTATCGATTATGATAAGCATTAATAGTGGTAATCCTAAGATAGTTTATCTAAGAAATTGCTTTTAAATATTCTCGCAAAGCAGTAAAATATAATTTTATTGTGTCTGTCTGTTCTTGATTTTTAATCTTTAGTATATTATGATTTCGTATAAAATTTCAATCAGTATTCCGTCGGTTCGTTCCGAGTGCATTTGTGTGAAAAGGTTTTTACTTCAAATTTGCCAGCTTTTAAATCTGCGGTGTCTGCGGTATCGGCGTCGGTTCAAAAAGCGGAAGTTCTCTAAAAACGTTTTGTGATAAAAGGGCACGTGACCGGGACCGCAAGCCATGAGCCAGAGTAGACATTTCAATTGAATGAATTGAGTAATTCTATATTTTGCGAAATCATTGAAATAATACAACAATTATTCAATTAATATTATCACAAATATTTTTACTCGTATGTATTAAGATCGATGTTCGTATATTTGTTTGAGTATAAGTAGACTTCGACACATTGGTGTATACATCTATTTTATCTATAGAGAAGGTTTATTTAACAAAGTGGACACCACTTTGTTTTAATTCGCCGCTAGATGGCGCTGATGAACATCAAATTCTATACTCTTCAGCCTTGCCCCTCGACCATTCGTGAAATATATACGGAAGCAGGAAGACAACACGATAGCTCTGTCATACTTAAATCCACGACTTGATTCGCGTAGCTATGATACTGTATGTATTTGGCGCTACTGGGGGTTCAAACAAAGTTGATGTCATTCTTCAGGGATTCAAGCTATTTCTCACTATAATTTCAAATCAAGCTTGTTCTTTGCAATACCAATAACAACAATTTGTGTCTGTCTGTTGATGTTTGTCTACTATCGCCATACTAATATATGTATATTGATGATTATAAGTTAGTAGATATCGATTTCATATGAACCGTTCTAAACGTAAACAACTCTTATTACATTTCAATTAGGATTTTTATTAATATATATTTGTTCTATAGCTTTTTCACCAATTTCCACTCAGAAGCAGTCAGTCTTTAAAACATGTAACATCTTAATTACAAATCAAATTAAATGTTCGGATCCATAAAGAGCAGTCTTAACAGTACGTTATTTTGTTATGCCTTTTTGAACTATCTTTGGGATCATTATCGTAAAAAAAACCATTTCCAATTTATCTTAAACCAGACGGAGCGGCATTTTGCTGTAGTAATCGTTTATACTGCTCCTTTTCTATGATTCCTTCGACTGGTACTAAATCTCCGGTTCCATGGCCTGAGAACCATCCCCAGACCATAATAGAACCACCACTATGTTTGACTGTTGGCACTGCACGTTTGCAAATTTGGATTCATCTATCCAGAGAGCTTTTTTAAAGTCTTATTCAATACAGTCTCGATGGGTAAGGGCCCAATGCATTTGTTTCATCTTGTTTTGTGGTCTTAGTAGTAGTTTTCAAACGGCAACGCGACAAAATAATTTAGCATCCCTCAATCGTCTCATTACAGTAGTCAACGACACCGGTTTAGATCGGGATTTATTCACTTCTGCTCGGATTTCTGGTCCAGTTAGGCGCCTATTCCCCTTTCTGGTAACGATGATGAAATTGTCCTCTGGAAGAGGTAGCTCTCGGCTTTACCGGTCGCGAACGGTCTTGATTACTGCCAGTGTCCTTGTATCGGGTTATTGTGTTATGAACACAAGTCTTAACTTAAATTGAGTGGCAATCGCACGTTCAGATTCGCCTTAGCTGTGTAAAAAAGTATGGCACAACGAGTTTCAGTACTAATTTAACGCACTTTACCCATTTCAATGTCTTCACTATAGCAATGACGAGCTCAGGCTAACCAAGATAGAGAAAGGTAAACCTTCTATATAAACTCAGGTGAAAGATATGTTATAGGAAGCTAAAATAATCTTGAATTTATGTAAACCCGAAATAGAACCAAAATAATTAGTAATGAACAGCTCATAAAAACATTACAATGATTAAACCACCTGGTCCTTGGCGCGGCCCTCATGAATGTTTTGTAATAATAGACCTTTATAGTATGATAACATAAGAATATACAAAAATAATTGCTCTTAGATATTGTTTAATAATAATAGAATACGGAGGTGTTCAATTAGATCTTTATCATATATACTTTCGAAATATTTTGTTGGCAAAGAAGATTTTTCAAGTGGTCTCAAACATTCGGCCCCACCACCCAGTTGTACAACTGGGTGGTGAAGCTTTATGCCAGCCTATTTACCACCCACTTAGCATATACTCCACTGCTAAACAGCAATACTTAGTATTGTTGTGGTCCGATTTGGAGGGTGAGTGAGTCAGTGTAACTACAGGCACAAGGGACGTAATATCACAGTTCCCAAGATTGGTTGCGCAATGGTTACGTAAAAAGTGGTTAAAATTTAATACGGTGCTAATGTCTATGGGCTGTGGTGACCGCTTATCATCAAATCGTCCGTTTGTCAGTTTGCCATCCGATGCCTTAAAAAATTGTACATTATTTTATAAAAATATTCAAAGATTTCTTCCAGTTGTAATTTAAAATAAGTGGTAAGTGTCTGACTTAGCTATCTACTCTATGATCACATAAAGCGGTAACTGTAAGTTAATTTAATACGCGCGGCGTGGACAGCGACAAATCGTCGACACTCCACACCTACTTTGCATTAATATCCGCACTTTTATATCACTTTGCTTTATATTATAATAGACAACGCGATTGCGTGTCGACAACGATCTTTTTTTTATTCGTATTAACTTAAATGTAATGTTTTTCATGTTTATATGGTATTTTTGATAGTTGTGTCAGTATCGATATTTAACGAGGGCGATTTAAAAAGTAGTTGGAGTTTAAAAAAATATTTTATTTTTTTTATATATGTATATTTATAAATATAATATCCCTTTTCTTCAATAAAGTCATACACCTTCAGCAAAATAAAAATAACATTTTGTGTTAGATGGTGTTGCAACGTCTTCGTCGTTAAATTTAGTTCGGATATGAGTGTTTAATTTTAGGAATGGTGTAAATTACCAGGGGTTATGTTCAGAGACAATAGTCGGTGGACCTTGCCATTTATAAGGCATTATGCTAGTTGAGTTTTGATAGATTAGTAGGAGCGATCTTGTATAAAATTATATATAATACGAGATCGCCTAATGATATTTTTCATTGATTGCTTCGTGCACCTTTGGAAATAAATTAGCGTAAAGGTAGTTAGCAGAGGTCTTATAACTTGAAAATTATTTAGTAAGGGAAAATAATTATTCCAAGATATGTTTTGTCTCTCAATTTTAAAAACGGTTACACATGTCGGTAAAAATTATCCGAATAATGCTGTAACATTTGAAGATTTCGTTGAGAAATTTCGCCAAGAACGTCGATTTTTGGTCTCGGTGGTTAATATTCGTGGCGTGGGTCGAAAATAATTTTCTTCCGAAACATAGGGTGAAAGGCAGCTCAAAACATGTGTCATCCTCACAACTCTATCTACCTTGTTTAAATTCAGCAATCTCTTAAGTGACTTTAGAAGTATGAATAAAAATAAGGCAGATTACCGAACGGGTTACCTCATGGTGTAAAATCTAATCAATTCAAAATATTCTGTATTAAAGTAGGCTCATAACAGCATTTTTATGTCGCCATATTACAGTATTGAAATAAATGCAAATCTACCACCATTTCGGAAAGTTTCTACCAAGAAGAACCCTCAAGAAACTCAGTAGTTACTCTTTTCCACCATTTTAATTACAGAATGTATGTCAATACAGTATATTCATAAATATTTGGAACCTATTTCTTAATTTTTATGCTCCATGGAAGACAATAGAGACAAAACTTGGTATGGGTTCTTTTGGCTGGATTTGCAATGGTTTTCTCATTATTTAAACCACAACATAACAAGACAGGGTATTGGTTTTGTGGTAGTACACAAAGAGTTATTATCAGTGTTCATGACATATTTATTACCTTTCACAGACCTGGGTGATTTAAGTCTTTTTTTTGCAATAGCGCAATGATTTAAAAGCCAACCTAGTGATGTAAAAATTCGCAGGTGCGATCCTGAACCCTTGGGATAATGTCGTCCTCACTCCTAGCACAAGCTTTAGGCTTTATTGGAGGAGTAAATAGGAATATTAGACATTAGTTATTAATTAAAATGAGGATTTGCAACAACTCCTTTAATATAAGTATTGTTTCGTATTTAATAAAATAAAAACAAAACAATACGTTATTACATTGTATACATCCACATTATATATATCGACGAAATACTGTCCAATAGTTATATAAAGTAATTTAAGTGATGTTGTATGATTCGAGAGTAAAAAATATATTCATATTAAACCAAATGTATAATGTATGTATAACAAAGGACTGCAATCGAGACCCATATTAAATAACTTCATATCCCACCGGCCGTGTTTATTGACAGAATGAAGTGAAGTAGTTCATCAATTACGTTAATTAAATTTATGTTTCAATAAACTGTCACTGTATCGATTACCTTGAACAACCTCTAGTATCACGTTGATAACATGATTTTTCAATCGTGAATTATGACTTTATTAGTTTTACTGTTAATAAATGCCTTATTTCATTTATAAAAATCTTTCGAATTTATAAAGACAATATATACGTACTTCAAGTAGACCGGCAAATATTATTCTATATTATTTGTGAATGAATTAGACTCATTAAAAGGGAGACTTAAAAACAAACAATAACAACATTTAAAGTAATTTTTTATGTTACTAGCTTTTATTTGGTGTTACAAAAATCTATAAATAACAGAATGAATACAATACATATTGTATTGCTAATATATATTATGACTATCGAACGGAACTTTATAACAAGAAGTCATGATTTTGCAAGTGTTCGAAACTTAGCAAGCGAATTAAGGCCACAATAGTAAACAATATGGGTATCGGCTCCCGACCGATCTCGGTGAAACTTTGTCGTTCGAAACATTGGAGAATAGGTCCCGGATTGGAAACTTGTGGAACTCTTTGCACCAGGCTTCCTTTTGACAAGTCGAGCGTCGGGTCACGCTTTTCACGCTCGCTCGACTTGAGTTTGAATCGAGGCGCCGATAGGGACTCTTAACTCCTTCGATTGACTTTTGAGTGTGACTGTATACGTGACTTTAATGACCTTACTTTTGTAACGTACACAAAACAAATTATATTAAGTTTATTATTAGCCAGCAAGACGATTTAGTTTTAGGGGATGACGACTTAAACATTGTACAGTATCCTTAGAATATTAAATTTCGAATGTTAAATCAATGATAAAGAAAGAGGGACTAGTGTTTAATTAAAAAACCTTTAAACTACCTTTATAGATTAGACCGTTACTCTTTCAGTTTGAATAGCTATAGATATTGTTATTTAATATTTATTTTTGCCATCATACTAGTGCCACAGAGAATTATTAGACCTTGCTTTGTAGAATTGCCGACATTCTTAACGCTCGGTATCGTAAGTCGATTTTAAATAAGGTGTAAATTATGCAGTCAGTTTAAAATGTATATATATATATTGTTCTTAAATATTTTTAAATTGTTTTACATTTGTCTACGTCTTACTCATAAATATATATTTAATACGCAAGAATGTATTTTGCAAATGTATACCAATAAAACTTAGTCTATGTACTAAATCGAAATATCTTTGATATCGGCGACCTGAAGTAAAATACCCGATAGGAGTAAGTTTGTTTGTTGTTGAACCGCATCTGTCAGGGGTGATGGCAAGTTCCACGCTCTATTAGAATCGACACCAACTTCCTCCGTTCGATATTCGGATGCAATATATTTGCAATATATATCGTAAGTTGTTCGCATTATGTGCCTGAAAAATGTATGACTTAAGTACATTATGGGATGTTGATATAATATTAGTATGGGATTTTTAATTTATATAATAGTAACGTATTCCTTAAGGAGGAGAGATCTTGGCAATTGGACATTAGCGAGCTAATATTAATGATATTTCTATTTTTATTGGTTTACAATGTATTACTTATGTAAATCAAAGAGGCTCTGTACCCCTAAACTAGGAAACTCCGTATCTTAGGGGCCAGTGACTTTATAATCAAGGCTTACCTTTGTTAGATTTATTACTGGGCTAAAGCTGTTACTGATATTCGTGTGTGCTATTATATCATTAATTGCGACGACAAATAACTCACCGTTGTCAACTGTACTCAATCTAAAATCTATTCCTGGAATCCCTTTCTAGAATCCCTGAATTTGGAACATAATAATATTTGATATAACTCATAAATTACTCTTAGTGTACAATATAGGGGAATAAAAGTAATATTGTGTTTTTTTTAACGAAATTTAAATATGATGATTTTACAAATGGCAACACTACTACATAAGTGACGATTGAAAACGATTACGATGACAAGTTAAAATATATACGTATGTCATTTAAATATTATCAAGCAACATCAACATTAATTAAAGTATTATTTGTTAAACGAAATTTTAGTTACCGCCAACTGACAGCTATGTGCTGCGAATATACATCGATATATCATTAAAGTGTATATTGATAATAATTACACAATCACAAATCACCAAATTACACAGGTAGAAACAATATACGATCAAATGAGATCAAAGTTAAAATAAGAAAAAATAGAAATATAATTGTGTTATGAACTACCAAATAAAGATGCCTTTACGAAAGATTTTTTTTTAAATATTATCCCCGGGTGGTGTATTCCTTACTAACATGATACGTCTCCTTTTACAACGTATCAGTAAAACATATTCGTTACGTCATATTAAATCAGACGTATTTTTTTCGAGGCAATGTGCGAAGGAAAACCTCTAGAATATAATATAATTGTCAATGTTGCACTAAGTGAAGTTCATACCGTAGTAGTTCGCGGACGCAGGCTGGAATGTCCATGGAATTTCATTTCGTTAGTGGCGTTCCCCGGGTTGCGGATTCCTGCGGTCGTCCGCGCCGTCTCCCATGAACCCTGGCCGTTCATTCATTTTGCTTCACGCTCAAACGCCTATAGTTCAATTGAACCTCTCATTCATTATACACTCCTCCCTTCACACCCGTACGTTCAGACCTTTTGTTTCTCCCTTGAATATGATTATTTGTTTTTTAAAACATATAGACGACTCAAAAGAGTTTTTCTTATAAAGAATGATTGTGTATTATAATAAATGTTTTAAAACTGAATTTGTGTTAAGAGGTTTGTTGTAACCTAATTTAGTAAGAAATACAGCGATTTTAGCGATCCATTATGAGTGAATTTGGAAGCCATGAAATATTCACAAAAGAAAATAACACGTGAAATTCGTTACAGACATTGTGAGTTGTTTTTACTTTTAAACTTAAGCGAAAACATATATATACGAACCTTGACCTTTTCCCATGAAGGTACTCTTATATATTTCTTATATGTATATTCAAAATGTAAGCACCTTACATTATATATATACTATTAAATTTTGTAGAGTTTGTGTTTTTGTGTTAAACAATTTCGTAAGAACCTCATAGCAAAAATATGTTATACTGAACAAGACTGATGTTCCGGTATCGGACAAATAATATTCAAAGCGTCCTCCTATGCTTACAGCATTGTGGAGCGTCTCGACGGCAGCTGAGCCGTAATATTGTGTTATACTTTATCGAATTTGCATGTTTTTACTGAATAACATTCCTTTGGCTCAGCCGAGATCAAAGGCCGATGCGAAAGTGATTTCGCACTGAGTTAGTTCAACAAGATTCAGTTTCGCCCCTCCTCGTCCGCTTCTGAATAATTTTGATGTAATAAGGGAAATTGTAAATGGGCATTCGACTTTTGATATTTTATACGAACTTCGGTCACAGCATCTCTCTCCCTTTTCCTTCACACATCGCCCGAGGCTCATTTCTTACGGGGAAAAAATTAGTATTAAAATTAAGTTCTTTATTTTGCTATTACCCACTAAGCGAACACTAGTCCGGGCGCTAACTTTAGTCTCTTATTAATGTAACTTAAACGTTGTGAGTTTAATAGAAGCAAAATCTATAATATATGTAAGAAATAAAATCTTAAAAAATCTCGTTAATTTTCTGTGTTGTACTAAAGTTTTCGAGTATAATGTAATATATAAAAATAATACAATTAATAATGTTTCCTTTCAAATAAAGTATAATTTTAAATCAACTTCAAAGGTACGATAAAAAAGATTAACCCCTAACACCATTTTGTGACACCATTTACATTTCTATTAAAACTGGAACCCAATAAATTATTTATGTACGAAATAACATTAAGAAAACAGCGCTTGCTTCTTTTCTCTATGTATGTTTAATGCGTAGGTAGTGTTCGTTTGATGTCGCTTAAAGGGCCGACGCCTCGGAAGCGGCTTAGCAGCGGACAAGAGAATCACCTTTGCCGATTTCACTCCCTCTTTTTAAATTATTCCGGTAGCGATCTGTCCGTGAAATTGTTGCTTAAGAACTATTTTATGCAGTGGTCTTTTTATCTCTGTTGAAAATGTTTTACAAATAGCCTCTTGGAATACATTAGCGTTTCGCTCAGTCTTTTGTTCGTCTTCCTCTTTTAGGAGATTTAGAAAAATACGAGAGATAAACGCTTTCTTATATTTTGTACCATTTAAAATAATTCTTTACAATGGAATTTCTAGTCATGCTAAGAAAGAATATATAAAGGATTTTTGTAGATATATTTGTATTTTTATAGATTTACATAAGAGTACTAATCCAGTAAACTTACTTATAGAATATATTACCTTTATTTCATATTCGCTTTAAATATTATAATATACGATAAATGTTTGTTTATATATTATAACTATTGATGCAATATTAACTTTAGAAAAAAAGAGGTTGCCGTGCTTCAAAAATTTCATGTACATGTAATACTAACTAACTAATGTATTGAAAATCTTGGGTCTAGCTAATATATGCCAAAATATTACATTGCATTATGGTTCACCTTACACAACAGTTTTTAGGTTAAAAATAAAAGTAAAAACTGAATTTCTAAGTCTTGATTCGATGATCTAAGATTTCTAAGTCTTGATTCGATGATCTTTATTTATGTTGTCATAGAAAATCCTTATAAAAAATATAAAAATGCTTACGATTAATGAAAAGGTAATAGCATGGAAATAAAATACTTAATAAATTTGATTTTTCATTATAGTCTACTTCTATTTTTTCTATGGCCTCATGGATTTACGATTTTTTTGTTCCAATAATCTCTTTCTTAAAATGCTTTCTTACAATCAGACATCGTATTTTCAAATAGTCTATAAGAAATCATCTAGTTATACTTCATTAAAAAGTTTGACAAGCATTCGTTCTCCACGTAAACATCATTATCACAGCACGATATTCATTTTTATCAATGCATCACGTAATGATCAAATGTCTGAATAGAAACTGAATTGTCGTAATGAATGGTGAGTCTTACGAATGATGAAAATTATGTATGACTGTAAGTTTGTTAAACTAGAATTATATCAACGCATCCAAAACGTTTCAACTAATACCAAAATGCATTTCGATATTTAAAACGTTATATAAAATGTTTACGATATTTCTATCGAATGTTATGTAACCGACGTAGCGTGTATTTGATCCGTATGCTTTTACACTTATTGATTTCGAAGCATCAATACACGTCGGGCATGTTTATACGGTATTATGCGAGCACACGGGATCCGTCGGATTAATATCGAACTAATTAGCGACTGTTGTGTTCCGTGCTCAGTCCTCATGTTAACATTCAAATACGTACGTTTGTTCGCGTCTGTACGTGCGCGGCTTAATTATAATCAACCTGCTACGGTTTTCGACTTGTTAATGTTTGTGTTAAGATTTCGTTAAGCTTTAAACGTTGGTCGATGGATAGGGGTTAATCGTTGATTAATTTTAAGATTTACGATATGACTATCGATATCGTAACAGATTACAGGTAACATTTCTACAAAATAAGTTTGATTTTAAAATATAGGTTTGGATAAAAGAGAATATAAACTTCAAATTATGATGGGGTGATTCAAAGGTCAATTGCTACGGAGCTATTGTACTTATATGAATATAGATAAATAAAACACGTACTATAAATTTTCACGTCTAATTGGCATCAAAATTCTGTAAAGAAATCACACCCACACAATAAACGTAAGGACTCGCCTACCGACAAAGAGCTTGTCACAAAAGAGCATCCCTTTACACTCGCATCGACAAGAGAAATGTTGTATCTCAGTGAATATCGATTTCAAATAAAATTGCAACCTTTTCAGATAACGAGGTGATGTTTCCCCTTTTCAGGGGCTTGTCGCCTCGTACATTGGGAATTTATACACCGAAATAAGGAGATAACGAAGCTAATGGTTGAACCGTGGAATGTGCGAATTGGCCTCGCGACGCTCGTGAGAGGCGATGCTCTTTTGTTGATGATGTATACTTCATTCTGTTTAGAGATTCTTATAATATAAATATCATTTATTTATATATAATCTTATTTAATTAAGTTGAAGAAACAATTTTTTTTTGGCCAATTACGAAGTGTTTTATACTTCGAAATGTTGTTGCTCGATTAAGCTATTTTTAAAATTAAAGAGTATTTTCATACAATAAATTCATCTCATGTTCGGCGTTGAAGGGAAACATCGCGCGTATCCACCCATACTGGAAAAGCTTTGTGGGATAAGCTCCAATATCTTCTTAAGAGGAAAACTTTGCCATCCATTTAAAAAAAATTACGTCATCATATAACTTAAATATGTCCGTTTTTTTGGATTAGAAGTGAGACCAAAGAAACGATTCTAAGAGCGATTTGTACCTTTTAAAATAAAATAAGTTAATACACGATTAATTCATAATTATATGCAATAATTTTATATGCTATTCGTGTATATACATACAATAATATTATAACCATGATAGATCGTCTTCCCGACTATATTATCTAGTAATAATTAATAACAACATTCAAAGTAATCAGTCTCTCATAGTCTCCTTTGACTCTACATCGGCTTTAGTTTTGAATACGTATACTTATATGCTCAAATGTAATATCTGTTTGTTTTAAGATGCATTAATAATAAATATAAAGTATGCTGATTGTTGAAATTTCGTATTCCTTTTACATACTTAATGATTATACGGTACAATATTTATAAATCAAACAAAAAAGTATCGCGCTTATTACGCGTTACTGGACGTTTTGCTTGTCTTGTTTGTCTCAACCATTGTCGGATACACTGAATACCACCTGAAGCAGCTTGAGACGATGTGTAAGACACATATATGATAGCATAATATAGTTTTAAAGATATTTCGAGGTTTAATAATTATGTAACAGTATGTTATCAAAAGGAAAAAAACGGTTTCGGATTTTTTTTTTAATTTTTCTTACTTAAAGTACAATTTGACTACTGCGATTGTACTAACCTTGTTTATTATTTCGCTTGTCCACCCCGCGGCCCGAGTTACTTGTTGCTTCCAGTTACAAGGCAGACTTGCTGTTCGGTTTCTCGACGTTGGTCTCTCGTGACACTCCTTATTTATTATAGGAATATACAGCTGCGGCTTTATTTGCTTTTTGAATATGGATATAAGAATTTTTAACTTAAATATTCTATTGATTTAAGATTTATTGGTTCGGTCTTACTGAATATCGGCCTAATACATTTAAAACATTGTTTCTTTTCGTCACCGGTAATTAGATATTTGGACTACTATAAGTAATTTGTTTGATATGCTAGGTGCATAAAAAATACAAAAAAAAGTAAAAAGTAAAGTAGATGAATTATTAAAGTTCGCACAGTGATTTATTACAATCTGAGTGACACAAGCTCAGACAAACACATCGTTTTGATAATTGTGACATAAGTCTTAATATTATTAAATAATTATCAAAATTAATAAAAAAAAAAATAACTAAATGACTAGTTTTTTTTTTAATTTATAGAGCATATATAGATGACACATAGATGTTTTTAAAAGACCAATGCTCTTTGTAAAAAAATAGTTATGACGTTGTCTGTTATTACAATTGCTCACTCGCATGTCAAACCGCAACACTAATACAAAGGGGTGATTATTTTGGTACTAAAAGAACCATTCATGCAAAAATAACACCTGTATCCATTGGAAATGAATATGAAAATTATTGTATTCTTAAAATGTTTCTTATTCTTATACTTTGAAATAATATTGTCCACAGATTCTTCTACTTGTACCACTTTTCGTTCTACGCATACCATTACCGATTCAACGGTCAGTACAGCAGCTTAGCTCTCGTCACATCTTGGCTGTTTATACAAGTGAGTACTTTTTATATTTTTTAAAATATATATTAGACTAGCTGTTGCCCGCGGCTTTGCTCGCGTGGAAATTTATTATATTACAGAATGATTTAAAATATTACGTTAATTTAAGACCTCGTTTGTGGTTTTGGTTTACTTTCGTGGGCTAAATACACCAGACTGCTTACAGAGCTCACTCTCGAACAGGCTGTAGAGCTGTCCATACAAAAAAAGTCTTCTCTTATATCTACTCCGGCCATTTTAGAAATTTGACGTTGTACTTTATTAATTGTCACGGTGACACATACTTTAAGCGCGAACTGTACTCTCTTGAAATTAAAGGGGTATTCTGATGGTATCCAAGATATTCGTGGATTATACACTATTTCTCCTTAAGTACAATGATAACTGTAACTTATGACATTACGATAGAGAACCCTTAATATTAGTTTGGTGCCGTTGCATAATTTTTGAGGTCTTAAATTCCTCAATAACATTATTGGCGCGCCGATCTCCTTACATATAAAAAAACCCTTGGCTTCAAGACTAACCCATATACGAAATTTCAACCCCTATTTCAACCCTTAGGGCTACAATATCCAGAAACGTTTAAATACGTATCTACTTATTTTTAATCAATATCCCAAAAACAAATTTTCAGGTTTCTAACTTAAAAAAATAATGGTATTCCCTATAAACTTTCAAACCTTATTTCACCCCTTTAGGGGTAAAAAATCCAGAAACGCTTAAATACGTATCTACTAATTTTTAACCAGTAACTCAAAAATTGAAGTTTCATGTTTCCAACTTAAAAAATGACGGACTTCCATACAAACGTTCAACCCCTATTTCACCCCCTTAGGGGTTGAATTTCCAAAATTCCTTTCTTAGTGGGTGTCTACTCAATAAAAAGATCCTACTCACCAAATTTCAAGGCCCTCACTTTAATAGTTTACGCTCGGCGATGATGAATCAGTCAGTCAGGACTTGTTATTTTATATATATAATATAAAGCAAAGCAAGCGCCACTGAATTTTCATGTACTTAATGTGTTGAAGGAAAACATCGTGAGGAAACCTGCATGTGTCTAATTTAAAAAAGATATGCCACATGTGAATCCACTAATACGCAATGAAGTAGCGTGGTGGAATATGCTTCTAACCTTCTCCTCAAAGGGAGAGGAGGTCTTAACCCAGCAGTGGGAAATTTATAGGCTGTACATGTAATGCACCTCTAACCTTGAGAACTAAAAAGTTAAGTTACTTGTGCGTGAAATTACATAGGCTTACTCACCCTCCAAACCGGGTCATAAAAATATTAAGTAGTACTATTTATCGGTAAAATAATGATGATTTGTGGGTTATATCTACCCAGACGAGCTTGCACATAGCCCTTCCACCAAGTATTTTACTTATTTGATCAATATATAATAAAATCCCAAATGATTAATCAAAAGGTTACTAATGAAATTTCTGTGTTCTTTTTATTTTTATAACTTAACTTACGCATTGTATAGCTTAGTATACATTAATGATTTTGAGAGATTTAGAGATTTTGTTGGAATCTGACGAATAGATGTTACATCTGACAAGTGTAAACATAAATTGATTTCCGGGTAAAGTTCTGACTTCAAACTATTTTATCTCCTTTTGCCTGATATTTTCCAAACCTTGCTGTAAGTTCCATACGCTCGGTTTTATCACGCTCCCAGTATCAAGTTTTTAAATCATATGTAATTAGTTTATGTCATCATATGTATCTTATTGTTATGTTATTATAAAGAATAGTAAATTTATGTCAAACATTATAATGTTGTTAATAAATTATTTTTAAACCAAGTTCAGCAGGAAAAGTCAAACTAAATACTGTCGATACAATTGGCAGTATTTATTTTATAATATAAATAATTTACTTTAAAATATCACAGGCGAGTGTAAAACGCAATTGCGTTTCATTACAACTCGTCGCTCGCGTCATGCTAGCGCTGTGTTTACGCAGTCCACTTTGATGTCGGTCAGATGCCGCGGGCCATACTGTCCGCTTGACAAACTGTTTGTACAACTCGATATTAGCTCTTAAACCGGTATGCGGTTATTAACACAGCAATAAAAACAAAATAATTCCGCTTTTCACAGTTAACGTTGATTTACGCTCATTTCACAAAACTAACAGGAGAGTTGACTTTGATCAACATTTTGCGAGTAAAGTTTTTTAATAACATTGTACTTTAATATAAGTACATGTATTTATGTTGGCGAAGTCGTATAAGCTGACCATCGACAAAAAAGTCGTACTATTCTATTTAAAAGCAGCAAAATAACCGGATATTTATTTGTCAAATACGCAACGAAATATTAAATAAATAGGATAGTGCTGACAGAGCAACAATGAGACGGGTCAGGGGTACGCCGGAGGGATCATGGACCAAGTTGAGATTTTACGCACACAAGTACTATATATCCGCCTCGCGAGCCTCGTGGTTATTATTTTTAAACTAAAGGAGAAAGCCTCTTATCCTCAGAGCGTGGGCCCCGAGCATTTGTCAACAAATCACGTCCCCATACGTTATTATGACTTAGCACTCTTGACGCCCGTCACCTTACGAATTTCCACGTGACGTCGACGTCAGATTGAAGCTGAAATTTCCGCATTAAATTATTCAAGACTTAGAAATGATATAATTTCTTTAAATTGTTATGAGTACATTTTTTATTGTTATATTTCTTTCAAACTTAACTATTTAATTATGATTTTGTGATGACGTGGTATATTAAAACCATCCCAAAGACGGAATTATTTATAATACATCAAATGAATATATTAAATTCAAGACTCATTGAAGTATAAATAATATGACATATTTCAGGCACTACATTGTATCGTTAAAGGCAGGAAACAATTATCGTATAAAGAAACAAGCGGACAAACATTTGAGACGGGGAAGTGGGCATCGTTGCATGTCGGGAAGTAGTCGGGAGTCGATTTCCGGGGCGGAACTAATAACATGCCACGGACCCGCCCGGTCGGTTGCTGACAGATATTGTATTCAGTTTAGAAAGCTATTTAAATAAACAAAGACGGGCTTTATTCTTATAAAATAAAACGAATATGATCTTTATTATAATATTGACTGTTTACAATGTTCGTCAATGTATTTTTTAGTAAAATGTTGAGGAAAATTGATCGTTTTTGTTACTCTTCTATCATCGTTTAAAGTATTTATTGCATTAAAAAAATCTTAGTAAGTAATATAGTACTTTTCGTTATTACATATTATAATTAATTCTAAAAAGTCTATATGGATTTAATAGATCATATGATATATCCAAATGTTTCTAAAATAATAAGTTATGATATGGTTTTAGAATTTTTTAATTTTAAAAACGTTTTGGTAATATTACTCTTACTGTAAAAAGTAAAAATTGTTTAGCCGTAGAATTAGTGGTCAGTGGTACCGAAGACTTTACGTGTTTACCGAGCCATGTTAGAGCACACGCTCCTTATTTCTAGACTCAGGGCTGCTACTGAATTTTTTGAGATATTCCTCTAAAACTTTATCAGTCCGACCCGGGATCTGCGTTTGATTGATGTCATTGATGTTGATGATGATGCGCTCAAATCTGCAAAATTATATATCCGCCCTCTCGATCAACGAGGCTCTCGGAGATTTCTCATATCACGCCAATAAACAATTTCGCTTCGGACGCAATTGGCAGACATAAAATTCTTTACACTTAAAACGACGAGACGATAGAAACAATAGAAATATAGAATCGCCGTTCTCTCATAAAAACTACTTAAAATTTGTAATTTTCCAATAATAAATACATAGGATCCATTATAATAAAAAACAAAATATGTTCATGTAAACAAAATTTAAACCACAAAAAGAATTATTTAAAGATCTTGCTATTTATTATCAGAATAATTATAAATATTGTTAAAGTTTAGCTGTACGATCCGCAAAGGGGAACGGTATGCTCTGTCAGATTACAGGGCGGGGGACGTCGAAAAACGGGAAGGCTCTACGGAATGCAAAGTGGGGCTTATCTTATAATCATCGAGCGTGTCAACTTATTAATAAAAATCATATTTCATGCTCGCCCGCAAGCGTCGACGCGACGAGCATACGTTTGAGGCTCGCTTCATTCATTTTAAAACCGGAACAAGTTGATAGTCACCAACACTATTTAAGTTCTTATAAGCCGCATACATATTTTATAAGTTCATTGAATCTTTCGTTAGTTACGTAAAGCCTAAATTTCATCTATTATGAACATGCTTATATCTGAAACAACCAAACCTATTAAAAATATGTTAATAAAAAAGTGCGTCAGATATTAAACCTTAAATGATTTGGTTGAAATATGTAATATTACACGTATTTTAATTTAATAAAAACGTGATATTTCTATAAAAAATAATATTTTCCTCTCTGTAATAATAATTGCAGGACTGTAACAGATTGTTTGGCTAATTTTAAGGAAGTCCTAAATAAACAAGGATCAGTTGTGATGAAAGCGCAGCAGAGTGGCGTAATCTTCGAGATATCTCGCTAATCGTAGTTTACACTTAGTTACACAAACTGCGGTGTGCCCTTAACTAATACTTCCTCATAAAATTTACGTACACAATCACACTCAAAGCGATCTATCAGAATATTGTATTAGGTACGTTTAAGATTATGTAAAGTATATAAGTTACAAATATTAATTAAGCCTCCAATTTAAAAAAAAAATGTTTTTTTATATGCATTCATATGAACACTGATTCGTAGTAAAATGTATATATGATATGAGATATGTGTTTATATAACTAAAAAATATATTATAATTATTTCCTTAAATATAAACGATAGCTTTTAATAAAGCACTTCGAGATTCTTAGAATTTTATATTTTCTTGTATAATTCGTAAACAGTCTCTTTGTCTACGTCAGGATTAGTTAAATGAAAAGGAATTTTTTTCGGAAGAATATCTCTCGTCGGTGGAAAGCTCAGAGCGTTGTCGTTCATTTGTTTTTTCTTTGCATTTTAAATCAAAATAACTTCATTTTCGTCAGAATTTTCTACCGTCTTGGAATAATCAACGCGCCGCCCGTAAAGAGTTTAAGACTATTTTGCGGGAAAAATTTACGATCACAAAGAGGTCTGGCCTCTTTTTGAAAAGTTTAGTCGTCTCTCGAGCTGTCTGTAGTCTTTGTTTCTAAGTGTCCTATAATTACAGTTGTGGAGGGTTACGCCCTCGCACTCAACAACCTGTGACGTATTTACAGACATTTATATGCTCACGACAACGACGAGGTTATGTAAACCTATTGTAAACTCTTTATAACGTTTATGTATAGCGATATAAGCTTAGATATTACCAATAGCCGACATAATCTGTTACAAATGATCTGAAAATTGATAAAGAGACGTTTTTTATTCACGTACCTTTCAAATAGGGTTGAGGTAAATCTCAAAGCGGTTTTAATGGACGCATAAAAGGGCACCATCTCTCTCCATTAAATAACGTTCAAACGTTTGATCCTTTTTTATATTTGCCGTGGTGATGATCATCGAGCTGATTCATAGTCCATGTTAATTAAGGACACGTAGCATCCTAATTCCGCGTCCTCTGCCATAGCGATCGGCCAATGTCTACATATCGCGTCCCTTTTTATATTATATTTGCTAGCCATAAATTCGTTTGTCTATAAATACTTGATGCCATAACGAAAGATAAGTTAAAAATATATATTCTATCCGTAAATCCTGGTATAATTTTAATAAATAATAATTGAATTACTTAAGCAAGTTTTACTTATTTCGACATCGAAAATTTTCAAGGTGTCTTAAATTCTCAATAATAATCTGCTACAATCAGCCGTAACTTTAAAAAAAAATGTTAACGTAGGATTGAGAAAATATAATTTCAAATAAAAGTTGAGTCGGAGCGGTCACAAGTTTCTTAATTAAAACTTACGTTGGGTGTCGCGAGGGGAGGGTACTTTGACCCAGAAATAAATAAATAACACAGGGACCATTCGTGACAGTGTCACGAGTCGCTCATTTATTTGTCTAAGGGAGTTTGCTTCGACAGACGTGTCTCATAATGCGCCACAAATATCTGTAGTATCTACAGAGCCGGATCCTCGCACTCGCTTCTGTCTCGGCTTTTCTCTTTACCGTAAATTGATTTGTTTTTCCGCTCAGTATTCCATAAATATTATACATTCAGATAAACGTCACCGCAAATATATTCAAATTTTCGATACTTTGAATAATAATATACACAATTTCATTGTTGCAGCATTCAATGTTATACTTCTTCCATCACTACGAGCTTCCAGTGATACTACAGCAGGCTCAGTTACAACAGCTTCTGTTACGGACGCATCATGGTATGGGTGGCATGATGGGCTTAGCGGGTATAGCTGCTTTAGCTAGTGGTGCCGCCTACCACGATGCCCCCGGTACTGGTACCCAGGCTACGCCACCCACCACTCAGTCAACAACGCAAACCGTTCAGAATACAGTTCAATCTACGACACAAACGTCACCTTCTGTATCGACTGTCCAAACAAATACCTCTCATACTGGAGACGTGATATCTTCGCGAAGTACTTCGACAGATACAACCGCTACTGATACTATTACAACTACAGGAAATCCAAGCGAAGAGAGCGCTGTGGCTGCTCCAGTAACAGTAACACCGGTTGAGGAAAAGACTATGAAAATTGAAGAAATCAAAAGAAAGAAGTCGAATGACGACACTAAGACGATGCATAGCAGCAGCTCGGCTGCTGGAACGCTTGATAGTGACGTAAAGTGTGTTTCAAGTGGAGCCAACGACGATATCGTGCATAAAAATAACTCTAAAGTTGAGAGTTTAACTTTAGACCGTAGACGAAGAGAGACCATGGAGATAAACGAAGACGATCCCCCTCCTGTTTCCAGCACAGCGACAACGGCGGTTATACTGGCTCCCAGAGCGTCTCCTGAGGCTGACGATTTAGACTAGTAACATTCAAACTATGTACCTCTACGCTTTCGATAAAACATTCAGTATATATTTCACTTAGGTTTAAAAGATTCAAAGTCAGGGCCGTAAATATAGATTTATCAACTATTGTAAAGTAGATGGTACTTATTTCTAAAGGTACTTTTTAATTTAGGCTTGAGGATACTTAGACGTGATAGACGAGAATGAGAGATGTGTTATAGACAATGCAAGCGATATCGTGTTTGTGTTGAGTTTTTAGGCGGACATTATGGGTAAGTTCTCATGCATCGGTGATTGTAGTTGTAAGTCTTGGCTGGCGTCGCAGCGAGTGTAAATACCTATATGTCGATAAATATTTATTAGGATATTATTGTGTTGTATCGAGTTTTTGTAACATCGAATATGCGTAGCGAGAGGTGCTGGAAGTCGGCGTATTCTTTTCATTCGTGATTTAGTTTATTGCAATAAATATTTTTGTTCAATATCGTGTATTATTTATTATATAAATAATAAATGTATATTCCCTTTTTATCTTACATTTTAATATTCTAAGAAATTTTATTCGACATCGGGCCACATCCATGGATTTGTTATTATAGTTTGAATAAATATTTTCTATTTATATTATCGTAGTTATTTATTTCATTCCGAATGCTGTACTTGTTCATTAGTTTCTCTGGATCCAGAATTATGACTTTACCACGTCCCGATACTAATTTATCTTAAACTGGGCCTTAAAAATGTATCAACCTTTTTCACAAAACAAGCGCATAAATAAACAATATTTAAAAATATAGTTTTTCAATCTAATAAGAACATAATACATACAAAATATAAAACAATATGCTACGAGTAATTCATTTTGTATTATAATTATGATTTTAAGTATATGACACATGTAAATCGTAAGTATGCTGTGTATTTGTATATACGAGTATAACAAAACAGTTTTTACCTTAGAATAAGTTGTTTATCCATTGCACCTGTAAATTTTTTTCTCTACTTGCTGAGGTTGTTTAAGCCCAATTTTTACATATTTTTGTGTTATGCAAGATTAATATAGTCACAATAAATAATTGAATAATTATTTTATATTTGTAAACTCTACGTTTTTAATATCTTATACGATCTCTATCAAATGGAAGAAATTGTATAAAACAATAAATTTTCGATTTCCATGATTACGTTTTACGGTACACAGTTCTCAATATTGAATCGGTATAAGCATACTCCAAAGCTGTATGGCAATACCTGATTTATAAGCATCCAGCCGTATCTATGTCATTTACTAGACTCACTCTCCTAACGAATGAGCTGAATTTTACTGGAGAAGAAAACAAATTAATTTAAAAGCGCTACGACGTAGCACAGTTGACGTAGCTCTATTTATAATTTTCAGTGGGTGTGGGGTATCCAAATCCGATTTTTCTAGGAAAAACTAAAATTCTCAAAAAGTTTTGAAGCAGAATTTGAAGAGAAATATAATATCGATTTTAAAAAAATTATACTACTAACCGGTTTTTATGGATTTCGATCAAGAAATATTCTGCCCTCATAATTAAAAACAAACTATATCACACAAACTGTCATCCCTCATTTTATCCCCTCGGGTAGTGAATTAAAAAAATTAGCCTATAAACTTCTCCGGGATTCAAACTTCAAATCATACCAAATTTCATTGAAGTAGGCTTTGTTATAGTTACTTTCTCATTTATAATATTAGTATATATTTTGGTGACTTTTTTTAATTGTTTCTAAATGGTATATTTGTGGCATCTAATTCTGTCTATGAATATGTTAAATCATTGGAGGGTTTTTGCCATAATCGCCACGCTTATTATTATTATTATTAATCGAGTGGTGACCATGGACCAGAAGACGCAGTGTGGGCAGGCTGACCACAAGGTGGTCCGACGACCTGGTGAAGGTCGCGGAAAACCGCTGGTTGCGGGCTGCACAAGATCGGTCGTTGTAGTGGTCTTTGGGGGAGGCCTATGTCCAGCAGTGAACGTCTTTCGGTTTAGAGATGAGATGAGAGATATGATAAATCGTTGTTTGCCAATTAATAAAATAAGAGAATGTGTTTTAATCTAAGAATACAATTTATTATTTTAATTTATAATCCATTAATTTACTAGTTAAGATTAACTAGGAGATTTAGAAACGAACGTGGTCTACGTAAGTTTTACTTATTACTTTGTGTTAACCTTGTAAAGATATGAAAATTAGTGACGGTAAATTTACACATACTGTGTTAAAACTTAACAATAATAAGCGTCGATATCCAGATCAATACTTCGTAAGTGGAGTGTCAATACTTTGTTTAAGACTAACTTATAGCAATGTTTACTCTGAAGTGCAAATGTACTATCTAAATATACTGTATTCGGGGCTATCCATTTTAATCTGTGCGTAATCAGTACTAGTATTTTAAACGTAAAAGTAAAGTAACTCAGTCTGTTATGACTTCACGGCTAAACCGGTTAATCGATTTTGATGAAATTTGGTTTAGAAGCGACCTTTAACCCCTTTAAGGACGGATATTGGTTACGGATTTGAGGAGGTAATATAGAGTTGTAAACAAATTCTTACAGCAGTTTCGCCATAAACTGAATTATAAACGGGTGAAGTAAATTACTTATAAAAGTGATAAACCTAGTTTTATCAAAATATATATTAAGTAAAACAAAAAATCGTTTAAATCATGTTATAATAATATATTGATACAGACTCGTGATCACATTGTTCCTGTCAAATCCGATGACGAAACATTTCAGATCATACAATTAGGTTCTTATATTACCTATCTATGTATACCTACCATATATATATACCAATAGTTATCCTGTACGTTATCGTTACCCGTAGCTACGAGGATTGTGAAAATTAAACTTTTCTTTTGTGCTTAAGAAACTGGTAATAAGTGCATGTAATGTCTCCTTTTCTATGCTCCGAAGCAGCTTCGTGCATATACACAAGATTAGTAATTCTGGGTTCAAACTTACTGGTTTAAAGGACCCCAATTTCGACAGTATTATTTTACGTACTGCTAATCATTTAAATAAAAAAATTATGTCTCCGAACTTGTTCATTCGTTGCATCCTTATGATCTGCCTTGATTAAGTATTGTGTACAGTGTATTTTTTTAACGTTTACAAGTTTACAAGATTTACAAAGATTCTGCTGGATATTTTGCGTAGTCGTCATCATAATTATTTGTTGATAGGTGTCACAGTATATTTACAATAATTTCATGTATTACCATAATAATATTGATTATTTTGATAAAAACAGTGACAAACATTGTATACTCATGAGTAGTTAAGAAAAACTTGTAACACCTGGTGTCCGTCTCCGTAAAGGCAATTCATCCTTCCTTGCGCATGATTTATTCTTATATAAAATTCCTCAAATACTTTGGCTTTGTGAATTAATAAATTTAAATCTCATGTTATGAAAGCTATGATTAATGAAGCATTTTACTCAATAAAAGTAGAAACATATATGACAAAAGATAAAAGCCGGATAAATAAATAATAAATTGAATTTGACAATTCGAATGTATTTTTTTAAAAGATTCTACATATGGGTAATGCTGCCGCCAGATATTGGTTACACGTAATCTTCAACTTTCTTTAATATAAAATAACGAAATACATGATGGGTTAAGACCGAATTCTATCTTCAAACTATATAAGAATATCATTGCCATGGCAAAGATATTCTCATCTCAGGTAATACAAGTCTTTACTAATTGTTTCTGTCAAGATAACAGAAGACTATTCATGTTAAACAATTCAAATGAGCCTCTGATTCAAATCTAATCTATCTTGTAACCGCAGAATCATTCATTCTCACTTTAAGAGTTAAATGTGTAGATCCACCTAATTGTAAAGTCATTGTTCTTTAATGGTTATCACAATGTAACTTAGTCCTTTTTAGTATTCTAATTTCTAGCACAAGGTGGTAAGTAGGGATTAATAATAGTATCGTTTATCTCAGATATTTAATGGTGATAACATGTAATTGAAAAAAAAAAAAATTACTTTATGAGGACCTTCCTCAGTTTTTATTACTAATAATGTTTTATTCATAACTATTATTTACTATACAGTTGCTTGTTTGAATATCTCTAATATTACGATCTATACGATCGATATCTATGAAATTAAAAAGTTTGTCTTTGTTTTTTTTGTTTTAGGATTGACATAAGGGTTTCGTAATAAAAGATTCAGTTGCTTATAAATTGAATTCTTTATTCGTAGAAATCTTAATAACTGTTGGATCTGTCGCTTATAATTATAAATTATATATTTACATAGTTTTTGTAAGGAATTTACAGTTCAAAAACATTTAAAGGATAATTGCTAGTCTAATGGAGTTTATACGACTGCAGATTCGTGGTTCAAATTCCGGATCGATCAAATCACTTGGAATTTTTCCGTCGAAAAATGCTGAGGGATATCCTGAAGTTTCAAGTTATCTAGAGGGCAGCGCCTGATCCGAAAAACATGGCTCTCCATTCAAGGAAAACCTCGTTCCTCCTACAATAATACCTCTTTTGGGGTTATTTTTTTTATCCAGAGCACATGATTCATTATATAGTACATAGCTCGTAGAACCGATGACCGTTGGAGTAGAAAAGTTCTTGAGTGGCCACCACGAAACGGAAAACGCAGCATGTGCTGGCTCCCTACAAGGTGGACTGACGATCTGGTAAGGGTCGCGAGAAGCTACTGGAGCGTGGGAAGTGAGAAGCAGTGGGCGTCTTCCAGGTGAAACCGACGGCTTCGCCTGTGTAACCTATTGCCGGTTTTTCAATTATATATTTAGAAGTAAAAATAAATGTAAATAGAAACAAAGATTGTATAATGCTATTGGATTGAATGGATTAAAAAAAAAAATTGTTACAATGAATTTAATTTTTTGGAACGAAGTTCTCTTACGCGGTTTACAGTAGAGTGAACTGGCAGAAATCAGCACGTGAGGAAAACGCGTTAGGCTCCTCCAGGCGAACTTTACCTCTTAATCTCTCTGACTCTTACTATTGCATATGCTTTTATATAATATTTATTAAACTTATTTTTTGTTATTGTTTTAATTCAGACGGGTCTTTTAAAAAAAATTTGTAATTGTCATCTAATTATTCTCAAATTATGTTAATTTATTTTATTGTGTCTGCTATTTAATACAAAACTTACGAAAGCAACTTCGTTCCAACCGGATCTCCTAAGACACGTCTTTTTTTTTTCTTTGCAAGTGAGAATAACTTGTATACTTCAATTTCTTGAATAGAAAATATAAAATGTTGCTATCGTTGAAGTTTAATGCGGAATCAAATTGAATCACCAAGTTTGATTTACTGCAATTATTACATTGAAGTATATACATATTAATATTAGTTTCACTTGATGTGAAAATTACTGGATTTGATTCTTATATTTTGGGTCGTTATCATCAAAATTTACGCTTGTATTTTTACTTTTATCAAAAGTTAAGATCTATTACTTTTTCATAATATGCATAAAATATATGCTTAAGTCTTCATGAAGCGTAAATTAAAGTGGAGTCAATAATATTCAATCTATTATTACTTTTTAGGTATAGCTGTTACCTTCGCGTCCTACCTGATGCGCTTCGCATGGGTATTAATAAAAAACGGGAGAAGTATCAATATCAATCGGGGGAAGGATTCAAAAAATGAATATTTTCTAACGATCTGCTTTCGATTCCGCGTCAATTGGTTATTTAATCAGATAGCGATACGTTTAGAAGTTTTCTCATGATTGCCGCCAAGAAACAGGAGACATTTAGAAGATATATATTGAAGAAATAAAAGGATGTAAAATTGCTAGAGCCCTGAAGAAGACATATTCGTGATCCAAACTGATTGACTAAGAATTTAATTTAAGATATATTCCATCGTTTATTGCTCTACTAAAGAATAAAATCTTCAAAAACATCATTTTGTCCTGACAAAATTTTAGAATTAGTTCAAATTTAATTAAATCAGGTAATATTTTTTCTAAATCTATATTGCTCTGCTATAAGTCTATGTCAACTATTTATTTCTGTATGTTAAATACATACTTTTCATGAGCATGACCAATTCTCAGATGTTACGCATACTCTCAGCAGCCGAACTTTAATCAATTCCAAATCTTTGCCTAATTCTGTTCAGCTGTTTCAGGATAAACTATAATATTATACATATTACTGGGGTTAAAATATATTATAATGAAAGTCGTTAAGTCGGTTATTGTAATTTACGTTTATTGATCACTAATTACAACTTTCAATTAATTTTTTTCGTAATCATTTGTGGGACAAATCAGAATAAAACAATTTTTAAAGTATTAAATCATGCTAAAGTATTGCGCTATAACTCATGATTTTTTTTTTCAAATTTCATAAACTAAAAAACAATTTTATATATTTTTAATTTAACAATAATTGAGAAGTTTCCTTTTTTACAATATGTGCGTGCAAAACTGATTTATGTCTATGATATACAATTTTTATTTAAATAATGACATAATGTTATAGACATTTGGTCCGCCAGACTCCATCTGTAAGAAAATTAAGATATTATTGCATAATTATAAAAAAATATACCAAATTATCAACGCTTACTAATATGTGTTCCGTATAAATACAAACTAAGCACAAACATAAATATCATAATATTAGTTAAAAGTTTGATACAGCCATGTATATCTACGGCAAATAGCAGCATTCTATCGATATTAATGATAGCGACAGTCAATTATCATCTCACGTTATATAAACAACCAATTGAACATCGTAAATATTTTATGAATCAGATTCTTCTTTATACTAAATCTTCTTCTTCGTACTTGAAGACGGTCGCAATCTTCTTTCTGGTTATGATGCAATTCTCCTTGTCAGCTACGTGTATTCTCAAGCAATAACATCTCGTAATGTGTGTTAATTCCCCAAGAATACGCGTGACCTCCAAGTTAGAGAATTTTTCTTTATTGATGTCATCAGGATATTGTTTTTTCTTCTTCGCTTGATGTACGCTCCTTGTATGATGCTTTGTTATAAAAACATATTTTTTTTACATTGATATCATTAATTTATTGTACATGAATGATTAAAATTATATAATCTACTGCTAAAATAAAAATAATGATACAGATAAGACTAAATTGAAATAATGAAAATATTTTAAATAAAGAAATTGTTGTAGAACAGGCAGATTGAATTTATTTTAAAAAAAAAAGAGTTGCTTTATAGTTACTATGGACCAAAATTAAATTGAAGTATCTCTATTCAACATAAAATTACTACACTTTCTTATTGATTGTCAACTTTCTACCACCGGTTCGAAAGAAACACCTCAGACCTGAGAAGAACCGGTCAAAGACACTCAGCAAAACTAGTGTTGTGAAAAGACTGTATATTGTACTCGGTTTATGTTTAATAAAATAAAAAATATTACTATCAAAACTATTTGAGACTATATACTCACAATATATTTAATGTAATTAAAATTATTTTGAAACAGGAAGACTGTTGTTAACTGTATAATCAAAATATTATTCATTACGAATATAATACAATAATATATGAGTCTAAAAACAAATAAAGGAAATTAGGACACAATATCCTTATCTATTTTCAATTTATCCGTATCATTCCCGAATAGTACTCGTCGCAAGGAGGGCAGCGGAACTAATCGCTGGGCTGTTTGCCGCGGCACGATCACTCTCATCGGCACATCCGGATAGGCCGGTAATCCGGTCGTACGGACATCCGGACCGGGCTGCAACGGATTTAACTGAAACGAAACAGACACACGCTGATTGTCGAGATTAACCGTGAGTCCATCGTGTTGTAGTGAGCTTTGTCGATGTTTGTCACGTTTCATTTATCCACTGCTTTACTCAAATCTACTCTGGATTATTTCGTATTGCAATATATGGAATTCGATTTAGATAAAAACTCTGTTCTATACAAGTTCTTATCTACTCCTGAAAACTTTAATCTAAAAAAAGATGATTTTAGAAATTAAATAAAATTTCTGTACAGAAAAACATTTCGATGAAAAAACTAAAAATATCTTTCAAAACAGGTTCCTATTATATAAAGTTATCTGTATATCTAACAGTGAAAAGGATACATTTTCAAACAATCTAAGACGGTTCGCCACCTCGCTGTCGTGGGACGATCTCCAACCGACAATCGGATATCAAACGGTGGATTTTATCCGACCTCTGCTATCTCGCCTTTGATCCGCCTCTTTGAAGTCGGCCCGCTTTGTGAAACCTGCACAGATTAGTATAATGTTATAACACTATTTTCTCTACACTGCTTAAGTAAGTATTTACTTATTTATGTTATAATCTAATCTTTGGATAACATACTTGATTTTTATTACTCAAATCAATCAATAAGAACTAAAAATTGATGTTATTAGATGTTATGTGATATCACATTAAAAAAAATCAGAACTTAACACTGTACTTAAAAAATAATAAAACTTAAACTTTAATATCTAATACGATTTGCCGAGACAAAACAAAGAGATGCAAAACTATAAATTATATGGAACAAAAAATGTCACATAAAACGAGAAACATAAAAGTTTGAAACAGTGCAAATGAAATGCTCCGCGTTGAATTAAACAGCAAAGAAGAGGTCAGAGTAAAAAGATTTAACGCGAGTGCAGCGCACGGACTGGAACAAAAAGACTCATAAATATGAACTACAATTAGATGGTAAACAGTCTGGCTAAGCGGCCACCTGTTGGAAACTGGACGTCGCCTCGCTAGCCACACGACTTCTTGATATGCTTTTATTAATTATATAAATTATGTTTATTGGACTTATAAAAGTTTTTATTTATTTCATAAATTACGAACTAAGTAATATCGTTTAATAATAAATTTTAATATAGGCTACATAAATAATTGTGTAATTATTAGCAGGAATTTAGCTGATGTGTTGTTGTGTTTTATAATGATATAAGTGTCATATCATTGTATGGTTTCCTAAAATAAATAAATTGTATGTTAGAATTTATTAATGTAATATGCAACGCAATTTATGTAAGATACTGTTTATTGTTTAAGAAATTAAGTAAAAAGCTTAAACTCATAATGATAATTCATTTTAAGCAAATGTAAGTAACATTTCAAATATAGAAATTACATTTAATAAATTTCATACTACAGTAAAAATTAAAAAGTATGTGAAATCACATAAATTCTTTTACATGTTCAAAATAGCCATGATTTTTTTTTTGTTGAAAACAATAACTGAATATCGCGTGATGCATTGTATTGTCATGACAATATTCGTACGTTTCATCAATAATAAAAATTGCACACAAAATGTTTAGTTTTATTGTAGATTTCAATGTATCAGCTTGCTTTCATAGCTTTTTAAAGTTACGTAGCTTTTAGCACTACAAATACTTCTCACTTTATTTAAAAAAAATGTTTTATATTGCAAGTTCATCCAGTAATTGTTGTGGAACATTAAAATGTTCAAAGAGTTCTCGCTATTTTTACGCCCTGTAATAAGTAAAAGCTACGTCGTTCGGCCGCTCACAATTCTTCCCGAGGCGTGCGGTCGCACAAAGCAATATTAATTTTAAAATACACCAAAAGAAATTAACTTTCATCCCGCAACCGAGGGTAAGGTGGACCTTTCAAACGAAGCACTCGAAGGACTTAAAAATAATAAAGAAGACTTTAACGTTTTGACCAGGACCGTTTTTTTTTATAAAAAATTATTATATGTGATTATTTTCTCTATCGAATAATAATAGGACTTACATGTGACTTGATATTCGTCGTGGTTTTGTACCAGTCCCAAGCGGACTGGTCTAAAACGAATATTCGATTAATTCTGAATATCGACTGAGATTATGAGTATGCGATTGATATCGATAATTTTTCCCTCGAAATAGGATGGAAATTCTATTTTAATAGGCTTTTCTAAGAATGAGGTATTACAGTTGTTCACACCGTAAGCCAGCGTACTTCTATGTATACTATGTACCTAATATTAAAAATAAATCACCGTCTATAATTATATTTTTCACAAGTAAAGTTTTAAATTGAGAACACTATATATATGTTTAGTTTTTCATTAGAGGATACGCTTTTATAATTTAATTTCGGTGGCGATACTGAGCAGTGATCATTTTTCTTGAGCGTACAGCAGTCTCGTAATTCAGACGTTTTAATTTTCCTAAGCTACGGCGCTCCCCGCGGGGCGCTTAAGTAGTCTACGACATAACTGACTAATTTTTATATATCTCTTTACAAGACTGGGGATAATCGAACTGCCAATCTCGACGTGGAACAAAGGAGCCGAGATAACGAACTAATGGAAACTTATATTCTATTATAGGTTTTTCTCAGACTATTATGAAATTTAAATAGAACAAGGAATTTAGTTATAAGTTATGTTTGTTTCTTTGAGTTGAATTCAATAAAGGACGAGGTTTGCAATTCTTTTACATAGTATATAATTACGTTTAAATATGGCTTCCGATCTGGTTCAGTACAGCCCCATCCATGGTGATGGCACCTGAGTTTCATTAATATTATGTTATGTTATGTTTTTATTTGAAACGTATTTCAGATAACCTTTCTTATTTTGAAAATGAAATAAAATACATAGTATTAAAATCAAAGTTCATATATGATTTAATTTATGTGAGTGTTTTTACGTGAACGAATTCCTCGTAAAACGTAACGTGTTAAGTAATTAGTTGGATTTTTCTGTTGAAACAAATATCGTAATTGATACAGAATGTAATGTTGTTCGTTTTTAAAAATTGTGAATAGAATCTTATTAAGTATTAGTTGCTTGGAACATCTTAGAGTCTATTAGCATTTTAATGACCGACCTGCAGGTTCAGTGTTTTACTTTACTTTCTTTGCATATTATAAGATAACAAGGATTATTTTTAATAAATTAATGATACAAAGTTTTCAATTCGCTTCTTTTTTAATTACGTTTTTATATAAAACTAAATTTATAGTAAGTATTATTTTGCGTGCAGTTAAACATTATTTATTAGTTTATTTTTAAAACTGTTAGTTTTCGCCTGCGGCTTCGCGGCGTGTTGAGGCAGGGGAAAGGGAGGAATAATTATGTCGTAGGTTTTAGGAATAAAAAGTACCTTATGTCTTTCTATAGGGTTCAAAATTGCTTTCTGCCTCAACAATATCAATGCAATGGCTTAGTGAAAGTGAAAAGCTACTATATAACTATAATATCTATATTATAGTTGATAGCATGGTAAGTTTATGAACGTTTAATAAAATATAAAATTCGTTGAAAAAAAAATTCAATTCCGCATAATTTGAACTAAGAGGCTGCAGTTAAATTAGCTTCTTAATCACCCGCAGTTCGTTTATCATCCAACTTTCATTTTATTATCTTACATTTTATAAGTCTCTTATTTAAATTCTCCTGTTAATATGTTAAGGTTAAATCTTAAATTTGAATTTAAACGTGTTGCACACATCCATTTAGGCTGAAATTTTGTACACATTATCAGAGCTCTTGACTTTTGCTTGTAGTATATTAAATATTATTCGTTATCGTACATATGTATGTCAATAGAAGCTTATTTATGAGAAGGGTTTTTTTAACTGCCTTCAATTGGGAAATTGGATTCCGTTGTATTATGTAATTTATTTAATAGCTAGCTATATATGAATAGTAGTACTTGTATTTAGTTTTTAAATTTTACACTATTTGTTTTTTGTTTTATTATTAAATATTCTTAAAATAAAACGTTTTTAATTTGCAGCATAACTTTAACTAAAATCTGGCTATAATATATAAATTAGCTCCTTAATCAGCCGCAGTTCGCTGCGACGTCATCATGTTTTCTCCGAACCGCGACCTCGAGCCAGCTTATGAATTTTAGTTTCTATTTTACGAACAGATAGGACAGTTTAAGCGGTCGCTCCTCTCATTAGCATTTTAATTATCTGTCATGCGCCAGACGGCACCTGCGCCCCAGCCCTTTGGTGCTACGAACATTATGCATTTTTGCTGCCAGTTCATTTCTTCGCAGACATCTTTGTGTAGTCGATAAGTTAAATAGAATCTTTGAAAGGTATTATGACTTTGTAATAAAACAATTTGAAGTTACTTATAGTTAGATTATAGTCGTCTGACTTACGACCGCTTCTGTAAATGATGGCTTTACTAAAGAGGAGATGTGCTTTAATTTTAACATTTAGTAATTACCTGGATAGTAAGTCTGAGGGGCTGCCATCTCAATATATAGGAAATTATTTATTCTTTGTGTTGTATATCTATTTAAAATCTGAGATATAACATATTAGATGCCATAATTAAAGGCACGTTGTAGTCCATTTCTGAATTAATTTAAAAATTACAAAAATATTTGTCCACGATAACTTGGAAACTGTAACTAAATCTAAATCTGTTATTCGAACACACGATAATAATTCTATTCGTAATTAACATAAAATTCAATGAGGCGTATTTATCTAAGTTGACGGTGGCGCCTCATTAACCAAAACGTATTCGATTTAAATTATACATGTGTCGAAACACGTATCATTGACACATCAAAGGTTAAATCGAAATAATTCCCAGACCATAAATGAATTCGTTAATTAAACTAGTGTTGATTTTCTAAGAACACGCGCCCGAGGGAGTTGGCAATTACCTATCACATAAACTACGGTTTCAGTCTATCAACTTACTGATATGCTGTTGAAAATACGAGCTTGTAGCAGCTTTGCAAGACCCGATTGGAAATTGCGTTCTCATCACCGGATGCATACATTTGCTTCTTTTGAGAATATAAAATATATATATACGCTGGTATTTCATTTTTCAAAGTCTTTGGTTTTTAGAATATAGTTGAGATACATTACATTTGTCAAGAGTTTTGATAAATTTTAATAAGTTCGATTAATTTTTGTATTAATTTCATATTTTTGCTTTGGATTTGATGTGTCAGGATAAATTATATCATCTAGTCAATACATTTTAATACGGACTTAATTAAATACTTAATTAATCATATTCAGGATATATCTAAATAATAAAATTCAAAGTTTACAAATGCGATGTATAAAATGTGTTTTAAATACAAAAATGTTTTTGTATTTTTCGTCTCGTTTTGGCAATATCTTTTGTTAGTATAATTGAATATATACAGCGCGCGTCGTCGGACAGGCTAATCTCGACGCATGTTGACTCTCCTCAATAACTAACTTCAAACATAATTATCTTCCTCGATTTGCCCTTAAATTGGCGATACCCTCCGAGGGATTCCCTCGATATTGCTCGGCAAATTTCTTGTGCCAACACGACCATCGATATCACGATATTATTGGGGGTCAATGTTTACTCATTTCATTATAGCGAAATTGATTCCATCAACATTCATTAAGGAAGACATCTTCGGTGTGACAAAGCAACTTTTTCTATATTAGATTAACTTGGTTTAAGATGTAATATCTACATAAGTTATGTTTTATTAATAAATATTTTTTTTATTGTAAAAGAGACTTTAATAAATAAAGTCACACGAAGTTGGTCAAGAAATTTTTTACTCAACACAATATCGTAATATTTTGTATAGACGGGCAAAATAGTGTTACTATTTGTTGATTATTTATGATTATTATTTGATGCAGGATTTATAAAGAAGTATTTTTAAAGTAATTATTTTCGTTAGTTCGTCTGGGTACGGTAGGTTTACATTTAATATAATTATGTAAAATAACGATTCAAAAGATTGTAAAAGCCTAATTGAATAAAATGTTTTTATACATCGATGTTTTATTTAAATCTCTATTACATAAGAATTATTAACATTAAGGCCTTAACTATATTTATTTAGAAAATAACAAATATTTTTTTCAAATAAATAAAGAAATGTTTTAACATAAACTATTTCAAAACACATTTTCGTTTATACAAAACCAACCACGTGAACTGAGCTGTTACGTCCGTTGTACTTTAGTAGAATAAATTGCAAGTGTATGGTACCTAAGTGGGCAGCGATGAACAAAACCATGCTACCAGTATACTATTTTTATTATTAATATAAATAATAATATAAAATAATGTGGTTATTATTTAAATAATAGAACCATTAATAACCTAACACGTGTCGGCTTTATATCAATCGTCCTATTTTGCATATAAATATAAAGGCATTACACCATTATTACCGGATATGAGGTTCGTGTTAAGCATCCCTGCATATTAGAGATGTGCAACTTCGCATCGCATCGGCTGTGGTAGGTGTAATAAATTTAAAATATGTCCGCCCCGTCAGCTCCCGAATGAATACTAAGTGGAAGAATACAACAACGAATGATTTTATAAACCTTCTCAATTTTGTCGTATAAAAAAACCAAATACGTGTTCTGTTATGCATTACGAACAGATGGTATTCATGTTTTAATCGAATTATTTGGTAGATTGATAGCAAATAATTCGACAGAAAGTTAGCTTTAAACATTGATTAATAGTCATCTTTTAATAGCTTTAAAAATCTATTATTCCAAATTTAAAGTAAGATTTTGTGGAAAAAACAAAGACGACCTCCATAGTCGAGTCGTGTGTGCACCGGTTTTTATGGGTAAGCCACTCCGAGGTCCCGGGTTCGATTCCCGGCCGAGTCGATGTAGAAAAAGTTAATTAGTTTTCTATGTTGTCTTGGGTCTGGGTATTTGTGGTACCGTCGTTACTTCTGATTTCCATAACACAAGTGCTTTAGCTACTTACTTTGGGATCAGAGTAATGTATGTGATGTTGTCCAATATTTTTTATTTTTTTTTTATTTATTTATTTATAAAAGTAGTAAAATGGTATGGTTTATTCTATGACAATAATTTAAGTTTAAATACTATGCAAATCTCAGCCCAATTGATTTAATAAATTATATAATTCTCATCATAATGTCTCACAGCTCATCTTCTAGTTTTCTTAAGAATATAGTTTCGATATTATTCATCTACATTGTTTATTAGTTTACATTCATTGTAAACATAATCAAGTAAAAAGTCTTATACTGTATTAAGGAATTTAAAAAAAAAAAACATGTAAATCAGTAAGCGTGACATAAATAAAACCTCTTTCGTCAAAAACGTATTAATTATTGTGAAAGTAAAGCTGGAATAATAAGGTTTAAGGTTATGTAACAATTACCTTATACTTGCAGTAAGGTTTTTTATTTAATATTCATTGTTTATCGTTAGGTGATAGAAGTTTACGATGCACGTTCTCAATATTGCTTTTCCTAGGAATATACAAAAACATTCCAAGATATTCAAGAAAAAAGTTAATAAAGAATCCTATCATAAGTAAAAATGTTTATAATAAAATGGCTTAAGTGAATACTTTCATATAACATATCGTATTCTCAATTCAAAATATTGGCTGAAGGTCCTGTCAAAAATATATTTAATATATCACGGAATCTCCCATAGTAGCTTTGCGAGACGCAAATTAAACTTTTCAAATTACTGTCAAAATAATGAACTTTTAAATTGTATAACAATATAACACCAGTAATAAATTTAATTTAATCAGACAGGTGATTTAAATTAGAAATATTTGTTTCTTTTATGTCAATGTCATTGAATTTAATTTAAGATCGTATTTACGTCACTGTAATGACGTAAGAGTAATTTCAAGACGAAATTAAACAACAAAATAGCTAAGTTCGTAATCCATCAGAAAACGTCACCGACGAGATCAGGCGGCAAATTTTAATTCTCAATGAAGGTCTTAAGGGCGCGGTTTATTGCGGGGTAAAGTTAATGTTTCGCGTGACTCGACTACGGAGATATGATTTTAATTTCAGCCCCTTCCAGCTCCTATCTGAGGTGTCTCGCACCCAACTTTACATATTTTTGAGAGGGAATAAATCTCGTTTGATGAAAAAGAATTTCGCCGTAAACAGAGTCGGTTTAATGGAAATTCGGTTTTAGTATGCAGCACCGTTAAATTAGGGAACCAATTTTTTAACTCGTAAATTACATAACAGATCATGAAATTCATGTTATTTTTATTAACGACTGTACTTCTATTCAGTATATTCGATACTTATTTTTATATCACTCACAGTGAAGTGGCTGTCGAGCCAATTCCTTAAATCTGATTCGACGTTCAGTAATATAAGGACGAGTAGCTAAAAATGTACCGAGTCAAAGAGCCGTGCGCCGAAATTCGCAACAATTTCGTTATTCAATTACGTGCGGCGGCGGTAGAGTGCCAGCGTGAAAATGACACTCGAATTCCCCTCAAAGAACCCTCAATGACCGACCTAAAACAAGTGCGTATATTTCCCTGTTAATAAACATGACGGTTAAGAAGATTACTTTATAGTGTAAACTTGTTCACGAATTAACCAAAATAAACGACAGAGCGCGTGCTAGACAGCGCGGCGTCTAATTAAATTTAAACAGCCCGTCGAGAGAGTCGGGAGCGAAGTTGGTTTCAGGTGTTCATAAGGCAAGCGTATAATGTAGAACGGAAGGCATTTGTTTCCCATTTGTTCCATGAAACATTGAGAATTTCCAAGGCATGAAATGGTCAGGGGATACCTAAACGTGTTCGAAACGTAGAGTGTTCCGTCAGCATCGATAAAGTGATGAGATCCGAATATAACCATAATGGCGTGTCGCATGGGAGCCGCTCAAAGCGCTAGTGTTAGTGGTTAGATTGCGACCTACTGGGTTCTGCTAAGTGAATTGAAGTGGGACCTCGTCTATTCGCAGTCAGCTGCCGAGACGGTGGGTGGTCCCCCCTTTCCCGGCGAATTGCGTTAAATAAAGTCAAATTGAGCAATAAAGGCTGGCTCCCCGCAGTAATGCAATGGTCGTGGTCGAACCGAGCGCTATACTCGTACTAATTTACACCGCGGTGTCCGGTAAACCCTGCCGGCTGGCTAAGCTGGATTAGATAAGACGGCATTATTTGAAATCGTGTTCAATTTATATTCTGGTCTTAAATTATTTATATAGCTTGATAGACACAACTTTATTATGTTATGATGTTGTATGTAGCTTGACACTAGCTAAGCGTCATACTACTTTTAATAGTGTGTTGGTCACTATGTTTTTCGACGCGTTTTCAGCTTTGGCAGTGTATCTAGACATATGTCTATTTATATAAATGATTAAAAATTCTGGTGTACTATACACATATTTCATGGTTTCTTAGTTATATTTATTCATCTATTCATTTAGAGTTAAACAGCGTTTGCAATAATTCTGGAGAAAGATTCTAGTTGATTATAATATAATTCCACTACATCGGTTCAAAAGACTCAGAGCCTTTATATCGGTCGGTGGACATGTGGATGTATCAGAATGTCATGTCAACATCATATCAACGTTATTTTTTTATCATGTTAATGATAGAAAAGCGTTTATTTTGTATTTGTTGTTTTCTAGGCAGGATATATACATATATATAAATTTATTTGTATTTTATTGACAAAATCTGCAATTAAAATGGCGGAATAGAGAACTACTGAGTTTTTTACGTTTTCTTCTCGGTAGAATCTACTTTCCGAACCGATGGTAGCTTTAAACTTTTATGAGGCTATTTAAATAAAGAATATTTGTATATATATTTTTTATTTCATTACGGCTAATAAGCAAATGAAATGTCAGCGGTGCGTACCTCGATTAGAAAACTCGTTCTTCGTTAAATAATGTTACTAGTTATAAAATATTTATTTACACTGGGATAAGGATAAAAATCGTATAGTTTAGTCTGAGCAAAGTAAGTTAAATGTGACGAGGGTTGATGAAAGTTGCCTGTTATGAAACAGCCGCTAAGCCAAGAAATCATCGCTTCCATTATACTGCCTCCAGCATTACAGGGTTGACAGCTGTTGGGAAATTGAACATTATTAATTTAATACAAAAAAATCTAAAAGTAGGTTAGAAAGAAAAGGAGTAGCGAGGGGGCAATCTAATTCATACCTTGTTGAGGTCTAAATACGGTAAGATTTAGTCTATGAAAGATAAATTTAGGTTAATTTTGATTGATCATTTATTTTATCAAATAAAATCAACTGACTTTAATATTATTTGGATTTCTGAACATATTATTAAAGATGAATATTCTCGAGCGTCATTAAATAACCAAGTGACTGTAGGTTATGTGCATTATAGTAAAAATAGTTCAGCGTCACAGCCAACCCTTAAGTTAACAAATAACCCTTCCGCAGTTTTCCCGGCACGTCTTGTATTTGAGCCGGCTCGGGCTTCGTTCCGCGACGGTTAGGTTTAAAATTCAATTTATAACAATTTGTGCGTAATCAGCGAGGGGAGTTTAACGCAAAAATACTTAGAGCCTTTATATTGCGCCACGGAAAAGTTTATTATGTTACAAATGGTGGTGGTGTTGTGGTACAATTATGGTGGTGACACCAAATAAAACTTTAAATTGATTCATTTGAGCGGTAAAATGCAAATGAGAATATATTTAAGTTCAGTAATGAATCCTTGTACTGGGTTCTACATGTACTACGAGTATATTGTCACCAGCAGCAACGAAATTCTTCAGCTCAATTCTTTTGGGTAGATCTCTTTTAAAATTTAGTCGCAATAGGACTAATAAAAAGTGTGCTTAATTTAAATTTGATAAACACAATTTTAATTAAACAGATTAAAAAAATAATAAGACGTTACAAAGAGAACAAAACAAATAATGATATCAGATTGAACGTTGTCAATCAAATATAAATAAAAAGCAAACATCCGAAACCCGCGCTTCCCAGCGCGTCACTTGTCACAATATAAATTCAAATAACTTCTATTCGCGCTCTTTGTTGTCTTTTTAAAAACGTTTTTAATATTCCTCCATCGTCTTTGCCCATTCTATGGCAATTTCGCCTTGTTTTAAAGCGGACAAATTGAGCTTTTTTTGTTTATACAAGTTGAGAGCAGTTGGAGCATGGGTAATCTCTTTTACGTTTGTTGGATTTGAGACTGCTCACAGAGCATTCTTTTTCATTCGTTTCGTCAACGCTTTCTACTGTTTGTCCACATTATTTCCTTCCTCTGTTGAAACAGGAATTCTTCACGGGCGGGCGAGCGCTCACTATGCGTGTAAATTTTTAAACTTAGTAATGTTCTATCATTCTTTTTCTTATTTCGTCTGCTTCTTTTATTCGCGCTCCCGTTTGTAGTTGTCAGTACATTGCGCGTTATTTTCTACGTCTAATATCGCTACCTAACAAGGCGATAAATTGCGCCCACATGGTCCTACGTCGTAGCAATTTTGAATTTTATCGAATATATAATATAATATACTAACAATTCCAAGTACGCGTATCACTAAATTGTGCTTAAATTAATAGTCAAATTCAAGATATCAACAGCATATTTGGTACACATATTTAGTATTACCGCACTGTGAAGACCAATTAGTGGAGTCAATAGGAGAACTAATAACATGAGTGTTCACTAATTTAAGGCAGACTGCTTATTAACATTACAATGCAACCTAACAAGTCGGTTCGGTTGCAAACAAACAGCTAATTTGAACTGTCATGTATTCAGTATTCCGTAGTCGCTTCGTCCTAATAAAATGGTAAACAGCAGATACGAGTATCTTCGTGGGAATTATTTCATTGAATATAGTTGTTTATGTTCTATAATAAGTTAATTTATTACATTGAATAATTTATGAATATTTTCATACTGATTAATGAATTTACTTTCAAATTAAGATCTAGTACGTGTTAAAAACAGAGTAACGAGAATAATACTTTTTTTCATATATTTCGTATTACATTTTCGTCCAAGAAAGATACGGTGAAATTATTTATTGAAAGAGTAAACGAAAAGTCTGGTGTTACATAATAACGTTTGACTAATGAAACACCGGTTGCAGTCGAGAGCTCGAGGTCTCTATTTGAATTCGCCGGTGATAAAACAAATGAAAATAATTCATAAAAGTGAGCGAAATAAAAGTTCACAATAGCAAAGACAAACGGGCCCCGGGCGGAGAGACCAAATTATCTTTTTTCGCAGCGTCTTCGCTCTTTAAGAATTCTCTTTTAAATTGTGTTTTGGTTTTGGTTTTTTTGCCGCGCGTGTCCTTTGGCCGGTCGCCGGCCCCTGCATTAATAACGCGGTTTAAGGAGCTTGTTTTTATATGAATCTTTTTGACATAGCAGTATAGGTACGACTGTTATTGTCTGCTGGATATTCAAATTTATAAAACGAACAAAATGAACGAGTGAACGTATTGAACAGCCATTTGTGTGATTGCTTAGTTGGTCATTTTACAATATCGACTATAATTTAATTTAAATTTTTTTCGGTATCTCTTAATATAAATGTATTTTAATTTATACAGATAGGTAATCCTTTAACAGTAATTAACATACATTAAATAATTTAAAAACATATTAGCATAATTAATTTTTAGTAGATTTCAGTTCTTTTTTCATTATTTAAATCTTATAATAAGAATGTAATTTCAAGCAGATATTTAAATATCTAAATTATTATTGCATGAAACGATCTAATATACTGTCTTGTAGTAACGTCTCCAAATCATTTAATCTTTAGAAAATGTTTGTAGACAATAAGCAAAACTTAGAGTCCGTATAAAATAATATCAAGAATCTTACTCCCCATTTTCTTATTAAAAACACTTCTAGTTTATTATCTACGTCACATTATAAATGGAAACATGATGAATCTCGTAACAATATATCTGAATCTCAAAACCCGCTCGTATAAACCCTTATACGCCCTCTTCGCTCCCCAGTATCTTATCAAATGTAAACACTCGTTCCGGTCATTGGGCGCGAAATGTGCTCTATTATTTTTATTTCTACACATATCCCGCTAGAATGGATCGTTTGACTTGATACTTGTGGTCTCTTTGTTTTTATTTTAGTCTTCGATAGATTTTCAGTTGAGAGAGATTTTCTATTATAAATTTTTTGACGTTAATAGCCTTGATAAATTAACTGTTACATCGGTAGTATATATATATATATATATGTGTGTACTCTATTCCAAAGTACATATAATGTAAAATATAATTCACTATAGATTTGTGAAAAAATGACGTTTTGAACGTCGACAAAACTGTTATCGGAATTTTGGAAGTAAAATTAAAGTGGAAATAAGTTGTTAAGTGCGTTAGTATTGTGTTATAAATAAAGATATATTAATCATAAACTCATAGTAGTGTACAACATAACTGAGTTATTAGCATTTCGCATGAAATTCGAAGGTTTGTTTATCTTTTTTCCTACTTCCATTGGAATACCCGAAACAAACCGATGGCGACTGGTCACCACAACCCGTAGAGATTGGCGTCGGATGAAATTGGAGCCAATTCTAATATAACCAATGAGTAAAAACTCACACAAATCTACATACCATCACACAACAATACCAAGTACTTGACGGTAGATATACGTGAGTATTTCTTTTACTACGAAACAGGCGTTCGTATCTTTTCAAATTCTATAATTTTAATATCTGATTTATTCGACTCTTACAATCTTAGTAAATAAAAAAGGAATATGCTATAATTCTAAACAATAAAACGAGTTTGTTAATAACCTAGACTCATATTAACCGGTATAAACTAGTTATGAAAGAGAATTTGTAGATTTTTTTATGCTTGCAACATAATATGCTGTAGGTCGTAATATACTGTTAGCGGCCTATACGTTCCGCGGGACCCGTAAAAAAGTAATAAAAGCGGAATAAATCCAGACCCCTCTTCCCTACGTAGCTTCTCTATTATTATGATGAACACAAAAATATAACACACGACCGTCCCCTGATCTCTAAGAGTCACTAATTTTCAAGATTTTCCCTCTTCAAATACTGTTACGAATTCTTTTCGTAGTAACAATCTTGTCCGAAATTCCGTTTAAATAAATAGGATTGTTTTTTTTCAAAGACGTTATTTTAAAATAATACTGATTTTTGAAACGATTTATGTTTTTTTTGTTATGTTGCATAGCTGCTGATTCGTGACCGTTACAGGTCCAACTTTGTAGACACGCCCTTAATATCGTATCCCTAAACGGCTGGACCGATTTTGATGAATGTGTTTTTGTGTGCGTGTTTAACTGGATCACTGGCAGTATACTTGCTGTATGTGTATATAAATGAATCTTGGACTTTGACGCTGATAACCATTTAAGTTAGCACATTTGTGTATTTTTCATAAATAAGGTTGTTATCCTACCCATTTTGTGGCAACTCCCCGTTAGATGGAACTGTACCACATCAACTTCAATACCATTAAGCCATGACAATTGGTAATGAATCATTTACTAAAAAAAAATAATCATAAGATAATTAAATGCCTGCCGTTGTAGATTTTTAATATTTCGACTACGTGTATACATTTGATAATAACAGTAGTATCATTTTGAATTATTATAACGTAATTTTTAATAAGCATAATTAATCCTTAAGAGTATAAACAACAGTCTTAAACCTTCTCATATTGCATAATAAATGTTGAAAATATAGCTGCTCGTGAAACGAGGCCTGTGGAGTCTCCAGAGGCAATTCCGTGTTCTATTTAAATTTGTTCATAAATAGATAACAAAGGGTGGCGAACTAAGTTAGCAGCGGTTTAGTAAACTGCTTTATTTGATAAAGATGGCGGAGCGGAGCCGAGACGTTCAATTTTAGGACCGTGAGTGAAACTCGAACGTGTACAATTAGCTACGTAGTTGGTAGCGGTGTATGTTACCAAGCCATTTTTAACTGTATTGTTGACAAAACACGGTCCATTTTAGTGTAAGTTTTCGGGGTGTGTTTTTTCATATTTTGTAAATGAATTATAATCGTTTGAGTTGGAGTTTTGAATACCTGGTCGAAATTTTATAGTGAAAGAGGATATTATATTCCTATCAAGCTGTAAGCTGATATTGGTTTTCGCAGTTTAAATTGAGGATTTATTTAATATACCAACCAGAAAACTGATATAATTACATACTTATTTAAACTTATATCAAACTTGTTAAAAAGGGTCTTAGTAACGTTTGATCCAAACATAATATGATATAACCATATTGAACACCAATCATCACTCCATTGCTAGAACTCGGTGCAATGACAACCAGGCTCGTCAGAATCGAACCAATCAGCATGACAATAATAGTTTTATGTTTCTACAAATATACTCGGGTAAAGCAAACGTGACGTCAATTCAAAGTAAATTTAGTACGAAATTGAAACTTAAAGGAAGAGACATAAGCTTTATTATTATAAAACAACGATCTACTAATCACAAAACTGTGTTAAAAAACTGCACTGAACGATATTACCAAAATACCTATTACTTGAATAATGATAGTGAGAATTACGTTCTAAGACTATTTAATTTATTTAAGTGGTGGTCTGTAGTGAGGGGCGATCAACGGTGTTTTGAAATAGCCGTATATTTGCAGACATTGTGTTTGTAGCTGGAGGTAGACAATTTTATTTTCCGCTTTTTGGGTAATCAATAGGGGAGCCCCGACGCCCTTAACAACAGAGGCTCGATGTTAATGGAGTCGAAATGAAAACTTTAATAATATTTACCGTTGATAATTTTATGATCGTTTATAAATCTATAGATTTAAGAGCATCGCTATTTAATAAACCGTCAAATATTTTGAAAACACAGCCAAGATTTAAATGAAAATAATGTAAAATCATAAATTATTTTATAACTTCATAGTGATGTCCTTCTATATATTCAATGTGAAGTAATATTAGAAAGATATATCTAAGTGACACCTAAAAACCTTTCTATTGTTATGTCATGTAGCAATAAAAATATATTTATAAATTAAATATAGTCAAAAGATAATAACTGCCGATTGGCGTTATCACAATAACTCTTACGAAAAATGAAGTACGGGCGATGTCACACATATTTTTGAATAATAAGTTAAATATAAACTATAATTTGTTAAACAATATGGCATTATTTGATTTATATATATCACTTATGGATATTAAAGTTATTTAATATACATTTATATTAATATAAGGACAAAATGACGACTCTATAGTTCTCTCTGTTTGGATAGTAAAATCCAATATTCATCCCGTACATAGGTAGGTATTTATATTAAAAATATTCTCTTAAATCTTTGTTTAACTCAGAACAGAATTGTTTATCTTTATCACTAAAAATACTTTCTTAAATATTACATATCGAACTTTATTCAAAGTCGGGTCAATTATTTAAATGTTTTCAATATTCCGAAAATAATTCTGAAGATAAATATTTACTGTCAAATTCACTAGCGACAGTCGTGCTATTGAATTTAGCGCCTAGATCACTCGTTCGATTCCAACTCAGGACGGATCGTTAGAGTATTTATAAAACAATGTCTAATAAATAATTCACTTCATAGTTTTGAAGCAGTTATTACAGTTAAAGTAAAATTCAATTACGAACGGAACACAACTGGCGAGACAATTTCTAAATCGGCTTAAAACAACTAGAACTGCAATTGAAAAATCGTCAAAATACAAATGTTCAACCGCCTTTACTACCAAAGAACAAGGGAACGTTCAGAACTGACAAATTATTTACAGCGATTGAAACTTCATGCCTTCCTGCCCGATAGATTTGTAATGTCGATAACAATCTGTATGAAAGCGACCGTGGTAGACATCGGCCGTCTCGAGAGGATGATTGAGCCGGAAAATAGGTCCCCGTAAACGGTTCTGCAACTTTACTGTACGTATTTGTGGAGGCTTATGCCCTCAAGAATGCTCTAATGTTGGTGCACGTTCCCTCGAGTGCCGCACTCGAGACGTTTATCAGTTCTGTAATAATGACTGCCGAAATTTCTAATATGTTATTATCTCTTGAAGACTAAAGTTGATTTAATGTAAACAAATATATCCGTTTTGTTAATTATTTATGTCTGTTAATATTGAAGGGATTAATCTTATATTGGCATAAAACTTTACAGCTTTTATGTAAATATGCTCAAGAGGAGCAGCGTGTTAGTGTAAAGATTTATTTAAATAGATAATCTCATAAAAGATAGAAACGAACTGTTGAATGAGCTTCCAGTAAAATTCTTTTTTTCGGCAAAGTGCGCTTTTGCAATGATACTAAATTTTGATATTTTATCAGGGAAAGCGGATCGTTCCGTATGTTTGTGTGCCAATAACTTTCGATTGGCCTGTTTTTTGCCGGTGAGCTTACGGAAACAAACTATCCGGGATTAATACGAAAAATCACCAATTGCATCGGATTGTATGGACTACGCAGTACTTAAGTGCTTGTTTGAATCGAATTCTACTAAAAAAATGTGTATTTTAACCACTTTACTACGTGTAACTTAGACAATGTGCATTTAAATATTTTACCTTAGTAAGTAGTAAAATCTTTTTGTCTTTGGCGACAATTTATAATAATTTGAACGTCAGAATCAAAAGTAAACAAACGAAAATTGAAAATGTCTATCTTATAAGCGTGTATGTAATTATATCACAACTTTTTTTGTTTAGTTTATTATACATTTTAAGTAAGATAAAAATCTCAAAACTTTAGCGGCCCCAGGGCACACAGCAAAGCGAAAGAAGCAGATCGAATCCATCTAATAACTTTTGCTTGATACTTCCAAATAGTGTAGATATTATAACTGTCGATACAGATTCATATATTTAGATTGCTAGTAATATTTCGAAGAAAAGAAGGAAAGAAATTGCTCATAGTCTTTTTAATTTTTTTGATACGCAATAACAGACTTTATTGTAAAACTAACGAAAACCAACAATTCTTTAATTAATTCAACAGCGACAATCGACTAATGAGTCGGCGAAGAATAAGCTATAAAGGTATCGTGTCCAAACCTCTCTCTATTAGTGAAGTGGCATAATTCAGTGTTAAAGCAATATGTGGTTTATAGTTGAAGGCATAAAGTGCGAATTACATTGTCTAGAGACAATTCGGTCGCTAATGAATGGAATTGTGACGTATGATAAATGGCGGGCGCGGTTGCGAATTGAAGTGGATTAGCCGCAAATTGTATGTTTTACAACTATGTATGTATTTAATTTTTTTTTTTTTTTGTGTTATGGTAAAGAAGCCATAACATTCTAATTGAATTATTTTATTATTATTAATGTAACGATTTTTTTGTTTTTTGTATTAATTTGAAGTTTTTATTATGTAAATGATTGTTTATGAAGATTGTTTATATGGTAACTACTAGTATAGTTTTAAAGTCTAAATGTTAGACACACAATTTGAATCGTCTATTAACAATGGTTAAATACATAATTCTATATAATCACAATAATAATTATTAATTATATTTTATCATTGTCATTCAGATGTTCTTTTATACTCTGTATAATATTTTATTTATCAAGGGGAACTGATTTGATTTAATTAAAACATACTATTTTAAATTAGCTCATATTTATTGCAATAAAAATATTTGATGAGTTTTAAAAACATATTATAAAAATTATAATTTATTCAACATACCATTCGCTCAATACTAGTTAAATATCAATTAATGATCTTGTAATTGCGAACGATATTGCATCACGTATATTGCATTAGTTTATTATTGTATAAAGCTAACAAGCAGCGGACTAAGTGGCTGACAATTTTAAAGATATATTGTTTTAATAAAAGCGTTCGCGTGGCTCGCACGCCGATAGCCGGCACACCCACGGCGAGTGTAAGCATACATTTAAGTACTAATTTAATTAATTGTTTCATTTCCCCACATACTGCGAACACCCCCCTCGCAGCCCCACCCCTCGCCGCACTTCGCACCGATATTTTTCACTTAAGCGGAAAGCCAACAAATTGACCACGCTACAGCTAGGCTTTACCTATTTCAGACGAGAAAATGCGAAGAGAAAATAAAACTTAATAAAAATAAATCATCTGTTTTGAATCTTTTCTAAATTACTTGTTTTCTATAAATCGACTTATATCGAGTTATTTAAAAAAGTAATCGATGTCACCCTCACCTCGTAAACAACTTTGCCAATTTAACTTTATATGTATCGAAGTAATATTTGGGACTTAGATAACTTCTTGCAAAGTGGATACTTATGGAGCCCCTAAATATTGTGTGGGAAATGAAAAAACAAGGTAACTGATTACGTAAGAATGCTATCGAAATCGTTGGGGGGTACGGAAATGGGACGGGAAGGCGTAGTGTAAAGAGACCGCCTCGAGGCCGGATTATTGAATTATCAACAAAACATCGTACGCTCGAGAGCGTTCGCGTTCTAATTGCTTTCTACTCTTCCCCAGTATCATCTCAAAATCTGATGAGATTCGAGTAATCGATCGAGTTTTAATTGCAGGCGCCTCGATTCGCTTATACTGTAAATAAAACGAACAAGAAAATTTGCGCACGCAATAAAACTAACCGTATTAAAATAGGACGAAACCCTTGAATAGAGAGCGGAGTACGAACGACCGGGCAGGATTTTCCCGAGTGTTTTTAAGCGATCGCCGACGGAGCGCGCGATCCGATATACGTTCGACAAATTAAAAGCAGGCCATGCGTGCGGGCATTGTGAAGGAGGCCCACGCTTTATTGTTACCGATTTGTCTGCACGGAAAAACACAAATGGCGTGGAGGGGGTTAAGCTCTTTGTTAATTGAACGCGGCGATGTTAACGATAACGCTGCGGTCTCTCGGACCCATCTTATCAAGAGCACTGTTACAACTCCGCAGCGATTGATCATTTTATGCGTTAATAATAATAATACACAAATAAAAATTAAGTACATTATTTATAACATATATTTTTTTAAATAGTGTATGAATCAATGTCAACTATTGAAAAAAAATGTTCTATTAGAAAAATAAACATTGGTATCATCTTAAATTAAATTTATATGATATATTTTAGAGGAATTTTAGAAAATTCTTAGGAAATCTTATTAAATGATTACTTGCCTCTTAAGTTAATATTTTATAAAGTATTTAGTATTTATATCTTGTTTCGGTCTCTTACACGGACGTATTTTTGTAATTCACTGGACGAATAGCACAAGTCAGATAACAAGACAACATGAGTTTACTCTCAACACACTAAAATATTAAAACGTTGAAGTTAGTCCGTTGCTAGGTCGCCGGGCGGGCGGAACTCGTGTGAGAAATAGCTCCAAATATCTCGTGAGTATCCGAGGGATTCTTGCCCCTATTTCCACGGGATCTCGTCGAAATGACAACAGATTTAGGGTAAGCGTGAAGCGAGGTGTAAAATGTATCCGAGCGCGCTACGCCTTATATGACATTCTTTTGCACCTCCTATAATGTAAGCGGCGAGGCGATTTTGTAATCTGCCTTTTATTAAAAACATGTCGAGTCGAGAACGTCACGGCCCTTGTACGAGTAAGAGCTCATGTATGATCCACTCGATATATTCACTTATTTTTTTCCTGTTGCGATAAATTGTTGAAATAAGTTAGAGGAGCCGAGGGGGTGACATTGCCGTCCTATTGTAAAATTATTTATTGTTAAACGAATTAAGGGATTCCAATTTAACAGAACTTTTCTCGTAGAAACATGGCCTTTTTATAGGCATCCATTGCACTTTATTCTATTAAAAAAAATACACCATGAAGCCATAAGTAATAAACATTAAATACGAATTCAAATAATGTATACGTCATGGTTTATATACTTTTCAAAGATGATGATGTTTTTAAAAAATAAATCGATAATCAATTCAAATGAATATATCTGTTGAAATATAAATAATTAAATTTAACAACACTTCATCGCGAAGTTTCTGAGATAATAGCATCTCGAAAAACTTCAAATTCATTACGAGTTACCCTCGTTCCATCAAAAAGTAACTCGGCAAAGTTGTAAGACACCTCCCGAAGTAAACACAGATAGGGAAAGACTTGGGAGTAACCAGTTAGAAAGCGACACTTGTAATTAGCGGTGTAATCCGAACTCGCAATTTTGGTTATACGAACCATTATTAAAAATTAGCGATGCTATTGTTACCGTAAAATAGACGGTTAATTATATAACAATGCGAAGTTTAATACACTGACCCATTTTGTTAAATTATTATTATTGATTTTAAATATTTTATAGAGATTAAAGAAATTTTCAGGTTTAGCTTAAGCGGATCCGTTCGATTCGTAAGACAAAAAGGGCAGTTAATTTGTTTTGGCCACTTTTTTGTGCAAATTATTAAACAATTTTTCAATTTTATTTGTGTGATAATATCTGCACTAATAAATGAAGGCAATTAATATTATGGCTAAAATATTTTGTTCGCAATGGTCATTCTAAATAGTTAATAGTCGAAGATTCTCACAATGAAAGATCAGACTGAAGGCGCCGTATCAACACGAATGTTACACTTTGCGGAAATAATAAAGTCATTAATATTCAGAAAATGGTGAAACTAGAGGGCTCGTATGAGTGCGGGTCCGATAGCGAGACTTCGCCCAGAGGTGAACGACTACAATCAGCCTAACCCTCATTTAAATATCAAAACAACTTTCCACGCTGCTTCACTCCGTCTATCCCGAACCCGCGCCCACAACATAACACAAACAAATTAATTCGTATAATGAACCCTAATAAATAGAGATCTGTTTACCCCATAAAGAATAAATGTTATAATAATTGGGGCAAGATACAATTTACAGTTTCGAATTTTAAGGGTGAATTAATTTTGAGTTTCGAGAACAACCTAACAATAATAGAATGAGTGTTTATCGTTTTAGTACAGAACCAGATCGCGATCGTTGTTTACTTTCTCATGAACTCCTCGTGTATTCGTTTATTTCATAATTTATCTTATATGCCTATATCCGTGAGACACGATACACAAACGCTTCAAATATTTTAAATAAATCTTAAACTTCAACCAATTGTAATAAGATTTGTAAGATAAGATAAATAAAGCGCCAATCCAGCAGTTAAACTCTTAAAAATTATAAACGTAATAAAAGAGTATAGGCAGTTTTAGAACGAAAATTACCTTTTCTTAGGCGGTATTATTAAAAAAGGTACAACCAGGGCTTATGAGATAATAAATTCATATTCCCGTTTGTGAGATGTTTACTGAAATTAAGTAACGAAATATTTTCCGCAGTCACCGGTTTTTGTTCGGTCGGGGCGGCAGGCGTCAAGATAAAGCGGAAAGCGACCGTCTCTCGAAATAAAGTCTAAAATTGTGCACAGCCTATAAACTGCACAAAGCCTTTTCAATTAAAACTTTCAATGGCGCCGCTGCTAATTATACCGTGGCCCAGAGGACAACTAATAGTCTAATAGTACCTATATAAAATAAGACGCAAACCGCGCGACGACGGGCGACGTCGCAACGCGCCCCTCGCCTAAGTGAATTCCGTTAATTAAACCATAAAAACTTCGATAAATTAAGATCCAGCCGATTCCCCCTCTAATATAGTCCTGCTTCGAAAGATTTCAGATGCAAACGACATCGATACAGGCGACCGGTGCGTAATGGCGGTATAAATTGTTTCGGCCTCTCTTACACCCCTTTACATTTGTTTGCGGGTTCATTTAAATTTACTTACTGTGGCATCGAATTAAATGACGACAATCGCATTCCTACTTCATAAAGATTCAGCGATAACGCTCCTTTACAACATGTTTAGGCCGCGACATTCAATTTTAAATTGAGTTATGTAATTACCATATTATTTAGCATCTGGGTAATCTCTCTTGTTTAGTGTATTTTACTCCGTAGGAGATTAACTGGTTCATTCCTTTCCTCATGACAACAAAGACTTTTTAACAAAAAATAAAGTTGAGTTTAATGTTAACCGAAAATATCGGCTCATATAATTATCGGGTATACAATTTAATACATTTGCATGTACTAAATTGTATTTGTAATATATCGTACCCAGCAATGAAAACTTTGTGAGGAAACCTATATCGATTGAAATTCATATGTTCATCGATACACCAAACTACATTATAGCAGCATCATGATATGAGCACCATCTCTTTTACTTAAAGAAATTGCCTAGCACTAATTGCTAACTTTATACTTTCAATATAATATTTTCGAAAAACAAGCAATTGTAATCGATGTTAGATTTTTATGCGTCTGCGCATCATTCATTCCATTACGATGTACATTTTAATTGGCATTTGGTTAAAGTTATCTGACAAAGTACCATTAGAGTACAATAGTCGTGACGTATTGGAAAAGAAAATTGGTAATTAAAAATTAGATTTATAATTTCACAATTTATCAGAAAAACTAATTGTTCTGAAGTTAAAAAAATTAATCCATAATTTCCAAATCGAATAAACCAGAGTTAAAATAAAGCATTTGAAAGCAATCTCTGAATATCTTAAATATAGCCTAAATTCGATCGAAAGTGGGTTTAAACGGTTAAAATCTCATTTGACTGAAATCAATTCGTGTGAACGCGGTATAAACTGGATCTTTTTTTTTTTTTATGGCATTGGTTGGCGGTCGAGCATATGGGCCACCTGATGGTAAGTGGTCACCACCGCCCATAGACAAAGGCGTTGTAAGAAATATTAACCATTCCTTACATCACCTATGCGCCACCAATCTTGGGAACTAAGATGTTATGTCCCTTGTGCCTGTGATTACACTGGCTCACTCACCCTTCTAACCGGAACACAAAAATACAGTGTACTGTTATTTGGCGGTAGAATATCTGATGAGTGGGTGGTACCTACCCAGACAGGCTTGCACAGAGCCCTACCACCAAGTAATCTGTTCCGGTTTTCGTTTATCTAAGTCTAACTAGCTATATAAGAGCGAATGAAAAAATGTAACGTAATAGGGGCGAGGCTGTGTCGTTGCTGACACATTAACATATACATAGAAACTCCATATTAATTACTGACGGACAAAAGCAATAAGCCACAGATAGACGATAAGGCGCGCCCTCGCGTTAAACTCGCATGGAAATTTTCATTAGTGAAATTCGAGGTTAAAGTGTTTGTTTATTTGTGGTAATTGTTCCGTGAGCATCGTACGTTCACAGCGGCTTACGTTTTGTTTAGATTTTATTAATTTACAGTACACATATTGGTCTTTACGACGACTTCATATAGCCGTTAGTAGCTTTATTGGACTTTTATTATGAAAGTATAAATGAATTTGTCTTTTACGACGCTCTTTGTGTAGGTCTTTAAAGGCAATCATTTAACGACGCACCCCGAGAGTTATAGTTTAAAATGTAGCCGTATTCCAATTTGTTAGGCATTCGAATTGCAAATTAATAATAAAACTATAAATTGATATACATTTTTTTCATGTTTTAATTGTAATGACTGTAAAATTATTTCTATTTTTAATGCACACGAGAAAAAAAATATATAAAAAATGTCCTTCTAGCTGTCAGTCGCCGCGCGGGGGCCACTAAGAATCAGGTTGAGGTGTCCCGACTTCAATATTAAGAGTGGTTATCTTGTATTACTAGCTGGTCTTTTAGGGAGATTGTACTTCTGTTTCCTGTTAATTTTATTGCTGTTTTTAAGCCGATATAAAATAAAATCAGTCGGATCTATAGGTGCCGAAGAGAACAAGTTCATTATTTAGCATAAGTTAGTAAAATAATACCCTTTTATTGATAATTAAAATTATATATTGCTTGAGAATACACGATTTGTAAATATAAATCGCTTAAAATTAATCTCATACATCCATTCATTCATCTCATTCAAAAAGATTTTCTATCAGCCGACGGAAATTCAGTTTTCAAAAGAGCTCAGAATGAAAGTGCACAGTGTATAGAACAGGCGTCCGTAACCATTGGAATGCTCAAACAGAACTTTCCGGCGAGGAAGCAAATCTCCCCGCAGAACAGATGTCGCCAACATTTTCTACCAATAAAATCTTTTTCGAGCACGTTTACCGCTTTGAGAAAGTATAGGAGTCAACAGGTGGCTCCTTTCATCAATTTAAATGTAATTGCCGTTTGAGCGTTTTTGAAACTCTCGGGTCTCGCCATTCATGTAACGGCTATGGAAAGTTTCTCTATAAAAAATTTAAAAAGCAAGACATTTTTTGTGTAAAAAGTTTTAATTGTACAACTTAGGCTATTTGAGTTCATTATTAAATTAATATGTCAATAATGAGATGCCCTTGTAACCATTTTTAAATTCGAATATTGTATTTTTGGCTTTTATTAAACTTATACATTAAACCATAACTATTACTTAGTAAAAAAAATTAGTACAATGATGATTCTACTTATTTAAAGAAGAAGAATAATATATTTGAATAAAAATGACAAGGAGTGCGACAAAAGGATTTTAGAAAAGTAGCCAAAGTGATATTGTAAAAAAATTGTGAATTAGTTAATTATAATCATAAGCAAGAAGATCTTTTATTATAAAATCGTAATGTACCTACAATATTTGGCTCAAATGTTTTTTTTTGTTTATCTGTCTAAACAATAAACAAGTATTTCGCAGTTTGATCTAAGAAGTATTGTATTTTTTTTGTTTACAGAGAACTTATCGGGCAAGGAATATTAAAATTCGTTTTCTAAAAAAATAAGCATGTCTGGGGATTCGTAAAGTTTGGTTTGAAATGTTTCTTGTTAATTTAAAATATCTGATTTTTATTTGAATGCTTGCATTAAAAATATTGTATAATATATTGGCATAGTTTGGCAGTTATTATCATATGCGATCTGAATTAGTGTGTGTGATGTAATAGATCCCAAAATCAACACACATAGCTGTACTGATGATAACAGGTCGACCGATTACTTATACGGACTAACAGTGCACTACGACATCAAACGGAATAGTCGCAGTCAAGTCATGCCCTTTTAGCTTCTAAACGTACTGAAAGCCGAGTCGACGTCAATCAACACGTAAGCCGAGCCCCTGTAGACAATTAGACTAAGAGCCAGTTATCGGCTAAAGGGTAAGGACTAAGTTTTGATTGCTACGGATGTTGGGTGTTTGTGAGACGTATTCTTGAATAGCTCTATATAATATCGTACGAGTAGTAATAACATAATACATTTTTTTATTTTATAGAGCGTCATATATTTAAGTCATTGATAAAATTATTTAAGTCTATTAAAAAAAAACAAGACCTGGAATACAGAAGTGATCCGATGGATTTATTAATTTAAAATTCGAAGCTTACATAGTTTATTGAATTGAAATCTGTCTAGAACCAAAAGTCTTGGAACAAAGCAAAACTTAAAATCGGAACTCTCCAAGTTATTATTTACACGGAGCGCGGTAGAAAACTTAAATCCACCGGTCATAGAGTCCGCCAGTCGCAGGCGAGTAAGTTTCGCAAGCGTCAAGATTTAAGTAGTTTACGGGCGGAAGTCCTGTCTGTGCGCTAACTCGATATTGCACGCTCACTTTATGCCGAGTTGATGTCACCTCCACCGGCTTGTGCCGCGAAACATTTATTAGCTTGAGCAACAAGTTGTTTTGTTTTGCGTTTCTTAGCAAATTTTGCAGCTGGGATTTAAAAGTGGATTCTGGTAACAAATGCTATCGTGATTCATCTCTTTTTTTATTTTTTTATTGTGGGACAAGTGCGAATAACATATTTTTTTTCTAAATTGAAGATCTTAAGTGTTTTCAAATATCATCGTCATTTGCTCCCCCAACTTTAAAAGCGAACTCTAAACCACTTTTGGGACCTTGCATAGTTAAATACAATTTATATTTCTGAAAAAAAGTACAATTGTCTTACATCTTTAAAAGAATTCACATTGTTTATAATTATTAAATATAATATTAAATTTCCAATTACGCTAAAATTCTATAAATGTATTCAAATTTAATTGATGATATTATTTTAAAATTACTTAATAAAATGGGCATATTTTCAGCTAACTGTAGAAGCCTAGCGTTTTACTCGGTCATTAAGTATAAAAGCAAACGGTTCTAAAGCGGAATTGATGAGTGTAAAGCAATCCTGTTTAAATGCCGGACGGGTGGGACTCAATCTGGGAACACGGCATAAAAGAGACATTAAAACGCTCAAGTCTCAGTCGCTGGAGCGTCTGCGGTTACTACAAGAGTGGTCTACAGATGAGGCGATTTGCGGATACTTCAAAACATGCTGATGAGGTAATTTTTAATAAGAATTTGTATTTCATGTCTTACAATATGTGTTTCAGTTGTCCTATACCTGTTCGTATGGCATCGAAAAATCTACATTTTGATCAAAGGTTAAATACTTTCATGTAAAGAATACTGTTGTTACTCTTCGCATGAAAAGTACATTGTGTACCATATATTACGCATTTATTCGGATCCAGGGAACCGATCAGTCACTAGAGATCGCCAACCGTAAGCGAAAAAAGTATAAGATGTGATCGACTAAGGAGAATATGTGAATCACATTAAAAGTTCTATCAATGGGTATTGATTCCATAATGTTATTCTATACTATTGCATGATCAATATTCATGGGTAGAAACCATTCACCGACAAATAGCCATCGGGAATATTGAGCAGAATAGCCAATATTTAATATTAACCCCTTGTACCAAACATTATCAGCAGTTATTATACCTCAATAATAATATGATGTTAGTCAGTTTGCATAATGTCGTCGTAAGGGACAAGTGGCAGAGCATATTTGAAAAGTTGCAAAGTGAACGCTATGAATGCATTCACTTTAAATGACTTTCACTAAGTTGAGATTTTCCTATCATGTAGATCGAATTTGTTGCGGATTCGAGTGTTTAGTTTCCGCGAAATTGCCGTTTAGTTTATAATAAAGACTGCTCAGATGGGGAACTGATTATAACAGGACGAAGTTTGGTGTATAAATTTTGATATTTCAAAAATAAATTCCTCGCCTTATTTGTCCACTAGTAACAGAAAAGGAGAGAAGGAAGACGGAGAGGATCGGAATTGCGATTCAAAGGAAAAATGCTGCTAGCATTCTTGCTACGATTCAAAGTGGTCATGATTTGTGCAGTAACTATTTTTAATTATTATTTGTACCTTGTCCACGCAATAAATAATTACACTGGCTGATTCACTATTCAAACACGAAAACATTGATACCAAGTATTCCTTTTTGGTAGAAAAATTGTGTATTTTACCCAGACGGGACAGAACCACCAGAAACAAATAAAATCTTAAGTGAGTCTTAAAGTGTACAGGCAATAAGCCCAACATATTTTGGTCTCAATTTAACCATTAATGTACTACGTGTATGATACCGTAGCTGGCGGGACGCCAGACAAATATTTTTCCATTTTCACACAGACTGTCTAAATCGGGCTTTGAGGGCACTCACGCTCCCGATACACTCATTGTGTTACTTATGACATTTTTTGCTTTTATTTTTATGCAACAGACAACTGGAATCCTTTTTTATGAGTTTAATTTCATTTTTATAAACGATTTCATTACTTGTTATTTTCGATTTGGAAACAAATCGGTAATTCTTCAAGTTTCGAGGTCCCTAGAGTGTGCAGAATATACTTTTTATATGTAAGTCTAAGAATAAAAAAATCTCAATTGCATAAGAAACGCCCGATTAAGTTCTACTATGGTTAAGTAAAACAAAAAAAGAATGAATGAAGAATTACCTGTAGGCTGCATTCAAAAGTCAATATGAACAAGAGCAAATTATTCAGTTTGTTGCACTCAGTTCATACAGAAAAGTATTAATATTTGAAATAGTTTTTTGTTTCTAATATAATGTGTAAAACTATACTTAATTTAACTGCATAACCTACCTACGTTTTTTAAATACTACAGACTAATGGCAATTTAGTGAACGAAATGGTCTTTTAATGCATTAAAATATTATTTTTATTAGTGAAATAAAAGCTAAAGAATAAAATTAAACATTTTCATCAAATTGAGTTCTCAAGCCTTTTTAAGAGGTATCGAGTGGGCATATTTCTTCGGAATGCATTAGCGTGTGTAGTCGGGCCACAAAGCAATATCGATCAGCAAACAAGCGGGCCGCAACTATCCAGGTGTCCCCCGCGCAAACATACGACCCTCGAGCCCGCGACCCACTCCCGAGCCCCAGGCCCCCGGGCCCTACATCAAAATGACGGAAATCCCATATTGCCTGAGACGAGGACGGAAGTACAATTTTATAAGTTAAGGGATTTGTGTCAATATTTTACTAGGATAGCGGAAGCGTTCCAAGGTTGTACGTATCATTATATGGATAAAATTATTTCATTCAAAAGACCTGACAAACTTTATCAATTTCTACTCCCTCGCAACGCAGCGCCGGCACATTTACTAATCGTTCTCGAGTTTCCGACAAATTGTTAAGTAAGTATTTTTGTTAGGCCGCCTTGTTCGAATTTCGTAAGTGTATCGAGATTTATGGAATACATTTTAACGCTTCACGTCACGAAAAAGAAAAATACAAAAATGTGATCGGGTGAGATAAAGTTGCCAAAGGGAACTTTCGTCTTTGTACGTTATGTTTGTATAGCTTTGTGATACACACGGACCGGCAGACGTTGCTGTTATCATATACTAACCAAACTTAAAACAAAGTGGAAGAACAAGCATTTCTTAGGGTAGAAGAATGTTTGAGAATAGGTTTTGTGAGGTGTAGGGCTTGTGAGCCCGTCTGAGTAGGTACCACCTAGCCACCACAATTCTACCGCCAAGCATCTTTAGTATTGTTGTGTTCCGGTTTGAAGGGTGTGTGAGCCAGTGTATTAACATTACAACATCTTAGCTCCCATGGTTGGTAGCTCATTGGCAATGAAAGGAATGTTTTCATATTTCTTACAACGTTAATGTCTATCGGTGGTGGTGAATGTTTACCAACCCGTTAACCTAGGAAGGTTCTGTAAAAAAGTATTTACTAAAAGTTTTTGAATTTTTATTAAAAAAATTGGATTAAAATTAATCGTTGTGAAAACTATGATTAAAATAAATTGTGACGAATAAATATCATTGTTCGATCATGATATTACTTGACAGTACGTGAACTTTATATATTTTGAAAGTAATTAAGAACAAAATGTTTTTTACTTATTGTCATATTTGGGGTCATTTATGGGATACATTGTTTGAAGCGTTTTGTCCTGTTTGAGAATAGCGGCTTAATTAAATATGTCGTGTGGCGTTCAGACAAAGAAAGGTGGATGTAGCCCGCGGCGCAGGAAAGCGGCTCTACTGCGCTGACAAACTTTAACTTGTATGTTGTTTGAAAACGTTGAAGAGTTTCTTAAACAAGCGGTTGTATTTTGAAAAATGATGGTTTTTTTTTAAAATGTTTTCATCGTTTTTTTATATCATCATTTCATCTTGCTATTCTAACGCTTACGACATTTTATAATAATAATACATGTTTAAATTATTATAAAATTCTAAAATAACCTTGATTTTACAGCTTATTATTTGTACCAAAAGGCTGAATTACATTAGAGTTCATATTAATACTTGACGAAGTATGGCAACACCATATGAGGTTCTACTAGAATTTTGTAACTTTTTCATTTTCAAAACTTCCTAGAATCGTGAATTAGAAAAGGTAGCCTATGTCCATTCTTGGGATTCAAGTTTGCTTCATGCCAAATTTCAAAACCGGTTTAATGTTTTAGCTGAGAAAGCATAACTTATAGACAGACAAAGATAATTACGCTTTTATAATGTTAGTACAGTTTTTTTTTTTTTTAAAGTAAAATTTTACCGTGGAACGGAAATGACACTCAAAAACTTGTGGAAGAAAGATATATACTAATATATGTAAATAGTATATGTATGTACGAGTATCGAAGAATACCGTCGTAGGAAAAAGTATAACTTTGAACGCGCATACACCTTTTTAATAATAAATTAGATAAAGTTGGTTTGTATTGTGTATTCTAAAAAAAAAAAATTTTTGAATTAGAAGTGTAATATGTTATAAATAAAATTATAGGTCAGTTTGGAATTTTATCAACGCGTTTAATCCAAATCTTATCACAGATTATCATATCACTGCAAAAAAATATATACAAGATAATATCCAAACTGAACAACCGCCGGCTTTGATCTGAGAACAGCGCTCAAAACAAAGTTGAGGAGGAAACCGCGACAGCTCACTTCTTAAATTATTCTCCAAAAGATTTTCTAATTTGCTCGCTCATCTTGACTCCTTTTACGAGGAAGTGGGTGCCGCAAGCACGAACACATGGTGACGCATTTAAAAAGCCATTTTAAGCCTAAATCCCTTCGTTCAAAGTGGCTTATTGCTCGCTAACTCCACGTTTGCCTTTTACCAGCCACGAAACCGACGCTACGCCCTAAAATGTACCCTAATCCACATTAATATGATTCAAAACGTCATGTTATGAAATGATAGGACATATGCTCGGCGGGTATTCGGCTCGCGTGCGTCCTTTGGGTAATGTTACGTAATAGGCTGAGGCTGTGATTTTGTCAAAGGTAAGAAAATTGGCTGCTAGTGGTAATTCCTTTGACCGAGATAGATGTTAATTATGTCTCCATCTGAATTCGTTGATTCGAAACATAAGTCATTATTAAGTTGTATACATAACTCTTTTTTTCACTGGTTTATTCTTTTTTATATTCATATTTGTAATATTTCTATTGACAATAATGAACTAGACCTAATACCTGATGCATGAATATTTGAAATGAAATAAAATGTATTTACGGTATATTTAAATGCTCATGAAGATGATGTTAAGAAAAAAAAAACAGGGATAATTTAAAAATGCAAAATTTAATTACGTTAGATGGGCGATTTTTCATTTCGGTAACAAGATGCAAGAACCCTCGACACGCTTTCGTTGCGTGACCTAATTTAAAGGAACCTTATTTTGTTCACTTAATTTGCCGCATTCGTTTACTTTGTACGAAGTACATTAGAAAATTTTTATTTTACTTCCTCGAAAACTTAATTGAGAGGGGGACGGAATCCTGCGCTGCAGCGATACCTTCCACCATAAACATTTATTGTAAGTCTGCGTCCCACTAACTTTACTTTTATAGAGTTTTACGTCCGAAATATTTACGCGGGGAACATTGCTCTGCCTTTATTGCAGAGGAGGAATGTGCGGGAAGAGTCCCGTAATTGAATGTAATTTCGTTAGCTTCTTTCGTTTACAGCTGTAAATAAAATTTAACGTCTTATTTATTATTGCGACCAACAATATTTGAGCTGCTGTCGCATACGAGCTTCGAGTGTCGTTAAATTTGTCGTAACAAACAATAAACGATTTATGTTATTAAATAATTGAATTTTAATCATCATTAAGTTTTTCTCAGTAGTTTTGTTTAAGTCATTGCTTGAAATTTATTGTATTATAATATTTCAACACATTAATTTACTAATTATAAAAATATATAAATTTCTTAATAAATAAAAATAATATTTGGATTTTTTTAAGATGAAACTTTTGTGAGTTACTTTACGTGCATCCGCGAACGATTCTGACCCAAAAAAACTATTGACATTTAACTAAACAGTTCTACAAAATGAAAGACGGATAGCTAGTTAGTACACAAGAACACAATAAATATTGAGAAAGAGAAAATGCTAACTATGCGGCAAATCGCTAAAAGTATGTTACAATTAAGATAACATCGAAAATGTATTAAAACTGTAACTCTTCCAAATATAAACGTTACCAAAAAATAATTAGCGTAAATTTTATTATTAATAAAAACAGAACAAGCCTCGCGTTCGGAGTGTAGCTCTTAAAAGTTTAATTAATGTGATCGAAAGCAATACTTCGTTGCACTCAATTCAGGTAAACGTTTTGCAAGTAAATAACGTATTATGGATTCGAGAGTACTTTGTTTACTTTCAATGAATAATTACTGAGTGCTATTTAACGAATATACTATTTTAAATACAAAAATAACTCACTCGTTGCCCTAAATTTTTTGACGAAACTAGTTTTGTAATTTCTGCATTACACGACTGTAATAAATTTCTATTACACGAACTTGTTTCACAGTGTGCGGTAACCGATGATTGCAGATTCAAACCTGGGTAGGCACCACTAAATTTTCATGTGCTTAACTTATGTTTATACTTTATGCTCGATGGTGAAGGAAAACGTCATAAGATACCACAGGTATTACCACTAACCCACAACGGTGTTAGAGTGGCGTGGCTAAATAAACTCCAAACCATATTCTAAAGAGAATAGGATACTTAATCTTAGCGTAAGATTTACTTTACTTTTTATACGTGTATAGAGAACTAAAAATTTGCACCGAAGGTACCTTCAATAGTTAAATTTTTTTAAATATAATTACTTTATTATTGTAAATGATTAATCACGAATAAGTGAAAATCAATAATCGATTATGAAGCCGTGATTGTGACGTGCTCATTCATTCTCGTATATTACAAGTTATGACACCACGTAATAAGGCTTTTAAAATGCGCCCATTCGTTATGAAAATTTTCGTTGTGTAAACGGATGTCGAATATTTATTTGATGTTTAAAACAATGAGCTGTCTCATGAATTATATTATTTCTACATTAATTCAATTTTATTTTTTAATCATTGTAATTACAAGTTTATATTGAACTTGTAACCTTTGGTTGTTAGTTTGTTTATGTTAAGTTTTGCAAGTTGAATTAGTACGAAATCCTCTTATGCTAAAAAGTTGAATATTTCTATGTGACAATAATTTTTAAGGTAAGCATATCCAAAATCTACATCCAGATTTAGCCCAAGATGAAGGGACTCCTCAACGATCAACATTGTTTTGTACATAAAAAAAAGGATGTATAAACTTTTTTTAAAAATGTATTAATAGTAAACATTTTCGGAACGAACTATTAAATATAGTCCTTGGACATTATTTTCTTTGATAATTTACGACGAAAAACATGTTACCAATAATCAATAATTGTATTTACTCTTTCCAGTATCATAAATATTAACCCACGGTATAAAAGCCATACCAAATTTCATTAAATGAACCCTCGATTTTCACATGGATGCGTTCACAGACCGAAAAAGTAACCGGCTTTTTAAATTATGTGATAATAGTTGTCGCCCGCGGCTTCGCTCGCCTTTAAGGGATTTTTGGTATCAAAAAGTAGCTTATATCCTTTCGTGAGGTTCAAGCAAAATCGATTTAGTGACTTAGCCGTGAAAACGTAGCACACAGACAGACAGAGTTACTTTTGCACTTATAATATAAGAGATTATTATCTATGTTGTTAAACAATTGCATTTTTAACACAAAAATATGCTATAAATACTTATGCCATATAAAATGCCCATATGACCCACTGGTTAGAACACATGAAACCGATGGTTGCAGGTTCAACTCAGGCAAGAATTAATTTTCATGTGTTTATAGATCATTTTGTGCTTGACAGTGAAGGAGAACATCAGAGATTAAGTTATTTTTTATAACATAAGTAGGCTGACGTTCAAATGGGCCACATGATAATAAGCTGACACCATTTGTGCCACTAACCTTGGGAACTCAGAATTTATCATTGTATTACACTGGCTCACTGACCCGTCAAACCGGAATACATAAGTATTACTGCGAGGTTATAAAATATATGATGACTGGGTGATACCTAACCCGACGGGCTTGCAGAAATCTCTACCACCAAATTTATAACCCTCGTATCAATGGAAGAGGCCCCAGTACGTCGATAGATTAATATTATCCTAAACATTTATGTATGTATTTCATATATAAATGAAGGCAAAAGTTTCAGTCGTTTCTCACATTACCCAAATGTGATAATATACGCTCAGTCTTAATGAGATTACTTTCTGACGATAGTTCTTAAGTTTGTGTAATATCTTGTGAAGCGCTGCCGGAAAACTATTTAGGAACACCTAAGTCAAGCGCAAAATTCTTATATAAGTTTAGAGTGTTCAAATTACGTGGTTTTGATAGCTCTATACTTGTCTTCTATACTCGAGTGAATGTTAATCTTCGTGGTTATTTTCAAATAAATATATTTTTTTTAATTACTACCTATTAGTAACCCTAATTAATTATTATTCTGCTTTTCATCGATAATTTATAACAATGCAATTTCATAGATTCCATAGTTAGTGGGGCATTGAAAATTTAAAAATTAATTCAGTTGTTTTGATTGATAGAGTCTTCAGGCGACCAATTGTTATTACTTAGCGAGCATTACTTGTGTTTTCTCGTGAGCTGATTTTTTTCAACATTCAGAGAAAAATATACATTAACATGTTTGGGATAAAGATTTGATTTGTCTGTGATAATATTAAATTCTAATACTCTCATATTTTCTAGTTTCGATAAATCATAGTAATTTAATCATATTACTATTTAATTAACTTGAAATACATTAAATTAATCTCATTTAAAAAAAAAGATGTCGTCATCTCTCTTTACCAACAGTGATAACATAATTACTCAAATATAATTTAATTATATTAAAGAAAAAACATACGTAGTATTACTTTAAATATGAATCGCATTCCTACAAGATTTCCTTCGTAAGGCACGAATTATTTCGCATTTAAATGACATAGTATTATTTATAGACACCACAAACAAAAATATACCCTAACAATAATAGACGTAGATAATCTAGACAGTCCAATTGTCATATTATATATGTACAAGAGATTGTATGATCTAATTTAGCGTTTAATTTCCGCTACATGTGTATAGCTTGACTGTGTACAGGATGGAATGTTCGCGACGCATCGCTATGCAGTCAGAATCCTGTAATAAAATTACTATAATACATATCCATAATTTCAATATGTGGATCACTTAAGGGATATTGCTGTGTTGGTTATGTAATGAGTTAGAATTAGTACATAATGTCCAGTATAGAGAACAATAGCAGCATCAGTCAATACAACTATTAGTATATGTTTTACTGAGAAGATCCAGTGAAGGAATCTAGCGGTATTATTATCCATATTTTTTTGTATTTTTTATCAACAATTTTGTTCACACTAATTTAATTGATGACTAGCAATACGCCTCAGCTTCTTACATTTTTATATTACATTAACAGTCTGTAAATGTCCCACTGCTGGGCTAAGGCCTCCTCTCCCTTTGAGGAGAAGGTTTTGGAGCATATTTCACCACGTTGCTCCAATGCGGGTTGGTGGAATACACATGTGGCAGAATTTCGTTGAAATTAGGCACATGCAGGTTTCCTCACGATGTTCTCCTTCACCGCCGAGCACGAGATGAATTATAAACACAAATTAAGCACATGAAAATTCAGTGGTGCTTGCCTGGGTTTGAACCCGAAATCATCGGCCAAGATGCACGCGTTCTAACCACTGGGCCATCTCGGCTCTTGGGCCATCTCAGTTCTTATGGGTAAAGTTTATTAATAAACAATAAAATAAAATAAATAATATAATATATGATATAAATATAATTTAAAATGTATGGTACTATACGGAATAATGTAGTTTTCGGATCATTAGGTCCGGAGATTACCCTCTACATACAAACAAACAAAGATTATCTCGTTATATTCGTATAGATTTAAAACTGCCTAGAGGCGACCGTTTCTTGACGTACTCTATCATCTAAAACATCAATAATTTTAACTTTACTATTAAATTCACATATATATTACTAAATATTAATATATAACTAAAAACTAGCTGAATCTTGATGTTCTGAAATTTTCGCACGTGCGAACATTAAGCATTCTGCTGTCTATTAAATTATATTTCGAACTGTCTATACTAATATTATAAATGCGACACGAATTGTCACTGTGTATCTGTCGGACTGTTATGCTTTCACGACAGACCAATTAACCGTATTTGATGAAATTTGCTACGAAGCAAACTGAACCAAAGGCGAGGCCATAATTTTTAATACATATAACCAACCCTTAAAACATGAGCGAAACCGTGGACGGCTTCGCTCATGCAACTAGCTCGCTATAGAATATACGCTTAGGATATTAATAACACACATTTGTAAGAATTTATTTTTTTATATATTTTTTTTATTTGACAGTTTTCTTCAAAAAATAAGATCAAACATCTGTATAGTGGATTTATGAGATAATGCTCTCACATGTGACTGCCATATTTCATATCGTCATTATTTCTCCTCACGCCATGATCTACCGTGGGGTTTTAAAGGGCCGTCGCTATGGCAACCCCAGCTTTGGATTTGCCGAAAATTCGACACACAGCATACAGATTATCATCTATTTTAAGGTCATTGCAGACATAAGACGTCAGTAAGGTAGACCTTACATCACAAAAGCAACGAATGAAAATTTGCGAAATTACAATTATTAAAAATAATATCGATATCAATTTGTCGTGTATTGAACATTTTATTACAAATTTTATTGGTGCTTATATTTTTTAATTTCTATAGATAATTAGGAATTATTATAATTTTGAAATACAGAATAATTTAACGTTTTACTTCTGAAGATATTAAGTAAAATTATCTGATTCATCCGTAAACACGTCATAAATAAATGCAAAGATTTTAGAAATAGCAAAAGTTTTGTTTATTTAAGTTTCGTGTAAACAATTATACTCAAACATAAGTTAAGTCTGCACGGTGTGTTAATATGCGGAACAGTCGCGGTATCCGGCAGGCACGTGAAACTTCACTAGGTAAATAGTTAAAGTTCTGCCTCGTTGTTAAACAATATTGCGTTATAAAGTCATTTTGTGTGACGTCAGAGCACCAGTTTACAACTTAATTCGGCTGCGTCTTGTCACTTGTTGAGTTAATTCAATAACAGTGTCGGGTTTATGGCAGACGAGTGTGTTTCCGTATGTTTCTAAAGATGATGTAACAATATTCAATATTAGTTATGGTTTTTTTCTATACCGGTGACAATATATCATAATTTCGTAATAATCGGTTGAGTAGTTAAGGCGTCCAAACAAACAATTAATTGTGCCTCAAACTTTCGCAAACGCAAACGAAATGTGATTACTCCAAGTAATATATGCGTATAGGATTTATAACTCTAATATTAAACATTTCCTTTAAAATAATCTGAAGTTAATTCAAAACTATGTGTGACCGAATGTCTAAGAATTCAAATGTATTCTGATGGTGGTTTAAGGTGATGACTAAATAATGAAATAAAAAAGAATTTGCTATAGACAATATTTTCCAAGTACGTTCAAATTAAAGTACAGATGGGCTAAGATAAAAATAATTGCTTCGAGTAAACCGCTATTGCTTTAATTAAAATAGCAAAGCAATTAACATATTGCATTGCTCAAGTGTCCCATCAAATCACCTTACAAGTAATCCAATTCCCGAGTAAATAAACAATTCTAATAAAACATTTAAGACTCGACCGCAAAGAAAACGAAAAAAGAACAATTAATTGAAGCAAGCGGCAGTTGCAATATGTGAGGCCATTAATTTAATTCAGTGTACGTGGCTCCAAGACACGGTTTTGTACCTTAATTGAGATTTAAGAAGAGCCTGAGGCGGCATGTTTTTGTTTTGCTGCCTCGGGCTCGCTTCCCTAAGCCTGAACAGCGCGGTGTAATTGTGCTTCCTCTGGCGTTCCGTTCTACTTCTTGATAAAAAAAATCTTAAGGTTAAACCGATAAGCTGTTTAATTTACTGAGATAGGATTCTTAATTTAAATTAACTTTACGCATTCAATAAACTAAAGATTTGAACTTTGTCGACTTCTGGCATGAAAATAGATATCGATTTTCTAAAACAAAAATTGTAACGTTGATGGTATTCAACCCAATGATGACATTAACATATTCATAGTGAGCAAAAATAATATCATAAGTTAATATCTTAAACTAGTTACTAGCCCACGGTTTCTCTCGAGATATCGGATTGGCCGTCAAGTGTTATGGCATTAATAAGTAGCCTATACCCTGCCTTTGAGTTCAAGCTTGCTTCATACGAAATTTTATTAAATTTAGTCTTCCCTGGAAGAGTAACAGACCGACAGACGTCGCCTTTATACCTAATATTAGTATAGATAAAAGAAACCTTTCGACAATAAATTGCTTTTACCTTTTTAAATTTACTTCATATAAGTACTGATGTACGAAAATTAAATATTTTATCATATTCAAAGAATAAATTCCTAATCTATTTAACTACAGTATAAATGTTAAATGATAAGCTAATCTTTGTTCTGGTAAGTTCACATTCGAGAATAAATCTCATCATAATGCTCACTTAAGAGGTTATTGTAAAACAAACTTAATATTTCATTCACAAAGCGAAGCTGCAAGACGTTTAATATCTTTACAACTTCATACGAAATTCGTTGTATCTAATTCAGGGCTTATCTTGCCATCTGTAATCTCGCCCTACCGAGATGACTCGAATACCTCGGGCCGCCCGCCGCCCCTGTCCCCTCATCGGGGGCCCGCAGCCCTTGAGTTAGAGCAAATTCATAATACCCTATTAGTGGTGCACAAGACTGTTAGATTCGGTCTCCTTGACTTATGGCGATGTAATTGACTGTTAACTGTAAATTGGTCCAGTGGACTAGATTTAGTATTAAACACACTCTCTCTGATCATTTTGTTATTTATACAAAATTATTGATGAGCATTCGTTTGTTATGTAACGTAATACATACAAATGAATATGTTGCCGTTTGATAATTTTATTATCGACTTAGTGAATGATAATCAAGGAATACAATTGGCGACATATATTTACTTTTATTTGTTCGTGATTTAATATATTGTTATTAGATATTATTAATAATCAAAGGCTTATTTATAACCTAAATTTGACAAAAATGTAACTTATAATTGTCAATTGATTGTAGAATCATAATTCAGGATGAAAAATATTTTAATAATTAAATCTTAGCCTAATTTTATTTTTTTATTATTTTTAAAGAAAAACAGATTTATGTCGGTAATATTGTAATGTTGGTTGGCTTACACGTAAAATTGTATATCGGCTTTAATTGAGTACTGTTATAACCTAATTATACCGAATGTACAGCAAATATATATGTATAATTATACTCGATGTCTCTCGGGAGCCGCGTCGAGTTCACTGGAGCGAATAATAAATCTGTTGACAATCTTTAATTCCCTCTCTGATGGCCCTCGGAATAATAGAGTACTCTAACGAAAAAATATACAAGGAGCGAAAATCTATTTGAAGAAAGTTTTATCACTATCACCTAACGTGAAATATATAGCACGGTTGTACGGCAATGGGATGAACATAAGGGAATTTAGCCGACTTTGATAGTATATTTTGATTGGAAGGAGTGGAACGCAAAATTAGTTGTTCAATTAAAATAACAGAAACTCGAGAAAACAACAGATCCGACCGCATCGAAATTAAATTCGATAAATTCAGATATACTTTTATAAGCAATAAGAGTTAATATAAATATAGTGTCCCAGGCCCAACTTGTAAGACAATGTTTCCAACAAACTGTGTAAAGGTTATTTTATCTCCGTCGACATCATGACGAGACTACATAACGATAAACTAAAGTGAAACATCCAATGCAGACTTAACAAATGAGCGAAATAAAACGGCAGACGAGCCTACATGTGGCAAATAGGGCCTATAGAATAAAACGCAGCTGCTCTTAAATACATGTGCACCAGATAGCGCTCAGCGCAGCGTCCGGTGGAAATTGTAGCCTTACGACCTACATGGAGGGACAGGGCTACCACAAGGTCTTTGTATTTATATAATATTTATTATATATACGTTTTAAACGAATCATATTTTAATTATCATTCCTCGTTATATGTAAATATTAGACATTTTAAGAAATGATACAAATTTTGTCCTTTCGATTTTGATTATTTCTAAAGAAAAAGAATATTATTTTCCTAACATTTATTAATAATGTCTTTAGTTCGTTGAATACTATGTAAAGGAAATAAGCTAAAAAAATTTAGATTATGAATTGACACATATTTCTTTAAAGATTATAAAAATTATCAAAAGGCGTGGTTTAAATATTCGTTGATTGTTTGTAAGAGATTCACATATAGTATATTGTGAGAAATGAATACGTGCATGAACACTGGTATATTTTTATCCGGCTTCAATCCGACGGCAATCCACAGGCGACACAACCAAAGAGAGTTCAGGTGCAGAACCACTTTAAGGGTTTTTAAGGAGTATAAGCCAATATCATGACATAACATTTGAACTGTTATGAAGACTTTCGTGACCGAAAAATATAAGATATATAATTAACAAACTATGTTTTATTTTTCGGGTTTTAACCTGGTTTCAAACAAGGTTCTCAAAGTCTGCAGCCTTATAAGCTAGCTACCAGAACAGCGATATAGTCATTGATTCATTGCAATTCTCTTTACAATTTGAACACCAAAAACTGTGGTATTAACATTAAAATTGTTGTAGACAACCCTAAAATTGTCATACTGAACCTGAATTTCAGTGGGGTGATGTAAATTATACGCCCGTGTTGCTATGTCCGAGCGAAGCTACACTTGTATGTGGGCTAATCATCTGAGTATATTTTGTATAATAATAAAATGCTTATAAAATTTTTGTCTGTGCTTGATTTTGAATAACAGATTTATTTTTGTATTAAGTTAATCATTATTTAAAAAAAAATGTATTTATTGTTGTAAATGACAAATGTTGGCCTCTTTTTCAGTTCTGAACAGTCTACTTATATCGCAAATATTATAATTCTGTCTCATCCATTATTCAATACAATATTGTAATTATTAATGTAAACTAAAAAAGACAGCTTTTGACGGCAAGGTGTCGAACTAACAGACGAGTTTAGAATTTGTTTTGTAAAGGGACCACATTAGGATGTCTTAAATGTGTACTTAAGAATAGTTTTTAACTTCTAAGTGTTTTTCAATAATTCAATACCCCAAGGATTAGCCATGAAATAGGCGACGTTTCAATGTGCAACTTTTTTAAAGAGTTCATGTGTCCCCGCTGACCAAACGTTTGGCAGTCCCCCGCAAAAGTCCAAACTTATTTTACGACGAGCCTTCTAAAATATTTTATTTCTTCAGGGGAAAATATTGATCAATTTTATAGGAATTTTATTAGGCAATGACAACGCCTCGAGTTATTAAATCAGACTTATATTTAACACACAAATTTTATTATTAAACTACTTATTAATTTGAAATCTCTCTCATCCTACCGTTAGCTATTCATGACTCCAATAATAACTAATTAAGCAAATTCATCATACAAGTATTGAGCTAAATTATTAATAGCGTAATAATAAGTCCAAAATAAAGATGCTAAGCCTTCCTATTGCATATTAAATACATAAGCAAACGGAATTGCCAGAGCCTACATTGAACATGTCTGGGCTTATGCGGCTCGAGTCTTGACGTATTTATTATTTATTTGGGAATACACGAGGCGCGCCGACACTCGACGCTCCAGAATTATGGAAAAATAACTCATATCCGACGACATATTGACTTTGGCTACGGACAGGGAAATGGAAGCATGTCCTTTTGGGAATTGCACCAACGCTTGTTTCTGCTTCCGCTAGTTTCAGGTGAGTTCGGTTATTACGGAACATGTCTATTGGAAAGTTATGAAGCGCCAAACGAGACTTCTGAACAATTTATATCGCCTCCCCTGATGGTTTATTTCTAAGCTCGTTACCACATTAGAGTAACACGCTAAAATTACAAGAGTTTTATTTTAATGAGAGGATATAAAGCTATCCTTATGAAGTAGCAAATATATATGAACTTCGAGGATTTAATGGGAAATTAGATGAGATGAAATCTAAGGGATTTAAAAAGTAAAATGTTGCCTATCGCATCGCCTTGTTTAGTTCAAAATCATCATAAAAGCAATCGGAGAAGCAACAATGGGAGCGATACAGATTCCCGGTTATTATACCTCCCCCATAAGAATGACTACTTTAACCAAAACGCCGATTTCAATAACAGACGAGTTCATTGAATAGACCTCATAACATTTTTATTGAACAATAGGAGTTTTCCAAACGGGGTTCACTGGTATTTCGTTACACAGCTCATTTATACCTGTATCGTCATTGTCTGGTTTGTTTTCGAATATTAAATAAGAGACACCTTACTTTTATATTCATAGAGTAACAAACTAATGTAATTGTTATAAAGTTGTATGCACACGGATACGATGAAATACGCATGTATGTTAAAATATCTGTATAAAGGCATGTAGACACCTATGCGTTATTTCTCATTCTCCCTCCTCTTTTATTTAATAGCTATCAGACTTGAGACAGACATTAATTAAGACTTCCACAAAATATTTCAATATCAACTAGAATAAGAACACTTCAGATCCTGTATCGTTTGTTAGTTAGTATGTATATAGGTTTTGTAGTTGTATTTCTAGCTAATTTTCCAAAAAAAAATTATGTAAGAATTATAAGTATATATACTTTGTATATATATTAATCTCATATATTAAATTGGTTATGATAAAGTACTAAGTGATCACATCACTTCACTGAATCAAGTCACATATTGCGGTCGCCTCGTTCAGGTTAAGTGACTTAGAAACTGCGATTATTGAGTTTCGAGAATAATTGAAACCCCAGTCCTACTCCGACTGGTTTGTTTATTGCTAACTTATATTGTCTCAAAACGTTTCGGTTGAAGTTGAATATCATAATAATACTCAGTATAATTTATATTAAATTAATTGTATTAAAAAAACACAGTCCAATTTTATAGTTCAGTAATTCAGTAAGTCCCGAAAACTATTTAGATAGCATCTTAATCGAAAACCGTCTTCAAACAGTCGTGATTCGGCGTTCAAAAACATCTTAAAAAGTTTTAATCACGCCGTTCGCAAACAACTCATTAAGCATTTAAGGTTTAATTCTGTCTACAAAGTGTTAACCGTAAAACGCTCCCTAAAAATGTTATATAAACTTTTATTCGTCAGATTAGAGGAGACGTTGTACTATCGAGTAGTAAAGTCGAGATAAACAGGATAAGTAACGTATAGACAGCTTATAAACTGTTTTTCATGTCAGCGAAAGTACGCATTTACTTACCCGTGTGGTTTATGGTGCGTTCCCTATTCTACTATAAAACGCTTTTTGTACTATAAAACAGATTCATAGAGGTTGGATCAGGTGATAAAGGCGTCTCGCGGTTTGCATTCCGACTGCATTTTAACGAGTGCTCTTTTGAATTATTTCACGGCTTTTAAACTCGCACTGCGAGTACAGATTGCTGTTTCTAATTTACGACTTGTACTGAGTTTATTCGCTCAGGAAATAGCGTCCAGAAGTGTTACCAAGTTCTCGACCTAAGCGACTCCACTGGCGATTTCATTAGTTTGTTATGGAGATTTATTGCTCAGACGTGATCGTGACGTATGTTTATGACGACAGTCTTTTTTCCTTTATTGTGTAAAACTACAATAAATTATTTATAATTAGTTATCTTAATTTGAGAACACATTCACTATTTCTCATAGCTAATGTTAAATAATAGTATATCGAAGTTTAAAGTAATACTGAAATTAAAAAATGCATTCGTATGCATAATATGTATATAAAAGTTTTAATTGAGGGTAATGGTAATTTAACTAAGTCGAGATAATATATGACATTGTTATTTTAACAATTGTTTACGATACAGGAAGTTTTGAATTCATTTTAAAAAACGAAGGCCAAGGTAACAGTTAAAATTTTTTTTATTTTTTAATAGGCCAAGAATTAAGAGGATATATGTTTATAAATGTTGGAATGAGTAAATTGTTCGCGTCATTTGTCTCCATACGGGACCGAGTCTACTATTCCATATAGAATGATCAAAATAGATTTTTATGCTTGTTGACTTTGTTTTCAAGTAGTTCAAGTTTTATTGTGAGTGAACGAGGGTCCGATACCAAGTTTGCCCCAGTCTGGTTAGGGTAAAAATGTATTGTTCCCAAATCTAAGTACGTATTATTGAGATAAAATTTTTATTCTTCTTATTGAGGAATCTTATTAGATGCCACTATTATGCTTAAAAAATAAGTTCTATATTCAAATAAGCACTTACGTATGGATGGAATTCGAATTTCTTCAACAACGAAAACCCCAACGATGTTCGTACAAAAATGTACGTTTGTGAACCTTAAGTAAGTAGGTTGAATGAATGTTTACAATCCCAAACAAATATATGAACGAAGCTATTCTATTATTAACGCTGTGATATAACTTGAAATTTTTATAGGTTTCATTTTTATTATGGAAAAATAAATTTCGTCTATCAATATAGGAAACATTCATCATTTCTTGATCTTGATCACCCGAAATTAATTATTTTCAGTTCGGATTGAGTAGTCGTAAGTTCATCGTAAGTTTTTTAAATTTAAAAATTTTAATTATTAAAGTTAAACATAAATCTTTAATTAGTATTTTAAGCGTTTTAATTTTATTTCCAAAAAATTTAAATCTGTATCTCAAACACAACATTATCATTACAATATAAATGTCAAATAAATATCCGAAAATGACTTTTTAAATTATACCTACTAAGTATTTCAATATCACTTTTATAAAAAAAGTCCCCAATTTCATCGAAACCCAAAACCTATGGAGTGATGACGACTAATTTATCACACTCATCGTACGAAGCAGACGTATCGTGTCACAACTCAAACAAACACTCGACGTAAGTGAATAAATAGGTAATTCGACGCGCCTTCCAATATTTCTTGCGAGTTTCCTTGCGTGACTCGGAACAGACAAAGATTACAAATGGTATCGCAATAATTATTATGTGTAAAGAAAACACATCTGAAATCCGAAGTATAATAGCAACATTACTGCTCGCCAAGGCCAAACCAAGGGTCGTCTTGTCGTGTTAACATTCAAAAATAAATGTTCAAAACGTCCGCCATATTTAAATACCCTGAAAACTATTTTAAAAATGAAAAAGATCAACTAACATTTACTATGACTACTTTTTTCAATGAATTTAATCTGCTTTTATTTTGTGTACCATTTCTACAGTACTGTATGTTCTAACTATTGATTATAACCACTGGGTAACGTCGATCAATCATCAGCTGTCGACCGATCAACATGTTTTAAACTGAAACTCAAATTCAAAATTCCTTTATTCAATATAGAAGCATTACACTTACTTATTGATGGTCAAATTAAACACTACCACTGGTTCGGAAAAAGGAAGACCCTGACCTGAGAAGAACCGGCGAAAGAAACTCAGCGGGTTTTTTTTTTTTTGTCAAATTAATTAGATACATAATTGTATATGATTTTTTTTAAATTGGCAACAGAAGCATTTTGAACGCTTTCTGGGATCCTGTTGTAGAAGCGTATACATTGCCCCACAAAAGAGTTACTGAATCTATGCAGTCGAGTAACAGGAGTAACAAGATTGTGTTTGTTCCTTGTACCAATGGTATGAGAATCACATTTTCTCATAAAAACATTAATATTTTTCGGTACATACAAAACATTACAGAATATATATTGAGAAGCAACAGTTAATATCTTAATTTCTTTTAATTTATACCTTAATGATTCCTTGGCTCCTATATATATTCCTTGGTTATAGATTGCGCAAATAACCCTCTTTCTTCTGCAGCACAAATATAGTATGGATAGCGGCTGCGTTACCCCAATGCATAATACCGTAGGACATTATACTGTAAAAGTAACTGAAATAAACTAGGCGAGCCTTATCAACATCGGTAAATAATCAAATTTTTTTGACCGCAAATGCCGCAGAACTTAGTCTACCCGCCAATCCGTTTATATGGGGGAGCCACTGTAACTTGGCATCAAGAGTAAGGCCAAGAAATTCAGTTGTTTCAACTGGATCCATCGATTTCCCGTTGATAACTACATAGGGTTTTACATTTTGCACGTTTGGTGTGCGAAATTTTACACTTTTAGTTTTTTTTATTATTCAGCCTAAGATTATTTACGCTAAACCTGTGTACTATATCAGACATAGCATTGTTTACATCGTCATACTGTACCTGTTTCCTATTAATTTTAAAAACCAAAGAGGTATCATCAGCAAACAATACTATATCATGTTTGTTCCCAACAAGAAAGGGCAAGTCATTTGTGTATATGAGGAATAGAAAAGGTCCAAGAATTGATCCTTGTGGGACCCCCACACCACCTGAGACCCCAGGAGACCTTGTTCTTTTAAAGTCAACCCTCTGATTTCTATTGTTAAGATAAGATGTCAGAAGATCGAGTGAACATTCTCTAATTCCATAGTGATATAGTTTCCTGACCAGAGTTTCATGTTGAACACAATCAAAGGCTTTGGATAAGTCGCAGAAAATCCCTAAGGCTTCTTGCGACCTCTCTCAGGCTTCATAGATATTTCTTATAAGTTCGATACCTGCGTCGGTAGTCGAGCGAATTCCAATAGTTGCCCAGTCATTGAATTTTAAAAAGTTTTTTGTATTAACTGTTTTAGAAGTGAATATTGCATTAAACTTGTTTCTAATAAATTTAAATAGATTATTATACAAAACATTGGTATTATCACTAAAAGATAGGTGTGGGAGATTGACCATAATATTACTTCTAAACTTCTCAATACGACTTGTGGTCAAAGGAACAAACATTATTTTTTCGGAATTGCTTATTTTTTTAACATGGAAATTAAATAAAGCTTGTTGTCCACAATGATCTGAATTTAGTTTATTAATGATCATTTTATTTTGTGGAATATGGGTTGCAAATATGTTATCTATGCAAGTTGCTGTGGAATCTGTTATTCTAGTTGGTTCTAAGAACAGATTACCAGATTATATGAACTTAACAATGATCTGAATCTAATACTTTTGATTGTATTATGCAGTAAATTTATATTAAAATCTCCACAAACAATAATTTCTTTATTAGATTCAGATAATTTCGATAAAACATTTTCAAACAATTCATATAATCCACTAGGGGACCTGTATACGCATTTTGTGAACTCTTTCATTTATCTAATGAGTTTGTTCCGCTCCTTCTATCGATGAGCTGTTTGCTGGGCGCGCTCGACACGTCTTGACGTATTAATCGATTAGGAACAAGATATAAGCTTATGAAGTAACAGTTATTAGTAATAAAAATGAAATGTTCTCAAGAATAAAAAAAAAATCTTCAAATTTTTGATTTAATTCACATTTAACATCAAGTTCCACAATCTGACAGTAAATTAAAAGGACGGCAAAATTATTCTGTCACAAATGTTATCGTCGTCGTTCTGTTAATGAAAACAAAAGGAAAAATTTAAAACAAATTTCGGAGACTTAAGAGCGAAGTGCAACCTCCGTCAAGCTTTATGTAGGAGGCTTAACCAGATCTGAAATGCGTTGTCCCTAATCCACTTAAAATAACAGCACGGCTAACGTCTACCGCAGAACAACATTTCTTACCGTCTCGCGTCGGATTTCATACCAATTTATTAAATCTCTAGCTTTGTATAACGATTTAATGTTTAACATGATTAATTCAGTCTGATAAACTGATGTAGAAGATCCTAATAGGACTTTAAAATCTATAAGATATCAAATTTTAAGTACAAGTATTTGTTTAAACTTTTACAATTTTTCCTTAGGGGCCGTCGATGAGGGCCACTTCCTTCGAATTATTGCAAGGATCATGATAATTCTCCATTAAATGAAAAAAAAATGTATTGTTTCTTTTAAATGTGAGTGAATGTACTAACTTGAAATTAATTATCATTATTAATACGAGTTCAGATTACTTTACTAATGATCTTATGGTCGTAAAATCTTCTATATTATCTGTGAAACAAAAGTTACCTATAATTATAACGCGTTTCGATCGTGTAATACAATACACTTTAAATTCAACTTTCTACTCGCTTACACACTGATAAATTACTTTAATTTCCTAAATAAAGCGGTACGCTGGAATTTTGCGGCATTCTTCACAAAAAGGCGGTGTGTGAGTTGAGCGATCGCTACATCCGACCAACTTCCCAGCCCGGTGTTCATTAGAACTTAGACTTGTATGAATTTTCACCAACTTTCCAACGTAATGAACACTAGGAGGCAAGTTTGAGCGCTTCAAATTTTAATACCCGCCGCGGACACAGTTAGACCATCAACATACGAACCGTAATTTTAGAGCTATTATTTGATATGTCCACAAATTGAGATGTTTTAAGACAAAGCTCAACTTCGATAGCAAAAGATTAAACGTGGTTCTTGTACGGTGATCACGGGTTCACGAGCTTTTGTGATTATCAAATATCTCTTATTCGGTAGTTAAGGAAAACATCGTAATAATATGTCTGATGGAATTACCGCAGTCAATATGTGTATCCAACAAGTTTGCTAAAATAAACTTCATGCCATCCAATAGACAAGTGTCAAACTTGCCCAGTAGTGGGACTTCAGCTATATTTTGTTGAAATTATTATGATAATCTTATTTAAATTTAAAGGCAAAGTGTTTATTTTGTCTAAATATTAGTATAAGTTTTTAAAAACTTGAAAAACTAATAAGACTTAAGTGTAATTACACGTTTTAGACGTTTGAGGTTAAATAGGATCATAATTAAATTTATAAAGTATTAATTTTGTAAGAACATCGCAGTTTGAATAAAAAATTAAAATGGCACCCTTAAGCACGCGTTCATAAAGAATATTAAAGCTAAGTGAACAACGAAAAGAACTTTTAAATAATTTCTATTTTTGTTAATTATAATAAATTCTATATTAGCTATTATCATTAATTAAAAATTAATTTTCTTCGAGTTCATAATATTATAAAGGTGAGAGGTATTAAAAATATAAGTTTTATTGCGGTTAAAGTTTGGCATAAAGGACATTAAACATTATCAATCTGTTAATTATACACAAATTCAATTCAATGTATAGATTTCAATAAAAAGTGAGCTATTTAAAATTAAATAGGGTATATCTCTAAAAACGGAATAATCATGTTCAACGTAGTAGCAAAAGTATGTTGAGCAGACATAAAACGCAGCCCTTTACATTAAGCCAGTCAGTTTCAATCGCAGCGATTCCCACTACAATGTGACAGAGCTCTTACTTATGGACGTATGGAACTCGTAACCTGACTTAAATATCCAATATCCGGTAAATTCGTTTGAACTTTACGTTCTGTTTGTCTGACTCTTGAACTCGCCTAATTACTGCCCTCAAATTATCTCTTACACATTTTAAATTTCGAATTCGCTTGTACACGATAAAATAAATATTTACCCTATGTGATTAGGATATCAAAGGAATATGAATTCCTTGTTATGATGTGATTCGAATATTTCACAACTAAGTAAATATTGTTATAATTATAAATGTGTGTATATCGGTAAAAAAATTAAAAAGGGAATGATATTTTTTGACTCTAAATACAATTTTCCGGAAGCAAAACACTTCCTGCTACAGAATATGTTATAATAGTTTATCTCCCCATTACATAAGACCTTTTCATAACGGAGACTAAAGAGTTGAGTCCTTAGACCAAACAGGAATTCCGTAACAACTATTTTCCAGGATTTCGCAGCCATCTTTCTTATATTATTTGGTGTTCATATTAAATCAAATCGTATATCTGATTAGATGGGTTGCTAATAATGGTAAAACTTATTGATCCTTTTACCGTCGGTCCCTTTACAACAAGAACGCTCGTCTATATGTATAATATTAATATATCTACCCATTTATTACTTATTAAATTCAACAATAGTTTTTTAGTATAAAACGCGTACTCGGTGTATAACTTTTAAACGTATATCAAATACAACGAATATCCCCTAAATATAAATTTAATATTAAATAGGAGACCCTAAAACCCTTTGAAGTGGCATAGTGAAAGGGGTCGACAAGTGAGCTATATTGTAACTTCTCGAATTAAATTCCATAGAGAGGCAATAACAACCAATATCGTGAGAATAGTTGTCCTTTGTTTCATTAAATGATTTCGTCGATGCTTTGCGGCCTATGCATATTCTTGTCAAATATTTTTTAAACACACCTACATTAACAGCCTGTAAATTTCCCACTGCTGGGCTAAGGCCTCCTCTCCCTTTAAGGAAAAGGTTTGGAGCATATTCCACTACGTTACTCCAATGAGGGTTGGTGGAATACACATGTGGCAGAATTTCATTGAAAATAGAAACATGGTTTCATCACTATGTTTTCCTTCACCACCAAGCACGAGATGAATTATATATACAAATTAAGCACATATAATTCAGTGGCGCTTGCCTGGGTTTGAACTCGAAATCATCGGCTAAGATGCACGCGTTCCAAGCACTGGGCCATATCGAAATTATTACAGTATTTTTTATAAAAACTCTAATATAGATTTGATTCGACTCAAATTTATTATTTTAGATTTTTATTAAACTCCTTGTGTTAAAATATAGTTTGCGTATGGTTTACGCCTAAATTTATGTTGCGGAGTGAAACGATCAGGCGCTTTCAACTTTTTATTTTGTTTTGTAACTATTACTTAGATATTATACTTTAAACAGAAAAAGATTTAAGCAAATTAAAATATACTTTTTTTTAATGTTAATAAACCTCTTTAAAAGCATTTTATCCTGTTTTTTTTATTTTATTTTAAAATATGAAATTTCACGTCAATTGGTAATACCATTATGCATTCGAATGCAAGGCTAGATATTAAAACTGCAGATTTTCATTTCCTAAGATCCGATACAGGGTCAGAAAAATTAAATGTTATTGAGTTTTTGGATAAGAAATTCTAAAACCGAATTTTAACCTAATTTTGCCCTATAACCACTCTAATCAGTTTTATCGGATTGCCATTCCATCTGATTATGATAGTGAAGGAATAGAGGGTGCACCAGTTTTTGTGCACTTTGATGTCTCCACGGAGAATACGGCAGTGTAAACGAAAGCGGGCGCGGACATTAATTCAAAAACGTCAAAATCATATAATATTAATGTTATCATCAGATATTCTACCGCCAAATAACAGTACTCTGCATTGTTGTGTTCCGGTTAGAATGATGAGCCAGTGTAATCACAGGCATAAGGGACATAACATCTTATTTCCCAAGGTTGGTGGCATAGGTGTTGTAAGGAATGTTTAATATTTCATACAACGCCTTTGTCTATGGGCGGTGGTGACCACTTACCATCAGGTGGTACCATATGCTCGTCCGCCAACCTATACCACAAAAAAAAGTTTTTGTTAAATTTAAAAGTCATCGTAGTTCGTCGTAATTCATCGGCTTGGTGTTAAAAATTTAAAAGTAATTAAACACATGTGAGAGTATTTAGTATATCTTAATTATGTAATAAGTATACTGAAAAGTTGTCTCAGCTCTCTCAAAAACTAAAAACAAATTTACCGATCCCCTCCTTGTAAGTGTATTTTTATACAGAATTGCTTTATACGTTTCGCATTTATGAATTACAAGCAATTAACTTTAGCGTTTAAGGAAACAAATGATGAGACATGTGGGTAGATGGCAGCTAAGCACCCGCATAGTGTTATCGCACGCGCGACGCCTCTGTAATGTACGGATCGATATTGTTATCACCACTCCAAACTTCAGTTATGAAAGTTGTGAGTGTCCCTTATTAGCTCATCGTAATAAAACACGAGATATGTACGGAGCTGTTTAGTTGCTAACGTTTTTGAATAACAAATCATTTTAAGTAAAACTAAGAAACCTTTAATACTCCCAAATTTACTTTTTGACGTATACCTTTCCTGCTATTTTAGAAAAGCAGATAAAATAAATGTCTAACTGCTGGTAAGTGGTTACCGGCGGCTTTACGCAGTGCCGCTGCAAGAAGTCTATGTCAATACTTGCATCGCCCATGCACAGCTTACCATGGGAATTAAGGTGTTAACATGCCCTTTTCTGTAACTGCTACCTCCGTTCACACCGGAACACAACTACTCATTTAATATAGTAAATGTAACATTAAAAATCTATTGATTTTGCGATTTATTGATTAGTGTGATAGCCACCTAGAGATTATAACGTAACCTCGGTTATACCCGCTATGGAGTAAGTAGATGTATTTTAGATGTTTATAATTGTAGACTTCCATATAATGATTTAATATTTACCATCTCGTAAGGGCGATAAGTTGAAATGTCCAGCTACAAGCAGTAAATAACAGTTAAAAAACTCTCTAACACGGAGTAGCGATCTAGTCCAAGGGAATGGTATGAATAAAACTTCGTCGAAGATCGACGTTTGCCGAGACAGATTAATTAATATTTCTGGTAACTACAGTAGTTGGTGATAGTTCAGTATACTATACCCGAATAATTTATTTTGTTTTTTAAAAGAACTGTCAGAAAACGTGGAGACTGATGGCGTTTTTATAAACTTTAAACAATGCCGCTTTCTTTGAAATCTGTTAGCAACTGTAGCGCCTTCGAATTTAACGTATTTTAACGGGCACAACCTTAATATATAGGAAAAGATCTAACTCAAATACAAATAAATTGCAGTAGATGAATTTTGTACGCAGAAACTCGAAACTCACCACAGAACACGAGCGTGAAATGACAGAATGTGATGCGACGATGTAAGAGTATGTCTGTAGAGTAAGTAGAGGGATATTTTATAATAGACTTAAACGAGGTCCTTACTTGTTTTTAGTTTTAATTTTTCTACTATTTGTTTATAATCATAAACATAGAATAACGCGACTTTTTAAAAACAAAATCCCATTTCTTTTATAGTTGACGTAAATAATTTATAATTTTAAAAACTTTGAAGATACCGTAAATGTTTTAGAACGGGACAGTTTTAAAACTCTTTTAAATTTCAAGTAATTCGTTTCTACAGTCTTCGAACCCACGCTTAATACTGACAACTACATAACCACTCGTAGCAAATCTAATTCAATATTTTTTTATACTGGTCACACCTTTTTTAACTTGTTATCAAAATTAAATGAACATTAAATAATTTAAAATGTCATTCCTTATATTATTACTTCAAATCAGAAATACCAAGTTAAACACTTCGCTTCAAAACAGTTGTGTCAGTTTTCGTACTACGGAATTTTGGGGTAGACGACTTTATCGTTGTAATTAGTATTTCTCTTTACGTAGTTTACCTAGTGTTGCTTTAATATATCACCTATTTCATTAAAAATACAGAACCAATTCGAAATTAACTTTTTCTGACATTAAATACCTTGTCCGTCGCTAGATATAGATTCTAACTAGAAAATACAAATCAAGGAAATAATTATACGTCAACCTAATTTACTCTATATAATTGATTCTTAACTTCTCAAACGTAATAAGTTTGAACGGGCGTAACGAAAATACTATTTGATGTTTTTTTTAATTTATTTTTAATTTTCACGGCATCTATCAATATAAATTATAGTCTGTGGCAGTAACAATAGTTTTGATATTTTGAATAATAATACGCTTTTATCTTTTTAAGACTTGAAAATAATAATCTCGCGTTAAATTTAATCAACGTAATTCTAACATTATTTTTTAGTGATTTTGTAAATTTTTTCCTCTTTTTACGCAACAAATTTTCAAATATTTATTAAATAAAAGTTTTCAAAGAAACATTTATTGGATTGATTATAAATTTTGTTATAACTTTAAAAAATAGTAACGAGCGAGGGATTAATTTGCTAAAACTTAGAAATCGATCACAGACGGAAACTTAATTTAAGCGCCTCATCCTACGCATGAAGAAGATATTTTATCCAGAAGTTCTGCTTTTACATACGAATAGAACAATTTTCGCATTGGCTAATACATTAAAAAAAAATACGCAATATTCCTGTGGCTAGCATTTTTCTACAAGATAAAGTATGCTAATATTAAAATCCCTATTATCTCTATTCGTATTTTACGCCTGGCTTGCTACTTTTATCTAAAGTTTATAAAATTAATATGTTCAGCGGGCGTTGACTATTTCCCGACGCCTGCAAAGCCTTGCAACCTGTTGCCGACGGCACGCCTTCCGCCCATCGCTACAAAGTACTAACCTTTTCCGGAAGCAAGCTACGAATACGTAGTTTGAGAATCAGCTGACTGGGGATGTATCTCAGCGTATTCTGAAATTATTTTCGGATTATTTTTTACTTACCATCCTTTAAAATGCGGGCTCAGGATACGGTCAGCAGCGATTTTTTACACAACGAAATATTATAAAAACCAATCAAAAAATCGTTTTAATTTTTTTTTTTTTATTAAAATTTTGTTATTTAGTAAATAAACTAAAAAATATAAAACCACCGGAAATAATATCTTTTATAATAAATCAAAGAAATAAACGAAACGAAGGATAAAATATTAGTTTTAAACGCGGACGGCGGCTGAGTTATCGCGATACTAGGTAGTGCAGGTGTTGAGAGAAGTTAGGAGAAGACGCGCCGCCGCCGCCGCGGCTGACTACAGAGTGGTAGCGGGCTGAACGGACACGGGCCCCACCCCTAGCGCACGCGCGCTGCTCGTCCACCAGCGCGCATGACCGACATCCTACCGAAAAGTGGAAGAGTGACTCCTACAACGTAGATATACCATTATGTAGTAAATAAATATTGTATCATAATAGATGCCAGCTTTGATACATAATTTTGACCTAATTCAACATTTTTATGCTCCGTTTGCAGCAAAGGAACTTTATCGTAAAAAATACGTCCCTCACTCAAAAATCATTGCATTTTCCCTGACCTACATATCCCGGGTGCATATAATAGGTATGCTTGCATAAAAACCTTCAATGTATTTTAGTAAATTTATTTCGTTTGCTTTTTTTGTTTCTTTTCATTCATTATTGAGTTGTATATTTCTCTGATGCCACTGAAATATCCTGCTCTTAGCGTCACTTCATGTCCCTTGGGTAAGGTTTGAAACTTTGACAATATATCGTCCTCGGTTTTTGAGAATATACGCATTTCGAATGAAAAAGGAACGTTGAGCTTATTAATGGCATAATCAACACTATGACCGCAATGGGCCTCTCGATTCATATTGAAGATACTATCGTTCACAAACCACTGAAGGCCGCCGGCTCGTTGATTAACTTTAGCGGCTACGTCGCCAGCCCTCTTCTTGACTTTTTCTATCGAATTAAAAGAAATATTTTTGCTAGCATAAGGATAAAATATACCATGGCCATCGCGGCGAAGTGAAACGTATGTCTTAATATCGCTTTTATATTTGCTTAAGGCATTAATTATGAATGTAGTCTCATTTTCCGAATTTGGTGTACGACCAGGATATTTTTGTGAGAATATATTTATATTGGCTGGACAAATATTCCACGATTCGTCAAAATTTCTAGTTACATCTACTCCATACGACTTTGTATTAAGATTATTACAGTTCTTTCTCCAAATTTCCATGTTCTGTAAAAGACAACTGTTCTGAATCAAATTCTGTCACATAATCAGATAAAAACATCTGAAGTTTTTATTTTCATACCAACGTTTATAGATTACATAATTTGAAAAATACCTAATGAGGTATTCGTGTCTACTTAAGGAAAGGTTTTGATGTTTATTTCACAATGCTACTTCAATGTGGGTTGATGTATCACATGTAGCAGAATTTTATCCCACACGAAGAGGTTTTTTCATCGCCGAGCTCGAGACGAATATATATATGAGGCACATAAAACTACTGGTGCTTTTCAGAGTTCGACCCTGCAATCTTCGGTTAAGATTCATGCAAACTAGCCACTGAGCTATTGGTTTTGCGAGATATTTTTATTTTTAATCTATCTGCCCGTCGGTAAACATTTAAAAAATATTTACGACGGTGATTTTAACAAAAATCCTCAAAACTTGATGTTATATATTCTCAGCTAATACTTCTTCTAGAAATTCTTCTGGATCTCCGGGGTATAACTAAAAATATTAAGTTCATATTTCTTAAAAATACAAGTACTCTTGATAGAAAACTAACATTTCTAGAATATTCGGTTCCATCAGGATTGGTGGAAGGTAGGATAACCCATCGAACGTTACGTATCATGTCTCTATTTTCAGCACAAGCTACGAGCTGCTCAATGACGTATAATGCGAAAGCTACAGTCTCAGTGCTGGCGTCTTGACCAGCTTCTAAGACTATGATTGGTAATGACTCATCGTCTATAACATTCGGTTTTGTACCATTTATTACAACCTGAAATCAAAACTTGTATTAGATTATTTTGATATATCAAATTTATCAAAACTGCAACTTTCTAAATCGAATTTGCATTACTATGTCCTGTCATAGTATTTAAGGAATCATCAAAGTCGGTTACTTAAGCGTAACGATCATGTCTAGCATCAAATTTATTCAATAATTTATAGAACAGCATTCTTGTATCCGTATTATACAAACCTCATAAAGATTTCTATTTTCAATTGTTGTAAAATTGTCGTAAACTTTAACAGTATTCGCACAATACGATTTTATGGCTTTCAAAAATATTGTTACCTGAAAAGTAATTTAGTAAAAAAGTATATTATAAAAAGGGAGATTAATTCATTTTTTTTTAAATACATATTATTAATTTAACTGTTATTGCGTATTATTTTCTATGGTCTTAATTTACGAATAATTTCACAAGTATTCTATACAAGTATTTGAAACTAAAACTAGCTTTATATGTTTTTTTGCATGCATTGTGCACGTGTTAAGGAACAATCACACCATGCATGATTCACGGCCATTCCTTGAAGCTACCGCCTGTTGCCACCGTCGCTGCTTTGTTTCGCAAGACCTCCCGAACATCGAGCGCTACCAAGAATTACCATACCGTGGGGACCATCCAGTGATTCACTGATTGCGTTATATCGTTCGATTTTATTCAATTATAATTTAGAATACAGATCTTCACTTTTTTTTCTGACATCGAACAGACTGTCACGTATTAGAAATTTGAAATGATTAATTGTTACATTGTATTACATAATTAAATGTATAAGTTAAATTCGTTCGGTTTCATTCTGCATCCTCAACGGCAGCCCTACGTAATTCATGTATTAATATTTAATATTTATAAATAAAATTTCATGTAGATATCAAATGCAGACCAATCGATCGTTTACGTTAGCCCATCTGAAACTAACACGATTTGATCATATGTTAATTCAAGATACACAATATGATAGGGTAGTATTACATTTAAATTTGATACAAATATATTCAAATGTTAAAAAGATAACTAACAGTGTTGACACCGACGGAGACGTTCTCGACACAAGCATCTTCGTCGTCGAGAAGTAACTTGTCTAACATTCTTTTGTAACACGGTCGCACTGACTTGCATCTAAGAAAAAGTTATTTAGTAAGACCTATAATATACAACTGAGTCTGAGTATGTTATAAACGAAAAGGAATATGTTATATACAATACAATATTTATGGGTTATACGTATCGAGGGCAGTAGAGGATTAATACTGGATTGTGTATGGATGTTAATACTGATTGTGAATGGAGGGGTATTGATTTTATTTAAGAACTCTTTTCATCACGGGAAATTAAAAAATGAGGAATGGACGGTATTGAACAATGTAGTTAATTAATCAATTGATCATTAAAATGATTTTAATTAAATGCATAAAACTAAAATATATATGTACTCATGTAAAAGTCTGTCCTGATTTATTTTTCTTCGGTTTAAAGACAAAAAATACACTGGTTACATAAAAAAGCCACTCATATGTATATAGGGGAAAAGATGTATAGCGAAATGTATATTTGTTTTATTATTTTCTCACCCACAAACTTCCGCCTTAGTCACATCGAGGAACACTAAAATAAAATATTTAAATAATCACATTTCATTCACACGATAAACTGAAATTACAAATAATGTATTTCAAGTTACCTGTTGCGATTATAATTTGTAGAAAATGCATTGTATGCTACACGAACCAAATTATAGTTAACGTTCATAACTTATATAGAAGTTAGTGAAATATTATAATTTTATATTCGTTTGAATTGCCTATACCTATATCCTTACTAATATTATTAAAGTAACTCTGTCTGTTAGCTCTTCACGCTTAAATCACTGAATCGATTTAGATGAAATTTGGTATGGAGATAGTTTGTGTTGAGGCCCAGTGGTTAGAAAGCGTGCATCTTAACCGATGATTTCAGGTTCAAACCTAGGCAGGCACCACTGAATTTTCATCGTGCTTAATTTGTGTTTATAATTCATCTCGTGCTCGGCGGTGAAGGAAAACATCGTGAGGAGACCTGCATGTGTCTAATTTCAACGAAATTCTGCCACATGTGTATTCCACCAAGACGCATTGGAGCAGCGTGGTGGAATATGCTCAATCATTCTCCTCAAAAGGGAGAGGAGGCCTTAGCTCAGCAGTGGGAAATTTACAGGCTGCTAATGTAAATGTAATGTATATAAAGACATGGGCTAATTTTTGAATTCACCTCAAAATGTGAGGTGAAGGTTTGTGTGCTATAAAATGTTATAAAGGCGCGGTCAAAGCTGCGGGTTCAGTTAGTATTATATATGGTTACAAAATGTTAATATATTTGATTTAAATTTCGTACCACTAATAATTTTGTAAAGTCGAAGTGAAGCCGCACAAACGAATGAAACTTTGTTAAGCCATCGTGATTTGCATTTTTCTTTATAGAAAAAAAATTGCATTCGTTTTAAAATATTCTTTTGTAGATAACAACTCACTTTGATGGTCATTAATTTTATAGATATTTTCTGTGATGTTTTTTTTACCTTTCCAAGGTAATGATAATGATTTTACTTTGCTTTTTTTCATTTTTAGTTTTAATGTTGGCAGTGGATTTTTTAATAATTTATAACTAAATATAGTCTCTCTATACTGACTAAAGATTTTGTCTTTGATTATATTATCGAAATACAACAAGCACATTGTTTTTTTTTTTAAATAAAATAATCCTATATTTATACTAATATTACAAAAGCGAAAGTAACTATGTCTATCTGTTGCTCTTTCACGGCCAAACCACTGCACTGAATTTTGTTGAAAATTGGTATGAAGCAACCTTCAACTCCAATACGACCACTACGACGACCAACCAATACGATGTATTCTATTTTTTACATACTAGGTATATCTAAAGCTAGTTGCCGTTGCCATGCCTGTGTTTATATTGTCATACTGATCGTATGAACGATAAAGAAGTTTATATGTTATGGTTCTATCGAGTTACAGTAAAGTGAATACTAAAAAACGATTCTTGAAGAAACGCTTATATTGCCAATTTAAATGTGATCGATCAATACGTTGGAAAATCGATTAATCTCAAGCCGATTTATAAGCTTCCAATTTTAAATATAATATTTCAATTTCGCTTCTAATATTTCAAAATACGTAATGAATTTCGCCAGAGGTATTAAAGCCATATCAGAAGGTTATTCAGTTGGAAAATTAAAGGTAAATCGGAATATCAACGAAATATTTTCTAGATATTGCATCCTTGCAATATTGACTCGGCTTGGTGCTCGAGGAAAATATGAAGTTTACGGTACATGTTATTGAATTCCATACTTAAAATAGGTTTTTTTTTAATTTAAGCTACTTCTAATATTACGTACGTTTCACATTAATCTTGTTGGCTTTCTTACCAGTGAACTAGATACCCGTCCCGGGTTCGCGCGGCTAGAATTAACGTCTATATAAAATCTTTATCTTGTAATTCAAATATTTTTTACATTCTATTGGACGCTGGTAAAGTGGGCATTATTTTGTCCGACATCTTCGACAATCATTGTAAAGATTCAATTTACAAAAAAAAAATCTAATGAATTCTACATTATAAGCGTCCCATGAATCACTCCGTCATAACGAATACTGTATGAAAATTAGTTCGGTAGTTTTTGAGTTTATTGAATTCATACATAAAGACAGAAACACATGGCCGATGACTTTATTTTATAATATGTAGTGAATAATAAACACCATCTTTTCATGTTTAATTTATTTATTAACCGTAAATTTTCGCAATAATTTTAGCTGTTTGTTCCAGATTCTTCTTGCGAATTAATCTTACATCTCTGTCCAATATATTTTAAGCAGAACTCTTTTTTTATTTGTGCCGCGAACGCTCTGAAACCTTCGTAGTACTGTGGTAAAACTGTGCGTAAAAGTCGTTCAGGGTATATAAATTCAAAACCACTTGTTAATTCCATTGTATAAGAATATGGAACACCGACTGCTCCGTAAGCGAAGTCATCACTACCACCAGCGGCAGCATACCACTTTCCAGCACTTAAAACTTTAAAGGGCTGACCACCAGCCTTTTGTACCGCGTCTGAAACTATCCTTGCCATCGTATCTAATTTTTTCCATTCCTTTGGCAAGTATTCTCCTGTGTAACCCCAAGGGTAAACTAAGTATTGACCATATGAATGCAAGGAAACGTACAATTTCATTCTTTTGCTATTTTCCATCATAATGTTTCTGACCATCTGTGTTTCTACTTCGGAGAAAGGTTTTGGTCCAGCGTAAGTTTCCTTATCGCAAGGATTAGTAGACACTCCACTAACGGCCCATTTGAAACCATAATTACGGTTGCCATCAACTCCAAAACATTCAAACTGAGAGTTTTTTGATCTGGTCTTTCTCCATAAACGATTCTGCAAAATAAAATTGATTTATAATAAGTGTATAAGTCAGTATTTTTTAAAAATATCAGATTATTTTAAAATGTAAAAATATATGTATTATTGCGAAGTAAAGTTAAATCTTAAAAAAGGTCACAGCAACCGGTAATTTGGCATTTTATTAAGTAGACAAATAAAATAAAAAATCTTATTCAAAATTTTCCTAAGACACAGTATAAACTAATTCACGAGTACCACTAATAATACAACTAACCGCTCTACTAGTGCGTGTATATTCATATCCATCAGGGTTGACAACCGGGAGGATGTACCAATCCACTCCGTCCAGCTCTTTACGGGCATCGGGGTCGTTGACCAGCCTGTGGATCAGGTATAGAGCCATCGCTGGCGCCACCCACTCGCGGGCGTGGATACCTGACAATGAATCATTAAAGATTAACTGGTTATTGAAATAGGGACGAAGACCTCATGCTGAAATGATTCTGTATTATGAGTAATTGGATCAAATCATGTCAAAACTCACTTAAAGTGCTATTAATATCAATTTTTTAATTATGCTTGGATAAATTTAAGACAAAGAACAATTTTGATATTTTTTTCGTTTCGAGAAATATTCATGAGAACAATACACACAATACAAAGTACATATTCGAAAACAAAAATAAATATTTGTATAGTTGTATACATTATGTAACTTTATTAAGTAACCGCTCCCGACTCTGAACGGACTTAAGATAAGATTTATACTATCAAACTTTAAATAATGAGATGTGTCACACATATTATAATACAATCAGTTTAGTGCGGTTTTCCCAGTAAATGTACTATCGAAAATCCCGTGTCTTTATCTAATGCGTTCGTCCGCCTTTGTAATACATTCGAAAGTACTGCTCCAAATTGCAGTGTATATTTTTTATTCCTATCCGATTCCTTTTGATTAGGATTACTATTGTGTAAAAATATTTTGTACTAAAGGTGTCGTTTGTTATTCTCCTTTAATTAAACAATTAAAACGGTTATTTAGACTTATATGTATATAGATTTTTTAGTTTTACAATATCTTTAGAAAAATACAACAATTTGTGTTCGACAATTACCTTACCGACTAAGTTCATAAAAATAAATACCATAGAAACATACTATGTAACAGACTATCGTATTATATACATATTATATATAGTTTCGCTTGATTTTTTATATCATATGGTATATTTAATGTCATATACGTACCAGCGTCAACAAATATGATAGGATTTTGTGCGTTGTGATCTGACGATATCTTAACGAGCTTCATTCGTCGTCCTTGGTAGCTGGTTCCTAAATTTTGAAGTTTTACTAAGTCGGGTTGACGTTTCGCCAAATTGTCTAAATATTCCTGGATCTGGGGGACAATTACCAAAACGATATATCATTCGAATTTTCATAATAATTATGTCGTAAGTCAAAAGACAAGTAATGCAATAAAAAAACACATGTGTAAATATTTTGTATATATGTGTAATCATTCCTTAGAGAAAGATTAGAGCAATTTTTGTTTATGTTACATACGAGTGAAATGTATCTAAAGCTAAAAAAAATACAACAGTCTCTCGTACTGATAAAGTTAACTCTTTTGTTTAAGAAAATCTAAAGCTACTAATCATAGCATCAAATGGGAAAATTGATTTTAATTGATAAATATCGATATACTGATTTAGTACTTAAATTGTACTTGCTTTTTATACGAAAAGTCAATTGCAATTAATTAGCATTTTGTATGGTTTCAAAATTGTATTTATAAAAGTAGTTAGGTTTTATTGCACTATATGCATAATCGATTAGATACTTTTTAAATGATTCTTGATTGTTTGAGTGGTACTTTTAAAAAATGTAAAAAAACATGTAAAAAATTTTAAAAAATACAAGAAAAATGACGTTTACTTACAGCGGGAAATGAGTGATATTCGTAAAAACTAAATCCTCGTAGAATTCTTCTTTTTGGCGTTCGCTCAACACTCTCAAACGTCCTAAAATATAATGAAAAACACAAATAATTAACAAAAGGTCTCTTATTACTCCATACCTAAGTTCTCGCACAATTTACTCGCATTGCAGAGTATATTATAAACAGAGACTGCAAATGTGTGAATGGGTCATCGAAACATAAAAAGTGAATAATTTTTATGTCAAAGTACTAACCTTCCATAGTTACGTTTGAGTTCATAATTCAAACTTTCATTTTTAATGAATTCTTTGACAAACGGTATGTCATTCGGCGACACCAAGATATCAGTGCTATCATTGAAACTTCGACTTTTCTTTAAAATTTCAACTTGATGCTCGGGTTCTTCTAGATATTTCAATGCTTCTATTTGCTGTATACCGGTTGGATAAATCTTGATCAGGGTATAACTGAAACAACATAGTATTACGATTCGTTAATAAATATAATGGTACAGTTATACAAAACCATAGAGCTAAAACTTCCTTAAAAATAGAGATGAACAAATTAAAAAAAATGCATTTAAATAGAAAAAAAGAAATTAATATATGATGCTCATTACATGACACTTGACGTGACATTTACCACATTAAGCTTAAGTATAAGCAGAGATTCAATTCTAATAATAATCATATGGCTATATTTTTGTGGCATACGTACTTGTCATATTTGTTTTCTGCACACTCCACATGCCTGAATAACCCCACCAAACCTAAAAAATAAGATTTTAATGATGTATGTTTTGTGCATTTTAAGTTAGTTTAAGTTGATATATACTATAATATAATATATATATATATATGTAATACATATGAATAATAAACCGTTTTTATCATATAAAATAACATACTAGTTTTTTATTCGAAACAAGCCCAAAAGCTTTAATATATGCAACTTTTATATTAACTTACTCTAAGTTTAAAAAGCAAAAAATCGTGTTGTTTTTCCAAAGAAAGTTGAAATTATCGGTTTTTCTTTAGGTTTATGAACCTTTCTCCTGAATCACTTTGTCTATTGTTGAAAACCGCATAAAATCCGTTGCGTAATTTAAAATACCAGAGCAGAAATAGCAGAAGACGGAAAGCGACTTTGTTTTGTAAAAAGTCAATGTAAAAATTAAAAATCATAGTGTTTGTATATTTCAAAAGCCGTATTGACCTTTATTCTAGTTTCCTACAATCTTAAAGATATAATAATTGTACAATATTATGATACCATACAATTTAGCTGTTGCATAACAAAATCGATATACATTCACTACACGTGAAAGTATAAATAAATGAGTCAAATCCTGTAATTCCCCTTAATGGGCTCGAGAGTCGGAGGTAGTTCTTTAAAAACACGCCATTAGGAGGCGACGGCTGCGACTTAAATTTCTAAGGCAGTATTTGCTTGGAAGTGGGACGATTCTTTAATTTGCGGCGACATTTATCGTTTTTCCTTGGCTTCTTGTAATTGAGCGTTTCCTAAAACGGCCGGGTACAATCTGGCTTCCAACGTGGACCAATTCCGAAGCAATTGATGTCATTAGAATCGCTCTTTGATCGCCTGAATCCCCGATAATTTTAATTTAATAAAGACGGAATTTTTCGATTCAAATTAACTGCAACGGTCTATGGAATGAAGCCATGGCGGTCCTTTGATCAAATATTACTCTATTTTATTTGATCCGAGTTGTGTTTGGAGAAATTTTATATTAAATTCTTAATTATCTGTAGCATTTATACTGCGTCTACGTCGCTTTGACTTCCACTTATTATATTTAATTATACCTTCTTTGAGAGATGTTTTTTCTCTGAGTAGTTTTAATATTCCACATTGAGCATAAGTGACGATAAAAAAGTGCTTGAATTATCATTGCTTATGTTAATTAACTATGCATACTGCTGAACTAATATACTGGCATAAAGGTCAACAGTTTCTTTGTTCGTACATTTGTGTGAGCCCGCTAATCTTAAGATCTACCAGTTGGATTTACAATGCGAAAATCGTTTTGACGCGGGTAAAATTGTGCAGTAGATCTAATTATATTTATTGAATATCATAAATGACAATCATAACATAAATTAGAATATTCAATTAAGTGAATATAGTTTAGAGTGTCAAACTTAAGTTAGCCATTGTTCCAAAATGTTGACTGAGAGAATACACGCAAAGAAAATGAGAATGTTAGATTAAATTCCAATATAATTTTCTAATCAGTCACACATTCATTTAGGTAAATATAAAGCTAATTTCAATTATCAATTAGTAAGAAATGTTAATTAAAAATAACTTCAATTATTTTAAAAGAATAGTCAGGAAGCTCAGTAACATTTACAATAATAATCAGCCATTGTTGGCAGAATGACACAACAATGTTATTAAGAATGAAGTAGTTTTAAGTAGATACTTATATAAAACTACCTAGAGCTGAATTACAAAATAGATAATGCAAAGTCTTATAGAAGTAAGGATAATGTTAGATATGTACATATCTCAGTGAAAAGATAAAATTAGTTGCCGTATGTAGTATTTAGTATTAAATTATTCCAGGACAACGGTCTCCTGTCCTTTTAAGGAGAAGATTTGGATATCATTCCACAGCGCTGCTACAGTACGGCTTAGTGGCAGAATATGATTCTACTTATGTAGGTTTCCTCAAAAAGATTTTCTTCGCGTTAAAAACACGTCAGTTTAGACCCTAAAGTTCCATTCTCAGGTATGTCTGGTATGCATGCATGCAAAGAAATAAATAAATATGATAAATTTGGTCCAACAATTAAACTTATTTATGTCCGTTTATGTATATTGTTCTATGTATATTATATATTTTATTTATGTTATATTATTATATAATAATAGTAATTATTGTACAGTAGGTGATTAAAGCGATTAAAGCGTGTGGTTCGTATTATTTGATTTACTTGTAGGGCTGTGTATTTGTAGTTGTCTTTATATTCATGTATTTGATTAATATTTAATTTAAAAAAAAATAGTTTCTTGTCGGTTCTTCTAGGTAGAGTTTAAATTTCGAATCTTTAGTAACATTACACTTAATTGAATCCTTGAATCACTTGAATTTAATTGAATTGGCGATTCAAATGTGCTTATAAGAGCTTACTTATATAAGTAATATCTACTTATAATTTTGTTTTATTTCTTTTTTTATTACAGTGTTTTTTTTGTTTTTTTTTTATACTAAATAGATATGACTGACTATGTAAAGTACTAAAGACTGTGTAATATATTCATGTCTTATCAGGTATTTTTGACCAGTAATATATAAAAATATGTAAAGATGTGTCCAGTTAGTTGTACGCTATACTTTAAACCTCCGGACAGTTTTAGGTAGTGAAAGTAACAAAAGCACCACGCATCTCCAATTATAAGCAGCACTGGGCTTTTATACAATGTCCGTGTAGAAAATAGGCCTTTGATTGCATAGCCTTTCTAGTCTTAAAGACCTTTCCCGATATAGATCTCGTAAATTATAAAGAAATAATCAAACGGACTTTTTTGTGGGAGTTAAGCATTACTTCTGAGTTTCTTCTGAGGCTCTTCTCTTTTAATATAACTAAATAATTTAATAACATAATCCAGTTAAATGACAATTCTAATGTATTTTGTTTTTGTTACTATTGACGTTGCAACTATTATTAAGTCAAGAGGATGAAGCATTCACATTCAATGATGAAGCCCGTTCGTTTCAGTACTCTTTCATTGAGTTAATAAAAACAATGTACCGTTTCTAAAAAACTTGATTTTTTTTTATACGTCATAAATTATTTAAGTTAAAATCAATTTTAATCTTATCGCATTATCATCTCTGAATTAGAAGCCTTCCTGTTGTAGAACTTTTGTATTTTTTATGGTTTGATTTAGATAGACGGCTTTTGTATTTGTATAAATTTGAAAATATTTCAACGATTTCATTTACATACATCAACACATGACGTTCGCGTTGATTGAGGAAGGGACAGAATTGGATACACCAATCACTGAAGTACAAATCCATGACTAAGGTATATCCTAAGCTCTTTTGAATTATTACGGACTATTTTGCAATGGAATTTCATCAAAATTATTAGCCGCGTTTGTGCAGTCTTGTGTGACAAGATTATCTTCTAATAATTTAAATAAAATTATTTTGAATAATAATTATTTCCGTACTATGGATCTTATCAAAACTTTAGTCACACATGAAATAAGAATAATGATATTTTTATGAAATTAGTGCGTGTATAATTAGTATAGATTAAAGTTATAATTAGGTATTAGTGTTATTTAAAAAAGTCTACGATTTCAGACCAAAATATACTCGCATTTAACATTAACTCATCTGCAAATCAAATTTTATTTTATTTAAATATCTACATTAATATGAAAAATAAGTTGTTCATTCAAATAAACTTCTACGGTATATTTAACATTTCTGGAAAAAAAATAGGCAATTCATGAATCATTTCTCAAAAATGTCTCAAAAGTGCCAATTTTTTAAATATCGTCTGTATACTTAAGACAATGCAGCTCTTTCAATCTCTATTTACGTCATCAAAACATAATGTAGATAGTTGATAGGTTCTTTTAAACAAGCTGCAATTAGTTAGATAAAATTTAAACACCACGGAAAAACGATTTAAAATAACTTAAAGATAGTTAGAAAATATCTTCAGCTATCATCGAAGAATACAATCCATCTAATGATAGAAAAATATTTAAATTTACAACAAGTGTATTTATTATTATTATTTTTAACACAGATTAAGCCAAAGTACTAAATAAATCAAATAAAATAGATAATAAATAATATTTTAATTAATCAATGAAAATAATATAAGAACTTCTTTACTTTAAAAGCGGATATTTTAAGATTTATAAAGAATTTGTTTTTATATAAAGATTATCGTAATCATACAAAAAACTGTATATTCAGTTTTAGGTTTAGTTTATTTTTATTATTGTTACAAAAGTAGGTCTGTGTAACCTCAAAAAATCCCGCTTGAATTGTATCGGAGAAAGTACTTTATTTATAGTAACTAGAGTGAAATGACGATACAAACCAAGACTCGGTAAAGATTTAATCTATTTAAAACCGTTATAAAGTATAATTTTGTAACATTAAGACATAAATTATATTAATATATCATTAAAAAAGAATCATGTAAAATTAATGGAAATATTTTTGATTAATTAAAAATAACTTACCGAAATAAAGGACGATCCAATTGGTAATTTTAAAACTTTTCCAACACATGATTATATGATGCGATTGGTTTTATATTTTAATATCGACCGTTAAATGTGTGATTAAATAAATAAATAATATCACGGCTCGCGCAGCCATGCACTCGTCTCTCCGCACCGCTGCTGACTGAGATATCGCGCATGCGCAAAGGCTAAACTTATGCAAGATCTTAAAAAAAAAATGAACGATTATTTTTCTAATTATCACAATCAACATCATAAGGTCTTTGCCCTTACTAAATTAAACTTAATTCCAATTGGGCCCTTAGTCTTAAAATAAATATGTTATGATTGTAAATTCCAAACGAATTAATTCATTATCGATAATAAAATTTTATTTTTGCCTTCGGTTAAATGTAACCCTTTGTAAATATATATTTAAAGATAAATAAATCACTTCAAAAATAAATTTTCTTCTTTTTAAATTAGTTTCTTGAGGATATTGAGAGCTAACGTAAGAAAACAAAACAATGTAACTTCTACATAACAACAATACATTTTATCACATAATTAAATCGATAATATTACTTTGACATGGTATTTAGATTGTTTTATAATCAAATTAAATGCCTTATTTGTTTACAGCTTGATTGAAATGATATTGAAATTTAATTAATCAGAAATTTATTTTCATGTAGAAAAATTAAACATACATATACAAAGAGAATCGTAAAAACAATCTTCAATTAGTTATTGATTGGAAATGTTCCGGTTTATGTGTAAAGCTGTTTTTAATTATTATTAGCTGTTCTAAAGATCATTATTTTTAACGTTGACTATGTATGTTCTGACAGCAGGTTTCAATATTGTCACATGTTAAATGTTGAATGTTTGTTGTTTGCTTTTTTTTACGTTAATGTTTTTTTTTTAAATTATTTAATAGGTAGGCAAGCTGGCAAAGGGACAATCGGATGGTCGGTAGTCATCAACGCCCAAATTAATTGGGTCTTTAATAAATATTTAGTTTAATATTTACCGCCACCAATGCGCCACTACCTTTGGGAACTACGATGTTATGTCTCGTGTGCCACATGTCCATCCTTTTTTAGGAGTTCCGTGCTTCTAAGGGAATCCGTCGAGACCCTTATCTCAAGAAAAAGGAAAGGAAAGGTGTAAGGTTGAAATTCGAAATTTAGGGTACCTACTTTCTGTTGATCTATAATCATGAAATTTGACAAGAATCTTGTAGCACAAGTATTTGGAAAAATCTCTGAAAAAAATACTGAACTCTCAGTGTGCGAGTTAGACTCGCATTTGACCGGTTTTTGGTTGATGAGCCTGTATTTTATTGATAGGCAGCATCACAATCTACCTAATCTCATTCTTGTGAATATGCCGTTGTATAAATATATTAAAATACATACATATTTATCGTATTTGTTCGCTAATACCATTCAAAGTCGAGGACGATTTAGGTATATATTATTAAAGGCAATTTTAACCATTGACAGTATATTTAAGGTTAACGATTTGAAATATATTTATATTGAAAAAAAAATACGAGTAGTTTTAGGAAAAAATATATTTTTAGCCTATACATTGAATATTGAAATTTTTGTTTTTGTATATATTATTATTTTAATTTTATTGTGAATCAAAATATAAATAGCTTTAGTTGATTGTGGCATTTTTGTATATTGGGGAAATCTGAGTTTTAACTGAATTCAAAAAGGTGATCTAACACTCAAAAAAAACTTTAGTTCCAATTATTTTATTTGACATACACTAAACCAAAATTTATCGGAAATTGGACTACACTCGGCCACGATACGAGAGTATAAAAAAAAATTCCTAAAAATTTAAAATTGCTTTACTAGGTTTTTTTTAATACCCTTTTTTTTATAATATATGTATACTACAAAATTCGATCAACAATATCACCATAGATCGAAGACTACAAAATTGTTTTAAGTCCGTGCTGTTCAAACCCTAAAAGAATTTGATTTATTTAACACTAACTTGCCAAGTTACTTCGGCACTCGAAATCTTATTTCTAATTATATCCCGTTATTCATAAAAAAAATTATTTATATTGCTAAATGAAACATTACTTGGGCTTCGTATCGACCTCGACTGTGTAGTTAATTATAAAACCTTACACACTTTATTAAACAAAATATAGTTGTTCTGTGTTGTGTCTCACTTTTAGCACACATTCTCTGATTTTAAAATCAATAGCACCTTTATCTTTAAAGGTCAATATAGCAAAATGTTTATTTTACTGTTTATATTCAAGTAAGCTTTAATTCACCTATTTAGAATGTAACAGACAAAAAGAAAAAAAAGAAATTCAAATATACGTATAACATACCTATATGTTTCTTTTTAATTTATTCATATGAAATATGTTTTTTAATATAAATAACAAATTGAATTAGATATAGACAGAGCTTTAGCTTTGAAGGTAACCGATTCAAACCTAAAGTTTGATGAACTTAGGTGACATTGATTGAGATAGCACCGGTATAATGGTACCATCTATTCTTATATAGATTACTTTTAAGAGTGAGTGTTCTGACCAAACATTGGACCCTGTTATGATTTTAAATATTTTTTCTTGTATATAAAATTGTGTCTAACCCATTAACATTTACTTACCATAAATTATCCATGTTTGCCTATTAACATATGTTGACAACCACCAAATAATACATGTTTTATTCAATCTTAATTTAAAAAACGGATCGTCGGCCTCTTTGTGATCCCAATATAGATAACTACTGGATTTTAATTAAAGTTGTTGTTGTTAATATTTATAGGCTATATCCTTTTAATGGATTAAAATATGGCCTAAAAACTATATTGAACGTTACGAACAAAGTCACAATTTCCGTGAGGAACCCAACTAACGGCGCTTCATTGTTAGTAGCGAGAACAAGAATGGGGGGCAGCTTGCCGCTATATCTCGATAACATCAGTCACGCCTTCATTTAAATTTATTTTGATTCATTAATAAGGTTTCAGTATAATTTGGTTAATTCGCCATGAATGACAAATTCGTTGAAACTGCTTTTTAATCAAGCATTAAAATTTAGCTGGAATTTTAAATTTATTGAATTTTAAGGAAAAAAATTATAAACTCTTACTAAGTGAAAAAAAACAATGTATTATTAGTACACTATGCCTCTACTTTCGATTATGTATTAATAGCTATTACCTGTATATTAGTTTTTCAAAATATTTTTTTTAATAATAGTTGGTTTTCGACTCGAAAATTATGATAAAAGCAGCTGTATATTTTTTACCGTCTTGTTGCGCTTGATCATGTTCGTAAATAGTAAGTATATTAGCTAATGCGCAACATTTATTCTGAAGTACTGCACTTGTATCTTACCATAAGTACTAAGATAATTCCATAGACTACACTAAAATAAAGACATTCGTGTATATGCATTTAGAAATCTGTGTCGTTCGAATTCATTAAATAGCACAAGACAATAACCCAAATTCTTTCGAGACCAGGATAGGATTAGTGATCCGGCATTTTATAAAATTTTAAGCGTACCTTCACTTTCTTTATTCTCGCTTAACTTCCTTTGTATGCACGACAGGCTTTAAACAAAAACACATCTGTCCCACTTCGAATTTAAGCGACGGAATAAATTTGGCCGGTTTTCACTGACGGTTCTGTGTAGTATTAGTCAATATATCAGATATTATCACGCAACGTATACTAATTTTTTAATTGTAGACAATTCTATGTATTTAAATAAGTCAGTAACAATGACTTACTAACTAATGACACATAAGGCTCGATCGGAGAAAGTGTCACCGTAATGTTTACCCAATATGCAAAATTTTATTTATGTTTCCCAGGACTTTGAAAGAGAATATAAATCGTTTATATTTAATTTTGTTAATCACTAACGGTAGCAAACATATTATGACGAGAAAATAATCGTATTGCACGTGAATCTTTACCGAAGATTGCGAATGTATCAATGACTTAATGTGCTTAACTTTTTTTATAAGTCATCTCGTGATCTGTTTATGTTGGATTTAATTCTGCCACATGGGTAGTCCGCATTACAATAGGGCAGTGCAAAAAACTCAACCAAGAAGAGAAGACGAAAGACTTTGGAGAACTTTGGGACCAAAGGTTCTTAAAAATAAGAAGTTTTTCTTTGTATATTTATTTAAACCTTATCCTTCGTGTAAGATCTTATTGAATTTCGTTTCCATTATGCGATTTCCAAATAAAACTTAAAATGACGTCAATAACTCTGCCCCACACTTCAACGAGGGCATTATCGTGGTAGTCGGGATGATCTCCGTAGTCAATCGGATTCTGATATATTTGCATCGCTAGTTCAAGGGCAAACGGTATACCATAAACCTGTAACATGTAGTTATTACTATGTTAGGGTGGTGGTCCTTCATTTGAGGAAATCATTTAAACAATTTGATTACAGTAATCAAAAAGTGAAGTTATTTTAGCTACTCGTAAAAGTATATAATTTTTGAATTATTGCTTAATTTAAGTTGGAAAACGGCATATGATATGATATGTGGGCAACATAACCTATAAATATGGCATATTATGTAAACCATTCGTTTCAAACACTACGAACTAAGATGTTATGTTCCATGTTATTAGGACACAGTGATACACAATAAATCTGTACTTTATACAAATAACAATCTATTAAGCAAGAGCTTAACTGATGTAACTGGTATTGAAGGTCTATGTACTTAGAATGCGAAAAGTTCTACCATATCTTTTATTTCCAAGGCCTAATTATCCTTGTAATTACTTCAGGCTCTACGGCAGGCCATAAATTGGGAAATTAATGAAGCCAAACCTCAAAAGCATAATCCACACTTGATCCAGTAACCTTTCCATACCAACTGTACAATGTGTCAACAGTTACCGATATGACCTGAAAACTTGCGTTTCTCATAGCTTCGTCAATTTCACCCTTCAGATCAATATACTTATCATCATCTGAAGACTCTGTATAGCCTTTGGGATATAAAACAGCATCACCCTTAAAGTATTAATTTATGCTTTTTAAAAACTATTATTCATTTAAATTAGCAATGTTATTCCAGCTATGTAAAGTTAAAAAATATTGGTATTGTAGCGTTGTATATGTTGTGTGATCACAGAACATGTCAATTGGTTAGGTTTGAAGAGTGACGGAGACGTTTATCTGTCTTATCATCAAAATTTCGCAAAAACTTCTCTTATTTACACAACCTTATAAAACAAATGTGTACTCTAAACTGCCAGCCTCTATATCTTGCAGTTTAAGTTGTACATTGATAACAAGTAATCAGTCACTGACAGTCACGACATCACCTTTATATAAAGACAAGCAAAACCGTCGGCAGAGTTTCCCTGCTTATATTTTATACTACTTGTATTATATACTAGGACTATCTGCGCTGCATCTTCTGGAATTTTTACTTAGTTTTAGTTAAATTGATTAAAAAGTCTCCTCATTTATTGATACAGGAAACGTTTATATTTTCACAATCTCAATCTTAATCCATTGAAATGCACTTATCAGTATTCAATTTTCAAATAGCCCGATTAATATTCACTTCTGATTTTATTATCAGTCTTATGTACTTTCATGTAACAGTTTTTGGTGAAGTTTTATTTTGATGAATTAATTTTCAAACGTACCTTGAATGTAGTGGAATCGTAAGTTCCAGCATGCACATTTAAATAAGCAATTATTTTGTGACTGTATTTGTGAAATATATCACGTATTGCTCTTGTTTCCGCTTCAGAAAATGGTGCTGAGCCTGGATAATCTTGATGGCAGGAGTTGATAGAAACATTATTATTCCATGCTATATCAAAATTTCGATCTAATGCTACACCCGGACAATCATTTTGAGGTGAGGCATTCTTATTCCAGATCGGGTTGGAAGTCTATAAAAGCAACAGCACATGATAAAGGACTAGTCTTTAGTATTAACATTATGTTTTACCATTTATAATAACGATTCACTTTGTTACGTACCCTTAGTGCAGCAATGCCATCTGGATTTGCCATTGGTATCAGGAATATATCAAATTCATCTAAATAATCAGTATAATAAGATAAGAGCTTAAGAAAAGCATTTTCGTGTGATAGGCATTCAAGATTTGTTGCACCCATTACACTAAGTCCATGTACTATAAGTATAATCTTTTTCTCTTGTGAATCATCAGCATATTTGCCTTCATTGGTCCTCAAATATCTTTTCGTTGGGTCCCCCTTTTTTTCTGTCATCTTAAGTAAGACAATATCATTATATTCAACAGTTCGGCCAATTACATCGAGGGTTACGTTTGCATTAGAAAAGTTATTCGTAAAATGTAGAAGTTGATGTTTAATCTAAAACGAGAAATCGAAAATATTCATTTAACGATATTAAAGCTGTTATTTTAGGTGGACTGGTGTTAAGGCTAGTGTGAATGGATCAGGGTAGGTTCTAAGCACTCATCAGTTTTGACCACAAGAGACGTAAAATCTTAGTTCCTGTTCTTGACAGGGCATTAGTAAACGGTGTAAGGATTTGCTGTTATTTCTTAGAATGATAGTCTATGGGCAGTGGTGACCACTTGCAACCAGGTGACTCATGTAAACACTAGCCTTTTCAAAATTAAAAAAGACATTACACTGTAAGGACTCAATACTGATTCAACTTCTTCAGAGCTTGGCAAATGAGGAGACTTCCTGTAATCAAATTTGTTATAATTTGTTTATAATTTATAAAGAGATAATTTTTATTTGAAACTGCCAAATCTCGTTTTTTTCTTTCTTTCTGCACTTTTAGAATACAAAAAAATTGTTTTTATAATAATGTTGTATGAACGTCACGATGAAAAAATAATTTATGTTGGTATAAGCATATTACTAAAAATTTAAGAAGCAGCAGTTAATATTTTACTTTATTTAAATCTAATTTTCCATGAAGTTCACATTAGGAAATCCTCTTCTGAAGGACAATAATATATCGATATAATAGAAAGTATGACTATATAAATCATACTTTCTATAAAAGTAAATAACATAAATCCACCAGGCGAGCCGATTCTTTAAACGGATTTTTAAAACGGCAGATGCTTAGATTAGATAATAATTATATATCTAGATAGAATGTCATACTAAAACAATCAAGTTATTATCTTGGTGTGCGTGACTACCACTCACGAAATTAATGCTACTTTAATGATTGCCAACAGTTAGCCACTAGTTATTTTTTGGACGCGTTTTCAGCTTTGTCAGTCTCGACTCTAGACATTTAAATAATCAAAGCACAAATTCCAGATGAACTGTCAGTATCATAACTTCTCTTCAAGATAAGACACGAATAAAACATTCGAAACACACTGAATGCCTTAAAATGTTATATGCTAATTTAAACTTTTAAAAAATCAAATATGAATAACCATAGATAATTAAATTATCTTTTATCTTACGTTGTATCTCCTTGCTGTACCATCTGCATTTTCGTGTATCTAGGTGCTCTAAAAATTTACATTAAACTTAATCAATTTAGAAAAATCATTTCTTAGTGCTCAACTAGATTCCAAAATGAATTCCTGTGCATCATTAATTTAGACACATCGCCTTAGGTGTTGTATGTCAGTCAGTAATTTTATATAATGTTATTTAATAAATAAGTTTACTATATGTTGCTAAAAACTTACACAAATGTACAGAAACAACTCAACATACGTCTCGTTGGTTATAGACTAACATTTGGAAATTTGATTAAATCATTTGCAATAATACAAATAGGTACATATTTAAATATTATTTGAGTAATTCGTAAAAATAAGTTTTATATTTTTATACGTGACGCTTACACTTTCTTTTTATTATATCTGGTTTCTTTAGGCCACTTAGAAAAGTGTTCATCTTTTCTGAAACAATTGTAATAAAACAAAGAGTAATATGATCAGATAATTGTTATTTCTGAACTCTGAAAAATATTTTTTGTAATTTAATTTTTAATGGGAAACTGATTTGATTTAAGTTAATGCAATTTTTTTTTTTGCTATTTATATAGTACTATATTTTTCCTGTATTTTGTAAAATATTAAACAAATAAATAAATGTTATGAATAGCAGCTAAAACGTTATAAATATACTTACTTCGATTTTGATTTAGGTTCTCGTTGACGAAGATTAGATTTATCATTTTTATCAATTGCTTTAGTCTTACTTGTCTGTTTTTTGTCATCAGATATTTCTGATTTCCTGTTTAAATCGTTTTGATAATAAAAAATGGATATATATTCATGTAGTATGATTTTTTATACCTACACATACATCTGCACGATTATACATACCAATATTTGAGATCGTCTTTTGTTGTTTTACCTAAAATAGTGAAAATTAAAATATTATGTTACGAGCACGCTTTTTGCTAGTCTATTAGTTTACACAGTTAATAGTTGCCGAAATCAGGCGAAATATGTTTTTGATCGAAAAGTTTCACAAAGTGCAATTGGCTTTTACACTACAACATTCCAATGAATACTTTATAATATATTACCGTATCCTGTTTGGATGCAATGAAAAAAAAAAATCGATGCGAATCGGGAGGTCGGATAACGATAAATTTTGAACTTGGCAGTTAAAATATTCCAAATTTGAATCTTTAAGCCGTGCACAAATTTTGATCAATTATGAATCAGTCAAATAATAGAAATATTTACAAATTTACAATCTTAAAAACGGTAAAGTGATATCATTATATCGAGATGAAATAACAGAAACTATCTTTCTTTAAATTATGAATATAATATTAAATTATTGAATAATTAAAATTATATATAAATTATTTAAATATTTCGGACTAATATTACCTTTATTGGTTTCACCTAAAACGAAACATAAAAATATCGATGCAAACGTTATTGCTTTCATAAACATACTCACAATCGAAAAATAACAAAACTCAATGGTATGTCGAAATCATTTCGTTTTTATGACATTACAGTTAATAAAAGTGTTAAATTATATTTAATACTTATATTTATTTACCTACTGCTAGACTCGTATATATCGATATAGGTACACCTGTTAAACATCAAAAAACGTATTTACGTAAACGTTAAATTTGCTCGACACTCCCATACGATTCATAAATAATAATATTGCAAAAAAACATACTCAAATTGTAATAAAAATATTATTTTGTTACAAAATAATTTCAGTTGATTTACAAGATATATTAATTTACAAACAAAAATTCTTAATAAATTTCGTTATTGAACCAAAACAATAGAAGATATTAATATTAATATCTTCTATTAATTATTATTATTATTTATATTGATATTAATATTAATAGATATTAATATTCTCACTCTATAGTATAGTCATAGTTATATTATCTATAGGAATTGAACTCTCGATCCTAGTTTTTAAAGGCTGTATTAAAATCCTACCAACAATATTGCAGATTGCCACCGTTTAATTACGTGTCATATTGTCAAAAATCTCTAATACTTTGTCTTCCGCCATGCATAAATTTGGCTCTATAGATTTAATAATATATTAAAGATTTAATAAACTTCATTCACCTAAAAACAAATTATAGTCTTCTGATGCGTGGTTACTAACCACGCATCCACCATATCTCAAAACTATAATCAAATAATATTCGTATTGAAGAGGTACAACTTAATCATAAATGTACTCTGTCTGATGAGATCACACTCTGTAGCAACGAGAGAGATAGAAGAGACTTGTTTTCCGAGATATAGGAGAATAACGCTGTCAACTTCTGTTACTGAGAATGCCTAGACGGAAAACACAATATTTTTTATTAGCCCAACCAGAAATATGAATCCGAATCCTTGAGATCTGCAAAATTATAAGCTAAGCAAACAGCCACCTGGTTGTTTGTCTGCTGGGTTGTATTGTCTCCATTGAGCAATTAAAATTAAAGATACTCTATGAAATTTACGTAATGTTAATTTTCATATTTCTCAACATATTATTTACCTAAAATACCAGCGAAAGAGCATATAAACCATAAATAAGTTATTGCCATTCCAGCTCTTAAGTCTTGACCGTGTGGTCATTAAAAATTTCACGATCCCTCAGAAGTGTTGTTTTACTGGTCATAGTGGTTATACCATTAGTCCAAACGAAAAACGAACAGCAGTATACAGCCACGATCAACAATATAACATTTTTTCCACCAAACGAATTTACTTCAATTATTGTTTTACTCTTCTTTATATTTATATTTAATTTGTTTTATATAGTATGTACATATATCTTAATTGAATTTAAAACTAATAATTACTATAATCAATTAAAATACATAATAATACATGATCATGTGGAAAAAACATAAACTAAATAAAGGCATTTTACTTTGTATGATATTTCGATTCTTCTTCACAGATTCGCTGAATCTTATAACATGTAATAGTGGGCCTCGTAAACGAGCGTTAGGATTTACACCTACACAAAAAAACTGTTAGGGCTTTCGCCTTAATCTTCACCCAAGGTTGAATTGAAAATCGACCCTTTAATTTAAGAAAAATGCTTCGAAATAATACATTTTGTTAGGTCTTGCAATAAACTGATTTGACTGACTAATAGAACAAAAAATGTTTATTTGCTTGTATTAATGTAAAAATTTAGCTTAATTTAAAATATATATATAAGATTGTAGGTTAAGGTGTGTAGCTAGTGACAATTTTCTTTGAAAACTAACGAATACTTCGTCGTAAACGGGAATAAGAAGTAGTATTAGTTGTTGCAACTTAATTCAATGCTCATTAATTCCTAAAATATGTCGCCATTAAAAAAATGTAACACATATTTAGATTCCTTTTTCTTTATACATTTAAAAATAATTTTCGTAATCATTCACGGCATACGACCGACTCGTACCTCCAAGAAGCGCTAATATATGTTTCACATAAAATATTATGGAACAAAATATATAAACATCAATAAATAATTGTTGGAGTAATCCTACATAAGATCCTTTAAACGGCAGACTTGTACCTATAATTTGATCTTCACAATTAGTTCTTAGGTATTTCTACGAAATAAAGCATTAATTATCTTAATAATATGAATCTACTTATACATAAATATTATTTTATATGAAGGCAACATGAAGACGTAAATAATGTAAAATAGACTGGCTATTATTAAGTAATATTAGAAAACCAGGCATTGATCGAAAAAAAAAATACTTTTAATAAGTACTATCTTCGGAGTCCACTACTGGACATATACCCCTTTCAAGATGGGCCGGTTTTACAAATTCCGCATCTAATCGTAGTTTCGTTCATAAAAATACTAAAGAATTTAATAAACATCTAATATCAATTTAATTATTTTAAAGTTAAATTGCTTGAGAACTCAAAATCTTTATAAACAGACGAAATGATTTTGAATGTATTTAAATTACAGTTTATACAAACTAAGCCTTAAATCCTGACATAAGCTGAAGCTTAAAAAGCCTCCGAAATTATTGGAAAGTAATAATATTATTATGCCTTGTTAACGTATTATTGGAATCTCTTGAAAATGATAACGAAATTAAGAATAATATTATGAGAAATAACGTACTTGTTACATTTTTTGCTTGAGAAATATTATTACGCAATGATTACTATTATACAAGTACTAAAACGTCTTTGCTTTTAAATAACTATATTATAATTTTAACCAATAAAGTACAATATGTCATAATCCATTTATAACAATTAAAGTAAAGAAGTATTGTTGGATGAGTATTTATAAAATGGTAGAAAAATATTGGCAGCTACATAACTTTTTGGTGAAGTCAGCGGCCAGTTTTAAGCCAAACAATTCCTCGGAACATTCCCAGTGAAGCATGCAGAGTGATCATTAATCATACTAAATTATTTTCATAATTATTTGTTGCACACAAATGTATGCATGTTGTCTATCTATTTAGGATGTCACTTTTTGTTTTCAATGTACAAAGTACGAACTGACTTATCTCCAAGTTTTTATATTTGTAGCGAAATTTCTAGCAAATTATATTAATTTTGTCGAGACAATTTTCATGATGCTTCGGTATGAGATTTCTTTTTCCATATCCTATGTAGCTACTGCCTTATTAATTTAGAACAATAGCAAGAATGTACTCTGGAGCCGAAACATAGTAGACAACATTGTATTTTTTATGACTAGATTTATAACGTGTTAAACCTTTGGAACACGAAACGGTCACGAAAGCCCTTAATATTGACCAGAGTGTAAATAGGAAATAAAATTCTCAGTATTGCAGGAATTTCAAGCTCAAATTGGATTATATTTTACTTTTTCTTTTTGTACTTTGAATCTAGATTGAAGATATAATTTAAAAAAATAACAATTAAACGAGTTTGCTTGGTAATTACGGTAACTTAGGTTTATTAAATAAATCAAAATTTTTATAGCTAGAAGGTTTTGATCGACTAAAAATTGTAGCCTTCGAACAAAATTAGAAATAGAAATTGCGAGAAACTGTTACACTTTTTCTATAATAATCCATCAGTCTTCATTTATTCCTTGTAGAATTTCCTGCTCTGTTTACAAAACTGCTAAGTTATTTTAATCTCTCTTCTCTCGTTGTATACTTTTTTATTTGATTCATTGAATGCTGTAAAATTCGGGATCTATATATTTCGGCCTAAATGATAAGCTGGTCTATTTGCTGTTCTTATCTTATGTTTAAACTCATGCCTTATTTACAAAAAAATTAAAACAAATTAAGTGCATGAGGTACCTGCGAATTAATCTAATTATATTGTTAAATAAAAATATGTATGTAATGGTTACATCTCCATTAAATAACAAAGGGGGCGTCGACATAGACAATTATCATAAAACTGCAACAAACAGTCCCTAACACAAAATATATTACGCAATTAAACACGTTTCATTCGCGACTGAGCTTAATTCATTTTTTTCCCTTTTTTCACGAGTAAAAATTTATTTTCATAACTGATAATAAATGTCAAGTCATTATAGTAATAAAGTAAGTAGGGCTCGGAGTCACTCACCCTTCTATGAGTCGCGTCTACGCGATGCGACTTAAATGTGGTGTGAATTTATGTTTAAGCGTTTGTGTTTTGGAATAATTTATCTCAAATATCATATAGATCTGCATAAATACTACATTCATATGTAAGAATATAAAACCTTGATTGTAACAGTTTCAGAGGAAAACTATAATTACCTATATTACTTAAAGATAAACTTTCAATTATCATAAAACATACGTGCTATCTCAATTACAATCAATTGTATTTTAAGTAGGAAATTAAAGAGGATGCTATTAAAGTGCATCCCCATAGGATCGCGTGTTCCCATCCTATAGGCAAATGGCCGAAGGTACGAAACAATCTCGTTTCCAATGTCAATTACATTAGAAATCTCACTCCAGCCACATTTACATACCGGACTGATGCATGCACTTGCCCTGATTGCTCACGAGATAGGGGATTGAAGCTACCCTGGCAGTGCTTGCTCACTTTAAGATTGCTTTGATAGAATACGGATCAGTACCGAGACTCAATTTTCCTTATATATTTATATATAAATTAGAATGCATTTTATTATACAAGAACAAGAAAATCACGCTTCTTGAAAGTTATTTATTTATTGATTTAATTGGAGAACATACAGCCGTTCATAAACAAAAATAACAAATACTTAATAACTATTAGGCCAATAACAGTTCTCACATATAACATTAAAGATAAAAGAAAAAAAAACAAAAATGATGACAACAATACACATAAAACTGTACTGTCTGTAATAAAAAAGCCAGTGAGACCACAAGTTAAAAAGTTAAAAATTACTGTGTCTTTGCAAACATTTCTGTCATGTATCGGTTAACATTATTATGCTTTCTGCAGAAAACATCAAAATCTTCACAAACTTCGACAAGCTCATTAAGACTAGCAGACGCTCTTATCAGAAAATAATTCTGCCTATAATTTGTCTTAGCCGTTAGGACATGCAGTAGGGGCTGAAGACGTCGATTTATGGTTTTAGGTGTTATCAAATTAAGCTTGCCCAAAAGATCTATGCAGTCAATGCTATTTAATATATTTACATGGAAGGTAATATCAGCGGTCCTTCGACGGACATTTAGTGGGAGCAGATGAATCCGTTTACACGTTTGTTCATGTTTCAATAGGTAGGTGAAATTTATATCTAATAAAATTCACAATTTTTTTTCTGAATCGTCTTCAGTCTATTTACATAATCTTGGTAACGTGGGTTCCATACCTGTGACGCATACTCTATGTGGGTCCGAACGTATGAGCAATATACGATTTTTATTGATTTCATATGATGGAATGGTTTGGACATGCGAATAATGAATCCCAAATCCTTATAAGCTTTAGTGACTATGGAATCAATATGCTAACTGAATAAAAGTTTAAAGTCATGAATAACTCCCAAATCTCATATAGAATTCGTTCTTTGTAAGTTAGTTGACAACAAAGAATAAGATGATATATACTTATTAGTTTTTCGTGTATAAGAGGTAAAAAAACATTTTGACACATTCAAATCTAACTTATTCAAAGTGCAATAATCCTCTAGCCTTGACAAATCCGATTGAAGCTGTGACTGATGGATAGGATCGTTGACAACACGGAAAATTTTCAAATCATCAGCAAATAGAAGGTGGTGTGAATTTAAGAAGCAAGACTCAATGTCGTTGATAAAAATAATAAATAATAAAGGACCCAATATTGATCCTTGGGGAACTCCAGAAGAAATAAGACACGTAGAAGATTCATAACCATTCAACACAACAGTTTGTGTTCTTTTGTCACAATATTGATGATAATTTGTATTAATAAATGAATAAACGGGTGAAACTGCTAAGTGAACCTCCTTATAATGAGTAATAAACCGTTTCCGAAACGCACTGCAGTATTTGGTATAAGTTTTATGTATATTGTCTTAGTACTTTTCAGTTAGGCATTACAGTAAAGTCTCCTCGTTTATAAGTGCCTCGTATATAAATTATTATAGGTCATCAAATAATTATACGGTTACGTCAGTCGAATTTGAATTATAATATTAAGAAAGATGAAGAATGTTGTCCGGCAAAATTATTTAGTTGTTGTTTAGTGATGTTCTTTTTTCAAAGTAAAATAAAAAATGTTCTTCTTGAAATAGACTCTGACTCATAACAAGATTAATAAAATTTTAACCAACCACCAATTTGAATTTAAGATTCCAACGAGAAGAATCGGTAAAATATTCAGTTATTCTTTTTCTAGTAGGTTTAGATCGATTAGAAATATTCTCTGCTAACAATCATATTATGTAGAGATTATTGAAATAATCTCAGGCGTCGCTATAAAGGCAGTGTTTATTTATATTGATTTGATTGCAATTTCAAAAGGAAAAAACTAACGAACTGCAATTAAAATATCCAGATTTATTCGGAATGAACCTGTCACAAGATCATTTTTATGTGATATGTGAATAGATAAGGCGATATCAATATATGTATTTTTTCAATGATATTATTCGTCATAAAGATTCATCCTATAATAAAATACATATATTCTTGTACATTGTAGAACTTATTATAGAACCCAGAATATCTTCATTAATCCTCGTATCTAAGTAATTTACTTCTAACTTATTTTATTATATATTAAAAAAAAACGATTATTGCGTTATCGATACCGATCACAGCTGGCAATCTTTTTGATTTAAATTCCCGCGTTTTATTGTGTCATAGATTTCATGCGTCAAATAGTTCAAACACAATTACTTTAGTTTAGGTACAACTATTACAATATAAATCATATCTTAGTAATATTTCTTTCAAAACAACCTATTTAATGATTTATTTATTTAATGCTTGAATATTATACAAAGATCCCGCTTTATCTGGAATACAACATTATATTAAATGTATAATATTAAACAGCTCAAAGCAAACAATTAACGAGATTATATAACTTGAAATAAAAAGGAAAAAATACAAACAAAATATCTTCAAAAGTTGTAACCTAAATTTAATGAATACTGGTTACAGTTAAAAAAACCGTCAACAAAGTAAATTATCTGTTGTATATACCTACTATTTTTTAACAGCTAACGCTTTTTGATTTTTGTTGAAACTGTATATACATATATACTTTGACTTCCATAGCAGTGCTTTTATTTAAATACAAAGCTAACTGCGTATTGATTATAGACTTTCCTTTCAATATTTCTAGTACTTCTTGGAAATTCACCAACTGTTATTATATTTAACAAATACAATCATAATTTACTCAAACAATTATCTAACGGTAACAAAAAAATAAATTAAATTACTTGACTTTCAAATAATTCCTTTATTATTCGTAATATCTATCAGTTATTAATATCAAAACAACCACTTTTAAGTATAAATTATAAAGAAAAAGAAAAAAATACAATAGCAAAATTTAAAAGACGGATATTTTAACGTTTCTTTGTTCAGAGTTTGTTCAACTTCTGTTGAAATAAACTACTCTAAATATAATACATTTCATGAGCTGCTAAGCGGGTCTATCCCGTATTACATTTTGTATAACATAACCAAATACTCTCATCATTTGCATCGCTCTGTTCATCGCCTACGATATATTTCAATGTTTTCAGCATCTTAGTCATATTTATACTTGCGATTATAATCCTAATGAACATTACAAATAAGGTATAAATTTGCTAAATGATATTAGCGTATCTACGTCGCTTACTCCGTGTAGCAATATAATAGCCATGTCAAAAGCACTGCTCGAGTGACGCGAATACTTTCCGACTGCTTGGCTTTATTTTATTGCGCATGTTTTAATATTAATTGTAAGTTTTCTGCCCCGATGAGTTTGCGACGACATAATGCAAATGTACCAATACGCTTGTCAAAACGTTTAGTTAAATTCATGGCGGTTCGTTGCACGGACGATTTAATTTTATTTACGCTTAAATAACTCGGAATCCTTACAAAATCGCTACCTTATTTGCCTATTGTTTGACTTCGTGGATTGGCAACAATTGTTTTTTATTTATTAAGTTATCTCGAACAAGAAACAACGAAAAACTTTTGCAACGTCTTTTCAAAGAAAAACGGAAATTTATTTTTCACTTGCTTCAGTAGGGAAGCCTCCTATGTTGACAACGTGATATTACAAAAATAAATTATAACATAATAATAACCTGGAAGCACATTGTTTAGTAATAGATTACATAAACAAACTGATTACATAAAACTCATGACTTATTTATATTTTGCTACTTTATATTAAAGTTTATTAGAAATAACTAGTATGACCCTACGTTTGTCAAATTTACTAAATATGCCTATAATTTACAAACAGCCCAGTAATTTGCGTAATTGAATAACCCAGTCCTTTACTCGATGCACAATGGCATGTTCCTTTGTATTTTAGCTTAAAATTAAACATGTTTAATTAATTTTGAAATAGTTTGTTGTGCGGTACAGCGTTTGGTTTATCAAGATTTAAATGTGAAAACACGATAATAGCAAAAATAATGAGCAGCCGATCCGGAATTGATGAAAGCCGGAGATACAAGAACTCAACGTCGGACTGTCACAATATATGACAGGTCGTTAAAACCAGAAGCCGAGTGGGAATAGTAACATGTGGTTATAAAAATTGTAATTTTAGCATCCGCTCCATGAACTTACATGATCTTTTATTCATATTTATATCCAAGAAAAAATATATAATTAAACGTCGGTATTGTGTTGTTATAAATAATACCCTACTTATAATTATGCAAATATTTCATTTTGTTGTTTCGTTTGAGATGTAACTAAGCTGTTATTATTTTGATGATTATTATGACAGGGTAAAGATATGTAATTTATCAAAAAAATCTTTACATTTCTTTTTATTTAAAGTACACTTTTTACATTTACAACATACCTAATAAATTACCAACTACAAATCTTTACACTTATCTAGATTTTCAAAAATACTGAAGGTGCTAAGAAGGAAGGCAGTTTCAACCTTAACCATATTCATATAGGTATATAACATGACGAGCTTCTTAAAAAAGTATTACTTAGCATGATAATACACTTTGTCGTCGTTAATGTAAAGAGAAGTAATCTACATGGATTAATTATTCAATTAAGTATATGTAAAAAAAAAAAAAATTCTTTATTTTCAATGGTTTACTATGGGTATAACAAGACCATTACAAGTAAGATATAAGTACTTGTAACTCAAAATATCTGGCTTTAAATGTACTAAAGTAGGCCTCTAAAATAATATAATATGTGTCCTCTAAATATCAGCTGTATAAGAATACAGGTATTATTACCCTTCATTACAATTATTATTTCGCCTGGCAGGTTATCTACTCGTTATGTACGTATATGACAATGTACTTATTTCATTTTTCATCATCAATAAAATTAAAGTTTAGCCTATCTTCCTTTAGTTATGGTAAACCAAAATTTCTTCTTTTCATTATACTAGTGACATCTACGATTGAGTTTTCAAAAACATTTATAAATTCTTATCACCGCCATCTTGATAATTTCTATTCACTACTCAATACTAGGTGTCGCTTAGGTTTACTTCACTAGTTATGTCTTGCCATCTTTTTAAATGTTTCAGTACTATTATAAAACATTGTAAGAAAGTATTCTTCTAGTTTTCAATAGATGTCGCTATTAGCACCTTTCTTTAATAATTCAATGTTGCTGCCAGTAATAAATAAATATAACCTGGGCGTCTCCCACAAAATGTTATAAGAGTAAATTTAATCTGTGGTTATATGAGCGAATGACCTGAATGAATACAACTCCTTAAACTTGTCAAAGCGATACGATTTCTAAGTGCATCGCTTTCTGGAGACTGGAACTTTGAATGGCCGGGTAGTGGGCTATGTAGTGGCTGATGTGTTGTGTGCTGAGTGATACTTTTGTGTTGTGATTTGTTTATGAATCAGAACCCTTCTATTTTTTTTAATGAGAAACTAACGAAAAGGTATGTAAGTTCGTATAACATAAGAATAATATTTACTTATAGCGCTTAGAAAGTACCCTAAGAAACATGAATGGATTACTGTGATCTAATTCAATCCTGGCATGTTGTTCATGTAACATATTGAACCAAGATATTTAACCACAAAAATCTTTTCTTAAGTGAAAAGTATTAATAATTGGCCACATTATCTATTTGATTACAAAATTGCGGCCAACAAGTTTTATCTCACGTGATCTTAATTCTTAAAACCGAATAAAAAAGAAAAATATATATATATATATATATAATATTTAACAAGTTTAAAAATTAAACTTATTTCAAGACTTTTTTATAATAATAACAGTACTAATATAAACTTATTTACCTTAAAATTAAATATAATTTGACAATTTATGTTAACTTATACATTATATATAAATTAAAGAAGTTAAATTTAAGTGAGTACAAAAGATATACAGATAGATGAATAGAAAACATATTCCTAGTATTAGAATAAAATTGAATTTACAAGTTTTTTAAGCATTTAAGATTATACTGTTATTGCAAATAATGCATGAATTACTTTAAGTAATTAGTTAATTACTATAGGATAAAAATTGTGTTCCTATGTTATTCTTCTTTTAAGTCAGATCAATAAGAACCAATTATTTATTGAATGTAAAATATTTTTTTAAATACTTTATATAGCTCAAGGAGAAATTTTGTGTCTTTATCTTAAGAATCTTCATTTTAAGAAATATGTTACATGTGTCCTAAGCTTATGTTGCTATTCACAACAAATATAATGAGGGAACCAAACATAAATAATGTGATATTATTAGTGTAGGTAATTGAATATATCTTTTTTTGTTTTAAAACATTTTCCTCTATAATTAGGTAAATTATGATTGTTAATAAGTTATTTCCTGTCGTTATTAATTATTTAATTATAAATAAAATTATATTATATAAATTATTATAATTATATTATAATAATAGAAAATTTATGTTATAAATTATGACAAAGAGTAATTGAAATTTAAATCTCTTTTGAAACGATACTGTCAATTAGTCATCATATGCTACTTGACTATTTATAACATATAAATAAAGATAACTAATATGTAGGTACTTATTTATTATTAGAATTTGACTGTAATTTGTTCCCGTTGCATTGTATCGACTAACAGTAGGTAAGTTTAAAATAAGAAATATCTGGCCATATTAGTCCATAGCCCAGGATTGCAGTTTTAATTACCACATATAGTTACCACATAATGTTGATTCAACAATAATCACTAAAAAAAGTCATTAAATAATCAGGTTTATACTGCATACATTTTGAACTAAAAATAACCATCTGTTAAGGATATTATAATGTGAAGGCAGACACTCTTTTCTCTCACTTTCACAATCCACTGCTACGACAATCCGACCGTAGCGAGACCCAGCATAGGACAGGATACATGCTTTCCATGACACGGCAGTGTAACACTACCAGTTTCTGAACAGCGAGTTCTTAATTAGCTCCATGACTCCATGACGAATCAGATAATGATCGGCATCCGAAAAAACTCGCCCAACAAGACAGCCAAAAATTGTCATAATTATTATCTATACGATTTAGTATACGTCAGCTGATATATTACTAGGTATAGGTTCATCATCATCAACATCATTGTCAACCAATCGCAATCCTTGCTGAATATAGGTCTCTCAATGTGCAAAGTCAAAAATCTTTATTCAATACAGCAGTGTAACACTTGCTTATTGATAGTCAAAAATCTACCACCGAATCGTAAACCAATACCTTAGACCTGATGTCATTTGTCATCATCATAGGATCGACGCAGTGTTTTATCACATTGAAAGATATGAATTGTCGCCAACCATACGTGGTGGTGCTTTTGCTGGTTCCTGGATTTCCGCCATCATGCTAGGTCCTGGGGCGCATTTGGTGGATGTACAAAAAATTAGTTGATTCTTACGACACCCATGAGTTGAGAATGGATGGTGTTATGCTATTGTCCGAAACCACACGAAAATAACCGCGACAATCATTCAGTAAAATAAAAAACAATAGTTTTATTTTTTCTTGGTTAAGTTAGCTATGTAGACTATATAATATATTATATGGTCTTCGTGTTGGTATTTTGAAACATCAAGTAGGTGGTAGTAGTTTGAATATCAATATTGTTATTATTTGCGTGCCTACGACACATTTTTTTACCCATTGTATATTATAAAAAAATTATACTGGCACTATTAAACAATTTGCTCCGTTAACTACATCGTTTCATAAGTTACATAAGTAGTTGTTACTGGCCACTACAAGTGTCCAATATAAGAAAAAATAAATGTCAAGACACGTCCCATAACGCGTCTAATCAGTATACTTAATATCTATTTACTAATAAAAACTTTTTAATATAAAAACATTACACTTATTTGTTGATCGACAAAAATCTACCACCGGTTCGGAAAGATATGGACCTGGAAGAATAAGAAATCCAATGGGATTATATATAGTTTTTAACGATCAACTTCCAATAATTAAAACGCCCTGGAGCTGACCTAGGGACTACCTACTATGTGCATGTCGGTAGAGCACATAGTGTACCAAGAAATACCATATAGCTAATTTATAAATCAAAAAGAAAAGAAAAATACAGTAAAAATCTAGTAATTTCTTCTTCAAAGTAAAATAAAGTAACAAGTAAGCACTTGTAACAATTAAAGCGAGTACATTCTTTGAACTCGACGTGTTTTAATGAAAGTAGGTTAGGTGTATTAGAACTGTGAGAGCGTTAAATATAAATTGTATGAATTACAACGCCATATTTTAATTAAAGCCATCAGTTAACGATCCTAGTTGTCTGTTTCTCGTCTTACTTGAGATCGAATTAAATGAATTAACCCACTTACTCTCATTTGCATTTAGGGCCTCTGTAAAAACACAAGTGCTTAAGTTAATCATTCATCTATTCATGGCGTGTAATTAATTGTTCTATTATAATAAAGTAATACAGAAATATCGTTGGTAACTTAAAACAATTGTGGTGGTATTTATGCAAACCTTGCAAGAGGAGATTTTAACAAAACATTACCATACGATAAAAATAATTCTATGTACAGCGTGGCCCCAGCAACGCGTGGCCGGATCTGATACGTACATACGTACTTCATATATTTCACTGAAGAAAATTGAATCGAAGCTTTATAAGTCCATAAATAAATATAACCTCTCAATTGGTATATGCCGTCTTTCTTTAATCAAATGTAATCGGAAGCAGACGATACTGACTTTTAATGCGTATAACAGTCTTATAAAATTTCACTATCATATGCTAAAATTGTTTGATGAAATCGTTGAGTTAACTGAAACACCAACAATATTGTTACCAACAATTATGACCACTGATTCTTAATTTTTTTGCGCTCGATGTAACTGTTTGCATTCCAAAATAAAAGTTAGGCTTCGTTCGCAAGAACGTTAGACGCAAATATATTCCAATTCGACGAATTTCTCGATAACTTATTATTAAATGCAGTAAGAGATTTCGATAATATATCTAGATATATTATGAAAAACTGTCTCGTTACTATAGTCGATAGCAGGTAAACCTGCATGATCTCTAAGTCCTGGGCTTAAGTACATCTTGGGCTAATAATTGTAATTGTGTTTGGTAGCAGACGGGAGTTACGAGAGTTGAGAGTTAGCATTGTTTCACATTGGTACCTCAGTAACAGCGTAGGTTCAACGACTATTGGTCCGGTCGTAGCTGTTCGGGATTGCCGCTTCGATCAAACGATGAAAGTGAAGAATTAATGTGCACCCATGTTATCGCACAATTACTTGTGAACTATAATATCCCCCGTGCAGGTAATTTATCAGACCTACTGACTACATTCGGCCCGGGTGTTAGTATTCTCAAAAATATAATACCATTATTAATGTGCATAAAATATTAAATGTAATTTAATATTAAGTTCTTTATTTTTTAATCTATGAATATACTGAAATGCAAGACCTACATTTTAGTTCCATTGTTTTTTTTATTACTTTTAAATAGTATGAATTAAATTTAGTATAAATATGTTTTATAAAACTTACTCTTCAAGCGTGATTTTTCTGTTTTTGAGATTAGACCTTCTAAGAGTATGAATTGCATGTTTATTATAATAAAAAAGAATATAATAAGGGGATTTCACAAATGCATTTTTTTTAAATATCGTAACGTATATCTTTAGGTATGTTAAAAGGTAGATTCTCGCTACATACTTATTGTTCGATAATCTGTAATATGTAAAATGTGTCATATTTTATATGAGCTCGTCCAGGGTTTATTGCTGGATACAAGCAAATGTCTCATACAATAATTATAAAGTGATCATAAAAATGCATGCAGTCCCGTAAACATGCATGAAAAAAGTTATATTTGAAATAAAATCGACCTTGAAAAGCATCGACGGTTTATTCGTCCGTGTACAGTGAGCCTTAGCTACTATCATTAGCGGGCTTGCTAGGATGACTCACTATCAGCGATTTGCTCGTTGCTAGCTGCACTGCTATAGAAGGTCAAGACGTGACAAATGGTGCCACTAATAATTGCAACGTATGTAATGAACACGTAATACTAACAAATATGGATTTACCGAGTATTGTTTAACGAATGCGTTTAATTTTTTATTAAAAATATGAACTTACTTCATAACGGGAAAAATAGTCTTTGTTTTCCCAAAGTATGTGCGAGATATTTCCATAAACTGCACCACCGATTTTTTTATACATTTATGGAATTGTGTTTGGATATAAAATATTAAAGTACTTTTCTGTGTTTGTTCTTAAGTGGGGTTATTTATAAAATATGCGACATATTAATTGAAGGTGTATGAAATGAAATTGAGAAAGTTTGTTATCTATAGATAGATTGTATTTTGAGTATCAATGCAAAACGAAAATCCCAAGCTTCATAAAGATGATTGAAACTTGTTTTTTTTTCAATATCTCATTAACGTGTTTGGCGCCAACGTCGGCGTCGCATTAATTAGACGCATTCTATGCCATGTATTGAATTTATTGATTTATCTATTTTTAGAATTTATTTTGACTCTTTCTGGAACACAAAAATGGATAGATTTAGAATTCACTTATCAGTAACATTATAACAATCGCTCGTGAATAGCCCATTGCTGGGCAAATTTTACGTCACGTCTCTGACTAAAAAGATGGTTTAATGCTTGTTCCAAAAGTGGCAGAATTTTATCCGATACAGGTAGGAACATTCGCACGATGATCGCTAAGTACGAGATGAATTGAAAAAACCAATAATACAAGTTAAGTTGCGTACTGTTTTATTGAACCTGCAATTTTTAATTAACGTTTTCTACCTACTAGGTTACCACGGCTCACTATAAATGGCCGAATTAAAATGCTTCATTATAATGCAATTTACATATTATTAATATTCAAAATCAAAATATACTTTATCCAAGTAAGTACTTTACAAGCACTTTTGAATCCTTCCATCTATTCAATGATAAATTAAAATTACTCTAGCATTTTAAACTTGTAGGTACGTCATCGACAGCTTTAATGAAAACCAATCCCAATCCATCAAACCCATTGATGTGACGTCATCGATCGAAGGAAATAAACCGTTAAACGTACTTGTCACTTCCTATCGATCGTCAGCGATAAAAATAATGTATTTTATCGTTATACGAAACGATCGACTACTTTTATGAAATCCAAATATCATCCTCGTGGTATTAAATTATATTTTTTTTAATAATACAAGAGTATTTTAATTACATAAATATTATTATAAAACATGCCTTACTGAATAACAATATCTGAGAGAGAGATATTTAGAATGAAAATATTGTATATTTAGAAAAAAAAACAAAAGGAATAAATTTCTTATCGACCAATCGAATCGACGACCGAAGATGAACGGCCAAAAAAGCTACATATATGAGATAGATATTAGTGGAAGAGATCACTTTGACAAGTCTTTATTATAAAAATTGGTATCATGAATACTCTCATGGAAATTTCAGATTGATTTCTGAGAATCTGAAATTAAAGAGGAGAAGAATAAATTAATCATCATCTATCTCCGGTTTTTGATACACGATTCATAATCAAAACATTTATCTCGCTAAAATAGTTCAGAACACTTTTAACCAATCAAAATTTATTAACACCCATCAATTTATTTTTACAAATGTGTTTACATCAACAATAATGGGTCAACAGCCGCTCTACTTTATTACAATGCTCTGGTCTGGCCTATCCTCAACTCCACCCGTTACCATTGTGGGTAATAAAGTGATTAATTCAGGACAGAAATGTGGTCTAGCGATCCATTTGAAATTAAGGCCAATGCGAACTATTCACGTCATCTATTGTCCGCTCTCATTAGTACATTTACGTAGGTATTATCTCAATTATTTTTAACTACAACTTCGAAAAGTTACCGAACTATTGTTATGTTAGATCATTCTTAGAATAAATAAGAACAGAATAATTGGATTCTCACAAATAAATAAACCATAATACATAATTAAACGTAATACAGAAACGAAGATTTGATTTAATTTACAATATAAATTTAATTAATACATAATTCGTTTGTCAGTACAAACAATAAATTTAAGTTAATGTTATTCCATTATACATAGGTATTTGAAATTAAATTATTACAACACTATTTATGTATTTAATATAGAGTTCAATGAACTCGAATAACTTAGAGGCGTGCAAATGGAACAATCGTATTTATCACAGAAGAAAAATTGACACTTTATGATAACAGTTAATTTCTCAACGCTTTATAATGCAATGCAATTTAATCTATACGAGTTAACGCTCGCGACATCATTTGTTTTTCACTACGGCTTAAGATAAAATAATTATTCCTAGAAATAAACTAGCACACAATATATTCTACTAGCTATCCTGGCTTCGTCTAAGAAGTATGACACCCAGTGTCATACTTCTCAGGTCCTTCTTTGAATTGTTTTTATTTAAGTAAATATGTTATAAAATAATTAAATTGAATCAATTGATCTAGAAGTAACTTAAAAAACTCGGACAAACCAGATTCCTCGTTTATATAAATAATACTTATAAGAGGAATTCCGTTCTCGTAGTTTATCTTAACCTCCCTGACTTTGCCTAGGCAGGATTAAGGTACTTAGTAGTTTTTTTATGTATTTAATGACCTCATTTGTTTAGTCGCTCGATAATAAGGCTGCAGATCATGTTATCTTGAGTTCATACGCGTTAATTTGGGTTTTTCTGTTACATATTTTCCGTAGTAATGTTTGGAAGTTATCGATGTTTATTTTCCCTTGCTTCTAAAGCCGTTTGTGTTGTCTAAACTTTCTCCATTGGGTCGACATCAAATTCAAAAACATAATATCTCCGACTAATACAAAAAGGTTACTACGGTGGTAACTTACGGCATCTACTTTATCAAAACTGTAGTACCGATCTAACCTACGGCTTCGGCCACCTTCGGCCAAACCTTTAGCGTCAGCCAATATTAGTAAGACAAGATATATTAGGCGTTGCATTATTATAATTTACTGAGCGTTCGTTGTTGTCGTTTACAATTACATTGACTATCTGTCTTAAAATATTGAACATATTTTATGTATGAGTATATATATTATACGCAATGTGAAAATTAATATAAAGCAGATAAGATTCAGCTTGAATGAAAAAAATAAGCATGCAACACAGTACAGGTGACAGAAGTGAAACTTCTTGATGCGTTACAAAAGTTACGTATAGAAACGTCACGCGTAAATTCTTTAATATTTTACTCCGAAGAATAGTATTTACTCTCTAGTTCCATCATATTAAACGAATATTGCGGGTTCGAGCCGGTGAACCATCACTGAGTATTAATGTCCTAATTTCTCGTATAATGTCGATTTTGAGAAAACCTGCATATGTCGTGTAAAATTATACTAGAACTGTATCCACCACGCTCATTGTAGTAACGTGGTGAAATAAGCTCCAAAGTTTTTCAAAGAAGGTGCCCAGTAGGACATTCATATGCTGTTACTTTACCTTTTACTTTATATATTTTATTAGCATTAGTTGTGTAAACTAAATTGAGAGTGTAATTAACATAATGATTAGTCATATACTTCCGCAATCTCGGCAATAGCGAATTTAGATTAGATATATTCTTGACTAGATTTGCAATTTTAAGACCCTTCGATTAACTTACCCGGCGACTGCCCACGTGGTACGCCTACTAGAACAAGATTTCTTTTAAGACATGTTGTAGTGTCTAGTTAATGCCGTGTAATCTTGCAATAAAACTTTCTAGTGTATTTGTATTTAATGCTTCATTCGTGTCATACCGTCGTTATTCTTAATGATATTATCATTTGTTCCGACAATTTGAACGATATAATATTTAATTAATTAGATAAAATGTTTTAGTAAAAAGAAAAGTGACATAATAAAGTATTGTGTTCGAAGTTTATTTTATAACAAAACGCAATTATATTTCATTCACATACATACATCTAATAAATACGCCTGTATATTTATTGATGTATAATAATAGATCAAATTAAATGTAAATCTACGTGTCTAGACAAACCAATTTACATTCGAAATAAGCATTTGTTTTATGTATAGCATTCGGCCGTTAATCGCGATCTTTCGAAGTCTTAATTAGGAACAAATTCAAATTTCCGACATATCTAATACATTTACGTTAAATGTCCTTATCCAGAGTTGTTTTGGTTTCTATTTATTTTGATGCTTATAAAAAAAAGTGTTTATATCGTAAACTTAATTTTTCGTTGACTTTAAAATGTTTACCCTTTTATACATTGTCTATTTACTCTTCTGGATTAGGTATTCACAAACCAACATATCATGGCGTTAAATGATTCGATAAATATTTTTTACTCTTGTATTTTTGAAATATTACTCATTTAATTATAAATTATTTCGTTAAAATTTCTGATAGATAAAATAGATACAAAATATGATAAATCGTCGGATTCGTATTCGTAGAAAAGTGTCATGTTTTTTATCATAGTTTCTGACCCTTCATTATCGTTAGTAAAACAACGAGGATATAGGTATATATATTTGCTACGGGCTGCCGGGGGTCCATCACAAACTTACACGCTTGACAATAATTATTTGTGCACTCGGGTGCTGTTCATATAATACGTTTTGCGTATAAATTTTATCTTTAAACTAGCTTCCGCCCGCGTATTGCAGGTGTTAGGTATATCTTAAAAAAAGATAATCTTTATAGTTTCATAATTGAGCGACAGCTGTTTATTACGCAACACATTTTATCTGTAGACAGAGTTATTAAATTTGTTGTTTATTTATGTTACGTTACAATCTTTTTATAATTTCTAATTATATCTATCTAGTACAGGGTTCGAATAAATATTGTAATCCTGAATGAACTGCTACAAAATATCTGTGTAAGTAGATAAATAGACTTGTTTGAAAGATTCACAAGGGCAAATGGACCTCCCCATGGTAAGGGGTCACTACCGCCCTTAGCGCCGTAAGAAATTTGAATTATTCCTTATGCGCCACTAACCTTGGGAACAAAGTTATTATGTCCCTCTGTTCCTGTAGTTACACTGGCTAACTCACCCTTCAAAACACATAACAATACAAACTATTGCTGCTTGGCGTTAGAAAATGATGAGTGGGTGGAACCTACCCAGACGGGCTGGCACAAAGTCCTACCGCCAAGTGAAACAAGTTTCCAATTACAATATTAAAACACTATAATGATGTGTCGAAACGATTTCATTCGCTTTAAATCTGACAGTAAGTAGGCACTTGAGGTTATTCATCTTTTCTTACTAGCGGTAAACATGTCACCGAGTTTATAGTCGTATTTTTAAACTCAACACAATTAGTCACACTGTAACTGCATCTGTTATCTACATTTCATTATTAAAGCTTTCGTTAAAATAATTACGTGTTTTATTTTTAAAACATTTGGTATTTTCATAAAATTATAATAGTTCAATATCTATATCTATACATACAATAAAATTGGAGTGTATGTTTGTAATATAAGAATAACGGCTTTTTATTAAATCCATATTAATACATGTACAGTATACACAGTACACATGCCGAAATAACATTTTTTACAATTTTTGTCTGTTTATTCCGGCTAATCTCTGTAACGGCTGGACCGATTTTAGCGGGACTTTTACTGGCAGATAGCTTGTGTAATAAGGAGTTACTTAGGCTACTTATATTTTAGAATTATATATAAAGTGACGCTACTCTCGCGCATGCCACCACTCCGCCGTCACGTCGGGTGCCTCCTAAAAGCTGCCTAATGCCGAATTAATAAGTTATTGTAAAAATTACGACCTGAACGATAACTTTTTTGTTAAATTAAAACGCGCACGAAGTCGCGAGCACAGCTAGTATCTAATAAAAAAAAATCGTTCGTTGATAACATTATTTATGTCTAAAATGATTTACTTCAATAAATATCGGTTACCTACTCGGCCTACAAAATTCATAAAGTGAAACGTATAATTATTAAATTTGTTTTTGATCTGATACAGCTATCATTATCACACAACACTATCATTTGTGTCAAATGAAACGCTTATCGCCCATAATGAAAGTACTTAAATCCGAATACATTTAAAATCGGTTTGTGTTCTACAATAAAAACAAAATTAAATTTGATGTATAAAATCAACATTCGTTTGGTATAAACAATGTTTACTTGGTGGTAGGGCTTTATGCAAGCCCGCCTGTGTAGGTATCACCCATTCATCAGATATTCTACCACCAAACACCAGTACTTAGTATTGTTGTGTTCCGGTTTAAAGGGTAAGTGAGCCAGTGTAACTACAGGCACTAGGAACATCTTAGTTCCCAAGGTTTTTGGCGCATTGGCGATGTAAGGAATGGTTAATATTTCTTACAGCGCCATTGTCTATGGGCGGTGGTGACCACTTACCATCAGGTGGCCCATATGCTTGTCCGCCAGATTATACCATAAAAAAATAACTTTGTATAACAACCTATAGGTATATTTTCTTCTTAGACTTTACGAACAGTAATTAATCTTTGTCTAAAAGATAATATTATTTATGGCTGAAGATTACCATGTCGTACTCGATGTATTAATTAGTCATATTAATTTACTACTATCGGTTGACATTTGTAAAATAAGCATGCTAGTTGTAATAACGTTTTACATTTGTATAAATCATGTTTTGATATTTAAATGTCCACCTTCAGTAGTGATGTGTCATATTTACAAACATAAATCCTCAAGATCTAGCACAAGTAGGTTTCTAACAGAACGAACTCATTGTCAGTTAGTGTCCATAAAAACAATTTGTCAAATAAGACTCGTCTGTTCATGAATCATTAATTTAATACGGTATAGATATTATTATAGATATAAACATAACTGTTTATTAGTATATATGGACTATCTGTACATTATATATAATAAAATTCCGCTGACGTTTTTAATTTTTCCGTTTCATAGATTCAAGACATTTGTAAAAAATACATTGGTAAAGAAGGCATATTATTCGATAGAAGATTATATGGATGATAAAAAAGCATTAATGCTTGTTGAGTTCCAGGCAAGAGACATAGCATACATATATAATTTTATTTAACTAACATGACTGTATTTTTAGATGTTGAAAAAGAGTAACTAATGGGTTACTTACCGGTTCTTCTCGATAGAATCTAATTTCCGAACCTGTGGTAGCTTTACTTATAATAGTGTGTTAAATGACGATTCAAAAGTGCTTGTAAAAGCCTACTTGAATAAAGTACATTTTGATTTGATTTGATTAAATGACCGTTAGCAAAACGTAGCGTCTACTGAATCTATTATTATTATATGATATGTTTTAAATAGATTATGTATACATGGAGATTATTATCGATATAAAAATATCTATAAATAAATACTGACTAGACGCGGCTACAACTTGTTTTAGCGATTTGTTGTGCTTTGATATCTTATGTAAAGTAGGTAAGAGACCGTAATGTTCACTGCTGGATTAAAGGCCTTCGTTCCTCTTACGGAAAAGGATTGGGAGCTTATTCCACCGAGCTCCTCGACCGCACTAGGTTGCCGGATTACTTGCGTACATGTACGGTTTCCTCACGACGTTTGTCTTTACTACAGAGCACAACAATAATTGTCAGCACTTTAGCAAAATTTGCTAAAGAAGCATTGTGTCGTAAACATTTTTAAAACAAAAACCTTTATAAGATATTTAGTTAGGAACTTAATGAATTGTCAATAATGTTTAGATATATAATAAGCTAGTGATCCGACCCGACTTCGCACGGGTGCAATTGTTTAATAAAGATATTATTAATATACCTAATTTATATCATATAGCACTCGGCCATAATGTGTTTTTATACCCGTGAAATGTTTTTAGAAATGAATCATTAGTTCCGAAGATTAACCCCACCTACATACGAACAAACAAATTTTACGTCTTTATAATGTATAGATACTTTTCTTTGTATTTATTAAACAAATCTCACAATAAAGCTAACAGTATCATCGCAGGTTTAAGTATATAACAATGATACACCTTATTGCACAACAAGACAAAACGTTAAATTTTAAATCAAATAAATAGCTAATACAAGTTCAAAGGCACATCAGAGGCTAAACTAAGAGCAGAGGAAATAGTTCAATGACGGTAGATTCACAAGTTAAACAAAATGTGTCCGTTATAGGTAATATGTATAGGTTATGTAGGGAATACATAAAAAAATAAAACACATGCAACTCGATACACATGACATAATGTCAGTAACTGTTTACTTAAACGATACATGTAGATACGTTGGTAATCAATTCGACCTTGAGATGACCCTGATTACACAAGTTAACATACTTACATTTTTTTTTAGTGCTTAAGTATTAAACATTTTTTAAAACTTTGATATAATTGGAATGAAATCGAAATGAAGGTAAAACATATGAATGTATGTAAAAGTAGGTAATGTACGGTATCATTACGTTAATCCGTTTCGCCGCCTATTTATCGTCTGTATATACGAAGCCTTCACAAGCTTAGCCCGCTTTGAGCACGTTTAACCCTTTTCATCCTCTTAGGGATCGTATTGCGAAAAATCCCTCCTTAGTGGGTATTTATTTACGAAAAGAACGGAATTCTTAAATGTCCTAAGCCGTGTATAGTCTGAAGGAAGAATAATGCTTTTGAATTAAAATATCTTTCACATGGGCCGTCGAAATATAGATACAAATGTTAGGCTAATAGTTAGGGTTATGATTTTGATTTTATGTCGAATGTAACTATGTTACCACAATCTGACTGCTCTTTTGCCTTGCGTTATCCTTTAGAGTTCTATATTAAAATAACAAACCCTTTAGAGTTTTGTCATGTCCGGTTTTCTGTCAATTGTACCTTAAATCATCTTTTTTACATATAGATTTTTACTAGAGCTCAGTGGGGAATGAAAACATCTTAAAGAATCCATGTGTCATATGAAATTCTGTCCCATGTGTAACCAGCAATCTGCATCGTGGTACTACGCTCCGAAGCTCATCTACTTTAGGGCCTTCCTCTAGGCATCTAAAGGAGATGAGGTTTTGACCCAGTTGTGGACAATTAGGTTGCTACGTTTTATAGAATGAAATACCAGTGAGACCATTTAATTTATTAAGGCAATATCTCTTACGTTTTAATTGAAGTCTCTTTGTGGCACACATTGACTAACTGTCACTGAGAAGGATTTTCAAAGTCATGTTTAGGCTTATTTTAAATTATCCACTAGACTCAGTGTCAGGTATAAAATATTAAAGTGGTAAAATTTAAGCTTAACTATCGAAAATTAAAATTATTTAATTACACTATTTTGAATTAGATTTAAGTGTAAAATTTGATTGAGTTATGTACAATGTAATTAATATTCGATTTATACGTGTATTATAAAAATATAACTAATAAAAATTAAAGCCAAAACAAAACATCACAACAAAATTCTACCATGTAGGTACATTGTTCTACATTATTATAGATTATTTATTGAATAGAAATACATTATGTATTACATAACGCGCTGAAATGATTATAATAAATTACATTACCTGGTGGGTGGGCTTTGTGTAGATCCGTCTTGAGTGATTACTGTTCACTTATCAATTATTCTATCGGGTAACACCTTTAACGACAAACTTTGTGTTATTATTTTTTAGCTGGGGTTGAATGAGCCAATGTTTTATTGTAAAGGCCTCAAGAGATATAGCGTCTTAAATACCATAGTTGCTATAGCATTAACGAGAAAGGGAACTCAAAATTCGCTCATACACTGCCTTCCTAAAATATATATATAACAATTGTACATACGTTACATGATTAAATATTCTTGAAATAAATCTGATGTCACCGAAATGTCTCCCTGTTTACATAAACTTTGACTATAATTTCATGTTTACATATTTAAATAAAATGTAGACAAAAAGTAATTTACCAAAGTTTTCTTATAAAGAATTCCCTGAATACCATTATCAAGAATATTTAATTACAATTCTCTCTGATGTCACCCAAAAGTCCCATTCTCAGCCTAAACTTTAACCTTCCAAGTTTTATCTCGATTTCTTGAGTAGGTACTTCACAAACATTATAATATATTGTTATTTTAGGTTCATTTTATATGCTGGGTATACAGGAACGCAGGAAATTGCAATTTCAAATTAATTATTCTTATCATTACCAAGAAATTGTTATTATTTAATGAAATAAAATCGGTTATTACGGTTTATTCATAGCGCCGCTAATAACAATCTTTTTTTATTATTCGTCCGAAATGCGTTTGCGAGTTGCACATGTGTTTGACATTGACTCAAATCTGTTCATTTCGTTTTGTTTGTGTTTTAGGTTCCAGAGATAAGATGACCATACGGTCTGCGTTGAACAGGAACTTACCGATTCCTTATTAGACTTATGGTGATCTGAAAAGAAAGATAAATGATTTTATTTTCCACGAATATTTCGCTTATTTCGAACAAATTATGAAACCTAGGAAAAAATCCCCGAGCTCTAATAATAACAGTTGTTGTGAAGCTATTAAAAAATGCGTTTTTATAGAGCCGAGATGGCCCAGTGGTTAGAACGCGTGCATCTTAACCGATGATTTCGGGTTCAAACCCAGGCAGGCACCACTGAATTTTCATGTGCTTAATTTGTGTTTATAATTCATCTCGTGCTCGGCGGTGAAGGAAAACATCGTGAGGAAACCTGCATGTGTCTAATTTCAACGAAATTCTGCCACATGTGTATTCCACCAACCCGCATTGGAGCAGCGTGGTGGAATATGCTCCATACCTTCTCCTCAACGGGAGAGGAGGCCTTAGCCCAGCAGTGGGAAATTTACAGGCTGATTATGTTATGTTTATGTTATAGCATTAAAGAAATATCCCTAACCTCCCGTTTTTAATAAACAAGACATGGCCACATTATCCACTCAGGACAACAGCTGGTTATAACAAGAAATAAAATACACTACAAAGATACATTTTGCTGTTTTTACACTCGAATGTAATATAAATGTTTCTATTTTATTGTAATATTAATTATGTTCTGTTACTGATATTGTGGTGTATTGATATGTATTTACTGTGTTCCGATTTGATTCGATCGAATTCGCAGTGTTTTATTACAGGCTAGGATATATAAGGCTCGCATATCCGATTTAAAGTGTAAGGATTGGTTTATACTTCTTGCTGTTCATTGGGACTAAACTGACGAGTTACTAATTATCATCTGCTATAATGGCTCATTTGTTAGACTGCCTTCCAAAAAAAACGAAGACGGTAGAACTAAGTAGAGTTTCATCATCATTAGCATTTATAATATTATTTTATTTAGATATATTATTATTGTATTCCATATTTATAACATAATTCGATGGATAGACCATCAATAAATTTAATGGTATACAATAAGACCATGTTTTATTTCATGTAGGCGTAACATTCCATTCGAAACATTTAACAAATTTAAAGATATCGAATTGCTTAAAATGTTACGTTGTTTAAATTCTAAGTTAAAATATTTCACTCACAATACATACAAAGTAAAAAATATCAACTACGTAATTGCATAAAAACAAAAAGTTCAATACACCAACTCAATGAATAAAAATATGAGCGTTACTTAAAATTGTTTATATGTTTTTATAAAATTAGCAACTTCCGACAAAAATGGACAAAGATAAAGATACCGTGCAAAAAATGCCCGTTTACATCAGAATTAAAAAATTGTATCTTTTAAATTTCGAACAAATATTTGTGGGCCCGATAAAGGTTTATTGTGAAATCAGTCTAAGGTTAAACAAACCTCGTCAGACCACACGCGTTGATGATGACGAATCGACCGACGATGATGCTCCCATACAAACACGTCAAATGGCCGCTTTCAATCCGAAAGAAATTAAATAAACACATTGTTGCATTTAGCCGTTCAATAAATATAAACATAAAAAAAAATACAGTACTTTTATTATGAAATGAAACTGACCCGTTAAACGTGACTTGTGTTTTATATTGAAATGGTAAATAATAACTCTTTATTTTACCCAATTGAAGGTTTCAATTCAGAAACGTCGGTTTATGAAATACTGATCAAAGTAAACTAACCTAGCTCAATATTGAATGGTCGCCCGTTGCGTCATTAGCGACCACCAGCCAATGACCATTCAGATTAAAGTCAAATTAGTTATCTGATTTTGATTAGCGTTTCAGAAACTCGACGTTAATTATTTACTACAAAATAAAGTGCAGAAAATTGTGGTTCTATTTGGTGTGCTCTCACTATTAAATTTATTTACTTTCTACTTTTTAATCTTTTTTATTTTTAAGGACTACTTATAGCAAATAATATATAACATAGATTTTCCTTTTTTATTTCATATAAATAAATTACAGATAGTCAAAAAGGTAATAAATGATCAATAAATAATATCATTAAATTGAATAATAACAATAAGTATAGTAATTTAATGGTCAAATAAATTTATTTTAGTCATAACTTCTAGTAAATAATACACCCCTAATCATCAATTTACGCCCTATCCCTTCACGCCCTTACTGACAATATCAATTAACTTTTTGCTCAGTTTTTTTTATTATAAATAATTTAAAAAATGAGTCGGAATAAATTGCTTTGTTAATTACATAATTTGTTCTCAAGTCAACTCGAAAATACTGATAAAATTTAAAGAGTACATAAGAGAACACCTCTGGTAACGGGAAGGTTGTTTCATTTTCTGTTCAGAGAATCGGTATTGCTATTCAACTGAGGAATTTCTGCTAGCATTCTTGCCACCATTTCACGCCACGCGGTATACATTAAGTCTCTAGACGTCCATACCTATCCATGTAAGTAAGGGTGTATATATTACTAACCCTCAATCAAACCTTTCCTAAAAAACAGAATATCCTTTTCATAATTATTTCATTTTTCTTATAAATTCCATACACTAATATTATAAATGTGAAAGTTTCTCTGGATGCCTCCACACCTAAAACTCTCCACCGAATTTGATGAAATTGGTATGAAGCAAGAACCTCAAGGAAGGACGTAAGCTTCTATTTATACCTAAAACACACGACCCTAACATGAGGACGAATACTAGTAATCTATATAATTACAAAACACTGTTATAATAAATACAATGAGATATTTTTTGCACTTATGAAATAGCCCTCACAAAAAGTAAACAGCCTGGTATAATAAAGTATAATAATATATAAAACGCCTTGATAACAAAAAGCCACTGACCTATTTAGAGTATTGGTATTAACAGTTATACTTATTTCCCACTAAATTATATTAACTGCACTTTAAATTATTTCTTAGTCCTAGTTTAAAAATTCATACGATTAATGCTAGACGTATTTAGTTCATTACATGTCGTGTTGGGAGGCTATTATTCAAATTAATCCCCAATTATACCTCATAACGACGCTAGCTCGTAATTTATTTGTCAAAGTATACCGCAGAACATAATAGTGAAACATATGCTTTAAACTGTTATAGAATTGCATTAGTCATGTGCGAATACTAAACTGTATGAAACAATATAATATTTTAATCGATAATATTGTATTCGTTTGTACTACTAGGCGAAGTATATCTCAATTGAAAAATAAGTTATCTGTTACGACTAATTATTGTTTGTGCATCGCCGTGTGGGTGAGTTCCAGCATTTCTTATTCTAACATAATTACTTTGTAATATCGTGCTCCGGTTTAAAAGGTAGTTAAAACTCGAGGGACATAACACCTTCACCATGATTGACGGCGCATTGTTAATGTAAGGAATGTCTAATAATTTAATATTACGTTTGGTATGGTAGCGGTGACCTTATTATATATATTTATAATAGAACACAATTTTGTACCCTTCAAAAGAGCGTTACGCACTACAGGGAAAAAAAGAAGAGATTGACTTTTTTTTAAAGAGCTTTGGAAGTATAGATTCACTGGGATATTATAATATTTTATTATAAAGATATATTAATCAAGAACCGTTTGTCGTAGGTACACAGTGTAGACTATTATTAAATCATATGAAATATGTTAGTATATAGTTTTATATCAAATAGGAATAAAGCTTATTTTTATTACAATTTTAATTCAAGTCACACATACATAATGTTAACGTAACACCCTTTTGAATGTCAATAACAGAAGCAAACGATGAACTTCCTTGCTGAAAGAGAAGGTTTGGAACATACCTATTCCAACAAGCTGCCCCATTGCTGGTTAAATATGCGGCAGAAGTTCGTTCGAAACATCTCACGATCGATGTTTTCCTTCACAACCGAGCGCGATATAAATACAAATTAAGTCAATGATAACTCAGCGGTGTTTACTCTGATATGTAAGCACGCTCGTCGATTAAGATTCACGAGTTCCATCTACTTGACCGAACTGGACCATCCTGCTGCAATTTACATATAGACCGGTTATGTTACCTCACCAAAATTGACCATCTTGCAATAAATCAAAGATAATATACAAATTACGATCGAAAATTTACAATTTAAAATCGTTATAAAACCGAACATGCAAAGAAAATTTGTTATTTTGTTCCGTTACAACAAACATTAGTCAACCGTGTACTTTTCCGAATAATTTGCATATTGTAGTCATATGAACGAAAACCGCAGACAATTCCAAGTAAATTCGAGTATTTGTACATTTAACGTTTCTAATAAGTTAAATTTTCCTCGTATCTTCTAAAAGTTGTACGAAATACATCAAAAATAACGACGATGGCGAAGTTTTGTCAATTGTCAAACTTAAATTGGACGAATGAAGGTTGAAGAACGAATGATTCTTGACAAGAAAGAAGGTCAAATTAACTAAACGAATGCCCAGATATTGCACAAGTTGTACCGATCGCGTGTTCAAACGGTAAGCATTGTGTGACCTACTTGCGTGGGATGATAGCGATCTAATCAGAACGGAACAGCCGACCGGGTGAAATTTAGTAAAAGCCTTACTGCTTTACAAACCTGGAAACCTCTAACTTATCTTAGCGTGAATAAAACAAAATGGCTAGGCTAAAACAAGTAAAGCTTATTGTTTATATAAGTACTTGCATGGCAGGGAAAATATTTACTTTACCGTGTCTGTTTGTTGAAGTTCCAACTGCAAGCATTATTATAAATATATTTTATATATTTGTGAATTCGAAAACAATGTTGTTTGCATATGGAAAATCAATATTAATATATTTTACAGTCGTTTCCATAAACAATTTAGAAGTACTTCGCAAATGATTGTCTTGTAATTTACTTCTGACACAATAGTTTAGTAAGGCCTACTACTAATAATAGGCCTACATTTCTACATTCCTTTTATAAAATTAATTAGGAGCTTACTCCACCACGCAACTCAATTGCGGGTTGGTGTATATATATTTTATTTAAATGTAAATAGCTGTTTTTGTTTATTTTTACCTAAACAACTGTATGACTTGTATTTAAATAAACTGTTTCATTGTTAAATGACAAGTAAGCTAATTAATCCTTAAATGATATCTCTAAGATTTAATCCTAATTAGTTTAATACTCATTAGGACTAATTGAATGAATCTTTCTGAGTGCGGCAGTATGACTTATAATTTAAGTTTGGCATTGTTACATTGCCTTTTCCATACATTTCCCTAGATCTCAGAATATATTAATGAGGCGCTTAGTAACATGTGAAATTAGTTATTAGTTATTATTCCTTGTTATAAATCGCAGCCGTGAAAAATTGTAACTATTATTATTATTTATTTTAATTTTAATGTATTGAATTAAGTAATTTAATAAAAAGATTGACTTCGGTGCACTTTTAATGAGATAAAATGTTGTCTATGTCACATAAACTGTCGGACCCGGGTCTCGTAACGTAAAAGAAAAACAAATTAAGATCATTCGGTCTTATGTTGTATCATAATAACATATTTAATGTTACTCCGCGTAAAACATAAGGGCACAAGATTCATTATTAAGTATTTATGTAGATATATGTATATTTTTTCTTTTGTTTTTTTTAGTAACCGTGAAAGGATATTTCAAGATGATGAAAAAAAAATCCTGAACAAGTTTGAGCTATTAACTTTAAGACGTGTCTCATCGTCATTTTAGGTATCCTGGAATATGATTATTTCAGTGGGATATCAAAATATGTAGTATAAAAATGATTTTATTTTAGCCCCGTCTGACTATAAATTTTACATTGTTTTAAAATTTAGATTCGCAATTATCAAAGTAAAACAACACAAACAAAAAATTACACTCAAAAAATCTGAATATATATGTAAATAACAAAAATGGAATTCTGTCAATTTTACTCAAACCCATTTATTATTATTTATTCAAACAATCATTACACTTTTACAGATCGACATTTATATATAATATTAGTACGTATTACGTACAACTACGTATAAAAAACAGAGATTATATTACAGCAATGGTACATCTGGTTTTTGATTATACATTCAGAGATACTTAAAACGTTTAATTCAATTAACAGAAATTCCGTCTTTATATCTTTAGGTAAAATCATTTACATTAGTTTTAACAAAATTCTTTTAACATCAAACGAAACAATAGAGGTCAAAGTCAAAAGTCTGCGTCTAAACGTTCCCACAATTTATAAATATAAAAACATAAATATAAAAACCAGTATTAATTAAAAATGTTTGTAGTATAATAAAACTTAAGAATTTTTCGGACAAGCTATTTGCGACAATGTAAGTATAAATCCACATCTTTGCTATGAATACGAAAATAAGTTTGTTTATTTGTTTGTCGGATACGATTTCTTGTCTTAACTACTCAACCGATCGTTATGAAATTTCGATTTCGATACAGAAAAGGTAAAAGAGTAGGTATCTAACACCTGTCCACATCTCCGCCTCTTTCGCACCTGAATCAAGCTTCATGTGGAAATCATTAGTATAAAAAAAAAACAAAGAACAATATAGATGTTTAGGAAAATGTCAAATACGAAACGCTTTTTTGTAATAATAGATAATGAAACGCTAACGAAGACTGTGTTTGCAAGGAACCAGAGAATTGTACAACGTAAATATGTAAGATATATGTATACCTAAATAATGTACATACACGTGTTTACCTTTACATAAACTCTACAACGTCGTCCCGAATTCCGAAACAACCCTGTTGCGTGTAATTAGACTACGTTACTTGTTCAGCCATACATTCGCTAGTTCTAATTACACGCACGTCTCTTACTTATTTATTATCCAATAATAGCAGTTACTCAGCCGCCTCACTCTGCATAAAGTAAATTATAAATATATATATAAATAATTTTTAAAAGTACGTCAACAATATACAATATGTACATATAGTAAGGCCTCGTCTCCCTTTGAGAAAAAGGTTAGGAGCATATTCCACCACGCTGCTCAAATGTGTGTTGGTGGATTCACATGTGGCACAATATCGTTGAAAATAGACACATGCAGATTTCGTCATGATGTTTTCCTTTACAGCCGAGCACGACATAAATTATAAACACAAATTAAGCACATGAAAATTCAGTGGTGCTTGTCTGGGTTTGATCCCGCAATCATCGGTTATGATGTACGACGTACGTGTTCTAACCACTAGACCATTTCGGCTCCAAAAAGTACGTCGCGACTTATTATTTCACGACACTATCGCATTCTATGCCGAACATTAAAATCCGTCCGTTATATTAGTAATTATGAAGGAAAAATAACGTTATATATTATTTTCTATTTATTTGGCTGGTAACTAAGTTTTACAAATTAAAATCTAATATATCATGTAATTTCACACAGCCTTTTAAGGCCTCAAATATTCCTCCAGATCATGACCCGGAAGGAAAATTAATTTTCGTATGTTTTCTATTCGTTCCTAAACAATTCATCGGATTATGATTAACTTTTGTAAGGTGTTCTGCGTAGGTAAGAGACTTGGTAAAAAAACATTGTTTTTGTTTTAAATTTTTGTCCTTTAATATGTTTTATTTAAACTGTATGAAACGGGGACGTGTAGCTAGTAATATATAAGGTCAGCAAGCCCGAAGTTGTTGTTATCTTAATTATTCATTAAACGTATACACTATGTATTACTTTAATTAGTGTATTTAAATTAAAATTTAAAAACTTCCACAAGACTGTCTGGAAATCCTGAATGTGCAAACGTCAACTCGCCTGCATCGTTAATAATCATAACTCTTGACTGAACACTTTAAAGTTCACACCTAGCGAGGCACTCAGCATGATGTAAGAAAAGACGGGAAAAATATTTCCGTAAGACCCTTTGTGCGTTGTACCTTTTGAATTTTATCTTTATATATATTTGTATGAACTAACTTCTATATTTGTGCGTAGCTTTTCACAATGGCGTCGCTCTGATGTTTTTCACGTGGATTACGGAAATGTTTTTGTATAAAATTGACATTTTAATTTTTTAAATTCGGATGGATTAAAGTAAGCTAAGGCATTATATTTAAGTGTCATATTTTTAATAACTTATCTTTGTTTCTCAAATCGTTTGTCAGCGATATTAAGCTCGTGTAGGTATCTATATATATTTTTAATTATGTTTTTTCTGGCCTCTAATAGTCGAAGGTCAAAATTGTAAATAACTGTTACTTTAATGTTTTATTGTACAATTAAATGAATTTCAAACTTTTGCCAGAAAGCGTGCATGTACCTAATCGTAATGTCGAAGGTCTGTAGGCACGCACCCATAAGTCTAGCTAAAAATGGCTGCCATTGATTGACCTATTAATGCCCTTTATGTTACCTTCATATGATTATAACGGCTTTTCACATCAATGCGTGTATATTTTAACCCCTAAAGTTTAAACGAAAGGGTTAGGAGTTTTAGTAAGGTGGGTATAATTGAAAAACCAACGAAATCCGTTTTGATTTTATCGTACAGTCATATTAATTTAGATTACTTTAAAAAAAATGGCATAATTATCTATATATTTAAGATTAAGTAAAGATTTTGAAATTAACGGAAATCGGAAGTTTTTGCTGTCGTCGATCGTAATTTTTTTTAACTTGTTGGTACGCATAGTAATAACAGAATGAGAAGTATACTTTTTTTTCGAATAATCATATCTCCACCGAGATGTTTTCCGAAGTTTTGGTATATCATATCTATAATTTATATGTATTTTATTTATTCCCAGAAAGACATTATTTACGAAGTGAAGACAGCAAAAACACACATTATATGTATTTGTTAAGTTAACGTGATGGGGCGAGCCATCGTAAGTGAATAGATCTATAGCTATAACATAGTATTATCTCTAGACAATATTATGACTATTATTTGTAGCTAACGGACTGTTTCATGTAATTAATTATAAACATTTATTATAACTTTGGAAGTTTATTCCAATTTGCGTGTTATCTCGATTTCGTCAACACTATCTTTGAAGTAACTAAACGCTAATTTAAATTTAGTCCACTCTAAAAACAAAACGATAAAAAGAGCTCTCGTAAAAAGAGTTCTAGTTTTTACTTGAATTAGGGTCAGGTAGGCTGTCAAAAGTACAGAATCCAGGACAGTACAATGTATGAGAGTATTTTTTTTTTTAAATCAGAATTTATAAAAAGATATAAAAAGCTTTTTTTTCTGTTTCAGGTCAATTATTAACGTCAAACATTAGGATATTATATTTAAGGTAAGCAATTTAGAAATATAATTATTTAACAAAGTTTATGCCCATATTTTTCAAGCTGTTGTTCCGAACAAAATTGTCACTAAAATCAATTCAAATGTACCTAATATTTCTTTATCTCCAGCATCGTTACAAACAAATTGAACTGAGATAGCCCAGTGAATAGAAAACGTAGATCTTAGCCAAAGGTAGAAGATTCAAATCAAATTTAGCGTTACCATATTTTTATATTCTTAATTTATCTCCTAATAAGGATATAAGTAATTGTTCCAGATATGAGCCATTTATGGACTGTTACCCCAAACCGATGATTCTCATATAAATTAGCATTTTAAAGGGATATTCTATTTGCAAATATAATCTAATCATATTCATAAGTTTTGCAGTAAGTGAATTGAAGGGTAAATAAAAAGGGGAAGAATGATCAAAGCTAAGTAATGTACTTTTATTTTCTATCAATAAATTTAAATCTCATCTCAATAAATTAACAGTAAAAACATTTTTAAAACCAAGCTTTTATATACAAAATTTTGTGTGTATGCTGTTGACCATTGAGTGCCTGGTTTGTCTGGAGACAATTCTGTGTTAAATTTCCACAAAAATACATTTGCATCGGAACTGATGCAATATTTGAAATTTTAACTTCTTAGGATAGGTGAAGTGATTCTAATGTTTAGCTTGTAAGATTTGACCTCTACAAACTCATAAACATTCCCAGTTCCGAGATACATACGTCGTTGCTCGCTCGATTGGGCGTTACCGACAAACATACCACACAGAAACCTCACACCCCCTGTGCCGTGTAATTGCGGAGAAATTTGTCGAGCCCGTTCAGCACAACGTGGAGATAGATAGAGGCGATGCAAGGCGATTTCGCGTTACCATTACGTAAATAAATCGTTGAAATATATTAAAACAAAGTTCCCGCATAATATATAAGCGGAAGGCTCCCTTAGATTAATTTAATACTTAATTTTTTAATTTAAATAAAAAAATATGTTTTGATAAATAGCTTAGGAAAAACAAATAACAATAAAAAAAATGTATATTTATTTCTATTACTTCTAATTTTTTTTTATTTTTTTTTGGACAGGATGAGGAAATTCTATATATAATGTAAGGTTAACATGGGTATATTTATTTTAAGTTTTTTCTTTAACAATTACCTGCCGAGAAAATAAATCGATTTAATTCAAACGAAGTCACGTATATCCACGACTTAAATAAGAATTTAAATAAAAACATTGATAAATAAAACTTGTTACTGAAATAAAATATGGTTAAAATCTCAAAATAAATAAAAGAAAAAAACACTCATTATCACGATTGAGTCTCCTTCCATTACATATTTGGTTAAAATCAAGTTTATATATAATAAGCTATACATATACAATACCATATTATTCATGCTGGCACTCATACGGGAATTAATAACCAATAAAATAATATAATAATAAAAAAATAATAAGAAAAATACTTGTTTCGAAATAAGACCATTTCAACTATAAATCATTAATTCAATATAAGTTGCTAGAATTTAACATTTGACAATGGGTATAAAATATAAATCGCAAAATCTATAAAGGAAAATGCGATCCATTACACGCTTCATTTGACATTTAATATTAAATACAGCCTAATTGTCGAATCCAATTCAATCCTTTGTGATTGATATATCGAAGTTATTTGTACTTTTTCGGCTTATGTTAAAAAAATAATATTTGATCCTATTTTTAAACACTTTATAATAATTTTAATATTTATTAAATATAATTTATTATAATAAAAAATGCGTATTTTGACTACTATCTCATTTTGATGATTCAGAATTTTATTCTATATTAATTAGAATATGTCTACATATGTTTGTATGTATATATAAATACCAAAACATATGCTATATCTTTATGAACTTTACCCCTCGTAAAAAGTCGTATGCACATATGTTTCAAAGAATTATGTTGTCTATAAATAAATAGATGAATGTTATATAATTATTATGGGAGTGAAAGATAACATTTATACCCGCTCATTCACCTTATAAATAATCCGAAAGATTTTAAAATGTATTTAAAGCTTAACTTTTTACGATGAAACTGATGATGCCAAGTCTATTGTGCTATTTTCATCTTCGTTTTAAAACATAATGAAAAGTTTTACGATTTCATTTTATACGAATCATTTTATTATGTATGCTACGATTGTATTATGCTCTATATTGATACTATTATCGTATGAGTGACTAGCTGTGCTGTGCTGTGTGACCAAAAGTTATTGTTGTACTCTAAGTTACTCCTTATTACATCAGCTATCTGCCAGTGAAACTCCCGTCAAAATCGGTCCAGCCGTTCCAGAGATTAGCCGGAACAAACAGACAGACAGACAGACAAAAATTTAAAAAATATTATTTAGGTATATGTGCCGTGTATACATACATTTTGCATTTAGTAAAAAGCGATTATTTTATTATTAGAAATAGACACTTCAATTTTATTATATGTATAGATGATTTGGAACGGTATAAAATAATAATAGTCGAAAATTTCTATTGAACATCGAATTTTGGAGTGGTATCGACATTGTATTAATATTTTGCTTATTGTTCATTGCGACACATATTACCTGTATTCAATAATACTATTCAAATATTTTTGGTGCTATAGAATTGACACTCGCAACCATATTTGGAACAATTCTAATATCAAATAAAACGAAACTTTTTTTTAAACCGGACTGGACATAAAAACAAACAAACGAACTTTTCAGCTTTATTTATTTGTATATATTCAATACGTAGTAGCTTAACTTGAAACAATTAATTTACAATAATTCGAAAAATATCTGTTGAAAATATAATAAGGAGGTAATACATCGATAAAATCTGAATAGCCCTTAATATAAGACCGATGTTCGATACAAAAACTAACAGTTTCTGTTTTAAGAAGAAAGGCCGTGATAAAAACCCCTGACATCCCTCTTTATGTTATCAGCGTTGAAGATTGAGATTACAGTTACGTGTCTAATGGACGTTGAAATACGAATTTGGTGTCCTTTTACTTTTTGTCGTTGTTTAATGGACTTGAGCGATTTTATGCCTTGTAAGGAATTTGTAATGCTCTTAGATAAAAAAAATGTCTCAAATTTGCTATTTCTTTTTTTTCAGAAACTTAAAAAGCTTTCAATATGACCACATAACAGTATCATCGTAGTCAACAGTAGCATATTTTAATCCATTTTATAACTATAATAAATTGTTATTAATATACACTTTATTTAAACGTATGCATCAGAAGCAAACACGAATCATGATTTATTATCCTCAACATCCCACTAACGCTGATCGATGCATTATTTCGCGGTATCCGGTCCTCGGCAAACAAGAATGCGCCGGCGCCGAACGATATCGCACGTCCATTCTCAAGATCCACATATGTCTATCAACGTCCCACACCGGAAGACGATAGAGACAAAACGGCTATGACATCAACCGTAATGCATAAGCTATTAACATAATTGCTTATTGTAACAGTTATTTTTAGATAAGATATGAAATAGGTGAAAAAAATAATAATATATATAGGATCAATTCAATAAAAAATCAAACTATGGAAAATATTTTTTGTTAAATATATAAGCAACATTACTTCCTGACTGAATAGATAAAAATATTGCAGTATCTGTACAAATCTTATAAACGCGAAAGTAACCCAGTGTCCTACCTCGTCACGCTTAAAGCGTTGAACCGATTTAGATGAAATTTGGTATGGAGATCGTTTGAGTCTCGCAAAAGACATAGGGCACTTTTAATTTATTCATCAAGGCGGTAAAATGAGGGATAAAAATCTGTGTGCTATAGGTAAAATGATTTAAAAATCGCGGGAGCAAGCTCCTAAAGTACATACACTTACTGTCACTTATCTGTTACGAGAGAACATTCAATGAATATTTGTTTGCTTATTATCTGTAGAAAAAACTATATGCTAATCGACTTATAGAATATTATCAATGGCGTCACCTATAATATAGAACACCAATAAGATTAATCTGTCGTCTTAACCGACGTCAGTATAATTATACAGGATAAGGAGCAGACAATTTGACATTGATACGTTAAGTCGCTGGCGACCCTCAGGCCAGATAAGGGAAACAGTGCGCGCCACTTATATACTAGAATACAATTATATGCTAGTTCCTGCTAATTAATAACTTGAATTGACCTTGTATAATTGAATTGAAACCCCGGAGACTGACAATAAATTGGCTACGCTGATGATTATTGCGGATAATTTGAATAATCTATAAATTAAATTATGGATAAGGTATTGTCATCCCAAAACGACAATAAATTTTCTGGGAAATGATTTAGTAGCGTATAAATAGTATCTGATTCTTTGTTATTCAATTATTTGTTTATGTATGTTACCTGTTACTAAAACGTTGGGTTTTATGAGCTCAATAGTCAGTATTATATACGTATTGTTACTCCACTGGTGATAGTGTTTAATTTTTCATCCAGGGGATCAGTCGGCGTTGTGACTGCCTATGTGATCATGATTTGTGCAGTAGCCATGTTTGATTATTTGATCCCTCAGTGTAAATAAATCTCATGTAAATAAACGTATCACGTTCCTAAATGGATTTAAAAAGAGCATTTTACTTGACACCATTTTTGACGGTACCTATCTATTATATCTGATAACAAAAATGTTCTTATACATATACGAGCATCTCCGCGTGGTTAAACTTTCCTGCTCCACGTCCGTGAGCCGTAACTTCCTATATAATAATACGGCTATAAAAAGCAAAAATATTTTTCAAAACCTAATGGTATTTTCAGAGATTAGCATGTTCAAACAAAGTCTTTAGCGTTATTATAATAGTTTTATGATAATCGTATTTTTAAATCGATAGTATTATGTCCACAGCCGTTAGTGTTAATTTATAATACAGGTAAAACAATATTCCAGACGCAGATATTTTTGAAAGACAACGGAAGTTGGTAACGACAGTACAGCGATGTCATTAGGTTTTTTGTTGAAAAATTCTTACTTCTTGTGTAATTACATTAGCTTAAACCACTTTCTATTGTTTTTACGATCCCTTAGCAATTAAAAAGACAGCTTCTGCTTTAGTATCCAGTTAAAAAGATTTATTTTCTTTTCTATATTACAATTGTCGGTCCTTTGCCTCCATTCAGCATACCAGGAGTGTAAGAGTGAGATAGCAACAGCTTAGATGTCACTGTTTTTGTTAGTTAAGGTGGAAGTCTTTAGAGTCAGCGTACTCGTTAAGCGAACACTTCTTCCATTTTAGATGTTGTCGGTATCTCCGGTTTGTCGTTATCCAAATACGGAATCAAGTATAACTATTATCTAATCCTGTTCCTAACTCGTTATGACCTTTAATCGACAACTTGTTTGTACAATTAAATCTTTACATATACTATCGCTTCTATTTTAATTAATACTATATCTATTACAAGAGGGTCTTTGTCATAGTTGTAAGTAGTTACTTAATCGACTAAGCGTTTATTTATGGATCACAATACATGTCTCGATTTACAAACCGAGCAAAACGTAGTTTGTTTTCACCGCCAACGCACAGTGGTTCTGGTTGTCTGAGTCAGCGGCTATTTTGAGTTCGTTGATGCGCGTGCGCCGCCGAACGCAATCAGGCGCATACAACTTATGACTGCTTTGAATACACTGTAACTGTTTGTCGAATTTATAACGACATGCTGTTTCACGATTGACAAATAATATCTGTCTTATTTGTTGAGTCAGATTCAAAATTGAATGAAACTTGGTTTTAAGTGAACTACGCCGGCGGCGCGGCGTGCCGACAACGCAATGCATTTATTTACCGTTTATAAAAATGTGTAACTCTCACTTGGTATTTAGAATAATAAGAAACTATATAACGTCGCGATATTATCAGATATAATATATTATATTTATGTGTCAAATTATTTAGTGAGTTATACTGTGTATGTCCGCGAAGGTTCCTGGTCCCAAATATAAGATTTTTTTCTTTGTACCTTGAATTTCCTTTAATATAAACGTTCTATGTTAATATAAGTCCTATACTACCCGTGCGAAGTCGGGCCGGGTAGCTGTTATATTTATATACATATATGATTAAAATGTGTTAGGAACATACTTACATACATACCATCGTTATAATTGTTAATGTCAGCTGTGCTAATATTCTTGGTCAGCTTTTCATTCTGAGATAGCAATTAAGACAATTAAAAAGCATCGACGGAACCCTCGAGAGCTGTATCATATTAGCGTTTAATCAATTTGATCGCGAGTAACTGATGCGAGGTCATTGACACAGTAGATATGCGTTCTTTAATATAATCGTTAAGGCCTCGATAATTAGATATCTATTCTTATTCATGACATCTTTAATAAGATCTTGTACAATCTGATTTATTCGCGAAAAAGGAATATATTTACACGCCATGTTTTTTTATTCTTGAATTAATTTAAATAGAACAAAAAAACAGTGCAATTGCGATTTCTTAATTAGCGTTAGATTATTATTTATGATACAACCAAGCTAAGCTAGCTTACTTTTTATTTGGAAATCAAAGACATGCACATCAATTTACTAAACTCATTCAAACAATACACAGATACACCAAATGCATGTACAATAAGTCTGTGGAGATAATATAAAAAGATCGAATCTATTAGAAAATTTAAAATCGAACAAGCAATAAATCAAAATATTGTTTTTAAAGCAAAACTTAGGCGAAAGCACGTTTACCATATTCTTATTCTTCTATATACATAGATGGGTTTATCAGTTTATTCGCAATCATTATGAAAATTTTCGAGAAAACAATGCAGATAAAAATATATTTTTTAAATAATTTTACTTTACAATTTACATTGCCTGCTTTAAAATCAACTTTACATAGATTTGTGAGTAAAATATTTCCGTGCTGCCTCAGCGTGAATCAGGTCACGATGATTGGTCAGACGCCTGGATTCAAAACAGTACAAGGCCTATTCATCAGTGCCTTCAGATTACAGCCACTCAATTTAAGAATTTAAATTTTCCTGTTACACATTAAGATGACAGTACATTATCGCTTATATTTTGCATTTAAAACTAGTAACACGATCGATTTTTTATTTATTGTAATCTATATTAACTGTAGAAGAATTTTCGATTAATTGATTGATTAAACCTGGCTTGAGACTGGCAAAAACATGCATATTTAAATTTTAAATTACTTCAATTATTAATAAAATGTTATCTACCTAAACATAGATTTGTTTTTAATTCCTTGGTATTGAAGATCTACTTGACAACAACAGAATAAATGGACTACCATAAGGCTTATGAGCCTTAAATGGTCCATATGATGTTAAGGCTTATATATATATATTATAGTGCGATCTAAGTCGGTAGACGAACATGAAACGGCGAATACAAATATTACTAATCCGGCAGTCGGCTTGAAAAATGTCCTGACATCGTTTGCATACAATAACCGGTTGTGAATAGCATGGGCGGGACGTGCCTTGCTCCAGCCCTACACGTATGGAATTATATGTATTTTATTTTTGAGTTACGTGACAATTTCCCACAATATTATCGATGCAAAGTTAGCCACGGAAGAGTGAACAGTTTAAGGTTGAACAGGAAGTGTACATTTACCGTCAAATTTCAATTACGTCAAGGTGCAATACCCTCATTACCGGTTCTTTTATTAGATTATTCAATAATCTGTCAATTCAAACAAGCTGGTTCTGTAAATAAGCTGATATTGTAGAAACATTTGAATTTTTTGTATTAATTTGACTTTAAATCCAAATACTTTTAGTTCTTATAGTAAAATCAACGTTCTCTTTCTCAACTCAAAAACACTATTCCATTATGAAATATAAAATGACGGTTTATTCCAGTTTATGAAATTGCCATCTGAATAAGCTCTTCACAATTTCCTAGGCTAGAAGTTCGTTCCGATGAAACTTGACTTCTTTTATAATATATCGTTGCCGTAAAACTATTTATTGTACAACTCCGATGCCTTAAAATATAAACTATAAACTTACGAATAGTACGAGTAGTACGAGTAGTAGTAGTTGTCGAATTCACACTTATTCTGTAAGATCTGGTGTTAAGCTTAATGTTAAATTAGTAAATTATGATCAGTTGTTCCAATGAAATATGTTTGACTTAATTTTATCGTCATTGTCCTTAATTGCGAATTCCTCGGTGAAATTGCATTAAATGCATGTAGTGCATTATTGTAACACCGCTAATTGTTCGGCCGTTAGCGTCAATTGCTTACAATAAACAACTTCACATGTTAGGGTAATAGCTTATTCAGGCTCGGACAATACCGCTATTCTGTGGCCAGCAGCATATGGAAGTTTCTCGTGTTTCGGAACCAGCTGGCACGCAGGAAAGCAATAAAACAATCGACGTTTCTGTACGCCACTCTACAGTGCGTTTTACTCAATAGCCTAAAATATTGTTTTGTTCAACCGAATTTGTATGAATATATATATTTTTTTTTTTCGTAGATAAACATTTAATTTTCAACGTCGTTTCATTTCGTCGTACGTGACGTCGTATTCGTCGTACGAATATTTTTCGGAGATACTATTAATATTTATTGGTACTTTTTTATTATTGGAAATCTTAATTTGAGTTTTTCTCCAATAGGTTAATTTAAAAAAAATAAACTATAATTAGTACGGAATCCGTTTAAATTTGAGTTGACCAGAAGTGCGCCATCAATTTAAATTGTGCCCAATTTGGCAAAAACTTTCGCGTCGCATATGGCACGCGCACTACAAACTTAATGGGAGATGATGTAATTTATTCGGTTTTTTTTTGCATTGAATCAATTCACTTTCGCTAATACAGAAGACGCATGACAGTGATGAATTGGTGTTATATAGACAAAATGTCTAGATAAGGTAATTTATCACTTGTGTACATTATACCTTAAATGAGATCGCACTTCATTGCCGTATAATTTGAAGGACAATTAATATATGTATAAACAAAACTGTTTATTTTTTAAATTTTGACATCGTGCTATGATAGGTTGTATAATGTTACCGACTAAGATTTCTGCATGAACTGCACTGATTTTAATACAAGCATAAATTTATTCAGTACAAAATATATATGAAAATATTTGTTGTCTCATTATTATTAGATAACAACGAATGAAAAAATAATAAAATATGTATTATATACTACTAATACTATTTCATTCAACTAATTAAAAAAATCTATAACAAGCTTAATCTCCTTAATAATAGAAATTTGGAACTTATTTAATTCGATATACAGGTAAAAATTTTATCCGAAAAATGTAGGTTTACTCGCGATCTTCTCCTTCCCTGCTGAACAAGAGATGAATTATAAACACGCTGTAAATCAATTGTGTTTATCCAGATTCCTGGCCTAATTGCCAACTCGATTTTTTTTATTTATAAACTTATATAATTTATTTAAAACCAATCGTTAATGATCAAAGAAGATAAGGAAATGTTTATATTTGTATCGATCGAGAATACTACGAAACATAAATCTACAACTTTGATCCTCACATAATACTTAAGACTAGCTTCTTCGAGTTAAAAGGTCGTTATACAAATAAAACTTTGTATATTCATATGAAAAAATAAAAGTATTACATTGTTAGGAGAAAATAGCTTGACGAGCTGACGTTTATCACCCATTTATTGTGTTAAAATAGGTCGACGGTCGATGACCTGCAATTCCATAGTAAAAAGGTTAGCTTGTTAGCTGCACCACTCGAACTAGGTGAGATTCGATCTAAAAGATTCGAAAAAAATTACATTCAAAAGAAATGTGACGTAGTTTTGAGAAGTAAACAATATTAATCTACGTTATATTGATAACCGTTGACATGTTAACGACATGTCGAAACGAATTGTTAGGGTGAGCGTCGAAAGACATGGGCCAGGAGCACGACCAACGCGTTCTATTTCTGACAGAAGACGTTGACCTGTTTCTATGTGCATCACAGGATGAATCAGATTTTCAGAGATATATAAATAACATTTCTCGTATCTGCATGCCTGTATCGTAACTTTCAATCGATTCTATTTTTAATTCATTACAATTCGACCTTTCGCTGAAGTTTTTTTACGTGTAAAGTAACTTATATTACAGTTGTAAAGTTACAGTATTGTTATTTTGTTTATTTATACGTACAAAGACCCTTGTATTCTCTGTGAGAGTTCAAATTTATGGATTCATTTATAATAATTTCGGCGTGACAACTAAGTAGTACGATGTTTACATTTGCTAATATAATAATCCAGTACATACTAATAATTAAATTATTTCATTAGGAGATTTCATTTATATATTCATCTTTTTTATTTTTGTTTTACCGAATACATAAATCAGAAAAAATAATCGTATTTAGATATCATGTTTGTAAAATTGTCATTAAGAAAGTAAAGTTAAATCCGGTCACGAATAATGTCACGGCCTCTGAACCGATAATTAGGTATCTTGAAGACTTTATTATCAGTTTAAAAACTTTTGTATTAATTTTTACATTATATTATATAATATTTTATATTGTCTGTATTTTAAATTAATTCATTTATTTTGGACGGAAATCGGCAAATTTGTTAGTAGACACCGATGGCATCTTTCATAGATTTTTTCCACTTCGAAGATATTATAATAAACACTGAATATATACTATGAATTGGAGATATATTAAAAATATGGAATAAACAAAATACTTGTATAATTTATTCTAACTTTAGAACGTAGAAGTCGTCCGCTTTTGGTTACCCCACGAGTATTGATTTAGCTCCCGGCGAAAAAGTTTCTCTTGTTATAATAAGGCTTCAGCTCCAATTTTGAAATAATGGATCGGTTATTTTTATTCTTACTTGAAATAATATTGAACAATTTAATTCGGGCACTCGATACGGTGAGTCAATCTTTCCTCTAACGCTATTTTATTTAAACCTAGTCCAACTTCAGTAATCCTGGATGCCGTGATTGGAAAACTTTGCAAAGGACTTCACAGCTTAGTCAATTGAAACTTAATTAATTTACAATTTTCTCCTGATACTTTCTCTAATAATAATAAAAAAAAAAACATTAACTTTTAGTTGGAGTAACAAGTTCATTCTAGTTTTAAATTAATTTTTGATCTGGAAATTGAACGGTAGTCTTAACATATAAAGTTCAAGATGACATTGGAATAAGCAACTCAAAAGTGTTGTTTATCAAAAATGAAGACGATAATAGTAAGATTCAACAGAATTATAATAATAAACGGAATAATCAAAAATAGACTCGCATACTTTGTTCGGTGCTACTGAGTGATAAGTGACAAAAATTATAATCATTTTATTAAAACTTTGTTTCACGTGAATTCATCGGTTCAAAATAAATACCGCAAGTCAAGGGTAGTAGCTATATTATTGATATATTTAATCTTTATGATAGCTATCTCCTTTGGACGGTCGTAACGATTTTTTGGATTTGCAAGATTCATTCTTATTCGTTTTGCATTATTTATAAGACAAGAATAAATTATCCCTTACTTAACGGCGATTCTTATTAAGGTTATTCAATATGTTACAGCATTTAATTGAAATAGGTTTACATAAAACTAAATTGTTACAATACGCACTGTTCCTTACTTATGTAAGGAACAACCATAAAATTTAATTAAAAGTGATATAACTCGTTTATATTATACAGCATAACTAAGCACAACATACACGTTTTTTATTTAACTATAATCGACATTTTAATTGTTTGGCTCTAATAATATGCAATTTAATAGTTCCTGCACAATCAGGTCGCGCCATATTGGCGTCTATTGTTACAGTACTGATCTGATTCAGTTGCTAGAACGGCAAAAACGGAGCCGGATCAATTAATCTGCAGATCGCGCTTACAAATAAACGCTGAGTTCCAGTCTATTTAATAAAAACATCAATATTATCTTCATTCTCATATCATGAATGGATTTTAGTTCACACAGCTTTACTCGGTACGTGTGAATGACAATATAACTTTTTATCCTTTAGATGTAACCATAAACTGAATGAGTAATATTTATCTTAATTTAATATATGAGCAAGACACTGAGAAGTATAGTGTCAGTGAGAGGCTGAACCTGCTAATAATAAAAGTAAAAATCACATAACAATTTACCACCACCCGGGTTTGTGGCGCATTGGCGATGTAAGAAATGGTCAATACTTAGCTTCAGCTGGCCTATGGGCTTGTTCGCCTACTTATTTCGTAAAAAAAAAAACATAAAAGTATTGTTATTTTTTAAAACGTGTGTTTAGTAGAGTAGGTACTATTTCACTTATATAGCCATAATGTCCTGGCGATCCGTTATCCGTTGCAATGTAAACTATTAAATTACGTATTAAGAAAACAAAGCTATGTAATTTCAGTTGTGACCGCAACATTTACGACCTGTTGCGTCCTAGTGCTGCAATGTTCTGTTAGTTCTTTGTCAGCAGTAATCTCGGCTCGCATTTCTATTTATTTATAATCTATACGCTTATTCCCTTCCACATTAGCGGAGTTAAGTAAAATTGCGTAGCTTTTATTGTTAGAGTTACATTCGTTTCCTTTGATGTCATCTTTAGATCCGAAATATTAATTCTATTTTATATTCGTTTTTGAGTTCAGAGAAAATATTCAACCGTAATTTGAAAAGTTTGTTTTTTGGCTTACACTTTAATCATTATGACTCGGTAATAAAACTCAATGTAACAAAAATTTCGTCAGGCAATACCTTCGCGTCTTGTTTGCTTTTGCTTGTCTGACCTAAATTTCCAAGTTGATAATGAAAAGCTTCGTCGTCTCTCGCTCCGTAATTTCACTCGGGCTGTCGCCAGGGACCGTTTGTTACTTTCTGTAATCACTGCGCACTGTATATATTACTTACGTGCTACCTCCTTCCCTTGCTCGGAATAAGGCCGTTTTAGTCGTAGTTAGACAATTTAGTGTTTGAAATTTTCTTTTATTTATTACTCTAATAATATTTAATGTTGTTAAGCGAACGTAATAAGTTATACGATGAATGTATTAATATTTTGTTACTTTATTACCAAGTTAACCTGGTCATAGAATGTGACTAAGTGTAAAATATATTTTAATTGATCATTTTTCCAATAAATAGAAAAAGACAATTCACGATAACCTGTCCTGTGTGAGGCTAACTTACGTGTAATATATTTCTAAATCAAATGATTTAATTAAACTTAGATTTATTTGATCGGCTATTATTTGAAGAAGCCGTTTCGTCGGCTGTGCACGCTTGTTTGCGTGACAGTCTTGGATCGTCGCTTCCTCTTCGAAAACATCTTAAAAAGTACTTCACGAATCGAGTTTCATTTCGGTCACTAATGAATTATTACATTCCTTAGCCTTTTTTTATTCGTTCGATGGCTGCGGATGCCAATCCTATACAATTGCTTCTTTTACTAAACTGTGTTCCTAATATATCGATCCTAAACTATCATGGAATACAAATATTTTTATTTAAAATCAATCATAGAATAATATAAATCGTAATCTACCGAATAGGTAATATTATATTCTAAAACGTGCACTGTTAACTATGTTCAACCTTGGAGTTTCTAGAAATAGAACAAAAGTATTAGCAATCAAACTATTTTTTACTGGAAGGGACGAGTTTCTATTGCGTGACAGTGATTGATTGTATTGAAGTAATGACCCACTAAATGTGCCCGTGGTAATAGTACAAGAATACCCAGAGATTTATAACTCAAACCAAAAATATTTTGACATCTGGCTCACATTAAAACAATGCAATCCTGTGTTCATCGGGCATATGAAAACATTTCCTCGAAATCTAAAGATTCGATGGAAATAGTTGATTAGTTGAATTAAATAGGACTTATCTTTAAATTATAGGTAATTTCATTGTAATCTACCAAAATACCTACTTCATATATATGTACTTGGAGTATCTAGAATAACGCCTTATTTACGATAGAGTTAAAAAACAATATGTATCCTATTTAATTTTACTTCGACATTTTTTTTCCAATTAAGCAAATGAAAAACATCTAAAATAGTAATTAATTCTCAGAAGTGTTTTAAGTGTTACACAGTTGACGAGGTTAATCCATTATAATGATGATTATGATATTATAGTATGCGAGTATTAATAGTAATAATTAGGACTCAGCTGATCTCTGGGGAAAGAGAAGTGCGTACGAGGAGCGGGGGGTTCAGATTGTCATCGGAGTGCAGTCGCCTTCCTCGCTCCAATCGGGTCGGACCGTTTCTGTTTTACCGCGCTTCGTACCGAACGCCGAATCAAGTGTCGCAGAAATTACCCATATACAATATCAAATCGGATATCACTGTGTTGTGTTTTTGGAAAACGAATATCTATGCTGGAATTTATGCAAAAATCTACGGTACGTAATTTTTTTATCTTATTTAATTTTTACAGAAATTTTAAATTATTAATGTTTTAACTGAACCAGATGAAACCAATAGTAATGTTTCAATTTAAACCAATTTATCATAAAATAAAATACGTGATATTAATAAAAAATTATTCTTTCTTTAATAATTTTGGGGTACATTTGGTCGTCTATTGATTCGTGCCCCTAATAAAATTCACGCACCGAGAAGTCTCCCATTTCATCGTACATTATTAGAAGGGAAGCAAACGCCTAGGGGCCGAACCGAGAGTCAATCTGAGAGATGTAATTTAAAAATGTTGTAGCCATCTTACTCATATCCCTAATATTGACTGATTATTGTCATAACAGTTTCTGTTTTAGTAAATTTTTAATAATGTTTGTTAATAATATGTTCTTTTTTCGTTTTCTTTAATTTCGAAGTATATAAATATATTTATTTGGCTTTTTGTTAATGCTTTAATTAGTGTTTAATTAACAATGTCACTAAAACTTTAACAATAGGATATTATCAGAGGTCAATGTACATTTTAATAGCTATTTTCTTTAATCTTATGAACTTGACATTATCAACGATGTGAGTACAATATACAAAGTTATTACATGTTATTATGATTTTATATTGAACGAATATAATTGTTTTTTTTTCTGCTTCTTGATATCTCAATTAAAATTTTATTATTATAAGGAAGTTGTCATAGTACTTTTAGTTGTATGTACTTACAGTTATTTGTATTTATTTGCTATATTGATAATATTGTATACAGGTGAAATTTCATACCGATGTATATATTTATGAATGACAGTACGGAAGCCAATATATTCCGTTTTTACGTTTAAGTCAATATAAAGTATATAAAAAGAAAATATATACTGAAATGCATTTAACCATAAAAAAACTGTTACAAAAAAATTTAATATTGCTCAACCGTTCAATGGTTGAAATGAGTGTTTCACGCATTTCCGTCATGGACTGTCACTTCAATAAAGTCTATGTTAATATAGTGCGTATATACAAAGTTTGAGTTATACTACCTGGGCTGTGGAATTAGCCTACCTTGATACGAGGTAGAAAACGTTAGGTTGCCATAAAAACAAAGGCACGCAATGTCGTCATGCACTGTCGCCTCTGACTATGCAATTCTACTACAAGATCTCTTATTGTACAGTAAGCGTCAATAATATCACTCATTCTATGATATCATAATTTTGTTCACGTATGAATTAACAAACATCTGTCAGAAGAAATAATTGAAGTCGACTATACATAACCAGACGAGACGTATGCCATGCCTGACTAAGCGCGCGATCATAATTCAGTAAAACTTAAGGCGACTCGAATGCTTAATGCACTTTAAAATGGAAATTATATTTATATTGATAAAATCAGCCGGGGTTTAATTAAAATAATTAGAAATAAACATGAGGTAAGCTGTTAAGCACTGACCATAGTTAATTAGAGGTATTCTCACGAAGGCATCCTTACGTTTGATTATAAGCTCAGCATTTATAAAAGTATTAAATACTATATTATATACTATATTATATACATACCTTCGTATTTATATTGACATACTTTATATAAGTGTCAATTTTATATCAATATCACAATCAAAGCTAGCAAATTGATTTAAACCTACTTTTAATTGTATTTGTTTGAAAGTATGCGAATATATTATAATACGAAACAATAAATTGAAGTCCCTGATTTAACAATGGACAATAGAGGTGAATACTGGTACTCTTTAATAGCTAATTGGTTAACATCTGTAGCTATTCAATTTACTAGGACGAATTTAATATATCTGACTTGGTCATATATATTACAAATATTTATCAAAGGCGAGCGAAGGCGTTTTAGGGATTGAAAAATTGCCTATATCCTTCCTTGGAGTTCAAGCTTGCTTCGTACCAAATACCATCCAATTTAGTTCAGTGGTTTGGCCGTGAAAAAGCAATAGACAGGCAGACAGACAGAATTGTTTTCGAATTTTAATATTAAATATAGATGAATAAAGCGCAGTTTAAGTTTTATTAAACTACCTTTATATGACAGATCATTTATAATATAATCTGTATTTAAATAGCTATCATAACAATACTCAATAACTCCCTCTTTAGAGTGTTTTCTGGAATTAATATAATATACCTACCAATAAGCTGTCCGCACTAAAACAATTATTATGATATCGATATTATCAATACAGAAAAAATTTAATTACGTAAGAGTGATGTAGGCCATATATTTACACTTTACGCTGATATAAAAATATATATATATCAGTCTTTAATTTATTTACAAATAAATAAAACTTAGTACCATAGTTTGTCATTAGCGCCATAAATTAGTTGTAAAATTAAACAATGCGTACACAAATAAATAAAAATTCGTATTATAGTTCCTCACTAAAAGTATAAAGTAGTCGTTTTAATATTCTGTTTATATTATATTTTGACTCATACTGACTAACAAGTGAAGTTCAATAAATTCTTATATAAAAATATCGCAATATTCAATTGCATAGTTTAAAAACAAGAAATAATTGATGTTTACTGTACATACGCACATACCTAGACAAGTCGAATGATATGCTTGAATAATCATTATGCATTAAAACTCTTAAGTATGCGCTTCAAATCGTATGCCGTCTGCAACTGTAGGTATTATTAATATCGACGTATATATATATATATATTTTTTTTTTAATTTAATTATAAAAAACTATACAAGTACATATGTAAAGGTAAACAATAATTAATTGAAAATGTGTGATGTTCTTCCTGATCAATTTCGGTTACCTTGGTCGTTCTCACTCAAAATTTTAATTGCTCAAGTGTGTGAGAAAAGTCAGGTGAACTCTATAACCTCACTCTCATAATCCAATGATGTTGATGATGTCAGGCAATCTGTTACGTTCACCATGCTTTCCGAGGTACGAGAATGTATATTCTGTAAACAGACAAAATTCTGCCTGCTATTGAGAATTTCTTAACAGAAAAATCCAAAATTACTTTTTGGTACTTTTCGGGGTGTAAATCCAAGACCTCAGGTTTTGCAGTCTTAGTTTTTCTCTAGTATCATAACGTATTTGGATTTTTTTAAATATAAATTAAATATATATTTTTTTTTTTTTCAACATTTTGTTAAATATAACGATATGCACGTTTGTTAGCCTTACATTAGCGCTAATGACTAAAGACGAATTTCAGAAACGTTACGTTAGGGTATATTCAAGTTTTTCAAAAAGCGAATATTGACATACCACTGTAGTGTAAAAGGAGAGAATGTCTATGGAAGCTACCAAGGCATTCACGAGTACCTAGTCAACGTCGCACTTAGCACTAGACTCCGAACTACGCACTCAGTGCAAAGGGCTGCAGACTAACAGAGAAACAACTCCAAAACATATCCTTTGATATGTACAGTAATCCACACACGTCACACTCATTACCGTCGTCTTATAGCCCTTACTCGTATTACATTAAACGCTAACATGATATATTTACGCGTTGCCGGCTGTACACTCCAACACCTTTGTAGTTTTCCTGTAAGTGACTTTAAGAGGTACATTGTCGCGAAGTCTGCTACTCAGTGAAGGGAAACATTTCTGTATGTTTGAATGTTTTTGTTATTATTCTCGTAATTGTTGCCTTAAACAAAAACTAAACACGCAACTGTTTCACTTCAGTTAAGAGTTGATCGTAATTAAGCATATAAATAATTTAATTCATGTTTTTTAGCGTTTGAGAATTGTGATTTATGTAGACGTTATTATTATTATTATACATCTGTAATTCTGTGCATGCTAGTAAGGTCTAACAATAAAACCACATTTGGTAATACGTATTCATTTTGTTGGCTTTTACATTTAGGCGAGAGCATGGGCTTGTAAAATGTTTAAAATTATATGCTTGCATTAAATATAATTTGATACATTTACATTACATTAACAACCTTTGTTTGGTTTGGAGCATATTCCACCACCACGCTGCTCCAATGCGGGTTGGTGGATACACATGTGGCAGAATTTCGTAGAAATTAGACACATGCAGGTTTCCTCACGATATTTTCCCGTACCGCCGAGCACGAGATGAATTATAAACACAAATTAAGCAAAGGAAAATTCAGTGGTGCTTGCCTATGTTTAAAGCCGCAATCATCGGTTAAGATGCACGCGTTCTAACCACTGGACCATCTCGGATTTTTATAATTTGATAGCTTTAAGCCAATATAATTAACTAAATTGATATCAAATTATAACCTCTCCTTACCTATATAGCTTTGCTCTATGTTTTGATTCGAATCAATTACAATCAACTTGGTAAATTAAAAACAAAATCACTGGTGGCAGGGATTTGTGCAAACTTTATGTGTAGGTAACGCAAACTCGTTATATATTCCAGTAGCAGTATTATTTAATATTGTTAGGTACCAGTTTGAAGATAGTGTAACTAAGTTCCCAAAGTTGGTTGTGCATTGATTATGTAAGAAATTATTAAAATTTCATACGGCGCCAATGTCTATGGGCAGTGGTGACCATTTACCATCTGGTCGCTCATACGCCCTTTCGATAACTATGCCATAAAAAAAAAATCACTTTTTTTTATAAGTATATTTTTTAATTTAATATGTCAAAGTAAAATTACACCGTAATATATTAAAGGAACATATAGCCGCTATATCCGTCTCTGTAGCTTCTTTATAATAAATATGACGTTTTCGTTGTTACCGTTATGTACAAATTTACGAGATATAAACGATGACCTCGGATATCTTAGATGAGATAGGTGATATGATGACCACGACGATTAACGTTTTACGGCCTCACTAATAAACGCAACGTTAATGTGTTATGAAGTTACTTCGGATATTTCTGTAGTTTCAAACAGAACGGAATCATTGTGTATCTAAATGTCGTAGACACCTCATAGGAAGATTTGTTGGCCTAAAAATATATTTCGCTGTTTATTCGACATTTCTTTACTAATAAACGAGGAGATTTAATGAGATTCTGCAATGCCTTACTGAAAATATTAATAAACCAATATACATAAAACTTTAATCAGAAGATGCAACGCGTTTCAGAATAGATTTTAGTGTATAATCTTATTATATAATTGCCTGCGCTTTGCAGTTTCACTCGCATTAAATTTAGACTATTGAAGTGAAATTCAAGTTCCTATAGAATGTTAAATGTGGAGCCATTAAATCTGTAGTACTAATGTCGATGAGAAACAACCGTAAAAGGCAGTTACACATTATAACTTACCGTGTATTGTCTAACTAACCTTTACATATCTCTGAGTGTTGCAGTCTGTATTTTTTTTTGTACCCAAACCCTTATTAACGTCTATCTTTTGGTAGAAAACAAAACATTATCAAATTTTAACAAATCCCTTCTTCACTCGGGGTGCCCTTTTTTCTGAGTACGTGTCGGAAATCTCCTTTGAAGTTAGTAAATAAGAATGCAAATTAATCTGTTTAATACCAACAAGGGGACTCTCGAACAAACAATAATATGTAGGTATGTGTAAGTATAATGTTAAGCTTATTTTTCATCTGTCTTTTAACATTATAGATGTTTGATGATTGATGATTACCGCTTGGTGGTACGTTGTCACCACCGCTCCTAGATTTTGGCTCAAAGCGAAATCCGACCATGAGTGTTAAGACAATCAATACCTCAACGTTACGACATGCACATCGTTTTGTTAATATTAATATTTTTTATATATCTACCATTTTTTTAATACATTATTTTGTGTTAAAAATTGTGAGATTTCAAAAGAGCCGTCATAATAATTTTGTGGACATCATTGATTAAAATTCTAACATCAAAAATTTCCTGCTATAAATAGTCGACAGTTTCGCCGTTTGAAACTCAATAAGTGTCGTTGTCAATTCCCTGCAAGGAAGCCAGTTCGGGTGTTTCTATATATCTATTTGAACCCTATTACTGCGGATTCTTTACCAGTCAGGAATAAATCTAATCTGTCCCGAGTTCATGTCAATTCTTGAAGCATGAAATCGATAGGGGTTCGGTATTGCCATCGTATTTTGCATATATTATATTACAAGTTAAATTCGGAATGACATGCTTTATATATTTATGTGACTGTTATTTTCCGGACGAAATAATTTTTGACTGGCAACACAGTCAAAAAATACTTTTGATTTATGACATAGGTAATGTTAGTTTCATTTATGTAGGCGTGTCATCTGGGAAATGGATATTTTATTGTCGTGTGGACCTTGTATGTGATACTAAAGCTAACAGTCCTAATAAAAGTAACAAAACTATCTTTTGTCAATCAAGGAGTAGTGACAGGATTAAAGTTCTGACAGTTAAACGTTACTATACTCGAATATAACTTAGCTTATTTGCCCTCGACGTCATTCGCTTTGTTTTTATTGAAATAGAAGTACATTATATATAACTATCGTTTATTTGTATCGTTATATGGCAATTCATTTAATGGTTTTCACGTAAATAACGCCTGTAAAGAAAAACAATACGTACAAATTTATATAACTGTAGCAGATTATCGATAGGATAATCATCTACGACAATTTATTGTTTCAAGTAATATTTTATGTGGAAACACGCTCGCTGTGTTGTCATAGTAAATATTATTTTTATTAAAATGAAATTTGAATAGTATTTGTGAAGGTAATGATGATGTTGACGATTAATTTAAGAGGTAAGGTTTTTTGTTTGATGAACGATTATATATACATTACATATATTTCAATATCACCCAAAACTATAAAAATAAAAATTAAACCTAAAGAGAAGGTTTTAATTGGTCGAAAATAATTTAATATATTAACTCAATTAAATATAATTCAAATATGACAAAAGAAAAAAAACGATTGAAGCTCCTTAAAAAATAATATTATATGAATCATAATATTATGATCTTTAATTAGTCTAGTAATTAGTTAGTATTTCTTTGGTTTTGCCAAAGAACTAATGTATCCAATATTTAAATTTAATTAGTAGCCTATCACTAATGCAATGTTTGTTTCTTAAACTACTAAGTAAATACTAAGGTAAAATTATTCTGTCAACTAACCGAAAATACAAAAATATCTTATTCAACTATTTAATCTTGAACTGCACATCGTGTACAAAACAGATCACACAGAGTATAGAAATGAATAAAAAAAGGCACTCGGATGAATTAACTTTACACCCGGAACTTCATTTTGACGTCCTGTTACGGTACACCAAAACCACCACTGATATGCACCATGGCTTACTATTATATATCATATCGACCCTAATTTCCAACGTAATACACAATTAATCCAACCGAGTAATAACGTAGAAAGATTACAAATATCTTTTGTCATTAGAAAAAATAGCTAATTTGATAGTTTTATTTAAATTTTCCCACGCGATTGTTGAGTAGCGACTTAATTAAATTATCACTTACATTTTGCTCTGCTAAGTCGTGTTTGTCGACATAGTAGTTAATTCGTATTTATTTTTTACTCCAGTTCTAGCCATGATAATACTTGACACGGTCAGAAATATTTGAGTATTAATAATATACATGGTAAAATATTTCAAACAAATAGTTATTCGGCTTAACAAAAAAGGGTATTCACGATATTATTGTACACGTAAATAATATAAAACTTTTAAAAAAACATTAATGCTCAGCACAATGGACATGTTTTGGCAAGTAAAAAAATAATCCATAACAATATTAAATGAATACGTGCATGAGCATATTATGTGTTATGTACATATTTAAGCCAATTTATTAAATAGTTGATTGTTGATCATTATACATAACAGAAGTGGCCTTATTAGCCATCTTTAAAAGCCCCGCTTCTTGTCAGTTCTCGTCTCCTTTCACATGTATCAGGGGTTCATGCGATACATTATGATATAAACTAGTTTTTTTTTTTTTTAAATAGGAATTTTAATTTCTGAACACAAATGAACTAAGCACGATTCCGTATTAATCTACTAGGCCATCTCAGCTCCTATATCGCCCAAGACTCAAAGGATCTTTTACAAGCAAAAGCGGTTGTCATTTGTATAAATTATACCTCAAGGTCGTTTGCGCGGAACCGAGTACATTTATGAAATATATAATGAGCTTAACTATTACGTTTAACTGCAAGTACTAGCGCCGACGTATAATTACAGTTTTGATCTGATACGCTTTTGAGCCTAATAGATGAATGCCGTGACAACTTGTATCAAGCAGATTGTATCAAGACTCGACGAATGATTAATAGCTTTCGTTAATTTAAAATTTTAAGGGAGACGTTAGAAATCATTCAATTATAAACAAAGCGTAATTATTACTAACAGTATCTAAAACGGGATATTTACGATGTTTTTTATTTTCTTTTATTTTTATTGTCTCGTGAACAAGACATTCGTAGATAATGTCGAAATATCGAGCTCGACCAAATAAAAATAAAAAACATGGTAAATATCCCGTTTTAAATACTGTTAGTAATAAAAATAACCATGTTAATTTAAAAAAAAAAAAAAGCGTAATTATGTTTCAACTACATGTTTCAGTTACATTAAATAAGTGTATCTATCTTACCGGAACTTCTGGATACACTACATATCGAACCAATTATATATAATTATATGTATATAATTTGAATAAAAAATCAACCTTTTGTGTTTTAATCATGCATTTGTATATTAACTGAGTTTTAAAGAGATATAAATGTAAATGGAACAGCAGCGAGCGCCCGGGGACTCACGTAATCTCAGATAATGTAACAGATTGGAAAGTGTAAAATGAAATTTATTTTTTCACAGCGATTTGGAATGAAATCGTTTCAGTAAAATATATTCATTCTTACTTAACATTGAGAATGTATATTAAAAATTAATGTATTCGTTTTTTTGATGTTAGTCTGTACTTAATGTGATAATGATTTTTTTTTTTTACCTATGGTAGGATATTGTTCAAAATCATCTGGGAATTAAAGATTTATAAATTATTTTCTACCGGCAATCAGTAATACCGGCAGTCAGTTATAACCTTGCATTGATATGTTCCGGTTTGATGGATCATGGAACCAGTCGTATTACTTGCACAGAAGGCGTAACTTTTGAATACCAGTAAGAAATTGTTTAAACTTTTTGAGTTGTTGGTTAAATATTACCATAATTAGGTAGGTCTACTACCTCGCAAAAGCGGTAAATTTATTATTAAATTGATTAAATTTATAAAATCCAACATTTATATAATTTTAAAGGCACGTTTAATAGCAAGTCAAATTCGTATAAGCAATGTATACCTACACTTTTGCAAGGAATTCAAAAGTAGAGATGCGAACCCTCTTCAGTCTTACAAACCTTCAAAAGTAAAGCCTACGGAAATGAATTTGCGTTCAAGTTTTATTTGATTCACGTATATACAACGCATTCATAAATATGATATGAGGAAGCTGCAAAATTCAATTTGGTGGCATTATATCCGTGTAATATGTCTTCCTTCCCATTTATTTATACTTCATTTTAAACAAAAACTCCATCAATAAACATTAAAAAGTAAAGACTATTAATATTTATTACGAAGTTAATAAGAATACACGAATACAACAAGGAAGTGCTATGAAAATGATTTGCTATGTATGCCGTATTTATTTTCATTATTAATTAGATTAATAGTAAAACTTGAAGCACTGACTGACCTTTACTACCCTGCAACAGCAATACTTGTATATGCCCAAGGGACATAATATCTTAGTTCCCAAAGTTGTCGGCGCATCGGCGAAGGTAGCAACGAAGGAATGGTTCTAATTTTTTACGGGGCCAATGTATATGGCGGTGGTGAACACTTACCATCAGGTGGCCAGTAGGCCTGCCTATTTTTTTAAATTAAAAAAATGTGTGGTCTGTATTTGAACAAAAAACAAAGATCATACTTGAATTCAGAGACCGTGAATGTCAAAAAGTGAAATGTGACTTCAACTACAATAATCATTATAACATTTAAAGAATACACGCGTCAAAATAACGTTTCACCGTAAGTCGGTTTTCAACATTTCAAGATTTGAAATACAAAGTGATCTCTTACAGAAAAGCGCTGCTGGTACTTCATTAGTTTAAAACATTTTTTTTATACGATAGTATGTTTACCTTCATGCGGTAAAATGAATATAACTTGACATGTCAAGGACTTAGAACCTTACTCTTTTAAAATAAAAACCAACCCTTTAATGTTAAAAGATAATACAGACGGAACATTAAACTATGTACTTGGGAAAATTTTGTTGTAATTCCACCAAACCAGCGTTAAAGGAACTTCTTGAATTAAGCGGTAAACCTTTTCGAGTATACACTATCCCACCAACGGGTTATTTGTCTTATTAATAAAATTGTATATTTAATTTTACATTTAACTTTAACTGAGTTATATTTGATGCATATTTTGATTACCTATAAAATAAAGTACAGTTATCATGGTGTTATACAGGGTTATTGGTAATTCGACGTATTCCCGTTAGGACGTGATAGGGGTGACTATTTGTGATAATTTTAACCCCCATATGCCTGATGCATAAGTTAACTATTTTTGAGAACTTAAAAATGGGGTTAATTACCAGTAACCCTGTATATTATGTATCTGTGTTATTGTACTATTGTCATATATCAATAAAATCAATGAAACTATTTTATTTACTATTAGTAATCTTATGTTAGGATAATGTAATGAACACACTTATTAACAAATTGTTCGACCCGTACGTTACATGTTAATCGGAACCGTAATCTACCGAAATATGTCGAGCATACGTCGACGAAAGTCAACCGGGATTAGTATAATATAATAATAATATTATGAAAACTCACGGTTCATTTAGTACGTACTAAGAATATTGTGTAATTATTTAACGTCATGTAACATGATTATGTTATTTAACACCAATGTAAGAAAGTATTTATAACATACGTATGTAAAAGCGAGAGGACGTTGCCTTTTCATCTAAATATATTGTCATTCTATAGATTTGTCACGCAACAATTGTATCTGATTAATCAATCGTCTTATTCACCGCATACACGATGCGAGTTTTAAACGCAATTTATTTGTGTTAACAGAAGTTTACTGAAGTCCAACGTGAAGGACGTTTTTAAAATGTGACGTGTGAGTTTGCGTTTAAAATTTGTATGATATGTGCCCACGGCTTCTTTTGCGTGAACGTAAATATGAAGATACATAATGGTATTCGATCTTGCTAGCGATTTCAAAGCCTAGAATAATCTAACATTTAGTTGAAGATGAATTGTGTTAGCAGAAATACATTTTGAGTATTCGATATAAAAATACCTTTGAACCTTTTTGAAGCTATCAATCAGATAGTCACAGTGTTTCAGTGTTCAAAATCAAGACACGCGGTAGCGTGTCAGCCAAGTTCAAGTAACAGAACTGGCGAGCAGTAATGTAACACGAACGATTTGGAGCCACTTTTGACCTCCTCATAACTCAAAAACTATTTGACATAAACGTGTCAAAATACATATGTGTTCCAAATTTCATAAACGCATCTCAAACGGTTATTTAGATATTAACGTCTAAAAATCGTCATTTTTATCACTAACTGACCTATAGATCAAAACTATAACCTACTTCCAGGTAACCTAGAAAGTTGAAATTTGGCATGCAGGTAGGTAATTAGGCCAATACAAAGGAAAAAATCTGGAAATTTTTTATCATTTTATTATAATTTCTCATTTTATTGGGTCTATTAGGAACACTTATATACTTAGTTCTTGTAATAACTATAAACTATAGACAGACCTTAGGCTACCATATATTATCCTAAGTTATAAGAAGAAATGATATTTTATGTAGTTATAAATAAATTTCAGGAAGGACCATTGAACTTGGCACCCATTTAGATCTCACTTCTTTTGTCGTTGAAGTCAACAACCAAGGTATATATCATAATATTGGACTTGGCTCTCATTTTTACATTTATGTTTTTGATGGGATATTTTACTTTCTTAATTTGTATTGACGTTAGTAAGATATGAGGTATGTATTAATTTGATATAAAACTTTAATAATGTGCTTAGTCTCGTTAATCGCATATATTGAAACTTTGTTAAGATAACGTTAATTTAGTATTCATTTGTGTTTCAAATTTACAAGCATACTGTAGTATTATATATAATATGTTTGATGAACAGAATAATATATGTATATACTGAAATGGTAGCTTCAATTAAAGTATTTTATTTTTGGTGTGTATAATAAAATTTTAAAAGTACCAATTAATTTTTTTTATCTATTTTTTATAACAAAAACAACGACGGATTTGTCCCCGTTTTGACAATCATACTTGATAGTAAGTACGGAGTCTTAAGATGACACGAGCTTACCTAAAATATATCTATACAATCTTGCCTTGAAGATATCCGGAATTGAATGCTCAGTAAACGCAAACGCCGGAAGGACATTCCACGTCTATTCTGCACACACAATAAATGAGGAAACAAAACGATCTATACGAATGAGTAAAATGTCGATGACGTATGAATGTGGACTCGTACAGCATGGAATTGTCAGATGGTAGAAGGACGAGTACTTGACTCGAATGAATAAGAATTCTACTAGGGACTTGAAAGCCGATACCACGTTTCCATTTAGGGAGGTACACTGTACGAACAGTGCGAATATGTATACGCTGACATAGACCCTACGATCAAAATTTTTATAGCAATACATTACAGCAGCGCCATATGGCATAGCTGGCACCGCACTAGGTTCAAACATTAGCTATGAAGAGATCGAATAGTAGCTGCCATGGTCTACATGCTCGTTTCCCTCCCCACTATTAATAAAAAACCACTTAACATTATACGTACTGAATGTTATTTTAACTGGTAAATTTATTAATACAGTTGCGTACGTAACGTCGCGTTGCAGCGTCAATTGACTGCCGGCCCAGATGACATCATATGACGACCTCTACACCATAACTCACTAGCGACTAATCGATGGTGTCGAAACCGTGGGCTAATGGAACTTTTGGGCCACACCTATAGCTTAATTTGCCACGCGCTATTAAGCTTTTATTCGGATCGTAGGGTTCAGTGCTAAAACGTTCCAATATTGTGATTTATTGCCTATTTTAGGACGATAAAAGTTTCATATGTTTGTGTGTGTGGCCTTTATATAGCCTCAGTTTTTTTGTACAACCCAAATTAGTTGATGATTTTGTAAAGTTAACAATGTTAGACTCATATCGAGTCATATATTTAGGTGACATTTATAATGCTTAATACGATTTGTTACTTGGTAGTAGGGCTTTGTGCAGGCCCGTATCAGTAGGTACCGACCACTCAAATATTCTACCGCCAAACGGCTAACTACCACGGATTTGAAGAGTGAGTGAGCCAGTGTAACTACAAGTACAAAGGACTTAGCATCTCAGTTCCCAAGGTTGGTCACGCATTGGCAATGTAAATGTTTGTTAATGCGACTGTTAAAAAACTTTACGGCGTCAATGTCTATGGGCTATGATGGTCACCACTTACCATCAAGTGGCCCATTTCCCAGTTCGCTTACTAACATAATATAAAAAGGAAATTTAATAATGAATAAAATGTATATTTTTAATTTCAATACAAATATAAAATAAAATATGTCAGCATTATTATTTTTGATACAGTGCAAATATGTATTATGCGTATTCAATTATAACAACACAAAACGAATCGACAAATATTTCCTTAAAACACTATCTAGCTCTACTATATCGTAACGACATCTAAACACCTCATCTTATCAAAATTATAGTCGATTTTTTTCTCAAATTCTTATTTTTATAATTAATAAAATATATTATTAGGCTTCTAATTGAATTCGTTCCATATTTAACGTTAATGTCAAATGACGATAAAAACGGTCGTCTACAAAACCAGTGACACGCTCCATAACATCCCCCATTTCAATCAATTTCAAATTGGCACTTAAATTAATTTCAGTAACGGCTGCTATCGATTTACGAGCCAATTAAGCCGCAGTAAGAAAAAATCGATCGTTCTAATATTTCAACGGTTAAACAATTTGATCTATTTGACTTTGAAATAAATAAGGGTTCAACATTCAATATATTTTATTAATAATTTTAGAGAGTATTAAACTAATTTCAAACTATTGCTACGAAGGTTTTTGTGTGTAATACATGCATAATATAGTAATTTTATAGGTTTCTAATGTGATGTCGTAAACAAACCCTTTTTTTGCACTTACATTGCAAACGCTGGCCGAACCCTACGAGATAGATCAAAATAATGTACCACAGTATTGTATACCTTAAAAACGTCTACAAAAAAGTCCGTGATAGTACCTAAATGTCTATCTCTTAAGGATAACCCACAATAACAAATTTTTATTCTTTACTTTTCACGAGTATAAAGGCTTAATTCAGAAGCGATTAAGCAATACAGCATTAATCCTTATCCATTTAAGTATCTATCAATATGGCCCTTTTCAACATGTAAATTAAATGAATACTTTCGAAGATATTACAGATTAAAAATACAGGACATAGTGGCTTGTATTGTCTAATGACGATGGCTGTGAACGTTGTGTGTAAAGACATTCTGTAGTATATTTAGTATCAGCCGTGCGAAGCCGGGGCGGGCCAGTACTAGTACAACAAAAACCAAATTATTTTGTCTTGTACTGAAATATGTATGTCTTTAATGTGGTTCTCGATTTGGGCATTGACGTGAGACCTAACCTTCTTACTAAAAAATAAGAACAATTAAAATAAATGTCTCATTGATCCTTGGGTAGCCTATTCGACTCCCATCCAAAACCGTTGGGTTTTTTCGTAAAGAAAGTAAATAAATAAAGTTAGCAGCATTTTACAGTGACTTTTAAAGCACATACAGCTATTGGTTTCACGCATGATCTATTTCCAGTTGTATGGGATTGTTGTCTCATTGAACGAAAGAGTGAATGCACAATCTGTATCTATGTGTGCTCTATATTCTATCCTGTGCTTTTGGTAAATCTCCGTGGAAAATTACTCCTGTGTCTGAATTCAGTCCATATTTTTTATGCCTTCTGATTGTACTTTAAAAAATATTATTAAAATAAAATATTATAATTAAACTTCAAGAATAAAAATTGCGATTTAACTACATATAAGAGTTTTGTTGAACTCGACTCGAACTAAAATTCTGAGAGTTTGCTTACATTAGATATACTGTACACGAGTATTAGAAGTATGCTATACATTCTGGTTTATTGTTAATAAGTTAGGATTCATACGATGAAACATGGTAAGGTTGGTTCTCGTCGATCACGTCTACGTATTTAGATTACAGTTCCGAAGTCTAAATCATTGATAGTGCATGATTTAAGGTGTGACACCTATACTAAATGATGTCAAAGTCAACATTTCTCAAAGATCAGAACATTTTAATCTTTGCAAAAGTTTTTATGTGCTGAATTTGCGTTTAAATTTTTTTCATTTCATCCAATGCTTAGAAATAAAGGAAAACATCTTGAGGGAAAGTGAAATCCATACCTATATACAGACATATATTTTTACTTTTTATGTCAGTTTTGTGAAAATTTACATTGAATGCAATGAAAATGTTTATCAAATGTCATGTCATCATTGCGGTTTACTCGGCTAAGAATATTATTTTGCAAAAATTTATAGAATTTGTTTTTTTCTTCACAGAATGGATGTGCGTAATGTTTTATATGGTTCATGATTCACAGTAATTATGATCTCATATAGTCAACTTCGGTTGACGAGTCATTTTTGTTTTATAAACATGCGATATACTAATTAGTAATGACGGTTTTTAAAGTTAACTTATACATAACACCTATATTAAAGATTTTTTATTTTTTTTAATAAGATACGTGCCAATGATTTTCATGATCTGGCCACTGTTTGTTCAACTATGAGTATGTCCATAAATGCGTGAGTTCATCGATATTTAAATATTGTAGCTAAGTTACAAATAATCTTTAAATACCCCAGCTAATAAAATTATTTTTCGGTCCGAACTACGAGGTAGTAAGTACGAGAAATACAGCTTAATTCAACACCCGATTGCATAATGACGAATATAGATCTTTAAGTATCTCATCCGAAATACAAAGTTTCTTTCTACTACAAAATATATGTAAAATAAATTACACTACACACTGAGGTCCATCACATCCATATATGTATATACTATTTATATTACTATTTTCACATTTCATCTTTGTTCAATTCGTGTGTCACGCAATTTTAATCCATATAATTTCATTAGCATTTTCTATAACTGATAATTTCCATTCGCACTTTGTAACTTGGACTATTATTTCTTTTTATAATAATATTTGAATAAATGCGTAGATCAAATAAGTTATCCGCGCGTTTATGGAGCATGCGGGCAGATGGGAGCACATACGAGCGGATAGATAACTTGGTTCGATAATCATAGCATTGTACTTTTTTATCATGTAGTAAAAATCTTATATGTGTAAAGTCGAGACAGGTAGCTTAGTTAATATGTAAGGTTATATGACAAATATCCAAACAATTGTATTAAAAAATGATAAAGATAACAATTTATAATTTAATAAAATAAAAACGAAAGTAGGTGGGTAACTGTAAAATGTTTCTTTGCGGCCATTTTGAAGTTCATTCAGGATCAGTTCAAGTTGAAAACATTTTAGCGTGAATTTCTCGCGGCGAGAACCAAAGGGAATTACGAAAGTTTCGGAATGAATATGCGAAGAGCTTTTAAATGTTAGTTTCTGGCTGCTATGATAAGTAAACTTAAATAACGAAATATTTGACTCGTGAAATATTAATTTCGTCTGCTAAAATGTAGAAGATATTGTTTTAGAAAATTTGAATATTTCAAACTGTTACTAAGTAAAAGGTTTCACTATTATTCAGTATTTAATAATGATTCTGTAATAAACAAAACAACAGTTGTGTATTTAGTTTTTGAAGTAAGAAAGCTTTAATATGAAACACAAAAGGCAGCCTGAATTTTGGGTAGTTAGACGTAGTTTCGAGACGCCGTCGAGGCTCTTGAAGTCTCTCATCCCAGTATTCAACAAAGAACATTCCACTGGCTAACTATATATATACAAGTGTCCCGAACTATTAAGTGAATTAATCTCGCAAATTAATGGATACAATAATTATACTTATATGTTGATTTTAGAAGAAAAATATATTTATTTATATCGCGGTTTATTGTTTGAATACCGACTTCCGGTGTTTGTTTCCATTGTAATATAAAAAATGCATAGTTTTGTAAATAATATTGCATTGACTTCATATTTAACGGTTTTATTAAAGATCTAATCAATACCTTTATAAAAAAAAGTAGAATATTTATCGGTTGTGTCAACGTCACTAATTAGAAATTTAAAATATTGCAAAATGCACAGATAAAATCAAACCTATATTTTGTTATGAGCCTCCTTTAAAGCAAGACAATGATGAACTTGTACTTTCAAATCACGTCAATTTGAAATTTCAGTAAATGTAAAACTGAAATTCAAATTCTGTAAAACAAGCGAGAGAAGTACGCTCGGCTTCGCAGAATGTAAACCGCGACATGTAAATTAACCATCGCATTCTACGCGAACGTACTTCATAGCATTTTCCGGAATAGAATTGTTCGTTTACCACTCATATATTACCGTCGATTCAGGTTAATACAATACCGAGAAGTAGCTTAGAACGATCGTTCGTAATGTTATGGAATTATTAAAAATGGTAACAAGACTTAGAAATTAAAATTAACTCTTATTTCATCAACGTCACTTGCGTTTGTTTAATTTGTGTTTGTAACACATTTCGTGATCGGCGATGGAGGAAACATCGTGCGGAAATCTAGCGACCACGTGTAGAATAAGTTCTCTTTTACTTTCACCTTACTAGGACAGACACCTAAGCCCAGCAGTGGGAATTTTGTTGTATCACATGAAAATAATGCAGAAAATGTTAGAACTAATTATTGAGTATAACATTCGGAGTCAAAGGATTCTGTTAATTTGCTTCACCGAACGACTTGTTCATATTACACATAATTTCTTGTGAAATATACAGACTTCCTAAAATATTCCTCCTTAACTTCCGACTACGACATGAATCTGAAACTGAAATTTACAGGTACGAAATGAATTGCAAATTGACTACGTAAAACACTGAAATATCGATTCAATTTAAGAATTCTGCTAATATCACTCGCTTAGTTATATCATTTTGCATAATCTGCTCATATGTTAGTTACAAATTAAACTCGGCTGATGAAAATAAATGCAAATCAACAAATCCACATCTATGAAATAAAAGAGCTTCATCCACATCCCTTACACAATAGAACTTTATTGCAGTCTGTAGCTAATTCTAGTTACGATTCCCGTTACTTCCCGTTCGAAATAGGTCAGGATAGGATGAAGTTGAAACGGATGTTAACGCCTCGCACGCAATGCACCAGAGTATGTAGTATGCAGAGTATGAATGTCCATATATTGAAGAATAAACTGTTATAAGCTGTGGAGAAAAATGCATTCACTAAAGGAATATTATCGATCACTGGGCTTGAATGTTAAAAAGTCAATAGTCGCGCAAGGTTATGAAATAAACCTGTCTCTTTTGAGAGTCCGAAAGTGTCCGAATATTTCAAGTTTTAACCGGATTCGATTAAAACAGATACAAAGTCGTGTATGAAACAAATATTTATTCGAACTTACAAAGGAGACATTTAGGTCCTCTTAATCGATTTGCCACATTCATCCTATGGGACGACAATACGACGAGACCGGAAGAAGATCAGACGCAGAACCCTATTACGTGGTTTCCGTGACATGGGAATATATGTTTTTTTAATTTCACTACCTAACTTATCGGCCAGACGAGAGTTTCGACTCCCAGACCTTTTGTGTCACGTGTTTGCTATTGATAAGATATATTAACATTATTTTTATATCAAAGTTGTTCGTTAATGTTGAAATTATATTAATAAAAGTAATTGGCTTTTCTTAAGAGATTTTTTATTCTTTGCAGGTCATACAAAGTTCCTGTTACGCCGTCCGTCACGGCTTCTAATTAAACAAGTAAGCCTTTGTTATATGTTCGCTTTATTGTGTATCTTTATGTTATAATAAGATTTAGCTTTCGCCTGTTAAAGGAACGAGGGAATGGTTTTTCTTTCTAAAAGCTCTTTATTCTATTACATTTACCTCTTTCCATAAAACAACTTCAACTGTTTTTTATGCTTTGTTAAAATACAAACTGCTACGCTCGTATTGAAGTTATTTAAGGATATTATATTTATGTGCCAGAGATTTATGCTACGATTTTAAAGGCATTTTGTAATAAAATAGGTTGACAAAAAAATCTTATACTATTCCATATAAGGAGACTGTCCTTATCTACGAGTGTATAAGTATATATTATTATGTACACGATATAAGAGTCTCGTGCAAGTAATGTTCGATATCGGTGCAATATCTTGGTAATGTGCCATACTGCTGGCTGCACCCTGCTACCGATACTATGCCAAATGGCAGATTTTATCATTATTATATTGTATATATACCATGTGATAGTGAATATGAGCCATTATGATATACTTCGATATAAGTACTTGATGATTATCATATAATTGTTTATTACTTAGTGGTAGGGCTCGTTACATGCCCATCTGAATAGATAGATACTACTTATTACAACTCCTGCCAAACAGAACTATTTAGTATTGTCATGTCCTGATTTGAAGGCAGAGTAACTACAGGAACAAACGAAATAACTTCCTACTTTGGCAAAGTTGATGGCTCATTGTCGATGCAAAGAGAGGCTAATATTCCTTAAATGTCTATAGTAGATGATAACCACTTACTATCGGTATAGGTAGCGCGTCCGCCGCCTACCTAATAGATTTAAAATAAAATAAACATTAAACTCTAAATACAATCCAAAGATTCTATTACCTAACAAATTATTTTGTTTCTAACATTTTCAATAGTTTGAATGGCAGAAATGCTTGTATTGATACGAATGCAAAACAGCATCGGGTAGGGTTTAGTGCCCTGTCTAGACGGGGGCGTAAGTGTCTGGTATAAATCACGTCACTTCTAAGCCATATCTATGGGCTTTAAGTTCCGAAGAATTGTAAATGATGACTCTAGCCGAATATTACACCTTTGAAAACGGTACCTCTTTTCAAGCGTTTTACGAGTACTTGCTACTCGAATAAATAGGAAACTAAACGTTATATCGCAAATAAAAGCATGCTACTTTAAAACATTACGTTTAAGAATTATTTAATACGATGAATATAAAAAAAAAACAATTAATGAAACTGTGTATATTGAGATTTGTTTTATGTAACGAAGTAGCTTACCAATTAAAATATTTCTTATGAATCGTAAAAACTGTTTTTTTAGCTCTAATGCTGATTTTTACAGTAACTATTTTAAGTTTGGAATTATAAATATAAAGTTTTATGTAATTTTTTTTTAGGGTAAATAAATTGGTATACTTAATTGTTTTATTAAGTACTAGTCCGCGGCTTCTATCGCGTTTAAGGGTCAGTCAGTCGTCAGATGTTAAATATTAAAAAGTAACCTATGTGTGTCCTTGGGGTTGAAAATAATCTTTCTTCATGCCAATCTCATCAAATTCAGTTCGGTTGCTACTCACGCATTCATAATATTAGCATAGTGTATTAGTATTTTTTTTGCGTTCATTCTATCTAAGGATATGCCAATTAATATTGTATTTATTATAAGGTCCTTTACTGGTTTTATCGATAAAGCTAATGAGTTGTTTATTATATTGTTTATATTTTATTATTATTTGTTATCTGTATATTGTATTACAATTTAAATAAATCCATTTATTTTGCACCCAACATGAAGTTTTAATTTTGTTCATTTTAACAATTGAAAAACAATATTGATATTTTGTTAAATTTTGTCATAAATAGAATATCACAGTATTGTAATATAATGTACAAATGAATTAAAGCTGATTCACTGATAGTAAAGCCGCTCGGAATCACAAATAGTACATTTGTTTATTTTAAACAGAACGCAACCGTCGCATGTCCCCATAACATTTACATAGTCTCCTCCTTTCGCATGTGTTTTCTTTAGTATTTTATTCACGCATACATACGCACATACATTGTTTATATTTACAACAAATAAGTAACAACTTAAACATAATAAGCAATCTAAAGTGTGTTAATAAAAAATAGAGTATCATCTGTAAATATCCCACTGCCGGACTGAGGCCTCTCTTGAAGATTTGGAGCTTATTCTACAACCCTGTGGAATAAGTGGAGGTTGTGCATAATTGCATACGACACGTGCCGGTTCCCTAATGATGTTTTCTTCATCGATAAACCTGTGATAACTTATAAACATAGATTAAGTACATGAAAACTGGTAATGTTTGCCTGTGCTTGAACCTCGACTATGTATTATTATATTTGGTAAAATGTTTTTTATAAAAACTAGTGACAATTAAACCCACTTCTAAAAAATTTCAAATACGTATGTACCTAACTAGATGATATGAGTTACGCCCTACCTGAAGAAAACATACCTAAGGCGGTTTGTTAAATCAAGCTCTCGTTATGAAAATAAACTCGAACTCGAGTAGGATATTAAAACCTGCATCTGTGAGGGGGAGTGTTGTTACGGGTGCTTATAAATCATGCTGCAGTGAAAAAGCTGACATTGTGCATTCGAAATATCGTCGGCATATACAACCGAGTTTATTAACAACAGGGCTGGCAGAAAAGGAAATTTAATTATTATAATTTTACAGATACTAACAAACAAGCTTATATATTTATAACAGCCCTAGCCCACGACAGATGTGTATAAAGCGCTTGTACATGGTACATGTTCTACGCTTAATTTAACTTTTGTGTTCTATCAAAAACCTTTTAAGCCATCCGCTTCAGCTATAAAACATAAAAGTCAGTATTATCTTTTAGAGTGCTTCATATTATTGTTATTTATATTTATAAGGTATTGTATTTTTATACTAGAAAATGATTTACTCGTATTTTAAATAATTAATTGTACGTTTAAGATATGTTGGAAATGAGTAACTACTGTATTTCTTGCCGGTTCTTCTCGGTAGAATCCACATTCCGAACCGGTGGTAACTTTAAGTTTTAATACGTTTTTGTAAAATACGATACAAAAAGCCGCTTGCGTGCTTCTAAAAGCCTACTCGAATAAATTATATTTTGATTTAATTTGATTTATTATAGTAAAACTGGCAAGTTACTTCATTTAAATGATATATGACAAGGCGAACTTCATACTAATAGTATATTTATTATTCTTATGTAATGGTCTTTATGGTAAGACCTGCAAAACATATAGTCTTCAATTAATATACCGCTAAACAGTAATGCTTTGTGTTTCCTCATATTGAAGGGTACACACAGGATGTTTCAAGTGGTTAACATTTCTTGCAGTCTTATAAAATATACATAAAAATATAAAAGTAAATAAACTTTAGAGTGGTGATAGGTTATTGCTTTGAAGATATATATATTATACAGGCTATATAGAATATAATATATTGTATATTTTTAAACATGTATCTCACTTTGACAACGTAGTCGGAGAGTAAATTGTCAGTACGACCGCTTTCCATTTGTACGCTAAACCATGGCGGACATATGTCAAAACTTTGTAAATAAGATTGACAAATATCTAAAATATTAACGGAAAAATGAGCATAAGTAATAATAATAAATAAGAGTAACAGGTAAACGATAACTTTAGTTAAATTGTACTGAAAACCCAGTACTGTTTGTTTTCTAAATAAATAATATATCAATTTACGGAGTAGGGACAACGTTAATATTTATAATAACACGGTACGGAGGCTTGTAAAGATCGTTGGCCTCTATATTTATTGCATATTTGTTATCTTATTCATAAATTATCGAAAACTTAATTTAACCATGCGAACGTTTACGTCCGTACGTTTAGTGGGTAATTATATAATTATAAACATTCCGAAGTAAATAATGTCAGTTCTTAATGTGGTCCATAAAAAAATATTTGAAATAAACTTAACTAAAATAGTGTTCTGGCACGTTATGTAAAAAAAATCTTTATTTTATTCCGTCTTAAGTGTTATGCTAACTGTGGCTACATCACCCAAGGTCGAAATCGATCCTTAAAATTTCATTTAATTTTACTGAACGTATACTGGTGTATTACGTTAAACTATAGACAAGTTAATTTATTTATTCAAATTTTAATAAAAATCCATTTCAATCAGTCGTTGTTTTAAATTCGATAGACATATAAGAACATACTATCTTCTTTTTGAACATCACGTGCTCTACTATCGTAGATAATTAATTTGATTCGATTTTAACATTAACATTTAAAAATATTAAATTATGAATAAGTTACTAAAAATTAGTTATGTGTTATTCTTGTCGTCTTTTCTTGGTTGAATTTTCACCCCGAACTGCTCTTGCATTTAATGTAATTCTTTAATATGACAATTCAAACGTGCTTGTAAAAGCGAACAAGAATGAAGTATATTTTTACTGATTATTTTCTGTAACTCATTTCGATATTAGACAGCCCTGATTAACGGTGTTTCGTATATTGACACCATATAACGTTCTATATAATATAGTACGCTTGAACAAATTATATATATATGTACATCATCTATCTCAATTTTCTATACGGGACGTTTTCATGTATCGACGGGTTTTTTTTTGTCGAAGGCCTCAAATTTCGCATCTATACAACTTTTATTTTATTCACTTATCAACTGAATAACTTTAAACTTCTTTAAGTCAAAGTATGTATTTAACATTGTTCTACTTAAAAAGCGCCTATAGGTTTAGAATTTAAAATACAATTAGGTAATGAAGGCATTTGGCGAAATTATCTCGCTTATAGTCATTGGTACCGTATGAAATATAAACGATTCCTTAGAATCTAATATAATTCAGTCAAATATAATATAATTAATTATTATGTCAATTGTGCTGTAATTAAACTGGCCCTTGAAATCGGAACTGCACATATTGACAAAATACCATCCGATGTGTTAGTGTTACCTACATAATTCTAATTGTTGAACAAATACCACTAGATGACTTGACTATTTAATGAGTCGTTTCTTTTAAATAAATAAACTTTCTTGCGGCCAAACATTATGGTCAAGTGCACGCTTAAAGTAATTAACCTCTTTGAAACGTCTTTACATTCACTAGATTAAGCTGCACGAGATTACTACAAACCTAATTAGTCCAGAGAAAATGAATTTTACAAGCATCCAAAACGAAATATCTCGCTACGAAGTTTTGTATTTTATTTAACGTTCAAAATCACTCGTAAAATGCATAAATTGTAACCTTGGCCGAAAAAAAATATACATACATTACCTTGACCAACAAAAATATGGGTTACCAGACATTCACTGTGGTCTGCAAAATGCGCAAAAGAAACGCAAATTCACGTCTTAGTTCTTTAGTCGCAAAGAGAGTGCATTTAGTGTTTGTATTCTAAAAGCAACAAAGAAGAAATCTTTTAGTAATGTAACGTTTCGGCTTAATAATTAAGCAAATTCTTTAAAAGTATTTACCTACTTAAGTCATGCTTTTTTTAAAGGCATTTAAATAGTAAAGTAATTGATGTCCATGTCCTGGACGAAGAGCCCTTACCGATATGATGAATCTGGACTATTGCTTATTGAATACATACATATACATATGTTTATCCCGAAAAATATTTGTCCCTTCGCAATGTGTTTTCGCCGAGCTTAAGATGAATTAGAAAAAGAAATTATATATATTAGTTTATAGTGATGTCCCGGATTTTAACCGATAGCCAACCCACTATACATAAGTTCGAATTCTAGCTAAAACCTACATTCCTACGTACATATCAATACTTTCAAATCCAACGTGAAAATAATCTATAAATATATATTTTATGACAGCAATAAAATCGTGACACCTACGACTAGAGGCTGTCATAAAATTAGGCCCCGGCGACTAGTATTTCTTCAATAATAGAATAACGACTTGGCATGCTCAATCCGACCTGATCTTTGAGACTGCTATCGCCCTACTAATCCTACTATTATCTGCTTTTAGACGCCAATTCATTAACGAGCTATAAAATTCGCTTATTTTAAGACATGCAGTGTAATGATTATGCGTGCACGCTAACAGTGACTTAACATTTTTTTAGGTTTAGTAACCATGACACACCTTTTAATAAAACTCAATGTCTATCAGTTAATTTTGAAGGTTATCATTTGTTTAGCTTACTTAAAAAAGCAGAACTCGAAGTTCTGAGGCTTAAATACTAATTCCATCAATAAAAATATTTCGAATTTTCTGTAGGAACTCGGTGTTATGAAGCTGATATATCCGGTCGTGTTAGATTGCTGGTGCTACGGTTTTTACGTCATTTGTGACAGTGGCATTGCTTGAAATTCTATCAGGACGAGATCATTCCATGTGTTATATATAGTTTCTTTTTTAATCTGTTAATAAAATATACGAGGAAATGAATCATCTGATGGAAAATGACATTTGCCATTTGTATTTTGTATTACATAATCCTTACAATGCCTAAACCTCAACGCGACAAACGTGTATGTTTATTTTTGTGCCACAACTACGAATATTCCAAAAGTACTTTAAATGTAAACGTTAACAATAATAAGTAAACAAATAAATTAAATCTTAATTTTATTTATGGTCAAATAAAATGGTGCCTTATATAACTAACCGCGTACTTTAATCATTAATCATAGTATCGATTGAAAAAGTTCACTGACGCTGTTAATTATTGAAATAACGCAGACACGATGCCGCGTGTAATAGAGACGTACAAATATTTTCATAGTTGGAAGTCAATATTACAAGCTATATCAATATTGTTATCATTAGTCGAGGACACTACAGTGCACCATTTCATTATATTAGATCATCGAAGAGTTGAATACTTACGACGATCGTGCTGAAGTCCAATTTATTATTTTGCGTACATCTTTTCAATAATCAGTATATTATGTACATTTTTAATGTTTGGTTTGTGCTATAGAGTTATGATTCCTTTTTTTTTTCATTTGCATACGATTAAATATACAAATCATCGAATTATTATTGTCTTTCGAAAAGAAGGGTTACTTTTTTAACTCACGAAAATAAATGTATACAGCTATTGTCATCCTTAACTAGTTATTATTATTGTTATTATAAAAAAAAGCGTATAACACATTCGATTTAACAATAGGCACATAAAACTTTATAAACTCTTAACATCTGCCTTCATCAATAACGACCTTCCTACGACATACTTAAAACCGATATAGCCTGACCTTTAAGGTATTGTTATTTTTCTCAAACATCACCTGCATCGGCGGTGCTCTCGCACCCTACAAAAGGAACAATACCCTTACTCCCCTTTAAAAATACATCTAATGCCAGTGTGGGAGATCTTCTGTCACTGGTTAATGGTCGAGACGAGAGCCCATAAGTCACACGTAGGTATATTTTTAGTGCCTCAATACTGAGAACTGTTAATGTCATAGTGATGCAGTGTCAGTAAATAGCAGCACGTGATTTCCGTCGTCGAAATCGAATTGTTTAACAGAGACATTACTGTAATGTATTTCACTGGGGATCGATGGCAAATTGGAATAAGTTTATTCTTGTTAAAAATTTGGAATACGTCATTAAACCTTCTCATTAGAAGTGAGAAGAGGCCTATGCCCAACAGTGGGACATTAAGAGACTGTTAGTATTATGTCATTAAAAATAAATGTTTACAAGCTTGTGCACCAATATTCTTGTCTCTTTACCTTATTACCTAGGTCCGCAGGTTATATTTGCATATAAATGGTAAAAACCTTTTTGCTAGAGAGGCCTTATAGCAATATTTGTATAATATTGTAGTTGCAATTTTTTTTTTATCTCGATTCTATCCTTTTTCGTGAACTTTCATAATGTTGCCCTCAATCTCGAAATACGAGAGCGGATTTTGTGGAGCGTTCAATGGCGCCCGCTGAAGTTCCATTTACTAAAGATTCTGGCAATCCTCTTTCGCAAAGTGAGAAATACTAAAAAGCCACCGTTGTTCTTTAAAACATGTACTTTCCTTAATATTTTATTTAGTTTAGTTGCGCTACTGGTTTATATAGGAAGTTAACGATAAGTGAAATTGTAGATGACTACCGGTTATTAAACCAGGTATTAAGAATTATAAATTATCTTGAAAATAAGTCCTAAGAGAAGAATCCGTTTCCTCGAAAATCACACGTCTGGGTTTCTAAGAAATGTTAAAATAAGTATAATGCAATATACATAATATTGAATGGGTTACTTGAATTAGAATTTACATTCATAATTAGAACATCATCAAACTTAAAGGCATAACGAATTAATCCCAACAATGACATGATTTTGTTAACCTTCGTTGCGAATAAACCGAGCCCTTATTTATAAATCTCACGAAGCATACCAATAGGGAATAAAAACGAAATTAAGTTTAATCTCACCTCGAAGTATTAAGCGATAGCGAATTATTCAGATTATGACGAGTCTGATTGCCAACTGACCTAAAATACAGGTTGGAATTTTGCCTTCGCGGTACCATAATGTTTATTGGGTTATTTCGGAATCATACTAAGTATATCACACGGATGGAAAATATGACATGACCTGACATTTGGAAGTTATAGTGATGAATTCGATTTTTAAATTAAAATATATTATACGGTTTGAGAAGTATTTCTATTTCTTTCATCTAGCATATCTTGAACGGAGCGTTGGTAAAGTCATACATCAGGTGCGTACAATCCGATTTAGCTTCCTTTTAATTTTAATGTTTTCTTTTATAATACAAATGTTTTGACGAATATAATCTCTAATAGTGTCATAAGTTAATCGACCCAAGTGCTTAAGTTCATACGTATATTGAAACGAGACGGATCTCGTCTTTTAAACACTATAGATGTTACAATGGAAACAGTTCTTCTTTCTTCGCTGAACCTATTGATTTTATAAGAACACACATTCACGAGAGATTTCAAAAGATTTTCTTTTATAAAGGGGCAAAGGGCTCCGAGGCCTCATTTGACCGTTTACTCCATTATAAGCAATCTCATTTTCTAAATGATGGTGCTTTTCATATTTTCCCTTAGTCGTTTCCAATATTAATGGTAAATTCATAAAATAAATATTATTGTTGGGATCGACGATATCTTGGTTTCATGACGAAGGTTATGTATGTATGTACTCTTACCTTGACTTGAAAAAATATTTAAATAGTTACGTTAAAACTTGTAAGTCGATACTTTAACTCAAAATAATATATTCTTTGATTGTTTTAAAAATTTATATCGTGTTTAATGTTTCACGGTACTGTGAAAATTTAAATTGTTTGTCAAATTATAAGCGAATACGAAAAAAAATTATACGAAGCTGAGAGCACCTCGGGAACAGATGATCATGTCGTCTGTTCATATTTTTTCTTCTCAGAAAATCGAATGGAACAGCTACTTCGTTTTTAATTTACCTTCAAGCTTAACTAAGTGATTGTACGGAAACTGTCCCCTAACTGTAATCTGTTGATATAACCATCTGTATAAATACATGTCTGAATTTGGCAGAGATTTTGCCAGGGGTGTCGACCCGTTGTGCTTACCCCTCGCTGCCGTTCAAGGGGTGATGGGAATGTAGCTCAAACGCAACCACAACATCGCAAACATGGATATTTTAGTACCTTACAACCGATTTTATTAAATGTCACTTTGAATAAAGTAATTCGGAATTATATTTAACTGCTATAAAACCAATTGTTCTGCTAATTGTTAAACTAAATTAACTACGACTTAATAAGCAGAGAAATAATTTTACTTTATTTCTATAATTTAACCCGAATAGAATGTTTGACTACCTCGATTACATATTATACAAACAGCAATCATTTGTTTTTTTGTGCTCAAGAACGACAGATAACAAGGCCAAGGAAATTAAAGTTATAAATACAAATAGTTATATAACTTAACTCTCATGCTTAGTGTCACATTGAGTGAGTTAGAAATGCTTAGTATTTTAAGTGTCAATGTGTAATACACAGTTCAATAACTCAGGTCTTCAATACGAGTACTTATATTCCTCGAAGTAATGTTAGCACTTAAAGCTCACTTTGTAATCTTCGTAAACAGGACGAAATAGTTAAACTAATACGTGATGAATGAGCCTTGTTACTGCTTTTGAGAAATTGCTTAAGTAGCATTAGCAGATAACAGCGATTCATATAATGAAGTTATATCCTACATTACTTGTGCCTGAGGTACTCTTTGTGTCCAAGAAACAACGTTTGTTTCACGTACATTCATTCATTTGAGAATAGAAACGAATTGGTATATTATTTATATTGGAATATTATTTTTATAATTAATATTAAACACAATTAATTCTTTCCAAAGTTCGTACCAGGTCTAACTTAATACATAACAAGCAATTATATTCAAAACGATAGAATGTTTGAAATTGATATAAAAATAATATTATCGTTGAACGTCTTATTAAAGAGAATTTATTTTTCCTCCGTCGACGAAATCGTCTTGAGTATAATTGAAGTGGAATTACACTTTGAATTTACGAGATTTATCGTCTATTAAACGTCTGCTAAGATTCCTAATTTATCTAATTATGCTAAAGAAATAAAACGTGAATTGTTGTTTGTTAAACCAACTTGAATATAAAGTAGGCAAAGCCAGAATTAGTGTTAAGGGAACGCATAAAGTATTCCCTGAAGTGGTTTCGCGACAGCATGCTAAAGGAAGGCGGGATCCGTACAAAAGCTCATTCTATTTGTGTACGATCATTATGCGCCAGCACGCGCCTTTAACTGTGTAACAGTATCTCACTCGTTTCCGCTGGTCCTCCCCGCTCTTTGCTGCCTTATTTATTACAAAGCAATTTGTAGGCATATTTAAAAAATATGTTTCTATTTAAAGTTAAACAAAGAGTTTTAATATCTAAATTAGTGTGCGTTTATTTGCTAGATTTTTATGTTTATTTTTATTTTGTTTTTCGTTTGCCAACAGATAATCAGGATGATTTTATGAGGGCGACGCGACCCACGGTGTCGCACTTGGTTTTTTACCTTCGAGATGGAATACTCGCATTATGTCGCGTGTGCGCTACTGCTTCTGTGTCCACTAGCCCTTAGCAGGCACGATGACGACTTCGCCTTCGACAACAACGAAGAATTTCAGGTAGCAATTCTAAGTAACATTTTGTATCAAGTTTTGCAAACAATGAAAACAATGATAGCATCGCTGGCAATTTTGAATTAATTTAAATCTACAAACAAAACGACGAAATAATGTCTCGAATTTAAATTATATTTTAGTAGTACCTTGAAAACGCAAGGACGGTGAACGTGTCACAATATACATTATGTATACATTTTTCAGGTGGAGTTGACCGCGAATCATTCAGAGATAGCAAAAAATGGCCTAAGAAGGTTATGGGGTGTTCCTGATACATCGGCCTACGTGGGACACCTATTCAGAATGGAAATCCCTAAACAGGCCTTTTCTGGGGACGTGTTAGCATATAAGGTACCGTATATTCGTTTCCAATTTCGCATTAACCTTTATTCGTATCTTATTTCTTCTTGTCTTTGCAATTTCATCTATGAATCTTGATGATCTTGATGAACACTTAGTTTTTGTTAAAAAAAATATTTTGTTTTAAAAAATATATAATAATCAAATTACCTAAGTCATTTTATGTATATTTGAGTAGAAAATGAAAATATTAATTTCGAATCCTTTAAAAAATAACTAATCTTAAAAAATATTAGAAAAATACAAAGCTTCTAACACAAAATCAAATACCACAAAACGATTGCTATGATTTATGATAAGACGAAAGCTCTAAATAAATGTAACCAAACAAACAATTTGACTGTGACGTGAATCAAATCAAACCAATAATAAGCAAGTCAACAAAGTTGTCAAATCATTTGGACAAACAAAATAAATATGTATAACATAAATACTCCGATAGTCGATAGATTTGAAAGATTATTTGGATCTTCAGTATATTTATACTATTTAGGTAATATATAGTAATAATAAATGTCGAACCCTACACATACACTACAAATTAAACTCTTGTATAAAATGTTGGCTCTCATAAGAAGTATACATAACTCTCCTAGAACAAAAAAATACGTTATAAATAAATCTATACATCAAATACATATATATTTGCGTTTGGCGTTTGGTATAACAGGTAACCTGTTAAAATGGTTTTCCTCGTATCTGAGCAACCGGATTTCCAGGGTGGTTGTTAGTGGATACTCCTCTCAATCTTTTTTAACCCTGTCAGGCGTCCCGCAGGGATCGGTGCTGTTTTTTTTTGCTTTTGCCAATCTTGTTTAATTTATTTATGGATGAAGTTGTGCAAATTTTCAAGCACTGTGAATGCTTTCTTTACGCTGATGATCTCAAAATTGCAAAACAGATAAAAAACTAAAACGATGCTTGCCTACTACAGGAGGAATTAAACGTTTTATTCGACTGGTGTGGAAGAAACGGTTTAGCCCTCAATAGAGATAAGTGTAAATACATAAGATTCTCGCGTAAAAGTCATCCAAACCCGCAGATTTATAAAATTAATAATAAGACGTTGAAAGAGGTGGACTATATCAAAGATTTGGGGGTTGGTTTCGATAGTAAGATTAAATTCCACACACATATCGACAAAATATCATCTAAGGCGTTTCAAATGCTGGGTTTTTTAATAAGAAATAGTAAAGATTTTAAGAAACCACAGACCAAGATTGGCCTTTATTAGATCTGGTCTAGAATATTGTGCTCAGGTCTGGTCTCCACACTATGAAGTACATATCAAACGTATCGAGAGGGTTCAAAAGCGTTATATGTTAGCCTATGGCACATTGCATATCAATGCAATAAGGTAAAACAGTTGCCTACATATAATAGTCGGTTGGAATACTTTAAGCTAAATACCTTGCTCGATCGGAGACAGATCAGATTTTTCTTCACAAAATAGTTAACGGTACATTAGACTGTCCCAGCATCGTAGAAAAAAATAATATTAATGCAGCGTCAAGGTTTCCCCGTGTAAGTAAATACGCTCCTTTTTCGATTCCACGTTCAAAAACGAATTTGGGACAGAATGCTATCATAAGTAGGCTACGTAGACAGTATAACCTACTTATAAAAAATTAGACATTAGACGTAGACATTTTTTCTGACCGTCTGCCAAAATTTAAAAGCAGGATTGTAGCAAGCTTTAAATCGCCCAGTATGAATTATAAATTTGTAAACAATAAAATAAAATAATGATCACTATGTTCTTCAATATCGATCACGTTTATATTATATATTAATACCGTTCACGTTTTGTATTACAGTGTGTAGCTGTTGCACTGTTCTTATAAAATCTTACTTACATTTTGTTTTTTTATTGTTTAGGAATTAGTTGGTAATTTGTAATTGTCTTGTCTTTTGTAATTTGCATTTTTTTTATTGTATTATTATTGTTAGTATATTTTTTTTCTGTCCCTTTTTGTATAACATAGTAGAAAAAAGTTGTGTTAGGTTAATAGATATAACTGTCCTTTTCCATGCCGTGATAACTTTTAATTGAAACAACACTTAGCTAAATATGTAATTACCTATAAATGGTGTATGTTTTGTAAGTTGTCCTTAATAATAAAAATAAAATAAAATAAATTGTTATCAAAATATGAATACTCATTAAAATTCGTTGGAATACTAAGCATAATATTAATATGTTGTACTTCTACGAATTCGGGCGAATAGGAAATTCTACACCAAAATGTGAAGGTTTATTTGAAATTCGTTTCACAAGTAAAACTTGTAAATATTGTTTTCATAGAATATAATATAACACGAACTTTTAATGATTACGTATTATTTTAATATTAGATGGACATATATTAAAAATAGAACTTAGAAATATAAAAATATGTAAATAGAAAATAGAACCGTGATGAAATGAATCTTTCTTTACGTCACAAATAAAGGTATACTATTAAAATCACTAGTATTGTTAATAAGATTCAGCTGTTTATCATTTTCTCAAATGAAATAGTCTAAGTACATTAATATTTATATGTCCTGTGTGGTAGTAAACGATTATTAACTCCAACTTTTTTTATCTTTTCTAATTAATTAGTAGTGTATTATTTGATTAATAATACGTAACTATGTTTTATTTGTTAGTTTAATAATTATAATTATGATAATAAAAATAAAAATTTTAAATAATTATAATTATGATAAAGTAAAAAAATAAAATAAGAATTCTTAATTTTTATTACTGGAACGCTATTACATAACGTAACGTAACGGTACAGATATTGAATCTGTTTTTTTCATTTTTACAAAAGATAGCTGTCCGGTCTATTTATAATTGGAGCTATCTATGTATATTCACAGTAACATTGATCACTTTGATTGAATAAGTTGTAATCACAGTACAAACACGAGACGTAAGGATAAGGTTATAACGCCACCCAGTTCCACTTCCGACTCAGTGGAGATTCATGTCTTCCGTCGCATGCAAATTCTCACACGATCATTGTCTTTATCGGTGTGAATTAAATCAATTGACCGCTCTATATTCGCAATTCAGATAAATTGTAAACATATCTTGGTCAATTGAAACTCACTCGGATTTGAAATCGCAAACCTCTAATAAAGATCTACGCGTAATATTATGTTCAATACCTTGGTCATTTCCATTAGAATTATTTATTTTTATATTTATTTAGGTATTTGTACATAAACGTCTGTCTGTCTGTATGTATGCTACGATTGTGCGGCTAAACGCACGGTTAAAAATTTGATGATGGTATGAAGCAAGATTGAAGCCCGAGGAAAGACATAGATTATTTTTTTATACCAAACCCTACGACCGTTACGTACACCGGCTGCGTTAATAAAAACAGCTTGTAGCTTTAAAACGTACCGCTTACAATTTATGGTACAGTGCCAAATTAATATTCTGTCTTGTAAAATTATCTAAATGATTGTTATTTCTATTAATCTGCTATTAATAAAAAGAAAAGGCAGATGCCACGATCATTTTTAACTTTAATCTCCTATGGTTTTGAAATAAATGAAATGTTTTGACATTGACATAAATGTTAGTTGAATTGATGAATTCTATAATAAAATATGAATACTCGCACCACTTAGTCGTTCAAAAAACTATCAAGTAAATAACGATACATTCATCCACTAACCTTTGACCACCCACACACACGCATCCGCCACTATACACTTACTCATTCCAAAAGTATTGCTGTATATATGTTACTGTAAAAGCTCGAAATACGGTAAATCTTAAGATTTTCCAGTAAAACTTCAGATTTACCGACATGAGTTGGTAAATGTAAGTATTTATTATAAAGCAACCTGAAAATAAAAATATATTGCAACCTAACCTAACCTAACATGTAAATCCTAAGATTTACCAAGTGAATGATGGTAAAAGTTCGAATCCCAAAGTTTTATGGACATTTACCATTCATAATCGGTAAATCTTAGGTTTTACTGGAAAATCTTAAGATTTACCGTAGTCCGAGCTTTTCAAGTAACATATACATGTATACTTTTCTATTTTTGTTCTAAGTGCAAACTATTTATTACATATTGTTGCCCTTATAATGAAATGCCTCCAAACCACGGGCATTCATACACCTTAAATGTGTGATATGTCATTTTTATTGTATAAGTAATATTATTTATTAATATTTGAATATGTTTAGGTTAGAAGCGAAGACGGAATACACATGCCCAGCTGGCTGGCCGTGGATACAAAGCACGGCTTGATCAGTGGCGTGCCTCAGAAGCAAGATCTGGGCGCCCACACCTTCACTGTAATCGCGCACGGTCGTACGCATGGCTTGACCGCCACTGACTCTTTCACTATTGAAGTAAGTGGTAATAAGGACTAAAATATACATTTAACTGTATAATAATTACACAAGGGAATATATGTAGTTAAGACTTTATGTTCGAAGGTTAGTCGTTATAAAATTTATATTAAAAGTATTTTTAAAAATTCCATGTGCATATAAGTAAAAGCAATTAACAGCCAGCTCTATTCACCATCTCATACAATGACCGCGATAAAAACGTGACAAAAAAAAAATGCCACAAGAACGTCGTGCGGCGCGTGAACAATTGTCGCCGAGAATATTTTGCCGGTGATGATACGGTACGCTGTCGATAAGTTCAGTGGGCATAGCAGTCCTGTCATGCTTGTTTCCTTACCGGATATGTTCACAGCACGGTCATGGTGTGAGACGTTGTAGTGTACAGACTCCATTAAGCGTTCACGAGAACAGTCACACGAGCAAGTCGTTTATTTTTCATATTAAAGATGCTGTTGTATCATTAAAATAACTGACATTGCTATGAAAAAATACATAATTCTTTAAAATTAAGGTGGGAATCGTGACAATTACACATATGACACTATTACATTACATAAAAAAATAGAATTTGGACTAACAAAAATTTGTTTTGATTTCGGGTTGTATTATTCTACTCTGCATATAAGGCTAGATTTGATCTTATTAACATTAAAGAGTCAATTCAAGATGTCAATCTTAATTTTCAGGTGAAGAAAGCGGACGAGAAGCCACAGTCCAAATATGGTACATGCATCCGGAACGAAAATAGACTGGTGTTAGTGATACTAATAGATGGCAACTTCCACAAAATATCGTCTCGGCAGCGGATTAGAGCGCTCATGGAGTTGGCAAGCTTTATGGCGCTCGATGGTGTAAGTGTAGCTTAATACAATTATAGATCAATGTTAGACGAACAAACGTTCCATCTGATACTAAATGATTACAATCGCCTGTAAATATTGTAACTGAAAGATCCATTCCGTACACCATCAATGCGTCGCCAATTATTGAATATAAAATATTCGATAGTGAATTCTATGTTCACTTTAAATAATATGTTGACCTTTGTGTTTCTTATACCAGTGTCTCCCTAATCTTCCAAAACACGACGAATCAGATAAATAAGGGGTATTGACGTACTTGCACGAAGCCCTAACACCAGTTAAATCGGTGCAGAAATATACATAGTTCCGATAACATTTGTTGTTTTTTTACCTATTAACACGGTAGCTTTGCAGCGTAAAAGATAAATGAGTCAGTGTAATTACAGGTACAAGATACAAAACACGGTACGTCACGGTGGATTGAGTATTTCCAATTAATTTATTCCTAACAAAAAACGAACGCAGAAGCAAAACGTATTATAGAATTAAAAATACAAATCTCGCCTTTTAAATAAAATACTTTTGAGGTCCCATGAAGAGATCAACATAAAAATATTTTTATTATAAATATGGGGCCTTAAATAAAATAAAATATAAAAACTTTTTCAAATATAAGACACGTGCTCGTTCTAATTTAATGTTAGTAAATAAATTCAAAAGAGTTGTTGCGTGTGCTCGCGACCTGATTAACGGTAGTATGGTTAGCAACAAAAGCTTATAAAAAAATATCACGACGTACAAAAATATTTAACTGTCGTGTTTCACCGAAAATTTAAATAAATCATCTTCAGTTTAACAGTATAAGGATTGTGGGTTCGAGCGAAACGAAAGCAAATTATCTGAAAATCTACTTTCTTTTACCTGGGCGATCAAACGACGGTGGCGAGATCTTTTATAATCTATTACGCAATTCGCTTAGATCCATAAACATATTGTGTTTTGTGGCCGCTAATTATTTCGAACGATATTTAATAATAGAAATAACGATTTAAAAAAAAAGATAAGCAGTATCAAAATAAAGTTCACATTTTCTTAATATTTTTACCTATCTTTTGTAGTCGTATTAGTAGTGGTGACACTGATATCAAAGTATCGTATTTTAATCTAAAGAATTCATGTTACATATTATTCAGAACTGTGGGTTATTCTGCAACAAGAAACTCAGTATAAATATATAAAATTGGTGGGATACACGTATCAATATGGCGTGTCACACAAGTCAGTTGTCAACATTGAGTGATATACGAAGTGAGTTCTTACAGAATCGCACTGCAGCAGTCTGATTCTGTATACATTTTTCATATGTTACTCATGAAATGTTAAAACCGACTTCGATGATACTCTTTATTAATAGGTGCATATATTCTATAATGTTGTATTAGTATAATAAATGTCGCAATTAACTCTGACATGTAACGATCGTATTCAGCGGTGAGTTGCTGTCGTTTCTCACGATAAACGTTTCTCCTTGGTTATAAGTATATTCGCGTGCATACGTTGCATGCTCATTCGCATTAGGTACTGCCTTCGTGGTAGGCTTTTATTGAATCCGCTATACTTATAACAATGTCGACTTGGTTGAAAATCTCATAAATTATAATTTCATTACCGTTCTTTGCAAGTATGTTTGTACATTTTTTTTTTTTAATTTTAATATAACTGACAATGCACAGCCTTAATCAGTGACAGGATTTTCAAAATTTATCTCCTACGAAGGTTAAATGGAGGATGAAAATTTGCATGGAAATTCGTCATTTCTGATTTTGGAAATACTTTATTCTTAACACCTGACGACTAACCCTTAAAACGTGAGCGAAGCCGCGGACGACAACTAATTTTCTATTATTAAGGAAAAATAATTCGTTAGCATTTACAAGTTTATACATTTACAAAATAAAATAAATTAAAAACGATTACTTAAATAATTTTACACTGACACAGATTAAAAAAAAATACAAAGGAATAACTGAAAGTGGTCAGTGTATTTCTTTTATAATTTATAATTTATGTAGATGCGTATCCATTACACCACTACATTACAAAATTTATAACAAATTTAGAACTAAGATGTTATGTCCTCTGTACCTAGGTACACTGGCTCACTGACCCTTCAAACCGGAACACAACAATACCGAGTACCTACTACTACCCAGACAGACTAGCAAAACCCTACCACCGAATCTAAAATTGCTGACTGCTGCATATAAATAATTTTCAATACCTTCCCACTTAAAAATAATATTAGAGTACAATAATAGTAAAAGTAATTCTTCGAAATGTAGGACGAGTTCTGGATGGAGGCGTACAAAGCAGAATCAGCTCAATCGCATACAGTTCTAATGAGCGGTTCCGGAACTACGAAGAGGAGGAAAAGCGACGCCACCACCGCTATCTACTTGAACGTAAGTTATGTTTGTTGTTAAGTGATGTTTTTTTTTTGGATATAAATCTCTCATAACGAACCTAATGAATAAATTATTATAAACAAATTATATTTGATGTATTAGTAAAGTAAATACCTGATAAAGAGATGACGCATGTCCAAGTATTTTGAAGTATGTCTAAGATGTCAAAAGATGTTTATGTCTACATTTCTCTATTATTTATATTCCAGGTTGGTTGTGGAGAGAAGTTATGGTCGCGGCATAAAGTACTGGTGGCAGGTCTCAGAGAACAATCCCGAGATGGAACCCTATATCAATTGCTGCGATTGCCAGTGCTTGGTTGGCGATTAATTGGAATCAAACCATTACCACGGCTTAAGAGACAGGTAAAAAATAAAGGTGCACACAATACCAGGCTCTCACTACGATCACAGGTTGAGATCTCTGTCAAGTATCTTGATAAACGTGTCCACTAAACTCATAATATTCTTCTAATCAAGAGTGTTGATCTTTTTCTAGACGTCGAACATTCGCAGGCTGTTTCTGCGTTTTTAATTTGATAGTCTCATGGTGCTGTTCCAGTCACCCCTCGACGAAGGTTCTGGAGCGTACGACACATACGACGGAGATGACGACGCCGACTACAGCGGGTACGATGTCGAAGAAGACGACGACTACACGAGCAACATCGACGTTGGAGCCATTCCCGATATCGTGAGTAACATTCTTACATTATTAAAATACTCCTTGCTTATTAATTATGACTACATTCGATGGAATAATACTGTAAGTAAAAGTAACCAATGGATACTTAGAATAAAAGTATGCTGTGTGTATAATAGTAGTATTTATTTAAATATATTCCACATTGACCATCTATGAAGGTTATAAACTCGTCGGTGTCGAATTTTGCTCAAATCATATCAAATAGTTTTCTCTTTATCAATAAAGTCATAGATAACACATATTTTCCAAAATGGTATTTGTCTTACTATCGAATAAAATGAACCATTCCGGTTAGATTACACTAACCATCTTTAAATTGTTTATATAAATATCTAGATAGTGTCACACTACAAAAGAACTAAAACAAACGGGACAACTTTATTATCTTGGTGTGAGTGACGACGCGTTTTAATTTCGACAGTCTATCTTATATCGTATTAATCGATTAGGTTACCAAATTTTTTTATTATATATTTTGTTATTTATTTATTTCAAATATTGCAAACCTCGAACCGGAGGCAGCGTTTTATTACATATAAACATAACATTAAAATCGCAAATGATTCAGTATTTTCCAACTTTATTAAAGCGTTTAAATAAGTTAAATTACATGCCCAGTATTTAGAAAAGAACATAATCAGACATCTACATATACGATGGTTACCTTTAGTTATTTGCGATAATTATTCCATGATCATAAAATATATATTAAATGTGCATAATGTTTTGTTTCGATGTGTAATGTCCGTAAATATATGACATTGTTCATGGGGAATAAATGGATATTGGTGTAAATAATGGTTGCTTTAATCTGTTGTCCCTCTCAATAAGTATTTGGTTGTTAAAATTGCAGTGTTGTTTAATCACTAATGTGTTCTTAAAAAGTTATTCACAATAACTCATTTGAAATCATTCCGCGTTTACACTTTATCCATTATCGTATGCATAAATTTAAAAATAATAATAACTTCATATAAGTCAAAAATGATTTTGTTAAAATCACATATTTCCCTTGTTTCTGTCATAATTTTGTCATACATTACGATTTAAAGGACGAATATTGCATGATACCCTATTATACTCTGGCAAAGATTTTAAAAAACACTTTATAAATAGGTTTTAATCCTCAAGAAATGTAAACTCTTAAAATAATGTTTAAATATAATACGGCGTTACTCTTTGCTAGATTATAAAAGAACGAAACAATCTTATAGACAGTTCCTGTAATGTTACCATTAAACAAAATTTGTCATGCATAGCCCCTGAATTGAGAATCATATTTTACATTCATTTATTCATTGGAAAATCATTCATTACTTTAGTTTTTATGAATTCACATCGTATTAATAAGTACATAAATAAGAAAATTTTGGAACAAATCTGTACCATTTTTTTTATCATAAATATAGCTTAGAACGTAACAATCTTCCTAAAGTGGTTTCCAATGAATAATTTTAAAGGATATTTCAATTTTATTAACATACTGTTAGAATTAAAATTAAAAAATAAATAACTTTATAAATAATCCTTGTACTACGTGCTATATTTCGTTGTTTGAATTATTTTGTGAGGTGTTGCCATGTGACTTGACATTTGACATGAACGTCTTTATCTCAAGCGATTTTAAAGTATCATCACTTTTGTAATAAGACGAAAGGAATAAAAAAACTATATTAGATTTCCAATATAAGAAACTACTACAGAAAATTGCCCATTACTGTTAATAAAATTGTATTTGGAATGTAAGTCTTGCATCCTGAAAAATCACATATCGTAGTATAAATATGGGAACCACTGCATGGAATGTTAATTTATTTTCTACAAAAAAAAAACTGTTGGAAATTCTAATTTTCGGTTTCCTAAGGCATTTTATAAATATTCCTTTACCTAACTTACCTAAAATGTGTCTAAATATGTGTACTTAAAAAAATAACTCTTTTATTATGCTAAAGGTTCTTAACTCTTGAAGTACACTTGGTAAATTTCTCTTAAACCTGACACTAAATCACGCAGTTTTACTGTTGCTTACATTGAGTCAGAATATAAAAATATTAAGTACAGATCTACGAATTGGGTATAAACTTAACACATCAAAATGTCATGTGTGACTTATCACTTTTTTTTACTCTAAAAAAGAATACACTCATACAGCACTATTCAACATTATTATTTTACGACATTAATATTTACTCATCAAAATTACATGTCTAACTCTTTTAGAGTGGTTTATTGAAATATTAGGAATGTTATCTCTTCAGCGTCCACACAACGGACAGATAACATTGCTAGTATGAGAACTGGGTGGCAGTACTAACGTAGTGTGTACCGCGCGGCGCCAGGTGGACGAAACCCCCAACCCCCCGCACCCACACCGCCACCACCACGGCCAGCCCGACTTCGCGCCACACACCACCACCGACACGTTTCAGACCGAGCTCACCGACCCGCCGACGACGACCCCTCCACCTCCTCCTCCCTCCCAGCCGCCCCTCTCGACCCCCCCGTCCTCTCCCCCCGCTCTCCCCGACCCGACCCCCTCGCAAGCCGCGACGCTTCCCACAGAGGAATACACGCGCACGGAGACTCCTGACTCCGCCTCTACTAATACGTATACTACGGAGGTTTGTCGTAACCTAATCTCCAGACTTCCTTTGCATGTTTTTCGTGTCCTTGTCTTTCGTCTTCAATCTTGTGTGTACGATTGTGTGGTGGTTTGTTTGATATCGTTTTGTCTTTCACTTTGCACGGCTAGTTTTGCGTGGTGTCGATCGAAGTAACTTTCTAATACAAAATATGACAATAACATATTTCTCACTATATATTACTGACATTTTGGTTATTATCATTATTCTGTATGCTACAAAATTATCATAAAAACTACAGAAAGTTACAATTAATATAAGCATGAAATGTATGCTCTTGAGTAGACTTAGTGACAAACTTTTATATTTAAGTTTTATCATATTGCTTTTATCAATTACTAAGATTCCTTTATTTTGTTTCACATCTGGAACTTCATCCAGCAATTCATTTATACAGTTTATTGTTTTTATCACAAATATTTGCATTATATAGATTTGATTGTAGCACCATATATGATTTGGCTAAGTACCCAAGTTAATAGCCACAGTAGTATTTATTCTTAACACAGCAATATTTTGCAGAATCTTACACGTTTATGAAATTTTAAACACGTAAACTTTTGTACAGGATCACAAAGTGAAAATAACTCCATACTCGGAGTCTGCGTCCGAATCCACAAATATCAAATTCTCGAAGGAACCAATAGCGGCGAACCCTCGTCTATTAGTAGAAGAACATTCCCCTATTGTAATTGTACCGGAAGAAATAACTACGTCTACGGAACCGGAACAGGTATTTGAATTGACGTTAATATTTATTATCACCATCTAATTCTAACCTCACATTTTGTAGACTGTTGATATTGACACTAATTTATCTGTCTTGTGTGGGTGTGGATTTTCTTAACATGGGTTAGAATAGAAACGGACGCCCAATTGAAATCACATTGTAATTTAATCTGTAAATACATTAAACTAATCTTATGGACGTAAAGACAAATGACTGAAAGTTGAGTTTATATAATTTCCGTCAGGCAAAATAGGGTATAATGTGTGCGCAATCAGAATGGGATACGACTTTTTGGTACTAAGTTACACGAGATCCTTCCGCTAGAAGTATCGTTAGAAAACCCATCTCGTTGACTCGCGAGACGTTACTGTTTGCTTGTGTGGATTTTTGCAAGAACAAAATCACGACATTTGCTACAGATTTATTTAAGAGAATTGTAGTTGTTCAATTATATTTTTTTAAGTAATACTACTATTAGATTAGTATAATAAGTAGAGGAAAAAAAATCCAAATATTTTTAACACAAAATATTTCCTACTGAACGTACAGACAAAATCTACATAATTATTTATTGTTTTGTCCGAGTCGGAGTTATATTTCAGAAATTCCCTTTTAACGCTCCTTCGCTCGAGAACTATCATTTCTGACAAAATATGATAAAAATTCCGTCCCATTCTCATAGTGCACGAAATGTTTTAATGTTTCTATAAATACTCCGCATTTTTTAAATATTGCCTCACACGAAAAATCCTAGTCTGCGATAAATTTGCCTTTACGTCCGCAAATCACATCACGTTGTGAGCGTCCGCATGGCACTTTCAGCAGACCGTTATAATACGCGCATCAAACGAACTACCGCCTGTGTCGTCTGAAACACCGACATCGCCCTCACCGACCGAAGAAACAGTAACAGAGTCGATGACCACTCCTTCAACGACATCAAGCACTACCACATCCACATCGACAACGACAGAAACAACATCAACTTCAACAACGACGTCAACAACGCCGATACCCACAACGATTGTGACCATTCCAACGACAATACCAACAACAACTCCAACACCTGAAATTACAACTCAGGAAGTAACCAAGCAGGTCTGTGAAGATAACATGGTTTACTGCATGCAACAGATAATTTATTATCAACAGAAGTTGAAAAGTAAAAACTTTTTTCGATTAGACTCTTTGTTTAATTTTCGAACGTGGAAAATATTGTAAGTACGAAACGTGTAAAGTGTATATATTTTGTGCAGACAATTGTATAAGTCAGTCTGGACGATGGTTGATCTGGGATCTGTTTTGGCTAAAAGATTAATTTTCTAACTTACTGTAATCTTTATTCTAAATTCAAAAATATACGTGATGATTATACATATTAACAGTAGTACAAATATACATTTTACAATATTAAAAAATACATTACTCAAATACAGGTTATTCATTATTCTTTTCACTTCAATGATGGTCATACAAACAAATTTGCAGAGGATTAATAGTGGTGTCGGTAGTTATTTATATATTAATAATATATTTTATATTTTAACATATATTTTTCGTGTAATGACACAAGCGAACTGCATGTTACAGGAGATGATAACATCGACGGAGCGTTCGAGCACCATAATCGGTAGGACGACGGAAACCGTTCCATTCCCGATGCCCGTCAATCAACCGCCCACACTCAAACACCATATGAAGAAACTAGCGATCACAGCTGGCAAAGCCTTCAGGTATGTACCATGTATGACTGCTGAAAATGTAATCTATGTTTAACCATACAATTAACTATTTGGGAAAGAGTTTGTGATTCAAAATATGAGTGTAAATTTATTAACTCACAAAGGAGCGCCTGTCTAAGTTATTTTTTATTGGCGTGCCTTAGTATGAGTGTGTGAGGGTCGCGCTTACAAGATGTCTCAAGTGTTTGTGAAATGCCAGAAGTATAAAGTTTATTTTAGCTGACAAACAATAACCAGATGAATAATCGTTTTTGCTATATGCATAGCTTGTTCCAATAGGTATTATAAGTGTTATAGTCTATCTGTCTGTTACGTTTTCATGGGTCAAACTACTGAACTGACTGATCAAATTTGGTTTGAAGCAAGCTCGGAAGAACAGTCTACTTTTTATGCCTAAAACCTGACGATCTACCCCTAAAATGCAAGTGACGCCGCGGTCAAAAACTAGTATATTATGATATTCTTGATATATACAAATCTTGTCCTACTTTAGATACATCATACCAGCCGACTTGTTCACGGATCCAGAAGAAGGAAGCAACCTCACGTTCACTATGTATGAGGCTGAAAACGTCCCGCTCAGCAAAAACTCTTGGATTCAATTCATTCCCACTGAACGAGAAGTCTATGGATTGTGAGTAGTTTTAATTATTTTGATTATATTTTATAACCATAAAAAAATGCCATATATCGTTAAAAATTATATCACCGTGCAAAAAATTTTAATAAAATATATAAATGTTTTAGGATTGGATTGGATTATATTTTTCTATAAAATGTAATCCACAATAGCAAAAAGTATATTATAATTTTAAGTACTCTTATTATTTTTTTATTATGCCTAAATTTTTTCTAGACCACTGGAAGCGCACGTGTCTCGCTGGAACTTCATTGTAGAAGCACAAGACAGCGAAGGTCTCCTCGCTCGAGGGCCGCTAGACATCACAGTGCAACAGCACAAGAGTGGGAGGACTATTAATCATCAGTTCATCATGCAATTCAAACTCCTCAAACAGTTCAACAACGTCATCGACTGGCAGATACGAGCTCTGGAAGGCATCGTCAATCTGTTCAGGGACACGGACATGGACCACTTGACGGTCCTGAACGCGACTCAGAACGAGGACCTGTACGAGTTCGTGTGGACGAACGACACCCTACCGAAAGATCCCGCCTGCCCCATGGACGATATCAACAGGCTCATGAAGGTGATTGATTCATAACTATATAACATTAGCAGCCGGGTGCGCATTCCACAATTTGGTCGCCGATTATCGGATGACCGGGTAAACATAATCGAACAAAATTGTTTATGAGATTAAGCAAAAGATAATAGTAATCAGTTATTAGCACAAAGTGATCGTACATGATGGATGGATTTACTTACACCGCCGCTCACAGATAATGGAGTCGGAGTCGGAGCGCGGCGCGGCGTCGGCGGGGCTGGCGCGCGCCATGTCGCCGGAGCTGTCGGTGTCGGCGGTGCGCTGGCGCGGCGCGGGGCGCTGCGCGGCGGCGCGCGGGGCGGCGCGCGCGCCCGACACCTACCCGCCCGTCACGCGCAACCAGGTCGACCACCTCACCGCCACCGTGGGCCACCTGCTCGTCTACAAGGTGCCGGAGGTGAGCCGCTCGAGCGACGACTATCCGATTCGTGTTCCGTGCGATTTTCAGATTTACGTAACTCCCGAATGCCATATTTTATCTTCCAGGATACGTTCTTCGATCCGGAGGACGGCGGCACTCGAAATCTGCAGTTGTCCCTTCGTTTCAGCGACCGCTCCGAAATTCCCGCAAACCACTGGTTACAGTTCGATGCACGCAACCAAGAATTCTATGGTCTGCCCACGTCTAACGATGAGAGAAGCGTGCATTATCAGCTGGTAAGTAATTGGTGTTTGATTAACGAATGTTTCGCGTTATTATTGGGCAAGATTTTAGGCATACTAATATTAAGAAGTTGTAGTTTCAGACTATAAAATATCAAAATCAAACATTATCTGTTTGGAATATAGTAAATTATAAGGAATGAAAATGAATTTTAAACTCGCTCACATATCAATTCCACACTTAAATATTGCAGATCGCCGAGGACTCTAGCAAGAAGAGTGCTTACGACAGCTTGATAGTCGAAGTGGCGAAGGCTCCAACGATCCGTCCGACCGTCGAGTTCCAGATGACGATGGACCCATCGCCCAACCTCGTCGACAGCGCCAACAACAAGCGCAAGGTCGTAGAGAAGCTGGCAGCGCTGTTTGGGCAGAAGGAGACCGACAATATTCGGATACAGAGCATCACGGACAATCCTACTACAATAATTTGGTAATTATTGTTTTCCTTCGTAATTTCGATTGACCGACCACCTGACCCCCAAACCCTCCGAGAACTGCTGCCGCCGAAGCGATAAATGCGGATGAAATTTATGAATGCACTTCCTGAGGCGGTATAGTCTATAGTCTATAGATATAGTCTATTCCAATCGAAGAAGAAATAAAGATAAACAAACCTTACATTACGTATGCCACGCGATTCTCTTATAGCAACATTGTGCACTACTAACAATTCTTGATCAATATATCTTTATTTATCATACAAAACTATGGAATAGTAAACTAAACTACTCATAGCCACTTAAATTTTACTACAAAACGCCTTTTTTTTTCGAAAACTCATATTCAATAGCATAGATTAATCAAGCTCCGGACTTTTGATACCGAATTGACCAATCAAATGTTGTTTATTGTTGGCTTGTGTTCTCTTGTGATTCTAATAGACTATAAATATCATAACAAGTAGATATTAGATTTAGTGTTCCCTCAAAATATTAGTATTCTAGTCTAGTCTAGTATTAAAGTATTCCTTTCTAAGCTTTTCCTACTTAAGTTAAAATTATATAAAACTAATGTCTAAAAACACATAGCATAGATTTTTTAATCGTATATAATAATAATTTGTAATATAAATGATCCAAACCTATTTTCAGGTACAACACAAGTCTACCAATGGACAGATGTCCCAAGAGAGAAATCGAGGAACTCCGTAAAATGATAATAGTTGACGAACGGGGCGCTATTGGGGGAAACCTTCGAGAGCATGTCGATCAAATATTTGATAAAGATCTCAAAGTTATGTCGATCCGCCTCATTCCTCTGGGACTCTGTGCCGATCAAAACACCAAAACCACAAAGACCTTGGTTCCGATACAACCTGGTACGAATTTGCAAAACAAGGCAACGAACGCCAGTCCCGAATATTCAGACTACTTGGTGACGTTTGTTATACCTGCCATCGTGATCGTGTGTATGATCGTCGTTGCTGGAATTATCGCATGCGTTCTGTACAGAAGACGACGAACCGGTAAGAATCGAATATAGTAACATATGCGTAACGTCGACATAACAAGTTGGTGAGATGCCATATACTATGTTTCATTTTGATATAGTTCCTATAATCTTATAAATAAGTATAATTATCCTAGTACGTTAGGTGAAATATATCGCATAATGAAATTAGTTATTGATCTCAATTTGGATGTACAGTAGACAACATACAAAATATTACAAATTCGCTAAATAATATTAAATATATAAAAATTATTAACGAGTATTTTAACTATAGCGGATGCAAATTCTTGACACGAAAAAGGTGATTTATTGATTAATCATTTAGAGCACTTCAGTTAATTTAGTATATTATCGTTTTGTTTTTTTTTTCTTACTAGACTTGGCTCTTAGATTTAATGTTCGCTTAATTTAACGATATTATCTATGCACATATCTCTGTCTTATATTCGCACTTGCACATACTAAAGAGCTAGAATATTTTCGCAAGCATTGTTCGCGCTATATAGTATATGAACATATTTTAATATTACTGCAATTAATAACATAACTCTTATAAACATCAGGTAAAATGAGTGTTGGCGATGAAGAGGAACGTCAAGCGTTCCGTTCGAAGGGAATCCCTGTGATTTTCCAAGATGAACTCGAGGAAAGAGCCGATGCTGAACCAGCTGACAAAAGTCCGGTCATCATGAGAGAGGAGAAACCGCCACTATTACCACCTGCGCCTGATTACCGTTCGGGGGAAGACGCACCCTACCGTCCTCCGCCCCCCTTCGCCGCATCCCGCACCCCTCCACGCCCTAAAGCGACCCCGACATACAGGAAGCCCCCTCCATACGTCCCACCCTAAAACTGCCTACGTCCAATAGTATAGACACCCGTTTACATTGCGTAGCTATAGGCGAAGCTAGAAAAGTCAGATCGATCATCTCTGAAATTCAGTAAACTCGTAAAATAGTTTGGCTTTGATGGTTGGCTTAAGATGGAAGACTTAATATACTTTTTCCGTTACCCCATCACGATTATTTCCTAGCTTGTCTTATGTACGTAACACGTCAAGCGGGTCTAAATATTGTTTCTCAATTTTTTGTTAATAAGGAAACTAGTCGACCCATTCGTTTACACCTGTTCGATTATTATTTTCGTGAATTTATTCGGTTCTTTTAATCAGTATATAGTATTTTTAACGAGCATTTACGAAAAGTAATGTTATGAATGCATTTATTACGAAAATTATTGTAAACGTAAGATAACGTAAACGAACCTCATATCGACTAAAAAGGAATTGTGCACAATTAAATGTGACTACGAATTTCTTTTATTGTAAGTGACGTCACGAAGTAGTTTTTGAAGCGTAGTTGTATGCGTATGTCTATGATGTTCAAGTGTATAAAAGTACTTCACAATAAATGCTACATTAGAATGTTATTGTTGAAGTAGGTAATGTTACATTAGATATACGGCGTCGTTATACGAATATGTTTTCATTTGTAATCAATTGCTTTTAAACAGATGAATTAAATATATACGTGATAAACTAATCGAAAGATATCATGAAACAATAATATATAAATAAATATTTAAGGCTAGACCAAAAACAGTTCATTACGTGTGTTGGCTAAATGCGTGCCATTGTTTGAGGAATGTTATGTAATAATGTATTTTAATAAACATATCGAAAATGTAACATTAGCCTTTAGCTTAGTTCTTCCATACACAAATATATTAGGCTATGCGTGCGTGTATGTGAACGTAGAACACAAAACGATGTATTAGAGAGATGTTATGAAACTAAGACTAAATAAAAAGCACACACGTTTATATCTCTACAAACGAGACGCGAGTTATCGCAATTCACTTAATATATTAGACGCTCCGATAATATGGAGTCGCAAATTACGAAATATTATTTTGTCGTTAAGCAATTTTTTTTATTGGTCAATAAAATTGCTCACGCAATTATTTAAATTAAATATACAAGAGTAAGTTAAACTTATAATACAATTAGCTGGCGTGTACATTATAAATAACATGAGTTATACAACTGACCTTAGTTTTAGGCTACGAATAGATATTTTTTAAGAATAAAATATCATTTTGTACTTGTCTAATTATTACCATAGGCGTAAGATTAATCAAATTATGTAAACGATAGGGAATTAAACGAAATGAGCTATAAAATAACTTTTACTTTGGATGTATTTTTTTCTACTGTATACTCATTTAGAATTTTTGCATTTATAGATCTTTTTAGTGTTATACAATTTTATAGATCAGCTAAAAGTTTCTTTTAATTATATTATATTTTTATTTCTTAGTAGTTGTACTTAATAATGTCCATATAAAACCGAACCATTTTATTATAATTTAATAATATACTTATGTATGTATGACAAATATTATTTTTAAACACTTCACATCAAAACGCACATAATTTATGTAATTATTGAGTTTTTCTAATTTAATAAAATGGTCTAGTGAGTTGTTTCTTTTATTTTATACTCTTAATATAAAGGATTATTTAACAAGTGTGTGTAGGTATTATAATAAAGCTATGCATGATTTTAATAAAACATTATGAAAAAATTTAATTTTTATAGAATGTACAGTGTTTACTGTAGAATTTTTATAAGATTATGTCCATGTTTTTAGAATGAATTTAAAAATTAAGTTTTTTAAAATAATAACATACATATACAACATACCACGTCTCAAAGGAAAAACCAAGGTAACTATATAGTAAATTGTTTCTCATTATAATAATTTACTTTAAAGATTCATTGAATACCTTACTTACTCCCACAATTTCTATTATCTATATCAATTTCGAGTCTATTCACGGTATATACCTAGTCGTAACTCGTGTCGGCCTCGAATCTCGCCATTTTTAAAGTCACCGTCATTTTTTTTTTATCAGAATAGTAACCGGTTAGTCAACATAAAATTTAAAATAATACTTTAAAAAAAATGAATTTTTATTGGATAAGTAAACTTTACAATTTCTAAATGTATATGTGATTAGAAACATTGTTTTTTTCTCTTTTAATGTCTACATTTTTTAATAAAAAAAAGATTTAAGCTTGGTACACTGGCAAATAAAAATGTTATATTTTATATAATATTATATAGCTTTAAAATCTTAAAACAAGTAAATACTTTTCTAATAATTATAGCGGATTCGGAGGAGGAGTAAAGCCACAGAAATAGAATTGACACTGAATTGTTATTATATGATATTATTATACGTTATTGAAGTTATGGTATATAATTATGGATTCGTGAAAAAATACGTTGTGAGTCCATTATGAACGTCGGCGAAGTTGTTATCGAATTGATAGAATAGTTTTCAATTCAGTGTTTTCTTTACGATAAAGGCACACAGGACCTGAACCAACATATATTCTCATGGAGACCTGCTTTCTATTTTAAAGTTAGTGAAATTGAAATATGTCGTTTACGATTTTTACTTTACACGAAAATATGGGGCGCCATACTGTTAATTTTTGATTATTTATAAAGATACAATCAATCATAAACTGCTTGTAGTGCATTGTACATGAGACCTATTAAATTCAATTACGTTTGCAAACAGCTTGGAAAGCGCTTCTTATTTCAAATATATTAAAGACTGCATAACAATAAGCTTGCAGCGAATGTAATTTATAAGTTTTTATATTAAACTTTAATAATAATTTAAAAACATAAATAATAACATGAGAAAAATAAGTTACTGCTAAAATATCTTCTCTATCTACCTCACGAATAAAAAACCATTTTTTTTAAAAACAGCGCTGATATTCTCACCGTCCTCTTCGACCTACCACTTCAATTGGATCGTTTAAAACTCTGCGTGACGTTTTTGACCATAACTTCCGTCTTCGTCACGTGGAAAGATTGAAAAAATATTTTGATCTTTGTGAGTTCTTCGTATAACGCACCCATTTTTTAATTCTAAGTAAATATAGAAGACGAATGTTTTTTATATCTGTAATGATATATTATCATGAATCTGTAGCTGTCAATGACATTGTCAACTGACGAGTGTCATATTTGTTTGACGTTTGAACTAATATTGTAGTTTGTTTTGTAGATTTAGTTTACCTGTAAATCTACTTTAATTTACCTATAAAATATACGTAATATTGAAAAAAGTTTGGTTTAAATGTATATATGTTTATTTTAATTTGAATAAAACTTAAAGTTTTACATAGAGTTGTAAGAATGGCAGAAATTAATTCAGAAAAAAATATTAAATGTCCTAAAAAACGACGTCTTATTAATTTAAGATCACTTCGAATGTCTTTAAAATACAGGCCTGAAATCCTAAATTTAATATTGAAAATGCGACACTGTATAAAAAAGAAAAATGCCCTTATAAAATCTCTAAAGGAACAACTGGAAAAGGTACTGTTCGTAACTTCAGCTACTTTGAATTTTTTATTGGAAGAATTCCACATTTATTTTTTTAAATCATTTATAACTATAACATACCCACACATGCAATTTATAGGTTAAAACAAGTAAAATTAAGTTATCCAGAAATGACGAACAATCAAAAATTTCGAAAGCTGTACACGCACAATCTACTGGTCGAAAAGAAAAGAAATCTGTTAAAGAAGCTACAGATAATAAAAATGAAGAACCCACAGCATGGAGTACTCAGAGCAATGGAAATAGTGAAAAAAGTATTGCAGAGCAAGTTAAAGAAGTAGCTCAGAGTGCTCTCCAAGACACCGGTATGGTGTATGTGGAGTCTGCTGGAATGTACTATGACTATAAAACTGGGTATTATTATAATACTGTGAGTCACCTAAACATACAAGAATGTTATGTGTAAATGTTAATGATATTATTTAAGTAGTATCATTATACTAACTAAATATATACTATACCGATCATTGTTAATTACATTCTTTGCTAATGATTTATTGTATAAAAATCTTTAAGAATTAATAATTATTTTTATTTATAGGATCTTGGACTCTACTATCATACAGATACAGGTTGTTACTACTATTATTCTAATGAAAAACAAACATTTGTGTTCCATTCATATCCTGATAAAAGTGCTGAGAATAAATCTCTGATCGCTCACGAGAAGAAGAAAGCAAAGAAACACAAAAAGGTGGGAAAAACTTACATGTTACAAATTGATTAAATTAAATTTGATAAAACTCTTTCAGCTTTACTCTATAAATATTTGAGAGACAAGACAGTGAAGTGAAGAAGACAGCATTGTTTAACTATTAACAGTTAACTTCTCCATTCAAATGTGAAATCAATGATAGACTATGAGAATCAGTTTTAAAGTAAAATGTTTATAAGTAAAGCTGTTTGAGATTACATATATGTAAAATATATAATCCTCTATAATGAAGTATTGTCATGTATTGCTTGTTTCCAAATATATTTTCTTCTTTCAGGCAACTAAAACTGACGATGTTGAAAACCTGACCAAACAATTCACTCAGGTTTCACTCCGAGGCGCAACTGCCTTAGGTAAATAGAATGCTCACAAGTTGCTTCCAAATACCAACATCTGAAATGTTATATTACAGGAAAAGGAAGAAGATGGAAGCAAACCAAAACGCAAGAAAACTTCTAGAGATTCGAAGAAGAAGAAACAGGGAACAAATGAAAATGAAATTACAGAAGCTAACAGAGACACTGATGAAAAAGAAGTTGTGAATGATATAGGGAATGTAGCTGCAGAAGAGTTAGAAGATGGAGAGTGCAGTGACAGTTCTAGTGAATTGTCTGATGCAGGATCAGATGCAAGTACATCTACTGCTAGTGATGATGGTAAATGGGGAATACAATACAGCCATGATTATATTATAAAAATTGAAACCAAATTATGCCTGTACTTATCAATACAGAAATGAACCTGTCAAAATTTAATCGATTAAACATCTATATTTCCAATATGAATGTATAATAAGGATTGTAGATTCAGATGGATTATTTTTAATTTTATTACAAGTATTTAATATAAAAAAATAAAGAATTTCTTATTCTCTTGAATAAATATTTAAATGTTACTATGCATTTTGCATTGCTTTTTTTTCAGTTTGAACTGATAATATTTGAAATAACTTGTTTCCAGAATCAGTCGCCAAGCACCACCCACCATGCATGAGAGTCATCGTAAGGGAGACAAACTTACCTAAACTGAAAGTGGGCAGTTTGTATCTCATAACTAAAGATGGCGGCACTATAGGCAGAGAAGGGGATCATCATTCTATAGTTATAAGGGATCACAATGTGTCGCGGGTCAGTATTGACCTTTATAATAATACAGGAATATGTAATTTACGATTGTCATATCAATAGTCTAAATTTAAAGCTTGTGAAATTGCAAAATGCTGCTTTTGTAATAATTTTAATCTTGATATAAGTTTTATGTAAATCGGTTTAGTAGTTTTTTCAGTTAGACATTACAAAATAACTTCTTCTCATCTTTTTATAAAGACGTAAATAGCTGTCTTATATGAAGTTCGTATATTTGCTTCTATTTGCTAATTTTTAGTTAGATTATATCTAAAGATAATATTTAAATTTTTCAATATATATAGTTTATCTTCACTGTAATGATTTATATTAAAAATCTTAGTAGATAACTTCTATAGATTCATAATTGTCTCCTAACCCTACTCAAGAAATCGAAAAGTTTTTCGGCATGTTTATATGTGCTAATCATGAAAAATTTTACAACAATAACACGCTTTTTCTTGACCAAATATTGTCGCCATAAGTTTCATCAAATAATTGCGGACGTTACGTCAAAGAAAGTTTATGTGTCAATAAATAAAGTGCGATCAAATCCCCGGATACATTCATACTTGGCTCGATAGACTGTCAATTGAATTACCATCCATATTAAGACGTTAAATCAAAAAGTTCTTAGAGATACATAAATAAAAAATTACATATATTAATTTTAATTCAATACATTTACAATAACTTTAAATTTCTTACGTTATTTTCCAGAATCACTTAGACATCAACTATGATATGGATAAAAGAATGTATTTGGCAATTGACTTAGGTTCAAAGAATGGTACAGTTATTAATGGTATTCGTATCTCTGAAAGTCAAGAAAGAAGCAGACCTGTGGAGGTAATTATATCTTTACTTTTTGTTACTGAAATATTTATACTTTTTATTAGAAACTATTGAAGCATTCAAGTTGGTATGAAAATACGAACTCTCAGTGGAACCATGTCAAAATGAAATTATTTGAAAATGAATTAACGACTTTATGGACTATGATTATGAGTTCTTCTATTTTAATTCTATTCTATAATGATATACTACTATTAAAACAAATTTTATAGATAGTTCATGGGAGTACAATTCAATTGGGTGAAACGAAATTACTTTGTCACATTCATGCTGGAAACGATACGTGTGGCCATTGTGAACCAGGCCTTATAATGGAAAGTAAGTATACACGCTGTTACTTTTATTTAAGTGTCGCATTGCAAGTTCAAAAATAAGGTTATGATTCTCGCTTAAAATTATGTGTGGTTTAGGAATAATCTACGAAAAAAAGCATTGCTAATAGGTATTCATTTTTAAATATCACAGTGATCATTCATATACACGCAATAATACTTGAAAGCATAATTAGATATTCATTTAGTTTAATTATCTTTTCGTTCCGATTTTTTTTTCATTTCAACATTTCTTGAAAAGTTATAAGAAAATCACGAAGAAATTAATATAGACTTTGATTTCATTATTCAACATTTCAATTTGTCAGAGTAGTTACTAGTAACAATAAGAAGCAATATTCTGATATCAATTATATTATAATTCTGAGTGCAATTCCACCTTATAATGTGAATTAATGGAATTTTCTGAATCGTACAAAAATGTACTAACCTTGTAAATATTTTATTTAATAGCAACATTTTACTATTGTTTTATCTCTAAATATCAAACAAAGTGGCTTACCGCTGTCTGCAAGCTTAGATCTTTCAAATTACGCAACAATTTTAATGCAGTTTTCATCAATAAAAAGTCATTCAAGGGGATGATTTATATGCATATCACAATAGTGAAAAGCCGAGAATTTCAACATTCCTTATGGGCTTTTTTTTTCTTCAATGTAAATCTGTACATAGACCCTTTATTCTGCCATGTGAAGCCTTTTGACTAGAATATTTGTAGCTTATTTCAGCGCGCTGATCTATCGCGGTTTAACTACAGAGATGTTTTATCTATACAGCTCAAGAAAAAGAAAAAGTCGCCTACACACGGACGTGCAGCGTCCAGAAACAACATCAACTGGAACTTGCGAGGCTGAAGAACAAATACGCGCCGAAACCCTTAGCGATAGAGGAGACCGCGTACAACGATAGAGCACAAGCGAGGAGAGAAAAGGTCGGCTCCTCGCATCACTCCGAGAAGACTCAGAGCAGTGATATTAACACGTGAGAATATTATCTTCTAAATTTCGGTATTGAGGTTTCATTTGTTTGACGACCTCCGTGGTCGAGTGACGACCTCCGTGGTCGAGTAGTGTGTACACCGGTTTTCATGGGTACGCCACTCCGAGGTCCCGGGTTCGATTCCCGGCCGAGTCGATGTAGAAAAAGTTCATTAGTTTTCTATGTTGTCTTGGGTCTGGGTGTATGTGGTACCGTCGTTACTTCTGATTTTCCATAACACAAGTGCTTTAGCTACTTACATTGGGATCAGAGTAATGTATGTGATGTTGTCCAATATTTATATTTATATTTATTTGTGAGTGACTCGATGTAATCTCATGCAAAACGGTCATAATATCTAAGATGAAATTGTTGGCGACGCATTGACCTTGTAAGAAACAGTTAAGTATTATAGTTTAGTCAACTATGAATAGTAAACTAATCTTAATCGATGGCAGTCTATGGTTGGTAAGTCCCGCTTGTATCATGAACATATTAGTTTTAAATAATGTTTACAATATAGAAATACATGACTTGGATGTAGGGCTTCGTCTAAACCTGTCTAGTAGGTACCACTCTCTCTATGTATTCGAGCCAAGCGGCAATACTTAGTGTTGTGTTCCGGTTTGAAGGTTAAGTGAGCCAGTGTAACTACAGATACGAAGGAAATAATATCTCTGTTCCAACATTATCAGTGAGACAATGTCTATAGGCAGATTCGACTACTTACCATTAGATGGTCAATTTGCTCGGTCGCCTACCTATGCAATGAATACAAATCTATGATTTTTGTAAGCGCACGTAATTATTTATTATATAATAAATTACATAGTTAACCAATGGACTAGTTTCTTCAATATGGCGGTTATCATACGCCTTTTTATATATTTTGTGACGTTTACCTGGCAGGGGCATTTCTGGATAAGTTACTACTACACGCCAATACTATGTGTATTGCAGTGCTCTAAGGACTGGAAGCTATTACTAACACAAACTATATAAAAATTTAAAACGCGTAAATTTCTAATGCGATAACAATCTTACTGGGCCAAGCAGAACACCTACCATCAGAGGTACTCCTGCTTATAATATGTAAATATATTTGTGTGTATATAAGCCAAAATACTGTTAGTATATAATATATAAAAAACGTGATACGCCCTTCGAGGTATTTATCACGAAAATTGTAGTCTTTAGAGGTCATTAGAGTCCCGACCGTTTGAAACATAAGAATTAATTACCAAAAACTTAATCGAACGTCAACTTTAACATATGTGTTCATCCTAAAGTGTTAAAAAAACATTTTCCATCATAACAATTTGCATAATCGCTTCCGAAAGCGCCGCTAATGCAAAATTAAATCGGCCACTTTATATTTATGACAGGTTTATAGCAGCAGAGAACAAAGGCTTCAAGTTGCTGGAGAAAATGGGCTGGTCGAAGGGCGAAGGACTCGGCAAGGACAGCCAAGGGGACAGGGAGCCGGTGAGTTAAATATATGTTATAATCTATCATTATACTCTGTGACTTTAACGTCAAAAATATTTATATAGATTAGAAGTCTCCTCGTCTGTCTACTGCCGATAAATGTAATGACTTAAAAAGAACAATTCTATATTTTTAGAATTTTTGTTGATTTAGGATTTTTTCAATTTAATTTTTTTAACCCGTTTTATTGCACATTTAATGTATGATATGCTTTAATAATTGATAATGTCATTTATAAATTTAATTGGAACTTAAATATTACATATTTTTACTTTTATTTAATAAAGTAAATATTATTGAATACTGAAGACATTGCTAACATATTATTAAATACTTAGCAATTTTTTAGTTCAACCGGCAATCCCGACTCCATACTAAAAATCTTATATAATATCATCATATAGCCGAAGAGAAATACTAGCAGTACTCCGCAGTTACAACCACGTTAAATATGATTTATATGATTAACAGGTGCATCTCGTCCAATAAAATGGTCGTCAGATTGGCTGACCTTTAAATAATATACTTGTCTGCTCCTTAGACTAGCGAGAATATGTCTTTACGTTCAATAAACGGGCTAATGCAAAAATATATCAAACCGTACTACAAGTTTCCGAGATTATCGTAAAAAATATACATATTCTCCAGCTTTATAACATTCGTATAGATAACTAAAGCCGGAATAACTTAAGAGCTCATCTCTGTAATGATAGTTACGTATCTTAATACGTCCTATGCACAAGCGAAACCGGGTCTCTCGACTAGATCGAGATAAAGTCGTCCATCATTTGACAACCGTTGAGAAAAACTAACGCGATGAATTATTATATCTCCATTATGGTTCGACGTGACTAATTAGTTCACCTGAATAATATATTTAATGTTCGCGCAAAAAAATTTGAACAAAAAATTTTGTGGAAAATCGCGCGTCGGATTGGCGCGATTAGGGTTCTGTCGTCACTGATGAAACAAATTATTGGTGTTTGGAACTTAACAAGGATTTCTTCATAAAATCGAAATTTCTTTTTTAATAATAAAAATGTCTTCAGGCGACAGGAGACATCAAAGTTATCTAATAAATACCAAGTTTTTAACTTACTCTTATTAATTTATTACAATGTTTTTCGATGAAAAGTTATGCGTATGAGGCTGTATATGTAGATTTTGGATTTCAACCTCGGGTCAGACTAAAAAGCCAACAAGTTATCAAGTAGGTTAGTACTGTGTCTCATAAAACTTAAAAATCCGTTGGTTCTGCGCCGGATCTCTTTCGGTCGATTCGAATTATTAGAGGAAGAAAAATTTGTGCGTTATTATTTTGCGCAGGTGACACGAATGACTCTGACCAAAATCTATCAAGAAAGCATCATCAACATCATAGTTATTAATTTGAGTCAATTATTAAGACTATTTCTAATTGAGTATGTCGTTCTTTCAACAGTTATTTAGTTTTAATTTGACTGTTTAAGTTTATTTAAATTACAAATGCTTGGTAATGTAAAGGGTTACGAAATGATTACGAAAATATGGCATGTTTTATTATAAATCTCCGTCGGCAAAAACGTCGACGTAATTATAAACATTAATTTCGATTTAAGTCATTTTGCATATTTATTTATTTTTAACGATTGTATTGAAAATACATTCATTTTAATGTAATTGATTTATAAGTACTACAATTATTTTATCTTTATCCACGAGACCCTAAAACTTTTTTATTATTTTCTGTAATAACTGGCCGTCTGTAGGTCAGCCGGGCGTGGGCCTACCTGCCCATTTAAAACAATTTGCTTATTTTTTTTTCGATGTTTCGCATTAGAGCCCGGGCGAATGACGGTCTGCCATTAACTTGTGTCCAGACGGTGACGTTAAGGGTACGCTTACTCTCAGTTTTTATGTTATTTGGAATTTGACACAGCTAAAGGCATCATATTTAATGTTAAAATAAAATAATAGTTTATAGAGTGTGATTAAATTATTTTTAATTTTGCTTGTAAAAGACATAAATACACACAAGACTATTGAATAGCCCTAGAAGAAAAGTTTGGCTCTTATTACACAACGCCGTTATATACGATTTAGACTCGCACGTCGCAGATTTTCATCAGACACAACCGAGTTTACTTATGTAGTCTTTTGTTACCGCCGAGTAAGACTTTTCATACATGAAAACTCAGTGTTATATACCCGAGCTTGAACCCGCCGTCTTCGGTTAAGATACACATATAACTTACCACTGTACAATCTCAGCTCTTATTTCATATATTAAATATTCAACAGACGAGAATGCTCATTTAAACAAAAAACAGATAATGCCATAAATATCCAAGTTAAGTCAGCTCAGCCAAACCCTCGCTAATCTGTACAGTACAAATGGCTATATTACTTTGATAAACAGTCTCAACAATGCCGCAGTAACTCGCTGACATACAAATCAGCACTCGTATCATGAGTCCTTAATGTTACCGATAGCATCTCCAGTGAAGGGAGTGAGTAATGTTTACTTCGTTTGATGTTTAATCTGTGCATGAGGGAATCACATACCTATTTATAATATAACTAGCAGATCCGGCAACCGCGGTCTTACCTCTTTAATACATTAAAAATTTAAAGCGTTCAGTTTTTTATTAATTTGTGAATTAACCGTAATTTTACATTTAATAGATTGAGTAGTCTCTCTAATATGTATATATCTTAACGTTAAGGCATCGTTCGTCGCCGTTAATTCGTCTGTCGTTACAAAATAGGGCTTTGTGCAAGCCCGTCTGGGTAGGTACCACCCACTCATCAGATATTCTACCTCCAATTAACAGTACTCTGTATTTTTGTGTTCCGGTTAGAAGGGTGAGTGAGCCAGTGTAATCACAGGCACAAGGGACATAACATCTTAGTTCTCAAGATTGGTGGCGCATAGGTGATGTAAGGAATGGTTAATATTTCTTATAGCGCCTTTGTCTATGGGTGGTGGTCACCACTTATCAGGTGGCCCATATGCTCATCCACCATAATATAACCCATGCCATAAAAAAAAAACTATTTTATTGTAAAATTGCATATGTCCACCCCGAAATCGGATGTATAGTTTTAGAGATTATCTCTAACATAACATTAACATCTATAATAAATACTGTATTATCTGTTTGAAATGAAAGCAAATGATAAAAAAGGAATAGTTGCGACTTGAATGCGACGAGGTCACACCGAAATGACAATTTAAATTGCTAAGACATTGTTCTAATGCAGTAATTTATTTAACGTTAAACAGTTTTAGTCTATTATGTTGAAAAATATCGAAATTAAAAAGTAAATAAATAGTATTAGCGTTGTTAATTATGGTAATTAACTATTAATATTATTAATCTTTATTGTGTACATATATCAATTTAGATCGTTAGTTTCGCAAATTTTTCATTAAAATAATATTTGATGTTATATCTTCTATCTCTGTTATTGTTCCGATACAATGAAATGATTCTTAAATAAAAACGAATCGATCAGCCTTAAAACAAATTATCGAATTTCATTCATATTTATGGATACTGAACTAATAACATAATGATGCAAAATTTATTTTCATACAAAAAAACATAATTCTTCCTAAGATAGATTCTCTATTTTCTAAGACTTCAGATTTCCCTGTTCTGCCTTAATTAAAAAAATAAAACACTGTATAATTAATTTTTGTGTGTATTTATATATTACTTATAGATAGATTACTCGTAATAATTTTTCAGTAGAACACAATGAGCGCACAGCTGCATAATAATATCTTGAAACGTCTCACCGTTGTAGGTTCAGACGCAATTTAGTCATTTGTCGCACGTCAGGGATCAGGGCTGTCATTATTGCAATCATTCGAATTGTCCCGATCTATCATCATCGATACGTATCTGTAATTATTAGGTATCACGTCGAGCGAATAAAGATATCAGAGCTCGTTAGGTAACATTTTTCAAACGTGGAGGATGCGTTTTTAATACACACCAATCCCCAATGATTGAAACGGAAGAGAGGTTATGTGCGAGAAAAATTCTTAAATTATATGCTATAATGTCAATTACATTATAACATACAATTTAAGAATTTTTCTTTTTTTAATTTTACGTATTTTTTAATATTGACAAGTAAGTGATGTGTATAAACTTTGGTACCGTAAGAAATATTATGACTCTTGCTCAATTAGCCTGGATCACTCATCATTTTAACTGGAATAAAACATTACAAAGTGTTACTGTGTGTTACCCTGGCAGATATTTTTCGTTTTCGTATTTTACTAACTTTGTTTTACTTCTTTTTTTTTCTGTGTGTTTCTTTATTTCTGTTTGTGGTGTACAATAAGGTATATTTCATTAATTTCATTCATAGTACACTACCATCTGATATATGCACCACCTCCGTTGATGATGTCATCTCGACACCTGGTTGCCTTGCGTTTGCGCGTTCAAATGCATTCCAATTTTTAATATTAAACGAAGTTTTATTTTGTAATTCCAAAACTCTTAAAAGTCCAATGCCGTTCATTATTACACTATGTTCAGCGTGTTCGTATTTTCAACGTGAACTATATATGGCACACTTAATATCTGTGTTAAGAATCTGTATTTAATGTATTACAGACACCGTCTTTGTTTAGCCATTGGCGTCTTCGTTTCTATACTTGTATTTAATTATGCTCATTAGTTCTGCGTCTGCTCAGCGCCAAATAGATCTACTCAGTTGCTGTAGGCCATACTCCATTTTGCAGAGATTTTCGATACGATACTGATAATAGGGCTTCGTGCAAGCCCTTTTTGATAAATACCAATCAATTTTTGTTCGTTCTCAAACATCAATACTTAATTTATTTTATATTTTTTATCGAAAAAAAAACAGACAACAGATCAACAATAATAAAAAAATAGAAAAACACTTATTTGAAGATAAACAAGGCCTGAGTCCTTAAACGTTGATCGCTAATACAGTATCAATGAAGTACTTAAAAGAGGGAATAGGCGCAGACAATAAAAGCGATATCAGATCCACGGATGCACAAGGAAACAAAATTAGGTTGCCAATATAACGAATAGTTTTGCTCCATACATTGTTTACAAATTGTCAAAACTTTCAAATGACTCTAAATATAAACAAATCCTAAAATCCTTGACGGTAAGCTAATCTTTGATTTGTTTTCAGTGATCTTCACGTTGTCATATTATTAACGATCTCCACTTAAGGTTATATGAATATTATCACAAGCACTTTCAATTCCACTTGTTTTTAATGTATAGTCAATGGGTTTTGTCAAGCGTTTTTACATTTTGTGCCATTTGAAAGGTCGGCGACTCTAGGTAACTTTTCATAGTGACAATATCTATGTACTACAGTGTCAACAAAGTGACCGCCCCTCTAGACCACTCCGCCTTTCTGTTGTAAATAAATAATTAAGAAAAAAAACACACAGTATGATTTATCATTTATGGGTACGTGTTACATTGCGACACAATATATTACATAATAATTCTGAATATTTAAATGTTACTGTTAAAAAATAACTGCTATTTCTTAAGGAGCTACGTGTTCTACGTTATCCTTGTTAGGGCTGATTTTTCAATCAATCTCCTGTTAAACATTTTTCAGAAAAATAATATAAACGTTACAATAGATTAATAAAATTGACGACCTCAGTGGTCGAGTAGTGTGTACACCGATTTTCATGGGTACGCCACTCTGAGGTCTCGGGTTCGATTCCCGGCCGAGTCGATGTAGAAAAAGTTCATTAGTTTTCTATGTTGTCTTGGGTCTGGGTGTTTGTGGTACCGTCGTTACTTCTGATTTTCCATAACACAAGTGCTTTAGCTACTTAATTGGGGTCAGAGTAATGTATGTGATGTTGTCCAATATTTAAAAAATATATATATATATATATATATGTTATAAATGCTCGTCTGATACATGTCAATTGATTTTTTTTAATTACCTTGTAAATCAAAGCGTAACCGTATACGAGGGAAATACCCTCGTTGCATCCGAGGCCGAGAAGCTGTAAGGAATCTCCACAGATTGCGGTCACGCGCTCACACGCGCAATCGGCTGCTTGCTTATACTAATACGCGGTACGTTCTTAATTGTATGTAAAATTTAAAATTGGAATGATTAAATAATATTTTTAATCTATTCATTTATAAATAAAACCTTTTTGTATTGCTGATTAATTCGTTTATATGCACTTAATTACACATTGTAGCTCATATTTGATGAAACTTTGTCTGTCCTGGAATACCAAGGGAGTGATAGAAGCGTATTGCGATATAATTCGCCAACCTGGGCCGTAAATAGTTTGAACAGTAAATCAAACAAACGAGCTGAATGTTTATTTAATGTTCTTCGTTGTTTTTGATTCAATTTGATCAACCCTATGTAATCGTGAGCAACATTGTTGTAGAACACGATTTAAACATCATATTTCATCGACCAATGAGGTATGGACCGCGGTTGTATTATGTGTCATTAGTGTACACTCGGCCACGTACACTAACAACTTCTATCCACCAAGTCATAAGGCCTAAACTTCAATGTCAATATATAAATGTCGTGGTACACCGTACTTACTTGAGCTGATTATAAGTAATTTATGCTTGAGATTAGATGTCGGTGATTTGATCAGAGCCACACGTGTTTTTATTCTTGCGGTTAACATCAGATCGGATTCACGTTGATGAAGTTATACTAAAAACTCGTTATAAATTAAGTACGTAGCCATAATATCTATTCCATTAGTGACATAATTTATACCTATATTACAAAAAACATACTTTTCAATGATTTGTATGAATGATATTAGTTGAACAATTTGTTTTAATGATAACTTGCTGCGATTCCACGCGGTCATAACAACAGTAATTTATTTTTGTATTAAATGTATGAAGTCTTTGGCCTTTTATTTTTATTCAACTGAGTGGTCACCACTACCCCATAAGCTTTGGCGCTGTAAAGATATTCTTTACAGAGCGCCGCCAACCTTGTGTTTGAAATTACACTGGCTCACTCATTCTTACAGACCACAATCACACTAAGTATTGCTGGTTAGCGGTAGAATTTGTAAGCAGTTGATGGTACCTATCCAGACGGTCATAAGTACATAATAAGATGGTTAATAAAAACTTTTTTAACGAAGCTTTTATTCCACAGTAATAAAACAAAACAAAACATGTAAACATGCATATTAATAATAATATACTAACGTAATATGTGTAATATTATATTATATTATAATATATTATATATTAAATATATAAAATAGATGTCTTTGTTAAAATTCTTTAGATTTCGTCGCATCTATTCCATCGTTATTGAAGGTGACATACGTTAAATATTAACAATGTATGTATATAAATGGATTTTGATGTATCTACTTGTGATTAATAAACTTCGTTGTTTTACCTATCGCCATGACAATAGGCTATTTGACTGGTTTTTAAAATGCATTTTATATTATTTAGTAAAGGTTAAGGAACCCAGTAAAAGTTGTTTTATTTAATTCTAGTACATATTTGCTGAAAAATATCAAAATAAAAATTCCATATTTAAATAGCGCGCGAAAACGCTGCTTTGACAATATGGCGCTGCAATGGGGTCGGTGACGTCACTTGCCTGTATTGTAATCTGGGCCACATACAGTAGGCAAACGAGGTTAATAAGCAAGTGACGTCATCACAAGCCCGACCAATCAGGAGCGTTTTGTGTCACGTGACAAACGTTTAAAAAATGTATTTTTATTTATGGAATTTTGAATAAATTAATTATTATTTTCAACTTTCGTTGATAAATAACCATTTTTAAACTCATAATATATACTGATTACAATAATTGACACTTTATTTTTCGCATTGTCAAATAGCCTATTGGCAAGTACGTGTATTTTTCAGTTGTGAAAGTTTTATACCATCTACATTGTTTTAACTCGCTACTAGATGGCGCTGTAGTACTGCAATTTATATGCCGTTCAAGCGACCGCAAAGAAAATTAATATATACTACAAACAGGACAACGTCTACGAAATTATTTCAATGTACATATAGTTATAAATAATGTTTCGAATCAGAATCGTCCGTAGGTTTATAGCCTATTCGATTATATGATATATATATATTTTTTTTCCTTCGTCCTTCCCCTTTTTCTATATTTAAAGTCCAGCAAAGCGGGCTGGTAATATCTAGTATGTTAGATAATAAATACGTAAGTAAAACATGATTTCATTGATAAAAATTAAATAAGCTGGCAATTGGCTTAGTTGAGTTTTTATGATATCATCAATGTATTAACAAAAAATGTATCAAATTTTGAGTAATAGAAAAAAACGACATTAAACTCATTTATTTAATTAAAGAATGTACTTTATTGAACTCAAAAGTGTAAAAAATATGAAATGATTGCTATGAACAAAGACAGTATACAGTAGTTACTCACTTCACAAAAACGATTAAATACAAATTCGTATAAATTAAATAAAATAATTAATTTTAACACGGTCCCCAGCAAACGTTAAATATATTGACATTTTGTTTACCAGTAATTGCTAATCAGAATAAAAATTTAATAACTCATAAATAAACTCATGCATAAATCAGACATCAGGACACGGTCCGCTTGTCTGGGCACTGGCCATGCACTTTTCCACATCGTGGTGACTTGCATTATCGACCCCATTAACTAAAAGTATATATAGTAAGTATATATAAGTAAGTATAGACAATAAAACCCAATATTATATTATATATTATCAAAAAAGTATATTTTAAATTACTACTTCAATAGTATCTATAGTATCTTCTACTATAATAATCATTTCGTGCAGGTCTACGATAGACCCGATCGAAACTATCCACAATTATAGATCGTTAAAAAATAATAATTTTTTAATCGATAACTTATAACCGGTAATTTCGTATAATCGATTTATTTCAATATTAAATCTATGAAATTCAATGATTTGAATTGACAATGACAGCTCAACGGGCGGCCATGTTTGACAAAAGGAACTTTTTTTTAAATACTTACTACATTTGAAAGTTATGTTAATTGGAATGTCAAAATCAGTAAAATTTCCTTTTTTTTTGTTATCGTAATGATGATCACAATGTTTATGAAAAAGTTATATGTTATATGAAAAGTAAATGATAAACCTTATCTGTTTAGTATTATCGGATAAAATATCCGAGCGAATTCATCTAGTACCTATATAATAGTTGTTGTAACTATATAGAGATTCAAGTGACATAACAGACTGACCTTAAGAAGAATGTCTGTAGCAAATTTTCACCACGCTGTTGCAATGCTTGTTAGTTACACCTGTGGTAGATTTTCATTCAATACATGTGTACACGGATTTCCTCACGTTTTCAAGAGTACGAGATGAATTATAAATACATGAACATATACTGATGCTTGCCCGGGCTTGAACCCGGTTCTTCGGTTAAGATTCACGTGTCATAATTACTGGGACATCTCGACATAGACGTTATTTAAAAAAAACATATTAGCCATTGTATCGTTATTGTCGCATGGTTCGTTAAAACAACAGTTTAAAGGTCTCGAGACCCTTTAAAAAATTAATGTCGTTTTATTGTTAAAACAATTGCTTACAATATATTCTTATAGACTTACTTTATAGAGTAAATATTAAATAATGTATTTATTTAGTGACATGAGACACTCTTTAAGAATAATAAGTAATTGCGTTACACAAAAGATGGCTTTTTATTTTATTGCCATTTCTTCCAGACAACCCGATCTAAGAGAGATTTAAACACAACCTATGTACGTACTTAAAAACAAATTTCTATAAAGTAATAAAACCTTTTCTATATAAAAGTTAACGATAATACGCATTAATCGGTGTTTAAATCATTTTGTTTTATCTGTGTGTTAAAATCGAATACATTTTTAAATTCGAACGGACGCGGACGATTTTATTGTTTGTAATCGTTATTTTAGTAAAATCCAATTAAAGAAAGGATTTCTCGTTTTATCTATATTTGTATTTACATAATTACTATTGCTTTGCTACTGAATTTATTAGAGTACACTAATAAAATAGACATCGTTTATTGTGGAAGTAGACGTCCTAGTAGTTATCATAAAATGACCAATTAAAACATTTAAAAGACACAAAACCAATCAAGTATCCATATCACAAAAACACAGAAGCCGACGCGACGTACACAAAAATGCTCTACTAATTACGCATCTTTAAGAATAAATATAAACAATAAAAATAACATAAGCTTTATAGTATCAACGTTTGTTAGTAGTTAGTGGATTGAGGGAATTATGAGTGCACCTGTGTTTGCGTACATACTTGTGCTCTATTGCGCAGTTGTCTAGTAGTTTGGACGTCTTGACAGGAATTCGGACGGGAGTACTTATCTTCGTTAGTAAAACAATCTCTGTCAACAGATAGAACACAATTCACACATGCATAATATTTACACATAAATCAATTTTTTTCTTTTTATTCCTTCCTTGTTTGAATGTTATTATGTATAATCATATCGCCAAACAGCAATGGTTAGAATTTTTGTGTTTGAAGGGTGAGTAAGCCAATGTAACAGATACAAGGGACGTAACATCTTAGCTCCCAAGATTGGTGGCGTATTGTAGTGTTGGAAATGTTTGATATTTCTTACAGCGCTACTAATAGTAGTTACTACTTGGCTACTAATAGTAGTCTTTCGAAAATGACAACGATACCGATATTTGCGATGAAAGTGATAGCTGCGATGATAGTGTGACTGAAAACTCTGATTTTTAAAAACGAGTCTCGGAAATATAAGATACATTTTAAAAATTGCTAATTTGTTTAAATACTTGCACAATACAAGTTTTTTTACACAAGTAACCTTGGTTTTATTCATCAACAATATCCATTTTTTGTAATTTTTAATATTGTCAAAAAAAAATTAATTTTTTTTTTTCATTGTTACCTTAATTTTTACATTTATCATTTTGAAAAGAAAGACGTTTCTTTTGGAGTATTTATTATTTTAAGTCGTACCTACTATTGTTTGAATCGGAGGTTGAGAACACTAGCAACTGACGCATGCGCAATGGCTTTAAACCGTCCGACAGCTGGCAATCGCTACCCTCGTCTGACTAGTGATGTTACGCGCTAGCTCTCTTTCACTCTACTTTTAATATTTACCATCTTTAACAGCCAGCAAGCCTTATTTGCGGCCAGATTCAATTAGGCAACCGTATATCATAATAAACAGAAAAAAAATAGCTTTAATTTGATATACAAATTATGAATGTACGTTGTGAGTGTATAAACGTAACAAAATCATACCTGTGTAAACCTGGCTGCGAAGAGGTGCGGCCGGATGCGCAACGGCCACCATGATTTTTCATAGTCTTTATAGGTGTTGCCGTAAAGTGCACGATATTTTATTGAAAAAACAAGTCAATGAAATTTTTGACGGAACAAAGATTATTAATAATTTAATGAAAAATACTAGCGGCCACATTTTGATAGGCAAGCTGGTAGACATAAATTCTCCTAATCATAAATATGTGTAAAAATTTGGTTTTTAGGGAACACTCGATGGGTACCCTGATTCTGCAGCGGGATCTTAGACTATAGAATATATTCGTCTTCTGTCGGAGCCCGAGATGGATATAAAAATCTAATGATTTTTATGCAAGAGATAATCGTTGTTACTTTTACGATTTGAAAAAATACACTAGCCCACATCGACTCTCAGTACAATAACTGTATTTTAATAATAAAAGAAACACCTCTATAAGTAATGATTTTATTTGCAATTATAAACAAATGACAGTCACTATCACGAAAGGTTATGCAAAATTTCGACAGTGTCTGACTCATATAGGTGATATTAACTAAAAGCAATAAAAACATTTTTAAATAAAAAAAAAAAAATTACACATGCATTAAGTCAGGCTGGGTCGCTAGCTTGTAATATAAACGGGTACTTATCTCGTTCCAACGCTGTCGCCTCGGCCGAGAATTTCAAACAATTGTGAGTGTTGTGTCAACATTACATACCGACTCTTCTGTTTGAAAATTGAAATCAGCTCGTACCTCATAATATTATGCTGAAAGTCTTCAATGGAAAAGTCGGACTTCGTCGATATAGGGTTTGACAACAGCCGTCGAGAAACTCCTGTTAATTGGGATTATTTTTTATTATATTAATATATATCTTTGAATTAGTTAGTTATTTACAAAACTTTACTTTAAAAATTTTAGAATAACTTTATCACCGGTACACAATACTATACAATATATATTATGGTTACTATAAATTGTGTTCATCGATTAAAAGTGCGTTATTTATTCCCATAAGAATTAAACTTGGATCGATACCCTTGCGAGACTGGCGGTTAAATAAAACACAATAAAATATAAAGACGTATCCCGAACAGTCCAAGTTCTATGATTTACTAGATTTCAATGCAATTATAATAAGTAGTTCTATTCAAGTGTAACGGGTTGCCGGAGAATGCCATTTACTAGAACCGACGTCAGTAATATTTCAAAAGAAATACTGAACGAGAACCATTCACTACGATAAGTGATTTTAAATCAATAGCCCGCGATCAATAGATTCCCTCCCTTGATTTTTTTATGCAGATAAAAAAGGAAAAAATGTTCAAAGGAAGTGTGTGCCTTTAACTTCAGCCTGCATAATTAGCTGTTGACAATGCGAATAAGTGAATAACAAACACCGTCGTCGCCCCACTCGGGCCCGCTTGAAAGATGCTTGTACGAGCCCCATTCAGAGTCGCTTACGAATCGCACACGTCAAATGGCATTTCACGCGAAATTTTTACTCGCATACAATGTTGCTAATAAATGACGCGATGTATGTAGCTTTTTATATGAAAAGTGGGCTCGCGTGAAGCAGCTTATTTCTGTAAAAAAAAAACCCGCGCGCTCCATCCCATCCCACGCCGCTGACAATAAACTTTATTTTGGGACTTCAAAAATGCGAAGTCTTAAAATCCACCCTTTTTTATTTTTAGTGAAACTGCTGTTTAACCGGTTGAAAAGGTATAAAATGAATGTTCAAAAATTTTACTAAATGTTACCATCAATCTACCGCGACGCTTTCCATTTGCTTTGCACGTTTTAAATATAAATATAACATTCTCACTACCGTCAAAAATATTAATTTATTTGAATTACAAAATATGAATATAAAAGTCAAAAGACGAGCTTTCTCGATGATACTTTTGAAGAGCCGTACATTTAAAAAATTCACATTAAAATAAATACAAGTTGTAGTCTAGACGTAATTACATATTTTACGAAATACACTTTACCTATAATTGTTGGATAAATATTAGTGTACGGTTTTACCAATTATCCACCGTTTACAACGGGTCGTGAACTAGTTTGCGGACTTGCGACTTTGTAAATAATTCACTTAACACTCAAGGAAAGCGGCGTATGGCTTCCAGCTAAATTACAATATCTTTAGCTGGATATCTATAGATATTGTAATTTACTGTTGCAAGAGTTTTGTGCAACCGTCCGGTCATATCATTCACCCTTCCGTTATTCTACCGTCGAACAGCAATACAATGCGTTTGTCAGTCAGTGTAATTACAAGCACTAGTTCCAATGGCTGACGACGCATTTAGAACTTATTTTCATGCCCACCTGCCTATTACGAATAAAAAAATATTTAAAAGTCCAATTTATCTAACAAATGCCTGTTTCATAAATCACGCTTGCGGCTAAAACGTACGTCATCGGAACGGGACCTAAACTACAATGTTGCAATCGACGCGTGGGCGATACATATGTAAATTTTAACAAACGTTCGTGTCTTATATCCGGTGATAAATAATGCAAGTTTCGTTCATATTTCAAAAAAACTATATATTTAGAATGTAAGCGAGAAGTGGGCATATGTATTAAATAATTGTGAAATTCAAATTGAGTTGAAATTATGATTATGTAGAAAGAAAATTTCTTCATTATAATGGCAACATTTGGGCGCTGGAATAGTGAAATAAGATCGAATTTAAGTGATAAATTTGGACAGTTTGATTGAAACACCTCAGACGCAAATATATGACGTGGTCTGAGCTTTCTGTTTTACTTTACGACAATTAATACGCTTGAATATATAAATTAAAACATTTACACACTCATCGACTTTTATAATGAGTTATGTATATTACTGTCATATGTATTAGGTATACGTAGATATACATAATGTAATAGAATGAATGACTTTGTGTATCGCGATTACAGTGTCACGAGTCCGTGAGTATTGCTATATAAATATAATGAAATGGAGTCGAGGTGTCCCATTGGATAGGACGCATAGTTCTTGACTAAAGATCGCGAGTTCTAATTCAATATTGATTTGCTCATCGCCAGAACAGGGAATGCTTTAACACAGTAATTTATTATGATAATATTTTTTATTTCATTCGTTGGCAACTTTTAAATTACCAACATAAAAGTATGCTAACCTAAATAATTATAATATATTTTTACGTCACTGTATATGGTATGTATATTGTATTGTGTTAATCGGTACTTTGTTTTAAAATTGTTCGTATAATTTAATAAAAACTAAAACTTCTTTTAAATCATTTAACGAATCCGAATATCAGATAATATTGAGACGGATAAATATTACATACGAAATATTTAATTACTTGGTTTTTATTTAATAACGGTAATTTCAATTCATACCAATTACGGCGTACCAACTTCTATTAGCAATATGTATATTATAGACTTATTTAAAAATATATTATTTTATTATTCGACGCATTAAACGTAATCTGAATAAATTTAAAGTGTCCTTACGCAATTAAAAAGTTAACGTTATTAAATAAAATTTAATTAGTTTATTCGTAAATTGATAAAATATAAAATAGTTTTATTAGTTTATGTTTGTTATGAAAAACCTTTTTTAAACAAGATTTTAAATGTAAAATTATGTTCCTATGCTGTTGACCGTCTATGAGGTTTTTTGTCTGGAGTAATTACAATCCTTAGTTACGGTTACAACGATCTGTCATTTAAACTGACGTGTAAGATTTCAACGACATATGATTACAGGATCTCTATTGCAGCTTGTAAGATTTGACCTTAACAAACTAACATTTACTTGAATTTACCATCAACCAACAATACTTATAAATATTGTGTTCCGGTTAGAAGGATGAGTGAGCCGGAGCCACGGGCTTAAGGTACATAACATCTAAATACCCAAGGTCGGTGACTTAGAAGGAATGATTAAAATTTCTTACGGCGCCAATTTCTATGGGCAGTGGTGGTCACATAACATCGCTCATTTGCGAGTCCGCCTAACTATGATATAAAAAAGAGACAAATAAAAGATCGTAAAGAATTTATGTTTTATAACCGACTATTTAGTTATTAGGGTAGTTTTCAGTACGTGCCATTTATTAAGATTAATTTTTGTGTGACAAGCTAATGTCAAGTTATAAAATAGTCATCAGGATACGTTCATTACAAGTTGATATGCGAGTTGCTGACATTCACTTATCACGTTGCTTGTAATATCAAATCAAACTTTAATTTATCATATGTATGAAGTCATTCCGTCTATTTACGATCGTTTGAATTTGAATTCGTATTAATAGATATTTTTAGTGAGCTAGTTATAATAGTCCGCTGTCCGATACGAAATAATCACCAGCTCTTAAAATTCCAACCAACAGAGCTGTAAATGTATATTGATTTGAAATACATCCAACAAATTATCTTCCTAGAACTAGTTACGTAATATCATCTTCAACTTACCCCATCTCTGATTACGAAAAGGCTTATGTTCGATATAAAATGCACTATGAACTTTTCAAAGGTATCAGGTACGACTTAATATAATACATTCTGGTGGTATATTATTGAATACTTCCACATAACAAAAAACAGTTAACAGTAACAGTCTGTACATTTCCCACTGCTGGGTTAAGGCCTCCTCTCCCTTTAAGGAGAAGGTTTGGAGCTTATTCTACCACTCTGCTCCAATGCGATTTGGTGGAGACAGAAGTGGTAGAATTGAGTTGAAATTAGACACATGCAGGTTTCCACACGATGTTTTCCTTTACCGCCGAGCACGAGACGAATTATAAACACAAATTAAGCACATGAAAATTGAGTGGTGCTTGCCTGGGTTTGAACCCGCTATCATCGGTTAAGATGCACGCGTTCTAACCACTGGGCCATCTGGGCTCGATATATTGAATAAATATCGAATACTTCGATAACTTTGACAAATTTAAAATAAACGTTAATAGTGTAAAATTGTAAATGTACTATGATACAGTTCAATAGGTTCTCTTATTGCGTTGCTTGTAGCATCTGTGTCCGTTTAAAGGATGAGTGAACCCGTGTAATTACAGGCACATTGTGAGATGCGTGATAGAGACCGTGGTTTCCAGTTCTTTGAAACTATAAGGAGTTATATTCTTTTGCAAAGACAGTCGTTAAGGGTGGATATGACATACCCGTGTGACGTTTGTCTGTATAGTTTAATATTAAAAAAAAGAACAAAATGAATTTTATTGGCGTGACGTCCACAGTTATAGTCCATTTAGTACAACACAAAGATGCAAATGTGAAAAAAATAAATATTATGCTACATTTAAATGTAATTAAATATCTAGACGTAAATAAAGAGCGTTGTGTAAATGTAAATTAATGTTGAATTCGTGACGAAACAAAATAACACGACAGAACAAATAAAAAAAAAACGCGCAAGCTACACGGGTACCAATAATTATAGTAAAAAATAAATAAACAGAAAGAACGCGAAATAATATACTTAAATGTACTAAAAAATCCAAAATTCTTTGATTAACCCATTTAGTCTTATAGTCGTTCATATAAATATCAGTTACTAGTATGATCTATTCTATTTATTTAGAGATACTTTTAAGCTATATATATATATATATGTATGTTATATATACATATATTTAGTCAATAAAGTGAGTTGTATTATTTCCATCTGCACCATAAACCGATCTCTTGATGAGAGTGTCGTACGAGGCACGTCTGACAAGAAATCCGAACTGTCAATGGCCAATCAAACGCATTACGAAGTTACGATGACGTTTAGGAGTATATAAAATAGACGCTTTATTCGTACGTCTGTAAATGAATTTAAAAAATATAACTTAGATAAATTCGACGTTTGTCCGTAGGTCCACGTCCATTCTTGCTCGATACGTACTTATTTACACGACCTGCGCGAATATTATATCGATAAAAACAGTCGTAAAGTTTCAATTTAAATGTTTCTGGGCGAATGCTTGTATTACGAAAACTGCTGATAAGATGCGAACTCCATATATGAAAAAACGAAATTGGTTTCAAAATAAAAAATAAAAAAATGAATTTAGTGTTGATTTTACTACTGCTAAAAACGGTTTAATGTTTATAGCTTTTATGTACATAATTAAAATTCTAATTAAGGGGTAATGAAATCAATGTTCTTTTTTAGCTAAACATGAAATTATATAAACTATTTATTTTAAAGATAATTTTAGGTATAAACATGAAAGCGAATTAATGTATCTTCATATGCGAATGAAATAATATAGGAGTTGGGCAAATTAGTCCACCAGATGGTTAGTGATCACGTATAAATTGGCACTAAAAATGACACTAATAGGGTTCCATACTTAATTACACTAATCAAAACAAAAAAATATGTCTGATTCGGTTCATATCGTCCCATAATTAAACTTTAATAATAAACATATAATGGCATTTTGTTTTAATATCGTATCTGAAAACGAAAAAAATTGGTATTTGACTTGAGTTAAATTTTAAGGGTTCCACACGCTGGAATAAAAAATGGAACCTTTATTAGGATCACTCGGGAATTTATTCGTCTGTCACAGTCAGTTTGCTTCGATTGTACAAACAATATTAAGTTGAAATTTGGTTCACGTATGAACATTTTTTGATCCAAACAAAGACGTGTAACCTTAATAAGTGAATTTCGAATATATATTTCAAAAAAATATTTATAAGTTTACCGAGTGATATGCCAAATGTATGAACCCAACGAACTTGCAAGTGTCTCAGAATGTATATCTATATTAAAGATTTTTAAAGTTATTGAAGAAAACAGTGTTGTTTGACCTATTTTAACCGCGATGTGAATCATCAAGATACGTCATCGGTTTATAAAATTGACAATTGGTCTACCAATGGAGTGAATCATATCGTGGATTGCTTTTTCTGACTAATAAAATTAAAGGTTTTTTGAAAATCCTAATAAAGTATCAAATATGCCGTTACCTGTTTCATGAGTAATAAAACCGCGCTCGCATTTCTGCAAATTACCTAATCCCAGGCCCAGTACAATTAGTATTAGAATAAGATCGAGGAGGTGGCTTCGATGGATTTGTTTTTTTTTTTTCTTACCAAAGCAGTCTCTATGGCCCGATAATAGATAGACGGTGAGCATGGAAAACGCTTTCATCAAGATATTGATGCAATCGTAACGAATGCATAACGTTATAAAGAAAATGGACCTCACTGTGCTCCATTTTATTGCTGAAGTTTATCAGATATACCCTTCGTTATTATATCATTTAAAATATCAATAAATTATTAAAACAGGACTGAGTTAGTATTCGTTGATTATTATGCAGGATAAATAATAATAATTTAATTGTATTTTATTAACACTTGTCTGTAATTTCATCGTTCTAAAAGATGTAAATAATGTAATAAAAAAATATATTACTATGCAAATGGACTTATAAGAGCCTACTTGGAAGAAAAAATAATTTGATTTGATGTCACCTCAAAAGTATTGATGTTTGGCGGTAGTATAATCATTTAACTAATAGTAATTTATCCCGGCTGCTGAATTTCACCTTCGGACATCTCGTCAAAATTCTAAGTTTCACCCGCACCACCTAGATGTCCGAAAATCCACAATAGCGCGATTTTAAAGACATTTTCTGCCTCGCACAACCACTCTGTGCAACCAGCTTTTGCCGGCGGTTTTTCCGAACCGATACGACTTGGGAACCTTCAAGAAAAGAGAGTGCTCCTTAATTAAAGGCCGGCAACGCACCTGCAAACCCCCCGGTGTTGCAGATGTCCATGGGCGGTGGACGAACAGGAGGCTCACCTGATGGAAAGTGACTAACTTTCCATCAGGTAAGCCTCCTGCTATCAAAAAAAACTTAACGAATAATGGTAACTTTCCAGACAGACCAGGTCCGCCAGTTAATACAAAAAATGCCGATATTCATATTTTTCATTTAAAGTTAAAAATATATGTTAACGTGCAAAGTCGTTAAATTTTAATCTCGTTCGCTTGTTATTGGTTATTCAATATGACATTTCATATTTGCTTTACCGATCTCATGGACAGTGCTAATATCGTAGGCGGTTTATAAAAACTATTAACATAAAGATTTTCTGAAATGGGTCGTTTTCATTCACAGCGTATGGTTTTATTGATCGTTAATAGAGAATTTTACTTTTATTAAACTGAATAAGTTTCGAATAATGGAATTAAAGATATTGTGCCAAGAATATTATGTTCAGGATAGAAATTTGAGATGGCCATCAAGGGCAGATATTTTAACCTCAATAGCTACAAGAAAACTGTCTTGAATGACATCCTCAAGAATTTGAAGAGACAAATATTGGCATTAACCGAATTGATGAGTAATGAGTAATAATTAAATTAAAAATATTAGTATGGTCAGCAAAAAAAAATAGATTTTCGATTTTTTTTTACTTTGCTTTCGAGTTTGAAGGATCAAATGTGTAAGGGACTCCGTGGCTCTGACAACATTGTACTAGAAATAATAAAATAAATAAAAGTGCGATACTTTTTGAACATTTTGATTATATAACAATAGGCCAAACTAAGTATCTTAATATGTTACTTTTAAGGATGCAAATAAAAGTTTAAATACTGCAGGCTGGTATCACCTGTACAGAACTCTTAAATGATAATATCATTTTATGTCATACCAAATAATGACAATTCTAAAGTCTAGACTTTTTTGCTAACGCATCCGATCACTTGAAATAGAGCCGAGGTAATAGACTATACAACCAAAATTATTTATTTATTATAGAATTTTCCTCTATAGTAATAGCGCGAAAATCTATGTTTACCCAAGTTACATGCGTGTTTGTGTACATACAGATTACAACAATAGACAATATATATGCTACAATATAAAAAAAAAATTATTCAATTAAACACGTACATAATTCCACGTTAAAGAACATATAAATTTACCAGTATGATATCCAAAATATAAACTAAATGAAATACAAAAGTACATAATACGTACCATCGTGTATCGTCTAGTCTTCAAAAGCCGTCCCATCAATCAAAGCATAAGTATTAACTTGTCGGTCATTCGACATGAACATTTGTGTGCGGCTCGCGACGCGGCCAACGATGCTCGTAAAACGAAATATCCAAGAACTGCAATTCGTATGCAGATGTAGAAACACCACGCGAGCCAAGCCTTACTATTACTGTTTACTCCCGCTATAAAGTCCCAATCGTTACATCGTTGTTGTTTTACAACATCGACGTTTATAAATAACTATATATTTATTATATAATATATATTAATTATATAATAAAGTTATATATAGAGTGTCTTTTGTAAATTGTACATAAGTAATCGTGTTGGATATTATTATACGATACAACCAAAACGAGCTTTTTTGGTATCGGTTAAAACGTAAAAAGTTATTGAGGTTTATTGTCAAAAAATGCTCAGGCAGCGGCCTGAGATTTGTAAGTCGACAGTATTAATATCCCGTGCCTCCGAAAACACGTAAAACCGATTGACCTGTGCCTGACTAGTCTAGTCTAGACTAGTCTCTAGTCGTGTCGTTTTGCCGTCCCATCAGATTATGATTGTGAAGGAATAGAGAGTGCACCTTTATTTGCACACTCGAGCATTTTAATATGTCCTACGGAGTTGACTATTCTCGTTGAAAAAGGCAGACGTGGCCGTAATCGGTTAGGATGACATCATCATAAGAATACATAGAAACTACTGCATTGGTTTAATTTTGTACTAATTATGGTCGTAGTTTTATAAAAGCGAAATACATCATACGTACATCACTAGAACTTTAAAAGTATAGGTATGTTTGAATTGAAATTTAGCATAGTTACGCTTAGTTCGAGACGTAGACGCTCAGTAAGAAAGTATTTTTGGTAATTTCAATTTCAGTTTTTAAACTTATATTTAATGTGTAGAACATTGTTGAGACTTTGTTTTATACTAAATTTGTTTGGAATTCAACTACCTTATAAATCTTTACACTCGTACATACATATGCGCAACAATACGGTACATAATTATAAAAGGTTATATAATAAATTATACTTTATTGTAGAATACCTATGTAAGATCTCACTCGATAATCGGAAAAAAATATTTAATTTTTATAATTCATATAATCAAATTCGAAAATATACACTCATAATATTTTCTCGGAAGTTGATTTCTGATTCGACACGATAACGATTTCTTATTGATCGAATAATTTAATATTTAATTCGTAAACATATTTCCTCAATAAAAAAAAATATTCTTAGAAACACTCACATTCCCATTTCCAAGATTAAATATTAAATTACATCGAAAACTTTTGAGTGCGATATTGTATTGTAATTAGTTTGATAATTATAATATTTATGTACGTGTGTCGGTATTTCTTGACGTTCTTTATGGACTTAATTGTCAGATATTTTTCGAGGTATTTTCAATAAAATACCACTTGTAAATTTTTCGAGCTACTTTGGGATTACATCGAGGAGCGCGGACAATTAATGTTACTTGTCAATGATATTGCAAGAGTTAATTGCGTGACATTTATTTATAAAATATCCGTTGATTTTTAAGGGCTAGTACATATACATACCGAATTCCCACACATAAAAAAAAAAAAACAAATATTGTTTTATTCGCTATATTTTGTATGATTTTGGAATAAACATTTAAACATCTCATGTATCCCGTATATATCTGATTTGCAACAAACTTACTTATGTAAGAATTTATATAATTGTGTGTCCATCTCAATTTTCTATTTGTATGTATGCTGGATGTCAACTAACTGAATCACATACCAGTTGTTGTATTTATTTGTTTTTCGTCACTATTGCGTTCGTTCTAATTAGACTATATACTATATACTGACTATTACTGCAGACTCCTCTCGCATATACTCTACTCTAACATAGCCCTTGCGTACTGTCAAATATTATACGACCTAATTAAAAACAATGACATTCCGATGTCGACAACTTTACTTGTTCAAATTATAATATTCCTCTTCGCTCTTGCTATACTATAATATATGGTCTCAATAGGGATGTGATCCGTCCAGATTTGCTTAGAATAACTCAGTCTAATAATGCTAGTTTGGAGGGTATGTCTACACTTGAAAGATTTGAAAGCTAGCTTAGCTAATGGACACAAGATCGAAACAAATATATTATAAGGTAATCAAATTAGATTTATAAATCAATATCACCAAATGGTGAAGCGTTTATTGAATCGATTATTATTACTTCGATTGAATTGAAAGTTTGTTCAGATTAATTTAGGGGTGACAGAGCGACAGAGCTGAGATGGCCCAGTGGTTAAAACGCGTGCATCTTAACCGGTGATTTCGGGTTCAAACCCAGGCAAGCACCACTGAATTTTCATGTGCTTAAATTGTGTTTATAATTCATCTCGTGCTCGGCGGTGAAGGAAAACTGCATGTGTCTAATTTCAACGAAATGATGCCACATGTTTATTCCACCAACCCGCATGTGAGCAGCGTGGTGGAATATGCTCCATACCTTCTCCTCAAAAGGAGAGGAGAAACAACTTTAACGATTTTTTTTTCAACATATATGTAATTAAAAAAGGTTTTATTTCTTAGTAAATTATATTCATCATTTTATCATGACTGCAATCGTTTGTAGTCTGTTCGTTGGATCGTATCCAACGAAGGTCTAGGTTCTGCTTTGACACGTCGCTTAGATGTCGTACAATTTGATTTATGCTCGGGACCTTCTCATCTCGTCTGGACTATCTCGCACATTAATCAGACTGCATCATGCGTGCATTCGTCATTATTGCTGTTTGGAGTTGTTTATGTATATATATACGTATATAACTACACGGTGATATATGTATGGGTGACTTTATAAGTTGTACATATGTTATCTGTACTGATATATAAAAATGAACAGTTTGTTTGTTTGTTTGAACGCGCTAATTAATCTCAGATTTTACCAGTCTGATTTGAAATAATATTTTCGTTATATAGACTTTATAATAATGATTTATAATGCGTCATTAAACTGTTTTCAAAAAATAATACATAGCTAATTTTAAATTAGGTTTGGAAATATAAATTTGTCAACGTTTTTTTTATGGATATACAGATCTGCGCAAGATTTCGTTTTCGTATTATTCTTAGATCTAGAGCTACGATATATATATTTTCATTAAAACTTTATTTATAACAAAACTTTATTTCTGACAATGAAAATACTTTTGTGATTAGGTTCTATAAAAAAATGTCAATACCTAAAACTTTTTGTTGGGACTTATTTACAAGTTTCATTTAAATCAATATTTTTTTGCATCATACGACTATAGATATTGTTATCGAAATATCCATCAAATATACTATATACAAATATTTATTAGACATATCTGTACAAGGCCCCCATTCAATATAATATTTTTTTTCTGATACGTGTATACACGTATGTCATGTCACACTTGACACATATGGCGTCGTTATAAATCAACGTAACATGCACGTGGATTAAGTAATAATGAAATAATAAATAGAAAGAAGTAAAATTAAAGCAATTGAAGCACTATCGGCAAGTACCGATACCGATAAGTTTTCATGTATCCATTATCCAACCAACACTTTGAGCAGAAAGATGGACTATGCTCCAAAACTTCCTATAATATTAACGGACGGTCAATTTCAGTGCATTTTGCATGTAATTAAACAACTCCCTTGTTTGTTTCAATAAAGATATCAACGTGAGCATATCAAAGATCAGCATTATCTAATTTACAAAGTGCTCCGCGAACAGCGTCTATCTTCAGCGTGTATCGTCGGAAACTCGTCAAGTCGCTGCGCGGGCGCATCGTCGATCTAAACTGCATCGCCTGATCCTTTATTCGAGTCATAGAATATAAATTTAAGTAGAAACATGCACGTCGTTCATTATTATGTTCTCATTTTGAAGTCTTTAAAATCACGTGTTGTTGTTTAGATGATAAGCGTTAATAAAAAAAGTTACTTGTTATACAAATTTAATGTTCAAAAACATTAACATAGTTCTTAATAAAGATACTTAAACGAAATATACTTTAGTTGATATTGATTCGTGAATTTCATGCGTTGTTTTCAAAAATATGTCAATGTATGCGTGCACACGGTACGCTCATATTCGAGAGTATCTACGCACGCGCGCTCGTGAGTGCGTGCGTGTATTTAAGCTAACGTTTACATAATACTGATTTCGTTTGCGTTATTATAAACGAATGCGTAAATGTTTGCGTAAGTAAATATAAATGTGTATTTATTAGTTGACCTTTTTTTATTTATGTCGTATAGGTAGGTTGACTGGCAAATGAGCCAGCTGCTGGTAGGTGGTCACTGCCATGGACATTGGTAATGTAAGAAATATTAATCTTTTCTCATTGGAAACTCAAATGTTATGCTCTTGTACATGCAGTTACACTAATTCACAGGCCCTTCAAACCGAAACACAACAATAATTATTATTGATGATTAGCGGTTGAATATCTGGTGAGTGGGTGGTACCCACCGAGACTAGTTAAATCTTAAATTAAAAACACATACTCGTAGTATTTTAGAGTTCATTCAACAATATATCTACGTACATAAAGTATTAGCTTTACACAAAAGCCTTGATTAGATTACATACATACATATGCAGCTCTAATTGGAAAAAAAAGAGATTAAAATATAATTAATTATAAGATTTTTTATAAAATAATTTTAATATGACAACGTAATTATTATCTTATATAATTAACGAAAAAAAAATTAAAGACCTAATTTTAAATAAATAATTACAAAAATTAACTTTTACATATTTTCAAGGTGCAAAGGGATATATTTTTCGGGTTGAGGTTACAAATCAAATTAATATCGTATCGATAATCTGTTTAAGTGTAAGATATTTATTTCGTTATTTGACCATGATGAACGTCATCGCCCCCTAATGACATACTGGAGTAGACAATAAAACTAATACTTTGCAACTCGTAAGTAAAACTCGAACAAATTAGATATAAAATATCTTGATCGATATCAAGTATTATTTTATTTCAAATATTTCATAAAAGCAAGGGAAATATTTTCATTTTTTAATTCTATTTTAATTAAAGCCGACAATTGAACATGGAGGGGCGCAGTGGGCGAGTGAACAGTAATTGATTTATTAGTAATCCAGTGAAACGAGCATTAAACATCGAAACTAGAGCCAACTGAAATTGTCTATTAATCTAGTCTAGTCTATTAAATTGTCTGTGAAGATCGTCCCGTTCCCACCATCTGATATAAATAATCTGTGACGAGCCCTAGTCGTGTATACTGCGCCCGCATCCACGGACTGTTTGTGCTTAAAGCGACAATGCCCATATTCAGACGTAAGAAGACGCCGTCTCTTAGCATTTTTAAATTATATCACCGTAGGTTGACTCCGCGGTCCTGCGTCATAACTCATTTCTATATAAAGCTTTTAACTTTCTCGGATATGGCTTTTATGAGTCGCTAAGACACACCACTCGTATAAATATCCAGTGGGTAGGTATAATTTAAAACGGCCATCAAAATTAAGAGGTTCTCGTCAAATCTGGTTTTATTTTGCATTTTATTTATCATGTAAGTTCATTTATAAGATGCCTTTTATGCATTTTGTATTTGGATGCAACGTTAATAATAAACTTGTTCCTTTTTATATATTTCTACACAAGAAATACTGACTGTATGAATACAGTTTGATGGTTTTTCTTTTTTTATTGCCGAATCATAATTTTATTTTTAAAGTAAATTTATTCTAATTAAAACAGAGGATTTGATTCAAACTACCCAATACATTTTTTATTTGTTTTTATAAGACAAATGACATTTATTTTGTAATAAATTTGAAATATACGAAGCAAAACCAGAAGTCATAACTCCGACGCCATGTTCTCCCGCGATCGCTAATAATAATTTATCATGAAATATTGTAATCGTAGAGACGCTAGTGATTAAATTGAACGAATAATCCTTAGACGATACGCATACGTGCGGCAAATATAAGTATCGGAGTGGCATTGAAGTCGCCGTACATGGAGTTGTTTTGCTCTATTCTGTTGAACCCGTAGATCATAGACGACTAACCCGAGACGCGTATGGCACAGGAAATCTTGACTTCCGCTCGTCTAAGTTCACCGTTCTCTCGCTAGACAATGAACCGCTAATAAAATCGTCTGTCTATCGTTAAATGTAATCGACGCGTACATACCGACCTTTTACGGTCTGGTAGTCCCCTTTTTTTTCAATTCACTATACGCATTTATCGCTGTTAGGCCAGTCTGCGCCGTCATAGGAACAGTCTCGCGCGGTGAATGACTAACCGATTTTTAACGACAGCCAGTTGATTGGCATTGCAGATGGACGTAATTGACTAGCTTCCTGTCGCGTATATATTTTTTATTAATAAGTTGTTACATCTCGAATTTAGTTTCCATTAAATTCATTATTTCATATATTTATATTGTAAACAGTATTTTTTTTAGCTCTATTATACTGAGATAATTATATTAAAATAGAACAATAGTAATCGGTTTCAAGTGGAATACTTGGAAAGTATAAATACAGTTCTAGTGAAGCTGCATCGTTTATACTCACAGCAATTAATTTTTAACCTCGTGTGTGTATGACGACGGTACGGTACATTTAAATATATAAAAAATACATGTCAATCTGATAGTATATCTACCCATATTCTGCATATAAATTATCTACTATGTTCATAATAGTCGATTAAATTTAGTTAAAATTACAATAGACACATGCGTCGCTAAAGACATCTGAGCACATCGCAATATCTGCAACTCATAGTAAAATAATATCATTCGCTTGTAAACACTGACACTTCACGGTTGCACCTTCGATAATACAACTCTAAAGTAATATGTCTCTAAAATAGCTGTAAATATACTAGACCACTCGCTCTGTAATTTTGAACATATCCATGTAAAGTCATGTTTGGCTAATAGAGTTGGTGGTAATTACCTACGATTCAACTAATAAATACTAACTAACAAATACCCCGACAACTGATAAAACAACTATTTAATAATACAATGTTTCTACTAGATACCTCTCGTCAGTAATGACGGTAAGGCAGGCCTGGGAGCAGGCAGCGCACCGGCTGCACCCATGGCGTCCAAGACCCTTGGACCAGCAACTCTCCGCTTGGCTGCCAGGACAAAAATGCTCCAACCTCCCGCCAAGGCCTTCCAACAACCAATGGACGAAGATTCAGAATAGGTTTTGCAATGATTTAAATTAAGCGACTGATTTTATTTTAAAGAAGACCAATGTCATTTTAAAATAGATTTTTTTTTTTGTTATCTAAATAGATAATAAACTTTAACTCAGTCTATTAAGTATGAAAAATGTATGTCACCGTCTAGTGTTTTATTTGAATATGATAAACGATATATGTATTAAATAATAAATAAACCTGCCCGGACTTTCCTCGTAATTTATAATAAAAACGTCGATTTTTTATGAAATTGTAGAATAATTTATGATAAATTTCTTACAATTAGAATCGCATTGACGTCATACTTTAAGATAAAAAATTTACATTGTCTATCTATGGTAATTACTAGAAAAGATGAAATCTTATATCCTGCCGTTCTGTTTCAAATACAAAAATAAAATCGATATTAAAATAATATATTAAATAATTTTTCTGTCCTTAATATTTTATCTACATGTATAAAAGCGAAATACCACTCACTGATTAATCACGAAATCTCAGAAACTATAACACGTACAAACTATAAATTTCGCAAGTAAGTTCCTTATGGAGTGTAGACAACCGCTAAGAACGGATTTTACGAAACTCCACCCCTAAGGGGGTAAAACGGGGCTTGGAAGTGTGTGTTTTATCAATTTTGCGCGGGTACAGAGCCGCAGGTTCAGTTAATTCATATCTTTGCATATTTATTTCATCAAAACTATTTAATTACAATACAACAGTCTAGTGTCTAGAACTCTAGACGGTAAATAAGTTAATTATGCGTTATTTAAGTCATGTTACAACATTGTAATGTAGTTTCACATACTAGTCTTGATATTTTAATAAAGAGTTGTAAATAGTGCAGTGTATCATTTATGAACCTAATTAAAATATAATTTTGTATACATAACAAGACACGTAGGACACAGTTCATCAGGGCCTTAATATACTATAATTATATAATTCTACTAACAAATTGATATTTTTCGCAATCGAATCGAAACAATCATCGCCGTTCTGCTAACTTTCTATTCTACAAACGCAACGATCCTATTGCGATTCGGTCAAAGTTAGATCGGAATATAATATAAGATAATAGCAGCATGGTGGAATAAGCTCCAAACATTCTCTTCAAAGGCAGAGGAGGCCTTAGGCTAGCAGTGGGAAATTTACACGGTTACGATTAAGCTAAAGAAGTTGCATCGAAATAGAATTAGAACGTTTAATTAGCGTTATCAGTCGAGACATACTGGTGACTTTACTGACAACCCATTCTGAGAAATTTTGATTATCATTTTGCATCTTTACTTGGTGGTATAACTTTGTGCAAGTCCGTCTGATTAGGTGCCTAATCATCAGATATCCTACCAAACCGTATAACTTAGTATTTTTGTGCTCCGGTGTGTGAGCCAGTGTAAATGTATTCACGAGGGACATAACATCTTAATTCACAAGGTTGATATAAGGAATGGTTAATATTTCTTACAGCGCCAACGTCCATGGGTGGTGGTGATCACTTACCACTTGATGGTATTACACAAAAAAACCACTGTTTTATTTAAACGAATATAATTATATTATTAAAGTGTTATCAACGGCTTACTTAATGTTACTTATCACGTCTAACTGTAAGTAGACATTGGAACGATTTAGTTACTTACAGTTTGTTTACATTACGCGGACGCAATACCAAATTCTTTATATGAATACTTAATTAAGTCTGACTGTTGCATTTTTACAACTAATGTCTTCCTGAAGCTGATTGTTCATGTCATCATCAGCCAATCTACTTTTAGATGCGCCAAAGATCACGGTTCTCTTCTGGTTATAGGACTTCCGTGTCCGTCTACCTTACTCCAGCCATAGGATAGAAGGTGATATACCCCTTGAAAGTGTAATTACTCTACCTACTGTTTACTCTACCTTTAAACTGGAACAGTAACAGAAATTATTGATGTAAAACTACTAGAATAACTAACAATATGCCTACAAAGACGGTCTTTCTCGAAGTCCTATCGCGAGTTCGTGGTAAGCTTTCAGATATACCACCATGCAATGTTTAATTAAATAAAAAAATGGTCCTAGAGCGATATTTCCTAATGCGAGAAAATAATACATGAACTACCTACTGCTTTAAAACTTATATAATTTAACATTGCATCTAAAAATTCAACCGTATAAATCTTAAATCGATATTAATTGGCATTATACAAGGAAAACCGGATCAAAACAATGTAAGACTAAGGCCGGAATGTAAATAATATATTGAATCTTGCGCCTCCGTACACAACGTCACGCGCGGGAATTAGTCTTGTCTACCCATCACTTGTCTGCTAATAAAAGACTATTGGAGCTAACGGTGGCAATTCAAGTTAACGCGTCCGTCGTAATGGATTTCTATTAAAATTATCGGTTTGACGCACGAAGAACTGACTCCTCCTACGGTTGTGGGAATTGAGAGTTTAATTAAAACTCGGCTGAATTATTCCTTTTTAAGATTATTTTTATTATGTTATACGATCACAACAAAACATTAAAAGTTTTTTAAAATGAAATCATAGACTACATATTTTGATTCTAATCGAGTAAATTGACGCGATATCATTGGTCGAGAGCTGGTTTAATCTATCATATTCACTATGGATTTGCGAAAAAATGGCGTTTTGAACGTCGGCGTAACTGTTATCGGAATTTTGTAAGTAAATTTAAAGAGGTAATAACTAGTTAAGTTCATTAGTGTTGTATAAATAAATATATATTAATCATAAACTCTTAGTAGAGCACAACAGCTGAGTTATTAGCAAATCGCATGAAATACGTAAATTTAAGGTTTGTTTATCTTTTTTCCCACTTCCTTAGAATGCATCGATTTATTCTTAATAATTGAATTTAAAGACAATACGAATATGAATTATTTCCCAGTATAGCTACGGATTAGTTAAAAGCAGCAATAATTATAATTTAAAAAAGAATACACTTACTTTAACCTACCTAAGTACTTTAGCACGTTTGCAGTGGGAGTAAATATTGCGCAGTTAATGGAGAGGTGGCGTGCGTGTTTCCGTGAGTGCTGGCTAGTGCCTAGAAGTGGCTATTATTCAGCAGAACCGCTCGATGCAGTGATTAGCTGAAACGGGAGCTTGATTGCGCTCGAACATGCATTGTTCCTGCTTTGTAGAGCTTCTGTAGTTATTTGATATCTATGTGAACATTTAAGAAAAACATACTGCGATTTACTTTCTTAAATTGTCAATATTTACTATACCTAAAATTTTACATAAGAACAATGTAATTTAATCAGTGTAATATTGACTTTACTTTTTTCAATTTAAGTGTTCGTGTCGTATAGGATTTTAATCCCTTAAAACTAAATTTCCTTCAAATCGCTCAACAAAACTAAAGTATGAATTTATATTGATCTCTTGGGTGTGAATTTAAAAATTTCATTGACAGGTGAAAATCGATTTGAATAGAAGATAGAATTTCCATTTTCCATTATATTTATCGATTTTATTCAAATTGCTAAGAATTTTAACAATTTAAAAGTTTTGATTTGTATAATGTAATAAAATTGCTAAACAAAATATTTAGTTTAAAATCAAATCAAAACTTAACAAATAAATATAATACCTTCTTTATTATTTACACCACGACTGATATTGTAGCCTCAACTCCCTCGAACATGACCACAAACGCTTTGCCAATCAATTCTTGCGAATGATCAAGCTCAATATATCGGGTATTTTACACGTCAGGAAGGTTCCAATGGTCGTAAACAATCGGTTTTATGTTCAGATCGACTCATCGCTCGTTTAATTGTGGGTTATCAAATGGTTGGTCTGATCACGCGTTCGGATACCCGTCAGTTTCGATTACTCAGCTTGATCCATGACCGGTCATTTTCAAATTCGAACATAATTTACTATTAAAATGATCATTGGGTTAAAAATAACTAGCAATTGCAGTTTTCTGTTGCGGCACGTCTGAGAGAAATCGTTACGCCTGTGGATTATATGAATACCTGTGTTATTATTTGTGTACGTGCTCTGGGCACATGATAAATCATCCCTGATTGTAAATTTAAAAAATTGGACTTAATTTTATTGGCGAGCTTGAAATAATACACAATCATCGTGTTTGGTCTGCAATTCTGAAACAGTAAAGAGTGAGCGGTAATTGTGATGGAATTCTTGATAATTTATGAACACAAGAACTTGAGTAAAATTAATTCTGAATTATTATTGAAGTTATGAAATTGAACAATTCCAAGTACTAATAGTGGGACAGGTGCATAATTTCTTATGGCTTGAAATCGCCACAAAGAGAATTTTGAGCAAGTGATATATTTTTATTAAATTCAGTGCAAGCATTGTATTTAGGTTGACATAAAATCTAGAAGAAGATTAAGACGAAATTTAGTAATAGTTTACAATCATAGTTTAGTCTAGCTATTGCGTAATTTAAAATTGCGTTATCTCGATGAAATGTCTTCGCCGCTAATTATTTTGTATAATTAAATTTACATTCTGAAATTAAATTACATTAAAAAGTTTAATTATTGATAATATAAGAAATAAGTAGGAACTTAATATTAAATGTGCTACAATTTTAATATAGATTTTAATAGAATATAGAATATATATAAAAAAACGTGTACATACCTAGTATACATTTCTCTATTGTTTCCAAATGTTTTATAAGTCACCGAGATGCAAAAACTAAACGTTAAATTTTGTTATATGATCTGTATTTTACGTAGCTGAGTGAACTTTTATAATTTGCCTATTAACCTATGAAAACTCGTTACATTTTACAAAAAACTGTATGTATAGCTTAAAGGGTTGTAATTGAATTGTTATAAACTTGAACTTGTTCTCGAATACAGCAAAAAACATCTTTGAATTCAGTTTTACCTGTCACCTTAATATGGATATGTATTACGAAAATAATCCTCAACGAAAACATCGTGGGTAAGCATAGATGCGTTGGAAGAAATTCTGTATCAGAAATATGTATATTCATCAACCCAAAGTAAAGTAGCGTATTGGTTAACGTTTCAAATATATCTTATAGCTAATATATATTTACGGTTCCTACTTTATATATTAATTCCTAATGGGTAATAACGTCATATTCCACACATTTAATACAACTCATAAAACTCATAACACCTCATCTTTGACCTCAGTGTCTAATAAAATTATATGTTGTTTGAAATGTTTTAAGATAAATTTCCTGAACATGTCAATCCTGTTCCCTCATACGAGTATAGTAATATTTATTATACAGGATACAAACAATTAAAGTCTTGTGGTAGAAAGTTAATACTTAATTTGAATGCAACGGCAGTTACAAAGCAACGTAATTATAGAAATCTTGCTTGCCTGGTTTATGGTTAAAGTTTTATCTCTTAGATAAACAATCTTTTGGTTCATTAAATATTAAAGATACGACTAGACATACTTCAAGAAGTGTCTGTATACTTCTATGTCTATACTACTATATAAATCTGTAGAGTCTGTCTGGACACTCATTTTTTTTCGTCATAAATATTCGTTTTATGACTCACTGACACCATATTACCATTTTTGAAATTTTTGTCTGTATGTCCCGCTATAACTCAAGAACGGATGAATCGATCTTTATAAAAATTGGTATACAGTAAGAACATGAGATTGCGGCAGCTATAACAAATGTTTTAATCATTAATTTTGTATGTTTTCTTAAATAAATTGAGAAGCATTATTCAACTTTAGGTTAGTGTGTGTATACGAGTGCTTGTGGCGTGTACAGGCCAATTCAATTTCTTTTTTAATTTGGTGTTCCTGTTATTAATTTTATTATTTTCACTATTAATTATTATTTTATTATCTGATATGTTCAATAAATATATTCCAAATTTAAAAGAGTGACTTCAATTTATAATAATAATAAAATTATTATTATAAATAACTATTTTAAATAAATTTTAAAACGGCTAGCGACGCGGGCGGGTAATAGCAAGTGTAATATAAAGTTACTTAAAAAAATTATAGCTCATATCGTTTTTTTATATTTATTTTAAGAGCTATACTAATATTGGAAATGCGAATAGGAAAGAATATTGTAAATTCAATCATATGTACGCCTCTGCTCCTGAGGAAGCCTACAATCTGCATGTGTCGGATGAGGTTCAGTCACATGTGGATTGGAGCGCCAAGTTGAAATGAACTCCAAACATTCTCCTTAAGAGAAGAATACGTCTGCCGAGTAATGGAACATTTTCGGGCTGCTACTATATACTGTTATTGTAAATCCATTAAAAATAAATGTCCACTTCAAACTTTCGTATTATACATTTACACATATGTTCATTTAGTTGTCTTCAACACACAAACAAACGAACACAAAACTAGTAATAAAACAAATGATATGATTTGAAAAATAGAAATTGTCTGCCACTTGAAACTATTTGATTTCAGATCACGAGATCCTGTGTTAAGCCTCAGATATGCCACAATAGTTATTGTGTTTTCCTGTCAAAACATTTTAATTTTGGAAGTATTGACATCCCGTGCTTTAAAACACCTTAAAACAATCGGCCCTTCACTAGAAATCTCTCCGGTTGTTGCGTCCCAACTGATTATGACAGGTGAGGTCATAGAGAGTAAACTTTTTTACGCACACGCGTGATTACTAACACACATTCTTCGCAGTTAACTATCCTCAATTGAGTATATTCGCCGTTACTAAAGCCAGTGAGATATCATCATCAGATTGAGAAATTAAATAATTTTACTTGAAATCAAATCATGACATCAATTTTTAAAGGAACACAACTTATTTTTTTGTACGTTAATATTTTTCATAATTATCTAACAAGGTCGAAACAATAGAACAACTCTTTAAATAAACTACGTATGTCTGTTATACATCATACATTTAAAAGTCATGCTTTTCCAGAGTGAAAGGTCGGGGTGACCTCGGTACAGATGGCGCCGGGGCTATTAGTTATGCGTCGGCGGCAAGTGCGCTGTCTGCGCCACTTCCTGTGCACCCTTCTACCCCCATCCCACCCCACACACCTATAATTAACTCGAACTCTTGTTAAATGTTAAATTCATCAGGTCAGAGCAGGTATTGAGGTTAAATAAATGATAAATGAAATTCTATACAAGCGATGAGATAATCTGTTTCAAACTAAGGTCTGCATGTAGTTGTTTTATTAATACTTCGATTTTAAATACATTGAATAAGTAAATTAATCATTTGACTCTTGAAGCTTGGGCTGCGGATATACATTGTCATTAGAAAGTCGAGACTTGCAAGGGTCGGGCGGTAAGATATCGCATTGTGCATTAGTTATAAGATAAGAAAACAAGATATATAAATAAAAAACATAGAAATATATATATAAATATATGTAGGTGACTATATCTATTTTGAATAAAATAGCTTTATTTGATGTTTACACACGAAATAAAGAAATGCATAAACAAATTAAAGCTTGATTGTTTTAATCTTCGTAAAATTTAGATTGTGATGCTGTCTGACAAATAAACACCCAATCCCATTTAAATAATGTAACTCAAATAATAATAATTATTATTACCTGGCAACCAATCAATACGTCAACATGTAAAAAATTGGGCTGTCATAAAATTATTTAAAGAAATTTATGTAAAATAGTTTAAACCTGAAAAAGTGTAAAACAGATATTTTAAGACCAATCATAATAAAATATACGTATATACAAACATGAATAAATATATATCAACAATAATGTAGACTCTACCAAAAATTATAGTGACAGTGTCAAAACAAAATAAATAATGTATAAAATCCAAGAACATGTTGACAAGAGCCAGACAACAAGCGCACAACAATCCATCTCCGGAACCGCCGATCAGCTCCGTCTCGCAGGCACAGGACCCCGCACAAGGAAGTAGTCTGGTGTCTGCAATTGCGTCGAGCTCGAGCGACGAGTACTTCTCCCCGCCGACGTCGCCAACACCTGTACGTCGAGCGGGGAAACGCCGGCCACCGACGGGCTTGGGAGCCAGTAGCAAACCGGCCTCGAACGGGGTCCCCGCTTCCGGTGGTGGTGTGCAGCGCATGCGATGGACACAACCCATTAATGAAAATGTCATGCGCGCATACTACGAGGCTACAGAGGGGGGAACTAACCTCACGGCGTACCGTGTTAGGATGCTCTCTCTGTTTCAGGCGCTTGAACCAGCTATCAACGTCTCGGCTCAACGACTGTCGGATCAGGTGCGGGTCATTCTGCGTAACAACAGGCTGAGTGACACTGTGCTTGATCGGATTCGCTCAGAAATGTGTAATAGTGGTGTCACTTCCGCCCCGTCACAGCCCGTGGTTGAGGGACCACTTCCTGCAACACCACAGAGCCCAGATCATGATGATGAGGGTGAGGGTGACATGGCTATTACAACAAGTAAGTACAGTGATCAACTGAGGAGCGCACTGAGGGATGCGATTCGGGAGTAACACTCCCGCTGAGCTTAGGCCACGGTTGCCACGTTTGCCCATGACTAAACGGAATAGGGACCTAGTGTGCACTCTGGATTCACTGCTCGCAGATTCTTTTGAGAGCAGTGAAAATCTCGAAGATACGCACTCAATTCTGTTTTGTGCGGTTGTTGCAGCATGCCGTGTAGCCGGTGTTACATTTGAAGACACCGAACGAGCTACACGACCAAAAGCTACTGCACCGGCCTGGCAGAGCAGGATTGAGAAGCATATTAGTGCGATCAGAGTACTCATTGGAAAACTATATTGTTTTAAGGAAGGGAATACGCCTCCACGTGTAATGCGTTTCGTGGGGCGGACGTTCTTGGGGACTGCTATCAGTCCGCAAGAATATCCGTCCCATGTCGTGGAGCGTATTGACCTCCTAAAACAAAAAGTTTATGCATGTGCGAGCCGCATCCGTCGGTACAGGCAGCGAGTGGACCGTTATTACTTGAAGGCTGAGAAGGATAAGCAAATAAAATATCTTGACTTAGCTGACGAGGTTGTCGACATGTGGGATGTGGATACAGCAGTTATTGTGCCGATAGTCGTTTCTGCGAAAGGCCTAATGGCCAAGAGCCTCGACCAACACCTTAAGAGGCTCTCGTTAGGCAGCTGGGTCAAGGGCCTGATGCAGAAGGCAGTACTCCTCGGCACGGCGCGTATTGTGAGGAGGTTCCTCTCTCTGGGGCCCTGACCACCGGTGGCTTGGACCCTGTTCCCGCCACTGGTTGGCCTCTGTATTTTATATTTTTAAATATATTTTATATAGTTTGTATTTTATATTTAAAAATGTATTATACATAAGTGAGAATAAATAAAGATTATAATAATAATATACACAAAATACAATAAAGGCACGGATAACACGTCTGCGGAGATACAATAATAAATAAATGTAATAAAAAGGTTGAGGTTTTATGGTCATAAATAGCAAAATTCTGCGCCGCTCTTAAAAATATATAAAATATTGGAAAATGAAAATCCTCATTCAAACAAAGCCCAGTTCACACACAATACGCACGCCACCCAGACCGGAACGCGGCGCGTCCGGCGTCATTACGCCAAATGCAAATGCGCCTACCACCAACCGTGAATGTATTTTTCCAGTTTTTGCAATATAAAACTATGATAACAGATTAATTTTACTTAATACTATTATAAAACCAAGAATTTGATCGTAATCTTGAAACGAAAACGTTCTAGCTGAAAAGCTTTAACCATTGATATAAACACATCACCTGTAACGGAACATGAATTACAAACAAATTTTATGAATGTACATTACATAAAAGATTCGAAATAAAAAATATAATTACGCAAGTCGTTCTCCGTCCATTCATTCATTCATTTTACGAATTCTTAGAAAAAACTACGAAAGTTTATTACGGTTAGAAAAACTCAAGTTTACGACCTCTGAAATAACTTTCGCCGACTAAACAAACTAAATTTAACGCTATAAACACTAACCAGTACTCTTGGACGTGACCTCAGTCTGCTACTTTCGTCTTGAAATTTCCCACATCGACAGATAAGTAAACAACTGTATAGTCCCGTACTATTTACTTTAATCTAAACATATATTATGAATTCGTAATCAACCATCTATTTAATTTAAAAGTGTATTAAACGTAGTGAGTCTATCACATTAAATCAATGATGAAACAATTTCACTTATTTATTTATTTTGTTTCATTTTCTTTTAATTTAAATGAATTTAATATTGCATAATATTGAAATATATATATTATAGACTTTGTAATTTTCAAGTGTATACAATTGTTATGAAAAATTAGTATAATAATTATAATAATAATCTTTTGTATCTTTTACTCTGTGTCCCCGATGACAGTCTGCAACAGGTGCCGTGAAGGACAAGTCGCCGCCGGTGTAACGCATCCCTTGAGATAAGCGTCCTTCGTTTTTGTACCTCCAATCTATTATTTACATTAAACAGTTACTATACCAGACAATAAAACTTTTAATAACAAAAAATAACAGTTATTATTTTAAACGCTATTCATTTTCGATCGCATTGTTAAGTATTTCTTTATGCTTCAGCTATTTCATATACTTACCTAGTAACAAAAAATTAAACGAGCATCGGTTTGAAACGAATTGAAAAAATACTATGAGTTTCTGGCACCGGTTCTTCACAGGCTTGCCATGTTAATAAGGTAAAATATTTAAACGTATTCAACATTAAGATTACTTAAAAACATTGTTTTTCTGAATTTTCTGTATTAATAGTACTGTAAAGCAAAATACAAGATATTTATTAGATAGCTTAACATATATTGTTGCAATTATTTTTTCGGTGAATTTTTCTTTTCTTATACATAGACTTATTATAACTAATAATTCTAAATCGCATGCATTTAAAATTCGCCCTATTTTTATACAAATGTATCTATTTTTGTGCAATTATGACGTTATTTTGAATGTAATAATTTTTTTTTTAATTTGAAACATGTTAAATTATTTTTAAACCTTTACATATTTTATTGTTTTAATGGCCTTCCCGATTTCATCTGAGTAGAGTTTAGGCTTAATCACAACTTTCTTTAAATAATGAGTTATATAAACATATATTATTATACAATCAGTATGGACCATCAAGCCAAGCTATGTATAATGTATTTATACATCAATAGCCCGCCTCGCATCTTGTTACTGCGTTTTATCTTATCTGTCTAAAACTTCTGATCTAAAATAAAGTAGTAACTTTTTTTTACAGAAATTACTCAATATAAAAAGCTATTTCTTTTTATAACAATTGGTTGTTTATGATAAATAAATTAAGGTATTTTTTTCTATTTGTTTATATATGGTAACTGTGTCTTTTTTAAAAGTAAAATATATAAACTGTGAACAACAGAATAAACATAGTTGTCGGAATTATTGGACGGATATTAAGTTATCATGTCAATAATAAAAATGTAATAAAAACATTTTTGAAACTTCATAATTTCCGCAAAAATCTTTTTCTTTTTTGTCGCAAGCTATGACTTAAATAAACAGTACGAAGTACTATATATATAAGTACTCGTATATGTAGTCACTGGCGATTGTTCTTTGAGAATATTTATCTTACGGGGTAAATATATAGTGTTATCTCTTAGACTTTAATTGTTTCTTGCACGTGTGTTGATTTTGATTGATTTCTGAACGTTGATTGAAAGTAAAAAAAGAAATGAAATGAAAAGTAGTTTTCAAACATCTACAATACAAGTATTATTGTAGATGCATGAGAACTACCTTATGATAGCGCACCGGGAAACTTCAGGAGGAAAATCGTTTCACTACCTGCACGACTGCACGTGCATGGAAAGTATGGTCTGGACGCACACATATTGGCGGGGTACCATTCACTCCAAGGACGAAGTGTACGCTGGAGGAAATTTGACGGTAGCACCAAGACCAATAAAATTAAGTGGAGATGTCCCCATTGTTCAGACGGCAGAGCACACACAGAGAGCCAACGTTAAATAATTAATTTTAATTTGTGCAGTTGAGGCTCAACAACGCCCTGTACATTTATTTACCAGGTGATAGTTTGGCCTTTGGACTAATATCATTTTTTTTTATATTAGCTGAATAAAGTTTTAGGAGACGAGGGTTTGAGGAGATCTTAACACCGCCTGTTGCTTTATAGCGTAATGCTTAGCGTTAATGATGATGTCATACTGACCAATTTTGGTCACAGCGACCAATCTTAAGAGAGACCTTCTAACTACGCAGGACATAGACTATATAGTGCCCAAGTGTGTTCGCAAACACAGGTGCACTCTCTAGTCCCTGACTCTCCTTATCCGATGGGACGGCAAAACCGACACGACCGGTGTCCGGGTAATTTATTAATTTATATAAAAATATATTTAAATTTTAAGAAGCAACTAATGATTTGTCACTTTTAAGTTCCGTATCTAATTTACAATAACCCTTATGTTAACATGTTTGTTTTTGTTTGTATGTCACTACTAATTTTTTTATTATTATTTCTATAAAATCGAAAGATGTATGTATTTCAGATAGAAACCTCAGTAGGTATACATTTTGTTTATTACAATACGAGTGCTCAGGTCAAAAGTGATGTAAGCACCTTTTAAGAAACTAATTCAATTACATACATACGTAATAAATACTATATGAAATGAAGTAAAACGTAAGAAAAAGTAAAGTCATCAAGCATCATCTACTTTTTGAATAGAATGCTTGGTATTTACTTTACCATTCTACTCCAATGCTGGTCGCAATTTTTCATCATAACCAAGCAGGATGCCTCGCAATATTTTTCCTCACCGAGCACAAGAATTATAAAATTTCTGTGGTGCTTCTAACCACTGGGTCATTACAGGTCTTTAATATGAAATAATAATAAAAAAATAACTTTTAAAATTACTTAATAAGAATGTTTATACCAGTGGATTTATATTTTGCGTGATGCAATGTAAAAAGCAGTTTTATTTTTTTATATAGGTGTTTAGAATATACAAATATAATCTGTATCTTTTGCCATCCCAACCAACTTCCCGCAGCTTCCCCACGAAGTCTCTATCATAAAGTCTCTGGTTTATTTCATATCCGACACTCGTGTAACTTTGTAATATGATAGTCTTTGGAAAGTCTAAAAAAACGATAATAATTGAAGCATGCGAGTCTGGTAATCTTAAATTCAATAGCCGGTTTATTAGGGCAGTGTTTCGGTACATATTAATTGATACCTTTTATAAATTTTAAGTTGTCTGTAAAAAAATATATACCGTTTTTACACGTCTGACCTTTACGTATACATTTTAAATTTTATGTGTCTTAATTGTGCGTTAATAATTTTGTATTTCGTTATTAAAACGGTGCATGACTTCATATATTAATTAAAATGTGTTCCATTATTGCTTACATAATTTGATTAAAATAAAATTATAAATTGTTTAATTTATAAACTAAAATTTCGGTGACAGAGATTCGTTCAAACAAATTGCACTTGATAAAAGTGGCGACATTAATTGTCAGGTGCTATGTCAAGGTCGGCGCGCAGGCGGCTTAGCGTCCTTCGATTTTGATACTGTTCTTTTTGCATGACTGCAGAGGGAAGTCTTAAACATTTTTAATTTAATATAGTCTGATTAAAAGTTACAAATACATATCGTTTAATAATATCAATATTTTAGACAACTCTTCTCATATTCTCCGAGTACCTACATTTAAAAAATAGAAAACGTGTTAAATTACTTATATAAAACTGTGACTTAACGTAAAATATATATAAAAAAAGACACAAATGGTTCTTGAATAAAACGATCAAATTTTTTGTTGATGTTTCTTTTTCTCTTTCTGTCTGTCTTTTACCATTGCGCAAATTACAAGATGGGTTTTAATGAAAACACGTTTTAGTGTTAGGTTTATACATAAATTTAAAATAAAAGGAATGTTACATGATAGCCATATGTACATTTTTCCGTTTACAAACAGAAAAAAAAAATTCAATTAATTAAAAAATTAGCAACTATTAGCAAAAGTATAATAGAAAAAGACAAAATATTTAATAATGATATATGACTAATAATGTGCACGGAGCATGGCAAGCTCGTAAAGGAGGCAACTCACGCCATCAGGTGTCAAGGCCGGCAGACGGCGTAACGTTCCGCCGCGTCCTTCGATTTTGATACCCTGCACTTTTTGCACGGAGAAAGTTTAAATGGACTTGAATTGATTCTTTTTTTCGCATAAAGCCGCAGACGGGAAAAGGCCTGTGAGAATGTAAAAGTTATTTTGTGTTTTTTGAGAGGTTTTTATGGTGTGCAGTTTTGAGGTGCTTGGAAATTTAATTTCAAACTTCACTTTCTAATTCTTTTATTTATCTTAAACATGATAATCTTTGTTTATTAATTTTAAACTTTCAATTATTCATTTCTTTCTTGCTAATCTAAAATTTGCTTACCAAAAATACTTAAGTATTTTTTGTTAAATTTGAAATTACAATTACTTTAATTCTACCGATCGTATTTTGGTATGTAAGTTTTAACGATTGTATTATTCGCAACAGTAAATATAATTCTGTAGATTCTGGTCTTGGTTCATTTTTTCATTGGCTGTAATTCTATGATGGCATTTAGTTATTTATTACGACTATTGTCTCTATTGTAGGTATCGAGCATAAAGCAATCAAACGTCTTTATGTACCTCTCGTGTAGGCCTATGTGAGTGTGTACATAGACATTTGAGACATCGTCCCTATAGTGGATGTCAGAAGAGTTCTCACGCCCGACTCTAGATGCGGCCCGCTGCATTTCTATAACCTTGTCGTCCCGCGTCTCGTTCGAGGTCGTTGACCGGACCGCTGATCGCAACGTCTGCGTCTGCGCAAATCATTGCACTATTGTTACTGCCCGAATTGAAAAACCATAAATCATCTAATTTCGGACTATTATCACTTTGACTTTGTAGAATGAAAAATTGTAGATACTCATTCAGCTTGCGCAATATTATGTGTTTGTTTTCGTCGATAACTTTTCATATTTGTTACTTAATTAAAATAACAGTATTGCAATTATTTTTTAATTGTATTTCGCAACAGTAGAACTCTATATTACTTACATATTATGTGAGACTTAATACGTCGACCAACGCATGCAAAATAAAAAACATGCACGTAGACTTTACTTGATGCGTACGTCCAACAGAGTGAGATCAAGTGAGCAATCAAACTGTCACATCCTGCACATGTTTCACATATCCACGGTGTACGGCCAGACGCGCACTTAGCGTGTTCGGCCGGCCGAAACGTGATCTCGCAATTCGCCGTCTAGTGTCCAGACGCCGGAGGCCGCCTGTCTGGCCTAGCTGTTGTGATGGTCCATACAAAGCTACCTATTACCAATCCGGTAGCACACCGCACACGGCATGCAATACAAATCATCTACCTATAAACGACGTGGCGAGAATTGACTAATGTCTTGTTACAATACGTACAAGATGCTTCGAGTTCGACTCTATATAAAATATTAAGCTACAATTTACTAAAGAAAAACCAACGAACGGTATAGAAAAAGTGATCGGCAAATTGGTTTTTTTTTTCTATATCGTAACAGCACGTTATACAGTATCCGTAAATATTATAAAGACCATTAACTCGTAAGCGGCGGTAGCATTTTTTCAACAATAAATTCTCCGACGAGTTACCGAACGGCTACCGTGCTACGCAGTATGATATGTAGTATTGTAGAGATTAGGTGCGCCGTGTAAACAGAGGCGAGGAGCCAGACGGTCATCAATCGAGATTGTTCAGAAAAACAAGCAGACGTGGAGGCGGCATAAAAACTAGCGCAGACGCGGATGTTCGCCCAATGTAAAAAACTAGTTGCATCCACTCACTCCGGCGCAGCCGGCCGCGCCATCGGCCGCCGGGAACTTAGCGATACTACGAAAACTTTACTTTAATAGATATGTTTCAAGACTTAATTAATTAAGCCATAAACTATTCCTGAGACCCCTTTTGTTATCACTGCCTTTAACACTGTCCCAATCAATTTTAGATGGTGTAGGAATATTCAAAGCACAGACAAAAATAAAAATAACATAAATATTATAGCCTTAAATTGACATTTCTTAAGGTTGATACATATTTAAATTCTGTATTTCTTAATAGGATATATGCTTGTAAATAAATCGCATAGATTAGAAATAACAAGCTGATGTTATCTCAGTCATTGCTTATCTGTGATCTATATTCAACTTTAGATATACCTCATAAACTTAGTGTTGTAGTCGGTTGCTTTAGGCATGTTTAATTACTTAGACATTGCTCTGGCAACGGAAATACCTACGGTTGTTCGAAAGCATTTTCAAGAAAGAAAGTTTCGCCTGCCGTTTTAGATCTTGTAATGACTATATTAAATATTAAACAACAACCTTCTATTTTTAATTCGATTATGTAATACAAAAGAAAATTAGTTACTAAAAATATATTAAATAATATTTTAAATGATTTATCAGTCTATTAAACAACACGACCTAACATCATATAATTCCGCACAGACACATATCAGAATCGACCAATTAATTTTACAATCATGCGACAAAAACTTTTATGGAGATACAGTCTTGGCACGTTGTAAAGTTAGATTGGTTCAAATGACTGCTATTAACGCCTTGTGGAAAATATTGAGGTGCCAAACAGAATGAAATCGATCGAGTCATATTGGCAGCGGTATCCGCAGTTGTGTTCCAACAAGGTCGTGTAGGACGAAAGTATAATCGTCCACAATTAAGGTAGGTCGCAAAACCGCATCACTAAAGCTTGTTACACATGTACCCTATTTAAGACGGACAAAACGTATTGGATTTAATTTATATAGATATATATATAAACATACCTATTTGTTAAATTAAAAAATAATCAATTTCTAACTGCGATGACGTCACAGATTATTAAAATTAAAAATTTCGTACCATTATTGCATGAATTCTCGTATTTTGATTATTTTCATTTAAAAACTACAAAATTTTATTTTAGGAAAATTCAAATGAACAAACAGGAAAACTGGAATTATTACCCAATGCTCATTTGACGTTTTGAAAATATTCTCGTAGACGATAATCATTGCAAGTAAAAACAAAACCTATTATAGCGTCGTATGGAACATTCCTAATTGTTTTGAGACTATGACGTCACAACTCGTCTTGCATAATCCTGCTATAAATAATGCTGTCAATCTTATGTTACTTGTAAGAGAAGCACTAATCTCGAATGAGTCATGGACTTTTTGCCAGATATTTACTGGTAACATACCTTTTATAATTAATAGACTGTACTAATGCACCTGTTTTTTGTTTCGAGATCATTACAAGCGGTTTTTTTGGTAATGATCTGTTATCCATTTATTAGCCAACTTCAAAAAGAAGGAGGTTATCAGTTTGGTATTTTTTATAAGAGTGCTCCTTGATAATTTCGAAGATTACAAACCGATTTTTACGATCATTTTAATTCTTTTTATACATTATGATGGCGGTACATAGTAGCTGTAGAAGAATGTGTAAGTATTTGTAATTAATAGATACCTACTAATACTTTTTAAGATGGTTCCATGTGAATTGGAAGAAAAATGTCGTAGTGTCTATAAGCGGCACTGTTTCATTGGTAATATTCCATTGTTAGAAATACTTATTTATGAACTTACATTTATATTAATATTATGTATTTAATAAAAAATATATCTTGTTATTGTATTCGATTTCGTAACCTATGGGTTTTAAAATCAATACAAGATGATTTCCCGCGTAAAATAAAAAAAATAAAAATGACTGTCACCTGTTTAATGTAAAAGGAAGATTTTTGTCAATTTTGTTTTTTTTACAACCTCAGGATTATAAGTTTCGTACAACTGTATACCTACATGTAAATAATACTAATTATTCTCTTTATTAAGCGAATAATAAAATATTAATTTTATTTACCTATTACAATATTGGATAAGAAAACATGACACTGAAACTTTTCAAAATCATATTTAAAATAATTTAAAATAGCATATTAGTTATTTTGGTGACGGTGTGGTGAGTCAAAGTAAATTAAAAGGCTAATCTGTTTATTAGACAACAATTGTCTCGAGATTTTGTTTAATTTAAGCCAAATTCTGATCTAAGCTAGATATTTTTTATTGACAATAATACATTAAAGTGTCAAGCGTGAAAATCTTGTTCGTTTATCGTATATATTACTTGTATTTTTATAGGTTATTTATTTTCATTAACAAATCAACAAATTCATATTATGTTTCGCAAAATGGTCAAAATTCGAGAATCTTAATTCCATTTTTTTTTTTTGATAAATCAAAAGCTACCGTACTTAAAAAAACAGCTCGACATTAAGAAAATAAAAATATATAAAACGGTTTTGCTTATTTATATAAAGACTCATACTCATTTTATTTCTGAAAAAAAAAATACTAGTTTAAAGTTTGTCTAATGAAAATGTACCACATGAAAATCCCCCAAGTAGCAACATGATGGAATAATCTAAAAACCACGGAAAGGAAAAACCTTATCCCAACACTTACCAAAGTTTCACATTTTACCCAATCAAAAGATATTTAGTTTAACAAACTTACTTAGTTTCATTTACCGGTTTTTGGTACATATGTATTTTTTTCTAAATCGGCGGTAGATTTTCGATATTCGACAAGCAAATAGAGCTTCTAAATTTTGTCTTCACCGTTTATACTTACCTCACTTATATTTGTTTTAACATTTTTTTCCAATTTTTCTTAGTAACTACTATTAGGAAATCTAATATAAAATTAATCACCTAGTATGAACAGATATGCTTACAGACATATAAACAAATTTAAAATAGATTTTGAGGCTAGAACTAAATCTGAGCACTTTAAATATCAGAATGATGAATGATCAAAGGTAATTTTCATTTCAATCGAAGCCACAGTTGATTTGTAAACAGGATCGGATGGTGCGTTTCCACGACCCTCCTGTTCCCGGAACGGCACAATGCATCGTGAGAGCGTCTCAATCGATTCCTTTACTAACTATTGCTTATGTGATGCTATTTATTGACGGTGACTTTGGTTTACTTTGACGTCAAAGGTTTAATTAAGTTTTAATTATTTTAATAAGCTGTGTTATCCGACACGTTACATTAATAACCATAACATCCTACGTAATACATTTTTTATATATATGGTATTATGCTATATAATATATATGCCTTAATATAATAGAAAAGTACCTGAATATTGATATTTTTATAGGCGTCAAATAAATTTTCTATAGATCAGCTAAACCAAAAAGCAACCGAATTGTTTTTTTTTTTTTTTAAGTTTCTCAAATCCTCCTGCGTTATTTATGTTCAATATTAATGTACGTTGTTAGGTAACAAATAGTTTTATTAAGTTTCAAATCGATCACTTATTATTAGATAAAAAGTAACATTTGGCATTATGTAAATATAAAAGGTGAGTAAACTCAAAATACTATGTTTTACAATCCGGAAGCATATCGATTTCTAGTCGATTTCTTATAATAGCGACGCTCAAGGCAGGACACTTAAACCATTGAATAATATTAAAATTATTACCTACCTATTGGCAAGCAATAATCGCATGTAATAAAAGGCAATAACCTTAAGCGCTCTTAATTATGGTGTCTATAGTAGATAGATATCATTCAGTTAATTTTAATTCCTTATAAAGCGCTGTAATAAGGCGCTGGATTTATCGTAGCTTAATTTTTTCTTCTGAACAGAAGATAAGAACTGTGGAATTTTAATGATGACATTTGAAATTGCAATTGCAGTTGACCTTTTGAAGAACTATTGAAATAAAATTTTAGGCAATACGATGTGAATGCCTATGTTTTCCAAATATATATTATATGTTAACGCTATCAATGTAAGTCGATTTTATAAATAACAATGACGGCGTTAATTGTCTACAAATTGGCGGGAAACCAATTTTTTTTGGCTTGCACTGTTTGCTCTGTATACATTCAGAGAAAAATGTTTTATAACGACAATAAATTAACAATAAATATTTATACATTTTTATGAATAGTATCAAGATATTACAATGTATTAAATTTGACAAACAAGTCGGAAAATAATAATAAAAACACATAACCCCAGTAGCTAAAAAGTCTCAGCAACGAAGAATATAAAATATAAATTGGACTAAAGATTTTTATCATCAATTAAAATTGCCCATAACTCATGCTACCTCAATATTTCGCGTCGAGATAACACATTATACTATATAATTATTGAGACCATAAATTACGTGAATAATGCTTTATTTTTTTCTTATTGCGGTTGCCGCATCTATTTGTTCATTGTCGATGTTTATCATCCACAAATTCCATCCTTTGCCCCTACATTTAAAAAAAAAAACAAACAAATAAATAACAGATGTACTTCTGATTATCACTAAGGTTTATTGTTATGAAAGGTTTCATTTATAGATACGCCGAAACGAGAGTTTTAAATAAATTAAATAAAATGTGTTGAAGGTTTTTTAAACATCTAAATTAAATGGGAGACACGCCTTTATATTTCGTTAACGATAAATAACAAAACGTGTTAACTCATAATTGATTGAAATTCAAATTAACAATACTGTTTCATGACTAATATGACTTCATTGAGCATCGATGATAAAGTTCTATGGGCGTCTGAAAATCGATCCACTTGTTAATTCTCTCTGTGTATTCAGAACTATTTTATTTATATGTATTCACATTCACTTAACTACGAGTTCACAATAATAAATATTACTACAAAAACAACTGTACAAAAATTCAAATGATAACACAACATATATTTAAAAAAAAATTCGCTATATAAGAAAAACGGATAAACCATAAACATGTAAAGGCGGTAAGGCAGCAAATATTTATCATTAGATTATTCATACATACAGAGAGAGTCCCACTAAAAAAATTCAAACAAACGATCTTACTTGATTATCTTAGTGTGCGTGTCAGCTACACTTGACACTCGTTAAAAATGTCATGTACTATTTTACTAGTGTGTGTGTTCTTAGTGGCCAAAGGTTGACCACTATTTTCTTCGACGCGTTCTCAGCTTTGAAACAAAGTTCGCTTGTCCCTATTCTTTATTTGAAATGAGTTAATTTTCCTATTTCATCCTATTCTACATGTACTTAGTTATATCTCCAGTTCCTTTCTCAATTACCTCGCACACAGTTCAAGCGTCTAAATATAGTACATATTATATTTTATATTCAAGTTTATTTATTTAAAATTCGTGTTCAAATACGTTATTTAACGATGTCGCGCAGACGGAATACTAAAAAGTCTTGACAGAAAATCGCGTCGTACAGAAATATTGAATGTCATTATTTTAAAAAATATATATGTACACGTTTTACAAAGCTGGTTTTCATAAATTACGATTGTGAAAATGAGTAGATATTAATTGTATCATATATCATTTTAATATTGTCTAGACTTAAAACCAATTATAATGTCAATCAGTAATTGAATAGCAATTCAACACTTACCGTAACCGCATATTATTGACTAATAAATAAATGACAATCGCTCAATCGACTACGGAATTAATATCGGGTTATACATGTGCTTATCGATTTAAAAAACGCCCGAATCGATCAATTGATCTAAAATCGAACGAATACAAACTTAACGTTATAACATTCGAATTAAATCGTCAGTGTGCGCTCTGTGTAAACATTGAATAGCCAGTATTTGTGACTCGTCTAGACTATGACATAATATTCGTCTGCTGCATCGCATGCGTTGAACGAACGAATGGACGCAGACTTATTACTCTTATTACTAACTACTGTGTCATCACTTAGATATTAGATAAGAGCAAAGACGTTACAAACGATTGTTAACCCCCGGCTATTTGGTTTATGGTATTCATATTTTATCTTGATTCAAAATAAAATTGTAAGCTTTGAAAAAAAAAGGTTTAATTTAACATTTTTAAAAAGTGTTTGTATAAAATATATGACACATTTTAATAATTAAATAATAATATTGGAATGTAGGCTTGGAGGCAACCACGCTGCTCCGACGGATTTGTTGTTGGTGGTTAAACTTTCCCTCAAGAGTGGAAAGATGACCTTTGTCCGATTGTGGAACATACCGTATTTTTACTTACTTTTGGAATTTATAGGTAGCTGAAATTATTTACCTAGTTTCTTATGGTAAAATTTTGTGAAAGTTAAACGTAGATTCCCTTTTGCGAATAATTCTAATACGCCATATACTCAGTAGCTAATCTAGTCAGATTAGGCAACTAGAAAGCTGTCAGCTTGCAAATGTTGATCAATTTTAAAAATTTGCAGCTAATTATCTAAAGGAAATCTTTTAAAGGATTTTGTACGTGTGAAAATGTGTTTAGATATTTAAACGTTTAGAAACATGTTTGCGTTAAGGAATTAAAAAAAAAGGTATTAACGCATTTTTAAAATATTTAAAAGTAAACAGCTCGCAAATATATATGTAAAATCTTCTAACATAGGATTAAAATGTTTATTTTTACCATTTAAATATATTTTTTTATATTGTCCGGGTAGATATTTCCACTGATCCACCTGATGGTATAAAGTGGAAGTGAAGTCCAAACGCGAAGACGACTAGTTCAGTCAGCAATTTTTGTATGTTTAATTAAAATTTATAAGAAGTTAATATTAAAATAAATAAACACGTAGTCTGTAGAAACGAAGAACCAAATGCCAAAATTATACTTTTTAACGTAAAATTAAAAATGTCATACCTCTAACTTTTCTTCCTCTCCGCTGACGACGTCATTAATAGTCTATGATTGAGGAATTAAAACCACGGCAAGAATGCTTTAACGTGCTTTGTGTTTGTAATCGTGGTGAGCGGTTATAGAAAACATCATGACGAAATCTGTGTAGGATTAAATTCTGCCTCATGTAGCTATGTTAAGAGAAGACAGCCCTGCAGTAGGACTACGGCCCGGTAGGTACTTATTTTATATATAAAAAATAAATCCAATATAATTTCTTTTATATCGATATGATAATAATATTGAAACAAAAATAAATATTTATAAAATCTAAATTTTACATCATTTTACATTCGTACGTTACTTAGTATTATTTTCGCGTGTATCATTACATTTTTATTCGTCTTTTGTTGCATTGATTTCATTCGAGACGTGCTTGTATTCCATGATTACATCGTAAGGCCGCTAATTTGTAGAAATTAGTGTATGCCAACGGAAATCACTCCGACTGATTTACGACCGCACCCACTGACTATGGCTGTAAATCAAACTGTGATATCAATCTATTCATTCCGATTTTATGTTACAATTGCGTAACAAAACATTTAATGTTTTCATTAATGTATCATGTTTCATACGTTCGATCGTTTTCATTTCGAGTTAATTGCTTTTTGACGTGACAGTGACAAATGACAGACGATATTACTTAATAAATTATGTATTTTCATAATATCGATAATGATTGTTCATTATTAAATAGAAATAGTCAATGATTAACATTAACAAAGTATATTGTAATTATTACAAATTATGTAAAAGAAATAAAAATGTCAAAATTAATAAAAAAAATGTATTTATTAGATTTGCTTTTTAGTGATACTCGGACATGTTTAATTTTATTTTATGAATTAACTAAAAATTAGACATTTTTTAAAACATAATTTAGTTATGTAAAATAATATATTAACATGTCAATTAGTTTTTTGTTTGTATTCATTGTACAAAAAAAAAATATGTTGTTGCTTGTAAGTATTGAATACTGGCTGATAATTACTTTAAAATATAAATCATTACTTTAAACCTTTTTTTGTTTTAGATATCACCTAGTTCTTATATCACGAAATTCAAATTATAATGATTCGCGAATCCTGGTTATATTTTTTAAAAACTGCTATTTTAAACACTTAAAATAAAAACTATATACATATTTATATCTTATAATACTAAATCATTATTTATCTGAGGACAAACAGGAATTTATAAAAATATCATACAATTAACACTAAGAAAGTAATTCATATTAGGAACTATCCAACATTATAAATTATTTAGTTTAAAACAAATAAAAGTCGTAGCAATATCACATAAAAAATAAAACTTAAGAAACGCTTACAAATTGGTATACTTACAGCATTTTATAGTTTTATGTTACGAGTAAGATATAAAATACATATCATAATTATAGAGTTCAATATTATTTAAGTATGAATCATATAAGGTGGAATAAATACGTAGGCATATATTATGTCCACATTTACGATTAAAAGCCTCTTCTTGCAATTGATATTTATACATATATAATATAATATTCTGGACATATTAGAATTAGATTAGTATTTGTCAATGTATTTGTTTAAATTGATTCCAATATGAATTTATTTTTCAAAGTAATTTCTAGACAGTATTATTTATAATTATTAGTTAATAATTATCATTTAAAAACTTTAAATTAAAATTCTACATATTAATTATTCTTTGCAGATTTAGGAATATGATGAGAATTAAATGTAAAATACATTTAATTTACAGTTGCAAGAATTAATGTGTGCCATGAGTAGATTATTTTTATAAAATATTGCCATTAAAATGTTAAATAACCTAAATCCGAGTTATAGCAAAGTTCATTGCCGGTGTCGAGATATGAGTCGAGTAGATCTAGTTAGAGTACAAGTATAGTATTCAACGGTACGTCGGCATTGTTCGCAAACACTACACAGAAATAGCTTTAGCCCGCGAGGTAAACAAGTACTATGTAAAGTTGTCGAATCGACCAAATTCTTGGCATCGCCTGCCCGCCCGCATATTTGAACGGTTTAAGTCTTGTCTCGGAATTCGTTAATGGTCAGTATTGAGAGGTAATATTGATTACACACGTCACTCTTCTGGTCCCTAAAACGTTGCGGCTCACTAATATATATTTTTTTATATTGTTAGTAAGACTGGGCACTAATGCTAAATGCTCACCAACGCCCATTGACATTGCCACTGTACAAATATTAACTATGCCTTAAATTATCAATGTAACACCAACCGTTAGAGCTAAGCTGTTACGTGCCTTGTGCCTGTAGTTACACTTGCTCACATACCCTTCAAACCCGAACACAACAATAATAAGAATTGCTGTTTGCATTGCATTGTATATGAGAAGAATGATCGGTACCTACCCAAACGGGCTTGCACAAAAACATCACACCACACCCCCAAAAAGTATAGTTAGTTTAGTAAAAAATCATACGGCTCTCGTTCCACGTGATCTTGAGTAGTCATCTCCACAAACAGGCATGGTTATTGTAAAAGATGTGAGTCATTCTTGGCATTAAAAATACCTACATGGCAAACCATTGAATATGTTTGGATATGTCTGCCGTGAAGTTATCATCTACTCTCCACTATATATCTATTTATATATCTGGCCCACTTGTGATGGAAAGTGTTGATGAAGACGCAGGTAATACACGCCCATCCAAAAGAAACCTGTTCACTCTACTCTTAAAGGCTCCAGAGTTCAACTCATCAGGAAAAATAGACCCAGGCAGGTCGTTCCAAATTTTGGCGACTCTTACCAAAAACGAGCTGTCAAACCGTTTAGTTCGAATTTTGGGTATGTCAACAACGTATGGATGAAACTTTTGCATGCGCCTAGTAGTCCGATAAAGGAATGGAGATGGCTCATCCAGTTCGTCACTGCTTCACCGTGACCCTCCAAGGCCTCGCTCCAAAGGTGGGTAGCATATATAAGCATATCTCCGATCGAGCGTCCCCTGCGAAAACCATATTGGTTATCACTAAGGAGCTCGTTTGCTTCAGGATATGTCAGGAGACGATTATTTAAGATACGCTCCATAATCTTACAGATTATAGAGGTGATCGCGACAGGTCTGTAATTGACTGGGTCTGCACGGCTTCCTTTTTTGGGAATAGGCTGAACATTAGCAAGCTTCCAGGATCTCGGAACTTTACCAGTTTCTAGAGAGAGTTGGTATAGACGAGTCAGAACAGGAGACAATCGGGTGTACAACACTCCAGTACCACTGCTGAAATGCCATCAGGACCACTGACCTTATTAACATCCAGGTTCAGCAAATATTTAAGTACCTCTTTTTGGTGGATTTTAACGGCGCTCATTTTAGGGCCAAGCGGAGGTAACTGAGGTGGACACTTACCGTTGATGTCCAGACGAGAATACTCTGCGAAGAGATTGGCAAATAAATTTGCCTTCTCCTTAGCGTTGTGGGCCAGGGATCCGTCAGGTTTGTGCAGAGGAGGCAGCGAAGAGTGACAGAAGTTTTTCTCAACCGACTTGGCGAGGCTCCAGAAAGCTTTGCTCCCTGAGGGAAAAGAAGCTAACTTTCCCCCTATACGGCCATTGTGGTCAAAACGAGCTTTTCTTATCGCTTTTTTACAAGATTTAGTAGCTGCGTTGTATGTTTTCTTCTTTGCCTGGACATCCAAGGCTTTGTTTTTACGAGCGTCAGCCCAGGACAAATAGGCTTCATGCTTACGCTTTTCAGTTAAGAGGCATTCAGCATTAAACCACGTGCGAGCTTTGGTCTCAAGGGATACTTCAGCAAAAGGAATAAAATACTCCATACATTGATAAATCACACTCGAGACAGAATCTGCGCAGCACGATGGATCTCTAGAAGAAAAACATACCTGCCTCCAAGGATAAGAGGCGAAAAAGTGACGCATCTCATCCCAATCCGCTGACTTGTATCGCCACACTCGCCTAGTGCCTTTAGGACTAGTGTCAGGAGGCGAGTAGTGCGATACAGATTTCACCACACAATGATCCGATGTCCCGAGTGGTGGTGAAACATAGATCGAATATCTGTCAGGATCGGTTGTCAGCAGAAGGTCCAGGCAATACGCAGTGTGGCCCACGACGTCAGGAATACGAGTGGGTTCGTGGACGAGCTGAGAGAGGCCACAAGATATTGCAAATTTGTAGATCTCTCTTCCAGCGTGGTCAGTGTCACTATACGGGTACAGCCACTCTTTATGGTGTGCATTAAAGTCCCCAAGAAACACCAACTACGCAGATGGAAAGCGTCGATGGACCGAATCTGCAGCTTCACTTAGATGGTTAAAAAGCCTAGTCGTCTCCATGCTGCTGTTTCACGACGGTATTCTGTGAGAGCGTGGTAATTACCCGGTTCGAGCCTGGTGCCTTTTGAGCTACTGGTGTTGGTGTAGCTTGTGGCTCTACCACTTTAAAAACTTGTAAGTCCGTATCTAAAATCGAATTTGTTATATATAATAGAAGTATGAAGCCCTGACCATTCCAACAATAGCCATTCAAGTAAGACAAGCTAAGTGTGTACGCAAATCGCATAGTCAATCCCTTGAATTTCATACATCAATAAAACGGGAAATGAGACACGAAAAGAAAGAATTTAAGTGCAGGTACAATGGCTTAACGTGCTGTTTGAAGCATGGAACTGCAAACATTGCAATTTCCAAACTCCAGACTGCTACCGATAAAATTACTCAATAGGAAACGTCAATGAAGTGTTATTGTTAAAAATACCTAGGTTTTTTTACCTAGGGTCTCAGGCCGCGTGTTGCCTTATAAGCTTATATCTAGACTAACGATTCAGTCAAATCACGTTATATAGTATAATATAATATGGTAGAATTCAAACAATCATCACCACCCAAATCTCTATAGGCATTTATATGTTTTTGCTCTTGAGAAATGCTGAGTAATAAAATTCCAACGCCTGCAATTACTTCCACAATCCATCAAAGCTTTACGATGTTATTTGTGGCTTAAAAAATATATTAAAGCATTTTAAAATACATTGCAACATTCCTAGCCAAAACATTTTAAATAAACCAGCAAGTATGAATCATCACACGTAACGCTGGCTTGAATCAGTCATAGGCGACACTGCTTTCAAGTCCTAATCTGAAGGTTATCCTCGCTTTCAATGTTATACTCGGATGAATTAACAAGTAATAATAGTGCCTTACATTTTATTTTTTAATTTAAGTTTAGTATGTATTCTCCTAGGACAACACTAGTAAATCTTACTCGACCCGAGGTGATAATTTATTACTAAGTCGAATACATATTATGTAGACATTAGGTACTTTTAAACTACAGGTTGAATACGGCTTCTTGATAATAATAATAATAACGAAAGACGAAACTTATTTTAAAATTTGGTTTCAATAAAAGCTTCTTCTTCGGTTTCATATCATATTCTGTCAGAAATGTTTTGCTTAAACGTTACATATAAAACGTTGCACTTGAATTGATCTTGTCATTACTGTAATTGCCGTGCGCCTAAAATAGTTTCACGTGATTTATCGGACATAATTTCAACAATTTCATTTATTATGAATTGGGCTTAACGCACAGTAGGCTTGAGACGATTATAGTTCCGTATGTTTCTACGTTGCTCCTTAGTTGATGGTGAACGGCGGGCGGCCTGCACTCAAATGTGACTTATAAGAGGTTAATTTAAGCAGCTTAAATATTTAGTTCATCTTCATGTTGATATTCCAGTTCCATAGCAGAAATATATTTTTGTTCTTTGGAAAACATTACTACTTTGATTAGAACTTCTGCCGATATTCTCTTAAAATTTCTGACTTGAAATATAATAATTACGCAATAAGACATAATCTTAATATATATATAATACTTGTCATAAGCAGTTGCCGTTCCTCTCATTTTTATTCAACTGGCGTAACAGATATAGCGATTATAATTCAGCATACATTAACAGCTTTCAATAATATTAGTTAAAAGACATGCAAATTACTTTGCTTATCCACATGAATTAATTAGTGAAGCGGTCCATTCTTTTTATTTTATCTCTCATAATAAGAGACGCGATAGGCACTATCGAGCACTTTAGATACGCGCCGTAAAATCTTTGAGTTCATTGATTTAATTTTTAAAATATTTTAATTTCGAACATGATTTTCTAAATTCAAAATAAATAATCCTGTCTTAATTTATCAAGATAAACATATTATATATGCAGAGACAGAAACATGCCAAGATGAAATAAAAGTCTGCACGAGTAAATAACGTTCGGCGGGTCGGCTAGAAGCGGTCCAGTCGTTTAGTCGATCATATTGCCCACTCAGGCGCCATTATGATTGTTGCTTCATTTTTGGAAAAAACATGACATATTTTTTATATTATTTTTATCAAACAAACGATTATCCATTGCGGCAGTTTGCATTTGTAAATCCCAATTTTATTTTTTGTTTATATTTTCGTTTTAAATTATACATAACTAGGAACTTGAAAAAATATACTTAATTGAAAAAAAGTCCAATAGTTTTGATTTATTTATAAAACGTATAAATATACAGCAACTTACAGCAAGCTTTTATATCATCTACATATACTTATCACTTAAATATACTAAACGCTAAATCTGTTTATTTAAACAATATACTTATTTAATACATAAATACTATTCATCTTTACCTACGATGGTATGATTATCTTCTTCAAAATCGAAATCTTTTTCACATAACAAACAATTATAATCTCAATCAGAAACAACAATATTCAAATTGATTTATCATTAGAAATAGATGTTGGCGTAAAATAGAAAGACCCTTGTTTATGCATTAAATTCTTTGAAATGTCTGTTTGTTTAACAAATGTTTTCTGTCGGATGGTAATTGTAGGGACTCCTACGCGTCGCTCGCCATATGCGCGAATCTGTAATGCATCTAATATCATAATTGTTCTTTGAAAAATCGTTTTGGCTCTTATCTGATTTCCTTGTATTGTATTTCTGTTTGTTTTTAATTGCTTTAATCTTCTGATATCCTGGTAGCTGGCGTGTGCTAATCATATTTATGTAACTTTATGTTATTACTATACTTACCTCGACTTTACAAGGGTTGTAATTATATATATTTAAATATAATTTTCAACTGTCTCACAACAAGCGATATCTCTGCCTCTCTTATTTTGAAAACGTAATTATTCCGTGGTTTTAATGTCTATGTTTATGAAACACTTTTATAGTGTTGTTTGCTTACCATTGGCTAAATATTATCCGGTCTATTTTACCTCCAATTACATGACTTTATCTTAAAAAATATACATCTAATATTCTCAAAGCCAAGGGTTAACGTAAGATAAGCGTATTACAAGTTTTTTACTTAGAGTCCAGAAAAACAAATGACAACTTCCTTTTTTTAATTGTGTATGAAAAATATTACTTTTAACAATAACATTGTCACAAAAAATACAATTGATTATAAAGTACATTATTCGGATAGATAGATAGATTAAATCAATGTAAAGAATTTTACTATATAAGATTAATGCACTGATTATTATTTACACCTATGCTATGCTACATTAAAAAAACTACATAATATTTTTGATACAAAGATGCCGATGAGCTCCATTTTAACGTACTGCACTGGACTTGCGGTTCTCAAATTTTTTCCATGTGTGATTTAAGGGGTGATTAATATGGTTTTTTGATAGCAGGTGATAAATTGAGACATCCATCGACATGTAACCCGTTGCTGCAATCCCACATGCATTCCGCGGAGTCTAACCTTTTGTTGTATTATTTTATTTTCTATAAAAAATGACATTTACGTGAATGAGGACGCAACGATCACGACTCGCGTTTTTTGTGCTAATTTAATTTGACAATAACAAATGATATGCTCATCGACGCTTTGGTTTATTTACATGCGGTTCTACTATGCGATTCTGTAAAAACTCACCTCGTATCTCACTCGTGAATGTTGACTGCCAACTTACAGTGATACGCCATTTTAAAATGTGTTTTTTTTATAATTATTATATGCGATATTTCGCATATCACATTCTGGAATTTCATGCTCGTGTTCTGCGGTGAGTTTCGAGTATCTTCTTACAGAATATGTCTACCGTATTCGACTTATATTATAAATAATCTGTCTACACATTTAAATGTCAAATTTTATAACGATTCCATGTAAAATCATTTAAACATATCAATCAACAGTGAATTTAGCATTTTTAAATATCATACACTTTTAATTGATACGAAATAATGAAATATATTTTAAAAATAAGGAATATAAGTATTAATGTATTCCTTTTGTCACTTATTCACAGTTAAAGTTCTTTTAAGAGATTTTCTGTAATTTTAAATGTGTAAAATATATTTATAGTCTAGGAGTGCACTAGTTGTAAGTATGATTAGTTACCTAACGTGCATGCGAACTCCACACGTGTTTCACCTTCGTTAGAAGAAAAGAGGAAAATATTATAATAATAAACGGACGAATTCGGGGAATACCACTCGCCAAAATATCTCTAACCAGTCGGACAAGTGACTAACGTTTGGCATTAGTTCCACGTAACATTGCGTCACTGGATTAGCGTTTCATTGAATGATATTTCGGTTAGTGCTAAATCAACACAGGCCGGAAATTTATTTGTTTCGGATATCCGGCTATACGTTTATATAATCAATGTTAAAATAGATTAGGAAGCATTGATTTCTTATTATTGCTTTTAATTATATATAAAAAATAGACATCTACTACTACTTCTAGTAGAAAATATTTAAGTTATGGCCCAAGCACTTAGTCCATCGACCTTAAGCCTTAACTTAGAATCATTATAAATATATTATGAGATCGTTACATTTGTTAACGAAATGAAGTAGTCGTCGCTATTCGTATGTCATCGAGTCGAAAAGTATATAAATATTTTTAAATGAATCAAAATTCTTATTACAGAACATTGAATTATATATATTGAAAAAGTTATTTGAATGAATCATAAAAAAAAATATATATTTAAAGTATTGACAGAGAAATAAATCAACTTTCATTTTAACTTATTGTTCTATTGGTATCGAAATAAATGAATGAGGCAAATTCTATTTAGATAATTTCGCTAATCGTAATTATCAATACCATCCGGCGGGCGGGCGGCAATTCAAACGTCGATTGAGACGCTCGACTAATCTAACCTAATGGTAAGTGGACACCTTCCCGTTCACTGTCTATGCAAGAACCCTCCTTACACTGCCAACAAATAGATTTTAAAGTGTAATATTTATGTTTGATTTTACTTACTCTCTATTAACTATTATATACGATGTCCTACTCACTTATCATTCATACCAAAATACGGCAATATAATAATGCGCCTGCGCAGAGCACAAAGATCTGGCAACAGAGGGGCTGATCGTAGATTCAGCCTAAATTTATTGAATGCATTGTAAAAAAGATATTCCTTAGGACAAGAAGTCGGACAAGCTTATCATGACAACGTACCAAGATATGATCAATAACTTAAGCTTCTATATTATAGTCCTATTATAGAGAAACCTAGAGAGATATTCTAATTTGTAAAAATGAGCCACTAGATGGTAAATGGTCACCACCGCCCATATACATTGGCTTAGTAAAAAATATTAAGCATTCAACCTTAGGAGCTAAGATGTTATGTCCCTTGTGCCTGTTACCCTGGCTCATTCAACCTTCAAAGCGGAACTTAACAATACTAAATTTTGGTATAATATCCAATAAATGGTTGGTACCTACCCAGACTAGCTCGCACTAAGTCCTACCACCAAGTAGAGCATCTTATTAATGTGCTCCACATATTTTAATGTATATTATTTGTTAGTATTCCGCACCTCGTCTATATACATATATACATATATTACTTGCTGAGACTGCGGCCTTACCAACGCGAAATTTATAAAACTTCACCGATAGCTCACAAAACGTTACCCCCATTTGCCCCTTCGAGGCGTGAATTAAACATAGTAACATATTTACTTCCCCGGAAGTCGAACTATCGTCATACCAAATTTCACGTTTATCGGTTCAGTGGTTTAAGGTTGAAGAAGTAATAGACTGAGGCACTTTCGCATTTATGATAAATCACTGATAGCGTCGAGAATTAAAATAATACGAAATCTTAAGTATTAAGATAAAATAATTAAAATATTGTCGAGCTGTACACATTTATTGACCGAATATTGATGTCATCAGCTCCTTGCAGACCTCTATCTCATCTATGCACCGTTAAGTACGGTGCATCAGATAGGAAATTATCATTGGAAATGTTAATGTTTATCGCGATAAAAGCTTATGATGGTATCCGGGAAAATGTTCATTATTAGCTTGATTGGGTAGAAGGCATAGATTTTTTTTTATATACACCCTCGATATTAATGTCAAAGGTATTATGAATCTACCATAAATATCATTATTAAAAACTCGCTAAGTAACGAGATTTACGTCATACTCAAGGAGCCGTGGTCAAATGAGCATATTTTTACATTGACAGCCTGTAAAATTCCCACTGCTGGGCTAAGGCCTCCTCTCCCTTCGAGGAGAAGGTATGGAGCATATTCCACCACGCTGCTCCAATGCGGGTTGGTGGAATACACATGTGGCAGAATTTCGTTGAAATTAGATACATGCAGGTTTCCTCACGATGATTTCCTTAATCGCCGAGCACGAGATGAATTATAAACACAAATTAAGCACATGAAAATTAAGTGGTGCTTGCCTGGGTTTGAACCCGAAATCACTGTTAAAGATGCAAGTGTTCTAACCACTGGGCCATCTCGGCTCTCAAATATAATGAGCATATAACTATACTAATATTATAAATACCAATGAACTCTCTCTATCTGTCCGTCTGTTGCTCTTTTACGGCCAAACTACTGAACCGAATTTAAGAAATTTGGAAAAAGAGTATTATTTATAACTCATTAGCTAAATCCTCACTTGAATATTTAATAGAAGTATGGGGATCTGCACACAAAACTAATTTAAAAGATTTACAAATATCACAAAACAAACTATTAAAAACACTACACCAAATGGACTACCGCTTTCCAACCAATGAACTTTACAAGAAAACTGATACACTATCTATAGCACAATTATACAAATACAAAACATGCATACTTATAAGAAAAATTCTCTCAGGATCTATACACACACAAACTACTTTTAAGACTAAATCACATAAATACTATACACGAAATATACATAAATTACAAATACCTAAGTCTAGAACTAAACATTATGGTAACAAAACTATACAATTTGAGGGAGCGCTAATGTACAATAATCTACCGAAAGAAATATTTAACGAAAAATCTTTTTTGAAATTTAAGGCTAAATTAAAAACATACTGTCAAACTTTATAATTATATTTGAATGTTTGTATAAATAAGGTCACCATTAACTATATATATGTTTATTATTATGTTGTTACTAGTTTAAGTTTCCTATGTAAGTGAACTATGTTCTTAATGGGAAATAAATCATCTCAAACCTTAGATTTTTTATGACAACTAACACCTGAAGATCAACCCCTTAAACGCGAGCGATTTAAGTTTTGAAGCAGTGCCTGATCAACTTTTCGTGCATGAATTTCTCCATGATTCGATACATTACAATTATTTAATTATTATTAAGTATTCGCTAACATACAATTTGGTAAATTCATATATATGTATTTGTTTGGGTGTGATGCCAGTTGTAGACAGAATTATTATGACTATTGTCATTTGTTTTCTCCAAGTCAAATGTTTACGTTTCATTTACTTTATGTATCGAGGAATACTCGACATGATTTGAGATACTACAGTGACGGTTAAAGAGCGGATACGTCGATATCACGTCGCCGGCGGAATCGAACAATTAATATATTAATAAGATTACTGATTCTTATTACGAGTATGCTCTTAAACTAGTTTTATAACATATGCTTACAATATTATAACTTATAAATATTTATAAATAGTTTTTGTTTTCAAATATTTTACTCGTGTTACAATCACGATCAAACTACGTAATGGAATTTAATTTAGACCAATTCTAAATTAAACGTAATAGAATACAAGATACGATAATATATTTACTTTAGTGTGCTACCTGTGCTTCATACGAGTAGAATATTTATTTTGATAGACATATAGACAGATAGATCGATATAAACAAAAAAATGTTCTTTATTTCGCTATTTACCTTCGCTGTTGCACGCAGAACAACTCCCCAAAGTTGTATCACAACAAAAATTGTGTATAAATATATTTATACAAAAAAAGGTAAAGTAAGGAATTTAACGGCTACGAATGAATAGTATATAATATTTTTAAATAAACTTCGATCAGAAAGTAAATAAAATTCTTATTTCAATCGGAGCATATCGGGACGGGCCTCTAATATACTGTATAATTTCGTGGTTATACTCCCCCTATGTGTCAAAACAACCGTTATATAGTAAAAATACCATTCGGTGGGATTCTTTAAGTATTTTAGATCTATCTAAAACTGAGATCTTATTAAAATAGTTAAGCAGCATAGTCCAATTAAAATGCCTTTATTGTTCATATCTTATTAAATATGAATGCAATCATACCTCGAGGAACGAAAACTATTCTAATTAGTGTAAATAGTTTTCCAGGCGAAGTCACAGTACATTTTAAAATAATCTAGCAGATTATTATTATCTTTTATCTTGAAATGTTTTATTTCTCGCCTTTTATATGATTTTTATTTAAATTACTTATGTAATTACAGTTACATCGTGCTTTACTTGATTAGACGCTGCATTCTAGTATTTAATTAATTTCTTAAGATTTAGGCGTATTCGGATACGATGGTGGCCAACACTGGGATGGTTGACAACTGACGGTTGCCAAGGGTTTTTATTGGTCAAGAAAAAAAGAAAAGGCCACATACAGCATCTACGTCCGACTTCGTCGCGTTTCCGAAAAATATACGATGGACGAAGATCGCCCACATTCTCCCACGTTCCCTTCGTTATCAGAAGTGGGATGCAATCGAGAAGAAAAACGACGCGAAGCTTGTGGTACCGAAGATACAAAATGGCGCCTACTTATGGAGCAGCAAAACCGCAACTTTATAGCGTTGATTGAGGCAATGAAAGCGCTGTCTACTAGCAAGGACATCCGGTTACCCGAGTTCAACCCAGACAAAGACAACGTGGATGCTTCGAAATGCTGGTGAGCAGTTTAATTTTACTTACGATTCTGGTTCTGAGTGCTCGCTAATGAAAGAGTCTATAGCTTGTAAATTTCATGGAAAACGATAGGTACATTTTAAAGGCCATAGATTCAAAGCGTACCTATAAGTACGCTCATGATCGCTTAAGAAAAATGTCTGGCAATGATAATATTTCTGATTCTAGTGATTTAGAAGATGTCGAGTCCAATGACTGAATGATGAGTTAAATTAAGTGATGCTTTCTTTCTGATTAGTGAACAGTAATTGGTGTCATTACTAATCTGGTAATGGAACATATCGCTCGTTTTAGGTGATGTGTTTGTTGTATTGCTTGTTGAAGGCAGAAGGTAATCTAAGAGTTACTCGAGGGAGATGACATGGTTATCGTCCCTTGATGGAGGTGGCATGGTTATCGTCACTCGATAGAGGTGGCATGAGTTGCTATCGCTCGATATAGGTGATGGCAACGACACTTTTCAACATTTGTGATATTATTCTCTGCTATGATGCTTTTCACTACCTACTATGATACTGTTCACTAATGAGCGAGTTGCCTTCATGATATTATGTGATGTAATTGAAATAAACTTGATGTTAACCGCTAGTATTGTGGTTTATTACGTAACAAACCCTATTCTTTGACTAAATGATGATCAGGATGGGCCGAGCTTGAGATGTTGTTTTCCCTTTTGCAGAAGCATCACACAGGGACGTGTGACGTGTCATGATGGCCGTGTCGGAGATCGGCAAACGGGACGTCAAATCCTAATCGATTTGGGCGTATTCGGATACGATGGTGGGCAACACTGGGATGGTTGACAACTGACGGTTTATCAAGGGTTGTTATTGGTCAAGGAAAAAAGAAAAGGACACATATAGTATCTACGTCCGACTTCGTCGCGTTTCCGAAAAATATACGATGGACGAAGATCACTCACATTCTCCCCCTTCCCTTCGTTATATATATATATGAGATGTTCTAGTAAAACAGGTTTTCCAAACATATTGAGTTAGACCCTAGACTCGCACACCAATTTGGTTTTGTTTTTTTTATTTGAAAAAAAGATCATCAAGAAACTTGCATGTGTTCGATGTAAATGGGCGACATGTGTACGCTCATGGGCTCCAACCCATCTCCTCCAAAGAAAAACGCCTTTCTTCAGCAGTGGAATATTTACAGAATTTCACTTTTTAGCTCTAAGGTTAGTATCAATAAATTGTATAGGCAGACACAGTGCCTTTTATTCTTTATCATTCTACAAACTTTTGACTACAGCATATTGTAAAAATGAGCAGTAAGGAATGTTTTATTTTTATATATATTTTGCTAAATTTCTGAACTATTGATCATAGTCGAATTTCGAACACTAGAAGGCGTATGTCGATAAATGCTGTAAAACATGTTTTTTACGAAGATAACTGTCATAATCGCTGTCAACATAATGTGTCTCAGCGTGACGAGGATACAAAGCTTACTATAGTATTATATATGGTAAATATTAGAGCGAGACACCGGAATTAACTTTACAAGTCACCATGTTTATATTCGACAAATTAGGTTAAAGTACTAAAATTTTAACGAGCAAAACAATGATGTAACATGAAGTGGTCTTGAAGGGAACTTACAATAAAAACTACGTATTAGACGTCTCGAACATCAAATCTATAACTCTTGTTAGTGGCGCCTTTGATATTCATTTTCAGCTCAGCATTCAAGAATTAAATGTTTATCAGTAATAAATATAACATAAAAAAGTTAAGAGCACTGAGTTACTTTTACTGAAATCACAAATAATATTTACGTTATCAATAGGCTTCCAAAATTGAAAGAGTTAAAGCATAGAGGCCATGTACTATTTAAAAAAATTACATTTATAATCCTCAAAATGTTTATATATGTATATGCGATATAGTCTTTTGACATTCAATGATAAAATAAATAGTCAATTAGGTTTTTATCATTATGTGTGAGAAGTTGAGTTTTTCTTATTTTATATTTAAAGAACGTTTCCAGGTAATGATTTAGTTGAATGAAATCTTGAAGCGTATAAGTAAATACCGTGTGTTTTTTTGGGCATCGCGTCGCCGATGAGGCCCGGGGCTCCATGTAGGAACAAGTGCTGAGACCTATAATCAAGGCGGATTTCTCCAACCATTACCAATAATAATTGCTTGCTGCTGCTGGCCATTGTGCGTTTTTAAAATCATTAGTTACGAAACCCAGACGACAAAATCTGACAGAAATTGTTTAAAAAAAAAATTTGTACATCTTTTAAATTAGTTATTGTATGCATTAGTGAAATTACAAACGACACTTGTTACTTTATTAAGTCATACGACCTTTGCTTAAGAATAAACTGTTGCCAACTGCTTTTTGTACAAGCGGTTCCGCGATTTTTTGTCTGTACCGCCTAATAAGCGCCCTTGAAAAGACTTCAACGCTTAACTAACGTTAAGTTCAATGATCTATCATTTTGATTTAAAGATTGTCTTTAATGAGATTAACTTGATGTACGTGTCATAATTAAAGATTTGTTTAATCACACGGCAGATTTCAAAAATGTAATAAACTAATAACTCGCAAATATAAGTATCCGAGTAAATAATTGAAAACGTACTTAAATATAATCAGATTCTTGATACTAAAAAAAAGAATACAATAATACGATTTTTGTAATATAATGTGGAAGTATGGGGGTGACTTGTGCAGTACAACCAGAACTTCGCCCTTGGCGATGTGCGGGTGCTGCACGTCGCAGGGTTGCAGCGTCCGCAGCACATTCCGCGGAGGCGGAAGGCCGCGGGAGGCGCGCGGTCGACGACTCGCCGCCACGCCGCGCCGACCGCCACGCCGCGCCGCTGCACTTGCACCTCGCCGCCGCCTGGTCGCCTGCGGCCTGACCGCGCTCTCAGTCCGCGTCGACTCTCCGATAGGGCCACACCGATGGTAAGACGGGCGTCGGATGCTAGACGCGGCGTCTCAGGCGGGTGCAACGAGTGGCACGCGTGGCGCGCGAGTGTGCGCGCACGTGCCGCGCCGGCACACGCGGTGGCGGCGCTCGGGGCGCGCTCGTCGCGCGGCTCGCCCGGCGAGCGCCCGCCTGGCGCGAGTGGCGCGCAGTACCGCGGCGGCGGGCGAGGAGCACAGAGCGCCGCACGCGCCGACATGCGACGTTAGCGGGAGCATGCGGCTGCCCCTGCTGCCGCTGCTCGTGCTGCCGCTCGTGCTCGTGCGCCCGGCAGCAGGTGAGATACACCGATTTTTAATTTTTTGACAAATGTTTTATTTTTTTTTTAAATGTAAGAGTGACAGTGATGTCAGGTACGACTTCCTCTGTTCCCGAAGTTATCAGTGGCCGGCTTCTCGGTAATGATAATTAATTAAAATTAATCACTCGCAAACAAATGTGATAATTTCGGCGGAGTCGCTTGACCGGTAGAGCGGCTCCCGTTTTGCAATATCGTGGCGGCGAGCGGTTAAAAACTTCTTAGTATACAATTGATAAGCGTAAAGTGTTCGTATTTTATTGATACGGTAAGTTAATTTTGCTTTCCTTCGAGTAAACCAATTGAATTTACCTTTTATAACTGTCACACTACAGAGACTTGGCAAACAAACTTCGTATAGCAATGCCCCTCGATTGTTTGGATACAATTTATTCTTCTAAAGTTTTAAATAAACAACATTACGCTGCCGTAGAGTCATAAAACGATGTACACGCATAATTAACACCCGTATTGTTTTTAAACGACTCGTTGTATTTTCTCCTTTCAAAATTACATTTTCATTTTATCATTCTGACTTAGTGTGAAGTGGATCAAATCAACTAAAATTGACTGAAGGCTATTTTTATTTTATTTTGATAGCGACCGGAAGACAGTATATGCGTAATAAATACGCGAATAGTGTTAGTCAACAAGCGATGCGAGCTCTACGTTTTACATAAAACTCGTCCATTTCTAGCCGTTGACAAATAAAATTTTAAACAACTTCCATCGAAATAGCCGTTAACGGTACTTATCTTAGGCAAATTTAATTGCTTTTATATAAAAAATTATAAATATTTATGATTTAAAAATAGATTAAGAAAAATAACGAGTTTATAAATAACGTCAATTTTCTAACTAAAATTTTACTTTATATTTTGTTTACATATCAACAAGTTGTTTTTTCCGCTATCGCCCGCGCAAATCTGTCTCGAATAAAAAAGATAAAAACTTATAGTAGGCTTTTTTTTAATTTATCGTAACACAAAACACGTTGACAAATATACATAGATTCTGAGGACGGTTCGAATTTATGTTCTTGTAGCTTTATCATTTAAAAATATTATTATTAGTTACATCATTAAAGTATCTATATGTTCGAACTAATATACCAATATTGCCTATTTTATATGGAGATTTTTTTATAGTCTTCGTAATTCGTTCGTTTTATAACTCTTATCATAATTATATTATATTATCTGTAACCAAACAGAGTTTGTCTCATTAAAAATAATCAGTATTATATAGTATCAGTACAGATAAAAAATACTTTCTCAAGTTTTTCTATAATTTGTTTCCAGTGCGAAAAATAATTGCGTTAAGGATTTAGGTATAATATATAAATAAATTTAAAAAAAACAAAGTCTATATGGTGATATACCCAACCTATACCTAAATAACCTGGTGAGGTTAGCGAATAATATTTAGTACATAAAACTTATACATATTTATAAACAAATATTGCTGACTATCGTCGGAAACTAAATAAGAAACACTTAAAATCTATTTTTGAAACATAAGAATTTATAAGATGAAACATTATGATTACCTTAGTATTGGTAATAATATGGTTATTAGTTTAATATATTTAGAAGGACAAACTTTTTAAAACAAAGTTTTTTTTAAGTCTCATGCATACCTATATTAATTTTCCTAACGTATTCTATTTTGTTGTGTATTTCTTTATATTTTTTCCGTTATAAAGTAGAAATACTAATATTTTTATGAGTAATTGGCAATTTATATGAACGTTTCATTATTCAAGCGAAGTGTTCAGTTATAATTTTCTGGCAGCAAATCGTTAATTCAGTGCAAATAAAAAAATTACAGTGTTTTTTTTTGTTATTATAGGATCAAACTGATAATTAGGTAAATTTATGCGATCAAAAGATAAAACTCGTTAAGAAATATCTGTGGATGCGTCCACTCATTAGTAGAAGCTTAAATATTTTACATGACTAGTGTATTATTGTGTATTTATGTTTATAATATTATGAATTTATAATTTATATGAATATCATAACATACTAAATATTTTCATTGCATCGAAACTCGAGGGTTAATGGAATATTTCATGTTTTATATGTTAATGTATTTTCAATTATATTTATTTTCGAATGAAGCATCAAGCCCTATTATATAAAATTATAATAACATGGAATAATATTTTGAGCATACATAGATTATATATTTTTTTATGATAAAATTAAAAATTCGTTATTCAATTAGGCTCACAAAAGCAATTTTGAATCGTCATTTTACAGTATTGAATTAAATGTAAATTTAAAGCTACCACCGGTTCGGAATGTAGCGTTCTAGTGATAAGAAAATCAGTAATTCCTCTTTTCCGTCAATAAAGTACAATTATTTAAGTACTTAAGCAAGATTATCCATTTTCAAGATTAAAAATTGCCAGTGTGAACACTATTAGGGCGAAAGTTGGAAAACTTATCTGTGATAAATCTTACAATTTTAAAGATACTATTAGTATCAGTTAAATTCAAAACACAAAATCTTATTCATACAAAACAACACACATAAAAACTGACTTCTCGACTCGAAGAGTTCCTGTATTAAGATTTAAATATATTTAATGGAAATAGATAGGCATAGGTTCATTACATTTTATTGATGCATAAATTCAACGTCGAACAACACTGCTCTAATTATTTATTTATTACAACTGACGTCGTAATTGCTTTCTCTCGTTAATAAATTATTACAATATTAAAAATAAACAGTAATCTATTTACAAAATATAACGTAACGTTTACGTACATATCAATTTATATACTAACACGCTACCATAATTTTATATTGAAAACATGATAAATAAATATCAAGGCAATAGTGAAAATGTTACGTGCCCCTATATGTATTACGGTAAGCTTTTAACCTGTTGATAGTGGTTATGATTTGTTCTATATATTCCTGGAACTTTGGCAGCGTCGAACTATATATTAAAAAAATTTAGTGTTCCATAAAAAATGCCATTAAATTTTGCTCCATTAGTTTTTATAGAGCATGAAGCGTAACCAATAAAACAAAAACTAAAATAAACGCAATATTGTATAATATTTCTCTACGTATGTATATACATATGTAGAGACATATTATAAAATATATTAATATTAATGTAATGCTATTTAGGTTTACTTAAAACTTTACGTAAAATTTTATAATCATTATAATTATTAAATAATACGCTGTGAAATCGGTCTTTCTTTACTTGTTATATTAATAAAAAAATATGACGTCACAACTTTCTATACTATTTATTACTTAGTCTATTGCATGATTAAAAAAAAATAAACAATCCGAAATAATTAAGGATATTTTTATATTGTATCTAAACGCAATATTTTAAATTATTTATTTAAAAAAATTAAACGTTTTTCTAGAATAATAATACTTTAATTTGTTGGATCATCTCACTTTGATGTATTTTATAAAAAACATGTAAATTTTGATGATTGAACAACATTATGTAAATAAAAAAGTTTTACTTGACTTTTATACAGAAAAGTGTATAACTGTTTTATGTCCATAATAACGTCTATGTGCTTATAAATTAATTTGATTTTAATATGATAGCTATTTAAATGAGTAAAGTTTTCCTTTGATTGAAAAATTCTAACAGCAACAATTGTTCTATGTCGGTTGTTTAATATAGCAAAAATAAATATTTTCTAAGAAATGAAATGTCTCAAATCTTTGCACCGCTTTCCTCTGGCGTTAAGGATGAGTGAGCCAGCCACAAAGATAACGAATATAACACCTCGAATCTTACAAGACATGTACGATATGCTATAATCATATTGTTATGTTGAAAAAATATCGCTTCGTATTTCATAAAATTTAAATAAACTTAAACTATTCTTTATTGCTGTTTATGTGCATCGACGATTTCCTTTAAAATGCAGTCTTTCTAAAGAAAATTTCATTTTTATGTCTTTATTCAAAATACATATCTCTATCGGTGTACGCGGCGCACACAATTAAAACTCCCAGTCATCATATCCAGCCAATTTTCACAAAACATTAATGAGTTAAATACATCCAAATCTTCCTCATGAATCACTCCGTCCATTGGCGAAAACCGTATAACAAAACCGTACGATAATTTTTGAGTTTATGGCGGTAGATAGACGCGGAGGACTTGTTTTAAAATATGTAATAGTATTTTACGAAATAGATAGTTATAATACAATTCGACAAATTTATTTTGATTAAAATTAGTTGACCGCAAAACAAAATCACTTCTATTATCGTAAATATTTCGATCGATTTTCTCATAATTTACAAAACTTGAATACTTCGCCATGATTTATTTCCTTGCCGACAATACTTTAAACGCCGATGTAAGTTAACCCGATTACCTAAATCTTACGGCAATTACTATGTCTAATTTGATATAATTTATCTGTAAACATAACTAAATATGGGCAGAGCGGATGTCTAACGAAATTAGAGCCGATTAACACCTTGTATAATACATATCGATGTATACGTTCATAGTAAATTACCTTCAATTAACTATTTATAGCTTGAAGTAGTTTATTTATTGAGTGTTATAATAATCATATAATTAAAAAAATACATAAAAATAGAATATAAAATATACTACTTTACTGGTAGAAGTATCTTGGCTTAGATCTTCGAGTTTGTCTGGTTAAGTGAACTAGTCATATAATATTCTACCGCGTAATAGTAATATTTTAATTTTATGCTCCGATTTGTAAGATGAGTGAGATGATGTATAACTACAGTAGAATAACTGACTTACATTTTTCAAACCAATCGAAGTCGAATCATGAATGGTGTGAAGACTTGTTCTCCTGTCTTACATACAAATAAATTCCCTTTTTAATTGGACAGTCTTGCTTTCTACCTAAAAAGTAAATAGTTTACGATTCTTTTTTTGTTTTTTTCAATAATTACTAACTCATCATCCATGACAGTTAAATCAAATCTAATCAAAATATACTTTTTTCGAGTAGGATTCTACAAGCACTTTTGTCGTCGTAATTTTACGGAACTATATTAAAAGTAAAGCTGCCAGTTCGGAATGTACATTCTATCGAGACGAACCGGCAAGAAAGACAGTAGTTACCATTATTCAATAAAACGAGCCTTATAAAAGAGAAAGCCTTGAAACTAAAAGAAATAATCACTTAGATATATATGAAAACCATTTTAAATTTGTAACAAAAATAGATTGGTATTGTTATGTAAAAATATAGTGTTTCTGCAATATTCTTAGAAGCTTTATCAATTAAAAGTATTTAGCAATGAAAATAATAAGGCTAAGAATATCAGTGATGTAACTCAAAATAGTTGGAAGAGAAATATGGCAGGATAAGGGTCTCCAAAAATATGAGTGTAATAATGTATATTATGTAATAAATATGTATGTAGGTATAGGTCGTTATACATATAATTCTGTTGATGCAGCACAACAGTCGGCATGTTTTTTCCGACATCTCAATCATCGTCATATTTCAGCCAATTTTCATAGAACTTTAATAAGTTATAAAACCTAAAGCGTCCTCATGAATTACTCACGTCTATTTGTAAAAACACCTTATGAGTTTGTTGCGTTCAGATACACAGACAGAAGATAAATAACTAATAATTCTTAGACAAACACCTTGCCCGTTTGCCTTGCCTTGCCTTCCAAGTCATACTAAAATTGGTTCAGCCGTTTCGAAAATAACCTTGAAACGAAGAGACAGAAATAATGTTGGGTATTTTAGTTTTTATTACCTGCAAATAAACAGCGATAAATAGTTTCAAAAACGCAGACAAGCACTTAAATTTTTATTTGATTTAAAAGATTTCATGTGAAGATGTATTTATTTTGAATTTCATAACAGCATGAGAATAAAAAACCGTGTTTTTACCACATGATGGTAGCAGATATTTTAAAATTATTTCTTATTAAAAAAATCACAATTTCAGGTCAATTATTCTCATAAAGTCTCGACCAACCTTTACTTTATGTTGTAAAAAAAAACATAAAAACTTTTATATTAATTCTATTTGTCGAATATCCGTTGATAATACGGTTTGTTGAATGTCCGTTTTAAAATGTATATCCACAACAACAAAACGGGGATACCTATATCTTATCAAAGATTACAGTAAAATGCGATTGTTTAATAATAAAAAATATATAGGATATTATAGACTCAATTGACAAGCAAACAAACATTGAAGTATTGTACATTAAATCAACATATAATACTAACATTTCACGATGCCAAAAGAAGAACATTAACGTCGATCAATTCTTCATATTTCATCTATAGTTTTATGCTTACAATATTATACCTGGTAGTTATAAAGACATTAATATCTCTGAATGTTTACTATTAAACGATTATTAGTCTCAGAAGGCTCTAACTGCATAGAAGTTATGCAGTAAGAAAATAAACGAAGTAAAAAACGAACGGAAACGCGCGTCGCACCCGTACGGTCATTAGGTGCTCATAATAACGACCATTACAGAAAATTGTTGTTATTAGAAAAATCTACGGTAGTATAAATCAAGAAGTAAAGCATAGGTAAGTTAAAATCTGTTAACGACCAAAGAAATTGACGCGAGTCCAAAAACAAAGAGACGATACTAAGCTTTAAACATATTTTAACTTGAAATTAGCAATAATCGCAATGCAAATATGGACTAAATAATTAATATACAGTTCTCTATTATGCAGTGGCATGTAGTTTTGGCTAGTTCTCTTATATTTGTATAGTTGTTTGTGTCGAGCGCATTTGCATGTGTAAATAAATATTAAAGAGCCGGGTCGTCCGGTCGCGGCGGCCGGCGCCGTGATGATTCGAGAGGAACCGCATATATCAGACTGAGCACCTGCGGGCTGGTGACGCCCATCAACTTGCATTGCATCGATATCGATAGCGCATGTATCGATATTAAAAATATGTACTTCCTGCAATATTTCATCATATAGCTTATTGTGTAATACACAAGTGTTGAAATAATAAAGATCCATAACCAAAGGAAAATTTAAAATGTTTTGCCAAGTAAATGCGAGCAGAGATACATCACCGTTCAAGCCAGCCTTTCTATCATTCATGAACACGAAGATTTGAATGATTGATGTATTACATTTACATTTTATATAATATTAAGATGTTGATAAATGAATAAATTACATTACATTTTGAAACACTTATATTTTTTGAAGTTAATTTTGTATACGAATGCGATACATTTAGTGTTCACCAATATGCATATTACGTCGCCGCTAACGGGTTTATTGCTTTGGAATGAACTCGACCGTCTGCATGCCAAACTGCGATTCCTGGTGATCGCCCCTTTGAATTATGCGCACGGGCACGCTTACGCGTCTGCATTCAATCGCTTCGCGAGATTTATGTATGGAACGCTCGTTCAACACATACAAATGTTTCCTTGAATTTTGAATATATACCCGGCTTCAAGTTTTGTTTACGATTATGTTCGATTTATTTCAATGTACGTTTCAGACTAACATTCTGTCAGTCACTTTAGCTCGAAAATATTCTTTAATAGAGTCGATAATTATTAGCTGATGCAGGAACATCACTAACTTGGATGCACTACCGGACTACTGTTGGACACAGACTACACTTACAGCGTGGGTTTTGAAAATACAGCCAGCATTGAAATACGCAAGTGTAACGGGATTTCAATTCATTCATGCGAATACTAGTGCAATAAAAAATTATATAAATACTTTGTTATATCAAAATAACTGTTCATGATTTGATGATATATTTATTTATTAAATCTTAAATATATATTTTTTTATTTCTATAATTTTATAACTTTGCTTATTCGATAATCACTAGCTTAACTTTATATTCAATCAAGATACATTTATTCGAAATCTACTACTATTTTATACAATTATACTAAATATATAATGACCTATTTATTATTATAAATAATTGAATTTTCTTTTTCTTTTTGAAATGACGGGCGATGAATTAGTTTCATAAATCCCTTTACTAATATTCCAAGGTCTACTGCAAGCGGTACAGAAATTGTTAAAACAGTAAATATTTTATACAAAAAACTGTTCTTAATTTGTAATTCAATTTATGGTACAACATTTATCAACAAGTTTTAATGAAACAACTTTTTGTGCTTATTACTATTTAAACATTTTATAGTTGCGAACCTAATTTTCTGACAAATAAGAAATTATCTGTCAAACACGTTTAAAGTGACGTTACCGCTGCACATTTTGATTCATCACGTCCGCGAGTTCTAAAGAATTTTTTGGCAAAAACTCAGAAATTCACACGCTTCTATGTCATTTTTTAAACAAGACTCTCATATCAAATAGGCGACAAGACATAGTCATTGGCATTTCTTTCAATTAACGTTAAGTAAATTTTATAAGAAAAAATATCCAATAGTTTCAGGTGTTGTTTAATTTCCTTTGAATTTAAAAGTATTAAAATATGCAACCTAAAATATAATATATATAATTATTATAGTCCTATCAATCTATAATGACCAAATCATTAAATATGTTACAAGTTCATATTTGGTTTTTCTGCTAATTGGTTAATGCATTAAATATTAATCTTTTTTAATTCATTAACCATATTCTATAATTTAAAGTATTAATTATCTAAGATAATATTATTCGAGAGTCGCAGACAGATTTATTTCAATAATCAAAAGGCTAGACGGCGAGTTAAGTTATTATGCATAATATAGTCCAGACACCTGCTTAAATATGTCCTTCAATGTCCCAGAACCGAAAACTAGGTCGCTCGAAGGCTGCCAGACGATCACAATTTTAAATTAGGGACACCCAACTTTTGTGGAGACAATTAATGCATTTCATTACAAGTCGTCCCTTGGTAACAGATTGAGAATATTTTATAAATCCGTCTCGTAATATTTTAAAAAACAAAGGTTATTATTAAACGCCGTTGTTGAATAATGAACGTATTCGTATTATAGTTTTGATACAACCTACATATATCGAATCAGATTTCACGCGGCACGTGGATACTGTTCATCGTATGTTTTTTTTTTTTTTATTGTAAATATCGTAGCTGTAACAAAAATCGCTGAGTAACGTTGCTTATTAAATACCAGTTTTATTAAATAAAATTTAAAAATCCTGCTGTGTATCCGTGTGATCTTTTATTTCTTACTTTTTATTTTATACTGTTTATTTGTATTGAAATATAGCGATTGCAGGCGAGCCGATTGATTAACAGGCGCGCTGATGTGTCAGGCGAGACCGCTTCAAAGTGAGATATTATTTTGACATATTAAATCACACCTCCAGTAAAGTTATTTGTTGATAGCGTGGAATCAAAATAAGCGGCGCGTATAATTAACTGGTTTGTTTTAGTGCTGTCTATTCTGGGGTCATTCATGATACCACAAATATCAGTGGTGACAGAAACGAACTGCTACCGGTCTATTTGCGTCTCGCCCGCACTCTAATGACGCGCTGTTTATTTTTCGCGTCCGCTTTGAATTTGTTCGCTAATCTGTTATGCTCCCAAACAATAGCCAAAATAATTAAAATTGCAAATCAAGACATGAGATTCGTGAAACTACTATTTCGGGCACGCTATGAAGGAAAAGTGATTAGATAAAACCAGTTTGCCTTACCTTCTCCTCAACGGGAGAGGAGGCCTTAGCCCAGCAGTGGGAAATTTACAGGCTGATTATGTTTATGTTTATGTAGTTTGCCTCTAATATTTTAAGTCTTGCAGCGACAGTACAATGTTCTGAATTAAAATCTTAGTAAAGTAAGAGTTCATTTAATTCCTTCTGTTGTGTTAAATATAAATATTTTCAAATTATATTCATTCAAATACAACCCGAATAACGCACGTATCATTCGTACGTACAAATCCAAAAACTTATTTATAAATTATGATTTTCAAATTTAAAATACTATTACGTGGTTAATTAAAAAAAGTTTAATTAAAATTCCCAATTTTTTCGTACTTCAATTAATATGGAATGCGATGAAAAACTTCTGGCGAATATAGTTTGTTGGGTTTAAATTAAAATAGTTTTTGCAACAAAAAAAACTGAAGCATGTGGGTTCAACGAGATCCGCGTTGCTTCCAATATGTGGCGCCAAAATTGACTGAACCGGCGGAGGCGAGTCTATTATTTTATTACCTATCTACTAGTGACTTAACACTTTGTTCACTAAATATCTATAAAATAGCAACCACCAAAAAAGCATAAATAATCTCTTATTTATTCAGCTATGAACAACTCAATCCGTACTATTCGTACTGAGACTGTTTTTAAGTTTGATCTAAGCGTATTTTTAACACAATTAAATCAGAATATATTTTTTACAATTTCAATAATACGCACCGAAGATAGGATGTGATCGGCGCACGAGTCAATGTCCGCTGTTCGCGCGTAAATCGTTATTCAATTTAATTTGCATTTTTACCGCTGACCACTACGACAGCCGCTTTATATAGAAAATCGTAGTTAATATTATTAATATGCTTCCGTTTATTACTCTGGATATCTTTAAGTCTGTAATTTTGCTAGATCTGTACGAGTGGTCATTTTGACATTAACATCAAGCAAATGCAGACTATGTAATTAAAATAATTTATTTAGATATTTTTATATTAATTAATTAAACTATAAAAATAATATTATTGCTTATTTAAAATGTGTTAAAAGGGGGTGTTATTGCTTTTTGGTATTACTTTTTAAAATTGAAACCTTTTCAATTTTTCCAATAGAATGTGTGTTTGCGTAAGTCTATTTTTTTGTAAACATTTTTTTAATACTAAAAATATTTCTGTATAAAGTGGCTCCATTTGCAAAAAATAGAAAATGATCATATAATACTATACACATATATTATGACTTAAAATTATCACGTCATCGCACAAGGAAAAATAAGGCGGGTGGTTAACGGTCGGTCGTATGCAATTTGGTCGAGGCGGGCGACGGCGGCAGTGGCTGGCCAGTTTGTGAAATAGCGTCTGGGTGGTGTCTAGCGAGCTCTGACTCAGCGCTGGAATCCAGCCGAACACTCGTACACGCATCTGCTTTTAATATCAGTTTTCAAATGTTAGTAACCGCGGTTTTATTTAACCAGAACTCGCTACATGATTTTTATATTAAACGAATTATATACGATTTATATAATTGATAGTTATCTCTGTATTTGTAAATAGATAATGCCTATTTTCATTTTAGTAATTGCTACGATAATATTATGATTATTCAAATTTTTGTTTCACACATAGATTAAAATGATTAAAAGCAAGTTTTTCTATGTGACTTCTATACTCGTAACGGCACCTTACACATAAATTAGATAATTTAAAAAGGATTGAGTTTTAATGCGGCGCTTATAATTCTAAGCAAAAAAATAATCAGGTTCTGTGAATAATTAATAAGGCCCGTTTATTTCTTCTGTCCACTTTTTTCGATAGAGTTCCAAAAATATATTGTAAAGCCTTTATCGTAATTGAATTTGTATCGGACTTAGAATTTCAAATAGTAATTTAGGTATTACAGAGTTAACCGAGGAACCGTTCCTTTTAACATATTTTAAGGATCATGTCCTTTGTATACATTTGAGTAGTAATGAAATGGTAAATTATCTTACTTTTTTTACAAAGTACGAATTTAAAATTAAATATTTTTATTTTCTTTTACGACTGAAAAAGTTTTTATTGAAATAGATATAATAAAAAGTATAGAATAAGTACTCAAATAATTAGGACCAGGGAATTCTTAGTGTTTCTATTAAAGTTTGTGTTAGATTTAAACAAAAAAAAAAACCACTGATTTTAAAATCACTCCATGTCATTCCCGCCATTATGAAAACGCGACAATCTCAGAGTAAACAAAACAGGTAGCAAATCGCAACCATCGCGTGTGTTCAACCAATATAATAAACACCTTGACGGCGTACACGCTAGGACTTAGACGTAACGTAATTATGCACGGTTACCCACAAAAAATTAAACTCGCACTTTATTTGTCAAAATACTTGCATAAACTTGTGCACGGAGAATTTACCTAAGGTATTTTCAGCAACGTTTGTTGCTAATTTATTTGTGACGCAGACGAATCGGCTTCATTTTGAAGTTAAAAACTACCTAAAAATTCAAAAATTAAATTATTTTGTTAAGTGTACATATTTACACTACATATTATACTTTCAACGAACCCAATCTTTCTTTTATCTCTAATAACTGTATGAATCGAGAGTTATATTTATATTTCTTAATTTACTAAAACCTTTCATTTATCTCCGTCTAGCCGGGATCTGCTGGTCGGGAATGGAGCGCGGCGGACGATGCAGCTCTGTGGCGGCGCTACGCGTGGGTCGCGCGGAGTGCTGCTCGGGCGGCGCACGCGCACCCGCAGCCTGGAGCCCGCGTGACCTGGACAGTGGAGAAATATTCTTCTATAAAGCTTTATCTGGAGGTGTACCGTGTACAGCTTGTGCTGGTAAGATATAATTTAATATATTTTCTATACAATTTACATTAGAACAATTGACCAACATTTAGGATATAGGACACGATGTATTCAATTGTTTGTTGAAAGAAAATAATTTCATTTTACATATAATTAATGTAAATTATCAGCCTGTAAATGTCCCACTGCTGGGCTTAGGCCTCATCTTATTTTGATGAAAAAGTTTGGAGCTTACTCCATTACGCTGCTCCAATACCGGTTGACAGATGCACATGTGACAGAATTTCATTGAAATTAGACACATGCATGTTTCCTCTCGATGTTTTCCTTCACGGCCGAGCACGAGATGAATTATAAACATCAATTAAGCAATTGAAAATTCAGCGATGCTTGCCTGGGGTTGAACCCGTATTTTACGTAATTAATAAAAAGCCGTTAATTTTTCATCCCTATACAGCTTTTGCTTCGCGAAATTCATTATTGCGTTCACTTGAGAATCAATTTACACCGATGGCATATGTTAAATAACTTATATAATTCAAACGGTAATATTTCCATGCATATTTATACTTGTGCTAACGTTTTCATTACCAACATGAACGAGGTAAGCCTTGTGACGACGTATTTAGTCCATGATACAGAAATAGACGTACAAATCGCAATACCGTGAACGGACTGACGACACACTTCCGTTTGAATCCTAATAAGATGATTTACATACCTATACATATTCCAAATATATTAAAATGTCGTTTCTTACATTGCTATAAAGATATGTTACTAATTAATTTATGTAGTGTGTCTAATATTATTAATTTATTTAATCTTATAAATTTAATGATTAACCTTTTTGTTTCAGTATCATTTGATTTATTAAAAATGTTTATAGTTATCTTGTTTTTTTTTGCAATAGTATATAATAATGTTTCGTTTTAAAGGTGAATTATTTATTTCACATACATAACAGGGATGTTATGGATACGTAATTTCAGTTCTGGATGTGGATACGGATATATGAATAATATTTTACCGGTTATTTCGGATTATCCGATTGTTTCAGTTACGGAAATTAGATTATTTAGAAATTGTATAAGAAAGAAATACAAGACATCAATTTGCCTTTATTTGTAGGCTATTAATTAGTATTAGGTGTAATCACAGTAAAAAAACAAATAGCTTTGAAACACAATTAGCTACTCTCTTTAAGTATAGCAATATGGAAAAATAAATTTAAAATTTATAGATTTTTTTTTTATCGATTACGTTTACGAAGATCCATAACATCACACATACACACATAATACATATGTATATATCTAAATTATCAAAAATATATCGTATTTTCTTGCGCATTAGTAAATGATAGTAACAAAAAATATAATTGTTTTTATATATAAAAGTCGTAAAGTCCTTTTATATTTTTTAATTAAGAAAACATTAACAACTTATAAAAATCCATTTAATTTAATTATATTTCTTAAAAGAGTTAAAATCCATTAACATTTAATAACCACTTATATAATAAACGTCTCTAAATACTTAAAAATTAAGCATTAAAATGTATTTAATGCTAAAATTTTAAGTTTTTATTGTATATATGTAATAAAAAATACACGCACACTAAAATAAAAAATAAAAACAAATAATACCAATTAAAGGTAAGATTATATGCTAAAAATATAACAATAAAAAATAAATCATAAATATGTGCTGAATTGTACAGTAAACAGATATATAACTATCGCCTTTCATGGCAATTATTGTATCCTTTATAGACAAGATTACACACTACATAATATTCCTCTTAAAGACCCGAACTAAATCAAACGGACAGTTTGTCCGATTCTGTTTTACAGTATCACTAAATTCATAAGGCGACTAAATATATTGCTATCTCTTTTTGTTCTATGCAGTAGAAAATAAAAGCAAATATTTTTAAAATAACCAGAATCGAGAAGTAACAGCAATAATTCCTCTAATTTAAAAAGTCGGTTGGATCGCAGTTGGATCGGAATATAATAGGAATCGTATCAAAATCGATATAAATAAGAGTTATATTGTGGGATAGTCGAATTGGACCTAAATAAAATCAGAAACATATCATAAGTAGTATAATGCTAGTAGAATTGCCCCTGTTCATGCTCAAAACGTTATCGTGTAGAAATGTTTGTTAAATATACTTGCGTGCACTATTTATATTGTTTGCTCGAAACCAATCTCAATTACTCTGAAGAGTTTGATATCGCAGTATGTTTGGTATTACGTTTCGAATTGTTTACGATAAGCGATTGTTTTATTAGGAATTAGGGCAGCCGTACATCGTCCGATAGATACCTGATAATAGTTTATGACCCGATTTGAAGCTGTTCGTAAATACCCGCGCTTCGATCACATGAAGCTTGCTTGTTTAGTATTCAAATTTAATGAATCAAAGTTCTTTAATATAAATGCAATTTTATTTTTATTGACAGTCTAAGTCAAAATCTGCTAAGAAGTGAAGAAAGAATATCAGCATTTTATATAATAATATAGACGTATAAAACTAAAAGAAGAGTAAACGTTAGGAAATGTCATACTGCACAATGTCACACAGGAAAATGCTTCCTCTCTTATTGAGGAGAAGATTAGGATCTATCACCCCCACTCTACTCTATTGCGGGTCGGTGGATACACATGCGGCATAATTGCATTCTCATCATTATCGATATCGCTGTTATAAGCAATAAAGCAACATGTGACAAATCAGCGATTGAACAAACAATGTGTGATTAAGATTCACTACTTCTAGCCACTGGTCATTCTAGACTTCGTTGTGGAGCATTGATATATGTACATGTACAATTTTACACGTTTGGTATTCTTTTAGATAACCAATTTAAAATCCTGCCACTTAAACATATTGAATACCTATTTAGTTTCCTATTTTTATACAATGACAAACTCTACCTCATGAATGTGGATTTTAATACTGCGTGGTGCCGAAATAGTAAACCGGTCGTTAAATTACGAAGCTATGCGTAGTAAAAGTAATTTAAATTTTATTGACGAGAATTATCGTAAAAGTTATCTATTTAACAAAACCAAATTAATATATTTAAAAAAAACGCACAACATACATCGATATCATTAAAATGAGATAATTTAATTTGTTCAAAGATAATGACCGTCATTATTTTGCTTTAGTGTGTAATTAACATCTTTTTTACTTCAATAAAAAATCTTTCATACATTTCCGCTTTCATTCATAGATTTATCAGTTCATAATATAAAATAAATAGGATACGAATATAATAATATAATCTCAGTAAAATCAATTAATTCAACTCTGTAACATGACGATTCAAAGTGCTTGTATGCGTTAACTTAAATAAAATATTTTGATTTTGAATCAATTATATTGATGTGTATTTAATAAAAATAACGTTTGCTCTCTTACTAACATGCTCCTAAACCATTCCGATTGTGATGAAACGTTATTGTATTATTATACGAATACTATTATGAAAAGGTTCCTGACAAGAAATATTCCTTCCAAGGAACTTCAGTTGAAGCTTGTTTTATACCAAACTTCATCAAATCCGGTTGAGTGGTTCGGCTGTGTGATAGCAACAGACAGACAGTGTTACTTTAGCATTTATAATATAACCGGAACAGATAGGTAGTACTAACAGCAATTAACCAAATTTATCTAAAATCATAAATGTGTTCAACAGAATCTTGTGCGGGTGTATCGTGTGGTGCGGGGCGGCGGTGCGTGGTGCGCAGAGGGCGAGCGCGGTGCGTCTGCGCAGCGACGTGCAGGCGCGCTGGGCCTGTTTGCGGCAGCGACGGCAAGACGTACCGCTCATTGTGCCGCTTGCGCCGTCGAGCCTGCCGCCGCCCCGCTAAGCACCTCACTCTCGATTATCCGGGCCCTTGCCGAGGTAAGATTTTTTTTTTTTATGTTAGAGGTGGCAAATTTCGTTTTAATTTGAAAAAACTTTTGTTCCACTCCTTTCTTTTTTTTCTATACTTTTTAATAGAAAGGCAAGCAAATATTTTATTAGTATTTGAAACCTCCGCCTAAAGACATTTGAATCAAAATACAACAATAAAAAGTATTATAATAATCATCATTTGACGGAAGAATAACTGATGAGTGTGTCATACCTATCCAGGGGAACTTACTTACTTACCCAGTACTACCAACAGTGTAAAAGTTAATAAAATATACTTGTAAAAATAATTTAAAATGACGAAAGAACAATTAAAATAAGTTCTTTTTCGACGAAGATATCGCTTGATAAATACAAAGAAAAAAATCAGACAAATTAATACATTTAATTTCAAACAATCTACTTAAGTGCAAATACTTTTTTTTACTAATATTTTATTTATCAATCATAAACTAACTAATTGTGAGTCCGAAATAACTACAAATAACTAATTATACTAAAAATAACTAATTGTGAGTCCGACATAACCAAGATTAGTGATACTTTGCGAACGAATATTTATATAGAAAGTAACGATTACAATAAAATCTTTACAATTTAGTAGACAGATATAATATTGAATTGCCTCTCCACCTTCTAGAATAATCCAGACATTAAATAAATAATAGTATTACTTATTACATTTGAATAACATTACAACATCGATCACTAACGAGTAACTACAACGCAAAAACTAACATTAAATTACATGTGTCCTTTTCCCCGACGGTAATTTTATACATAACACAAACAATTCTCATTCGCATAAAGAAAATTTTCATTTTATGCCAAGTCGAACATAATTTTACCTAAATATATTCCGACGCGCATCGCCATATGGCGTCCGTAAGCAACGTCCTTAGAAAGCTTTCACTGATCCCTCTTTAGCAGTAGCTTATCTTAACGTCCAATAAATTCAACCGCAATAAATATGATTAAAGCACAAATAATCGAACAAACAATTTACGACCGTCGCGAACTATTTTAGTATAATACCTCATCGATTATAAATCGCAATTAATAATGATCCCTACACACGTGTTACGTTCAATGCATTGTTAATTGTTATAAATATGGGTGCACACGATTCATTAGCTGATCCGCTTGGCAACAAATATCTAACACTCATAGCTGTAAGGCACCTAGCAACAGTTGCTAGGTATAAGTATCATATGTCTACAGCAAGAGTAGTTTAAGGCCCATCAAAGTTTACGAGTTTATTATTAGCGCGTTCAAGCTTAACTGGCTAACCGACCTGACACGCTTATCGCTTCTAGAATGTTTTTAAAGCAATTTAACTCAATATGGTGTATTTTAATGTAAATATTCAATAAATGATAGTTTGCTCACTTTAAGTGGTTTCGAATAAAAACTTAAATTCGTTCAGCCATAACTGTTGATGTCATTCTGTATCTAATAAATATATCTTTGTTAAATTCACAAAGATACTGCTTTAGTAAAAGTTTTAAGGTTACAGTTGTCGTAACGTAAATGTTTATGTAACATGGGCTTCGACGTACGCGAAGGCTATCGAGTAGGTATCAAGACTAAAGTGCGTCTGAGTTCAAATCTTAGTAAATCAACACTAAAGAAAACACAAGAAACAAATGTTTTTGAACTGTATGTAGGTACATATTTCAAACTCGATAATATCAAAAAGAAAATTTCTCAAACAATGACCAATCACTTCGCATTTATAACAAATTCTCCTTAAGAGGTTTATTGGCGAACCAGTAATCAAACGCCGCCCAGAGCGTTCTAGTATTGCTGCAGCTATAATTATGGACCGCTTTCCACGCCAGGAATCGCCGGTTGTTTTATTCATTCCCTTTGAACGTATTTATCCCTGTCCCGCGATGAACGGACACTCCTTTACTATCGCACTAGTAAATTGCTGTTTTGTTCGTATAAGGCTTAGTACGTCTCTATCGGGATCGGGTCTCAATAATAGCTCATTGCGATGCATGATGCGTCTGGCCGATCGCGTCGCCCGGGGTGTATGCGTGTGAATGAGACCTGTAGTACCCAACCACCGGTTTTCGAATTAACTTGATCGATGTAAATCAAAAGCACGTGATGGTTATATACTGGTTTTTGTTTACTTCTTTATCTGATACCCGTCACGACTGATTCAATACCAGATATGGAATCCTTACTCACATACATTGAAATATACTTAATACGATTCATTGTATTATTTTCGAGCGACGCATAGAATCAGATTTGTTAAAAATATTGGAAAATTTAGACAAGATTTAATGTGATAAGATCAAAGACAAATACGAACATGGTGTGTGTTAATCTAAATCAAAGTTCGTTACATTTTTGATGGAAATTATTTTCCGTACATCTTCAACGATTAATTTTTATAGTTTCTTTTACTACGATTATATCTAAGTGCAGCAGAACGCCTCATTTTCAATTTTTCATCACTGTATTGATAATATCTCTTCGGTGCAACAGGGAACATTAAAATTTGAAACACTACTTACTACGCTATGAGTGTAGGTAGTAGATTTAAATAGGTATGTATATACTTACATACACTTTAATTCACGTACTTCATTGATTTAATACAGTGCGCAATTTGTTTAAGATCTCGTATTCTTTTCATCGCGTACCTAAACAAAATGTATTCATTTTCGCTACTTTTAAATTTATTTGCGATATAGTTCATTATTCAGCGTGTGTAAGTCAGTGGGAACAAAACGAACCGTGGGACGATACAGAGAGCGACATTTGCATGTAGGCCGTTCAAGCTAACTTTGTTGCAAGACATGCGACTCAACTCTTTTATTTTTAGTCTACCTCACAGGTGTTAATATGTCTGAATGTAAAAGCAAGCGCGAGAAATGTTTACAATAGTATCCGGTGTACTCTCTTATAAATCATATAATATGTGTACACAATACATATATGTGCAATACTTTTATGATGTGGTTGACAATTTTATTATTACAAAACTGATATTTAATTTACAATTAGTGTTTATTAAACTATGGATATAAAAGTAATATTTTCACCCGTTCACTTGTTATAAATACAAGTCTTGACTTCTCAGTAGCATGTAATTACTAGGTTCCATTCCAATAAAAACTATTTAAAGTGACTAACAGAGCGGGCTGAGCTATGTGACAGTTTCAAAAGGCATTCGAAAACGTGTGGTTAGTGCTTATAGCAATGGTGTAGTCGCAACTCGCAGGATGTCATCCGAGTGCAGAATGGGTGCAATTATGAGAAACCGGCCGCGGCGAGCGCTTCCTTCGTTACACACACAGATAACGTAACTCAATGGATGTGAAAAAAGAAACTCTCGCAGGTTATAAATGCGTCTGCGGGACTTTGTCAACATAAAATAGAACACTGTTTTAACGTTGATAAAAATAAACAATGTATATTTAATCATTAAATTTATTTTTTTAAAACCACATGGTACAATAACATTGGGAAATAAAATAATAATAATCAACTGCAAAAAGGTTATTGTATTTAGCAATCTATTCAAAGACCATGCAATTGGAAGACTCGGATAGTGTGTGTCTTATTTTACTACTGAATAAAAATATTTATGAATAAAATCAGATACCATTTCTTGTATAAAGTAAAGCCAATGTACAGTTAAGACATACCTCAATTAATTACTCCTTGTCAGGGACACTTTCAAACCGTCATAATCGCAGTCGGCCCTAGACCGAACCAGACAGACGTCCTCATTCCATAGTATGAATAATATCCTTCGCGATAACGTCAATGTAATGGTCGTTCTAAAGACTCATTCATATTGCGATATTTATCTTAACTCTTCAAGAGCAATCTCTGAAGTCAGTTTTATAATATCCAATTAATTAATGTAATTTATGTCCGAACAGATCAACGACGGAAGATGCGTATAACTGACTAACTTCCCTAAATACTCGACTCGGACTATCACAACTGAATTATTATATATACAATATTTCTAAAGAAAACCTTTTAAGCTTTTACTTTAAACCTCAAGCTGCAAAACCTAAACGGTTACTCAGAGATAAGGACATTCACACGACCTATATTAGCGAGTGCTTTTCTTAGAATAATGTATTATTCCGAAACATCAAAATATTACTGCACGCGAAATTATGTGCACAGGGTTTATGTGCGATATCATAGTATTTTATGAGCGGATAGGCTCGCCGCAAGCGCAAATTCTTGTAATGTACGCACCTACCCGAGATTCTCAAAATACATTCGTGAATATTACGCGAAATGTCTTCGTGTATGCCTCTATAATTAGTCGTAAGGTGGGACAGAAGTTAGGGACATTTTGTTGCATTGCAATCATTGAAAATAACAAGACGAAAGTGTCTGAATATAGATTATTATATAAACCTATATATTATAGAATAACTAGTATTGTGATATTAAAATTATGATGGTGATATTTTTTAATTTGACATTTGTTTTACATTTTTTAATGTATTGCATATATGAATTTAAATTTGAATGAAATACAATCACATATATCTTATTATAGTATCTTCCACAATGTTTTATTCTTAAATAATTAACTATAAACTTGATTAAAAAATATATTATTATAAATATTGGTCGTCTGAATATTTAGAGATATTTTAAGCTGTTAAATATTTATATTAAGATATTTTAAGATGATGTTACTGTTGGTATTCACAAAGGAAACTAACCAACTGCCCTGGATAAATTATAGTTCATTAGTGGGTGCGCAAATACAAGGGCACTCTCTATTCTTAACTCTTCTGCCAGGTACCAGATACCACTCTCATAAAATATAAAATGAGCCGAGATGGCCCAGTGATTAGAACGTATGCATCTTAACCGATGATTTCGAATTCAAACCCATTGGATTGGATGGTATTCTACCAACCCGCATTGGAGCAGCGTGGTGGAATATGCTCCAAACCTTCTCCTCAAAGGGTGAGGAGTCCTTGGCCCAGCAGTGGGAAATTTACAGGCTGCTAATGTATGTAAAAAAATATAAAAGTTAAGAAATAGAAAGTGACGAACAATACCCAAGAGAGTTCAGGCAAATACAAATTTTCGATTTCCGAGCCAGGGGCGTGTTAACCTTGTCAACGTCAAGTTTTTTCTGATTTGCCATCGAATTATGAGAGCTCATTTGAATTTGCACATACAATTTGCTCTATAATATGCCCGCGCAGTTTGTTAGTTTCCTTTGAGTATGTCTGCCGTGACTGATATCGGTCACAAGTCTCGTAAACGGCAAATTCATTATACAGGACACAGGACACAGGCATCTTTAAGAAATATAAACTCAATATCTCAACGGCAAAGGGACCGTCTAACAATGTGAAAATCGCAGGTTCAATCCTGGTATTGTCGTACCTTCTAACTGAAAATTCAAGTTTAATTGACGGCGAAAATAAGAATTTTAGTAAGAGTATTTGAAACGAGTATTGCAGAGGAAATGATGTTAGAAGGAAATGTTAATAATTTGCAACTAACATATGTAATATGCTGGATGGCGGATGCATATTACATAATACGTTAGTTGCAAAATTCTGTTAACGGTTTTCTGGTTTTTCATTTAATGATTATTAATAAAATTTTAATCAAAAATATAACGCATATATTTACATAAAAAACTAAATCACTTAAGTTTACCTACTCATAAAACATTGATACATTCTCTATAAGAGCCAGACACGAAATAGTTTTACAAAAGCAGCCGTTGTCGGCCTGATTTTAACCATGATAAATTCTCTGTAATCTAAGCTCTAAAGTGGCTGCACTTGATCGCTGTCTAGACTAGACTATCTATCGCCGCTCTATAAACCGCAATACGATACAATCCACTGGGAAAGGCGTCAGATATTTACAGGCCATGCTCGTTAGTCCGATTTCTACTCAGTTATTATGTTACATTAGGCGTCATATTACCTTATTTTAAGTTGACATTAGACCTAACCTATGGGGCGAGGGTGTGTTGTGTTGTCTGATTATGCTTTCACGGCAAGTTATGAGGTATTTAAATGAGGTTGTCTCGACAGTCGGAAGCTGTGAAGGAGTGCGCTGTGGAGGCGACAAGCGCTGCGTGCTAGACGCTGAACTCGGAGCGCATTGTGTGCGATGCGGTGCCTGCAGTGTCGCAGGGGCACCCGTTTGCGCGGTGGATGGACGCACGTACGCTGGTGCGTGTGCGTTGAGAAAAGCGGCGTGCGAACGCGGTAAAGCATTGCCTCTCGCCTACAAGGGATCCTGTATGGGTACGTAGATTATGTTACGATCTCAATATTAAAAACTATTTATTTTAAAGCAATAAAATATTTTCCAAGGAATAAAAATAGTAACAATTTTCGTATTTCCAAAATGTTGATTAAACGGGAAAGATAAATATAATAAATTTGATCAGCGAACGCGACCTGCGCGCGAGTGCGGTGTGGCGCGGGGCAGCGCTGCGTGTCGGGCGGGGCGAGCGGCGCGCGCTGCGTGTCGTGCGGCGCGTGCGGCGGCGGCGCGCGCCGCCCGCTGTGCGGCTCCGACGCGCGCACCTACGCCTCGTGGTGTCGGCTGCAGCGCGCTGCGTGCCACGCCGGGACCGTCGTCGACCCCATGCACCCTGGACCTTGCAAAGGTACAAACTGGTCAAAATTAAACAAATGGGAAAAATATAGTTCATCAACATTCATCGAACGTAAATCCTAAACGTCATTTACAAAGAAAATTTTCAACAAATTATTTAAAATTAATTCATAAAAAGGATTTTTTAAAGATTTTATTTAATCTATTGTTATTTCCGACGAAATTTCTAAACATGTACATCGAAAAGAAAATTATTAGGTATTAACTTTTAACTGAACCTTTTTTGTTTTAGGAAACAAAAATATAACGGACAATAGTGTGACCGACGAGAAAAATGGCGAGGATACAGACACATCACGAGTCCTATAGTCATGGACTCAGAATTAGCACTGCAGTGTTTAGATAACTTTGTAGAATAAGTTGATTCGTCTCTTGTTAGGACAAATATCTCCAAGCATGTACTCAGTGTTAAAACGCTATGTAGAAGACTGCGTTTGGAACCAGAATTTACGAGTCTCTTAGGGTTAGGATATAGCCATACTGAAACAATCGACGTTTTTAGTTCTGAGTAGAAACATGATTTCGAAAGATTAAATTAGTAAATTCGATACAAAAAGTCTGATAAAAAAAAATACATTATATCTAATGTTTTTTAAAACGAAGTTGAAAGTCGATTAAAACAAGAAATTGGTGATAAATTAAAGAATTGGTGAAAAAATTTGAATTCGTTAAATACATAAGAGTCCGACCTAACCTGAAGACCAGAGTATTAGTTTTATAAGAATGGTCGAGTCATTGAGCCAGTTCATCCGAACGAAAACTGTTCGTAGTTACTTATAGTAAGGTTTAGGAAAATTCTTGACCTTGTTGCACATTTTTCGACTTTTGTAGATAAATAATATGTCTATAGTAATTAATGATTAACACTTTACATTATTAAAGTTGAGCACCAAATTGTACTTAATATTTAGTCAAAACGTTATGCATAGAACTGTAGTTAGCACAATATTTGGTATATTGTAGGTATTTCTATTCTAGAAAATCCTAAATTGCGTCTTGTTGACGTTTTTACGACGAAGCTCGTAGATTGAAATAACTTACTATTTTTGACTGACATTTGTTCTTAAAATTTTAATAACTTTTAGTAGTTTAAGATTTAATTTTACTTCACGTAATGTGGTTTTAACGCTTATGCAATATTTATTATTAAGTTATGAAGTTTTAGTGCAATAATGTTATTGAAAATTGTGTGAAATTTATGTTTACGTGTTTTGTTTTGTTTTAATTTTTATATACGAACGTGCGTCACTGGATCAGAAAATTTTAATTCGATCATTTAAAAAGAACATTTTAAATACTTATTTCAGTATTATGTCTATGTAAGATCTTTAGAATTTAATTTTTATTTTCGAAACGTTTTCTAATGAAATTAGGTGACTTTATAGACTGTAGATAAAAAGTAATTTATTGTTACTTTTAAATTGTTTCCAAAATGTTTCCAAGTATAATTTGTATGGATGTCAGTTGTGAATATATCGAATCGAACTAATGTGTGATGAATGTCACTCGAAAAATTGAGTTTCTGGACGTCCTGCTTAGCTTTAAATAGTTTACAATTTGATTTCTTTAATATAGAATATTAGTCCACTTAAGTAATTAATATTTAAGTTTTATTTAGTGTCATAATGTGTTTAATTTTTACGTTATTTAAATTTTTTTACGTAAAACTATCTGTAAGATCTCAGATACACATACCTATTAGATCAAAGAAAATCGAAAATTAAAATAGGTTTATATAACTTAATTTGATATTTCTTATATTATTTTCATTTCATGTGTTGAATTTTAAATATTTTACAAACCATATTTCGTTGATTTCGACTGCATGCTGCAGTAATTTACTAAAAGCGAATAAAACGAGCTTAAATAAATTAAAATAATCAAGTGATCTTGCCAGCTGAGTACTTTTAAATTCAAGTTTTAAATATTATGATGAATAAAGTTGAAATACATTATGCAGGTTTGCAGTCGAAATGAATTGCACTGAAATGTAACGATGACCTAATTCTGTGAAACATGTTGAGTATATTTTAATATTATTATTTTGTATTCTCGCTTATAAAGTAATATTTATACACTCTCATATTGTGGACTATATATTTTTAATACTTAACTATTTTATATTAACATACGACTTTGCTCTTGTCAATTATTTTCTTTATGTATGCGTAAACATTTAGTCGTAGTTCTGTTCCTTATACGTAACATTAAAACCTTTTTATGAAATATGGGACAGATTAAAAAAATCGTAGATAAATTTTTCAAAGCACAGTTTTAAAGTTTACGCATACACATTAAACGATTGTTAACTGTACTACTACATATTATTGTTGTAGTTGAACCACTAAATTGTTGTAGTTAACTCATTCAAACATTATAGATAATGTATAATATATTGTCCTTGTTTCTTCATAAATATTTTACATGAAACTTGTATTTTATTTAAAACCATAATACTAGCAAGTCATATTTAAATATATATATTTTTTCGCACATACATATAATCAACACCTAAGGAACGGACAAAATGACTGTAACCATATACATTTAATAAAATTACAATATTTCCGAAAACCGCTGCCTCCATTGGTCTAGTGGCTAGCTTATATGACCGAAGAGTTCCTGTGTTCTAACCCCGGGTCATGCTCAAAGTTATTTAATTTTGCAGTCGAGACAAAATTCTCAGTGGCAGTGTTCACACCCCCGTGCCTCGAAAAGCACATAAGCTGTTATGTCTGAACTCTTTCCGACCATATCCGTCCAATCCGATCAGAGCGCCGGAAAAGAGTGCACTTCTATTTGTGTTTGTTTGTGTTGTATTTGTTGTCACACACTTGTGTGCAATGCCTTTCTTGAAAATGGCTGCCGTAATCGAAATCGGTCGGGGAGAATAAATAAAAAAAAATGTTCAGTTATTTTTTGTCTGAAATAAACGAATAAGCTTCAGTAGTGACGTTGTATTTATGTATATGTATTATATTATACTCAACCTTAATAGGAAAAAAGCCAAATAAACAACATTTGACAGCAAAATGACGCGATATCATTGGTCGAGCAAATCGCATGAAATACGTAAAGCTAAATTTACATTTTGATTTAATTTAATTTTTTAAATCTAAGGTTTGTTTATCTTTTTTCCTACTTCCATTGGAATAAGCTTTAGGCCGGTAACGAAGTCATCTCGTACTCAGCAGTGAAGGAAAACATCGTGAGGAAACCTGCTCATGATTTTGAATTTATCTGATACTAATTTCACCTTAATTAACATTAATTTCACCTTAAGGAACCGTAAAATAAAACTCGGTTTAATCTAATTTTATCATTCAAAAAAATTATTTTTATTCGTCTTACATTTAACATTTAAAAACCAGACCAAATGAAAAATAAAAATATTTACATCATTTTAAAAGATTTTAACAATCCATTGATAAGAATGGTAAACAAACGTTTGTTCCCATGGGCACCACTTACAAATACATAAATATACAAATCATAGCAACCAATAAAAGTCAGCCAGTCTTCATTAGAGCATAAAACTATTAAAAAAATGACGTAACACAATCGCCATACTCTAAAACACTAATTGTTAATAAGCTATTTACAGTCTTATTTTAAGTTATAGGAATACTTTAGATGGCCTTGTTATAGAAGGGAAGATTGCGAGTTCAAACACAAGCAAGAGCCACTTTTGCATGTGCTTAACTTTAAAATTCGTCTTGTGCTCGGCGATGAAGGAAAACATCGTGAACAAAACTGCATGTGTTAACTCGCACAGTATCGTTGTGGAATAATGTCTACGTCTCTTGAGGAATCAAGGAGGACAGGCTTTAACCCAACTACAGGACAGTTACTTATTTGATCTTGGAAAACTTATAAGTCAATGAACCACTTTTTATTTTAGCTTAATTCGATAGAAAAGAGAAAATAGCGTGAGTATAGAACCCATTGCATTTGCTGAGTTTTTATGATGTTAAGTGGTTTTAAAATTAAGCGTTTTTCAAGCAAAAAGGAATGCAATTTTTGACATGTTTAGAGAAATTTTCGGGGATTTTTTTATTCGTTCGTGCCAAGCCTTCATGTTACCTATAAAATACGCCGATGGCAGAACACAGAAATAGACCTTAAATTAGATGTCCATAAATTGGCTAATATCCTATTTACGCACTAGAAACAGTTCTTGATTCATATATATTTATATTGATTAATATAATTGATTGTTTTCCAAAGTTCTGAAAACAACTAAGCCAACATACAAAATCAATAAACAATACCGCAAATTAGATCTAGACCAATCACGTTAACCTGACTTATTTTACCGTAGGTATTGACATTCGTAAATACTAAACAGTAATTTGTTTTACTAATAGTGAAAGATGTCAATCCGTCGGTTGACTGGAAGGGATCGCTATGTAGCGATAAGGTCGCCAAAATTGTACGCGTCTTTTATTAAGGCTGGATCTATGTTGTATTTATTTATTTTTTCTGCGTGGTGTACAATAAAGTAAAGTAGAATCTTATCATAATGATTAAATTATTAAGTTTATAGAAAAAAATGGATTTATAATGCAGAGGTCTGACAGTCTATAATATACCAAAAACCCCACTATCGCATTGATACAGCTACCCAGAAGTATTTAGAGGGATAATTTCACAAACAACCCTCCTAAATAAGAATATATTGATTTCATAAGAAACTAGCTACCCGTCCCGACTTCATACCCCACAGCACTCAGGAATGTTGCTTGCTTTCTACCAATAAAACAGTTTTAGAATTAGATCATTTCCGCAGATTACTCTCTACATACAAATAATCAAATTTTAGTAGTTTATGAAATAAAGCTGTCAAGAGTTTATTTTCATTATTTTTATAAATAACAGGAAAGTACCAACACATTTGATCAATGCCACCTAAAGTCATTGGTGATCCTTACATTTTATTAATGGGACATTAGTTAAGGGCTTTAAGTTAGTTGGGCTTAATTATATGTATATATAATTTATAAATAAATATTAAATTTAAATAATACGTAAGATGCAATGTCTAAGATTTACTATGGAATAATATATACTATCAACATTTATTTTTAAACCGTGTACATATAATAGCGATATTTTACTATATATGAACGTAGTGTAAGTTACATACATACACGAAGCTATGCGGTCAGTAATAGGTAGTATTTAATGTGTTTTAATGTCAATTAACAAACTTAGCATATTTCAGCACAGTTAAGTAACTTTTTGTTCTGAGAAAAGTTAATAATTGAATATAATGCATATAGTCCATGCTAACCTTATGTATATGGCGTCGTTTAATTTCACATAGCTGTCACGTAATATGCACACAAAGCACTTGTTTTTTACACTAAGCAACCTCTTATTTTCCTCCTTTGTTACAAAGACACAGTAATATATTCTCTACAATAGAGAATACTAAAATGACACATTGTAATAATGTAATTTAACACTCAATTTTAATTACTTAAGTTTATTACTTATCTGTAAAGTTAATTATAAAATATAACAACACATACCATATTGTGCTGCGTGCAAGGAGAGAATTAGGTTGTAAAAAGGAGGAAAGGATAACCCATGACGACGATGACATGAGCGGAATTGATATAAAATCCGTGCTTATGGCGTGAAAACATAGGAAATTTTTGATTTTCAGAGGTCTCACCACATTTTAAATATTCAGTTTTTTTATTTTAACTATATAAATAAATAAAAATTCTTACGTTGTGTCATCATATATTTTACTTATAGTGGAATTAAATTGTATCTATACATTTATTCAATAGTTTAATTAATTTTCAATGTTTGAAAAACATACTTATATCCAGTCAAATTTCAGCCACATTTAAATTATAATTGTTCTAAAGAATTAACATATTCCAGCTTTATATAGAGAACATGAATATTAACACCAAGTATTATTTTAAACATACAAAAATAAAAAATAAAAACATACTCACAATATAAAAAGGAATATGAGATTATGTCCTACATTTTACTTATTTCTTTAATATGTATTGTTACCATATAATGTAAATTATTGTATAATATTAATTTATACTAGGAACTACTGGAATATGCTTCAAAGTGGCTCGATGGATAAAAAAGATAAACATGGTAATTAACCATAGATTATATGTTCCAATTTAATGCAAGCACTTTGAAATATCCATAATTATTCAAAATTCCAGACCTGTGGATTAATTCTTTTTTAAGCAATAAAGTGAAAATTTTTAGTAGAATTGGCTCCCTGCACATAGTTTCAAAGAAAAATTTCTGTTAATATAAGATCAAAATGATACATTATTTATAACAACATAAATATTTTGAAATCTTTGTTTAAAGTAGACTATGTGATGCGTATTCTTGAGATTATTTGTGCAATTAAGATATGTTTTCATATACAATATTACAGATACATAGATGGTGTTTTAAAAAATCATTACAGCATATTTACATGTCGATTTGCACAACATACTTCATTTAGATTATGAAGATAATGAATCAAACTTGCTTTTATTGAAATTTTATTCTATTATGAAACTATATATGTAAGCAATCAGCTTTATGCCTTGTTGTAACACATAGAGATAGAAAACATGATCCACAACCACTTTTTTAAGCTCCAAAATCACACAATTCAATTTCACTAGTCAGCACTATACATCAGTTAAGTCAAAAATACTTTTCTTGTACACATTGTCTTTCACCATTCACTTAACACTCCTGAACTTCTTGTTGCATAGTGGTCCGGGTGAACAATTCCATCGTCAAGGCACTGAGAAACAGTGGTATGGAACGGTGATGATGTAGATGCAGTTCCACCAGCTCACCCAAAGATGCAGAATATTCAGTATGTACCATTTCTATACCGTCATCACATAGGGTAAATGTTAGGTATTCATCTGATGATTCAGCATACATATTTGATATCCTAAAACATAAAGCACATTACATAAATATTATTTCTACATTTTACACTCTTCTCTCCCTTGGATATTTTTGTCTTGGATAAAAGTGTAAAGCGTAATGTAGTAAATAGTGGTAAAATAAACACACTAAAAGTCTTCTTTAACAGAAAAGAATTATTATATTCAGTGTTACCAATACAATTAAACAGACCACTTCTTTTGTCCAAGAGAAAGACATTTACAGAATTTTACTTTGTGATTAGATATTGATTTAAAAACTTACCTATAATTCTTATGACCGGTCCTATCTATTTTATAACCCAGAAGCATGTAACATACATCTCGGTATTCTTGAGCAGAAGAAGTAAATTCTTCTTTCATTCTGAAAATTTATTTATTCACACATTACTTCTACGAAAATATATAAGGACATATAAATTAAATTAATATAAAAAAGAAATTATTTTTTAAATGGTGTAATATATTTGCAAAATTAATTTTATTAGTTAATCTATATTTAAAAAGAATATTATTTTACATAATTATTTAGTCTCTCTTAAAAATCACACACAAAACGCTAAATAAAGAATTCTCCTGCATCAATTTAAATCAAAGGAAGATGCTATGAGATTTAGATGGAAATTCTACATTATTATTATATGAATAGTACCTCTGCAATTTAATTCGACTATTTTCCAGTTGAGTTTTTAATTGTTGCATTTCTTCAGGACAAGCGCGAGATCCACCTTCGCGAAGTGCAGTCTTCAGCTTTTTAATCTAATATTGAAGAAAATATATACATTCGCTTAAAAAATATTATGTATAAAGAACACTATGTAATAAAATATATTAACATGTTTGAATATAGCCATGTGTATATTTTTATAACCATATGTTGTCATAATATGTAATATTTTCGAATACTCACTATGATACGCTCAGGCTCCTGCGTTTTCGTAAGGAAACACAATTTCATTAATTTGTGTGAAACGGTTTTTTTATTCAAATGTTATAAGAACATAAATGAGAACAAAAAGTACGAAGCGAAATTTTAATTTTTAATTTTTTTGGTAGTAAACATGTTAAGCAAAATATCAAGACTCTTTGAATTAAAAAAAAAACACATTAATGTAAATAATATAATAAAGGTTTAAAAAGAAAAAAAGCAAAAAAAAAACATTATTGACAAAATTATATATGATTGTATATATTTTTATTCTTACCTCTTCCTGTGCCGATTCCAAATCTACTTGCATCTGCTTGTGGGCAGCTGCTGCTGGATTATCAGCTAAATGAAGAACCTATAAAAAGTTCCAAACACAATAAAAACTATGAATTAAGCATACTTTTCATGCATTTACAAAAATTCCATTTGAAGAAGAAATAGACAAACTGCCTATATAGCAGGGCTATTAGCAAATCTGGACTATGACAATTTTAACAAACCTTTTAATATTTACTTCTTGTGATATTGGAATAAAGTTTATACTATAAATAATAATGTCAGCTTTTTGCCAATACTAAATTGTAAACATCCTCACTTTCCAATATAACAAATAAAGTTGTTCAGGAAAGAATAAATTTATGTCATCTGTTATTGAAATCCAAAGTATTGTAGAGTATATTATAGAAATTTGAAGTGGACCTTCAACTCTTCCAATCATTAAACAGGAATAGGGAAAACAGAATGATGATTATCAAAAAAGTGTACTCACTTTAGTAGGTGCGGCAAGCTTTTCCAAATGAGCTTGTAACTGGTCCCGCTGAGCTCGCAGCTTTATGACATCTCGTTTCGCTGCTTCCGCCTCGTCACGGTATTTATTTATTTCAGCGCGTGCGCTCTCTAATGCTAAAAAAGTATACATGTTTTAGAATAATACGTCGAAAAATTGTTATTCAATGAGACATCATCAATGAGACAACAATTTGAAAATTTCTTATATGAAACTTTTCGGTGGAAGAGTTCGATTTAGAAAACATTTTTGACAATAGATAGGCCTTTGTTGCGGAGGGCCGTCGACACATACCCTTGGCGGCGGGCTCGTGGTCGTGGTGCGCCAGCAGGTCGCGGTAGGCCTGCAGCGCCTTCTCCAGCTGCTCCACGCGCGCCGCCAGCAGCGCCGCGCCGCCCGCGCCCTCGCCGCTCAGCGACACCGTCAGCTCGCGCTCGTAGCTGTCCAGCTGCTGTCTGCGGGGCACGGGTGACTTCGATTTCATTACTCATCACAAAAACACTACACAAGATATAAGCTGCAGTATCGATACCAGACTATACTTTATAGAAAAAATTTAATATGGTGATTGAGCTAGCGACTATTTTTATTTATATTTACCTATAGCTATCTCGTTCTCTCGTGACCAGTAATAGTCGTTTCTGCAACCGGTGTATGAGACTCTCTTGGTTCTTGCGCACAATTTGCAAATCATTGAGCTTAGTGTTGATCTTGTCGCGCTCAAATTTAAGTGTCGCTAGTTCCTAAAATTATAAATATATACGTGTATTATTTTGCCTACCATGATGAAATAAAACTTTGAAAGATATGTCATACAGCTCTAATGTGAATTGGTGGAACCGGTATCGGTAAAAATAAATAATTCAAATAGGCTCATAAAAGCTCTTTTGAATATATTTTTTAATCTGTAGTGAAATGCATAGTGACCTCTTTTTCAGTTATACAAGTTTGTTTTTTTGGGCATGTTGATGAATGTATTAGTAAATTTTATGTTCACTTGCACTAACTACATATAATGCTTTATTTTATTGAACACATATTTGACACAAAATCATCTGCATAAATCCACACAAAATAGTAACATATGTTTGTTAAATTCAATCAAATGTTTGTTAAATTAAAGTCAATCATCAAAAAGGTGTAAAACCCCTGTCTTTTCATCATTTTTATTTACCTCAGTATGCTGTGCAAGGATCGACTGTGCCTCAGAGCATCCTGCAACTGCATTTAGCTGACTGCTTAGTGCTGAATCCAGAGCAGAAGACAGTGCTCGAGATGTTTCAATACCGTGATTCTTTGCTGCAGTCGTCCATTCTTCCAGTGATGATTCTAAAGCAGCTATTTTTACCTGAAAAAAGTTATTATTTTTCATCTGTTACTTAGATACACAATAATAAAAAAATATTTTTTATTTATAGTCTTATATTTCACTCACTGTTGCCTCATGTAACTGCTGCTGCATCGGCTGTAATGTCTCGACCTTCGTAGTGAGTAGATTCACCTGTTCTTCGAGCAAAAGCTTATTGCAGACAGCATCACGAAGATTCCGTTCTGCTGCTCTTAGGCGAATCACTTCTTTTTCTAATTCTGCCATATTTGTTAAACGTTTTTGTGCCGTCTAAAATAGAATAGCAATATGTAAAAAATGATAAATCTATGGGTACACTGATGGAATTGTTACCACCTATTCTATTATATATGTAGCAAATTACATAATACATATTTTTTGTGCCTTGGTTTCAAATCTATGCTACAAAAATGGTAATTTTATTGTTGGACCGTTGTTTACAACTTTTACTCAAGTGTTTTTGACATTATAATTTTATAAATTTGAAACAATTTCATTATAGTCGGACAGATTGATGGGTTTCAAAAATTGGCTTGACTAAAAGTGTATGATATCTATCACTTATGCACAGCTTATTACATCAAATGCCAATTTTTGGAAAAATTATAACATTCTTTAAGCAGCTTTAAGCAAGATTTATTAATACGATTAATTTATTTCTTTTCTATATTGTATAATTTTAATTGATATACATATCAGTGAATGTAACGAAGTCTATGTTTTCATATATAGTGTGAAATATGTATATTGATAAATTTGTAACATACCTTTTTAATAAATAAATTATGATTATGAACAAAGATATTACTTTTCTAAACTAAGACAATTTTCTATTTAAAATTAATTTTAAAATAACAATATAAGTTAATATTCATTGAGGACTACTACAAAACATAATTTCATTTATTTCCTGTACAAATTATATTATTACAACTTTTTCCTAACTTACTTTTGCCTGTTGCTGCCAGTCTTTATATGAATCTCTTTCATACTCTATCTCCTTTAGCTTGCTTGTAACTTGTTGTAGCTCAAATGTTTGCTTTTCTACCTGTGTCCGTAGTGTTGTACATTGTTCGGCCCTGGATGTTTGCCTTGTTACCTCTTTTTTGAGCATTTCCACCTCTTGCTGTGCACCTTCTAAAGCCTAATAAAAAAAATATCACCATGAAAATAATTAATCCTACAAACATCATAACTGAACATTAAAAAATAGTTGTCAATATATGTAAAAGAAAATTATTAATGTTGTATGAGGAGTATTAACTAAGTCACTAACAAACACATCATAGATGAATGCATCTATCATGTGATGCATAGAACATTTAACTATGCACTTACCATATACAGTGGAATCCGTTTATAATGACGTTGAAGGGAATTGTCAAGCATGTCATAATAACCGGATGTCATACAAAGAGTTTTGTGAAAAAAAATATTATATGTATATATACTTATGTATTTTAATAGAGAAACATAGTAGACACATACGATACATGTATGTAGGCATGTACTATATTTTTCATTTTTTTAATGTCAGTAATCTGTACTGTTGTCCGCTTTTGTTTTTTTTAAATTTTTTGTAATAACAGTCTCTAATACTATTGTGTATAGAAGACATAACCATGGTCAAATTATCATTTTCAATATTGCTATGAACAAATCTGCAGACGACCTTTGAGTGACAATTAGTTACTCAGATTAAAAACAATGAGCCAGGTGCGGAATATCGCTGGGAACATTACCAAGAGTGTGGAGAATCATGTTGGTCATTATAACCAGACACAATTTATTAAAAATGGGTCATAATAAGCGAACTGTCACTATAAGGGAAGTCATTATATCCCACTTTTTTACAAAGAATTTTATATGAAAACCAAACTTCATAGTATAATTACATCATTATACACGGTTGGTCAATATAGGCGGAGTCATAATAAATAAACAGATTCTAATGTATTACTTTATGAATTTTATTTAAATAATAATATTTAAATAATGTTTCAGACAGCCAATTGAAATTAAAGTCCATAGTTAAAATACACTGTGCTAAATCTTGATATGTAAAATTATATACTAAATAGTAAAAAATAACATACAGAATATGAGACATATATCATATAATTTTAACCTCACCTGGAGTAATTCATCCATATCTTTCTTCATTTCCGATATTTGATCTTTACTACTCACATTGGATTCTAATAATTTATCTTTCAATTCAGCTATTTGCTTTTGAAGCTCATTCTTCTCTTTATCCCATTTGGTTTTCTTTTCCATGTGCTGTTTAATTGCCTGAAAAATGATTACTAACACATTGTAAATATGCTTACAAACAGATATAATATTGACTATTAAGAACTATTATTACTAACTATTGTCATCTTGTTGAATTATGTATTGCAATATTCTTGTTTTCTTAATGTTTGGTGCATAGCTCTGTTTAATAAAATGTTATAAGCCATTTCAATAAGTCTAACAATATGAATCAAGTACATTAAAGTAGAGAAGAATAAGTATAAATACCTCATTGTATTCATCCTTTAATTCTTGTTCCCTTCTCCTTATTAACTGCAATCTTTCCTCCATTTCAGAGACAGCTCGCTGATCTCTTTTATGTTGTTCAGTGAGCGATGTCTTTTCCTCCTCAAACAGTATTTGCATTTCTTTCCGAATTGTATGTTGATGATTGACGCGGGCTTCCAGCTTTGCAATCTGTTGTGAATAAATATATATTGATTTCTTTAAAAAACTTTATAGGGCAAAACAAATAAACAAAAAGTTTATAGTTGTCACATGTTTAAGAGAATTTTTGAAATTGAATATTACCTGAGCTTTAGCTGCAATTATGTCTATTTTAAGGCGTTTTGCTTCCCAGGGTGAAGGTGGTGCTGATACCGTATTAGAGGTAGAGTCCGAACGCATACGCTTTTCAGGAGTCTCTGGAGCGCTCATATTTAGGACGGATTTTCTTTTTCCCAGCGAATGTAAATTAGGTGTATCTAAACAAAAGTTAATAATCAAATAAAATAAAAGTTTAAACAATCAACATAGGAAATATCGAATCTAGCAATTTAGATTTGGAATAACATGATATAATACCTTCTTTTATTGATTGATTACTATCAGAAAAAATTAATTTCGTAGACGCCGACAATTTGTCTTTTGGCGGATCGGTGTTTATAACCCGCCTAAACGGCTCCAATACATCGTTAAGCAAAGACATATCTCCTTCTTTAGCCATTTTAAAAAAAACGTACTAATGTTTACTTGAAACACAGATCACTCATAATAATAATCAGCAGAAATAATATTTCTGCATGCCTAAAAGGTGAAAATCGAAACTTGTTCACAAATCACATTTACAAGTTTATCTTGAAGTTGTAGCAGAAGCAGAAAGCAAAGTGACAGCAGACAGAGTTGCATTAATTATCATAGACACAAAAAGAAAGGTAAATACTCTGTGGACTGTAAAGTAGAGGTGTCCTTAGTCATATAAAGTTTATATTATAACTTTATAGTTTATAATATAAACGATATATATAAACTTCGTTTTGGTCACTTTCCTTACGATTGCGGGATTGGGTTACTAACTGTGGAATTATTTGACAATACCATAGATATCATACATACTGACGAAGGTGACGTTTGACACATGACGTTTAAATGATAATGTTTGTTGATTTAAATATGTAGTATGGTACCCGCCTGTTCATAAATTGTAATTGTAGTATTTTATCTAGGAAACGAATTATTATTTTTTTAATTAAAAAATAAAAATACCAAAATGGAAATGGACATTTCACACGATAAATATTTTACTAGTTATGAGGATTTAGAGGTATAAACTTATAACCTATAATTAAAATAACACCTCTCGATTAGTAAGTTTGCGTTTGTTCTGTAGCTGTTATTGTATGTGCTATAATTTTTTTTAGATACATAAGCTTATGTTGGAGGATGACCCTAGAACTGATGCTTATAGAAAGGCAATTTTAGAAAACAAATCATATTTTAAGAATAAAGTAATAATGGATGTTGGATGTGGCACAGGTATTCTCTCAATATTTTGTGCCCAAGCTGGTGCTAGGAAAGTCTATGCCGTAGAGGCTAGCAATATGGCAAATTTAGCTAAGGAAATAGTCAAGGAAAACAATTTTGAAGAAATAATAGAGGTATACAATCAAATATTTTAAACAATGTACATTAACAGTAATTTTTGTGTCTTAATAAATTATTGATTATACTACAGGTCCTGCATGGTAAAGTAGAAGACATAGTTTTGCCCGATGATATCAAGGTTGATGCAATAGTGTCGGAATGGATGGGCTTCTATTTACTCCATGAGGGAATGTTAGATTCGGTACTTGCAGCCAGAGACAAATTCCTCAAACCTGATGGTGAAATGTTTCCAGAAAGTGCTATTATCTATGTAGCTCCAAGTAGGTGAGATTTTAAATAAATAAATGATTTAGTTAATTATTTTGAGTGATATAAGTGGATTTTATAAACACTGCAAACTTTTTACATAATATGAATTGTCTGAAATCTGTTTACAGTTTATGACCTGATCTTTTTTGCATATTATAAAGCAATATATCAAAATTTGTATTTTTTTAATACTTCTTTTTTCAATTATAATACATCTATATTATCTTCTTAAATTAAACAAGTTATATTTATCAGCATATCTTATATTTTAATAATCCCTTTTAAGCAAGTGGAAAAAGGATTATTACTGATTACCTCTGATTTTCTCTTCTTATATTTTCATGGTAACTTGTAAAATAACTTTAAAAAAAATATGTATAGAGTAAAATATAACTTTTTCAGTTAGAGTTTATTGCAAGTTAATTTTTACCTTTTATAAAAGTAGTGATATGTCATTACATATTAATAGTCCATACATTATCAAATTGGCATGGAATTTTGTCAAAGTATATAAAAAATAATATTTTTCAATCAAAGGAGTAAATTTCTGAAAAAATTGTACTATCACATACACCATCTCTGGCCAAGCCAACAGGTTAACAAGATTTCAGCATATTATTTCTATATAGATATTTGTGTAGTTATTGTACAAATGAAGTTCTAAATAATTTTATTACTAAAATATTTGTACATCAATAAATCTCTAAAAGAACACAGTAGCATGTCACTAGCAAAAATCTACGAAATCAAACAAATAACTTAACGCTAGTGGTACCTACCAGACTTCATTGTTCTTATTTCCAAAAGATTGGATCTGATTCTGATTGCGCACATAATATATATTTATATTTTAATGATATGTATACAATTTTGTATTATAAATAAATAAATTTTAACAGTGTCCCTGATTTATACAACAAATGGAAAAATTTCCATGGTGTCTCATTATCAACATTTTCCAAACACCTAAGATCAAGTAAAAGTGATAAACCTGAGATAATGCAAATTAAAAAAGATGATCTCCTTGGTACCGAGGTTGCTATAGCATGGATTAATTTACGGGAAGATACTCCTAAGGATCTTGACTCTTATAGCATTCAACATGTTGTGGGTTCGTATCTAAAGCAATTTTTATAATATACAATGATAAGTCCCAGCTAACTAGTATTTAGTGAAATGCCTAGCCACTTTACTAAACCAGCAATCTGAATGACATTCTTTTTCTATTTAGAGTATATGCATTATACCAGTTTATCCAGAAACAATATTTATGTTAATATAATATGCTAATAATTCATTCAAATTTACATCAGGAAGGAATTAAGATAAGATTAAAGGGTCCTGACAAGTTATACTATAATATATAATTTTTAATAAATGCCTATAACCTTTAAACATTATCATTTAGGTGCAAGTAAAAGTGGTCAGTATCAAGGCATATGTGTGTGGTTTGAATGCAATTTCCCTGAATTATCAAATAATAGTAGAATAATACTAAAAACCGGACCAGACAGTCCTATGACACATTGGAAGCAAACAGTTATACTTTTACCTGAAGAGCAGAATGTAGAGGAACAGGAACCTATTTCATTTCAATTGGATATGAAGAGAGATCAATTTAACCCAAGACGGTAATTTTATTAATTCAATATTTGATATTTTTAATATGTTCTTATGCCTATTTCTATCATCCATGTTTTTCATAGAAAAATAGTTCTAAAAGTATGCATGAGAATAGAATAAGTTATTATGGAGTATTTTTGTATTCCTATTTACAATAATAAATTATCTGTTTGGTCAAAATCATAGTAATTATTCTAACCTTGTATATTTAAAAATATATAACAAAAAAACTTGCAGATACAACCTTCAGCTAACATTACTAGATCCAGAGGAGGTGGAACATCCAGTGCCATGTACTTGTCACATGACAAAGTGTATCCTTATGAAGGCTGTTATGCTCCAACATGCTGAACATGCTATGAGCCAAAAGGAAAATACAAATTCCAGTATTTTAGAAGATGATAACATTGATGATGATGATGACTGCAGTGACAAATGAACACAGTTTTTTATTTTTAATATTTTATTATTAAAGTTTTCAAAAATAGTTAAAACATTTGTTTTATTAAATAAATAGTATGCAGGTATTTTATACTGTGCTTTTTTCTGGCTTAGGTAGGTGCACATGCAAATGGGTCACCAGAACGAAAGTGGTCAAAACTACGCATAGACATTGGTTCCATAAGCAATTTTAACCTTCCTTACATCACGAATGCGCGACTAACCCTAGGAACTACAAATGTGTATATGTCTCTTGTGCCTGTGGTTACACTGGCTCAGTCTCCCTTTATACCAGAACTGAATTCAACAATACTATATATTGTTGCTGGATGGTAAAACATATGATGAGTGGGTGATATTTACCCAGAAGGGCTTGCACAAAGCACTACCACCAAGTAAATTTTCATACTGGTATTATCGTTAGTAAAAGCCGTAGATAAAGATGTTTTGCAGACTAAACATTAATTCAAGTAAAAATGTCTAGGCTTTTCATCACTAGTACCGTAGCATGTTAGTAACAGACTGAGTAAGCTGAGCCTCTCCACTAAGCCAGCGGTTATAGTCCAGTCGCATTAGCAGCCTTGCCAAATAAACGCCACATGGACGATCTCGCAATGACACTAGAAGCTGCATCAATTGCTTAACTAATTTATTAAACCTGGAACAGAAGTACAATATTTTATTTATAGCTACTATAAATATAAAAGTACAAAAAACAGCTTGGCATTTTTTTTACTATATATTGATATTGCATATATAAAAATACAATTATTTCGTCTCGTCTATGGACAGAAGGATTTAAAAAAATTTAAATGAATACAACAGGTCATAATAAAAATGATCAATTGCTATATCATGTCAGGCCATACTATTTCATTTCCAATAGAAAATATAAACATTGGATTTTCTTTTAGGTTTTTCATAATTTTAAGTTTGGTTGTTTCAGAGATAATGATAGAGGGGGTTTCAAGGACCTTGATTGGAATATATGGGGCTACCGACGCGCCCGCCATCACACGGGTGCAATTTTATCTATTTTTATTGGCTCACAGTCTATGAGAAAACCCGCGTTAACTGCTAATACGCCATAAATTCTCGTAAGTTTTCTAAAAAAAACAACTTTCTGCGCATTTTTCTTTTGGACAGACCCTTAGAAACCTTAGAAATAAAATATTAGAAAACTTTTAAAAAAATTATGAATGAAATCGGTAAAGTCGTTCTCAGGTTATAGCGTGACCAAGCTAAAATAGGGATTCATTTTTATATATAAGGACATGAATATGTACCACTTGTTGTTTTACTTCTTATATGCCCTTTATAAATGGAATTCGCTTATCTACACGTCCGTGCAAAGGTCAACGAACTGAACCAAATAAAAAAAGTAAAACATTCCTTCAATTTGTTTTAAATCTATCATAAAAATGGTTTGAATTATGTTTAATCGAATTATTGTTAAAAATCAATTATTACCGATCTGAATATCCACGTATGTAATAATCTTCGGCTTCCTTATCGGAGGCAAACTCACTCATGCTGCAGAACGAATGACAGAGCTTAAGCAGTTCCATAATATTACAGAATACCGGGTTGTTTATTGAGTCGAGTGTATCGCCAGAATCATTATCACCAGACTGAAATTAAATAATTACGATAGTAACATCCTAAATACATTCTACCTGACTTTATTTAAATAACACGATCCTTCTGATGTACTGTTACCACCTCTTTGGAAGAGGACTTCCAAGTTATTCCACCATACTGCTCCACGGGTTGGTGGATATACGAGTGACGGATTCTCATCCGACACATGATGATTTCCCTAAGACGGTATTTATAAAATGGTTCTTCAGCTATTTCTTTTTTCAGCCTTTTGCCGTCCATTGCTGGACGAATGCCTCCCCCATAGAACGCCAACCATCCCGATTTTAGATAGCCCGCATTCATCCCGTACCTGCCTCCTTTTTTAAATCGTCCGACCACCTCGCTACAGGACGTCTTACACTGTGTGGTCTTCACGTATCGGCTCTATTGGTAATCAAGGCGCCTGGAGACATGACACCAGTCCACTTCCACTTCAGCGAGCTAATTCTATGACTTTAGTGGGCTATATATATTATATTAAATAATGTACCAACATATTTACTCACTGTTACGGTTAAGAAAGATTGACTTAATATATCCGCCAGAAAAGTAGCATGTGCTTTCTTCAATTTCTCAAAATCATTAGTTTTGTTAACTGCTTCCATGAGACGAGAGAAATTAGTTTCCAACACATCAGCTTGAAGGTAATGTTGAAGATTGTCCATTAGAAACATCAATTTGTTATGCAATTGACACATTGTGAACCTAAAAATATTTGAATAAGTTAACACTTGTACCTCAGTCCAAGTGTAGGTTATAAGAATTACCTAATGAAAATTTCTATTCAGATGTAGAAAAAGCAATATGCGTTAAGGAATTATCAAATAGCCTATTTAAATAATATTAAGGTGATCATAACCAAGAAGTATATTTGAACAGCAAAGGAAAATGTTTCAAATTAAATTACTACTTAAATACTATAAACTATGGAACCAAGAAGATAAATATGTGACCTAGGAGATTGCTTATAAGTCTTCCAGAGCGCATGCAGATCGTGTTGAGTCTTCTTTATTCTCAGCAAAAGTCTGAACATGTCGTTGTACCGCGCCAGGACCTCCGGAGCAAATAGTAGATGAAGGGGCCATTTGAAGTCATATTTTAAAATTATACTTGACCACCCATCTGCGACTGATGATAAAAAATAGTGAATTCCTTTTACTTAGAGTATTCTCGAGTACAGTTTCTATGACTTACATTAGTAAAGAATATTTAATAGATATATATATATATATAATAATACTGAGGCGTTAAGTTGTCACCACCCCCCATAGATATTGCTGTAAGAAATATTATATATTCCTTATATCGCCAATATGCCTTGGTAACTAAAATGTCTCTTGACGCACATGTAGTTAAACTGGGTCGCTCACCGTTCGTTTCAGAACACTACTATACTAATTATTGCTGTTTAGCGGTATCATACCTGATGTATGGGTGGTATCTACCCAGACAGGCTTATACAAAACCACATACCAAGTAAGATAGTGACTATATTATTTGCTCATATCTGCCTCTAACTCAGATGTGATAAATGTTACTCAATTACGATCGAACGGCCTGGCGGTTTTTACTGATATACAATATAGCAGATAATTATGACGTCCTAGACATAATATGAAATTTTCTGTTTATTATTTATTAAAAAAAATATTGTTATAACTTTATTTAATCGATCACCTTAGAAAAATAAACTGTTTCCATATCAATATGAAAAGAAGGTCATCGAAATATTATTTAAAATCTATAACAATGACCTTAAAAATATTAAAATTAGTTATTATATTTGGACGTATAGTATAATATGAATACAGTAGATTCATATTATACTATAACTTAAAAATTGATTAGGATTTCGACCTATATTTTACTTCGACAACTATATCTAAAAACTACTTCTATACTTCTTATTATTTGGAATATTTTAAGTAGATTTTCAACTCAAATTAAGTAAAATAAAAGAGGCCTAAGCAAGGTCACATAAATAAAAATGTAAAACAAACCCGTGCTGCTATCATCCTCAACGGAAGAATTCACAGAAATATTAGGTTTGACGTAAGGTAGTTCGAAGCTAAACTTTTCTATATCGGCACTATTGCTCAGGAACACAGCTCGAGCCGCTAATTGAAACGCATGGTTCATATCTGTAATTAATAATTTGGGATTAAATTTCTTGACTTTATGGTTTGATTTTACTCTGAACAAAAGCACAGATAGACTCTGCAAATATTTGTTACAACAACATCACCTAAATAGATTGTTGAGACAATAACACCTGGTGGGTCCATATCATGATTACGGATTACCTACTGGCACAAAAGTCTGACACTAATGAATTAAATAAAGTAATGAGTTTATTTATCGAAGAATGTTCAAATATATGCTCATATTTCGTGTAGGCAACTATTCTTAGTCCCAAATCATGAAGCAGACGCGTCGAGATTCTACCAATAATCATTATTGCAGATGTAAGGAAAACATCGGTTTCATCTTTGTTTATATACAGTTTATTATATAGACTTACGTTTTATTATTTAGTTAAATAATAAAGAAGTTAGTTAACCTCTGGTAGAATTTCTGGTAGTGGGCCTGTCGAGCATAGGCGCCGTGAGACGTAGCAATTCCAAAAATAGTTCTCCACGACCGATAAGATAAAAGTCCTTCATGAGACGAAGTTCGTGTAATAAATGTGCTTCCTCAACTGCTACAGTCCATAAATGCTGAAATACATAAATATTTAATTCATAGCAATTGTTGCTTGACCCAATTTTGGTCACAGTAGCCAGTATATGCGCTTGACTTTTCAAGTTATGGGCCAACACAAGAGAGATCAGGTGCCATACCAAAGACATTACGTGCTTTCTGAATGTAACGTTACCAACTCGAATAACAGTATCAGATCAGAAATTAGAGGAAACCTGACCCAAGGAAATTCGCAAACATTGATCAATAAAACTGAAATTCAATAATATATTCAATATTATAGAATTTCAGTTTGATAAACATTGGAAAACGAAATGAGCTGTAGCTTAATCCATTTTACCATTGATTCCATTTTTGACGGATTACGTATTGGATTGATTTCCGATCGATATTGAAGCTTTCTAGCTGATGTTTTAAGAAATTTTATGACAGTTTCAGATATTTTATTTTCATGGACCTGTCGTTTGATAGGTACTTGTATGATATGTTTATATATGAATAAAGTGTAAATTTCTGTACCGTTTGTACCCTTTGGAATAAGAGGACTCGTGGATAAATCTAAATGCGTATTGTTTAAGATTTGTTTTTTAAAAAATCTTCAATAACGCAAATCTTTTTATGCGTGTTTCGCATTTATTTGTAGCACGGCATTTTTTGATGAGTTACGTACGAGCATCGGCCTGCTATCTTTCGATTTATTTATATAGTTCTCTGTATACAACATTTACTACTTCTTATAATGTCTTAAAATTTGGATTTAACTTGTATATATTATTGTAAGTATAAATGATCTTCTATCGAGTAGTCTTAGGTGATATGTCCTGTCGTGATTAGATTTAATGCCAATATTTCGTACTCACTTTTTGTACTATTCACTGAAATTTAACCTAAAATAGTCTGCATTTGTGGGTATGTGCCCACTATGATAGCAGGTACATTATGCAGGTTCCGAATCTCATATTTGGTTTATAAAGTCTAGCACAAAATAAACCATTTTGATTATACAGGTACAAACACTTATATTAAACACAGTGTTAATGTGCGGTATTAATAACATATTGGAAAGTACTATTTGTATCTGTTTCTAACAAATATATCGTAAAATATTACCTTTGTGACACACTCTTTTATCTCTCTCACCACACCCCTCAAGTTATACGCTTCAAATACTTCAATAGTTTTAAGTTTTTGCAATTTTTCGTGAAATTCTGCTTCCTTCTCTTCCCAAATTGTAAATCTGTAAAATAAACAGAACTTTTTACATATTATGTCTATAATATACTCATGCAAAGATGCATAATCTGATGAAACCTGTATCTCAAACCAATTTTGAGCAAGACATTGAAATAACTTCCATAATTACACTCCAAAAGTGAGAAGAGGCCTTAGCCTAACAGTGGGAAAATAACATGTTGCCACTGTTCCTAACTGTTATTTTTTTTTTTATGAAAACATAATGTACATAATACCTTCTTGAATCTGCATCAATCTTCTGCAAAGTTAGCATTGGTCTGTTAATTGTAAAACTATTGTTTTTCTTAACTTTCTTAGGATCGAAGCCAAATAGAATGACAGTTTTACCAATGAATAATATTTCCTGCGCCAAGGAAAGTGGTATAAAATATGGTATCATATTTGGGTTTAGATTGTACCCACAATCCAAAGGTGTTTGCTGTAGCTGCAATAATAATTATCATTATTTTTCAATAAAATCATGAACAATTAAAAAGCATAAACTAATTAGAGGAGAAACTTCTAACTGATAAATAAAATGAGGTCTGGGTTGTTTTGTATTATTGAAAAACTTTTGTTCCTGTTTTAATTTCTAACTAAATAAAAAAAAAATTTTTTTTGTATATTTGCCTCTATAATTGGTAATTTATTACCATTAACATTTCGAACTACAGAAGATTACAAATATATATAAATAATAATGAATAATACCTTCTAATGAAATAAAATATATTTTTTTAATTTTATAATTACCGTTGACACAAGTGATTTATCACAAGTAGTTGTTGATGATGGAGTGGAAATAAATGTGTCTGAGGTATCATTTTTCTTCATCTGGTACACAAAGAATTCTTGGTATGGGTCTCTCAATTCACCATAAAGTAACCATGTACAAAGTTGATTGATAAAAACTGTGTTAATGCAGCAAAATATCCTAAAAAATTATAATAATTAAGGTTAGTTTGAACTGACTTATGAATACAATTGAAACAAGACATATTTTGGTTTTAATGCTTCTATTAGTAAATTTCATATAATATTTATAATCAAAAAATCAATCAATCAAAAAGTCAATTTTGTTATTTTCAGTAAATCTACATTGTTCTTATTAATTATGAATATGAATTATGAATATGAATTTTCTTATTTCATACGCACTGTATAACAGCATCATGTACCATTTTATTGCCATTTAAAATGAATTGATGTATAATGCTTAAAATCTGGCATCCTGTCAGTCTTCTCTCTTTGATAGTACTTATAATTCTATTTAGTGTATTAAATAATCCTTGAAACTTTTCAACATAACTGTACAACAAAGATAATGTGTAATTTGGATTCCCGATAACAAGTTCTTCTACTTCCTTTAAAGTATTCTTATATGACTGTAAAACTTCAGTAATGCCTTCACTCAATGCTTGTCCGTACAGTCCATAGGATTTATGTCCAGATGCTAATTATAAAAAAAAAAGCAAATTAATTTATTATTATAAACAAGTAAAACCCATTAAAATCTGTTTAAAAATGACCTGTTTGTGATTTTCTGGAATGAAAGGCAGTTCCTATAACAAAGTTTTGAATTTTATGGTGACTCTTTGCAATGGCGTAAATTCTGTTGTATACTTCTGCATCTCCCTCATTTGCATAGGTAAGTGGTGCAGGCTGTAAATATTTAACAGTTTAAAGTTAATGCTTTCTGTTATTATTTAATAAATCAAAAACGTAATTACCTGTGGCGCATTGGTTTGCGAGCAATCCCATAAAACTAACAGTGCGTCGTGAATCATTTTTATATAAGTTCGAATTCAAAAAATACCTATTTTATTACTAAATTTCTATTAACATTTGAAAATATCGAGATTAATTATAATTTCTGAAAACGAAAAATTTATTTTATACATTATTGAAATAATAAATGGATAAGTTAATTTTTAAGCTTAAATACGTTACCCCAAGTTTTAAATAATTTAATCGTATATTTACGTTTTTTAAAAATGACAGAGTGCTACTGAATATGTCAGTTGTCAACTTGTCAATTGTAGTTGACACAATTAATAAGAAGAGGTATGTTTTGTTTGTTTGTTTTGTTAAATCAAAGCAATAATTTTCATTATAAGAAAAGAGAGAATATGTTTTTTCACTTAAAAGTATTCTTATAAACATGAATATAACAATTATTTTCAGCATTTTCTGCGATTTATAGTTGTATTTTAAAAGACAAGCTAGAAAATATAGTTTTTCTTGTGGAACGTGAGTACGGGCGAGCGGTCAGTCCAAAATGTTTGTATAATATTTATTTATGTCTAATTATTTCAATAAGAGGTAAAGCCATAATTTTACCCATGCGGAGTTGGGGCACATGATAGTCAAACATAAATTTAAGTATGAATTAATTTTACTTGTAAAACATTTCAATATTTTATAAACCAATACTAGACTAAACTTTAATAAATATAATATAACTTATATATTTCCATACACATTTTTATTAAAGCCCTAACAATAATCTGTACATTATCTGTGATACAAGCGAATGGAGTGCGGTGACCTCGGTCCTGCGCCTGCGTCTATTACTCCGCGCCGCCGTTGAATTGATTTATATATTCGGACATAGATAAATTTTGTAAATTATATATATGAGAGAGCTTATTGCTTATAGATATTTACATCAAAGAAAGGCTATTCGAAACTTACTGATTTACATTATGTGCATATTTTTTTACAATGGCAGAAGCTTGTAGGCTTGGAACCACAACAGATAGAAAGATTGTCTGTACTCAAGATGAAAATTATTGTGTTTTTAATGTTCTAAGTGTATTTATATCTCTCGTGTCCATACTTGCAGATTTAACAACAGGTGCTTATACTTTTTGTCAATAGTTTATTATAGTTTTAAAGATTTCGTCATTTAAATAACTAGTTTTTTTGAGCTTCACTTTTCGTAGTAATTAACTTTCAATTGTTTCTATTTCTTTCAATATGAAAACTTAAACTTACATTTAAAATAATTATACTTTTCATTTCAGATATTCTAGTTTTTGCAGAATATTGTAAGGATGGCTATTTGTATTGGGCTTTGTCTACAATGATATTCATACTATCTCCAAATATTTTAATAAATATTTTTTCATTAAGATGGTTTATTATCGATCAGGAATCAAAACTTCGCCATTGGATTACTCATTGTTGTCTAGTTGGATTATTAGAAAGGTAAATTATAAAAAAAATAAACAATACTCTTATTACTTATAACATGCAAGGATTAATTCATCATTTTATTTTTTCAGGTACATAATATTCCTACAGAAAGTATTTTCCTGCAAAAATTTAGAATCAATGAAAACACAAAAATTAATATGTCAACGAAATGATTTGAGTCTGTTGCATTTTTTGTATATTTTCACAGGAACTGTACCACAAATTATATTACAAACATATTCTATAATTATGTTAAATGAAAATTATCATACAAAAGGTAAATAATTTATTACCATTATCTGTACTAACATATTCCTAATTGCTTAATTCTTAATCAACAGGATAAAGGTTGCAATTGTTTATTTCAAAGTATTAGGAAGTAAGAACTAAGTATTTATTAAATAAAAAAAATTATGTTTACATTTTTATCATGGAAAGTTTTTCAACATACATATAATGATAATTTATTATTTCATATTAATAATTATTAAATAAAAATGAAAATATTGTATACTTATATTTTACATGTAAAACTTAAATTGTAATTTTTGTTGTTTTTTTCAGTGTTTGCTTTAGTAGCATCAATAGCATCTGTGATATGGGGTTGTGTAACATATATTTACAGTATTACAACATTCAGTACCAATAATTTTAAATGGAGTTCAATTATTTTAAAACTAACATGGCATTTTGGTATATTATTGGGTAGGATCGCTGGAATCTTATTGTTTACCATAATATTTGGAATATGGACATTAATTCCATTAGGTAAGATGACTTGATTGGAATAAATAATTCTTGTTAAATATATTATGAAATATTTTTAAAAAAAATTATATTTTTAGGTTTACATTGGTCAGCAATGACATTTTGGATCATAACACAGAAAACAACATTCTGTCCAAATAAATTGGAGGAAACATTTTACAATTCCATCATGGGTTTTGTATATTGTTTTTGTTATATTAATTTACGCGAGGGCCACACAAGGTATCGCCTTTTAATGTTTTACACATTAATAGTTACTCAGAATTTTGGTAGTTTACTTTTGTATGTACTGATATCTGATTCTGAAAAGCAGAAAAAATCATGGTCTATTGCTGCGACTGTGTGTGTAATTGTTGGAACACTAGTTGGTATGTTTTAACACATAATTGAATGCAATACCAAGGTAAATGTGTGATTTGGTAATATATATTAATTCTTTTAATTTTCAGGTATGATAACAATGATATTGTACTATAGATTCTTTCATTCAAAAGGGCCTATTCCTTGGAAGAATGCTCAAGATGATGTTGAACTAAATAACAAAGTTGTAACATCAAATTGTGAAAGCAAAAACAATAAACATAATGGATTAAATCATGTCAGATCTTTTAAAAGTGCTAAAGTTAATGAGACAAGGTAGATTGCTTTTTTCTTTTTTGTTTTAGTTTTTGTTATAATAAAATATATATTTCTTGTTAACAGGAAAACAAAATGATCTTTAATTTAATAGTAAGAAGATTTTTGATTTGAAACTGATTTTAGCTAATTTTATTATTTTTAACAGAGGTGATTCTACTACAAGTAATCAACAATTACCACAAAATGACAGTGAGAATGCTGATAAAAAATTCCTATTAGATCATTGGATTGCTAGATCCGGATCACCAACATTTACATCAGCTCCAGTGGGTAATTTAAGTATGGATGTTTCAAGCATAGAATTGTACTCAATTGAAAATACACCACAATCTATTTCTTCAAAGAGAGACAATCAAATAAATACAAAATTAGTAAAAAAGAAAATTTGCTCACCAACTGAACTGAATCTCAAGTTATCATCAATTGAAAACCTGGAGAGTTCTATTGATGAGATTACTTCCAGTACGTTAAATATACAGAAACGCCGCGGAATTTGCTCATCTGATGAATTAAGAGATGACTTAACTAATTTAAACTTAGAGAATTGCAATATTGTAAATGATGATTTCGTTAAAATTATGAAGACTGATAGTTCAGAAATAAGTCATGATACTGATGGCACTAATAAAAAAACTTCATCAGATTCAATTGATATGGATTTAGATTTAAGTTTTAGTGATATAAACAGTTCAGATATAAACACATTTAATGAAAATATTGTACAGAAACTTTGTTTAAGTGCATTAAAAAATATAAAAGTTGGGAATCAAGATGCAGATATTGAAAACATACAAAGAATAGCACTAGATATACTCAAAGAAATGTATACAAAGAAAGATAAAATAAAAAATGGTATATCTAGTGAATTGCTACAGTCCAAACGAGACCTTGATACGCCCACAGAGATTCTATCAGTTCATGATTATGAAAATATATGTGCAGTAAATATTGCAAGAGAAGCTTGGGGTCTCAGATCTTGGAATGGATATTGTGACATAGAAAATTGGTTGCATGATGGTAGTGTTGTTAGAGACAGGAGTAGGGACACTTTGACATCAGGTAGTTCTGAAATCAGTAGTTGTCTATCACAAGAATTAAAAAATGCCATATTATCTGCACCAGCATTTCCTAAAAAGGCACACACATACTCTAATGTCTTTGTTAAATTTGAAAGAAGCAGCCAAGAAGATTATGCTAATACAGTCATGTGCCACTCTAATGATGACACTTTCCTAGCCAAGCCTTGCATGATAGATAGCAGTAAAGACCCTAATCATTTAGAACCAATTTTAGAAGAACTAGATGATTTAGGTGACATTGACATGTCATGTAAAAAAAGATTGAATTCGGAAAGTTCTCTTGTTGCAACTATAGATGAAATTAGAAAGGCTACAGTTACTAATTCTCCAAGAAACTTGTACCATAGGAGAGAGCATCAATGGGATTCTCCTCAGTTTCATTCATCTGACAAAACAGAAACGAGTCTTAAAAAAGCCATATGGAAGGAACCTTACAAATTTGATTTAAGTAATAAAATGGAAACCTTGCCAGAAAAAGATTGTATTTTAGATGTATCGCATGGCACGAAGTTTGAGTCAAATATAAAAGATTCGAATGTTTTACCAGTGTCTACTACTTCCAGCTTAGATCGAAGTAAAAGTCAAAATAAAAATACTGCACGGCGGCAAAAGACAACTTGCACGAAAACTCAAAATAAAAAGTTGAATAATAAATCCGAACAGCCAATTCACGATCTCTCAAATAAAGATATCGATTTTTTATGGCAACTAGTGACAGATAACTCATTACCTATAGGATCAATGGAAGATATATCATTTAGTCGAAAAACACCATCATTGCAATCTTTAATACAAAAAGAAACACCGCCAAATTTAGTTAATACAACAGCATCTAAGATATCAAATATAAAGAAAAATGTTCGAGGTAGACCAAGGAGAAAGTTTTCTATTTTAAGAGAAAGATTTGAACCAAAGCCTAATTTACATTCAGATGAGGAAATTTTATATCATTGTTCTGAAAATGTGGCCCACCAGGTTGACTCTAATATCATGAATGTTCGAAATCAATTTGTTGATCGTATCAACCAAACAGAAACATGTCCCCAAAAACAAACAAATACTATAATAAGTGATGAAAATATATGTTCTATGTTATCAAATGTGCCGTCAAAAAGTATTAAGGAAAAGAGATCATTATTTATGAAACAGGTGCTTAGCCCACCAAGATTTAATACTAAGTTAAGACATAAGGTGTAATTAATGATCGTTAGCCAATTTTTTAATAAGTTCCTACATGATAAACTACTAAATAGTGATTTATTGAATGGTAACAATTTTGCATTGTGATGCATTTAAGTTTAAAATATTATTGTACTTAAATCAAGTCAATATTAACATAGATCTCACCCTAAGTGTAGTCATTCTAATGTTTCCCATTTATTGAAGATTCATAGTTGTACTTTTGAATTTCGTGATCGATTACGCAAATATATAAAAAAAAAACAATTATTTGACATAACGATTGACGTTTTGCAAAGTGATTTCAGTCATTAGGCATTTAAGAAAATAACATTTACAAGCGACAAATCAAGTTGCTTAATAAGAACAAATGGTGATAGGTAATTCATACACGAGTTATTTAACCTAGTTTTGTTATAATAGTAACCATATTTCGTTGTTACTTTTATCTTTTGCTCTCAATTTTTGTCGTATTTTGTCATGTAATCCACTTAATGAAGTGTCGTAAGAACTATTTCAGTTATATTTAAAGTTAAGATTATTTTCAGTTAGTACTCGACTATAACATTTTTCTGGTAAAGCTAGGATATGGAAAGAGTATAATAGTCGCCATAACATTTACGAATTTAACACAAGTGACCGTAGGTATTTTTGTGTATTTCTGTTGTTCGTGATTAATATATTCGCGAGAGATAGACGAAAAAGCATTGAAAGAAGAAGTTAATTCTTATTAAAATCTTGAATTTTTCTTATGTTAAGGATTGCTAATTTTCCTATTGTTTGTCTTGGAAACTTTTTACACTTGAGTTATAACGACCAATATACATCTTGAAGATATTACTTTCGTAACTACTCGTAAATGTTATATCAGCTTAATACTTTAAATAGATGTGATACTAAGTTCTGTTGAAAAACATTATTTCGCTATCAAGATCTACCTATGACAATGAGATTTATCATTTCAGATCTTTTAATAAATAAATAAGATAGATGGAATCTAATTCGATTTTAGATATGATTTTTTTCGATTTTTGTTAAGTGTATACTTGCAAATGCATTCCAAAAAAATATAAACTGTGATTTAAGTGCCTTTATTTTTACTGTATTTTCAGCCAGTATTGTAAATTTTGTAGCTTTTTTGTATATAATAAAATGTATACTGTAATATCACATGTTTTTATCTTGTACAATGGCCACCTTCCATAGTTTCTTAGTTTTTTAAAATTGACGCGATAATTCATTTTGAATTAAAAAAAGTATGCATTTTTTATAATATTTATTTAATAAATATAGATTACAGCTGCCATCATATTATTTATAGCAAAAGCACTTAATAAAAAAATGTCTATTCTATAGCATTTATAATGCCACCAAATAAATTAGTATGAATACATCTTTGCCTTTAGTTGTATAATTTGTAAATATCACATTTTAAAATTTCCATAATGTTACTTTTTGATTTTATAACACTATCCTTTATAAATGCAAAAATATTGCTACCTCTTCAGTCTTTGAAGTTTTATACATATATTAAACTTTATTAATTCTGATAATTCTAATTCATTTTATCCATACAATAAAATTCTATAAAAAATATAACATCTTTAACACTACAAAATGTAACGTAGGATTATCAAAATATTTTTGATTTGTTAGTAATAATGTATATTGTATATGTATCTCAAAAGTTAACTTGTATACATATAAAGATATGGCATTTATAACTTATTGTAGTCATTTAAATATAATATAATGAATTATTACAAAAATATCTGAGCTCAAGCAAAAATATAGAATAGAATATATATTTATAAATCTGTTGTCATTACATTAGTAATGAGACGGATACGATGAGCATTGCATGCCTTGCAAAGAATATGGTCATCGAGGGGATAGCAACCACGTCCTTCTGCTTCAGATGACAATAACAGCCCACAATCTTCACACTTGTAACATCGAACATGAAAACTACGGTCTAAAGCAACAACTCTTACAGTTTCTTCTTCGCCTTCCTCAGGCATTATTGGTAGCTCACATACGCAACATCTTGGAGCAAATTTTTTGTGGAAATCTTCAATGCAGTGGATTTGATTCATAGCATCCACTGTGAATGGAATACCATCAAGGCTTTTGCCACACACAACACAAGTGAAACAAGTTGGGTGATATGGTTTGCCAGTTGCTCTTAAAATTCTATCTAATATAGGATTGTTACACACTGAACATTTTTCTAAGGTTTCATAATAATCAGCTTCACAATAAGGGTTTCCTTCTACAGCATAAAATGGTTTTCCTTGTAAGTTAGTATTGCATCTGTGACAACAAAAACATTTGATATGATACAAATTTCCCATTGCGGTACAGCCAGAACTCTCATCTACAACATGTTGGTCACATTTTACACATATACCAAAGAATTCTGAACTACCAGATATTGACTGAACAAGCATATTAGTCAATGCATCTACTTCTTCTTCCTTTGGCAAAGGGGATTTTCCCATAGGTCTCAAATTACTTTTGTAGTTTTGACTTATTGATGGATTATTAGCTTGCGCTGAATGTGTTTGTGGGTGTAGGTTAATGGGCTCATAAAGTGACTCATATGTTGACGCTTGGGATACTCCATACTCTGGGTACTCATTTTGATATATAGCAGGATAATGTGGACGATCTTGATTATAATTTAAATTGGCAGTGGCTCTCATCAATTCACTGTAATTAGAGCTAACAGGAGATGGTGGAGGTATCATTTCTTCATTAGGATCAAATGACTTTGATGGGATATGAAAAGGAGGTGGAGGCGGTGGCGGCGGCGGATTATTCTGATATTGGGGAACATTACTATACATAGTATTATAACTTTTGGAAGGTATTGCCAAATTTTGTCGAAGTGAATAAGAAGGAAGTGACAACTGGGTTACGTTTGCATAATCTTTGTGCATAGGATGAATATTGCTGGGATGTCGTGGTACATTGCTGTACGTCGGAGGAGGAGGAGGAGGTGGAGGCGGTACATTCTGGGCATTTTGTAATGGAGTTATCTTTGTTGAGTACGAAGGCTCACGCAATGTGTTAACAACGGCGCTGTGTGGAACTTGAGGCTGAGCTTTTTTCTTTGGGGGCACAGCTGGTGGTATCTTTTTTATTTTTCCAGGAGTATTTATGTCCTTAGTCATTTGCAGATCTGCTAATTGTTTTTCCAAGGCGTCAGTGTTATCTAGTCTAGACATAGTTACTATGTATCTAATAAACTTGTCGTAACTATTCTTTTTCTTTTAAATATATACAATATACTGCAAATTTAGATCAAATTATTATTTTTATATGATATAGTTAAACGAGGCAACAAAGTTTAGTTAAAAATGTTTTTACTTTATACATGTTATCACTGTTCAAGTATTCACTAATCACTTGATCATGTTACTTTGTAACACTAAAACCTCAGTCACACGCACACGTCATTGATATTTCGACATAATAAAAAATAAAATATAATTCGATATTTTTGGCACATAGGGCGAACTTAAGATAGTGGTGTGCGATTATTGTATTAATCATCTACAAAATCGACCTTCTTTTAAAGAATAAATTTTAGCATCTTAAAAACTTTTATTATTATTATTTTTTTATTTTTTCAGGAAACTATTTTTAAGTACGTTTTAGGTACAACAAACAAAAAAATATTTTTACGTTCCCCATAATCGGTCGTTACAACTAACTTCTATATTGATAATAATGAATATCTCTATGAATAAAAATAAATAGATTTAATTAAAAAATGAATATTTTCTCCTAATCAATTACTATAAAACCCAAGATTTAGTGACCGAAACAATCATTCACGAGGTTTTATAAACTGTTATAATCAATCGAGTATTTTATCATCATAAATTTTGTCAGTGGCAGTATATGACACTAATCTACACATGGCTCTAAGTCGCATTCCTGATTTAATATTATTAGGTAGCATTTTATAAAAAGTTAACGTGAAGCTAAGTTTATGACGACAAGCGATTTAAATATCAGTTCAGTTGTTGTTATTAAGGCGAATTTGTAAAAGTGCCTCGTTGGTCTTGTAGCTAAACTGCAAATGTGCAGATCCTAAGGTCCTGTGTTGAAATCCCGAATTGGAACAATACAAAGTTACTGGGAATTTTGTTAATAATTTTTATGCCAGATCAGAGTTTTCAAAGTTCTCAATGATTACATTCTCGAGCTTTGCATATACTTAGATATGATGATAGGAAAATCTTTTATATCTACTTAAATATTAGTAAAATATATGTTTGGCGGTAGAATATCTGATGAGTGGGTGGTATCTAACTAGAAGTGCTTGCACAAAGCCCTGCCACCAAGTGAAGTATCTCCTTGCGTTAGATTATAATACACATTTTTTTTGTCAAAACACTTTCATAGTTATTTTAAATCATATAATTATTATACAAAACCATCCTCGTTTATTGCTCTTTCTATTAGTGAAATCCGTATCAATATCTATTAATTAGTTTAGAGGTAGCTAGCGGAAATATACAAACTAAAGCGACTTTGTCTAAATATATATATTTATTTATAGTTTATAGCTTTAAATAGGTGACACGGGAAATAATTATTTGGCATGAAAACCTGTAAACATTAATTTTTAGTTTACAGAACGGAACAGAACAGATCAGAAATTTTATATATTTTTTAAAATATTAATAATAAACATAATGCATTGAAACCGCTAATAAAACCAACATAATATTTATTCAACGGCCAACGTTGATAATCGATACTACATGACAACTAGTACCAATAATAATCGAGCTGGTAATCAAAAAGTTATGAATATATTAATAGATGGTTGGATAGGATATAAGTGCATTAACTTCTACGCTCCATAGTATCTATGGTGTCTCTGTCATATATTGACAGTTGGCAGTTCAGACAAATAAAAACACAAACAGCTCATCATAAAACTTGTGTTACAGCGTAAATTTAAATACACCAAAATATATCTGAAACTAAAATAATATATTTTTGACAAAGATTATGGCGATGCAGTGCCAATTATGGATGGGCAGTGTAAGTGCCTTTCCTTGATTTTTTACCACTGTCTCAGATACCACAATGTTTATATTGCTCGAAATCACTTCATCGTTTGAATATTGTATTTATCACCACAATATAAAGTAAAAATTATATAAATTATAGTTGGAGCCAAACATGACCGAAAGCTTCATAATGGCTGCGTTTCATCGTATGGGGCAGCGTCCACTTGCTGTTAAGGTTATGCGAAACAAATTCTCAGGTGAACCGGCTGGATACGCTTTTGTTCATTTCCAGGTAATTGTTTCATATTTCATCTTTAAAAATATGATTATTACTTAATTTATTTAAAGAAAACAATTGGATTTTAAATTGTAAAATAATATTTTGTTATTTTAGACAGATGAAGGAGCAATGGATGCTATGCATAAACTTAATGGTAAACCAATTCCCGGAACATTTCCTGTGGTGCGCTTCCGACTGAACACAGCTTCAAGAGAGGCACGAGCAAATATGCAACAAGAAAGAGAGTTCTCAGTATGGGTCGGTGATCTTAGTCCGGATGTAGATGATTACTCTTTGTACAGAGTATTTGCAGCAAAGTATTCGTCAATAAAAACTGCTAAAGGTAATATATATTTTAATATATGTATATTAAAAATATTAGGCCAATATTCAATTCAATGTCTCTAACCGTAAACAATTTTTTTTTCTCAGTAGAAGGCTTGTGCCTCTCAATAGGTAATACCTAAAAAAACATACATTTTTCCCCTGGCAAATAATTGACAAAGAAATTAACATCTTAGATTCCATGATTGGCATTGGTTAATTATGGGGTGTTCTATTTTGCAATTCAAATGCATATTTTTTACCAGGTGGCTAATTTGCTAAAATAAAGGGCTTTATGTATGAATATGTTTGTTTTAAAATATATGATATCAAAAAATAATCTGTAATACCTTTTATTTATCTTCTAGTAATACTAGATAGCTCGGGTTATACAAAAGGGTATGGATTTGTCAGATTTGGCAATGAGGATGAACAACGTAATGCTCTCTATGCAATGAATGGATATACAGGTCTAGGAACTAAACCACTTAAAATATGCACAGCAGTGCCTAAGCCAAAAGGTGCAACTACCACACAAATGCCTACTACTCCTGTGACTACTACCGCAACATATAGCAGTGGGACGGTATGATGTTTTAATATGTATACATATAGTAATTTTGTAAAACAATAATATATATGTTATTATTATACATTATTATGAATATATTTTTCAATTTAATACAAAGACCAATATTTTAAATTGAAAGAAAGCCTCTTTATTGTGTACAAGTTGTAAATACAGGTCATCTCGGCCTTCTGATGCTTAATATATTTAGTATGTTATTAAACCATTAGCAGGTTTCAACTTAATGTAACTTCGAAAAATGGCTAGAAAAAATTATTGAAATTAAAATTCTAAAATTATATGTTAGAAAGTAATTTAAAAAAAAGGCTTTGCATTTCACCATCTGTACTTTAGAGCTTATTTAGTGTATTAAGGCATAATTATGGTATACAAGTTGGTTCCATAGACAGCAGATATGTAGGTAGCAGAAGACAGGATGCTTGCTTAGTTTAGCACTTATGCAAATGACATTCACCAAAGTGTTCAAATCTCAGAAAAATTATACTAACATGCAATTATAATTATAGGAGTACAATCATTACTATGATCCATCAGCCTATTGGCAAAATTACTCAGCATGGTCGGGATACTATGGGCAAGGTGACCAGAGTGCAGCTGTGCAGACGACACCGGTTGTTGACACAACACAAGCAGCAGCCCTCAAAGCACAAAATGATGATTTGGCACTTGTCGGTTAGTATTCAAAATATAATTTAAAACTTATGTATAAATTTTGTTACTAAATTTAACTAGGCAGTAGGCTTAATTCGTCGAGGCAAGAATGCATGCACCTTGCTTCAGGGTGCACCAAATGGGAGCTCTTTTAAAAGAAGCAAATACATCAATTTTTTATTAAAATAATCCCAACTTCGACATCATCAACATTAATCAATGCTATGGCGATATATAAATTTTTCTGTATTTGTCATTTCATAAGGTCATTTTAAATATTTTTTTCTGTTTCCCAGATCATAAAAAAATAATCGACGTAGATCAGATGAACCAAGATTTCCTAGACCCTGAATTGTCGCTATGGGATGCACTTGAATCTTCACAGTGGTTTCCTCATGAAATTATAGAAGCTCATTAATAATAGTATTGTATACATATATTTTTTATAAATAAATTAGTCTAAGCTGCATATGTGTAATTTGATTATAAATCGACTTCGTCGAATGTCTTTCGGGGCCACCTATTTATTTTTATTTTAGCTATTTTTCGAACCTCTCAGTAATTTATTGTGAGTTTTGCTCGACCCCCTGCCCCTTTCCCTAATCTCATGTAAGATTATTCAAAATGAGTAATTTTTCATTATTACAAAATAAGTAGTAGAAAATCTTAAAAGCTCATTAATACTCATTCAGTTCACGTACGACAACAAAAAGTGAATACTGGCCATCATTATGTCGATGTAATTTTCAGCAGAATTATCAATAATAATTGAAACAATATAAATTACGTTGCATTTGCCGAGATCCCTCTCAACCACGTGAGATTGCGTGAGGTTGGGCTCGAATACACCCCGCCCCTTAACCTTCTCACGTAAATAATAGAATTACGACATCAAGGAAAAGAGCCGTTTTATAGTAAAGCGGGTTTGGACGACGTCTTTCAGATTATGTTCCGTGATTTGGTGCACTTCATGGACACATGAATGCTGGATTGCTAAAGCAAAAGGCTCATTAATGATAATATTATAAGCCTAAATATCTCGTCTTGTATATTTCTCTCGTAGATACAGAGAATTAAGGGTATTAATTTCACAAAAATCTGCTACAATTATACGGAGACGAGGTAAATTTGGATTAAATATATAGCTGATAAATTTTGATGACGATACGTTTTCTCCATTTCTTAGGACCGCAGTTAAGTCATGTAGTCTTCTTAAAGAAAGGGACAGTCTAATTCCAGGAGCAAATAATCAAAAGTACGTCCTGAGATTAGCGATTAGCCAATTTTAAAGGGAACGAAATAAAAATCCAGATAACATGCAATTTCATATAATAATAACCAACATGACAGCTTTTATATAATATAAAATACATAATGTACATTTTATGTTTAAAGCGTTGCGAAGCATCACTTGTTTAGACACCTAACATGAGTTGTAATTTATCCGGAGGGTCTTACAAAAACATGGTTACCTCACTTGTTTTTCTACCTTTATTTCAATCATATTTAAAACAAAAAGGCTTATTTATGATTATAAATAAGAGATTACATCATTACAGTTCCTTAAGCTGACCGTTAGCATAGCCAGGAATTTTCTAGGGTAAGTCGCACTACTTATAAATTAAACATAAATTGAGAGAATAATATGAATTATTTTCTATTACACAACAAGCGTTTATATTGTCTCCCATTTGCTAAACATTTCTATGTAACTAGATATAAGAATATATTTCTTTACAGATCCACATGTCGAGAAATATTTCTATGGAATTATTCTTATAGAGATAAAACAATAAAATCGATTAAAAGTTATAATTAAAAAATAATCAAATTGTGAATTTAATGTTCTGGTTTCTGGGAGCCGCACATTCTCATCCTCTATGTCTTTGCCTGGCTACGCAGATGACAGTGTCTAATACGCATTACATGTGAAAAAAAAACATTATTTTTTCGTTTGATGTTACAATTATTTCCAAAGTTACCTGTATTTTTGGCAAGACATACAGATTATACAAATACAAATCACTTGAGTTTATAAATATTTACTGCTTTTAAGAACTTAAAAGATACGCGTTAAATATGAATCAGTAGAAACAAGTAGTCATTATTGCCTGTGCCAATAAAGAAAAGATTTATAAATGGCGGGCGATCTGCAACCATCCCGCTCACATACTATTCACATCTCAGTTCCACCTTTTTATAAAAAAATAGTGTCAGTTTGAATTTTAGTGTTAAGCGCAAGAGGTTACTTGCGCGATTCTTTCGTGAAATTTTGAAAGTGCTTCTCGTAAGGAAAGTTTTGCAAGAAAAATAATGACCTTATAAAAAAATACTTAAAAAAATATTATACAATCAAGAAGAGAAAATATAATAATAATAATTAATTAATATTATTCACTTGCATAACCTTATTTAACAATTCCTAAACAAATTCAAATTAATTTAATTACATCAGAAATATAATGTAATCCATTTATTCAACAAAATTTTAATGCTAAACGAATTCATCAACCTAAATTATTTTGCTATCTGTACTAACTATATATACTTATGTACTTTCAACAATTTATGAAACTTTTCTTTACTAACACGCATTATACAAAAATTAAATACGCTTATTAAGAATATAAAACTTATCAACTAGTTAAAGCTGTGTAATTGTAAACGAATTATGCCTCTGTTTTTTTGTCGGGCTTGGCAGCACTGTAATACCACTAGGCGTATTACTAGTCCGGCTATCGTGACTGGCAACACTGCTCGGTGACAATATTTGGGGCGATGACAAAGATGTATTTTTCGCCATATAACCGACAACAGAATTCAACAATGTCGATGGCAAAGCGATCGGTGTCAACTGTCCAGCGCCGTGGGCTATGTACGTCTGGAACATCTTCTTGGCTGTAGATGTTGGGTCGTTAACCGTCAATACCACTAACGATCCCGTTTCAATGTTAGATGGAATCAACTGTGGTACACCGTTAATAATTTCGGGTGTCTTCACTTGCAAGTTGGGTGTGTTTAATTTGGAAATCGTTGCCATATTTTCGGTTTCCGATGTAGGAATGTCTTGCGTCTTGTTCGCTTTGCTCAGAGGAGTTAACGTAGCTAGATTTAATTTTGAGGGTGTTTCATCTGTATCCGGTGCATCTAATTTTCGATTTAGTGGAGTATATTTCGCTCGTTCAATTATATCTTCAGCTGTAATGGCGTGGTTGTGACGTCCGGTATTACCTGGCAGCATTGTCGATTCTAAAGCTTTCGCTCCTTTACCTTGAAAAACAATTGTAAACCACCATATTTATAATTTATTTTCCGCACATTTATAATGTCGTAGACTTTTTTTTATAACTGCTTAAAGGTCATCAATTTGGATTTTGAATGATAATTTGTAAGATTAGTGCGATAATACAATCCGACAAAAGTGACGGAATATTAATTTAAAATATCTATTGATTCCTTTTTTTTAATCATTGCTTATTTAAATTATATAATTATATTTACGTTTTAGATTCTTTATTATTTAAAAAAAACCTATTCTAAACAAAACGTACTTTTAGTGCTTTCTATTTTATCTAAGATGTTATATTTTCGTTATATAAATGGGGATCCCGCTACTGTCGTATGTATCAGTTGTACTGATGATGTCCTCCTGATCGATTTTGGCGCCCGGCGGCTATACGCAATGGAGACTAACCAAATAGGCGCATTCACTAATTCTTCGCTGCTGAGACTTTTTTGACGGAGAAACCCAATCTCTTAACCCGACCCGCTGATTCGAACCGTCAAGATCAAAAAGTCTAGTACACACATACAAACAGTCTAACATACATATCTACACAGATATACTGCTAAAACCATACGACTTGGCTCGAGTAGGATAATTGTTATTCAGATTTATTTTTTGCTAACGCTCCTTCAGTTGAGAACTGTCATATCAAACGACTTCGACAAAGTTCCCCTATTTTAAGTAAGAATCGTAAAGTGGCTCTCACTCTGCCTCACGCGCAGCTCGCGCGCGGCCTTGAGGCGCTCCCGCTCGGCGCGCTTCTCGCCCTGCACGCGCTCGCGCTCGCGCTCCGCGCGCTTGATGGCGGCCACGCGCTCCTCCTTGAACTCGTCCCTGAGCTTCATCACGTCCCAGGGCACTTTCGCGCGCAGCGCTTTGTCCACTTGTGCGCCGTTTAGCTTCTCTTCTTTTTTAAACTTTAAATAAACAGAGACGCATATTTCGTTATGTGATCCATTTTTTAATCAAAGCGAGTATTCATAAATAAAAGACATTCCAAATACTTTTTATAATACAGGCGAGCAAATTATTTAAAAAAATAAATTAATCTAAATATGTGTAGCTAAAAGGCATGTTGACCTACCTTTAATTTTAATTCCTTCCTCGTCCGATCGGGAAACAGTGGGGCCATCAGTGTGAAATCGGTACCTATAGCCGCTAGCGCTCGGTAAAAGCGAACAGTTTCAGCTGCACTCCATTCCGCAGTTCTGGGACCGCGTTTGTACTTGTAGCCATTACTGCTGCCCCAGGCACCTTCGTGGACGACAGATGAAACCGCTCGACCACTATTTGTTTGGTTGATGACCTGAGGAAATTATGACATTTATTAGTACAAAGCTGAGATGTCTCAATTGGTTGAAGCACATAGAAATTAATTTAAGGTTGAGCGTCACAAGTTGCGAAGGTCATTGTGTCGACATCTACATGTTAGATGATATTGTACCTCATGTGTATCTTGGTGGATACCTGCACGCACTGGGGTAGCGTGGAAAAAGCGGCAAACTTTCCCAAGATGAGACGAAACTTGTGCCTCAGAGCTGGTTAGAAAACGACGCTTCCTAGATCGAGGAAGGGTCGTCACAGAGTGAAGAGAGATGTGACTCGCAAATATATAAATTAAAAATTAGTAAAACGATTATACTTATTATGCAAGTTAGCATACTTATAAGTTTCAGGTAGAATTATATGTTATAAGTTGTTGAAAAATATAGGCCAATGTTGTTTAACTTAAAAGATTAGGTTAAGGATATTAATATTGGTCAAGTATTGTAGTATCGAACTCCTCGTTAGACACACAATCAGCACTTGAGATTGTAGAATACATTTTATATGGTACACCTATTCCACAAATTCTATTTCGAACTTGAAGTGAATGTTTGAAATATGGAATATATATTAAATTTTGTTACATATTTTGGGATAGGAACTTATTATGACTTAATTCGGATTTAAATTTTTTTACCAAACTTTATTGGCATGTATCTTATGAATTTATGAGTGAATCAGTGTGAGCTAGACAGACTGAGTGCCAGGGTCTAAAGGCAATGGCACTTACAATAGGTTGCCTACGCATGTCTCAGCTAAAATAAATTAAAAAAAAATAGATTTTCGTCTGGCCACTGAGAGAATCTGTTTCTGACAGTTAATGATATTATATAACTTTCAATATTATTTTTTTTTATCTCTCATTTCCCCTAACAAATAATATCATTGAACAGGAAAACATTATCTTATAGACCATATTGTTATTATATTAAAAGCAATTACCAAGCTCTCTTCATCGAGTATGATTTCACCCTTGGGTCCAAGTTTAATTTGAGGTACAGGTGCTGGCTTGTCTTTCTGCGGCTCCGGTACAATGACTTCAGTCTTTTTTGTTCTTTCGATTTCTTCTTTCACATTTGCCTCTTTGATATTTATTTCGTCTTCATCTGGCCTATAAATTTCCAAGTTTATTAGTAAAAAAAGTCTTAAAAAGGAGGAGAGTTTGGGGTGAGGGAATTATGAAAGAGAGAGAATCCCGGCCACATTAACTCTCAATTTTCAATGAAGTTTGTGTCAGTTTTAATCATTGAAAAATAATTTGCTTTAAAATTAATTATATTTCTGTGTTTTATACAAAAATATTAAATATATTAATGGTTTATACTTACACTATGGGGTTAGAGGTAGGGTTGTAGAAGATGAGGTCGTACATTGTCAGGGCGTCTCGCTTAACATTTTCTCGCCTCCGCCTCATCGTTGTCATGCGGCGACTAGTTTCCTGTCGTTTCGCCCTGTATATAGATAGTACAATTACTTATAAGCCTGTCTGTAGGTACCACCCACTCATCAGATGTTCTATCGCCAAACTACAGTATTTAGTATTATTGTGAGTTTGAGGGTGATTGAGCCAGTGTAACTACAGGCTCAAGGGATATAACATCTTAGTTCCCAAGGTTGGGGCCGCATTACCGATGTAAGAAATGGTTAATATTTTTTAGAGCTGAAATGTCTAATGGGCGGTAGTGATTAGATACCATCAGATGACAGACTTGCATATCCGCAATAAAAAAAATCTATATTATTAAATTCACATAATTTTATTAGTAAAATAATAATTTCTAAATTACTTATTATTTTGCTTCTCTTTAAGCGGTGACCCTGGTGGTGGTGGTTGTGTCATGACCTGGCTGACACTTGAGCAAACGGAGTCGTTCCTAACTCGATTGATATCTCTGTGAAAGTATAGTACAAAAAATTTCAATAACACATAACTAAGTATATATAAAATATAAATTTAAAAAAATACATTTCATTTCAATATAAAAAGTAAAACTATTTCAAAAAAAGAACACTTTTATGTATTAAATAAAAATTTTACCATTGAGCAATAATAATATAAAAATTAACAATTTAATGCACAAACTAATCCATATATAATTTTATTTGAATTACTAAAGAATTGAATAGAAAACTTTAGGCCAATGTTTTATAGATCGATTAAAGTTTATATTTTATTAAATATAATTATAAAAGTGTATATTTAAAAATACACATTTAAATTTATCATAGATTATGGTACTCTGTATGTTACTGTAAATGTACATATGTATGTTCCTATTGTACAAAAGCACATTTATAATTGAAATTCACCTATTAGATAAAGATTGATGTGTGCTATGTGATGTGTGAGAGTCATGTCGTTGTCGCGACGTACTTGATGCAAGGAGGTTCCGTCGACTTTCATCTTCTGACTCACTTGCACTACCCTTAAATCATATTAATTTCATCATACAATTGAAACATACATTCAATTAGTTTTACTCAAAGTTAATTAAAATATATATTAAGTAAAAAAAATAAATACATTTAGACAATAAGTACTTTTGAGCTGCAATAATAGATACCTATGTAAGTTTGACCAATCTTAGTTTTTAAAGAATATAATATATAAGTGTTTAATTTTTTTCTAAATCTGTAAACTACTCAAAAATATTAAGCAGCAGAAACACATAAATATGTATAAAATATACATTGCTTATGTACATATTATTTACATATATACTTATGTTTAAACAACTTATAATGAAAGTAAGTTAAATATTTATTATTAATAATAAATATTTCATAAATAATGTAAAGTGTTTTCTTACTTGAACACTGTTTCTTCTGTGAGGTCCCAGTCTTGGTGCTGGTCGAAGCTTGGGACGGACTTTGCTTGGTGAAGGCAATGGTACAATAGGGTCAAACAATACTTCGGCATTTTCTGATATTATTTCATTTTTCAACAAGTCAATAGGTTTATGTAAGATATTGGCTGGTTGCAGTGGAACTATACCATCCATTGCCTCTTCGTTTAAATTTTCATCAATGCCAGGTGGGTTAACTAATAAAAAAATAATAGAAAAGGTTAATCATGGAAAATGTAATAAAAAAAAAATTGTGAAGAACTCTAATGCAACCTGCATTACAAAACATGTGGTAGGAAATTCAATTGAACAAATATTTGGTTTGTTCAGGATGTCTTCCTTTATTGTTGAGCATGAGATTTATTAGAAACTCATTTCTTTATAGTATAATTATACACATCTTAAACACATGAAAACTCAATGGTGCTTGTATAGATCTGAGTGATTATAATTAGTTAACCACATACTCTATTTACTGGACCAGGCTTTCATCTTGGCCCTAGTTTGTACCAATTTACACACACACATTTAAACACTTTACCAGAAAATTGATTTAGAACAAAATATGTTAAACACAAAAAGTATTTTGTTATCATCACATTATAACTATTTCAATTCATTTTATTATTGTATTTTGAAATAAAATTTGTAAGGTTTATGTAGTTTTTTTGGAGAGAATTATGTAACAAAGCAAGACAATGTCATTTAGCATAAGAATTTCGGCTTCGACAAATATTTTTTTTTAATAAAGATGCTTTGTGCATCCAAGAATTATATTGATAGGTAACACTAAGACCACATTGTTATAAGGCCATCTGACTGATTTTGAATGAAGTAAATTAGGTGTAGGGCATTTTTAATTGTGAGATTATTACTCCTAAAAAAATAACTTAATTTTTTTCTCATTATGTTTTTTTAGTGGCTTACTTACCCTCACTTCCATGTTTTTTCTTAGATCTACTATTGTGACTGATATTACTGACCACACTATCAGCTATTTGTAACTCATTATTCTCTGTAATTTTTTGGGCCACAGGAGTTGGTATATTTTTCTTCGGTGTGGTTATCTTTTGAAGATCTACACTCTTAATTTTCGGTGATGGTACAATAGGTGATGCGAATGTTCGTTTCGGACTATCTCTTCGTAATGGTGAAGCAAAAACATTGTCTAAATTTGATTTAAAATTTAAGTTTGCATTTGGAAGTGATTTATCTGTTGGTAATGTGGAAGGGTATTCTTTATGTGGACTTTCATTTGTCTCCGTCAGATGGAGTGGTGTTTTTTCTCGTACTCTTGGGGTTTTTATGAGTTTTACGGGTGTTGTTTTACAACTTATAGTCTGGGGATCTGAGGTACTTTTTACATATGGTGTTACATTTTGTTCTTGATTTAAGGTGGTATTTACTTTAGGTGTCCGAGGACTCCTAGTAACTTTTTCGGATATTTCCTTTGACGGTGGCGGTTTGTTTTTGCTGTCGGCTACTTCATTATTTTTTCTCCTTGGTGGTAACGATGTTACAGCTTTTATTCTCGCCCTTCTGGTAGACATGATAAATCTAAATATTACCGTGTGGTAAATATTAAGTCTAGTTACATTAGCTAGAACATAATTAGGTTACAGTTTTGCAATGAATATATTACAATATTCAGTAAAAATCATAAATATTGTAAAGTATTTAAGTTGAACACACAGGCACAAGTGATCTTCAAATTCATGTTTATGCGACTTGACATTTGACAAATCAAAGAATTCTATGACAGTAGTGAGTGGATAGCAAAACGAAGTTATTGGATGGCGGATAACGGATGTAATGGAGTTGCCAACTTCTAAAATATTTCATTGTGGTAGTTGTAGCACAAAATACATAATAACTTTAATTGAAATTAAAGAAGGAAGGCAATTCTAACAGCTTAATTATTATCAAGATCTTATTATTTTGGTTAGTACCTTTTACGTAACCAGCAAGAATCTGTCATAGGAAAAATAATTGATTAGATTTCGTTCCACTTGGTTTGATTCTTTGATGGTTATATCAGGAGTAATTAAATTGTGTCTTATACAGATATTTTATATATTATACTAGATTGCGATATTAATATAAATCTTTATTTAAATTTAAAAACCAAAGCTTGTTAATGTACCGCTTTTTTTTATTGAATAGTAACTCTTTTTTATCAATATTTATTTTATTAAGATTTTTTTGATAGAAAACTGTTTTTTTTTAAATGCATTAGCAGCCTATGAATTTCTAACTGCTGGGCTAAGGCCTTCCCTTTAAGGAGATGGTTTGGAGCATATTCCACCACGCTTGGTGGAATACACATGTAGAATTTCGTTGAAATTAGACACATGCAGGTTTCTTCACGATGTTTTCCTTAACCGCCGAGCACGAGATGAATTGTAAACACAAATTAAACACATGAAATTCAGTGGTGCTTGTCTGGGGTTTTTTTTTAATTGTTTTTATTTATTTTATCACTTCTATTTTAGAATCAAGAGTTTGGTTATGGATTATTCGAATTGGTGAATTTCAGTATTTTTATAGTCATTCTGGTGTTTATTTATAGAGTCATGGCATGTATTTAGCATCGTTAATAGAACAGCTGTAAGTAAATTACATTATTTTTAATTAAATGTTTGTATAGTTTATCTAATTTTAATACAAATCTTGAAAGTATTTAGAAATATACTTCGGTAAGATTTGTTTTCATTAAAAATAATTTCTATTAACCTTTATAATTTTTCACTACCATTTTACGTTATATGATATAAATTATTTTGCTACGTAGCAACATACGCAATATTGTTGGTCTCCCTCCCTCGCTCCATATTTAATATGGGGTTTGAGGAGTAAATGTGAAATATATAATTTACATTAAAACGAAATCAATTTGATCATTATGTTGACTACTACTAATGTTTTAATAAAACTAATTAATTGAATTAATCCATAATTCACAAAGATTTATAATTATAGTGGAATTATAAATTTAACTTTAAGATAAAACAATAATAAATAAATGCCTCTGGGGATAAAACGCAATTTTATATTTTTCTCTTTCTATGTAAACATATTTTTAATCTGGTAACATTCTTAAATATAATTTTTTAGCTGCGTACCGAATAAAACATTATTTAAAATGTTTATAAAATTATATACGAAAACCTAATAAATATTGTTTTATTTCTGAGTTAAGATTAAGTAAGTAGTAATTAAGTTAAGATTAAGTAGTAATTAAGTTTTACAATTATTTATGTCCGGTTATAAAAATCACCCAAATAACTCAACTTATATTTGAAAAATTCTCGCTTAATTATTTAAAATATTCTTTTAACTCGTATGGGATATTAAATTCTCAAGGACTCCATTGCTTTCACCAAAGCTCGTTCTACTATTGATTAGCTATTGGTGTTTTTTGTGACTTATCAAAAGTTCTCGATTGTGTTTGGCATATTCTTTTCCAAAGTTGACATAGATAGATATCGAGTTAAAGACCCTACATTAAAATGCAATTCCTTAATGAAATAGGACCTCCGCTCTCTGTTTACATATATTTAATAAATGTTACCGATTTCCCTTATTTTGTTAAGAAGACTTGCGGCATGTTGCGACCGTTTGCATACATTTATTATTCATCAAAATTAAATTAAACAAACTATGCCGTTATAGGTTGGATTGACATAAATAATGTTAAGTTAAAATGAGATAATAAAGTTATCTTGACGGTATTTCTATGAATATATTTATTTATTACAAATAATACTAGAAATAAAAACTTGAATATCTATTATTTCTATAATAGATATATACTCGTAACCCCCTCTGTCCCCTTTCATTCGGTATAAAAGTACGGAGAAGGTTTTTGAGCAATGGTATGCATACGCCGTGATATTATAAAATACTAGAAAAATCTAATTAATTCACAATTAAACAAATATAAAAAAAAAATCATTAAGACTCAATTATTCAATCTTATTACTCATTAAAAGAATACTTATGGACAAAGTTTTTTGATTTCAGTTTTAATGCAGGACTGATTGTGATAAATAATAATTCAGAATAACCTAAATGTAAAACTGGTTTATTTTAAAAGAGCCACTAACCAAGTTTCTTGCCGTTTCTTCTCTAAATTTTGCCACCCTCTATATCAATCTCTATTCAAGATTAATTAATTATTGTCGTATTCAAGATAACTTGACTACGACAGTTAGGTCCTGGATAGAGGGTTTTTGTAAGTTTCTTGTTATAATATCCAGGATTTCCCAAGTTTCACACAGCTACATTTAAAAAGACTAACTAAACTAGTGTAAATTGACTTCAATTTTCAGAACACTTATATTTTTAACAATTAAAATGACAAGACCTCTAGTAGGAGCATAATAAAAATAGGTATATTCATTTAAAATGTCAATCCTTACTTGAAAACATTATATTTTATATGTATTAATGTCAAAATTAATATCGATTCCGCTTCCTAAGCCAGCAGAAATAAAAAAAAAAAACAATGAAGCGAGGTCGCATCATGCGGGTATATACCTAATGACGAGACCTTGCTTTTTTCCTTATTATAGGAACGAACCTTATTTTTTATAAACAGTGTATCAGCAATAATAAAATTGCCATTTATTTCGCAAATTTTAAGGATAATTCAGGTATTAAAACAACATAATTTTTTCTTCATTCTTTAATGCATTTCCTCTAATTTTTTTGACAGCGATGAGCACTTTTGGTGAAAATAGATACCAGAAATCAGTATAATTTAACTATATATTAATTAACAGTTTCGATAAAAAAAAGTTTTGATTTATATATTTATGTTTCTTTGCTTATACTCAGCAGTTCAACTTCACAATAAAAATAGATCTCTCCTATAAAATTTATATAATTTACAAAAGCGGTAATGTTAGATAAAACAATAATAAATAAATGCCTCTGGGGATAAAACGCAATATTATATTTTTCTCATTGTAGATAAATTGACAGATGTCACTCTGTTAAGGTCAATTGTATAAATATCTTACGAGTACAAAGTATCTATTGGTGTTAGTCGCCAAAACTGAGAACTAGGCTGCATTCATCTACAAGTAAGCTACTGCGTATTGGTTCGTCATTCATTAACTATAATTATTTTGGCTAAAAAGTCAACATTTGCAAAATTTTCTTTACAAATTGTCATGACACTATAAGAATTAGTCAACGATGAAAACGTGCCAAAGATGCGGCGCCGGCGGCGGTCGGCTCAACGACTACTCTACTCTAATCGTAGGATATGTTACTCGTTGCGATCAACTATTTATTGCTACGAAATTTCAAAAGTTCGTGAAGCGCTTGCATAGTCACTAATCGCAATAACTGTTGCCAGAAAAAAATCGCTAAATATAGAACTGAAACAAAGTCTCAAGTTAGAAAGAAGTGTAAGCATTATCCATGCATGTGGCTACTTCTACGTCGTCTGTATGTATTGAGTATCGCCGAGCCGGCGGCGAGGCAGCGCGCTCGCAGCCCTCTGCTGCTCTATCACAAAACGTAATTCGTCCGAATTCGTTATCGCTTCTGCCTACTTACTCCTACAAAATGATCACTATCGATAATAAATTATTTTGACCTACAATTAAATCAAGGTACGAAGTGTTGTAGTGCATCGATAATCGAGACGTCTCGCGTCGCGCTCACGCGATAATTGACTGGATCGCTCGTACGAGCGTCTCCTTATCACTTCTATAAAACAAATCACGCTAAGGCGAATCCTCGATAATATTACAATATTTACATAAAGAAACGATTCGAAGCTCTACTGATTCACCTCTACTTAGGAAACCGAGACCAACGGTACGTTTGATATCCGTCGTTAGTCTATTTAAATTTAAAATTAAGAAAGCGTCCGTGTGCTATGGAATTGTGAAGTTCATCGTGTTGTGCGTCGCCGGTGCAGAGCGCGGTGCGCGCACACCGCGCGTTGTGAGCTGCGCGCTAGTATTATGGCACTAACTTATCCGTTCCATCGGCTCTGAGGCGGCGTAGGCAACGCGCAGCTACGCAACGGTTCTATATCTTTCTACTCTCCGAAGTTTATATAATTATCAACAATTAATATTTTATAAATCCTCGCTATCGTCACTATCGAGATAATTATAAATTATCAATATCGTTCGTATTTACGAGAACGATTGCATCGCATCCGTCAACAATAAAGTCCTATTTCGTACGCCAACAAAGCATAAAATATGATATCTTTACATTTCAGTCTAGTCTATATAATTATTTTTCTTTAATGGCAAGGTATCTCTATAAAGACTCAATAGTTTCATTCTCAATATATAACAGGTATATCTATACATCGGAATACGTCGCGTATTCATTTCCTCACAGCGTCAATGATATAAAATTTAACCTAAATTATAACACAGGAGAATTAAGTATAAGATCACAAAATGAGATTCAGCGGGCGCGGTGGGCGCGCGCCCGGCGAAGTCGCAGCTATAATACTCGTGTCTACGCTACAACTAGCGAGGCGCCGCGCGCGCTCGCACTAAGCCTAGTATTGCTATCGGTCGGCACACGCCACGGCCCCGGCCGCGGCCTAGCACAGCGTGCGGCGTCAGGGGGCGATCCCCGCGTCCGACTTGTGGAATGCGGCCGCGGCGCTCGCCAACGGCGGCTGTTGCGCCTGCGCCGAGCTGAAGTCGTGCTCGGACTTGGGACGCGGCAATGCCGCCGCCACGCCCAGTCCTGGTAGAGCCACACCCGCCATACGGCATGACGCTGCCTGCAGCGGCTGTAGCGCTAGCCCTAGTGACCGCTCAGATAGCCGCGCCACGCTATCGTCCGATAGGCTCACGTGCTCTGCTTCCGCTGCTAGCGCGTTCACGACCGCATTGATCGTGTTCCCTTCTGACGTTGTGTCATCCTCTCGATGCGCAACCAGGTTAGGATTTTTACCGATCTTGTTCAGCCGTTCTGCAGCAACACTCTCCATGGTGCGCCGCATCAAAGGATACTGATCGAGTACTGCGTTGAAATGGTCCACAGATAAAGAGAAAAGATTACAATAAGTTTCGGCGCGGACGGAAGCAACTCGCCGGGCATTGGTCAGTAGGCAGATTTCGCCGAAGTACGATCCATCAGAGAGACTGGTCGCAACTTCGCCATTTGCCATCACAATATCGACGATGCCTTCTTGAATAAAGTACATTTTATTTCCGATGGTACCCTCTTTTATGATAATGTCACCTGTAAAGCATAAATTCCAATATTATGCATTTTGTCATAATTTTGTCAGTAGAAAGAAAACATGAATATAAAATAACTAATAAGCAAATAAGGGAATGTTTTATTACCCGGCTGGAAGACTTCATAACGCAATTTGGTGACTACGTCTGACACAAAATTGGAGTCAGCATTAGCGAAAAATGGCACCGAAGCAACAAGCGATCGACAATTGTAATTGATAACGTCTTCTCGCAATTTTTCGCTTAATTCGCCTAAAATCAATTCCTCGTCGAAGAATTTTCCCTGATACCGGTGCTCAAAATACTCTGTGATGCGTTGACGCATCTCGCGAGGTAGCTTTCTATAAGCCATATACTCCTCAACTTGCTTCACCTGGAATATGCATATTTTTATCATTAAAAGCTTACCAAACAAGACTTTAGTATTAATACTCCACTGTTAATATAGTGTACATCCAAATCCGAATAATCTTATCTAATACACCCAAATTGGTTGCTAACAAATCGCACTTGTGCAAATTCTATGAAATATATCAGTTATTGTCTTTTATATAAATATAGAAATTATATCCCACCTACATTATTAATAAAACAGGCGAAAGATGAATTAGTAAGATTCGTAAGGCAAAGTATAAATGTAATATGTAGTTGAATTATCGTCTTATCAAATATAAAGCTGTTATGAACACCCAGATAGTGCGTTGGTAATTAACTTTATCTTCGTGGTAATTTATTTAATGACGCGATAGAAGGTGGTGCGAGTAAATGAGATGGTGAAATTAAAACATTGCATGAAATTCACGAAACAATCATCCACTTTATACTCACGTCAAGTTTCTGAAACAGGCAATAATGAGTTCAAGATTAGTTGTTAATATGATAGCGAATGCCTCACTATATATAAATAAATAAATTGGACGTCTGAACTGAGAAAATTTGTAATTTGAATTTTGGTGATTTTTAGGAAATATTTATATAAATTAATTAGCCCTGGTAAATAAAGGTGTTCATAACAGCTGGAAACGTACCTCAATTTGAGATTTGACTTGAGTTTCTGTAATGATTGTATCAATTAACAACTATAAATTACCTTTTCACGATATTGTCTGCGTGATGAGTCGAGACTCTGAATAAGATTTGTGGCATGACCGAGGAAAAGAGCGTAACAAGTCGCACCGGAGATCATAGAAAGCATCGTGAGCCACATATCTGTAAGGGACTGCGGAGGAAACCGGCCATACCCAATGCACAGCATGTGAGACATAGCCTTAAAGAGTGCCCAAGAGTACTGCTCGAGCCAGAAGGCTTCCTGAAATAAAACAATACAAAGTTACTAAAAATTCGAAAGCTTAGTTTCCCAAAGTATTTCATAGAATTAATGTTTTTTTACTAACCTGTAATTCATTTATTGCAACCCAAGAGTTAGGGGGAAATCCTTGCAGCATTGGAACGAGAAATTGTAGGCATCCAGACCAGTGCCCGATCAACAACATCATGCAGATCAGGTTAAATATCCGCATGAACACCGATGCCATATTGAGGAACTGAGGACGAATAACAGTTTAATTTAAAATCTCAAAATTATAAAGCTTCGCCTCTAAAGGAAGCCGTGCGGACTGCGCGCGACAAGGACGCTCGATTTCAAGCATCGCGATGATATCTACCGATGAATTCTTGTAAAAGTGAGAAATAAAATATGAACGCGTGTGACGAGTCGTCGAGCGAGCATGCGATCGCGGGTCAGGCATGCGGGCAGGGCGGCCCGAGCCGCCGCGGTCGCCCTGCTCGCCGCCCCCACGCGCCTCCGCCCGCACGGCCGCCGGCAGTACGAGGGTCGGAAACAGAAACGCCAACGAAAGAGAGGAAGCGAAGCGAGCGCAGCGTGTAAAGGACGCCGGGCGGCGCCGGCAGCATGCTAAGCGGGCGAACGAGCACATGCGCGCCGGCTCGTGCCGACCCTGGTTACCTTAAAGATCAGATTGCTTTTGGTGTCACCCTTCTTTTTTGCAACGTCGGAGCTGAGTCGTCCCCTCCTTTCCGTGCGCTTTTTTTGAAGATTCTGCAAGATCTAGAAAACAAGCGAGAAACACGAGATAGTAGGAAGAGAGCCAGGCGCGCCCGGCGAGAGCACGGGCGGCGGTCGAAAGACGTCGCGGGTTGTGCGGGGCGGGGCGGGGTCGCGTGCGGACACACAGGATGCACTAACACCGAGACGAGCGGAACGCGGGCTAGGCCCCTACAGGCTAGGGAGCGCGGCGAGTCACATGCGGCACCTGCGAGGCGAGGTCGCGCGAGCCTCCGCCGTCCGCGTCGCCCGGCTCGTCGCTCGGCTGCGGGGCAGGGCTCATCTGCACACAACACCGTCACTGCGACGTCGCCACCACCCTCCCCGTACTCCACTTCTCACTGAGTCTCCGCATACTACTATCGTGACAGGTTTCACCTACTTGGTGGCTAATTATTTGGTACATATTGGTGCATTATTATACTAATACATGTCGATTCTATGGTCATCGAGGTTGGGGCGTTCTAATGACGGAATATAATATTTGATTTACCTTTTTATTTTGGGATTATCTATCTATATAAATTTTCATTGAGGGTTCACTCGAATCTAGACGAAATATTTTTATTTATTTATCGTCTTTTTATTTTAACATTAGGTTTTCGGCGTCAGCGCATCTTCTAAAGGCCTTAAAAAGCAGCAACATAATAAGAATAACATGGCAAATCAAATATCACTTTAGTGAGTGTGGAACGGTTTGGGTCGGCAGACGCGGCAGACGCGGCGCGGCGCGGCGCGGGCGCATACAAGAGACAGACTGAGATATCTCGAATGAGAGCGTGCTCAGGCAGAAAGAAGCTTGCAGAGAAGCAGTAGAGAAGTGCAGAGCGGGACGTGGGGCTCACATACAGTGGAGGGTGGGGACAATGGTAACAGGATTACATCGAACTCCAATGACACGTCATTAGGATCGCTACTAACTATATAGAACATTTCAGATTAATTTAGTAAGTAATATTAGTTTAAATACATAGTTAAGTTATTTACAGAAATATTAATGCCAATCACAGGAAATATTATAAAACAATTTCAAAAACATATTAATATCCAATCTTAAAATAAAATAATATCAGTTGGTGTCAATTTGGTGTTAGTTAGTTAGTTTTATGTGAGCGTAATGTGTTAGAGCAGTGTTAGTGGATAAGTAAGAAGATGGCCAAAAATGGTTGCAACAGGAAATTATGGCTTACATATACTTCCTCCCATTGTGATACATATCGGACGAGCCTGGAAAGTCTGAGCAGTCGAACCAGCGATAAAAGTTTTGCTAACCGTAGTATCCTTAGGGCACGACCGGCGTGAAGAATTTGAAAGCTTTCACTAAAATCCTGTAAATATAACCATACAATATTATAAGAGTGCCTACAACCGTACACAATATTCTTGTGACTCTAATCTAAGTAACCAGTACTCAATGCCTAACTTTATTATACATTAGAAGTGTACAAGCATGCAAACTTGTCAAATTGATAGCTTCAAAATACATCAGCCAAAGAAAAGTGCCTAAGCATTGTATTTTACATATAATAATTATGTTTTCAAAAATATATTCGTATAAATACATTAAAAGGAATGTAATTAAAATATTAGTAAAGCTTGTCTTATTATATATTCGAAATAAAATTGTATATATCTTCATATACATAGTATCTGTAAACATAGTTAGAATTGTATCCATAAAGTTATATCTGCAGTTCATCGAACTTTCATCACTTCGTCTTTTTATAAATATCTAAAGGTTAGTAATAATATAACACATACTATCGATAAATAGTATAAATATTACAATTTGGTCGTGTTGCATATTATGGCAGAATAATTAAATAAAATATTACATTTTATATTACGTTATACGTGCTGATTAAGAATATAAATAAAAAAAGCTTAAATCATGGCTGACAAAATAACGCTCTATAACAAGACATGCTGTCGACAGAGTGAACTTTAAAGAATAAAAAGATGGATTTAAAGACTTTATTAACGTGCAAATCAATAGCCATTCTGTGGCAAAGTAGAATTTAGAAGAAAATAGTGCAGTTGAAGATTTTTTAGAATAGATTGTGCACAAAGTTGAAATTTTGCTTGTTAAAGGCCGTTAACCTTAGAAAAATATCAGTATTCCATACGATCGAAGTGAACGTATTTTAAGATATTAGCGATAAGGCGAAGAAGAATAAGATAGGTTCAGATCTATATGGGTTGCAGACGATAAATTTCGTGCTGATAAATTTAAATAATTGTGAAAGTATAAAAAAAAAATTGAAGACGTTACTAATGTGCTGCAATCAAACCTTTGCAAGGTTTCACAGAAACCCTTACAATACAAGATATTAAACCGAACACGATGGCGCGTTGAACGTTCTCGTGGCAGTTGGGTAAAAATCACAATGAGAAACAAAATAAAAATCAAAACTAAATTAAAAATTTCGCTATAAAATAAATAACACCCAAGCTGAAACAGAACTAAAAAACATAAAAGATAGTTTAAAACTAGTAATAGGAACACGGCCAAATTGCAACGTACGTTTACCTGATTGAAGATAAGGAATATGTAATCTAGTGGTATACTAGAGATGAGGTCAAGGAAGAACCATGTCCTCAAATAGTGCTTCGCTATTAACTTTGGATCTAATATCACTTGTTCTGCATTATCTTGCTGCATTATTCCTGAAAAGAAAAAACAAATCATTTAAATAATATATAAAAACTATTTCAATATTTCCAAAATTTTTGAGATATTCTGCTAAAATAAACTTACCTGTTCTAAAATTAACAACGATATCTATAAGAAATATGGTGTCCGATAGACAATTAAACGCTATCCATCGAGTGCTAAGGTCGTCGTTGAAGAAGGAGATGGCGACGGGAAGAATTATGAGGTTGGCCACCAGTAACAATAACATACATAGATCCCAGTAGAACCTGAAAGCAGAAACGGGATTGTTTTATTAATAAAGAATTGAGCAAAATAAAAAAAACATATTTAGCTTTCAGCTAAATATAAGCATAATTTTATATTAAATTCTTCACTGACAATGGCGTTACATATAATATATTTTTTTAAATAAGCATTTTTTGTACTAGTTTGAAGCAGTTCTTTTGTTACAAGTTTTATTTTTTATCTATGGTAATTCGATTTTCTTTTTGTCTGCTTCTACCGTCATTAGATTTCGAAAATCAATTATGATATACCAATTATTAAAGTATTACAACATTTAATTTGATTGTACTAGAACTTATTTTAAAATGCAGTGTCCAAGAGTATATAAAGTAGACTAATACTTTTATAGAACAAGTAAAGTTATAATATGTTTATTTATTTAATACATATAAAGTTTTATTATGTCATCATAATAAAAAAAATATAATCGAGTTATGTTTAATTATTCAATATCGTTTGAAAAAATTATAATTTATTTTCTAAAATTAAAGAAAAAAAAATTTAGTTAAAATAAAAATTATTGTAAACAAAAATACTAAAAACACTAATAATAAAATTATTTTCCACATAGACAATGTTTATTGGTATATTGTAGGAACATCATAATAATTAATAAGACATTTCAAGATTACGTAATATTAGAATGACTATTCTTAACCGACCCATGCTCCGGCTCAATTAAGAGTTTATTTTGCAAAATAGGGCTCATAAATAAAATCATTAGGTTTAAGTCAGCGAGTGGAGTATTATTCCAAATGTTTTTGTCGGTTAGCCACTTTTCGCATTGTTCTCGAAATGAAGTAAATGACGGTAATTTTACACAATAAGCCAGAAATATTTCCACAGTATTTCTTTCGTTGTTTTTTTCTAATTTATGTTATCCCATATAAGTAATTTTTCAATACACATGTTACCTTAGTTGTAAGTAAATTTTGGAATCCAATAAATGTTTATTTATTATAAATAGACACAGAGGACAACCACAAAACGACTTATATTTATTGTAAAACTTAAGGTTATATGAATTGATAAGTATTTTCTTTTTAAAATGCAACGTATTCTTCGGGTCTTGCGAAAACCGAGTTTGAATAAAATGACTTTCAATTGTTTTATGTTATTTTTATAAATATGCTTTATATTAATAGTTTATAAATTAAGAGACTACTGGTATAGTGAAACTTTTAAAAATTGTAAAATTAAAAATTTGCAGTAAATAAATACGTCATTTGTATATATTATAATGAATGTGACTACTATTTAGTCCGAATAGTAGATTATTATCTGCTCGTCATTTTAGATAGCTTTGATATTGAAAATGTGCCTTCCTGTGATCGTAATTTAAGTGAAAATATATATAATTCATTGGTAAAAATTGCAATCACAACGAACGCTAATAAGTCAATAATCTTCACAATTCGTAGCAATATCCAGTCATAGAAAATAGGTCAAGAATCATTGTGATTGGACTCTTAAAAAGTCTATGTCGCATTATTTTACGAGATACAACGTAGGTAATTAGAAAATACGGGTAAGTAGCGCGCGAAAACACGTAAATCAGGCTTGAATGCAAAGCTAAAGCTCATGTCAACCACGTCAGCGGGTTTAGCGCAGTGCCTTTGTATAGCATTTTATTCATACTGCGTTGGAAGAATAACGAGCTACTTTAAGAGTAGGAGAGCAATAATTATGTTTCCGTTGTGCGGATCGTCTATTCTATTTTCAGGTTTATTTTCTAAACAAAAGATAACCCTGAATTATAAATCCGATTGATAATCTATTCAGAATAGCATCCCATTTTCGTGTTTAATTATTTTATAAACGTTAAAAATTATTCATAATGAAAATATTTATTGCGAAAATAGTGAAATACATTCGACTCGATGATATTCACTTATTAATAAGCAGACATAAATCCTAATTGTATTTAATTAACCTTAATTTGGCGCACTTCATGTGGAGCATTAATATGTAAATACGCAATCATTTAAAGATGTCAGTTTATCTTTTATTTTTGTAAACGGTATTGGTACTAAATAGTATTGCATCTAAATGCAACCTGCATTTAGATAATCCGTTGATAAATATAACTAATTACAAATAAACGCATTGTTAATAATTTTTAAGCTTGGTAGATTTTGATTTATACACAATAAGAAAATTAACAAAATTTTAATCTGTGATCTAGTCATATGTATTGGTTTAGGATCAATAAAATTTTAAATTACTGTCATTAAATAGTAACAGCGCCTAATCACAAATTCCAATAAGCATTTATGAATGTTGCCATTTTTAAAATTAGTCGTAACGCCAGTTAATGAATATGTCATAAACATGTTGAGGCTGACAGTTACTTTTTGAGTTTACCTTCAAAATTTAAATTTGAATATCAAAACTGATCCTACGTTTTTCTTTAATAATCTTAGCAGTTCTGTCGATGAATATTAAACATCTCAACTATTTAATTTAATTTGTTAAAAAGTTAAACGTTGATATACTATTATTACAAAGGTTTTTAAAAAAAAAGCGTTAAAAAGTTCCTCAATATTTTTTAACTCCCACAAACGTACCACTACCGGAAAATATGATAACCTATTGTAAATACTTGCTAGTACGTAATAAAAATAATTATACTTAAATGAGATTTTGTTATAGCCTTAATAGTACTAAAATTAAATCTGTAATTAATTTTAATTCAACAATATGGTTATGTTATTTCTAAGGTTTATTATCCATTGGAAGCTTTAAACATTTTTTAATATGTGTTTTTATGTTCTCGTATATACGATAAACTAATATATTAAAAGCCATACAACGTTTATGTGTATCATTTTTTGAATTAAATTAATCAATTTATATAAAAATCGAGTGACAACTCGAGACATGTATTGCTAAATACTAAATGGGAATTCAACCCACGATAAAGGATTACAGTATAAACCAATCAACCACACATAGCTAATAGATAAATAAAAAAAATAAACATTTTTTATAAATAAACAAGTTGTTTTAAACAATAAACCTTCTAATCTAACCTAAGCTTCCCCTCTAAGGGAGACGAGGCCGTAGTTTAACATTGGGGAATTTACAGGCTGTTAATATTATTATTTATTATAATAAGATAATGCTCAGTTTACCTAGTAACTATTGTTAGTCAGATGGATAGAAGAGTCACAAAATCACGTTTAGAAATATTTAATTTCATAAAAGGAGCATAATTTATTTTATAAAAAATATCGCTATGTGGTTTGCCGCTTCGTAATCGCTGGACGATTAACGTTAATGCTTCCCACAAATATTTATGTCTACAACCGAGAGAGATCTAAATTTAATATTAAAACTAACAGCTTTTATCTATTATCAATTTACGATATATCGGTAATTTCAATAAAGAGGGATAAAAGCCAGATAAATTATTGGGTAAGTTTTTAAACATAGTTGATTATTAGTTTTAAACTAGTAATTAATTTTATCATGATGTTTATAAGTTAATGTTACTTACTACTAATTATACGAAAAGGTTTTTAAAAGTGAATGAAAATGTATCCAAAATTTAGTGTAAACACGTGGCAATATTTCCCTCACAATGTCTTCCTTCACGGCCGAGCAAGAGATTAATTTTAAACAAAAAGTTAACCACTTGAAAAATCAGTGGTGCTTAAATAGATTTCTAAAAGGGAACGTATAAGATCTACTTGTTCTATCCACTGGGCCCTTTTATTTCTCTTAAGTCAAAATTAATTTCGTTTTTTTTTTTATTTTCTAGAGGTAGGTATTGGTTACATGTTGTACAGCCGACAGAAATTAATAAAATAAAATATCGTCTTTCTGTGCATTCATTCCGTAAACAATGTAAGCAATTGAAAACTAATAAATTAAAAAATTATGTATGTTAGTCAAAAGCTAAGAAATCTGCGTTCATGAGAACGAAAATAGAGGACAGATATCTTGTATACTGTAATTTTATAAACCAATAAATCAATAATCGAGTACAGTTCAATGAGTAATTTTCAGTAATTCTCCGAAATCGTTGATGAGAAATCAGATGAGTAATTGAGGATAGATACAAACGATTTCGTAGAAAGTGCCAAGTTCATTTTTTACTTTGTACCGTTTAAAACTCGTGTCTAAAACACACTATAATATATTAATCGTACTAAATACCTACTAACTTAAGGAATTGATGTGATGATTTTTTTTAAAGTATGTTTTTTATACATACAGTAAACTCCTGATTATATGATTGGTAAAAGCTGTTTGTTTTTATTATAAATCTTTTTAGTGCGTTTTGCGTACATAAACTGGAGTACATATATATACAGAATTCAATTACGACATCTATACATATAATAAAATTGGAGTGTCTGTTTGTAATATCAAAATAACCGCATTTTACTAAATGTATACGTATGTATACACGGTACATATACCTAAATAACATTTTTTACAATTTTTGTCTGTCTGTCTGTCTGTTTGTTCCGGCTAATCTCTGGAACGGCTGGACCGATTTTGACGGGACTTTCACTGGCAGATAGCTGATGTAATAAGGAGTAACTTAGGTTATTTTTATTTTAGAATTATAAATAATAATTATTATTAAATTAAAAATAATAATAAAGTCCCGCTTTTTTATTAAATTCAAACGTGCGTCAAGTTCAAAAAGTTAAATTCAAAGTCGCGGGCACAGCTAGTTTAATATATATACAGTAAAATTATTATAATTGTAGTAAAAGCTTGAGTACTTAAGGTTTACTCTTTATGCCATATCTGAACTTGCTAAAAATATGTATTATTTAATATTACATTTTTTAACAAAAAAAAATATATAATAAAAATTAAAGTTTGACTTATAAGGAAATCAGCTCACGAGGTTTTAGTATTTATTGTATTCAATTACGCGTTTAGTTTAACAACGAATGATTAAATGACCCACAAATATATTTAAACGGATTCCAATCATTTATGCTATTTAAACGCCATAATTATTCGAGCGTAATTAATTCAATGCTTAATGATGTACGCGAGAACAGTAGTGATTAGTTAAGCAGTGAATTACGGGCGATTGCACATGTCTAGGACTAATGTGACCCGGATATCTATTGAGTGATAACACTGCTGTGATTATTACTATTAATATAAATCGCATTACACTTCAATCACGTCAATCAGGAAGTGCAAACATTGGAAAGTTTAGTATTTACTATAAATAGTTCATTTCATATTTAATAAAATAATTATTTTACTTAGTTATGTTTGTATTGTTAGTGGTAGTAAGAGAAAAAATAAAATTGTAAAATGAATTTTATTTATATGAATCTCTACAAGAATGTCACTTAGTTATACAATAATAATAATATAATAAATCATATTAAAAAAATGCAAAATTAAAATTGTTCACATAAGAAATGTTATTCTATTTAGAAACGGACACATAATATGACTTTATTTAATTATAAAATAATAACATCATGTAATCGCAATCTCGATATATTTTAGTTGAATATATTGTAGTTATATATAATGTAGTTTCACTTGAAATCGCCTATAGCTTGTTTTAACTGGTCTTATAAAGCTATATCATAAATATCACTCATCGTCCACTTGATGTTTTAATACGTAATCGTTCTTGAAAATAGTTTCGTTACTATTTTTCGAATTATTTTTAAAGACGAATAATTCAATTTATAAGATTGGTCATTTTCACTTAAAATATTTTAAAACCGATGTGATTATACTGTAATTTATACCTTTGCTCTTAAATAAATTGACAGATTCTCGTGCATTAAAAAAAAAACAAATTGATGTTAAATATTGATTAAATGCATTATTTTGAAAAAAGAATAGAATTTTTAAACAGCTATTATACAATGAATTTTTATTCTATCAGTCAATAGAAAACTTGAGGATCATCGCCTTCGACAAATAGTGGACAGAAAGTGCATCTGCGATAAAACTGAAATAAATTTTGTTGCCATTTCAAACATATCCCTAACTTTTTAAAACGGTCACGTAGAAGACATTATGAAAGTCCTCCATTTATCTTTCAAGAAAGAATATGCTACGAATGGAAATTTATGTAATGATTTTATTTATGCAAACTCGACGTATAAAATATTCGTAGGTAAAATAATTTATCTTGAGTGTAGTAGTTGTATCGAATTAAATTGTAAATAAACTTTTTAAACGCTTTTATTTAAGAGCGTAGTTTGTAAGCGTGGGAATTAATTTTAGAACACACACATAGGTACTTTTCAATAATACAGTTGCATTGTGCAGTGTATCGTACGCATCCCCGGAGATAATTAGTTGCTTGTTTTCGGTGCAACGAATAAATTAAATTTTCATTGCGCGTTCATAACGTAGAATTTATAAAAATACATTTAATTACGAGTAATGTATTAGCTATAAGGTTGTCACTCGCAAACGCAATTATAAATTATTTGTTAGCATAGGGTGCGGTCAGAGTGCATTAAGATGCCAAATATTCATTATGATTTTTATTGTTTCAACTGCTTTCGTCTAACTAAATAATAATAATTATTTTCTTGATATTTTAAGGTTAGTAGATATACCGAATTGAATTAAAGTAAAGACATTAATTATTTTCTCCATACTAAAATGTATGGACGACGAATGCCAAAAAGTAAGCAATATTTAAATAAAAATTACTATAATATTATGTGATATAATAGAAATTTAATACGGTGAACTTATTATTTACACTTTTGTGTCCCCATTTAACCAAAAATACATGTATAAACTAGCAGCTAAATAGCTTAAAAAACGCTAATAGAAAAGGTCGATTTCAGTGTTTGGAGTGATGTTGACGATGAATTTACTGAGTTATTAATACAAATTTTATAAATATCACGCGGTGAAACTTGAGATCTATCTATTAAGATACTGAATGTCTTTTTTCATCCATAATCAATGCTCCAGTTTTAAGATATTTCGAAAATAGTAAGCGCTATTTAGGCGTTCCGCAAGGACTGTCCTCTTAATGATTGACATGCCACGAAGATAAGATTTTATTGTCCACGAGTACCAAAATCATATTTCTTGGGACAACAATCCAATATATAAATAAAAAGGGCACAGTATTAAAGCTTACACAGTACCAAATATTTGACTACTGCTATAACTGTCAATATTTGGATGGAAAAATGAATATTTGTTTTATTGGCCCGATCTGGGATTTGACCCAGGACCTTGAAATATCTAGTTTTATAAACTGCTTTAAGCATAAATTCGAAATAATTGATTTCAACACTTGCAAAATTTCACTTACCCACTAAACACAAAGTTTAATGAAAGTTTGTAAATAGACACATTTTCGAATGAAATGGCGTTGCAAGTTATATAGACGATTCATAATGACGTTTACCGAAATTATATGTAAGTACCATATAACTTCATGGCATTAAAATATTATACTACGTGTAGAATTTACGTACTTGCGCTGCATTACGACAGGTCTAATATTTCAAACCGGACTTGCTTTATACAATTTTCACCAGAGCTTGCGTTAAACAATCTCAATTTAAAATACATAATTTTAGCAATTATATAATTATAACATGGACTAAAAGCGCTGAGATGTAGGTTGAAATTGAAGTTAGGTGCTACATAACTGTCCCACTGTTGGGCAAAGGCCTCTACTTTTTCTAAGGATACAGTTTCGATCGTATTAAACAACCCTGCTCCATTGCAGATTGGACATTTTCTAACATGTGGTAGATTTTTGTCCTATTCTATCCTGACATAATATCTGGTACCTGAGGTAATTATCAGGTACGACTTCATCATATGAAAACTCTGTGGTACTCGGATTTGAATTCGCGATCTCTATTTAAGACCCATGTTTTCTTTAAACTAGGCGAACTCGGCTAATATTTAATTTCTACATACACATTACTGTTATTATAGTTTATTATATATGTATACATTAGTATTATATATGTTTGAATTTCGAATAAGTTTGGGTTTAATTAGTCCCGTTCAAACTCCGGCGTGTAGGTACATACATTATGAATCGGATAGCATATACAAATCCTAATAAACTTTACGGAGTCGTTATGTAGACTTTGTCCCATGGAAAGTAATTTACAGACTAAATATCATTTCGAGCTTTAAATTGTAAGCTATAATAAGTAATCACCAATCACCACAGTATCATAAATAATAACACTTAGTTTTTAAAACATATTTTTTATTGTGGTTAAGCATTTAAAATATGTAAAACTATTTTTTTAATTAAGTAAACATAGTTAATATGATAAAAGTCATTTAGCATAAAAATATATTATAGCCGTAACAAAATGAATGTACAATTATTATATTTTTAGACTAACAAATAATATGTTGTATTAATAGCTCATATATAACGTAACTTGTGTAAAGATAACAATTTCGTTTTAGTATAGTTTAAACTGTAACGTTGAACCTATTCTGAGAAATACCAGATGGCTTTAGGTCAAGATACAAGCGTCTGAAGAGAAGTGTTCTCGTGAAAGCTCTTCAGCTATTCTCATCAAACCGAAACACAATATGATTGTGGCGATCTCTGAGAACACTACAAATTTCGATACATTTGATGTCGAGTATTATGGGGATGAGTGGGCACCAATCGTGAATAAAAATTTTGGTTTCAATACGAAATTTTACAAGTACTGTCACTAGACTTTGAATTTATTTATAAATTGTATTTTTTATATTTTTACATTACTTTTTGTTAAATTATATTTAATTTAATATAAAGATTTTAAAAACATTCAAAGTCAAATTAAATGTGTAAATAGACATTGCGATTTTATCTTTGTACGTTGATTTCGTATTTGATCTCTTACAATCAATTTATGTGATAATGTTTTATACAGTTTTTTTATATTTATTTATAAGAGGGTATTAATAATCGTATTTGGTGAAAATTTTTTTTGAAGTATTCAATTGTTTAAATTGTAATTAAGAGCTGGTTGTAATTAAGGTATATGAGCAGGTAATAATATCGATAAGGACTTTCCAAATTCCCCTCAGATCTTTAAAATGGGATAAAAAGAGTTGTTTTGCTGCCATTAACAACTCTAAAACATATATTTATTGCAAATAAAAAAATAGATACAAGTAAAGTTTTTTAAAGTGTAACTACAATTTAAATCACAGTTCTAATCTCACCACAGATCACAGATGTCCTTACGTTGTAAATCATCATCCTTACAAGGCCAAAAGCTAATAAGGAAGTATTCACTGTAGTTGTAACATGTAATAAAAAAGTTTTTGATGAAAATATATAGGGTGACAGACCTAATTATCGGTTTATTAAGCCGCTGTCTAATTTTAAACAACTTTTTCATAAAACTAACGGTCGTTAAATGCCCTACTGTTGGGCTAAGGGTTCCTTTGAGGTTTGGAGCTAATTACAACATTCTGTTCCAAGGCAGGTTTCCTAGCAATGTCTTCCTTCACCACCGAGCACGAGTAAATTATATAAATAAACTCATATAGCACACGGAAATGAATTGTTCTTATTTTATTTTGAAATGAAAAGTCAAAATTATCTCGATGTTCATTTATCTTAAGTCAGATGATTGGTTAAAATCCACGATTGTAACTTCACCGAAATTTAAATTGGAATACGATTTTTCAGTAACAAATCAAAATATTTACAGTTACAGTTTAGTAGTTTAGTGTAGTTTTTTTTCAGTTTTTTTTTTTAAATATAAACTCAAGATATTTTACCAAATAGAGCATAGGCAAAATTATGAATTTGTCAATGGTGCAATTCTATAGGTTTTATTTATTTAAACGCCATAAGAAAATAGTGTGATATATCCAGCTTAAGAAAATAGCCCCACAACACTTAGTCTTTTGATAACATTAACTCGACTCCTGTTAAAGCTGTTTTTATTCAACCGCTGTACAAATACAGTGCAACGATATTTTTCAAGGATTAGAGAGAAGGCACGGCACGGCGCACGGAAAAGGTTAGAATCTATCGGACCAACTAAAGATGAAAAGCTCTATGCAAAAATACCGAAGCAAGCTTATAAATATACATCGACCATGATATAAAATAGCGTAATAATAACATTCAATACTTCCAACCCCGCTTCGACGGTAATGTCAAGGAGGTCGGGTTGACCTTTACTGGAGCCGTCAACGAATCGCCCACCGTCCCAGTTACAATTGTTGACAAATTACCTACAAAAATTTTCGCTACTTCCGTACCACGATATAATTCCGGTACAATAAGCTATTCAAACAATAAAAGTAGGTTACGGGTGCATATTTTAGTTTGGTGGAAACACATGAGGGTATTCAGAAACGTGACGTCGACGCAAGAGTCGTACCTAGTACCTGCGTCACATACCTAAGTTTAAATGTTATTAAAAAAAAACTTATTAAAGTGGAACTTTGATTAGGACCTTCATTTGAAGTAAAAAGGAAGTAATAAAAATAATGTATTCATTGTACTGTAACTATTCAAAAGAAAAATTAATAGAGAAAATAATTTTTAGATTCAATAAACATTATCGATACAAAAAGTTCAAATTAAAAAAAAATTACATATGTTTGTGTATTCTGGTCCAGGATTAAAAACGTGGACATAAAAAAAACTAAGATTTTTCTTAGTTTCTTAGTTAGAAGTTCGTAGAAGCATTAGGAAGTTTGGAAATTGAGAGTGTAACTCCCTAGTCTGTTCTTGCGCACACATTTGATTACTATAAAACCTCATATGCACTTATTATCTGTTTATGGCCACCGTGACCAAATTATACACCATCTATACAAAAAAATGGTAATATTTTATAAATAAATTTTATGATTTATGTTTTTGGGAATGGAAAAATATCACGTTACATTTTTTCGTTGTAGCATTTTTGTATTGACAAATTGGCACTTCAGTTTTTGTAGAATTGCTTAGACGGGCGTAGACGTCAAATGGGCTTTGGGCATTGTATTGAAAATTAAGTTACCAGTCGCTGTAGATTTGCTTTTCGACCTTTTACATAATGGAACAGTATGTAAAGTGAAACTCTAGACTACACCGAATGCAACGTTCCTATGAAAGAAACAAGCTCTGTATTTCTGCATAAGTTGAACTTTTATTTTACATTGTGTCCTTGAACTTTTAGATAAAACACTTTCATATTCACAAACTTCATTTACCCGTTAAGAATTTCACCAAGATGTTGTTTTATGACGATATTATATTATATTTATGTACCGATATGACCCAGTGGTTAGAACGCGTGTATCTTAACCGATGATTTCGGGTTCAAACCCAGGCAGGCACCACTGAATTTACATGTGCTGAATTTGTTTATAATTCATCTCGTGCTCGGCGGTGAAGGAAAACATCGTGAGGAAACCTGCATGTGTCTAATTTCAACGAAATTCTGCCACATGTGTATTCCACCAACCCGCATTGGAGCAGCGTGGTGGAATATGCTCCATGCCTTCTCCTCAACGGGAGAGGAGGCCTTAGCCCAGCAGTGGGAAATTTACAGGCTGATTATGTTATGTTTATGTTATGTACCCTTATAGCTTCGTTTCAAATTCGTTAAACGTTCTTTACATAGAAGATTTAACTAAATATATACCGATTATAATTAGAAATAGATTCTTTACAAATCACGACAGCGTGGAATGGTGGCAAGAATGCTAGCAGCGTTTCCCTATTGCATCACTATTTCGGTTCTCTGGACGAAAATCAGGTTAACTATTTTATTTTATTTTTTATTTTACGATATAAGTAAGCGGTCGGGTATATGGGTCACCTGGTGGTAAGTGGTCACCACCGCCCGACATTGACAAATCAGGGAATGCGCCACTAATATTGCGAATGTTATGTCCCTTGTGACTGTATTTACAATGGCTCACTCACCCTTCAGACCGGAACATAACAATTCTAGGTATTTTTATTAGGCGGTGAAATATATAATGAGTGGGTGGCACCTACCCAGATGGGCTTACACAAATTTTACCACCAAGTAGAACTTTTTTAGCGTCAGTGAAGGAAGTAACATTAGCTATTAAAAAGATAATTCGAACGCTTATTATGTTACCTTCAAAATAAAAGAGGAGCTGGAATATGGTTACGTTATCTATACATCAAATTTGCGGATGTTGCCAGGGTCTCCTTATTGAAACCGAGGTCTATCTGACCTCCGAAACCTTATATAGACGTACATGTAATATTAAACTAGAATAACTTTGCTATCGAATGTAAACGATTATTTTTATTAGATTTTAATTAAGATCTAGATTGAAATTATGTATTGCGTATTAAGGGAAGAGTGAAATGGAAACGGATCAATACTGTTTATAGCAAATACAAGTAACTGGTCTGAGCGGGAATCGAGATCGCAAACGATCGTAAGTTTTGTGCTACTTCCTGCTGGATGGTCGTCACAAGTAAAATAGTCTAATATAGCGTTTCAAGGAATAGTCAACACCGGATGCTATTAATTAGATATCAATATTATCACGTGGATCGTAACTGAAAATTACGGATTTAAATCTGATCAACCACCATTACTTTCCATGTGGTTTTACATTAAGCAGGTTTTAACCTACATTCTACCTCCATTGAATAGGTTCATAATGTTGGATTTTCTAGGCGGTGAAGGAAAATCTGCCACATGCGTATCCATTAACCTGAATTGAAGCAGTGTGATAAAAAGCTACAGACCAGCCTCAAAAAGAAGACCTTAGACCAGCATCGGGAATTATTATAACAAAACATGACCAATATATTCAAAATATGTTACAATTTATTTGGGTCGAATTAATTCACATTCTTAGTCATGAACTGCTCTTACTACAAAGGTTGGGTTGTGTTCCCAACATCTCCAATTAATTTCAAGAGTTGAGATGAGGACCATACATTCAAGATTTGCAGCATGTCCCATATTCATAATTAGTTTTTAAGAGTTCGACGGAGGCTGTGGGGCGCTTGGAAAGGTGATATTCGAAAACCTTACTACGAAGTACGTTGATGGCACGGAGGTATGAATGCATGAATTTTAACTTAAGATGGAATGTATGCAGGTTCAAACTCGCGCAAACACAACTCTGTGCTTGTATTCTTATACAAATTAAAGGAATGGAAAATAATACAGCAATTTTAAAAATGGAATGATTATTTAAATATAGGAGCAGCGTTGTAAATCGAACTCCAAATTAAATTAATTAAGCAGGTACTTTATCGTTTTAGAATATTACTCACATATCATATGCATTTCTAAAAGATAATTAATTAATTATTCATTCTAATTTTTAATTAATTATACATAATAATGAATGAATACAATCTAATATGTATAAAAGTAAAACACCTTGGCACATTCCCTCCAATGGTGACAGGGGCTGTAATGTTGCTTGGTGATAGAATATCAAATGAATCGGTGGTCCACCCGAAATTGCATAGACCGGTAAGTTATGTATGTATAATATTTACACAGAGATAATATGAGTGCTAACTGCAACCCAATATAAATGTTTAACGTTAGTTTTGGTTCAATAAACCTGTGGGATTGTGATTCCAATTTTGCTATTGTTATATTCGATTATTTTATGCGGCAGACATTTACTGCTCAGCAGGGAAATCATTATGTTAAGCCCACGCTAGATTGGATTCCCCATATAACGCAAATGTATAAATATACATAATTAAATCCATATAGGCACGCAGATTTCGTACACGCGTTGCACCATATTTGAATATTCTGAAACATTTGTTAGAAATTGTATGGAAAATAGACATTTTTATTAAAAATGTCATCCTATGTCTAACCTATTAACGTATTATGTGCAAATGTAACTTAATAAAAATATACATAGTTCTTGTGTAGAACATTTTGAAAAAAAGCTTAATTAAAAGTTTTACACCTTGCGTTATTGTCTCCACTGGTGATAGGAGGGCTTGTTTATTTTTGGCCAGAGGACCGGAATTAATTTCTTCTTCATCATCTTCATTCTTACAATCATTCTACGCAGTCATTATTTACACAGTAACTGTTTTTAATTCTTATTTGTATATAGTTAAGGACTTAAAGTTAATAATTTAAATGTAATAAATATCTTTAATCCATCGATAAGACTATTCAGTTTTTAAATCAATAAGATAAACGTATAAACAGGGAATTATTACAAAACATGTTCGTCTCTGCTAATCGACATTGGCCACAGTGTGAAGTATGTTTTAGAGGCCAAGATTGTGAAAATTTTTGTAAACATTAATGTTACACGTCTTTTTATTATTTGTATATTCGAGAACCTAAAACCTCTTCAAAAATATGAATAGGTTCTGTGTAAATGGCAACATTATGTGCAAATACCAGCTAATGGCAGTGCATTTTGTAATTATATGGAAATAAATGACGCTGAAACGAATGATATGCTCTGGAGCTATTGACCATTGTCATCATAAAGGTGTGTAAACTGCTTTCGTGATTAAAATAATTACCCACTTTACATTTGTAATGGTGCACGTAAAGGCAATTTTCTATAGAACCAATATACTTTATTATGCTTTCTTGTATGTTATAAATTTGACACGCGTCGCTTTTTGCTACTGTTTGCATAAAATCAAATCTGTTTAAAATATAGTTATTATGTTCCAATAACTTACTGAACGAATTTCGGCCAACGCCGAAAAGGTTAGCTATCTACGCTCGAGATATTGTGTATAATTATTGCACGCAAACACAGGTGCAATTCCTATATTCGCCATCCTACGCTCGATGGGTCAGCAATTCGATAAGAGTGGGACAAAAGTAAAACCAATGGCTGTGAGTGACATCGGCTCACGCTACTACGGCTACTGAAGTTTTTCTGATCGAGAATCCGGAATACTTTCTTAACTCGATCAGGGATTTTGACCCAGGGACCTCGAGGTCTGTAAGCCTGCCACTAGGCCAAGGATATATTTTAACTACTAACAGTCGCCCACGGTTTCGCTCGTGTTTGGTTTTCAAGTTTTAGGTTAAGTGACCTTTGTCCTTCGTTGGGGTTAGAGCTTGCTTCATAAAAGATGTTATCGAATTCAGACAGAGTTTCTTTCGCATTTATAATATAAGTATAGATATAGTTTATATGTTATCAAACAAAAGTGCATAAGTATATTTTATTAATTCACATAATGATCATAAAACTATAACAAATTTAATCAGTCCTATTGTTTCGGTACCGTAACAATCGGGATTGTTTCTATTTGGGAATGTTATTGAATACTGACGAAAGTATGTCGTGACGTATGTCGATACTTTTGAAATATTATTCTGTTATTTGTGAGGGACGGGGGGTAATGTATCCTTTGTCCTTTTTTTGTTTCAATGACAACGTATTTATAGCGTGCTTTACATGAAATCTATACTAATATTATAAACGCGAAAGTAATTTTGTTTGTTACCTCTTCATGCTTAAACGGCTGAACCGATGTAGATTAAATTCATTATTATAATATTAAGTTTGAGTCACGGGGAAGAACATAGGCTACTTTTTTTTCAACCATTCGAAGGAGTAAATTGTGGGGTGACGATGTGTGCTATAAGTAAAGTTTTAAGGTTCAGCTAGTAAACTATTTTGTAGTAAGGAAACTGGCAATAACGCAAAAAAAAAAAATACAAAAAGCCCTGTTATATTTTTAATTTTGGAAATAATTATTTATATTTTAAATAATTTGGTATAATGATGTGGTAAGTAGGTTACAGAGCTTTCATTATATTACATTATCGACGAATGTTATCACTAACGGCATTAGTGATGTCAGATTTGATGCGGATTCCTAATAAGCAAAAAGATACGGTAAAGTAGATTAAAGCTATTAGTATGCGTCTCGATTTAAATAAGTCGCTTATAACATAATTTAGGTCAGATCAGCAATTCCAATTCAGATAGATTTATTTATATTTTGTTACCAGCTACCCATCCCGGCTTCACATGAGTAGAATAAGGATCTATATAAAGCGTTTATATTGAAGGACAAACGTGAATACATTTTTTTGTTTTTCTAAATTGAACGAATAGTTTAGGAATGCATAGAGGACTAACATACAAGAAATATTTTTTATTTTTTGAGAAGTCTAATACTGAAAAATTTTAATGGAGGATTGAACATAAGAATGAATGCTTGTTTTTGTTCATATCCTATGGGTTTATGCGTCGTTCATCCGATTGAGTTAATACTTTGTATAGTTTTTTTTTCAGTACTTGCTTGCAAGTGTGTAAATGTTTCTGACATAGTAACTACTGAAATATATTTTACAATAGGTGGTGTGAGAGGCACATCGCTATTTTTTTTTCTTAAAAGTTTATTAGGCATTGAAACGCATGCCGGGCATAAGCTAGTTGGTCATAAAAAGTTTAATTGATTTTCTCAAACGTTCGAAACAAACGACGAAGTTAGATTGAATAAAAAATAATTTAACCGTCGGGGTATTCGCAACAGATATCTCCGGGCGCTTTAAAACTAGTTAAAAGAATGTTTTAAAAATCTGCTTCTGATGTTTCATTTAGTTTTCGCGAGTAGATAGTAAATTAAAGTATATAAAATAGACACGTATTTTTTTATTATGTAGAGAATTTATCGAAATATCTTTTATTATATAAATAAATAAATTAATTAATTCCTTGAAATAATATCGTTATATATTTATATTTTTTAAACTAACTTATCTCTTAAGTAGGACAGAAATTAAAAAATATTGAGTTTTTTTTTTTAATAATTAAAAGTAATATAATATAAGTTACTGGATATTATAAATAAGGGCTTTGTGTAGGCCCGCCTTGGCTTATATTATCAATTCTTAAGTTATTTTACTCCTAAAAATCTATTTGTATTGCTTTGTCTTCCATTAACAAATATCAATGAGCTCGTCATGAAACTTCAGATACAATTATAACCTAGTTTGTTCGCCTTGTCTTTAGGCAAAGGTAAAACCTTCAAATGCCTGATTTAAAAAAAGTATTCCAACTTTTTTTTTAATTATTATTGAGATTGGGGTGTTGAAATATAGAATATATTTTTGTGGTCAAAAATTTTTATATCTAGATTTGAATCCAAGAGGAAAAAATTTAGAAGGCGACGTCGGCATAGGTTCGAGAGATCTTGAGACGAGGGCGATTCCACTTTACTTCAGAGCACCTGAGCATGTCCATGCCTTTGTACTTGGGGTTTGATCCATATCATCCATTGTTCAAACATCGAGGTTGACGCTTATGCTGAAATAACACTTGGATTGAGGGATGAGTAACAGTACTTCTGTGATCGCTTGGTATGACCACATTACAAGTTCTTGATTGAAAGGTGAAGTTCGTCGTTAACAAGATTAAATGTCTTGATGTTAAAACAGTTTTTATAATTTATCTATGAATATTATTTAGATACACGACAACGCAGTATTACACAATGTTTTATTTTTTACCGTAAAATGCAGTCCAAAGAGTTGTTAACAATAATTTGTAATAATTTCATTTAATGTTTTGGCCAGCTTATTGACACTAACGAACACAATATTTCTATATATATATTAATACGAACTATACATAACTTTATTTAATTTAACAATTCAATAGTCTTGCAATTTTATATACATTAAATAAAACTTATTTAAAATTTAAAGTTTGAAGACGGCATTAGTCAATTATTTTAAGTGAATTGTCATGAGACGCCTTATTCTTGGTTTAACATGTGTCACATTTTAAAAAAAACTTTAAGGCTATTACTAGAAATGAGACAGAAGTTATGTTATTTTTATAATTCAAGGTGTAATCGTGTACCAAGAAGAGCACGCTTACAAAACTTTACACAGTTAGTTTGCAATATATTGTTAATTATTTTTATATACAGAATGATAAGCCGTAGCAAATAGTCAACTAGAAGCAAATAATACTAATTACGTACTACGTACTGGAGATTTTAATCATTTTAATATAAATAAAAAATCAATATTGAGTTTACGTTATTGATGTAAAGGGACTTTATAGGATGAGATTTAATATATTCTGCTTCTCTTTCAGGGAGGTTACGAGGATTTTCCGGTATTTTCCACGTTAACCGTGAATAGACAGAGTCATAATATTTATCAAATTGTATTTGGATTGAGAATTGTGATTACTCTTATCTTTTTTGGTTAATCCTTCGTCGTGTTAAATTTTCACATATTATAAATATTTGTTGTATGTATATTGTATTATATTTATAATATATTGTATTGTACTTACTATTTAATTGTCGTATGTAAAAAAGTGCCTTAGATGGATTTGGATTATCATTCTAAAACCAATTTTGTAAAGATAAAATTTCAAATTTTCGCTATATATGTATAGCCATGTTATTTAAAGTAGGATAATGTCCAATCGGATTGGTTTAACAAAATTTTGTTTCGGTTATGCATGCTGATCTTTCTACCGAATACGTCACGCTTAATTTTCGTTTTAGAATACTTTCGTTCTAATAAATCGATTCGTCGTACACGTGTCGCTTAAAAAAATAATTAAAACATGACAAATTAATGTGTTAACATTCATTTTCTTTAATAAAAGTTTATGAAGTTATGGAAGACAAGTTATCGTTATATTGCTTATTTGTGTGGCTAGCTTATAATCCTACTGATATCCTAGACTCAAACCCACTGGGCTAATAAGAAGATAATGATTGCAAAGTCCCACTAGAAGTATGATAGTTGTCAGTATTCATACTAATAAGGAAAACACGTAGATACGTCAATGTTACGCCTGAATTTTCTGTGGTGGTGTTGGATTGCCATCCCTTCAGATTATAAGTATGCCAGAAAAGGGAGTGTACCTGTCTTTGTGCATACGCTCGAGCTCAATAATACTCCCTACGCAGTTGGATAGCTTCCGATAAGAATAGCCCAGTGGTTGAATTTATTACAACAACCGTAATAATTAATGATTGGATTACTATATTAAAATTATAATACAATTTGATTTCAATCATAATACTTTATCCTTAAAATGTTTCATGCGGTGTATAGTAATGGAGTATGTTGTTGCAAGCTGTAGATTACCCAGTGAACAGCTGGTATTTATCCGATGCCTCTGAATTATCTAACGATAACATATGGTTTGTTCTCACAAGCAGTTACGTGTTTGATGTCGACAATTCGCTTAATTTATATTCTTGATCGGTGCACGTTCGTACATGTCTAGTACGCGTTGGTACGGAATTTGTTTCCAAACATCACCATTGGTTAACAATGGATCATAAAAGGTATGTTCCACTATTTGTAAGTTTCAACAAAAAACTTTATACGGAACGAGTCGATATTGAATTTAGTTTTATTGACGTTGAAAATAGAATTTTGTTTTTTTTTTTTTTACTTTTGCGAACACTAGGTTTATTACTCGTGTTTAAGAAAAGAAGTATTTTTAAAAACAAGTAAGAGTAATAATGAATTACTATAATAATTTAATTCAATTTATACTTAGGTAGATAATTTTTTTTAAATATAAACAATTGAGTCTGTTAGTAGGTATTTTAGTTTCACATAACATAATTTAATATAATTAAAACGTAATAGCAATGATGGTTTAATTAATTACTTTACTAATCTATTAACATTTTTAATTGATAGCTATAAGGCCATTTTAATTACGTGTCCAGCATTTTTTTAAAAACGTTGTCTACGTAATAAACAATTCGTCAAAGCAATAATGGACTCGGACGAAGAATGAGTGTTGCACAATATTGTAACTCAATTTTATAAGCGAATGAATGAGAGAATGAATATTAAATCCATTGAATATAACTTGAATATTTCAGTTCACGTATCTGTCATTTTTCATTCAACGAGTTGTGCAGGTGAAATCGGAAAAGTTTGTCACCTAGATTATAAAGATTTGCGGGACAGTTGAATTTGGAAAATCGATTCTACAATAATCCGCTCACTAGTGCAACTGTAATCCTCCTTCTGCCGAAATTCGTTTAGCATTGTTGTAATTACATTTGCATTTAGGCTATGATTAACAGATTCAACTGTATAAATGGAATAACTGAAGTTGTAATTGTTATGCAATTAAATATTTAATTTCTCAATTATTTTTATTCAGTTTTATATACATTTTTTTATTATTTTATGTATGTTAACGCATGAATCTTATACGAATGTTGTGTTTTCTAACAGGTACAAACATAATGTAATTTCTATGTGCTTAATTTGTCTTTATAATTAATTTCGTGATCGCCGGTGAAGAAAACATCGCGACGACATGTTACGAATGAAATTCTGTAACATACATATTAAACAATTAATAAATAATAAGAATTAGCCTTCGTCCAGAGGAGTAGGAGACCTTAGTAATTTATTTCCAAAATAATATAATAAAGTATCATTGACCCGAAATTTCATACAACGTGCAAATAGAAGATATTCTCTTATATTAGTCGTGATAGGTAGAACACGAGTTCCAGGTTTCTAATTTACCTGAATTTTAGTTGCTGCTTATTCGAGACTTTATACTGAAGCTTCTGGTAAAACGAAATAGGCGAATTTCCCTTTGGCTTGCTTTCATATTATCAATGTTCTGGTATGTTTTGAAACGACGAACGTTTAATGTAGATAAGATTACTTCTGAAATTTAATTTATTAAACGTAGATTATAATAAAATTTATCCAATTTCATATACGCATTACCTACCTACCTATAGCTATTTTTTTTTAAATTGTGTCTTGAATTACTTTCAACAAGTCTATTTTAATGACAAATTTTACAACATTTTAAAGTTTTGAGTTAGCCTATGAAGTTTATCAGCTTTAAAATTGTTGTTTATAGTTTTATATCTATCCGAACAGTAAGTTATCATCGTGATTTCTAAATAAAATGTGAACTGTTAAAATAAATAAATTTACTTCATAATAAATTATTGTCAAATACAATCTAAATTTTCGGTATGGTTTATAAATAGTTTACATATTAAGGGTATATAACATTAGAACATTTAAATAATTTCTACACGGTTCGAACTATGGGATTGATTGACTGATACATGAGTGTCGTGTTCTTGTTCACTCGAGAAATAGTCGACAGATCGCGTGTAGACAACATTAATGTAGACTGAAGAAACGATTAGGAGTTCAACATTCTGTAAGAGCACCTTAACATTTATAGATAACCTTAAAATTGAAACGGGAAGGCAAACTTGTTAATGATATCTGTTAGTAAGTACTTATCAAAGTTTGTAAGAAACATCAGTTACTACTCTACCAATCATATAATCATATTATCGTTACCAACCATATAAGATGTTATCGTAAGTATTTTCGATTGCCAATATTATATGAAGGGATTTTTACTTATAATTTGAACTCTTAATAATGTCCACATCTATGGATATTTTTAAATTACTTTAATTTTTAGTTCAATTTATTTAATTTTATTATTAGTTCCATTAATAGAATTGTATGTATTGTTACGTGAGCAATTGTTATGTTATGCTTCGGTACTTAATACACATTATAAATTAGAGGCAATAATATAAATTGCCATAATTGACTGCAAGAAATGCTCAAAGAATCAAAAACGAATACGCGACTTTTGAATCAATCATTAATCGATACTAAAATATGTTTTTTCACAGTGAAATGAAGAAGGAAATAAAATTATTTTTGAATGAATAATTATACGACCATACCGTAAATGTAAATATTTGTAAAAAGATTTCTATCTTTTTTAAAATCTTTTGTTCATATTGGAACATACCTTTAACTTAACCTTATTAAAATCTCCTCAATATTTTAGGTTAATTACAAGATGACTCTCCCTTATTAAGCAGTGATTTAAAAGGGAGATTGCCTTATCAATATTTGAGTAGTATTCCGTCGGCATCTAGAATTTGCTTACGGCACCGCAGTATCTCAGACGACCTCGGATCTTCATGACTCATGTAAGAGAACTCGTAAAATATTCTTTAAGTTTCGAGGCGATGGTATCAAAAAAATATTCAAAATGATCCGTACACTTCGTTCGTTCGTAAATTAAAAAAAGCTAATTTGTAAATAATATTTTTAAATCTTAAAATTAATACAAATAAATCAAATTGAGGTATCTATCAGTAATTTACATAAACACGCTTTTTTAAAATAAAAGTTAATATACCAATCCGCAATCTTCATGTTAGTTCATTAGTAAATAAATTAATCATTATATGGATATTCCAAAGGTATTTGGGAGAAAACTGTTTTAGTCTTCACTTAATCAATTGGTTAATTCAATCAAAAGTTTACGTAGTGGGTGTACATACTATATATTTGATTACTGCTAGTTTAGTTATAAAAGTAGGTCTATGGATAGGTTATATGAGCCTCAAAATTATTTTCACAATTTGTATTTCGTTTATAATATAAATTTAAAGCTGGTATAACCGTATTAATATATGAAACATACACATTACATATAGTCTAATACATGTTTTCCTGCGATCTCCGATCTAGTTTCGAAGCTTGTTTAGAACGAGGTAAAGCACGATAAATATACCTTGGTAATTTTTTATTTATTAAGGTAATTGCTAAATAAATACACACGGGCAAATCCGCATGTGCTAATTTCATCATAACGGTTTCATAAATCTTATGCGGGATTTTTACAAATACACTTTTAGTTGATTAATATTTCCTACTTTTGATATCAATTTGTAAACAGCTATATAATATAAAATTTAAGGCATTGTCTAGACATGCCCGTTTTAAAACGTTTACGGTTTGAAAATTAAATAATGTAAGCTATTTAATTTAATAACTGATTGTGCTCGGTAGGTCCACTGCAAGAGCCCAAATTGCGAACACTAGCATAGATCTTAACTGATTAATGCTGGTTCACATCTAGACTAGCACCAAGGAGTTTTTATAGGCTTCATAAACGTATAAATATGACAGGGATACCTAATCGCAGTTGAGCAGCGCGAATAAACTCCTCCTTAAACAGTACCCTTTGGCAATTATCATAAAGGTAAATGAAAAAGCAAATTCTTATTTTTAAAATTGATGACGTAACAACATTGCTGCCGTCATCACAAAAATACCTTCGCTTCTTGTAAAGGGTATCGCTTCGATGGACATTATCAATAATCTGGATATACAAGGTATTTAATTAAAACTTTCTGTCGTATACATTACGAAGTTTGGACGGTCAATACATCTATGGAATTAGTGCAAGAAAGTTCACGATGTGATCGGGCCATTTGTTACAGCGAATAGAAACACGTAGTTTGCTCTATCTTGCTATATTTTGTGAGAGACCTATTATCTGAAAAACTTACTCTTATCCGTCTATCGGTTAGTTTTTTCAATTCATCACTTGAACCAATAAAGATATCAATTGAGCTAATAAAGATGTCGAATGACATAGTTTACTTGGTGGTAGGGCTTTATGCTCATCTGGGTTAGTACTCATCTCATTTACTATCACCTGACTGATATGTATGCATATTGTTGTGTTCCGGTAACTACACACACTTAAGGGACATAAAGCCCAAGTTTGGTAGCGCATAACAATGTAAGGTATGGTTAATATTTGTGACAGTGTCAATGTTTTTGGTCGGTGTAACACACAACAACCTATTTAAAAAAAAGCTAAGCAGATTTTAAAATATTTTTCAAGATACGTTTAGTCAAATGTAATGTTTGATTATGTTCATAATAAGTTCTGTTTCACTGTCGTGGTTGACGAATGCTGTAACATTTTAAAAGATCAAGGAAAAAAATGAGCGTTCCATCAAAACCTTACATATGGCTTTGTAGTTTTATAATCGTATGTATAATGTCAGGGCTTTCCAAATGTCTACATTGACGAATAATATTGAGGTTGATGAGTACTTAAAGCGCTACCTATAAATATAGTTTGAGGGATTACAATGCTGTATTCTTTTTTCGAATGTCAAATTAATGACTACTATAAATGTTTTACTATATTACTGCTAAACGTTCAAAAGTAAGGCCGTTAGTTTTTGTTATTCTTATGTAGTTAATAATACATATTTATTTCAGCGAAATGAAATATTTAATGTTTAAAATGTATGAATAATTCTTTTGAATTTTAATTAGAAAGGCTTCTCTCCGAGTTGCATCCAACTCTACACATAATATTACAGCGTGATTGCGACAAACACTTGAGTTTCATCTAACGAGCGACTGTAGCGAACTCAACTAGACTTCTGTTTTAACAGACCACGATGGGTCGACGAAGGCCATGACGTTTTATATTATAACGACATTACTGTTATTGTCAAAGTTTTGATATAAATATATTGTATGAATTTGCTTAAAGTTTTTTATTCATTACTAACTTTGCCTCGTGGATTCAACCCGTTTTTTGACTGTCAAGTTATTTTTCAAATCAATGATGGTTACATCATTAAGTGTATACACAATTTGTACACTTATTAATGACATTTGTTGTACGTCTTGGTGGGTAAGGAATGCAGTAGTATTGAGAACACCTATTCTGCAGTTTAATTTTATAAATAAATGTTTATAGATTATGGGTTATGTTTATTATCCGCTTGTTAGGGTCGTAGTTTGAAATTAATATAATAGTCCCCAATAGGTGAGCGTTTCTAATTAAAAAAAAATCAAATCGAACTGATACTTTCTGAGATAGCGTAGAACATACAGACTTTCTAGCTTTTCTAGCTTTCTAGCTACGGTCGTCTAGCATTTTAACAGTATCGTTAAGCTTACCTTAGTGAAGTGAAGTATTTAAATAAATAACTTGAATTGAAATAAAAAACTAAATAATTTGATGTTATGCTATTTATTCATTAACATACGATACTGTTGGAAATATTTTCTCTCTTTAAAAACAGTCTGGAATAAATAGTTACAAACAGACACAAGTACATAAAGTTTTTGCAGATACTGAATAAGTCAAGGGGAGTTTGAAATGTTTCATAAGTACAAACATAAAACTGTACAGGACAATACATTTTAAGTCACGTTATAGTTTTTACTTGATGTTATGAAATAATTACAAAATTATTCAAATCAATTTATTCAGTTTTTTTTATATTTGAACTACGTGATATGAATATTTGCTGTGAAGATGAAAAATGTCATATCTAGAATTGCCACCATTTTCTAAAAAACGAGGTTCATTACATCGATCTATCAATTTGACAATCACATTCAACTCTTAAATTGCCAGGATAAATTGCGTTGTGGTCTCTTTGAGAATATATTATGTTATATTTTTTGCCATACTTCTCATTAAAACAACCATTGAGCGTTTTATATGTCAATTGTTATCTGTTATATATATTTAAATACAACACGAAATAAATTAGTCTATTTTCAACAATTGCTAGGAAACTTTAAGATCTACAATGGCCGTCATAGATTTAGGGTTTTTTTTTCGTAACAATTAATACTGAAGCAAAGTATCAATATTTTCTACTGAATTAAATTTTTACAGTTATTCAGTGAGAACTAACTCGAAACTCACTGCGGAACACGATCGTTAGTTGCAAAGTGATATGCGACAATAACTGTAAAAATTATAATATTTAAGGGATTCTTACATCAAAATAGCGTATCAATCTAAGTATTTTATTTCATAATTTCTAAAGTGGTATACGAAGTGAGTGATTTTATGATATAGGTAAGCGGACAAGCTCATGGGCCACCCGATGGTAAGTGGTCACCACCGCCCATAGAAAATGGCGCTGTTAGAAATATTAATCATTCCTTACATCGCTAATGCGTCATTAACCTTGAGAACTAAGATATTATGTCCCATGTGGTGTTGAGTTCAAACCGATAATACTGAGTACTGCTGTTTGGCGGTAGAATATATAATAACTGGGTGGTACTAACCCAGACGGGCTTGCACAAAGCCCACCAAGTAACCGTGTGACCGTTTTCAGTATAGCACTGCATTGTATCCAAATCAGTCAACCAGTTCCCAAAAAAACGTGCGAAAAAAAAATGACGGTAACTAAATAAGTAAAAAGAAAGCTTGTTACTTCTTGTAGACAGTTATTATGAATAAATAAATAAACGGGTTAAGGTCAGGTAAGGTTGGGAAGATCTCATGCGTAGTTTTTTTACGTTTCATAACGTCTGGCTTTCTTTACCTTGAATACTTAAATTCGTTTGTTCAACGTTTTTTTTTATATTTATAAACATTAAATTGTTAAGTTAATGTATGTTACTAAAAAGTACTTTTTCAATTTTCTATCGATAAATATGATAAGTAAATATAGTAAGGATTATTTAAATATGAATTATAAATTAATAAATAAGTCATAAACAAAGTACAAGTAATCATTAGTCTCACAAACAAATCAAGGCCGCGTGGAGTGTTGGCAAGAACGCTAGCTATCCTACTGATTTGCAATTACGAGTGTTTTTGTAAAAAATGTACCAGCTTTCCCTGTCACGAATGTAAGCGATCGGATGACGTGATAGATATGTAACTTTTTATTAGTTCCCCCACTGCTAAATTGTAAGTTTTATTATATATATATATACTATTTATACGACCTCCGTGGTCGAGTAGTGTGTACACCGGTTTTCATGGGTACGCCACTCCGAGGTCCCGTTTCGATTCCTGACTGAGGCGATGTAGAAATAGTTTAATTTTCTATGTTGTCTTGGGTCTGGGTGTTTGTAGTACCGTCGTTACTTCTGATTTTCCATAACACAAGTGCTTTAGCTACTTACATTGGGGATCAGAGTAATGTATGTGATGTTGTCCAATATTTATTGTTATTTAGTCGTATTTACTAATTTACTATATACCTAATTAGTAGCCGAGTTCTGTCGCAGTATTTTTTATAGCAAATTAGCTCAACTGGTGGTAAACGGTCACCACTGCCAATAGACATGGGGAACTATTTGCGCCACCATTCTTGAGAATTAAGATGTTTTGTTCCTTGTGCCTGTAGTTATAACTGGCTCAGTCACTCTTTTGACCTCAACAATGCTATATCAAGTTTTGCTGTTTAACTACTGAGTTTCTTGCCAGTTCTTCGCGGTAGAATCTGTATTCCGAACCGGTGGTAGCTTCAGTTTATATAGTTTGTTAAATGACGATTAAAAAGTGCTTGTGCCTACTCGAATAAAGTATATTTTGTTTTTGATTTTATGATCAATGGGTGAGACCTATCCAGACAGGCCGTTATTTTGTGCTCAATTTATGTTTATAATTAATGTCTTGCTCGTTGGTAGAAAGGAAAGCAAGAAAACGTACAAGTGTGAGATGATATACCTACATAAATAATTTATCAACTCGCACTAGAGCGGCGTGATGGAATAAGTTCTAAATTTTTTTGATGAGAAGCCTTTGATTAGTTGCTGCTACTTATTTACTTGCGGTATTTAGTCTAAATGAGCCAGTATTACAGGGACAAATGGTTATGAAAAACAATTCACGTTATATATATATATAACGAATTCCTAACGTGTCGTGTGGCTAAAATATTACAATGCTAACGTCTTTGGACCCAGGTGACCAATTCGCATCAGATGGTACATTTACTTAATTAAAACATATATGTAATATAAAATAAAATGTCTCATATGGACCGTTATATCATCTTGTATCCTAATTACAAGCTTTAGGCGTACAAATTAGACCTTTTCATTTGCTATTCGTTTATGTCCTCGCTTCGGATAAATTACATCTCTGAGTGTAATTTGCGAGTGATAAATATCTTCTAAGAGCATTCTACACTCAGTCACAATCGCGCCAAACTGTTTTTGTTTGTTCTTTATTCACTATATTTAGAGACGTTTCTTTTCATAGATATACAATCTAACAGCTACGTGGTTTTTTAATTATTTTCGGAACGCAGTAAATGCGTCACCAACACTGCTGCGATGTGAGAATTCGCTTCGTATCACACGTAACATGTTGAAAACCGACTTATTGTGATACGAAATTTTGATCCGTGTATCCCTTAGTATAGGTATTTAACTCACATGGAGTATAAGACCAAAAAAATCTATTGTTTACAGCTGGACTGGTGAAAACCAGCCTTCAGTTATTGTTCTACTAGAAAATAACGATTGTTATGCGTTCATGATTTGAAATTGTTGTCAATTACAAAATCATTTGTATTTATTTAATAAAGTAATGTGTATATAATAAGTATGTGTAAATATATAAATATAAATATAAATTCCTTGTTTTTCTTTAGGTTTATAGAATGAATTGATTAAATCTTATTGGTAATCTTATTAATAATGCACAATGATTATAGACATGTTACAAACACACCATACATTACATTCTTATCACCGTTGATATAATGCAGAAAATATTGCACAAGATATAATTCTATAAGTTCTAGGAATTTTATTGTAAAACCAACTTATCGAAGAACGTAATTCAACCCGTGATACTGACGTTGTTCTCAACTAATTGCTTCAATTTGTATCGTCATTAAATTGATCAATAAGTATGTAAACATATATGGCGAGGGCCGTTTGAATCTTTCTTATAAATGTTCATACTAGCATTTTCAATTTTGCATTGGAGAAGAAAACCAGAAAATTATATTTGTATAATTCATACTATTTGCTTATTAACTGAAAATAATTTAAATATAGATACAATTCTGACACTTCATTAATTTTTGGTTTTAAAATAGGTATTTAAACAGTAAACACATCAGTGTAACAGGAAGACGGGGAAGCGCGGGCTATTTGATTTGACCAATGAGCGAGAGGTGCTAGAGTTCGCGGTGGGATGGTACCAACTCATTTTCCGAGAGGATATGTTAACGTTACTTATTACCAAGATGAGATGTCAGATGTCCATTACAATCAGCTGAATAACTGAATCCTCGACTATGGCGGGCTGAAGTGAGCCCAGTACTCACACACACTCACACATACTCCAATGGGACGGGAAATACGACATGACCGAAAACAGTTCTGGTGCAGGACGAATGAGTTTATGTCTTTCGAGAACCACGGGAAAATACTTCTGGAAAATTCTGGATACAAAACTTCTCGGCCCTAACCGGGATTTGATCTCAGCTCCACGGTAATTGTAGCCTTAAAAGTTACTAGACTAACGATATCTTAACTAGAATATGACAAGGAAAAATAATACTGTAGCTTTCACTTGCAATTGCGTGGAATACATATCCTCCTTTCACTCATAATAGACATAATATATTTAATTTAGCGATTCAATTTGAGACTACCTAAGAGCTTAGAATGATCCGATCATTGGCAGTTATAATGTTTCTTTACTTCCGTTACTTAATGGTCCAATGATTACAAATCGGACGGTTACGTCTACGTGAAATTAGTTCGAGAAATCATTGCTTTAATTTTATTATAAAACTGAAAATAATACAAAAAGTCGATCGATTTTTTCTTCCGTTTGTTTGAGAACATTAGAAACATATGTATATAGTTATAGTATAAGTTTAAGTCCCTTAATAGATTGATCTGTGTGTTGTGTGTGTGACAAATAATTATTTGTCAAGCTTTTCCTTATTATTTAGAATAAAGTTTTTATAAACATGTTGAATAAATAATTTTGGGTGACCAAGAATGTGCACGAATGAAGACAGAATTTTGTAATTTTATAAAAAAATATATAAATTTAACTCAAAACCTTGCTGTCATCAATATTTAATCTAGTAGTGTCTTCTTACAATAAGAAAAAAATAAAATTTTATCAATTATTTTTTAATTGCTCTTTGATATAAAAACTTATTTCTTTTCAATAACATAGATGTCTCTTTGAAATTATATTCATGGATCACGTGAACGCGAATGTAGAACGAGGGCCGGCGGCAAGGCGACTTTAGCTATTTACGTAATAACTGGTGCACCCATTCCTTCCATTTCATCGAGATTTTAATGTATATTTAGTATATTTTCAGGTCTTAGTAAGCGTTTAGCGTAAACGCTGTCATTTTTGTGGACATATTAATGATACTTTAATATAATAAATTTGTCTGGCTCTAATCTGTAATGGCCTGGGTGTGGTTTGGTTTGCCTTCACTATTCATTTCCTATTTTGATGCCCTTAGTTTTTTTTTAAATTAACCTGTGAAGGCGGTTGTAATGGACCTTAACGCATAATATACAAATACGTTTTAGAAAACATTAGTATCGTTTCCATCATCCTTAATGTGTGTTTACGTTTGTCTGACCTGAATAGTGCAGAAACTGCCTACTGACGGACTGACGGAGATTTTCCAAAATTTTACATAAAGTTGACCCTTATTTTTGACTTTGGACATATTACAAAATCTAAATAATTTTAGAATTAAAACTAGTTTGGCTCAGGCTCCAAACCTGCAAAATAAGTGTAGGCCCAGTAGGTAAACATTTATAGTCTGTTAATTTACAATGTTATTATAAGTCAGAGACAGAGATGACTGCGTTTAGTCTAATAACCAAATCTAAATATATAGAATAAGAATAAGTACTCAAATTTCTTTTGGATTCTAACAAACTGAAACACACCTTAGCATCAATTGCCTTCAAACTTACGCGTAATAACATTACTGTAAACAAAAATACTGGTAAAATATCGTTTTACTTCTCTAGTCTATTCTTATTAACTCTGATGTGTAAATTCAAATGTATTATTACATTTTTAGCAATAAAATTAATAAGCAAGTTATAATGCAGTTTCGATATCGATGTAATGTCAATTTCGAATTGGTTGTAGCTATTAATACAATGGATGAGAAGGGCCGAAGATCGGGCTCAGTGGCGCGCCTTGGGGGAGGCCTATGTTCAGCAGTGGACTAATACAGGCTGATTATTATGATGATGATGATTTATACAGTTGTGTAAAATGACGATTCAATAGTGCTTGAATAAAAGTTCAAGTTGATACGCCTAGTTTTAATAAATTTTATCATAAAAATGTTTTTTCAAATCAATTGTTATCGTGTCATATTTTATTCATGAAATATTGAAATTATTTATAATAGGAAACGAAATCGATAAATTATTTTTATATTTCCTAGTAAAAACATTAATTATTGCCCTTGATTTTTCTTCGAGACTTATTTCTCTGTAAATAAGGCGGTTATGGGTATTCATTTTAATTAATTTAATTTATAAATAAAACAATAGATACGCGATAAGATAGGGAATATAATCATCTTTTATTATAAAGAAGTAATTATATGACAATAGTAATAGTTTCGTGAATAAATTGCATTTCTTTACGTTTTAAGATTGAACCGCGTAAAGGTGTCATTGTCGCACGTTAGATCCTACCGGTGGACAATGGTATCCATACCATAGGGTTTACGTTTATTAAAATAGGAATATTAGTAATTTGAAAACACTAAAGTAAAGCGCTATAATGATGGCCCCGTGGTTCACACGTGAATCTCAACCGATGATTGCTGGTTCAAACTCTTATAATACATCTCATGCTCATGTGTCAAATGAAAGTCTGCCACACGTGTCACTCGTATTTCAACCATACGTATAGGAGCAGCGTGGTGGAATTCACTCTAAAACTTCTTCTCAAAAGGAGAGGAGGCCTCAGCAGCAGTAGATAATTAAGAAGCTTTATTACTAGCATTCTTTAAAATTCTGTTTATTATGTAATAGGTAATTGTGTTTCTATTCACTGAACGATTTTCGGTGTTGAAAACAGACATGAATTTCATATTTCACGCACACTGTCCCCGTTTTCTGAGTCGTTAAACAATAACGATGAATAATCAATATATAGTGCTTTGGGAAACGTTTATTAAGGCAAAAGACCGCTCGCAATTTTATTGTGTTTAAAGTAATTACTTAATACTTTAATTTGTTGGATTATTTACATTTTACATTTTCAATCGCAGATAATTACGTCTGTTTATATATTAAGTTAAAATGAAAATTGTAAATATTTTTATTAAATACCACAAAAGTTTATTTTTTTTAAAATTTGAATATAGTTTGGCAGACTGGCGCACCCGATGGTAAGTGGTCACCACTAGACATTGGCTCTATGAGAAATATTACTACGTTGCCAATGCGCCACCAACCTTCTAAATAAGACGTTATGTCCCTGGAGCCTGTTGTTTAGCTCACTCACCCTTCAAACTGGAACACAACCATACTAAGTATTCCTGATTGGAGGTGGAATGATGATGAGTGGGAACTGCCTACTCAGGTGGGCTTGCGCAAAGCCCTACCAAGTTTAACTAACGTCAGAACTCAACTTAGCAATAATGTTCGTTTAATTTCAATGACGGAATGGTAGTAGTTTAGAAAATGCTCTTTAGACGCGGAAATGTTTGCGTAACTAAATCTAGTCAGACACAACCAGCTATAGGAAGAAATTGATATTTAATGCATTAGTGAGGATCTGTCTGAACCTTTGACATTGAGAGCAAATTGTTCCTCGGCTGAATCGGTTGTATCTTCAATCAATAAAAGCGTGTCGCTTACAAAATTATTAAGGCATAGACCACACTTTTATATAGTGTAAACTAAAGACTACAATCTAACGACCATTATTTATACTTACCGTAAATATTCTTGGAATATTTGAATCAAATTCGCAGAAAAAAAGTCGTAATTAAAATATGACAAATGATTCTATTTATCATAGATAAAAACATTAGCTATTAACTGATATAGACCAAAGAGGTATACTTAATCGTCAAGTAACAATTTTAACTCGGTGATTCTGATCAAGCAACAAACCGGTCGGATAATACGAGTCTCCTACTACCGGCAATGCTATTGTTCCAATAATAAATCACAATAGCTTTGATGAACATGTGTTCATTTCTTCTTCATCGTATTGTGTGATTTAATTTTGAGAAATTGATGGATTATTATGGGTTCAATTCATTAAGATTTCAATTTCATTCTTTTATTATAAAGAACAAATGATTTATTTGTGGATTCAAGCAGTTTTTTCATTTATTTACTTTATTATATATAATATGAAGAAATGTATGTACAAAAGTCAAAAGGGTTGTCCAAAAATTTATTCCTTTGCAATTTAAAATAGATAACCTATAATTGTGTCTAGAACACGTAAATCTTAGCCAAAGTTTGCGGTTTTAAATTCGGGTAATTTTTCATGTGCTTAATTTGTGTTCATAATTCATCGTGTGCTCAGTGGCGAAATAAATCATGGGGATAGTAATACATGCTTGTCGGATGATTCTGTTACATGTGTATCCAACCCGCATTAGAGCAGTGTGGCGGTGAATACTTGATATTGATTTATTACATTTCTACGAATTCGTCTCCTCAGACGTTTGTTTGTAATGCCTGCCTTAAAAAAAATACTAATATACATAAAATTTGAGCCAGAAGATGTATCGCGACTCGAAGGAGGTTTTAGTTAATAATATTTTTATTTAAGTAGCTGGACTTTGTGGTTTTTAAGACTACCGCCGTTTCAAGTGTGAATAGTATGCTCTTGTTAATTAATATACCGTGAATGTCGCACTATTGGGCGCAGGAATTTTGACTCTAAAGAAGAATATTTAGAGCTTATTTCAGCAAAGATACATTGTTATATTAGACAAGCACAGCGAACAAAAGTGTTCAGATTTAGCTTAACAGGTAAATTTCATTAAAAAAAGGAGCTTTACAAAGATGTTGATAAAGTTAAATTTTCAAGGTCTATAACCATATTTTTTTTATTTATAAAAAACATATTTTATATATATTTATTTATTATAGTAATGGAATATGCTACAAGAAGATTTTCTCTTTATAAACTTAATATGCTAAAAGAATTTGAACGTTGTTTGAAAGTTTTCCCTTGTACGAGACCAGAATAACTTCGCAAAGTACATGTTTAAAGTTTTCAAAGCTGAGAATTTAATAGTAAGTTAATAAATGAACATTATTGCAGAATAACATTAATATTCAGCAATAGAGCACGTGATTTTTTTTTATTTATGTCTTTGACGTTCGTCGGTTTCTTCCAATCTTGACACTGACAACCCTTTTTTCCTTAATTTTCTATATATTGCGATTTTTTAAATTGGTACTAACAAACGTGTAAAAGAATAATTTCCAATGAGGATTATTAAATCATTGTCAATATTGTTTTCTGTTGCAGATTCAAATAATATAAAATGACTTCAAATTATGTGAAAATTTAATGTCCAGAATCGTCCGTGACGGTTATAAAATTTGCGTATATCTCATTATTTTAAAATATTTAATAGGGAAAAAAGTTAGATTTGCCTGTACGAAGTCCGAGCGGACAGCGAGTTAAAACACATAGAGATCAACTTGTCAACTTGTCAAAAGACGGGAGGGACGGTTTCGTTTTCTCGTTCAATCGCAGTTCCGATTCTCTGAACTGAAATAATGGTTATTTTAGTTCAGACAATATCAACTACTTAGTTAATGTATTTTTCCTATGAATATATGAATAATATTGTGTAAAGTCTGTAACATTGTTTGGCCTTTTAGTAATCAAAGGTAATAAATTTTAAGTTTCAAATAGTTAATTACAATATAGTTTCAATGTTAAATAGACAGGATATCCTGAACCTTTAGTCGAGCGATAAATATAACCTTGTCATAGAAAATTGTAGTCGTAGCTTCGATTTTACCATAAATAAGTGTGAAATCATAGACTATCGATCGTCTAGCATCTGTAACTAATCGTGATAGCAAGTTAGCCGAGCGGAAGCTGTCACCTCATCAGATAAACCATCAGACGGATATAATGTTCATTTTATATACAGATGTTTAAATACCGTTTAAATATTTTTTATATAAAATGTTATAATGTTAAGGCTTCTAAGATTGCGTATTCTATAAGCCTGAATTCGAATCCTGTTATCAGTTTAATAACGGTAAATTTGATTATTAGAAAAAAATAATCACATTAACTGCAAAATTCAGTACTTAGAACGAATTAAGTTGGTAGGTTTACAGTGTTACACTATACATAGGAAAGTACGTAGTACCTGATCTCTGATCTGTCTTTCTGATCTAGTAGGATTACCATTACATTGGACTATGAGAATAAGTAAATAGAGAGTGCAACTGTGCTTGCGCAAACTAAGACAATGCAATATAATATTTAATACAAATTCTATATAATGAATTTATACAGTATGAAAATTTTGAATTTTTAGCAAATAAATATTTGGTAAATTAATAAATGTTTATTATAAAAAATCTTGTAATTTCGTATTTATAATATATAGCTCGCACAACACAAATATAAATAAAGTTATGCATCACATAAACCGTCATCCAGTTAACTGATATATAAATTATAGTAAAAAAATTAAATGAATAAAAAAATCTAATTTACTTTTTAAATTGTCGAATTACAGTTAAAAATCAGTGCTAATATTGCAATGAGGACAACCGGTTATTGGTACTTTTTTACCAAGCAACAAAAAAATCCATTGTGACATTGGTCTGTTGGAATTAGAAAAAATGTATTGTGCATTTCTATCAAAGATTCTAAAGATATTTTAATTCAACATATCTTTAGTTGTATTATGACTCCGATAAATTGCTTAAATGAATAATTTTTTTACAAATGATTTTATTTACTGTATTTTTAATTAATTTATATAAATTACAATAAAGATGAATAGTATCGTCGAACTTGCTAAAAAAATAGTTTTCATTTAAGTCTATATAAATAAACGAGAGTTTCCAACATGCGCTGTTATAAATTAAATACGTTTTATATTTAAATAAATATATATAGACACACTGTCTTTTGAAGCGATGCTAATAAAATCTTTACAAGTTAATTAAAATTAACTATGAAAGTGGTACTTAATAATATTTCAGTTTTTGCAAGCCCTTCGGCTAAACCGAAACGAAGTGAATAAATTGAAAAGAGGCAGTTTTTAATGTTGAACATTTTATTCACAGAATACTTGAAGGCAATTTTCCACTAATCTCATTCGGCCTTGGTTTTGTGAAGGTATTTTGCAAAATAATGAAGTTTATAAATTGCGAGTGAACGTAAATGTTTCTTGGAGTGCATTTTAAAAATTTAACAAACTCAACTCAAGCCGCGGGATTCTGTACTTTCCGCGGCATCGCAGATTAGCTTTTCTTTACTGAGAATATTTGATTAACTAATTACATTTTAGTTCATCTTTATAAATCGGGTACGTCCCAATTTTTTTGAACTGGTTGATTGAAACATAAGAACCGTTAGCATTAGCCACTAACACTTCATTTATAATAATTTTAATTAATTCAATGAAGCCATTTCCCACCGTATTTTATTCGCGGTCAAAAGTTGAATTTATGAATAAGAACTTGCTTTGTCGAGTAAGAAAAGTTGAGAAGTCTTATTTATTTACCCTCGTTTCCTTAAAGAGGTATTTGTGGAAGTTTTATTTGAGGAGTTTACGACCGCTGACGCTGAAAGTGCAGCGAACATTGATGCAATTCTTACTTTTATAGCTTGCGTTAATACTTGGAAATTGTGACATTTTATGTGAAGGAAAAGTACGGCAACTTTGTGGCGGCGTTACTGTCTTGGGTTGTATCGTATCAAGAAGCCATCAACACAGATACATGTTGTTTTCTTCGATTTTCATGAAATATTTACAATGAAATAATCCTTCAGTGGAACCAAAAATATAACAAGGAAAAGAAAGAAAAGTAACGAAAAATTATTTATACTATAAAAAAACTTACCTAAAACTACTGCACGGATGGATGACCCAATGTCCTGCCGCCTTCTGCCTGATGCGCTCCTTCATGAGAGCCTTTTTGGAACCGAAGAGCTTCATGGCTAATTTGTTGTCGGTAGGTTGGAAGAGGGCCTGCAGCTGATTGCGCAGGAAACCCTGCTTGGCGTCGGGGGCCGGGGGCGCGGGCTCCACGGGTGTGCCGTACAGGGACACATCGTCCAAACCACCAAAGTGGACCTTGCCGGTGCCGCTGCCCTGCTTCAGCGACATATCGGCGTCGCCTGTAACATATTAAAAATAGATAAATATACGTATTCAAAACATTCAAGTTACGATAAAGATTCTCCCTTGATAAATGATAAGCTTAGCCAAAAATATTGTGTTATGATATATGAAATATTTAAAAACATAAAAGGTCCACGATGGTTAAGGTTTTATATATAAAGCTGTTAAAATACAATAAAAATTAAGCATATATAGCAACAACTATTGACATTTAAAAAAAAATAGAAATTCGACAAGAGACAAGACGAGAAAGTGAATATTTGTTTGTGGGTAATAGACAGGTAGCCACGTAAGAGAAACGAAAGTTCGAGAATGACATTAGCTTCTCATACATGAGTTACACTATTCGAATTTTTCACACAGAACGGTTTAATAACAGAGTTTAAAGATGACAATTTATGGCCCGCATCTGAGTTACATGAATTTCAATTTATAGTCTTAGCACAACAATAAACATTTTATGGCGGCAATATTGTTAAGTGTTGTGTTATAGTTGTAAATAAATAATCATCAATTGTGGTATTACTCATATAGTTGATGGTTTCCGCGGTTTTGCAAATTAAAAACTGACTAAGATAATATTACTGTACAGATTAAAGAATAATAAGACCATACAGATCAAACAAATGTATTACGGTACGAGTGTATAATTACTCGCCAGTGCTACCATTATTTTCAAAGTGAGCCGTAGAAGTAACCATTAGACTAATAGTTAAAAGATTTCCTGGCAAATTACTACAATGAGTAAATCAATTTTCTACAACGTATATCACGTGACTAATTAAATATGTACTGTATTCAATATATTTATTATTAAACAACTGTTCTGAAAAACATAAGTGATGATTTGTATTGAGTTGAGTTTTTTAAAGTAAACTAAACTTAACTCTATCTTTAATTTGATTGCAACCTCTCTATATGCAAAGTTTAATTGAGTATCGATTCTTAATATTTGAACATAAATATTTGACTTGTATCATAGAGATGTACGCACTTTTAATTTTTGAACTAACGGTCGATATTTTATTCCAACGTTTTTTATAAGTACATCTCTATAGTCTTATTTCTAAAGGAAAGCAATATTCAATACTGCAGCTTTATTACGTATAGCCGAGTGTTATCAGCGTGAATCGAAATTGAATTCGATGTTCCAACAATACTTAGTTCAGCTATATCGAATAGAGAAGTGGACTACAATAGTGCCCGAGGCGAGGCTATCAAGGTAAATGGTTATTGTTCTTTCATATATATGCGTTTGCACAGTATTTAATGCGATCGTTTCCTGTTTATATCGTTCAGCGAGTACTGGTCGTATGATGGTCGGTTATAATGTCGTTGTTCCGGATTTAAGATTACTTTTTAATGTGTCAAGTAAATAGCCACGCTAAATAGAACGTAATTATCATTATAATGTTCAAATAAATCACTCTGTTAATGTTTTACTCGAGAACTAGGTACTTTTAATAAATAATAATATATGTTTTGATCGTGATTTAGATTTGCGTAGACTACAAATATTGAAGGAGAGATAAATGAGAATTCATTTTTTTTAAATTTGTTGATAATCGTTAAACTTTAGTTATGACACGTGATTTTTATCCGAACGTCGCTTTTAAGAATCCAAGCACCGCGTTTTTTTTTTATTTGCTTAATTTGTGTTTATAATTAATCACATGTTTGGCGTTGAAGGAAAAAAAGTCGTGACGAAATCTCCATGTGTTGGATAAAATTCAGTAACATGTGTATCCGCAACGGAGCAATAAGAGAAGAGTCATTAGTCCAGTAATGTGAAATTTTGGGTTGTTATTTTACTTTTTTTTATGACTTACTAATTTTCGTCTAGTATGGACCATCATTATTATTGAATATTTGAGAAAAATATATACGATTTCGCATGTTTCGAATATATATCCATCTCCACGTGGTCAAGATTTATACAGTAACTATTTTTAATTCATATTTGTATATATTTAAGCATTTAATGTTATTAATTCTTATGTTAATAAACAATAATTGCCTTCGTTACTGAGATATATTGTTGTAAATAAATTACTCTTATATATTAAAATCGTTTGACAAACAGATAAGGAAAGGCACTGAAGAGTTTTGCCGTTGACTATTTATATATAAATAATATCGTTAACTTTTACTAGTTTTGTTTCCAATATCACAAGCGTAAAATTTCTTCGATCAAACAAGTAACTCGTCTCCGTCTCTGTCTCGAAGCACGTGTTCACGACGACCTATTGACACGTTGACGTGTGAAAGCGGGATAAATAAACTTACTATGAATTCTCATATTACATACAATATTACTATCGAAATAAGGATAACAATTTACTTTAAACTAATATGTAACTAGAACGTTTATAGAATGAGTCTAGCCTATCTAAAAAGGACAATAATTAAACTATTTTTTATTAAGAAATAAATATAATGTTATCAAATTTAAAGGTATTATTTTATTCAGAATTGTTGTAATATGAGTACCATCTAAACATGTATCATTGTCAGTCGCTTGTTTTACATTTCGAATATAACTATTACAGCTGATAAAACAGACGATTAAACAATGAGCCAATAGCACTTCATTGATTCAAGTGGCGTCAACACTGAAACACGAGATCGCCAATCAACTGTCCCGATACAATGTACTGCATTAATAGCAGAATTGCTAGAAGTTTAAACGTCTTCCAGGCATTTTATGTGATCTTGAATTTTACAGTAACTGGTGAATCTTAGACCGAATAAACATTATACTTTCAGATCTGTTTCGGTATACGAAAATATCTCTGCTATTTTAAGTTTACTACCAGTAAATGTGTTAGTCAAGGAGTATTGTAAAATGCTTGTTTTTATTCAACAAGCAGAAAAAATCAGCTACGGTTTTTGAATTTAATTTAAGTAATTTTGATAATATTAATCCGTAAGCGGTTACCATGGTGATCCCGAAAAGGATTTTATTCAAAGTATCAGATGTTCCAGTCCGAATATTAATTTAGACAAATTGCTGTACTTTAATTAGAATTCTCATAAAGGACAATCCGACCGACCGCAAATAGAACTCTTGGGATAAAACTTAGTCCCTAATTTAAACATTTAAGGACTATATCTGCATGTAATGTTATACTTTGATTTGTTTGAAACAAAAATTATTTCGATGGCAAAATAAAATTTTTACATTTTATGCTTGTGATTTAACTGAATGTAAACCAACATCTAGTATAATCATTGCCACAATGCATTCTTTTTTGGCCTTGAAATCGACAGTAATATAGTTTATTCGCGATGATGTCACGAGGATCTGCCACGCGAGTTTAAACGTAAAAATGACCATTAATTAAGAAACCGTAACGCGATAACACAATGAGTGATTTAAGCATTATTTTTTTTTTATTAAAACATAGAAACCGGTATAAATCTCGAAATATGACTCCATATCGCTATGCAAGCTATTGTAATTAAAATAATAAATGTTCAATCAATTAATTAACGAATACGAAATAATTTCTAAAATTTTAAGTGCAAGTACAGTTGTACCTATAATACATACTATATATTAATTTATATTTATCTATACATCGGAGCTCTCCTCAGGTTCAATTTGATACAATTAATGTATTTATAAAACAAGTAAATAAATAATAATATTATTCCTACATAGCACTTTATTAGTGAAACTGCTCTCTGTAAGGAAATTAAAATTCCAATGTTATCGTTTTGCATAGTTTTCTAAGATTTCTCGGTTATTTTCCGTCATTCGATATAATCGGTAACTTAAGCGTGACGATTAAAAAAATATGCATATACAAATAAATACACCTAATCCTCAAGCATTATAATATATAATGTTGATATAAATGTCTATATAGTGAAAATATGTTATAGTACTCTAATAGATGTATGGCATAGATGCATTCCGTTATTTTATATAATGTACAACTGATTATCTTATTCTTCTCTCCATTGATTTTCTTATTTAAATTGACATATGTCAAATGAATGAAGATTCACCTTTGAAACGTAAATTAACATAAACATCAGTAAATTGTAAAGAAGGAAAACAATTGTGATTATAACATGAAACATTATTTGACCTATAAGTATTACATTCCGCGTAATCTAAGTTGGCTAGCCTGAAGATAAGCTCACTGAGACGTATACGCAAGTAAAACAGTTAAAATAAGGATAATGTTAGGCGTATTCTCACCTCTTGTACTGCACACACAGACACAGATAAAGATTATAGAAAATAAAGTGTGAAATTTCTGACTAGCCAACTTATATCGTACGTATTTTACACACATATATTAATGCATACTTACCCTTCGGCATATTTGAGAGATTTCTCAATTTATATTTCCCTTTTAACGTAGCCGTTCTGATTAGTTTTATTTACAAACAGGTTAGTTTTCAATTGTTGTTATACAATTCTGACATCACAAACACAGGCACAGATACAAAACATAGGGTTAGATTAATCTTCTTATTTACACTAGGTTTGTAAGGTTTGGTTTTTAAATAACGAATGACTATATTCTGACTATACGAAGTGGCTTCAGATTTGGCTGAAATAGAAGTGATTTTTTTAAATACGTTATTTATTATTTATATAATCCATTGTTTAATTGGTTTGACGTTATCGCTTCATTAGTTATTGCAGTTAGTTAATTTAATAATAATATACGTAATAAGTTGATAATATTAATTGGTAAACATGTAGTAGATTTTAGGTAAAGTAAATCTCTTGTTTGTGTTTAATTTTGTATCTTCATAAATATTTTGTAAGCTTCCATGAATGATGGGCTCTTAAAATAATGTTCAGCCCAATTTTAAAATGAGATGCACATTTTATAAGAGCTGTTGTTTTATGAGACAAGGCATTATTTATGGTAAATAATAATCCATTTTTAAACAACATTTGTAACTGTATTTTTGCCTTATCTCTTCCTCTTGTTATTCGTGATATTAGTTTTCGAGTTCCGCTGACAAGTCGGTTTAAAGACTTCATACTCGTTTCAGATTACTGTTTCGTCAATAATTGTATACCAATGGTATGATAGAATATTATCATACCCCTGTTTACAATTTTAGATACAATAAAATTAAATAAATCACATACCTAATCATTTATGAAAATCTGTTTCTCTCACTAACTTTAGGGTTTTTCTTTTTATGAACGGTACCGAATTTATTTTATTGTTCAAAAACATCGTTAAAATAATGAATGACACCATCTTAGCAACCAAGTTTCGCACTTCGGTTAAATACAAAAGCGTTCATTCGAGCTAAGTATCATCATATCAGCCTGGAAACAAGACATCATCTAGCATATGAGGTAATAGCATTATCCCCAGGCTCAGTTAAGGTGCAATTTGACAGCAAGTGCAAATTATATCTGAGAATAGAACAGAAGACGTCCCAGACAATTACCGGGCAATTGAGACAAAAGGATAATGTTTGGCCGCTGTGTCAAGGTCGGCTTTATTTGTTCAATTGAAAATAAAAATTGATATAAATTAGATTGATATTAATTCAATTTGTAATTTATAGCTTTTAAATAGTCTACAGATAAATAATTAAATGCATTTTAGATTGACGAATTTCATTAAATAGTTAGATTTTTGAAATTCGAATGTTAAAAAAGGTGAAATTAAACATTTTTCTAGATTAATAGAGAGCTTCCGATCTACTTAATCATACATTAATAATTAAAATAATTGTTAACCTTATTTAAGATTAATTTAGTAATTAAACTCTTGAAGATATTTTTTAATAATAAAAATAAAGTGTTTATTGCTATTTGTATAAACATAAGTTTTACGAAAAATAACTATTAAATTGTTAATTTTTAACTGAATGACCTTAATAAATGAGGAAAAAAAACAAGTTAATTTTGTAAGCAGTTAAGATGAATAATTAGCTTGATTACTATTTTGTATTATTGAAATAAAATAGGAGTTTGCTACCTTTATAGTTCATTCGTTATAATCCCAAAAAGAAAAAAAAAATCGTTGAATTTAGCAACCACTTATTATAGCCGCCATTAATGAAGAAAATAATTTAGTCGTAAGAAATATATATCTAGACATAGTAGTTTCAGTAAATAATATATAGCTACAGAAATCTAAACAAAATAAATATTATTTATTTAAGTAAGATTATGTGAATTTAAATTTAATCTCATGGAATTTCACTTCGACATGTTCTACGTTTAACTATTGGTGTGTCTGGTGAAATTTATTGTCTGATATGTTTGTACAAGAGTAACTAAGAATAGTGAAACATATGTACTAACTTTAAGCTTATAAGAGAGCACATATTTTTAAATAGGGCACAATTGATTACAAACGTTATGATATGCAACGTTTGACAGATTTCATGCTTTGAATGATAATAAATTTTATTTACAGAATAAATTATACCTAACTATTAGAATTATTTCAATGAAGTTTTCAATTGTATTTTCAATGGTTTAAGTATATGGTTACTATTACTTTGAATAAATATAAGTTTTAATTTTAAGACGAAAGTAGAATTATTCTGTACTATAAAATTGGCTTCTCGTGTAAATCTTTATCATCATAAATATTGAAATGTTTCTGTGGAATGTGCTGATAGCCAAGTTGTCTATAGCCGTCTGTTCATAATTCTTGTACTAATCAACACTTGAATGGCATGTTCATTTAAAAACTGATATCAAGCTTGTATAGCTTTCGCTTTAGCTGATCTTTAATCCGTATTGTACCTTAGACGTTGACAGTAGATATTAGACGATACCTTGAGGAAACTTCTGCTATTTTATTTTTGTTTACATTTTATACTTTTTAATAATTAAAGTGTTTCATATCATTATAAAACAAGGCAATTTATATGGTTAAGATATATTCGATTCTATTTTATAGACTTCTGTCAGTTTCCACTTCTTTATAGTTTTAGTTATTTTTAAATCATCGCAATATAGGTACTATTAAAACCCATATGATTCTATTACTAATGTACAAAGGTCCAGTTACATATGTATATGTTAAGTTTATGAGAACTATTATAAAAGTTGAAGCATAAAGTACTAAAGTATAACTACTGATTATTAATTTATTGAATCATTAGAATTCCTTTTATTATTGACAAGGTTAAATGCCTTTTCTATTACTAGTAATAATATAATCCGATCTAACGGTCACAGTTAGATTCAACTGCTAATATCTGCGAAACATTTCTAGAAAGTTGCATTAGACATGCGCGTGAGTAGGTACGCTTTCAATCAGTCCCGTCCGCTGCAGGACATTCTATAAATCTCATTCATATTGTTGTTAACGAACTAAATTAGCTTCAAGCACTCGTACGCTTCCAGTTCGAAGGTTTCCATTTATAAATAGATGAACTACATCGGCAATACCATATTTAAATTTCTTTATAATATTATTCCGTTCAAACAAATCATTGAGCGAATGACTAATCGACCGAGATCATTAGTTTACTCACTTTCGCGGCTGGCCAGTCCACATGTGTACTTCCTCAGTTTATGGAACAAGTAATTTGTGAATCCCGCACAACACATATTGAAAGTTTTGAATTGCAACGCGGCCGTCAGCTCGTGATTGGTGACAGCGTCATTTTTGTGTTGTGATCTGAGCGGCGCGAGCGGCGGCGGGCGGGAGAGGCGTACGCGACCGGTCGTCGCACATATCGCGATACAATTGACCGAGCTCAACGTGAATGCACGCTACGGCGCCCCCGAAAATAATATGCACCGAGCTTTACCATGTACTTCGAACCAGGGCCGCCGAACGGCTGCCTGGGACCGCTATTCACCATCTACTGACATTTTTTTCATTCAATTCAGCAATTAAAGTCAATAACAGACGAAATTTAAAGCGATCGTCACTATTCGTTAATTGTTAACTACAAACTTGTTAATTGCGTTAACTGCAAGTATTTATTATAATTACGAGCATAAATTAAAGATTTACTTTATTTCGATTTAAAATTGAATACCTACTTATAAACGGGTAATAATTTTCAATACGACAATACATTCAATTTTATTGTCAGTTATTTATTTTTTGGTCTATACTAAAATCAAGGGTTTATTGTGTGTTGTAATTTTTTAAAATAGTTTAATGACGTCATATAAAGTATCTGTTAAGAATTAGTATTACACTTAATAACTTCATAACTCAATCAATTTTGCTTCAATGTTCATAAGTATGTAAGCCACGAATACATCTCGTTTAAAAACAAAAAAAAATATTACGTCAAAGTAAATTTCACGCATCATTAACATATGGTATTATTCTTAGAATTATGTATGTAAATACTTTGTAGGTTAATTTAACAAAATATTGAGACATGTAAATCAAATACAGTTTTAATGACAATGAATACACTTATTTATTTGCTTTAAAATATCTCCATGTTTCTCCAAAATTAATATTATGTGACATTGAATTTCGTATTGCTGTTTGCAGTATTAAAAATTTTATTGTTAAGACAAATTACAATATTTGTTAACATTCGTATTAACAGTTTAAAAACTTTGTTGTAATTCGAATATGCCTCGATATGTTTTGTTTCAATTTTTTATTTATAGCAGCAATATGCGGATATGTGTTAGCATTCGACGTATGCCTTTGATCAGGTGCGTATTTAGGTCAGAATAAAGCAACAAGAATGAATGTAGGCAATGTAAAAAGTGTAACACACACGTTTGAATTACGGACTTTTTAATGCACTTTTTTTCTGCGTTTTCGTTTTCGTTCTTGTGGATATTCATAATGATACACATCACATAAACTGGTTGTATATATCTATACTAGTACTATAAATGCGAATGTATCCCTGTCTGTTCATCTTTCATACTATCTTTTATGCTGAACTGAATTTCATCCAAATTTGGTATAAATCAAGCTGGAACCCCGAGGAAGGACAGCCTACTTTCTATAGAAAATCTGACGATCAAGCCCGTTTTAAATTAAAATCGTCTTACGATTTTAAATTGACACGTCACACACGTCTCGTCTGATTGGATAAACTTTATTTGTGACGTCACAATATATAGGACTAATGAGTAATATTATCTAAAACACCAAATTTATTAAATGACACACATATCAAAATAGGTTAGGATTTATTAACATTTTTTATAAATATCTCAACAATGTTTCGTAAAGTTATATAAATTTTATGTAACAATATTCGACTTTGAGTTGAACTTTGCGAATTTATTTATTGCCTTAGGACCCAATTAATTTGAGCACCGGGCTGGTAAATTCGACCAGCAGTTTTAATGTTTTAGTCGTACAAACTTGGTTACGGTAAGTTGGGAACAGTTTTAGTTGGGAAAAGAGTAATTGGATATTCACTTGAAGTTAACGAGTACTTTAGATGGCTAAATACAGAAAAAAAAAAAATCGGAATTAAAATCACGTCACTGCAATTAATAGTAATAAAATAAATATTTATTTAACATGAATTAATTGAAAAGTCATAAGTAAAAAAGGTTATTTAAGGCGTTTAGCCGAATTATTTTAGTTTATTAAAGGAATTTGTATAGTAAATATATATAATTATTTAAATATAGTTCCATTCCGGATGACGAATGCATTACTTTCTTTTATTTCCATTGTTTACTTTTAAATGTTAACACACGTGAGAACAGCGCACGAGAAAATAAAAATGATGTATTGTTCGCGTCACTATACAATTAATGTTTAGGAGAAATATAACATAACATACATAACATAATCAGCCTGTAAATTTCCCACTGCTGGGCTAAGGCCTCCTCTCCCGTTGAGGAGAAGGTATGGAGCATATTCCACCACGCTGATTGATTGAAATTAGACACATGCAGGTTTCCTCACGATGTTTTCCTTCACCGCCGAGCACGAGATGAATTATAAACAAATTAAGCACATGTAAATTCAGTGGTGCCTGTCTGGGTTTGAACCCGAAATCATCGGTTAAGATGCACGCGTTCTAACCACTGGGCCATCTCGGCTCGGCATAATGTTTAGGAGAAATATAATGGGTGGTAAACATTCTAGAAAAAATACAATGGTTATTTTAATGCAGGGTATATTATTATGCTGTGATTACTAGCTACTAGAGCTAGAACACGTGAATCTTAACAGACTTGCGATTTCAAACCTAGTCCAAACATCGCTAATAATATCATTTAACCTTTCAGGATAGATTTTATTACTCTTTCGGGATAGATTTGCCAATACTATACTCGTTATATTTATGGTTAAAGATATTTTTACTTCGTTGAGAATAAATAAATAAATAATAAATAAATATTGGACAACATCACATACATTACTCTGATCCCAATGTAAGTAGCTAAAGCACTTGTGTTATGGAAATCAGAAGTAACGACGGTACCACAAACACCCAGACCCAAGACAACACAGAAAACTAATGAACTTTTTCTACATCGACTCCGGATCGAACTCGGGATCGAACCCGGGACCTCGGAGTGGCGTACCCATGAAAACCGGTGTACACACTACTCGACCACGAAGGTCGTTTAATTAAAATAACTTAAGTATTTTTATTCATAACATGTGCAATTCATTTATGGCTTTAAATATTTTATTCTGATTATTATAAGATAGGTTCAATTACGCAAATAAGCCCTCAAATTAGAGACATCTAATATTGAATAACGATATTATTATTATTTTTTAATTTGATTTATAAGTGTCATATATACTTTTTTTTTGCATTATTTTTATCTCTTCGGACAATTTGTCTAATTTGTTCTCTACTCTTCGACCGTCTGAATCTTTTTTCCGTTTATATGACTTATAGTTCAACAATGTTAGTTCTATTATGCGAAAAGTCTAAATTTATTTGCCGATTTGATGGAAAGTTATAAATTATTCAAGGTAAAGCTTATTGCTCATGTGAGACATTGTTTCGACGTACTACTTATATAAGACATGCGAATATATTTTAAAGTAAATTGTTGTTTGGTTCGATAAGTTGTACCATTTAGACTGATTTGATTCTATCGTGTATGAAACCGAAACTCTTCGATAAAAATAATTTCTTAGACAAAAACACCATTTCGTTCGAATTATTTTAATAGAACTTCAAATTTTGACGCGCTAAAATTCAATTTTGACATTAAATGTGAAATATTTTGAAAAGGAAATTTTATGTGAATAGGCGTTCTTAACTTTGTTATCATACCAAATATGAAAGGCTACAAAAATCTCCTAAGCTTTGTTATCATTTAATTTATCTCTCTTCTTTCCAATTCAGCTTCTGTAATTGTATTTATACGAGGTGATCCGCGCAGTTTCAAATTTTACTTCATAAATACCATGTGTCGTTGCGTTATGTTATACAGCCTAAGTATATAAGAAGCTTATTTAACGAAATCAGTTTTTTTTTTTAAATCATAATTATAAGACAACAACGCAACAAACAAACGCTTCATCTATATATATATTACAATAGAGCGACCGAAAATTGTATCTATAAAGATAAAAAAAAATATTTTAAATAACTATATTCGAAGCCTAACATGATATGTTCATGACAATAGAATGCGTTTGAATGTTTCCGTTTCAAACAATTGAATAATATTTGTCTCGCGGATTGTGAACGTAATTTGGTTTTGATTTGTCATCAAATAATGTCATATTTTGTATTGACATTGTGATGACAGTTTTTAAAACGTCTATTATTAGTGACATAATCTGACGTCTACTATACAACTACGATATGTCTTTTTAATTTTATTTAGTATAATCTACGATACATTTATATTCTAATAATTTATATTCAGTATTCATGAATCCTAACTTATTTTCATTTAATTTTAACCCGTGAACAATCTTTTTTTACCGGAAAAAAACCGTATTTTCTTATTAAGTATTATCTACATACGTCTGCGTCTATTTGATGAAATTGTGTGACATGTTTATCAACCAAATGACTTTAAAACAGCGTGGCTGAATAATCTCTAAATTTTAAAAAGAGAACACTTAGCCCCGTAGTGATACATTTAAAGGCTGTTTATTGACTATTTATTTGATTATTATCTTTATAAAGTACTTCAAATGGTTTATATCTTAATAGCATTTCGAAAAGATAATATCCTTATACACATGTGTAGTGTTTCTTTATTTGAACATGACATTGCAAATACTTCACTTATTCAATTGGAATAACGTTATGATAGATAAAAAACCGAATTGTCTTTGAATTATAACAAAAAAAAAAAGTATTCCAACTTTATAAAACAAAATGTTGTATCGCACTAATTGCTAGGCTATCGTTTAAATTCCGAACGACTATTTTTCAATTACAACATCATTATTACAATCAGGAGTGTTGTGCTTGTGGGCGAATTCATTTGTTTTTATGAACCAGGAAAGAGACAACTTGAGGAATTATTCTAATTCGCTTAAATGGGAACATCCTAGTCCTCGTGTACACTTTACTCTATTACCTTTATTTACCCCAAAAATACCGCCTCTTATTTTGAAGGTATAATCATAAACATATCTCTTTAAAAGTTCTAAAAGTTGTCCCTTATTTAAAAGTAAATTTTATGCTCGGAGTGGGGATAATAGAATTACAATTAGTCAAGATCAGAACTGCGTTTATATATTGCTAGGCTTGGTTTATGAACCGTGATATTGGTGATTCTGTATTCTATTTTACATCACAAGTCACATCTCATTACGTGAATATCTGATAAAATGTCAATGATTAAGTAGCCATTTATTTATTTGCTAAACTATATCAAAAATATATGAATATTTTAAAATAATATAATGGACATTGTTTTCCGTGGATGTAAACATATTGTCTTGTTTTTATTTGATATGATTGGTTGACCAAATATTAAATGAATCATAATGGTCCTAAAATGAAATGTGTAAGTTATTTCAGCTTGATATAATTTACATACTAATTTTATCAAATTATTATCGCGTTAATAATTTTTTGAACAAATTCTTTTACATAGTCAATGACAATTATTAATATTACGAAATATTAAAATTTGATTAAGTATCATTTTATATATCGTACTGATTTATTAATTATTAACATTGTGATGCCTCAGTGGTTAAATGATGCGAATGTTAACCTACGATTGCGGGTTCAAACTCTGATGAGTTACACAACTGAATTTTAGATTAGATGTCTATTGAAATTGTGGCTCATGTGTTCACCAACCTGCAAAGGAGCAGCTTGGTGGAATAAACTCCAAACCTTCTTCTCAAAAGGAGATGAGACGTAAGGGCATAGACAGCCTGTTACTTTATTTATTTTTTTCTTTAATAATTATAATGGCGTGTTTATTAGAACCGCGCTCGGCTTATCCTTCCTTGTGGTTAATCCAAGGTTTCTTGCCAATGTTGTATAAGCAATAGTAACAGGTCAAATAAAAGTAATTCTTTAAATTTTGCTATAAATTAATATTTCAGTTCAGTAAGTATCGAGCGGTCATGCCACCTATATCGCTCGCCCCGTGTCTTTTTTCCACATGATCTTACTCAAATATCTTCTTATGTCTCTATGACTACCGACAAATTTTATTTACAGTAAATGTTTTAAATTAACATTTTAACAATTTTGATAAGGATTCATACTGTGTGACAACAATATTAATTAAAGTAATCGTTTATTCATTCTGATAAATGGAAAAATAAAAATGTTTACTTTGATATGTCTTAAACAGATATAATACCGCGGACGTTTTCTCACAGCGGTCGCTTGGTGGTTGATTTTAATAATATTTTATGGACTCCTTTATCCTTTATCCTCTGTCTCGTCTGTGCTTTATACAACATCAACAACTATCCGCGCTACTAAGCGGGCCGTTGGATAAATGAGACGAGCATAAATATACAAATATTTTAGACGTCGACACCGTTTTACCGATCACAATGAAAATGTATTTTATTGTAACTCGCCACTAGATGGCGGTTAATGTTTTAGCGCCAGTTGTATCGGATATTAGTATACACTCAAATTTAAAAACATAGTGCAACACAAGCGTCATTTACTATTAAGTTATAAAAGAGTGATAGGATTCATAAATTTTTGAATTAAAATGTAATCGAATTTCCAGAACAATTAAATAGTAAATCCAAAATCGTTTCCGTTTTGAAGTTTACTTTTATAATTAATCGTTTCCATGGAAATAAATTAATACTGAACGTTAAGACTGTGAAATATTAATAAATTCATCTAATCAGTCACGCCCATCCGCAGCTACATACAAGCATGAATTTGGTTATATATTGAATAAACTCCTCATTTTATAAAATTACAATAAAAAAAAGAACACAAAATGTTCCAGAACAACCGAATAGTTAGTCTGCTACGCTTGCGTTTCGAATTCTACTTCAATGACTTTGCGTTGTAGTTCAAAGAAATTCGTCTTGAACTTGAAACCTGTGTTATCATTTCAACGTGCTATGTATAGTAAATTAGTTACACACGTCACGCGGACATGTTCCGACAATTTTAAAATACACGTTACAATATGTGTGGTTGTTGTGATTTACTCCTTACAAACTGCTAATTATAAGAAATATGCGAGTTTTATTATAGATTTATTAGGTGTAATAAGGTGAGAATTGATATTATTAACATTATTAATATCTATTTCATGAAATAATTGAATAAATATTATTTGTAATGTGTATAATTAAATAAATACAAAATACATTTTATAACGATTTTAATATTTTCTTCTTCTAAAACTGAATATATCAATAATAATTCTATTGTACGCAGTATCGATCGAGACAAAACGTCGCATGGTCTATATTTTTTATCAAATGCTTCTAGAACACGATTTTTTTTTTAATTAAAATAATTATAAGATCAATCATAATTAAACGCGTCTTGGTTCGACAGCTTGCAACAATAAATTATAGATTATCCTATATAAACTATAACTAAAGTTATATTAATCTCATAATTGAGATATGTACAGTCTCGATATGATCTTTAATCAGTTGCCAAATATTTTTGATATCCATAAATAAAATAAAATCTTATAATGGATGCTGTAACGTCTCACCAAAACTCGAAAGTTGCATTCGCATCAAATAGAACAATTGATTATTGTAAATCGACATAACAATAGTTTCACCACATGGATGGACTAATAATGTATTGGGGTTATATGTAAATAATTTAATATTTTAAATAATTATGTTTAATTCCACGAGTAAAGTCGCGGGCACGTCTAGTAAACAATAAAGTTTGTATGTTGTCTTGATTATTAAAATGCGAATTTAAATTAATTCTCGCATAAAGGAAACCTATGGTGGGCCTTAAATAAAACTGGCCTAAATTTTATCACAGAAATTAAAAAATATATATATGACGTGGTTAAAAATGAATTCTGCAATCCCTACAATTTTTGGGCTTAGTAAATTATTCTAATAAAATTTAATATACTTGACCGTTTTGACTGCATTAAAAAAAATGGTAATGTTCATTACTCCCGTGTGTACGGATATTTATAAAGCTTTGTTCAGCTTTGGTTTCCGGAACAACCAGGGTCTGCTATTAATCTTAGCCTTACTGACTTTGCAGCTGTTAGCTGTATGTACTCGTATGAGGCTTGCAACAGATTTATTTCATCTCATATCAAAAGCTTATCTTTAAATCTAAATTTTCACCTCTGTTTGAACGTTAATCTACACTAAACTGATAGCTCTTTTTAGGAAAATTATTATATACTTAAGTCATAATCCAATTTCTACCTATTAAATATGTATTCAAAGCAATTTAAATTAAATAAAATTGTATATGAATATAATGGTTTGTTGGTAAACGGTCTTGTTTAAATGTGACGATCATATTTCGTGAGCGTTTATTTCATCAACTCCTTTTATAGAACTGCCAGATACTCTCCTTGCTACCCGAATTTCATAGATTTTTAGAGACATACTCCTAATTTTCGGGTTCGTCTAATAATATATTTTGTGATGGTTTCTTTGTTATTTATTTTGAAAGCAAATCATATCTACTTTCTTTTTAGCCAATATATAAAAAAATACGTAAATTATTTATTCAGCTGAATATTTTTTTCCTTAGCATACAGAACAATACAAAAAAAATATAAAAATAAAATATGTGATAGCGGATGTGATATCTATCTATATTATTTTACTGCATTGTTCCCAACGTCAAATTTGTGGACTTATTTTTTTTTTTAAATTATCCTTTTATAATAATGTAATAACATTTCTTTAAGTGATATATAAAAAAATATAACTGATGAAGAAATCGCGTAAAATTGAACAGCAAGCATGAGGAAATGACCTTGTAATGACGGCCGTGGTCGTTTAGTTTTATTTAGGAAGTTATGGGAATTACTGTAATATGACCCTGCCTCATTTAGTTCCAAAAGTGGATGGAATTATACAAAATCATTAAATAACAATTGGTACTATTTCCTATTTCTTGAAATTTTATTATTTAATAAAGTATTAAAGTAAAGCTTGTAAAACCGCAAAAAAAAAAAACTAGTTTATTAAAAGTAAATATTGGAATTATATAATTTTAATATGGTTAACTAATATTTAAATGCAATAAAATCAATGTTATTATTATTAGTCGGTTAAAACATATTTATTTTAATCCAAAGTTTCCTTAATTTATCTTAATAGTTTTTATTAACAAGAATTTTGATTAAAGATTATATATTTGTGATATTTTTGTTAATACAATTTAAATAATATATGTTTTATATTATCCAGAACACCGACAAGAATGTAAGTACATTGTAAACAATGAGTATTAAAGTAAAGTAGATATATCTTGTAAAATACATGTATTTGAGTCCTTTAGGCTTGCTTCAGTAGGCATTGTTCGTTCTTGGTATTGTTACCGACTGTTACATTAAATATTAAAGATCACAAGGACGGAGAGATCCGTTCGGAGGTTGGCAGATAAATATTTGAGGACCTCGTTTTGAATGGAACCGTATTTCTTAGTTTTACGTTTGAAAAGTATTCCCGTATTGATCTGACTTAATCGATATATGGAGCTGTCAGGTGAATCGTGTAAGTACTTTAATCATATCTCTAGTGTTTGTGAGTAAGAAAAGTATTGTGTGAGTGTTTGATAACTGTTGGTGTATAGTTTAAAGCTCGAATGACTACTGAGTTTTTATGTCTTAAATTTTGGGTCTGTTATTCATCTCATAAAATCATTGTGAGGAAACATTCTAATCAAGAGTAAAGTTTTGACGACCTCCGTGGTCGAGTAGTGTGTACACCGGTTTTCATGGGTACGCCACTCCGAGGTCCCGGGTTCGATTCGATGTGGAAAAAGTTCATTAGTTTTCTATGTTGTCTTGGGTCTGGGTGTTTGTGGTACCGTCGTTACTTCTGATTTTCCATAACACAAGTGCTTTAGCTACTTAAATTGGGATCAGAGTAATGCATGTGATGTTGTCCAATATTTATTTATTTATTTAAGCCCTTTAAAGTCCTGTAGTGGCACTTTTACAATAGTTTTTATTACTTGTTTATTTTTATATTTTATTATGACATAATATATATATATATTTATATATCACTAAGCCAAAGTACTTATTAGCGTAAAGGTCTTATACAAACAGAGCCTAGTGTATCACGCGTAGCACGTTCCACATAACCTTATTGGTAGTGCAGAAAAATATAGTAAAAATATTTCTGAGATTCCGAAGCGAAGTTGAGCTTCGTCGTGGATCAGCTTCAAATCCGTCTCCTTAAGAAGGCGCCTTTAACAAATATAAATAAGTTACGTGACAGTCCGTTTTTTATTAACTAAGGCTTAAGTCTTGAGGCTTAAACAGCAGATTATGAAGGGCATAGAGTCCTTGTTTTACATAATTTACTTGCGATTATGGGCAGCGCGAATGTTGGGTAAAGATACGGTTTTATAAATAATTACATATTTAATTTTGACCTAATTTAAAATCTAGCACAGAGAATTTAAATATAAATTGTATTTGCGTGATATGTGCATTGTGAAATCACAGATACAGAATGCTTTTAAGACTAATAACAATGGGCTAATTAAAAGAGCATCTATAGGGATGTGTGTGTTCAATTTGATGTGTTCGATGTAAAAGACACAGAGGCTAAGAATTCATAAAATCGAATTCAATTCTACTATTTCTATACATAATAATTACAATGAAAAATTGTTTTTCGAAGGAAACGAAAATATGATTATAATCATTTAAACTTTTCAATTATTATACGAATATTGAAGATCGTAGTATTTAGACTTGATTAAAAATAATGCTGGTTACGAAGATATTGTATTTTCAAACTGTATATATATATATATTTCAAATTCAACTTTGGTTGTCGTAGGTATAGTTTATAGGTATTTATATAGTGCAAACATTACAACCGTCACAAGCCCATATGATTACGGGAACCAACTTACAATAAATATTATTAATAGTTCATTATCTGTTTCATTTCTTTCCTTTTTCATCAAAATAAACTAAGCGCTATGTAATAGATAGACAGCTTATTAAATACATGACATAAGAAAATAAAGCGCTTGAATCATGCTAATAAATCATTCAGTGCGGTTATGCTAGTTTTTTTCTCATCGCCGGTAATACAGTATCAGTTTTATAATTTTTTTAATAGTAAGTAATGGAAAAGTTTTAAGGAAATTACTTTTTATACATAATTAACTTCATTTCAAAGTGCAACACCGACCATTATCTAAGTAATATCGAATGTTTCTTAAAAATGGTCCTTGATTTAACTTGAAAATTTAAGAAAATATAACTAAATAAATATAAAATCAGCGTTGGAGAGCCATTTTAACTGAATTTAATGTTGTACTATCAAGAAGCGTTGTATGTATGGAGATGTTAAAAGGAAGGCCTAACAAGGGTCGATGAACTTTGTCAATAGTTTTAGATAGATAATATAAAATATGAAGTTTTATCGATTTATGAATTTTCTTTCTAATATTCCAAATTCTAATCGATATTATTTGACAAGAAAATTTGGAATCGAACTTATTTTTCTATCCAGTTCATCTTAGATCTGGATGTTTTCGTTTCGTAGTTTTTACTTTGATTAACAATACGCTAGCGCAATACTTCACTGTATAAATTAAATTGAATTAAATTTTATAGAAATAAATAGAAATGTTAAAACAACAGCTTTGACGCCGAAACTGTAAAGAGCAAGAATTATGGTGATAAGGACTAGGATAATAATTTTTAATATGATCTTTAAATCTCAGTTTGTATATGTGGCCTTAGATATGCTAATTGCATAATTAAATATTATGAAATAATATTAGTCTATATTGTAGATAAAACTTAACAAATGATAAGTCACGATGTTGAATAATTTTATTACAACAGATGTAAAATTTATCTTCTCTTTTCTAATTTATTATGCAATAAATTATAGATAAATTTAATTAAAAAAACGCTATGACTATAAAATGTTTTTTAAGGATTTGTGGCGATTAACTTCACCGTTCAAAACAATATTTAAAACATATGATTATGAGGTATTGTTCTCCTGACTGCGCCATTTAACAGCGCAAGATTCCACAGTGCTCGGGTGTGCGCGGCAACACAGATGTCCTTTTTATTCCTTCCAAGACCAATGTTTTTTTACCAATGGTGTGCTTTCTAAGCCATCTCAAATTATAAACATGATACTGAGTATTTTTTGACAGAAATCCAATAACAAATAATTATGGCCCTAACAGGAATTTGAAACCACGGTATTGAAATCTGAAGTTTTATGAGCTACGATTCAGTTAAAGATAATCTATATTATATATTGTAGTATGTACAATAATTATTTACATATATTTTATAGACACACCAGACAAAATATGTAAATCAAACGCCTCAAACAAAAATAATATTGGTACAGCCGACTATAAATGAATTGAGTCAATAAATTTTATTATTAAAATACATTATAAAAAATCTCATGTTACAAATTTGGAGTGGTAAAATCTACATTTCGAACCCGTGGTAGGTTTACATTTAATATAGTTCTGTATTATTCAGTATTTGAACTTTCAAAGTGCTTATTTATTGTATTGAATGAAGTATAAACATTTCAAATAAGCCGATCCACAAAACGATCTTTTTCAATAATATTCCTTGAGTCTCCGACAAAGTTTTATTAGATGTTAAATATTTATAGATTTTACTGGTCAACCAGTGATGAGTTACGTGTTGTTTAACATTAGGCACGTGTCTTGGAGAGCAAGTGACGTCATCGATCTTATTTATCATTTCAATATCAAGTGATGCATGCTTATCGTCATTGAACCGTGATACCTTGGTTAGGTCCATATCAACTATTCAGTCCTTATCTTTATGAGTTATTATTTAGCAATATAAATTTTCGCTCGATATTGAAATTGTTTCAATTTTTTTTTTATTTTGAACTTTAGGATTAGGATCTTTGCCTAAATAAAATAATCGCCTACCTTCAAACTTAATATGATATGTCCTATGTGCATGTTATTCATGGCTCATTCACTGTGGGTATTATATATATTGCGTTATAATATTAATAGATAATGCGTCAATTCATAATGACATCGGGCATTCGGAATTTATTTATTAAACAAACCTGTATCTGTATTACCTGCTCTTTTTACACTTTGTTCAAATATATTTACATAATATATAGCGAAGCATTTACATTAAAATATATCACATGCAAAGAAATTATTAAGCGGTTTGTACCTATATGTGTGTGATGTCTGATGTGTTAAGTGTTAGAAGTGATATGACACTTAAAACTCTATTATTAATAAATAATTAAATTATATTGAAATATTTAGCTTGAATAACTAGTTAAAATTTTGAAATTAGTGTGTTTCGGTGTTTGTAGCTTGGCGATATAATAACCAAGTAAGTGGGTGGTGGGTGGTTACTACTACGATAAGCCTACCATTCCATTACTAATTATCTAATCCCATTATTATTAATAGTAAGTCTTTGCACAATACACGAACAGTTAATTTGAGCATTACATTCTAAAGAGAAAAAGTTCATAAGTATGGAAATGCATAATATATTTAAGTTGAGAATGAAATACTCCCTAATTAGTGAGATAAAATATGATTCTAGAAACACGGTTTGTAATAAAAATATAAAATATTACTTGTATATTTAACGTACATTAATTTTCATTACAAAGGCCATATTAAATTTATTCTATTCTAATCCGTATTACGTGTTGATAAGATCGTTTATTATTTACATTATCTCGTATATTTTTGTCATGATAATTATAAAGGCTTCATTCAGTATTCAATATTTTGCTAAATCATTGAAACCTATTATTATCTTCATACATTTTATAAATTTTGTAATTATTTTATGTTTTATATAATACTAGCTAAACTTGCGGTTTCACTCGCGAGAACTTTTCCTATATCACACAAACTGTGACCCGCATTTTACCGCCTCAAGGGGAAAACAGCTTATGAAACCGATTCAGCGTTTTAAGTACGAAGAGGAAACGAACAGAGTTACTTTCGCATTTATAATATTAGTATAGATTCAGTAAAATTAAAAATTTCGTCGCATTTGCTTAAAATACGTATAAACGAACAGAAATTCCTTCTTAGCGAGTAGATCTCGTAGATGGAAGTCGTCGGTAGTTTCCAATCGGCAATGATCCCTAAATATTTTATATAAATATTATTACAATATTATTTTTATTTATGTTATCAATTCTTGGTTTCTCGCAAATATGAATGTGGCAAATACACTGTTTTATGATAAACCACATCCGCATAATTTTAATGAGTATATAACATTTGTTTAGGCAGTTATACTTGTTTATCTACGTTAAGTGTAAGAAATCCATTTCAAAAATGTGTACTTCGATTATTTTATTTATGTTGTGAGGGGTGATATATGAGAATTTAAACACAAAGTTGGCTAATGGTATGTTGAAGGTAAAATATTTGCTCAAATTCCAAAATTTTCTCAAGCATGTTTGCTTATGCTCTGTAAATAAGTGGAAATTTAAATGAAAATAGTTCTTTTTTATATGTGTATGTAAAATACTATTTTACTGGTATTGATTTATTTCTTTAGACTTTTTACAGTTTTAACGAAACAATAATTTTTAAACATATTTTATTCATATACTAGCTGAACTCCGCGGCTTCACGTGCTGTTTGAGTCAACAAGTCCGTTTAATACATTTGTTGATAATTATAGTTTTTATCCTTTTTAAGTCGTGGACACGACTCGGACGCGACGACTCGTGGCATAGTAGTAATATATAACCTTTAAACTACTCTTTACACAGACCATTTATAATAATATGAATTCTTAAAATCGAACGTTTAGTTATTGAGTGCGAACTGAGATAAAATTTTGCGTATGCACATTTTAACGCTAGGAATATGTATATTTGTGATTATGAATGGCTGAATGCAGTTATTGTTTTTTTTTTTATTTAATCTATGCCTATTTTAGGTATAGACCAAGTTACGAAATTTAATAATTAAAAAAACACGGCCGTAAGGTAAGGAAACGAAGTGTTAACTTATTTTAAATAAAACATTTTTTTGCCTCTATCAATGAATCTTTTGGCGATGAAGGAGTTATTTTAATATTAAAATATATATTACACTTTTTGATATGGCACCTCGAATAAACCGGTACGACAACCATACTTGGCAGACTGCCTGCCGCCATTTGTTAAGGACACGTCGTACGAGTATGAAGCTAACAAAATAAAACCTTTTTAAAATTTCATTACAATTTAATTAAAAACCTTCGCCAATATTTAATTTAAAAAAAAAGAGAGCTATATTTATTATTTTAAAATCGATATCCTAACAATTGGTTTCAATGCGAAAATTATATCGTTTATTTGTTGGTTTGTTACGCTTTTACGTATTAACTACTCAACTGATCTTCATTATTTCCGTATACGTTATAATAAAGAATAATAATACGAGTACATTTCATTTAAAAGTTGCGTCTGTCATAACATGTCCGTTCATTAATCGCATCTATTACACGGTCCATAAAAATAACATAAGTTATTACTTTGTTTGTGTACTTGTTTTATTAAATGCACTTCCTCATATTCTTATTAACAAGGTCAATAATTCAATTATCTTATCGGGCTGCGACAGTAAGGTGAAAAGGTTTAATATATAAAAAAAGGAATTCGCATGAACATGTTGTTTGAGATTACTAGACTTCCGATTTGACCGATTCATATCTATCATGAAGGCTGCATATCAATGTATATTTTTATAAAGTTCTTATAATATACTTTGTTGTAACTCGCCACTAGATGGCGTTATACATTAACTTCTATAACGTTACACCAATCGCTTTGACAATTGGTAAATATATAGACAGGACTGCCTCGTTGGTCTGTTTTTTCAAACTCAAACTCAAATTCCGTTATTCAATATAGAAGCATTACACATACTTATTGATAGTCAAATTACACACGACGTGTTCGGAAAACCAAATACCCCGACCTGAGAAGAACCGGCGAAAGAAACTCAGCGGGTCTTTTTTGGCTAGCATATAAGGCTGGCGTTCCTGAGAGCCTAGGTTTAAATCTAGAATGTCTAGTAAAAGAAGATTGGGTTTATCCAGCGAGATATTCTCAGTACCAGTTCGGAGATTGATAATTGGCTGTGGGACACTCCCGTGTCTTGGAAAGTACAAAAAGCTTTAATAGCCTGTTATACGTCGTGTCGGATTTTCCGTACTATCGGATTATGAAAGTAAGGGAAAAGAGATTGTACTAGTGTGCGTGCACATACATGTCCGTTATATGTTCTACGTATTGTTTTTTTTTCTTTTAGCAGTGGTCACTATAGCCGAAATCGGCTAGGAGGACATTATACAAAGGCATGATAACGTCTGCCAAGTTTTGTGTGTAGTCTTTAGTACTCATATTCTGGCAGGATACATAATTTAAATAAACTATTGTTTTTCTCGCTGGTTCTTCTCGGTAGAATCTAAATTTGACGTTTCGAACAGTGTCAGAAGTCAACAGAAACATTTTTATCATTTTTAATTTACAAAATAACTTTATAACTCTCTATGTATCTTGATGAAAACTTTAGTCAAGAGTCGTTGCAATGGAGTGGTATGAGTATTTTAAAAAAATTGTAAAATTTATATATTTCTTTTAATTAAAAGTGCTCGACTCACATCCATTTTATTTCAATTGGCTTTAATAAAAGTTATGTGTATTTTTAAATATAAAAAGGTTTTTTTTTTCGGGGAAGGTGGAAGTTACATTGCATTTGAACTGTAGCGAACAAAGGTGACCAAAGAAGCTTAGTGATATTAGAAAAGGTCACCGCCTATCTTTCTTCTAATCTTAAAAGCTTTCTTGCTTTTATCTCGATAGATGTACGTTTTCTTTGAACATTTTGTTTATTTCAGATAATTATAACAAATTCAATTTCTTAGCAAGATTAGAAAACAGGACATTAACATAATATTACAATATTTTTTTACAGGCACTTTTGAATCGTCATTTAACAAAATATATTAAGTGAAGCTGCCACCGGTTCGGAATATAGATTCTACCGAGAAGAACCGACAAGAAACTCAGTAGTTACTCTTTTTCAACATCTAAAAATACAGTCATGTTAGTTAAATATAATTATATTTGTATGTAATATATCCTGCCTGGAACTCAACAAGCATTAACTCCACGCTTTTTTATTATCTATATAAATTTGTTTAGAATAATATAAAGGTATATTATTAGATACAGAATACATACCAATGTTTTTTTTTACAAATGATTTGAATTTATGAAACGGTAGAGTTAAATATATAATAATATTTTCTAATATGCAGAAAACTCATGGATTTTGAATTACATAATATCTTATTGAAAGTGTATTTAAATCATTCATATTTGCCAAACATTGAAATAAAAATTGAAATCGCTTAGCAACGAATCCACTGAGCATACCTAATGACCTATTGAGTGTTTTCAATAAGCGTGACATGGTATCTAGTACTCATCCACTGAAAAGAGGTTTTACTATATGGTGTGTGCCACAGATTAAACAAAAATATATAGTGGCTGTCATATGGAACGAACGCTATCAGTCAGAATTCTCCACGACTGTCAACTTATTTGCAACATAATAACTCTCAGTGAAGTATTTCTATTTGTTAAATTTTAAAAGGAAGTTAAAATAATTTAAGCGTGTGCTAAAAGTTTGAGATGAAATAAACATTGAAATATTTAGGATAATAAATTCTATTTCCTATTTATAGATAAAATATAATTTTATTGAAGGATTTAGAATAAATCAACTTTGACAAGACTAACACTAGTTTGTGGAAATAATAATAAAACTTACGAATGTGTAATTTTATAATTTAGTTTTATTATTTTAAATATAAAAAAGTTTCCTATCAAAATAGATGTTGTTATTGAATAATAAAAGCATTTGTAAGAACTTTGAAAACAGATGTCGGCTATTATTGTTAGACGAAGAATATTTGTACAGTTTTCAATAATATGTAGTAAAAAACTTTGTGAAAGAATCTCCAACCGAAGTTTAGAAATCCTAAATAAATATCACAATGTATTGAATCGCAGCGGATAATACTCTATTCTATAAGCTAAACAGGTGATGCTATCTCGGTCATTGTTATATCATAATAAAGTTTATTGACAAACAATTGTTAAAACGACAATTTCCGACCTCTGTTGTTAGATCTTTTTATTATTACAAAAACATTGTTTGGTTTTTAAAGCCAATATTTTATAATAAAATGTAAATATTAGAATAGTTGTTGTAAAATTGACTTGATTAGTTTTACGTTGTTGTTATTAAAGAAAATATTTATTCGCTGAAATTCACGTTATCCTGAATAATTTGTTCGTACGACTAAAAACTTTGTAAAGTATTTGAATAATAATAATGAATATATTATTATAAACTAGCTTAAGCTTTTATCTGCATATGTAACCACTCACCGGTTATGTAATTTAAAAACATGAGTAGTTTGTATCGCTGTTTTCTAGCTTAAAAACAGGAAGGATATATCCTAAATCATATTTTCGGCCTATATCTTTTATATAATAAGTCGTTTATATTTTTTATAATCCAAAGGTCTAATTTAAGTAATCTGTACGTAGAGGTTACCGCTTACCTTAAGTGGGCCGTTTAAATCTAGTTGAGTAGTTAAACTGGCTTAAAGCGGATACAAATTCATGACAAGGGCGCATGAGTTATCAATCAATTTTAGAAATTATTGCAACGTCTCAATAAAAGTCAGTTAAGCAACACAAAGGAATGTAAATCAATGCTAAGAGATAAAATTGTATCTCAACTTTTTATAAGTCCTTAGTTTATTATTATTTATGTAATATATCTTAATGCAGGCAATTTTATATTTATAGTTTTTTTTTATTTGTTTATTGAAATACAACTTTTTTTTTTTAATTTTTGTTTTGCTCTGTACCTTTCATCCAATTTTATTTCGGTTTTTAAATTTCAAGATTTTAGCAGAAACAAAGTGTTATGTTTTTTTTCTTTCGTCGTAAACTTTGACTGTGACTAATGACAATAATGTATTCAACGATGTTAAGTTGTTATAAAGTATATTACCGGGGGACTTACCGCCGCTTACTACACATTATCAATAACAAAGTCCTGATATTAAGGAAAATGTTTTACTTTAAAATCGTTGTATTTTTTCTTGGGTAATATTAATAATAATTATAAGACACCATTCATATATCAAATTGTATAAAATACTTATTAGAATTCAAGATTTATTTATAAATTGAACGAATCCTAATTTCATAATAAGACTCTTAGTTTATTTAGGTACGGAGTAGGCAATCAAGTTTGCTTGTTTGCAACGTGTTCCTAATAAATTTATTATAGGATAATTTAAATAGTTAGTAGATGATACTATATACAAATCGTTCACTAGACTCTTAGAAAAGTTTCATTATATAAGATATTCATTGTTTATTTAATAAATTAAACATATACAGTAGAAGTGCGGTATTAAAAACTACAGTAATAATCGATATTTATTTGTATTGATTATTTTATACATTATCGAAATCACTTATTAATTAAGTTATAAGCGTTATAAAACACTGATTAATTATTTAACATGTACCTATTTGTTAATTTAAGTGCACTTATTGTATAACACGTGCACTTATACTTATTATTCAATAAATGTTATCTCAATTGCATATATTTTCACATAAGGATATTTAAATTGAATTGTATGTATTCTGTTTTCTATCCTCGAAGAATATTGTAATATAATTATATTAATCTCTTATTTATTTATGAACTTTTGTAAGTACTAAATAATTATAGCAGTTACGGTTGACCAGGGGATATAATATATAAATATATGTATTCTAATATATATAGAAAAAGTAAAATACGGTAAAACCAGGCTTCAACGAATTACCAGTTTTACAAACATGTTAATATTCACAGAACCCGAGCCATCAGAAATCAAGCGTCTTTATCCAAAAAGTATTCATAATTATCCATAATGTAAGTAATTAATAAAACAATAATAATATATTAATTTAAAATCTTTGTTTTTTCAACCTATACTAATATAATAAACGCGAAAGTAACTCTGTCTGTTACCTCTTAACGCTTAAACTGCTAAACCAATTTAAATAAAATTTGGTATGAAGATGAGTCCCGGGGAGATAATTAAATGACCTTCTTTTGGTGGTGTTATTTATTCTGCGAAAATAATATTAGTAGGACGTTTGTTAAGACGGCATTTTTGAAATCTATCCCTGTTTTTCATCTGACAATACCGACGAGCGGCTCGAGTTTTTAGAGGGTAGACAGATGTGAACGAATATGTTTGTTTTTGTGCGCTTCTGATTTCAAACTGTTTTTGTACTTATTCGTACACTTTAGGAAATAAATTTCTTCAAGTTTAGATAAAGGGAAATATATTTAATGTGTTTCAGACTGATTTATTAATAAAAAGGTATCCATAAGGATATAATAAGCAAAATTTAGTAAACGATTAAAACAAAGCCATATGGTTGCTGAATCTGACATTTAGGAATATAGATACGAGTACATAAATGATACATTTTGAGTTGTATTATAATTTGCTTGACTTAGAACATTATAATCCGTAACGCCTACTACAAAGTATCTTTCGAATACGTTGCTTTATCTATGAGTGAAAAATACGTTTTGTTAATACATACATATGGTAATAATGAGGATTTTTACAATGTGTCTACGTGATTATTTCAATGGGTTTATACCTGCCCCAATTTATAGAGGCAGCGTATAATTTGTAGCGGTGCTCAAATTAAGTGTACGTGGTACTTTGTACGCTTTTATAATAGGAAAATTTATTCATTGCAAAAGCACGAAATTGAGAATACATTTATATAATATTATTCCATATTATAAAAAGTAATTATTACATTTGTGTAAATAATTAGCTATTTTTATAATATATATTTTTTGCCCAAAACAAGTCAGAATTCAAATTGGGCTTCTGTTGTTTCTGATATTCCAATGTATCCCGAAGTATAAAATAGCTACAGTTATAAATACAAATACTTTGCACCACATTATGATATTGGTCGTTAAATTGAATTGAGCGGTGAACAGGAGTGAAACACCTGTTTATTAATATGTACTGTTGATAAAAGTATGTTATTTATTTGTAACTATTTTAATCATAAGCTTATATTATTAAGTAATTCAAGTCGTATGTATCACGTGTGGCCTAGAATAACTACACGACAACTTGGATGACGCACTGCCATGCGCTTTACATTTTAGGAAAAAAAGCAAAAATCTTACTCATGGAATACTCGGTGATCGAATGTTTTTTCTTAAAAAACATAGCTGTTCTTCGTGATCCATTATTAAGAGATACACTGCATCGGTTCATATGTTTCAATTATCAACTTTTGTGTATATTCGAGACGTCTGAGCGCACTATGAGCGCAGGTAATTCTTTAGATGCACACGGCATGCTTACTGCACAACGAATACAATACTGCGACGATGAAGTAATATTGATAATTTATACCTTAATAAATAACATTGGAATTGTATAAGTGATTAGCTGTTCACGTGGCGGTTAACTGCAGTTATAGTTTAAAATATTGTTTTTTTATGACACCTGCCGTATGTTACGTAATTACGAATGTAGTAAAAAAAGTACCCACCAGATAAATAGCTAATCAGGATGTAGATTACGGCCTTCTGGGTTTGAATACCAGGTCCAGTAAAATGTTATTGGGTCAGTTTTATATAATATGTCAAGGTTCAGTCAATATCAGTCGGGAGCTAGGTCGTTGGCAGTGTTACAATTCCTTGCGTAGGAAAGCAAGTAAAGCTGTTGGTCTTGCGCCTGACCTCTCTCCGGTCGTGTCGGTTTGTTCATTGAATTATGAGAGTGAGGAAATACAGTGCACCTGTGTTTGCACCTACACCCGTGCATAATATCTACTGCGCAATGTTACTGCGTAAAAGAAAACAGTCGGAAAGGTAAACATGAAATTGCAATAAAAATAAACCTGTTTTGCTTTGAACGCCGAAACAAAAAATACTCTTTAGAAAATATAACGTACACTGTTGAACTATGATAGCTATAGAACGGAGAATGTCATTGGCAAGATAACTTATCTATCTTTTATTAATGTATTTCTTTAAGTTTTCAATCAATTTTTAAGTAAGCTTTATGGCTTAAACTTTACACTGTTACTTTATTTATGTTTTTGATATAGGTAGACGGACGAGCAGATGGGTTATCTGATGGTAAATGGTCACCACCACCCATAGACAATGGCGCTGTAAGAAATTTTAACCATTCCTTACATCGCCAATGCTCCACCAGCCTTGGGAACTAAGATGTTATGTCCCTCGAGTCTGTAGTTACACTGCCTCAGCCTTCAAACTGGAACACAGCAATACTGAGTACTGCTATATGGCGGTAGAATATCTGAAGAGTGGTTGGTACCTACCCAGACTGGCTTGCACATAGCCCTTCCACCAAGTTAATCTATAATCTATACATTTAATTTCCTTATTTATATAAATTAAAATATATATAAAATATATACGGGTAACATTGCTTTTTATAGCTTCCTTTAAAACTTATTTTGTACTACGCAGTGTTGCCATTTGTTCATATCAGGATTATGTTGATTTTGGCACAAACATCAAAGTTGAATCGTAAATATAGAGTTGGTAAAAATTTACGTCTGCTTCAACCTCCAAAGATTCTTAATCAAAATATTGAAGTGTATTGGAACGATATGAAAAGAGATACTCGAAATATTTAATCTCATGACTGTATTTTTTGGCCTAAAGGCCAGTGAACGCCAGACCTACGTTGTAGTTTATAAGACATAATATTCAGAATATTATGGTATTCGAATGTTTAAAGGTTTGAGTTATATATGCGTAGTAAAAATATTACGTTTTGTTTTTATTAATTTGTTGGCATGGATCGTTTTGATTCATGGAAATGACGAAATTGTTTCGGCAGGTTGCGGTTATTCTAAATCTGTAGATATGATGCTTTGGAAAACTTTTTTTTCAAAACCTAAAATCGCTTGCTTAATATTAGATACAAAAATTATTATAACTGAAAGCTATTGAAAGAGAGAACTGGAATTAGGAAGAAGTGACAAGAAACTCAACCGCTTACTTTACTTATAAAATGTATACTCTTATTAATTATGTACATCAAAATCAACGAATAATAACTCCTAATAGCCCATACATTATAATCTTGCATAGAATAATTTCATTTAACATTATCCATAGACACACACACTCATATGTATATATAAATGTGTGTTATGTTGTTAAATGGATCACTAAAAGTAAAAATCATCAAAAGTATACTCCAAATTCCATTTCAATCAAAAACCTCGTTTTCACTCCGATTCTTGTATACTTTAGCAAACAATTATACTAAAATAAGAAAGAAAATAATTACACACTGACAATATTTTGACAAATTAAATAAACACAATCTGTTTTGAGTGATGCTATGATATATGTAGATTCCATATGTCTGTTTTTTTAAACTGTTTTATTTTTGAGATCATTGCCAAGATCGACGCCAAATAACTAACCTAGATCTCTTTTTAACTTCTAATTTACCCGATAGTACAAACAAAATGAATTTTATTCCAGAGGTTAAGTATTACTAAATTGAAGTTAAACGGAAAGCGTATATTTTATTTGAACATTTTTTTAAATATTAAAAATTTGTGTGTGTAATGATTCAATCTGATGAAGTTTTGATCGTTTAGTTTTTGTTAATTTAATTAATTTATTATCTCCATAATTCTTTATTGTAATATACATTTATTTACAAAAAAATAACTCTCCTGAATAATTATAATCAACATATGATTTATTTTTTATCATTGCACTTCTGCTCATAAATAATTATTTTCTGTAATTTTATTTTCCTTTTAGTGTGAAGAGTTTGAAAGCTGTTCGAGGAAACTAGAAGAAAAATAATGTTCGAAATGTGATTCTATAATTACTTAATAAATTTAAAAATGAAATAATTTTAAATATCAAAATAATCTTAGTTTTTGAAACTAAGAATATTCTTCTGATTATAAGTATTTAAATTTTATTCCTTATCAATAATTTTCTAAACATATAATTCTGTAATATCAGAGATAATTGGAATTAATTTGAGTCTATTTTCAAATATTTTGATTAAAATCCTGCCAAAGATATATAACATTGTGTTTCCTCTTACGAACAGTTTTGCAGCCAAGAGTCATTAACCTATCTCGATTTGCTGCAATTCATTATAGAATTTATGAATATCGATAATGCATTGATATAAACAATTTTATTGGAATCAATAATGACATATTATATATGAAACTAATATAAAAAAAATACAGAAATTTTATTAAGGCTCTCCTTTTTTAAGCCCTTAACTTTATGCCTAAAATTTGTCTGTCGTCTTTAATTATTAAATATTAAATTTCCTAAAATATGTTAATAGGTTATAACTAAATACTCTAGTAAAAGTAATTTTTTTATCCATATTACGACTCAAATTATATATCATTTATATATAAATATATAGATTATGTCACAAATTTATTAAAAGTGTTTTAAACGATATCGCGATATGTTGCCAATCACCGCAATGGGATGCAATATAAATTGGGATGTTTTCAATTTTCGTTTCGCCGTTTTTGTAACCTCATAATGTTGCCACATTGTAAAATATTCATAACTCTATAAAATACTTAAATATCGGTTTATAATTATAATATAATTATATTTATTTAAAAATATAAATTATACTCAATAAATAAGATATTATAAAAAAGTGAAGAAATTGATTTTGTTCAATTATAAGTATAAAAAGGAAATATAAAAAACCTTTCATTAAGTATAATAGCCATTAAGAATAAATTATTATATAACCAGCCCTAAAAGTGTGTTTAGAATTTCAGCTAAAACGCGCATCCGTTTGAATCTTGTTTAAAATTCAGCTGCAAGAATTCACTAACAGGTACAGTTAAGTAAAATTAAAAAAAAAGAAAACAATGTATTAGTTTTCCTAAAGAAAATTCCTTGGTTTAACAAAACCCTAATTTAGAGAACCCGAAATACGCCAGAAGGGTAATGTTAATGTTTATGCCAAATTACAAACGACAGCAAGTATTTAAGTCCTGTTAAATTCATCAAATTCAAACATTTTGTAAATGATTATTAGTAAAACGAGAAACATAAAAATACCATAGAAGTAAAAGTGTTACCTTTAAGGAAAATATAAAATTTAATTAGTGAAAGAAATTTAAAGAAAAATCACCCCTCGTTAAACAATGCATGTGTTTTAATGATATTGTAAAACTTTGAGTGGTTGGCAGCGAGCCTTGTCCTGCGTCCTACTTGAGCTACAACCTATATTTTAGTGCTCTATCATCTTCTTTGCCCTGCCCGTGTCCCAATTAATTTGGGGTCGTCGCAGCATGTCTTTTCTTTCCATTCTCCTCTAATATTCGTCATCTGATAGTTCACATTCATCTCTCTCATATCCCTCCTCCCACACTCCATCCATAAGTCTCTCAAGTCGTCTTCTTCTCCCTTCCTCTACACTCATACTTATCACTCTTTTAGTAACGCATGTCTCCTCTCCTCCTTTGTCCATAACAACACAACATACATACATAGTACACTACCATATTTAAAATCGTCCTAACGTTGAAATTACCGAATTTAAAAAAAAAAGATTATCTCTTTATAAAATATACAAAATATGTAAGCAATTTCTTATCACGTTAAATGTAACGTAAAGTGAAAAATGTATCGATTATATTTTACAAGAGGTTCAATCGTCGCTGACATAATTTTAATCGATGTTCAGTTATCATTCAATCGGAATCGAATAAACATTAAAAATATAAAAGTACAACTATAATCCAATTGATAATAAATGTGAACAATAACGGTAGACTGATTTTAAAATCTCCACAGCATTGTGCACACATGCTATTTATAGTAAATTAAATCGAATGGTCGTTTGTTTGTCTGACGACTTCAATCGAATTATTCAATCTGAACACTACATCTCTGCAACGCTTTTTGTAATTGGTGACCTCAGGGAAAAAAGCGGTAACTACCGCATTAGCACTAAAAAAAATGTTACTGTTAAAATAAACGTTCGTAAAAAGTACCATTGTGATCTAAGAATTTGCTGCTTTAATATTTTGTGATTGAAATTTTAACGGAACTATGAAAGAAACACTTCCTATTTTAAATAAAAAATGGATCTTTGTTATTTGCAAAAAATATATCTTTATTCGGAATTAAGGTTATATCAATTAAGTCTTAGAAATATTACTTAATATCGTATTAAAATAACATATTGATACTTTTCGTCGTTATAAAACAAGGAAATGAAAAATGGATGTAATTTGAATGTTTTAAACAGGATACAAATTGAAGAATGACAAAACAAAATTACTTGAATTTTGACTAATATATAATAATGTATCTAATTAGGCAATTTAATATATTAATTTATTAGAAGAATATTTAAATAAAATATGTCTTAACGTTTAATTTCTATTTGGTAGTATTTTTTTCTCAAGTCACGCTACGACACATCAAAGCTACAATTAGTCGTGATGTAGGATGTAGGCATCCAATACCGGGCTCATCATATCGTTAATTTGTTTAATAAACATGAATTAATCGAGTACAATAGTCTTGGCACCACGTGATCCTAATGGTAAATAATATTGCAATGTCAAGTCTCAAGTGGATGTAAGCAATACGTGTGACATTATGCGGATTACGGCAATTGGACCCTGGTTGACTTGGGGTATCAGTTAACACGATGACGTATCCGTAGTGTCGTCATGACATTGAAATAAAATAAAAATATAATCTATATAAGATAAGCAAATCTTAAATATATGCCATACTTAAGATGGATAGAACTCTCCTATATATATATAAACTTTTTGTAAATATATTTATTTCGTATACAAATTTACGACTAATATAACTCTTTTGTTGATTAAATAAATATTTTTCAAATGCAAACTAATATTTCTGTACATAAAAAAGAGGTAAGAAATTCGAGGTTGTTTTTAAAAATATATAATACTATTTTAACCAATTATTATTAACTCAAATAATAAAAGCCAAAACGTGATCTGTTTGTTTGTGATGCACATTATCATGTAAAATATTATCAACTTGATACTCTTCTAAAAAAATAACCATACTGAAGGTCCTGTATTGACTTTATAATGATTTACTCTATAAAACTTATTGTTCGTTATAGGAAAACTAAGTTTGTTTCTCTCGTGTATTACCTTACATTGTTTTAAATCTAAGTGTAATCAGTTGGTAAATGCATCGTTTTATAATTTAAAGAATTTTTAGGATAGTCAAATGTTGGAATTTATTTGATATAGATATTTTTTGTTAGGAATGACACACCATCTTGTGGTTGTTTTGATTGAACTCAACGTTACTGTAGTATCAAAAATTTAGGTACAGCTTTGCAAATAAATAGAATTTAATTTGTATGTCATAACATCTAGTTTCCAGACTACATACAGAAGTCAATAAAATTATTTTTACAATTTATAGGAATCATGTGGTTTCCGGTATTTAATTTATATTTTTTTAATGCTGTATCTTTCGTACTATTTACAAGAGAAAACTTCGCTAAGATTAGAAATAAATGTGTTATATTGGTAACATTATATTAATATCTTTCTATATAATAAATTATTTTATCATTTTCTTATTTTCTTATTCAGATTCACGACACTTTTTTAGTCGCCTTTTATGTTTATGATATTGTTTTGTCTGATAAAAATATTTTTTATTCTTAAGAGTATTATTTAAAAATATTTGAAAGGTATTCTTTCTTTTGGTGTTTTATATTTAGAATTTGGCAACATTAAATATTATTTAATATAGAAAGTAGTGCCCTGTAGACTAAACTGTACACTAAAAATTAAATATTAGTGTAGTGCATGTAGTCCTGAAAAAAATATATTTCTTTTTTGTAAAAGAGTTTGTCGTGTTTATTTTGGCAGTGAGAGAGAATGAACACGTTAGCAAGTTAACCCAATTAGCTTGCACATATTTAATTATAATCCAACAGTTTTGATGTATCACCGTGATACCCACATTTAGGATAAAGCAACATTAAATTAGCAAGCGATAACGTCATTCCAATAAATGAAATACAATTTAATTAATTAAATATCACAGATAACACTTAGAACATTATATACCACAATGAACTAGATAGGCTTAGATGTAACACCGTTTCGTTAGATCCAATGGATTCGACATATCCATACAAACAGACAGCATTGCGGGGTAACATAAAGCTTTGACTCCCTAAAATAATTTATCTACGAACATGACGCCGTAATCCTGTTTCCGTCATTTTCGAATAAATTCTTCTTTTGTAAATTAATAACACAACACACGAAACACTGGTTTACGATTTGCAACACGAGTTAGCGTATGCGTCGCGTGGTCGGTCTTGTTTCAGTAACGAAACGCAACATGTCAGCGCGCTCGGCTGGGCGGCGGGTAACTGCACGTTGGCAGGCCAAGACTCGGAAGCGACCATGCGCCTTGTCGCTTCTACTGACGCCCAGCATTCATGGTCAATGCTAACAGATTGATAACTTGTTCCTGTTGCCGAATTTTTCTCATTACAATCAATAAAACCTTAATGCAATAAATGTTAATTTTTTTTTTTTCGGCGTGTTTTTTGTTTCGTTTTGTTTATTTTGTTATTATATAAAATAAATCGTTGTATATATGTATTTTTCTTTCTATTACTGTTCCCTCACTGAATTCTGAATATACTACAACAAAACCGTGTAACTATTTATCTGTAATACTATCGAACGTAAGCTTTTCTAAGCTTTTTTTATAAAATGCAATCTATATAGATTTGGAAATGCATTTTGTTGTTTATTAATAATGGTTTGGACTTGTCGTCAACCGTGAATGTTGACTTTGTTGAAATTTTCGCAATAAAGTTTAAATCTATTCGTGTTACTGACGGACTAATATAACACGACCTTATGTTAAATATATTGCTAATTTAACTGTAATCTTTTCCGGAAAGTTTCGTAACGATTTATTTATATTTGCGCTATACGTTATTTCGTATTTGTGACATGCGTACGTTCGTGTATAGTTGTAATAATATGTTCGTGTACATGTGTATATACACATATACAAACATCCTGTTTTATCGATGACTATATTAATTTCATTATATTTTATAATCCCGAAAGTAATTTCAGTAAACAACTGGTTTGAATCATATTTTGAAATAGTGTACATGTTAATTTATCTAAAATATCTGTAGTTTATACGATTCTTTTAGTTGTTGACAAACTCGTATGTCTATCTAGCAGTGAATTATAAAAAAAATTATATCACCTTTCACTACACATTCCGTTCTAAAATTCTAAGAAAATACGAACTAACATAATTCTTTCCTTGGTGTTAAATAATAAAGAGTTTTTAGAAGATATACGGTTACGTGGAGTTGTGTTGCTTTAAAATTTAGTCTCGTTTCCGGTGAAGTAAATTCTCACGTGTAAAAACGAAAGCAGTTGAAATATAACAAAAGTGTATCTACTGTATAATTATTTTTTATATTTTTGTATATGTATCGAAAGTTTATTAAATATACCTCGCTCTTCCAAAGAGGTTTAACTATTCGTGGCCTCGTTGCTTTGCGCGTATCAACTCGCTTTGCGTAGTCAAGCTTCGTGCAAGGTTTTCTTTATATTGATATTTCAAGATATTCGCAATAGATTCCGGCTTGATTCGTTTTTTTTTTTAATATGAGATGGAGAGATTATTATAGATATTAAGTGTCATATAAAATTAATAAAAAATTGTGATGAGTGAGCCAAAGACGTACTTAAAACATGGTCTAAATGAAATTTCGTCAAAAACTTTGGGAATCTTAATTAAAAAAATATTTTTTAAAAACAATAATATGAATACAGTTATAATTTAATACATTTTCTATGCAATACAAAATGGTAAAATACATCTACTATGAAATTCTTTTATTTGCAATTTCAACGAGCGTGCATTCGTAAAGGCTTCGGTTCGGATAGAATTTTGAAGCGAACATACAATTTTAATATGGGTTTGGACTAATTGACGGGGGAATGGCACAATTCGAGCACTCTCCATATTATGTTCGGTGTCTGTATTTAAGTATTAAAAGGAATCAAATCTCTTTATCTCTTTAACATTATGTGCCCTATTATTAGTAAACTTTAAAATTTATTACTGTAGTTACTAAAATAATGTATGAGAAAATCTTCAATATATTACAGGATGTTATTTAATGATTCTTATCATTAAACAGGAATATTATTTAAATACGTCACTGGCTTGTGTATGTAGAGTTCTTGAGGTCACGTTATAATCATTCAATATAAACAATTTCAACCTGTAAAATCTGGATTAAAGCAGCGCCCAGTGAAATACCGAGAAATTTCTAACGCAAATTTAAAATATATTATACAGATTGACTTTGATTTACATTGTCCCTATGACGTCATTACAAATCCACTATGCATAAAAGTCTTAAATACATAATTAACAAAAAACCGCTAATAAATTTGCATTATAATGCAAGAAGTTTTGCTTGACAGCTTCAAGCGTTCGAAGAGTTTAACTTAAATAAAAATAACAAGATGTTATTTATTGAGAATTAAATTAGACAAAATACTCCTCCAGTTGTTTCGTATACATTACTTAGAAAACAAAATAAGAAACACTTAAATAATTACAAAGAATGATAAATATTATTTATAAAGTTTTTCGTTTACTCTTAGTGATATTTTTGAAAAGTTAATGAATAAATGTATATGTTGATAATGTTTTTTAGATCAATTTGGTACTTAATCTTTTTCAATTGTAAGAGCTTCTGTTTACATTCCCGTGCTCCGGAGAGCACATAAAGCCATTGGCCATGCGCCTAAACTCTTTCCGGATAAATGGATTTGCTATCGGATTAAAACAATGACGGAGTTGGCACTTGTGTTTGCAATTGCACACACTTGTGAACTATAATGTATCCTATAGGCTAGTCTCCATGGGGAATGGCTGCCGTTGCGAAAGTCGGTCAGGAAAACACCACCACTATCTAGTAGCCTCTATTTGAATAAGAATAATCGGTTTAAACTACTAACGGATTTACGTCCAAAATTTCGATCCTGATTCATAATACATATTTCTATTACATGTTTTTCTGTTCACATAATCACGTGGTCTTAAGTGTTATCCTTTTTAGACCAATAAAAGACCAGATACTTTATTTATTTTTGTCTTCACAAACATGTTATTCCGTGCCTTTGGTGCATCTTTAATGAGTATTTTTCTTTGTTTTTTATTTTAGTGTACCTAACCTGATATCTTAATAATAAGAACGATTTTTTCAATGAAATTTATTGTATGCACAATAAATATAAACAATTTTATGTTTCGGAGAAGGGAGTTACCTGAAGCGGCGGCAATTGCAACATCCCATAGCACTGTCACTTATCTTCTGAGTTATACGGGTAGCCGCCTGTAGAAGAAATAAACTACAAACATAATAATTATATGTTTAGTTTAACACATAATTAATACGATTTTTTATTTACGTAAAATAAAGTAAGGTCAGCCTGTAAATGTGCCACCCCTGGCTTAAGGCCGACTCTCCCTTTGGTAGAGTTGAATTGATATTATGATTCCAAATTCGAATTTTTTTCTTAAAATTCGTTTAAATTTTCCAAACTTTTTTGAAAATTATTACTTGACAGACAATGTTTGTTGTACGGCCGGAATATATTGTATATGTTTAGTCATAATTGCATTGGTAAATATTAATAATCATGTTGACTTATCATACTCGTGGTAATATGTGTACCACGAAGTTCTTCACAGAATATCGCGATTACAATTCCGGGGAAGCAACTTAAAGTTTTCATTTGCTTTATTTGTATTTATAATCCACCGTGATAGCCGCTAAAGGAAAACGTCGTGCAAAAAAGGTATGCATGTGCCAAATTAAATTCTGACGCATGTTCGTTGTATAATGTATATATATTCAACAATCCACAGTTTCCAAATATTCTTATTCTTTAAAATGATACGAGGTCTTTGCCAAGAAGTGGGACCTTTACTATTGTATGTACCGGCAATCTTTTAATATAGTACCTGTGTCATTTACCTGCTTGACTCACGTTTGCAGGAAACTCTTTGTTAATAAATCCCACGAACATCTATTTTAAGCTGAGTTTAATGATGACGCAACTTTTGCAACACCGTGTTTTATAAAGAACACTTTCTTATTTCAATAAGAAGTGAAATGTTTGTCTTTTGTCGTAATAGCAGTCAAAGACCGTGCTATCTTATCAGCTCAAAGCCATTGGTTACCAATTTCAGTTGAATTTATTACTATTAATTAAAATCATTGGGTAATATATTTTTTTATCAAAAGCACGTTCGATTTTAACCATTGTAATGATGCAATTGTTGCATTCAATTATTTTAATGTTCTATCATTTCCATAATATACATTATTTTAATATTATGAGAACATCTTTACTTAGGGGTTTGTGTAGCCCGTTTGTGTAGGTAACTCCCAACATCACATATGCTACTGATAAATAGAGTTACATAGCATTGTTCTGTTCCGGTTTGAAGAGACTTAGACACAAGGGATATTTAACAGCTAAGTTTCCAAGATTCGTTGTACATTGATTTTGTAACGAATGGGTTATATTTGCCAGTGTCGATGGCCAGTGCTCATCAGTTACCATCACCTGGCCCAATTACGATTCTTTGTACCAATTTAAAAAAGCATCGTGTAAGCTATTGTAGAGGGGGCAAAAGCTTCTAGGGGAAGGGGTACGTCTAAAGATAGACAATCCATAGACAATATTTAGCCTTATAAATTCACAATAGCTCTAATCTTTTAAAAGAATTATAATTGATGATTATAAAGGATTGAGTATACTCAAACCTTTAGATGAAAAAAATAACAGATTCGATTGTATACAAAGAGGCGTAAGTCCTATTGTGGGATATTCGTAGGCTGTTACTTATACAGGTATAACTTAACTCATTTTGACTTTAATAGGTATGATATTAGTGAAGGTCGCAGTTTGCTTTAATAGTCTCGAAGGACGCAATATGCTAATTTAAAATGGTTAATAATATTTTCATTCGAAGTTAATGTTTGGAATTTTAAACGTTCATTATAATTTCATAATTTATTAAATTTTAACATGATAAAGCTGAATACGCTTTACCGTATTTAAAAATAGGTAAAAATATCCATCCTTTTTTGACATTCATAATGGCAGTTTCCATTTTTTTTTTATATCATAGACCAGGATGTTTTACCTTGGTGGGAATATATGAAATATTTTCTGTTAATAATTGTCTATATTTAGGTAATCGTCAGTATGTCCCGCCCTCTATCTATCTCTCTCTCTCTGCAGGAAAGATTAAACAATATTTTGCGTATATTGTGAGATAAAGTTATAAAAAAATGGTGTATTCCGGCCACAATCATGACTAATTGTAAGTAACTGATGCAGTCTAAGGTAGATTGCACTTGCCTAGAAGCTGCCTATTCACTTCTGACCGTAATAATAGAGATTATTTCTGTTGGTGACCGTGATCAAAATCAAATGAACCGTCAAGAATCTCAGTACTCTTGCCGAATAACAGTTAGCTCGAAAACTAAATACAATTGAATAAATGCATGTAATGTATATCAACGAATACCAACTTCAATCTTTTATATGATCAGATTAATCCCCTATCAAGTAATACGTCTCATTAATCTAAGTTGTTTTTCTATGTGATTTAAATTTATTAAGTAGCAAAGCAAAACGCATTTGAGGAATTTGGTTATAAGAGCATATATCTTGGCCAATGATCGATCAAATGACCACGTGGAGACGGAAACCTGATGTTACAGGTTGTTTAAAATTTAAGACCACATATTTTAAGACTGTCACTATAAATTCTAAGACGTGAGTTCATGGTTCATGGGTTCAATTATTTAGGATCATAAATTAATGTAGTTTTTCTGTCAAGCCAGGTTTTTTATTGTTGGCTGTGTTCCATTCTCATGCCTCAGGGAGCACGTAAAGCCGTTGGTACTGCACCTGAACTCTGTCCGGTCGTGATGAATTGTTGCCACATCGGATTATAAGAGTAAGGACTACATATTGAGCATTATAACATCTTCTGCGTAGTTTTTAAGAAATACTATCAAAAGGACTAACCAAGCAGTAGGGTCTCGTCATCGAGCGCTGTGACGAGCGAGTCGGTGCAGCAAGTGTTGGTGTTGTCGATGGAAATTCGCACGGAGTTGCAGTCCGCGGGCGAGTGCGGCAGCTGCTCCGCCGACTGCGCTGCGACCCGCCCGTTCGCAAGTCGCAGCGACGCCGCACGCCCGCCCGTGCCTGTCGCCGCGCCGCCTCCACCATCTTCGCATCTGCAAATATATTAGACTAATAAAAATGGAAATCCTTATTTTAAGGGGAGTCCTTAGAGAAGAAGCATAAAGGTTAAATCATTATATGTCCATGAAGTCGGACTTTACAGTAGCACAACTTAACAGTGATATTACTCTTAATATAATATAAAAACCGACTCAGTAATTTGGACACTTCAGACAATTTTGTAAATAAAGGAAACCTTTCAGCAAAAAACTCGATTTAACGTATTTTTTTTATTTTATTAACGTTATTTTCATTTCTTATAGTTGAAAATGTTTTTTTTTAATTTCTAACCGCGCTGCTCAAATGAAGTAGCGCTTTTTAGAAAGACATAGTTTTTCATGGAAACCACTAAAACTACTAATCGTAACATTTTCATTAAAATAACTTCATTGGCAAAGATATCAAGTAACATTCACCTAACGAGTGACAAATTTCATATATCTATATGAAATTAGTTTTTTTTTTTAATTAAAATGGGATCACCAATTAAAAGGGCTTTTTCGATAACCTTCTCCTTTTTGGAGTTGGTATAAAACAGCGTGTAAACTGAGTTAGTAACTTTATACAGAATCGGGCAAAGAATTAATTTGTAAAGTTGTCTAAATATATCCTTCTCATAAGATATTAAAATCTGTACTCGTTTTTACGTTTATTGTTGTGTTTTAAAATATTTTTACGATGCTGCACGGAATTATTACAATTTTTATTTGACAGTAAATGAACGTCCGCTCCCGATCGTGATTCGTGAACACTGCAAGTTGCGTGAATTACTTTACTATTTCGTATGACATGAACTGACTAGCAAACTATTAGGTTAGCAAGTTCTACGCACTCCGTTCATATGTATAAAATACTCTTGGCTCTTAGTATAATATATTTTCGTTGTATTCATATCAAACAGCGTGAGTAATAAGGCCATAGTGTATAAACGTTGTGCGTAAACACGAAGCAATGTCCGGAAACGTGTAAATAGGGAATATTTGACGTTCTTCTGATTCTTTTAAAATTTCTTACATTCGACATTGGCTATTCACCTATATAACGTTAATGCGCATTTTATAGCGCGTAAAATAACACATTACTGATTTAAAAACATGTTTGTTTCGGACATGTATCATTTCTTTAATTAAATAACAATAAATAACAGGGGCCGCAATGGGTCACGCGCAAGTCATATTTGCTCCTTAATATAAAAAGGTATAAGTGTTGTTAGCTGCACAATTGTTTTCGGTACAACATGTACAATCTATGTTCCCTCTCTTTCATAGTCCGATGGGATAATATTGGTAAGAATTTCGTGAAATAAAAAGGCAATAAGTCTTTAGCCTGTCCCGGGGTATGAATCTCTCTCAAGCTCTACGCTAGCTCTAGCTCTATCAGCTAGCTAGCTAAAATCAAAATCAAAATATACTTTATTCAAGTAGGCTTTAACAAGCACTTTTGGAATAAGGAATGCAGATTCTACCGAGAAGATCCGGCAAGAAACTCAGTAGTTACTATTTTTCAACATTTAAAAGTATAACGTCATGTTAGTTAAATACATTAATATATATAATAATACTACATATGTATATAATACATCCTGTCTAAAAGTCAACAAGTATTAGCACCACGCTTTTTTATCATCTATATAATCTTGTATTGAATAATATTCCTTCTTTATCAATGTATTTTTTTACAAATGATTTGAATTTATTTAGATCTCCTCCTTTTTCTGCCTGGCATTTATTAATCCCAACTATTGCCAGGGTCTGCCTTCCGACTAAGTCTACTCCACTTTGCCCGGTCTTTAGCGTCATCCTGTGTGAGTCCATTGGCTCTCATGTCTTGCTTCACGACATCCAGCCATCGCTTCCTTGGACGCCCGGGAGGCCTAGTTCCAGATACAAATATATCAAGGCACTTTCGGAATTTATATAGATCATTATATATAAATAATTTCTTTGTTTGTGAAACGATTTCTAAATGAAAAATTTAGAAATCTAAATAAAAGATTTCTAATGTCATGATACAAAAGTTCTTGCAAAAGTCTATCTGGTTGAATGAAGTGTAATTTATTATGTTCCCTGCAAGTAAGTGTTATATATGCATAATTATTTTCTATTGAGCTATTCAAGTTGTATTGCCAATGCGCTGCCAACCTCATCATCTACATAACATCCCTTGGCTATGGTAGATAAGTCTATCGGAGCTCACTGCGGGGTAAATCCACTCCAATCTCTGGTTATAGCTCAATTAAATCTTTTATTTTATTATTTGCATTTCCGTTTGCGATCGTAAACAGGACTTAAAATATTGTCCATTTTAAACAAAAATATATTAAAAGCCGTTTCTTTGCTTTATATACAGTATATTTGTTACAAAAACAGTGAAAAATTTGTATACAATAAAACTTTTAACACACCATCAACATTTCTTTGAACCTATTGCATGTTGTTTGTGATATAAATGCGTTTGGAAGAGTTTGCGTAGTTTCTAGAAATTAGTTTATATAAAAAACAACGACGTCTAATTTTAAAAATAGTTTCAATGTTCGAAATTTAAATAGAAAATAGATTAAAAAAATGCAATATGCATTACAAAATTCAACTTAAAATTAGGATCAATATTGTAAAATGAGCATGCAATGGTCTTGTTAATATCACCTTACCATTTATTTTAGTTTAAAATTTTCTCATAAAAGTAAATCACATGCAATAGAAAATTATCTGAAATTTTTTTACACGCTAAGAATACGTTAATTAAAAATGAGTTAAAGTCACTTTTATAGATTACGCTAATGATGGTGGGCTTAATCCACAGTTCGCTCCCGAAATTGTATGATATGTTTCTTTGTAGGTTTACTTTTTTAAAAAAAAAATCATAAATTTTCAATTTTATCTCTTTGCTAGACATTCAATTAATTCATACAAAAAAAAAATCGCGGATTGGATATGTATAATTGTATGTGTTATAATATAAACGGTTTAGTGTCAGTTAGCCGTTTGTTACACTCTCACAACTAAACGACTCAACTGAATTTGATAAAATTTGATATGAAGCAACCTCGCGCCCCAAGGAAGGACATAGAATACCTTTTTATATCTAAAACCTCTCTCTCGGTCTCAATGACCGCCTCTAAAATGCGGGCGAAGCTGAGGTCGAACACAAGTGATTAGTAAGAATAAGTTTGCTCATGACGAGATTGCTATTTTCCCATCGAACAAGGCGGCGTGCATGCATACACGTTGGCTCACGACGGGCGTGTTCTCATGTTTTAATGATAAATACTAAATATTATGTTTCATACTGTTTCTTACGAATTCGGCTGTATGAAATTAGATTTGATTTGATTTGACTATAAATAAAAGGAGAAATACGCTTTGTTTGTTTGTAAAGTTATCATAAAAAAATAATTTTAAGATTAACTTCATTTAATGCATACAGTACAAACATTTAAGTATGCTAGTGGATCGCCCGCGAAACTTCGCGTTTATTTTATTTATACAAAAGATTTTTTAGGTATTTCGAAACCTATGACAGGTTTTGTTTTGATTTCATTTCATTGTAAACTAAGTCACTCATTTACATTTGGCACCAAAATGATGAAACGTTATTTAGATTATTTTTTTTATCTTATCCGCCGTAGTACTGCTCGCTTTCTAACCGGCCAGTAACTTGTCTCCGTTCCCTAAAATTAATTCTTTGTTAGATTTATAAATAATAAATTTAGTAAAATGCCATCAATAATCCTCTATAATTTTCAGCACATCTACGGCTGGAGCTCTTCAAAATGAGACCATAACCGACTTTTTATATGTAACTATCGCCCCGTAATCCAAACCCGGAAAAGTATTTTGATAAAAAAAACATTTTTTTTTTCAAGGACTTTAGATAACGCGCCTTATTGCGTTCCTTTTTCTGTATATATATTAAATGTCATATAGTAACTACTATTCTTATTATTAATAAAATTATTAAATCATAGAAACACTATACGCAGATATTTGTGATTATAATTCTTAATTTGAACATTTTCTTTGACATTAATGTATTAACAAGCTAAGAAGTAAATATACACTCTCGCCAATGCAACGGAGGAGAGCGACGATTGCAGATTCATTCTATTAAAGGAAATTGAATCCCGAATTGTTATTTTTCCTTTAAATTAAGATACTTATTCAAAGCGGCGTTTCATGGTAAGTGATCATCGACGCGGCTATAATTCGGACAGTAAAATATATCGATCATTCCTTACTCATCGGCAATGCGTCGCGAACCTTTTCAGAACTTTTCAGCTGATATTGATAAAATTCAACGGCATAAAGCAATACCAATTTATGAAAAATAAATTATGCCCTAGCTTCTGAAATATATAAAATAACACAACAATACAATGATAATGAATTTTTATTACATATTAATGTAAAATACTGTAACATAAATATTCGCAGCACGAACAACAGAAAATAAAATAATTGTAATTGATTTTCCAGTTAAAATAAATCCCGGAACAGTGTTCCATTTCGAAATGAACCGAAACGCCGATAATTCTCCAAGGAGATGTTTGTAGTTTAATTATCTACATTCAAGGTTGTTTGTATCTGATATGTTACTCCCGAGGGATTCGCAGTATGACGTATGACTTGCCTAATGAAGGCTTAATGTTGGGTTCTCCTGCCACAAACTATCTTACCTAGATCCGTCAGATTACTTGTAAATATTTTACATTGTTCAGAAAAGTCTTACCATTGTTTTTACATTTGAACAGAGAATATTACACTAATTCAATTTACTCTAAGTAATTAATCTGTATTCGTTTTGATTTAAATATTTATTGAAAAAAAAAATATTCCTAATTTGAATAACTCTTCAATTGAAATACCAATTCGGGAACAATTGCAATGTTAGGTAGAAGCTTTATGGCCCGTTTTTTGTAATAAGAACGTTCTAGTTAGAGGTCAGTACAAAATGGTTTAAATGAAATGAATATTCAGGTGAATTGTGTAATACTGAAGCATTGTGGATACGACAAGGTCCCTTAATTGTTGTTTTTTCCCACAATTTTAATTGGAAAAAGTGTGGGGACTGGTAATAAATTCAGTATAGCGGAAAAAATTTACAGGCTAATTTGTAATTTTATTTATAAAAGTAATTGTGTATGTCTAAACGGTCTTTTTCAAATAAAGAAAATTATTTGAAGTTTATATATCACCACGCTCTTTCACGGCGTGTTGTGTTGCGTCAAAATGTTGTCTAAATTTTTTTAAGCAACTCTTCACGTAGTTTTATAATTAGAATAAGATGACAGTGATCGAATAATTAATCTGACAGGGAAGTCGGTAAATAGATCGCAGTTCTTTCTTTAAAATCTCGATTAATTATCACGTAGGCTGAAATGTATGAATGTTACATAATCTCTATTGTAACTATTCGTTGGGTTTACATTTTACCTGTGACGTACCAAAGGGTACGTCCGACCCTTTTTAATTAATGTAACGTTTTAATGGAACATGATTGCTATCGTAATCGGCTTGGATTTTGAAAGGCATTTGTATTTGGGGTCGAAGTTTTACGAATTTAGTGAATCATTGTTCAATTAAATCATGCAGTATTACATTTACAACCGTGGTGATTAGCTTATAAGTCTGTAGAATTATAATACCGGAATCCCGGGTTCGAAACATATAAAATTTCGCAGCCCGTAGTTAAGAAGTTAGAACTCCTGTGCTTCTGAAAGCTCTAGAAACCGCAGGTCGCTTGATATTCCTTCAGTCATGTAAAATTACTGTCCTATAGAATTATGAGACTAGAGTCAGCAAATTTGTTGTTCAAATGTATCCTACGCAGCTTATTATTATTATTGGTCCTTGATTTTCAGTGTTTCTCAAATAATGCATCAATAAACGCATGTAATCCATTCGATGATAGACAATAAGACATATGACATATACTACGGTAAGTACTTACCGTATTATATGTCCGCGATTCGCCAGAATTCTCCCCGGGATTTATGTTGCAGAAAAACACTTTTTGCATTAATAAATTTAATGGTCTGAATAGTTCTACAATTGTCCGAGGAATGCCCGCCTGAACTTACTTTTCTACTAACTAAACTAACACATCCTTTTTTTATATCAACAACAAGACCATATTTATTTTGTTACAAACATAATAACTAATAATGGCTTATAATAATAAAAAAATAATATAAAATTATTTTTGATCTCAATTAAAAATCGAAATATATTGTAATTAGCTTAATTATTTATCACTATCTATATTAAAAATATACCGGACAAATCAAATTTACACATTTCTTGACAAAAAGAAATCATATTTATATTTCTAAATTATTTAAACAGTATTAGTTACTAATTGCCATAACCAAAACTTCTATTAAATCTTAATTTATTTAATTCCTTACTTATTATAATAAATCTGTCCGGAAATCATAGGCTTACCGCCATAGGTACAAAACAAATGTTAATGACTTGCTCGATACATTCTACATTCCAAAATAAGAAATATAACTTTGTATTATCTAAGATTGATTCTAAAATATGAACTACAATTTATTTTTCTACATTTTACTTACTTTATTGCTAAGAGTAGATAATATTTCCTGTATTATTAAGTCCCAATTTAGCTGATAGATGTCGCTTTACAGATTATAAGTTTTATTCGATTTGTTACATATATAGACAACAGATGGCAGCACGACGAACGCCCATGGATATAGTTTAGTTTTGATTTGTTACATACATTGAAACTAGATGGCAGCACAGCCGAGCGCCCATATATACGTTTAGCGGTTTATGTGTCGCCTAACGATAAACAGGTCTAATCGTGAACCTTTGGGCTATTGTCGTCTCTATTCTTTACATAAGCTTTACAGAATAGCAGAAGAGAACACTTGAAAAGGAATATAGATTAAAAAAAAAAAGATTAATAAAGCTCAACCAATACTAGTTTTCTAATTTAAGAAAAATATTTAAGGAAATAATTTACAAACATAATAGTAGAACTATCAAAACTGTCATCAATCAATGACAGCTATCATTAATTAAAATATTCATAACATTACATTTAGATTAATTAATAGGGAGATGAAATACGTCACTATTTATAAGCAGATTCTTGTACGGGACGCAACAACTTTCAATGAATTATTACTATTTAAAGGGAAATGGTTACGTTGTATATAATTTATTAAACCTATCGAAATATTTCTATGAATTCGTATGCAATGTACAACTTTAGAGCAATCATTCATTTCCATTCATTCGTGTCTCTAAATAGATTTCTATAATCTGAACAGCTAAAAACAACTTCGGACTGTCGGTATGGATTATATCGAAACTACACCTACATCATTATTTTTATGTAAAATTTAGAATAACTCTCAATTGCCATTTAATTCATAAAAGAATACTATTTAATTTTAAATTGTTTTTAAACTCTTATAAATAGCATCTTAAAGTCCTTGGAAATTAAAAAAATAACTTGATGACGTCATATTCGGACAAACCAGACGATATGGTTTTTGTTAAACTCCTTGTAAAATATTTTAACGAGTATTTCAAACAATTATGTTTAATTTATATAAACAATATAAATATAGAGAAGATATACATAAGATGATATATAAGAATTATTTATATTAAGGCCCTAATTATATAGAAATAGACATTAAAAATACCTACTGTACAAATAATGATTATTTGAATAACAAATAGTCCTGTTCGCTAGTTTATTTGCAGCGATACTCACATAATATTGGAGTACTTGTTTAAATACACGAAGTCGTGTAGCGTTAATAGTTAGTTGTTTATATAATGAATGTATGCACGATCTCCAGAGCAGATGGTACGGGAATTGCGGTATATAAAATACACAGGGAAAATTGTACGTTATTTGTCTTGTGATTAAACGCCTACTGGTGGAAAGGTCTGTAAAATAAATATGTCGTTATTATGTTGCATTTTATATTGCTGATTATAATTGGACACAAAATTTGACACGTGACATTGCTCGTATTATAATTGGAACTACAATTCTTCTCCTTATTGTCCTTTTTGTCTTCTACTCTATAATTAATAAAAAAAACGTTTTTTTTATGTTTTGAATCCGTGGATATATCTTAGGGAATTATGTTAGTAATCTTATTAGAAACTTACTAGTAGAAACGAAAGCTATGTTATTTTGAAAAGTCTCTTAGCAGTGTCTAACACTGATAAGATAGATATTTGATGTAACTCAGAATTGAAAACATTATCTGATAAAAGAAAAAAACTAATTTTAACATTAAAATTGGTTTAAACGTTGTGCGAATCAAATTATTTACAGATACAAGGCAATAGATCTTAGACCGAACAATATGCTTTTAAACGCGGTATAAGGAATAATCGAAGGGACCATTGGCGAGGTGACTACTCACTATAAGGTGATATTTTTACCAGCCTGCCTTCAAGATAAAAACAAAAATTATTTTTCGAGAAGATTTTCAATAACATTTCAGAAACTCCAAACCTCTCTGGACTCCATTAGCTTTGATTAAAAACGACATGCGATCTGCGAATTACTGTTATACGATTCTCTTTAGATTTTTGCGCATGACACAAAAAATATCGTAACTAAGTATTAATTTTCTTCCATAGACTATTTAATCTATTATATAAGTAAGAGATAATCTACTGTTATTGTTGAATCGTACCTATTTAAATTTAGAATAGGTGTAATTAGAAACACAATGGGCATGAGAGCTACGTCTCATTAGTGTAAATGCAATGGCTTTGTAAATAGCATAATATATTTAAAATATTCCCTTTTGCAAGAAATACCAGGTAGTGTCTCAATATGTAAATCATTAGCTATTATTTATATATGCTATATATATATTTGAAATTTATCTATAGATTCAGTTGAAAGTATTATGCCTCTTGCCTATTTGTTTAGTGACTGTAGTTATTTGAAAAATATTTTTACTGTTGATAGCCCAATTATTTCAATTCTAGGGCTATTTAACATCATGCTACGGGTGAGACCTTGTCGTTTCACTCGGGTGACACGTTAAATTTTACTGCTTCACGTAGATTGTAACATGATGTTAAATCGCCTCAAGAATTGGACTATCAAAAGTAAAAATAATTTTCAAATTCGATTATTGTGTTCTTTTTTTTTAAAAAAATACAATTCAGTTTTATTATATACAATAGATAATATGTATATCTACATCTATATAGTATAGATGAAGTTATTTTAACCCTTAACTTGTCAGTTAGAAATTGCGGTTTGGATTTTTTAAAATATGAAATAAAGTATTTTATTATGATTATTATTATTCAACTAGTAATATTGCAGGTTAACATATTCAGCAATTATTATTTCATACAGTCTTCTACACGCCATTACACTGCTCATTATATATTGTACAGCAAATGGTTGGGCGCCAACACCGAGCCGCTCCAGAGTTCATCGATAAAGGCATCAATACAACGCTGTCCGATTTGATGAGTGAACTAGACTAATAAAACAGGGACAAGGGATATTAATCCTTATGTCCTATACAAGTAAACGCATTGATATTATTACACATTATACATTTCTTAAAGCGTCAATGTCAATAAACTAAGATGACCAATTAATCTTCTATCATCAGCGCCAGGATACTGGTTGCACACGCGCCACAAGGGTTTCAGCCGCCTCTGGATGAAATCATCATTTTAGCAGTGCTATTCTGTAAGTATCTCAATTTGTATACCACTCGCGAAATGTTCATATTATACTTACTGTGATATACTAGTTTGACGTCATCGTCGATAATAATCCTGTGAATGTTCTAATTTATTATTTCTAAACTAGCTGAAACTACGGCTTAACCCGCGCGAAATTTATAGAAAATACCTATAGCACACAAACCGTCACATCCCTATTTTAATGCCTCAGAGGTTGAATAAATAAAAGTACTCAAACTATCTCCACACCAAATTAGATCGGTTAAGCGGTTTCAGCGTGCAGGTAACATACAGAGTTACTTTCGCTTTTATATTATTAGTATAGATATCACTTTTTGACATTTCAAAATCGTATCTGACGTGAGTATCGATTTTTTTTCTCAGAGAATAACATTATTGAACGAAATAATATCGGCGAAGGAAAAAATCAAAGGGCTTGCTTGAAAATAAAACAACTAACATACAGGTTTTATTTGAAGATCGATATAAAATTAAACTATCAGTCAGGTGTGAAAAGGTTAACCTTAACGGTTTTTGTAGTGGCATTTAACATGGCGATATTGTTAGATTAGCTAACCCTGGATGCGCAGGTCGGCACGCGACCTCGCGTGGTCGTGTCAGGGTCACACCATGAGGTGTTCTCGTTCAATAGCTTTCGACTTTCGCGAACTTTATTCAACGTTGTTCCTTGAAATATATTTATGTTACTATTATGTCTTCATGTATTGTCAGTAAGACAAGACGTAGCAAAGAATCATTGGGTACTGTTTAATAATGTTGGTACTCATGTCTACCTATTCAGAATTTTTATACGCTTATTAAAAAGCCTATATAAATTGTAGACAAATATACTTATATGTACAAAATAAATAATTTTAATAATGCTACTGAATTCTATATTGCCTAGCTGTTTTTTCATACAAAAGAACATTCGGTATCTTCTAAAATTCTAAATAATGATATAATCCTACTTAAGTTGAAAATTATCAATAAAGATTGGTTATTTTTTCAACTAAATAAAAAATAAGGAATTTCATGTTGGTTGTTCATGAAATTTAATATATAAAACAAAAGCGCCGTCTAGTGTCTAGTAGCAGAAGATTGAACACAGGTAGCGCCATCTATATTTCACGTTGTGAAGCACAATCTCAGAAATTCCACATTTGCTCGAAACCTGAAATTTAGCGCTAGTGCGAAGTTTATACTGTTTCGTAACATTTATTGGTAGCTTCGCATTCCCTTTAAAAAAGACATGAACTTTAGTACTAAATAATGTAATTATTTTATTGTTATTAAATATGACATTATAAGAACGGCATAAAATGTTTCTCATTTTCTATATAATATATGGTTATCACCAACAATGTCATACAATTATAACAGAAGGTGGACTTATAAGCAAACCTATAAGTTAAATTACATATATAATTTATAGATTCTTACATTACAAGCGAGCATTCCCGATGAGGGACCGCCCGAAAAAGACATTCCCGAAGACATTACAAAAGAAATAACTATGTATACTAAAGCATAACTATAATAAAACAACTGTATATAAGTTGAATAAAATCTCGGAACATGTTTACTTTATTTTACATAACATAATATTTTTGGAATTTATAAAGTATGCTATATTTAAATGTGATTATACTTTACCGCTGTATCGAAAAAAAAAATTATATATTCAAAGTTAAGTGAAAATAATTATTCATACATTTTTTATCATTGTTTAAATACCTGTTGTCATATAACAGCTAATTAGAACAGATTTCCATATCATTTACATTCATCATTGTGTTTATAAATAGGTCACCAGATAAATAAATTTATATGAAAGCCCGAGGGTTTCGATAAAGATTGAGATTTATAGGGAAATTAGGCTGAAGTACATTTGTAAGCCATTACGGGGGCGGTGAGCTGAAATTGGTAGGGTTGGTTGACTCTTCAATATATGCGTAGCACTTTGTGTGACACAATTATTTCGATTAAAAAACATTTGGTTAATTATTTTAGAAGGCACTTTTATGTTTAGTAATGCGGGTTGGTGGATACATATGTGGCTGAATTATTACACACCAAAAGACATGAAAACACAATTTTACTTGCTCGGGTTTAATCCCGCAATCTTCGGTTGAGATTCACTTATTTTCCTACTAAGGCGTTAGGGTACAATACGTATTTTATAATTAATTGTATTCTTATTATTTGTATTTAACTTTCATACATGTATATGAAGAAAATAATACAATAACGGTTGATAACTGATCAGGGGGTAATTATTAATTCGAGAACCTTATGCAATTTTTACTTTCGTTAGATCTAAAACAAGCCAACTTGTTATTCATCCTTTATATTCTATACATAGATTCTTTCTAAATACGTCCCACGTGTTTAGCTTACGTAATCGAACAAGGGTTGGGACAAGTGAGCTACGGATTCGACCTAGAACTTTCCACGTACTAATCTTCTAACATACTAAAATAAATTAAGACATAAGTATACCTAATATTGTGTGTTGTCACAGTCAATTAAGAAACATTATAGTTGCGTATTGATTTACATAAATCAACCACCAGTATTGAAATAAATGTTACCTGAGACGAGTCGAAATTATATTCAGCAGTATTATTGTTCTTTTTTCAAAATATTATTACAGATACAATACATTTTATTATTTTAAAAGCAAGGGAGAGTTTTATTATGCCTAAGGTGTGCTATAAAACTTTTTGTTGTTTATTTACAAAATACTTACATTATTTTTAATGTAAAGTATTTTACACGTCAAATTATTTCTCATCTAACTACGATGTATGAGAACAATCAGACTACGAATGTAATATATTATTATTAGAGAAAACAAAGCAATTTAACCAAGAGTTATGAATATCTCACTTAATTAAAAACAAAACTAAAAACAATATACATAAATTAAATTATAAATATAAATGTATTTATATCAAATTTATAACACGAAGTATGTATAGAATTTTGGCTTGGTATATAAAATTTTCAGGATCAGCTTCCACAGACAAACATGTTGTAAAGCGATAAAATTGTGAAGCTTAGGCTAAAAATAGCCGGGTCAATAGAGAGACGGCGGCGCCGTGTCTGCCGAACTCTAAGCAAGGACGCTTACGTAAAGGACTTGAAATGCTTCGAAGACTTCATTGCAAAATATATATGTAATACGAAATGATATATTAATGTATTTATGTAGAACATAATTCTCGTTATTAATAATTTGATATTATTTTTTTATATTGATCTATTATCGTCTAATAAAAAAAAAATACATGTATTATATGACCATAATATTATCGAGTTCTGTGTTTAATTATTGTTAATTATAAAAATACATACAGTTAATGGCAGAAAGTGATTGATTGATAAGCATTAAAATTAAAAATTTAGCTTTTATGATTTTAGTAACATGCGGAAGATTTTTTTTTTATTTAATAACGTCCGTCATTATAAAATCATTAAGGTTGTGTAATGATTTATAAAACGAATAGGGGTTTCATTAGAACCGAACAAAACCATTTATTTCTTTTCCCTTATTTGTATTTAAAACGTCACGTTACGTTATTATTAATTAAATTAAAAATACATACAAGTTTATAATATCATAAAACGAAAGATTTAAATGTTCTCGATATCTCGTAAATGAAAATCGAATATACGATTATCTCATAAAGATTACGCATGTGTGCCAGTGAAATGCAATCGAAAGGCTTACGTAACACGTTTATAGGTCAGGAGGCCGACAGTCGAAGTAAATAAATGGTGCAAATATCGATCCGGATATTTTTTTTATTAAATTTTCTAGCCATCCTTGACATTTTATTAAACATGAAAGCAATAAAAATACATTTGCTTTTTCTGCGATCATTACCATACGATGTCATAGAAAAAGTGAACACGGAATTGCTATTAACGTTTTTATATATTCTTATCAAATAATCAGATATTTACAAATGTTGCTCACGTACCTATATACAACTCTTATCACAATACAAATGATAGAAGTGAAACATCTTTAAGTATATAGCTCTCTTTTTGTTTCTCTATACTTTACACCTTTCGTCTCTCTCGTGCAACTAAAACTGCCTTAAAATTTTACCCTCAATTCTCGTCTCGTCATTCGTTTATCGAATCACCGTTAAAGAATTTTCACTTCAAAAAGTGATTATTTAAAATTAGATACTACGTTCTATTTTCAAAATGTTATTGATTTTCATACGAAATTGTTGCTAGGACAAGATGGTTAGTCTCATAGTCCCGTGGTAATGAAAGGTTACAGTCTGCTTGCTCTAGGGATCAATTGCTGAGTGAATAGACGTTACGAGCAATTTCAGAATTGTCTGCGTGCTACCTATACACACTTAAGTGTTCCTCGGCTTATTTATTAATAGCATAATGGTACACACTACTATCGCACATTTAATAGGTTTTCATAATATTTTTATAGCATTTAAGATTAAATTTGTGAAAATTTTAGTTTAATATCTTTTAAAAATAAATCTGACTAGTTGTCGTCCGCGGATTCGCTCGAGTTTTAGATATTGGTAATCAGTTGTAAGGTGTGAAACCAGATGTCCTTCCTTGGATTTTAAACAAAATACATCAAATTCGGTTTAGTTGTTTGTCCGTGAAAAAGCAACAGACAGACAGACAGAGTTACTTTCGCATATACTCGTATAATAGTGATATAAGTATATATTTTATGAAGTTGCTAACAAAAATGTTAGTATATAAATTCTTTTTTTTGTTTAATTGATTAGGTTTATGTTACCTTATCTGTAACCGAAGCGTAATAAAAAAAGTTACTAAAATATATAAGAACAAAATTAATATTTATTGCATTTCTGGATTTATAAAATAATACTGGTTTTTGTAAGCAGTTATCATGCTGGCCATTTTTTCGGGTTAAAAAAGTATCTTATGTTATATACTCGTCAATATTTTTATTCTAAGTATCACGTTCTATCCTCGTTAAATAAGAAATGTCTACTACTTAATGTCTACTAATTAAAAATACTAATATTCTGTAAAACTGATATCCTTGATCACATTTATTGAGGGATTTTATATACTGCGTAGGTTTCTTTACATTTCGTTTATCACGTCTTTTAAGCTTTTGAACCGTGTGACGTAATTATTGTTTATTGCTAAGTTAGTAGTTGATTGTTATTCTCGAAACATAACCTTAAGCTCGTAATTCAATTAACTGTGACTCACGACTCAGATATCTATTAAATTAATTAAAAAGTCAAATATACCTTTACAGTGTTAGTTATTTGTATTTAAAATTCGTTTTTATGTATCGTTTGCAAAGAAGATGAAGGTGTCGAATATAGATTTAGATGTTGAAAAAAAAAACTACTGAGTTTCTTGCCGGTTCTTCTCGGTCGAATCTACATACCAAACCGGTGGTAGCTTTACTTTAAATAGTTTGTTAAATGACGATTCAAAGGTGCTTGTAAAAGCCTACTTGAATAAAGTGTATTTTGATTTGATTTGATTAATTTATGTTTTCCATTTATTCATTGCAATTATAATTATAAAACTCCGATTACTTCTTTATTCATCATGAAAACAATCACCAACAAATACGACAGTGATATAAATTGTACCTTTAACAGTTTTGTATACAGTGTACATATTTAACGTTCTACAGTCATTATAGTTGTAATAAATTCCAAATAATCGAAAATACCTCAATATATTTTCAAAGATAAATATAGTTTTATTTATCGTTGCAATTAACGGTATGGTATAACTTTCACAAATGAAATTTGTCCAATTTATCATAGAAATTTTGACAATCTATCACTACCTATGCCCTTTATCAGACTATATATCTATAATATTGTTATTTATATACAGTGAAATTCTTGTGATTCGTGATCGTAGTACGTATGAATCTACGTAGGCGGCTCACGTAGCAACGCCTACGAACGAACGCGTAGATCGACAGGGTTCGGCTTTCTGAGTTTGGCATATTAATATTAATAATCTAATCGCGGATGGAAGTTTTGTGTGTAATAAGAAATATATATCAAAAAAGAAATTGCTGGCTTGTGTTTTAAGTCTAGGAGATTTTATCAATATACCTTAAGGTTTAGTTCCATAAAATTCTATAACAAGTTTATTTATTAAAAGTTAATTTAAAAATCCCCTATAGTTATAATTTATTTTATATACTTTATCATTAGTTTCAAAATGTATATATTTATGGAATTGTATTCAGAGATAAAATAATAATTTTGAAAATTACGGCTATTAATATACACAGAGTAAAAAATGCATTTTTATTTCTACAAAACGCATTGAAACTGAACTATACAAATTATGGTAATCATTTTATTGTATGCATGCTCAAATAGACTTATGATGTTTTGTTGTGGGGAGAAAGGATGCAAAAATTGGCGAATTTATAAGAGTGGCAAACAGTTGCAAACACAGGTATTGCCAAGTAGTTCAAGTCAAGTAGTGGAACCGTGGCTTTTATATCGTGCCCTAGATCTGAAAATGAATAGCTTGAAAATAATTCATCAAATAAAAATATGACCTACAAGTACTATTAAAATGGTTTTCATGATATAAATGCTAATATTTCTTCGAAGAATTCGATGTCTTAAAAGATTTAGAATATGAATCAAATATGTAATGGAGAAATTCGGTCATCGGGTTTCTTAAATTTATGTGACGGAGGGAACATGATAAGTCTTGTCTATATAGTTTTTCTTAATAAAGGCCCAATACGGGTAGATAGAGACGCCTGTGGTATAATTTCATCCGACACAGTCATAACCTGAATCCATACAAAATTTTACATGTTCTTATCCAACGTTGTGTACTAGGCAATTTTGGCTATATAAAAATATTTAATGAAATATAAATTTAATCTTATTAAATAGAACATTGTGTCTTTATAAATTTAAAATATATTCTTATAAAAATTCGATAGATTCGCTTCGGTAAAAAAAGTTATCAATATAAAAGTACACTGTAACACATCTCATGGAAGTATAGAAAATAGATCGTTTCTATATTTTCTCGGCGTCGAAGTTTCGAAGCGTTCCTTGGACGTGATCTGAAATCTTCATATTTCTCCTCCTTCGATACTTCTTTTTCTTGTAATAAAAGCAAGGTTCTAGGATTTTCTTTATACAGTGATATTGAATTGTCTGGAAAGTTTTTATACAAATATTTGAAATAACCAAAATAATTTTGGGAAAACATGTCAATACCGATAACAAGACTACAAGTTAACATACATGTAAATAATAAATCAACATTAACAGCCTGTAAATTTGTAAATCTCCCATAGGCTAAGGCGTCCTCTCCCTTTCAGGAGACGGTTTGGAGCATATTCAACCACGCTGCTCCAATGTGGGTTGCTGGATACACATGTAGCAGAATTTCGTTGAAATTAGATACATGCAGGTTTCCTCACGATGTTTTCCTTAAGACATACGAAGATAAAAAGGGTTATTTGGTTTTAGGCCAGTCTTTGCTGGCGTAAGTAGAATTCTTTAGCGAAGGTTTATCACAATTTGATTAATGATTTAGCAGTGCAAAGAGCTTGAACTGTTTGTCGTATTATTTTGTAGCAATCACATCAATAAACCAATGTAATCATAATATATTGTGCTAATTTTGTCTTCATATATTATTTCTACGAGACATGTTGCCAGTACAAAAAAAAAAAAAACAAACGAGTAATTAAAAAAACTTATCAGAACGAGTGATTGATTGATCAGAATGTTTGTCTGTGAGTAAGTTTGCAAATTAAAGGTTTTATATAAAAATCGATTCTGTTTTGTCTTAAATGAAAGTAGTAGTAAAATGTTTACATTGAAATTGTTGCGACGAGACGGTAGAGTGAATAGTTAAAGAGGTTCACAGATGAAATATCATCGTTTCAATAAAGCGATCGTTTTATAAAGAAATACTTGTTATTTCGTCCAAAGAACTTAAACGTGTTTCAATATATTTGACCTAAAAAGGACCGTTTCATTTTCATTTCCTTTATTTTTATTAATGGAAAATTGCGTTATTTTCAGTAACCGTTTTATTCTAAAATGTCAAACGTTTTTTAAAAAACTATATCGAATGTATCCGGGTCATAATTATTCAGCCAAAATTTTTAATGGCGTCCATTTTCTTTTTTGTTTAAGGTAATTTTATTGCCGCAAAGGCTTTGACGTCATGGCATAGTAACATTTTGTACAAATACGAAGTGCGCGTCTAATCAGAAAATTTCTATCCATTATGATTTTTATTTACTTTAGAAAAAACAGGTAAAGTGAACATAGGCTAGCATTTAACATACATGTATATTTCTAACACATATTATGATTCCGAAATATCAATAGCGGAAAATATCGAACCAGCGAACGTCAATGCCATCTAATTATCTTAATACAACTAATGACATTTTATTTTATTTATAAAAGGTAAGCAGTTTGGCAAATGAGAAACCTGATGGGTAAGTGGTCACCAATAATACACATTGCCACTGTAAGAAATATTAATTAACCAAGCGTTACATCGTCCATACATCACCGAATTTGGGGGCAAAGATGATATTTTGTTAATAAATGTTTATAAATTACACAGGCTCACTTGCCCTTCAAACCATTACATAAAACACTTATTTGTAAAATGCTGTTTGGCATTAAAATATATGATACCTACCCAATTGGGTTCGCACAAAGCGCTACCATGAAGTTACATAGAAACACGAATAATTTGTAATATTTTTGGTAATATTAACAATATATTATTTAAGTAAACAATTTAACAACATAACATATAAAAAAAAAATCGGCATGATAACGACTTGAAGCATTTGACTACTAAAATTATAAAATTGATTGACTCGTGCCTCACATCTAAACAAGAATCTAAGCTACACATAAATGTACGCATGTTAATAAGGTCGACATCAAAGCGCAAATAAAACACGTTTGAAGGAAAACATTTATTTATGATATTCAATCTCATCACACCGTCGAGCCGCCGTCAGAGGAACGGGAAACATGAAAAGTGAAGGGATTAAAAGCGGGGATAGAGCTTTCAGCGCCGACGGAAATAAACTAAACATAAAACACAAGTTAAAAATCATTTCACTGAACTCTATCGTTTTTTTTATTTCGTTTCGACGACACATGACGACGTTATGTTGACCTTTGTGACATTCGAGTGTGATACGTATATAAGCTAGTTTTAAATGGTTTGTGTTAGCACACCGTCCTGATTTTTCGTAAAAGGTCAATGACACAATATGGAGTCCAGTGAAATATCTTTAAAAAAAAATACACAGAAGGCGACATGAAATAAGGATAACAGAAGCTTGCAAGACAGAGTGAAGAAAGACAGAGAAGAAACGTACAGATGGTTGGTCTGTTCGTGGTCATTGGAGTCGTGTGTGGGCTGCGAGCCGGAGCGTCGCAGTCGCCAGATGGCGTGGCGCGCCGCCACTAGTCGCGCGAAGCCGTGCCGAGCCACTATCACGAGCGCTACGCGCGCATCTCACTCCGCAGCAACAAGTCACGCACGACCGCGCACCCGCGCGATTGAGCCCGCGCAATGCTCACCATGGACTAGGACCAGGAATATCAGGACGCGGTTCGGATCAACAAGTGAATCACAGGAATCACAGCCCAAGTCTCCGCTACAATTTGTATAACCCTCCGAATCTAAATACTACGAAACTACGAGCAAAAAGCTTGCCTATAACGAATATCACAACCGAATATCACAAAAGCGGTGGCAAGCGAAGCTTAGTGGACGGCGGCGGCTTACGTAATGTTAAATACCTTATCTACACTTATAAAAATGTGCAAAAATATATCGATCACAGAAATAAGCCTTATAACTATAATTTAAAGTGCCTGTATCGAGGTTATGTAACGGAGACTCGGTTTGTGTGGAAATTGGTTAAAGGGCGGGCGCATATGACATGCGCGTAGGTTAGGAGCCAGGCGAGCACTGCCTGGTGGGCGAGAATACTTTTCACCCCACTCCCCGCGGCCTTCTGTCACCTAACAACCCCGCTACCTCCCTTCCAATTCAAATGTCCTAGCTTCTAGCGTAGCGTCTACATTTTGAGTAATCGACCAGACGATGGAGGCCGGTGTCAGTGCCGGTAAAATCATAATCTTTAATAATTATATCCATGTTATATATAATTAGTACTGACTAGTATTGAAGATTTAATTTAAAATATTTTTAAGCAATAACAACATAATATACATACTATTTCCAAGAAAGAGCAAATTATAATTAGCAGCGGTTATTATTGTATGTTTAAATAATACATATTTATGAATTGAACGAATGAGAGTTATTAAAATGTATTCTTGAATATTATTTTGTTATAAAAAAGTATCGAATACATTTTAAAATAGTGTCATCTAGCGTCTTTTTCAAGAACTTATTATACAATTTGTACATAATACATATTTGCAGATATTATGATGTCAGTAAAATTTTGCGTAATTTGATAAAAAAACAAAAAGAGTTATTAATATTTTGTGCATTTACTCAAAGAATAATAGAAATAATTTAGTTAAAATTTAATAATACTTTTTTAGTTTCGTATTTTATCACTTTAAAATTAAAATTTGAGCTTTTTAGTGATTTTGTATAAAATACTTTTTCATTTCTACTCTTTTATAGTTTTAAATTTAAATAAGATGCAGTAATTTTATTAATATGTTACTCAACTCAGATTAGGGCACGACGGGACTGACATTTTCACCTGTGGAAAAAGTCCCTAAATAATATTAGAAAAAAAAATAAAAATATCTACTCATTCATTTAGAAAAATATATTTATTACGCCTATTGGACAAAAAGGGAACTACTTGACACTTCATTTACAGTAACTTTGCTACTCCACAACAGATGGCGCTACTTAAGATATAAATCGGAATTAAAAGGTTTACACCATAAAACACAATGAGTGAAAGTAATACTTTTTAGTCTTTTAATATTTAACAGTAAATTATTGTAGATATGTCATCGTTTTATATATAAACTGACGATTTCGTTCATAAAACATATCAAAAGTCATGTCAACGAAAAATACAAATTACAAAAGCGGTTTCGTTTCCAAAAGTTTCCAAGCAAAATTCTAGATAAATGATAATTTTGACAAGGGCATTGACACTTTTCTACTTTTATTATTTATCTGTCGATTGCAAATGCCTTGTGAAAATCGTTAAGAAAAAAAAAACGCTTTGGCAGATCGAATGCGCTTTGTTTAATAGCGGATTTAATCCGGTCGAAAATCGACCCGATTTACAAGCTTTCAATGCTCTCAAAAAGTGAAAAGATGAAAGAAAAAAAAAACTTTTATTCAAAAATAAGTTAACAAATTTTACTCAATTTATTTTTGTTGCTTCAATTTGATTGAGATTTTTTTATAGACGGTTTAAATAGCATTTGATTTAAATGTTGATCGATAAAAATTTTATGATACGACACATAATCATGCTAACTCCTTGATTATATATCATTAGGATATTCTTAGAACATGATACAATTTTTTTTTATTTTACAGAAAAGAAATGAAAACGGGCTAAGGCGCCACCTGTGAATCTTGATTACGATCACAAATAAATATTCGCGACTTAAGAAATATAAAACATTCCTGAGAGAGTTGAGTGGATGGAATACATTAACACCGAAGATAGACGGCAAGCATAATTCATCAAATTTACATGTATTAGATGAATCAGCCTGCAGTGAAGCAGCGTTTTTTTATTTCTAAATACTGTCAAAGTCAAAGTCAAAAATATTTATTCAATATAGAAGTGTTTACACTTGATTATTGATAGTCGAAAATCTACCACCGGTTCGGAATTTAATACCTCGGATCTGAGAAGAACCGGCGAAAGAAACTCAGCGGAGTATTTTTTTTTCCATGTTACATGTACAATAATTATTATATTTTAGTTATTTGAAACAGCCTGGAGGCGATCATTTCATTCCCAAGGTCTGCAGTCAACTAAAAAGTCATTAGTCTTTTAATATCATTTAGCACACAAACGCTCTTTAACGATTCTTTTAAATTTTATAATTGAATAATTTTGAACGTTTTCTGGGATCCTGTTGTAAAAACGTATACATTGCCCCAAAAAAGAGTTACTAACCCTGTGTAATCGGGTACTTGGAGTAACAAGTTTATTCTTGTTCCTAGTATTAATAGAATGTACGTCACAATTTCTGGGAAAATCATTTATGTTTTTGCGTACATACATCACATTATCAAAAACAAATTGAGAAGCGACAGTCATTATTTTAATTTATTTAAATTTACCTCTTAACGAATATTTTGGGCCCAGGTTAAAAATTGCACGAATAGTCCTCTTCTGCAGTACAAAAATGGTATCAATGTCAGCTGCATTACCCCCGAGTAGGATGCCATACGACATTATACTATGGAAATAACTGAAATACACAAGGCGAGCCGTATCCATATCAGTCAAAAGTCAATTTTTTTTTACCGCATAGGCTGCAGAGCTGAGTCTATATTTATTACTATACTCAATTTATTTATATGGGGGCCCCATTGGAGCTTAGAATCTATTGTCATACCAAGGAACTCTGTTGATTCTAAAACATCTAATGCTTCCCCGTTTCAAAGTACACACGTTTTGACACTGTCTAAGCAAGGGCTTAGACATGGAATAAATGTTCAGCTAAGCCCATGAGTACGCACGTCGGTAGCGCGTGTACATCTTACATCGCTGGTGGACGGGTTCTTTTTATGGCGATGGTAAATTTAACTACCGAAACCTTCAAACCCTATTTCATTATTCAGTACAACGGAATTCCAATAATTTCTACTTCTATACGGTACCCAAATACACGTATCCAACTTTCAATATTTGCGTAGTTTAATCGTGTTATACAAATTGTTTTTCATGTGCATAAACACACAGAAACCGGCTTTGCTGTGAGAATTAACGCGAGCAGTTGGTTTTAAAATATTTTATCTATGAAAATTGTTAGTACAAGATAAACCTCCCTTTAAAATTTAAACATAATTATTAAAAATCTTTCTCTGTTTCTATGTGTGTGAAAATTATTAAATGATATTCTTTAATCGAAAACGTTAAGCAAATCCCAGGAGAGAAGAAAAAAAACATATATCTAAAATCACAAACGATGCCCCGGGTTGCTCGTATGTAATAAAACCCGTCTAAATCATAGTTGTTAGAACAAAATACGATTCAAATACGCAAAAGTAGGTCGTAATATATGCTCATACGTACTTGTTTATTTTTATTTACGTTTGGTACGAGACTCGCTGTTGAATTAGTTCGGTACATTTGTTAATTGAATAAAAGTCATCTGATATAATAATGACTATGTTTTCGGAATAATATATTAAAAATATTCGGTTTATTCATAAGACACAGTTAAGAGTCGCTAGAATTCGCCCTGGCCTTGTGTGCAATTTATTTATATAGAAATTTATATGATATAAATATAATTCATACTCTATAGCACTCAGGAATTATGTAACTTTCTACCAGTGAATTAGAATTGGTTTCAAAGATTACCCGCCACATATAAACAAATAATGGACAGACTACTATTACAAAATATTTCAAACACGTTGAGGGTTTTAAAGTAGTTTTCAAGCGGTTTTTTGCACGCTGCGTTTGATCTTTGTTGCTTCGTGTAGTATTATAGCCAAGAAAGATATTGTTTTATGTTAATTATCAAATTGTTTATCTTTCATAAACCACTACCTAATCCGTTGGTAAAATGTACCAACGGTTAAAGCGGTATAAGCGGTTAAAAGCACTTTTGCTACGCCATTTTTTAAGATTCAAATTAAATTTAAAGTTACAACCGATCCGGAATGTATATTATCCGGGACTCTTTTCCACCAATTAAATATTAATGAGGTTTATTGATTCAATATAATTAAATAATATGTTTTATAAACTCATTTATATATAACTTCATTTTTTGTAAGATATCTTTATGAATTGTATAAAATTAACCTTGAAACGTTAATGTCATGATGGGTTCCTAATCCTTGTTATCATCAATCATCTTTCCTTTCAAGACTTTTTGTCAAATGTTTCTAAGTCACCTAATTTATGACGTTCACGATAGGGATGAAAGAAGAAAGCAAGAACTCTTTTGTTATTGTTAGTTTTCAAATCTTGTTGTTCGTTTAACCCGATTACGGAAACGCCAATGGTCAATATACCCTTTTTGTTTATGTATTTTTTAGTATCCTTTATCTATAAACTAGCTATCCTTCCTGGATTCGCACGTGAATAAGGCTCTACATAAAATATTTATATGCCGTAAAACATGTGTAAAGTTTCCAGTCGTCATCGTCATATTTAAGTAAATTTAAACAAAATCATTATTACTTACACATTCAAACCTTCATCATGAATCACTCCGTCAAATCCGTATGAAAATCAGACCCTGTTATATAATATATATTAACGATTTAGACTACTGGGATGTCGTTAAATTCGCGCCCGGAGTGCACAACTAGTTACTGTATGACATCATCGTTTATCACATCGTATGTCAGGCAGCAGCTTTATGTTAGAAATAAAAAATAAAATCCATTTACTATGTTTGGTGGTAGCTTTTATAATGAACGTCATTTTACAGAAGTTACATTTTTATGCATGGAATTATTGCCATATTAAAAAACTAGCAGTATTGCCACATTGAGTAATTCCATACATGTTTTTTTTTGTTACTGATATTAATGAATACATAATGATTTTTATTAGAGTATTTATTTTACTTATTCGAATAAATGTTTGAATTTGTGAAAAAATCTACAATATTAACATAAATTGTATTAAAATAATAATAATAAGAAAACAATGAATAAAAGTTCATAAATTTGATTTCTTGTAATACATTTCGGTATTGCCATTAATTAAAACTAATTAATATAATTTTGAAAATAATTAATATTCAAATATAATTCAAATTCCATTCCATTAAAATTCACTTCAATGTTTTAATTGAAATGGAAGTTTAATCAAAGAACAAATATTCATTCATTAATAATTCCTATACATCTGCTTATTCGCAGGCTCTGATACCGATAGGCGGATATTCAACTCATCAAAATAATCTTTTAAATCGTCGCTAGAGGCGTCATTGCTTACTTATTCACCTGCCTATAGTGCGGTTTTCCGCTTCGAGCTGAATTTGAAATATTACTATTGGAAAATATTAATTATAAATGTGATGTTGATTAGCGAGGTGTGAACGAATTCATACTTCAATGGCGGTCGTATTCCGGGTCGATTAGTGATATGAAAAATACAGGTTCAATACTGATTCCTTATTCTTATTCTATCCTTATTCTGAGGCTATTATTGTTCCGATTTAGTACATTACGTTAAATTGGTGAATAAATAGTAGTTTTTATACGTAAATACATATACACACGTACACACATACGTATCCTAATCCCAATGGTTGTTTAGCAGAAATCGCTTTTTTTTTTTTTTTATGATGTCGGTAGGCGGACGAGCAAATGGGCCACCTGATGGTAAGGGGTCACCACCGCCCATAAACAATGGCGTTTTAAGAAATATTAACCATTCCTTACATCACCAATGCGCCACCAACCTTGGGAACTAAGATGTTACTTCCCTTGTGCCTGTAGTTAAGGATAAGTTATTTTCTGTTGTCTATTGTTTTTAAAATATATTTTATTTTGGTCAATGTTTAAATTGAAATAGATATCAAAAACTAATTTATTATTACCGCAGATATAATATCTGCATCTCACGATAAACTCGATAATTTGAATTAAATTTATGTTCGAAATAAAATTGGATATTTTAAAGTATTCAGTACTTTTATATCGATTCAATACTAAACTGAAATACTTAAAGTTAATTTTTAAAACGAATTAATCTCTATTAATCAATTAATAAATCTACAAGAACAGTTAAATAAATCTAAGGATTATATAATTACGTATTTAAGATAAAAGGTTGAAAGTGAAACATGGCAAATAATACTTTAGACAGGATGTCCATTGTCTAGAGAACAGTAAAGTAACAATAACTTATATTAACAATAGCGAAACTGAACCTTAACGATCATAACAGCTCGAAATGGGAGCCAAAGTGAATATAAAATGACTTATCAACAATTCCTATTCTTCTCTCTAATTCTTTGTTATATATCATAATATCAATAGTTTTCTTCTCCTTATACAGCGTGTTAGGGTGGGGTTAGGTACTAGGTATCCTAACCCCAAGGTAAGGTAAGCCCTATGGTACCCTTTTTATCCCATTCTTTCCTGTACATTTAAAAATGTGTATGCGAAACTTAATTTCATTCAATATTATTTAGGATTTAATACAAATTAAAATGTCAGCAAATGTCTCATCCTATCCCATTCCATTAGAGAGATATTTCGCTATATTTTTGTTACCTGCTAATATAACAAATTTTAACTTTTACTGTTTATTTATTAAATCATTATAGCAGTAATTAAAGAAAAGTATGGACATAATGTTGTTATAAGCACAAATAATAGAGAATTTAACTATGTATATATGAATACTTTTATATTATATTCAGCAATTTACACTTACGGAGTGGATTGAACAATGCATTTAAGTTTGTAAACGTTCCACAGCCGGACTTCTAAGGTAACAACGGATCAATGGCAGAAGAAGTAGACAGATCTTCGACTGTCTATGAAACAACGGATCAATGGCAGAAGAAATAAAAAATAAAAATAATTGTATTCGTCAAATTGCGATCGAAATTAATTCTACCTTATCACTTTCAAGTGAAAATCATTTCACATAAAATACATATATATTTATTAGAATGTATTGAACACATTTATTGTACGTGATTATTTTAATACCAGCATAGGGTGCAAAATTTAAATACAATCTATTAAATTAAATTGATATAAAAATCTATCTAATCAAGTTGATCCTTACAAAAGTAATGTTGCAGAAAGTGTTGAGAGAACTGGTGCCAAATGAATTTCCTTCGAGTTTCAGGATTGTATTGTAATCCGTATGTATATTGTATTAATAAAGCGGTTTAATCAACTAAAATTTTATGAAAACACCTCATTTCATTCATTTAATTTCATTACTTTTTTCCTCAATGGCCTGAATTGAATTTTATTTCGACATTTTTGTTTTTTAATTAACAAATTCTACAATATATTACTAAACGTATAGGCTTTTTTATTAGATATAGCTTAATATTTTTCTGATGTATTCAGAAAAAAAAACTAAAATAAGTTTAATTGGTCTGTTTGAACGAGCTAATCTTAGGATTTACCGGTTTTGTTTGAAAACATATCTATGTTAGATAGCCCATTTATTGAGATAGGGTTAATGATAGACTACATACTCGTATTTATCTAGTGGTAGGAGTTTGTGCAAGCCTGCCTGGCTAGGAATACCACAATACAACAGGAATACAGCAATATTAAGTATTGGTGAGGTAAAGATACTTTTTCATGCTTGACGGTCAAACTGACAACCATTTGGAAATAAAAATGATGGAAGACAAACGCCTATTCCATTACAACTATATAAAAAATAAAACATTCTAATTGAGCACTATAGGTAATTTTTTATAATTTTCGCTCGGATAAAGCCGCGGGTTCAGCTTGTTTATTATAAGATGAACTGTGTCAATATCGTTGTTTAAACTTGCGACCATACTAAGAGCTATATTATTGAAAAATTGAATAAATAAATGTGTACTTTTTATTGAATTTGGTTTAGTAGGTTTGTACTTACTATACAGTAATGTAGCGAATATCAAAATTCACTTACTAATATTCGTCAACTTCTCGATAACTTTAATTTGAAATTTAAATATTAAATTGAAATAAATTTCATAATATATTAATTTTAAACTATAATTAAACTGCAATTTTGACAAGTACTGTAGAAAATACATATGTAATACAATATTTCAAAATGTGTTAAAGAAAGAGAAAAAGATTTTTTAAATAAACTAATCCTATTGATTATAATCAATAGGATTAGTATATTAAATAAATTATAATATTAGATTAATAATTATTAATCATGTATATTTATTATTATATTATAAATCAGTATTTCTAGTGATGTTACAAGATATCTAATGAAGGCCGTCAGTAAGATATATTAGCACAGATGCAGGCGGATCGATCATTATGATTGTTTCTTAAGTACTGCACTTGCTTCTAAATAACAAATTACAGCGCTGTTTAAAGTTTTGCTTGTATTAATAAGCAAATAAAAATTGCTATAATAATAATAATAGACTTTGATCGTTTCTATGTCTATACTTATTAAAATAATATACTTAAAAAAAAGTAAATTAAATTAAAAGAAATACTAAAAATTTAAAAATAATTCCATAATGTTTGCAATTAAAAAGGTTTTATATAAATAAGTCTTATAATAAACAAAATTCTCAGATGCCAATGCAAGCACAATACAACTAAACACACTGTTTATGTGTCTTGTATTTGCGTATTTACATCCTGTAATTATTTTCTGTATATTCTTAAACATATAATCAGAAAAGTAAGAGCATATTAAGCAAACTCCTGAAGCTTCCGTCTGTTGACAAATATGAAGTATTCCTCATTTCGTGTGTAGTACCGACATTCAAGCGACGTTCATGCGCTGCAAAGTTTTTAAGAGAGCGCTTTGTTAAAGCGCGTTTAATTATCGTCATGTTTGTGTTTTGATGATGAACCGTAAGTATGCACTGCAATGATTTCTTAACTCTACGCTAATGCGGATACTGATGCAACTTCATCGTCGTAATTGTGTTTCGATTATTCTTCTAGCCAAGAACTGTTGGTATTATTTTTGGGTTGTATTACATATACACGAATGAAGAATTATCGTATAATGTGTTATAAATTTTCATATATTTTCAACTGATAGGATAGGATATTTATTCGGACTAGAATATTTATTAAGCTAACTTTGCTACAGCATTTCAGAATTTGGATTAATAAATGTCAAATTAAATCTTTATATTTTGTGCAAATCTTTGTAGCATCTTTAATAAGATTTTATTTAATGTAAATCTACCAGTGCTTCGAAGTATATATTCTATTGAGAAGAACTGAAAATAGAATCAGTAGTTGGTAATAGAAATTGACAAAGAAAAACCGTTGGGAGGTCACCAGGGACCGAAACTACTCAGTAATATGCTGTTAAAAAAATTACTCAGTAATATGCTGACAAAAAAAATTACTCAGTAATATGCTGATTTAAATGATTGACATTAGTTTAAGTTTTAACGCATTCCGTTTATTAATTTAACAAGATGAACTTTACGACGATACAAAAATTGAATACTTAAATCTTTGAACGTAATCTAAATAGGAATAAAAACGCACTACTAAAAATATTGCGCGATTTTTATAATAAAATTCGACACTGAATGACACATTATTCTTAAAAACTCTTCGTTAATTAAGAAATCTTTTGATCTCAATCACAGAAGGAGTAACGAGAATGAAAGAATTCTCAAAGCGTTTGAAATTATCGAATAGAGTAGCAACAGCATTCATTAGCAAGTTCTTTGAGGGGGATGGTTTACACGGATTTATGATTAAAGAAGAAATGGATAGAATTTTTCACTGATTTAAAAACCTACCCATTCTAGGTTCCCAACTTCATATGGGGATAGTTTTTTTTTTTTTGTTGAAGTTATACTACTTGACCTTTCCTAATAATTATTATAACACATTCAGATGAGAGAAAAGTCATCTATCATGTACTTGTATACGCAACCGAAAGCCTCACGCTTATTCGAGGTTCGATTATTGGTCTGTATTCTAATGTATAAACGGTATTTTGTTCTTTAGAGAAAAGTTTTAAATTAATTTGTTAATTATTTATATAGTGTGGTAAACATATAAAACTAAAATCTAATACAGTCAGACTTATAGATAAAATTCCTGTCATGGTATGTGTCTGTAACACATAGGTTATAATGTTAGCGCTTTAAACATATTTTGAAATTTTATTATAAGAAAAAAACAATTTCGTATGAATGAATACCGATCGAATATCTTTCAAAAGAAAAGAACATAAGATAAAAAAAAATTGCTTCAACATTTACAAAATGCTGATTGGACTGCGTCAATACTGTTTCCCAGACTTTCAGGTTAAAGTAACGAACAGCCGTAACAACCGTCATAATAACGACCTTTGTTATACGACCTTTGCCTCTTAATAAAAAAAAATTAACGATTAAAATTTCAGAAAACAATAAGTAATGTATATAAAAAATGTGTACAGTCGTTATATCTAATTTCAGCTGAATATATTTTAAAATACTTTATTTTATATACAATTGATATTAAATAAGACATCGAAATGGCAGATACTATGTGTATTGTCCATTTCTTGAAAATCTAGACGTGTCGACTCGCAAACGTTAAGGTCCAAAGTTACTTGTTACAATCCATAAACAAAACAGCACAATTTCTTGTTTCTTCAGCCCCAAACCACATAGAGCTAAAATGTAAGCGAGCGATTTCGAACTACAATGGAGTCGCTATACAATAGTAGGGTTGCCGGATATGTGTAAAAGGTTAACTTTGCAGTAAAAAGTGCCAAGTTACATAAATGTTTCTAAAGAAAATGCGAAACATGCATAAATATTTCTAATGCATACATTCTTGTCGCTTGAAATGTTTTAATTTGATTTGGTAATTCTTGAAGATGATTATATCGTCTGAGCTTACATATATTTATTTATTTTACATAAGGCTTTGAACAATTACGTAAATTATGCTGTAATGCTGTAACAAAGACATTTTAATGTACAGACTGGTACCTCACTAGATCAACTAGATTACAAGAATAATCTGTGTTAGGATGGTCGGAACTCAGTCTGTAATTATAATATTATATTATTACATCTATTTTATACACATTTAATCTTGACACCAATTTTATTGGCCACTGGATTCATCCATTTTCAGTCATCCGATCTTTTTAGGAAATTTTACAAAAAAAGTTTTAATCCATTTTCTTTTATATATTTTATAAAATAGGTAGGTGGATGAGCAAATTGACCACCTCATAGTAAGTGGCCGCCACCAACTTTCGGAACTAAGATATTATATTCCTTGTGCCTGTAGTTACAGTGCTTAACTCAACCTTCAAACCGAAACACAACGATACTGATACTGTATGCACCCAGACGAGCTTGCACTAAGCCCTACCTCCATGTAAATCAAAGAAATACTGGTTACTTTTATCATCATCTTCATAATTACTTTGATGAACTCTTTTTGAAAAAATATTTTGGTACTAGAAAATTACCTCTTTAAAGAATTATGTAAAATACCTGAGAGAAATCTTGGCAAGATTTTGTACGATTCCGGGTAAAATAATCTATATTTTGGGTATAAAACATCACTAAAGCAATGTTCGTTAAAGTATATGTTTTGATAATAAAAACAACAACAACGGATAGGCTGGCAATACAGTTTTGTTTTTAATTTTAATACTATAAGCCCAAGAAGCTTTATTATTCCTTTAAATTACTAAACAGAAAATAAAACGCAATTTATTTCTGCTTAGACATGAAAAATATTTTGCAACCCTATACTCTGAACACCTATTTTCGCATTCAGAACACTACACTTTATTCTCTCTCGTGAAAATAATTTTTCGCAACTTGAAACGAAAGGAACACCTACTCATTACGAAATAGGAAAGTTCTGTAAGAGGCTAAAATCGGAGATTGAAGGTCCGATATAAGCCGGAAATCTTTTAAGGCCGGTTAAGTAGATAATCTTAGGGACTTTCCTTTGGTCCCTCAACTGTCAATGGATTCTCGCTTGTACGTACTGATATAATTAGCGACTTTTTTCACTGGTTTTGTTTCAATTTAAGGATACTGGGAATACATAATTCGGTGTTACCAGTCTTACATTTAATGATATCAATTTATTAAAAAAGTAATTATGAACAAAATATGTAAATATATTCTATAAGTTTCAGTACTCAGAAATAGAACAAGCCATGAATTATAACTCGTTCTATATTCAGACAATGTTCTGTTCTAGTCTTATGTCAATTTATCTGACTGTTCCCTGATAATCATAAATTTCGTAACGGCTCTCATTCACGTAACTTATACATATGTGTGTATCTGTGAGTTATGAGTATGAAGAAGAAAATTATTTTAATAGTGTTCGAACGTAAATGTTAGTGATGTAACAAGCATTCTGAGATGGTAAAGAAATATCGGTAAATCAGGTTGTCCGTAAAAAACAAATAAACCTCGCCAATGACCCAATAAGATCAAGTATAAATCACCATTTCTCACAATCTTACAAACGGGGCTCATGCCCTAGAAAGGATAATTTACTGAAAATCGTATTCAAAATATTTGGATAGGATACAACACTTAAGAATAATTTTACTGGTCATAAAATGGTTACCCTTTCAGACTGTTTAATTTTAGCTTCAACCTCAAGTATGTAATAAATAAATAATAATTCCAATGTTGTCAAAAGTCTTTTTCGAAATCTAATTTGTTCATCTATCCGTATCTTTAAGTCATCGAAAAGTCTAAATCTAAATAAATAAAATCTTCCTATAAATAAATAAAAAAGATTTTCCGCTTATTTATTTAATTCAAAGTAAAGTTCGGGTTTAATTCGTTACAATCCGTATGTGGGTCAAACTTGCCTGTACCACTTCTATTATACTTTCTGTTCTAAGGCCGTCCTTGAAGTATTTCACCTTCTAGCCTATATTGATACCACCTGACCCCTGTCCTACATTCCGTGACTTCGATACAAGCTTTTAAAGATTTAATTTGGCAAGTGTTTTCTGGTTGGCTGCAAGCCCAGTTTTCTATAACCTTTATTCTTTTGATACTTATACTATACAATATTGTGTATAAAATATGACCCTCGACTATATTTGACAAAAGTATCAATGTAAGCAGAGGGTTATTGACTATTGGCTTTCCAATTAAGGCATTTATATGATATATTCTATTCTTAATTAGTACAAGATTATTCAATATACACAAAAGGTTTCGTATGCGCTAATTTTCAGGCAATCTATATAAAAAAATATATTTTATTAACATTCCTATCAAGAGTATCTTATAACGAGAAGTAAAATTATTACTCAAAGAGAGGTTCCTTGAATGAAGTATATTTTGATTTGGATTTTTGACATTAGCTTATATTCCAACCAAGCATTATTAAATTAACATTTACATTGTATTATGATTAGTGTGATTGATGTATCGAATACTATATTTTACTTAATAAAATCCTGCTAAATCTTATTTAATTGAATATATTCATTTGCAATTTACAGATGAAATAATTTTAAATATGTCTCATATATTAATAAAATCGAATATTTATTTAATAGTCGTAAAAAATATTAACCAAATTGAAAAATATATATTTTTTTATTTTATATTTAATTATTTGGTGTTTGCTAACCATATAAAATGAACAGCTATAAGAATTAAAATATTATCTATACTAATATTATAAATGTGAAAGTAACTTTGTCTGTCTGTATGTCGCTATTTCACTACCAAACCAATGAACCGAATTTGATTTTGGTATGAAGGAAACTTGAACTCAAAGGAGTATAGGCAATTTTTTTTGTCTAACACATGACAACGAATGCCTAAAACGCGAGCGAAGCCGCGGGCGACAATTAGTAATAATATAAGGTTGATAATATGTTCGTTTGTCCTCAACATGAAAGATGAAACTTGGATCATGTCTTCCTGACAGATTTTATCTGCTCGAGAGACGCCATAACCGCCCTTTACTTCCTTAGCCTGAAGGGGCGACAAGACTAAGGAGAGATCGGGCTCAAAAGCAACGTGTTGTGTGATTTCTGAGGCACGAAATGTACAGATTAACGCCCAAACACTGTATAGAGCCAGATTCGAATGCAGAACCTCCAATTTTTCAGTCATATAAGATAGAGAAGAAGCAAGGAGGAAGAGCCATAATACAGACACATATCATCCAATTTAGACTTCCATGTCAAATAGACACGTTTTTATGTATATTATAAGAAAATGATACACTGGTATATACATATAAATTATGATATAAATCAAATTACCAATTCAAAGCAACGAAATAGCTATATTTTCCCACCTAAGATTACGATACGACCTTATTTTATTTCCAAATCTGATTCAATAAAAATGTCGATCAAGCTGGAATAAATTACAGTACCGTCTTATCACCACGGAAGGGACATTTAAATCACATCCAAGCCTGGCGTTCTACTTTATTTGATTCACTAAGACATCACGATATTTCGAACTAGAACTTGATGATTTATAATTTTTTGTATATCCTTTGTGATTATAAGCATGGGTGATGTTTTAAGCGATTGTTCAATCAAAATAAATGTTATATATTTTACTTAACTAATGTTTTGTGCGACTTTTGAATGACTATGTTGTAGGATTAAATTAAACCCGTGATCAATTTAAATTATTTATTGAAAAAGTATATTGTATATTAAATCATTAAAAAGTAAAAACAAAAATTATAAAGTTTTCACGGACAAGTAATTCAACGAATACAAAAAATTGTAACGAAATAAATATTTATTAATTGTTCATTTCATCACAAAATGAATTATGTGATATCTGGATTTATAATGGCATTTAATTAGTAATGTATTATTTATTGAACTAAGCCGATATTAATTTATAATGATTTTATATAGATGAAGTAGGCCATCTCTTTCTTAGTAAAAAATGACTGTTGGTTAAAAGAGATAAATTTATGTCTCTCCATACATCCAGCAACTCATATAGGAACACTTGTTTCTATGAGTCATTTGAAGGTCTCTAATACCATCCCTTCTCATACCGTCAGTTGAATAACTTCATTGTTTAACATTTAGAGTAATATATACTATACACAATGGCCGAAAATATATTTCACAACATTTTTTGTGTCCTTATCTATTTTGTAAAAGAATTTACTCAGGAAGAGTTTTACGCTTCAAGAAGTCGCGTTTTAATATCTCTTTTAAATAATATATAAATATAGAATTAGAATGACTTTTTTCCTATTAGCTCTCCTTACATACGATGCAAAGCCTCGTTCCCTTTATTTATATCCGAAACAAAACGGGCATCACCTGAACGATGCATGAAAGTATTTATACGAACAAAACCAAGCCTTATCTAATTTTATAGTGAAACTAACGTATTATAAACAACTAAAATATATTTTTTATTTATAGTTAATATATTTTTTGTCAACTTCCCATACAAAACCATGTCAACATAATAACCGACGTCACATTATCAAACTAACTAAATGTCACAATGAAATTCGTTCTTCTAATCGCTACCGCTTATGGTCCGAGCATCCTCTTAGTTAGCTGTGAATAATGTATAGTAGCATGTCTCTCGTCACGAAGTGTGCTTGCGTGATACTACAACATTGTTTGTACTACGTTTTATGTTTGTTATGGGGAATTTTGGCACTTTTAGTGGCGCGTTTCATTTCACCCCGACGGTAAATGTTGGAAAAATCAACACAATTGTCGCTTCAAGTACTTCAAAGCGCCTCTCGAGAATTTGAATTTAGCGAGGCTGATAGAACATTATACGTGAGCATTTGGCGTATCGTTTGAATGTATTTTTAATGATACATTGTGTCGACTAAGTGCGCTTATTTCATTTCAATCGTGGATATGTTATAGATAAAAGAGTGTTTTAATAAAAAAGATTGCTGGCATAGACTTGGGTTTCCATTTCCAACTTCAAATTATTGCAATAATATGACTAATTTAAGCCGGGCTTTGAGTATTTAAAATGGTACGTAGGATCTTGTAAAAAAATTGTTAATTACAAAATCTTTGCTTTGTAAAATTCCAGACACTAGATGTTTAAATACAAAAACGTGATTTAGATAGATTTAAATATAACTTTTATGATAACCGAAAAAAAAATCCATTTTTTTATGGCTTTTATTTGTGCCAATAAGGCACAGATTTTTTCAACAATGTCATGTGCGAAAAAAAAAATAACGTTGCCATCGATTGTTATTAATACTTCTGTCATTATGACAGCCTATGACGAAATTTCAGTCATGGCATTCAGATACGACCGAAAAAAGATCAAGCATAGTACCAACGAGTTTATGCTTTTCGATTTAATGGAGTGTAAACACTTTCAACTACTTAGAGACGGGCTGCTACCCAGAAACCCTTAACCGAAAATAAGACCGGAATTATTATCCAGGACATTTGTATCTACGGCCACATAAGCTAGTCGTAAAGAAGCAGTTACACACGCAGAGTTCAAGTTAATAAAATAATAAGTTTATAAAAACAGTTGCTTATGTTAAATATTTGTAAGAAAAGTATCAAGTATCATTTTATGTTTTCTTTGAAGGAGATTTATTATTTCAAAGTGAATTAAGATGAATTCTTAATAAATCTCTCGGTTAACATAAACATACACAAACGTTTAATATTCAATGTATGCGAAACGTGTATGGTATTAACGTGATGCGTGTTTATTCTGACGCAATTTGAACATAATTGAAACTGGGTCACGCAAGTGAAAATTACACTGGAATCATCTAAAATTATAATTGAATAACAGATTGGAATATTTGAAATTATTTGTGTAATTTTTAAATGATATCTCTGTTAAACAATTAAAATATAACCCAAAATTAAAAATTATTAAGAAATTTGATGGTATTTTTATCTATTTCTTACATCGTCATTACGCCAAACTCACTTGCCTTTTAAAATAAAATAAAAATCAATACTACTAAGTATTACTGCTTGGTGCTAGACTATGATACTCTCCCAGACGAGCTTGAAATTCCTATAATAATGTTTATAATGTAACTCATTTCAAAGAAGCTTTTGTCTTCTTTAAACACTTCATACAAATAGGCGATAGCTGTAGTTTGATTTTTTCTTTTAGTTTAATATCTATAACATTTTCATAAACAGATTTAATAACCAGGTGAATTAATGGACTGCAACAAATTAGTCGTTGAGAGTAAGTTTAGTTTAGGTGTCTTAAGTGAGTACAATAAAAGTTAACGGAACAAAATATAATAAAGAGATGAAGAAACACAAATGCTAACTATATAATTACTAGCCTTTAATAATCGCCAACGTTTTTCGAAGCAGATGGTATTAATGGTTGAGTAGTACAATTGTGACTTTAATACAACGCCTCGCGCGTTGCATTGCATTCGCACCAAGGGCATTATTTTCTCCCTCCCATTATGTCGTAACAAATGTTACAAAATATACCGCGATTTGTAGGATTACCAACTGCGCTGGTACAATTTTAAGTGAAGCTGTGTACAAACCGACTAAAGAACACTAAAGATGGGATTCGTCAATGAATGTCGTATTCGTTTTAGGCAAAAAAAATACTGTACCGTTTACACTGCACAACTAGTGTAAAAAAAGCATTCCATTTGAATCTTTTAACTTATGTCTGTATACAGCTTAAATATAATAAAGATTGTTTATGATATTTGATTAATATATAAAAAAAAAATCGTTGATTCTTAAAAATGCATTTACACTGTACAAACTAGTATCATAAATATATTGTTTTGTGTTCTTGTAACTTTAGTCTTTACGTATCTCAAACCGTAACTGTTTAATTTTACTGTCTATAATTACATGACCCTTATTAAATACATTTTAATTGTCAATAATAATGATAAAACACGTATCTCTGTCTAGTCGTAAACTCTTTTTCAAATAATTTAATGAAAATAAATCAATTGTGTATATATTCTTTTAAACTACAAAGTAAGAACAAAGGGCGGCTTTAATGTCTTTACTGAAGTCTTTACTCAGCCCATGTAAGCTGAAGGCTGAGCGGAAAGTCATGTGGACTATTTATGACAAAATACTTAAAAGACATACCTATATGTATAATAATAAAAATACAAACTAAGAAAGTAGAAATTTAGAAAAATTATGAAAACGATTTAAGAAAAAAAATTAGCTCTTTATTGGTATTAGCTGATCACTGATTTTAATAGTTCTGGTTGAAAAGAGAAGGCCTATGAAACTTAGATCGCTTGTTAAACAGCTTATTTGAAAATTAAACGAAGATGTCTGTCTTACAATGTTAAGTTTTAAAAATATTTATATTCGAATCCATTTCAACTCCGTTGGTGTCTAAAGAACCGATTAATAGATTTCTTATTTAACGCATGTTTGTTTGACGAACACGAGGAAAGGCTCAACCAGGCAACCATGAGCATTTCCAAGATTTTACATCAGGCAGGCGACCAGCCGTGAGTGTGCCAAATCGTTCTCATACAATTCCCATACGCGCTGACCCTGAATAAATGGGATGAGGGAACGAATATGGCGATGGAATTATGATGTTAAAATCAAAATATTCGTATTATTATTAAAGTAGGCTTTTATAGGCCCATTTGAATCGTCAAGTTACATAATTCAATTGAATCAAATGTTTTAGGTAAGTAAGTTAAAACAGTTCGGTAGATTATACCGAGAAGTATCGAAAAAAACACAGTAGTTACTCTTTATCACAAATGTATAAGTAATGTAATGCATAGTCAATATATACAATTAAATTGTTTTATTATTTTTTGGAATAATAGTGCAACAACCTTTATTACAGCAACTCGCCTTATTCCAGGTGGCAGGAAGGTGGTTAATTTTTTGTCCAGAGGATCTGAATTGCGATTCAACGGGGTAATGCTGCTAATATTCTTGCCACCATTCCACGCGGTCAGGATTTCAATAGTATAGTATAGTATATATGTACATATATGTCTTATATATATATATGTGTGTATATAAATAATGTTAAGTAATAAACTTTATTTTAATTAACGTTTTCTTAACATTTAACTCAAATTTATTAATGTGTAGTTGTTTGAATATAAACGCATTTTTATTATTTGGAACATTTCCGAATATCACTTTAAGCATGGTAACCGAGTCGTAGATCTCGGTATATATTTCGGAGTGTTGTCTGTATTGCATTTTAGAACAATTTCGTTTTTCGCCTCACGTTTTCGCAGTATCTCATTTTCTGACAATTTTCGTCTCGTTTTCTTTAGATGTTGAAATGCATCGAAATAAAATAATATATTTTAAAACGGCGTAAGCGTGAGTGGAATGATTTAATATTTTCTGTGAAACATACGCCCATTAAAAAACCAAGTTATATTTTAATGCTTTTTGACGTTTTACAGCAGAAAACTGCATTAGAGACAGCAAGTTTTAATTTTTAGCAGAAATTAATACATAAGGTTTCGACATTTTCAGATAATATATTATCTATTTAGATAGTTTTTAGATTATTTTCTTAGATCGCCGGCAGATTCACTTGGTGGTAGGGCTTTGTGCAAACCCGTCAGGGTAGGTACCACCTACTCATCATATTTTCTGCCGCCAAGCAGCAATACTTGGTATTGTTGTGTTCCGGTTTGGAAGGTGAGTGAGCCAGTGTAACCACAAGCACAAAGGACATAACATCGTAGTTTCCAAGGTTGGCGAAGTAAGGGTTAATATTTCTAACAGCGATAAAATATGGACCTGACCACTTATCATCAGGTGGCCTATTCGTTGGTCAGCCTAACTATAACATTAAAAAAAAAAAAATACAATTAGTCCTGATTCTCGTAGGGATTCTAGTACATATACTTTGTAAACTAATTAATGTAATATACACGTAATTTCATTTATATGTGTATCCTTTTTATGATACACGAGTAAACAGATAAACTAATGAGCATTTGCGATAAGTGATTAAAGTAACAACGTTAATCCATAACTATTAAATTAATCGTAGTGCTAGCACTTGTAAAGCCGCACAATTTATTATACAGGATGTAGATTGATTCATAGCAATTATTTACATCAGATGACGTTTACGAATCAGCGTTTTATTGATCGATATGACATCGACAATGATTCCTAGCTAATTAAACTGTAGCGATAACAAGCTTACAATTTGATTTGTATTCATAACTATTTTTTGCTTCGGTATCAAAAGTTACCTTTTTTTTTGCAACTATCGTATTATTCTTCCATGAGCATGATGTAAGGGGGCGCAAACTACACCTTGGCGCTCCAAGCCAACCTCACCTGCCCGTGGTGCATCCTGCCGATCAGCAAACGAGGCTCTGGCGACCGACTGATGGCGGTATAACCATCAAAAATAGGCGTAACTAAATACCATAGGCCGGTAACGGGCAGCAGCGTCACCGGTGCGAGAAGTTGCGTCCTGCGATCGCCAACCCGCCTGCCCAGCGTGGCGATTATGGGCAATACCTCCAAATGGGAAAAACAGGTAAGCCACGGCCCCCAGTTCCCGGCGGTCCCGCTATTCCTCGTCATGGTGGCGACGGTGGTAACGGCGGGACGGGGGGTGCTAAGAATCACCGGGCTACGGGAGGCCACCACAACCGACTGACCCTGGCGACGTACAACGGACGCACGCTACGGCTTGACTCGCATCTAACGCAACTCGAGGTGGAACTTGGGAAAATTAGGTGGCACATATTAGGGTTATGTGAAGTCCGTAGAGAGGGAGAGGACACCGTAACCCTCGAATCGGGCCACCTAATGTACTTCCGAGAGGGAGACCAACAATCCCAAGGAGGCGTTGGGTTTCTGGTTAATAAGTCCCTAGCTGACAACGTTACGGAAATCTCCAGTGTGTCGAACAGGGTAGCGTACCTCATTATAAAGCTCACCGAGAGGTACAGCCTCAAGGTGGTGCAAGCGTACGCACCGACCTCGACACACTCGGACGATGAAGTGGAGGAAATGTTCGATGATATATCGAGGGCCCTCCACTCCACCACGAAAACCCACTACAACGTTGTCATGGGGGACTTCAACGCTAAAGTGGGAGTACAGAATTGTAGCGAATCGGTAGTAGGACCCCATGGATTTGGAAGCAGAAATCATAGGGGGCAAATGCTTGTCAACTTCCTCGAACGGGAGGGGCTCTTCTTGATGAACTCCTTCTTCAAGAAGCAGCCCCAAAGGAAGTGGACGTGGCAAAGCCCCGACACTATGACCAAAAATGAGATCGATTTCGTCATGACGGACAAAAGGCACATATTCAGAGACGTCTCAGTGATCAACAGGTTCAATACCGGTAGTGATCACCGACTTGTCCGAGGCTCTCTGAATATCAATTTTAAGGCCGAGCGCGTCCGTCTGATGAAGTCTACACTCCGACCATCCCTGCTCCAAACCACTGCGGGATCTGAAACGTTCCAGTCAAACCTGGAGAACCGATTCGCTGCCATGAAAACCACAACAGACGTAAACCAGAACCTCAAAAATGTAGTGAGAATTCTCAGGGAAGAAGGCACGAGATTTTGTAGCATGCAGCGTAAGGGCAGAAAGTCCAAACTTTCGGAAGAGACTTTAGGGCTAATGAAGAAACGACGTGAAAATCCACCTGTCACTTCGTCCGAGAAACGGCAACTAAACCAAGAGATCAGCAAGCGCGTACGACACGACCTCCGGTGCTCCAATACTCTTACGATTGAAAGAGCCATCGAGCAGAATCGGGGGTCTAAGGTGTTCGTACAATCTCTTGGAAGAAGCCACCTGACGAAGTTGACCACAGCAAGTGGAGAAGTCGTTTCTTCCAAGCCGGCAGTTCTTTTGGAAGTAGAGGACTTCTACGGCCGGTTATACGCATCGCATGCATCTCGACCTGATCCCGAAAATGAGGATCCTAGAGCTACATTAACACGCCATTTCACCGAAGACCTGCCAGAAGTCAGTATTGGCGAAATCGAGATTGCTCTTAAACAGCTTAAAAATGGAAAAGCCCCTGGAGAGGACGGCGTTACAACAGAGCTATTGAAAGCAGGAGGTAAACCCGTACTGAGGGAGCTCCAGAAGCTTTATAACTCTGTCCTCTTCGAAGGGAGAACTCCGGAGGCGTGGAGTAGGAGTGTGGTCGTCCTGTTCTTCAAAAAGGGAGACAAGACCCTGCTGAAGAACTATCGACTCATATCCCTAATGAGCCACATCTATAAGCTGTTTTCAAGAGTGATCACGAACCGTCTTGCGCGAAGATTCGACGAATTCCAACCCCCGGAACAGGCCGGATTTCGGAGCGGATACGGCACCATAGACCACATCCACACAGTGCGGCAGATTATACAGAAGTCCCATGAGTATAATCGGCCCCTGTGTCTTGCATTCGTGGACTATGAGAAGGCCTTTGACTCGGTTGAAATCTGGGCTGTTCTGGAGTCCCTGCAGCGTTGCCAAGTTGATTGGCGATACATCCAAGTGATGAGATGTCTCTACAAGGCCGCCACCATGTCCGTCCAAGTACAGAGTCGGCAAACGAATCCCATACCATTGCATCGAGGAGTGAGACAAGGGGACGTTATTTCCTCCAAATTGTTCACTAATGCAATGGAGGACATATTCAAGATGCTGAACTGGAAAGGGCGTGGCATCAACATCAATGGCGAGTACATCTCTCACTTGAGATTCGCAGACGACATCGTCATCATGGCAGAAACGCTGCAGGACCTACAACAGATGCTGAATGAGCTGGCTGATTCTTCTATGCGCATCGGCCTACGGATGAACTTGGATAAAACCAAGGTCATGTTCAATGAACATGTTCTACCGGAACCGATTGCGATACACGGTACCGTCCTCGAAGTTGTTCAAAAATATGTCTACCTCGGGCAGACATTGCGATTAGGTAGAAACAACTTTGAGGATGAGTTGAATAGAAGAATTCAGCTAGGTTGGGCAGCATTTGGGAAGTTACGACGAATCTTCACATCGTCGATCCCACAGTGCCTTAAGACGAAAGTCTTCAACCAGTGCGTCCTACCCGTCATGACATACGGAGCCGAAACGTGGACACTCACGACAAAGCTGGTCCACCGGGTTAAAGTCGCTCAGCGTGCTATGGAAAGGGCTATGCTCGGAGTATCTCTGAGGGATCGCATCAGAAATGAGGTGATCCGTCAGAGAACCAAGGTCATCGACATAGCCCACCGGATTAGTAAGCTGAAGTGTCAGTGGGCTGGCCATATTTGTCGTAGAACCGATAACCGTTGGGGAAAACGTGTTCTAGAGTGGAGACCGCGTCTTGGCAAACGTAGTGTAGGACGTCCTCAGGCACGGTGGAGTGATGATTTGCGCAAGACGGCTGGCAGGAGCTGGATGCGAGTTGCCGAAGAAAGACCACAGTGGCGTGCATTTGGAGAGGCCTATGTCCAGCAGTGGACGAATGCGGGCTGATGTGAGAGCTTCTAGAAAGATGGAATCAGCTGTCACAGTAAATGACTATAAGAGCTGTAATTATATAGGTACGTAATTAACTAGGAAAGAAAAACTTGGTACATATACTATATACAGAAAATACCTGATATCTAGGCTTATTTCGATATATTAATGAAAAGAGGTCATTGACACCTTTTTTTCGCTGTTTTTTATTCATTGGTAAAGGGGTCACCTGATGATAATTAAATAAAGCCACCTACTGATATTGGTAATCCAAAAAATATATATTAACCTCTCACAGTAAATCACCTGTCTAGACCAACCTTAGGATATATCTTAATAACTTATAGGATGTTATTATCGTTTGCCTGTTATTGTACTCGCTCAATTATTCTCCCAACCGATCACACAACAATATACAATGTTGATGTTAGAATATTGAACCGGAACAATAACGATAGGTCGTTATGTTACAATGGATATGAATCCCAATACCTAGGGACCTTCTAGTCATTAGACCAACGAGGCAGGCTGTTCAGACAAATTTATCAAATCAATCTATCAAAAACAACAATAGACAAAATAATTGAATATATTACGTAAAAATACTTAGTCCATATTAACAATCATTGCTGCAAAATAAGCTTACAGTGTCATAATACAGACCGGTAGTGTTTGCGACTGTTTAGCGCTGTCCTAAACAATAGTATTAAGTTTTAAATTAATAACGCTTCATGTGTTTAGCTCCATATTAGTAGTGACTAAATTTCAGCCCCTAAATTTAATTGTTAAATTAAAAGGTTTATTTCGTTTGTTATATTTCTGTGATCAGTTTAAATTCAAGTAACAGACTGAAAATTTACATGTCCATGTTAATACTCTTTTTTTTTAGAAGAATTTTCGCAACTCATTTCAAAATGCTTCGTAATTATTTGGTATGGATTCATATGTCATATATTCTCAACTAAGACATAACATATATTCGCCTCCGATAGCAAGTAGTGAACTTTGCCGCTAGAATTATAAGACGTATAAACCTCTAATTACTCTAACCTTTAGTCATACAATAACAATGGGTCGTCATCCCACATCGAAGGTGTTATGTTCTTTTTGACAATATATTTTAAAATATAACATTTTACGTTTGTAGCCATTGAAGGAATGTTAATAATTATTTAACGCTCAATGAAGTCGAGTGCAAATGTTTATTTCACAAATGCTTAAAATTTTATTTAATTCATACGTCGCTATATTAATTTAGTGCTTTATATTCAAAGGGGCTTGTCAAATGTGAATTCAGTGTAAAGGAAGTGTAAGAGAATATAATCCCTTATGAGATTTGTCACAAAACATTCATAATCTCAGAGAGCTTTAATGGATTGCAACTGCTTTGCTATTCCTCTTCACGCATGATGAGCGGACACAAATGTGTGTATATTAATGACTAGCACATGAAACATTTTATCTTATAATTTTTGAGTGATTGTAAAAAGAGGCGGAGCCACACATAGTGCCTTATGATGATATCATGGTCGTTTGATGTTACAGTGCGGAGCCAAACATCATGAAGCAGCAATAGTGATCAGTTATTTTTTGTAGCCCTGTGAAAGAGCCGAGGCACTCACTGGTTAGAGATGCATCTTAACCAATAATTATGGATCCAAGACTATTCGAACGCCATAGAATTACCATGCTTAATTTGTGTCTATAATATATCTCGTGCTCGGCGCTGAAGGAAAACCGTCACGTAACTTGCATGTAACTGATTTCAATGAATTCTGCCATGGGTGTATTCACCAAAATGCTTTGGGGCAGCGTGGTGAAATTATCTGCCAACCTTCTCCTTAATGGGAAAGGAGGCCTTAGCCCAGCTGTGGAACATTCACAACCTTTTACTTTTTTTACTTATATTTTTTTATTTAATTTTAGATTTTCCTTGTGTTTCTAACAATGTGGAAATGAACCATCTTATCGTTAAAGTCGATTAAGGAGATTTTGTTATCATTAACCGTCCATAGATCACATAAGCACTTCGAAAACACGTTTTTTTTAAAATTTAAAATTGGTAGGCAGATTGGCTACTAAGATACCCGATGGGAAGTGTTCATCTCATGGACATTGGCACTGTAAGAAATTTTTCTCCAAAAATTTAACGCTGCATCACACAATGCATGATAAAAATGATGATATAGGTTTAAATTAAATATCCAAAATTGCCACATCATGGGTGATTGTATCATACGATAATACCTTAATACGATACGAGTTTCCCTTATGTCGGGAATTCACACAATGAATACAAATTATTGCCTACATATATCTAGTACGCCCCCATTTTTCCTAATTTAAATTGATTACTCAAAGTTGCTCGATATCGATAGGTCAAAATAAAATATCCCAAATTGTCACATCAAGTCAAGGTGAACTGCTGAAACTGAGAAAATCCCGTGGACGATAATCAAGAATTGAGAAAGATTGACATCTAAATACAAGTACATATCGTACAGTACGTATCAGTGTAAAATGCGACTATGTCAAATTTAACAGGGAGATGATGCAGTGGTATTAATTATAATAACTTTGTTAAAAATTAATTGTCTGTATTTCTTAATTTCCTTATACTGAGATATAATGTAGTACTTTGTTATAATTATACCGGTCAAAATTTAAATCAAGATATATTTTTAATTGAAGCATTATATATACCTAAACATATATGTTAAAGCGAATATATAATATATAAGTAAAGAAAGTCTTAGACACATTTGTCATTGACTCCATTATTTTTAAAGTCATCAAACAGAAACTTCTGGCAGGTGAACGTTAGCGGTCCTTATTTTATCACGAAAATTGCTCGATGCATTTTGAGTAAATTGTTAAATTGTTGATAGCAACTAAATGTCGTGATACATAACAACACTGTTCATAAAAAAATATATTTCATTCAAGTAGATTATAATAAAAGTGCTTAAATACATATACGGAGTGAGCCAGTGTCATTACAGGCACAAAGGATATAATTAATATCTCAGTTCTCAAGGTTGGTAGCGAATATGCGATATGAGATATGGTTAAAGTTTCTTACAGCGCCAATGTCTATGTTCAGCAGGTGGCCTGTGTTCTATCAAAAATAAATAGAAAAATGGTAACTGGTGATAAGGTGACAACCTTAGTGACAAGCGTATGCATATTCAGTTATCGAGGCGAGTACCATTGGCTAGCTGCCAAATTGGCCGAGCTTGCTAGCGTTGTACATAAAAAAAAAAAAATCACCCTCAAGGAGTTTTGCGGGCAATTTCATTAAGATATTAAACCGAGGGCATAGTGAAATAAACCATAATGCTGTTCAAACACGTTACAGTTAAAAGCCGTAATGGATCACTTTTAGCCGACTTATATTCAGCCCAAGTACTGTCAGAAACAATTGAAATGGAAAACAATTGGAAAGATTTATACCCATGAAAACATTACTTTAAATCCAGCCCAATTCCTTATTCGTTTGAAGTTTACGCCTTATAAAATCTGGTTATTACTCACATAACTTTTACATACGGTTTCTATTGATTGGAATTTATACGACGTTTTTGACTATTTGGAATCTTTTTAAAGAATACGATTTTTGTAAACGTAAATTTTAGGTCCCCAGATATCAATAGTGATTTTTTTTAAAATATGGGTGTAATTTTGTATGAGTATGAAGAGGAACTGCCTCGATGATAACAAACTTCTTAGACTGCAAATCATGCGGTCCCTACCTGGAATCTGGGTCGGTCCCTAAGATTCTTTTGGTTTTTCTCTCAAAAAATTTCTTGAAGTTGGAAGAAAGTTTGCTGTGTACACTGCCTTGTTGGTCTAGTGGCAAGATATATGGTCGCAAATCCTGAGGTCCTGGATTTAAGCCCAAAGTTGGGCCGATAAAACGTTATTGTGATTATCCCGTGCCTCGGAAAATATACAGTCGTTGATTCTGCGCCTAGTCTTTGTGGTCGTGTCGGATTTACTATCCCATCGCATATGAGAGTGAGTGAATAAGTATTGTATGTGTATACGCCCAGCGCGTAGTTCGCTAATTTCCTCGAGATTGCCTGCCATGACTGAAATCGGTCAGGACGACATCATCATCAATGTGTACAATTTAGTGCTAAGAAGTTCCGTTAGTCTTGTGCATTTTCCTCGTTTTGGATTTCGTCCAATCTGATTACGAGAAGAGAAAAAATATGAGTGTTTGCATAGTCACTCGTGAACTCTACGGCGAAAGAGTCGGTCCGAGTGAACAACCGAAATCAGTCAGGAGTCATCATCATGTACCTGAATGTTTTGTCATTATACGAACTTTAAACAAGTTTCGTGTAATATGCTTAAAATAATAACAAATATGTTCTAAGCTTAAAAAAAATTATATACTGTCTTTTACTCAGAATTTAAGCAAAACTAAAATTGCACATTTGTTAAGTACAGTTATTAGTTTTAGAAATAAATGTTCGATTTACTCGGACGCTAGGTTTGTTCGAACAATGTTTTTTTAGTTTATGTAAAAATATTTGCCTCAAGCGGCTATTTATATCGCAGTTGCGTGCTTTATACTAATATTGCTGATTAGATAAACGCTAACTTTGAAAAACTCAAACCCAGTATCTCGTAAGCTGATACTTTGTTAAATTGTGACAGGATGTAGTCGCGCCGGCGTTTCCTCGAGAAAGAGATGTTCCGGCTAAAAATAAACTTCCGAAGAGAATGATAACGAAATAATTTACTTACGATCCGGGTTCCGGAGACGGTATCGTACTCTATATATTTGCAGTAACTTACCTGAAAAAAAAAGATACTTTGAAAAATATATAAAAAGAAGTAGAGAAAACTTTTGAAACCATTACGATAATTCAATTCTACTATTTTACTGACTAAAAGAGAATTGGAGTCAAAGTGACTCAGTGGTTAGATCAGGGGAATATTAATGAAAGATTACGGGTTCAAATTCCAGCAAGCGACTTCGAATTTTCATACTTAATTTGTGATTATAATTCATTCATGTTTAGTGGTGAAGAAGAGCATCAATATATATATAGATAGTAACTTTAATTTTAAATTGGTCGGTCGGTCATTAGTATCTTTGTGTTCTGATTTGAAGTGTGAGTGAGCCAGTGTAATTACAGCCACAAGAGACATGACATCTTGCTTCCCATACTTGTCAGTGCTGTTTACCAATAGAGGTGGTTGCCAGCAGTTGGCCAACTTGCCCGTGCACCTTATTATATTAATTTTTTAATTAGGAGGAAAAGTGCTCATATCACCATTCCGATTCCCAGAGCAAAAATTACGTTTTCTTGTAATACCCATTATTTTAATTATGGGCAGTTATTACCAGCATCGCTGTGCTTCAAAGTATCACGCGCTTTAAATTTAGCCTAATAGCGTGACAAGGGTGAATTTTATGTTGCTTTATTATCTTTTTAATATTACAAGGCACAAGTAACCAGTGAAAAACATTAAATATTATGCTAAAAAAGTTCTTCCGTCAAATTGTTTGAAGATAACAATATACATACATTTTTCCATATGTACAATATTAAATAGATATTCGAAAAACAGGCACGAGAAATCTCTCGCGTAGAGGCTCTATACGGAGGTACACTATTTTAAATATCCCCTGGGAGTCCCGATATAAAAAGTTATCTATATTTTTATCAAGACCCCGGGGATAAGACGTCACGCTACGAAATTATTATCCTTAGATACGTTTTACATACATATGAAATAAATATACTCTGAGATTACTTCATTTCAGAAATGGAATTTTAAATTTAAATAGTAATTAGACTAATTATAATTCAGATTAATTTCATGTAATTAAGATTGTGAATTTTCGTATAGATTTAGAAATTGGAGCGAGTATTTGTAAGAGACTAATCTTTGTTACTAAGCTAAGCTTACTAAGCTAAGTTTAATTTTTGTTCAAAATATCATTTGAAATAGTAGTTGTATTGGATTTTAAGTTATTTTAATTCTGAATTATCTGTTATCAAAGGGTATATAAAAATACTTTCAATGCCCAGTATTTTTTTAAAGACGAAATTAAAAGTCGAAATAAAATTTGACCATGAAATATAGTTTGAGGTACCTCTTTAATACTTGAAATAAAATTATACGTTGTATTAAATACCTAGATAATAATTTACACAATAAAGATTTACGGATAACCTAAAATAAACGAACATGGCACCGAAATACAAGCAATGTATAGTAACGTTTAATTTCATCCTTCGTCTTTATGTTGATAAACTTTTATATACTGCTCTTGTTGCCTCCGTTGAGAACAGGAAGGCTGGTTCACTTTTTGTTCAAAGAGTTGGAATTACAATTCAACAGATCAATGCTGCTAGCATTCTTGCCATTATTCCACGCGGTTATGATTTGTAAAGAAGCTATTTTTAATTTTGTATATACCTTGTTATTTAAGTTCTCAACGTAAATATTTTTTTAAGTAGGCTCTTAAAATTATTTTTGAATCGTTATTTTACTGGGTTCAAAGAACTGGTAAGTATTAACCGCCGGTTCAGATTTTAGATTCTACTGAGAAGACCCAGCAAGACCCTCAGTATTTTTATTCAAATGAAATTATGTACTTAATAGAAATTTTACAATTTTCAAATATTCTGAAATGAAATAATCGAATAGCACCTATTTAAACGTATAATCTACTATCAAACAATACGCTTTATTTACTAAAGTTTTATCACAATAGGTATATAATAAAAATAATAATATATAATAAATAAATAATATAATAAAAAAGGGAGAAAGAGATAGACAATGTTTTTCATTACTCATATTTGATCTCAATTTATGGTCACGCGATTTTTTTGTAATCTGTAACAGAAAATCTCCTAAACCAATATACATAAAACTTATACCAGAAAATGCAGCGCGCTTCGAAGAAGGTTTAAGCGTAATATTATAAGAAATTTACCTGCGCTTCGCAGTTTCATCCGCTTTCAATTTAGACTATTGATGTGACAAACTTCAATTTCATTTTCTTGTTCTCGTTTAATGAAAATGCACTCGTAATAAATGTACATATATATGTATACGAGACAGGTACTTACTTGCCTGTTCTCTTGGCAGAATCTACATTCCGAACCGGTAGTAACTCTATGTTTAATACTGTTCTGTACTATTGACTGCAATGAATTTGATCTTTCAAAAGTTCTTGTAAAAGTATCGTAACGTATAGTACTCGAATAATGTATACATTTGATTTTCATCAGATACATTTCAAATGTTGTAAATTATATAATATATTTTAAATACGATATATAGGAAATTATAATGTCCATATAAAGATACTCTTGACCGGTTTTCTTTTTTTACCCCCTAAATATAAACAAAAGGTTTTTAAAACAGCTATACGTGACAATCTTAAAAAAAAAATAACAAAGAGACGTGCTTGGAAATGAAGAGCCATCAACCCTGAGTAACACGGGCGGGACACGTTTAAAAATTGCAACATTTATTGCCGACTACGGTCGAGATTTAATATGGTGCTGCTGTTTTATAATCCGCAAATTAATTGTTAAGGCAACTTCATTTATTTATAATGAAATGAACATTTTATTTTGTATTAAAATATCGTTTTAAAACGTTTGATTTCGCTTTAAACAACTTTTGTATTCCCCGGTATGGATACCTGTTAACTTCCTTCTAAAATATTATCTTACATACATAATTAATTCGTAGTAGCAAATACAAAAAAAATACGATTTTTTTAAGAAAAATATTTTGCTTAAATATAAAACAACATGACGCTAATTTCTACAAATAAATGTATAAAATTAAAACGAAATCATACCAATAAAATAATTCGAATTCGAATTAAGCGTTTTTGTATAGATAAATTAAATTATAATCAGGTAATGTCTGTATATGAATAAATTATAATAGAACAATTGCTTCAGAATAACGATAAAGACATGAAGAAAACTACATTTTTAAGTTTCATTTGTGGTTTATTATTGTTTTTGAGAATAATTTGTTACTTACTTTGTATTAAATATAAGAAAAGAAGAATTTGTTTAGTTTGTTTTCTTAACGAGAAGGCCGACTGTATACGTTTTTTCCGCCTTGGAGTAAGAACGATTTGTATCCAGTGGCGGCAAACGGCATCTTTAATACCGTCGCACCCTACCGTCACTACCATTCTGTGCGTGTAGCGCGTACGCTTGACATATGTTATTATAATAATGAGAAAAATATATTAATTTTATTAACTAAATTTTATGTTTTTACCGGTTGTCCCGTTACGAACGCCTATTTTTTCTGTTGTGTTTATATACAAAGGGTATTTTATTTGATTTATTTGAAATCTCGCAGGTACAGTTTGGATGTGTCGGTACACTATTTTAAATATCCCCTGGGAATCCCTTACAAAAAATATTCTACACTTATTCTACAACCAGAGGGAAAGGAATCACTGCAATGTATGATATGCTTCTCTCTGGAAATGCTTTACTCATTTTTTTATAGCTAATTCTTAAGTTGCATTAATTTAACAAAATTAATCAAAACATTTTACTAAATATATAATACCAACTATATATTTTTTAAATAGATTGTAAATAAACAGGATATATACATATTACTGAAAAATATGGTAAGTTCTTGTTGTCAACAGAAATTTTAACAACGTTTTGAAATTAATAGTGTAATAGTTTTCCTTTCTAAAGTTGTAAACACAAATGTTGTCAACTGTTACAGTAAAAATTCAAAATAAGATTTCGTGTTATTATCGTTACAGGCTTAAATATTTAATGTGCTAAATTCACTCTTCACAATAACTAATATGAATTTTTACGTGCCTTTTAAGACACTTGACAAAATGGGCGACTTGTTTTCAACAATTCCAACTTCAAGGAACACATACTCGCTGTATCACAAAAAAAGCATTCACGAGCTCTCAAAATAAGTGCTGTTGACGAAATCTCTTGTGTCATCTAACTAAAGAGTACCTAAGTTTGTGCGAAGTTTGCTTTTTCTATTGGTTTTTGTTTTAATTGGAATTTTCGATTCTGGATAGCAAAATACAAGGTTATTATTTTATGTAGTCAATAAACGAATAAACTACGTGGTGGCAAAATAAAAGCCCGTAAATAATACACTGCTAAGCAAAAGGCTACTTTCCCCCTGGGAGGTATTAGTAGCCTAATCTGGCACGTTACTTCGGTTTGGTGTACTCACTTGGAACATACAGATCACGATGGTTTTCTTCTCTACTGATCAGGAAATAAATTATAAATTTAACCGTATGAATACTCAATGGTTCTGATCTGGATTTGAACTTCGACCGTCTATTGAGAATCAAGTATTTTGCTGTGCGATTCTGTAACCATTCACTTCATATCTCACTCATGAAACCACAGCCGACTTACAATGATACGCTATTTTGGTATGTGTATTCTATAAATTTTATAATTATTACATTTCAAGCTCGTGTTCTTCGGTGAGTTTCGAGTTTCTTCTTACAGAGTAGCTCTACTGTTCATTGGGAAAACTCTGCTTTTACCAAGAGATATTAATCCAAAATAAAAATACGTGGTAAACGAATGTATGATCATATGATCTTACTTATTATACAACCAATAGGATGTCATGGTTATGTTCCGAGTGCCATTATACCTCTTCTTTGATCCTTTATAATGGAAGATAATAATATTAAGCATTGTTATTACGCGGTAGAACAACTGCCTTAATACTGCCAACTACGAACCTTTAATGAGATAGCGCAGAGTTATTAAAATGTTCAAATAAGAAATTTTCCCTACAAATTGTAATAATTAATTCCTTAAAGTTATGTGTCATTAAAGATTTATCGAATCGTATATCCATCGTCCATTTATTTCACTTGCTATAATTAAAAAGAAGCGAAGTGAAGTGAAGTAAAATAATACATAATATAACGTATTAAATATGTTCTATCAAAGTATTTTAATCACTAGCACAATATTTTAAATACAATTCTTCGGACTTCCAGCAAATGAATGTGTTTTTATGAAATTCCAACGACCAAACAATTACAATATTAAACCGGTGTCGAAAAGTCAACAACTCGACAAGCGTGGAGTTGCGTTTGTATGAAAAATTAAAGCGCGCTGCAGGCGTTCCAACGGTGTCGCTTCACACTGACGACTCTTGTGCAAATAATTACCTTTTTACATACATACGGTGAAAACAAATCTCCAGGGAACGTTTAAACCAACGACTTAAAAACGTGCGTAGTTAAAAAAATACACGGCGTGAGTCGACAATAGTTGTTAAGAATTTTAATTAATAATTAATCCAGAAATAAAACATTTTTATTTTATTTTAATAAAACATATTTTTAATTGATTATATTTTCCAGTGGAAATTTAATAATATTAAGAAAATAATGAATGTTGATGACCGGACTAGCGAATCGGCCAACTAATGGCGAGTGATTACTAGCGCTCTAAGATATTGACACTGAGTAATTATACACATTGCTCACATCGCCAATGTGCCACAAAACCCTGGGAAGAATTTACACCCCTTGTAGTTACATAGGATCAAACCGGAACACGACGTTACGTAACTTCATAGCAACAGAACAAATGTTGAGTGGGTGTTACCCATCAAAATGTAGCAATGATACCTACCCACATACATGTAGCTATCAATATCAACTATACAATTAACTATAAAATAGTAGCAATCTATAACCTAGGAGCCAAGGAATCATTAAGGTATAAATTTAAAGAAATTAAGATATTAACTGTTGCCTCTCAATATATATTCTGTAAAGTTTTGTATGTACGGAAAAATATGAATGTTTTTATGAGAAAATGTGATTCTCATACCATTGGTACAAGGAACAAACACAATCTTGTTACTCCTGTTACTCGACTGCATAGAGACAGTAACTCTTTTGTGGGGCAATATATACGCTTCTACAACAGAATCCCAGAAAGCGTTCAAAATGCTTCTGTTGCCAAATTTAAAAAAAATTGTTAAGGAACGCTTGTGTGCTAAAGGTTACTATACAATTAGTGAGTTTATGTTTGATAGCACACCTTGGGAATGAAACGATCGCCTCCTGGCTGTTTCTATTCATATACAATTATGTATGTAATTAATTTGACAAAAAAAAGACCCGCTGAGTTTCTTTCGCCGGTTCTTTTCAGATCAGGGTGTTCCTTTTTCCGAACCGGTGGTAGTGTTTAACTTGACCATCAATAAGAAAGTGTAATGCTTCTATGTTGAATAAAGGAATTTGAGTTTGAGTTTGAGTAAATCATTAGCATTGCAATTGTTGTTGTTAAAACATAAACTGATATAACATTTTAATTATAAATGTGACGTATTGCGAATATTTTATATTACTTCTCCATGTTACTGTTATATTAGTTTTATATTAAAGTTTTATAAATCACGATAGACAAAAATATATGTAGCAAAAACAAAAGCTTGTAAAGAGTAGGAGCGATGAACAATTTCGCTGCGGTTGACTTTACGTATTGGAAGTCCGGCATTATAATACAAGGATTTAGATATACTAGATGTGGCATTATGATAGATTTTATTAAAATATTTCACGATAACGTTAGAACGCTCAAAAGTCATATTTGTTTTATAAATTAATTATGCTTACTACATCTACATCAAGGCTTTATACGTGTAAAAATCTATAAACAAAGTCGTTATTGTGTAATTATCGAGGAATGCTAGATATATTACCATAACCATTGTCTATGACCAATTCAAATACATTCGAAACCTTCATAATGTTACCATTATGTTAGTGATAGAAAAGTATGTAATATTAATTTTCATAACTATTAAATTCTGACAGCAACATATTTTTAACGTATGTCATACTGTAAATTATTATAACTTGGCGATGTATGTAATTATTGTGATTATTTTATTTTAGATTATTTACAAATTCAACTAAAAATATGCTTAAGAAATCTATACATAATGCATTTCGTCCATCGTACTATTTCTAACTGACTAATGTCAAGGTTTTTTTTTTAATATTTTCTAATAGATAAAAATACAGACGACTTATATGCATATGAAAAGTACAACCCGGAACCTTCGACATTGATTGATAACTCGTCGAAAGGAAAACTACGTTTTATACGTTACATTTTATAATAATTACTTAAACGAGTCTTCGTTCATTCAATGAATATTTTTTTATTACAATCATTATCACTTCTAGTTTATATATGTTCTTGGTGTACAGGTGGGTGAAATGGAAGCTATTGAGTATTCAGACCGCGTCTGAACTGACTGACAGCGATTCGATGGGAATGCCGCGCTGCGCTCCTGGACGCTGCCTCAGTTTGGTACTCGTACGTCATCCGACGAGTATAGATTTCTAATAAGCTACATAACTCTTGGCCACTACATTCAAATTCATTTATCAACATTTAAACTAAACACAAAATGATTACACTTATCGAACCATTTACGAATTACGAATAATCGGACAAAACTTGCTTTTATTAGTTTTTTATAAAGTTTTTCACTACTATTTAGGCATGACATGGTATCCACAATTGGAGGCTCGATATAGACTTGAAAAAATAAACATTTCAAGTCCCACGACTAAATATAAAATATTAATATAGATATAGTAATATTCAAGAATAATTATTGTATTTTACTTTATCTAAAAATAACTTAACAAAGTTGTTTTTTAATTAAATGAATGATAAAAGATTTATTAGGTATTTAATTAAACTTAACTCGCAATAAATTATTCTAACTCCCGATTGAAAAAAATGTTCAATTTTACCAGAAAATATTTAAAGCTTCCAGACTTTTTAAAGAAAGTCAGCCCTGACGATACTACTGTAGTAATATCCGATATTGAGTTATGGTGATTGAACGAACGCATAAAGCCTGGGCGTAAGAATTATTAACAAAGGATGATTGGTGAACATCCAGACACATAGAGATCGTTCTATGTGAAAATTACTCATATTTCAAACTACATTTAAAACAAACTTTTAAGTTTCGAAGAGCAAATTGATCTTTGATCATTATTTTTTTATGTTTCCTAATATTCACTAAAAACTAATAGTCGCTAAACATTATTTTACTTATTTTACCGACATTTCTAATATTCGTTGCGAAGTTCGCTAGTTTTCAATATATCTAGTGTGCAGGTGGGTAATATGAACGGCATCAAGAATTCGAGACGCGTCGACATTGACTGATAGGTCTTCGATGGGAACGCCACACAGCGTCACAGAAGCGTGATCGTGTGAAGCGTGATTACTTTGCTATTAAAATTGTTATCATAAAATAAAGAGAAAATTATTTTCCTCAACTTTATCGATAAAGGTATTAAAAAAAATACACTTAAGTAATTTAATAAGCAATTTATATAGACTCTGTAAGATTCATATAATTTTTTTTTATCAAAATAATAAAAGTGGAGGATGTTTTAATCTAATATAATTATATAATTTGCTACTTAATTAGTTTTCAGCTACTTATTAACAACATTTTAAATTGGTAGAATAATATAAGTTTTTATAAGTAATATTTTTTTCAAAAGGGTTTTTGGCGAATTAATAACAAGAAAGAAACTGAGAAAATTATCAGTAAATAAATTTCAAATATTTAAATGAAATAAAAATGCTTCGTAATGGTCAGGTGGAGTTAACCAGTTTATTTACAGATACGAAGTCGAGCCAAGTCACAAAATAAATAAATATTTTTTAATTATTATCATAATACATGTATAGCCTATTCCAATTGAAAAACGAATAAACACCTACATTCTGCACGACAAACAGTTCGTCGTTAATACAACTTTATTTATAATACAACACTATTCCAATTAACTACTAACATCTATTTAATTTAACTCCGATAACAACTTCGTCGACGTTCAAAACGTAATTTTTTCGAAAATCTGTAATAAAATAATAGATTATTTAAGCTCGCTAAGAAAATGATACCGGGTCAATTTGATGTTAAATGTTGCTTCTTTGACCTTTGTCCTCTTGTGGTTGGAACAGGCTCAATATAACAAAAGAGTACAGAGTATATGCCTCATGCACACACACATACACACGCTCTCACACACTCACTCACAGAGTGGCATAAGGTGACATGTGACCCCAAGGCACCAACAGATATTTCACATTGCCATTTCATTTTTTTTTTTAATTGTGTTTGTTCTGACTTTAATTTAATACCGTACTTGAATTTAATACCGTATAGCCACAGACCCAAAATTAAAAAGTCATAACATTAAATATAAAAAAAATCCTGGTACCCATTTAGACGTTTGTATCCCCGCTGCGCATTTAAAATTGCGTTCTTTTAAACTGATTCTACTGCAAGTGACGGCACATGAGCATTAAACAAGACAAACTGCGACGTCTTTATTACGTATATAAAATAACATTGAATGTACACAAAGTTGCGTCACAATGCAGATAATATTAAACTACTAATATATTATTTTATTATTTGCACGTTTTTTTTTGTTTGAATATGGTAAAGTAAGTAAAGGACCAGCTTGTCCTCCGTTGAGCTAAGTTCTCCTCTCCTTTTGAGGTTCTGCTCTGCATTCTTATTATTTTTAATATAATCTCCTGGTTCTATGCGGATTGGTGGAATAAACACGTGATAGATTTTCACTTAACACATGCAAGTTTACTTACGATAAATACCTTCACCTCATTCCATACTCCTGGACAACATTTAAAAGATAAATTAAGTACATGAAAATTCAATGCTAATCTTCAGTTAAGATGCAGGTGTTCAAAACACTGGTCCATCTTGACTCTTCTAACCACTGACGCCTATTGCATTTGGTACAGCGTTTTTTATCTTTTTGCATATATTTTATTTAATTTATCCTAAGATCTTGATTTTACAATTTCTTTGTTGCTTGTGATTAATTAATAATAATTATTTTTAACAAATATTGAATATGTAAAGATTTTACTTATGCGTGATAATGAGTCCATATTCATTTTCATGCTAATATTTATTTTAACGCCAATCAGTAATCATTTGTGTTGCCGACTGCTGTATTCCGGTTTGAAAGGTGAGTGAACCAGAATAACTGCAGGCAGAAGGAAGATAAGATCTTTGATCCCACGGTGAGTGGTTATGAATAGAGTGCTTAATATTTCAGTACCAATGTATTTGCCTAATGATCACATATAAACTTGAGTCCTATTTGTCCAAACGTTTTAATCATTTAATTTAAAAAAACATACAATATTTGAATGGGTTTGATCCACATTGTACTGCAGAATAGATAATGATTATATTATTTATGAGAAGTTACGAGTGTTTGCTGTATAATATACAGATAATTACTTTCGTGTGATAAAATAATTTCAATGAAATTTTTAAACATTGAAATAAACCGTCAAACTAAATATATTTTCGAAAACAGAAACGCGGCCTACGTTCAAAAGTTAAATTTAATTTTGCTAAATGAGTAACAGTTTGAAGTTTCAGTTTTTAGTGAAGCTATTTAAAGCGAAATGGATACAATATCTGTGGAAGAGTAAACGAGACAGTCGATAAAAAGAAAAATGGGATGCAGTGGAATGAAGAAAAATAGCGTTCGCAGGTCACGGATGTGGAGAGGCGCAATTGTACCCTCGTTAGTCTGAATGATGGAGCTACACATTGTTACGTCTCCGTTAAATGCTTAAATATACATTATAGACCCGCGGTACGAGATTTATTTCAAAGTAATTGTAGTAATAAAATAATGCTTCAAATTCATTTGTTTTGTTTTTAATTAATCAAATATTTTTTTTATATACGAAAATAATTTACAAATAACCTAGATAGATTCTATACTATATTCTCTACACGAAAGAATCATCATCAGAATCAATCACGAAATATTATAATTGGTAATCCTATTGTCTATAATCTTGCTATCGTGCTGGCTAACAGATTATACTAAAATTAATTGTATATTACTTAACTAATAAGGCTGCAGGGTCCAAAGTGTCCAGTCTTTTATTGGGACTATTAAAATAATTGCGTAGTAGAAGTAGCAGTTAAGAAGTTTGCAGTTAAATTCTCTTTCCCTAGAGAGGTACAACTGTGGTGGCGTGCAGACTTGAGCACTATATTATCATCTCTATTGTTGGTTACTTCTTGATAGTCCAGCATGGCCGCAATTTGAACATCTTTTCCTTCTTCTTTATATTCTAAAAAAGCCTTACCAAATATCTTGCTATTTTATTATTTATTTGTTAAGAAGTTCTTCCCGTAAATAAATCTTAAATAAATTGCGTAAACGTTTCCAATATCATCCAAATTACAATTTATACAAAATCGTCCAAATTACAATTTATACAAATATAAATTGTAATTTGGATGATTTTGGAAACGAGAAATTATGTTATAACGTATTATACAGTAAACTGTTATCCAATAGTATTCTCAACAGGATTCTTTAGATAGACTTTATAAAGTGACAAAATGAATACAAGTATAATTTCTCCAATGATGGATCACTATCTTTCAAAACTTCCTCGGAATTTGATAGACGACATTTATAACTTTCTATAAATAAAGCACCCAAGAAGATCGCTTACAGCGTGAATGAGAACATGATTACATCAGAATAATATATATTTAGTAATATAATTTATCAACACTCAAAAACCTTATACTAAAAAATATTCCTAATCATTTAAATGATATGGACTATAAGAAGTGATTGTCAGAAATCCGTTTAAGATTGCGTACGAATAATATTTTTTTATATATAATACATTATTTAAGTATAAAAGTAAATGTACAAACAGATTACAGGCTTTTGATATACCACTGATAGGTAGAAGCTTCCGTTCCTCTCGAGGAGCAAGCTTGGAGCTTATTTCACAGCGCTTCATGCGGGCTGGTGAACATAATGCTGAGCACGAGATACGTTATGAACATAAACTAAGCACACTTAGTGATTTCGGCTTAGTTATAAAATTAAGACACGAAATACTAATACTAACATAGTATATATAATCAACAAAAATATTGAGAATAGTATAATGGTTCACATATTTAACGACCTCCTTGGTCGAGTAGTGTGTACACCGGTTTTAATGGGTACGCCACTCCGAGGTACCGGGTTCGATTCCCGGCCGAGTCGATGTAGAAAGAGTTCATTAGTTTTCTATGTTGTCTTGGGTCTGGGTGTTTGTGGTGCCGTCGTTACTTCTGATTTTCCATAACACAAGTGCTTTAGCTACTTACATTGGGATCAGAGTAATAATGTATGTGATGTTATCCAATATTTAAATTTAATTTATAATTTATTTCAAATTGGTAGAAGGGCTTTGTGCAACTCACCTGTAACTCACCTGGGTAGGTATCACCGATTTATCACATATTATACCGGTAATAAACATTGCTTAGTATAATTGTGTTTCGCTTTGAAGGATGAGTAAGAAAGTGTAACTAAAAGGGATACAATCTTAATTTCCAAAGTTTTTTTAAATTAATATTATTTACACAGTGCCAATGTATGACATTAACTAATATCATCGTGTTACGTCTGCCTAATTATTTAAATTAAAAAAAAAAAAACAAGTTATTAATTGTCATATTGTGAAAACCCTACTAAATACCTACTTATAAGTATAAAATTTCAATAGGGTGATGTAATGACGTTATCTCGCAAGGATCATTTAGCTTTGCACCTCGCATTGAATAGACTTGTTCGTGGCACATTATAATGGTTTTCCCTCTTATATAATACGAATGGCAAGAGAGATAAAAAAATGTAACATTATTAAGTTTGAATTGAAACTGAATAATTCTTATTCACTATGATCACGTGTACTCGAAATTCACCCATCGTGTACAAACTTACAAATTACACGAGTTTTGTTCTTTTTTTAAATAATATTAAAAAAATAATGACCATTTTTAAATTTCTTTTATTTAATAAAATCGCCTAATTTAATAAATAATAAAAGTTTAAAAACTAAAATGAAATTTCAGTTAGTAGTAACTTGTAGTTATGTTAGCATGTCAGACAGAGACAGAGACAGAGAAACAAATAACTCTCAATTCGAGTAATTTACAAGTAACCATTGATTTCACTATCCTCATATGTCCATTATCAAATTAGTTCAATCGAACGAAATTATTGTATTGCCATTTAAATTGCATACACGTACTTACAAAGTAAAAAATTGGAGTATGGTAGGAATCTAATTACCGTTTTGATTACAATTATTACTTTGTAAGCACATACAAGTGAAGCTGATATGAACGAAAGAAGTGTGTCTCGGAACTCTAAGAGATCTGATCTTATAGAATTCCATTTTCAAAAATCCTTAATTTTGTATTTTTTTTAATGATGTTGGTTTGGTCATGTATTATTAACATCTTAAATTTTTTTTTTTTTGAGATATTAACATTCCTCATTCGTTCTACTGAACTTTACTGTCCTAATGCATCGAACACCAGAACGTATGAATATTTTTAAATATATCATTAGTTACATTTCAAAGGTATACATATATATACATAGTTAGTTTAATGTATATGGTTTCATATTGATATAGAAATGAATGCTGTTTGTTCTACTATAGCGGTATGATCGCTATTTGTTATTCGCATTAATATTATCTAATGCGTAAATTTAATATCTAACATTGTTAACAAATATGTACCTTTTTTAAAATTAATTTTAAAATATCAACACGAAACAAACTATCTGTGCGTTAAATGAAGCGAGACCTCTGTAACTACAGCGAGGTAGCTTTGAAACCTATAAACAATTTGAAATAAGAATAATATCAATCAGTCTTAATCTTATCGCTTCTGGTGTGAACGTGATGGGATGATTAATTCGATAGAGATGTTGATATTACATCCAGTTTATTGTTCGTGTTTTATTGCATTTACAATACTATGTGAAATAAAACTATATTACATAAATACGTTTAATATATATTGCCATTTATAGATGACTATTTCAATTTGATTGCGACGCAATTGTTTTTTTGTTTTTACACATTAGAGCTATATCTTATAATAATAATAAAGCCCTTCTTATTTCCTTAACAGACATAGAAAAGTAAAAAAAAAATATAAGAATACATACATTTCTTCTGTTAAAGCCCCTAGCGGGTATAGGCCTCCTCCAACAGTTTCCACGTTTTCCTTACCTGTGCTTTCTTCATCCAGTTTATTCCAGCAATTTTTTTAATTTCATCTACCCATCTTTCTTTAGGGCGCCCTCTGGCTCTCTTGCCACTAGGACCGGACCAGCTTGTGACCAATTTTCTCCACCTTTCATCAGTCGATCTTACTAGGTGACCAGCCCATTTCCATTTCAGTCGTTTCATATGTTGGAGAGCATCTATCATTTTGGTTTTTTGCGTATCTCTTCTGATTTCTGTTTATCCTTCAATCTTACATTCAGAGTACTCCTTTCCATCGCACGCTGGGTCTTCTGTATTCTGTCCCTTGCATAATTATTGTATATCCAAGTTTGTGATACTCATGCAGGGAAGCAGACAGCCATCCATAATTTTCTTTTTCACTTTCAAGAGTAGTTTTGATTTCATTATTTCTTTTAAACTCCAGAACTTAGTCCATGTCTTGTTTATTCTTCTATCAATTTCGTCCTTGTGTCTGGAATTACTGAATGAAATGGTTTTTCCCAAATATATATAGCTGTTTACATATTCGAGACTCTGTGAAATATCGGCTAATATCGGTGTTTGGATTGAGTTGGTCATTACTTTAGTTTTGAATGTGTTTAATTGTAATCCTACACAGTTGCTTTTTTCACATAGATCTGTTATCATTTCTTCTAATTGCTTAGCTGATTTTGAGAAGAGAATTATATCATCAGCAAATCTAAGGTTATTAAGGTATTCCCCATTGATCTTAATACCTTTTTGTTTCCAGTCCAGGTCTTTCATAATGTGTTGTAGAACTGCTATAAATATTGTAGGTGATAGCGGGTTTATTTTATAAAAGCTGTGTTACCTGCCTCTTTTTCCTGTCGCGATTGGGCCTGTAATTCTCTGCGTTTGTTCAAAACCTCCAGTGGGTAGCCCTGTTTTAGATCATATGGCGAGTTTTTTAGGAAATTTTGATTTTACTGGATTTTTATTTTTAATCTCATCGTGCTAAACGTAACAATAACAGGTCTGGTTTTTTCGCCTTTTTTCCCAATTCTTCTGACAGCCTCGATACTATTTTCATATTGTAAACCAAAGTAGTTTTTTGTAATGCCTATTATTATATCTTCCAGGTCGTGGTATGATTTTTCGCGTTCCACTCCAAAAATTACCAGATTTTTGCGTCTTGTGTATCTTTCAAAATTCTTGATTAATAAAATACGCTCCTCCAGTTTCTTTTCTAAGTGTTGATTTTTTATTTCCAAGTTTTTAAACTTAACATTTATGTTATTGTTAATAGTAGTTTTTATATCCTCCTTCATTTCGCGCATTTCTATTTTTTGTTGCTTCATTTCTTTCTGCATGTTTTCCAATATGATTTTTAATTCATCCATGTTTACAGTATATTGGTAAATAATTTGTTAAATTGCAAGAACTGTTGTAAAATAAATTTGGAGTCTATATATATGGTCGGTCGCTGGCCGGGATCGAACTTGATTTGGTCGATTGGACGCAGTCTTTGAGAACCGCTATGCCAATTGAACGATTACACTGATGGTGAAGTTTAAGAACTGTATCTACTAGATTAAGTGTCTTTTTAACTGTGTTGGTAGTTTATTTATTATTATGTTTAAACCATCTTCACTTTTATAAAAACTTATTTTTTATTTTTAAAAATATATTTAATGTTTTTCACTTTTCACTTTCACTAATTTTTTGTTCCATATTATTAAGGTAGTCAATAATATTGTAGCGAATTGATTTTTAAAGTATTTCGTCACTAATATTCGAACTTCCTTTTTTAGCTTTTTATTTTTAAGTGTTTCGTTTAGATAACTTTACCGCGCATGACTGTATAGTGATAGTCGGACTGTAGTTTTATCATAACAACAATTACTAATTCTGATTTTTAATTTGTATAATGTATGTAATTGCGATTTGTACGGTAGTTATTTCAATTTCAATTTGCATATACTTGTACACGTCCTCTATCTGAAGATTCTTATAGAAATAAAGTTTTGCTATATCTTTGTACTTTCAGCATAATTTTATTCCGATAAACTTTAAGTTTTATTAAAGGAACCGCAAACGTGACTAGGATAATATTGTAAAGATATGTACGTTTCAGAGAACATTTTGTACCAATTTTAACGGGCCAACATGGCCGTGTTCTTATATATTTTCATCATAAAACGCTTATTAAAGCAGTTATGTAACTAGTTGGTTACTAATATTGATTAAACGATTTCATATACAGAATTACCTTAGTTAAACGCTTTAAGAATATTGTTTAATGAAAGTTTAAGTTCATATCCTTTGAGATTTCGGTAATTAAAATAAAATTAGAAACATCATATTACTTGGAGGTAGGGATCTGCGCTAAACCTTCTGAGTAGGTACTACTCACTCATCATACATTATACTGCCAAATAGTACTATTTGGTATTGTTGTGTTCCGGTTTGAAGGGTCAGCGAGCCAGTGTAACTACAGGCACAAAGGACGTAATATATTAGTTCCCAAGGTTAGTGGCGCAATGTAAGGAACGGGTATTGGTTAATATTTCTTATAGAGCCAATGTCTATGGGCAGTGGTGAACACTTACCATCATGTGGCCCATTTTCCCGTCCACTTACCTATATCACAAAAATATATATAATGACATGTCATGTAAAACAAAAGTCGGAAAAGTTTTTATTACCCTCGTTACGATACCCTTGCTCTCAAATTATGTAGAACCGTTTTTATTCTCAACGCTCCACCACCGCAATTATACAATTCTGAAATTATGATACAATAGAAATGTCGTAAATACCCTTCTGTCGTTTTCTACTCGAATGTAAATCCCAGTTTAAAAATAATGTCCATTTGAAAATTCAATAGAAAGTAGCGTTGCAAGTAAGTTTACGAGGGAACTTTCACAATATCTTACACATGCACCAAGAATCGAGATTAAGGAGATCTTTTTAAAATGCTCGAGAAAAATTTCAAACTTCTTAGAAGTTCTGCGATAACTTTAAAAATTTATTGAAAATATAAACTCGGAACACTTTGTGCTCGCTAATTTTATGTTCTGTTTTAAATTTTAATATAATTTAATTATAAAAATTAAGTCGTATGTGATGGTATAATATATATTGTCTATAAATGTAACTAAGCGCGGTATAAATGTTACCATATAGCAGAACTTTGAATGATTTTAAAATAATTTAAGAGCGCTAAGTTTTATATAAAAACTCCTTCCAGATTATTTTTCAATAAATGGGGAGGAAGTATAATATGATTGAAATAAAAATAGTTAGCTAAAATGAATTTAAAAGCAGTAATAGGATGGTATATTTATGTAATTTACATCAACGTGTAAATTTAAATAGCCACTTAATGCTGACACAGCAGGATTTGTCGTATCGATCGTAAAAATTAAGTTTACGATGTATCCAACATTCGTGGGATCATAAAAGCGAGCGAATCGTTTAATTACTGCGCCCAATGATGTAGGTGACAAATTACTGACAAGCGGAAAGTACGCCCACGGTCGTGTTGCCGGAACGATGGCTCCTCGAATTTTAATAGGATTTATTTTAAAATCATTTGCAATCTACTTTCGACGCACAATTAAAAAATAAAAGTGTTTTTAATCCTAATTGTTATTAGTGACATATGTATGTATACGTTAAGCAACTAATAAATAAAAATAGTTACATCATTATTACATACGAATCTAATTGTTACAAATCTATAACTCAATTTCATTTCGTTTTATATTTTTTTAATTAAATGAAATTCTATAAACTCATTTAAGAAATAATCAAGAGCATACAAAACTAACATGGAATTTTTGTTATTAAAACGATTTCAAACTTATTTCTACCATAAATCGTCGTTCATAACAAACATTTATTATAATGTTCAGTATAAAAGATTTATCAACATTTAGGAATGTCTCAAGTAAATAATACATTTTGCAATATTCTATTCGAGATATAACCAATTAGGGGTGTGCCAGATTCATGAATGCATTCATGGCGACCTGGTTACTATTAGCACAGCATTAGGGAAATCGAGGGAAAACGCAAGGAACACAACAGAGGCAAATATCAAATGTATAGCTTTAACTGTTCAATAAAAATATAAACCTACTACTTTTTAATAACAGATTTAGTAAAAACTGACGTCGGACACAAAGAGGCACCCGAATATATAGCTATTGATAGTCAGATGGTTTTTTGTGCAAATTTAATTATTGTTAGTGTTTTTATTACAATATAAAATACAACTTTGATAAATCGAGGTCTCACAAATAATTTTACGAATATAGAATTTTATTTCGTTTAGTTAGCAATAGGCTAAACGTTATATTGGATAATAATATATTATTATTTACCCATTCGCTTATGTATATGTAACACAAACCACAGACTATAATTGAATTACACTTACTCACTCACTCACTTACGACTCACTTACGACTCATCATATATTCTATCGCCAAACAGAAGTACTCATTATTCTTGTGTTCCGTTTGAAGAGTGAGTGAGCCAGTGTAACTACAGGCATAAGGGACATAGCATCTCATTTCCCAAGGTTGGCGGCGCTTTAGCGATGTAAGGAATATATAATATTTCTTACAGCGGTATTGTCTATGGGCGGTGGTGACCGCTTACCATCGGGTGGCCCATGTGCTCGTACGCCTACCTATACAAAATATAAAAATAAAAACTTAACAAAGAAATACAGAACTAACTTACAAATACCTACATATTTATTTATATTTTTCATAAGTTATACTTTTTAAGTAGTTGACTGATGTTTCGATATTATATAAAAAAAACATTCATAGTCACACGACCAACAATATCATTTTATTTTTTATTTTTTTATCATTTATTTTAAAGAGGGTTTTTTCTGTAAGAAAATGCCACCCTCATAGTGCTTACAAAACATTAAATTTAAAAAACTGATTAATTACATCGATTCTTAAAAACACCATCCACTAATTTGCACAAAACATGCGCTGGTTCTGATGTAGGGTCAGCGAGGACACTATTACATGCCCCCACCTCCCCGAAATAAAACAATATCATTTATGAACTCTTTTGGACATCTCATTTTATTGAGGGATATTACGTTTCGATCTCTTACTAAAGTTTCACTCGTTGCTAACTTTCTCCCACAGTATTGCGCTCGTGATCATAATCGTTTCACAGTTCATTTCCTTCCCTTAAAACGGTGCCAATATTAACACTAAGCTTATTTCTGTATACAATATTCAGAGACAGTACCCTTTTCAAGGAAATGAGTTTAAGCTGTTGATAGTTCTTATCTACAAATTTGTACACCACGAAAATTGAAACTAAATTTACAAATGTGAGAAATTCTGTTTTTTTTTCTGACAAATACATTTGCATCTTGCAATTGTTTTTCAGCGGCTGTAACTACATGTATGTACTTACGTACTATATATATGTTATATTTATATGTTATGTTATAATTATATGTTTTAGTATTGGTAGGAGGACTGTCAATTGGGCCACCCGATAAATGGTCACCACCGGTACCTAAAAAGACTGGCTGGCACCAAGCTTTATAACCCAAGTAATTTATTGATTAGTCTAAGTACGTATGTACGTACATTACACTCACATAAACATGCAAAGATATATTATACGAGTTACTAAAACTTTATGTTTTCTAAAAATAAGATATTTCGGAGATGTTTCATCTGATTTTTACGATACAGCTGATAATGAACGACTTTTTCTTTTAAAACACCGACTGTTAAGTTTAAAATTTATACTTATCTGTAGAAATACAGGACGATTTTTTTTGTCTCTTAATATAATATTTTATTTTTATGGTAACGTATTGCACCTACAATGATTAACCCTTGAAATGATTGGAAATAAAATAAAATAAATTTGGCAATGGAGTTGAACATGAACATGGACGCTAAATATGTGAAGATTTAATTATTTCCTTTTATATAATATATATTTTAAGTTAATTTAAAAAAAAACTTTTATAATTGATAATAATTTTAATTTGAGTACCTAACGTTGCAGAACTTGGTTATATACCTACAATGTTTCTTTTATAATGCAAGGGAGTAAATGTATTACTCGCTAAGTCAGTTTTATTTAAGTAGAAGTAGTAGTTTCAAAAAAACGTATTTCAAATTTAAGCTATCATTCCACCGGAAGCGTTGCGATATAAAGCATATCCACATGTCAGAGAATGTGCTTGAAATTCATGGAACATAAATTGGTCCAATTCAAGCAGCTTCAGCTTAGTATTTTTTTTTCGAACGTAATCGGAATTATAAATTAAAAGAGGAAAACTTCAATTAAACTTTCTACCGTAATTTGAACATTTAAATTTCAATATATTATTTCAATGACGTACCTTTGTAAAAACAAACCAACGTAATAATTAATTCGTACTATAATAAAATCACTACGTTATAGGTTTTTTAATTATATAAAAAAGCAATTCTAGAATTAAAAGTTGTTCCTGTAAAAAGTAACCTTAAAAAAGCGAAGCGCTTAGAAGTGCTGTCCTGCAGTAGGTCAGCCTCTATAGCTAAAGAGACACTTCAATTTAGTATATCATATTCGTTCTAGCGACTTCCTGCAGCGTACCGTGTCTAACTGCTCCTTTGTGCGATGGAAGTTTAATAGGATCTACAGACTACACTTTAAAATGCAATTTTTATACTAACTTACATTCTATTGTATTTTAGCTACTATCTTCATTTTAAACGCATGAAATATTTTAGCGGTTACGTTTTATATTCGACGACCGATAAAGAAAGTCACGTACCTGTCTGGTAGTACACAGCCGTACTACTCTCATCAGTTATTCTAACACACGTTATACAACAGCCTCGTTGGCCTTCTGGTTAATTTATAAAACTTCAGGTGTCACCTCGAGGTCCTACATTCAAACCACGCGTTTAGTTATTTAATATATTAATAATAAGTTATATTTCTGTTAAGGAATTTGCAGTAACAGCCTGAAATTTGGAAGATGATTGTGCTAGCTCTCGATGCGTCGAAAAGCAAATAACGCCATTGGTTCGGCACTTTGTCAGATCATATCCGATTGGATAGTGAGAGTGAGGGGTGCAGTTGACTATTCTCCTTTTAGAATGGTTACCGTGATTGAAATCAGACAAACCGAAACAACATACATATATATATGTATTTTTTATTATTGATAATTGTATTTTCCCTTGTATCCGTGAAATTTTCTTAGTTCTTATTTATTTTTTTGTTTGCTACATTTATAATTTACATGTAATACTATACTATTTCAAAATTTGATTATAACAATTTATTATTATTATTATTATTCTATCGTTAATTTGACTTCTAGAAGACATAGTTAGTACACCAAGACTCAAAATATTGGTTTCACCAACATTGATCTAAAACAACCGCCGACAAAGTAACTATATAGTATTAGAACCGCAACATAGTTTCCTGATACGAATATTCAACAATACAAATTAGGTGAGTGGGTAAGAAGTTGGGGAGATATAAAGGTTTTAGGTAGAATATGTGTTAAGACAGGATACAAGGAATCTCTTTTCCAAATTTCATCCAAATTCTTCCAGTCGTTCTTGCGTGATTGCGTAAATCATACAATCATACAAACTTTCACATTTAACAGTAGCTTTAATTATCACTGTCACCTACTGCAATTGGCAGTTACTGAAAATCAGCATTCAGATTGAATGTTCAACATCGAGCTGAGTGGTAGGCAATTGCGTCACATTACTTCGTAACATTCTACTATAGTTATAACAAGGAAAAGTTTCACACATTAATAAAAAAAAACATTATTGATCTTATCTCACTTTGTGACAATTCATTTATTTTTTATCTGTACTGTTTAAGTTCATATGACATATGACATTTAAGAAATGAAATTTGTTACATTTAAATTCAAATGTTTGTAATATTCATAGAAGATGCTTACGTACAATAAATACATATAAATATTAGTAACATGTACCACGTTCATTGTATTGACGCTAGCAGTTAAATTATCTTCATTTGATTAGTTTGCTTAATTCTGTGTCTGATCTTGTTTGTTTCTTGTTCTCATACAAACAAATTATCCTGAGTACACTTTGCTAACTAATAACGTCGCTTGATTATCTACGTTCATAATAATACCTTGTAAATGTTAATTGAGTACACAAAAATACGTATCTTGTAATTTTTACTAGTTACTCTGTAAATTATGTATTATTTCACTCCATTTAAGTGGAAACTTTGTTGGTTTATGTGAGACTTATTTTTGTATCAAATGTTTCCCGAAAATAAATAAATAGATTAATGAAAAATATCTGTGCTGCATGGAAATAAAATATGCAGCCACAGCATAAATATCGTGTATCTAATTAGTAGCAAAGATACACCATAGACGGACAGCGTCTGTAAAGGCAAGGTAAGTTGATTAAATTATAATTTATCCTGCACGCTCAAATCAACCAATACTAACTTCACGTCTTAGATCATTAATATATATACCTACATAGAGCACTAAAAGAGAATTAAAACAAACGAGTCAACTTTGTTATCTTGGTGTGCGTGACGACATGCGAGTGTAGCTACACTTGACACTCGCCAATCGTTATACTACTGTACTAGTGTGCGAGTACTTAGTGGCCATTTATTGGCCACTAATTTTCGACGCGTTCTCAGACTTGTCATTCGATCTACACGTATAAATAGTTAAAGCTGAAACCTTAATGCAAATCAACTGTAGATATAGTCGTTAATCGAATTATAAGACATCTTAATAATTATTTGTTTTAAAATATTTGTGGATTCTCAATATAGAAACGAATACCATGTACTGGAAGAATGTGTTGACTCCTCATCTTTATACAATCATTGTCGCTCCATTTAACAAGATCTATTTTATTGCGAATATACCCAAACTTGTAGTGATTATATTGTAACGCATCTGAAAGTATACCGACTTTATTTGAAACATCCAAAACTAGTTTTATAGATTTGATAAGTTTCACAATTAAATGAAATCAATACACCGTTAGTTTTATATTAATCGAATTTAAATAACAAAAAAGCTTAAATGATATTTCATGTGCTTTTAACGTTTCATAAAAGTAAAATAAAAATGTTACATATTTTTCCACAAATAAAATAATATTTACTACTGGAAAAATAATAATTTGTTATATAAAAAATTTAGTTCAAAATCGAATTTATTTTGTACAATCGGAGAGTCGATTTATTTGCTCTATTTTCACGGTTCACACCCTTTAAGGTCGTTAGCCTCTAAAAATGACAATTCCTTTTTGAACCACTTTAAACTTAAAATCAAATTTAAAAAACAATTTACATTTAACTTTAGTGTAAATAATAATATGATTTCCTTCTTATTAATTTCGGTTACAGTGGCATATATTAATGACTATTTTACAGCTCGTAAAATCTTATAGTTGAGAAGTGCTTGCGCCGTCAAAATCACACTATTTTCTTTTATTAATGAACCAAACAGATATGTCATCAAGTTTTTCAACGAATATTTAAAATATTTAAAAATCTCAGTGGTTTTTATATTATATTAGTTAAATTCCATTATCATGTTAATTATATTAGTTTAATTCGTATAAATGGCACAATATCGTTACGAAGATAAAGAGATATCCTATATCCACTCGAGACGATTCAATTTATTTTTGTAAAGAAAATAAATTAAACGAAGATGAAATAAAATGGACTCGATCTCGAATTTTATCTTCGAAAGCAATAAAACAAATACCGTTTAAAATAAAACTGGAAGTAGAATATACCACAAAATAATATAAAACAATTAAATTTGTCTTTTTCACAAAAAAAAAAATTGTATATTGCAAAAAATATAAATAAATATTTTCGTTCATGACGTACAACGAACATAGTTCGAATGAAATTTAAGCTATATAGTTTTAGGTATCTATTTTAAACACATCCATTCATGTCTCTAAAAACTGAACGACTAAGAACAGCTCGGACAGTCAGTATTGATTCTATCTTGATACAACAGATACTACGTAACTGTTATGTGAAGTTGGTGCAAAATTCGGAACATTTTGAATGCTTTTACTTTAGTACTTGACCGTGCATTTATAACTATAAATATTAAAGTCTTAAAAGCTGAACGGTAAGAGGTTTTCTATGCAAAATTTATTAGTTAAATTTTGTAAATCAGTATTCTGTCATTTAGAGTTTGCACAACTCTATATCTTTTACTAGCTGTTCCGCGTGGTTTTACTCGCGTTCAACGTTTCCGCTCCATTCCCGCGGGTCGTAGCGTGATGTTATATAGTCTATGATTTTCTTGATCAATGGGCAATCTAAGACAAAAAGGTCATTTTTGAAATCGAACTGGTGGATTTTGATATGAGACATAACTTTATAATTTTTAAAAATTTTATTTACTAAACATTATTTTATACTTAGAGTCATTGCTATAAACTTATAAGTATATAGGTAAAGAACAATGTAAGCGTATACAGGTTTAATTTATCATTATTTACAATAAGCTAATATACTTGTATAATCTGAGATAATTGGCACGACTATTTTATGTGTATAACAATAATTGAATTGCCTCGTGTTAGCTTTATAAAATTTGTAGAATCAGATTTATAAACTAATTAAATCGTAACAAGTTGTATTACACGTTAGAATAACAACCAACACACTGCTTGTAATTGTTTTGTAAATGGAAACCTTTACCGTAACATAATACTAGTATACACATTTAAAAAAAAGTAAAATATTTTATAACCTATAAAATACATAAACATTTTTTCTTTTAAATAAGCTTAATATTTAAAACGAATACGTTTACAGTCTAGTAATAGAAATAAATGCCAGTTTAATATTAAACATGTAACTTTCGAATGTATGTACATGTTTTAAAGTAAGCCAAACATTTCGTTGGCTAGCTGTTTAAAAATAGAATATCCCTACCCCCTAACCCGCTTAGGATACAGTTTGTTGGACACTCGGTATCGATTCAAGGCGACACCGAAAACACCTCGCCTTCGCTCGCCTCAATATTAAGTTACGTGAGTGTTCTAAGTATCAACGAATATAAATTTAAAGTAACATATCTTCTTCCCGGGATTTTGCGTTTATTTAATACTGACATCATTGGATTTTTTATTTTTGATATGTTAAACCTCATACAAGCGTATCACGATTTTCTTTAAAACGATAAAAGTTATTTCTTAAGATTATTAATTACTTATCTGCTTTAAATATAAGTGCATTTTATGAAACTAATCATTCGTAGGCGTGTTTTAACTGAAAACTGGTTTAGTTTTATCAATATAATGAAAGGGTTATACAATGATTTGCCGGTATAACTTTAAATAGTGCGCGTTTATTCTGTCTTTTCGAAATGACACTTAAAATTTTTGACCGATCCACTTTCGCAAGAGTGAGATGAAACACCCACATTAGGTAGTTAAATCGACGTCACTGCCGCACTTTCTTACTTGATTAATATGTAAAAAAATCCGCGACGCATCATCAGGACAGGCGACGCTCCCGTTACTTAATTAACATTTTGATCCCACGGTTGGAAGTTTCTGAAATGCGCAAGATAAAGGTACTTTTTATTTCCTAAGAAACCCTCGGAATACTCTGAATATGAGAGTAATACTCTTCTTAATAAGCTGCGCCCTCTCGGCACAAACAAAAAAATACCCTTCTTAAGAGATAAAAAAAACTATTATTAAAGAAACTTATATGTGACCTATAAGGTACCAGAGACAATATACGAGTCAACTCATGTTATATTTAAATTCTTAGTAATCGTTAATGCCTACTCATAAAAATAATTTAAGGAAAATATATGGATTCTTCGCTTATTTCTTTTTGTCGACTATAACCGACATTATTGAAGTGCATACATTTTGATCTAATAGCAATTAAGAATGCGTCAAAGCCGACGTAAGATTAACCGTGGTCAACATTGCAGACTAGCGAGATTGACTAAGTTTTGGCTCAGTCGCGTCCCCATCATTTATTCATTCGGTCAAAATCCTTAATTAACACAGTCCTTTATGGATAACTATCTATTCAATTTCAATTTATAAACAGTTACATTACTTTTACAAGGATTTAGAATTCAACCAGAGTTGCTTAATTTTTATAGTATCTGTTTTTAACGCCTTGGCTCGTATTTAATATATTTGCCATTGCGTGGCGAAAACTTACACTTTTATCTTATAGACGAAACAAAAATATGTCATAAATATCAATCCTTACCCTCGTCACTCGAGTTTACAGCTTTGGTGAAGCCTTGGACAAGATGGCCTAAGAAATCAGGACTTTGTTGGATTATAATCTTAAGTATAAATAAATCGTTCCCAGATCTTAATTTTAATTAATACACAATTATTACATTCATATTGTGATCATATTATCTAATGGTAAATGGAAACCAGGACCCATGAACGCTGTGAACGCTGTCTAAATGTGCGCTAACCATGCAGTTCCGATTTGATTGGTGACTCAGTTCATAATTACACTGGCTCACCATTCAAATAGGAACACATCAATACAAAGTATATTATTGTAGGTCCTTATAACTCTTACCTAAACAGTTACAATCTTTTATAATATTAAAATACAAATAATTCATGTGTATTTTTTTATAATAGTATAATTTATTAGGTCGAATGTGTTTTGGAAAATAGAAGGTTTTGTATTTTCAGAATTCTCTCTCTTTATGTTGACGTATCGTGTACTGAGCTATAAAGAAAATAATGAGAGAAAAGCAGCATTACTAGCCTCGTTTTAAGGGTTAACCTCACCCACAATCTCGTTGTTAACGTAAAATGAATGCAGCCAAAAGCAATTCAGCTTGAGTTTAATTCAGACTCGGATAACAAGGATTTCTAGTAACTTATTTTTTTTTATACATCGACAACTTTCAAAATTTATCCCGATAATTGTAATTATTGAATTAAATTTGTATTTTTGTTTTATTAAATTCAGAAATTCAAAGACAATTAAGGTAAGCTTTAATTATTATTATAAACGGAATGATTTCGTGTCTAGGGTTTCTAATCCTTGGTCGGAATATTTTTTTTTTTCATGGAATCCTTGTGTTATGAAACTAATAGTATTATACTCCTGTGTCTCGGAATGCACATGAAGGTTTCGGTCTCGCACCTGATCTCTTTGCAATCGTCGTATATTCCATCGCTACGCAACGTAATCATGCGTAGTTCCTAATCTTTTGTATGAATAATATTATTATTTTTTTATCTCTAAATGTAATTATTACATTTTCTGTTCATGATTTTATTTAAAATCGTGCATATCAGATTCTGAAGCAAAAATTCTATATCAAATCATCAAAATCTTATATCAAATACTAAACTTAATAATACTATTAGTATTTATGACTTATAATTGAGTAAAATATATATATTTATACATTTTATATTACTACAAGATTTATTAACAATTTACATATTTTTCAGGTTAATTGAATATTGTTGTTTCCAATGATTCTCATTTTCAATTGCGTACGAAAGCCGCGAATGCTATACACTTGAATGATTTTAATTATAAATTGGCGTTTGTTCGAATTATTGTGGTATTCATAGTTATCATTTTGTTACTTTATGAGAATAAAAAAGAATGCCAATGAATTAATATTATTGTGATCAATAGAAGTCCTTTACATTAAACTTCCGTCACAGTGGTCTGTGTGTCATTACTAATAATCGAATCCCATATTGTTGACACAAGAATTTCAATAGAACAAAAAATGTTATATGAAAATTATACATTTAATTTATTTTGAATATTTATTAAAGGTAACTTTAAATATTACGTTAAAATAAGACAAAAAACCGTATGGAAACCCATGTACCAGTCTGCCTTCCAAATTAAATTTAAAAAGGCGCTATCGCTTAGCTATTTCTTCCAGTCAACCTGAGAGTTAAGACATTTGAAAATTGAGATGTTTTCAGTAATTTGTTAAACACAAAATCCAATTATGAAAACATTTTTGGTTTTACGGATTCTATTCTTTCGTACTAGTAAATGTTCTTGCAAATCTTGATGTTATCAAAATATATAGATTACTCTAAAATTTTCACATCTAATCAAAAGCCAAATGTTGTTACGGGTCGCGTTTACAGAAAATGTTATAACCGGCGGCAGAAAGGAATTTCTAAGTAGGTCAGACCGCTCTTCCGTCGCTAATGTTGACTCAGCGGAGTTTAACTAGACAGGTATTAGCTAAGTAAATATTTGTATAGGATGGTTAGAATACAAAATTCGTGTATATTTCACATAATGGTTATTAATCCAAGATATAGCATCGTTTCAAAGCAATAAAGAGCTTATATCTCGCGATTTCCATACAGGTATTTTTACGATTGTTGTCGAATTGTTGTACGTGACACTGTAATGACACGACAGTAACATCGTAGGAGACGTGCTCAAATTTTCATTTTCGGTGTATATAAATATTATTATAGGCATAGATAGTTATGTATATATATATATGTTACTGTATAAGCTCGAATTACCGATTATGAATGGTAAATGTCCATAAAACTTTGGGATTCGAACTTTTACGATTCACTTGGTAAATTTTAGGATTTACATGTTAGGTTTCAACCTAACCTAGGTTGGAATGGTAAAAGTCCGAAAAAGTCGTCCCTTTATAATAAATACTTACATTTATCAACTCATGTCGGTAAATCTTAGGTTTTACTGGAAAATCTTAAGGTTTACCTTAGTTCGAGCTTTTACAGTAACATATATAAAAGCGAAATACCACTCACTGATTAATCACGAAATGTCAGAAATTATAACACCTACAAATATGAATTTTGGCAGGTTCATGTTCAGGTTCCTTATAAGATGCAGACATCCGCTAAGAACGGTTTTTCCGAAACTCCACCCCTAAGGAGGTAAAACGGGGTTTTTTTTTTGTTTCATACATTTCGTTCAGGTAAAGCCGCAGCTTCAGCCAGTAATATATAATTAATAGAAGTTATATTTTACTCTTAAAATAACTATTTAAGTTTAAAATTACATATTTTCTCATTAAATTGAAACATTTATTTTTAAATTAGATTTTTATTTAAACTAGTATTTTTCACTCATTCGTTTTTTAAGGTATTTTAATGCGATCACTTGCTGGTAAGTGATCACCATATATCCATTCCTTACATCCCCAATTCGCTACCAACCTAGGGAGCTAAAAAGTTGTGTGCCTTTCGTTAAACTGGCTCACTAACCCTTCAAACCGGATTACAACAATACTAAGTATTGCTTATGAAGTAGAACATCAGATAAGTGGGCGGTACTTACACAGACGGACAACTTACTTGGACAAAGCCCTATAAAAATAATAATATGAATATGCATGTTTTGGATACACATATATATATTTACTACTATTATTTCCATTTAGTTTCCAAACACAAGATAAAAGGAAATCGGCTTAAAATTGAGGTGAAAATGGTACTGAACTGTTTATAATATAACTGTTATTTGTTTGCAGGGTTCCGTATTGTAACAGTGTGGTAAGTTCCAAACGTTCTCCTCAAAAGGAAAGGAGACATTAGCGCAACAGTGGATCATTTACTAAGAAAAGATAAGAGAATATATTGCTTTTATATTGAAACGTTAAATCAATGAGGTAAGATAAAAATCTTACCTCATTTATTGAACGTTAGGAGTAGAGGTTTTTGCAAGTACGTCTGACTAGACGCCACCCTCTCATCAGTTATTCTGTCACCCCGTAACCTCGTTGGTATAGCGGCTAGCTCATAAGGCTTTAGATCCAGAGATTGTCTGGGTTCAAATATCAGGTCGAGTCAATAAAATGTGGTAGCCTATATACTATATACAGTGTTGGCGGGAATTCGTCAGAAGTACTTTATCTAACTTTTTCGCCAAATAACAATTCTAACTGACGTGTTTCGAATATAATATAATGTAAGGCACACGTAACATTAAAAGTTCTATGGTGGCGAAGGATAGGTGGTGTGTTGAATGACTTATCTAAGGTTGTAAGTACAGTTTACGCAATTTACCACTGCAAAGCAGCCCATGGGCATATCTGTCTTTTTAATTATAAATAAAATGAATGGTAAAACCTATTTTAATTTAAACTTATAATAAAGTCGTTTGAATAAATATTATTCGTCACAAAAATGGCTTGGAATAATGCATCGGACTAGGTTTAGCATACGTATAAATTATTCATACGTCGGTTTAATGTCCTAATAACCTTAGACCATCTCTATTCTGGTTTCACTATGGTTAATGTATTCAAAAGCTAATTGTCATTTGATGGTAAAATTATGCAGTGTGAAATAATGGGGCTGTGAGGTCTGAAGACGAGGTGTTACTTAAAGGTGATTTGCTTTTAAGAATCCCTCAATAATTCTATTTTATGGCCAATCTGGTGAGATAATACGGTTGATGTGTTTTGAGGTTCAATAACATTTATTTTTATTTTACGAAGGTAGACGATTAAATGGGTAGTTTTTGCGATTTTTACTTATAAACATTAGCGGTGTTAACAATATAATTCACTTCCGTTTGAACTGGAACACAGCAACACAAAGTATTGCCAGCAAAGCAATACAAACTTCTTGGTGCCTAGTCATTGGTGTGATTTTTCTTTAATTTAGTAACTAATTAAGTAGTATAGTATAGTGTATACATTATGCTTAATACTCAAATAATGTCTGAAAAGTTATTTTTATATATCATATAAATACTATTTTATTATACATTTCAAGGTATGTACGCCAAAAAATATTTTATAAACCAATTTTTCAAGGACCGTCCGTCCTCTACTTCGAGGGTTTTATTGTACAACTGAGACTATCCGACAGTATCTATCGAATTTCTTACGATTAGTTTTTCGAGTTATTATTAACAGCGGAAATCGAAAACTTTACTTGTATCCTCTGACATTTTTGTTCTATAAATTATATTTTAATCACTTTCCTATAATTACGTGTTTGATTTTAGTTTTTTGAAAGCTTTCGGTGTTCAGTTGTCTGATTCTGATAAAGTTAGTTATAGAAGTAGATAATGTTACCAACTTTAGATATTTTTCTTTGTTTTAATAAATCAAAAAACTATACTCCGCAAATATTTTAATGTCTCAGTTGATTCTTTCGACTCGAAATTGAACTTATAACAAAAATCGGTAAACCAGCCATTAGTTTGCTAGATACCGAGCAAGAAAGGTATGCAGGCAAATAAATGATTATACTATAAAATTAGTACATAAATGTCTTTTAATATAATACAAAACCTAACGTCCTCAAAGTAAAGTGCAATAGTAAAAAGTGTTGTGACTTGTGTGAAGTTTGTGTGACTATCGCTAAAACGATAAGAGAAGGCCTTAACAATAATATCACAGGGTATATGTTATTTCATCTGTCTTTATAAAATACAATAATTACACCAATCAAATTGTGTAGTCAGCCTATGAGCCTTTAAAATAAAACGTTTTAAATAGAAAACCATCAATACGATAAAATAACACCGCTAAATATAGCAAACATTCTGAAATTCTGTGACACTTTTAGAATGTTTTCGTTATAAAATTTCCTGTTGAATTGACGCCCGATATCCAGGAAGTTTGAAATTTTAAGCAGATCAAACCATATTTTACTTATTTAAGGCGAGGGGAATGAAAAATAGAATGAGAAGGATCAGTCGAGTAATGAAGTGAAATAATTGATTAATTACTCGCGAGGCCCTCGCCGGCTGTAATAATAACGACAAAGGCCTTTTAGATGTGCAGACATTATCCTGTCAGAGGCTTTAGACATACACATTTTCCTGTTAAGCTTGAATTTCTATTATAATGACAAAGGGAAATTATCTTGATTTTATTCATCATAATAATCGGTATTTTCGCTCTTTCAATCAACACAAAAGCTGTTATCGGGTATACTGTATAATCAAATTATAAGTAAATTGTATTATTATCATTTTTATTTACCAATATTTGTTATTATACATGAACACCCAATTGAAAAGAATTAAAAAAATATCACAACAATGACTACTCTCAACTTCTTAAATAATTCATTTTAAAATGAATACTTATGTACGTATTATATGAGTAATGAGTACTTATTATGTGCTCTGTTTAGTTTATTTATTGACAACGTCATTCATGATATCAGCATTAGGCATAGGTTTAAGTGGCAAAATGCTTTGCATTTCGAATTGATTTTCCGATAAGTCATGTGGATATTGTTTATAACAGTACTTCTGTATAAATATTGAAAACGTACAGTTTTATTAATGAAATAAATATATTTTTGCTGCGTGTATAGTACACATACTTACATAGTTGCGCATCGATGCGGATCATCGATATAGTACCGCGTCTCCCTCAACGCCTTCCTCGCTTTCCATAACGGCGCAAGAGAGCAAGCCGTTTGCTGTCACGGTATACGAGTCAGTTTTACCCCCGAGGCACGGAAATAAATATTTTACAACAAAGCCAAGCTTATAATTGAATCGTTAACCAAAACAAATAAAATTGATTGTATAGTCACCAATACCGAAAATTGTCTGCAAAATTTTAGCACAATCAGTCGATTGAAACTTGTTTAAAATTCGGTTGCAAGATTTACCCACAGATACTAAGAATAAAGTTAAATAAAAGCTTGGTAATGAAACCAATTGGTACAGAACGCTGGATTTATTTAAATGCTTACTGAATGTCACTATCAAACTACTTGCTAGTCTTATTTTAAAATCGATTCATTTACATTTAAGAGAGCCAAAACGTCCTAGTGGCTAGAAATACGTGAACTTTAATAGAATATTGTGAGTTCAAATCCTGGCAAATCAAAATCATTGCTGATTTTTAACTTGTTCTACGTGTCGGATGGAATGCCACATGTTAATCTAATCCGCGTTTGTGTATCGTGATGGCATTCCCAATGCTGGGCAATCTACAGGCTACACCCTTATTTCTTTCCTTTACCTTAAGGTTGCCTGGAAAAGATTGGTTTATCGATTAGGTAACTTATGTATGTGTTTATTGGTGTAAAATAAAGAATATATTTCGTCGAATAATACGAACGGTCTCTCGCGAGTTCGCTATGTGATCGCTTTCGTTACACCAACCGCGCAGATGCTATATAAGCTAAAGATTCCTTGGGTAATTTGTAACATGCACTGAATTTATGTTTTAATTTAATCATCCTTCTGTAGCTTGTAGGTATAACTTTGATAAAAAACATTATACGAAACTTTTATACAACTGTTTACATTTGAGCTTCTTAAGAAGGAGCGAGGACTTCACATATATTGAGTGACCTCAAGACTCCGGGCTGCTAATGAGAATTTTTTATTGACCCAGGACCTCAGGATTATAGCCATTAGATGAACGAGATTGTCATTACAAAATTACTAGCATAGTAATTAACAATTTATAGTTTTTGTTTCCTTAAAACTATTTAATTTAGCAGAGAAACGAAATTATAATTAGTGAAAAAATTAAAAAAAATTAAGCCCGAACTGTCGTCGGTTCGTACTCTCGTGTCCGCATATTTTTTTAATTTTCAACGTCACTGACTTTAATCCTTCGTTAGGTTAAGTAAATTTTACACAGTTTTTAAAATAAACATACATAATACTTTTTTTTAAACCAAAAAGCGAATGTGTTCGTGCACTGTGCTTATCTTTCATTAAACATTGTACACTCTTGTACACAATTGTCCATGTTGAAGTTTTGTTGTACATTCTCGCTCACAAAGTTTTGCGCGGTTTTGTATTGACGGTTTGCAGTTTTTTATTGGTTATTTTATTTCCGTCAAAGTTATAGATTATTCAACAAATAAGCAATGATTATTTTTATATACGTTTAAGAGACCAAGAACAGCAAAATAAAGTTTTATTTTTAGTGGTTGGTCGTTAGATGCTAGGCATGAATTACCTTGGGGGCTTGCTTTCTATCTAAATTAATTAAATTCGGTTCAGTAGTCAGCCGTAAAAGAATAACAGACAGAAAACGTTACGGTCGCATTTATAGCATTAATATAGATAATGATATTAAAAAGACAAATTTCTTTGATTACAACCACTAATTTGAAAACCTCTCTCTGTGTTAGATAGCCCATTTATTTAGAAATATAATATAGGTATAAATAAATACGCGAACGCCTATAATAAATACATGTATTCCGAATTTAACGCGAAGATCTATAGAGGAGAAAGTTTATTGATAGTAAACGCGCGCGGGGTTTTTTGTTTAATAAAATTAAATGTACGTCCATTTTAAAGGTGATTTTGAAGGGTACTGTTTTTTAATAGCAGTTGCCAATCATGGATTCTGTAATATCTGCTTCTGTTAATAAGCTAGTTCTGTTATTTTTCTTACTGGCATATTTCTTACAAATAATACAATGCATCATTGTTGATCGAAGAATAGCTGCCGAGAACATCTTCTTAGAAGTCAGCACTACGCTCTACCAGCAGTAAAATCATTTTAAACGAATAAGAAAACAAAAACAAAAAACAGACACTAGAACTGTATGTCATGATATAAGGTAACGTAAGTAAAAAATATTATCACATACCCTTTCCGTTAAAATTTAGTCAAATTGTTTTATTTTTTTTAAACTGATTTTAATCTTTTTTTGTTATATATTTATAAGTAAAAATATCTTTTTGCATGCCGGATATAGCTGGTATTCCAAACGATATTTATACTTTATATGATATTTTAATCAATAAAATACAGTTCTGCATTATATTCAAGCAAGTGTCAACAACAACTGTATAAAGTTTAAATTCAATCAAGATCAATAGTATGTATATGACAAATAAATAACTTTATACAGATAATAAATTTAACTTCATCATTATAAAACTATAAGATAAATAACTACAAATATAGAATAGTATGTTATATGACAGTTCGGTTCACGTGTTTAATAGAGCTGAATACATTTTTGATTTTTTGAGCTCGCTATTATTTTTTTCTTTTGAACGAGTGTTTGTCGAAAATTCTTACTCCTTTTCTCATTTATCATCTAAGATATAAATTTCAACTGCATTGTTTTTTACACTGCGAGAATTATACGAAATGAACATAAAAATCAGTCAGTCATTCCCTCATCAATGAATGACTGACCTAGATTAAATACCAGGTCAGAGAACTAATGGTGGTGAACCAAATACAGACAAAGGACTCTTACTATTTTTAGTATAGCTTTTAATATTTTTCACTGTTGTAATGTGAGAAACACCATTAATGTGATTGATCAACGCTCAAGCTTTTGTTCATCAGTTAAAGGATTGATAAACATAATTTCAACGGGCTATTTCACTTGTTTGTCGATTTATATATTTTCTTAAATTATTGTTTACACCTTTTTTTAGCTTAACATATTTATTAGGTGGTAGGTGCTCGATCAACACTGTTCTTCTTGTTTTTACTAGAATCTTGTAGTAAATAAGGCCCCGATGGTAAAACGACCATCAACTAACATGAGCGCTGTAAGAAATACAACACCTTCATTCATATCTACTGCCCCGTCAACTGATGCTGGCAAATGACTTATTAGCCACTAGGACTGGAAATTGTCAATAGCTTAAACCAAATATTTCGATTGTGAAGTTACCAGAAAGTAAACATGAAAAAACATCAAAAATTTAGTCTAATAATAATAGAAAATAATTTGAGAATCTATTGCAAATCGTATTTAAAAATAACTACTGATGTTTTTGCACTCGAAAGGATCAACATTACGAATTTACGTAAAGTAGTATTCGCAGGTGTCTTCGTTGTGAGTACCATCACTATTATATATAGTGATGGTACGCACACACTCAACACTCGATAACGTATACGTTATCGAGTGTTGAGTGTGTGCGTTAATGTAATGAATCCTATCTTACTGTTATTTAATTATAAAGTTTATTTGTTAGCGGTTTATATTATACTAAATAATTCGGGCAAGTTCTTGTCACGCAGACGGTTTCATAGTCATGCAAATTTCACCGAACAAACTTACGTATGCGTTTATTTAATACACAATGTTTATGGGAACAAACGCACAATAATTTGATACTACTACGTATCACATTTACATATCTATAAAAATGAAAGTCATTTAATTATCATACCATAAATAATGGTAGAAAGAAAAAAAACCCAATGTAAACCTTCCGTGCCCGTTTAATCTTATTGCTCTTATTAGTTAATTATTAGATGCACATGTTTATTAAAATAAAATACTATAAGAAATCTCAAACATATCACTATCTCACTCTATTCAACGACAACGACAGCAAAATTAACGAATAAGGCGTATTATTCCTCACATTCCTCACACATAATTATGTTAAACTAACTTAATACTTGTTGATTTTATTATAATATATAATTGTGTTTAACTAATATAATGTATTTCAAATGGTGGAAAAGAGTTATTTCGATAGATAGAATCTACATTCCAAAACGGTGGTAGCTTTACTTTTAATATAGTTTAGATATATTTATTGTATTTAATTAACAAGATTTAGTTATATAATTGGAAGACAAAAGTACCTACAGAAGTTCTAGGCCAGTTCTTCATGGAATACATTCTGAACTCCTTACATTTAACATAATCCTAGACAGTAATGAGTCATTATTGATTCATTCATGTTTATGTTTACTTATCTATTTATTTATCTGGATATAATCACTTAAAATGTTGTTTATTTTTTTATTTTATGTAGGCGGATAGGCAAATGTCACCTGATGGTAAGTGCTTTCATCTCCCATAAATATTGGCGCTGTAATAAACATTACCTATTTGTGTCGCCAAAGCCTCAAAATCTTGGAACCCTTCAAACTCGAATATAACAATAAGTTTTATATATTCTGACGAGTGGGTGGCACATACCATATTATGTGAAGGCATTTAACAAAATAGGATTATTTTAAAATTGATCACGGAATCCCAAATATATCAATCATAGTAAAAATGCATTCTAGATAATCCGCAGATCTAAGAAATGAATCGTATTTCGCAAAATTTCCGGTTTTAATGCCATTCAACTTCAAAAAAATGTTGAAATATATTATGTATCAACATATCAAATCATGATTGTTGGGCGTTAGATTAGCCAGAAATTAAGTAACATAATATAAAGATGAAACCACATCATCACATCTAATCTAATTTATTTTTATTTTATTTGAATAATAACTATCTACTCATTTATATTTTCCATACGATATAACATTGACGTATTTCAATTATAGTTTGTTAAAACTTAGGTTACGTATTGTATTATTGTGTTACGTCAAATCAAATCAATTAATTATTCTACCGCCAAACAATAACAACTATTGATTCCTATATTGTACTCGAGTTTCAAGGGTGAGTGAGCCATTACATACACAAGGGAATTAAATCCCGAGGTGGGCAGCGCTTTGACAATGTAAGCAATGTAAGAAGTGGCTCATAGTTCTTACATCGCCAGATTAATTAAAGTCCGTGACATTTACAACCCACAAGTCAACTCATTCATTCATCTACCTTCCTTAGAATTTATTTCCAAAAAAATATATATTTGTAATATATGGCTGTACCTAAATCTAGCAAAATGTCTATGAAAAGAAAGCACACGACTTACCGGAAGGTAAGTGGCCTTCGCCCGTGGGCTTTAGCATTGCTAGAGACACTCGGAAACTCGGAAGATATTTCCAATACACTTCCAACGTTAGATAATGAACCTCGAATTGTTTTAACGTATTTAAATTACAAAGTGGATCACAAAGGTACTTTTATGTTATTCGAAGAATAAGTTTAAGTGTTTTGTAAACTTTTTTACAGATCATTTAACAGCTAAATAAAAATACCATGCGACTATTATGTTTCGAAATAATGGGAGGGTGTACTAGTGTAATGATAGGTAATTAGTTCGTAACAATTTAAACTCGAAAACTGTGTAAAAAATTAATTTCAATATAATTTTATAAAAATAAAAAGAATATTAGACAACATCACATACATTACTCTGATCCCAATGTAAGTAGCTAACATACTTGTGTTATGGAAAATCAGAAGTAACGACGGCACCACAAACACCCAGACCCAAGACAACATAGAAAACTAATAAACTTTTTCTACATCGTCTCGGCCGGGAATCGAACCCGGGTCCTCGGAGTGGCGTGCCCATGAAAACCGGTATACTCTACCACTACTCTACCACGGAGGTCGTCAAAATATAATGCATGAAATATTTTAAATCTATTTATCTGCCTAATAGGTATACCAAAAGTTTAAATTTATAGAAAAAAAGTAAAGTTATTGCCCGTAAATGTTAGTGTACTATGCTAAGGCCGCGTCTCCTCCCGGGGAGAACGGTTGCAGCTTAATAAACGTTGCTCAAATGATGGATGCACAAATAGCAAAATTTCACCCAACACCGAGTCTTAACGTTATTCAACACCGCCGAGTACGAGATGAGTTATAAACACAAATTATGTACATGAAAATTCAGTGGAGCTAGCAGGAGTTTAAACTCGCAATCTTCGGTTAATCTTCGTCACAGCACTGAGCTATCTCGGCTTAAATGTACGACTACTTAAAACGATGGTCATTATAAAATATTTTTGTTTTTTACACAGTTTTCGAGTTTAAATTGTTACGAACTAATTACCTATCATTACACTAGTACAACCTCCCATTATTTCGAAACATAATAGTCGCATGGTATTTTTATTTAGCTGTTAAATGATCGGTAAATAAGTTTACAAAACACTGTACCATGAAGATGTCGGGCAAATATTCATACAACGTTGTGCCTGAAATAACACATTATAGGTATATGATGCTACATATTATTTAAATTTTTTTAAAGGAAATTTAAACATTTTTCCGTTGTAAAATAAATTGTTTTTTTTTTGTTAATTATCTATATATATATTATGTTATAGGGGGCAAACGAGTATATATATATATATATTTTATGTTATAGGGGGCAAACGAGCAGGAGGCTCACCTGATGGAAAGTGATTACCACCGCCCATAGACATCTGCAACACCAGGAGGGATGCAGGTGCGTTGCAACTTGCAAGTTGCAAGCGTTGCGTGTTTCTCCTTCGCGGTATGGGCTAATGACTTAACGTCCTTGTGCAGAGATGGAAAGGAAGGCTGACAGAAATTCATCACATGAATTCCTTTATAAACTTTTTTTTTATTTATTCTGATCTATTTATTTAAACATCTAGACAAATACCAGTTTTAATGTCGCAAAGCGTAAGTTGCTTTAAGAAACAGATATATTTTTAAATGGATTTTAAAAATGTTATTATATAATTACATCTAGCAAAACTAGCTCGACTCGTTAAATAAATAATTGATGGAGATCAATTGTCATTTCAATTACATATATTTTCATGCAATTGTATAGAAATCAGAATACATAATGTATGTAGAGATGTGAATTCATGAAAAATTTAAAAAGACTTTCGTAGTATGTATAACGTGATTGTAGTTTCGTTATTATAACGTCTAGGTCCATTTTCGCTCGGTTCCTTTAATTTCTTCTATAAAGTTTTAGTCTGAAATGACTTAAGTTGAACTCTCTTGTGAATTAAAGGAGCAATGGCGTAATGTGGAAGCCAGTGCGAATATAAATTATCCTGTGCAATGTAATATTTTTAGCGCTGACTGCTTTACTTATTATACTGATTTATCACAGGCTACATAAATTCTTAGTGTAAAATTCAATTGACATATATCAGTTTATAAAGATAAATTATAATTTATACATCCTTTTAACTTTTATATAATGTGAAATATTTTTTATGCTGTTACTATAAAGTGCGTTTTTTTTACCTTTAAAAATAAAAATAGTGTTTTTTTGTAATACAGGTAGATGGAGGGGTAAATTGACCACCTGATGGTAATTGATCCGATATCCATAGAAATTGGCGCTGTAAGAAATATTAAACATCCTCCGCAACAATACTAAGTATTGATGTTTGGCGGTAGAATATCTGATGAGTGGGTGGCACCTACCCAGAAGAGCTTGCCCAGTGCCCTACCTCCAAGATTCACTATTGTTTAGAATTTCCTACTGAAAATGTACTATTAAATTTATTGGTATCTGATGTACTTTAGATTTTTTGTTTTGTATATCTGATAAATAAAATATAACTCTTATAAGGTAATTTTCATGTATTGCTTTCGATCTGTCTGTGTGCTATTTTTTTTAATCTACTTTCCAAAAACAGCTCTATTTTAATTACTCATATAAAATTAAGTACATCGAACTTAACATAAATAATTAACGAATTATTATTTTGTTTTAAATTACAAAATTAAATTCTGAGTAATAAAGAAATGTTAGGTAAAAAGGTATTAAATAATATACAATGTAATAAAGTAATTTCTCCAACGTAACGTTCAATAAATGTTGCACACAAATTATCCAAAGCGATGAAATATACATAGAAATCTAAAAATAAACCATCATGTTAAGTCATGTAAAGTGTTAACGCCACATTCTACGGAACATGATTATTAAAAACATGTATGTTATTATAGCAAGTTTTACTGGCTTACTGTGGCCAGTAAAATAAAACTATCAACAAAACAAACCATAACGTCTCTCGGAAGTTTACTTAAGCGTGTACTATAAGTCTTATTTGAGACGTAGAAGCAATGGCTTTGAAAGCTACTTGAGTATGAAACTAAACTAGGTCATCAAAGAAAGTCCTTTATTATTTAAAACAATAATACGTTCAATAAAAATAAACGCATACAATGTTCAATTTCAAAACTTTACATTTAATAGCAAATAAATGAAAATAAAAAATGTTGAACACTGAGAACTTAACAAACCAGCTATAGTATTAGCGGTCATCGGCCTTTTTATGTTTATTTTAAGTGTTCGAGCAAAACCACTGTGAATGCGTGTGAATGTGGCAGGACGCACTTTGTTCTCATATTAATTTAACAATCTTAAGTCTTTTTTTTTTCACCTTTTTTATCCCGCATATCACAATATTTCATGTCTTATTTGAGTTTATTCAAAGAGGTTTTACTTAATGAGAGCCGTTAACAAAAGCAGGTTTTAACAATCATTCTTTAAACTTTAACGACGAAAGATTATCGTTATTAATCTTATAATAAACAGCAATAAATTTAATTTAGCCCAAACAAGGAATTGTGACAAAATATGATATTATAACTTGCAGTTTTATTACGGTTTAGTCCGCGTGGAATAATCCTAACTTCGATTTCTTGAACTTCGATTTAGCCTTATAGTATTTTATGATAACATATCTAGACGTGAGACGAGATGGCCCAGTGGTTAAAACGCTTGACATGCACACCGATGATTACGAGTTCAAACCCAGGCCAGCACCACTAATTTTTCATGTGTTTAATTTGTGTTTATAATTAATCTCGCGCTCGGCCGTGAATAAAACTCGTGAGGAAACCTGCCTGTGTCTTATAACGATGAAATTACGATTTGTTTCCAAATGATCATGTGAAAAGCTAACAAAATCGATTATCTCTCGTTGGATGTTGCGTATTTGAATGACATTTTTGAGTTGTAACGGCACTTCACTCCCTTATTACGGAATAACCACCTGAATGCGTTCTCTATCCTACTGCTGATTTATATAAAAAGGTTTTACAACGAAGAAGACGATTGAATGGCCAGAGATATACTTAAATAGTTAGATTAACAGATAAACACACCGACAGATCGCAAGTTAATATGCGTAGATTCCTCAAAATGTTCGTGTGCTAAATTTATGTTCATAATTCATGTCCTGCTTAGTGGTAAAGGAAAACATGCATGTGTTGGATACTTTGCTACCTCGTATAAATCCATGTATTCGCAGTTCAGAAACTTGTTGATGAAGCTCCATATCTCTCCTTAAATATAACGGAGACCTGTCGTGCACTAGGATTTACACGGCCGGTTATATTTTACTTCTTTTTACATTAAAACGCCAGGCCGAGATTGTAAAATTAAAAGTACCTAATTTCGGACTTAAAATACTTAGAAATAAGTTTACATTACTCTGTATTTTTATCTATATTACCGTAGACGACATCAAATAAAGTATAGAACAAGAATTTGAAATAGATTACCAAAATCGAATTGTACAATATAGAAAATGTATTAAAATTAAATTGGCCATCACATAAACGATATTCAATAGCTTAGTCAACGTTTCCAAAATCAAGAGTGAACTAGTTTGACTCAGACGTGTCATCCGAGCTGGCTCGCGGCCAGCGGAACTTGCACGAACTCAACTACGAACCAGTAGTTCGGTACACCGTAACAGGGCTTGAATTATGTTTCCGATGTATATAAACCGGTCTAATAACACTTTCAAATCGAAAAGCGTGATGAGGTTCTGCCAGAATAAGTAAGGGTAACAAACACGAATTCATACTGATATGTGTAAAACTGCACGTATTTCATATAGTTTTTGTTACGTCTGAAGTAATTGGGGAAATCAATTGATAGAAACAATAGGAGGCGCTCCGCTCACGAATCTTCGTTACATTTGAACAATGTGTTCCTATTGTTCTAAACTATAGATGTACAAGTACTACTGCAGATTTCGCGTGTACAATTCTGAAACGTCAATAATCGATTAGAGCTATCTATTGGTACTGTTTTTTTTATTTATAATAATAGTACGGACAGGTATAAAAACGACAAGAATTTAAATATTTATTTTTGTATGTAGGAACACTGAAAGAAATGTTAAATATCCCTTAAACCCCCTTAGACAATTTATCAATTAAATTAAACATATAATTAATAATTATATAGTTTTCAATATTTCATTTGAAAAAAAAATCTCATCAGAGACTACACAGGATATTATACTCTGAACCGTTGGTAATTTATAATCAATTTCATACTGAACATAACGATCCAAAAGCGCTTATAAGAGTCTATTTAGTATAAAGAATATTTTGATTCTGAACGTGTAAGATATACCTATAATGAAAAATAAGGTAGCTTAAAAATATTACATTATTATAATAATTTTAAAATTGTATGAACTGAGATTTAAGTAATTAATAAAATAAATTCGTATAAATAGGTAACGGCGCTATTTGATTAATTACCTGCAGGAGAATCCGCTTTAGGTAAATTTTCTGATACGTATAAATTTATTTAATATGTTCAACTCAAATTCTGAATTGTTAATATGCGTTTCTAAAATCATTATTGATGGATTCACTAAGGCGTATCTTCTAACCTGGCATGTGTCCAGAACTTGATCGAACTTAGCTGTGAACCAATAAATAGTTCTGGGCGATACAAGGTATCAACTTATATATAATGTTACGTATTAGTACCTCACCTGTAACTTTGTTCGGTTGAAATGTGTTTTAAATATGTTAACTTTTCAGCAGCTCGTTTTGCTATTGAAAAAGAAAAATATATATCCATTTAATAACTTTTCGTATTCCTTAAAATGTTCTCAGGCGACTATACCAATGAGGCAAAAAACTTTAAAAATCCCGACGAAACAGACAGACAAACAGTAAATTAACAATTAAAATAAAACTGTACATTTCATTACATATTCGTAGTCTTTATAAAGATGTCAATATTACTAACTGGATGCCATTTGCATGCATTATCCTCATGCAAACTTAACTATTTAATTAATAATATCATCATTTTAATAATAATATTAAATATATATGTACTTATTTAATTTATACGTAGTAAAAATTCTTCTTGTAGTCATAATTTTTTTGTGAACAATTGAAAACAATTCTTATTAATAATTTTATCTCACCAGATTTTATGTCCACCATTTTACGTCATATTTGACTTTTTTTTGTTTTGTTTCGTTTTATTCCGTTATCTACGAATTATAATTGTAGAACATTATATATATCTATATATATATGAAAACAAATTATATGGGAAAACGCGAAGAAACTTCGTATGTGTATAATTACAATTAAATTCTGCCACATGTGTATCTACCAACTCGCATTGAAACAGCGATAATCTCCAAATGTTCTCCTCAACGTTAGATGCCTAGCCCAGAAAAGAGACAGACAGTTTACAAGCTGTTAGGTACTTTACGTTATCTTTATATATATCTAGAACTATAACTAAATCTAATAGTATTATTATTTCGCGTCTTTATATTGAAAGCTGTGAATGCCGCGCAGAGAAATATTTCTATTATTTCTGTTCCCATAATTTTAATCTGTCTTCCAATAATATTTTCCGCAATAGTCAAGTTACATGAATATGATAAATATGAAGTTGATATATCTATCAAAATGGTTCATTATACAAATAATAACGTACATTTATTCCTGCTTCATATAGCAAAATACATATAAATACAAAATAGATAAAATTAATGATACAATCATGTAAATAAGATAATCATATAATTGTATCCGTGTTATTCCCACGGATGCAATCACAACGATACAATACAATTGTATTTATCATAAAGTAATAATTACTCTGTAATAACATATTTCCTATTAATCTTAGTCAAGAATAGAACATATTTGTACGTATTATTTAATGAAAATTATGGGTTAATTTATATTTAACACATACCTTATATAACGATGTGGGTAAATTAAGTCCGTTTATTAAGTAAATTCACTCTAATTGGCTTTTTGATAATTATAATGGATTTGTAATATCGTGTAATTATCGATTAAAATTTGTATACTTATAACCGTTACGTCTGTATGTAGAATCGATTTTATTAATAAATTTGTGTATCGAATTAAATTAAATTCATTTTACATATTATTTTTGACATTTCACTAATAAGTAAATAATAAGTGATCTTTGGTAAGTTTCTAGTTTATTCTTATAGAAAAGTTGTACATAAACTAATTTCTCTGATATGATAATCATCTGGTAGAATATGTATAGAGGTGTGGGCCGTTAATTAATTGAGATTAATATAAAAAATATGGTAAAAGAATTTAAGAAATGCTGAAATCGGTGAATGTATGTATAATTCTGGACAAGGAAGCACCTCTCTTTTGTTTTGTTTTTATCTTATACATAATATATATTTTTCAATATTTCTCAACATTATTGATATTCTTCTGATGATATTCTTAATTCAACTGTCGCATGTATTGAGAGCCGAGATGGCCCAGTGGTTAGAACGCGTGCATCTTAACCGATGATTTCGGGTTCAAACCCAGGCAGGCACCACTGAATTTTCATGTGCTTAATTTGTGTTTATAATTCATCTCGTGCTCGGCGGTGAAGGAAAACATCGTGAGGAAACCTGCATGTGTCTAATTTCAACAAAATTCTGCCACATGTGTATTCCACCAACCCGCATTGGAGCAGCGTGGTGGAATATGCTCCATACCTTCTCCTCAACGGGAGAGGAGGCCTTAGCCCAGCAGTGGGAAATTTACAGGCTGATTATTATGTTTATGTATTAATACTATTTCTAATTGATATTCAATCTTTATATACTTAACCTAATTTCAACACTAGGTTACGTCATAACTGATTAGCTTAATCTATAATAATTATTGACCTAATATATTATAGTTGTACTGGTTTAAAATGTAGAGAATTCTAGCCTTTATTTATTTAAATAGATAATTAATTTGCAGTAGAAATAGTAAATTGGACACACTGCCAACTTTCCGGCTTTAGACTTTTTTGACAGAAAAATCGAAAAACTTTTACTGAACGTTACCGTATTAGTATAATAAAAAAATGAGTCACGATAGTAGAGTGGTTAGAAGTGAATCTTAAACGTAGATAGTGAGTTCATAGAGCATGCATTACTCATTTTTGTGTGTATAATTCGTTTATATATAAATCTACTTATACTCGATGAAGGAATACATCACGAAGGATCTCTAAACGAGAAAACTAACACAATGAGTATTTCGGGTGAAAATCTGCCACATTCTGAGGTTGAAGAATCCTTATCCCAGTGGGACATTAAAGGCTGAATGTTACTAATTAAAAATTAACCTAAAAACCTTAATTGCAATCTTGAGCCATTCCCCATGTCCAGGTGGGTTGTTAGAATATATTATAAAAATAATGTCTGCATAAAATTGCGTTCATTACGATCGTATCGAGGCTTAGATAACTAAAATCAATACATGCCTGCAATATGCAGCATGTAAGCCTTAAAGCTCTAACTATGAATCATGTTTTAGTATAATTTTATGAAAATTAAAACTATTTATAGAATCACGCTTGTAAACTCGACATTATCACGTTTGATCAAAACATGAAAACATAAAATCTTTTATAAAGTAATTTTATTTTGTATATTAATATAAAAACTCGTAGGGATTTATATTTAAACTAAAGTAATTGATGAGTAGTCACATTAAAATATGTATATAATATACGATAATAAATGAATAATCACTAACACGTCAATTGATTCTTTTAAAATATAATGTACTTATATTAGCTTAACTATATAATTTTGAATAGCGATAATCAATATCTTTACATAAAATTTGTGATTATTTGTCGTTGTAATTTGTACCGTCTACGAATAAATTAAAGATAACATATAAATACTAGCTGCTCGACCGGACATCTTACGGGTGAAATAAGAATCGTCATGTTTTAGAAAAGTCCTCCGATCCGATCGCAGAACCAATTTCCGTGTCGAATCTAAACCATCCAGTGACCACTCAAACACATAAAAAATTTAATCAAATTTATCTAGTTTAGGAGGAGATAAGTGATAGCGATACACTAACGACACAATTTTCAAAATTTAATGAACTCTCTAAAAAGTGAACACCAGCTTACACTGTTAATACATAGCCAGAATGTAAGGTGGCATGTGACTTGTGCTACAAGATCGTTTCGCACTAAGCGTAAGGGTTAAGTTTCGTAACAAAGGTTCTAATGTCTTATAGTTTAAGCTGTGCGTTGCAGCCATTCACAACATTGCTATCAATATATACTCTAGATTCATTTATTTACTACAACATGTATAAAGAATCTAGCAAAATATATCAGAAAGTTTTGCTTTTCTATAGTTCAGACAACGCTATGTAAAACTTCAGCTGCAATATTAATTGTAACTTATTACAAGAATAAATCGAAACGCAAACTTTGAACAACGGCAACTGTTATTCACCGTCTGGCTAATTCGCTGGCTTTTTAAAATTAGAAAAATATTAATATTAAGAAAAATCAAAATTATTATTTTCTTCATATTATATCATAGCTAAATTTAATTTCAATAATGATGCAGTATTCAAGAAAGTGTATCTGAAATCCGAACAAATAAAATGAAATGCACTGCTGTTGTGACACATGGGGGCACTTTTATATGGTTAGGAGAATAAACCGCTTGTGAAATCGAAAAGTCACAAAAAAGCCACTGTTTTCACGAAGTGCGTTTTAACCTTATCCTTACAGACGTTTAAGATTTACCCACACATAAACTTCTCTGTCAAAATAATTTGCATACTTTGAAGAATCACACAGATTTAATCTATAGAATCAGACTAGCAATTTTGGTAATTTTGTTAATTGCTTACAAAGTTTTCAATGAGTTACAAAAGGTTTATTGAACATAATTATTGTGTTTATATTTAACTAAAAATTATGGAAGCTAGTTTCATAGACTTTGCGATGTTGGTTGGCGTTTATGATTACTGTTCCGCTTCTCGGTTGTATCATCGATAAGGGACGTACTTACAACGGACAGTATGGCCCATTATGTAAGCTTTCTCATTAAACAGAAAGCTATTCTAACACAGAAAGAATTATTCAAATCGGACTATCCGTTCCTAAGTTTAGCTTGGTCGGATAATCGCTTTAATTTCAGAAATTATATTTTAACTACGCTTTGAAGAATTTTAATATTTTAAATAATAATATAAAATAGCATTCTTACTTAAGTTGGAAAGACGAAATTATCAAATTGAATAATGAATAAATCGAGGAAAGATCGTGTAATCCAACACATCTGAGAATATCATTATTTCAATACACCAGAACAACTTGATTTCCTCCAGTATTACTTCAAAGTTCCAATTAACTGATTGATGATATTTTTAATACAATGCATTACGAAAACAGAAATGCAAAGTAAGACTACATAGTGTATTATAAAACACACTTTGTAGTGATTAAAATACTGCTAACATCCGACACATAAGAATTTTATAATTACAATAATAAGTACAATGCTTTAAGTATTCACACACTGTAACATGATCGTTTTAAGATGCTAATGTATTCATAATTATGAATATCTATTCAAACAAATGTATATATGATGTCAAATTACTGTATTACTAATAAAAGTCTAGCGGTATAACTAAACATATCTTTGTCTTTCTCTTTCAAATGTTAACTAATTGGTGACAGAAAGAGACGAATCAATAAGCCATGCATGATTTCTGTAAGGCCTCACTGGACAAACTACTAAACCAATTTATATTAAACTTATACCAGATGATACAGCCCGTTTTGAAAAAGTATTAATATTTAATTTATATTATTATTAATTTGAACTACGCTTTAAAATTTCACCCGTTTTAAATCCAATGACGTGTCAAGCGTAAATTTCATGTTCTCATAAATAAATAAAGTAAAAAGATTTGATAATTCTAAACGCAAATCTATTTTATCTTACATCAAACATACTCCACTAAACTTATCTACTTACTCTAGATATTTGCAGCGCATGAATTGTCCTACGCTATTCAAATTGTTACGACAGCGAAAAAATACCACGTCTGCAACATAAACAAATGTTTCTCTGAACTAAATAAATATTACATTTAAATTCTGGAACATTTGTTTATTTTCTTGAAGAGATTGTCGTTTACAAAACACAGATATTTATATATATTCGTATATAAAATTGTTCCCAGACTGACTGACAGACAATGCATGGTGTTAGCTATTATACAGAAATAAGGAGGTAACCTTTTTTTTTTTTTTAATTAGGAGCCTCTAAGGGACGCTCTACATCTTTAATTATCATATCCATCCGATCCAATCGATCAGTTCAACGCATCTTTCATTCATTTAAGGTGGATGCTAGTGAACTATACGTGTAATTGTGCCACAATAATTAAGAGTTATACGTTACACTAATCTTCTTTAAATTCAATATTTTTGGGATTATTTTAAATCTAAGTCGACTTTTTCACAATCGGGAAAAATACAGGTCCAATTAAAGTATTGTTATTACAATCAAAATAAAAGATATTCTTCTATCGAATAGATTCATACGCGCACTTTTTAAATTGAACAGGATAAATTGATTTGAAAGCGTAGGGTTTGGATATAGATTCTACTGAAAACATCGGGGTAGTCTTTTAAGTATAGAATAGATTAGTGTATGCTTTATTTTACCCCAAAAAGATATATAAACGTAATAATATACAATTAAATGTATAAAAATTACACGGTACAGCGTGTCCCAATTTAAACAAAGCCGCAGTAAAATCTCAAGTATAATATATGTTAAGGATATTCGAATGCGAGAATATGACAGGTTGAAAGTGCTCAAAAGAAAACAAAACAACGAAGTTAAACGACTTGTATGAGTTTCTGCACTCAAGAATAAAAATAAAATATGAACACTCGTGTGGAAGGTTTGAATTCTAAGAACGTTTACACAAAAAGTTTTGACATAATATATTATAGGATTTTGTAAAAAGTATATAATATATACACATCGCATACTCTTATATATGTCGTGAGACGAGCTGTGAGTATTAGAAATAGTTTTAAAACGGGAGATGCGATATTGGTGGTAGTTTTGCAAGCCCGTCTAGATAGATGGCACACAAACAGTAATAATTTTTATCGCGGTTTTCCTTTTTAAAGTTTGAGTGAGCCGATGTAATTCCAAGTGCAAGGAACATATTATATCAGCGCAGCGTATACACCTTACATTGTCATAAGTACGTGGGCGTGACTAACTAGCAGGTGCACCTTCTACGAGTAAGATACTCGTATAAAACTGATTATAATTCGGTGATTGTTTTATCATAATTGATTATAAATAGCTTGGCCTAAAATCGTACCACCGACATAATTAATAATGTTTTATATATTATGTGATGTGATTAAATTTTACAATCTTTACCGCAGCGTGTATAAGTATTTTAATAAGTTACTTTACCTGTAATTATTACTTTACATGTAAATAATAATTAGACAAAATTAAAGACAAGAACCTTGTAATACGATTTACAATTTCGGCTAGGTTATGTTACTGTGTCAAGGATGTATCGTTATAATGAATGCACTGCAGCTTTCCCGACATCAAAGTCAAGATAATTAAAAAAATTGGAAAGTCTATTATTTCTCTTCACAGTTGATAACACATTTTGGCGTATCGCCAACCACTAGCATCTGGGTCACTCGATTCTCGCATATTTTTAAGGGTTTTCAATTTTATTGTTTCGTGATATATGATACATGGAATTCGGAATTTTATCTTTTAGGCTTATCGCTTTTTGAATTATTGGCTTGTAGAATATTCGAATCGAGGTTATTATTGCACTTGGAGGTACAATATATTTTTATCAGTTTCAATTTTTATTTGAATTAACATTCCGATAAATTCTGTTGTGAAACCATCTGCACATAAGTCCAGTGACATATTGACAATTTTTTTTTATATTTATATTTTAATATGCAGCCTGACATATAACCACCTGATGGTAAATAGAAAATATTTTGAAATATTATGTCGAATCATTGGCGTTGTAAGAAATATTCACCATTCCTTAAACCTTGAGAAGTAAGATGTTATGTGCCTGTTATTACATTAGCTTCCTTACCCTTTAAATCGGAACACAACAATAAAAAGTGCTGTTTACTTACCCAGGCGGGCTTGCATAAAGCCCTACCAACAAATGAATCAAAATAACTCACAACAAAAAAACAAACATAATGTAGTAGACTACGAATCTATTAAACTAAAACGCTCAGTAAAAATGTGCCAATGATTTTTATAAAAGTTTTTCATTCAAATATATATTGAAGTTTTTCAAAAAACAATGTTTTAAATCCGCTCCCTCATCGCATAATGCGAATTCAATGTAGTGTGTTTGCATTGACTATAACAAATATTTGTTCCAGCCGTATTAGAACATTCATCTCGCGCACGGAGGCTCATTTCGTTTTGTATCTGTTTTCATCTTTTAACGTTATTGTTTAAGCTTATACGTAGAAGCTTAGCTTTGAATGAAATACTATTAACTATTTGCGTCGATTTAAGACAAAATCTTTACATAGAAGCTTAACGCTTAAGCAAAGAACAGTAGCAATGCGTCTTTACATGTTAATTACTATATAATATTCCTATTCACTCCTCGATTTAAGATTAAAAACTTGTGTTGAGAGTGGGGACGATAATAGCCCAAGGGTCAGGATCGAGTCTGCGACATTTTTTTACATCGCTAGGCGGCCCTTAAACCATTGCGCTATTAACTTATTGATCGTCAAATAATGTACCACCGGTTCGGAAATATCACCTCACACCTGAGACGAGCGAATGAAACTTAGTGAGGTTTTTTTAAGCTGTTGATATTATTCATTTTTATTTTTGAAATGGCCTAGAAGCGTTCGTTTCATTCCTAAGGCGTGTTATCATCTAAGTCATTCGTTTTATATTATCCTTTAAGTTTTATATTGGAAGGATTCACGGTTTTATTAATTAAGAAATATTATTTACGAAGACTAAGAATTTAAGTTAATAAATCGTTAATATTAAATACAATTTTACCAAAAACATAATGACCTAAATTATCTCCTAGCATAAAATACTTCTTAATATATTGTTACATTAAAAACAGAACACGAATCATTCTTAATCACATTAATGAGTACAAGACAATATACCGCAAATGAAACTCCGAGTTCGTGTTTATAACGCAAAACTTTCCCAACAAGGACCCTCTTCATAAAAACTATAACAGCAATTATAGTATGCACTTAAATAACAAAACTATGACGTCATAAGTCAACAACATTGTTTTTTGAAAAACTGAATAATGAGAAAAACATATTTTTCATTTTCATCATTTGCTATTACTTCTATTTTGCTATGTTTTCTCCGTTGTCCTTCACATAAAGTACTCCCGTGTGCTACTACTAGTGTCAAAAATATTTATTAAGTATTTTTACATGATTTTCGGCTTAACTCATGTGTTGATATTAGTTATACAGTTCGGTAATTCTAAAATTTTTTTATCATAATCAACTTACTTGTAACTTTGTATTAGCTCTTTTTAACACCCAGAAGAATAATTTGGCCGCATAGGCTAATCTTTAATTTTATTTATTTGTAACATCAATCGACAGCTACATACAAAATTGAATAATTCACCTAAAAACATAGCTAAACTTAAGCAAATATTGCAATTAAGCAATTTTGTCCCTTTTAGGATTATTAATGCGATCGAAAATCGTTGCTTTCTATTACGAAAAGCAAATATTTCATAATAATTTCAGAGTGTTATTAATTTTTTAGAGTGAGTTTATTTCATATTAGTATAAATTTAGAGTGAGTTTTTATTAAACAAAATATAATTATTCAATTTATTCTTTAGTATCTGAATAAAAGGTAAATAAGGATTTATATTTGTTAAAGTGAGTGCTTAAAACTTTTGTCGATGTTATATTGATTTGTACCGAACATTGGCGACCATCCAACCACATTGCAATTACTAATAATTAGACAAATGTAAATAATTCGTTACTAATTAATGTTTATTTACAAAATAAAGCTCTTTGATACAAAACTAATCACTGTTAATGAAACAATAGAGCTACAGTTATATATTTTTTTTTAGAAACATGCTTTAATTTTACAACCGTTTTGAATAAATTACAATATCTAAAAACTGGATTATATTGTCACTAGTATGTACAAAATTTTAACCCTATTGTTGTATGGAACTCGTTCTGAATTCAGATGTATGATATGAACCAGACGTTGTGGCAGATTTGTTTGTAACTAGAATATTATACAAATATATTATATTAACTAAAATATTAATAAAACTAATATTTGTAATTACAAAGCTTGTAACTAAAGTATAAGTAGAATCTCGGGTGAAATAAGTAAATTAGGTTTTTTTGTACTAATATCGCTTAGTTTCACTAATATTTGTGTTGTCCTGCGTTGTTTCTTGTGTATTACTTGTTGTGAGATCGTGCTACTGGTCATTTGGCAGAACGAAAAAGTGCTGTTTCAAGCAACCACGTGTATTTTTCAACCCTGACACTGGCAGAATTGTCAACCTATTGACAGAAGCCATAAATATAATAAATAATAATAACTGAATTTTATGGATTTAATATCGAAACATCTCGATTATACGAATTTTGCGGATTTATGTAGTCGACTAAAAATCATTATATTTTAATGATCTCTAATTGTGGATAGGTTTCGATCGGATCTATTGTAGACCTTATTAATATAGAATTCAAATTTAAAAATAACCATATGTCATAATTACTTTATAAAAAAAATATCAATCGTACATTTAGAAAGAAATAAAGATTCCGCAACAATGAGATAGATAAATATTTGTCAATTAAAATACATGAGAACCAATTACATAAATCTTACCAATTAATATTTGTACACGAATGTACCAGGAACTAAAATTAGTAGCTATTATACACAAACTGCGAATTGCACAAATAACAGACTCGCAGTTTCAGTATTTGTAAGCCTACTGTAACTAATTGACAGACTAACATATCCTCTTGCAAATCCAAACGCTTGAACATACAAATTCGAGTAAATAAGACTGACTGTGGATGCAAAGCTTCGAACAATTTAAAAATACGGTCCTAATGTTCGCAATAAAAATTTATTTCGCAAAATTGTAATTTCATAAAAGGGTTTTGTACCTCCATCTAATCCACCCATTCGTATATTGTTTGATATTCGAATAACGTTTTAACGTTAATTGTAGTTCCTACATTCCGCGGGCGAAATTACCGTGATGAAAGCGATAGCCTTATGTTATATACAATTATAAGGATTTTAGTGTCATAAAAATTATTCGTTTCAGAGTTTTGTTCCATATTAATTTAAATCTATCTATACTTATTAAATAACATGTCCTGATTAAATGAATCATCATCGCCGAGCGTAAACTATTAAAGTTAGAGCCATGAAATTTGGTGAGTAGGATCGTTTAATCGAGTAGACACCCACTAAGGTAGGAATTTTGGATATTCAACCCCTAAAGGGGTGAAATAGGGGTTGAAAGTTTGTATAGAAGTCCGTCATTTTTTAAGTTAGAAACATAAAACTTAATTTTTGGGATACTGATTAAAAAGAGTAGATACATATTTAAGCATTTCTGCAACCTCTACCCCTAGGGAGTGGAATAAGGGTTGAAATTTTGTATGGAAGTCCGTCATTTATTAAGTAAGAAACATGAAACTTTATTTTTTGGGCTACTGATTAAAAAGAAGTAGATACATATTTAAGCGTTTCCGCATATTCTACCCTATGGGGTGAAATACACGCCAATGTGGTATACAAAGAGGTCTTAAATTAGCGTCATACATTAAGATAATATTTGATTATATTCAACTTCTACGCGAGCAAAGCCTTGTAATAAACATATATTATTTCAAAAAACAATATTGTTATTTTTAGATAACGTCATTGACAATGAAAAACATTTTTGGACACTAACTGTTCATTGATTTGTAACGAATTTAATGTATTAATATAAATAGAATGAAATGAATTTAATTGGTTTGAATGAATAGAAAATAGCACACGCGATCACGATAAGTTAAACTACGTTAAATAAATATCTAATTCAGGCTGGAAAGATACCACCCGAAAATTATACTCCTGAAAAAGTTATTGAAGAATTTGTTTCCCAATATTAAGACTGAATAGAGGTATTTATATACAAAAATAAAAACAAAATTCAAGTTTGAGAACGATTGGGCAATTAATAAGCGATACCACGCTGGATCGATTCCAATACTGGCAGGCTAACTACTACCTACATTTAGGTTGGCAAGCATATCTACATTACCAAAATCTATATTACCACTGTAAAGACGACGTGAAGTTAGATTAAATACTTATGTTATCACTTCAGTAGATATTGAAAATTGCAACAATATACCTACGAATATTTTTAATAATAAATTATTTTCCAAGTAAATTTTTTTTGAAATGTATCTGATGTTTTTAAAACCAACTACTTTGTATGGTACCCAGAATCAAATGCTATGGGTTTCAGAAGGATGCCTGTGTTTATGTGTGTACAGACAAACGTATGTACCTCCGCTGCAGCATGTAACTTTGATGTATAACAACGAATGATTTTGAAATTACGTAGTATATTTTTAAGGCAACCTATTTTCTTTTTTTTAGAAACGTAGATAGTAAACAGATATTATTATATTGCAATATATTTGGGGAGCGCAAAAGCATAAGGATTTCTTATCTATGCCGACGATGTAAGGAAATTTCGGAACAACAAGACTGTTTATAATATACCAGTTGCTTGTTCTCATTCTCAGTCGACAGATACAAATTCAGGTTAACGTTTGTTATGTGACAAGATATGTACTTATTTCACATTTTAAAAATAGAACGTATATATATTTTTTATTATATGGTGCAGATTATATATTTTTGTTTTATAAAATAAGAAGGCGGACTGATGGTCAACACTCAAAGTGCTTAACACCGCCCATTGTTAACATTAGCGTTTTAAGAAACTATTTCTTGCACCGCCAATACCGCTAACCATTGGAATGAAGATGTTGAGTCATTGTGTCTGGAGTTACACTGGCTTACTGCAAACTACTAGATTCTGCCGATTCTACAAATAATGAACACAAGCAAGCGATAACACAAGATCAATTTGACAACGATGGTTGTATATCGGTCAATTAATCTCAATTGAGTTTCTTGTATAATATCATCCAGGCACACTTATCTTAAAATAAAAAAACAGAAAAGGACGCATTCAAAGCATATATCAAACAAGATATTCTCAAAGCGAAGACTCGAAATGAAATTTCAAAGAAACCTCAATTTGGTATTAAAGACCTTTTCATCCATATACTACTTGATGTGAAAACATTTTTACAGTAATAAAACCTATTTATACGAAAGGTACTTTACAATTTTGGAATAAATTACCAAAATATCTATTTGAACCATTGATTTCTAGGCTATCAATACAAAACTTTAAAACGTACTACAGCAGACTTGATACAATTTATAAATGTCTTGAACGTTATTGACAATATGATAAAAATACACTAGTATATTTTTTTCCTTAGTGGATGGAGCTGTGTCGGATTTTGGTACTATACCTTTATATCGTAGATACATATATAGAAATAGACATCACAAGTGCGTCAAATTTTATGAAAACCAAGAGGGACACTTTTTAGTACCTACTTCCGTGTTATGAGAGAATTTTAGTGTTGATACATACCTTGAGATACACACGCTTTATTAAAGCTTAACAACATTTTTTATAAACCAAAAATAATAAACTAAAAATGGTCGTTTCTGTGCTTCGGTAACGACATCAATCAATCATTGATTTAAGAAGAGAAAACTCATAAACAACAGTGTTAATATTTATTTTCTACTAATATAGAAATATATAAAATAGTTAATACTATATAAATTTTCAAAACATCTGTACTGCGCTAGTGTCCGAGACAGTATTACTTTTGTTAGCTTATATTGCGTATTAACAGCAGATATTTTTTGATTCAAATATAATTTACTTATCGATAAAACGAAATGTCTATATTTGAACAGCTGACTAGCCTCGAAGAGTTTTATATTGAAAACGGTACACTTTAAGAATTCGTGCCTTGCACAAGCTAAAGACATGCAAACAGACTACTAAATTCTCACTATAAATATATATGTACGCTAAATACCTAGAAATAATCGTGTGTCTTATTTATATTTAGTAACTAGCTGGTGCCCGCGACTCCGGTCGCGTGACTGTAACAACTACAGTGCAGTATCAGTGTAACCCGCATTCAAATCGGTTAAGCCGATTCTGAGATAAGCGGTAACAAACGAACATACAGACAAAAATTCTAAAAAGTGATCTATTGCGTTAATAAATAGTCCTAGTAATATGTTTTCTCAAATATCAAATTACGATTTTATTTTCCAAAAAAAAAACCGTGAAATTATATCATAAGGTCAAAATAACGAATTTGTGCTATTAAAAACGTATAGAAAACAATATTACCAGTTTAGAAACACTTTCGGTAGTAATACTAAAAGTATATAATTCAAAAGTTCTTTAAAAAGATTTAACTACTCGTCTCATTGCCTCTACTATTGACAGGCGGGCGAGCTCTCTTTTCGCTCGGAGAATCGGAATTTACCGGAGAAATGCTATTTTTACCACAATTCTTACTACGACACGACGCGGCTTGCACAATAATTATTTTTAAGTGAGACATTTAAAGCCATCACCTTCCATTTTATTACATTGATGAATTGTATTCTTTTCTAAATTCTGAATTTGTAGTCATTTTTTAAATACACTATATCCAAACTATAGTTAATCGTAATAAAATTATCGACCTAATAAATCAAAAACATATATTTTTAACTTTGAATAAAAAGAAAAACATTATAAAAATTTAGTAATTTCTAATAAATAAATTTTAATAATATATTTCTATGTCGGCAGTAGAAGAATATAGTATAGGAAAACCATGTACAGTCGAGGTAAAAAAAGGTTCGTCACCTTAAGATCTATTTTCTAAAAGATTGAGTATGACATATTGCGTCGCAATGTCATTATAAGTCGCATCAAGCAAAGAGTATAATAGCGTTTAAAAGCTATAATAATAATAACAAGAAGCCGTCAATCGGTATGATAATTAACAACTTTTCACGAAACCTCCTAGCCCTTCGTGAATGCTCGTGTAACATCGGAGATTAGGACATTGTCTTGTCTCTTATAAAAGAGAGTGCATAGTAATAATCCTACTTCCTACTAATATAATAAACGCGAAAGTTTGTGTTTAAAATTTTCACACAGATAGAATATGTACTGGAATAACATATTGGATACTTTTTATGCCGGAAAAACATAAAATCTTCGGGATCGCGGGTGAAGCCGTAGGAAGGAAGTAGTAATAAATAGTAATTATGGTGAAATTTATTCATTTAAACAAATCTTATTTATTTTATTAAAAACGAATAATGTTACAAGCGTTTTTATTCTAAGATTGCAAGATATTGCAAGAAAATATATGACACTGACAGACTTTGACAATTCAATAGAAGATATCATATCGAATTTAAATCTTGTAATGACTAATTAGACCATAAAAAAAGTTTTTACGTTGATATGACACTAGACGTAGTCCAAAGATGTTACACAATTTTGAACCAAGTTATCATACTATGTTAGTTTAATTTCATATGCAGTTGTCTGTTTAGTGCTTTAGATTCAAAAGGTACTAAGAGTTTACGACTTGATAAAGGAATGAATTTGAAAACTGATGAAGGTTTTCTTACTCTGACTGTACATGTGCTCGGTGTAATTCTGCCACAAATGTACTTATGCACGATACTCTAATACCCACATTATCATGATGGAATGCGCTCCAAGTCTTCTATTCTAGAGGAGAAGACGCTTTTACTCCCAGCAGTGGGATATTTACAGGCTGTTGTTACTTACTTACGAAGAATTAATATATTAGTGAGAAATATAAATTGACTAAAATAATTATGAACAGTATGAATACATTCATACATACGACTTTATTATGTAAATATCTTTGGACGGACGTCATATCGTTTCATACACTTCAATACACATATAAATGTATATGTATGTGTGATAGTAATTACGTCGTTAGAAGAAATAATATAAACGTGTTGTACTTGTAAGACAGACAAATCGTGAACATGAGAAACCAACTGCGTTGACGGTATTGTTGTGTACAAAAGTGTTTTAACATATGTCCTTTCTTATCTTTCTTCCTTGACTCGAAAAAACTCAGTATCATCAGGATTATATGTCGCAAGACTAAAGCCGAGTTTTCCGAGATACAGTACTAGAACTACTAACTGCCTAACTCCCTATATTACTGAATATTTCTTTCTAGAAACCCTTAATACTTTTGGCTTTAGTTATATAAATTATCGTAAATATTAATGTTATATTTATACAACTAAAAGCTAATGGATAATATATTGATCCGCATGCGAGTCCTAGCGAAACTAAGCGACGGAATAACTGCGGCTACTGTTCAAACAACTTGCATAAATTATATATTATTTTGTTCGGAAATTTAAGAACCTAATCTAACTATCTATTACATGTCTCGGTGGTCTAGTTGCTAGATATATGGCTGCAGATCTCGAGGATCTGGGTTCAAACCATCGGTGGGGCTGATCAACAGTTATTGGGTTTATCGAAAAATTCATTGGTATAAACCAAAGTTGTCTAAAATATTAGTCTATATTTTCTTTTCCTTTAAAAATTTTTCATTTAATTTGATAGAAATTGGTCATAACCATTGGTATTTTTGCTTATATTCGTAAACTATAACCCGTTATACAATTTTGTATTCTAGTCGTGCAAGCGTATTTAATGCTGCGACTAGACCAGTAAGAGCAAGCGAATATTCGTAGAAATCTACAATAAGACGTCACAGGCACGCAGATGTGTCCGATCCTTAATACAAAGGGAACTGTTATTAATTCAATTACAATTTCAATTCCAATTCCGAATAAAAGTAATACGAACTTAAAAGTTTTCTGTATTTAGCGTAATAGAGAGAGATTCTTATAGTTTCGTATTGAAAACTTTTAGTTGCAAAATCCAGAGCGGCGTTTTGTTTGAATAGCAATTTGTTTGTACCGGGAATTTATTCAATTATCCTTTGTATACAGTTCCGATGACAATGCAATAAAAAAATCGATGGGCTTTGTTTTCGTTGCATTACCGTTACCATTAATAAGCACGTATAATAACCACACTTTTAGTTGGTAGTAGGGCTTTGTGATTTGACCACATCACCTATTCTAAAGCCAAATAGGAATACTTATTATTGTTGTGTTCCGGTTTGAAGGGCCAATGAACCAATGTAATTACAGGCACAAGGGTCATAACATTCACCTTAGGTTGGTGGCGTATTAGTTATAAGAGAATTGATTAATATTTCTTACTGTGAATTACGTCACGCTCACCATCACCATTTGGCAATCGGACAACCAATGTGACATTAAAAAATATCACCTGTATACGCTATATTAAACGATGTTGTTCTAAGCCGGTTGATGTCACAGCAACAATTAACTTATCGCTGTTGTATGGAAAACAAACAACTAATTACAACATTATTTGTTTGCTTTTTGTTTCTTTTATATTTTACTTTGTTATTATTGTATAGTTTTAAGTCTATAATTGTTGACAACGAATACCGATGTACGGATAAATCCAATAGGGTTTTTGCTAGATCGTTCTTAATACAGTACAATATAAATAAAATGTATATTCACTTAAAATAAATAAATAAAATAAATCAAACTGAAAATTGTTAGATAAAAATCAAAATATTCACTATTCGAGCCGACTCATAAAACCACTGTTCTATCGTCAGTTTAGTGTCGAATTAAATGAGACCGACGCCCGAATCTACATTCCGAATGCAGATTCTACCGCAAAGAAACTAAGAAATTGAGTTGTTACCTTTTTTACCTATTGATATTTTAATTAAATAGGATTGATTATTCATTTATTTACTAGTAAAATATTATCTATTGCTAGTAGTAATTTTTTATGAACGTAGCATACCTCAGAGCTTCTCGTCACTTTTGATGCAACACTCCTTGAATTATTGAAAAGTACTTTTAAATTAAACTCATGTTTCTTTGAACATTTTCATTTTAGGTTCGACATTTAAAATGTATTTCATCAAAGAGACTTGGAGTGTGTAACAATTTTTCTCGCCCCCAATATGTGTTTTGGAAAAGAATTGGATATTTTTCCCTTGAATTACTATGAATATACTTAAGAAATAGGGTGTCATTTGTATTATGCAGTTATGTCGAAGGATTTTTTTCGATCACACCAACTGTGAATCTTGACACTAATTTATATGCCATATTATTTGCTACTAACACAAATAATATTAATACGAGTATAAATGTCTCAGCCAACTGTGTAAATTAACCATTTAATGAAATGCCTAGCCACTTTACTTAACGGCACCGTTCAACATTGACATTAGTCAATTCATCTGACGTTCAATGAATATGATCGCTCCTGAAAATAAGAACGTTTATCAAAAATTAAGAAACTCGGTCGACTTCGACGCTACATGTATAGCACTTCCGCCTTGCTTTACAAAACACAGGCAAAATTCCTAAACAAATTTTTGGTATCAGATCGACAAGACCACATGTAGTAAAACAGTTTGCAACCAATTTAAAAAAAAAGTCAAAGGAGAGTCTAGAGCTAATGAACCCTATTCTATGAACGGCTATGGCTAATTTAGCCAGTTAGCTGCGATATATAGTTAAGCTAGTGGAATGTATTATGTATACAAATATAAAGGACACTTATATACACGTAACAAGTTACAAAAAAGGCCGGAAATTGATAAGTAAATAACTGCCTGTAAATGTCTTATTGTTGTTTGGAAGACCTACTTTCTTTTTTGAGCAGATAGTTTGTATATTATTACACCAAGCTGCGCTACATGGGTCGATGGATACACACGTGGAAGATGTTCATTAGGTGTTCCAGACACTGGACCAACACGGCTCGAAGGTATACAAAATATTATTATTTTTTGAATGTCGAAACATTTTTTATAACACTTTGAAAAAACTCACTCCGTAATATAAAATATATGGCGTCAATCCGTTCAACCGCAATTAAATACCATGTAATATAATATTACAGATTATTTATAGCGTTACTTAATAAAATAACAAAAAGACGAAGTAATTTAATATCATCCTGTATAAATAAAGCAAAGCTCGCTGTGATCTAAATGGAAAAAATTATAAAAAATAGGCGGCAACTGAGCGGAGCAGTCATTTAGAGGGTCACTTGGCCAAATATTTGCTATTTCAAACCGCCGCCGCTATGAATATTTAGAAGCTATATTATACGAGTAACGATACAGCTGACGTTACCGTCTGAAAAATCACATTTCTGTCTCATTTCAACGTAATACAATTCATTCTTTATTGTTATTGCTCTGTACTTAAATCAAAGGAAATAGAATGTGATAGATATTTATTTCGATTGTTTTTACATTGTAATGTTAAATAATTAACAGTCGACTTGAACGTAATTCGTCCACAGTTTTTGATCTCGAAAGACAATAGACGCAGGAGATATTATAGTACGAGCCGAGATGGCCCAGTAGTTAAAACAATGATTACGGGTTCAAACCCAGGCAAGAACTACTGAATTTTTCATGTGCTTAATTTGTGTTTATAATTCATCTCGTGCTCGGCGGTGCAGGAAAATATCTTGAGGAAACCTGCATATGTCTAATTTCAACCAAATTCTGCCACATATGTATCCACCAACCTCCATTGGAGCAGCGTGGTGGAATATGCTCCAAAAACCCTCTCCTCGAAGGGGGAGAATGCCTTAGCCCAGGGGTGGGAAATTTACAAGCTGTTAATGTGTGTAATGTGATATTATAGTACAGATGTGTATAATTACTTGGTGGTAGGGCTTTGTAGAAGCCTGTTTGGGTAGTTTAGGTATCACCCACTCAACATATATTGTACAGGCAAAAGGTACGTAACAAATTACATATAAGTCGGTAGACGGAGAAAATAATTCCATTTCTTTGTTATCATTAACTTACTTCTACCGACATCAGACTACTTTGCTTATATTAAGATGTTACTGTTACTAAATACATATTAGCATGTCACTGTATATTCCTGTAATAATTGTATAACGTCATCGGAAGGGACCAGCGTCTGAGACACAGGCTCGGCCTAGTTCAGGCGCTTGTACTCATAGAATAAGTATATACAAATTGTAATATTATTCATAAGCTATGATATATCCATGTACATTATTTGGTTTTGGTCCCTAATATATAAATAAATAAAATCTTAGCTCCCAAAGTTAGTGGCGCATTGGTGATATAAGGAATGATTAATACTTCTCAACGTACCAATGTCTTTGAGCAATGGTGCCACTTACCATGAGTGGCTATTCCGAATACTATATAATATTATATGACATATAAACATAGGTACAGTTAATCTCCCCTTTCTTATATGTCAAGGACCAAACAGAAGGGCACTGGTACCACGGCTTTAGTAACATTTCGATGTGGGGGCATGTGACACAGTCAATTTCTATACATAAAAAAAAAAACATTATTTTAAGGTTAACTCGGTATTACGTCCTAGGAACTTACTTTATTTCATTTATTAATACAAAAAGCACCACCGGCATATTCACAAAAAAATATCAAAAAATTACTTCACAATTACATCAAAATAAATATTTCAATTTAGTTTCCATCATTAATCATTAGATTACTTTTTATGTAATGATTTCCCTATAAACGAAAAAAACAAAACCATATACTGAATCTTCTTTTTTCTTATTGCAAAGTCCTTTGGTTATACGACAAAATAAGACTGACCTCTTAATTATTTACTATATCCATGTACTACTTATTAAATGATTTAAAGTCTTCCAAAAGCTATTAAATATTTACACATCGTATCACGTTGAAATCTTTGAAAACACTCTTATACATACGCTGTGTGTCGGGTTTACATTTATGAACTTTTCAGGTACTCTAAATGAGCAGTGTGACGTACGAAAGTGTCGAGTAAGAGGATTAACAAGACTAATAAGGTTTATTTGTGAACATAAAAGAAGTCAAAGTCACACTGACCCAGTTACTTGAAACATGCATGTACGATGTACGATATACGTTCCTTCGACAGGATTTACGATTTATTTCCCTTGGTAGATAACACCCACAGCTTTGTATATGGAGGCTCTGTTTCATATATTTTACAGCCATTTGGATGTTAAATTGATTTTTGAAACCGTGTTGTACGCTCTTGATGCTGAACGGTTGACTCGATGCGCCGAATGAAATTTATTGGATAAAATATTTAAACGTTCGAGAATTTTCTATATCTATTACACGGTCTGAGAACTTAGAAATTGTTCGATAAATTGTTTTTTAACGAAAAAAAATATATACATATAAATAAGAAATGTTTTTCAAAAAAATCACCGGTAATAGTTTTATTATGTTATGAGTATATTTGGTTCAGAGCCTTACTTTCAACTTTTGCAGGAGCTAATCTTAGAAATAGCTGTACGAACTTAACGAAACAACTAGTATAATCCTTAAAGCTCCGAGTTATTTTTCTAGAAATTTCTTGTGTTTTCATCAAAATAATATCTCATGAATGAAATAATGTTGCATTAAATATTAAAATATAGGTATTTAAGATCATCTATAAGAATATTATGCAATAATAATATTAATAATAACATTTAGTTACTTTTAACTGTCAAAGTTGGTAATCCAATGGTTAAATATTCAATTAATTTATTGAAGTTAAATATATAACTAAGTGTATTAAATTTATTTTAAATACGAATTTTCTTTCTTTCAAACAATATTATTTAATACTTGTATATATTTATATTATATAAATAATAATTATAAAAAAGAAATTCCTAATAGATTTAAACATAAATTGTTTTTAAAGACCATTAATAAAAAACAAGCAGGTTTTTTATTAAACCTTTTTGAGTGACAATGATTTAAAAATACCTACTTGAAAAAAGTGTTTTGAAAAACTATTCATGAATTCCCTGAAATGTAATAGGTATTTATTTGCTAATTATTTTCCACGGCATCACCCGCTCGCAGCCCCTTCGTAATTTTAACAAATCGAAAATAAAATAGATTTAGATTGAACCGTGAAATGGTTTGGTTTTTTCATTCGTTCATTTGATTTGGTATTAAATAAACACCTGTTTTTTAGTTTATTTTCAAAATCACATACAGAATTAATACATAGATCGCATTAATTCGTTTGAAATATTTAATATAGAAAATAACAAATGTGGCCTTCACGGGACATCACGAGATTCAGCCAGAAGTTTATCGTTATTTAAAATAAATGATATTACTTATTATTATAGTAATATATAAGCAATTCACTCTCAAGGGAGTAGAAAGATGCAAGGGAGAAGAGGCATGACGGCATAAGAGAGTTGTATATCGTTTTACCCCCAAGACGTGCCATGTTTTATTTCCGTTTCATTATCAACATCAAAAATATTATTATTAATGTAAATAAAACGTACAAGAGATAACATAGACTAACGGCGATGATATAAGGCTTTTGTTAAGATTATGAGGATAAAATTAAGAGGCGGAACTGTGAGATATAAAACATGATGATTAATACAGCAAAGTTGTTGGCAAGGTCGAGTGCGAAATCGTATGTCAAATCTTTAATTGACTTGTACGATATACGACTTAAATTGTTCTAAGTTTTAGTAATAATGCTTTTTGTAAATAATACAGTGATGTAATTTAATATTGACGTTTTAAATAAAAATGTACATTAAGGGAATATATAATGTTTTTTTTATGGCGATATAAAATTCTCCTCAACCATTAGTAGAAGATAGTATATATTCATTTATTCAAGACAAGATAGGAAAAATATAACTCGTCAAACTACTAATGCAGTTTGAAAGCGGTGCTCCGATTTACAGTTTTATCTCACATACTACATATGTATGTTTTTACATTTTATTATTTCAAGATGTCTTTCAATGTTTCTATTTACCCTTAAATATTTATTTAACATTAATCATCTCATAAAATTTCATACTTTACAACTTAGGAACTAATTAATCCTCTGTGTCCTTTCATATTTAATTATGTATATTTGCATCAGTCATATGGTTTGTATTGCAGTGCGCAACCTTCGATCGAAAGCTGAGTAAGCCAGTATAGACTTAAGATTCCACTGGCGGCGAATTGACGGTGTAATAAATGGTTTACTCTTTATAGTGTGCCAATATATATAGGAGTGACCTTACTAGTTTGTCTGCCAACTTATATAAAAAATTAAAATATTTTAAAATTGTATGTTACCATAATGCTGTTAAAAATTGACATTAAATAGTTCGTGTATAAATCAAATTGGAACGACTTAAATTTAGTTTGAAGGGAGAAAATGAGGAATATTTCACGTCGATAAGATATTCAAGAACTGGGTGACATCATGAAATTAAAAAAGTAGTCGTGAGGTAATTATATCATAGAATTGGCATAGAAGCACTTTTAATTTATAATTTTACAAATCTATCCTATTAGTGGAATTGCAATGCTATTTTGTAAGAAAATAAAAAAAAAGCATCGTATCTCACTGAAATTTTGAAAATCGAATTACGGTGATACGCTATTCTGATCCTTTACTGACATTTCACGGTCCTGTTCTGCCCCCATTTTCGAGTTTATTCGTACAACAAAGCTCTACCAAACAAAATACCACACTGGTGATGTCACCTGTAATATAGATTGAAATATATAGATATAACTTAGATGTTAGGAAAATATCCTAGACGGTTGCCTATTTTTAAAGAATCTATTTTTTTTCGGAATTTTTCCTGAAAGTTCTGTTGACAATTTTCCGAGCTGTGTTCTGGGCCATGTCCGTGCCGCCATGTGCCATACACAACAAGACATGCGACGTCGATATATTAATATATTTTTCGTTTGGTTATTTCAATTTTGAATTTTTCACATTAAACCCACACATCAACGTAGTTCTAATTATCAAAAACATATCAAAATTGATATTATTCTGAACGCGGAGCTCCTTGTTTTATTTGTCCATTAGATCTCGTCTTTTACTTAAAATTTCATAACCTATCCCTGGAAATACGCTATCTCATAAAATAAACAAACCTTCGCTTTATAATATTAGTCGGATTATACCAAAAACTACAATAACAAATTTAATTGAAAACATTATATAGATACCTATCCGATCTCCTTAATACCTGTTGTAATATTTTGGGATTCTGCCAAGAGCGTCCTGTTTTGTTCCAGTAATATCAGACGTGACCTAATTAAATTTCTGCCATGCAAACAGGCGTTTTCATGACCACGTGGTTCTTTTTTTTTTGTTATTTTTGATATATTGATAGGATTCTCTTTACTAGTTTAGACTTAACTTCTTATTTTTTTTCTAAATATCCTGAGCACTTTCTACCGAGTTTGCTTTTATTAATATAACAAACATTAATAATCAGTAAAAAATGTAAATAACTATTTTGTTTTTACATTAATTCTTTTGCATGTTTTTTTATTAAATGTAATATATATAATAGGTTACTTTTATAAATTAAAGGAACTCGAATAACAGTTTTTAATAAACATTGTTTTTATTTGATAAAGTTATAAAATACTTTTATAATAAGGAAATATTACCACCATTAGAACAATTTTTTCAGGTATTTGACGTACGCTAGCGACACATTCAGTCACGCTAGGTCATACCTCATTAATGCATATATATTCTGAACAGCCACATAGTATATGTTGATTTCCGCATTTTTGAGAAAGAAAAACTAAAATGTAGATTATAGCAGTTACGATAAGAAGTTAACGTTTAAAGTAAACGCATTGTTCTGAAGCATTGTAATGTTGAGAGTTAAAATTCCGTAGGTTCGTAGCAATGTTTTATGTTAGGTAAATTGTAGCTGATTTCTGTCAATTTTGAACTTTATTTTTTTAATTTTAAAGTTGAATTTTGCTTGAATTTCGCTTAAGCACGGAGGCCTTTGCCCAATGTATAAGGGTCACACCGCAAAGTGGATTTCAAACCGCATAGAATGTATTTCCGGGAACGTTATGTACTTGCCTATATAGTATTGCTTAAAATAAATAAGTTTACTATCTAATTGGTTGTAGTTGGTCTATGAATCAAATATAAATTAATCTTTTTTTATTTGTTCCTTATTCCTACACCACTTATTGAGTCGGAATTTTGTACAATTATTTTATCGATAAACAAAATTTACATTTATAATTATTATTGAAAAATTTTAATGCGCCTTGCATTTTATTATAAATAAATATTATTTTAATAACATTCATAATTAAGATAACATCATATCATATTAATTTTCCAAAGATTAATAAAGTATCTCGTATATTTTTCTTTTTAATTTAGATAATGAAGTTAATATTTTGTAAAATTTTATTTAAAGACAATATTGTCATAAAAATCGTTTTTGATTATTTATATACATATATACAATGAATCTGTTATATAGATTCAATGAAAGTAATGGACAGTAGGTGGACTGGGCCCTAATTCTCTATCAAACACTAACGAGCCAAAGCAATTGCCGTCATAAAGCTCGTTTCATAAAATGGTATTTTGTATGGCAATACACATAAGGTTGTCTATAGTTAGTATGTGAGATTTAACAGATTACCGAAGAGTAGGGGTAGAGTTGTTACTGTTTAGCAAAAGATAGGAAATTAATATTAAAAATCCATAGTATCGAGTCAAATACATTAGTCAAATAAAAATTCAGTGATATATTTATGTTTGTGAATTATGTTAATACAATGATAACAATCAAAATACGATATTCGTTTTGATTAATCGATTGTCTGTTATAGAATCAAATGAATATGGTATATGATAATATTTGTTCGACATACTTGTATTGTATTGTCCAGAATAGCTTTTTTTATTTTTTATTAGGTATTAAAAATCACTCACAGGAAAAGACAATTTCTGTATTCTAAGCTTACTTCCTACTTACCTATTACTTATTTAAGTATATTCTATAACTGATATAAGGTAAAAGATATTTCTTACATTCTACATTTATCTGAATTGTTCTTATTTAGTTGTATTAGTTGCATTTGCGGTTAATTATCATGGAATTGCGGCGACGTGATTTCGACGCTCCTGTTCCGTGAAGTCGAGATCTGCCGAGAAAACGCGACACAGCGTAAGCTAAGCCATAATTAGAATAATAAAAAGTTTATTCAAAACGTAACATATTGCAGACATAATATTTGAATTATTAAATCTAATATATATCAGAAAAAAGTTGATAAATATGTATGGATATTAAAAGAATATTATTAAAAAAAAAATTTACACAGCACCCAACAGTGAATTTTGTACTAAAATACATTGTTATCGATATATTTGCTTTGCAATAAAACATTTTATTATAAATATACATAACAATCACAGTTCAAAATAATAATAAGCAGATTGGCTTTTTTCCAGGTAATCGAAATGCCGTTTACCGCTATTTCACATGATATTTTTTTGGTACGTATAGTAATTATATTTCAATTAAGATATTTATATACTTTATGAAATCATTAATATAGATTTTCTTTCATGTAAATAAACATGAAGAATGCTAATAACAATTTCGATTTTTACTAAGTCACTTCTGTTCATGCTACGTTATTACATTAGTCGGCCGATCAAGACTAATAATACACATACTTATATTTTCAGGTATTTTAGAAGGATTGACGACCTCCGTGGTCGAGTAGTGTGTACACTGGTTTTCATGGGTACGCTACTCTGAGGTCCCGGGTTCAATTCCCGGCCGAGTCGATGTAGAAAAAGTTCATTAATTTTCTATGTTGTCTTGAGTCTGGGTGTTTGTGGTACCGTCGTTACTTCTAATTTTCCATAACACAAATGCTTTAGCTACTTACATTGGGATCAGAGTAATGTATGTGATGTTGTCCAATATTTATTATTATTAAATTGTCGTAAAAAAAAAACACTCTTTTAATTAATGCTTATCCGATTCATTATTTAATTTTAGATAGTTAAAATTATTTCGTTTATAGTTTGTAGATAAACATACATTCATAGTGTTTTTGTGATTTTCCCCAGTTCAGAGTTTCAGATCCTTTTTCTACAACGCAGAAATATCTGCATACAGTTCGATATTCAGTTTATTTATTTTCAATGTCCGATATACATATATATAAATATGTATATATATATATATATTATGCATAATTTTGAAAAATTAAAAAGGTTAGAACTAAAAGACCGGTCATATCTTTTCTACTTTATCTTTTTAAGGCGAAGGGAAAAGTATTGTTCGATGAGACTTCCTTTATGAGTACAAGGGTAAATGTGTTGGGCGGTAAAAGATTTTTTGCGACCGCGTCTAAAAATACGATGTAAAGCGTTTTTATAAAACACGTACACAGTAATTGTAGACTGTTCTTTGTAATGTGATTAATTCTCTTTAACGTATAGTTTTAAAAGGCACCACATTTAATTACTTTTAAAATAAAAATACCATTCGTTTTAAATTCTTAACATTGCTGACGCAAATAAGAACGTAACTCCACTATCATTTTACAAATAGAGTTTCCTTCGCCTCGATGGAACGCTTTAATTTCTTATGTACAGCATAATTAGGCGCGATGTGAACTTCAAAGCCGAATTAGAATGCAACACGTCATACGTAACAATGCTGACGCTGAATAGTTCCCCTTGTCTCAATCAGGTGTAATAATTTTAGTAAAAAACTTCTTTGAGTGCGATGAAACTAAAATTTTAAAGTCGATTTTTACAAATCAATGATATTAAATGGCGACTAACGATGCATTGCGCTGTCCTACAACTATAATTTTAACGTAATAATCCCCTTATCTACCAAAACGATATAGAAACGATCACCAAACGGCTATTGATATGATTGGTTTAATATAATTAAGGCCTCTATCGGCTATTCCAGTTTTACATACAAAGAGCTTATAGCATTTGTGTACAGTAAGTATAGTGCAATATTTATCGAGATAATAATTTTTATTCCATTGAACTTTTCAATCAATTATATTTATAATATCATTTGTTTGTGAAATACCCACATATATTTTTTTATTCGATACACATCTATTATTTTCTTAACAAGATCGAATGAAGAGAAATCGATATTGACTCGTCTTATGATTGGGTTAGAAATGTGGCTTTTAAAAATAATTGACTTTATCGCTCTACACGTGCATTAGACATAAATATAATATATATAGGTTCTACAGTATGGTACGATTTCTTTCCTTTCTTCATTTTACTGGTGACTTAATATTTGACATAATAAGCTATTAGGTAGGATATCCTGCAATGAAGCCGGGTCCGTCCGACCGACCCGTTTAGATCAATAAAAGTTGAAGGGTTTTTCTATTATAAAAATCTAAGAAGCAGCGCGGAGTTTGGAAGTTGACCGTATTTACAATCTAACTTTCCCCGTGCCTCATAAAACACGTAAAACTGTTGATTATAATTTCGGATTGTCAATCGGATTATAAGAGTGCACGAATAGAGAATGCTTCTGAATTTGCACACACATTGTGCTGAGACCATCTCGTGCTAATCTAGCACTATTAGTACTAATGATCTACTAATTTTATTGTCATAGCTATACTAATAGACTTAAGCGTCTAGACAAGTATTTATACTTTAAAGAAACAGTAAATTGTATATTTCTTTCATTTCATATAGTAAGCTTAAAAATTGTTTTTTTAAACTTAATTTTTTGATCAACGGCACAACAAGACGTTACTCGCTCATAGATTTCCTAAGATAGTGTGTTGGTCTACTAAAATTTTGATTCATTTGTTTTTAAGCTGTATTGATTACAAATTTCTGATAAATTTGGTATGAGTACATCTATATCCAATGTTTATTAAATTACATATTTTCTAGTTTTCAATTAATGTATCGATTAATTTGCGTATCGTATATTATTGTCTTTATTAATCTGTTTTGGTGAGAACAATTTAAATAAATTATACGTTTTACCCGTTGAACCGCCAAGCATTTTCGTGTAAAAATCAGGATATGAAAAATATATTTTATTCTAAAGAGGTAGGGTCTATTTTTGCAAGTCGCTGTCAATAAACTTTTCGCCGTACTCAGCTCCAGATTTAGTAGGTAATTGAATATTCACATCTCGATGCTTGCCTGTTCAACGTTTTGATCAGTCGTAGTAAAAGCGGATTTTGATCGTCTTTCAAACTTCGCGTAAATCAGTACCGGTTCAGCTATAAATAGCATCAGCGGGTACATCAATGTAGTTATTAATGGATAAGACATTAAAAATAAATATAAAATAACATAGTTTCACAAAAGAGAAACAAATACTAAAATTATGTACCTATAAATCATTCGGGTGTAAGGAGCCCTTAACAAATCACGAAATCCTCTGAAGTTAAGCTTCCCTTTATTAAATTTGCATATTTATTTCAGGACATCGTTTAAATATTTTTACTTCATTAACTAAAACAGATGACTTACGTGTTGTTGGCGGAGGAGAGCCTCCGGTGTAGGCTGCGCAGCGACATGGCGTACCCCTAGCAGGGCGGACTGCCGCTGCCCTTGCCGCGCGGCCGGCGCAGCGCGCGCGCACCGAAGAACGCGCCTTCCTCGTTGCACGACTGCGAGCGCTGCGATGCCAACATGCCGGCCGCGCGGCTCAGCGCGTGCAGAGGCCGCACGCGCGCGCGCCTACCCCACCCGCACCCGGCCACCACCTCAATCTTGCCGACCGGGCACAGTCTGGCCGAATACCACCGACTGTTCACGAAATACCTATCCTTCAAATGTTAGATAATAATGTATAAACAGTCCGATTATTAGCTCCCATAAACGTCACAGTTGTTGACTGTCTCACTAAATGCATTCACAGATACACGCGCGGCACACCGAACAACGCGACTTGGCACTTGTGTTCACTTATTGTAATTATTACTTAATCTACCTATCACGATATTTTAGGGTTAATTGAAGGCGCTTTATTTGTTGATTTATATAATTTTAAAATCTAATTAAATCGTTATATCCGCTGTATGTCGTATCTGAAACAAATTAAAATGAATATTAGAATTTATTTAAATAACGTTTATATTTTCTATCGATTGTAGCTAAATCCATCGACCCTGACTTTGATAATAATAACAATTTTAAGCCACGCCAAATTATGGCCCCGTATATGGCCACATGTAAACTCATTTCATAAATAAAAAGTACTCATCGCCATAATTATTTACTGACGCCACTGAATCGTGTTTCACTGTTCAATGAAGTTGCGTAATTATTTTTATTTTAATTCTATTCGCAGAGTGGGTATGACCAAAATTAATGCAAAGGTCAATTACAGGTCATTCAATAAATCCTTCTAATCTCTGAACAATACATGAAACAAAAGCGATTGTACGCAAAAGTTACGACATGAAAAAGGTCTATATTGAAATGAATCTGGCCCACATTTCCGAATTTTTAATGGAGTTATATGATGAAGGCATAAAAAGACAGCGGGTTAAAATCCAAATAAACAACTGTTTTCATGTATTTTTTACGTTTTTTAATTCACTTCGTGGCTGTCGGTGAAGAAAATAATCATAAGAAAATCTGCGTGTACATCCAGAAACCCATTTCAATAATAGTACCGTGGAATAAAATCTAAAACTTGATAATTGAGGCTCCATAAGACATTTATAAGCTGTTTCATCTTAGATTATAAATAAAACAAAGGACAAATGGAACGCGCGGAACATTATAATGACCCAACAAAAGCGGATACATAATTAAAAGCGAATACAATGTATATTCCCGTTAGTAAGAAAATGTGTCTTTAAAAACTAACTAGCTGAACCGCGCGAAATTTATATAAAACTTTATCTATAGCACACAAGCCGTCACCGCCTATTTTACGGCCTCGAGGGGTAAATTAAAATAAGTAGTCTACGTCCTTCACCGGGTCTCAAACTATCTCCATACCAAATTTCAGCTAAATCAGTTCTGCGGTTTAATGGTATATGATAAAATAAGTAGTAATCAGTTTCTTATTTTCAAGCGACTTCAAAAAAAAGAAGGAGGTTCGCATTTCGTCGGAACCTTTTTTATCCTTTTATTTACCCGATACTACTTGTATCAAACATTAATTTTATCAAATTTTAAATGTATCCGTAAAAATAAGTTATAAGTTTTTACCGGCCTTCAGCGCGACATATTTGTGTTTATCTTATACAGTATTTCTTGGTAATGAAACCGTAAAACAATTCCCAATACATGTCCCTAAGCCCTATTATTCAAACAAGTTGCCAATTAAAGCGAACAAGTTCTTTAGTCTCTTGAATAAACTTTCTAAATGGGTTCCAAGCTTAATTTCGCCAATGTTTTTTTAAAATCTTTACAAAAGGAACTTATAAATAAATGTTGCGGACAGTTTGGCGATTAAGGTTAAATTTTTTTCATTAAAACTTCATCCGCCACCAAAATCGTTTCAACCCTTTACCACTGTATTTATTCGAGTTGAATAATAATATTTTTAATCAAGTGTATTTGTAAAGTTTTTTTTTTTTTGAAAATACGTTGTTGTTTTGCTTGTTTATAGAATATATTAATTTTTAAATAGTATATTTAAAAAATTAAAGCGAAATGATTCTTTTAGTGAATATTCGTTTAGTGAATATTCATTCATTGAGAGCCGAGATGGCCCAGTGGTTAGAACGCGTGCATCTTCCCGATGATTTCGGGTTCAAACCCAGGCAGTCACCACTGAATTTTCATGTACTTAATTTGTGTTTATAATTCATCTCGTGCTCGGCGGTGAAGGAAAACATCGTGAGGAAACCTGCATGTGTCTAATTTCAACGAAATTCTGCCACATGTGTATTCCACCAACCCGCATTGGAGCAATGTCGTGGAATATGCTCCAAACCTTCTCCTCAAAGGGAGAGGAGGCCTTAGCCCAACAGTGGGAAATTTACAGGCTGCTAATGTATGTAAAATGTAATGAATATTCATTCTTATTAGTGCTTCTTTTAATTAGTTCTGATTATAAGGCAAATTAAGCGAAGTTAAATTGTTTGTATCAATTTATTATATGTATTGTATATTTAATCCGTTGCTTTGGAATTTCATAGACATTTGATAGAAGGGCTTTGTGCAAGCCCCCCTGAGTACAATTTACAGACACAAAGGACATAACATCTTAGCTACAATGGTTAAAATTTCTTAGCGCGCCAATGTCTATGGGCAGTGCTTACTATCATTTTTCGGCTTATCAACGACACCGACCAGCTGTTCCGTCGCATTCGATTCTTTGCCGAAGAAAAGACACTCCAACAATTCTTCAGTTCGATGGTAGGAAGGTGAGTTGGAGAAAACTCTGCCAATTGTCTTAAACCACGTGGGAGCAGAGTGGTGAACGAAGTTTTAAAGCTTTTCCTTAAAAGGAGAAGAGCTATTAGTAGAGCTATTATCAGTGGATCAATTACAGGCTATTATTAATTTTTACTTTACTTAGGGTGCAATTGACTGTGTTAACGAATAGTAAAATGTTTTGATCTAATTTGTATTACTTAAAATATGAACATAATACAGTCTGCTCATTCGTATTCGTAAAAATTGCACGTTGCCTAGAGCTAAATGTTCCCACAGCTGTAGAACAACGTGAAATGAAAAGTTTCATGTTGGAATATTAAAATAGTTTTCCCGACTATTGTATCCAATTTTATAAAAAACTCTGGATATCCGCTAGGCCTGAAATATATTCATAATATGAGCTAAAACAAATATAAACTTCAATTTTATTTACCGACATAAAAAAAAATAATGATTTTTTTATTATATATAAATAAAATTATTCAACTAAAATAATAAATAATCAATTGAACTAAAATTGTATCTATTATAGTAACTAGTGACTTATTAATAAATAAAATTAGAAGTAAGTTTATAAAAATATGAAGCAAGTATTTTTATTTTATAATTTTTATTTATCAGTATGTATATTGTACTCTGTGTCTTTTGCGAATAATATAAAAAAATATTTGAATCGTCGTTCTAATGAAGCTCAATATTAATCCACCGCTCATAAATTCAAATTTGAGTAACTTTAACTGCCACAGTCATGATTATATTGATACAGCCAGTTATCCGACCGCCCGGACCGCAGCGTATGGTTTTTTTGCTTAAACATAATTTGGAAACGGTGATATCTTCTAAAGTATTCATTTCAAATTTGAATTTTATAGTCTAAAAGACAATTTTAATCTACATTACATGACCAACGAAGGGAATTTTTTTATACTGTAGGTAGAGTAACGGGAAAATTGGCCACCTGATAGTAAGTGGTCATCACCGTCCATAGACATTAGCGCTGTAGGAAATATTGGCCATTCCTTACATCACCATTGCGTCACCCACCTTGGAAGCTAAGACGTTATGTCCCTTGTGCCTGTTGTTGCACTGGCTCGCACACCTTTCTTCTAATAGTAAAACCACACACATGAAGTACAATCCGATTTGAAAAAATACTTTATATATAATTTCACGCTACGACCCTGAGGATCTGAGCGATAATAATAATTTTTTCATAGTAATAAAGTTTATCATTATGTGAATAAAATCGATGTGATATCTCTATGTCATCATCATCATCATCCTCCTGCCCTTATCCCAATTTTACTTGGGGTCGGCGCAGCATGTCTTCTTCTTCCACACTTCTCTGTCGGACGTCATCTCACTAGTAAAAATCTTTCTAACCATATCGTCTTTCACACAATCCATCCATCGTTTCTTGGGTCGTCCCCCACCTCTATATCCATCGACATCCATTCTCAAAACTTTTCTCACAACATGATCCTCATTCCTCCGCATAACATGCCCATACCAAGACAGCCGGTTTCCAGATAGCTTCTCGGTTACCGGTGCCACTTTCAAACTTATATATATATATTATTTAGTGATATCTCTATGTATGGATTCTTAATGTAAATGGTGTGAATTATTAAAATACAATAAATCATTTTATATACACTCAAGAATGCATGAATAACAAACGACTAATATATAAACGAACTAAAAGGTTATAAGTAAGTTTATTTATACGAACTATTTTGAAACAAAATAGTTCTATTTGTATTTGAGTCTTTACTTAATACAAAAACAAAAAAACGCGTATAATTCTTAACACATTTGATTAACATTTGCACACCCTAGTACAAAATATAACTTGAACTAGCTACTACCTAAAACACTCTTAATTCTAAGTTTAACATGAGCCAGGTCGCAGTAAAAATATTTGAAATTTCTTCGTAAAGTGTACAACCTACGAGTACATAACGTACAGAGATGACATTATTCATTTTAAATGAACGTAACTTTGCTTGAGTAATGCCGACAATGTCAGTGCGCAAACTCGCTTTGTTGAGTTCTGAACCTGTTTTTAGTCTTTGCACATATTATATTTATCGTGTATATTTTAATAAAGAAAATTGTACGTACTATTATCGGGTAAATTGCTCACTAAAATAATTTAAAGAGGCACTGCTACACATACTGGCCATCGTTACAACTCTCGTTTCAGTCTTCGTGTCTTTAAATTCAATTATATTTTTTTACATATCAAATATTTCTATACGTATATTATAAACGTGATAGTAACTCTGTCTGTTACCTCTTCTCGCTTACAACTTACAGATTAAGTTGAATTTTGGCGCGGAAGTAAAGCCGCAGGTTCAGCTAATAAAATATAAGGTAACTTGTGCTAGCTAATATAGACATAACATACTTTTATTTATTCTTTATGTAGAAAGTCTGATATTTATACGAGTATAGTCGGGAATCATAGTTACCGTTATAACTGTCCCTGGCGAATTGTTGCTAAACTAAGTTATCTGTATGTTCTTAGAGGTCGCTTGAGCGAGTCTATTCAGTTAAGCCTTATGGATCCCGAAGGCATTCCGGACAGACCCATCCAAAGGAATCACTTACTATTGTTGTATTAGAAATTAAATGATGACTAACTACAACGGTTTATCACATAAAAAAAATATCGACCGAACTCTATTTTTAAATGATAATAATTATTGTGTCTTGATTTTTTTATGCTCGATTCTAGTGTATCAAGAAAAAATATACGTATTAAAATATAATTAAAAGCTTCTTACACCATCGCTGTCGATTCGTCGACCGTGGGAATTATAATGTTATGTTCCTTTTGTTTGTAATTAAACTGACTCACTTACCCTTCCAATTGAAAACAAATGTTGTTTGGCGGTTGATTAACAATATGGTGTAACAGATACACCGATAATTTAAGTAGGAGGCGCGCCTTTATAAGTGAACAGACCTTCGCAACATTGACAACAGTTGAAATCTACTATAACGCCATTAAAATACAATTTACTTTTATTTTAAAAACTAATGTATAAAATCCTAAACAAATTAAATTTCAATTTTTCAAGTAGGTTCAAGTATATCTAATATGAGGAAAACTTGAAATCCAGCACGTTTATGATTATTTAACTTAAATATATATGAAAAAAATATTGAGTTCAGCTTTAGATAATTTAGAAATAACTACTATATTAAACAAATTTATCATTAGTTTGAATTATATAATTAATTTAAAGGTATGTATGTACACTATGTTCACGAAGCTACGGCTCTCCGTTCAAGCTTTAGGAGCCTGCAACGTTCCTTCACAGTATGCGCTCCGCTGGGTGGCGGATTTAGTCTGAGCACAAAGTGGGGACCAGTATATGGGTACTATCTGTATTTCATACATCAGCAATTATTAGATTTAAGTAATCGTCAAAATTCACAGTATTTATGTAGAGTTTCACTGACTAAGCATGTATAAACAAAAACATTGTCCTTGTAAATAAAATATTTAATTATGAAAAATATTTGTTCATAATATTCAAAAGCAATATAGTTGTTTACACCGAGACCAAAATGTCATTTAATTTTAATATAATATACATTTACATTATTAATAGCCACAACTTCATCGACATACACGTACATTATTAATTAAAGAGCTCTTCGAGTAATAATAATTATTAATTATACAATGAATAATTAACGTGATATTGTATTTGGTTAACAAATTTTCTTTAAAATATATGTGTTTATTATTTTGTCTTTGTTTATAGAGGACTCAAGTTACATTGTCGACCAAGAGGGAAAGCCTACCTCTGCATACAATAGCCACAACTTTACATCGATCAAAAAGATTTACAGCAAAGCAGTATCTTTGCTCTTAAGTATAGGAGCTGTTATATTTCATATACGTTTATATATGAGTACAAGTTGTTAGATGATACAATAGTAGACTAAATAAAGTGCATTCGATAATTTTCGTTCTATTCAATATGACAATTCTTGATAAAATAATAAATCGAATACGTGATTTATTTTCTTATATTATCTTTTGTCTAGGCCCCCAAAATGAAAATAACCATACATGTAGCCTACATTTAGCCTGCATTCAACTAAATAATCCTTCAAATTCACAACCTTAGTTTTTAACATCGAAAATTATAATAAAAATAACACTTATCTTAAACGAAAAATCTCAGTTCAATATTGCAATTGGATCTTTTCCCGAAAAGTTAAAATGAAATGCCAAGATCAGATGTTTTGGTCCGAAGAATAAAAATAGTTTTAAAAAATGTCTTAGCAGAATTTTTGCTTAACTGACTTTGCATACTCCGAGATCGCTTGAGTGAGCTCTAGCAATTATAGATTGTATCTTAAGTAAACTGATCGTTGAACGCGTTGTATAAATTAATTCTATTTTTAAATTTTACAATCTCGAAGTTCATATCGGAGCGATTTTATTGAGATGTGATAAAATAGATATTATGTAGGCGACAAAATATTTATAGCTTCGAACTTTTACTATTGATTTTAAAATATCTATAACTTTTATGCTTTTCACTTTTTATCTTAGTTTGATTTCCATTTGTGACATATTTTTATCCGAGTTTAAAATAGGATATTTTATTTGAGTTGAGATTTGCGTATAATTTTTTTTATGTATTGAATTGTTATTGTTGATTGTTATTGCGTTGTTTTAAAAAAACAATAAAGCAGTCAATTCCTTCGCTTAAATTTGAAATTATTATATTATTTATTCAAGACCAAATTTAAATTACACTACTAATAGACTTATCATAAACCAAATTAAAATAAAATATTTTAGGAAGTTATATAGAATAAGTTTAAGTATTATTAACATAATTTATTGGGCTTAAGCCTAATATTATACTTTTAAAATTAAAAAAAAAAAATGTTAAAAAATTATGACAGACAAACAACGCTTTTCAATTTTCAAATTTTATAATAGATATAAATTGAATATTAAGGTTATTATTCAATTTATCAATGTGTTATTCCATCGGCTATCGGTTCAATTCAGTTAACTCTTAATACATCCCCTGGGTACATCTCGATAGATCAATTCAAGCCGCTCGTAGTGAAGTTAACCCTAGTCTTGTTTATACAAATGCTTTATGCAAATTAATTGATGATACTTTTAACGGGAAACTGTAGTTTAGCATTCGTTTTATTTTTGTTGTTTTTAAAACGAGCTACCTGTTTCATTTAAACATTATTGTATAAAAGTTTTAAATATACACTGAAATATTTTTGTTTTTGTGAAAGTAACTTATTTATGATATACTAACCACTCGTCTCAATTCCACACGGATAAAATTAATGTTTTACGACAGTTAAAAGGACTAAAATATATTTCAATTAAAAATCTCTTTCAAATAACCCAATTAATAATATATGTATAAATTAATATGATAATATAATGTTTGTCGAGCCTAGCAATCTGTCCACTAACTGCCCTTTTTTCTTATAAGAAAATTATCTTTTTAATTATACGAGAATATTTCAAAGAGTAACGTAAAATTAATACATAATTTATTTTGACAATGATTAACTTCGTTACCATAATTTAATTCTAATTATTGTTTTTTTGTTTCATTATTTAAAGATTAAAATAGTTGCTAACAGTTGCAAAATGTATGGTATTGTTAACTTTACTGTTGATTTTTTTTAAACTATAAATGTTTTGTTTATCTTTTATAGTTTGGACGGCTTGGAAAATGCCCGAACGTACGATCTATAGCTCAAATATAGGAATGAAAGTAACATAATATGAATCGGTATAATAGTTTTCAGAACTATGTAAATTACCGTCAATTATTTTAGTATTTATTAAAAAACTATATCATATGACGGCTACGGGTAAAATTATCCATCCATATCGTGCTAATAGCTCAGTTATCTAGTTATGGCCCGCCGTTTCACCCACGTTCAATTTTGACCATATGTATATGTCTGTTTCAACACATTAGAACATAATCTAAGTTCTTATCAACTGAATATCTGTACAGTTTGCCAGATTGGTTGATCTCTATATTTATCACTACGCTTTTAAGGTTGAAGCCTGAAGTTATATACCCTTCCTCAATAGACGGACTATTTTGCTTAATATTTATTACAATCTTTTTTTTATGATATCAGTAGATACATGGGTAGATGGTTAGTGGTCACTGCCGCCCATAGGTATTGGCACTGTAAAAAATATTAATCGTTTCATACATCGCCAATGCGCCACCAACCTTGGGAACTAGCATGATATAGTTGATTAACTCACTCATCTTTCAAACCGAAACACTTTATTGACGATATTTTTGCTATGCGTCGGTAAAATATCTGATAATTAAGAGGTAGATAGGTATCCTACCCGAATGAGCTTGACTTGACAAAGCCATAACCACTAGGAAATCTAGCAAGTTACCGGTATTAATGCGTTCATGCAAACATGCAAAGTCGCCAGCTTTATAAATTAAATATAGACTTTACCTATACATTTCTCTTTTACGTGCATGTTTTGATTGAACAAAAATATTTATTTTTGTCACAGCTACAAGTGACAGAGCAAACTATAATAAATTGAATTACTTTTAATTGACTTATCTAAAACAATTACATTTTTAAGTTTAAATTGTGTTCACATGGACTGTACTGGGAACAATAAAGTATTACATTTGTTAGATTTCATCCGATACTTGCAGGTTTCCTCACAACGTTTTTCTTCACGGCCTACTATCAGATAAATTAGAATCACTGATTAAACACATGAAAACTCAGTGACGCTTGCCTGGATATGAGCCCATAATTTTCGCTTAAGATCTACGAGTTATATTCGTCTTGGTTATGCTCGTACGTGTATTAAAGAAATGTTTTTAATAATTGCTTTAGGGTATCGCAGCCACAATCCATATGATATTCGTGTTGCAGAAAATGGCAAGGTCACGCAATCTATAACATAGGAGCTAAAGAATCATTGAGGCATAAATTTAAGGAAATAATGATGTTGACTGTTCCAGCTTGTTATATATTCTGTAATGTTATGTATATTTGGAAAAAATATTAATGATTTTATGAGAAAATGCGATACTAGACTCCATAGTTTCAGTAACTCTATTATGGACAATGCATTATTGCAACAGGATCCCAGAAAACTTTCAAAATCCGATAAATATAAAAATAAGGTACGCTTGTGTGCCAAATGTTACTTTATGATAATTAGTGAGTTCATGGTTTATAACACACCTTGGGAATGAAACGATCGTTACGGCGCGTGTACTTGTACGCACGTGAGTAGTTCTTCATACTTCTTCGGCGTAATTAAAAACAGTGCAGTTATTAATTGCATGCATATAATTAATTACATAAAATTATTATTATGATAAATACAAATTTAAGCATTTACAATGTTTATTTATACTAAAATAAGCATAGTGAAATTAGATAACGTGTGAAGCTGACTATTTCGAGCAACTTAACTGGCGTTTTAGCGAGCATCGTGTAGTTTTTACGTCACCCTGTGCGCGCGTATTATAAAAAATCACTATCATATTTTTTTCATAACACGCCAAGAGAGATGTCACTTCAAAAATATTTATTAAAAGACAACACGTCAATAAGATGAGAGAAGCGAAGTTAATAAGTCTTGACACAATTTTGAAGGGTCACAGTGAGGTTCGACATCCCACACCTTATATCGATTTTTCGCCAGGTCTATTTTCGCGGTGCTTGAATATTATGGGAAGAGCCATCGATGGATTCTTTGTTAGTTCACCTGACTATTGCACTTGGCGGAATTGCTTTACGTTCATATTTGATGAGATATTGAATGATGTTAAAAATATCTTAACACTTTCTTAGACAGAATGTGCCTATTGATGGCAACAACTAATTAGGAATTGTATCTAGTGTACTGTTCCGGAAATTGAAGTATTAACTAAATTATTTTATCCCTTTATACATCATACATTTTTTCCAAATAGATACGAAAAGACCCAACTACATATAGACATTATCAAATACCTGAAACTATTCAAAAGATACATGAATATATAAAGTTCACCAATTAACTTCTAAATGACAAGTTAGAATCAGGTACAGACGTAAATCGTATTAAATTTCAATATCATATAGATACTGAACACGGAATAAAATTAACACGAATAAATTAAAGGTATACATCCAATTTGATCTTGCAGTAAAATCGAGAGCTGCTATAAAAAAACATTGCAATTTCAACGCATAAATAAATACAAATACTGTTAAGTTTTCATTCGAAATTGCGTTTACGGTTACATACGGCTTCAATTCATAACGGTCCTGTTTCATATCGGTGTCATATATGCGTGACATCATTGGGTTGAATGATCTTTCATTGATTTAAGGCTTGACAAATACCATTGTAATTTCCATATGTTACTTAAATCACAATATCGGCGCATGTAAACTTCAAGAACAACGGCGTATTGTCAATACCAAGATTATAAATCTAAACTGAGCACGAAAACATGACACGTTTATACGAGGTTTTTCTTTTACGTAAAACGAAATTTTTTTGCAAGTTTAACATGGACGCATTACAGAAATACTAGTGGAATGTGATTATTGATTTTAACCTGTGATAAATTTTATCTTTTATTTCATTAAATACTAGCAATCAGTCCCAACTTTGTACTTGCAAAATAAATATATCATTCCAATTTAATGTTTAACAAATTAAATGTATAAATATTCGCCTTTATACGTAATCGATCTGGCTTAGATTTGTCTTAGATATTATGAAAACGGATTTGTGGTGGATTTGTGATTTCACCTTACTTTGTAATTATATTCAATGATTGTATTCTTAGTGGCGTATTTCCTGACCTCATGAAACATAATAGAGTTATCCCAATATTTAAATCAGGTAGTATTTCAGATCTCAATAATTATTATAGGCATCTTTGTACTACCAAATATTACCAAAACCACAAAAAATAAACTATTTTAAGTTTTGAAACGTAATGTAAAATTTTGAAAAATTCTTCGTCGTATGAATAAAGCTTTCGAAACTCTAATTTTTAAGGCTGTGCGCGGGTGCATGAGCAAGGAAGTTTTAAAATTTCTTTCAACTCATGCAGGTTTCTTTATGATTTTCCTCAACAACCACACATGTGCCAAATTATAAAAAATGAGTTCTAGAAAAAGGAACAAAATTTTTGTGCAGATCTCTAGAAACCGCTACTTTTAATACATGAATGATATGCTTTGTGAATATCTATCTTAGCTCTACTTATATTTATTTACGTGAAATGTAGCTGATATTTATCATTTAAATCAAATGTAACTTCAGCGTCCCTATATCATCTTTAACGTTTAGCAATTAACGAATAAAATTCCGATTGAACTCAAAATAAATTAATGCGACAAGGATCTAAATCAGTACGTAATACTTATGTATACTAGATCATCCTAGGGGATGGTTATCGTAATCTACCCACACTAATAACGATAAGTGGATAAGATAATGTTAGAGATTACCCAAATCACTAAACAGCTGCAATCTAACTGTTCAATGTGTTAAAATCAACCTTCGTCTGTTCGACAACACGATGTCTAGTACCCATAAATGTTTCTGCCTACATTTTGATATGATGTCTGTTTAACTGAGCGTTCCTCTGATTATAAAAGCAAAGACAAAATCCCGGCTATTTGTAAAGTAATAACAATTTGTTAATACTTCAATAATGAAAGTGGCAGCATTTTTGACGTATTATCAAATAGTTAATTCGCTTAAATGGATGTGTCGATTCACACTTCCGAGAATATGTATTCGCTTGTAATTTTGTACTTGTTTTTGTTGATTCAATATCATGTTCTGTGCGCTCCATTGCCTTTTGTATCATAATTTAAAGATATTTTATATTGAACTTTTGTTAAAAAGTACATTACAACATAACACGATGGAATTTTGTCAAATTACAATGTTTTTATTCAAAAAATTAAATACAAATAAACTTATTAACTATACTGCTTCAAAATCTGACAGGCAACTTTTATCACAGGGTTCAAGAGTAATAAATCATCCCGATTTATTACATTAAATGCAAAGCGTATAAATAGCAATAACGTGGATAAATAAATATTTTATTTTGATATCAAAAGATACTTTCAAGGAAGACAGCAAAAAATTATATGTTCAAACTTCACTTGAAATAAAAAAAATACTTCAAAAGAATCCAGTGTCAAAAGATATTTTATAGAATTTAAATAAATAATGTTGACGTAACTTTTTGGTTTTTTTTTTCTGCAAATGAATGGCAAGAGTTTTATTACAATCTTAACCCAAGGAAAGATGCGAACTATGCGGAGTAAAACGTACTGATTTACTTCTATCTTTCTTGGGATACATATCGGTGTAAGCGAGTCAGCACTGCTGACCATGAGATTAATTATTAAGGTAAATTAAACACAAGAAATATCAGTTGTGCTTGGCCAGATTGAACCTGCAATCCTGGTTAAGATTCATTCGTGCTACTGGACCACCTCAATATGTTTCTATAAATCATATTACACACAAATTAATACTTAATTCATCGTCAAATTAATTTCCATTTGATCTACCAGCGAATAAAGCCGTGATGACAATTAATTTTGAAATTAATAATGTTTTGAAATTACATTTCGGCCGCAATTTCACGCGGTCAAACGAGCTACCTAATATCGGTAAATAAAGACTAATTTTATCATTATAAACATACTGGGAATCCTTCAATGCGTCATTAATTTTACCAAATTAATTAGTCACGTAATTAGTATTACTCGAATTATTTTCACAATCATTTTTCAATTTCATACTTCGATCCTTGCATTTATTGTCATATTTTCAATTTTGATTTGTATATTAATATGAAATTAAAAAGTTTCGTATATATTTTTTGTATTTAGAATAAAACGAGCAGAATGGAATTTATAAAGGAATGTTCCATGTATGGTATAATTATGGAAATTCATCGACACGGGTTAATAGCATAGCATTACTTATATAAAAAAAGGTTTAATTCTATAATGATTCAAAAATCAACAAAAGAAACTTTATACGTGGTACGTGCATTAAACCTAGTCCAAGCAAAAAAGGTTTACACCGGATATGGATATCCTGTTAGATACCGACCCAAAAATAATGTTGATCAATACGAAAACCATGCAGACTTGCATTAATATGTGACCGTGTATGTCTGAAGTTATCATAGAATATAGATTTAAATTAAAAAAAAAATAGTTACAATAAACTTTAGATAGCGGCTTCGCTACGTTTCAGTACGTTGAGAGAAAACAGAGCCAGCCCTGAGTTCACCAGACAACATCAAAAAGAGGTATTGAAAGATCCTAAGGTTTCGCATATCTTTAGCCTACTATCGTTATAGTCTGAGAAATCTCATTCAGATTAAATTAATTAAAATTAAATGTTTAACAAGATAACCAGAAATAAATGCTTATGTATGCATTTCTCTAGAATACATTATCAACAAACAGATAAATAATTTGTCGACAAAATGTATTTAATTAAACAGTTTACATACATAACAGTCACATTACATTACGTATTATATCAATCGTAAACAAAATCGAAATAGAATCACAGAATTATTTACAATATATAGTATTTTACAAACTAGAAAATAGTACCTAACTTAAGAAAACTATAATAAGTAGTTGGTATAGTGATTTGTAGAGGTATGTGTGTGAATGTATTATTTTTAAGTACTTTTTAAGTAATCATAATTTAAAACGGTAATATTTAAATAATACAAAATAAATATTTATTAAAACAACGTCGTTTTCTTTCATTTTAATGTGTTTTTATTCAACTATTTCTTGATTAGTATTATCATCGTACAATAATTTAAAGGATGAGATTCTCAATTCATCTGTATGAATATATGAATATATGAATATATTGTTTATGGACCTATTTTGATGATCCTTTTTCGCTGACTGGCAAATGAGCCATGTGATGGTATGTGGTCACCATTACACATTGACATTTCACAGACTTCAAACCGGAACACATGAATACTAAGTGTTGCTTGCTTGGTAGAAAATATGATGAGGGCTGGTACCTACCCAGAGTAAATAATAAATGAGTAGTACCTACTGCCAAACACGATTACCGCAATAAATTATGAAAAATGTATTTAATATATAAAAGTAGAATATTGAAACGAAATGTTTATGTAACTGTGTATTGAAATTACAATTACAATTTCCAGGAATACAAGGCTCCTAGGTCTATTCACCCCGTGTCTATATTTATAAATGGGTTAGGGTGAATATCAGTTAAGCGTTTTAAGGAAATTTGCCGCAAGCGAGATCCGATTTTAATTAATGGCTTACTGACTGATATAGACTCCTTACGTAACTTGATGTCGGAAGTGTAACACGGTTAGTGGATCATTTTATCTTCAGATATAAGGTATTTGATACACGTAGCCGAAGTCGTGACAAACTTACTGGAGAAATTCTTTAAAAAGGTGATCGATATTAATAAATGAGGCGACGTTTTATTGTGTTCCCTAAATTAAAGAGCTATTAAACCAATATACGCTAAACTTGTATCAAAGTCGCGGCACGTTTCGGAGAAGGTTTTAGTATATAGTTGTAATGGCGGATGACTGATGATGGTTTTCTTTGTAAAGCAATTACTAAAGCAATAACGAAATGGGAATAACAATATCTGCATATATATTTCTATTTAAACATAGTCACTATTTTAAAGCTCTTAATAAGCACTCGCAAATAATAAATATGCATAGTTTATTATAAATTGGCAACTTGTAAAGAAAGCAATTGATTAAGCAATTTGCCATCTAATTTCGCTCTGAATAGGGTTCATAAAAGGGTACACGTCTCCCAGACATAACCTACGTCATGCCCACCGAGCGTTACGGTCGTCAATCTTCTACGTGACACTTAGGAGGGTACCCCACGGTTCATTCTTGACTTAATAACCGGTCACGATCAAGAACCTTAAGGCGAATTACAATTCTTATTTAATTTAGATTATTAATAAAAAAAAATATTAACATTTTTAGACTTTTACAATATTGCGTGTCAGAAGATATTGATTGCCAGAAGATACAATCATATATGAAAAACCGATTATTTTTATACTATCATTGAATCAGAAACTAAACACTTTACAACGAAACTACGCATGTATTATCATGTTCACTTTGTGATATAATAATTTTCAACGTAATATGAATCGGAACGGAGATATTGTCACAAAAATATTTCGCGGCGCCCTATTTCCACCACGGGGGTGCGAGCTACTTTTACGCTTGAACGCGCTGAATAAATGAAAATTCCAAAAGAGAAAATCTAAATCTATAAAACACATTTATCGAATCTCCCAAAAATTTAAGTGGTAGTGCCACACTGCATACCTTCGGGTTGCAGCCGAATGGGCCGGCACGTCCGGGGAAGTACCACTCTCTCACTTAAAACCGGCGTAAAGTGGTAGCTATGCTACCGCGTTTCATCTGGTATGTGAGAGTCCCGGAGGACCGATAGCCCTCCCCCCCCAAACATGATGGTTGTGCAGAATTTGGTTACATTACCCCAGGAGGCCATCATCGACTGCGGTGGAGAATCCCTCTCTGGGCATCCATGCTCAGGACGTACACCTGAGCAGGGATGCCCAGGCTTCCCTCCGAATTCGGGGGTGGGGGGGGGGTCAATTTTGCGCTCGCCACTGTTCGGAGCAAGCGGAGCAGGCATCATAAGGCAACCCCTACCACCCTAACTGTGGACTTTTGCAACATAAGGGGACTCAACTCCAACTTGAATGGCGTTCACTGTCACTTTGAGACGGCGAAGCCGGCCTTGCTCTTTCTTACCGAGACCCAGATATCCTCTCCTGCCGATACGACTTTTCTTTCCTACCCCGGGTATAAATTGGGACATTCCTTTATACGATGAGCTGGGGTGTGCGTTTACGTCAGAGATGATATCTGCTCTCGACGCCTCGGCAGCCTTGAAGGGCAGGACCTATCGATTATCTAGCGCGTGTAGATTGCGACGACCATCCGCGAATCTACGCGTGGCTTTATAGGTCCCATAGTGGTAATGCCGAAACCGACCGAGTGGTCGAGCACGTCCAAATGGCTACAGATTCCGTGCTACAGCAGATCCCATCCGCAGAGATCGTAATTCTTGGCGATTTTAATGCCCACCATGCCGAATGGTTTGGATCACGCACTACCGATCATGCGGGTAGATCTGTTCTCGACTTCGCTTTAGCATATGATTTGACACAACTGGTCACCTCGCCAACGCGAATACCGGACGTGTAGGATCATATATCTTCCCTGTTGGAGCTTCTGCTGACTTCCCATCCGGATAGCTATCAGATTATCGTCGATCCCCCTTTGGGCTCGTCGGACCACTGTCTCGTTCGGAGTACAGTGCCGGTTGCGCGGTACTCACCACCTCGTTTCGTGGGCTGCCGCCGCGTGTGGCACTACAAGTCAGCAGATTGGGATGGGATGCGGTCCTTCTTTGCATCCTACCCATGGGGGCAGGTTTGTTCCTAGCCGGATGATCCGAGCGTTATTGCTGACTCTGTTGCCGATGTGGTGCTTCAGGGTATGGAACTGTTCATTCCATATTCTACTGTGCCCATCGGTGGCAAGTCCCAGCCCTGGTGTGGTCGTTTCTGCAAAACGGCCTCACGCCGAAAATGGGAACGTTACCATGACTGGGCTAACGCATCGGCGTCTCGTGATATAAAGACCAGCACATTCAGAAAGGAATATAACTCTGCCTCTAGGTCCTTCAAAAACGTGATTGCTAAGGCGAAGACGGAGTACATTGGCAGAATTGGCGAGAGACTGGTGCGTCTCCCTTCAGGAACACTTGCGTTCTGGTCTCTCGCTAAAGCTGTCTTAGGGAATTTCTGTCAGCCTTCCATTCCATCTCTGCACAAGGACGGTAAGTCATTGGGCCATACCGCGAAGAAAAAAGCTGATCTTTTAGGCTCTCTCTTCGCGGCGAACTCGACTCTGGATGACCGAGGAAAGTCACCACCAACAATCCCGCGGTGTGATACCACAATGCCGGAGTTTAAATTCCGGCAAAGTGCAGTTCGTAAAGCACTTCTTTCCTTGGATATTCACAAGTCGAGTGGACCCGATGGCATCCCTCCAATCGTGCTACGGACTTATGCTCCCGAGTTGGCGCAGGTCTTAACGCGCCTTTTCCGTCAATCCTATGCATTCGGCGTCGTCCCGAACTCCTGGAAGACTGCTTTGGTGCATCCGATCCCTAAAAAGGGCAACCGCTCAGACCCGTCCAACTATAGGCCTATAGCCATCACCTCCTTGTTCTCCAAGGTAATGGAGTCCATTATAAACTGCCAGCTCCTGCGGTACCTAGAGGAGTACCAGCTGATTAGCGACCGCCAGTACGGTTTCCGTAGGGGTCGCTCAGCTGGTGATCTTCTAGTTTACCTTACTCATAGATGGACGGAAGCAGCTGAGAGCAAGGGGGAGGCATTTGTAGCCAGTTTGGACATAGCGAAGGCCTTCGATCGCGTGTGGCACAAAGCGCTTCTTTCGAAGCTTCCTTCCTATGGGCTTCCCGGGAAAATATGCAATTGGATTACCAGCTTCTTGGCAGTCGTTGTCGACGGTGCATGCTCCGACCAAAAATTCGTCAATGCTGGTGGATTCTACAAGGCTGCGTTCTATCATCCACTCTGTTTCTTCTGCATATCAATGACTTGCAAATCAGTAACATTTACTACTATGCAGACGACAGTACCGTAGACACCTCATACACCGGCCGTGCTAATATTTCTCGGGAAAATGTCGAAGAAAACCGGAACAAACTTGTGTCGGAAATCGAGTCCTCGTTAAACAAAGTCTCGAACTGGGGCCGGCTAAGCCTAGTCCACTTCAACCCCAAAAAGACGCAAGTTTGCGCGTTAACCGCCAAAAAAACACCATTCAAGCAGACAGCTGAATTTCACCTTCGCACATCTCGTCAAAATTGTAAATTTCACCCGCACCACCTAGATGCCCGAAAATCCACAACAGCGCGATTTTTAAGACATTTTCTGCCTCGCACAACCACTCTGTGGAACCAGCTTTCGCCGGCGGTTTTTCCGAACTGATACGACTTGGGAACCTTCGAAAAAAGAGCGTACTCCTTCCTAAAAGGCCGGCAACGCACCTGCAACCCTCCTTGTGTTGCAGATGTCCATGGGCGGTGGTAATCACTTTCCATCAGGTGAGCCTCCTGCTCGTTTAACCCCTATAACATAAAAAAGAGCTTTCCAAATTCTCATACTAGGTATAAGAATTGCTTGGGTAAAAAAAAAATTGAAAATACATCTCGACTTCCGTAGTTTGTAACAAAAATATGAATGGATGTATCCGATTAAGCGTATAAAAACTATTCCCGCATCTAGTAATAATAAATTCTTACTATGCAATTAATTACTCTTCATCTAAACTAGATTAATACCTAATCTCCAGCTTCTATCCTCGTACGAGAAAAATGCGGCTAAATCCGCTTATTGTTTGAAACTTCTCTACTTAAATCATTTTAATAAAAACCAATATTGTATTAGAAACAAACCTTATATATTTTCACTGCTTAATAATTATGAAAGATATCAAAGTTTTAAATTTAATTAATTCAAAAATAAATATACTTTTATTCATCAAATGTAAGCTGTAACTCGGCCGCTTAGCAGGGCATTAAAAATAACCGAAAAAAGAGCTAAAGATAAATGGTTACAGTCTCATACGGATAAGTTCAGTAGTTTTTACATGATTAACGCACAACGAAACAAAAAGTTCTTAATATAAATATAGATAACATACATTATATGTCAAATCGAATAGACGATTTTTAGTGAAAGAAATTCACATAATGTGACGATTAAGTTAATGTTATTTTTTTCCAATAATAAATTAATTAAAGATAAAAAAAATTTGACTTAAAGCCTTTAAACCTGCAAAGATTTTTGCTTAACTGTTATAGTATAAAGGCGACTAGATCGATTGCGGTAACGATCAGTGTAATATCTGCTGATATCAGCTATTGAGCTTGAGGCGCTTGTATTCTGAGAACAATTAGACGACCTACTGGCAACAGTAATATCGAGGCAAAGCGATGTTTAATGAATCGCCTATTTTGTTATCTCGATTGCTCTTATAATCTTAGATTTGGATATTTTCATACATTTCGCTTAATTTTTGTACATACTTTTAAATCCATACGCATCCTTTCTAGCATAAGCTAATTTATCTTAATATTATATTATATCAATTTAGGACGATAGATCAAGGCGTCATGATCGGCATGGCATAGCGACGTTTACATTGCTTGGCGGCCTACAAGCCTTTAAACGACATTATTATTTATTAAACAACGCAATTGACAAACATATTTTTTGTTCGAGGTTATTCTTTATAAACAATGACCAATGAATACAAATATTGATAATTGTGACGTCATCACTTATTCAACATGGCTGTTTTGTCCAAACAAAGTTGTGGACGAATTAAAATCATTTAAACAATCAGTGGTATCTGCAATTAATATTAATGCTTCATTTTAATTAAAGCTATGAATGTAATTTTATTGGATATGTAATAAATTTTAACATGATTATCTTTTTATGTCATTACTATATTATTATAAATGCGGAATTGTTTGTTGGTTTGTCCATCTTATAACAACAGTGCAACCAATTTTTTTTATTAACTATAATACGCAAAGGACCCAAGAGACATATCGCTGAATATATTTGCCCAAAGAACGATTTTTTCAGCCCACACGATCCAATTGAAAACTTTTTGCAGATTTTTTATATAAAAAAGTCTCACTCGACTGAAAACTTAGTTCGTTATGTTATTATCAATCGAATGGTATGAGTTTGATGTGATATATATTTTCTTAAATATGCGAAAATAACTTACAAAAATTACAACACTGCCTTATTTCCACGTATGTATCTATTGATCCACACGTATGTAGTTACTATATTTAAATTATTTATACACTATCGGCCTAGATATCATATTAATAAACACGTAATCGAACTCTTATGTTACAGTTGGGATAACTTATAATCCATTTATTATCTCAAGAACTTAAAGCGTTTCCAGCCTCTAGTTATCATTCGTCCAATCGAAACTCGCAAATCGCAGATAAACTGTCAAAGTGTCGCCAACTCACATTTACCCTCAGACTTGGTTAGTTTGAAGTATTTTAAGAAAACTAAGCTAAAGCTAATTGTTATTGTTATGCTAAAAAGTAATATATTTGTACCTATTTATTTCATTGTTTTTTTTTAATCTAATGTCAAACATCAAATATTACGTATCCCGTGGTGATTAAAGGATTCCTGCACCCGTGTGATGTGATCCTTCACCACTCATAAAACATTTCTACCATCAAACACCAAAATTCTCTTTGAAGAGTGAGCTGGTCAGTGTTACAGGCACAATGAATCTTAAATACCTTGATTTCTGGTTGACAGAAACAAAGGTAATGAACAATAAAAAAACAATGTTCAATGCGACCGAAATAAAACTCGCTCAATGACAGAGCTAAATGTACCTGCTGGGCTTCTCGTCGGTACCTCTAGCTACCCGTCAGTATGGTAGGTCTATTGATCAGTTCATATTTTGATGATAGCTATACGTTTACAGGCCGTAATAATCATATAAAAAGATGATCCAAAAATCCCTCTTCCAAAAAGTATATTACGATCATAACACAAGATATACGTTCCTATAATGAGTTTTGAAATGGCTTTTGCTAACTTATTTGATAACGTCATTATGTTTTCGTATTCAAATAGCAATTGGACATAAAAATATTTAACTTTAGCGAATCTTTAAAAGGAATAACACAACTTTGATTAGCAAATAAAAGCGGTTAGGCTAGCAAATGGTCTACTCTGCGCCAAATGGATGGTTTGGCCAACCTAGCCAAGGTTACGTTTTCTAGGGTTCCTTAACTGTGTTTTTTGTCAGCGAATTTTCAAAGCAGCCAGGCTTTAGAAAAATGGTAGCGTTATACTGACGTGGTGGATCAGACACTGATAAAATCACTGATAAATATACGTTTTCACGATGTTTTCCTTCACCATATAAAAGATATTGAATGAATTATATCCTCAAATTAAGTACATTTGAAATCAGCGTTGCTTGTTTTTGTTTGTCTAATGTTTCGCATCGGAGCAACGTAGTGGAATATGCTCAAAATCCTCTCCTCAAATGGACAGGAGGCCTTAGCCCAGCAGTGGGAAATTTACTGGCTGTTACTGTTGCTTGTTTTTGAACCAACAATCTCCGGTTAAAATTCATGTGCTCTAGCCACTGGACCTGGTTCTTGAACATAATATTGACATATCAGGTAAAAAGATAGTTATGAATATTTAAGTGTACTTATTAAAGTGATATGACATACATCAACATGTATCTTTCAGCCTCATAGTGCATATGCTTACGGGTTGTCAGTACTTTATACATGCTAAGCTAATGAATATGGTAATACAGACGATAATCTCGATCAGGATATTGCATAGTAATTTTATTATTAGCATCACACGTGGTTCTTTGTTTCTTCTTTTTAATTATTTATTTGATAAATGATTGTGTAACAATCACATTCTTAGTAGCAATTACTTCAAATGTTTAATAGAAGGAAATCGCGCCATATAACTATTTATTCACTTATCTGTCTTAGATCATTGTCTAGGATTGAATATTTTTTATCTATGTAAAATCTCGATAATTTTTATTAAACATGTTTGAAAACTGATTTCTGCGTATTAATAAAGTTTAATAAATAAATAAAATTAATAACGTTAATAAAGTTTGTTTTGTTGATCGCGCTAATCCCAGGAATTACAGGTCCGATTTGAAAATTATTTCATTGATAGATGGCCTTTTATTGAGGGCGGCTATAGGCATATACCATCTGGCTTCGACCAACAGAAGCAAAAACATGTTTGACCGAATCTGTAATATAGCCGAGCGATGTCGGGCTAGTACCTTATATAGATTGATAACTTGATATCCTCAAGTCCAATTTCACCCACGATGAGCCGTCTTCAATCGTGAATATACGTGAAATGGCATTTTAATTACATTGAATCCTTTTTCTTAGTAGTTGTTACTGGAAAAAATATAATACATATAGGTATTTATATGTTAGCCTACATAATATAGCATTTCCTCTTCTTCTCAAAAAAAAAAGCAATAATTTGAAGTAATTGAAATAAATATGTACCGTCTGTTTTTTTTCTATTTATCACAAGGTTTTTTATTTACATTACAATATTTTGAAACACAAGTAAGGGGAGACTAATTTCATTTTTACACCTTCGACTAATTATTGAAAAAAATTTTTTTTTCAACTATTTTTTTATTTTATCGATACGCACAAATCGCGATGCAACCTCTCTATCGCTTAACAAATTATTGCAGGACGAGACAATGTGCACTTTTCTCTGCAGTTACAGGGCACTAGGTTTGTGAGGTTTCCGCGCGGCATTTTAATCGGTAACGCCTAATTGAGCAAGTCAACGATGTATCTACCTCTACTCTATATCTACCTCTTTAGAAAGACAAGCTGTTAGACATAAGTGTGAGCACAAATAGAAATGCACTCACTACCTTCTGGCTATAATCTGATGAGGCGGCACGACAGGGGAGTGTTTAGGCACTGGACCAAAGGGCTTAGATTATTCACGGAGCCTATGCAATCCAAGCTGCTACTGAGAATTTCTCGAAAGAAAACCCTCGGAATGTTCGGAATCTGGGGCATAGCACACTACACCAACAAGGCAGTCATAACGGAAGATTGTTAAAATTATAATATCTTTAAAAAAACATGTACATTCTTGAAACTATAAATCTTTGCCATTTAATTTGTTATAAAACACTGTAATAAATTGATAGTTTGAGACGCAATTTGTTCGGATTTCCCGACGACATGCTGTTCAAGATTATACTAGAAATAATGATCACTACACTGCTGTTCCAAAAGACATTCTTTATGAAAAGCGCAATGCAAGTTTGTTTAAACGACATTGCATTTTAAACTTTATCCCAATAAAACTTCCATATACAAATTAAATTGGAATTAAATAGAATAGAAAGCCCACATTGCTTAAGGAAGGCAACTGGTATACAACATCAGTCGTCGAATTAGTTCCACACAGTCCAATGAAAACTTCTTTGTATATGAATAATGTTAATAAATCTTAATTAGATTGTAATTGTACTTGGTAATAAAAACAAGGCACGTTAAAACAACGTAAACCCAAATAATAGAAAATATACACCAAAGACACGAAGAACACGTCTGTAGAGATGAGATTATCGGAAAAAGTACGAGTACACTTCCATCTAAGTGTAAAGTGTTTTCTAGGCCATTACGAGGTCTTATTTTAAGAAAGCAGACGTTCTTGGCTAAGAGCAATCTTAGGAGGACGTCATTAATCCCAGAAGATTAGACCACACTCGGAGATACGTTGATGACCTTTTAATGGGAACCTTCTGGAATGCCCGATCCTTCAATACTGTATGAATTTAATTGTATAATAAAGTTTGATCGAGGGTTTAAATGGCTATAGGCGTCGTAAAATTGTAATCGGTGCTATTCCAATCACAGTATATTTGTACTTAAATTACTCAACAATAAATACATTATTTTTTTAAGTATTCTGTAGTTAATTAATAAAATTGTACTCGTTATAGCAAATGATAGACAATCTTAGAATGATATTATCTTTAACGGTTCCATAAAGTTTTAATTGATATAAATAAAGTGATCAAGCAATTGAGGTCGTTCGGTTCTTTGCAATTTTATCGAATCATCGTTATATGAAGAGCCGATAGAAAGGGACGCACTCTAAAAATGCCAATAAACGAGACAACATCACGTTCTTGGTAACGAGCGGAGAGCTCCCGGCAAATTGACTGGGTAGTGTGTGACACGGAATTACCGCGCTGGATGGGTACGCGACGGTAATTTATTATGTCATCAAACGAGCTGACTCGATCATCTTAAAAACATAAGATGCATCGAATATATTTATATTTTATTTGTCTCTAATCTAAAAACAAACAAAGAATTCAAATAATATAAATAATAATATTTTGCTTTCATTTATATACATTGAAATGTTGTAAGATACAATTTGGTAGATTCCGAATCCGTGGATCTCGTAATATATACGTGTACTCGTATGTTCTTATCCAAGCCTCAAGCTACTTCAATGAAAAATTTCATTACATGTACAGTGATTTAGTCGTAATACGGTAAACAGAGACGTTGGGAGTAGTAAAACAACGTACTTATTTATGATTAAGTCAATATATCTAGCACAACAACAAATTAAGAAAGAATAACAAATATTCCTATCGAATATATACTTGAACACTTCCATTAAACCCACATAGAAGACACGCGCCCGACGCACACACAGGGTGTAAGTGGGAAAATCAATCCTTGTCAGAAGCCTTCCGCGGTCTGCCACTAAGTGGCTTAATTCCTTATTTCTTGTCTAGTTTTTTATGCTAAACCAAACATCAACCGTAATTAGCCTTGCGTTGATTTTATATGAAATGTGAACACATACAAAAATATTAAATAAAAGTATTGATTATAATAATGACTCAAAAATATTCGTGTTAATTATTTCTTTCAAAATATAACAATCAAAATAAAAAATTTAAAATTCTATAAAATTTAAATTTGTTGATTTAATCCGTCTGACTTTTAACGTTCTTTTATCAGAAATAAATTGAACTTTCAAGGGCCAATTGATGACGTATACTAGGTCAAGTAAGGTTATCCACCTTACTGGACCTAGTATACGCCAGCAATTGGCCTCGTCTAATCCTAAAAAACAACTCGAAAATCATAGCAACAAGAGGTTACGGTTCATTAAAGCGTATTACCGTCACAATCTCATTCACTCGTCAAAACCGTCAAAACAGTTTACTTCCCGTTGGGATTAAATTTGAAATTAGAAGATTTTTTTTTCAAGTATAATGCTACGGTACAGTCTTAACTACTTTTTTAAATAACGGTGGTAAACAACAGGTCATAGGTGCTTTATGAACCTACTTGAATAATATATATATATACAAAAATGATTAAAACCTGTATCATAGAGTATGAAATCAGAATGTTAAAACAACTCATTAAGTTTCGGATTATAATAATTTAAATTAAAGAAATCTACTTTTATATATTTGAATATAATCTTACATACCCCCTCATTTCCTCAAGAATGTATGAAACGTAACTTAAACATTAGTACTCTATTCACGAGGAGGTAAGCCTTTCAACGGTAGCGCAAAACCGGCGACTAAGAAAAAGTTACTTTACAAACATCTCAAAATATTTTACATTAAATTTCAACGGGCGTCCTAAATCTAATAAGCAGCGCTAAATTTTTGTAACTTAATTTACGTTTTTAGCGATCCGTGTCTTAAAAATCTAAACCAAATAAACTCGGATATCCGGAACCCGAAAGTTTCAAATCTAACAACCCTTATGTCCATAAATATAGGATGACTTTAATGTTATAAAATTTTTATTTCATGGCATACTTATGGAATTCAAACAAAAAAAATCTTTATTAAAAATATTTTGACCAATTATTTTTAGATGAAGGTACTCGGTATGGAATGTCGATTCTACGGAGCAGAATCGGAAAATTAAGAGATGGAGAACGATTCCATGTTCGACTAGTATGTGTTTCTTCCTATATATTGTCGCCGTTATCTGGGCAACTTGACCTGTTTCAATGGTTTTAACTATAAGGATAAATCCCGAAGTGAATGTGAAAAGTGAAAAGAAATTTTCTTTTTTTTTTTACCACGGTGGTAAAAAGAAAAAAAATTAACTATTTGGATTTTATTTTTATAGCGTGGGGCGTGCGGTATGATGTATTAGAACATTAGGTGGAATTAACGGACAGATCGTTTCCACTCGCATTTTTCTAATTGACTTATTATTTAAAATAACATCACGTTGTGTATAAATGTTCAAATCCAAAATGATGTAACTTATATTGTTTTAATACTTTGGTAAAAAACAATTAAAGTTCCAATTAAATATTTAAATTAAATATAATTTTATTAATAGATTTTTAAATACTTTTCTTTTTTTATAAAAAAACCAGACTAATTACGAGTAGGTACATATAATTCACGCCATTTCTTTTATTGTTTCTTATGTCATTATTTATAAATGTAAAATTATAAGTGAAATATATAATTTATTGTTAACAAAAGAGAATACTTTGCCTCAGGAAAGATGTGTTAACTTTGCGGCATCGGTAACTTGCTTTTTAACGCTATATGTTAGTGTACAACTGACGCATTTATTACTGAGATATTTTTATTAATGATTTTCTTTATCCAATATTTACCTACCATATAAACATTTAAATTGTAAATTACATTTGTAACAAATATTTTTTTCATAAATAATATTTAACTACAAAATAAGCGTTCCTGAATGTACTTAGTTCTTTGCCACAGTATACTAAGTTAATATTTAAATAAAATCAAAACAGATTAGTATCTTTTTCTTATCCTTTTATAAAACATTTGTTTTTATTTAACAGATACAATATTTTTCTTTAATAACATTAAATTTAAGCACATCGAAAATACCACAGAGGCGCTCACTAAATATACTATTAAATAAATATAAATATTGGACAACATCACATACATTACTCTGACCCCAATTTAAGTAGCTAAAGCACTTGTGTTATGGAAAATCAGAAGTAACGACGGTACCACATTAACGAGCTCAATTTTTATTACTGAAAAAATAGAGATAAAAGTAGAAAAAAAATACTCATAAATACTGTTTTTCTCAAATATAATTAATAATTATGTTCGATTTTCGACCACCAGTATTTATAATTTTTAGTGTGATTACCTAAACACAATAAATACTATATACTATGAAATAACAATTATTTTGGCTTAAAGTTGGTAAATAAAGTCGTTCAAACGTTTATTGCTTCTAAATGTTCGCACTGAAGGTATCGAGAATTCAACGTTTCTGTGATGTAATAAATCATACCAAGTCTATACACGTCATTTGTGACACGCTGAATACGGAAGTATTTTGGTACAAAAGCGTGCTAACAATGAGATACGCGACCTTCAAATACGCAATAGAAGGGTTGAAAATCTTCAAGCAATAAGTTGACAAGTTACAAAATTTATGATATTTTATATTTAAGGTAAAAAAAATAAAGTTACTGCCTATAACAATTTTGGTGGGCTAAGGCCTTCTCTCCATTTGAGGAGAAGATTTGGAACTTATTCTATCACTCTGTTCCAATGCGGATTGGCCACGCATGTGGATTGGTTGCCACCAACCCGGAGATGAGTTATAAACACAAAATAAGTACATGTAAACTGAGATCTGTAATTTAGAAATTGTCTTTTCAACTTCCGATTACAGTAACAGCCTGTTTATTTCACACTTCTGAGCTAAGGCCCCTTCTCCCCTTGAGGAGAAGGTTTGGAGCATATTCCACCAAGCTGCTCCAATGTAGCTTGGTGGATACACATGTGACAGAATTATTTAATTCTATGTAACATAACGTAAAATCAAATAACTTATATTGTCAATGCTAGGATTTAAGTATAACATTTAAAATAATAATAATATCTAGGAAATGATTTTTATTTTTCAAAGTTTATTTGTATGATTGGTCTGATTGAGCCCAAATGTCTAGTTAATTCAACATCGCAGGTTCGAATCCATGGGGAGAAAAGTGTACGTTGAGACAAATTGAAACATTTTCAAAATCATCCAAGTGCAGTGGAACCGAGTTGTGAAATAAGCTTGAGGTCCTTAACAGAAGAGGATAATACGTTTGATTGTGTGTGTAAGCCTCAGAGGGAGATTTGTAATGAAACTCGACTTAATAGCTTACACCGTGGGCTACAGTCGAAACCTTATTGTGCCAAAATTAAAAAGTTTGAAGAGGAATTGCGACAAAATCGTAATGCAAACATGCGAGGTTTTCGATATCAAAAATCTTAATAATCTTCAAAGTATATAATCAAAGAAAAAATAATGCAAGTCATGCGTAATTATTCGTTAAACAATACTTAGGATACTCAATATTATTTAAACACAATTGATTTCACTAACAAATGCCTCGTTGGTCTCCTGGCTAGCGTATAAGGTAGCAGAAGCAAGTCGATACCTTTTTTATTAATCAAAATGTCTGAACATGCCATGTAATCCATCCTCAACTCTCTCGAACTTCCGACCCATCTCATTAAGAGAGTGAAAGAACGGAGTATGCAGGTGTGTTTTTGTATACTAATGTGCGTTTTTTTATGAAATAGATAAACGCAAAAATGTGCCACCTGATAGTAAGTGGTCACTATCGCTCGAAGATATGATCGCCTTAACAAATTTTAATCATACCTTACATCTCCAACAAGCCACCCACCTTGGGAACTAACTTTTTACGTCCCTTGTGCCTCTAGGCTCACTTATCCTTTAAACTGTAACACAACAATACAAAGTACTGCTGCTTGGCGGTAGAGTCTATGATGAATGGATGGTACCTTCCCAGACGGGCTTGCACAAAGCCCTACCACCATGTCACTGGTAACTTTTAAATTATCCTACGCTCTTGAAGTCTCTGTAAATGTGACCGCCTTGTCCGAACAAATTCAAGGCCAAATTTAATGTCGTACCCGCAAAAAGAGCAAAAAATTTAATACATAAATGTTTTCAAATGATGTTTACGTTCTGATCATTTTTCATTTAAAACAATAGGAATAACAAAAAGAGAAAAATAACAAAGATTTAATTGTGTGTATTCGCGTATTTTTTAACTTAATTAACTCAAAAAATTATATGATCATTAGATCTATGAAAATCAGCAAACTATATTTCGAAGTACGTCAAGTTGAATCTAAAAAATATATAATTATAAATCTACATTTTAATTAAATTAAATGAATAAAAGTGTAGAGTATGCTACATTTGTTTTGCATTTATTTAATAAATTTTATTCAAGTAGACCGATAATCATTGATTCATAACAACAAAATTAATAGATATATGACTTTAATAAAGGTCTCGGAGTCTTACTTAAAGTAAAAGTATACTCTTTTTTTATGAAACCACGCTGATCAGTTATGCTTGGATTTCGATCCTAGATCATCAAATCGACGTTCATATTATGTTCATCTTATCCACTGAACCATATCGGTAAATGTCACAACCATCACTATGATTATTAGTTTAACCGATCTTAAAATGGTAACTAAACTCCTACAAAGTTTAAAAAAACAACAGGTGTAGTTTCTGCTTTATATACAAAACGAGATGATATTTTATTTAAATGTACATATATTGGTAAAATCCTGAAATAATTTTAGTTATGAGAACTTAATAAATAATATTGTCCCCACTTGGGATATGAACCGAAAGCCTCTAGTTCTGCAGCTTGATGAGCTAACCTCTAAAGCAACAAGTCAGACAGGCATTTAAAAAATCGTATATTAAAATAAAACAGATACAGATTTTACATTACGTATTCACTATGAAAATAACCATTAAATTCATTCAAATTGCTATTATTATTTATAGAATATATCTAATTTGCATTTTAATTTACTTCAATGAGCGGTTGAAGGCAAAACGAAGTCAAGTAAATCATCAAATTAGTTGAACTGGAACGAAAAATATCAAATCAAAACTTCATTATGCATGCATGCATGTATATATCATTATATATATTATCATTAGTAGGTATCTTTATGATTACTTCAAATATAAATAAAGACAAAATGCGCTAAGAACAAAAAACACCGACATTTCAACGCGTATTTTTTGTTCAACGTAATAAAATTCTGGCAATAAATTATTCACGAATAAAAGCAAGTGAAACAAAATTATTGAAGCAATGAAATTAACTTAATTTGCTTTAAAATCATGAATTAAGAGCTCTTTTATCGCTTTTAATTTCAAAAACCTGTACCTACATTAAAACTGAGATTTCATACGTCAAATATACGAGTTTTAAGAAGTCCAATAAGAAGAAAGTAATTAAATTTTCTTTAGCAATAAAAATATTAAAAAATCACTTAAACCAACGCAATAAAATCTAAAAGTGATAAACAATTACTAATTTGCATTTTACAGCATTTGATAAATTTAATAATATATTAAATCTATAAAGTTAAGTTGCATAAACTTAACTGGCTCCGAGCTAGCAGAATCACAAGGGACGAACGTAATTAAATTTCTTCAGCAATAAAATTGTATGCTAAAAATCACATTTAAAATAAACGCACAGAAATCTAAAAAATATTAAATATCAGTAAAATACAAAAATTCATTCGAAAATCTATCCAGGTCAAAACTACCTTTGGCTAAAGACCTATTAGTAGATAAGGATATGTTAGGATAATTTTCTTTGTATTTGCTGTATCTCAGACAAGAACCACACAGGCCATAGGGATTTTCCAACACGACACGTCAAATAAAAGTAACCTTATCTATTTGTTTTAATTAAACCAAAAGTATTTCTTTGACATTGCACTGTAATAACGTTCTTAGTAAATTTTTTTTTTTCAAAATTCCATTATTTGACGTTGTGGTACTGGGAGCATATAATTAAAGCCAGGAGAATTGCAAAGGAAAGATATACGAGGATGTTTCAGCAGTAAATTTTTCCCAGTCAATCCTACTTTTGATTGGCGAAATTACCTTTGACCGTGTTACCAGTTAAAACTTTACTTCCTTGCAATAATTAAAGTATTTGTGTGCTAAACAAATTTTTTTTTTAGAAAAAAAATACCCTTTTTTAAAATATTAATACAATTAATACTTACGGTCGCTTTATAAAGAGATTTGTTAATCGAAAAATGCATTATTATAGTCTTTCCTTATTCAGGAATCGTATTATTTTTCTTAGCAAAATCGAGTATTTCTGAAAATAATATCACACTAGGTGATAGAAACATCCTCGCGGTATAAACATTTACACCTTATCCTAGCTGTCTCGTCACAAATATATATTTATTATTACTTTTATAGTTTTGCAAGAAATACCTCACTAGCTACCATTTTATATTTATATTCTTACGCCAATAGATAACTTAAATAACTGTAATATTTCTGATGATATTATTCAAACTTTTTATTAAATTAAAAAAGTAACACTTTGGTAATATCCCAAAGAATGAAGTGAATATGGCAAAGGCCACGATTCCTCTTAAGGTTTGGTGTTCATCGCATGCTTATTAACAAAATTATGCTCATAAATAGGTATGTCGATATATTATATTAAATACATATACTTAAAATTTCTCTTAGAATAAATAGTACACAACTAGAATCCTCACAAAATAGAATATAATTTAAATAACAGTGGTATAAATTACTGGTATGAAACTAAAATCGAAAGATGGCCTATATGATACAATATCAGAATCTTAACCGAAGGTCGTAGATACATATCTGGTGAAGCAAGCACTTAACAAAGTTTTTCAAGGACTGGTATGTACATCTTTGAATAACAACATACAAGAATTGTCTATTTCAATTTTATTTTATATAAAAATATTCGTCCGTTTTTTGCGAATCTATCTGTTTGACTAAGATTTATTTCAGAACAGCAAGGCTTACTTGAACTTACTCGTTTGTACCTTAAGGTATTCTTAAGGGACCAATGAAGAATATACATTAGCTTTCGGAGTTATCCCTAAGGCGGATAAAATGTCATTTATAATACAAAAAAAAAATATTACAAAAAAAAAACTTTTTGAATTATATCGATCTTTGAAACTAGATTAATAAGTATTGAAAAAGGAATTTTTTGCATATTTAAATAAAAAGTATTACGTCAAAGGGTAGAGTATCGAATTATCGATTATAACTTTAATTAAAAAAGTATAAAATTATTAACGAGTTCTTACAATCTAGCGCATAATCATCACTTGAGATATTCAACACATATTCGCTTAAACTTGGTGACAATATTGCAGTAAACAGACGTATGGAGCTCAGAGTAGGCTTTGATGAATTAGCCAGTGAAACAGAATATTGTCTTTGTTCCGGAATATTCAGCAATATTAACTTAGTCTTCTTAATTTTATCGGGTTATTAATTTTTATTAAGACAAGAATTAAGGAATATTTAAAAAGAAATACTTACCAGTAATTTAACATTTAAGCCGTGGTTAATAACGTTTTTATAAATGATAAATTAAATATTAGTTTATTATTTGAACAATTTCATCCAGATTTTCATCTGATCGATCTCTTCGTTCAACGCTGACCACGATAAATTATAAACACAATTAAGCACATGAAAATTCACTGGTTTTGCCTTGGGTTGAAGTTCTAACCACTGGGACATCTGTGCATTTCAGTGTAAATATCTTAAAGAAGTTATCATAATGCGTTACTAGACATTAACATAACGCGCATTTTATTTTTGAATTCCCTACTTTAAAAATACATCAATTCCTTGTCACCTAACTTTAGCGAACCTTTTACTGAATTTACTGTATGTGTCAAGAGACCATCTCCTATTGCAAATCCCTTCATACTTTTATGTTGACTATCTATACTAATTTACTATAAAATGCAGCGACATTCAAGCTATGGAACACTGCCGCACTCAATTCGTTATTTTCAGGAAAAAGTTTAAAGAGAATTTTCTTTTATTATCCTAATTTACATGATGAAATAAGCCTTAATAAATATAGTCTTAATAATTATAGTAACGAAATAAGTTTGTATTTTTTTGCACGTTTTAATTTGGTTTTGATTTAACTTGTCAATTTCTATCTACGTTATTTAATATTTTCTATAGTCGACACACAATTTTCATCATCCTTTTAAAAACAATTAATTGTAAAATATTTCTAGGTCGCATCGCTTTAGCTTTAGAACTTAACGCGCCATTATTCCAGATAATAATGTTGTATTTTAATATTAAGCGTCTAAAAGTGTACTCATTACTTAATTCTAATTAACAACAATCTGCACACTACAAGAAAAATACTAAAAACTTTTTTTTCAAATATTATTAATTTCCATTAACAATTAATTTACTAACATTTATATTTTACAAATATAATATCATAGAATAATACATTTTAAATAATTATTGGAACATAGAACTATTTCGGTACGTTTAAATGGTAAAAATAATGAAAAAATAGGTTGAAACAGAATTAGTTTAAAAATAAAACTTTAAAGTTAAAATAATAACTAAGATGACAAATTAAAGTCGAATCATTTGACATGATAACAGAGACAGGACTGAGGCAGCAAAAACGATTCCAGATATCCAATTAAGTAGTTAGACGTCTCGATTTAAATTTAAGTGGTTACTTGGTACGCTACCTTAATTATTATATCTCAAAAAAGTTGCATAAAAAAACTGTAGGTAAATGTTTCACGAGAAACTTTGAAAAAAATATACTTTGGCAACTTGATCTTTGCTTTTCAAAATAAATTCTTCAATTAAATCTGAATGAGTATTCGGACGAAGAAAACAAAGAACCATAGAAAATGTGGCGAAGCGTTTGAAAAAACAATCCAATGAGCTTATTCTTTCTTTATTATTCATTTTTTAACCGCAAGAAATAGCAGAATCATCTTCCTGTCCTCCACGGACGGACGAGCTCCGCTAGTGCGAATCTCCAATTAGGTATTGTTCGTCATTTTTATGCACCATTTAAGGACATACCAGACATATAAGCACATAATTTCTTATCATGTTTTGCTTTTACTTACTGTACCTCTCAACAAATATAACCTATACAAATACGTTTACGATCAAACCCATCAGATGAACACTGATTGCTACAATGGGTATTTTTCCGGGAATCTGAACCTTAGCCTAACGACACATCCTGCCGCTTAATCGGCGCCTTCCGTTCGATCGTCACGACTCACGAGACACACGTTCCCGTTACATAACGCACCTCCAGACTATCGGAACACTCACCGAGCACCGGTGCTTACTGCATCGATTATGTCACCTCACAGCTGACGGTTATTGCACAACGTGAGGGTCGGAGGTGAGCTTATCAGTCGATATGAATCGGCCGGTTCCGCGAACGCTCGCGATTCGCGACGTTGTGGATTAGCGCGCGTGGGTCGCGTCGCGGGGTCGATGGAGGCGAGCGAGGGTGGAAGGGGCTCGGAGGCTGCGGACTCACCGTGCGGATGGTTACATAAGTCGCGAGCGGGATCGAGGACACGTGCAGCCCCTCCGGGGCGTGAGGCGCAACTGAGGCTCGGGCGCCGCCCCGCGCCATTGAGCCACGCGGTCCGTTCGCCACTCTACCACCCAGACGTTATTAAACAGCCTTCACGTGTGCGGAGTGCGGACGCTAAGCGCCTAAGCGTGGGGCTAATAAACCTTTACTGCGATCCGATTCAAGGATTACCCTTTGATATAATATTACCTATTAAATGAAAAGTGTAATTACTACGCCCGACATTGCTCACCAATTATGCTTTTAATTTTATTTGTGATTTCGTTCTGTTCTCTCATTTATTTACATAACATAATGTATACATAACATTATATGTATTATTATAGGTGGCATAAATTAAAATGGCTCCAAATCCAAATATTATTTCGTTTAATAACCAAGTACTTGTTGATCTAAAGAAATTCAAAACCAACGTTAAAATATTTTCTTTATTGTATACGGCAATATCAAACTTAATGGCAGTATTTTATCTTAGCACTCATTAAAAAAATATATTTTTTAAACAACATTATATACGAATTTCCTAAATTATGTAATATTTGAACTTAGTCTAGTTACTAATAACACTAATTTGCCTGAGTATGCGCTTGTTTTTTTTTTTGACTCAATATATGATCCCTACCTGATTGTTTCCGGCCCGGGGTCATTCTCAACGAAGATTAGCCAACAACGCACGAGATATAATAGTGAACAAGTACGTGCATCTGAAACTCTCTCACTTTCATAATCCAAAGATATTTATTTGGTGGTAGAGCTTTGCGCAAGCCCGTCTTGATAAGTTCCCACTGATCATATGTTCTACCGCCAAACAAAAATTAGTCGTCGCGTTACAGCTTGAAGGATGAGTGAGTGTAACTACGGGTACATAACATAACGTCTTAGTTCCCAGCTTTGGTGAAGCATTGTAGGAACAGTTGTGACAACTAGCATCAGGTGGCTCATTTGTCCGTTTGTCTACGTATGTCATAAAAAATATGACAATACGACACGAATGAGGTTGCATGTAGGGCCGGATTTAGGGGAGAGCAACAGCCTCAGGGCCTCCACGAGGTTGTGGGAGCTACCCACAATAGAGTTTCTAAAAACATAATTCGGTCGAGTAAACAATTTTAATGTTATTTATGTGTAGACATAGTAAAATAAATCTATAAAGTATTTTATGTGATATTTTTATTACTGTTTTTAAAGTTACTCATAGGGAATGAAGAAAAAGTACACGTTAAATAAATTATTCAAAACATCTGTAAAATCCCTTTGTAGCCCAGGATTTCCAGAACTCTAAATCTGGCCCTGGCACTCTAACTCTGGCTCTCGATTGTAAAAGTAACAGTCATTAAACTTCAAAAATTGTATTCTTAAAAGAAAAACTGTCGAAACCTCGGCTAAAATATAAAACCTTTTTATATTTAATATATATAAAGATGTGATCGCGGTTATAAACATGAATATAATATATGTCTAGGAAGGTAACATACTTAAATCAAGCTTAAAAGTTTTGTTTTGTTTTATTTAATGTTAGCTTATTTTGGAACATTTTCATGACCATATCCCCCTTTCCTGTTACATTTAACCCATGGTTCTTTAACTATTGTGTCTGTTGTTTGGACAGCGAAATTGATAAAAAAGCAAACTCATATTCATTTTAAAACGAAATCCCATTTATTTATGTTAAATGTGCCAAGCGAGCAGGAACACCTGATGGAAAGTGACTACCACCACCCATGGACAACTGCAACACCGGGAAGCTAGCTTAAAATTTAAATGCTTAAATGTAATAAAATATATAGAAATATCTGCATCTATGCGTGTAATATGTACATACAGATTTTATTATTTTGATGCTTTATATAATAAACAAATAATAATTTTCATCAAAAATTGAAAATATTTTAATTTAAAGGATGTAGCGGATGTAACATTTCGTACGAGGTGTTGGAATGACAAATGGACTTACGGAAATTATGATGAAATATTTCCCGCCTTTTTAGGGATCGTTAAGTTCAGATACGATATATAAAAATAATTAGCACATAATCAACAAATAAAAATAAATAAAAGCTTGGAAATTAAATTAATATTTTAATCTGTAGTCAAGTTAATACCAAGCTAGTTATAAAGTTAGTTTCCCATGACGTGATGTTTCAATATATATGCGGACAGCGGTTTTATTGAATATTAATAATAACTCATACTTAAAATGGAAGACATGCGCTAAATTATAAAATATAAGAGAAACACACATTATTTATTGTATGAGGAAATTTGATTGAATATGAGAATCAGCTTCAAGAACTCTATTAATAGCACATATTGTTCCGTTTTGAAAATTGAGTGAAGTGAAAAGTGAGTCATTGGCGTCACTAAAAATGAAGTGTTCGCAGTCTTATTATGCTACCTTCGAGCCCTGCAATTCGATACTACAACTTGACGCGACCTCTTATTTTGACACTAATTTTTCACCTATTTTAGTAATACAATTTTATTAACACTCCACTTGACATTACTATGTACATAATGTTTTTATTATTACAAATGATTCTGATATCTAAATTAAATAATTACGTTTCATAATCTATTTAAACAAATATATAACGATTATTAACAGAGAAGAGATAATTTCATTTGAATAAATAATACATGAAAAACTTAGTCAGGTGAAATTTTTTTAGGGTCCTGGAGCCATCATCGTCTCGGTGTTATTCATTACGGAATACAAAAACACTACATATTGCTGATTTGCGGTTGAATATGTGGTACGTATCCAGGCGGGCTTGAATAAAGTACCACCAACAAATAAAAAAAAATATTATTAAAATCGGTTCATAATCAAACAAATTATACGAAATATTTCGATTAGATTCGAATGTAATAGAAACACACACGAGTAGTATATTTTAAGAACCTATTAATTATTTAAAGTGTGTAGGTATAAGGTATTAAATGTACGGGTATACCTGAAACGACTAAATAAAAAAAAATAATGACGTCACAGCTGATGTCTAACCTTTTGTCCGACTTATAATTACATTTATCGAAAATTTTAGCATTTTTTGTAAGGTAAGTAAAACCGTAAACTGTTAAACCATATTATTAATATTAGGAAAAATATTTTTTTATTTGGCTTTGCTGCCATCTCTTACCGAGTAGCGTTACTAAATACGTATGAAAGCATATGTATAACTTCGCCCTCTACCGAAACTGTACCCAATTTTTATAACTAAAGTTGATTAAATATTTTGTGGGACCACTGTTTCGAGGTATGTATATAAATAAAAATGTTAATTTGAATTATGAAATATAACTAAATTGAGATAAAAAAAAGACTAAAAAAATTGTATGGTTAGTTTGACGAACAAATATATTTACCTGTTTTTTAAACGTTCATTGTTTTTTTTATTAAAAACGTATTACCTACTCTCGCTTTGGAAAAGAATAGTTTATAGTAAATACTACTATTTGTATACAAAATAATCCTATTGAAACATGTACATACATACACAGCCTGCTAGAAATACAACTCAAGATTACTCAAAACGTAGAGATTTAAATGTAACATAAATGACGTAACATAATTGAATGAGAACATTTGAAATGAGAAGTCAGGAAAACATGACACTTTTGATTAAAATACAAAAATATCTACTTATTATTATATTTTTCAAAACCATCAGTTTTATGTAAATATATCATACTTGTACGTAAGTTTAAATATTTCACTCAAACGATACATAGCGAAACTTAAGACAAAAAGATTTGCTTCAAAAAATCTAAGACATTAATTAAAGGCAAAAAACGTAACTATAACGTGAAAAACACACTTCCAAAATTACCATTGCTATTAAGATTCAGCTTTTAAATACATAGAGACGATTACACAATTGCACAGATAAAAGTAAACATTTATAATTATGTATAGTATGTGTATGTATGATTAAAGGTTTTAGTAATCTTGTATAGAACGGGATAAAAAAAAACAAGAACGCATATATATTATGTTGAAACAACACTTTATTAAGATTTTAAATAATTACAAAACATATTTTAATGAGCAGAACAAAAATAATTCATTTTGGCCTAAATCAGTCTTTTCTTTACTTTTATAAAATAAATACGGTAGCAGGAACCAGTTTTATAAAAAAATAAACAGAAATATAGCTTAATATATTCACAAGTATTCGATAAATATATCGCACGACATTGATATTAATTTGTGCAAGATAATGTGCAAAATATACAGTTTAAAAACATTTGTTATAACTATATTACATACATTTACATAAATATATATATATAGTATTACGTTATAGACATAACAATAGGATGTAATACAGAAGAGAAACATTTTTACAAAATATCACTTGGAAAGAAACCATGACTTATTTTGTAGAGATTTTCATACCAAAGACCATAATTATTTGAATAAATGTACAAATATAGTAACAGAAAGAAAAATAATTACGTATAAACTATAAACCCCGATTTTGTTTACGGGTAATAGAATAATCTAATTGACATTTACAACTCTCATCGTAACATAATACCTGTATATATATTTATATGATATATCATAGCCTATGATATTATTAGAAACAGCTAAAATTTTTAAGTTTATATATTGGGGTCAATCTCCAGAATTAATGGTCCATTCTATAAAATTCTTCACTGGTAGCAAACTACATTATTCCTGAGTGATATAGTGTGTAAATTATATATATATCATATATTTTTCTTTATAAATAAATCGCACATGCACGAAGCCCGGGTCGCTTGTTTTAAATAATTATATCTATAGATAAGTTACGTACAATTATATTAAAATGTTTTAATAATTTGTTTTTAATTGACTAAATTTACATAATCCGTTATTATTATTATTGTTATAATTGAAAACATTTTATTATTAATTTGACAACTTTTGGTTTTTATAAAATAAATTCAAAATATACTTATAAACTATAGCAATCATTTCCTTACCTTGCACACTTAAACCTAAATTATTCCAAAAAAATTAAACGTAAAATTTTATATACGTAACCATTAAAAAAGTACAGTGACATACATATATATTTAAAATAATAATAAGTATATACATCTTCCACACTAAAATTGAGAGAACAACACATGACTTCATAAACATTAGTTTCGTTATAAAAGCTCTTGCACTACATAAATTATATAAGTTTTTTTTTTTTAAATATAAATATACTTTTAGAAAAAAATAACATTATTACATATTTTACTTTTAAACATATTTGTAACAAACATATATATCTATATAGTTGTTAATAATATAAAGAAATAGCAACCACAAGATTTATTTCTAATTTTCGTTACAACATAAATTATATTCAATATATACTAATATTATATGTAAATGCGAATGTGACCTCTTCACGCTTAAACCGCTGTACCGATTTTGATGAAATTTGGTATATGTGAAATTTAATTATATGAGTTAGTTTAAGTCTTGGGGAAAGACACAGACATTTATTATTTATAGGCCGCCTTAGAAGGCGTAAAATTTCGCATATTCGCCTAGTATTATATAAACCGATATTCAAGCTATCTTAAATAAAATATACAAGTTTTTTTTATGTTTAACATGTTATAATAAAAAGAATTTATGTAAATAACATTTAAGTTTATATATATATATATATATATATATATAAATAACATTTAAGTTTATATATATATATATATATATAAATAACATTTAAGTTTATATATATATATTTGTGTATTCAAATAAATTTATATCGTAACAAGTTTTTAATATGACATATTTTTCTCTAATTTAATTTCTACAGGGCAAGGGAATGCATTTAAATTACAGAAAAATAATAATAATATTACTTAAACGTTAAATATATAAATGAATTAACGGTAGTATCTTCAGTACAAGACCTACTTCATTATAAAATATATATAACAAATAAAACGCAATATTTTTATATATTTAACGAAAGCAGCATAACAAGGTACAGAAAAGAGACGTGACTTCCATAACTCTCTTCCAAGTAGACGTTGGTCGTTTATAATTGGACGGCAATGGTATAACCAGTTCTAGGACTGAGTTGTCGTCGTCTTCATCAGACGCCGTCAGTTCCACTTCGATGAGTGGAGGCGAGTACCTGTCTGGACTGTTGTGAGCGTAATTTTGGGAAACATCAACTCGTGGCTGCCACTGAACCATTGGGATTAAAATTTCACGCTCGAGCCGACCCTCCTCCATTATTTCCTGAAAACGCACTTGTTAATATAAATCTTATATATTAATAACGTAAGCCGATTTTTGTTCCAATGATTATGGGACGATAGCTGCACATAAAAAATGGTCTCATTTTGAAAGCTCCAACCGTAGATGTGCAGAAAATTAAAAAAGGATTCTTGTTTGCAAAAAGTAAAACGTAAACAAAATTAATTGTTATCGATAAACTCCAATTCTAACTGAACTAATGTATACTATTTGACATTAAAAAATAAATTTAAGTAATGTTTCAACATTTTGGCGCCAAATGAGTGACTTGCAGTTTACAATGAAAGGAAATCAAAACAAAACCTGTCATAGGTTTCGAAATTCCTAAAAAAGCTTTTGAATATACGCGAAGTTTCGCGGGCGACCCAAAAGTATATAGATGAAGCCCCCTTGAATTTTTACTTTTAGTTATATTACATCGTATGTATAATAAGACATCGAAAAATGTAATCAATTTACCATTAACAAATTTAAAAAGTTTATTAATAGTAAATTAATCAATAAATGTTATTATTCATTAAAATAATTATTTTAAAAAAAAAAAAACGCCTGGATGTAGGATCGGAGTGCATCACAGGACTGATTGAACAGTAATTATGAATAGAAGCATTGTAAATTTGTTTATTTGAAAAGAGCAATTATGCGTGTTTCTTTCTGAAACGGTGGTAGTCTTTAAATAGAGACAATTCAAAAACACTTTATTGTAAAGTTTACTTAACTAAAATACATTTGTTTTGATTTGATACCTATTATTGTTTTATTTAATAAATCTTCTTAATAGAATAATAAACTATACGACTTTAAATTTTTAAAAGATTAATTTAAATTTAATTCAATCCTATTTATAACAACTGTACAATATTAAACCATGTACAACTATTTAAAAAATATATCTTTTGCTTTTATCTGGTAAGTAATTAAGTATTCTTACTAGTTGTTCTTCAAATTTTTTCTTCGTGAACCTCTGTATCCATGGCACCTTCATGGCGGGATCTTCGTCACTGCTACTGCTTTCTGTTAACTATAAATTAAACATAAAAATGTAAAAAACCTTCTGTAATTTTCTCATATTTATTTTAAATAAAAATAGTATTCTTTTTTTGCCGAGTTGTTGTATACATTGACGGCTAAAATAGACGAAATAGAGTCCTGTGGATGTGCAATGTATGCTCTTTTAGCTTGTAAGTACTATTGAGGGCTATATATAAAAATAGCTTCGATCTCATATGATGCTCTTGCCTCTTTGCTTAAATTGGCTCAGGATTTGTATGTGATCAGATGTGTATATGATATATGATTGACTCTTGTGTATCATAACGTAGTTTCACTTAATTTTTGTTCACCTGATATATCTAAGATTACAATAATTTTTCGGATAACTAATATCGGATAATACTGGTAAGAAACCGGGGCATCTAATAAATGCACATGTGAATGATACACATGCGCAAAATCAAGGTAATAGAGCTTGGGGCAAACTCGCATGCATATAAAAATACAAGCTGAACCTGCAACTTTACTCGCGTGAAGCTTATAAAAAAATATAGCACACGAACCGTACACAGTAATTTTACTTCCTCGAAGTTGTACCAAAAAAAAGTAGACTTTGTTTCACCCCGGATGTCAAACCATCTCCACAATAAATTCCATCTAAATCGGTTCAGCGGTTTAAGCGTAAAGGCGTAACAGACAGAAATACTTTCGCCTTTACAATATTAGTATAGATTCACTATCAAATATTAGAGCAGAGCAATTAAAAAAGTTATCGTGACCTATTGATAAATATCTGATTTAGGTACTACAAATAGCAATACATTTATTTTAGACTTACTTGGATCATTTCGTCCACACGTTGCGCTCGCGCGCGCTCGGTGTCATCGCTATCGATTCCGCTGTCGTCCGGCTCGGGAAGCTGCGCGAAGTACATCCCATCTCGGTGGGCCGCCATCTTTAATTTCCAAAAAAGCTTTCTATCCTGGAAGCAATAAATTATGAAGAGTTATTGAAGTGCAATAATTAATTTAATAACTGGCCAAGTGCGAGTAGAACTCTCGCATGAAGGGTTCCTTACCATAATCTATAAAAACGGCAAAAAAAATATTTATTTTATTCTGTCTTTTAGTATTTATTGTTATATCTGCAACAGAATTACATCATCTGTGAAAATTTGTGTCTAACTATCACGGTTCATGAGATACAGCCTGGTAATAGACGGAGGAACGGACGGACGGACAGCGAAGTCTTAGTAGGTTTCACCCTTTGGGTACGGAACCTACAATACATCAATTTATATATATATTTTTTATTTCTTTATACAGTATCCCTTGATATATATAGATAATATTGCGAAATCTAAGTAAGGCTAAAAAAATCAGGATATAAGTATTACTATTATGTGTTTCCTGTATAATTAACGGTTTTATATTTTTATTTCTTTCTTTATTTGAAAAACAACCTCTTTTTTTTATTTGTAAAAAAGTGACCACTAAATATCTTGCAGTTTTCCTGGTTACAATCTAAATACAAAAACCGATGGCTAATGAACATTTTAAAATATTAAATATAATTTTACAACATGACATTTATTCAAAAATGATCGTACAAGCTACTTGCATAAAGTATAATTTGGTTTTTGAAAAAAATGTCATTTATTATATTATACTTGCAACGCAATAACTTCTGACATGATACAAATCAATATGTCGGCGAAAGGATCGTACCTACGCACTATTTGATTACTATTAAAATCCACGTTTGAAGTAAAGCGCAATGCTTCAAATTATATTAACAGTTAATAGTAGAATTATTATCCAATTATATTGTTATACTATCGCAATGAACCATAATTTTCCTCATCCTTAATGGGTATTATTACTTTATTATTAAAAAAATATATATCGATACCGATATCCGTAAATAACATACGCTTTTCACACAATTTTTAAAAGATTTTTAACCCTAATCGTACTAGTCAAAGAATTGTCATCTAAATTTAGGTTCTCACCCAAAATTCCCAGGTGTAAATTTAATAGAAGCTGAATTATCCGACTGCTTAACACAAATACACTACATGAAACCTTCACGCAACCTCTAGCACTGGCAGTCAACAAGGGAATTTAGGGGAGCCCTCCGCGTTGCCATAGTAACAAAAGACTGCGCGCGCAATACAAAAGAAATTCAAACTTGAGAGAGATTTTCATCAATGCTATTTATCAATCTAGAAAAGTGTTCATTAAAGATTATTTTTATAAATACAAGTTTAAATGATGATCAAAGCTTAGATTAGTATGGCTCCAAAGAAGGTACGTGTTAATTCAAAATAATATTTACAAATCATAACATTATACAATTATTATTTTTTAATATTTTTGAACACTATATAACAAATACGGCAAAGGTAAAATATTATGATATTTAAACTAATCACAATTTTTTTATATTATTTATATATATATTTGTATTACGTAACTCTTATCGATTATACAAAACCTTGTTGCTACACATATTGAATGCTCCACTACTGACTTACACATATATTTTCGTAATACACTTGTAAACACTAACTATGCATGAAAATAGACGTGACTAACAATAACACTTTATTTTAGCACACTTAACCATTTACGTTGTGAACGTATTGAATTGTGATCATAAAAAAAAAAAAAAATTCATTCGCCAATGAGAAAATGATCGATACAAAAGCCTACAATATAACAAAACTCAAATAACAAATATTAACGTTTTTTAATTTATTAATTATGGACTCTTGACATAATGACCGAATCCTTCGTAATAAAAGCATTTAACAGTGACTAAACCATTATAATTCTTTGACAATAATCACTGTGATAACTGATTTAGATACCTAGTCCGCAAGGGACAAATAAGCCGGTTAGGTTCCCCTTGCTCTGGCGCAGTAAGTCCACAGAGAAATCCCTTGGGTTGCTGCTAAAACGACTGAGAGTGAGTAGCCCTACCATAAATATGGTACGATGAAATCCACTGTAAATACAACCATGACAATCCGTGTTTATCCTTTGTGATCTGGCTTTTGGTGCAATCATATCATTTGAAAATATATACGTATCTCTGTAAACTCAAAAGCATAAAAAAAAATATCAGGAAAACGCCAGAGTACAATAAGCTGAGTCATTAGTTATCAACTTCGTAATAACAAATGCTTTTTAATGTTTAACAGATTAAAATTAGAATAATTTTCTAAATATTAACAATATTTAAAATTATTTTGATGAAAAAAAAATGATATGATGAGCCATTATGCCCTGTGTTTGTCTTTTGTGTTTGTATGGAATTTGTGTTTTCGTCAAATCACAATGTGCCCCTGTGAAACTCATCAGATGCGTTTTTGCAACTTTGCTTTTAAATGTTATACATATATAGCCTCATTGCATATATCGCAAAGTATTATATTGTATAGAAATGGCAAATTAACTAAAATAAAACAATTTTGTTTGATAACATTACTGATCAAACTATATCGTTCATTCATTCAAAGAATCAAAGTTAAAAAAAAACATATTTATTATTATAATTTTCATTTTTCGTTTATTAATGAGCTTTTCCGGAATATTTTGCAATTTTTATGTCTGTTACATTTATTATCGAATCACTTGCAATTGTAAAATTATGAGGCGCGGTAACTACACTAAATTTGTCAATATTATATTATGTATTTGCCTTTTGTTGCAGCTCTAGAAAACATTAATTAATTTTGTTATTTGTTAAACCAATTAAAATATCTATACAATTTAGCATATACTGTAGACTTCTAAACGATAACGAGAAACTCATGTAGGTACATCCTATAAGCAAATTTTTATGTTCATTCAAAACATGAAATCGCGGAATCAAATGGCACAATCACATTAAGTGCATTGGAAGATTCAAACCACGGAAGGTATTATCCAATGTTTATTATCGTAATGACTATTATCAAGTCAATAATATTGACTTCGAATTTTAACGTCCGTCACGCAACTAGACAGGAATAATGAATCGTAAACCCATTTTATTGCAAATAAATTCTTGGTTTAATAAACCACCAAAAAATTAAAAATACTTACAATACCTACACATTTTAAATTATCAGTATTCCGTATAAATCTGCGAAATATTTTCGTTTCGGTTTTGTTACTCGTTTTAATATTAAAATTGGTTTGTGTGTTTGTTCAGGTAAAGGTTACAGATTAAGTTTCAAATCAAAGGTGAGAACAGGTCTTTGTCCAGCATTGGATGGACTATTACTACTATTAATCACGTAATGATAGCTTGGAGGATTAAATATGGGCAAGCATAAGCATGGTTGTAATGTTTCTGTAGAAAACGTTTAATGATCGTATCCACCTATCTGTAGTAAAGGCAGCAAACTTGTGTCATATATAACATCTAGGTGCGGGTAAAACTTGGAATTTTGACGCGATGTCCGAAGATGAAATACAGCAGCTGGGATTAATCTAAACATTACAATTACTATAGAAGATGCAGAGTGAACCAACATCTTTACGCACAGCCAAAGGAACAAGCAGGTCGGAAAGGGGTTAGTTGTCGATAATTTGAGCCGCTCTGGGAGGCGTTGAGCACCCGCCCTATGAGAGCAGTATTCCATGTGAGGCCGAATTTGCGCCTTGTACAGTTTTAGGCGATGGGCCGCCATGAAGAAACGTCTTGCTTTGCTGGGCACACCAAGCTTTTTGATGCCAATGTTACCTTCAAATTGACCGCGGAACTGAACGAGGTTCGAAACATCAACGCCAAGTATTCCGATACTACCTGTGGCAGTAATGGGAATGTTCTCAAATCGTGGAGATATGACAAATGGTGATTTTTAACGGTTAACGCGTAAACTTATGGCTCTTTGGGGTTGAATTGGACTAGGTTTAGACACAAGTTTGTTCCGGATTACATCGACGTTTACAAGCTGCCAAAAAACTGGTTACCGAATTGCAAAATTTCTTGGGTAACCCATAGAAAGGAAGCTTTAAAAGAAGCGCTTTGTAACATACGTGTTCGAAGGCTTCACCATGTGCAAACTGGTTGCTAAGGCCTCTCCCTTGGACTCAGCTCTTTCCGACCATCTATGTGTCAGGTAAACTAAAAGATCACCGACTAAGCGACCCTGACGGAAACCGTACTGGTGGTCACTAATCAGCTGGTGCTTCTCAGGTACTGCAGAAGCCGGCAGTTTATAAGGGACTCCATTACCTTGGAGAACAAAGAGGTGATAGCAATAGGCCTATAACTGGACGAGTCTGAGCGACTGCCTTTTATCGGGGCAACAAAAGCAGTCTTCCAGGAGTAAGGGACGACGCCTAATGGCGGAAAAAACGTGTTAAAACTGGTGCGAAATCCGAAGCACATCCTAAAAAATCTGCTTACTCCTACAAGGTATGGGCCAATCGCCGTCCCTGTGCAGAGACGAAAAAGAAGGCTGATAGAAATTCCCTAAGATAGCCTTAGCAAGGGACCAGAACACATGTGTTCCTGAAGGAAGGCGCACCAGACTCTTGCCAATTCTGCCAATGTACTCCGTCTTCACCTTAGCAATGGCATTTTTAAATGAACTCGAAGAAGAGTTATATTCCTTTCTAAATGCGCTGATATTTACATTTACGAGACACCGATGCATTAACCCAGGCGTTCCCGCTTTCGGCGTGACGCTGTTTTGCAGAAACATCCAAACTAAGACTGGGACCTGCTATCGATGGGCACTGCAGAATCAACAACAACGGATCATCCGGCGAGAAACAAATCTGCCCCCATGAGTAAGATGCAAAGAAGAACCGCATCCCATCCCAATCTTCTAACCTGTAGTGCCAGACTCTACTGCAGCCCACAAAACGAGGCCGTGAGGAGCGCACAACCGGCATTGTATTCCAGATCCAGCCTGGGATATGCAGCGTGACATTATCACTGTATGTATATTATCAAAAGGTTGTCACATAAATGTTTTCTTAGATTTTAAACATTAATTTTTGGGCGAAATTTAAAATTTGTAAAATCTAAAATTTTATTTGAACAGTTGGGTTAAATGTGCCTTTTGCTACGTAGAAGTTTTAACAACATGATTATTTAATGTATATTTAATAAGTTATAGCTACATTAAGTATCTGCTGTTTTAACCAGCTCTAATAAAACTGTAATAGGTGCAAACTTTGTACTGTCTATAGTGATATGTCTGTATAGAAAAATTTAGAATGTGGTACCATCTATTGTACGTTGATATCTTCACGCAAGTGCCAAACAGCAATTGTATTTTAATTGAACCGGTTGTACAATAGAAACTTTAAATACGAATATAACAACATAAATCACTGAAATTATTTTGCGCAATATATAAATTATTTTCACATCAGCTATCGAGATGAAACATCCTGCCATATATTATTTGGTCGCTAAATCTTTATTTTTTTTTATCAGTCAAACACAGATATTTATAGAGAACCCTGAATATGTAAAATTTACAATCAATAAAAATGAATGCACTACTTAAATCTATAATCATTCGGATCTATTCTTTTTGATCAGTATTCAAACTCAGTCTGTACTAGAACTTGTATTAGATCTCATAAATTTTATAACTTAAACATTTTGTTTAATATAAAGTATTAAATAAAATCAAATTAACATATCAATAGTTAATTGTTCACAAAGTCTAAAAGTGTATATTTAATACTGTATTAAAAGAGTACTGTGATATGAAAATGGAGAAGTTATTTCTTAGGAGAGCAACTAATATTCTAAGTCTCAATAGTGTAAAGGTAAATACAAACTGTCATCCCTCATTTGTTAGTCCTTATCCCATATATTTTGGGGCGCAAGCAGGGAATAAACTATATCGCCTTTGACTAAGATATCCTTCTCACTTTCACATGTTATGGCTAACAAAGTCCCATGTTTTTTCAAGCCTCTCTTATCATCCACGTCCATACTAACCATTCATCTTATAATATGCAATTCATCCAAACACACACACACAACATCCTAGAATAACCAGCTCTTTGTTCCATCAATACTTACTACTACTTTAAAACTTCCTCTAATTTACTGTATTATGATTCGTAATATTAATGAACTAACTAATCATTAAATTAAGTAACTAATCGTAATATTGAAGTTATTGAATTGTTCTTTTTATTTATCGTTAAAAATAAAATGATAATTAAGTATTATTATATAATAAAACGTTTTCTATTCATATAGTATTCGTAAATAAACTTGAGCATCTTTTCACATTATCTCAAGGGTTTAATGTATCAAAGAAGTAATGCTATTGGTTACTATTAGATACACTTTCGATATGTTACCGTTTAGAAAATATATATGTATATAAAAATTTTACAAGTAAAATACAAATACGACTAGCTGATAAACTACCGATAACATTTTTCTACATTGAGAGTCAACTCAACAGACTCTTATCTTAAAAGATCTATCATAAATCAAAAAGTAGTTTCCGTAAAAACCCGATTATTGTATGTATTTTTCTATCATACAATAATTTTAAAGTGTCTTTTAAATTGTCAATAACAATTGTCGACGGAAAATGCTCTAGATAACATTGGTGTCATTATTATTAAATAAACTACGGATAAGCAACACTCACCTTCACATTTCCTTTCTTTACATTTTATCTTGTTAGCGGTATTGTTTCCATAACTGTTTCACTTCATTTTCTCATTAACATAAACCCATTTGATTATTTAAAAAAAAATAAACAAAGCTGAAACAAACAGCCAAATATATTTCATTGTTAGAAATATTATTCTACTGAACTAATTAAATTAAAGTATATTATACGTCTGTATTTACTAATGTGGTTGCTCGCGGCTTCTTCTTTGTCTCGTTTAATATATCCGCCATTAAAGCGTAACATTTTATTATTTGTTATTGTGGAATTTTAATACGAAGCAATCCTTATTGGCCACATATACGCCAAAATGTAAAGTGTGAACTAATTGTACCGACTCTGAAACACTAATAACGGGCGCCGCAAAGAGACTAATATAAATTTGACTCGGCTTAAACGGCTATGTGACTATAAAATCTGTTAATGCACGTACGGCTTACAGCGCTACCATGCTGTCTTGTGCTAGCTAATACCAGACACGGGGACTAATTAGAATTTGGTGACACGCCCAACGGAGCAAAGTAATTTACGAACTACGTACAGTCAGAACAATCATTAAAAATATTTTTTTAAGATTTTTTTGGGTGTAAGGATGATCAAAGAGAAATTTATTCATACATAAAAGTGGGTGTGTAAATTGAAACAATATATATCTTCATAATATATATGAATAATATGTTGTAATTTATGGACATGAGAGAAATAAACGATTCCTATTTTTCGGTGAATTTCAAAAAAATATGTATTTTTATAATATATGCTATATTCCATATTTGTCAAATGGTTGATTATAGGATTATAATTTTTTATGAAGATTACTTATATCTATTCCTTAGCTTAAAGTTATTGTAATTATTTTGTTGCCGGTTTCATTACCGGCTCTAATGCGATTTTAAATCAATGCAATGCAGTTTACACCTTAGTTAGTGACTAGAAATAGGCTTTAGCGAAAAGGCACTGCAGTTAAAAACGTTCTTTCGAGTTGCACATAATTAGAACGTTATAATAAAAAATAATCTTAAATAATAGTAATGTCTTCTGACGAAGAAAGTGATGTAAGTACCTCTTAACAGCATTTTCGCGTGATCATTTATCGCAAAGCTTAAAGCAAATTAAAAATGTATAAAATACGATTGAGATTGTTTTAAGCACGCAACGATATTAAATCATTTGTTTACGCTTGCTTCGCTTCACTAAAAACCCCAGTAATGTTTATAGTTCTGTGACATGATCGTGCTCAATAAAGTCCTCATAAAATAATATGCAGGCAGAATATTTAATCATAAATCAAATAGCTTTAAGCGTTAAAAGGCCAAACAGTCCTTGATCTGCTGCAGTGCAGAGTGCTTGCGTATTTTTGCAAAACATAAACTTAACTTGAAACCAAAAATGCTGAAGGCTATGATTAAACGTGCTTTGAAAAAAGATGACGAAACAGTGCTTATAACAAAGACACTATCGCGTTTAGAAGTAGGCATTCTCATCGCTTTCGCTAACGCTATATACGTGGGACGAGATACATTATTCTGTTTACTTTATTTAGCAGAAGGAAACAGCATCGAAGTCCCGAGGCAATCTTGTGGAAGATGAAGCGCTCGATTGGCTCAAACCTCGGGCACTGTTGAAACCTGATGATCAGGAAGACGTTCCGGAAGCTGTGAGTAACGTTTTCGTAGCACATTTATAGGTGTTACATATTTTGGCTATTATTGTGCAGCTGGCTCCACCGTTTTGCTTGCATTTATTATCAATTACTCAAAACACGTCTGGTTTTTATAAGCGCGTTCAGACATATAGACTCTGATTCTTTATTTTTTATTATTAGTTTAGAATGCAGAATTTTACTTCACATTATTAAGTCACTTGACGTTTAATGTACTTTAACTTTATAAAATTAGATATATTCATGATTTATGTATATTATTAGAAAGCAAACTATAGTATGTACCAGCATTTTTTGTACTAAGTACTTTAACAAAGAAATACCGTTAGATATAAATTGAACGGGTCTTATATACACATACGTTTGAAGGTCTATATGTTTTTATTCTGTGTTTTTATCTTTTTCTATGATTTTGTCTCTGTAAGTTATTTGTGGATAAGTAATATGTTATCGCAGTATTAAATGTGATTGATATCATCAGATAATTTTTTTTACTTCACGATATCCTTATAAATTTCGAGAATTAAGCAATATATTTTTAGGATCTCGAAGAAGAAGTAGGTCGCGTCTTAACAACAATTAATCCGCAATGGGTCGCTGATGAAGTAGCATATCACTATGGGCAGGGAAGGTTTTTAAGAAAAGCGAGACCCACGTTTGGAAAAGCCTATCCTTTATATGTCTATCAAGGCACAGCAATACGGAAAGATTCAGAAGAAGCGAAAGCCCAAATCGCAGCAGGCTATGGTAACTTAACATTACTATTTGTATTTTACATTACATTAAATAAAATATTAAACGGAGATTTTTAGTCTTGCTTTTACAGTGAAATTAATAGCATTGATTAAAATTCAATTACAATTATAGAAGCAGAAAGCTAGTAAAATATAATATTTTTCTGGAAATTATAATTGAGTTTATTTAATACCAGTAACACAATTATACTTTTAATAAAAAATAAGTCTTTACTTTACTTTATTTAACTACCAAAGTAATATCAAAACAGGTATGGTTGGTTTTGACGACGCTGGTCCTAAGCGAGCAAAAGTTAAGAAATCTAAAGCAGAAGAAGAAGAAGAGGAGGAACCGGAGCCCGACACTCAACCTGCTGAAGAAGCTAAGCCGGAAGGTAGTTTTGGCAACTGACTTATATGTATCCTACTAGACAAGAATATTCATGCAAATAATTTGTTCAAATATTAGTTAGCGTTAAAATTAAAGTTCGCTGCAGCGCTACATGTTTATTATGTCATTTAATCAAACTTTTAAAACATACGTGCTTGATCGCTTATAGAGAATAGTTTTCTCGCGCCCAAAACGTAGACGCCTGGAATTTCATGACACTTACGTGTTTAATTCAACGTAGTATAACAATATGTCATCCGTATAGATTTAACATCGCAGAAGTGACAGCTTTTTTACCTTCAAAACTTTATTGAGTCACGTAAACAAAGTGCGCACGTAAATACACTACACACTGTCGTTTTATGAGCCACTACACAAACAATGCCTGAATTTGTTATTAAAACAGTACCGCTCATCGCGTCGACTAGTAAACTTAAAAGTTAATGCTTTAGATTTAACAATTTACAACACAATTTCTTGCTTTAAATAACTCAAATAAATAAAAAATCGAATAAATAAAATAAATCAAATAATTACATTCATTTCGTTCAAAAGAGGATGCAGCAGATGAAGAAAGGCCTAAAGAGCAAGTCGATGAACAAGAAGTAGTGCAACCTGAAGTTGCCGACGAAGAAACTGAGGCGGTAGCCGACGAAGGTGGTGAAGAAGCTGCTACTGAAGAAAGTAAGTATATTTTTTCAGACCAACTTATACCTAACGTAATTCAACGTAAAAGGGCAAAAGTGTCTTATACTGAAAAAAATCGTAAATTGGATGTAAATTGGTTTCAACCGATGCAACTACTGAAAATTAAATTTTCTATATATGTACAACCCCTGCATGACTTGTAATAGGTCTTAGCATGTTTCGAAGTGGCAAAATTTCATGGTGAACACCTTAATTAATTGTAACTCGATATCCAAAACATATACGAACAATAGTTATCGTACTCTTTTTTAATTTAACCTTTTAAAATTCCTATTTAAATAAAATCATGATTTACAAATTAACAGAAGAGGAAGGTGAAGCCCAGGTTGAGGAAAAAATTGAAATAAAACCACGAGTTAAGAAACTTGCAAATCAGTTCAATTTTTGCGAGAGAGCTGCGCTAACGTATACTTTCCCGAGAAGGGTTAGTAATTCGTATTATTAATATTTTCATTTTCTGACAAACATACATACCTTGACTAATAGTTATCATATCTATAGTCCGTGGACACACAAACAATTCCGCCACCACGGGCCAATTATGGAGCAACTGGTCTCCAATGTATCATCTTCGATTACTATCAAGAAGACTACGCTAAAAAGCAACGAGAGAAGGAAGAGGAAAAACCGAAAAGGGTAAATTTTCTTTTTCCTGTACAAAATCCTCGTGATAAATATTTTATAGTAAATTAGGTTATAAAATGTATTTTCTTTTTTAGCTGCGTAAAAAAGCAGCAAAGCATGCGAAGTCTGCGCAGCAAATTCACGATGAGCAACTCGCGCAACGCATTCGTGAGGCGTGGACGATACTTGAACGATTGGTCAACCAAAACATTTACGATGACATCGGTAAGTATGAACCAAAAATATATATAATATGTATAGATATAGTGTATGTTATTGATTAAAAGATATTAGAATGATAAAAGTGAAATTATCAATCATTACGAAATACATAATTTGAAAGCAACGCTTTTCCGTAACGCTTATTTTTGTTTGAATAATTTGACAAATTTAATCTCTCATTGTTCAATTTTTTTAAAATAAACCATAGGAAAGCAAGGGAGGTCCTACAAGTTGTATGAGCTAGATAATCGCCCTGAAAATCGAAAACAAAACCTATACGGACATAATTCATATAACACTATAATTTTGTTCTAGCTCAAGACTACCGCTATTGGGACGATCCTTCCGATGAATTTCGTGAAGGTATGGGGTCTCTGTTACCCCTGTGGAAGTTTCAGTTTGAACCGATGCGTAATCACGCTGTTTGTGAAGTGCAGTGGAATCCGCACTACCAAGACTTGTTCGCAGTAGCTTATGGATCGTGTGAGTCATATGTATTCATTAGTCATAATGGAAATTATATGTTTATTTTGCTATCTATACACTATACTTAATAACGACCTAGAAAATTTTATTAACCTTGTAGAAAATATTATTAATAGAATCTTCTAGGTCGTTATCCGTTACACGAGAAACGGTATACCATCCACATAGGTAGTTATCGAGCAATATAATGCTTATATTTATAGATAATCCTTAATGCAAGATTAGCAAACAAAATATCGGTGAAGATTCCTTTGTATATAAGAATCTTAAGAGGTGGACATATGTCGTTGAAGTTGCTCGATTGGGCGTTACCGATCACAATATAGCACGCGGAAACGACACACCTATGTAATTACAGAAAAAAGTGTCACAGATCCGTTCAGCACAGCGTCTGGTCTTGTCGTCTCCAGATTTAGCGAATTCGTGACAAAAAACAATGTATTTAAAAAGATATTCTGCAAATACTGATATACTCCAAATATTTATAATAACTATTTACAACAAAAAAAAACCTAATAAATCGAGAGTGTGCTTTGCATATTTATTTTATTACATCTAATTGTTTACATTTATTTCTTTAAACGAGGAGAGAACTATAAATGTCACCTGGGTAAACAATAATTTTGCTATTTCACGTATATCCACGTCTCAAGGCAAGATCCATCGTCAACAAGGCCTCGCAGCCAATTGTCCGGCATATGGAACCTCTGGAATAGCTCAATTTGAGGGCGTATTATAAATTTATATTTTTGTCGTCTTTATTATTTTAGGAAGCAAGTAAAACTGATTCCTAAATATTGTGTATATTAATTTTATTCATATAATTAAGTATATTGTTTTAATGATTATTCAAAACGCTGAAAAATTTGATGATTTTTATAAAAGTTTTCTAAATTATTATTCTATTGTACGAAGTTCCTTCAATAGTAAAATCTTATATAAAGTCTCAATAATCGGAGTTAGTATTTTTTCTGTGTCATAAGAGTAAGTAAGTTTTGGTGACGCGATCGCGTTCTTCTAAGACCCACGTCATCTTAATCTACTTTTTTCACAGTGGATTTTACGCAACAACAAAAAGAGGGATGTCTCTGTCTCTACAGTATAAAAAATCCAGCATTTCCAGAATATTCCGTTATAACAGATTCTCCGATTATATGTCTTGACGTTTATAAGGAAACGCCTTATCTCGTTTGTGTCGGTAAGTAATGTTTCACTTTGATGTTTTATTTACTTGCAAAAATTAATAGAGTTGTATTATAGGCCGCTACGATGGCAACGTATGCGTTTATAACGCACAATTGACATTGGAATCTAGTTATCAATATAAATCGGATTCCGTGAGAGATAAACACAGCAACATTGTGTGGGAGGTAAATATCATTGATCAGCTTAATTTCATTAGTAGCTTGCAGATAATACGTAATATATATTATAAGGTCTAGGTCAGGTTTTTGAAACCAAACGCAGATTTTACTTGGGCTTTGTTTCGCTTTGTGTTCGAATTTGAAGAGTAAATGAGCCAGTGTTACTAGCCACTACAGGCATTAAAATCTCGGTTCCCAAGGTTGATGTCGCATTGGCGCTTACCTATAGTATATTCTCAATTTGTTTTTGATAATTTTATGTATGTACGCAAAAACATAAATGATTTTTCCAGAAATTGTGACGTACATTCCATTAATACTAGGAACACATGGTTAGTAGCTCTTTTTTGGGGCAATATATACGTTTTTATAACAAGATCCCAGAAAACGTTCAAAATTATTCAATTATAAAGTTCAAAAGAATCGTTAAAGAGCGTTTGTGTGCTAAAGGATATTACAACACTAATAACTTTTTAGTTGATTGCACACCTTGGGAATGAGATGATCGCCTCCAGGCTGCTTCAAATCAAAAATATATTTATTATTGTACATGTAACATGAAAAAAAAAAGATAAAAAAAAGAATAAATCCCGCTGAGTTTTTTTTGCCGGTTCTTCTCAGGTCCGAGGTGTTAAATTCCGAACCAGAAGCAGGTGTAAACACTTCTATATTGAATAAAGATTTTTTACTTTGACTTTGACTATAATATTATCTAGGTAAAAATAAAAACAGTTTTTCAGTCAATATATCAGTGCAAGACACGCGAAATAAATGTCTCATAAATTTGTTTTTATTTTTATCATCGTGAGGCTTTATCTTAAGGAAAAGCTAGGATACACAACAGGCAACTCGCTATACTAGATTTTCGTTATATATAACTTAAAATTTACGTATTTATTTTTTATTGAAACAAATTATCATAAACAATTGTTATACCAATTATACAATAATATATGATTGTTCAAAAATTATTGTAGTTATGGATATTTTAACCCAATGATACTGGCCCTTTCACGTTAAATGATTATCGGCGTGAATTAACATGAACGAGTGAGCTTGTGCTTACAAAACGTCTGAATGTGCATGATAGGACTAAGGGTAATGACATTAGTAGTTTATTGTTTAAAAAAAAAATTACGTATAGGGGCGCGCCTTTATTAGTGAATAGATCTGTAATATAACTACTCAAACCCGATATATATTAATTTATTTTAATGAAGGCGTTCCAATCAAGTACTATGTAATGGTTCTTATTTTAAATTGCTCATAATTTCTTTGAACCGTATCAGATCCGTTGGGGAGCTCGTCTAATAGACGGCGAAGCGTCGTTCTTTTCGATTTCTGGTGATGGACGCGTGGTCCAGTGGGCCGTGATGCCGGGAGAATTGCAAGCCACTACCATCATCACACTGCATTCTAGTGTCGCTCCCATTCCTGGACCTGATGGAACTCTACTTACTGTCAACAGTATGTATTATTACTTACTGAATTGTTGATTTATATGCTTTATTGAATTTAGTTGGATATATAGTCATATATCTAGCCCATTTATAAGGGTTTGCTAAATAAAATGTAATAAGTAGTACCAACCGGTTAATTTTCCACTGCAAACAAATTACTCCTCCCCTTTGAGTATCATCATTACAACAACACAGTCATCATAACCCATAGTCTAAACACTTTTTCTAGATAAACCATCGATGTCCTGTTATCTAATCAGCTATATTTTTCAAACCTAGGTTGCGGCAGTTGTATCTGTTTCCACCCAGAGAAACCGGATATTTTCATGGTCGGTACGGAAGACGGAATGATCCACACGTGTTCACTGAAGTATAATCGTAATTACGTTCGTTCAGTGCAAGGCCACCACATGCCCGTGTACAGAATTCACTACAACTACTTCAACAATAGCATCTACGCTTCCTGTTCTGGTGATTGGCGGGTCAAGATATGGGAAGACGGTCGAGAGTATGTTTAACTTTATAATCTGTAATCAGTTAAGATGTCAATTACTTCGTAAAGGTCCTTTAGGATTATACAAAATTTCAACATTATAAATATTTAAAATTATAAAACGCAACGTTTTCACTCCACCACCAAACAGAAATACTTTAAGTTGCTGTGTTCCGGTTTAAGTGATGAGTTTAGTAGGGTAGTTAAAGCATCAAGGATCTAAATTTTTGATAAAAAATAAGCAACGAAATTTACTTTGTAAGAAGTAGTTTATGCTTTGTATTGTAGCTGGCTTGCCTAAAATAATTAAAAAAAAAAAACAATGCAAGATTCAAACCCTTTGAAGATCAAATTAAAGAGTATGTAGAATTACCTTTACACATATATTAATTTGTACAGTGAGCCGCTGTTTATGTTCGAACTGGGCTCTCCAGTCGGTGATGTGAAATGGGCGCCTTACTCCAGCACCGTATTTGCAGCATGTACTGCCGATGGAAAGGTAGGAAAAACTTTCTTTTATGTGTTCTATTGAAATCGAATGAATCGAACTCTACTGTTGATTCTTGCTTTTATTGCAAACAATGAACAGACCCAATACCTAAGAGACATCGAAAAAGTATATACTTCTATACTTTTATAAATTTTTATGGTTGTCATTACAAAAATTAAAATAATATATATAAAATAAAATGATTATGGTTAATTTATATTTTAAAACATATTGTGCAATATATTTTTTTATGTGATATTAATATAATAATAAATGAATAAAATTGTAGTAATTTAAAATGTGTCAATTTGTTGTAGTTATATACTTAAATCATAGTCCTATGGCATAATGCTAATTTGAATTCGATTGTGAATTCTCACCGCTGTCGGTGCACGAATAGTCGATACAATAATCCCTATTGAATTCCATACGCTTGTTACCGCTCAACTGACCATCTCGCTTTGATTGCTATTACCAATGATAGCCTTAATCCTCTTATACAAACGTGTACGAATTGATCGTGAAAGGAGCAATATGCTTTGTGATGATTTCAGATTGTTATACATTTGTAAGTTTCTTTGTAGAATTAGAAATTGAAAAAAAGGGATTTAAATCTTTTAAGATATTTTAGATTCTAAAGTAAATTATATCTGGTCTATGAATGTCCCACTGCTGGGTACGGAGTCTATTAAGAAAGAAGTTTAAACTTTATTCGAACACGCTGCCTGATAGATAAACATGTACCAGATATTTTTTCGACTCGAATACTAGATGAGTCTAGAGACTCGTGATCCAATTGTCACTAACTGTAAATGTGTAAAAAAAAAAAACAAATCTCTGTAAAATTGTCTGTAAACTTTACTGAGCTGTCTGTCTATTACGCTTCCTCGTTTTGAAAACTTTTTAAATCGTAGTCTGTCAAGCTATACCTAAATGTATTTTTAATGTATGTAAATATTTTCCCGGGACTTGCTCTTTCTCTTCACGGTAGAACGTTATAAATTGTTAACAACATTAAAAATCGTAAGTAGAATTTAAGCTCATGAGCGTCGCGACTGGTATTTATAAAAGTATTAACATGAATTACGAACATCATACATAAATATAGAATAGTATATTTTATATCTATATTTTTGATTAGGTACTTAAAAATTATACAAGTTTGTTATATTTCACAACAATTGTTACATATACATAATACAATAATTGTTTCGCTTAGTATAAGTCCACGTAGATATATATCGTCAAACAGCAATATTTAGTATTGTTCTGTTCTGGTTGGAAGGGTCAGTGAGCCAAAGCTATTCCAATGGAAGATATATATCATCTTGGTTCACAAAGTTGGAGGCGCATTGGCAATGTAAGAAATAGTTATTCTAACTGCGTTAATTTCTATGGGTATTGGTATACCCGTAGCACCAAGACATAATTTGGTCTTGGCTGTCCGCCTACCGAAAGTAAAAATATATATATTAACAGACAGAGTTAAATGTTTCTAAAGTAATACACTCGTATAAAAGACGATCTTATCGCTTAAATAGCAACAACATCCAGGTAACCTTTGGGTACAGAAGTTGAATTTGAATATAATGGTCAGGCGGTGTACAAAAGGCAATATAAACTAGTAGGTCTCCCGCGAAACTTCGCTTATATTCAAAATATTTTTTGGGCACTTCGAAACCTATGACAGGTTTTGTTTTGATTTCATTGCATTGTTAATTTTGTTTACGTTTTTAACTTGTTTCTTATACATCCATAGCGCCACTCTAACCGGCCAGTAACTTTTTTCAAAAGAAATTCTTTGTTATTTCGTAACAATTTAGTAAAATGCCATCAAGAATCCTCTATAATTTTCAGCACATCTACGGCTGGAGCTCTTCGAAATGAGACCATAACCGACTTTTTATATGTAACTATCGCCCCGTAATCACTGAGACAAAAGCAGGCTTACGTTATTAAATAAATAATAAATAAGGTCAGTTCGGCAATGACCGGCATACTTTATTAAAATTTTAATTTTTTGATCATATTAAGCCACCTTTACAATATTTGAGACAAATTTTACTTCGGGATGATTAAACATTTAGTTGACAATTAAACACAACTGAAAAAATTAATAAACAATCATTCGTTTATGAAAAAATCATTACTTTTGAAAAACCCCCAAGTGATGGATTTTTCTGTCACATCGGGTAAGTCCGGCTACTGGAAAAAAAATGTATAAACAGACAGTTTACATGATTGTACATATTGGCTATGTGTGTGTTTTTAAATATCAGTTTAAAATATCCCGCCAAAATTTAAATAAATGGTTCCTGGCGGCTTTTACGTCAAAAAAAGTATTTGTCGGATAAGTCCGGTATGCATCATCATTCAGAGTTAAAAAACAATTTTATTACTCAAATATTTTTATTTTTTCTACAATATCAATCTTTATTATTTCTTAATTAGGTAATTAAATAGAAATAAAAAAAACAGCACACTCAAAAATATTATGACTTTAAAAGATATTATAAAAACTCAAAAGTAGATCGAATTTTCATCACAATTTACAAAAAAATAGGTTAATGTTTCAAGATTTTGTATTAAATCAACTTTTTTACTATAGATAAGGCAGGAACATCATCACGATCGATTTTTTTTGTCATTTTAAATGTTAGCTTAGGTTTTTTTATTGTTTTATAAAATATTATAGAATACAATGGTTCTTCATTTTCATCCATCGTTTTAATAATATTTTCTATGCCAAAGCCATATTTCTCCATAAAATGGAGATTTGTCGCCAATCTAAATTCATTCTCCGCAGACAGAGCTGTGTTTCGTCCAAGTGTTGTTGATTTAGTTCTTCTTTTATTTACATGATCCATAACAGTCATACGAGGTATTTGGTATATTTTTGAAGCCTTGTAGCCACTCATCCTGCCACTTTCAACCTCTTGTACAGCTTCTCTTAATTTCTCCTTAGAGTATAATCCTCTGTTAGATTTTCTGTTATACTTTCCCATTGTGTATTATCTAAATTACCTGAAAAAAATATTTACGATATTTACACTCTGTGAAGTTATATACGTTTGCAAACAAATAAGGTGAGGCATTAAGTCAGCTTAAGCCTACGTCAAATAAAAACACTCATATTATACAACAGATATTAGTTAGTACAAAAAAAATTGCTTAGGCAGAAAATGTTTACAAAATCTGGAAACGGCGAAGATCGGCGTAAGCCGGTCTTTGCCCTAAACGACTAGACGGACTTCGCCTCTAAACTATTTTAAGGTTATAATGGTTTCATTACAAGTAATTTCTTAAAATATGAGTTTTATTCAATTCTGATATCATAATTAGGTAAATAAATAGATCATTAATGTACTTACTTGCACAGATCCGTATATCACTACATTTAAACACTCACAAAATATTTTTTTTAACAATGCGATGTCCTCTCGATGAACGTTGTGAGATAGACTAAATTTAAAATTAAGTTTTTTCTCTCTGGATCGTAACTAATGCCATCTATTTTAATTTTTTAATATTAAAACAGTAAACCATTTTTGTAAATCATGCTGCTATCTGTAGGGCTATTAAGAACTGGTAGTATTCCTGACTATACGGCCTTACCCGCCGGACGGTCTTCCCCGAATTGACCTTAAATAAATATTGGACAACATCACATACATTACTCTGATCCCCAATGTAAGTAGCTAAAGCACTTGTGTTATGGAAATCAGAATTAACGACGGTACCACAAACACCCAGACCCAAGACAACATAGAAAACTAATCAACTTTTTCTACATCGACTCGGCCGGGGATCGAATCCGGTACCTCGTACCCATAAAAACCGGTGAACACACTACTATTATAATCACTGGGACAAAAGTAGGCTTGCGCTATTAATATATAAGATAAATAGAACATAGAATTAAAATAACACGGCTCGCATAAATTTATACACACATAAGATTACAACATATATACATTTCAGGTTTACGTGTACGACTTAAACGTTAACAAATATCGTCCGATTTGCGTGCAAGCTATCGTTTCGAAGAAAACAAAGAAACTTACAAGAATAGACTTCAATCGTCAACTGCCTATCGTTGTTTGTGGTGACACTAAGTAAGTTATCATATTATTCTTATTAGCTATTTGCGGTTATGTGTTATAAGTTATAATAGTAATTCCTCACGTAATATAAACAGCAAAATACCGTGTGAGCTTAATAGTTTAGTGAAAATTAGGCGTTTTGTCGTAGTTTATTCCTATTTTATACATGTATAATATAATATTTTAACAGATCTTTTACCAAGTCGATTTCGAAAGTATTATTTTTAATAAGTTAATTAAAGAATCGGTGATGTCATTCCTAGTATAAAATACATTTTAAATATTATATATATTTAAATTTATATATATATATATATATATATATATATATATATATATATATGTATAATTTAACTAAATAATTGTCGCTTGGGGCTTCGCTAGCATCAAGTATTAGATATAAAATAGTCTATGTCCTACCTTGGAGCTCAAACTTGCTATATTTGAAAATTTTATCAAATTCGTTTTGGTCTTGCAAGAGCAACAGATAGACAGACAGAGTTACTTTTGCATTTATAATATTAGTGTAGATTATACATCTAATAATTACAGGTTTCTTTAAACACCACCAATTTAACTTCACAGATATAGTCTGGAGTTTACTCTTTATAGGCAACAGGATGAAAAGGCATAAAAAATGGGATATTTCCGGTTCATTTTTGTCTTATTTACTTTGTGTACTTGTTTTTTAAATATTTGATTACGAAACGAAATAACAAATTTAACATCATTTAATAAAAAAGAAATTGTGAATATTTTTCTGCCGCTGTAGCAGCTATAAGGCTTGCCGTCACGACTTATTTTTTTACCCCTATCCTACACTTTCCCGGTTTTTATTGTAATTGTGTGTGTAACAATAATTTATACAATCTTTCTCACTTTATAATATATAAATATGTAGTACATAATAATATAGTTTATGTGTAAAATAGTATAGTTCTGTATTGGCTGTTTGAACTATGTTTCGTAAAATATTTAATCCATTTATATTTTATAAGTAGACCTACTTTATAAACATAATCTTTATGATTCCCATGTAAAATGTATGACGAAATCGCCAAAATAATATATATCATTATTTCGACAAAACTAACATCGCCTCCATAGCTCAGGGGTTAGAGCACTGGTCTTGTAAACCAGGGGTCGAGAGTTCAAATCTCTCTGGAGGCATTGCTAATTTTTCTATTTAATTATTTTTTTTATTTTAGGGGCACCTGCCATGTAGTTAAATTATCGCCGAACTTGCGAGTTATGTGTAAACCACCCAAAAAAGCGCAAGGAATTGATCAACGAAGTTTACAGGTATTATTTTTAAATCGAAAAAGAAAATATTTATTCTACAGTTAAAAATATATTTAAACAATTTTTATTAAAGAAAAAAACATTACTATAATAGTAAAAAATATTAGTTATTATATTATATTATATTGTATTATTTTTCTATATATTATCACATGGATGATTTTGCAGATTATGAAACTGGACAAACTACTTAGTTTAGTACGCGACCCGCCATTCCAGACTGGCGTTGTTGACGAAAAATTCGATGACGATTAGTGTAATATTATGTTATCTTTGATAATTTATAAATAAAACAATAATTTATTTCGATTTGTGCTTTATTTAATTTACTAGTAAAGCTTTAAAATAAATAGCATTTGTATTGTATATCTAGTCTATTAATATTTTTTTAAATATAGAATGACTACAATTTATCTTTTAGAATTAATATTACAAGCTGGTAAATATGCGAAACCTAATCGAATTGTTTATGAATAAAATATACACTACATAAGTATAAGATTTGTTTTTCCTTGTAAATATTAATTCTAAATAGTGAATAAACTCTAAAAACAAAACAATTCCATTCAGAATGGTACTTACTTAACATATAGAAGTTAACAATTTTTGACTAGAATTGAGAGATCTTCAAAAATACATTTCCCTTATCCTTAATAATTATTGCATAAGCTGTATTTGACATTGCTTTACCATAATTACTTACACTATGATTTAAATCACATTTATTTTTTTTAATTACTGCTTTACCTATATTTATATATACAGGGGGTGTTTAGTAAAACAATGAGGTTTCTCTACATTCGAATATCAAATCAGTGGTTACAGAAAGAGATAAATCCGTATTTAACTAAACACCCACTAAATAATATTTATAAGTAAAGGCGTTAATTCTTAATGTATATCATGTCATTACTTTCTGAGCATTATGAAAATATAAAGATTAATATTTAATTAAATTTCAGATCAAAACACTTAAAACTCATCATTGGGCGATCTTATGCACATCCTTAATACATACTAAGTAATAATGTGTGCTATGTTTACAGATATAATATTTTTTGTGAAATAAATCACGCAAACAATAAATGCAAAAAGGAACATTTTTTGGTATGGTAATAATGTCAAAATTTAAACATAATTATAAAATAATTTATCGCTGCTAATAAGATCAATTATTAGCAATTTTCGGTTGTCACTTATATTCGTAAATTAATTAATTAGCTTTGAGTTAAGCGATATTGTCCCATTATAACATTTTTGTACTTCAGATTCTAATATGTTTAAAATATTTAAAAAAAGCCTCAATATAGATAAAAATTGTAAAGACCTTATATTTATTGTAATTTGTGTCAAATTCAAGATTCATTCAAATATTTAAACTGACATTATTTTTTAATTACATTAATTATTTTATTATCTAAGGATATAGAAGTTTAGGTCCGATCCTGTCGCACTTCTCAACGGCATTAGGGCCAAGTTTCAGGTCCAAGAAAGCGCGGGCATCGTTAGGCGCTGGTGAGTGACGACCAACAAACTGTATCTGCAATATAAAAAATCACATAAGATTTTATTCATTATTCACATTTGCGGAAATTATCTTTATTCGAAAGGCGAATGTAATGGTGAATTTATTACATAGAACAACAAACAAAATAAAAATTATACAGCATATGGGTTTAAATCTCGGAGCGGTCCTCACGAGCGCCTGCAGCTCCATGAGTTCCTAAAAAAACTTTAATTTTATCTTATCAACCCACAAAGGAGTCAAGTAGTAGACTAGTATTTAATTTTCTTCATTTTTTGAAAGGTTTTCAATAAACCAAATAACATTATATTTTCATTACATTATTTTTCTTACCTGAGCAAGTGGATGCAAATGCCGCTCTGGAAATTCACGTTGATGAGCTAAAACCCAATCAGCAGGCCACATGGTGCCATTTCTTGAGGTAAAAGGCAGAATAAGAACGTAAACTCGATTTGTTGCAGAATAAGCAACCCTGTAGTAATGACCTTTCGTCGCTCTTTCCCATACAAAGCCATCATTGTCTGCACCCCCTCTTTGTAACCAGGAAACTCGGGTGAGATCTCCTGCGTGAATACCAATTTCGGCATACTCAACCCACGGAAGTAAGTCACCACTGGAAGAGCAAAGATATAAGTAAATAGTTATAAAAATACTTGATCAAGAGATTTAGTGCGAGTGTAAGTCAATTAAATTAACTTAAAAATTTACATGAAATATTTATTGAAAAGTTAACTGATCTCACAAAAACAATTGAATGATAATCAATAACACAATATCAGTTTCTATAGACAAGACAAGTAATACATTTCTATTTATACAATGTCCACACTAGAATGTGGTACATCGCCTGTGGGAGCCGGGGATCAGATGTTAGGTAGTGTAAATATTTTCTATGCTCCTGACAATGTGTACTCAAAAAGTATATGAAATTGTATCAAATGAATAACTCACCGTCGCTTTAATAATATTCGTGACTAATAGTAACTCACCGCATAACAGCCCCTAACAAAGATGTTGTTTCAAGCCAGCATCTGGCCCCAGCCTGTAACAGTGCTCGAAGCACATGAGTAACTGTTCGCCGTATATTACGGAGACAGCATGGCGGTGTGTTACGCCCTGCTAACACATATGATGGAGTCCTTTGTACTGGTGGGAAACATCGCTAAAAAGATAATATGTATAAGAGTTGTGTGACATTTTTTTTAAATTCAAACTTTATAAAATGAACTACACTATTTGCCATTATTTGATGACACAGGGACGTCAGGGCTATAAATACAACCTTCGTGTCAATTTATATTCCTTCTCCTAATTCTTCCATTAATTCCGAATTAAACTCTATCCTCTTAACTCTTCCTATCCCTTTAGTTGTTGTAGGTGACTTCAACTGCCATCATACTATGTCGGGTTCCCTTCAGTGTGAGTACCCTTCTGCTCACCTCATCGATTTGTTTGATAATAATAACCTTTGTTTATTAAATGATGGCTCGCCTACTAGAAGAACTCCTCCATCTCAGAATCCCAGTTGTGTTGACTTGTCCTTAACGTCTCCTAATCTGGCCTCTCAGTGTAACTGGAATGTATTATCCTGCTCATATGGTAGTGGTCATCTCCCCATTCGTATCTCCTTATCCAATAGTGTTCCTGTCTCGCCTATGCCATTTCCTCCTCTCTTAAAGTTTCGTATCTTGAAGGGCAGAATTTCAGCAATGCGTTACAAGCCAGACAGATCTATTTCCTGTAATAACTGTTGACAACTTTTTTATCTTCGGCCAATCAATTCATCCCAATTAAAAAGGCTCCTAAAAATTTAATTCCTTCCCCCCCTTGGTCGGATTATGAATGCATGGAAATCATCCGCAAACTGGATGAGATGGAAGAGGTCTTTATGGAATTTCAGTCTTAAATTTTCAAACTATAAATGCCAAGTCATAAAGGGAATTATCCTTGAAGAAACATAACGGCTGGTTTCGGTTCTGTGAGAGTCTTTCTCCCCGAACCCCTTATTCACTTGTTTGGAAAAAATAAAAAACTTCCGAGGTTCTTTCAGTGATAGTATTCATGTTTCTAACGATCCTTCTGTCTGGCTCTATGATTTTTTGGATAGACTGGCTCCACCTTTTGTTCCTCCTGAAAATTGTTTTCCTTCATCTTCCCCTTCTCCTCCTTCCTATGATCGAATGGATGATCCTTTTACATTTGATGAGCTTTGCTCTGTTTTAGACAATCTTCACGACTCCTCCCCTGGTATTGATAGTATTCCTTACTCCTTTTTAAAGAAATGTTCTGACTGTTCAAATTTAATTTTACTCTCTATTCTTAACAAAATTTATGAGACTGGGTTTTTTCCTGATTCATAGAAACATCAAATCATCATTCCTATCCTTAAACCCCATAAATATCCTAAAGATCCCTCCTCCTATCGTCCTATTGCCTTATCATCAGTTCTGGCCAAAATTATGGAACACCTAATAAAATATAGATTGGAATGGATTCTTGAAAGCAGGAATATCTTGCCAAAATCGCAGTTTGGGTTTAGAAAAGGTATGGGCACGATGGACAGCCTGAGCGTGTTCTCTTCGGAAATTCGCCTGGCCCTCTCAAGGCGACACCATCTTGTTGGTGTCTTTCTTGACGTCACCTCAGCCTATGATAATGTTCTCCTCCCGCTACTCAGGCAGAAAATGCTCCAGCTGAGTCTTCCCGCGAGGATGATTAATATCATATGTAACCTTTTCATGCAACGTTATATTTCTGTTCGAGTCCAAGGTACTATGCATCCCCTAAGAATAGTATGGAAGGGGTTACCAAAGGGCTCGGTTTTAAGTCTCATTCTCTATAGTTTATATACTTATGAACTTGACTCTTCTTGTTCATCCGATTGTAACATATTACAATACGCAGACGATATAGCCCTATATTATGCCTCAGAATCTATTGAAGATTGCTCTGTTCGCCTTAATTCTGCTTTACAAAATCTTTATATCTGGCTAGAGGATCATGGCTTATCTCTGTCTGGTCCTAAAAGCTCTGCAGTGGTGTTTTCCAGACGAAGATTGATACCGGATGTTGGTATTGTTCTGGAAAATGAGACCATTCAAGTAAAAAATAATGTTAAATTTTTGGGGGTATATTTTGACTCTCGTATGACTGCCACGGTCCACCTTAATTACATTAAGAAAAAATGTGAGCTTGGGGTAAATGTTTTGAGGTCTCTTTCCGGTGTGTGGTGGGGTGCTCATCCCTACACTCAGAAACTCCTTTATAACGCCATTGTTCGGAGTCATTTTGATTACGGGTTTTTCTTGCTTGAACCGTGTAATAAATCTGCTTTAACCGATTGGGACAAAATTCAAGCTAAGTGTCTCCGCATCATTTGTGGTGTCATGAAGTCCTCCCCCATAAAAGCTCTCTAAGTAGAATGTCTGGATCCTCCCTTCGTAGACAATATCTTTGTGATAAATTTCTTTACAAAGCTGTTCAAAATTCTTGCCACCCATTACTTACTTCTCTTTGTCACCTTTAAAATTTTATTTTTTTTGATTTTTTACTGATAGTCACGGTTGTTTAGAGGATATTTTAAAATTTCCCTTACGTTCTAGAGATATTCACCCAATCAACCTCAAAATTCGGGAACTTCTTTTTAATTGTCACTCTGCTGGAATTGAGGTAGCCCTTGCATGGATTCCTTGACACTCCGGGATTTCTGGCAATGAATAGGCTGATATATGTGCTAAATGGTCTATTTGCAATGGTACGGACACTTATGCTAACTGTTTTGCCCAAGATTTACGTTCTGTGGCTAAAATTGATTTGAATAAGCACTGGAATGATGTATGGAACTGTACCCATCTTGTAAAAGGTAAATTTTATGGCAGTTTGCAACCTGATATTCCATTCAAACCCTGGTTTTTTGAGTTTCGTAACTGCTCTAAATTTTCTACTTCGACAATAATTCAGTTGCGTCTTGGCCATAACTGCAGCCCTCATTTTTTATCAAAGATCAGGGTTCGGGACCACTCTTTATATGAATGTGTCCTTGATGAGGGTACCGTTGAACATATTTTCTTTGATTGCACCAGATTTCCTCTTTCACTGTATGATGTTCTTCCTCCTACTTTCCCTCGCCCTTTCAACATGTCCTGTATTTTGTCTTCTTCAGAAATCTCTATTATAACTATTTTATTTAAGTATATTAAAAGATATAACATTAAACTTTGAGTAAGTTTAAGAATATATTATTTATATAATAAGTATATTAATGTAAGTAGTTTTATTATTTTGTATCTTAGTGGATGTTGGTGTTGGTATATTATATTGTGATGTCCTATTTGTTTTAGATCATGCTACTGGTCATTTGGCAGAACGAAAATGTGCTGTTTCAAGCAACCACATGTATTTTTCAACCCTGACACTGGCAGAATTGTCAACCTATTGACAGAAGCCATAAATATAATTAATAATAATAATAATATATACCTGACTTTCCCTCTTACAACCAAACCACTGTACTCTGCCATCTTCTTTCATAACAGCCTTCACTCCAAGTTCCTTGTATAATGCTAATCGGTAATCTCTCTGCCTCTTGGAAGCCTTTTGTTTAGATGCTGTTGTTTTTAATACACTCCTTCCTGTAGCAAACTTACTATCCAATATTTGCACCTAGAAATATTATTAATTATTAATAATTAAATATAACATATAATTTGGATTATGTTGTCAAATATATGAAATGACTGAGGTTGCTTTTAATTTTATATACCTTTATATTCCTTATGGCAGTTTGTAAGTACAAGGATTCTGGAAAAGGCAATGCAAATGGCTTTGGTAGACTTCGCAGCATTGAAGTCTTGATCATTAAAGCATGTTGTCCTTGAATGGCATCACAAAGTTTTTTAGAAGAGTCTTTACTGTAATGTAGAGTCCAATCCATATATGCCCATTTTAATTGTTGACAAACTAATCGTGAGTTCCCTACACCAACGGCTATTGCCTGAGTCGGATATGTGGTAGCGGTAACAGCCATCATTTGAAACACACGCCGGGATACTCGTGAGGCATCAGGGACAAATAACACATAGTCCGTAGAAACATAAGACAATGGGTCGAGGTCGTTTGGAATCGTGTCCAGCTTAAACTCTAGTGTTATAATCTTGACATTACGCAGAGTTATATTTGTAGCAGAAAACTGGAAAGGCGGATACTGTCTTCTTTCACACAACACCAATACTGGTATGTTTGGATATGCTGAGACAAAAGATTGTACACTTTCCGCAATATCATTTTCAAAGTCTTCAAATTGACGGAATATGACAGTAACGAGCTTAGACAAATGCCGTGTTGAATGAGAATGGGCCAAGCTCGGCGATGTTACGGGAGCTATGGGATATATCTTATATTGAGGAATCAAATAACCGCATACGATGATCGCAATTATTCCTAAAATAATATATACTTTGAACGTCAATCGACCGCGTAACAAACGATGCAACATTTTTTATATTATTAAATGTAATCATTTCATTCATACTAATGCACATATATTATTAATAAGATCAATTTAAATCTTAATTTTTAGTAATTATTTATATTTTTCAGTGCACGAATAAAAGTTCATAGCACAGATTTGTCACCACTTTATATAGAACACGAAAATTATTTTAATATTTAATGAGACAAATTATATTTAAAATAAAAAATATATTTAATTCATAACATAATTCATGTAATATTATTTTATTTTATAAAATGTACACTGTACGGAGGGTGTGCTGCTGTATGTCAAACTTCCGTCTTCCGATTCCGAGTTCCGCGATTTTTTTTTTATATTTACGCCAAACGGTTCACAGATAAGATTAACCATACGTAATCATCATGAGACTGTAAATTTTATAATCATTAATGACTACTACAAATTAAGATTGTACACGCTACAAATAGGTAAATACTATTACTATTAATAATTCTATTCTATAATTGGTAATCGTATTAAAATAACTAAAATTATTGTTGTAGATAGCTCAATATTCTAATTTTATGTTTAATTTAATCTTATTAATAACATACTATGTCAACACACTGAACAATAATTAAGTTAACTTATTAATTAGCTCATTCATCAAATGTCTATGGACTAAAAATGTTTATGTTATCTGTGACTGCACTAAGTAGTTTCTAAATGACACTTTTTTATTTTATGAATTTACATCAATCATCAATTTCCGTGTGTTCTAGTTTCTGAAATTCTGTTTATTTATTAAACTATAGTTCATATATTTTTTGAGCACAATGGATGAAAATAGTGATTTCGAGCCTTTAGAACCCTCTTTACGAAACGTAATAGAACAGAAATCTTTACGATGGATTTTTGTTGGTGGAAAAGGCGGCGTAGGCAAAACTACGTGCAGGTAATATACCTATTTCTTGTTATGAACTTATAATTAATATTCTCCTATTAATAAACTGTGATATTTTTATAATAAATATTAATAATTTCAGCTGCAGCCTTGCTATCCAGCTATCTAAAGTACGAGAATCGGTACTTATAATATCGACAGACCCTGCTCATAACATTTCAGACGCGTTCGATCAGAAATTTTCTAAAGTAAGTTATATTAAAAGAAAAAAGGGGCAGCATACAAACAAGAAATAATATATACTTTTTTTTTCATTCCATTTGATTTTTATTGGTGGTTATATATTTCTTATTAGACATTGCCCTTTTTTATATATAATATCTACGCGTGACTTTCAGGTACCTACGAAAGTTAAAGGGTTTGACAATTTATTTGCAATGGAAATTGATCCAAATGTAGGATTGACAGAATTACCAGAAGAATATTTTGAAGGGGAGACGGAAGCTATGAGGCTTGGTAAAGGTGTTATGCAGGAAATAGTTGGTGCATTCCCTGGTATAGATGAAGCTATGAGCTATGCTGAGGTACATTCAAATCATAGCTATTTCTCAATATGTTGAGTAAACCAGTTTATATATTCTAATATATTATATATTCCAGGTTATGAAACTAGTGAAAGGAATGAATTTTAGTGCAGTAGTTTTTGACACAGCTCCCACTGGACACACTCTCCGCCTGCTATCATTCCCTCAGGTTGTAGAGAAGGGTCTTGGAAAATTAATGCGCCTCAAATCAAAGGTATGTAAAGAAGCTTTTCTTTGGACAATGGTATTATACATAAATTATATGAGCTTTTAATTTGCAGGTGGCGCCATTCATTAATCAAGTAGCAACACTCTTTGGACTGGCAGAATTTAATTCTGATATGTTCAGCAACAAAATGGATGAGATGTTATCAGTTATAACACAAGTAAACACGCAGTTCAAGGATCCCAACCAAACAACATTTGTATGTGTTTGCATTGCTGAATTTCTCTCTCTATATGAAACTGAAAGACTTGTGCAAGAACTAACAAGGTGCGGAATAGATACACATAACATAATTGTTAATCAATTGTTGCTACGCACTTCAGCTCCATGTGAACTCTGTGCAGCAAGACACAAGGTACAAGAGAAATATTTAGAGCAAATAGCAGATTTGTATGAAGACTTCCATGTGACTAAGTTGCCACTGTTGGACAGAGAAGTACGAGGAGCTGCTGCTGTTAATGCATTTTCAGAATATTTACTCAAACCATATGTTCCACCAACACCTACGACAACAACAACATAATTACAATAGAATTTATATATTGGGTGGGGGTCTGGATATAGAAGCATCCAAAGATTTAAATACATATTATTAAGTAGGATGACTGCGTTGATCAAGAACTAAATTATTTCATTATGCTGATTATAAAGGGTTCAATGAATAATTTAGTTAACCTCTTTATTAATATGTGTCTGTCTTAGTTGATGTCATATAATATATAAAATTATTATAACATAGATTCACACTGTCAACTTTACTTATATTATTATAAAATTGGTTTGAGAATATTGTAAATAAAACTGCAGCAATTTAATTTAATATTGATAATGGGAAACCTTATATTTTGTTTGTATAAGAGCACTAATATAGAAATTTATAGAACATTTTCTATTTAAATATGCTTCTACACTATTAGCCTAAAGTATTATATAGTTTTGATGAATATGCAATATTTGTCTTATTTACCATACAAAATTTAAATAAACTTTTCCCAACAAAATTAAATGTATTTCATTACCTACCTAATTTATATGTACATATAAAATAACAAACTAATAGTGGTTTACTAAAGGTTAAAGCTGATCTCCCATTTTGTAGTCATTCTAATGCACGACATTCACTTATCATTTATTTTACCGCTGAACACAATACTGTTATACTCAATTTGAAGGTGGAGTGGGTCAGTGTCGTAACAAACACAGGAAATAATGTCATAAGGTAAACGAAGTATGAAGTGATTTTCCAAATAGAAAAGTTAATTGTCATCTATATATCGTCGAATCGCTTGTGCTAATCGTTAATTATGACAATTATTATACACACAAAGCCGCGAGCTAAGAAGTTAGACCAAGATTATTAAAAAAATAATGAAAGAAATTCACTTTATTTACTTTTACCGTACATTGTACAATATAAATAAATCTACTATAACTATTATGAATAAGATGTCATAACAACATTATAAATATTTAAAATTATAAAATAACAACCTTAGTATAATTCTGTTGAAAAAGCTTTAAAACATGGCAGTGTTGGTACAATTAATAACACTAAGCGCTACCTTATTTATATGCATTCATTTAAACATGAAACAATAAACATGTAGCTATTAAAAAAATAATTTGCAAAAATATAATTCCAATTGAATTTGAGAAATTAGTGAAAAACTATTGAGTACTATTTAAGCAAACGTCCAAAGTATAAGCTAAGTATAGCATAAAATAAATAAGCTTGAAATAAAATTTGTGACACATCTCTTAATAATCTTTTTTAATTAGGTTACAAAAGTTTTTACTATTATTGATGACTTGCAAAAGTTGCAAACACAAATTGACAAATATTTTAGTACAAAACGCACCATTAGAGTACTTCAAGATTACCGGGACATAATTGGTCAATATTATTAGAATGGTCTTAAATTATTATATAAATTATCAATCTTTCAATACATATTGCAATATACTCATACATATATTTATAAATCACTAACAACATCCTGCTGACTTAGACGCATAACTAATTTGACAAGCTTAGTTTGAATAACAAATTGTTACAAATTCTAAATTGCAGTTTTTATTTTTATTTATATCTTTAATCTAAAAAATATTATTAATTCGTCGTATTCAGACAGAATAAACGATGTCTCCAAAAAGTAACACTAATGAAAATTAACTTAATTTTCTACAATATAAAATAAATAGCAACACTGGATAAAAATTCATACATTTCGTAGATCATTTCAAAACATTAATATAAAAAATCTCGTGCAGTCTATGAAGTAAAAATCAATACGACATTAATATTATAATACCCCTAAAAATACTTTTGGCCCTTTGGTTAAGCTTATTAATCATTATAAAACAACAACCAAGTTTGAAAAGGTCTTTAACGATTAATATTTAAATGAATACTGGATCAACATATCCAATTAGGATACACTTTCATAACAACATGATTTTCAACAGAAACAATGACAATAATATCAATGGACATATCTTAATCTATTATAATGGAGTTTTAATAAAACCCTTATAGTTAAGTAAATATGGTACAATATAGAAGTGAAGAAATAGTTTATTTGAACTGTAAGCATTTGCAGTAATACTGAAAATTAATCCGTGACTTGTTTTATACATAATGTGATGCCCTTCAAAGATATTGTTACATACAGAAATATGTAGAAAAAAAGATAATATGTCAATTATTCTTGCACCTTACATTTAACGAAAATTATAAGGGCACTTTCTACAAATAGACAAACTAGTTCAAACCAGTTCGTTAACCACGTCACAATTAAGAAGTTTTTCTTACAAAATCTCATACTAGTTTTTTTCTACATAAAATTTCTACACAAACCATTCTAAGAGTTAATGTAACAAGTGGTAAATCACTTGTGTCAACTCGATCTTGTCTGGTTGGGTATGTGCCAAGCTGTTAGTGTTGCTCCAATTAGAGTTCCGAGCAGAGCAGCTGTACACGATCCGACTTCGAACATTAGTTTCGGTGTGAACACACCCCAAATCATGAGGTGGCGGCAGTGGATTGTAGCTGATAACGCACACGCAAACACCTGAAGCCAATATATATTAATGTATAAATTCATGTTTATACATTAAATTACCAAATATCAATATTAAAAATTAAAATACACATTTTAGTAGTTAAGTATGTATGTATAACTAATAATTATTTAAAACTTTTCCATAAATAAATAAAAATACACTACAATACAATACAATTCACTATAAGACCGAATGAACCACTACTACTGTTTTCGCCTTTAAGAATTCGACTAAAAAAAATAAGAATTATATTCGGACCAAAGACTGATTTCAGGCCGAAGCCAAAGCCAATCAATCAGCTATGGGCACAATCTTGAACCTTGGAAACCGCAGGTTTAATATCCTTAATAAATTCAACTCAAGGTTAGATAAAACTGAATAAAAAATTTTTTTTAAATAAAATAACCTTATGGTAACTGTTTAATGTATATACAGCATTAACGATATGATTAAATTACCTTGCAACTTGTCAAAAATAATATCACTTTGAAATAGTAAAGTCAATAATAACATATATTTACTAGAAAGTAATTAAAAAATCACAATGAGTCACATGAATGATGAGTTTCTCTCGACTATTTATTGTTAAATTAGACTAGCAAATAAATTTGTTCCAAACTTCGGTGTATTAAACGCATATCCTAAGAAAATTGTGCTCTGATGTTATCGTTACAGTTCGTTTAATTTCGGCGCTTACTAGGAACTTTGAACCAAATCGGCCAAAACCAAAGGTTCGGTCGGACACTAAATAAGTTTAAATAAATAATACTTACTCTAATAGCAAAACATAGCGCAAATTTGAGACATAGCGAGAAAACCGCAGCTAGTTGCGTTCGGGGCCCTAGTGTGGAAGCACCATTACGTCCCCAGAGTGCTAGCAGAGGTACAGTTGCGCCGAACAATAACGGCATTCCTGTGTTACAAAAAAAATATATTTAATGAATTGTATAACAAAAAAAACATATTAGACCTAAACGGAATAAAAATAGACTTATTACGAAAAAAATTGTATATTAAAATAATTTGCTTAAATGAAATTTTGATATATAAAAAAATATATCAACATAATTATACTTTTTTAATAGTTTTTTTAATGTATGTTAAAAATAAATACATATATATATATCCTACATGATAACAACAAAAAAGTAGTAAATTTTTTCGTTCTTAATTAAATATAACGCAAATGATTAGAAGCTATTCTCATATTGTTGCTATTTGTTCAGACGATAAGAACTTCTTTAACTAAGTAGATCAAATAAATACATTTAAGATAATAAGATCCATTTCAGCTTATCAGGTATTCTCATTTAGAAATACAAATATGCCTTTTTTTTAAGATAGCAGACGGGAAAATTGTCAACCTGATGGTTACTGGTTACAGTGGTTAACAACTTGCCATCAGGTTGCGGAGTGTATGGGCGGTGTCCCATAGACATTGAACCGTGATAATTATTATATCACTACTTTCATCGCCAATGCACCACCAAACTGGAGAACTAAGATGGTAGATTATATGTGAATGTAGTTACACTGGCTCACTCAGCACTTCAAGCGAAACACAACAATATTATCTATTACTGTTTGGCAGAATATGCGATAAGTCAGACTAGCTTGCACTATTACAAATTGGTAAATCAAGATACATTATCATTATTTACAGAGAAAATAAATGATTACTGATTAATGAATTAAATGAATAAATCTTACCAAATAAGTAAATAAACATCAAAGCCACAGAAATTATATTGCCGAAGGAAGTGTAGTGCGGATCTCCAGCGTGGAAAACCGCGGCCCATCGTACGTTGCTCAGAGTGGCGTGATGGCCCGTGCCATAGAAATTGTACGAGGCCAACAACGCCCATAGACACGCCATACTTGAGTTACATCTTGTTGTTAACGCTGTAATTAATTTATAGGTATTTAAGACGAAACAATATATCAGTTATATAGATAGTCTTCAAAAGACCAAGGGTTTTTCAAGAATATTTTGATAAAATAATTTTAGTTAATATATAAACGGACACGGAGTTTAAAGTTACAATATTGAATTTAATTTATTCGATGTTTACGAATAAATAAATATTTGTAAATTAGGAAAATGATGGAAACGCTCTAAAATTGATTACTTACAGAATTTGATTGAGCCTTCAGTCTTCAACATGGAAACGATATTCAAAGCCAAAAATCCTGAGAAAAGTGCCAATCCAGCGGTTGGCGCAAGCGACGCACCTAAAACTAGTGTATTTGCCAAATAAAACAGCAGCCCAGACACGACTAGTGGTAAAGTAGCTCCTTTTCCATCCCTCCTCCACAGCAGAACAAACATAGTAACGATCACTAGCCACGCGCCTCTAGCTAGCATCTTCGATCTGCTCGGAGAACCTAACGAGCCCCATCCAACTGCCCAATGAGCGCATGAGAAAATACCAGCAATAACTATTCCATATCCCCTCCATTCTACATGACGTCTCGAAATAGCTACTACTGCGGCCACCGATCCTAATGCGATTACTAATGCAGCCCTAGATGCATTTCCAGTTGCCACACCCTCCCCAGCCGTCCAACAATCTCCTTGCTCTTCCCGGCATCCTCGATAGGACCTAGTCAATGCCATTACAGCACCAAAACCGGCCCACAGTACCAACGATTTAATATTTCCAATATTCCAAGCCATCAAACCTAATACTGTCAATGACAGGAAGGATAAAGTGGCTCCTTCTTCTATTATGTAACTGTTAGATACTAAAATCGCTGCCGATGCAAATAGAGCGGCTCTAGCGAAACGTTCGTAAAACTGCGAACGTCCTTCGTACCACCTTTGGGTGATACCATCCCAATGCATTATAACTAACACGCACGTTATCGCCCCGGATATTAAGCCCGTGCTTAAAATAATAGCATGCCCTACATCATCAACAATTTCTAAATAGTGTCCAGTGTAACAAATTCCGACGCAAACCGCCATAGATATAAGTCCACTAGGGACAAAGGAACTAGCGAATACGTGTGGAATACGCTCAGCTGGAATGCCTTCAGTGATGATCCAATTAAAGAATACTGTAAGAAGTAACAGAAGAAGTGCTCTAAGCATCGAAAGAGAATCAAACTCAACCCAAACTTCTCTAAATATGCTGCGAATGTTTTCCATTAATGCTCTGGAACAATGAAACAAATGTAAATAAAATATTTTAAGGCAGTAAATACAGTCTTTATCGTGTTCTTATTGTCTCCATAAATATATTGTATAGAAAATTGTTGTATTATATTTCATTGGCTGAAGTAATAAAGATAAATAAACCGTAGGTCTTATGCGACAAGCAGTTTTTGATTGATATATTTTATTTATTGGACAAAAGCATTTCACTTTACCACTTATATTCACATTAATTTAACTTTCAAAAGTCTGGAAACAACTTCTCAACATTAAAAACGCCATTTCTCACTCATTATAAATATTATAGATTATTTTAGATCTCGACCAATGATGTTGTGTCAATTCAAGGTCAGGTTGTTTATTTACCTTGATTCCTCTACCATTGAAATAGATTATAAAATGTTTCATGTGTTACTTACCTAACATTTGAAATATACAATTTCAGTTCATCTTCTGTTTCTACTGTTGCTCCCTTCTCAATGTGGTCTCTTGTCGCGTTAATCAATTGAGCAAGTCTGTCAAGTGAAATTTGTTGAGACTCTTCTCCATATCTTACTAAATATTGAGTAACCTGAATTAATTTCAAAATCATGTATATGTAATAAACAGTATTATACAATAAAAACAGGAATACCGGTAGTTAAATACCTGTTTTAAATTGTTACTTAAATGCAACAATGTGTGAGCGACAGGCATATTAGGTAGAATAGGAAACAACAAGTTTCCTAGAGACGGAGCAGGTGGGGGTCTTCCTAAAGCAGCGCTTAGGGTCGGTGCTAAATCAGTTTGTTGTACTTCTTTACCAGAAATTCTCTCTGCTTCATCTCCACTAAATCCTGAACTATGATAGGCAAATAATGCGGCTGTGCGTTCAGCTTTACTTTCACCACCATGATCACCTATTACAAAAATATGCTTGAGGTCAAATATAAACATATAAAGGAATTTAGTTTTTCTCACTTCATCTAAGGCAAATTTTGTAAATGTGAATTGTTTTCTAAATATTAATGTTTTAGTGTCTTTCATGAACAAAACAAATTCAATGAATTAGTAATCATTATACAATTGCTGTAAAAGTCATAGCATTCAATTCTTGCATAGATTGTCGCAATATGTATTTAGGTAGACCCCTATACACAAGACTCTATACAATAGACATTATCTGTCTAACATTTTAGTGTAAAAACAAATACAATAGCTTGAATATCCTTTAGAACCAAAAAGCAATACTAAAAGTTTAACACAAATCAATCAAACGCTACTATACTACAACTCAAGCAAGTACCTACCCTCTGAATTTTTCCATTCTTGTGAGTCTAAAACAATAGACATAAGAAATTTAATTCCATGTCCAAAAATAAAGATATCAGTACTAAATATGCTTAAAGAGAAATAGTCTAAATGAAATTGTTTTTCATGGCTTTGATTTTATTCAGTAAAGACCACCAGAAAAGTTATCTATTTCAAATACAGTTAAAATGCTTATATATTTATTTTTTAGAATTAATCTAGATACCTACTTGAGTAAACATTTGAAACAATGTAGAAAATATAGCAGTTTTTTATATACCTTATTATATAGTTTTCAAGTATAAATAAGATTATATGAGTACCTGTTTCTGTCATGCCATGGTCACCTACAACATAAAGTATGACATCTGATGGCAATGATTCAATAATTTTCTTGAGCCTTACATTTGTTTCGCTCAATTTTCTTGCCATCTCTGGATGATTTGGACCATACCTATGACCTGCATGATCCACTCCAAGATAATGAGCTACAAGGAGATCCCAGTCATTCCTCTTCAGTTCCTCATAGATTTTAGAATCTACTTCTACAAATAAAAATGTTATAAAATTATTCCATAGAAAATATTTTAAGTTACTTATATATGTATCTATCACTATTTATTGTATATACTTTTATAATGATAAATGTCATAATGTTACATAAATAGTGGCTTTATAACACTTACCATTGTCAACAGTGTCTAGATCCCAAGTGTGGAATGAGTATAAAGCATGAGAGCGTAGCCATCTACCAGGAATTAAGCGCATCCATGTGTCATCTCCTAACAATATAGCTTCACCGCCTCCTTTAACATTCTGTACAACCAGAGACAAAATATATATTTCAATTAAAATTAAAAGTGTAGGTGATAAGACCTGTATAGAACTTACCTGGTCAATTACATTATCTTCTTGTATTTCAATAGCAGCAAAGTTTGAACTGATATCAACAAAGGTAGGTAATGAGCCCGTTACAAGCGCCTTTATTCTTTGAAGAGTTGTGGTTGGTGGGTCTGCCATAAAACGAAATATCCGCGCGCGTTCTGGGTACCGCTCGATCGTCTTTTGAATAATTGGCAGTCGATTTTGATAATACAAAGGATTCTCATTATCTTTATTGTATTCAGTAAAATCATATCGTAATGCATCTACTAACACAAATAGCACTCTATGACTCTTAGCAGCGCATACAATTGGCGAACTGGAATATGCTAAAATTCGTTGGATTTTACTGCTTTCCGTACACGAAAATTTTTCACTGGAGTTTAGACGACCATCACACCCAAAATTCTCTAAAGGCACGCATTCTGATACATCATTTAAAGTTTTTCGAGACAGTAAAAATCCCTGGCCAAACATAAGAACTGCCGATAATGTTAGATATGAAAACCAAACAAGGTATAAAATAAAATTCCATTTTTCTTTCATAGTTAAGGTTTTTAATAGAAGAAGAAAAAGGTATTCATTTATTTATATAGATTTAGAAAATAATAAATTAAGAAACATCATAACCACCCTTTACACCGACATCGTGAAACACACGTCATTTGATATTTTTGACTTTGACATTTTGTACTTGACTTCCAGAAATGACAAATAACAATGATATATATTTTTTTAATTTTGCGTAATTTCTTTTCAGTGCTATGACTAATTAAATGATTACCATTTTTATATTATGTAAATGAATATATATCCATTGAAGAAATATACTTCGAAACTAATTTTTGATTTTAAAATATTTTCAAGAGCATATCTTTTATGTTAGTAAACTATTACGACATAAAAAGCTTTTGATAAAACTTTCATTGACTTAAATATTTACCACATTTGCATTTAAGAAAGATAAAAGATCAGTAATATGTTTAACAATGTAGAACTAAAGAAACTTTAGAGTTTGACAATTGACATGTGACATGTGGTTATGGGTTGACAGTTGACATTTCATTAAAAGTTTACAAGAAATATCGTATTTTGTAGAAAGATACAATTTGTTTATTATTAATAGAAAATGACCAAAAGATCTCCGATCAAATAGCGATTTTATACAAAAACCTTTAAGAAGTATATATTATATATTTAAGAGGCATGGTGTTAATGAGACAACCATGTCTATACCTTCAAAAATCAAGGAACATAGTAGGTTATTGGACTTATCCAGTGACGAAGAATCAGAGGATTTACATTTAGAAATCATCCCAAATAGGAAAAGGAAGATAACAAGGTAAGTAAATGTTTGTTGTTTCCAGAAAACTAATAATAGCTTTATAAAGTACATATTACTAATTTATTGTTTAAAATGAGATAACAAGTACAAAAGACCTTGATGATTAATTGTTGTTTTCTGGATAACATTTACGCAACCTTTTATAAATATAAATATTATAAATAATTTATAGCTAACTAATATGCTATACTATATATAGCATATAAGTTACGATAATATTCTGATAAATATAGAAAATTTTTATTTTTCATATTTACATTTTTATTTATCACTATTTGAAAGTTAATTATTATAAATGTACACATAATATTAAAAGAAATAAATATTCATTTCCTCCAGGAAAGAACGCAATAAGAATGTGTCACCAAAAGTAACAGAACCTAACATAGCTGCTGAAGTACAATGTGCACTATGTTGGGCTGTGCGTGGCACCCTGGTCCTTTGGCTGTTGATGCTCACTTGGATATGTGCTGCCCTCTATGACCAGGTTACAACAATGAAATTAGATATAGCTAAAGGTGAGTTTTCTTCTTTTTACAGATATAAAAAATTAAATTAATATTCAATAAAATACTTACAGAGCTTTAATTTATATTTTACATCTATAACTCGTGGTTGGGACAGTAAGTGAGGACTACATTGTATACAATAAAATATACAAATGTGACTCTGTGGTCATACTCTAGTATAATATAAAATTATAATATATATGCTGTAAGTTTGTGCTGAATCTGTGAGAAATAATTTAAAGAACCATAATATGTACATTCTCTAATCTTTTATATCAACACAATTAAAATGACTTCATGGTTATATCATAATTTACGTTTTTCATATAAATATTTAGAAATTTCTTATTACATTATAAACTAAACTTTTATATAATTCAAAATAATATTTTTATATATATATTATTAATTTGCATTGTATATATATCCATTGTCACAAATTGTAGTGTATATTTGCATTGGCAAATTAACATAATTAATGGTATAATTTAATATGGATATGGATTGCATTCCTATATCATCTACAGATTTACAATTCTTAAAATCTTATGGATCCAGATCAAGTGCACTCTTAATAAAATCATATCCATATAAGTACCTATTTACATATGTAGATATGGTTCACAATTACAGAAATCTCATTAAAACTAAAGATTTGGATTGTGAAACCTGTTTTAAAATGTTGTTAAAATCACCTTCTGGCTGCATGATTAGCTTATAAGACTTATAAGATTGCCCAGCCAGCTTCATTTATTGTGTTTTTAAATTAGGTTTTTTTCAACTGTACAATATATTGAGATCCAAGGCACCACAACTAAAACTCCTTTACTGACCATTAAAAAAAAGTTTGAATATGACTCTGAATATTATATCTGTTTCATGAATGATACTAAGCCAAATTATTTGTAATCCACATTGTATTAATAGTGGATGCAGCCGAATAGACCGGCACACTCAAGGAAGTACCACTCTCGCACTAAAAATTAGCGTTATGCGGTAGCTAAGCTGCCAACCAACACCTTAGCCCCCCCCCCCCCGCGCAACATGGCGGTTGAGCAGAATTTGGCTTTATTAGCATTAGCGATTACGGAGAAGATTCCCTCTCTGGGCATCCATGCTCAAGACCTACGTACCAGATGTGGATGATCATGCAGCTAACCTGTTGGGCCTTCTGCTAATTTCTCATCCGGACGTTTACCAGTTTACCGTCGATCCTCTCTGGGATCGTCGGATCATTGTCTCGTCCGAAGTGTAGTGACGGTGGCGCGCTCCTCACGGCGTCACGGCTTTGTGGGCTGACATCGAGTGTGACACTTCTGATCAGCGGATTCGAATGTGGTACTTCATTGCATCTTATCCATTGGGGCAGATTTGTTTCTCGCCGTAATCTAATCGTTAATGCTGACTCTGTCGCTGATGTGGTGCTTCAGGGTATGAAAACGTTCATCACGTATTGTTCAGTGCATTACCAAACCTGGGCTAACGCTTCGGCGTGATGTAAATACCACCGCAGGAAAAGAATATCTCTTCCTCCAATATAATAATACTGTGGGCACCTAATACACCGGCTGCGCTAGTATTTATTGTTAACACGTTGACAAAAACAAACTTTTGTCTAAAATCGAGTGTTTGTTAAACGAAGTATGTACAAGGCGCTAATTCGGTCTCGGAGTACTGCTCTCACCTCTGGGCGGATCCCCAATACAAGCTTCTTCCGTATTCAAAGCAGAGCGGCTCCTACTATTATCGACGATCAGGTCCTTTCCAATCCGCTTGATCCTTTGGCTTTGCATAATGTTGGATCGTTCTGCATCTTCTACCACATTTTTCACGGGGAATGTTCTATGTCACCCACTCACTCAAAATATAATTTGTAATCACATATAATGATATCCTATAAATATAATTTATATCCTATAGCAGGAATAATGTATTTTAATATAGATGATGACCTCCTGGCGGATCTAGCTGCTACATCGATCATTCCTTCTCAAGAATAGTAATTCTTTAGGAAGAATAGCTAACTGCGCAGGACATATACAAGTGTATGGACAAACACAATTGAATTATCTATTCCTTATCTTTAATGAAAATAGAGTAATTCAAATTCCAATTTCAAAGTGGTTAATATTTACAGGAGTAATAATTTTATGTCTGTTCTTGTACTAAAAGCGTGCAATTCACAATTTTTAGAAAAATAATGTATATTTTACGGACATATTTTGCATTATCAATTATATATTTAGAAGTCTGTCACTTCTTTTACTTCATTTTCTTCTTAGTGAAAGTACAGGTTAATTTCGTGAATAGTCCTCGTCTGCAGGACAAAAATCGTATTTATATCGACTGCATTTCTCTAACGTAAAATGCCGAAAAAATCTGGAATTAACATGGTACACTAATCGCGCCGTCAATATCAGTTAACATTCAATTTTTTTTGACTGTGAATGTCTGAGTCTACTCGCCAGCTTGCTAATAGAGCGCCCCATTGTAGTTTATTATCTGGTTAAATCAAGAAATTATGTTATTTAATAATGTCCTAATGCTTCCTCATTTAAAAATACTTAACTTATGACAAATCATACCTTTAGAGTAGTAAATTTAATACATTTTGGGTTTTTTACACTGGGAAGTAGATTACTGGTACTTATCCAATGTACTATATCATGGAGAGTATTATTTACCTCGTAATGTAATACTTGAAGCCTAACATAAAAAGATAAAAGCTATGGTGTATGATAAGGTAAAAATTGGTATATAATACTATATACCGTGATAAACTTATCAGGAGAGTTTATTCAAAATTTACCAATCCATTTCATAGTTTCAGATTTTATATCTTATAGTTTAGAAAGGTTTTCCTAAGAAACCCAAAGCTTAAAATTATGTGTTTTATAGAAAATCTTCTAAATTATCAGAATCAGCAGTGATATTCTGTAAATTCTAGAGTCTAAAAACTGACTTCGTATCTGAGCCGTGGTATCTTGAAAACTGACATACGGTGATACGCTAGTTTAATATAAACATCCTTCAAATAAATATTATAACTTTTATAGTTCACAAATCTTTGGAATACTCAGAAAACTACTACGAAGAATTAACTCCAGATAATGACTAGTTAATTTACTTTGTTGTAAACTGTAAGATTATTTTTATTGAATTGGCTAGGTATACCTTAAAACTCGTCCCACTTCCTCTGTCTGCTTCTCGTTTGTGCGTTTATTAATTTGTTTTTAAATCTCTTCCAATAATATATATACTTGACATAAAAACGAGCACTTATTTATTGTTTAATACAATAAACATGGAGCTCGTCGTCGTGTCGTTCAACATTTGTCGATAAACTAATTTAAAAAATCAAACTAGTGGATAATTGATATAAGTTTGGACAGTCTCATATTATATAATATGTATATATTTATTATAATGCAAATCCTACGTATATACATATGTATATATGTCATACATGGCGTGTATGATCACTCCGTCTATTGTGCTAATGGCGATGAGAAGTTAGAACAAAGATGAAAGCACTTCTCATATCTCTTATCTTCAGATCCCAACACGGTTGTGTCTAGTACTATTATATGTAATGTGTGGAATACGCATGCGCCTGGTTGTCGCTCCTCCGTGACGTCACTCAGTTCTCTCTTGCACCTCCTCGGTGTTTCCTGGCATTGTGGTTTACACTCACAGAGATTAGTCAACTCGTACCGCAGTGTCTTTGCGAATTACTAGAGATAGTTAATAAAATTATAGTGCCAAAAAGTGTATAGCTCTGAACGAATCAATTCGTAGGTTTGTGTTATAGTTATTGTGTCTGTGCTTTTACCAATAAATTTGAAAATACTAGGTGATGGTGACGTAACTATTAGTTAACGATTGGAATATATATATGTTTTTTTTTTAATTTCGTCCCTTGGTGTTTATTTATTAATACAATGATTAGCGTGGTGTCGCAAACAATTGGGCGCATGCGCGTTGTTCATTCACTGCGTCCCTTGTCGTCGTCGTGACCTGAGGTCGATATTACGGTTTATCGTGTTATCAAGTATTGTGATTTATCTCATCGTTACGTAGTCAGCAATTCTTTGTTCTATGTTATTTAACCGACAAAAAAATCCCTGCGTCAGTTTCTAATTGGTTTAGGTAAATGATTAACGCGTTGTGTATTATTAATAGTAAATCCTTATCATGGCTGAAAGTAGATAAGGTTTTAACGATAACGGGAAATGTATAGAATTGTTAAGAGAAATAACTTTTGATTTAATTTCTGGTTTTAACGATGTTCTGTTGTTTTTGTTTTGATGCAGGCTAATATATTTTTTCAAATCTTTTAAATGTGGTTATGCTTACGAAATATTTATTTTTAATGTTAAACTTATTTTTAAATATATTAGAAAAAAGTTTTGGTTTAAATTTATTTATAAAACCACGTTGAAATGTCTCTTGGCAATAAGTTTGCGTAAATAGGGACGTATTTTTAAAATTTCAAAAACACTATGTAGAACATTTGGCTTTTCGATTTTGTCCTTTTTAGTTTATATCGTTCAAAAAATATTTCTTTAAAGCTTATATTATTCAAAACGATATAAACAATTTCGTTTTTAATAATACAAGCACGTAATCAAAGAAAAAATTCACTTTAATTTAATTATACGTTACTGTTACTAATACTTAGTTTTAATTTATAAAATATGTTTATCTGACTTTAAAATATATTATTTTTAATAGAACCGAGATGAGCCAGTGGTTAGAACGAGTGCATCTTAACCGATAATTTCGGGTACAAACCCCCAGGCAAGCACCACTGAATTTTCGTGTTCTTGATTTGTATTTATAATTCATCTTTTGCTCGGCGGTGACGGAATACATCATGAGGAAACCTGCATGTGTCTATTTTCTATTAAATTCTGTTACATGTATCCACTAAATTGGAGCAGCATCATGGAATAAGCTCGCGGCTTTACCGGCTTTCAATTACTAAAACTATTCCTATATCACAAAAAAGTCACCCCTATGTGGTGCCCCTCGAGTGGTGAATTAATAAAAGTAGCCTTTGTATCCTTGGAACTCAAACTGTCTCCGTACCAACCAAATATCATCTAAATTAATTCAGCTGTTTAAGAGTGAAGAGGTAACAGACATAGTTACTTTCGCATTTATAATATCAGTATCGATGACAAACAAAAAAGAGAAATAAAGATGCGACGTAATTTGACTCAGTATGAAACTTAATTACATCTTGTCAAATTCTATCGAAATATATGATATATTTTTTAAAATGTTATTAAAAGTGTAAAAAATTATACCGATCAAATATAACTGATTCAGTCTCATGGCTGACAGGAATATACGGCACGATATCATAATACGATACGCGATAATATATCACACGTTCTAGAATCTTGATGTTAATCTTGATTTTTAGTGAGAGATTAAGATAACTAAACTGTATGTTGAACATATTCACAGTGCATCGTATGCAAAAATCGTCCTTTAAATTTAGCAATTAACATATAATATACTTAAAACCTTTCCTTATAGGAAAACAAAATTTTCCATATACAGCTTCCTGATTAATTGAACGACTGACTGGATAGTTACTTGAAAATGAACTTGAACGTATCATAAATCAAATTATACATAGTTGCATGCACTATCTATTGATTGCCTACAGTACTTATGAATATATCATTACAAATAACACTTTAGAATGTTTTTATTTGTTTTATTATGTCATTTTTTAATTTATTAACAATCGTGTTCCGTGGTTTTACCCGCGTTTGTATTAAACCTTAATAGTTACGTACGTAAACATGAAGTTGTTATAACTTTTGATAGACTTATCCAATTTTGATCAAATAGAGACTTGACCATGGAATACTTAATTTATTTATTATTGATGATAATTAATGATAAATTTATTAACATTTCTTATTTCAGAGCTTACCTCGTTTCCATGCCTTACTAACAGATAGACAGGTCGAAAATTAATAATATTAATTGATGTTTTAATTTTGCTAACTTGTATTTGAACTTTTTTTAAGGCGGTTATTTTAGAAGCTGGAATTGTTTTGGTCTATTTATTTATATCTAAAAAACTATGTTTTACTTGTGAAGACACATTGATTCGGTAATGATATTGGCAGTACCGAACAATTTGCCTTATACACCATTATCACGGACGTAGTAACAGCTACGCATAGTGTACTAAATACCAAGATCAAGGTTAACGATTTAAATGATATATCAAAGTCGACTCCGCAACGACCTTACAATGAACGATCAATTTGTTTACGGCAAGGCGTTATTTGTTGTTAATGAAATCACTTATGTAGTTGTTAACCTTATATATATCGTAACAAGTTAATTGTGCCGTTAAGTTCGTATTGCTATTGATCAGTAGCGAGATCACGCTTTTTTTTTGTAATAGATCTTTCAATAGTATCTTCTTAAATACCTGAATTAGCGACAAATTATTATTAATAAAGATAATCAATTAAAGGTTTTTAATTTTAACACATATATATAATTTTTTTAATTCAAGCGAGTTGGTTCAAAAAGCGTTAAGTTCACCTTTTAAAAGTGCAATTTGATACGGTATAGAAATATATATTGTACAACTTCCTATTACTATACTATATACAATTATTAGCGTAATATAAATAAGGAGCTAATTAAAATTTATATATATATAAATATGTAAAAGTTATTTTTTTATTGCCTGACTGAAAAAATAACTAAAATATACATAAAACTTATACTGGTATTGGTAATGGGTCTCGAAAAAAATGTTTAATAAAGTATATATTATTATGTAAGTAGCTGATCTTTGCAGTTTCACTTGCTTTAAATTTAGACTATTGACGTGACAAGTTTGCATTTTATATAATTGTTATGTTTTTATAGAGTATATTTTATTATTTTATGTGTTATATAACTTTACCTGACCGCAGTGTTCACACGTGTGTTCTATTTATTGAATTTTTAAACGTGCTCGTTCTACCGAAAAACAAAGAGGGCGAAAGCCTTGACCGGAAAAATATTAATTGCTATACCTCCCCACATCGGCTAGAATAAACTACTGTCATAAACTAAAATACTTTTATTTTAATGAGGAAAAAAAAATCATGTATATTCTGTATTATAAATAGAAGTTCATCTTCAATTATAAATGTGTTAATCACATGCATATAATAGTTATTGTCAAATCCGTTATTGGACTTCCGCTTATAAACGTAATTCAATTGTTCTACTCCAGCTTTATGGTGAGGCAAAAACACAGACACGAGTAGGTAATTAAGACGTCATTTCGAATTTCCTTAATCAATATATTTTCATATAAATTGCATGTCACTTAACATTTGTATATTTGTTTACATACAAAGCTAACGGTCAGTCGATAACAGTGCGTCGCGTGGATCAGTCGCATCGAGCTAAGTGAGTGTCAACTGTCAAGTGCGTTACACGTTCAAGTGCGTGCGAATGCGTTTACGGTAGCGTTATAGTGTAGTATGGAGAGTAAAGTGCACGTGGCGGGGCCGCTACGGGTCGGAAAGAAGATGCGAAAGAGACGGGAACTGGACGCTTTAGTAGGGGGCGGGGGTGGACGAGGAGGTAGGCTCTTATCTGCTTCGAGTGATGAAGGAGAGCCGTGGGGTCGGCGGACGTCGCGTAGACGTCGTTCCCGCCCTTTCCTCCGCCTTGCCGCCGCCCTCGCACTGTGTGTGTGCGTCGTCTCTGCTGCTACAGTTCTATGGCTTTTCGTTGATGTGCGGCGACAGATTGTTTCTCTTCGAATAGAGATGGATAGAGGTTGGTTTATGTACCGTTACAAAAACATGTAGTTATTAAATGTTGTAGAAAGTATTTAATTTATCACTAATTGAGATGTAATCCCTTCGAAAGTTGATTTTGAATTTAGCTTTCCTAAGATTATTTATTTAAAGGTAAACTTATTTAGTATCGATTCTTAACTATAACTTTATTATAATGAAATAAAATATATTAAAACTAGAAATAAATTTTGGAAAACAACTTTCAAAAAATAGTAGACCTCGAAAGCGATTTAATTAATTATTAAATCGTTTAAAAAATATTTACGCAAGATGGTTCTAGATACCTAAATGAATGTGTATACTCGTACATCAATCAATGTCTAGTTTAACATCTAGTTGATCGATATGCAGATACACTTTCATTTTATTAGGTGTTATCTAAATAGTTAGCTATATGTCATTAATAAGGAACTTCCTTGCATATGACCTCGCTGGTTAAACTTTGGACGTCGTTCTAATGTAACTGGTTCACCCTGCGTTAAGTAGAGTTCATGCAATCGCTTTGTTAACGATTCATAACTGACTTTTCACATTTACAATATAGGTAATATGTTTAAGAATTTTGTAGCTATAAATATTATATTTTTTTTAATATTCTGACATATTTGTCCTCTTTCCCCGCGAAAAAGACTTTACAAAATTTAAAGTATTCGATCAAACATATTAACGACGTTAGGCCTACCGTTAATTTGCTGTTTGCAGACCTGTCTCGAAACTACAAACTCATCAATTATTGTACCACCAAACATAAATAATATCTGTATTTCTTTGTTCTGGTTTAGAGGTTGTGTAAGCCAATTACAGGCAACGCCCTAACGGGAGCCTTATACTTCTTCAAGTAAGAATGTCTATGAGCGAAGAGGAACACATTTCGCCCTGTGTATCATTTGCTCTCGACTTCCGTCCTATAATAAATACTCTCTGTCCGTCATAGTCGAATAGGACGGCAATCAGACTCAACCCGAAATAAATTAAGCCCAGAACTAATGGATTTACGAACTTACGAGAGTGTAAACTGCCTACTTACTAATTTGGGCTGCAACTTAAAAAATATTTTAATGGGCCAACCCGGTATTTCAACCTCGAATTTCGATATCAGCAAGCTTACACTGTACTAACCATTCGAAATATATCATTTGCCATTCAAAAATAATATAAATATAATAAAAAATTGAAATTATATTTATAATATTAAATATTAATAAATTTCCCTATTACAAAAGACGATATTCAAAATTGATTCAATAAAAAATAAATTAAGTAATTTCCGAAAATGGTTTCAATGTATGCGATTTTGGAGAAGAGATAGAACTTGTTTTACCACTGGAAAAAATCCCTTGAATTTATTTAGAAATTAATTATTTATTCAAGGTGCATATTAACTTCGTATATTTATATCTTTATATTAATTTCTTATAATCTATTGTGTTTGATGTCGTTTAAAAAAATATATATTGAAAATATATTATGTTCATATTAACTCGATCTACAACATTTCACTATTAACTCAATATGAATTTGTTAATCAAAATCAAAACAATCTTTATTCAAGTAGGTTCATAAAAACACTTTTAAATCGTCCTATACAGAGTTGAATTGTGTAGACCTACGAAAGTACATTCTACCGAGAAAAGCGGGCTGGAAACTCAGTAGTAACTCTATTCCACTGTTAATTACAGAGTATGTCGGCAAAGAATAATTAATTTTATATATATATATCGTACCTAGAAATCAACAAATTATTATTTATAATGCAATTGATATTACGGAAATAGTCTTTAAGTAAGACGCAATTAGTACCACAATAATATATTATTTAATTCAACAGTATCAACAAGCAGCGATGGCGTAGGAGACGCACTGCAAGTATGCCATACAGCGGCCAAGGAGCTTCGTGCAAATGCGAGCGAGTTAAGCGCCCGGCTATCAAAACTGGAACTCGAACACCAGGAGTTGTCAAAGCGCATGGAACAAGCTGCTGGCGAACTGGCCTCCGTTTCAGAACAACTCTCAGCAGCACCGAAGTTAGCAGACACGCCGAGAAGATTGGGAGAATTGCAAAGGATGGTAGCTGATTTTGGTTCCCAGGTTGGTCACCTTTTTCGCTACCTTTTCGGAACACAATATTGCCTTTTAATTAGAAAATTCAACAATCTTTTTTTTTTTCAACGATAAACTTTGAAAAAACTGAACCAATTTAAATGATTCTTTCACCATTAAAAAGGTATTTTATTTAGAAAAAACATAAGTTATATTTCAATGATCACAAGATTTCTTGAAAAATTTAACGTCAAGCGGGCTAAGCCGCGGATTCAGCTAGTTTAATCTATGAAGTATAATTTTTAAATAATTTATTTCATGTTATAATTTGATAAAGTTTTATGATATCACACCAACAAATTAGGATTTTATTTTTCAACGCTTGAGTTGATACCATTTCGTATAATAAATAAAATAATCCCAGATCAAAGGCTTCGATGGTGCTCTCACATCGACTCGGAAGCAAGCTGTTGCAGCAACAACGGGTGTTGAAGAAGTTAAAAATCTTATTCACCAGTTGGAAGGGAAGACGAATGATACAATAGCCAACGTGACAGCTAATGTGAGAAGGGATGATGATTTGAAGAATCAGATGACGTCACTGAATACAACGCTCGTAAACAGGATAGATGGGCTACAGACGAAAATTGAACTACTGAGCGTAAGTATTATACGCAATAATACTATTAATCGTTTGTCCTTAATAACTACCAACGCACAACCAAATCTATTGCGCCTAGGAAGCTTAAATTTGGGACATATTTTTATTTTATAACGATAGCATTTGCTAAGAGAAGATTTTTGAAAATTTCAATTTTAAGAGGAATGGGTTATCTTTGCACGAATTCTTCATTTGAGTGTTTAAGTAGTGCGTTTCTTCGGACATTGTAACTCGTTTAAGATATAAAATAAATTTATAAATATATAGTCTATTCCAACCACATTTTTATTATATCATTTTTAAAATAATCTGCAGAACAAGTTTCATAATGTTTTTTTTTTGTTTTTCAGGCATATTTGAGGTAAAAAATAAAAAAAATACTGAAATAATATCGTTTACCGTCTCGCATTTTTAAATTTGGACAGATAATTATTGTTTAAATATTGAAAAATATCCAGTGTTTAATCGTTTTTATAAATCAGAAGAAAAAAATAGATTTTAATCGATATTTTTTTTTAAATAAATTTTTGAAGTTTCAATTTTGACTTATTTTGAAAAAATCTAAAAAACATGATAACTCAAAAATGGTTCACTATTGCATTACGCATACGGGAGTTAAAATTATTGCAAATAGTCACCCCTATTATCTCCTAACGGGAATACGTCGAATTACCAATAACCCTGTATAAGCTTTGTTTATATTTATTCCTTCTAATTTAAATTATTGAAATATGTTGAGGAGAGGAGAGTGTCACTTATATTCAATGATCATTTTATGAGTGACAGTCTTGATTTTTCCCTATTTTCTATAAAACATCCACTATGCTAACGAAATTGATATTACAATCAATTATTTAAATACCGTTCATAAATAATCATTGAATATTTGTTTGGTGACAACTCGAAAAGTAATGTAAAAAAATCCTTATTATTTATAGGAATTCCTTCCATTACATTTTGATATATCTCCTCAGAAACCAGTTATCACACCAGCCCCAGTTACAACGACGACGCCATCACCTGCTGTTCCTCCATCCACTGCCGCCGCTAACACCACATCACCAGGTAAAATTTTATTTAATTAAAAAATGTAACTTAACTTCTTTACTGGGTCGTATTACTAAGCCGAGATAACCCGGCTAGAATAAGAATCTCATTCGAAGATCGTGAAACCCTGCATTTGTTGTTGTCTGTCACATGTCTATCTACTAGCCCGCATTGGAGCAGCATGTTGAAAATGCTCTAAGCCTTCTCTTGTAGGGGGTGGGTTCTTAGTCCAGTAGGAGGATATTTACATGCTGATACATTTTTACTTTATAGATAGGTATTCAGTAAAATAAATTATTAAATATTAAAAATTTTAATGTTTTATAATAGATATAATTTTAATAACCCTTTGCGAAGATTTTGCTAGAAATTCGTTAATTATTTTCTTCATAAAACATAATTTAATACAGATTAAAAAGTGATTGACACCAATAGATTTTAATGTGTATTTTAATTATAGCATCTTCTGTCGGTATATGTATATTGAAATATTAAGATATTACATATTTCGATCTCTGGTTAGATTTTTGTTATGTTCATTAAAAAAAAATAAGGCTTTATATTGGTAAATCTGTGCCCATAGCTCTGTTAATATATATACATATATATATTTAGAGACTTCAAAATCGTATTTAAAAATCGTTTTTAAATTAATGAAATCACTATTGCAAAGTTTAAGTTGAGGTCACATAATTTACAATAAATTTACGTTAATCGCATCGTTCGAACGTCAAATTATATTCTGCAAATGGAAAAAAGGCATCCAAAATTTTAAATGAGTAAGTATTACTAATTCTGTTGTACACGAGCTCTAACTAAAAGTAATTTGATTGGATTACAAAAAATACAAAACATAATAATAAGTATTTTAGCCTGACGTTTAAAAGAAAAAGTGTTATCGATTGGCCTGCGTTTTAGTAACGTGACTCTTTCGATTGTGGTCGGTAGTTCGATTAAAATATAACAAATAATTACGCCCATGGTCTAAAATTATTGTTAACTAAATTTTAGTAACTGACTTGGGTAATTTTCAGCCTTTACATGTAAGGAAAAAATAAATTATGTTATCGAGGATTTTGAAGAGTAGTTTATTATTATAAGTAGGCCGACGCGGTTTCGTCTGTATTTAAAGTTGCTGTTTCAACGAGCGTAATATAGTAATCTTATCCTTGTTCAATAAAGGTTTTATATAACCCAAAAAGATTTTTTTTGAACCAGACAAATCGTGAGTTTAACGCATTCAAGCAAACAAACTTTAGCTTGAAATAATGGTATAGATTTGACCAATTATTGTTATTTATATATTTCGGTAGCACATACACATACATTCATAGTATAATAATATCAATATAAAAAAATGCGTAGAACAGAATCAGCAACAATGTATATCTATCAACGAAGGTCCTTCAAACAAATTGAATATTTCTTCCGTGATCAAATCATTTATAATTTAAAGGGCAATTTCAAGGTGAGGTCGGTTGCGTCCTTTCAATGTGAATGTTGAGGCTGACAAATTTTACATTCGGTACGAGGAGAAAACGTATTTATCCTTGTAACTATTATTTCAAGGAAAGTTGTGTGCTGGGAAAGCCATTTTCCTCTTTCAATGTTAATATTTTTTGTTACTTTACGTCGTTGTTTTGAATTAATAGAGATATAAAAATAAACACACATAATAAATGAATTATAGGTATTATACTTTGTCGATGTCGACAGTCGACAGTCGGTGTTGTCTCTGAACCGGAAGTTCTGTCTGGAAGGATATTAATGAGGCAAACAAATTGAAAGTCGTTTACTATATTAATATTAACTGTTTATTTTTATTTTAAACCGTTTATTTTCGAATGAATTAGCTATTAGCACATTGTATTATGTATACACAAACTCGAAAGTCATCGCCTACACGTGTGCATGTGATGTCAGAAAGTGACATGCGATATAGATTATAAAAAATATTACATTTGAAGTATAGACGCATCAAGATAACGTATCACCGTTAGTCAGTTTTCAACATTTCACGGGTGAGATACGAATTGAGTTGAAAGCTTTGTAGTTTATTCCACCAAGCTGCTCCTGCTTAAATTTGTCAATACATGGTGGAATACCATCCGACATCTATTGTTTTTATAGTGTCTATGGGCCATTTGCAAGTTTTTTTACCTATTTTAAATATAGAACAAATATACACTGGATCTCTTAATTTTTATATAATCTTTAAATATGTTATTGTGTCGTTTCAGGACCTGCTAAGCCGTTCGTGCTGCAGTGAGGAATAACTCAACGCCTCAAATTATAGAATAAGGGTTGCTCACAAACTTGTCAACGTCCATACGACAAATAGGAGATATTTCCCGAAAAGCAAATGCTAGAAAAATAATAAACCCTCCATGGCTAGAAGTGATAAGGTAAAGAATATTTTTCTGAAATTGGATTTTTAACCTTGCAACAAATTATATTTTTGTTGTAAGAAGAAGAAAAATGTAAACCAAATTTTGGTCTTGTAAGACTCTAGTTATATGGAAAGCGGAGGTAATTTATTTTCGTCGTAAATTGTTCTGAAATTTAGCGCAGTCATAAGATCGGGTCGCTTGAATAGGATTTAAATTCTATAAACTTCGATTGGAGTAATGTAATGTTATTTGTTTATAAGTCATTAATTATATAGAGACGGTCTTTCAACGAATAAGATCTCAATCAAGCCTTATAAAATAATGTAAAACTTTAAGGTCCGTGTAGACTCATTGAAGTATTTAAAATAAAAGATTCCTTAAAAATATTTAATATTTCAAAAAGTTCAATGGAATAAGTTTGAAATGACATGTGAAAAAAAGGTTCTAGAAGATTTTTTTTCGGCACGACGCGACGGATGCTCATCTAACAGTTACGGAGTCTATACCCACCTTAATATTGCAATAAATACGTCGAGTGGAAACTCGTTTGAAAAACAATGTAAATAATTTAATATTAATAATAGAATAAAAGGTAATTTTATGTGAGTGTAGAGAGATTTACGTACACACTGTGTGTTACCAAGTTGTCAATAAAAGTGTGAGTTTTATTACTGTAATAAATTATTGTTAATAGATCAATTATTATTACATAAATTCCCGCTTCATTTAAAAATAGAAACTAATTTTATATATTTTATTTTATTTTCATTAGGACAACCAACAGTAGATACAATATCACATCTAAAATAAAAAAATAAAAAATTACATTTCAAAATTATCAAGGCAAAAGTTCTACTACTTACAGGTAGTCTCACCGTGCATTATCATATTACACAATGTAATTATTGAAAATATGAATTAAACATAAGCATAATAATTAAAAATAAGCAATACAATACATTTTTTAAACTATTATATAATAAATAATAATTAATAAGATAAACCATATAATTAGAATTGAGCACAAATGAAATGGTGATGTATAACAATGATAATCTCGATATAATGGAATTCCTACCTAGTTGCGTATTATATAATCTGGTATAAAAGAAATGGCTCATATTACGGGAATTAATGTGAGGGACGTTTAAATAGAATTTTGATAAAAGTTCCGGACAGTCAATATTATTATTAAATAAATGAAATAAAAATTTCATTGACAATATTTTCGTCTATTCTCCAGACTTTGTATATTGAACAAATTGCATCTTTCATTATAAGACTTTGAATTTATCCTAAATCTATATGATAGTTGACGAAGAAACTTTTTTTGTATATTCTCGACTCTATTAATGTGCAATTTTTGACAAGGTGACCAAATTAAGCAACAATATTCTAATCTGCTACGCACGAAATAATTAAAGAGACTTAAAACAGTTTCACTCCTTTTCGAGTCTTTGGAGCACCTTAGAACAAAGCCTAGTGATTTGTTTGCTATATCAAGAGCTTTATCTATATGCAGTTTGAAATTCAATTTATTATCGAATATGATGCCTAAGTCACGAATCCTGTCAACTTCCTTTAATTATATATATTTTTATATAATATTTGGATGGTATAATTTTCTTTTTACGAGTGAATTTTATGTGATAACATTTGTCAATAATCAAGATCATTTTATTATTATCACACCATTCAATTAATTTGCATAGATTTTCCTGTGATAAAACAACATCAGAAAATTGTTTTATTACTCTAGTTAATTTTAGATCATCAGCGTACAAACTCACGTGACAATCCTTAAATATTGGTACAATATCATTAATAAATATATTGAAAAACAATGGCCCTAAATTCGATCCTTGTGGGACTCCCGAGGAAGCAACGAATGGTTTAGAGTGGTGTCCATAGATTACCACTTTTAAGATTCTACCCATTAAATAAGTTTTGGACCACTCCAGCAGTCGATCTGAAATACCATATGATTTCAACTTATTTAAAATAATGCAGTGATTAACCTTGTCGAAGGCCTTTAAGAAATCTGTATATATGGCATCCATTTGAAGGCCACTATCAATACATTCAGAAATATTAGAAACATGAAGCGACAGATTGGTCAAAGTAGAGCGTTTATTTATAAATCCATGCTGATTATCATTTATATAATTTTTGACGTGATTATATATATGTGTATAAATTAGGGATTCGAAAACTTTAGCCATAGTACAAATTATTGAAATTGGGGGATAATTAGCAATTAACTCATGTTTACCACATTTATATATAGGAACAATGCGTGTTTCTTTCCAAACTTCAGGAAATTGTCCAATTTCTAATGATCTGTTATAAATTATTGATAGTGGCAAACATATTGCCTTTGCACAATTAACTAGAAATATTGCAGGAATATTATCAGGTCCAGGTCCCTTGGCTATATCAAGTCTTTATTTTATTATAGACATCCTCTCGTGTAATTTTAAAATCTCCAATTTCATTGTATGGACAAGTAATATTGAAATCTAGGCAATGAGATGAGCACGCTATCATCAATAGCATATGTCGAGGAAAAGTGATTCCTAAATAATTCTCAAATGGATTTTACTTCAGTAGCCTTAATATAATTTAAATGCATTACAGAAGGGTAAGAGTTGGAATTTTTAATATAGCTGATTTATTCGTTGTATGTACATTAAAAAAATTTTTTTCAACAAATATAAGTACTTATAATAATAGCATGTAGAATATTTAAATACGCAAATACATTATAAAAAATCTACAAAGGCAGGATTTAAGTTTGGTGCGAACAAGACTAATCGCATTCGATAAAAGCATGTGTGATAAATTTGTTTAACAAATCAATATATTTATCTATTATAATACAATGGAAAAAAAACAATCTGCTTTCTAAACACTCAGTAATTAAGTACAGTAAGCTGCAATTTAAAATTTATTGAACTGCAAAATGTTTTTTTATAAAAAATTCAACTTTTAAAAGGTAACTAATTTTCAATTTAAATTTGATAACAATACATACATCAGGTATATTTGCCAAATCATTTTAGTTTTCTTAAATTTCAAAGACAATTCTATTTTTGAATAAAGCCAATATTCCTAGCGACATCTGCGAAAGCTTGCACGGCCCGTCGCACGTCGTCCGGCGCGTGCGCCGCGCTCAGCTGCACGCGCACTCGCGCGCTGCCCTTCGGCACCACCGGATAACTGAACGCCACCACGTACACCCCACGCTCTAGAATAACGAAAGACTACTATTACAAACAACTATTTTAAAAATCTAACACTTAGTTTTATATTAGTATTTTGGGTAAAGACTCGAAGGTAAACCGCCGCGAAGACAAACATGCCCTCAATAATATTAATGATGTAGGAGATTTTAAATAATTGTGATATATTTTCTAATAAGAGCGCCGGATTCTGTTTTCCGATAATATATATTAGTTAGGGGTAATTTTTTTACCCTTGGTCTAATGATTATGTTTCATAAAAGTAACATTCATTATATGCAATAAATGCTTATTAAAGGATAAATGAAATTATTCAAATTTCGGTTGGTATGTAGACAAAAAACTTAGTTTAGTAGTTTCGAAGATAATTTTGTCTACTTTCAACTATATTATATCAAATAACTGCCATTGTCACGATATTTCAATACGTTAAAGTTTTTATTAGCCTCAAATAAGGCTGTTTATAAAGATAGCAACCAAATCTTTATTGATTCTGCTCACCAAGCATGCCAGCTGCGAGGTCTGAAGCGAGTGCGGCCTCTCCCACCATGACGGGGCAAATGGGATGATCATCTCCAGCTACGGTGAGGCCGACCGCTGTCATTCCCTCGCGGAAGAGACGAGTGTTCTCTCGTAAGCGTTGACGGAGTTCACTGCTGTTTTCTACAAGATCTAAAGACTGAAAAAGTTGTTCGTTAGTTCTCATCGAAAGTTTTTGCTTTTTGTGTAAACTTGTTAGGACCAGTAAAAAATTATTTAGTTATGCTGTCATAAAGTTCTCAGTAGCAGCTTGGAGTCTGGACTTCAAAAGCAAAAGCTAAAAAAGCTATAACAACTGCAAGTAAACTTTGTCTGGTCGCGTCAGATTTGCCGTTCCAGCACATTGTGATAGTAGTAGAGTGTGCACATGTGATAGTGCACAAACTTGTGCTTAAAATAAATAATAATATTGAACAAAGTGTGAAAAGTTAAGGCATAACTTACCTTTAAACAAGCTGCAACAACTGGCGGAGGAGGTGCGTTCGAGAATAAGTAAGGTCTCGATACATTTCTAAGTAACGATACCAGTTCTTTAGGACCAGTTGTGTAACCTCCGGCCGCGCCGCTTACAGCTTTGCCAAGAGTTGAACAGATGATATCTGCCGCTCCCTTAACTCCACAGTACTCTTCTGTTCCTCTAAAAATGTATATGAACTTTCGTTAATACGTTTGCTACTGTTTCAAATCATCCCATTAACGAAGATAAAAAGGTTAATACATCAGAGTGCCCATGTGAATTTGTTTATTACTGATAATGTAAATCGCATAAAGGCATTTTTTCTTGGGTAAGTAAACAGGTATTTCTACAACATTTATTCTGCAGAAGTAAGCTAGTTAGAATTATGAAAGATGTATTGGATAAATATATAAAAACTCGATCTATTTTTAGTTTCTAATAACATATGGCAAATTTTCTCACCGTCCAGTTTCTCCAAAGAACCCTGTAGCATGACTGTCGTCCACAGCTAATAAGGCTCTGTACTTGTCAGCTAAATCTCGTAATCCTTTAATAGGAGCCACGTTGCCATCCATCGAGAATACGCCATCGGTGACGATCAGTTTCAACCTAGCTTGGCTATGAGCGAGGAGGTGTTCCAACTCTAAAACCGTAATTATTACTGTAATTAGGGAAGCATTTTTAACAACCATCAACAAAATGAAGAAAGGTTTTGACGCGAATTTTTATCCATTATTCTATTTTCTAAAAAAATACGACTTGGCTAATATATGTTGCTAAAGGATGGTTTTTTATAGCACATGTAGGCAGTTGGACAAATAGGCCACTTGATGGTAAGTAGTCACCGCTACCCGCCTATAAATATCTCAACAACTCCATCGCCAATGCGCCACCAACTTTAGGAACTAAAATGATATGTCCCTTGTGCCTGTAGTTACACTGGCTCACTCAAACCGGAACACAACAATGCTTAGCATTGTTTGCTTAGCGGTAGAATATATGATGGATGGGTGGTACCTACCCAGGCGGCTTTGCACAAAGCTCTACCACCAAGTTAAAAGTATTAGTTAATCAATGCTGTGTCTCTTTTGAATGTCAAATCAAATGATGTTAGAAAGAGTGGAACCCCGTTATAATACGCGTGTAGGTACGTAAGATTATGACATGTCCCTATAATTTTCATTCCCTAGAATATTAGTGTTTGTTCTTTAAAAAGACGTCACGAGCAAAACTAAATACGTTTTTATTCAAGTAGCTTTTATCAAAATGTTACTAGGTAACTACTTTAAGACCATAATAAATACATAAAAAAGCCCTGAATAATATTGTTGGGTATTTTTAGTAGGTTTCGAGAAATTATGCACTTCCTTTTAATACTGAGAAGTGTTTTTGAGGTTGTTGTACTTTTTTGTGGTTAGATTACCGCAATTTATCATGCATGAGTTTTCTATGTATCGAGAAAAACAGTATCCCATGGATGCTTTTGTATTGTTTTATAACATTTAAAAATATATATTAAATTACATTTAATTATAACAGATAAACGAAAAGGTAATATAACAACGTATATACTGTTGTTGGTGACTTTCTGAAAAAGTGAAAACAGTTACAAATATAGAAATTGCGAACAAATTCATAGAAACGGATGGTCCGAAAGGTAAGAAGGATACATTTTTATTGGAAAATAATAAACCATTGAAGCCAAATGAGGTGTTACGTGAATTAAAAATATTTTTATGTACTAAAATTGTCAATGTCTAACTCTCACTATCTTTGATTAGTTCTAGTTTCTTTTATATTTGACGGTACGCCAGGCTACGTATACTGTATTCCAACCATAACAGGAAAAAAGCCAAATGAACAAAATTTGACAGCAAATTGACGCGATATCATTGGTCGAGAGCTTGATTAATCTATAATTTTTCACTGTGGATTTGTGAAAAAATGGCGTTTTGAACGTCGACGAAACTGTTATCGGAATTATGGAAGTAAAATTAAAGTGGAAATAAGTACTTAAGTGTAATAAATGTCGTTGTATTATAAATGAAGATATATTAATCACAAAATCTTAGTAGTGCACAATATCGGCGTATTATTAGCATATTGCATTAAATACGCAAATCTAAGGTTTGTTTATCTTTTTTCCTACTGCCATCGGAATAGACTATAGGAGTGGGTCTATGCCGGAAAACTGTTATAATAATTAAGTAACTAAAAATATTTAAGCAAGACATAAAATTAAAGTAATAACAATGAAGTAAAAATTAACATTAAATTGTTACCATTGAGATCCTTATGCGGGTAACGCAACTTTTGCGCTTTGCATAATCTAATTCCATCAATGATTGAGGCGTGGTTCAATGTATCTGAGAAGACGGCATCTTCAGAAGTCAATAAAGCCTCGAATAACCCGGTGTTAGCGCTGAAACACGAATCGTAGAGGATCGTATCTTCTCGTCCATGGAATTGGGTAAGACGGTCTTCGAGTTCCTGTATAAAATAATAATGCCATTTATATATTGTTAATTAAATACGTTAACAAGAATTAAATAAGCTATGGTATTTATTGATAAAAAAAAACAATTATACAGTTTACAACAATTACAGATTTATATCAAGCTACCCTTGCTATGTTCAATGTTTTTTCGTTCAATTATTCCTAACCAATTATATATATTTTTTTGTTTTTATACATAATAGACAGCTCTTTGTTTATAACAATTCATTGTATTTTTAATACTTAATGATATAAAAATATATTTTTTGTATTTTATGTAAAAATAAATGGATAATACACGTAAATTATTGGGCTTATTGAATAAAAAATTGAATTGTTATTACACCTTATGCATGGTTTGCGTCCCGCAAATGAAACGAACGGAACTAAGTCCAGCACCATATTTGCTTAGGCCTTCTCTAGCAGCTTCTACGACTTCTGGATGATTCTTTAAACAAAAGAAAAAAATACAATTTTAATTAACTAATTTAGCGTCATTAAAAAAAAATAAGACATTATTATTTGTACTCACAGCTAATCCTAAGTAGTTGTTAGCACAGAAATTGAGAAATTCTCCTTCTGATCCCTTTACTTTTACCTGAAAAATTAAAAAGAACTAACTAAATTGTCCTTTATTAATAGTAGAGAAGCTGTTTCAGTTTTAATTGAAACTTGATATGAATACTATATTATTAACTACTGCAAGATTTGCCAAGAAAAACGAGGCACCCAACATCTTAATTCCGAATGTTGGTGGCATATTGACGATATAACATATGGCTAATGTTTCTTACAGTGCCAATGTAACTGGTTACCACTTACCATCCAGTGGCCCCATTGGCAATTAGCCTATCAATTTTAAATAACTATTAAGCTAAATAAAAAATCGTTCACACCTTAGTATCTTGTGGTGAGGTGAGGATTCTTTCATGTTTCCAGGTTTTAGACCGTTTTATTTCTTGAAGTCGGTCTTCTACGACCTCACGAAGCTTTGTAACTCCAGCGTGCTCCTTTTTCTTCAGCTCATGTATTTGACGTGTTTGTTGTCCATTAAACACTAAAAGCGGTAATCGATTTATTTTTATAAAGAAAGAAAGATGACAGGTTCTTTGTTCTTCCTTATTAAATTATACTTGTTTAATTTTTAAACATTATAAGTGAGAAGTAAATTCTTGAAGTCATAGATTTTTATGCGTAAAAATATGTTAGCTGCTTTTTTTGTAATCGTACGTTGACGCCTACTATGTAGACTTAACGTGTAATACTAACTACTATTTGATTACTTTAGTTTTAAATATTGTATCATAAAAAATATAACAATATTTAGGCTTTACATTTCTATCTGACGGTAAATATTTTAAAATATAACAATTGATGTTAAATAACTATTTCTTTAATATATACAAAATATATTTCATAATTTTAGTTCGCTTATTAAACTAAAATAAATCTTTTAAATAAATTTACATCCTAAGGTCCATAAATCGTTATGAAATGTTGACATTTTTTTTAACTCTACATACTAAATCTTTATATTATACTCAAAGGTATACTGTTCGAAATAAACTTATATTCGTACGCTAATAAAAATAGTCAACTAAGACGTTGGTGTCAAATATACAAACAAATACAGGTAGGTAGAGTTTTAATATAATCAATATGAACAACAGGTATCGCTCATTTAAACAGTAAAATATTTTTTAGCAATGATCCATAAATATTCCATTCACATCAAATGAATGTTTTGTCGTATTGTAAACCTCAGATAAGTATAGCAAATAATCCAATTATACGTCGTACATAAATTACTCTCATTTGGCTCGTTCAAGGTTTTCACTAATGTTTACAGAAATAAGATAAGTATTAGAAACGCCATTACTTTCCACACCATTTAAATCTCATATACAATATCAGTAAATGTAAACTTATTCAATTTAAAATATTTTGCACTACACCATCGCCAAGGCTTGTTACTGACGAAATAACATTGTGCTTATTTATCAAGTGAACGCCCTTAACATACAAATGAATGTCAAAATAAAACACTATTAAACATAAATGTATGATCATATCTTCAGCTATTTAAATTATATTTTCATTTTAAAGAATAAACGGGATATAGATAATAAAGTTTCTATAAATATATATATATATAGATATTTACATACCAATGCGCAGGAGTGTAGATCGTAACGCCATCGCGTCGACTGGTGGCTGAAGCGGGTGTGTCGCGAACATTCGCCGGTTGTTAAACAAACCGGTCACGTATCAGCCGGTTTTTAAGATTTACCTCAATTTTAAACAAAAACAAATTTAATAAGTGTTTGTGTATCGCTCATTGCAGTAGACAACATTCGTTTTGTTGCAAAATTGATGTCCTTGATGAAGTCCATGATTTGTGCCTATTTCCCAATCTTACAAATTCATAGTCTTGGATTTCCTACCATTACTTAGTTATCATTTTAATATTAAAAGTAAAACAAATGAAGTACTTAAATTTCAACGTCGGCCGGCCGTGCCTGAAGCCGTGTGCCTTGGAATACTAAGATTTTTCCATAATTGATCCCGATGGCATTTAAATTATATCTACGACATAAATTTACCTTTATTAGATAAATTAAAAAAAATATATCTGTTAATGACATTTTCTTTGTAGTTCATTATTTTTGAATTTATATAAATACTTGCTAAGTAATCCATTTTAATTTTGATTTTTACTCAAAAAATGTAGTATGTTTTAGGAAAATATTATAATATGAGAGACCTCATGATCTGTATCCAAATAGAGCAAAAACTGGACCAACAAAACTAAATTTTTTTCTTAACATTAATATCATAATGTATTTTTTTATCTTTATTATATTATACAATCAAAACATTTTCAGAGATAATGAATAGTTTCATCTGTTGATTATATCGTTCTATTATATATACTAATATACGAGGTATTACGCCAATATCTCTACAGACGGTCAAATGGGCCGTCTGATGGTAAGTGGTCACCAACGCCAATTGGTGCTGTAAGAAAAATTAACAATTCCTTACATCCCACCAATGTGCCACCGATCTTGGGAGCTAAGAAGTCATGTCCCTTGTACTTACAATTGCACTGGCTCACTCACACTTCAAATCGGAACACAAAATGACTAAGTAATACTATCAGTATATTGATGTTTGGCGATAGAATATCTGATAAGTGGGTGGTACAGGTGAGTTCATTTTACATACCGGTAATCAGAATTGCAATTCATGCTGTAAGCAATCTTGCCGCTATTCCGCGCGATTATGATTTACACAATATTTGTATAAATATATATCTGTAGCTATATTTATATAAATATATTTTTATTCTTTTAAATAATAATCATATTTTATGTATATCATTATTTCTCCTCGCTAAACAAAACCTCACGTTTCATTCATGCAAATAAACCATCTTTTTTTTACATAAATTTAAAACTAAAATTGAGAAAATAATTTGCGTGTATATGCGGAACTGGTATATATTCTATAATAGACAGGCTTTGCCTATGCAAAGACTTGTATTACATGATCATCAGGATGTCTTTACCGCACGGATCAGGTATAACATATTAGAAACTCAAGTATGAGAAAACAATTCTTCTGTATCAACAATCGATTCGAAGTCGATCCGCAAATACGGTCGAGATCTATTAATTTTTTAGATACTATCTGTTACCCGCGGCGTTGCTCGCGTAGAATATGAATTTATTTATAAATTAACTTAAAATATTATGTTAATGTAAGACCCCTTTGTATACCACATTGGTGTGTATTTCAGCCCTTAGGGTAGAATATTCAGAAACGCTTAAATACGTATATACTCATTTTTTATCAGTAGCCGAAAAATTAAATCACATGCTTCTAACTTCCAAAATGACGGTCTTCCAGACTATCCTATATAAGAAATGACAACCCGATTTCTCACCTTAGGCGTAAAATATCCAGAAACGCTTAAATGCGAATCAACTCATTTTTAATCGCTAGCCCAAAAATATAATTTCAAGCCTCTAACTTCAAAATGACGGACTTCCAGATTAACCTGTATACGAAATGTCAACACCTAATTTTCCCTTTAGGCGTAAAATATCAAGAGCGCTTAAATACGTATCTACTCATTTTTAATAAGTAGCACAAAAATAAAGTTTCCTGCTTCGAACTTCAAAAATAACGGTCTTCCAAACTATCCTATATAAAAAATGTCAACCCCTATTTCCCTCCTTAGGCGTAAAATATCCAAAAACGTTTAAATACGTATCAAATCATTTTTAATCGGTATACCAAAAATTAAATTTCATGCTTCTAACTTAAAAAATTATGGACTTCCAGACTATCCTATATACAAAATATCTACTTAATTTCTCTCCTTAGGCGTAAAATATCCAAAAACGTTTAAATGTGAATCAACTCATTTTTAATCGGTAGCCCAAAAATAAATGTTTTTGCTTCTAACTTCAAAATGACGGACTTCCAGACTAACCTATATAAAAAATGTCAACCCTTATTAAACCCTTTATAAGTTGAATATGCAGAAACGCTTGAATACATATCTACTAACCAGTATCCCAAAAATAAAGTTTCATGTTTTTAACTTAAAAAATGACGGACTTCCATAAAAAATGTCATCCCTTATTTCATCCCCTTTTTGTGGTAATATATAAAAAAACGCTTAAATTATTTCACCCCTGAGTGGTATAATATCAAAAAATGCTTAAATTCGTATTTACTCGTTTATAATCAGTATCCCAAAAATAAAGTTTCACGTTTTTAACTTAAAATATATCGGACTTCCATAAAAAAACTTTCAACCCTTATTTCACCCTCTTAGTGGTAGATTATCTAGAAACGCTTAAATATGTATGTAGTCATTTTTAATCAGTATCCCAAAAATAAACTTTCATGTTTCTTTCTTAAAAAATTACGGACTTTCATACATACTTTCATCCCCTATTTCACCCCTTAGGAGTAGAATATGCAGAAACGCTTAAATGTTTATGTACTTATTTTTAATCAGTATCCTAAAAATAAAGTATTATATTTCCAACTTAAAAATGACGGACTTCCATACAAACGTTCAACCCCTATTTCACCACTTTAAGGGTAGAATTTCCAAAATGTCCTCCTTAGTGGGGGTCATGATATGTTAGTTTATAAGTGTACAGCCTAAAATATAAGTTTTATGCTTCTAGTTCTTAAAATGACAATAACTTCAACAACTTACAACCCTTTTTCAACCCTTTACAGCACTTTTTTCCAATTAAAAAGTAGCCTATGTCCTTTCTCAGGCTCTAGACTATTTGTGTACCAAATTTCATTTAAATCGGTCCAATGGTTTGAAAGCGAGACAGACAAACAGACAGAGTTACTTTCGCATTTATAATATTATATAGTATGGATTAATAAACTAATTATAAATAAAATAACAATTCACCTACATACGTAATAAAGTTCGAGTCTGACTCGTGGACCGAGTATATATTTATAGGTATGTACATAGCTCATAGATCTACCAAAAGGGAAAAATGTTCGCAGTGTGGGATCAATTTATATTGATTTTTATATAAGCAAATAAAAATAAAAAATAAATGTTTTTCAGTTTTTTTTTAGTTTATTGTGCTATAATAACTATGTATCTTCATGCCAAATTTCCAGTTTCTAGGATTACGGACTTTCAAGAAAAAAATACAATTCCCGTTTATTCCCTATCCCTTGGGAATTCCGAAATATCCTAAAAATAGTTTTTAGTTGTTGTTATAACCTACTTGCATGCTAAATTTGAAACCCCTAATAATTATAGTTACGGAGATAGAGCTACTTTGGTTCGAAAATACAAATCCCATTTATTCCCTATCCCGTGAGAATTTTGAAAAATCCATTCTTAGTGCACTTCTAGGATACTCAAGGTATACGTGTGCCAAATTTCAATTCTCTAGGTTCTGTGGTTTAGGCTGTGCGTTGTCTGTCAGTCACTCAGTCACTCAGTAACGGAAGAGTTTTATATATATTGATGACAATGGCGACAAACTAGCCCTACACTTTTTCACGACACACTGTGATCTTCTTAGCGCATCTCAGTAACGCCTTCCACCTGAGGCCCCCACATCTATCGTTTACAGTGTAATATGTGTACGGTGGAAACTTTACACCATTAGCTGATTATGAAGGTATTACTCAATATACTTTACGTACCTATTAATTTGCTTATTCAATAAATAAGTTTGTAATAAATCTTATTCCATGTTTTATGTATTAGTTATAACTCTAGTTGGAAGGTACTTGTCTTACATGAGATGATCCTTTTATTCTAAAATACCATCGTCTTTCAAAATCACTATTTTTGAAGACCTATATTTATTCGCTTCCACATTTTCCACTAAGTTCTGGTCCTTAACATTGCAATCCTAACATGACACGAGGCTAATGCATCAATGCGTGTAGTAGGCATCGCACAATAATACCTTTTTTTATTTACAGTATATAAAGAGCAAGATATGTTTCAATTTAAGGATTACATCATTGGTACTTGTATCAACTTTAATCAAAATTATCTCAATATTGTTATCGACGAATTTACTTATTCATTTATTTCTTCTACACGCTAGAATTATTTGATTGATGTACATAAGTACCAACATCCATCCCTCTTTTGTGCTAAATTCTAAAGAAAAGTACGGTAATTTGCATTATTGTAAGTACTTAATGGAAATTTGTCATAATCAGTTATTTTTTATATTTTTTAATTCAAGTTTATAACAAAACGTAATTATTTAGAAATTCTGTTTTACTGTATCTGAATTTACAAGTTCGTAAACGTTTATCTAACTAAAAGTAATTAAAATAGATAAAGTAATGAAGAATTGTATAGGATCTAAATCTAGAAAATGAAAACAATAGTTAGACTTATAAAGTGTTTTTTTATTCAATTTCATGAAGGTATCCTTGTGTGCAGCACTTCATTAAATTCATTCTTCACACTTGGGTACGTGTCGTCACATCTTTACAAACGACTCTGAAATAAATTTGAATAGATGAACTGATAGGTCAAAGAAGACAGATAGACAGACAAACAGCTATGAAAGTGCTCATATGAAAACTAATTTATAAAAGTCTAAGCGAAAATGCCATTTAAAATAAAACGCAGGTATGTCCGTCGTTTTATTTAAAGTAGCTTATGATAGAGTTGCATTTTGCACTAACTTTTACAGTTTCTGTTTCCCGTTTTCGATTTGATTCCATAAATAGTAAGTAAGACGACAAAAGCCTAAAGCCCAAAAGGCCTTTGGGCTTTTGTCGTCCTACAGTCATCATAAGCTTTATGTTTAATTGAAAATATAAATAAGAAAAAAGTCATTCCTTAAAAAATAGATAAAATAGATTAAAATTGTTTTTACGTATACTACTAATACTAAACGGCAGGATTATAAAGTATCAATTCTCATATTTTTAGGTAAGATATATTTACATCAGATCCAACGTGTATAGCAATAAACATGTCATAATCTTGTGGGCTGATGGTTATCCATGCTCGACCATCGCTACCAACTGTAATGGTCTTGCCGCTACAGGAATTATTAACTTTGGCACCAGATATTACGTCGCAATATCTACCAGCAGGAAGGCAAGTCTGAAATTAGAAAATATACGAAAAACTCTTACCCAAAAATTATACTGATATTATTCTAATGATACTACTCTTCTTCAAAATGATTCTATTAAAATATTTTCTAAAACTGACTCACATTTGTTTCAGAATTTTAAACTCTATACCTGTAGGTTCTGGTTCAGACTCAAATTTTCTCCATTAATCGCGATGAAAGCTCTGCTCCCACGGCAAAATGCAATTTGATTATTACCGTTATCCCACCAGTTAGTAACTTGTGTGTTACCTGCTACGTTACGGAAACCGACCATACTATGAATCTGTCTCCATCTGTGCTGACAAACCCAACCATTACCACATGAACCGTCCTGAAAAATACCTTAAATTTGTAACAAAAACTTTTATATAAATATGAGAGTAACATTTTTATTGTGTTGCCTTATTATTGATTGGTTTATATTTAAATGTTTATTAACTTATGTATTACAAATTATAATTGAAAATAGAGTCTTTATAACCGACTTCAAAAAAGGAAGGTCTCATTGATATTGGACGATTGTTAATTTTTTTTATTTGAAGCGTACAGTGAGTCAAATTTTTGGAGCCGGTTTTTAAACAGTATATTTTATCTTTATCTTTACATAGTATAAAACAAAGTCGCTTTCTCTGTCCCTATGTCCTATAGGAGCTCTCTAGCGAGGGAAATAACAATCCATACTTCCATACTATCCATACTTCTATACTAATATTATAAATGCGAAAGTAACTGTCTGTCTGTCTCGCTTTCACGCCAAAACTACTGGACCGATTTAAATGAAATTTGGTACACAAATAGTCTAGAGCCTGAGAAAGGACATAGGCATAGACTTTTTATTTGGAAAAAACGTGCTGTAAAGGGTTGAAAAGGGGGATGAAAGGTTGTAAGTTGTTGAAAGTATTGTCATGTTTAGAATTTTTAGAACTAGAAGCATAAAACTTATATTTTAGGCAGTACTCTTATAAAATAACATATCATGACACCCACTCCGGAGGGAATTTTGGATATTCTACCCCTAAATGGGTGAAATAGGGGTTGAACGTTCGTATGGAGTTTTTTAAGTTAGAAACATGAAACTTTATTTTTGGGATAATGATTAAAAAGGAGTAGATACTTATTTAAGTGTTTCTGGATATTTTACGCCTAAGGGGAAAAATAGAGATTGACATTTCGTATACAGGTTAGTCTGGAAGTCCGTCATTTTGAAGTTAGAAGCATAAAATTTTATTTTTGGGCTACCGATTAAAAATATTTTGATATGTGTTTAAGCGTTTCTGGTTATTTTACGCCAAAGGGGAGAAATAAAGTTTGACATTTCGTATATAGGATAGTTTGGAAGACCGTCAATTTTGAAGTTAGAAGTATGAAACTTTATTTTTGAGCTACTGATTAAAAATGAGTAGATACGTATTTAAGCATTTCTTGATATTTTAAGCCTAAAGGGTAAAATAGGTGTTAACATTTCGTATTCAGGTTAGTCTGGAAGTCTGTCATTTTGAAGTTAGAAGGTCGAAATTTTATTGTTGGGCTACCGATTAAATATGAGTTGATTCGCATTTAAGCGTTTCTGGATATTCTACCCTAAGGGCTGAAATACACACCAATGTGGTATACAAAGAGGTATTACATTAACGTAACATTTTAATTTAATTTGTAAATATATTCATATTCTACGTGGGCAAAGCCGCAGGTAACAGCTAGTTATATTACAATTTGTGAGAAACTATTAGAATATTGATATTTATATGAAAAATAATAAAGCGGAATTTTTAATTTATACGTATTACGTAAAACTTACAGAATTTATTGATGGAGATATAATGTTTTGGTTGCTATCCATAGGTGGGCCTATTTCAGAATCCCAGAAACGGAAGCTACTCATAATTTGTGGTTCTCCGTATGGATGTGCTAATAGAAAACCTATAGCAGCCTTGTATGGTTTTGGTTCTTTGTACGTCAAAATACCACCACCTCCGCCATGACCTCTTTCATTATCATGATTATCAATGAAAGTTAGAGAGTCTCTAGTGTCTAATAGGCCCCAAGCTGGTCCCCAGGTGGACAACCATCTTAAGGCATTATTACCTCGGAAAGCTTTACTAAGTTCCAACCCAACTTTAAATTCTGTCACAGCACCGATCGGAGTGTATTCGTCTCTGCTGATTGCTTCGCCTCCATAATCAATAACTTCTTGGTAAATATATGGACGAGCATTTTGGGGGAAGCCATGTGAGGTGTTCAAATTTTTTAGTCTATCATAGATGATTTTTAAGTCTTCCGGCCACATGTGTTTAGCGGCGTCGATTCTAATAAATAGAAAAACACATTACATAAGTTATTTGGTTAGATTGTATTATTTTCTATTACATTCAAAACTATGTTTATGCACTAAAACAACAAAGAATTTACAAATAAAACTAATGGCATTTTCTTATAATCATGATCTTATTTTCGGAAAAATATTTATGATAGTTTAGTGAAAAGAATTATATTGCACATAAAATGGGCGATAAGTAAAGGTCACATCCATACCTAAATCCAGCTACACCAAGGTCAATAAGCTCGTTCATAAAATTAACAATCATCTGTCTAACATGCTCATTTTTTTGGTCTAAATCCTTTAGGCCAACGAGTTCACAATTTCGTACCTGCAAAATATGATAAATCCTATACAATTTTCTGCTTTCTAGAAAATTAATTTTATATTTAAAGTAAGTCGATGTTTGCCAGGATCTTCCTTTTCAAATTAATGTATTATGTATAATAATGTAATGGTAAAAATTTTTTTTTTGAGGAATACTCACCCTCCAAGCATTAGTAACATAGTCAGATCCTGTTATACCACAAGGCGGCCAATTAAAATGCTCCCGCCTATACGGTACTGCGGGATAGTACCACTCTCTGAAGATTCCAGTATTACCAGCCGTGCCCACGTTTTCTGGAGGTTCACCCGTCATGTGATTGATGACTGCATCCACATATATCCTTAAAAATGTAATATTATAATCAATGAAAATTTAATAAAACTTGCCGTCGGAGTTTTTATATAGTGCATAGAGTCTCCATACTCTAGATAGAGTCTATATTGACAAACAAGATTAAAAAAATAACTTCGGTACTTTCACACAAAGTAAAGTATAGTAATGTTCTACTATTACAACCATAAGAGGAAAAAAGCCACATAATCAACATTTAACGGCAAAGTCAAATGCGACGCGACATCGCGGTCCAGAGCTTGATTAATCTATGATATTCACTATGGATTTGCGATAAAATGGCGTTTTGAACGTCGACGAAACTTATTGGAATGTTTGGAAGTAAAATTAAAGTGGAAATAGATAGTTAAGTGTTGTATTATAAACAAATCTATATTAATTATAAACTCTTTGTAGTACACAATAAAGCTGAGTTATTAGAAAATTGCATGAAATATAATACGTAAATCTATGGTTTGTTTATCTTTTTCCTATTTTCATTGGAATAGGTTATGGTACGCTTAAACCATGTACCTTTTCCTCAAAGGGAGAGGAGGCCAGCCCATCAGTGGGAAATCTACAGGCTGTTAATGTAAGACGCATATTTAAAAATATTGCTTTTAAAATTATAACATCTTCAACTTTGCTTCTATTATTTATATTTAAGTTGTGATTTTTTAATGTAAAATATTGACTTATTAATAATTAATAAATCGGATAAATAAGTAATATGTGCTTGAGGTGTGGATAACATAATAATATATTCTTTATATGTAATAATATCGTAGGATTAAGATACGTAGGAGATTGATCGGTATGGATAGCAAGATTGCAAACTGTTACGAGTGGTTAGACTTGTGTGCTTATAACCTTGTTACCTTACTCCCACTGCGTTGCATCGTCGCACCATATTTGCAAATTGTCTTTCATTACCAGAGCGTGTTACCAGTTCGTAAGACATGGGTTGATATCTCTCCCACCATGGTCTGTTGTATGCTCGCAGCACCACGTTCTCATTAGGTGGAGATATCTATTGTAAAATATATATTTTGTCTTTAGTTGCTACGTAGGTACCTACATATCTATGTCACAATAAATTATAATAGTTCGGACGTACAAATTTTCCGCTTCGCACTGGTGGCATATAATCTATTCCACTAAAAAAGGATAAAATCCAAATAAACAACATTTGACTTCGAAATGACGCGATATTATTGGTTGAAAGCTTGAATAATCTAAGTTAATCATCATGTTTTTGCGAAAAATGGCGTTTTGAACATTGGAACTTTGGAAGTAAATTTAAAGTGGATATGAGTAGTTAGGTGTAATAGTGATTTATTATAAATAAAGAAATTTAGTCAAGAAATGTTAGTAGTGTATAGCTGAGCCTTTATAAAATTGCAAGGAATAAGTAGTTTTAAGGTCTGTTTATTCTTTCGTCAAAAGGAATAGACTATATCTATTATGTTGTAGACATTTTTTGGAACTGTTCGAAGCAAACATTATTTTCATTTAACTATACATACAAACAGACGCGGCAGTTGTTGCAGAAATAAATATATTATCATGAACATGGACAATCTTTATATTTTTAATGATAACTGCCGGTATTTCGTCGCATTGAATAAACGATATTAAGTCGATTAAGCTTTTATCGTTAATTAGGAAATACTAATGATAACACTTACCACCAGAGTAGTTTGATTTAAAATAATGAATAGTATAATTAAAGTAACCTGAATGCCAGCATATCCTTTAGGTCCTAGAAATCTTTCACACTCGTCAGCAATATCATCCCATTTCCATTCGAAGAGGTGGACGTTAACGGACCTTCCCGGTGCATAGTGTGGGTTTTTGTATGCACTGAGAAGCGTCGCAGACGCCAGGCAAATAAATACAACTGATAACTGCCCCTAAAATGTTAAAGTATATTCGTACATATTTATTTGCATGCTATTATTTGCGGACTGAAGTGAAACCTGTATCTTACATGAATGAATTGAATTGAAAATAATAATCGGATTGCAAGACCTTATTAAAGATTTGATGACAAAGTAAAATTGAAATTGAAACTATATAAATAAAAAAACAAGTGTTTGAATTAAATGAATTTAATAAATATTTTACAACCATACCTACATATAATTTAATGTTTACAACATAGTAATAGTATAATATATATGAACCCGAATTATCAAACTGAATAAATAGACTTTTTTTTATTACGAGGATCGTGCAAACATGACATTGTTTTGGTTACTATTTATAACAACGAACGCGAAAAACGTAAATCATTTTTAATTGAATTTCATGCTGAAATGTAATTCGCTTTAAATTTAATTATCATATCCGTACTCAGCTAGACAAAATACATACCTATGTATAAAAAAAAACAAGGAAAAAACCGGTAGGGGCCATACCAGTTTCTGCCTCGAAATATCTACTACTGATTTCGGAACTTAAAATAATAGAAGTACTAAGTAGGTTCTTACCATGCGTGCACTCTTGTCAGAAAATCAAAACTCTTTGGTCAACATATAACTTATTACTCAAATCGATTTGATTCTAGTGATAACAACGACAAAAAAATGTAGATGTTTTTATGCATAATGGTTAATCAGGTTATCTTGAATTAATCCCTTTACGTCATTATTGCGCGATTCATGTCAATACGAGTTTAACATTTATTTATCAAAAATTAAGTAAGTATGTATGCAATTCTTTATAAACTATGAATTCTATTTGTAAATACATATATTTTTATAATATAGAATTAATGGATATTGGATATTGGTAAGACATATTAACCATTCCTTACATCGACAATGCGAAATCAACCTTGAGAGTTTACATGTTATGGCATATTAAAAAACATGCAATTAATTACTATAAATAACTAAAGCTTGCGTTACTCAGTGATACAGTAAGTTAAGAATAATAGCAGATATTATCTACCAAATGCAAACAAACAAATAATGTAAATAACTACTTGTTCTTCTTTTTATTACTAGCTACACATCTCGTCTTCGCGTTAAAATATGGGTTAGATGGTAAAACATAAGTTCAGAGTCATCGATCAACATATTCAACAATCATCATGTTTCAATGAATTCTCAAAATATCATAATGATACACCTAAGCCTTCCTCGCTAATCACTCCGTTGTTGAAAGATGCATCAAAGTCCATTTGGCAATTCTGGAGTTTAAGGCATTGAGACAGACAGAAAGATCAGAGAAAGACGTGTCGGGGAGGATTTTTAAATTATTATTTAGTGATTAAATATTTTTAGAAAATCGTTATATAAATTTACTAGCGACCCCACCCGGCTTCTCACGGGTGCAGTGCTGATATTAAATATAATAGAGAAATACTGACCATTTAAGAGGTTTCTAATGTGATGTCGTAAATAAACACAATATTTTGCACCTTAAAAAGGTCTACAATAAAATCAGCAATAGTTTATGTCTCTTAGGGATTACATCACATTAGGAATCTCTAAAATTATTAGTGTTTCTATACTATATTATGCATGTATTAAACCTTCCTCTTGAATCCTAATCCTATCTAATAAAAAAGCCGCATCAAAATCCGTTGCGAAGTTTTAAAAATCTAAGTATACATAGGGACAGACAGACAGCGGGAAGCATCTTTGTTTTATAATACATATGTAGTGATTATAGACGTATAGTATGGGTCGAATTTACACTTAGGTAAACTTCCTACACAAAAATGCATGCAGGCATGAATGCTTTAGAAAATTAGCAATGTCATCAACTATTTTTATTTAATTCTAAAATGTAGCGATGTAATAATGAATTTGATTACTGGTCTGTGTACCTGGATATACAACATAACCTAGACTTTTCGTCAAAACTCATTCATTCTTCACATTACTAATTTAATTTAACTTGAATTACAATAATTTAAGTGTTACTCTGTCCGAAACTTCTCAAAAGTTTTATTATATATAATGGGTTGTGTGATGTAAATAAAATTATACCTATAAAATTAACATTATACATTTCACTTCACTCAACATTCAATCTTTCGTTCACTTTCCGAGCCACAGACAATAAAACACAACATGGATCTTTGGCGCTTGAATGACATTGACAGAAGGGCGTATTTGTAGCCCTAGGGTTACCGGTTAATAAAATCTTCTCACATTTAGAAAACATATCTAGTTCATTATCAAGTGAGTAATGGACGCATTGGAAAATATGACTATTATATATGACTACCGAATAGTTTTTATCAAGAAAATCATTAAATTTACTTTAGTTTATTTTACTATAATTATGTTTTAATGAATGAAGCGGTCGCGTTTAGCAGTCTTCGTCAACAACATCTTGACTTCATTACTATACTATGGTGCAACAATTTTACTTATGACATAAACAAATACGTGAAGAAAATAAAATACCTACTACCATCAGTTATTGGATGGATGGAAATTTAGGATTCCCAATTAAATATGGTATCACTTATTTGTTGCAGCGGCACTAAAATCTGAAAATTTGGATTATTTCTGCCAGGAGTGACATATTCTAAAATAATTCTGAATTGAAGTCACTCCAACTGCATTATTTACAGTGGAACATTTTAAAATAGTAATGAAGTTGGAGAGAGAATTATCATACATGTTGCAAAACTGGTTTTTGGTATTTTGTTTGCCTTTATCTAGTGTAACCGTTGAAAAATCATTTTTTCAAGTAAGTATTGAAAAAATATAAATTACGGAATAGATTACTAATTTTCAGAACCGAATGTTAACCGAGATAAAACTTATTTAAAATAAGCACGAGAATCTTTTTCCGAAATAAAAAAATACGATAATTTTGATATAAGTAAAATGGCAAGTACAAACGCCTTTATTGTTTTATTTTGTCTCTATAAAAATTAGTAGTTATATTGTTTTTTATTTAGACCTATATTTGTATTTTAGGTGAGATTAGGGGAAGATATACAACACTTATACTGGGCAACACTGACATACCATTGATATTCACGGTCTGCGTCTGCGCTTGCTTCTTACTTGAACTCAAGAATCGAGAGTTGAGCTTAAAGAGGATCTGTCAATTTTCATTCATTAAGCAATAATAACGCGCTGTGTTTGCATCTAAACAAATTAAGGATACAAGTTTAGGATGTTCAAAATCGAATCGAATTAAATAACATTTTAAAATAAAATCGTGCTTTCATTGATATTGACTTTCATTTTCAAAAGTTAGATTTTAATTGTAATTAAAATGTCAAAAAAAATGATCTTTGTTTTAGCATTTTTATGCGTCTTTTCTGTGATTTATGCTTGCAATGAAGCTATTTGTGCCAGTGTTGTTTCTAAGTGTATGCTCACACAATCCTGCAAATGTGACTTAAAAGACTGCTCGTGTTGCAAAGATTGTTTTAACTGTCTCAGTTATTTATACAGCGAATGTTGCAGTTGTGTTGGTAAGTAATAAAATTACGCACATAAATTAATTATACGTAATAACATTATCTTACAATATTTTAAGGAATATCACTTAAAAAAGACTTGACAAATTCTTGATATCTTTAGTACACTTTTCTTTATTTATTTGTAATTGCAATGTTTTGTATTTGTTCTTGTAATTACGATATTTTTATATTATATTAAACATGTATTGGTTGTTATAGTGATTATTATCATTGTATATTACATATAACCACATCTTTCAAGTACTTAATGTATGATTTCATGAAAAATCATCATTTTGTATATTCCATATATTAAACAATAATATATTGTCTTTAGATATGTGCCCTAAACCAAATGATACACATACGGAACTCTCAAAGTCTTCCTACGTTGAGGAGATGCCGGATAGTGTTCCAGGACTGTTTGCTGCATTAACTAGTGCTCCTGACCAAGAGCAAAGGTGGCTATCAATAACATACCCTATGGATATTGATGTGTCTGCTTATAGACCCACTCCTGAAAGACAACTGGTGTATCATATGCGTAAGTGACAATACAAAACATATTATTCACATTTAAGTTAGAATTTTCTGTTTAAAAAATTTTATATATAATATAGGCAGAATAGATATACCTTCTGGTGGTATATGATCACCATCTTGGTATAATTTAGATGCTCTACAGACCTTAAACAAGCATGTGTTAATATTTTATTTAATATAAAGTTTATAAGTAATAATCAGTTCATTTGCTTTTTAAAATAAAATAACAATTTAATTATATTCATGTGACTGAATACATTTTTGCCATATTAAATTTTTACCAACCCATATGTTGATTTTATAGTTGTTGTTGTCTATGATCTTTTTATTGTTCACAAATTAATTATCTTTAATAATCTAAAAAAGTTTGATTATTAAAGAAAATTTGCAAATATCAACTTCAATGAAGTCCTCCACACAATGTTAGAGATACTGAGATAAATAAACTTATAGAATAATAATTATTCATGTAAAAATTGTAAAAGATATAAATATAAATAAATAAAATAACCAATTAATACACTAAAATAAATAATCACGTCTAAAATGAAACAGGAACATCAAGGAAAGAGTTTTTATATTATTATTCTTATCTAAAATATCATAAGTCTATATTTAAAGTATATTTTACTGACTGTTGAAAAACACCTGCACTTGTTTTTTAAACAAATGAAACCCCACAGAGATGAGAAATCTTGTTTAATGACTCATCTCCATGGAATGTCCTACCTGTGCATATTTCCACTTATTTCTAGTGATAATGTAATCCTCTGATAACTTATTTAAAACTGTTAATTCTTTAAATGTTATCTTTACAATGGCTTACTTTGAATTGTAAAAATGTGTATAGTGTTAAGTTTATAAACTAATAATTTTGTAAAATAATAACTAAGCCAACTTAAATTTCTCAAAGCTAAAATTTTATTTCTATATTATGTTAATTTCGTAATAACTACTTTTCGGTTGATGGGATTTTTATTTTGAATTAAATAGAAATTTTAAGAAACAATAATTAATTACATATCTAATAAATCATCAACAGCCCATCCATACATGTCTTAGTTTAGATCTAATCACTCACAAAACTCCACATTAAATGAATTAAGTTTATAGTCTTATTTGTATTTTTATGCTCTCTTTAATCTTACGTACACGACATTATATTAGCATAATTAAATAGACCAATTATTACATCTTATTAGCACGAGCGTCGCTCACTCATACTAATGCACGCCGATAAAGTTAAAAAAGGATTCACCGTTCAATTTAATTATATGATTTTATTTTGGCTATTCATTTGGATATTCTAACCTATCTGACTATATCAATACAAGCTACGTATGGATTTTTATAAATTATTCCTATTTACAGAGAGCGTCGAGCAAGAATCGGAACCAGTGAGTCGTGACATAGTTACCTTCAACTGTACAGTCGCGTACATGTCGCAGTGCATGTCCTGCGACAAGTGTCGGGCGTCTTGTCGATCGATGGGCGCTAATAGCTTCAGGTATTTTTTTATAGAGTGACTTCTATTAATATTTTATTGAAAATTTGCGTGATTTTTGCTGCTATTTCCATTTTTATTTGTTAACACAAAAGGCTCGTTAATATTTATCAAACAAAATAGACATGTTCTGTTTTTTCTTTGTATATATATATATATGTGTAAACAGGTAGATTAATGAATGATTTTTGGCAATTTTATCGGTGATTGTACTTCATTGTCGTTTTTGGGTATTAATATTCTCCAGCTCTGAGATGAAGTGCGCAACGTACGTGTAATATATATGAATATAATGTATGTATGGTTATGATGCATAACCTTTTCTGGGCGCATGTTGTGCACATGTTTTAAATCACATCATACTTTATGTAGCATTTAACAGGATTGTATTAAATGTTAAGCTACCACCCGTTCGAAAATTAATTCTACCGCGAAGAGCTGGTAAGAAACTCAGTAGTTACTCTTTTCCAATATACGAAATGCAAAGTTATGAAAATTAAATATTTATAAAATACATGTATTATATGTTACATACATTCTGTCTGAATGGTCGGTGGTTTTGTAGTCTTTTTTGCAATTTTGGATTTTCTAGAGTAAAAGGTTGACCGCACTGCTAGGCTAAAACCGCGTCTGCTTGAAAAGGTTTGGAGCTTATTACACCAAGCTGCTACAATGTGTGTGGATAAAATGTGCCAGTTTTATTAACCGATACATACAGATTTCATCATGACTATACATACACGGCGAATTAAATTACAAATATAATTTAAGCAAAAGAATATGCAGTGAAGTTCGCGCGAATTTGAACACGTAATTTTCGTTTGAGATTAACGTGTTCTAACCACTGGGTTATTTAACTTTTTAAATTAATTACTTAAAACTTTACTTCACGTTGATGCAGAAGGTTCGTTTAAACCTTTGTTAAAATTTAAGTATATATTTGAATTTATTTTAGTATTCAAACGTAACAAAGTTAAGAATCTTACTATTTAACTTAAACAAAAAGAATGTTTCTGTTTCATTTCTAGATGGTTCCACGACGGCTGTTGCGAGTGCGTCGGCGATAAGTGTCTATACTACGGCATCAATGAGAGCAGGTACGATTTTACCTTACAACCATACCGTGTTTGCAATAATAAACAAAGATTAAAATAGACTAAACGGAATCGATTTTAAACAAGAAATGTTTGAGGTCATGCGTTGTTGTTTGCATAATACAATACAAATTTAGAACGATAGATTTATGCTTTGATTATTTATATGTCGAGATGGACTGTCAAAGCTATTCGTAGAATAAAATAGTGGCTAATAGTTAACCACTATATACAGTAGTATATAAGTACATGCACACTGATAAAGTTTTGTGACGTTTGGCGAGAGTGCGAGAAATGTTTGTTTTAGTTCTTTTGTTGTACGACATTGTCTAGATATAAAAATAAATTTAGGATTTATGGTTATAGCCAAACAGAAAAAAAATGCAAATAATTTAATCCATCGTTCATATTATATTTAATTTTCACTAACTCTAGTTAGTCAAAATTAAATATGTTTTAGATACCCTTGTCCTTTTTGACGTGTAAATAGGAATATTAGTAATTACTTAAAATGAGGAATTACAAATAAACTAAAAAAAAAAGTTTGACTAATTTCTGAAGCAAATCAGATCAAGATTTTGATTTGATTTGCTTCTTGACCTAGTCTTTTGTAATTCGGATAATATAGTTACCGACGTGTCACACTGTTTAAATTCGTTGGTTCCAGAAGATCCATACCACAAGTCTCTTTTGACTCGTCTTACTATACCACTCCAAAACTTGAATCCTTAAGTCCTCAATTCCGTCCTAGTGAATACTATTTTACCATAAAGGCGATTACAGCTAAATAAATACCAGCACCAAAAATCACCCCTGGTTGAGTGCTTTCTATGCAATGAAAGTCGAAGAGGCTTGTGCATACTTCTATAATGTCATTTTTGATTTAATTAACAAGTATATTCCACTCAAAGCTAAACGCGGTAATGTGGAAAGCGACTCGGGACAAGGAATAGTTGAACTTTTCTCAAATTACTTCTTTAACAGTTTTTCGTCAACTCTTATAGGCAATCAACATCCAATTTCGGCTTGTTGTCGCAATGATGGCTCCATGCAAATTGCCGACCTAAGTCACATTGAAATAAACGATTCCACAGTGGAACACTTGCTTAGGTTGGACCTCTATAAGTCTGCTGGTCCCGATGGTCCCCCAGCTATCTTTTTAATACGTTGAGCTCAATCTATCAATGCCCCTATTGCTTTTCTTTTCCATAAAAGTCTGGAAGAGGGTGTTGTACCTGCTTTATGGAAATCTGCCTTTATCACTCCTATTTTGAAGAAGGGAAACAGGAAGTTTGTTGACAATTACAGACCAATATCCAAATTATGTTTAATAGCCAAAATATTTGAACGAATAATTTATGACCAAGTTTATGACTCACTTCGTTCCTCATTTAGCTCTCAACAGCATGGTCTTCTCCGTGGAAGGTCTACCACGTCTAACTTGCTATTAATCAATGATTTTCTGACCGAACATATGGAAAACAGAGAGCAAGTCGACGTGATTTATACTGACTTTAACAAAGCGTTCGACCGAATTGATCACTTGTTACTACTGGAGAAATTATTTGATGTTGGTATACGTGGTGATCTCTTTAGATAGTTTAGCTCTTATGTGGACAAAAGAACACAAACTGTTGTGTTGAATGGTTATAAATCTTCTCCGTGTCTTATTCCTTCTGGAGTTCCCCAAGGATCAATATTGGGTCCTTTATTATTTATTATTTTTATCAACGACATTGAGTCTTGCTTCTTAAATTCACACCATCTTCTATTTGCTGATGATTTGAAAATTTTCTGTGTTGTCAACGATCCTATCCATCAGTCACAGCTTCAATCGGATTTGTCAAGGCTAGGGGATTATTGCACTTTGAATAAGTTAGATTTGAATGTGTCAAAATGTTTTTTTTACCTCTTATACACGAAAAACTAATAAGTATATATCATCTTATTCTTTGTTGTCAACTAACTTACAAAGAACGAATTCTATGCGTGATTTGGGAGTTATTCATGACTTTAAACTTTTATTCAGTTAGCATATTGATTCCATAGTCACTAAAGCTTATAAGGCTTTGGGATTCATTATTCGCATGTCCAAACCTTTCCATCATATAAAATCAATAAAAATCCTATATTGCTCATACGTTCGGACCCACCTAGAGTATGCGTCACAGGTATGGAATAGTAAATCGACTGGAGACGATTCAGAAAAAAATTGTAAATTTTATTAGATATAAATTTCACCTACCTATTGAAATATATGAACAAACGTGTAAACGGATTCATCTGCTCCCACTAAATGTCCGTCGAAGGACCGCAGATATTAACTTCCTTGTAAATATATTAAATAGCCGCATTGACTGCACAGATCTTTTGGGCAAGCTTAATTTGATAACACCTAAAACCATAAATCGACGTCGTCAGCCCCTACTGCATGTCCTAACGGCTAAGACAAATTATAGGCAGAATTATTTTCTGATAAGAGCGTCTGCTAGTCTTAATGAGCTTGTTGAAGTTTGTGAAGATTTTTCTGCAGAAAGCATAATAATGTTAAGCGATACATGACAGAAATGTTTGCAACGACATAGTAATTTTTTAACTTTTTAACTTGTGGTCTAACTGGCTTTTTTTTTAATACAGACTTAGTTTTATATGTATTGTTGTTATTATTATTTTTTTATTTTCCTATTCTCAGGCTCTTTAATGTTATATGTGAGAACTGTTATTGGCCTAACAGTTATTAAGTATTTGTTATTTTTGTTTATCAACGGCTGTATGTTCTCCAATTAAATAAATAAATAAAATTAGTATACATACAAGCTTTGGGAATATACTTTTTATTAAAATAATTTGAAGGATGAACGACGCATTATATTTATTGTATTGTAATAAAAATGATTAATTTAAACAAAGTAAATTTTATAGGGTTATGGGCGTTATAAATAAACTAACATCCAACTTTGAATGTCGATATGTAAGGTAACACTTCACTTTAACTTATTCAATAATAATAATAAATTTTAATTAAAACGTTTAAGTATTCGTAGCTTATTTATGTTATCTATGAAATCTAACTCTCATACGCACCTGTTTCATCACAAGGTCATTTGTGTAATTATCATATAGATCTGCGCAGACGTATCAAGTGTCATACAGGTGCTGCCAATTAATAAATGACGATTTAGTTCTGGTATATTTAGACGATAAATTTTATTATTAGTTATACACCGGTGACTGTATATAAAATTAATTCTCGATTACGTATTACATATAATATTAACTCTGCCTTGGTAAAGGATACCATGGGACAGTCTATAGTATTTAATTATATATATATGTTATGTTTTGACGGCGATCTCGAAATAATTATTGTTTTTTTTTTAAATGCACATATATATGCCCAATGCTTCTTGTTATAACTTATTTTTGTTGTTGAAATCACAGACTGTTCAATTAAATTTTTTTAATAAATAGCCAGGCGGTGAAGATTTATTTAATGTAATATTATTCTTTATAAATTTTCAGATGTCTCGCGTGTCCGGGAGGGAAGGAAAGCTCGGAGGGCGCTATAGACGACGACCTCTCGTATGACGATTTGGATTACGGCGAAGAAGTCGACGCTCAGTCTGTATAAAATGTATTTAATTTATTTCAATAAATATGTGTACAATAGAATAACTTTAAAAATCATGATAATAAAATCACATTTTCATATAGAATAAAAAGTATTAATTATTGTAAGAAAATATTTACAAAAAATTCGACAATTTTAGCATGTGATGTATTTTATTTTAAATTATTTTTAATTATTTACTGTTCACGTTCTATTGAAATGAAATATACATATAACCATGACATATGACAGTTGTTCTACTGTTGTCATAAAATGTTATATAATAGACATTTGTATCTCATCTTAGTGTCTCTCTTTGATCATAACAGTTAAGCCTCAATTGTCCAGAATGTGTATCAGATATTTATTGAAATTGTGTTGATACTGCCTTTTGACATTATTCTAGCAGTGTCGGACTAAGCCCGTCAGAGGCCTGGGGTGGCAAAGCTGAATGATTAATCTTGATGAAATTATGTAGGTACTAAGCACATTTTTAAAGTGTTGTTTAGGATTTGATCAGAGGAACGCGGATGCATTTGGGGCCCCTCCAAGACTGGAGGCCCGGGGCAAGCCGCCCTTTCCGCCCCCCTTTTAGTCCGCCACTGTTTTATCATAAACATATTTGCTTAAAAGTTAATAAACTATAAATTTAGATGTTTATGTAAGGAATAATAAATTTAAAGTAGAACTGGGATGTTCCGCTTCTGACAGGTCTCTCTATTTTTATGTCAGTATACGTTGTTAGTGTGAGCAATGACCAAGAGTAGCTATACTGTTTAAGAAAGTAATGTGTTCGTCTTACAGTGTCAACATGGTTATAACCACCATTCTATAAAATACATTAGTCTTGGTAACACCATGTATACAATTATAGATTTCAATTGCAGGCATTTATAAAGTGGAATGAAAATAATTAAATAAGAAATAAACATTATAATGGATAATCGATGCTGGACCATAATTTAACTTAAAATATCAATTGTCACTTCTAAAACACTAGTTCTATGGCAGAAACATATTGATGTTAAAAGCTATATAATATTATGTATTTTTCATTTACTAAAATGTAGAAAAAATTCAAATTTGTTTTTTTTTAATTAGTTGCAATTAAACTTAATATGATAATATGCTTATAAATATTGTATTGAAATATATTTATTAATACGACTCTAGAAGAATGAACTCAAATAATCACAAACCAGTCTTTTTTATAAGTAAATAAGTTTTTAGGTAAGATTATATAATACAGTAAATAAATTTAAGATTATTTGTAGTCAGCATGTGCCTTCTAGATTAAGTTTCAGTTTCTTTAAATGTGATTAGGCAAAGACTGCTATTAAAAAAAAACAAAAGATCAAACATTTTAAGGATATCTTTTTTTAGATATTTACATAAATTATTATTTTTTTAATTTTATGTGCATAAGAGTAAAATAACAATAAACAAACATTGTTAAGAAATTTGACTAGAAAAATGTTAAAATAGTTTGTGTTGTCGATTGCTAGCCGTACACGAACTGATGAAATAATGTGAAAATGCTTATGCGACAATACATAGCTCTGTACGCGTTGCCTGGCTCGTACAGTTACTAATTTCAAGTTCTGATTCGTGGCTTATGGATAGTAGAAATGTCTACAACATGTATTCAGTAGCTGCTATAGGCTCAGGCTACATATAAAGGATAATAGGGTAAATGTATGAAGATGACAGCCACTATACACACACTGTTTTAATAAAAAATGTAAACTGCGACTTGACAATTCACCTATCCGTAAGCAAAACGAATCGTTATAACAACATTACTTCAAATTTATTCAATATTATTTTCAAATTACAATTTGTTGCAGTGCATATTTGTTATTATAACTCTCAAATAGAATGCCTAAGATTTTTTTGATTACAATATAATAATTTATGTAATATTTAATATAAACTACTTTATTTTCAACGAAGTCCCAACAACGATAAATTCAACCAAGGGCCGGTCTCATAAGAGTCAAAATATGTACAATATTTTGAGCCCTTAAGTGGACTTGCAATATCTGGATTCTGGCTTTAGTCCCAGTGTTCGCCAGCATTTACTCTAAACATATACATATAATATTAAAAATCACCGAATTATGTAACAAACAAGTATGTAAGAAAATTGATAAAAAGTTAGTCATTATTTTATTCAAAATTTTTATTGCCATTTCTATGAATTTGTATGCTTTAATATCATTTAGTGTATTTTTATTGTCCGTCCTTGATGTTTATGATAAGTTAGATAAATTTAATATTAGGTTACTGTTACACTTAAACATATATTTATATATATATAAAGCAACATTTATTATAAGTGTGTCAATAATAAATGTGATTTGGATTTAAAATATAATATATTGATAAGAGTGCTTTGGTCGTTCACATCATGCAGTTATATTCGTAACTTCATTAATATGTTTCAATTTAAATATTACTTGTGAATAGAGCAATGAGTAATCTATACTTAATACATAGAGTTTTTCTGTATGAAGAATCTCTTATATAGAAAGCCTCGAATTTTTTTTTGTACATTTGGTAACCCAAGGAAGTTTTAAGGGAGGTTGAAGCAGTTTAACATCACACTGCTACCCACGGGGGTGGAGCAAGTGTTTTTTTATCTTAAGTGTGACCAGTTTTAAATAATATTTTGTAAGCGTTATTACTATGTGCGGTAAAAATATTATAATTACTGTTAATTATGTGTAATGTTTAATAGACTTGTGTTGATAATTTAAATACAAAATTACTTAACAACTGAAAAAATAAATGATTATAAACACGTTCATTATTTTTAAATGTATATAATATTACGCTACTGTTAGTGCAAAAGGTCATATGTGTATTTAAATAAAAGCGTAATAATTGTTTTTTTCCATATTATATTATTTTTGTATGATTATTATTACCCGTGCCGTCATATAATAAAAAAAAAATGCTGTTTCAAAATGTAACTTATTTATTTGTACATGCAAACTTTTGCACAACAGTAATAAGTGATTGCTTATAAGTCTTCGTTAAATCTCGCAAGTGCCAAACATGTTGCTTGTACAATTAAATGCCATTTGATTATATGATGTATTTATATTTACGCCATTGATTTAGGTCTGACTTAGAATCTCGATTTTAGATTAGTTTTTTTTTTATATTAAGTGCCTTAAATATTTTTGTAAACATTTTATTGAATTTTATATTAAATACATTTTATATAATCCAATTTTTTATTTATTAATAACTACTCGCCCCGGCTTTGCTCGGTTAGAGCTACGTAAAACGTTTGTATTGAAGGACAAGCATAAAAACGAAATGCTTGTCTATTTTGAACCAAGAACCTTGTGGGCGTACGTAGTACATCTCATAAAGATACATAACTATCTAATAAATTATTTAGAAATGCAGAAAGGTCAAAGATACATACATACATTTCTATTTATTAAGATTATATTTAGTACCAATAAATATAAATTAAATAACGTTAATTATAAGGAAAACGATTTGTTTTAAATTTAGTTCACTCCTAATGTATCTATATGATAAAGAATCATATAATCGATTAGAAATTACATAATAATGTTAAGTAGTGAAGACCGCCTCAAATATTAGATAAGTACATGCCTAGGGAGCGTTATCTGCCTCATTAATCATAAACGATCGATAGGGGGCTGCGTAACCAGCTTATCTATACAACATCATTGATTTTTTTTTAATTTATATTAGTAATGGTCTCATGAACGAATTACTGCTATGGCAGCCATTAACAAAACTTAGATATATGGGCTGGAGTATTGGAATGGACAAGTGTGTACAGAAACATTACTCTGGTACACTCTATATCCTCATTTTGCGATGGGACGGCGAACCGACACGACCAGAGACATCTGACGTCAATACGTGCTTTCCGAGTCACAGTACACATCTCTGCCAACTCCCTAATAAGGTTGCTATTGAGTATTAACTTCGCGCCGCTCTTGGGCGATTTAAGATATCGCCCCATTATTGAAATTTTGCATAAAGTAGATTAACGCGAAGATTATTTTTTTCTTATCCTAATTTTACCGCCCCTGAAAATACCCGCACTGGGCAGTAGCCCCGAGTGATGCTAATGGAAATCTAGTGCTGTAACTACTGAAAGATTGTGGTATTTTATATTTTTATTGGGAACTTACAAAACAATTATGGGTCTGTGGAAAAAAATAATTCTACGCCTACGCATATGTTGCACGGACCTTTCTGTTAAATGAGAAGATTATGCTTTTGTAATTTTTTTATAACTTATTTATATTTACCAAAAATAATATATACAAATATATTTTATCTAAAGAAAACTCCCCGTCTTGAAACTACGAACTATCGTGGAAGGAATCTTGAAACATTCAATAAGTATAGATATGTTGTTGTACACGCAAATGCTACAACATAATGTTGTAGCTTTTGATTTTAATATGAAAAAAGTAATAAATTAACTTCTCAACAATAATAATAGTATCTACGTGAATTCAATATTATTACATTAAACAAAATATGGTCTCAAGACTGCAAACGTGTAGAGAAAATTTCATAAGAAAGCAGCTAGAAACAGATTTTAAATAATAAAATACTAGAATATTACATTATATACCTATAAAGTAATTCTTAGAAAATCAAGACATCCGGAATGATTATGCGAAGTGTTTATCTTTATTCTATACTAATATAAAACTAGCAAGTTTGTACGTGTGAACGCGACAATATGAATATTTTTCAGACGGATCGTTTTTACAGGTTATATTATATATATATATATATATTTACACTACGACCCGATCAGGATCTATCTAGAACTAGTCTACAGTTTGACACATTGGAAGGCCTATTAAAGCAAGCATAAGAAGCGACAATGCACGCGCAGCACGTGTACGACTTTACAGGACACGTCTCTACGTTTTTCTTTTATTTTTTGTGAATACATATTCACAAAAAACACTTTCATATTTTTATTCAAATATAAAAAAAATCTGGAGATGTGTGTTGGTTGGATAGATTTTGATAACATTCTTTGTGTGCATTTGAGCAAATAAAATTTTTGTTTCACTCGGTGAAGTCGTGTCGGACAGCTAGTACATAATACATTAGAATATTTACCCACATAGTTATTAATCAGATATGTTATTATTTTGTGGCATGTTTATCTTTATCTAATGACAATTTGATAACACAGTAATTGCACAAAGGAGATTATAAATTAATTATCTAAATTTATTTTTATATAATTATATTTTTTAAATTTATTTTAAAAATTTACATCGTATCTCACTCGTGAAATGTTGACAACCGACTTACAGTGATACGCCATTTTGATACGTGTGTCTATATAATTATTATAGTTAATGTTGCATATCCTATCTGTATAGTTCTTGATTAATATGTATTTATTTATAATATAACACTATTCTACTTGACTACTTTTATCCCCTTTTGTTTACTTCCAAATTTCCGATACCAAATTGTTTTGTTGTTTTAAAGTTCTTCTTGGGTTTGGAAAAGACTTATAGGTATATATGAGAAAAATTAATAATATAAAATTGTTTTGAGTCGTAAGTTTTTTGTGGAACACATCTATATTAAAACTTGGGTAATTTTAACGGCCAAGGCTAATTTTTTTTGTAAAAACCGCTATCCTACCACGTGTTTCGCATCAAATGATTTCTATAGTTGCACGTAATTTGAAATTCGTGATATCTTCTAAAGTACCTATTCATTTGAATATTAATATTTAGTAACAGGCAATTTAAAATGAATTCCCAAGATACCTGTATAAGGATTTATAATTATTTTAATAAATAGCTTCACAAGTAACCCATAATTTTTACTAATCTATAATTAAACAATTGTTATAAGCGAACATTTGAAAATAGACGCATGTCATCATAGACTATTTAAGCGCCTTTTTAAGATCTACAATTTTCTAGTTTATTGTTTTGATGTATATCCTAACAAACGTTAGCTAAACCGCTAGTAGCTAAGTGTACGAAAACACTTTTGGATAATACACCGTTATAGTACAATATCTTTAGAAATTATAATTATTTAGAAACCATCTTCCTTTATCGCGCTTTCTATTAGCATCAAAATCCTTTAAAAGGTTTAGAAGAAATTGAAGGCGAGTTCATTTTGTACTAGTTTTTTTAGATTATAATTTTAACACATTCTAACTTAATAAAATTTATATTGAATAGTACCTCAATTAGTAGTTGCAGTGTTTATCTTATTGTGATAGAATATTACATATCATAATATTTTGTCCAAAAAAGTATCGTTTCGTGTTGTAAAAATAGTTTTATAAAAATATAATGTTTAATTAAGAATTAATTTTAATAGCAAAGTACGGTTTCTAAACTTATCACAACTGAGTAAAAGCCTCCTTTTCCTCAAAAGAGGACCCTTAAAGGGAAGTTATGTAGCTTCTTCCACCATGCTCCTTCAATAGTAGTTAGTGGAAACATCCGAAACATGCATGTTTCAAAAACGAAAAAGTCGAGTTTAAAAATAAGCAACCCGACGATGTTATTTTTTATTTGATAAATATTTATTGGCAAAAATTAAAGATTCCGCTTAAAACAGCTGAGACGTTTGACATTGAACGAGAACAACATAAACTCAATACATACAAGACATATGTTCCTAAAATATACAAATTGCTCCTACTGCTATTTATATATATTAGGAACTATCGTAATTCGTAAAAACACGTACAAAATATCGTAATTTGAAAAAAAAAAATTGGCAGATTGCCATTTGGGCCACCTAACGGAAACTATTGCCTAAAGGCATTGTCAATGTAAGAAATATTATTAACCATCCTTACATCGTCATGCACCACCAATCTTTAGAAAGAAATTGTTTACGCGTATGATATATGCATATGCATTGCAATGCATATGTTTATACGCGTATTGTTTACGCCACCTGTGTGGTACCCACACAGGTGGCCTACCGCCAAGTATACCGATTTAACATAATAAACCTACTTAGTCTGTACTATTAACGTAACGACACTGTGCTACGTTCTTACTTGTTATGTTATTAAACTGTGATTAATTTTCCTTTTTTAAGTGTTAAAAATGGTAAGCATTTTCAATAGTTCACAATATGTATAATATTATTTTGTTTATGACATTACTTTGATTAAAAATTATAGATAGATTGAATATAGTTAATTATTCATTTGAAAATAATTTTTACTAAATAAGAGCAGTGATTAGTAGTTTTCTGTATTTAATCATCTAAAGATAAAATAAATTCGCAAATAATATATCAAAAATGCAATAATACAATATATTATTACTAGTAGGTCTCGTAAAACAGAACCGCGAATACTTACTTTAAAATTACCATTAGTATAACAAATCTACCTACTAATTTGATGTTAGGTGTCAATGACCTTTGCATAACACGTTTGTAGAATAAATTAAAGCATGCTACTGCTAGTAACAGTATGCCACCTGTAGTCACGATTATAATGTGCTTTTCGTTAGACATTTTAATGTATTCAAAACATAATTGCAATATGAATTCATATTAGTGAATAAACGCTTTATTTTCTATAAAAAGATAAAATTCATATAATTTGTATAATAGAGTTCAATCGCATTATAGTAGGTATTAATAAAATCACCTTACGTCCTTAGTCTCGACCCTCTCGAGATAGATAACATCAACTCTCAATACTGTAACCTCTTGGTATATTACTTATTACGAACATTTATATTGTAATTCGTATATAGTAATGATGTCCAGTATACATATAAGACAATATGAAAAAGCTTCTGCTCTTTCTAAATCTATAACCGATCATGATATAATTATATGAACGCAATTTAGCAGTTGGTGCAAATTTTTACTTATATTTTAAATCCAAATTGAGTTTTTTCGATAATAATATTTGCATAATGTTGAAGGAACAGCCCGTTGTCTCAATAACAGCGCATTTTTGTCTCACAAAAATACTCAGTGGAACAGTTTTCGCCTAGAATACTATACAGTTTTGGGAACATTCAAGAAAAGAGTCTACACTTTTCTTAAAGGCCGGCAACGCACCTGCCAGCCTCTCGGTTTTGCAGATGCCCATGGGCGGTGGTAGTTTCAATCGGGTGATCCTCCTGCTCTTTTGCAACCTATATTGTAAAGAAGGCTCCAATACAGTAAAATATGCATTAGAATTATATTATTATACGTAAAGACTTTATAATATCATAATAAATAATTAATTGTGTGTTTCATATCGAATTTACTAAGTAAAAACAAGGATAAAACGAATTATAAAATTATATATTCAAGGCGTCAACGAATTACTTATAATTTGTTTCTTTTCCGTTTGTTATTATACTTAGGTATGTCGTCATTTTTTTTTTAATCTAAGAGTTTTATCCCAATGTTGTTCATGATTAAAATAAAAAAATACCTGGTGGTAGGGTTTTTTCCATGCTCTTCTTGGTAGGTACCACCCATTCATTAGATATACTTCCGCCAAATTTACTATTGTTTTGTTTCCGTTTCAAGGGCTGAGTGAGCCAGTGTAACTAGAGGCAAACGGGACATAACTTATTCTTACTTCTAGGACTTAATCTTAGTTCCCAAGGTATGTGACACATTTTATCGATGTAAGGAATGGTTAATATATCTTACACCACCAGTGTCTTTGGGCGATGGTGACCAATAACCGTCAGTAAAAAAACTGGTACAAAAGCCTAACTATGTCATATAAAACAACTTTGAATTTAGAAAGTATCTAAAATCAGTTATCTAGAGCTAATCTGTAAGAAAAAAAGTCACCACACGAAAACCGAAAACTACATCAGAACATGATTGTTACAATGTCAGAAAGTGATATTTACTGTAAAAAATATTTATTTAACTATAACATTTAAAGTATACAGGCATCAAATTAGGTACCGTAAATCGGTTTTGAGCTTTTCCAGATTGAAATAAGTGGCGATTTCCCACAGAATAGCATAAATTTAATTTTATTATTTTAAAGAAAAAGGTTAAAATACAATATAACAATAGTACCTACTTGTATGTTAATAATGAAGATTATAACTTTAGCTTAACACGTGCATATTTTACAAATTAATTAAAAATAAATTCAGGAAAACTTTCAAATTATCTAAAGAGATCTTTATTTGTTTATATTTTACAAAAAGTCATTCCTTTCTAAAATTATACGATGTGGAACGATACTGCTTCAACTAAGTGTCGTATACACAATTACGTACATATTTAATGTTATTTTGCCAATTAGGTCATGCAAGCTGATTACATGATTATCCCGATACAAATGTATATCTTAAATATAATCCTAACATTTCTACATTCAATTATACATTTATTAAACTAACGACTTTATTGATTGTACCTTGGGACTAAAAATACCCGAACAGTTTAAAAAAATAAATAATTACCATTTTTTAAAAAATAACATTTTTTTTTTGTTAAATCAATCCCGCTCTTTTTCATTCTTCCAGTTCTTCACAGGTATGCATTGTTTCATTTTCTTTTCGGACCGGTGATAGATATTTGACAATTAATTAGCAACTGTAGTCTGTAATGCTGTATGTTGTATAAACTTTTTGAATTTGAGGAGATGCTAATAAAGACCCCATGCAACTTAGAATAACTGATTAACGTTTAACGTTAAACTATAACTGTATAAAAATAACCTTGTTAAAATATGCTTTCATCGCGACGCTGCGGTAACCGTGTCCGAATTTTTGTTACGTGCAGCGGTAGACTGTCAGTTAACTGCATACAAATAATTCCGTATTATTTATAGTGAACGAATCAGCTGACGGCAAACGAGTAGTCGAGTAGAGGAGCCGCGCGCGGACACCTCGCGCTCGACGCCCGCGCAATCTACCGCGTTATCATTGTACGAAATAACTTTAATCAGCCTTTAACTGGCTACGACGACTTGTTTATGTCGCCGCATAATTATAAGGCACACGAAACCGGACTTACTTTAAGTGAAATATCAAGTGATATGCGAAAATCGGAAGCGCCAGGCGCTTCAATCGTTTAGAGGATTATTGATAACAAAAAATATAGTGTCAGTGTTATAGTTGCCGAAAACTAGCCATTGGTTCTTTTTAGGAGTTTTTGTTGTTGGAAATTGAACTGTGAGTTAAAGTGATAGGATTTAAAATGAGGAGCGATTTAATGGCGCCAAGCGAGTTGGAGGGGACCGACTACCTCCTCTCGTCAACAATGCGGCTGGAAGACAGCTTTCTGCAAATTCTAGGTGAGTGGTATATTTAAATATGTTATATAACAATATCATTACAGAGGAAGAAGCATTTTCTTATACGATAAATTGAAATAAAATAACAAACCGGGATGTCTTTTCGTATTACCTAACATTTTTTTTATTACTGAATCGCTATTATTGAACGTGACCCTGACTAAGTTATGTCAATAAATCTATTGTTTATATTACCTAAGACACCTATTCATAAAGTAATAAGAAATAGACAATAAAAAAAAAAAACTTGGTCTATTTATTTAATGTGTGAAAGAAATATAATCTGTCTCCATCGAAAAACAACTACCTACATCCGATACTATTTCTTTTTTTGTTCTTTTGTGTATATTTTGTATAGGCTTTGAGCATTTACACATCTGTATAAATAGTTGATTTTGTATGATTTTGTTAACTATTTGTGATTTTTTATACCAACTCGTAACACACTTATACCTACACATTTGGATATAAAAACGTTATATGAAATCTGCTTTTTGTTTAGGTTTTAAAACACATCAAAAGACAATTACTACATTTTATCTACCTACATGATGCTTAAGAGAAATATAAAATAATAAAATGGGAATAATAATAATAATATAAAAATGTCTTTGATCTCGATTATGTAGCGATATTCTTTGTAAATTATTTAATTCAGAATAATTAAAAAAAAACTGACATTCAAACCTTTGACGTATTCGTAACACACACACATAACCGCGAATAAAGTCAAGCAAAAAAGTATGGATTAATATAAAGCTAGTCTAACACAAACACGTGCCAAATGTTACAATATCTTTATGATTCGATAACATGTAGTAAATATTATTTCAATTCACGGATATATTTTATTTATGTATTAAATTCTTCATAATTAAAATACATGAGCATATTTATTAATACTAGTACTTGATTTTTTTTTTGTTACATTGTTTTAGTCTTTGTTAGACGAACGAATGAGACTTACTGATTATAATATTCCATACTATCCCACAGATAAGCAAGAAAAATAGATGAATAATGTAAACAAAAAACGTTCATCGGTCAAATAAAGCCAATTTTGTTCATATCTTTCCACTTCTTAAGATTGTTACTCAACCATTTGTAAAATAACGAATGAGTACCAATTAAGACGTTAATTGATAGATGACGTTATTACACAGGTACTTACATAATGTGTACCTCCTATGCAGTGTCGTAGTTTCCCTACACTGAGCCATAGAGTGATAGGTAGAATAATATCGTGAAAAAAAATCACAGACAATACTCTATGGTTTTGGTAGAAGTAGGAGCTCAAAAGAGTATCTTTAAATACTAACCTTTTTCTAATTAACATCAATTTTCTTCCTTAACTGTCAATAAATATTATCAAAAAAAAAAAAATACTAGGCCACTTCACGTTTGTGTGAAGTTAAGAAAATACATTATTAATCACAGAATGCAGTACAAATTCCCGAGACAGGAATTATATTTAATATATATAATATAATAATTGACTGATACAATTGCAGGTTACTTTTCTTTACATTATGAAGAGAAATATAGTATTATCAATTTGCTGTTCTAGTAATAAGACATAACACAAACTGATACACACATACGACTAGTCGATTAAAATTGCTACGTATGACAAGATAGATATTAAGGTGCAATCGTGATATATCTGTCGTTAGAGTTTAAAGTACAAAAATAAAAAAATCAAACGATAAATAAACATGGCAAATTTTTGAAATTTTGTAATTTACAATGTTTTGTTTTTGATAAGATATCACGTTGACGTTATTTTATTAAGATTAAAACAAGAATATCACTGAAATTATTCATTATCAACAGATATACTTAGGCCGATTTAATACTAACCATATATTATTACCACAGATTAAATTTTTACCCAACATGAAAGTCAATACAAGATGATTAAATAAATAAAAGGTTAAAAAGGATTACTTTTTATATTTGGATTATTTTTATTTTTTATTATTATTTTATTTTTATATATCAGTATTAATTATCGATATGACCTACAGATAATGACACTGTACCGAGACATCTCCTACGCTTTGCGTGTATTACCTACAGCTGTGTAACGCTCACTTATTAATGTGGTCTTTTCGCGATTGGCTTAGCAATAACTGATCAGAAGATATTACGTCAACTAAGAATTTCTCAATGCTGTGGGTAGATACCCCTGGGTACCCCTGTCTATGTATCCATAAATCTATGAAATCACCTATTCTTCTTTTTTGGTAGGTATTTTATTCGGTAGGTATGTTTTTTATTATTAGGTGACAGGTAATTGGGTGTATTCGCATAGCTCACATGTTTAATTGTCGATCCTCTAGACTAGGCATCGAGCCCAGCGCCCGTATTGGTGCAAAAACATATACCTTACTCTCGTATCACATTGCCTCCACTGGAGACAGAAGATGGGTTCATTTTTAGCCCAGAGAATAGGAATTGCGATTCAACGAAGAAATGCTGCTACTATTCTTGCCACCATTCCACACGCTCTTTATTTGTACAAAAGCTATTTCTTTCATTTTGATTCGTTTATTTTTATGTTTTATTTAAAAATACTTTATTGCATAACACATATTAGGTACAACAACAATTAACAATTATTGAGTACATTAGAGAAACGAAAAATATATGACATGGTGAGCAAAGGCGGCCTTATCGCTTATAGCGATCGCACACAGACAACTTTTGGTAATTGAAGCTTAAAAACGAAAACAGGTAAGTGCGGATTGATAGAAGAAGGAGATAATAACTATAATTTAAGAATACTTATATTAAAGTATAAAAATAAACTAAACATAACTACATGCGAATAATATAATATATATTATATATCAGAATATATATACATAATTATAAACTACACATTATTTCATACTTGCATACATTATTGAGATATGGGTAGATAATAGTTTTTCAAACGATGCTTAATGATGGGCAAAGATTTAGACTGCCGAATATCATTGGGTAGTGCATTCCAAAGTTTGACGGTTTTCACAGTAAAAGAGTTACTGTTAGGTTTTAGTTAAGTATCAATATAAATAAATATAATAATAAATGATATACATCATTAGGCAGTAATGAATTTTTTTGGTAATATCTTTAATACACGAGTCACAGAAACGTCTAATTATAAATTTTTTGTCATAATAAGTGTATGTATGAATTAAAATCTATTTAAGTTTTAAATTCAAGTAGTTTTTTTTATTCTCGCACTGGTTAAAAGTTAATGCTGTACTTGAAACGTGAAAGTAGCTCTGTAGGAAATACCTTGAGTTTATTATACTTATATTGAGTTGGAAAGTAGTCAAACATGACTTAAAAGTCGAAACTCTTCCCAACCCTGGCAGGCTTGTATGGAGCCTCTTAATTTTTCGAGGCTATTGATTTGATTGATTCGAGAATAGAAAAGATTTCACAAAACTTCAAATCATTATAGAAATCTAACACGGCAATTGCAGACAGTTATTTTATGTTGTATCCAAAGCAACATAACACACACCAAATGTTGCGTACACTGTTCAACATTTGGATTGGGAAGGACTTAGGATTCCATCTATTTAATTTAGAGATAATTAAAGTTAGTGTACAAAATATGTTGAAGAAGTTGAGTTAAACTTCAAGTGAACGATTAGAAAATGTAAAGTAAACAAAAATCCTTTAGGGTGAGTTGGGGCAAGTTTAAAAACGGGGTAAGATCATACCGATCAAATTTCCGGCTGATTTGATCACTTTTTGTTTGTTTTTTTTTCAGTGAATAGAAGCAGTTTTATTAGCTTGTGTTGCCTGGCGAACAAAAACATTAAAAAGGTGCAAAAATAGTCGGAAATTCGATTGATACAATATTATCCCGTTGTCAAAGTTACCCAACTCACCCTAATTACATTGAGAAATGTCATAAAGGACAAGTGTTACAAACATACTACGAGTACCTAACTATTCAATCATCAATGCACGCTAAATTATTTATCGGCATGAACTAGTAACGCTTGTGCTTACTCTTGTGCTCTTGTGCATACTAACTAATGTAAAAATAAAGGCAGCAAATATTAGATTATATTTGTTAATCCACGTCAATTTAACGTGTGAAGGGACGCGCTTCCGTGAGTCAACAGATATTTACTGGTAAAGTACACAAGCTTTAAGGAATTAGCTTAGAAAACGTTATATATTATAAAGAGGGCGAACTAATAAAAGTAAGTGACCAGCATAAAACGAATCAGGATATAGTCTACCCAAGAGCAAATACACACAATGGCCTCAGTGCAGCTGTCCTAATGAATTATCAGTTAGCAGTTATCAGCAGCAAATTGTTTGGACGCCCTGTCCTCAATAATACGATTTCAGATACAGGATCACTAATATGAAAGTGTGGACTGTGTAAACTGTTTCATGACTGATTAATACCGTAAGCGTAGATTGTGATTAGTTCTCTTTCTGTCGTCATTGCGTACAGCTAGCGACCTCCTCAGCTAAGTGTAAGTTTCTCGGGTTACCATCGCAAATAATTTGTGAAATATTTTTTGTGTAAAATAAGATATATATTCACTCTTTGATAGTTCTTTTGACCAAGTTTAAAATTCATTTTTCTAATAATTACTATCGTAAATATTATCGTTGGGTAGGTGACAAACCAAATTTTCATATAATTCGGTGTAGTGGCAGATTTTAATAATAATTAATTATTAGTATAATATTTTACGTAAGAAATAAAATAGAGAACTGGTCCAGTAGCAAGTTTTATTTTGAATGTAACCAATGCCCGGAATTTGACGGTGAATAAACTCCCATGCCTCGGAAAGCACGCATTTTTTGGTTTATGAACCTAAAAACCGGTTATGTCGGATTCCCGTTCTAACGGATTATGATTATGATTGGTTGCTTATTTACGAATGAGGGTATTGATGCTCCTGCGTTTGCGCACACACTTGCGTAATCAGCTAGTCTTCGTTGCTTATATGGCCGGCATGGTTTAATCTCTAAAAGGATCACGTCTACCGCGATGGTAGCTGTACATATACCCTGTAACATTTCCATTTAGTACAAAAATGAGAATACATTATGATTTACTTATGTCCGCTTCTGAGTTGAATGTAATGTGAACCCTTATTTAATTATAATAAGGAAGAAAATCGAAAAAATTGGAGTCTGCAGACTCCAATTTAAAAATTTATAAAGAGTATATGATGTAGGGCAGAGACGGCAGACGGAAACTTGAATTGTACGCAAACACCTTCAACGTCTGCTAGTATGTTAAAATTAGTTTTATATTTTATTCTCCTGGAATAATATTTATAAATAGGAAAATAAAACAATGACAATTAAATCATCGTCAAATATAAAATTCATAATAAATAATTGTTGTTAAAAACAGTTAGAACAAAGTATGTAACTTCGTTCTAAAAACTCGAATTCGAATTCAAATTACATAAATAATATGTACAACATATGAAAATATATGTTTTTAATATATTTACCGTATTCTTACCTCATTAAGTGTACCTATTCACTGTTTCCATACGTACATAAATATTTATACATTAGTTACGCATACAGTAACACCGTAAATTATTTAGATTTAAGCATTTTTTTAATTATTTCTAATACTGAAAATTTAAATAATTATATAATAAATGAGTTTAATATCAAATTATTATTTTTTTTTAAAAGCAATTATCATTTCACTCTGTGGAATCAGCTTTCGTCGGTGGTTTTTCGGAACCGGTACGACTTGGGAACCTTCAAGAAAAGAGTGTACTCCTTCCTGAAAGGCCGGCAAGCCCCCCGGTGTTGCAGAAGTCCGTGGGCGGTGGTAGTCACTTTCCATCAGGTGAGCCTCCTGCTCGTTTGCCACCTCTAACATAAAAAAATAATAATAATAATGATTTTACGAAGTAAAGAATCGTTAATTATTAAGTTATTGTAGAACTGGTTTAACGTCTAATTGCAAGATTTGACCCTAAAAAGCTCGTATAAAAGCTTGTAAAAAATAATGTACCAAAAATGTAATCTTTTTGTATTATAACGAGATTATTTTTTTTATTATTATCGTATATAAATAATAATTTGCTTCCATTATTTGCGGGTGCACTGCAGTTAGGTATTGTATTAAACAAAGATTAGGTACGTGTCCTTTAAAGTCTGATAAAATATTATAATTAAATCAAATGCTAATGACAAGCGGTTTCAAAAGGTACCTAATAGTTACACAGTTGATTGCCTTTTTGTCTTTCGTATTTTCGAAGCGCTTATGCAAATTAAATGAAATCAGAATACAGAATATAAGTTTTGAATCGTCATTTACAAGAAATTTCAGCAAAAATTTAATTAAAATTTTGTGGTTAGTTCTCGTTCTGTCGTCATTGCGTTAAGCTGGCGGCCGTGTATCGAATATCGGTTGGGAATGTAGATTCCACCTAGAAGAACTGGAAAATCTCAGTATTCACTCTTTTCAACGAATTAAATAATTCGAATTATATTATATATAGCATCGAATTTATAATTAGAGTTAATTCATTTATTTTATAAGACTTACGATTTATTAATTAAAGCTATTTATTGACAGACATAATAAACACGTAATTAGTTGATAATATCAGTTGATGAATCACTAGATTCAAATTATCAGACGAGTTAATGAGTTTACATGCTCTCAAAAGTTATAGATAAACATAAACAATTGTTACGGAAATTTATTTTAATATTTTTGGATTGCTTTTATTTTTTATATTTATACAATAAACTAAGTAATTAAAGAAATTGAATAATGTAAATAGTTACCACATTCCGGGATGTACTAATGTTCAACCCTTACCTCTGATTGGTCAGATTTTTTGTTCGTTCTGACTAATCTATACTCTATGCTTTTATAAATGCGATAGTTTGAGCCCCGGGGAAGGATATTTTTCACGGAAATTAATATTTCGTAAGTAAGAAATATAAAACTTAGAATTATAGCAATCATTTTACTTAAACGTAAACATTTTTGACCAATCAGGTTCATTAGAAAATGTTTTATTTATTATTTTAAGGACCTTTGTACACCGTATCTAGAGTCATACTTACCACTTATAAATTATTTTTAAGTAGATACGCTACTGATTACACTACTAATATTATAAATGCAAAAGTAAATCTACCTGATTGATACGCTTTCACGACTGCCACTGAACACATTTTGAAGAAATTTCTTACGGAGTACGTTTAAGCCCCAAGAAACGACATAGATTACTTTAATTCCCAGAGGTAAAACCGGAGGTTCAGCTAGTATGACAAATATGGTATATAATATGAAACAGATTTAAAAAAGGTATGTATAGCTATACTTATCTTTTTATCTACCTATTGCAAACGTTTATAAACTAAAAAAAATAATTATAAAGCAAAATCATCATTTAATTTCAGTATTAAGAAAAGTTGAGTAAAATTAAGTGCACAAATATTATTGTATTGTTACCAGAAACATTATTGTGAATAATGCAAAATTTCAGTTCAATCGTTTGGATAAAACTGCTATTGAATTCTGCTGTAAAATATGAACAGTCCAGTGACCTTTCGTTCTAAAATTTGAGCCTGAAATTTGAAATAATTTAATTATTAGTATAATATTTTACGTAAGAAATAAAATAGAGAACTGGTCCATAAGAAAGTTTTATTTTGAATGTAACCAATGCCCGGAATTTGACGGTGAATAAACTCCCATGCCTCGGAAAGCACGCATTTTTTGGTTTATGAACCTAAAAACCATTTATAAATAATTATAATTAATTAAATAATATAATTAATTAAACTTTACGTAAGTTAAATAAAGCTTGTAAAAATTTAACGTATTGTATTTTATTTATTTGGCACATATAACGAATTGCATTCAGTAAATAAATTTGTATTAAAATATTTAAAACACATTTCATGTTATATCCTTATTTAAAGTCTATAAATTAGGCAGTTAATTAATTTAAAAAAATAATGGTTATGCCACATGTCTTAAAAATACAACAATTACGTGCAACATTCGAAGTACCTATTACCGTGTTTCCTAAGGTGAAGGTCACCTCGTCCGTCGACCGTGTCCGCACGCGCACGAGCAGCATATGAGTATATATAACCACGGTTATTATCTTTATAACTTTGAAAATAAAACCGAAATATTTTATAATTTCTCAGGATTTAGTATCCAATATTAGATATTTGACAGTAACACTGAATTATGTTTCTCTAACCTCTGACGAAGAAAATCGATGTTTATAAAATTAAGACTTATTTGCATATCATTTATATTTATTTCACTGCAAATATTTTTACAAACAAAACACTAGACTTAGAAAAATGTCTTTATCGTAATTTGGGTAAATAATTAATAACGATGAATGACATGCCCTGAGTCGGCGAGAGTCGGTGCAGAGTTTTGCATGGATCAACTACGAACTTGCCAGACGCCAAGCCTCCTGGGAATTGTTTTTGGTGTATTGGTTCCTGGTCATCCACGCATGGTTAATTTACGTTGCACTTACGTTCTCGATAGTGGATGTGCTTATCAAATAATTATCTCATCGGTTCAAAAACACCAACGGGTCATAAAAGGGTCACATTATTCTACTCCGCCGAGACAACCATCAAACTAACCATGCATCTATATAAATAATTATTATTAATTTTACGGAATAAATATTATGATTCATAATAAATAATAAGACAATATATCATAAAGAACTTTATTATTGATTACAAATAACTTATTAAAGTTATTACAAATCCGGGTCAATGCGCGCTCAAGAACACTCTCTTATCACTATTTTGTTGGGTCATAAATTTTATCATGTAATTCCTTTAAATACTGTTCGTAATAAGCGAAATAATTTCTACGCCATAATCATCTATACTATAAAATCTCTTGGATATATGACTATATATCATATTGTTTAACAAACCTGTTGGATATTTTTGACCAGTCAATAGTATGTTACCAAAAAATTATTATTATTATGTATTTTTTTTTCTTTGGTAATATATAAAGCAAATAAACCAAAACCTTGTGAGTTTCGTTTGTGGCAAAAAATAAATCTCAGCTCTTATTCATAGCCGTTATCCGAATTTTAGATTGTTAATGATTAAGTTCTTCTTCCGTCCTTGTCGCAAAGTTTTTTTTCCGACCGTAGGTAGCTTAAGCCTAAACCAGGACATATTGTAGAGTATAAGTTTGTGCACAAACATAGATAGGGTAAGGACGGCAAATTCAACATTTCTGGAAAGATTTCAGTCGTAGCCCGTAGAACCTTAATTTGTAACAATTATGGCAACATTCTCAAATTCTATGGAGTTGCCTACGACAATAATAATTATAATAACTCTTTATTGTACACACACAAGAAAAAACTTACATTCAATAACACAATATTAAAAACAAAAAAGAAATGTACAACAGGCGGTCTTATCGCTTAAGAGCGATTTCTTCCAGACAACCAGCATGGAGGAGTTAATGTGAAAAAGCGGAAAGCGGGTGTACAGCACACAAGTTAAATACTATATGGAATTTATACTATATGGAATATTTATACACAAATGATTACACTAAACAAGATAAATATACTACACAAATACATATACATATATATCGAAACATATAAAACATACATATAGATATAGACAGCATGTCATAAACTTATGTACGAGTACAATCGAATACAAATATGAATAGCTAGTGATAATGTAATTGACAGCAAACTTAAAGTCTTAAATAGTATTCATTAACTTTATTTTTAAAAGATTCAAGTGATTTCGCATGTCTAATGTGTAACGGAAAGGTATTCCACAAAAGTGCTGCTTCATTACAAAAAGACTTGCTGTAGTAAGTAGTGGAGTGATTGCGAATTTTCAATGTAAGACGTTCACTGGAACGAAGCTATCTATTATGGGAGTCACAGAGAAATTTAAAGTTTTCCTTTAAATACGAAGGGAGAATAGTACTAAATAATATAGAATATAGAAGAGATAGTATGGGCGTACTCCTGCGAAGACGTATGGGAAGCCACTTGAGCCCTTCACGAAACTCAGAGACATGGTCATACTTGCGAAGTCCAAATATGAACCGAATACAGAGGTTTTGGAGACGCTCAAGTTTATTCAGCTGATCCTCCCTTAAGTCTAGATAGCAAGTATCGGCGTAATCAAGGATAGGATGAAGAAGAGACTGGGCAAGAGCAACTTTAGTTGGAAAAGGAAGAAAATTACGCAACCTTCTTAGTGAACCGATTGATGGAAATATTTTCCTGCTAACTTCACGTATCTGTGGATCCCAAGACAAAAAATTATCAAATGTTATACCCAAGTTCTTGACTGTTTCACTGTAGGGGATAATGACACCGGCAAAAGTGATTTGAGGCACATTCGAGCAATTAATCCGCGAAAGAAGCTGTTGACTTCCGATAATTATAGCTTGCGATTTGGAAGGATTAACCTGCAAACCAAACTCTCTGCTCCATCTGTTGATACGTTCGAGGTCTTTATTTATGGTACCTATCGTACTAGGCAGATCTTCTAAGCTAGTGTGCATGTAAATCTGGAGATCGTTAGCATACAGGTGGTAGGAAGAAGAAATATATTTAGTAATAGTATTAATAAAAAGTGAAAATAGGAGTGGAGACATCACGCCCCCTTGCGGTACACCGGCTTTGACAGTAGTCCAGTCAGAAAAAGTGTCGTTAAGTCGCACTCGATGCCGGCGACCGTGCAAGTAAGAGTGAAACCAGTCAATCGTTATAGAGAAATGTTAAGAGAACGCAATACGGCAAGCAAGGTGTCAAAATCTACACTATTGAAAGCATTACTGAAGTCGAGTGATGTCAAAACAGTGAGCTGACGCTTATCTTTAGCCATGCGAATATCATCAGTGATTTTTACTAATGCCGTAGTCGTACTATGGCCGGAACGGAATCCGGATTGACAGGGATTGAAAAGATTGTATCTACAGAGGAAAAGGTTAAGTTGGTTATAAGTTAGACGTTCAAGAACTTCAGACAGGAAAGGAAGAATAGATATAGGACGTAGATCGGAAAAGGAAGTCGAGGTGGGTTTTTATGGCAAGGGAATGATTAAAGCATCTTTCCAACAAGAAGGAAATGTGCCACTCTCAATGGAAAAAATTAAAATATTTGTTATTATATGAACTAAATTATCTATAATAGGAATTACCATTTGGCAACTAATGCCACCAGAACCAACACTGTTAGATGATACGGCTAGAATATTCTTCTTAACATCACTACACGTGAATTGACTGAACGAAAACAGGGAAGATCAGGAGTTGTGGAAGAAGAAATTTTAGAAATTGTATTTAATTGTGAAATCATATTTATTTGTATAAAATCTATATGTGTAATGTCATTTACGTTAACAAAAAAATAATTAAAAAATTAATTATTTGTAATCAACAACTCTAGGATGTCTAATTATTGAGTCGTTAGTATGGTAAAAAATTCTGTCACATCGATGCCATCTTGTCTAATCGATTTAATGGAACGTGGCCAATAATTGTCAATTTTAGTGATGTACAAATTAACATTAAACTAGATTATTTTTAAATGTTCATTTTAATCTATCAAGATTAAAAAAATATGAACATTAAAAAAGTTATTCAAAAATAAATACAATTACTTAAAATATAGTTTATAGTTATGTCCCTTTTTAATGTAGTTCAGTTGGCCTTTTTACATTTGTTATCTGTGCGCGATAACAAAGTTTTTTTTTCTTTTTTCTATATATATATTTTTATGTAAAGGAAGTAGACATATAAATGTTCATATATGTATATTTTATTTTTATACATTTTTATACATACTCTTAAGAATTACATTTTGAATATTGTGGTAGCATTGTTGGATATACTTATTTAAAGATTTTAACGATTCCACGAGTGCTTATTATATCATTGAAAACTGTGGGCGGCATTTGTATACAAATATATTTAAATGTTACATATAGTACAGAAGTTCTATTTTAGAAATTGTGTCGCACTTTGTTTACTATTAGAATAATTGTAGTTTAAGATTTACTTCGATTTAAAAAACGTGCAGTTAATACAATATTATAATGAGTTAACATGTCCGTTACGTCGCATTTATAACATTGCGTTTGAGGAAGAGTTTATAAAATTATTTAAGCGTATTTTATACCGACGACGGTAAAAAACAAAAACGATGGGAACACTGGTGACTAGCGCACTACCAAAGAGACTCTATTACAAATTGGCATTTTTAGGTATAATTCAGCTACCATAGTAGATAGCGAGAATGGCGATTTATAGTAAAGATGACAAACTGGTTGAATCCCACGAAGAGAAATAACACCCTTTCAGAGAAACATTCCGAGACAATGAAGATATCGCCTGGAATCTATGACTTCTAATGTAGACTTATATTGCATTACTAGCTGAACCTGCGGCTTTACTCGCGCGAAATTTATAAAACACAAACTTCTAACTCCCGTTTAGTCCCCTTAAGGATGGAGTTTTTTTTTAATTCAGATTTCTTAGCGGATGTCTACTCCCTATAAGGAACCTACCTGCCAAATATCAAGTTTGTAAGTGTTATAGTTTCTGAGATTTCATGATTAATCAGTGAGTGGTATTTCGCTTTTATATCAAGATGATGCTTTCTGGTAAAAAGAACATGTAGGGATTCTTAAACGACATCGATTCAAATCTATTTCTTTATTAATATAATATTATAAAGCACAAGAGTTTGTTTGTTTATTTGGTTGGTTGGTTGAACGCGCTAATCTAAGGAACTACAGGTTCGATTTAAAAAATCTTGTGTAATAAAAAGTTTGGATAGCATGCGACTAATAGGAGTGGAGTTTCAATGAAAAATCTTCCAAAACGGGGAAAAATTAATCTCTTTGTGAGCTCCCGTTGCGTACGTTACAAGTTTCGCAAAAATCATGTATGACAGAATCTGTAACATAGCCGAGCGAAGTCGGGATGAGCAGCTAGTTAAAGATAAACGTATAGTGTGTCTGCAGATAAAAATAAATAAATAAAAAAGAAATAATTCTATTACAAAGTATGATATACTATGGTATGTTTTTTTTAGTTGTTTGTTAACACCATTGGTACCTCGGTTTTTGTTTAGTCATACCTGTGGGCTGTGACCCGCCTAACTTCCCAAGAGTCCCCCCTGCGAACAGTTCCGTTGTGATACGTCGGTTACTCGGTAATTTTCTTATTGTGCGGGCCACATGGTTCCTGTCACGCCGCATAGCGATAGTTGTAATATTATATCACTTACCTACTACATATTTTTTCATTGATTATAAAGTACTCAGATTTGTATAAGTTAATTTCAAAAATATAATATAACAATCACTCCAAAAATACCTTTAATATTAAAACCTCATTATACAATAACTTCCTAAACTATAATAAGCTCTTAATAGTTTATTTTCTTTAATAAAATGTATCATATAAACTTAAATGGTCAATATTCGGCTTATCTGTCTGTATTCATGTGATTCGTTGATCTATATTATTATAACAATATAATTTCGTTGGCACTATTTCAAAGTATCATTGATATACATATCTATCATAGTTTTATTTAAGCCATTGGATCGAAAATACATGTTGTATTCAAAAATAAATAGTCTCTTACATAATAATTTATTACATTGTATTCGTGCTTAACCTTCCACAACTTGAAGGTTGTTCATATTTGTAATAAACAGAATGTTAAAATCATTTTTTACTAATAATAATCACGCGCAAACCGACTGGTCATTATTATTTTTTAATACAAATTAATTATATAAGGAATTAATTAATCTAAAATATATCTTTTTTAACATCACTCATTACCAACCGTGTCTTTTTAAGCGGATAGTTTTAATATAATAAATATAATATGACAGTTTTTTTTATCATGATAGGTTTATCTGAGTCCAAAATCGGGGATGATTGTTGTCTTTGGATAAGTTTGACACTAATCAAATAAATGAAATTGTACATTAAGAAATTAAGGTAATGCATAAGGCCTAGCCAGGGCAATATCTGCATTACAATATGAAGATCTGTGCATAGGTGTAGGCGTCTCGAAGTCTTGAAAGTGATTAGATAGCGTTCACTTTTGTAAAGACAGCTTTTATTCTATATACGAAGTAAATCAATGTGAATATTGTAATTTTTTACTGGAAATCACTACATCAAAAAAAAAAATGTTTATTGTAAATGTAGAGTTGACGTGATTGTTTTACAGCTTCAGTCAAGAACTGAATGTAAGGTTTATGTTATTATGTAAGTACCTTGTAAGTTATATATTAGGATTCAAATCAAATCAATCAAGGAATCAAGATAAATTATAGAAACTTAAAAAATAAATTAATTGAAAGAATATTTTGGCGGTTCATGTCTTGGATGTGAAAAAGCAACCGGATGTAAAATAAATAATAATAAAAGTACATTTGTGTACACTCAAGTACTACAAATAGGAAATGGATAATTGTATCACACGACAACAGAGCATTTTGTTTTGTCGTAGTTCTAATAATTAAGTACATATTGGTATAGGTTAGTTAGTCGTATTGATCTCGAATAAACAATCATATTAATAACAAATTTGCTCAAAGTTGTCACTGAGCCATTAAACAAATTTAGTAAATATGATGTATGTTTATGTACGGAAAATGTGTATGGTATAAAATTTCATAAATATTTGTGTCATAGTAGCAAATATTTCCTAGCCAGATCTGCTGTTAACCTTATCACTTGGTTTCAAAAACATCATTGATATATAAAAAAAAAATACTGAATGATTGACACTAATTTAAAAGTACATAAAATCTTTCGAAGGCTTTATGAATACAAAAATAAAATGTAATGTAAATAAGAGCAGGCCTGCTAAGGCTCCTCGTCTGCTCATTTTGCGGAGAAGGTTTGGAGCTTATTCAACTACTCTGCTTCAATGCGGGTGGGTTCATTTCTCACGGTGTTTTCTCTCATGTATGTACGTGTATACTGAAACAAACCGTATTCAAAGTAAGATATTCAACTCGAAAGATAACATCAAGACCACGTCATCAATAAAATATATCAAACGGTGTTAGCTCAGTAGTCGAAACTCAACCATAATTATCAATTTGGGAAATTTAAGGAAAAAGTGCATGGATTATCACGTTTTGAATTATTCTATTGTGTACTATATATTTATATTAACTACCAAATAAAAAAAAGAATATCGGTTGACTACGGAGAAAAAGTTACTGAAATTAACACCTGCCCTATTTATTTTCCTCGCAAGATTTCTTGCATTTTTAAAGGTTAAATTGATATATAATTATCATAGGACAGAATTTGTCAGAGCGCGATAAGAATTAATAAAGATAGTAATCTTTATACCCTACTTACAAAAATCAACAAACCAAAATTTTAACACGTAAGTGCTGAATAACTAACCTATAAACCGTTGAATTTTTTAATTTTTCGTTTTTTAAGCCGGGTGTCCATAGTAATGTATTACATAATTTTATTATTGTATTAATATATCAAAATATTTGTGATTATCACTCAACCATTACAAATGTTCACATATATTTATGCTAACAATGAGACGTCATATGAGTAATTTTCTATAAATACTTTCTGTAAAATAAGATGAAAAAGATTATTAACTATTGCTAATAATTTATTTAATACAAAAATCTGATCTTAGTATCTGTTTTTAAATCATAAAGAAATGATTTTCTGCAAGTAAGTAGAAGTCATTAAATAAACTCTGCGGAATATTCGGTATCTGTGTATATATAAAAGGCAATGACTGATTGGCATTCAACCAACAGCTTAAACTGTAAGACATAAAGATTTGAAATATGGATATTATATTCTTTTTATAATGTACAGCACACTATCACACTAAGCGAAATAAGTATGGACACATTTTTTTTAGATTAGATAAATCTGTCGCGTTAAAATCACATTAACGTACATTTTTGTAGGTTCTGTTGGCGAAATCGCGGCGATATTGATTTATTACATAAACGTATGCTTTGAATTTCCATTTCTGTATTTAGGTGTAGTCGTTCTGAATGCAATCGAAATATTCCACGTCATAGTTACCCCGGGTTAAAACAGTAAAGGTGAAACCCTGACTGAATAATTAATTTATTCTATTCACTACATAATAAGTTTCTCAATCAGTAAAAGTACGAATAAATAAAATGAAACAATGAGCAAAATGTGATAGAAGTCAAAAATAAATCTTAAATAATTTATCGGTATAATGTCAGATTTAAAATTGTAAAATGATTAATTTCGTTTGAAGTGTTTGAATTTCAAACAATCTAGAGCTCTGGACTCTTTGATTTCCAATGCAAACTTTTATTTTCATGTGATTACAACTATCTTCATCCATTTGTAATCTTAAAATTTAGATAGTGATACTGCCTGGAACTAAAAAATACAGGCACAAAAAATTACTTTAATTAAAGATGAGATACACCAAATGCACGGAAACACGCCTGTGAGGAAACAATTATATGAAAATAATAAAAAAAAGTATTCCCAGCAGTATTTAGACTTCATAAAGCCAAAACCTTTTTATGGGTAGTCAAATAATTACAATCAAATAAATATAGACGTCCTTTGAAAATTCGGCCTCCATTTATATGTTTTGTAGCTAATATTAAGGCAATCCATCAATGGAAATGGCCGACGTCGTAATGGTAGGCGTGTTTAATAATAACCCTTTGACATGCGATGCTGTTGCCAGTGGCTGCTATACGTATGCCAACTAGAACTGCATAATTGCATATGTATAGAATGATGTGGCAAGTTCTTAACTTACTTTTATTATATATTTATTCAACCAACATCTTATACATATTTAGTTAGTAAATAATTATAAAAAACTGTTAAGACTTAATTTAATTTAAGAATACCAACTTATATTGATTTGCTTGATATATTTATTTTTACTTAAACTTTTAAATAATTAAAATGACTTGAATATTTTTAATGTTCTTAGAATATTACTTTTTTTATATTGACAAATTAATATACGTATATATACATGATGGTAAGTAATGGTATGCCACACCACAGCTCATTGACATTGGCGCTATACTTCACCAGTGCCCCACCAAGCGTCAGAACTAAGATATTTTGTCCTTTGTTATTTTTATATGTCAAATATGTAGGCGGACTGGCAAATGGACATTTAAGTAGTCCCCATTGCCAATAGACATTGGTACTGTTAGAAATATTAACCATTTCTCCAATGCGCCACCAGACTTAGGAGCTCAGATGTCTCCCTTGTGCTTGTAGATTTACTAACTCTGCCTCCAAACCGGAACACAACAATTTTACGTAGATCTGTTTAGTGGTAGATCCCTACGTCGAATTATACCATAAGTAAGTACTATAGTATAACGATTCTCAACTTGCCTGTGTATAAATAAATTGAAATCGATTTGATTGATTAGAAAATGATTAATTAATTAAGGTCGTCATCATATCTGTGACAATACATAAATACCTAATTATAAATTAATATTCATTGCGACGCTTTTTACGATTAAAATATATTTATAATATGGTATTTTTTTATTATATTAAACTTAGTATGATGTATGTTAATATATTTTTTTCACCAAGGTATAAATTTTTATAATAATTATAAGATTATAAGAATTGATAAAAAAGTGCTTGAATTTTGATGAAATAGTAAAAGACTATAAGACTAATATTTTAGATTCAATTCAATGATTAATGTAACGGTGTTTAGTTAATATTTTAGATGGTAAAGCATTGAACAGCTCGCATTGTTCTAATGTATTTTTATAGAGGTAGCTTTTGACATGGCAAAGGTCGCATATAAAGCTTCTTTCAATCGAAGAAGTAGTAAAGAAACAAATGTATAGATTATCAAATTCCATGTGATTTGCTATTAACTCATCAATATTATACACTACATACAGATCTTTATTAATATATCGTTATTTATAATACAATACAATACGCCATTTTTTCGCTAATCCAATAACTAGACCATAGATTAATCAAGAACTCGAATAATAATATTACTTCAATTAAATGTCAAAGTTACTTAAGAACTTAACTCCTCCTGTGTTTGGAATACATCTATAATTTTCAGGAAATTTAAAATTGAAGCACATGGACATGAACAGCTATTTAAGTATAATACAAACTATCATTATTTAAAAGGTAGAACTTACCAGTAAATATTATAATTTATTAATATGTTTTAAGTGTTCATACAGGTGCCAAGATAATAATTAATTAGCGGAGTCATAATTATATATTTAGTTTAATTAATTACATTATGACATTGTAAGCCTTGAAATTTTGATGATAAGATGGACATTATTCGTGATTACAAATAGTATCTCTCATAACAAAGCACTTATTATCTGATGTTTGTAATAAGAGTAATGTTCTATTGTGTTCTATGAGACAAGTGCTTTGACCTAGTGGCTATTTTATAAGTCCGTGGGATCCGGTATCCCGAGTTTAAATCCCGGATCGTATGAATAAAAAGCAATTTAATATTACTGTCAAAGGATTCTAAGTAGAAGTCTAGAGGTAGTAAGTCGTCCGTGTAATCTACCCTGGACGGCACGTAAGCTCGGCTCGTCCCATCGAATTATAAAAGTTAGAGAATAGGGAGTGCAATTGTGTTTGACTGAAGTATTATGAGCCAGTGTGAACAAAATTCGGTCAGGAGTTTATTGTTAAAGCATATGCATAGTATTTGTAAGGGAATCAAACACACACAGACTGTGTTGAATGTGTAATTGCTACTACTGTTTAGCCAGTAGGATTTCTAATATAACAGATAACGTGCAAATATTTTTTTGTAAATATATTTATTACTGGTTCTGCTTTCAAGGCCTCTAATACAAAAATCATTTAAATCTCTCCCCATGATATAAGTTAGTATATAATCGCATCTGAAATTTTATCGAGATAGTTACTAAAACCAACCCACTCGGTATAGAGTACAAGCGTGACTTTAGTATTTTTATTTAATTTAGATATGAATGATAGTAGCGGATTTACCGGCAGGCAGATTAAGTTTGAGCTTAGAACAGCAGATTTGTGGATTCCTTTATTATATTTGTAACAACAAATACAGAAAGACTTAAAGACGTCTTACCTAAAATGTTTACTATTCCTTCCATTGTACATTCGAGATATATATTTATTATATCGATTGATATTATATTTTTATTTTTGTTAATAATTGTAATATTAATATATATATTTTACAGTAAACTATTTTTTGTGTAATTTCGACTATAATAATCTAGGTACTCGGATTTTATGGGTTTTATAAGGACAGCAAAAAAAGTGTAAATCTACAGACGAATGATGAATGTCCCTTGTCATTAAAAATTCAAGACTTACTGATCTCAGTGTTCGTTAAACTTGTCAGACAAAATTTGTTGTTGTTATTTATAGTGTATGAATGTGATTAAATAATAGTCTGATAAGTAAAAATAAGTTTAAAAAAAAATAGTTGGTACTATTTTTTGATAAAATTTCATGTTTAACAATATTACAAAGATGCACAATTTTATGTAGTCGTCTAAATTGATTTACAAAGTTACCTTTTTGTTTGGCAGCTGTAGAGGTCTACTATCACCAAAAAAACGATGACAAATGACGTTTTTATAAAACTAAACCAGCTTTAGGTTCTAAATAATAAAATTAATTTTAATTTGATTTTTTTTGGGTATAACTCCTCAATAGACTAATGTTTAAAATTAAATAGTTCCACAATAGGAGGAGCAATAACGAAGAATATAAATTAAGATGATGTATACGTGATGCTAAGGAACATTTATGAAGACGATATGTCAATAGTAGATCAGGTTCTGACCCTCGCAAATAGCGTAATAAGCGACTTGTAACAAGGCCACCATCAACTACTTAGACTTAAATAGATACGCTGAAAGAAACTAATTGTGTCTCCTATTACAAAATGCGCAGCGGTTTTTTTTAATCCCACACGTATTAAAATTTTAACTTTTATTGCTTTACTTTCTGACAGATTTTAGCATTATGCTTTAATCGCTTTAATATAATTATTTACCTGCAATACCAATATATCATATTGACATACATGATTATTGGAATGTGTAATAATCTCAATCATCAGCTACATTCTAAGGTTTCTTACCTTCTTTCTGTTCCTGTTCATACTTCCGGTTTCGTTTCTAATTCTTACTACGTTCAAGCTTCCGATTACAAAGTATCCGAACATATTAAAAGCTACCTCTAATATTACTTTTAAGACTCGTCTAAGTGAGCACATATAGTCTGAAAGCCCCTATTTCTCATGACATCTATAATGTACTATTATTTATATGTTTTTATATTTTACTATTATTTTCTATATATATATATTATAAGTAGATCGATATTTATTTTGTAGATACTTTATGTACCATGTTAATGTTTTTTTATTCTATAGTTTTAAGTATAAGTATGTATATTTTTGTGAATTGTTAATAATTAATTATAATATATATTGTTCGTTTAGAGCCGAGATGGCCCAGTGGTTAGAACGCGTGCATCTTAACTGATGATTTCGGGTTCAAACCCAGGCAGGCACCACTGAATTTACATATGCTTAATTTGTTTATAATTCATCTCGTGCTCGGAGGTGAAGGAAAACATCGTGAGGAAACCTGCATGTGTCTAATTTCAACGAAATTCTGCCACATGTGTATTCCACCAACCCGCATTGGAGCAGCGTGGTGGAATATGCTCCATACCTTCTCCTCAACGGGAGAGGAGGCCTTAGCCCAGCAGTGGGTAATTTACAGGCTGATTATGTTATGTTATTATTTGTTCGTTTGCTTAGTAGTAGTCAATAGTCTTTAAATAAAGAAATAGACAGATACTGGGATATGATTTTGGCATATCAAATAGAAGGTGTGTTGCCATACTTTAAGGTATTTGTGTTTTTTTTTCCATGCATTATTATTTATAACGTATAGTACTTAGTTACACTGTTTCTGAAGTTTTTTTTATTGTACATTTATAAATGTGACAAATAAACCAACCGAGACTTAACATAACAAATGTACCTAAGTACGAAATATAAATGCGGGATATAATATATTTAAAATATAATTTAATATTATTATAATATTCAAAATAAGTACCTAATACGAGTAGTAGTACTTACATCATTAAACAAATAAAAATTGTTCGTTTATACAAAATATTTTCTGAGGTGACGTTGAATAACACGAAGGTCGCCAAAGTCAAGACCATGTTTTTACATAAGTTTAAGTCAAGTGTGTGCATATAAATTCATTACATTGTGAATGGTAAATGTAGCCTTCCGTTGATATTAATGCAACTAATTTTCGTAAAACAAAAAAAGGCAAAGGTCGTTATATAAATGGCTATGGAAACGAGTAAAAAAAATTTTTCTTTTTTTAATTGTTAATTGTATCTGGGTAGACATGTCCGGGCCTTTGGTGTACTTTATCATTAATATTTTTTTGTTTGCCTGCATATTTTTGCGGCCGGACTGCAAAAAGTAAAAACCTAAACTATCTGGAAGAACTTGTTAAAGATACTATTTTGCAATAATTCCCGTTGTCTTGACGTCATAGAAATGGGTTCAACAAAAATAATTTCCCATGAAGTTTGTACTCGTGAGTACGGCTCTTGTACGCAACGATCTGCAAATTATCTTGTAATTTAATAAACATATTATTTTATACCTGATGCAAAGTGCTATACAATGTTGTATTAATTTAATTTTATTAACTATGTACATGTAAACCTCATTTATTTTCATGTAATTATGTTATAACTATAAAATTATTGTCTTGTTTAACTACTAATTACACTATATATTAATTATTATCACAGTATTCTTCAGCATAGACTCGACAACTAATTAAAGACGATGAGATTTACGCATAGACAAATTTACTACTTTTTACTAATATATATATGTATTCCTAACAAAGTACTAGATAGTAAGTAGTAAGTAAGTAATGTAGTATTTAAATTAAATCAACAAGAAATTCATTAAAAATTAATTAAAATCAAAGCGTCAGTCCATCGACCCAATCTATTCTATATTCAAATGTATTCCAAAAACTTCGAAAATTATGATTTATCTACAAAAATGGTGTTAAAAGGGATGATAAGTAGAACCAATGACGTTTATTTCGAAACAATGATGACAGAAATATACAAATCAGTTTTTAATTAAACATCCGCTACAATAAGTTTATAAGTGAAGCGGTTCTTATTCCTATTGTTGTATTTCGATTTATAGGTTAAGTCAGGCCGTAAATTTTCAAAGACACTATTAGGACGTGCGTTTTCTGAGCCCCTAAGTGCGTTCACAAAATTTAGACAAATATAAGCTTGTGATATGCTACTGATACTATATTGATAATTGTCCTGAAGCCCTGTCCTGATACTGTTAAGAATCATGGCCGACAGTAAATATAAAAAATAAATTGCTTAAATTCAATTTATTATAAATACACGTAGTTAAAACATACTACTTAACATCTTTCATAATTAGCTGCGTATTGACGATGTAAGGAATTTATGTAGCGTCAGTATGAAGCTGATTCGTCTACCTTTTTGCTATAACCATTAAAAAAAATTAAGTAATAGGGAGTATAGAAAGATGAAAAGTGAACTCAATGTGTAAGTGAAATGAAAATCAGAACTATCGTGTGACTATGGATGTAAATATTAAAATTCTAATATAAATTAAAATGACTTTGCGGAAATGAAAACATTTCTTGAAGATTGCATTGCTCCCTTCACTTACGAAATGCTTCGAAAATACAATCACTAAAAATAAATACATTTTATAATTATCATTATAAGATATCGTATATGAGATTCTATTGATTACATTTATCAAAATTAGACCTTAACTGTAGTAGCGGAGATATGAATGGCTCGCGTCACTGCGACAACGTCACATCCAATAAATTATACGTGTCATTGAATGACCGAATGCTATATGAATTCCTGCCAACTATACTGGCTCTACTGCCAAGTGACGTCACAAATATTGACCAAGGTCTTAAAATTAAAATCATACGCATATATAATGATCAAAATTGATTAACGTAGAGAGTAACGTACGGTACTCCCACTGTTATCTGTTTTTTTATTAGCCGCGTGAAAACGTGCGTAATTATGCAATCGACTTCATTGATATGGGATATGGTTTTTTCTTATTTCATGTGTATATATGTATTATCTATATTGTATTTGTTTTATTTATCTTATCCAGTTCTTTGAGAATGTCTGAATTGTTTCCTTTTTGGGAAATAAGTCTTTGTGCACTATTAATTAAAAAAGAATTATGCTTTTTTTGTGTATATTTTTTTTTCATGTTATATGTGCAATAAAGATAAAACACTTAACAAACCTCTTTTGATCATATTATGCTAAAAAATGAAATAGATATAATTTATGCAACTATTTGCTTGATCGACGACTACAGTGAAGACTCTATGTTTCTTAATATATCAAATCTAATTCTTATTTATTTTATCTTCCAGATCAATAATAATACGACAGTAATTAAGATATTTAAACGCAAGACGGTGGTAGATTTTTAATAATCAATAAGCAAGTTTAAAGCTTCAATATTGAATAAAGATTTTAACTTTGATTTTGACTTTATCTTTGAACAACAAACAAACTATCATGACCCTTATCTTACAATCCTGTATCGTAATATGCATAATCATATCAGTCATTCCTTTTCAACAATTTCAACTTAAAGTTAACCCAAAATTAATATTACAACAAAAATGTTTAATGTATACGATACGAGTATATAAATAACACTACATCTTAGAATTGTAAATATATCTCACGAATATGTATATAAGATTTTTTCTGGTATTATTTTTATTAGGATTAATAGTTTCATTTAAATCTAATCAATAAAAATCAAATTAAATATATTGCATGAACAAGGATAAATATTTCCTGCTTATAATCGTAATATAACAAGTATAACAAAATTATTATGAGATATTTAATTCGATGCGATTAAACTGCCCAACAATTTAACACTTCATTCATGTAACTGGTATTTCAAAGAGAGCCAACGACAGAAATACTCTTGGCGACATCGATGTATGTAACATTGTAATTGCTTTAGTTTTAAGGGTTTCATAGTTAACACGGAACTCTTATAAACTTTATTGCACAACATGTAAAAAATGGATGATATAAGTAACAGGAGCAAAATAAAAATGATATCTTCGTTTATAGCATATTCTTAGACCAAATTGTTTTCATAGAATAAGTCTTCTAAAATTAAATTTGTGAATGAAATAAAGATAAGGCGTTACTGATTCGATTCTTAAATGTAAACCATTCAATGTTTTTTAAAAAGTAAAAAAAACACCTATGCATGGCCGTAGCCGTCTTAATTTGTTAAAGTTTCAACTCTAGTTTTCTAAGCCGCTTTAAAAAATACATTGATTTGTATTGCTCATTTAGTTACATGCATAACTAAGCATTTCGTAACTAAAACCTTCAATACTATATTTTACTGATGCAACCCAAGCTTACAACCCGATTACCATATTTTTAACATTGAAAAATGGCTAACTTAGGTTCAAAATTCACTCCCAATTTCATCCGTGATGAATGAATTTCCAAACTGACTTTTACTCATAAGCATCTATCTTGTCCACTTCAACCCCAAAAAGACGCAAGTTTGCGCGTTAACCGCCAAAAAAACACCATTCGTCGTATCTCGACGATTTGAGAACATTCCCATAGGCACCACAGCTAGTATCGGAATACTTGGCGTTAATATTTCGAGCCTCGTTTAGTTCCGCGGTCAATTGGAAGGCAAAGCCAAATTGGCATCAAAAAACCTCAGTGTGCTCAGCAAGGCAAGACAGTATTTCACGTCGGCCCATCGCCTAAGACTATACAAGGCGCAAATTCGGCCTCACATCTCAGTACTGCTCTCACCTCTGGGCGGGTGCTCCCCAGTACCAGCTCCTTCCATTTGACCGAATCCAACGTAGAGCAGCTCGAATTATCGACGATCAAGCCCTTTTTGATCTGCTCGATCCTTTGGCTCTGCGTAGAGATGTTGGATCACTCTGCATCTTCTACCGAATCTTCCACGGGGAATGTTCCGAGGAATTGTTTGGATTAATCCCGGTAGCTGAATTTCGCCTTCGGACATCTCATCAAAATTCTAAATTTCACCTGCACCACCTAGATGTCCGAAAATCCACAACAGCGCGATTTTTAAGACATTTTCTTAGCTTACGCCGGCGGTTTTTCTGCACCGATACGATTTGGAAACCTTCAAAAAAAGAGCGTACTCCTTCCTAAAAGGCCGGCAACGCACCTGCAACCCCCCTGGTGTTGGAGATGTCCATGGGCGGTGAGGAATCACTTTCCATCAGGTGAGCCTCCTGCTCGTTTGCCTCCTATAAAAAAAAGTGTAAACAGCGATTTCCATATTTTTTTAAATCAGAAACGGCAAACTCCATAAATATCCATCCAATTTCATCGTCTTTGAGGGTGAATTTCAAAATCACTAGAACGACTGTTTTTTACTTAAAAATTATACTAACGCCACAAATAATAATACACACATAAGTACATTTAACGGAAACGACGTAGAACATAATATCATTTTATTTCTACATAATCTTACACAGTAATAAGGGTCAACTGTGAAGAAGTTCATTAATTCATTAAATGACTATTATTCTCGTATTAAGTTTGTCAATTTTCCTGCAAAAACTTCGAAAATAATTAAACTGAATTGATTTTAACATGTCTTTTAAAATGATACAAATATATTTTTGAATAACTATTTTTATGTAAATAAAGATTGAGTGTGACATTTAATGTCTATGCTTTAATCTATTATTGCAATAATTAGCTTTTATTTCACACATCAAAGTTGTCATAATAATGATTTGTCAAATTTATGTTTCCCGTAAAAGAGAAGTAAATTGAGAGATACTGGGCTATTGCATGAGGATGCTGAATTCCTGGCGACGGACATATACCCATGAGTTATGAGGTAGATATCCTGAATAAAACATAAATTATCAATAATCCCACCGAGTATTTCAAATGTAATTTCCACAACTACGGAACCCTACGGTCAGCGTGACCTGTCACGATGCTGTAACGTGGATCAGTTGACTATAGATTATGGTATCATATAGTTATCGTTAATCAATGTTCCTATTTAGATTTTCGCGTGATGCGAACGCAGACACACAAGATTTTTAACAATTCGTTCTTGGCACCAGTTCCAAAGCGGGGCTCCTCCCATCGATTAATATTGTTTGAAACTAATAACTATGTTATTTACAACTATAACCCAAATAAAATTTTACTATATTTCTTGAATATACTGCTTTTTTCTTGGTGTTTAGCGTCAGCCACAATTGAAATCATTGTTTACAAAGTATCTGAAAATTCAATAATTAAGTTATTTTGTACACAAGACACACTGCACTGACAATTAACTGAATGATTGATGAATTTTCCACGTCAAGTTACATTATAGTTTGTATAGTATAGTTAATTTAAGATCCTCTGATAATAATAATCGTCATTGATTTTAAATAAATTAAATTCATTGAACGCAACATTAAATTGTTAGGTAAGTTAATAAAAATAATCGAGTATAGCTAGTTCCCGTATAAAGTTATTTCTTGAAAAATCTAATAATAATTTAAACCGTGGCGCTGACTCCGTGGGTGGCCTTCAGTCCAAATTAAATCAAAATTGTATCTTACCCGACTGTCCTAATGCCTGTCTGTTCGTAAAATAAAAGTAGCAGACTGGTAATATACCACTGCTGACCTAAGGCCCCCTCTCCAATAAGCACATGAAAATTTGTAATGCTTGTCAGGTCTTAAACACGCAATCTTATATTTCAATTCGCTTCTTCCATCCAATAGGCCATCTCGACTCTCTGTCCTTTCAAACGAGCCCTCAAATAGACATGAGCATTGAGCACCCACGTGGTTGTCTAAAAATCGGCGCTCATTAATTTATAGATTTAATAAACATTGAGGAAGTTTTAAAAGCAAATGTTCCAGATATTTATTTGATAATGATATAACATTATAAGATAATATTTATAAAATAGATAATATTTAAAAGAAATATCAATAACTAGATCAGTAATAAAGATATAGGATCGAATTTTTTGTCTTATTAAATAATTTATTTACTATATACGTAATTATTACAGCATAGTTATTTGGCATAAACCCTTCTTGGTGAAAAGTCTATGCCAAATAAAGGCAATGATAATAAAGCGTAAAAAATTAACTACAACTTACTAGAAAAACAGTTTGTTTTAAATTATTAATTATTTTCAATTATTATTATTATTTACACTCATCGTCATAATCATATAATACTGGATCGTACTGGATGTATATTGGAATAATAAATCAGTTTTATTTACATACTTTGACTGAGTTTATCTCGTTTTATTTTCGTTTCTATTGCTGTATACTAGACGAACTTGACACAAATAAAATGTCTAAAAACGCCACGGTTGTCTTAGCCATGACGTATGTTTACAAAAAATATAATCTGTCTTCGATACTAAAAAAACAATGATGCTTGATTAAATTATATAATATTACCATATACAAGTAGTATGTTAATTCGTTTGTTTCGTTTCGTTTCATAAATCCATTTTGTTAATTCGTTTGTTTCGTTTTAATATTAATGTCGTTACTTTATATATTTTATAAGAGCTTGCCGAGTCTTAAACTCGCAGACATAGAAATGTTCCTGTTTTTATTCAAATAGGCCTGTTATAATGTGTTAATGTCGTCCTGACCGATTTTGGTCAAACCAATCTCAAGAGAGACGTGTGTTGTGTACGAAAACGCAGGCGCGCTTTCTGTTCCCTCAGTCTCATAGCCTGTTGGAAAGGAAAATCCAACACGAGCTTCGAAAGAGCTTAGGCGCAGGTCCACCTGCTCTACGTACTTTTCGAGGCATTTGAGTGTACTCACTTCCAACTTCCAGATTCCGAGCTACTATTGAAAAAACTTTAACTGAACAACCTGACAACTACCGAATTACTTTTAACCGAACTGGGATTTGCATCCAGGACCTTGGGATCTATAACCTTATATCTAACCACTAGACCAACGAGGTTTTTTATTTATTTAATAGATCAAGTGATATAATATATAAACAGTAATAACAGTGAACAGTAACAAGTAACAGTCTGTAAATTTCCCACGGCTGAGATCTTAGCTCCAAAATTCTTTTAAAAAGCCACTTCTTATCAAGATGGTTTACTCCAATGCGGGTAAAATCAGTTTGTCCGGATTCGTGCTCGAATTTTCGAATAATATTCACGTATTCTAATCACTGAATTCACTTAGACTCAGTTGCATGAATTTTTTAATTAGATTTCGAATAATCATTTTATTTTTAAAATATCTGGTTATGGAATAAACACATGACTTAGACTTAGAATTTTGAAACTACCTTCATAATTTGACCGTAGAAAGCAGAACAATAATACTTCTATAGGAGGATTAGACTTGACAACAAAATAAAAAATAAAAATTTATTATATAATGATAGTCAAATCCACTCAATTTGCAATGGTTCAAATGGAATTTCTGCCATTCGTATTTTTATTCATTATATAGCAGGCAGCAGCGTACAGCTTGTTTAATACAATAAAAAACTACTTTTTTTGCACCACACTGCCCTCTACATTTAAATAACACAAATTGTATTGTATTACGGATTGATAGATGGCAGCACCTTAACTATCTATATTTAATTATAATCATTCATTCATTCTTTCCGTTTGTCACTTTGACGATGTCAAATATGAATTGTCATTTCTGCCAATCTAAAACTTATGTATCTTAAATGTCTTACTAGTATTGTTTAGTAATAGTAAATATTGAATTTATCATCACAGTACAGTTTGTGGACATCAAAACATCCGTTTGAATATGGGATTATGCGACGAAGGTAAGTTTGCATATATTTTTGTATCCACGACGTAAACAAGTCAATTATCTTATGTCAATTAATGATTCGTGCATTTCCTTTTCAACACATACATGTTCTAATGGAAAATTTTACAATTACTTCGTTGGAACGAGTTACATTTAACATATCCATCGACATCGCTGGTTTCAGATCTCTCTGAATGTTTCCCTCACTTTTATGTATACGTAGTTCATCGTATAGCAACGTGTTTGCAACATAACTGGGAAGGTCCTTATTTAAATTTTTAATCGCGGAGCTTCTATTAGTACAGATTTGACCTCTTGTGAATAGAATGTTTATTTATCAGAGTCTTATGCAACTATCTGTAATTATATATATTATGTAGCATTAATTAAACCTATTCTGTTAATATGATGTAACTGGTACTAGTAAATCTATCACTTATAGTCATACAATATAATATTTTTATAAAAATACTGAATATCTGCCATACTAACAGTAAAATTTAATCAAATACTCATTATGTATATGCAATGTATTTTGTTTAAAGATTTTTTTTTATTTACCAGAAACTTAATCATTTGTTTTATATATGTATCCCCATCTGTCAGTAATACAATTATATCACAGAAATTGTCAACACAATATAGATATTCTAAGAATTAAAATAATATTGTTATTATTATGATTAGTTTAACATATATATATATGATTTGTTCTTAATATTTCATAATTATTGTCTGAATTCAAGTATAAGATACATTTAAATTATACGTAAACATTGTATACAATATTTATGAAAAAAGTAAAATATTGATTTACTTTTGGATATTAAATTAAAATAAACTCACTTAAAATTATACTTTAACTTAATTCAAGGGAAGATTATAAGGTAAATCTGATGACTTGTGCTCTAGTAGTAAGTAAGGTAAATAATTTTAACAGATGGTAAAGATCTATGGACAAAAGATTTAGCTGTAGGACATTATTATTTATAACTGTTACAACATAAATTACTCTTAACTAACCTATGAAACATTTTACAAAATTTCATGTAGTAATAAACAAAACTATACTGAACTTTATAAGTTGAGTTAAAATATTGTGATATATTAATAATGTTGTTAAGAATACAGCTTTATTATTTAATATAATTGGAATGTTACAAGTAGTAAGAACAATGTTTTATATATATTTACCATGTACTTTGTATTAATTGTAGTCTTTGAGGCATGCTGAAATGGTTAAGGACACAATAATTAGTATCAATTGCATCTCTGTAACTAGAACTAGCAATTGATCACAATACATTAAATGCAAAGTGATATGGAGCAATTTAATTGAAAATCTCACATTGTTTTCTATATTTTATTTTCTTAGAACAATAAAACAGTGTCATGAAAATGTGAATTTATAGGTAATTATATATTATATATTTATTATAAATTAATAAACTCCCAAAGAATTATTAAGGCGCTTAGTGCAAGCCTATTGGGTAAGATCCAGCTACTTATCATATATTTTACCTCCAATCAGCAATTAGTTTAGTTTTATTCTAGTTTGAAGGGTGATTAAAACAGTGTAATTACAGGCGCAAGGGACATAACATTTTAGCTCCCAAGGTTTGTGGTGCATTTGTGATATAAGGAATGAAATATTTCTTACAAAGGCAATGTCTTTGCCTATCTATCTATATCATTAAAAAAAAAAGAGTAATAATGTTGTCACTTAAATAATATACAATCACTAAAACATTGACATGAAATATATATATTTGAATATTTAATTTGCAGATTGTGTTTTTTAATACATATTTTATTTTAATAGTGAAAGAAAACATTATTATGAAATTAGCATGATTCTGATGAAAATCTACCACATGTGTATCCAATAACCACTGGTACTGCATGGTGGAATATAAAGTAACTCAAAAAGTTCCTTTATTCAAGCAGATATGTACAAGCCTTTAAATTTGTGTTTAGTGTTTTATGCATTTATACTTTATAGCATAATTTATAGCAAAGCTGGTCTCTGTCATGTTATATTATGTTAAGTAGGCATCTAATAAGTTATGTTTAAAGGCAGTAATATAATAAATAACACAAAGACGATGGCTACTTGCTTAATTTAAAGATTTCACTCAAATGAAACTTCAATCAATTGAAACATTTTTCTGTACGAGAACCAATCTAAATGTAAATTTAAAAATGTACTTAGTAAAATAATTAAGAATACTAGGAATAGAACTAATGTTGGAATAATGACATCATTATTCCAACATTAGTTCTATTAACCTAACTACAGCTTTAAATTAAAACTACATTTATTTATTTGAGTATACATAATGCTGTATAGCAAAATATGAATATTAATGAATTATTAAACAAAGAGATTTTTCTTAATTCATGTTTATTTTAATCTTTATCATATTTGAGATGCATAAACAAACATGAGATAAGATTTTAACATATTATGTTGCTATACAAAAATATTTAGGTTACTTACGAAATTTAAATTATATTTGTTTTTTTTTTAAATAAAACGTTTAAATAAATATTACTATACTTCATTTGGCAATACTTTTGTTTAGTGACATTTTGGTTACGAAAACGTGCGCTTTTCTAGACAATAACTCGTAAATTACATTAAAAGTAGGTAATGAATGCATTTAGAACGTTTTAATGATTCGTGAAAGTTAATAAATTTAACACCACAGCTAAATATAAAACATGGTATCTGCAGTCCCCTCGCTGAACGCAATGTGTCGTTTTTTTATTTAAACGAAAATCTGAAAAATTAGAACCCTTTATGACATTATATAATACGAGCTACCATATCATAATAACCAAACGTTTTATATCATAATAACAACGTAATAGATGTATTAATTAGGGTTACAAATAAAATAAATAAATACAATATGTAACAGAAAAGTATTGTTTGTATTTTTCGTAATAGGTATGTGCGTTCAGACATCGACCATTCGATACTAAAAAACTTTGAATATTTGTTACTTCCAAAGTTTTCTGAAATTGTAGTAGCGAGCAAAATGTGGCGAGCGAAGCGTATGCTATCGAATAATTGTCTATAAAAAAACGTAATCACTGCAACGCATGCTTTGCATTATCTAATATCAATCAATATATGTAAGTACATGTTTGTCAATTCGTTCATTTAAAATCAGAGGAATTAATATATTTAGCTTTCAAAACGAAATGATTTATAAATGAACAGAACAGGGTAAATTTAGAAAAAAAAATAACTACTAATAATATATCTATGAACAATTCTTGAAATAAAGAGATATCGTTTTCTTGTTAAAAACTTAACAATAATTAATTGCTTAGTAAGTATCAATTTTCATGTCTCATCGGGCAAAGTCCTCTATAATAATAAAATTTATACATAAATTCAGCTGTCAGTATGTAGTATAAGATATAAGGTAATAACTCGACATGTAATATATAAGGAAAGTTAGAATTTTTTGATTACGATATTACCTAAAAGTAACAACTTCCGAACCTTACAGCTTGAAGAAAGATGATGATGATGATGATAATCATACAAGGATTTTTATAGTATTATTAGCTCTGTTTTAAATAAAAAGAAGTTACTAATATGTACAATACTGCCACTCCGAGCAGTTTCATTCGCGTTAAATGTTATTGCTGAGCCCAATGCCCCCGCGGGGGTCGTTACGTTATTTTATTGATAGTCTTCCTACCTACCTTTTATTACAAATGTTCTATATGCGACGTGTTATTAAAAATGATGTGATAACTCGTGAACTGAATGACAAAGACGTCCGGGATAAAACAGGAGAGCAGATGTCACGTAGACGTGACAAAAGTTAAGAAAAATTGGGCTATCACATTTGACTTTTCAGCTTAGATATGTACTTATTATCATATTATAATTTTATACAAACAAAGTCAAAGAATGAAATGTGTTTAGTAAGTATTGCAATGTTTTGCAAAATTGAACCTAACGGATGGACTTTGAACTCTCGTATCTGTGTAATTGAAGAGCACGCACACATTGAATACTAGCAAAAGCTTTGATGCATCGAGTTTTGCAAGTCATTATCAATGGCTATACGCAACGTGGTAAATTCATATGAAATCGATGCAAATATTATTATTATTATTGCTAATACAATATTAATACTTGTAGTCAACTAATGAACAGAAATCAGTTTGACAATTCCATATTAAGGAGTAAAGTGCAACTGTGAACAAAAAATGATTTCTTTTTTGTAACCTTAAGTAAATTAATAAAGGTTGCCACCGTATTTCTGCGTTACGAATATGAAAATAAAACCTACCCGCTACGAAAAAACACGTAACCTTATTGTATATAAACTAGCTGTCCAACCCGGCTTCGCGCGGGCAGAATAAACGGACTAGAACATTAAACGTTTATATTGAAATACGAGGTATAATTAGTATTCGTTTTTTAAATGTGCCACGCACTAAAGGTAATAAAATATTGCAATCACTGATATAACCTGTGCTACTTCTGGATATAAAAGCTCTCAGGTGGTCAAAGAATTATTTAAATCGTTTCAAAGTTTATCGATTTCTAACAAAAAAATCTCTCCTCTTTATATTATTAATATATATGATAAAGTTAGTTGAATATTTTTCTTCATTTACACAAATCTTCTAGACTAATATTACATAGTATCCCTTTTATATTGAAAATATATCAAATTATTCCAATACACACATAGAAACGAATGTAATTTGAATTTTTGTTGAAATTTTGTATGAAGTTACAGCTCAATATAAATTGGTTTTTCATATAATACTTTGACTATGACGGCCCAGTGGTTAGAGCATAAGAATCTTAACCGATGATTGCTGGTTCAAATCCAAGCTACATCACAAAATTTTAATGTGATTAATTTGTATTCATAATTCGTCTAGTGCTTGGTGATAAAGGAAAACCTCGTGAGGTTTCCTTCCACGTTTTTATCAACCACTCCGCATTGTATCAGCGAAGTAGAAAAAGCTCCAACCATCTCTTCAAATACAGAGGAGGCGTTAACCCAGTAGTGAGCCTATTCAAACTGTTACTTAACTTTTTGAACGTACTTATATGACTTTTTTTATCCGGATTAGAATCTCAAAATGACGTAAATTACTTTGATTAATAATAGCTACGTCCGGCAGTTTCACTCGCGAATATCTTGATTTGATGACTATTGATATCTCGAACTAAAGCAAATTAAATTGAATATGTAAATGTATGGTTTCATTATCTGTCATTTCGATTGGAATAGGCTATACGTTCCTATCTGTAAAAGAAAATTCAGAATCGTATTCAGAGATTAATCATTTGCGTACAAAATAAAAGAGTATTACCTCTTTCTAACATAAGCATATATATATGTACAATGAATTGCGTTATTATTGAGGTATTTATAATAATATATTACGATTGAAACTAACATTGTTGAACAAAGCAGAACTTATACTCTATTCCAACCATAACAGGAAAAAAGCCAAATAAACAACATTTGACATCAAATTGACACGATATTAGTATAGATAGTCGAGAACTTGATTAATCTATGATATTCACTATGAATTTGCGAAAAAATTGTGTTTTGAATGTCGACGAAATATTATCGGAATTAATAATAAAGTAGTCAAGTGCCATATTTTTTTTATTATAAATAATGATATATTAATCATAAATGGTTCGTTTTCATTGTGTTATCAATATAAGACGTAAAATTACATTTGTTTAAAAAACACCTTTCAGCCCTCGTAGGTACTGGAATAATTATCCTCCAGATGTATCTTAACATTAAGTCGGGTTAAAACCTAGCGAGAATTCTGACTAGAAGCTTCTAGAACTTCGAATTTAACATCTCTATCTTGTTCCAAAACTATTACGAAGTGCATTATAAGAGATTTCTATCAGTCTGTTTGACATATTGTATTGTTCTTTATAGTTGTATGTAATATTTATGAGTCCGGTTCTCTGCAACTTGTGCACGACAAAAGACACAGGTTTTTGTTAGGCTTTTTGTAAGTGCATGCAATCGTGCAGTGTAAACAAGGTTATTAAGGCGGAATAATAAACTTTTATAAGAATAATATTTTTTATGTCCGGTTTTAAAAATACACAACTTGTTTTAAAAAAGGTAAGTATTTATTAAAAAGAGGTAGGTCGACTATCATAATAAAATATATGTCTGGGTTGTAGGACAAAATATCAGGCCTAATATAATCCCTAATGCAGTCAGGCAGGCACAAATCTACGAAAAATTTTGACTCAAAAACAGGATGCGTTAGTGAAGAGCACTCCATTATACGTATCATCATATCGTGCGTAATTGAATCTTACTACTCGATGAGCAATGGTAAGTTAAGGTAATCTGGGAGTTAAACGCCTTAATAATGCGTCTGGAATTGAGGCACCATTATTACATATTCCAAAAGCATTGTCTTCATATAGTTTTGGTGCTTACTGTCATTGGCAAAAAAAAATATTTAAATTTAAATTTCATAGACATTATTATTTTTCAATACCGTTTTGTTTGCAAACCATCTGCCTAAAACTTTTAAATGATTTGAGTAAAAAAAAAATTCTTATGTATTCTAAATTTAAATAGAGTTGTAATTTAAAAAAATATTGAATAACAATCACAATTAAAAACAAAGTGGTTACAAAATAATATAAACTTTTTTGGAATGATCATTGTCGGTTTTTGTTTTCTTATGTATTTACAAAATCAACTAATTTTCCTCAAACAATACCTGTTCATAGATGTCAAGGCTGAGGGTAATAATACGTCATTGAATCATTACATATGTATAGGTGTTCATTATCTGTGCGTTTTCTACGTCACTCTAATCAAATTTAAATATAATGTCAATTTTTTTTATAGGTATTGTAAGTTGTATAAATTAACTAACATAACATGGTGTTAAGATAATATGTTTTCTGAGATAGTCGGACTATTATTCAAATAAATATCTGAAATCACAAAAAGAAAATATATAATAAGGGTTTAATACATGCTGAGTCACTTTTCATAGACAACACTAAGAAATATTAAATTAACCGATTCGCCCTCATTAAATACGCAGCTGCCAACCTTGGCAACAGTAAATATATTACACGAAATAAAATATTTTCATTGTAATACCTCATGTTTTACTTAAAATGGGATTCATTGCCGTTCGGTATTTGTTACAAAGGCTACCAAAGTTTAAACAAATAAAAGTGACACGCTGACACGTGTATATTTGTTCTGTGTTTGTTATATTAATACGTGTAATATATACGAGTTTGTTAATACGTGTAATATATTACACGTATTAACAAACTCGTAATTGTCAAAGACTTCACGCTTATTTTATATTTTATTTCAGACACCAATACCATACGATACATTAATGAATAAAAATAACATTCATTCCTATGAGGTTACCTTCAATTGATTAAATTATACACAATGACCTTAACGTTTCCGTATCTTATGTATTATTTTCGTTTTAAGGGCTTTAATTATATCTAAATAATAAATACGTAACTCGGTGTCCTTAAAATATATTATATGATACATGTTTAAATGATGAAATATCTTATAAAAAGTATAAGTCATAATATAAGTATATTTATTGTTTTAGAAAAAAATGTTTCATTTGGTATTTTATCAGAAATGGTCATCTCGGTGGTTGGTTAATCAAAATCAAAAGGGATATTCCACACTAGATTACCTATATAATAGATATTTGTTATTGTATATTATATATAATTGTATTTAACTAATATAACTTTGTGTTTCTGTAAAATGTACATTCCGAATCTGCGGTAGCTTCACTTTTACTATAGTTCTGTAAAATGACGATTCAAAAATGATTGTTAAATCGTACTTGAATAAAGTGTGTTTTGATTTGGATTGAAAACCAAATAAATTGTATTTCATTTACACAATATAAACTGGATGTAGTCATGTTTTTAAGAGAGAATTAAAAGTCTCAGAGACATATTATATTATATAATTATGACTCTATTAAATACAGTTCTTTTTTTTTTTTAAATCACAGTAAAGAAGTCAAACGAATAGAAGAAATATACAACTAAATGTAATACTATTTTATAAACTACTAACTAATATAAGATTACTCAATGAACTTATTGTGATAAAGTGATTGTTAGTGTATGAGACGCACGCCACTGCCCTTTATTATCTAGCCCAGAGATATCATGTAATTTCCAATTTATTTAAACATGTCATAGATACAAACATAAAATAGAAACGAACGATTTACTAAACTATTAATACGCGGGATATCTGTTAACTATTTTGACAGCGATAAAAGCTGATAATTTTGTACTTTGTACAGATCTTTTACTTTAAAACTAACAAAGGAATAGTAAAAATCAATATACTTTATGTCGGCTCTTACAAGGTTACAGGCGCTTTTGAATAATTTTATAAGGTTATTATCATAGCAATTAAAAGTAAACTTACCAGTTGGTTCGGAATGCAAATTGTCCCTAGACTAATCAACTATGTATTTTAGTAGTTATCTAATATTTTTTACGAGTTGCAGTGTTCCCTTTTGTATAATTTTCTAAATTAAATATTCATATACATAGATACTTAATTTTATTTTACATATAATTTTTTCTATGACTTTTTGATTTCCAATAATTTCAATATATGAAATATATCCAAACCACCTAGAAGCTGTAAGCTATACAATATCTAATTAAAGCTTTTTATCATAAACACTATTATGACTGCTATCTCCAAATATTGTTACAATTTTTTAATATTATTAAAAGCACTAACCGGTACTCATATTAAATCTTTTGTGTTGACTTAATTAAATATAAGTATTAAGTACATATTATATATGTTGGACATCCATACTAAGTAAATATGCTTTTAACTCTTAATGGTTCGTTGTGAAAAATACTGGTTCAATTGTTTTGTGTCGTAATCTAGTAAAATGAAGTTGACCGAATTTGGCCACGACAGCCATTCTCAATGGAGTCTAGCCGTCTGCATATGATATTACGTTATATAAGCAAACAAACGCAAACATAATAATCCCCACTCTCATCGATGGAATGGCAATCCGACTAGATTGGAGAGTCTTCAGGTGCAGGACCAACGGCTAGCATACTTCTAAAGAATTGTAAAAATTTCCAAATTGAAATAATTTACTCCCCCTCCGGATTTAAACACAATATCCTGAGATATGCATCCTTATTCTATGCTTATTTATATAATATTGAAATATATAAAGCTGAATAAACCGTTATTTTATTTTGTTTTTAGAACGCGCTCGTACCTCAAGATCTATCAGTTTCATTTCAAAATAAATATTTTTGCGGTTGCCCACTTATGGAGAAAGTTTAGGCTTTATAAAACCCATGGGGTACCTACCTAACGTTTAACGCGTTTACCCGCCTGATGGGCATAAAAAGTAACCTATGTGTTTCTTGGGGTTAAAACTTGCTTCATATTAAATAATTTTAGCAAATCCAGTGCAGTGGTTTGGCCGTTTGTCAACAGGCAGTTTCGCATTTATAATATATATTAATATATGTTATGTTTATAAATACTATCAGGTTATGTTTTGATTTATTTTGATATTCCAAGCGTAGCCGATAAACTCCTTATTCAGTCTTAGTTAAAGAAAAATCCATACTTCAAAGTGATCTCATTTATAGGAACGAGTTAAACTATAACACGTTTTGTGAACACTTAAATGGCTCACTAGTGAATAAGAAATTACCGATAACAGTGTTTATGTACCAGTTCGTTGTCACGAGATGTATTGTAAGTCGTCAAACAAAAATATTGATAAGCAAAATCATAGGCGCGTCGACGATACACTGTGACAATATATTAGGTCAACAGAATATTAAGGGGAATCTTGTGAATCGAGGGTAATGCGTGGAAGCGACCAGTATCAAGACATCGCTGACCCCCGACCTCACTCGAGATAGCGGGATGTTTACTCGCTGCCTATTCACGCTCTATGTTGCTGTTCAAAAATTACATAACACCTACCTATAGATACTAGATCTCCTGAGTATTCCATATTCAAAAACGTAACCCGTATACTTCTTCAAGTATTCTGTTATGTATTTCGGAATTCAATAACACTTTTAATAGTTATAATACTAAACTGTTTGTTTTAGTCTATTTATATTTGAAAAAAATGTATAAGATGGAGCTGATAATTTATTTTATAAAGAAAATTCAGTTATTAAATATAGCAGGATTATTTTATTGTTCCTCGTCTATCTATGAATCAAACAAACTCCCCGCCGCTGTGTCTGGCTGTCTGTCTGTCTGCAAGCGATAAACTCGAAATATACTAAACACATTTTTGGTTTTCATACAGTTTTTACTAATGGAGTGATCCACGTGGTTTAGGTGTATAATTAATTAAGGTGTTTAGTTAATTGGCTGAAATATGACGATGATTATTGAAGATGTCGGAAAAAGTCATGACGAGTACTTACTGGCGTGCACCGTTTAAATCAATAGATTTATAATCGAAATATACATTTCAATATAAATATCCTATGTAGACTATTCCACCTGTGTGTGGGTAGATAGTATTACATAAATTATATTTAACAAACTTATATATAACTACTGTGAGTATTGATCAAATGTTCCGACTAAATTATGAACGAATTCCATCAAAAATTGATCAAAACTTTTGCTGGTGTCAAAATATTCTACTATTCTTCGAATACACGATACACTGATCAAATGCTTAGTTTTATAAAGCGATAACTTAATTACCTATTTAAACTTAATGCTCAACTCGCGCGATATTTTTAAAACTTCACCCATAGCAGATAAACTGTCAGTCCGTCAATTTTACCCTGTGGAGAGTCGAATTGAAGAAAGTAGTATATCTTTCCCCGGGACTCTACACTAGATTTAATCCAATAGGCTTAGGCGTGAAGAGGTAACAGACCAGAGTTACTTTCACATTTATAATATTAGTATATATAATAAATAATAATAATAGATTTGGGACAGCGTATTTTTATATAATTACTGTATAATATATCAAGATCATTTACGTAGTCATTTTATTTTTAAGTATTCGTGCTACATACGTCACATACTTTGATTCTATTCAGATTTCAGTAATTTGTTAGAGATTCTATGGACTCTATTCACGTATTGATCATCTAAGGAGATTCATTGACTTTGAAACCAGTAAAGACTGGATTATTATATTTATTTATATGACCGTTTGAATTTTTATTTAATTTATACATTACATACATTTTACATTAACAGCCTGTAAATTTCCCACTGCTGGATTAAAGCCTCCTCTCCCTTTGAGGAGAAGGTTTTGGAGCATAATCCACCACGCTGCTCCAATGCGGGTTGGTGGAATACACATGTGGCAGAATTTCGTTGAATTTAGACACATGCACGTTTCCTCACGATGTTTTCCTTCACTGCCGAGCACGATGAATGAATTATAAACACAAATTAAGCACATGAAAATTCAGTGGTGCTTGCCTGGGTTTGAACCCGAAATCATCGGTTAAGATGCACACCACTGGGCCATCTCGGCGGATTTAATTAATAATTATTAATATCTTCATTCTGTCCATAATTTAAAAAAAACCCTTAGATTATTTGTGCATTTGATGTATCCTTTTAAAAATATTTATTTTAATTTATATACTGTTCGAGAAGTAAGATGAAGTTAATGACGTATTTCTATTCGTAGTTAAATAAATTAATTTAGATAAATGATTCTTAATTAATTCGAAATACAAATAACTTATTTAAAAATGTAAATATAATATACAGGGTTATTGATAATTCGACGTATTCCCGTTAGGAGGTAATAGGGGTGACTATTTGCGATAATTTTAACCCTCATATGCATTATGCAAAAGTGAACCATTTTTGAGTTATCGCGTTTTTAAGATTTTTTCAAAATAAGTCAAAAATGCAACTTCAAAAATTTATTTAAAAAAAGTATCAATTAAAATCTATTTTTTTCTTCTGATTTATAAAAACGATTAAACACGATATTTTTCAACATTTAAACAATAATTATCTGCAGAATAAGTTTCATAATGTATTTTTTGTTTTTCAGGCATATTTGAGGGAAAAAAAAAATTGAAATAATATCGTTTTCCGTCTCGCATTTTTAAATTTGGACCGATAATTATTGTTTAAATATTGAAAAATAACCAGCGTTTAATCCTTTTTATAAATCAGAAGAAAAAAATAGATTTTAAATGATACTTTTTTTTTTTAATAAGTTTTTGAAGTTGCATTTTTGACTTATTTTGAAAAAGTCTAAAAAACGCGATAACTCAAATATGCTTCACTTTTCACCTCCTAACGGGAATACGTTGAATTACCAATAACCCTGGATAATTACATATCTACTAAAACGAACATTTCCATAACAATTATTAGTCATTTGTTTATATTATTTGAATAGCGTTAATTAAGTCATTATGATTACAGATTTACCAGCTCGTTTATTATCTGTGGTACGGATAAGTCTCAAATAAACATTTTAGTTTGAATAAAATGATAAAAATAAATGTGTTAATATAAATACATTTGTGCATTCTATTTAAATTCGTAAACAATAACATTAAATTCACAGTTACCTTCCCATTCAGAAGTGTGTAATTTTATGTATTAATAAATCAGTACCCTTTAAATGTCCCTGTTGTTTCCTTTATTTGATAGACTTAAGCTCGTTAATAGATTGAAACAATAAAAAAAAGTCTGTCGATAAACATATTATAAACAGACTTATTATGCCTAGTTTCTGTGTTGAAACTCGGTCGGTAATAAAATATAATACAAAACCAGTAATCAAATATGAATTTTAAAATGAACATTAATGAACCTTAACTTTGAAAAAATTACCGTATAATCATTAAAAAATATATTTTTGAAAATAGCCATTGCTGTTTGCAAATATATGTTCCCGTAAACTACAAATACAACGCAAATTTTCTCCTATTCTTTTTATTACAATATACAAATACAAATATAAATTATTTACTTTACTCTTCTAGCTTTCATACTAAAACAGCCGAACAAAAGTTATAGGCTATTAGGCAGAATTATTCTGATGAGCTGGTTTTATCTCGACGGACACATGGCATATCTGGTTCCTGTGAGGGAAAATATCAACACTACTAATTAGTCGTATGTATTATTGACGTATTTAAGTAAATATCACTTTACCGTAATTATCTCGCTATCGCCGTAACGGAATTACAAATGAACATATGATTATTTGAAAATGTTAGGGTAGTTTTAAATACGTTATACAACCTTATAAATTATAACTTTTTGGTGGATTTTAAGTAATAACATTAAGCGAAACCGACATATTAAGTAGAGGATATATAATTTATATTTTAAATATGTGAAGCTATACACCCAGGCGATTTTTTTTACATGGAACTGATAAAAGTTTATAATTTTAAAACCTAAATAAAATTCGAAACACATGACAAAGGAACAAAGCGAATGTGCGCGACAATCAATTAGTCATCCGGTCGGAAACATAACATTCTCTATATGGTTAAAAATGTTCATCAGCTGCTGCCGAGTGAGTCCTCGCTACCCGTACATTCGACTCCACATCCGCTGCATTTCCGATAACGCGTGAGTCAGTGCGACTCCTCAACGCTGACCAGACATTAACTGACCCGTTCATATGCAATACCCCAGTTGCAGTCTCAGCAGATTTGCACTAATTAAAACGTAGTTTAGGTGACCACATCACATAGTTAGTTGACGCTTAGCCGCGTTCAAGGAAGGTCGTGTCAATCATTATTAACGGTCACCCGTTTGACCTAAGTAAACATCGAATATATCGCGCGATAAAAACAATAAAATTTATCAGGGAAACGTTATTGGCTAATATTTGCGCGACTGTCCAAGTCACATAGTGGCCGAAAGAGTTCTAGTTACGACTGATAACAATTAATCCAGTGTTTAATTGGAATAAATTCGATTACCTGCTGACTTAAATCGTGTTTATCGAATGGCGCTATCAATCGCCGAATAGTGACCCGTCGTTCAGTGCCTGATAAAAGTTGAGAGTGGTTACACTTGTGTGGCGTGTGCCGGAAGATGCCAGTGCTCGGTGAGATGGCGGCATCCCAAGATATTTGCGGCAGGTATTACCCAGCACCGGAATATATGCTGCCGGGACCGTATATGTGGGAGAAACATATCAATCACCCGTACGCTATGCCCTTGACTAGACTGCCTAATGAAGATGCACAATGCATCAACACAACGCAAACTTACAATACAGGTTCGTGGCTCAGACATTCACATGTTAATTGCGTAAGTAGGTAACTAAAAGGTTTTTATCATATTTGCTTAATGTCGTTTTATTTTTGATATAATTCCATTTTTATCATAGCAACTGGAGTTTAAAAGATATGAGCAAGATAGACGACGCTGAATTCGATTTACAAAAAGAATAATAATGTTAAATAAAACTGCGATAAAAATGTTATAGATTTTTGATCGCATAATATTATTGCTGATTTAGATAAATACCTGTTTTGAGTAATATTTTTTTCAATTTACTGAAATAATGAAATACGTCTTATCATATCGTTATCTAAATGATAGATGTGTTTACATCCAACATTAATAAGCATTATTTCTTAAACTAATAAATTACATTATTTTATAAAACATTCTCAAATCGAAAAGGATTTATATAATCATAATCTTAATGTTTACTCTAAGAGTTTATTGAGATTATATAAATAGGTGAATAAAATACTTGTATCACCATTTAAACTTCAGAGCTATAAAATTTTATTTAAATTATTTCGCTTAAATTATATCGTAATTAATGTTAGGCAGTACAGACTATTCCAATCAAAATGCAGAGATAAACAAATCTTAAATTTACATATTCCAAGCAAATTGCTAATAGCTGTGCTGTGTATGGACTACAAGCAGTCCTTGATTAATAATAAAACATTATAACATTTAACTACTTTTATTCAACTAAAATAAAATTTCTAGAGTTACGAAAAAATAATTCTCCGAAATTCTAAACGACAGTTTTTCACGAATCCCTAATGACGACCATAATTTTAATTTAAGATTTCGACCAATGATATCTCATAAATTCATGGTCAAAATTGTTTATTTGTTTTTCCTCCTCCTGTGATTGGAGAAAGCTACGGCACAACATTACACGTTAGACTGATATTAATAATCCATTAATAGGCTTCAAGGCGATGGCGAAATAGATCGAACGGTGAAGCACAGGATTAACACTGGGTGGATGAAATGGCGGCAGGTTACGGGAACAATTTGTGACCGCCGTATTCCCCTTAAACTTAAGGGGAAGATCTATAAGACCATGGTCAGACCTGCTATTCTATATGGATCAGAGTGTTGGGCTATAAAAGGGATGACTGAAAGACAATTGCATGTGGCGGAGATGAGAATGCTGAGAGGAATGTGTGGTGTTACGCGAATGAATAGAGTAAGGAATGAGTACATAAGAGGAAGTTTGAAAGTGGCATCGATAACCGAGAAGCTATCTGGAAACCGGCTGCCTTGGTATGGGCATGTTATGCGGAGGAATGAGAACCATGTTGTGAGAAAGATTTTGAGAATGGATGTGGATGGAAATAGAGGTAGGGGACGACCCAAGAAACGATGGATGGATTGTATGAAAGACGATATGATTAGAAAGAATGTTACTTGTGAGATGACGTCCAACAGAGAAGTATGGAAGAAGAAGACATGCTGCGCCGACCCCAAGTAAAATTGGGATAAGGGCAGGAGGATGATGATGATAATAGGCGTTAATGAAATAAAACTTTATATCAATTGTATGAATTCAATTGAATTTAGTTCCTATGGGATTTTCCGCATTACCTACATGGAATAATTCGATTGAGTATTTCTCAGTTCAAATCAGAAGGAAAATTAATTATTAATTTGTATGACGTAAATAATAAGTATAGTCATCATTTTTAAAACTAGTCGTTTGAATGTTAAAAATTGGTGACGGTATATTTGAGATCAATGAAATAAACTAAAGAGAACCGATCAGATTAAAAATATTAAAGATAAAGTCAAAGTAACTAATCCCAATAGATACTGAACGCTTATTGCGTCATTGGTGGCCGTTGACTAATTTTAATTATCATTCAGATTAATTTTATTTTTAATTTTACTAAACAATTTATTACGAAGGCTAAAAAAAATTAAGAGCCAAGCCATTAACATCCTATTTATTATTGTTGATCTAATACAAAAACCATATAGATATAATAGTTGTAAGAAATTCAAGTTCCTAATTGATATTCGAATAATTAATTATATAACGCAAACAACCTTCACACCAGTTAATAAATATAAGTTTGTTAATAAAACTTAGATTAGGTACAAGGCAGACAAACAAAAGTAAACCTATTAACTTGATTGAATTAATTGTGGAAAACATTCGTGACTATATTCTCAAAAAGTGAAACATTGCAATCACGAAAAATTAATGATAAACAATATAATTTATCTGTTGTCCTGGCAACATTTAAACGCGAAGAGTGTTTAACATAGTCCTTCAAATTAAGTAATTATCTCTCAAAATAAAATCTAATTAAATAATACGCATTACACTGATAACAGTCGGCAGGGCTTAGGGCGATAGACACTGATTATACGAGATATTATAAAAATCTGAAAAAAAATATTCTTATCGAAAAGTAGGTGCGTCAATCTGATATTGAATGGATTTTGATTGCGCAACGAAAATAGTTTATAGTTTAAGTCTTTGTCGTTAGGCATTATTCGTTTTTTTGCAGATATATCGTTATTAAATAAAGCCTGGCTCTGAGCCCTAAATATTTTATGATTGGTGATTATATAAAACGCAAGAGTTATTTCTATAGCCTATTCCAATAGAAGATAGAGTTGCAATTGGTAACAGCACTGCTAAATTGTACACAAATAACAATTCCTGATTAGTATATCTTTATTTATAACACAACACAATTCGACTTAGCTACTTTTCATCCACTTTAGTCTATTTCTTAAGTTCTATTAGAACTTCGTCTACGTTCAAAAGTCCGTAATGAATATCACAGATTATTCAAGCTCTCGACTAATGATATCGCGTGAATTCGGTGTCATATGTTGTTTAAGTTTCTTTTGTCCTCTTATGGAATAGGCTATATACCTATCTTTCTACATAGCTACCAGATGGTAAATAAATGTGATACATTTTTTATGAATAAACAAAAACTATTCGCAATATTTCTTGATAAACTAGCAGTAGTTGTTTACTTTTTGGTAGGGCTTTGTGCAAGTCGCTCTGGGTCTCTTTTTGTACTGCCTCATCACATTTTCTACCGCCAAACAACAATACTCAGTGTTGTTGAGTTCCGTTTTGATGATTGAATGAGCCAATGTAACTACAGGCACGAGGGACATAACATCATAGTTTTCAGGTTGGTGGTAGCAACACCAACCTTACAGCAGTAAGGCATGATTAATATTCCTTAGGGCGCCAGATGTCAATTGGCGATTATGTCCACTTACCATCAGCTGGCCCATTTGCACGTCACCTACAAATTTAAAAAAGGGAAAGTCACCCAACATATACCACATCAACATTATAACGTTACAAATTTTAATAAATTAGATGTTTTTTTTTTGTTATAATCTTGCCTTATCAGCTTAAAAATGTATGGTTAATAAATAGGTCCTCGACGCGCTTGCGTAAATTATTTTTATGTCAATCATATATATGACTATATAAGAAGGAGGAGAACCTACTCTAAAGGACATCCTATTTATACTTGACTTCGAAGGATAAATTAATTATTTTAGCCAGTATGTATGTATGCAAGTATGTTCATCTGTTTCCACACAAATTCTATTCTACTAATCATAATTCGACAAGGCTCCGCTGGTTATAGGCTAAGTGACGTTACTCTTGATTAAAAATGGCGCCCCCTAGGAGACATATTGTCACTTATTTCAAAATATTTTTTGAGATTAATCAGCGAATTTTACAAAAATATATATTTCAAGCTCTTAATTGCAGCCTTGAATTAATTCGGTAGTTAGATATACGTCATACTTTTCCGAACGCGATTTTTATGTAGTCGGTCTTTTAAACGTTTGCTCGTTCCTCGTTAAACCAAATTAACCGTTTATTTACTCAGAGAACTAAAGTGGCTTATATAATGGTACTCATATATATGATAATTTCGTAATAATTACGTAACATAACTGGCGCTATTGTCCTTCATCTATCAACACACTTCCGTCACTTTTGAAATCCCTTTGCCACACACCGACCTTGCTTAGCATAAGGTCATTTTATTCCATAACCGAATGTTTATACATGATAAATTCAGAGTTCGCACTCTGACATATTTAATTGAAATCGTTTTATTTATTATTTTGAGAGCCGAGATCGTCCAGAGTTTAAATGCCGGTTAATACCACTATGATTTTAACTTGGGTTTATAATTTTAAATCGTTCCTGTCATGCTCAGCAGTGAAGAAATATTTCGTGAAATTAAACTATTTGCTTTGGATGATTAGCTTAATATGTAATAAGAGGAATAATGTCTTAACAAAGCAATAGGACTTTTTGTCTTCGATTTACCAATTATCTTGAAGGCTTATCTATAATTTGATTTTCTGTGTTTAATATTCATGCTGGGAACAAACATGTATAATAAATAAATACAAACAGTTCATAAAATAAACAATGATGTTAAACCATAACCATCCGACATACACTTTAAAGCTTAGCAATTTAAGGGAACTTAATTCTGATTGAGATTTAAATATCTCTATTGCCAAAATAAAGGAGTATATAATTAAATCAAATATAATGTAATAAAAATAGCTCAACTAATAAATAACAACAAATTATTATTATGTATACTGTTATATAAAATAAAAAATATCGCTCTCCTATTTCGATAAAATTACAAAGATTATCAAAGCATTTGCTCAAACAGAAGCCTGACTGCAAAACCAAGCTGTAGTTACCAAACTGCATTTCCCGGAATGCATAATAAAAATGATAGTTTTTTTAATAAATGTAATTTGATTTGCAGATAGTGACATGCAGCTAGAGACCAGCAGTAGCGAAGCGAGCGCAGCCAGTTCCACGACGTTGTCCCAGCACTGCGCGATATGTGGCGACCGCGCCACCGGCAAGCATTACGGGGCCTCTTCATGCGACGGCTGCAAGGGCTTCTTCAGACGGAGCGTTCGAAAGAATCATTTATACACATGCAGGTACGCATGAATGAAAGGCTTTATTTGGAGTTTATCTCGTACCTGCGAGTGAAAAGAAAGATATAAGATCCGATCCGATTCCGATGACAATGGTGACCACTAAGAATCAAGTGGTCCATTTGCCCGTCCACCTCATACATCAATGTATTATTTAAAAAATATATATATATTTATTATTTTACAAGGCGTCCCAATATTCTTTATAAAAATATTTTCGATCTTTCTTTCAAGTGTTCATTACAGCCTACGTTATTAATCAAAGTGCGTTGTCTTTTCATCTTAAATTTTATATAAATCTATAAAACGTACCAATATTAACATTTAAATATGTGTTCCAGGTTTAGCAGAAATTGCGTTGTTGATAAGGACAAAAGAAATCAATGCAGATACTGTAGACTTAGAAAATGTTTCAAGGCCGGCATGAAAAAGGAAGGTAAGCAACGTATGTTTTGTATTGTTATATATTGACAATAATAATATAGAAGTATAAAATAATTAAAAAACTATCTCCGAAACTAAGTTGAACCGATCCATATGATGAGATTCGCCACCACGTTTATTGTACATCGATGATACTTTTATCTAAGCCAATCACAGGCGACCTAAAGACAAATAAACAACGTTCACATTGAATTAAAGCGACGTCATTGGTCGAAACCTTAAATAAATCGGCGTGAAAATTATAGTAGATATAACTGTAGTCTATTCCAACCACAAGAAGACAAAGTCAAATGAACAACATTTAACAGCGAATTGACGCGATATCATTGGTCGAGAGCTTGATTAATTATTGGGATTCATTATCAATTTCGACAAAGCTGTTATCGGTAATTTGGAAGCAAAATTAAAGTGGATATAAATAGTTAAGTTGAAATGTGTCGTTTTATAAATAAAGACATATAAACCAAAAACTGTTTAACCACTAGAGAAAGAGGAGAGAGAAATTGCTCTAGCATTAACCGTCCATAGAGTATGTTATATTTACATATGTAATATGGTATGTCATAGAGTATCGTAGTTTTAAATATAAAATTAAACTAGAAATGTACATAAATACCTACTTCAAATATGCAATGAATAAAATGTGTGATTCTGAATGTCCTCAATACCGATCCATACAAAATGTTATTTAAGTACATAATTGTAATTACAAAGTTTACTTTGACTAAGGAAGTGAATTAAATAACGATGGTGATTCAATAATCCTGCATTGATCCGCAGTAGTCAAATATGACTAATACAAGATTACTCATTAAGTATAAAGAAAATCCACGTAACAAAGCTACAATTTGTGTTGCGAGCACCTTCCCTTTAAAACCATTGTGAAAAAATAAATTAAAAAAATATATATATATTTAAAAATTTCTACCAATTATGTCGCCTTAATTCAATGTGAATGTTGTTTATTTGTCTTTAGGCCTCCTGTTTTGTTGATTGGCTTAGACGAAAGTATCATCAACAATACACGTGGTTGCCGCGAGTCAGATAGGGAATCGGTTAATTTAGTTTCAAAGATAGTTTAAAATCCGTTTATGTTTTGCGTACATGTATGAATGTGTTTCTTCTGCTCAACTCGGTATAGAATAAATGTAGTTAGGTTTTAGTCAGAAATTCTCGGAAGCAGTACGCAGTTTAGAAGATAGCATTAATCAGTTGGCAGTTAGCAAGGTACTCTCCTGTACTTTTTGGTGTGGTATATATTTTGTTTGGTTATAGGGCTTTGTGTAAGCCCGTTTTGGTAGGAACCAGCCAATCACATACTCTAACGCGGAATAACATAAATCAGTATTGTTGTGTCCCGGTTTGAAGGGTAAGTGAACCAGTATAACAGGCACAAGGGACATAACATCTTAGTTCCTAAGGTTTATCGCGCTTTGATGTTTTAAGGAATGGTTAATATTAACTGGTTTCTGAGCGATGGTAACACTTACCATCAGGTATCTCATTTGGTCGTCGACCAAACTTATTCTTCTGTCTGTCATTTATTAATCCCAGCTATTGCCAGGGTCTGCCTTCCGACTAAATCTACTCTACTTTGCACGGTTTTTAGCGTCATTCTGTGTGAGTCCATTGGCTCTCATGTCCGGCTTTACATCCAGCCATCGCTTCCTTGGGCGCCCGAGAGGACTACCAAACTACCGCTACTGCTCGTCTACCAAACTATTTTATATAAAAAACGCAATATAATGAGGAGTCTCAGTTCAGTGTTCATCGACCGCCATTATCTCATCACAAACCAATGCACATATAGTCATAATTACCTCACAAATTCCAAACGCACAAACAACATAATGAATATTATTTATTTCTTAATTAAAATGAGATAAATTAATAGCAATTTGAGACACATTAATAATAATTAAATATATAAATTATTTTCTGTTACACAACTTATGACTGATTAAATAATAAACATTTGCCTTTAAATATAAACGTATGTATAAATAGACGTATATATATATATTTATGTATTATATAAATAATCTATGTTAACAAACTGGTTTTGTAAATAGTGTTCAATAGCTAACTAAGATTATAGTTTTATAAGTTTTTTTTTTTTTTTAATTATTATTCGTCCACTTTTGACAGTTTAACAAAAATATTGAAACTTTAAACCTAGTAAAATAATAATAGTTTACTTGTAATTTCAGCCGTACAGAACGAACGAGACCGTATAAATTGCAGACGGCCGTCGTACGAGGAACCCACACAAGCCAATGGACTCTCCGTAGTGTCGCTTCTCAACGCTGAATTACTAAGCAGGAAGGTTATTGATGAGGTATGATACAGATTATATTTAACTTTTTTTTTCTATCACTGATTGATTATGCAGATGCTGATTTTAGCGCAGACATATTAGATGTAGAGGATAGACACCTTAACTGCATCATATTAAAATATTTATTTATTTATTCAGCACACTTAACTAATATTAGTCACCAAAACAATCTGTGATATTAGTATAGATTATACATTGATAAAGCTACACTACAATAGTACACAATGCGTACATAGACAGCATCAGTAGATAATACTAGTTAGACTGATTTAAAAATGATTAATAATATTTATTTAAAAAAAAAACATATCACTGCTCGATACACTTTTCCATAAACAGATAAGCAATAAAATAAAAATAATTCAGTTAACTACTTGTAACGGTTTAATTTTACTTTCAAAGTTCCGATAGCAAGTGTCGCCGACGAGTATTTTAGCTTAATCAAACTCTCGACCAATGATATCGCGTCGATTCGATGTCAAATGTTGTTTAATTGGCTCTTGTCCTGTTTTTGTTGGAATAGACTACACGCAAATAGTCTAATATCGATAATTTTGCCCTTACACTCGGGCGGACCTTTCGATTCTTGTCGAATTTTGGACTGGAATTACAGTTTAAAGTAGTAAAAACTTTTTAGGTAAACATTTATGGTAAAGGGAATTGTTTTGTTATTCATAAAATCAAGGATAGAATAAACATGTAATTTATAAAAGTATAATTATTTATTAACATTTTAATAGACCATGATGTTTATTACATAAACAAACATGTATAATAAATATATTAAAACAAACAAGATTTATTTCAAGGTTAAGAATCCCGTTCGCCTTGTGATTTAAGAGTTATTTACTATCATTTGGAATTTATAGTAATTGGCTAAATAAATCTTATACAAAAACAGGGCCAGTATCAATGGATTATTAAATCATTTTTATAGTTTGAAAATCGAAACATTAAATTAAATAAAATATATTCATATATTTGTGGTTCAAATAAATAACTAGTGGTGTGATTCAAATAAACCATGCTAATAATTACCGCTAAAAATATCCGAATTCCAGATTTTTTAATTGTTAAAAAGAAAATCCAAGAACATTAAGTTTATCGTAAAAAGTCATAGGACTTCGTATTCCACCCAAGGAAAATATAAAATGGTCCCGTTTGAAAAAAAAGACAATTCCTAGCAATTGTTTAAACAATATGGCATTGAGACGCCCCATAGCAACATGCATTTATATCACCAATGCACCAGCAGGACAATTTGAAGAGAAACGCGTAAAAATTTAGATGGAATACTTTTGGGTACTCATGCGATTCCTCAACTCAACGATTCGTGGACCTAGTAGTAGAGCTTAGAGTAGTGGATAGAAGTTATTATGATTAAATGTTGACCAGTAGGTAAGGACTAGTAATAGCTAATTCTAAAATCACATTAATATCATAGCACAGCAACGGAGCACATAACAAACCAAAATTAATTATAATAATAAAAAAAATCTTAAACATACTTTCCAAAAGTATTTAGAGAATAATTTTATCTTCAACAGACGAACAACGTGTCGGACGCAGAAATCAATAACAGAAAGCTGGCGAAGATAAACGACGTCTGCGATTCCATCAAACAACAGCTGCTCATACTCGTGGAGTGGGCCAAGTACATCCCCGCCTTCACGGAGCTACACCTGGACGATCAGGTAGGCTTTACTTAAAACTTGAAGACTAAGTTATTTATTACATGCTAAGTATTACCTTCCCGTAGAGCGCAAATTACACTATTTCTTTTTTATTTATTTATTTAAACATAAATGGAAAATTTAGTAATAGTTCTCAGGGCGTGTGATGGAATACCAACATCATTTTCAGATACAATTATCAAGTATCAAATTATTTTTTCTGATATATTATGACAAAAGATCCAATTTATCTGATATTTGGTTTGGTTAGTTTTTTAAATCGAATCGATATCGTAGACTCCTCCATCTTGATGGTATAAGTCGTTCCGCACTGAGTCCGGTCGCGTGTAGCGTGTCAACTCGAATCAAATCTTTTATTCAATATAGAAGCATTACACTTACTTATTGATTCTCAAATTAAACACTAGCCCCGAACTGGTGGAAGAAACTCGGCTGATCGTTTTTGTTGATTTATTGTTATTTACGTCTATTCAATATCGAAAAGAATAATAAACAGCCAGGAGGCCATCCTTAACACACTCTGTACCGAACCCTGACCGCGTCGCAGGTGGCGCTGCTGCGCGCGCACGCGGGCGAGCACCTGCTGCTCGGCTGCGCGCGCCGCTCGCTGCACCTCAGCGACGTGCTGCTGCTCGGGAACAACTGCATCATCGCCAAGCACAACATCGGTAAGGCTCGCCGTCTCGTTATATTATACGCTGTTATGCCTTTACAGAGGAAAATTTACAACCAAATTGATATAATACATTTAAAATTAATTTATATATTTTGTTTTCACATACCATCGGGCATTTCAAAAAAAATTAACGAGTTTAACCATACGTAGCCATCGTTTGTTTTTATATTCATACTTTCCATTCGCTTTTACTCTTACCCGTAAATTCATGTCCGCAAACAAACAGTACCCGTAAACTCAGTTGACCGCACTAATGTTAGTCACTAGCGACTGCGCAAGATTTAATTATAGGTGGGTACTACTACCTAGTGGGTACTAACCCACTAAGTGTTCGTGTGTTCGTGTTGACCCAGTTCGGTCGATTATTGCGAATACAAATTGTGAATCGTATTTTTTTTAAATATATGCATTTGACGACCTCCTTGGTCAAGTAGTGTGTACACCGGTTTTCATGGGTACGCTACTCTGAGGTCCCGGGTTCGATTCCCGGCCGAGTCGATGTAGAAAAATTTCATTAATTTTCTATGTTGTCTTGGGTCTGGGTGTTTGTGGTACCGTCGTTACTTCTGATTTTCCATAACACAAGTGCTTTAGCTGCTTACATTGGAATCAGAGTAATGTATGTGATGTTGTCCAATATTTATTTATTTATTATTATTTATTTATTTACTTCTGGTTAACTCATTAATAGCCTATTCCAATCATAAAAGAAAAATCTTAGATTTACATATTTTGTTTGCTAATAGTTCTGCTACATCATGGATTACCAACAGTTCTTGATACCAACTAACATATCTTAATTTGTAACACAACACGATTCAGCTCAACTATTTATGTCAACGTCAATTTTATTTCGAAATTCCGATAATATCTTCGCTAATAAACAAAACGCAATTTTCCATCCATAATAAATATCATACATTATTTAAGATCTGAACCTCATCTTAATTCAATTTCGAAGCTGTTTGTTTGCCGTTCCCCCTCCTTTGGTTGGATTAGGCTATAAGTTAATGTGACTTTCTCTCCAACCCTCCCCCCTTCCTTCTATACTTTTCTCTTATTAATACACATACTTGATTCGAGTCTTTTATTTCCAACAGATGGCAGAATGGATATAGACATCAGTATGATCGGTATCCGAGTGATGGACGAGATCGTGAAGCCGCTGCGGGAGATCGACATCGATGACACCGAATTTGCGTGTCTGAAAGCCATCGTTTTCTTCGATCCTAGTGAGTTTTGTTTTATAGTAAATCACCGCAATAATGACTCATTATTTACCAAAGTTAAGGAGAACAGAAGCAGCTCATTCTACCACGGTTTTAATCGATTATATATGTAACAGAATTTCATACGAGTGCAGTCTTTAATGCGATGTTTTTCTTCCTTACCAAGGTCATGATTAATTTCAAAATAAATAAAGCACGTGGTACTCTCAGTGGTGATTACATGTTTGTAATAATGAATGTGGTCTTCATTTAATATTCACGTAAACTAAATACTGCATTTTCTGGCTCGTTCTTCCATCTTTTATATATTTGTATTATAAATTGACAGGTTTTTTTTATATTATCAAAGTCAACTAGTCAGATTTGAAAAACCTTTTGCATTGGATAGATTACGTTTTTATTATGCAATATATAATTTCACTGCACGACTCTCAACAGCGAAGTTTGTTTTGGATAATGGGATGCACTTGATTATCAAACACACTCATACTCCAGTTACAACTGGAAACCGCAGTACCAAGCTAATGATATTTTCTTTATTAAAAGTAAAATATTTCGTCGATTCCTCAGACGCGAAAGGTCTCTCCCAACCGCAGAAGATCAAGCAACTGCGCTACCAGATCCAGATCAACCTGGAGGACTACATCAGTGACCGGCAGTACGACGGTCGCGGTCGGTTCGGTGAGCTGCTGCTGTGCCTGCCGCCGCTGCAGAGCATCACGTGGCAGATGATCGAACAGATACAGTTCGCCAAGCTCTTCGGGGTCGCGCACGTCGACAGCCTGCTGCAGGAGATGTTGCTAGGAGGTAACATTTCACGTGATCTCTTTGGTTTCCAATGTCACTTATACGCCTGAATCCAAAAAAATCTAACCCACCTCATGTGTTCCGCTAAGCGACGCAATGTGTCGTGAAAAGCGGCGGCCACATGTGGTAAGTTCCTTTGTGTAACGAGGACAAACCCTAGGTGCATCGACAGAGGCGACGCTGGAGGAGAGCGCGGCGGAGGGCGCGGGGGGCGCGGGGGCCCCGGGGGGCCCGGCCGGCGCGCTGGGGGCCGCGCTGCCGCCGCCCACGCTCTTCGACGACACGCCTTTTAAGCAGGAGCCCGACATGTAAGACATTATTTTATATAACAAATCGACGAATGGTTTTGCTACTCTTTTATTTTCATAAATGTAATGTCATAATACCTTTGTCAATGGTACTTAAAACTATTTCCTTTGCAACCAGGAGCCCTGAACATCCTTCGAGACTCATGAAGACGTCTGACATAACATTGTTATAGTTGAGTAACGAAGACATGGACGGCTTTACTGTTACTGTTATTGGAATATTAAAATTAAAACATATATATTTATATAAAGATTATTATACAATTTATCAATTACATAGTATATGTAAAATATTTTGTATAACATACATATATCTTAAAATCAAGGCGCAAAATAGTATGAAAATGTATGCAGGCAGCTGTAGAAGCCATGCGTTTATACAATATTGATACGCGTAGGTTAAATATATTTTAAGTGGACTGTACGACATTATATATTTTGATGTAAATTTAAAATTTACGATATTCTAACGAAAGCCAAATTTTCTATGTAATATATTATATTATTAAGTGTAAGACCAAAATATTAAGTGCAATTATTTTGAATAGATTTTGGTGAAACTTTACGATTTTAAACAAGCGAAATAATGACTAGCGTAACTTCTTAAGTAAATACTGAAAACCATTTGTAAATATTACATAAGCTTCCATCAATGACACATCGTATCGACTTATTAAATGTAGGTGATCGAGGTTTTTCGAAATTAATTTGTTTAAATGACTATTGGTTATGTTTTAAATTTAGTTACCATTATTTATAAAGTAGGTGACGGTTGTAAATTTGTTGCGTACTATTCAAAAACGTTTGCATGCTTTTGTTAAAACTTGCCTTCGATATAGGAAGAATGAATTTGATTATATATATATTTATCTCATAATATAGGAATAGATCTACTTTTTTACCTACTAATGTTTGTAGTAGACTGAACTAAAAACGTAAAAATCGTTTATTTATACGTCTTCTAGTTGATTTTATATTTGTACCACTGTTAATGCTCAATGTATTCTTGATTTCGGATAGGGCGGTATCACATTAAGCCAAATGGTGAAAGCTATATTATTAGGTAGTTAATCGGTTTGTCTGTAGACTTACAGCTATGTGTAATAGGTGCCTTATTTTCCTAGAGGTGTATTGTTGTTGTACATACCATGTTATGAATTTAGATTATATTTTAAAATTAAATAATCTGTTACAAATATGTGTTTTATTTAACATTCTTTATTAATAAAATACGTGGCTAATTAATAAACGAAATGTAAATATCAAGGTTTTTCCTTCACGTCTATGTATCCTTTCCTCCGGTTACCTCTGTCCTTGCAGTACAGGTACAACACAGAGATCGCCGACACCGCCGACATTGCTAATAGTGGCAAATATAATGGAAACATGGATTTAAAAAAAAAATCAACCAGATCACGATATTTCCGGTTATAAATTCAAACTGTCTTGTACATTATGAAAATATATGATGTAGAAGTAAAGTGTCAATGTCACCAAAGGGAATGAAATCAATGAGTTTTTAACGTCAGTAGACTTTTTATGAGTGCTTTATGTACAAACTTCTTGTTCCGTATAAGAGCCAACGAACCCAAAACTAGTTCGATAAGATATTTACTGATATTGATATTACATACTGATATTGATATTACTGATATTGATATTACTGATATTGATATACTGATATTACAGCTGATATTTATATATTTAGTCAAATCATTAATGGAGGAACACGAAATGACGATACTACAAAACAAAAAACACATGGCGACGGCATAAAAAAAGATTCGGTTCTTAGTATTATAAGACACACAAGTTTTGTATGTTCCTCGAAACGGGAGGGATAGGACTATACGATAATGAAGTGTTGCAAGCTCTCTGTTGTGCCTAATCTTTGGCATCAATATAATAAATGACGCCTTGTATCTAGGTAGGGTGACCAGGTCGTGAAACCTAATAGCCGGACAAACCAGCCAGTTTGGCCGGACATTTGGGTAAAAAGGCCAGACACCCTACATTATTGAAGATTATGTGTCTCAGTATTAATAGATATGATAAAAAATTGTATGTAAAATCAAGGTTTTCTGATTATTACCATAAATATTGTTAAATTCTAAAAGAAATATAAATAAAATCGAATGTATCTTAAATAAATAAAATCTAAAAGCTGGACACCACCAATCAAACAAAATTTTTATTACATATTCAATAATCAAATATTAAACTATTATACTTAAAGATTTCAGTGATTAGATAACGATATCATAATATGACTATGAGTAATTAATACGTATAATCTGTATACGACTTATATTATTAACAGATACGTGACAAATTAACTATTATTATAATAGTACACCCGGAAAAGCCATGTGATAATTATATGTGTAGAAACAATACATCTAGAATAAGGCAAGTGATCTCTTCTCTAAGTCTTTTTATTTGTTCGAGATGATAAAAAAAAAAAGAAAATTATTGTCAATAAAATTTTATTACTAAATTAAGTACACCGATCTTTGACTAAATGTCGTAAGAGATAATTAGAACACATAGTTAAATGACATCATATAGCACCATTTTTGAATTTTAAGAAATATAATAACGATAATTACTTATATGTTATCTAATCTTAAAATAAATGTTCCGAAAATATATATATATATATATTTTATTCTTATACACAGCTTTTTTTTCCTAACAAATAAAATTATACTAATTAAAATAAATGTACCTCAATATTAGTTTTTCTTAAAATTACAATAATGCATTGATTAAAAGTGCAAATCACTATTAGCTTAATTTCTACTTTTATATCGCCTAATATATGTGAAAGAATCAAACCCACAAGTGTGACGTCGTAATTAAGTCTACTTTGGGCGCGGTCTTTGCAGCGGAAACGCTCCAGCATGCCTTAATCGGAACTTGCACCATACGTTATGCGGTACAAGCGAACTGTTACATCCCTACTTAGAAAGCAGTTACGCTGAGACACTGGCTTCCAGCTGCAATGTCAGCAGTATAGGCAGGAGAGACAGAAGTAGAGCTCGGCAAGAGTTTAGTTCTCTTCTAAACTAAATTCGCGAAGGCTGCCTAAACATTATTTATTATACATATCCTCATTATTGTTTAAACGCTCATTTAATTTTTTTTTTTTTTTAAACTGATTGAAGAGGGCCCTTTTTAACAGAACGAATGCAAGCAATCGTCTGACGATCTTTGCTCAAAAAAGATTTTAGTTATCTTTCAAATGCATCTCACCTATGGTCCAAGACTTGACCCGACTTGAAAAAGAACCCTCTATTTGAAACCCTGGGTTAGGACGGGCCTGTGTGCAATGAAGGTTACTACTAGGATTATTTTTAGTCGTTAGGTCGGAACGTAATAGAAATACGCGTTTACTTCGTTCTTGACGTCACACAGGGGTATTTCTATTCAAACAACCGCAATGACCCATGGAACCGACCAAGTTAATTGTTTTCATAGAGAAATTGAAATCTTATTTATCGAACAGTTGTAATATTGTGCAGTGCTGCCGTAAGTAAGACATTTTAACTCACGTAGGTGCGCCCCTCTACGTTTAATTATGATGGCGTGCATTAGTGACGCGTAGATATGCTGGTGCTTTTAGATGTCATGGTCTGAATTATATTATATTTGTTAAGGTTATTTTGGTAAACATCCCATAGATCTATCTATACGTATTTTTATTATTTTACATAGGTGTAAAAAATAGGTATGTTATAAAAAATAACACTTATTCAACGAAAATATACATTTTAATGATATTCATATAAAATCTTGGTTTAATTAAAATAAATCATTTTTAAAATGTTTTGATATTTAACCATAAAATAAAATAAAATTACAATGGTCAAACGCTCTATTAGGTACAGGCAATAGGGTCATCTGAGTTTCCATGATCCAAGTTTTATACTGCCAATGTGTATAGGCAGTGGTAACACTTACGAATTTAAAATTAAAATATATAATAACACTAGCGGTTCTTTTTCTAATACATAACCGTTTTGAATAATTTTGTGCATTAACTAGTGTTCCTCCAGCTCCTGCGTGTTCCGGGAGCGGGCTCGGCCGGTGTGGACGCCGACGTAGCAGAACTCGGTGTCGATGCCGTGCTGCTGCATGTAGTGCATCCATTGTATCTGCTTCATGGACGGCTTGTCGGAGTCAGTTTTCACTTCCACGAATGCAATCTGAGGGTGTTTTATTTTATTTATTTTCAGTATTTTTTTGTCATCGCTATTAATATAATATGAATACGATTATGATAAAATAAATTATAACATTTTCTTTTGAAGTAAAATTTCGATCCATCTCTTATTTACTTCGGTAGGACTCACCGGCACGTACACCATCTGAGTATAAATGGTCACTCCCGCCCTGAGACAGACATCGGTCCCGTTAGAAATATTAACTATAACCTACACCGCCGATGCGCCACCGACAAAATTTGATTTATATTTTAAACGTGTTATGTCACTAAATATCTCGCCGAACACTGAACAGTCGCCTTACGACGAACGGTCACCGGCGGCCCGCGTGTAAATCAGTAATCGCCGAGTCACTCGTGTCGTACCTCGCCCGTGCGCTCGTTCCACAGCGTGAGGTCGGGGAAGCCGGAGTGCGCGTGCGCGAAGTCGGCGGCCAAGCGGGCGCACACGCGCGCCACGCGGGCGGGCGCCAGCCGCGCGCACGCCGCGCGCGCCGCCTCGCCGCCCGCGCCCGACTGCACGCCCGACTGCTCCGCTGCCGGACACACATTCTATCGGATAGAGGGTCGCACTACCGAAGGACTAACGCGACCGAATGTCATGCGTCTTTACTAGTGTGCGTGTACTCAGTGGTCAAATGTTGGTCGCTACTTTTTTCGACGAGTTGAGGACGCTTTGACATTTATTTTTTCATTACTTAGACATATAAGTAACGAAAACATATTTTTATTAAAAGACACTGTGCTGTGTCCTATTAAATGCGATGGCAGTTGGAGAACATCACTTAATAAAAATAAAAAATATTTAAAAAAACATTACAAATATCAAAAAAGAATACATTTTCCAATACAAGTAATGTTTACCATAGATAATATACGCCATAGACCCAAGACTAACCCATCGGGGAGACTCGTAATCATTCACAATTTCGCCTTCCACCCAGTCTCAGTAAAAGAACAAAAAATTAAATAAAAACCCATTAAGTCGATTGTCAATAACAATTTACTTCATTGCTCACTTTCTGGTCTACTTTCCCAGGCAGTTTCAATTTTAGTCAAAATCTCTTCAGTCGTAGATTCCTCTATTTCTTTAAGTCGTTTCTCAATCAAAGCCTTCCTGTTGTTGTAGAAGTCTTCGCAGAACATGTCCAGAGGGTAAGTCTGGTAGTGGGACAAAAAAATCCCACGAATTCCTTCCAATTGAGCGTATATTATATCCCAGAATAATAGGAAGAATATTGTAGTCACTATCTTGCCCTCCCAGTGACCACCTGAAATGTTGGTAATTATTAGATTATTTATTACAGGAACTTGAATCGTTTGAAGACTTGTAAATTAAGTGCAACGCTAAACACCATTTAGAAATGAAGATTCTCCCAAGAAGTAAATGTAATCAATTATAAGAACAAAGCCTAGCATGCAAGCAAAACCGCGGGCGAAAACGAATGAAATAGAAATTACCATGTGTGTATTTTCCCTCCTGGATGTAGTGGTATTTACAATACTCCTCGGCTTCTTGCACTAGCATGCCATCGGCAGTGCGTGTCTCGAATTTAATTTTGCCTCTGCCGCCATTACTGAAAATGCAAACGAGTGCATAAAGACTTTTTGGAACGAAGTTCTTTTACGCGGCTCGCAGTAGAGTGAACTGGCAGAAATCGTCACGTAACGGAAAACCGTTATGGTCTAAGCGAACTTCCTTTCTCTTTCTCTCCGTTAAGAACAGAGAGAAAGAAATATAAAGTATAAATTATAAATATAATATATATATAAAACAAAGTCGCTTACCGCTGTCTGTCTGTCCCTGCGTATGCTTTTATCTTTAAAATTACACAACGGATTTTGATGCAGTTTTGCGGTTAAATACATTGTGCATTTCATATAGATCAATATGGGCTATATAGCATTTAATTTAAATGAATATTTTCGAATATATTACAGATTTAAAATACAGGGACATAGCGGTTTGTATTGTCTAATGACAAAAAGATTTGAACTTTGTATATAATGACATTTTGTAGTATATTTGGTATCAGTATTGCACCCTGCATATTATATATACAGTTTTATAAAAAAATATTTTAATTTATTTTTGATATTGGGATTTTAATCACAATTTAATTTCTTGTAATTTAATTATCCTCAAGCATTCTTAATTTAATTCACAGCGTCTATTATTTAATCTGTATTAATATTATAAATGCGAAAGTGACCTCTTCACGATTAAACTGCTTAACCGTATTAGATGAATTTAGCTTGGCTCCTTTTTTTAGTCCACTCCTCGAGGGGGTGAAATGAGGGATGACGGTTTGTGTGCTATAGCCTATAGGTTAAATTATATTAATTTCGCGTGCGTAAAGTCGCAGGTTTAGCTAGTAAATAATATAATATATAAATAATATATAGCGAAAGCAACTTCGTTTCAACCTAGTATCCACGATACCTCTCGTTTTTTTTGTGTAACGTTGTTTTTAGTAATGTAGCCGATTGGACCCGGTGCGGTGTTGGATAGAGATCTACATGCTTATTGCATTGATATACATATGTCATTTTGTAAAAAAAAATCGCATCATTACCCCGAAACAAATGCTTACAATTGTAGATGACCTTAATAGTCTAGTTTAATAAATGAGACATTGTTTTACTATTCAAATGTGAAATGTGTCAAAGGAGACCCCCTTGTGTTTGGAATATACCGCCCTGTCGTTGATAACTACGCCACTGATTGTTTCCACAAAATGGAAAATAATAAGAAGTTATTTACCAAAATGAAAGTTGATCTATATATTTGTATTTTTTAAGCTTTCCATGCTTTAATAGTAGACTATACGCAACCCACAGCGACGGAGTGGTCACGTGACACGGGCGAAAACGTGTAGAGCAACTAGTAACAATTGTATTGTTAGATGATTGACGGTGCAAGGACGAATGGTATAAAAGGCGGAGCGCAGACAGCGCGGCGACACTCTTCGTCGGAATCTTGTGCGAAGCGGACGTCTCTTTATTCGTTCTTTGCGTTAGAATAATTATTGTTTGCTTAAAGTCATTAGAATATTAAATCATTATCTGTTGTAAACGTTGGTAAATTATATTTCTTTTTTTAAAAAAACTCAATCCGCTTCAGATTGCTAATTGTATGATATAAAGTTTCTTGTTATACAAAGTAAATATAAGTTCCACTCACTACATTGGCTGTTTGTATATGTGCACCGCTTTTATATTCTTCTCCAGTATGTCATATTTATCTGCTCGTGAAAGTAGCTGGACCTTTAAAGCTGAGCTTATGGGATTTGTCTGTCGTTTCGCCAACAACTTAGCTCGAGGTCGTATGAAATCTAGATATTTTTCTGGAAGGTTCGAATTGAAACCTTCTAATAGTACTTCAGCTGCCTAAAATAAAGGAATATTATTCTTTATTCTTAAAATCAATATTCATGTCGCAAAATGGTAAGTGTAAGTGTAACGTAGAGTTCAAAAAGCAGTTGAATATCTGCCCATATAAGGTAACACGAGTACGACAACCTTGTCAGGAATGATTTGTGTATGACGAACGTGAGATCAAAATATAGTACTCATGACTTTCTCAAAAAACCCACTTTTTTTTTTATATTCCACTCGAAGATTTGGTCTGCAGTCTTATAAGATAGCCACTAAACAAAGGAACAGTCAACTGATATATATATATATATATATATATATATATATATATACTAATTAGCAAATATAAATTTACCTATTTTAACAAATATTTGTCACGAATGAATAAAAATAGCAATTTTAAGTTAATTAAATTTAATATTACCTTCTCGGGAAGTAACAATAATTTATCGAGAATGAGCGCCTTCTCCGAATACCATTCCGCTCTCTTGTGTTCTCTGAATGCGGTTTGCTTTAAAAGTTTCGATAGAATGTCTACAGCCAAAAGTATATTCTTTTCCACTTTTGATTTTTTCAATTCTTGAATTCCAGCTTCCAAAATTTTTACATATATATATGCCGGTGTGTAGCGACGGAGCCACACCGGTAGCTTGATGTAACTGTGAACAAAAATATTTCAATGATTATATGGAATGCATGTCTATAATATATATTCGAATGACATGAGAAGCAGAGCAGTCTTAATCTATGGTGCAGGTGGTGCGAAAAAACCCGACGCCACGCCGAAGATTGTCAAGTCTTGAAACATTGAAATCTCTTGGGGCGAGATCGCCAGAACACTGCTTGCATTGTGATGCATGTGAGCATTGATAAACCAATTTAGGTTTTCGTAAGTCGTTCGATTGTCTATATGCTATTTTTTAGCGAATCTATAATAAAGACCACAGATTATTTTAGATCTCAACCAATGTCAAAGTCAATTCGAAACCAAAACTACTCCACCTTCCATTGGGTTTGATGTCACAATAAAACATCTAAACAAACACATTTATTTTATTTTTCACGAATTATATTCATATATATAAATATATAAAACTAAATTACTACTTTAAGGTATATAATGCGTAAATATGTATATATATAATAAATAAACGGGTTACCTCATCAATTCTTCTTTACCCATTTCGTTGTATAGATCATATACTCGCTTAATCTTTTCACACTTCTCGGACAGATCAGTAGCTTCCTCTATGTCTTCATATAATACACCGGCATTAACATAACTGAAAAATTTGGCACTTGATGGTACTATAAGAAATATCCAACTTTGGGAACTAAAATGTTTTGTCTATTCATGCCTGTAGTTACACTGGCTCATTACCCTTCAAATCGGAACACAAAAATACTTTGTATTGCTATTTAGTGGTAAAATATGAGTTAAGTGGTTGCATCAACCCAGATGGGCTAGCACAAAGTCCTACCACCATATATAGCTTACGCAGGGACTATAATATAAGTTAAGTATTTAACTTAGAAGATCCCTTAGCTAATTGTATTGAAATCCGTAAGTTAAATAAATAAATAATTTTAATTACCAGGGTCCCTTTCATGTACTCACGCTTCAAAGCATAATTTTATACTTGACTTTATTTCTGACTATGATTTCAATACATATAGATAATAAATGATAAAAAGCATTTGAATTTCAACTTACCTTAAAAATTGTTCTCTATTTTTGAATACCAAGCTTGCATTATCAATCTCCATATCTTTATCAATGGGAAAAGTTTCCCTTTTTGTCTTATCATTGAGCAACATTAATTCTAGTCTCTTTTCTTTTATTATACTATAATCCATGCCCAGGTACATGAGAATATAGAGCTCCTTAAGTGTGTTCCGAGCCTCATCTGAGAGCTTGTAACATGGACCAACTTTGGAGCGCAGCCTGAAATATGGTACATTAGAACTTCATAAAATTTAACATTATTAGACTAATATTATAATATTACAAAAGAAAGTCTGTCTGTTCGTTAAATCATCACAGCTAAACCAATTCTAATGAAATTTGACATTAAGGTAATCTCGCATGTGCACAAAGGATTAAGGATATTTACATGAAAAAAAATATCTTCGATATATTAGGAATTTGAAGTAAAAATCATAATGTTAATTTTAATGGAGATATACAAAGAACATTAAGCAATTTTGAAAACATTCGAATTTTAAATAAATTACAATTAAATATTTAGTGTAAGAATATTAGTCTTTTTTGTGCTTGCTAAATTATTTTAATTATCATTTTTTAGTCTTCACCAAAATGTCAAATGTATATCTATAAAATACTGTTTATTAAATACTTACAAATTCAAAACTCGAGTTTCATTTGTGCTTTTACTACCGACAAAGTAATTGGTTATATTTGTTTTCTGATAACAAAAATTTTTCAATGACTGAACAGCATCATCCTTTTTTGTAGTTTTAATTTTAAATTCCTTGCATATTAACTTCAATTCATCCTGCTTAAGCATTTTCAGCAACTTATCAAAACATATTTCTTCACCTAGAAAAAAATTAACTGTACCTTAGATCATAAAATATATATATATGCGGCTACAAAATGTATATATATTAAAGATTTAGGATTTTAAACAATACCCTACCAACAGCATATTTTTTTAAACTCTTAAATAAACTTCTAGTGTTTCACTTTAATTCAATGACTTTAATTTATATATGCAACAGACATTGCAATAAGAAATTAAAATATACTATAATATACATACATACTTGTTATATGGATTTCATATGGAAAAGTAAATTTGTTTTATTATTAACATCAACTCACTAAAAACAGTACTAACCATTATTACTATTTGCCACAGTAATAAATCCACTTTCTATCAGCGAGTTAACTGCTTCGTGTAAAGTTGGATCATCAACTTTAAATTTGCCAATCATAATCTTCTTCACCTTATCCCATCTACGCCAGCCTTCCTGCTGCCAATACAATCTGCATACTAATCTCATGCCAGGCTTTTTTACTTTCATTGCCCTTGACAGGAGACTGCAACTACTTTCTTCTAAGAGTGGTTTCAAATTATCGTCACATAAAAACTGATAAATTATCTTTAATAGAAAAATTGCTGGAATGTAATAGAGTGAACATTGTAATATAACATTAAATATGAAAAAGGTTTAGTAATTATACATTTTTTTATTTAATTAATATTTAATATTCCTGTTTTAAACTATGATTAGTAAATGAAAAGCTAGAAGCTATTTGATAATACCAAGTTCAATTATTTCAAAAGTTCCGAAAAAGTTTCAAAAGTTCAGTTAAACAATAACTACCAAAATATGTTTGTAACGTAATACGTATTTGTGTTATCATAATTACTTACTCAAGTCATCCAGATTCTTTGAAGCTTGAAGGAATTCCTCATTATTAAAAATATTTTGTTTATCACATTTTGATATTATATCACTAAGATTTCTTTTAGCTTTGGTAGGAGTTCTGACTTTAATACTTCTCTTTTTTGTAGGTGAAAAATATTTGTGGCTTGTTGATGGACTACGGAAACTAGGTGATGATTTGTTTAAAGATTTGTGATCAGAGCTAGGGGACATTGAAGATTTATTTGAAATTTCCTCAAAAGGCGACTGATTTACAGGGGATTTATGCAGCATTTCTGGCGTGTAGATCAATGTTGATTCAGACGAGCTTGTCTGACTCTGATTAAGTTCACATGTTTTAGAACTTATTGACCCCTCATCATCGTCATCACTAATTAAATCAACCACATGTTCGTTTTCAAGTGTTAGCTTAGGCAACTTTATAGGTGTTTTGGTTATACTTAAATTACATTTCTTTTTACGGTTTATATCCATTTCTTTAAATGAATTTGTCTTTATTTTGAAATACTTGTTCAATGTTGTCTGTTGATTCATATTTTTTAATTTGTTATATACCATATATGTAAACTTTTCGTTATTTTTGTAATTACTAATTTCAGCTTACAATAAAATTAAAAAACCGTAACTATGTATGAAAGCAATAGTAACTTTTGTAGTATTTACAATATACAGCTAAAATATTATTTACAATATGTACTTACTAACTTTTAGATAAGCGTATTAATCACTATTTTAAGTTAATATTAGATGTCAAAAGTCATAATAAACAAGACTGCATACAGTAAAGTAATACAGATAAAAGATACACTAGCAATGTCAAAAACAATAATCTTTTATTTTACTATTTATGAATGACGATAAGACGTAATATCCTTCTACAGAAATGTATAAATTATTTTAGGCATTCAGTTTGAGTACTTCTTAAATCAAATAAATATTTTTTTTTGCTGTAAGTAAAGTTAATGCTTTAGGTGTAACCGAAATAATGTAACTATACCCTTACATATTTCTCAAAAAATATATAATATTTCTCAGTATTCTAATGGAAATAAAAAAATACCTATATAAGTTCCGTATGGAGATAACTAAAACTGTCATGTCGTTTCGTTTTCAATTAATTACATAAATGAATCAAGCATTATTATTATTTAAGTAGGTAAGTACCAAATGAATACTTTGTCACATCCTTTAAATCACGATGGTTATTTGAAATTGATGAATGATAAATGAAAAAATTGATGCTTATATTACTAAACAAAAGCTAATATTACTAATACAATTTAACTTATAATTATTTAAATAAAAAATGTCGAAAGAATATAAACGATTCTCCTTTCGGATGAGCGGATTTGGATTGAATCGCCGAATAAGCAACAAACAGAAAATGGTAAAGGTCTATTAAATGAAATAAGTATAAGAAATATTTTTGTTCAGATTAAGAAAACCGCATTTTATGGTAGTTAACACGTACCTACTTAACTAACAAAAAACAACTTCCAATATTTCAAATTGTATGACTCACAAAATGTACTTAAAATAATACCTACTTTCTAATTTTTTATTATTTTACGTATGAGTCATTACACAATGATACCTTTTTATTTTTAATTAATTGCGCATATAGCTACTTTATTTATTTGAATTTTAAGGTGAGCATCTAAGTTTTTAAGCAGAAATAATAGTTACAACAATATTATATATTTTAAAATAATTATTATACCTACATTTACAAAATTGAATGTTAAACTTTAGTAGTATTTGTCAATAATACTAGTAAGTACCTATAGCTATTTTATGTATTTGACTACGAATTGATTTTATAATTATTTTCCCTTTTTTTAGGTAGATAATATTGTAGACCAGTATTACTTTCTACATTGTATTATTGCAGTTAGCACACAATATTAGAGACACAAGAGCTAAGTAATCTTATTGATCAAACTAAATATGTCTGAAAATAAATGTATTTTAAAACAGGTACGAACTTATCAGCCTACATATCAATTAAATCCAAGAAAACGCTTCAAAATTGAGAACGTTGAAAAAATCTTAAAGCGTATTGTGAATTCAGAACTCGCTGATGTCGAATATAGCGAAAAACTTATTCCAGATCTTTGTATTAGTTTAGCGGAAAATATCAGGACGGCGATAAAAGAAGAAAATTATGACAGGTATGTCACGAGGAACTTGTGTATTGTTATAATTAAATTGTCTATATGACCATCAAAAAACAATGTAGAATGTAATTTACCACAACTATAAGGATTTCATGTATGACGGAAAAAGAACAAAAATAACACTAAACATACTTCTATATATAATAAAAAATCAATATGTTTATGTACATATTACCAATGATCGCTGGTGTATCAATTATGTCTTGTTTGTATTGCTTATGTTGTAGAAATAGGAAATGCTCATGAAGTTTTACGGTAAAAAATCTATTTTTATTTTTTTTCAATTTCAATACTATTTGTTTAGGATTTCATTAAATGAAGAATTTTTAATGGTAGCAAATGTACTCTGCACTTTAATACCATACTGTAAAAATCCGTAAATTTAACGATAAGAAACATTTTACACACTAATAATAAATAAGCATTTTATGAATGTTCGAAACGCGGAGTTTAATTCATGTCTATTAATTGGTTATCTTTCCACGTTGTGTAGTATATAGAATAAAGGCTGTAGACACACCTTAAGCTCATTTTCAGAACTACCTCGTCACATCTAGCGACTAATCTAGTCATAGTCCTAATGACTATTACTAATCTAGTCATAGTCCTAATGACTACTACAGTGTATGACGCCAATGGACAGCGTAATCGATTTTCAGTTGCGACGCAACTATTTCAACTGCACTAAAACTGCTACGCGTAGAACTTAATTATTTTAAGTAATTTAATGTTATCTATCGAAAAATATTGGGAACTTTAATAATATAAAGAACTATCGCCGTAAACGTTCCGCTGCTAGATAAAAGCGTCCCCTCTCTTTAAAGATTATCTGAAGCATAAGACACCCCCTTGCAGTGCGGGTGTTGAATATATAATTTCATAGACAATTAATAAAACTATTATAAACAAAGATAAATGCATTGAATCCAATAAAGACTAATTTAATTTTCATTCCGATTAATCATTACATTCTATTGAAATATAATTTACGATCAATAGCCAGGTATTATTTCTAAATAAATATTTTTCTTATTGATAACTTTCAGATACAGAATAATCGTAGCAGTAACTATTGGCCAGAGAAGACAGCAAAGTGTCCACATGTTTCACTCCTTTCTCTGGGACCACGAACGAGATGCTTTCGCGTCACATAATTTTGAAAACTGCCATATTTATGCCAATGTTGTTGTCTATGGTGTCTATTTTGATTGAATAAATCATATTTAAATTAAAATGCACTTGTATTGTATTTTAGTATGTAATTTGGGTTTTGTCGAGAGGTTACTAAATAAAAGACTTAAATAAGCATTTTTACAGATCATACATATTTATTTATCCATTTTATAGTATAGATATCACACTGGCCCGCCCTTACAAAAATAAATGTGTAATATGTTAACGACCCAGTCTGTAGCTGGCGTGACGGCGCAAGTTCCACCATTTCTGGCGCTCTTCTCGACAATAAATATTGGCATCAAATTCGATACTAACCTACAAAAATTTTGGACACAATCACAAACGGCGCGGTCACCCCAGCCACGTTATCATTGTTGAGTTTCATCAGTTAACCTTATAGAAGAGAATTCAGATAAATCTAAACCATTATACAGGTCGATATACACAAGAATTTAATAATATATGTTAACATTAAGGAATTCGCACATATTTGACACATAAAGCGACGAGAATTACTGGTAAGAAGACTAAATAGCTTTAAGATATTGGTCCGAGACACTGAAGCGAGATTTATCCGCGCACGATACGAAACTAGCACCAAGCCACCGTACGATAAAGCAACATGTCGCAGCCGCAGCGCGTTGCCGCTCCATTTGATTATCATTATAACATTTATTCATTTGTTTCAATCCGAGTCGGAGGCAGTCTAATCCTGATCTGGTGCTCGCGAGCTCACAACCAACGACTAACGGTTTCTACGCTTTGCACTAAACACTTTAAGTGATACTAAGTTCGGACACTAAATACGCGCTCACGCAAATTATGCTCGTGCAAAAAACGTTCGAAAAGGGTAAACATTTATAAAAAAATCTACGAGTTTGTCTGTTTGCAATTGGATTCGAACATACATTGCGTCAACGCTGGCAGGTAGTATTATTGAGCAGTAAGTATATATGCAGGTATTGAAAACTATATAGCCTCGTTTTATTCCGTAAATCCGGACTACCTCAGCCTTTCGATTATAAATTTTACATGCGCTTGATATGTTATACAGATAAAAAGTTTATTAGTACTGGATACATACACTTATAGGTTATAACCATACTGTACATTATATGGCCGTAAACGTTACTTACAAATTTATGAAAATCAAGAGTACTTTTAATTATATGCTAGGTATATGAAAAGAAATGCTGTGAATATTGTTATCAAAACATTATTCCTAATATACATTGTGTTTAAGTAAGTGTATTATGTTTAGATATGTGATATTTGTGTGTAAAGATACATAAAAAGCTTTTTACTTAACAAGAGATCTCATAGTCGACATTTGGTTTATAAAAATATGACTATATCATAGGTGTCGTAATCACGTTGATTTCACAATAAATCACCGACAGTCACAAAGTACTTAGCCACTTCTATTTCATGAAGCTTGTCGGTATCGGTTTAGTGTTTGTAGTCTGAGCTAACGGACTATCGCGTTCAACACACAATGACCGGTGCAATTGAGTGACTTTTGATTTTTGTTTCTTTTCTTAACTAGAAAATAATTTACAAAACTTCTAAGTATAAAAATATAATTATAAAACTTTCGATTGTATTTTACACTCAAATAATAAAAATCAATGTCATGTATAGGCAGCATAAAATACCGCAAAATATCTAGCATACCTAGTACAAAATATCACACGCAAGGTTTCATTCGTTTGAAGTTCCAAAGAGCGGCGAGTGAGTGAACGACCCGCGGCGCGAGGGCGGGGGTGGGTCTCCAGGGCCAAATTTTAAACATTTACTAATAAAATATTAAAGCTTAACATACATAAAGATTAAGCATCTCTGCACCTTAGATATACAATAGCCATTCAAAATAACTGCAGACTAAAATATCTCATCCTAAAATAAAGTCTTAAACATTAAACTATAAGACTCGACAATCCGAAAACTTCTTAACTTAGGCCTGAATAGAAATTAAAATTGGAATAAACTCGAAATTCATTGAAAATTCGCTGGTCGAATAACAAATTCATTACTATTTAAATAATATTACTTTAAAATATATAAGAATAGAATGTGATGATAGAATTATATGCACTAAACTTATCAAGAATTGTACGAGAATGTCCGAACCGATTGTTACATTTATGAAAACAATAAAGAAGAGAGAGGATCGGACAGAGCCGTACTCAGACTTATTGAATAATTTTATTAAACATAAAACATGAGGCAACACAGTGAGACGCCGGTGTAAGCACAAGGCGGCCGTCAAAACGAGCAGCATCAACTCTAAAATAATCAATTGGCGGTGGTTTGTCTGGTCCTGTCCTTTGGCGAAACAATTCAGCTAGATTCCTTCTCCTTCTCCTTCTCCTTGGACTCTGGAATTTGGTTAATTAATCTATTAACAAAAATATTTCGTCTGATATACATTATACAATAAAAAAAAAGACTATTCCATTATCCTTTTACGTTATAACAAGTAAGAGGTTGTTATTACTATTATATATATCTGGTAGTACTTCATAAATACTGCTTAAAGTGTAAAAAAATCTTATAATATTTGCAAAGCTGCATACTTTAGGATATGACCTAATTTTATGACATGAATTAAACATGCTAAATCGTAACCCTTATTGTTATATTTACATATTTATAAATATTAAACGATATTAAACATATTGATTTAGTACATACATATTATATTTTGAATTTCACGATTGTTGCAAATTATGTATGAATGTCTGTAAGTAGTATGGCTATCTCGATTTCTTATGACCAAGCTGAATAAACGTACATTTAGTAACAGCCTTTAGAAGAGTTTTTAATTTTTGTATAAGAAAAATATGACTTCAATTAATATTAAGTAATTCAATTCTGGATTGAGCTGAATAAATAGCACAAAGACTATATATATTTTTCCCATTTGAATGATGATTGAATGACGTATGTTTTTTTTATTTAATTCTTTAATATCCAACAGAACCTATAAAAAGTCTGCAAAATGACACAATTTAATAGAGTTTGTACCTGAAATACTTATGCAAAGCTTCTATATGATATAAATAAAAGCCGTGAACAATTAATGCCAAATATGATCTTCACGTGGGCATAATTACGTTACCTTGTAAAGTGCCAGCGACTGAAGGTACAGATAAGAAATTCTGCCAATAATTTTATTTGTTATTATTTATTCTGCCAATAATTTTTTGCTCTTTACTTTTCGTGAATTAATGTAAATATTCTTTTTTTCTACATTCGTACAATTTATATATTATTTTTGCATTAATATTTATTGTATAATGATAATTTAAACTTATTTTTATTATTACATTATAATTATCTCTTAAATTTACTTATTCGGTAATATAATATCCAGCTCATATGATTTGCCTTGTGTTTGTAATGTATTAAAATATCTCGAAATACACAACCCAGAATCGGTATTTGAGTACAATAAAATTACCTTTAATATTTAAGCAATAATAAAAGCATTGATAAGCGTATGGCATAAGCAAGTCTAAAGGCTGCAGTATCGGATAACAGTAAGGCTTCGGTCTGGAAGCCATCAATGTGCGTTTAGTCTGTGCGTAGTAAATAAAAGCCAAAATAAAACTTTCTCTACTCCCAATTTTTGGCAAACTTGGCAAAGCTACTTCAGCTATATATGTGATTCGTAACATAACAACAATAACATAACAAAGATAACATTATAATTGTACAATAAGTATATCATTTTTCCATTGATATTATATACTTATATAATTACAGTATAATTATATATGACTAATATAATTATAAACAATATTGCCTGTAAGTATTCCGGTTGTCAAATAAGCTTGCCATGATTTGAGTTCTATAATAAATAATTTTAAATATACGTACGATGTGAAGCGGCTATACTACGCATGCCTGGCCATAGATCGAGACTGACCTTCGTCGCTACCGTTAGTGACCTCCTCACCATTCTTGTCACCATTCTCCGTCTTTTTCTCCTCTTCTTTAGGCTCCTTATCCTTTTTGTCCTCGGAGCTTTCCTTAGCTGGCTTCTTCTCCTTACCGGCCTTACCCTTGGCTGGCGTAGCGGGCTTGGGCTTCGGCTCCAACGACGGATCAAGTACGAGCTTGCCGATGTTTTTGCGGTCATGCATCTTCTGCATCGCCTCACCGACCTGTATTATTTTAATATAAAATGTCATACAATTAATAAATGACAACTACACCAATTACAGAAAAATCAAAGTTCGAAAGCATGTAATTTACAAAAGAAAGTAACGCACGTCTTCCAGCGCCCAGGTGGAGTCCACCAGCGGCTTGACCTTCCCGTCGGTCCACAGCGCGAACACGCGCTGCACGGCGCGGCGCACGGTGTCGGCGCGGCCGTGCTGGAACAGCAGGTGTCGCAGGTTCAGCCCGGCCAGGCTCTTGTTCTCGTCGAACAGCTTGATGGGAGACACCTTGTCCACTTGCCACCACTGAAAAGTGACACCTGTGAGATTGCTGATAAACCATTGGGTGAAAAATATTATTTTTAAGAAAATTTATTTGTAATTATTGATTTAAAAAATATATAGATATCCCGTAGCCGTTACTATAAAAGTGTAAGAATAACACTTTGTGACCATTAGAAAGGTCTTTCAAATAACAATGGTTCGAAATATATTTTTAAATCTTACATTTATGTTAAATACTTTAAAAATATATAATAACTTTCTATTTTGAGACCATTTACCGTGTTATGAATAAAATGTTATTTTGATCTAATTAAAGATTATCTGTACATACAATACAAATATTTCTTTCTAAAAGTCTTAAGATACCTTAATTATGATCTTCGAGACAATGAGATGCTAAAACGAGATAATTAATATATTAAATAAATTAAATACTCACGGCACGCGCTGCGCTGAAGAAACTCTTAGTTTCGCCGGTCACGATGTTAGATGATCCTGTGATATACATAATTGTTTAGTGCATTCAACTCACACACACATAGACAAAAATAAACAACAATTTGAAACTTCAAAGTCGAATATGAGTTTTCTAAGACATCAAAACTTAGTGAATTCTTATTTTAGTCTGTTTTACGAGGAATTAAATTAAAATGCTGCTTGCGTTAGCGGCAGATATCGGTTTCAAGCTGACCCAAATCAGTGTTGTTCAAATTGCCTATCATTTTTACAGGCGTACAAACATAGAACTAATAAAAATAAAAGTTCTTTATTACTACTTACAACATTGAACGATGGTATAATATAAATAAGCATATATTGTACTTGTGGGTCTAATGGCTAACTTACAAAGCTGCAGATATCGAGATCCATGATTCAAATCCCAAGTTGGACTAATAAAAAATATTGCGGTTTTCTGTCGAGTAATTCTCAGCAGCAGTTTGGAAGTTGGACGTGCTTACACTGTTATGCCTCGGAGACCACTTAAACTGCGTCTGAACTATCTTTACGCTCGTCGGAAAATCTTCCGTTCCATCGTATAATGAGAATAGGGGATAGAGGGTACATCTGTGTTTGCACGCTGTTGTCTAGCTGGTATGAATTGAATTGAGTAGTCGCCGTGTCAGAAACCAGTAAAAGGACATCAATTTTATCAATTTCTTAAATCAAAATAACTTACCATAGAGGATATATCGGCCCATTGGTTTAAGGAGAGAGTAGCCACGGTTACATTCTTCACCGCAGAGGCAATCCAACACAATGTCGACACCGTCCGGTGAAATCCTACATAGAACGTATACATACTTTTATGTAATCCTTTTAATATATATTCACATTGATAAAGTACCTGATGATATTAAGTTATACATATTTGATCATTTTAAGTCTTTGTTGTCATTTAACCATTAGGTTATTTCATTATATCTTTATCAATCCAAAAAATATAATTAAAAATAATTATCCAACAAAAAAAACTAGATAATATTATTTCTATAAAACCTCTTTTCAATATTATAGATTGACAATTGGTATTTCAAGGTAACAAGTCACAAACAATCATTCGTAAACAAAGACAATCCCAAGTGGATCATATAAATCTTGAAACATTAATATTTAACTAGTATCAATGTGAACGATAAGTAGGCTTTCATTATTCACATACTTCGCTGTACTGTCAATAGAAATATCGATGTCTGAAGCGGTTAATGCATTATGAGTTACGATAAAGATGAACTGTAAATAGATTACTAGTACTACATTCTTATAGATTTTACTATACATTACAATGGCGTCTGCGGCCTCACTTACAGACAGTAATAGGAACTGTTTTGTTTATTTACATAAGGATTGTGTGGCCCAGTTTGTTTACGTTGAGAAGAACTCAACAGATATAAAAATATCTTTGTCTATTTACGAGAATTAAATGCCGCGCTGCTGTTACGAAGCAGCTGCCTTAAGGAGCCAGTTATAAACGGAACAATTAGCGTACTGTTCCCAACTTAAGTGGACCTTGACTTTACTAGCTGTGTTCCCATACACCACTTAGTAGGGGTGTAAAATTATATCGCTGAGTAAAAGTTATAACTTTTTTTATAATTTAACAACGTTGTTCATCACGAGATCGAGATAATTTTTAAGAGTTGATCCTAATCTGGTCGCTCTAAGACTAACCATATTATAGTTATTATATTGTGATATAAGATGTTATTTCTTTTTTATTGTTTAGAATAAATAGATGTTACGTTTGCCTGTTGTATTTTTAAAATGAACACAAAAATATACCCATTCCAGTAGCAATTAATTCAGACAAAAAAAATATAAAGATATCTAATTTCATTTAAGTTAGGAATGAAGATTTTACTTAGAGGAACCGACAAGAAACTCAGTTTTCAACTCTTTTTCATGAAATTTCTTTGTACCATCTATATAATCTGGTACAGAATAATATTCCTTATTTATTAGTGTTGCTATAAACTTATTTTTTTATTAAATTATAAGTGGGTACCTACTTATAATTAGCTTTTTTGTTCATATAAGAATATAAAATTATGCGGGTAACCCTAATATTTATTGATATAAAGCAGATAGACCGCAGCTCTCTCTAAATTGGTCTTGTTTTAATCACACAAGTACGAGCGATATGGGTGGGACAGAAATATGTAACACTAATAACTATCAATTAAGAAAGCTTGGGATCTAGAACAATTAATTAATTACTGTAAGGAATGTAAAGAATTAAAATTCCACATCCTTAATTTTGTTGATGATTTCAAAATAAAATATTAGAATACAAATAAAATATAATATACGTTAAAAGCTAAAAAAATGGTCTTTCTTAAAATTCCTATAATTTGTGGAATAATTCTTAAAATCGATTTTAATACAATACCTATACATCATATCTTTAGTATAATAATAATTATTATTAGAACCCTTTTTTATTTACACTAAACATTCCTTTCATCCACAACATCCAAAGGATTTTATTTTGTTAATGTACCCCCACATTACTAAAATATTTCAATTCATGAACACATTACTTTTTTTCAGGCGACACGATCTATATTAAGAAATCAAAAATAAAATCAGTGAGTGCAGCTTGTATTACTGCTGACAAAATATGATTAATACTTAACTTCAGATGTTGAAGATTTATCTTGTTTGGAGCAATATTATTTAAATAAATAAATAAACATTATTTTCGCACCGAAATTATTTTTAATGACGATCAAAATGCTAGATGGTCTTTCATGTTAATTTTTGTCGTATATTAAATTATTGAACGTAAAAATTTTAAAGTAGTTGCAGAATATTTTACGTGCACATGTGTATATATATACAAAAGTATACTTCAGAAAGAAATATTGTGTTCATAATAATATAATGAAACAATTTCATCACATTGAGGTTATGAATATCACAACTATCTATATTGCACTGATCTAGATGAAGTTTAGCCTGTAAAACATAGATAATTAAATGTTATTTTTGTTTGGCAAGCGTAATGCGTCTGTTATAGATACTTACCCCAGTCAATGTATATATATATATATATGCAAAAACGCGATTGCTAAAATGTATTTATAAGATATACGTAATATTGAAATAGAAATACATACTTCCTAACTTCACTGGTGTAGTCGCTGCCCCTCTCAAGCAGATGATCAATGTTGTTATTGTTAGCTTTCAAAGCCTCATGCTTGCTTTTGGAGCACACGCCGAAAACTGTTACATTTTCCACCGTCTTCGCCAGTTGAGCCACAGCTTGACCCTGTGACGTTTATAGACATTCAATTTTTGTTTGAATTTTTCTTAATACATATCAAAAGACACTCGTACCGAACAATACTATAGCGGTTGCAGGATTCATAGTAGGTGTACGTGTACTTGTGCAATAGTAAGATATTTTTTATGTTAGCCTATTAATAAATATATATGTATATCATTTATCATCGCTCACTGCCATTTATTCAAAATATACAATGCTGTTTCTTAATAAGTCATAATATGTTCAAATATTAAGAAGAACAAAAACACCTGAGCCATTGTGTAATCCAATTTCGAGCTATCTATACATCATCATAATAAATAATTTGCATCATAACAAAATATACGGACCATGAAATAGTGATTTTCATAATCTTTATACTATTTAATCTGTTTTGATAATTCGTATTTTTCATGACATTTGTAGATACAGAATATTTGCCTAAAAGTTATTTGATGTATTATTAGGTAATATACCTACTTAAATGTCACTTTAAATTGCAGTTCATTGACTTGACAGAGTAATGAATGACGTAACGTCGGAAGCGAGAACATTCCAGAGCACACTAGGATTTTTCTCACCCAATTCAACGCAATTAGACAATCTACATTGTTTTTGCTCAGTTACTAAGCTCATTTTCTCATACACTTGCGGTTTATAAGCCAATACGTAGATATTAAACAGCACTTCCCAGGGTCAATGCTACAGAATTATTTTTAGCAAACTTCATTTATTTACGCATGTCAGTTCCGAAGAAATTTTATTTTTCACTTATTTAATAAAGTACAAAGAATTTCAAGCGAGTACATTGGTTTGTATTTATTATCCTGATTTATATTTTAACGTTTTCCGTTTTGTATTTTGTTGTTTGTTGATAGTACCAACATTAATCATTAATCAACCAAGTAATCAACGGTAAAAAATAAATAAGAGTTTTACCTAAATCTTATTGTAGAAAATTTGTGTCAATTTTTAAATGTAATAGATACTATATAAATGAAAAAAACAAAACAATATAATCATCGTTGGAATACAATTAAAAAAAAAACGAAAACTATTGTCAGCTCTTTATATAAAAAGCGAAATGATGACAGACTATCGCGGGTCGTCGAATCGTGCTTCAAAGGCTTCATTCGTATTTTGCAATCCTATCTAGTTGGCGTAATTGAAACTTAAGTAATAGCAGTAAGCCGACTGTCCCGGCCTCATCGCAATATGCTATAGGCTTCCAGGATAGAAAATCTGATTTGTTTAGCGTTCCCTTAATAGAAGTACTTAATTATATTTGAAAGTATCATTTTGTTAGGTATTTTCCCATACTATCAGTTAGTTTTTATTTTTTTTTAAATATATTAACGAGATTTTAACCTCGTCTAAACCTAATTATTGTAATTTTCAAACTAGTTTGCAAGTTAAACATTATTAAGACCGGTTTTTATCGGTTTTTATGTATAAAAATTTACATATCCATATATTCATATTATATATTATGTACATCTTTTACTCTAATTTTCTTATCAATCAAGTTTATAAATACTATTTATAGGCAAACGTGAGAACTCACAATAAAACTTATAAAAAATATATTTACCACACCACCGCCAGCGGAGTGAACGAGGAGGCTTTTGTCAGGCGTCAGGTTGGCCATCTCGAAGAGCAGTAGGTAGGCCACCACGTAATTAGTGGTAATTGCCACCGCATCCAATGCAGACATACCCTCGGGTAGAGCGTATACATATTGAGCGGGTACAGTCACCAGCTCAGCCCAGGCTTTATACTCGGGTAAAGCGACAACCTGGTCTCCGACCTAAGAAAAAGATTCGACTTAATATTAATAATTTAGTCAGAAGTTTTAAGCAAAACAAAAAAAAGCGAATAACTTTCTACGTCACAAACAGACGAACTTTAATTCAAACCGGTATTATTTACACGTCAGCATTTAGATTATTTATCGTATTCACGTTGAATCATACAGAACTTACCTACTTACTTGATTATTATAAACGTTAGTCAATTTAATAGTATCATTAACTTGAAATATAGCATCCTTCAACATCGTAAAGAAATAAGGTCAATGCGCTGGTAATTTACTTTTAATTATTAGTAATTGACTGTGGCGATAATCTTAAGTGAAATTCGACCTTTAGCGCAATTTTTATCATCTTGTAACTATTTTAAATTTGCTGTAGGTAACTACTTTAACCAGAGATAAAAGGTACGAAAGTAGGTGCATTGAAAGTAATATCAATTAAATAGGTATCCCTCTGATCATCTCTCAGATCTGACAAAGGCTTCGTTTTGAGAAGGCTTAAAACTTATTATAGCACATTGTTGCCGGGTCGTGGGTGCACATGTTACTCACAGTGCATGGTAATAATTTTAACGTAAAGCGAAAAATCTTTTACAAGTTTGTAAATGGTAAATGTTCTTAAAATCAATAATTTAGTATCATTATAGTTTATGCTTATGATTGAACTCCGAATATTCATAATATAACGTTTTATACAAAGTAACCTTCTTACACCTTCGTAGTAAGTCGTGACCATGACAGGTTTGGTGTTAGATAAAAAATAGCCGACATGGGCGGGACTTCTCAATCAAAGCAGACAGGTCAATAGACGAACTCTTGATCCAATATTTTAATACAAAAGCCCTAGCTATATAACTTGGATAGATTAATGTTGATCTATTAAATTTTATAAATGTCTTAGTAGCGTACATTTGACTCAATTCATTTTTCGATACATAAACATTAAAAAAAAATAGTGTAAAAAACAGATAACGTCTATTATGCCAAGTTATTTTTTTCTCTTTTAAATATAAAAATTACGTAATATCGTTATTATTTAAACTAACAAACAAAGATTACAATTAAATTTACACTGATTATACTACACATGAATACTCAAATTACCTTAAAGTTAGTAACGCCTTCTCCGATCTGCTCGATCTCTCCGGCGCATTCGAAGCCAAGGATAAAAGGTGTTTTGGGTGGTGAATCAATAGCACCCTGTCGCACGATCAGATCCTGGAAGTTCAAACCGCTGAAACAAAAGAGAAATTACAATTAATTATATTATTTTTAGTTCTATTTGCGATCTATAATCGATAAAAAATATTATAGGTACGTTTGAAGAAAAATAATGTGAATTCTTGTCAGCTCTAAAAGACTTGATATTTTAATACATATCATCACGCAGTTCATGATATGGATCTCGTTACCATTTAATAAAACGGAGTACCTAATTAATGTAGTGAGGCAAAGGAATGCGGTAGCCATTTGTTATTATGCGCCAGAACACGACCGGAATAAAGCAACCAACATTTAAATATTAATATATGTCTTTGTATCAATCATCAGTCATAAACGCGAATGCGACACCTGCCGATTACTGCAAATTATATGAAGCAACGATATTTTTAAATTAAAAAAATATATATGTTAATACCTAGTAGTACCTATAGTAGTATAACACGTTAAAATTTGTTTATAAAACAATCTGCATTTTTTAGAGGAAGTAACACCTAATTTGTATACTCATACGACTTTTATTGACTCGAAAACGGACGTGCGGATATTTTAAAAGTAATAATGTTACCTTGTGGGTGATTCATGTTTATTGGGTCTGTATGCGTAGTAACGCAAATACATGTAATTGTTGTACGGTTGGTACGTGCTTGGTGTTATAAACCGCGGGCGTCGGTCGAAGTAATCGATATTTGCGATTGTCTCCCACCTCCCACTAGGGTTGGCGAATTGCTGAATCGATTCGAATACATTTCATCAACATTAAACAACATGTTAATTATACAAATATTCTATTAATAAAACAAACTAATATTCCACCTAGTTATGTTAAACATTTTTGGCGTGATATAAAACAGCCCTAAACAGACAAAGGTATCGAAATAATGCATTCTTAATCATATTATACACAATAGCTATGACGTCAGTTATTGTTTACTCGTATTGCCATATTTACTAGCCACTGTGTAATACAGTATATAAGCTGGAATTGATAAGTGAATAACACAGAATACTGAAATTAGTCGATTTTATATTATGTGCACTAAAATATTCTAATCTCAGAAAAACCTAAGTTTTTAGCGTACAGAAGTAAATGCCAATAACTCACGCCGTTGAATTTTAACAGGATTCACGTTGGGTGGTCTCGCGTGTTTAGAAAACTAAATGAAAATTTGATAGTGCTATAAATATTTTACTATATATTATATTACTATTATTAGATAGTTACAATATTTCTTCAAGATGTCATGTTAAAGAAACATCTCAAATGTAAGTTATTCAAAGTCAAAGCATTTGTTTTATTTTTTTACAGACTTTTAAAAATTAGATACTGCATTTAAATCGTATTTATATATCGATATCATTGGGTGAAAACTTTTTTATGGATGAAAAATTGATTATGGAATCGCGAATGGCGTAAATGTCGCCAAGCTGTTAACTGTAGAAGTTAATCTAAAACGAATATATATAGTAGGATAGTGTTATATTATAAACTAAGATATATTTATCAAGAACTGTCAATAGTGCAGAATATAGCTGAGCTGTTAGGAGATTTGCTATAGCGATTGCATGCACTAAGTTATTAAATTCATATTTTTTCGGGGAAGGTATTACTTTATAAAATGTAATGAAAATCTAAGATAGACAATGGAACCCTTCAATAACAAACAGAAAATGACCTCCGACCACTGTAATTAAAAATTAAAATTAATGTATTATTATACTGTGTGCTTTTCACCAGTCCGCAACATAACATTACGACTGGACGGTTTTAGAGACTACGGAGATAATTTTTAAAGTCGATATCTTTTATCTCAAAAATGTTATAATCTTATTATCACGAGTAGATATATCTAACTAAAGATTGAAGCTTTTAAATATAGTTAACTAATTCATATAATTTTTATCGATAGATGACATATAATATAATATAATACAGGACGAAGGCACCCCACTATTATTTATTGAAGGAATGAATGAACGTGACTCAAGCTTGCTACAAAAATTGTATCTTCCTATTAAAATGACCTTTAGCCGAAGTGAATGAATCACAGTTTGCGCCGGGTTCATTGTTTACACTGTTTTGTTATTTGCCTGATTCATTTGAGGGGACGGACGCCACCGCTCGATGTAGTTCAGGGAGCGGTCCCCTTCACAGGCTGACTTTACAATATTATTAATGTGAGCCCTAAATAATTGTAAGTAATTACGTTTGTGTCGGACTCGAACCGAGTACTCAATACTGTCACCACAATTGCCGAAATATGTCTTTTTTTTTGCCCGCATACATTTTATTAACCGAATGATAGGTCGGTACAACCATAGTTTTGTTAAAAAAGAAAAACTGACCCTTTATAATCAATGATCATTGGTGGGATCCGAATGCCGTGAGTTGGAATGCTAAGCTCAGATAATCTCTGGCACTCGTTTACTCGCATTGAAATTTCCACGCACGCTACCTGACCGTTTATTCAATAATTTGAATGGCTTCCTTTTACATCAATAGATCGTAATATGCGCAGGTAAAAAGATTAGTTTCTTTTAACCATTAAACAATTTAAGTCCTTATTCAATGGGAAGTATATATCGGTGGATTGTATTTATTTTAACAAAATATTTTAGTTATTTGTTGTTACCAAGTGCGTGTCTCAAATTTTTAATGGGCATCATAGAGCCGGTAAAAATCTTATCACTAAACTGTTAATTTTGCATAAATGTTGTTACAATTTCTATAGTTTCAAAAAAAATAAAAAACTACTTCTTTAATCCAATATAACGAAACATCACGTCTTTAGAAAAACCACTGATGGTATTTACAATAAACCGATTACAACCCTAGTAAAGCGATAATGCGGTAAGTACATTATGTAGAATTTCTATTCACGCAATTCAAATAACTTTCCGGTTTATTAAGCAACGCCGAATGATACACGACGAATAATGATGAATAAATTATTCTTAAGATCTCGCTCTGCAACTCCCTCGTCGTATACGTTTCGATATTCATTTGAAATGATAGAATGAATGGAAATACCCTAGAGTTCGGGGTAATTTAAAATTGCATCAGGGTTGAACGCCGTCGGCTAGGCGCGACCCAGCGGCGACGGGCGTCGCGACGGCGACGCGCCAGGGGTGCCTATAATACCTACTATTTAGCCTAAGTATTAGACTCACGCAATCTACAACATTAAACTAATGTGACCGAAAGTTAAAGCCAACGAACCCTGTTAATCGTTTTTTTTTTAAATAAAACTCACCCTGAAACCGTTTTATCACTCACGATTAATTTATGTTTGATTCTAAAGTGATTAGACTAAAACAAATAGAACATTATATTAGTTGCGCTCTAATATACTTATTCCAGCAAAACAATTATAAACGGGCTCAATTTTAGTTTAGCCCCAAAATTCTAAAACTTTCGAAAATTAGGATATGGACAAGAGTCCAATACTCCAGAATATCGTTCATTACTGCAGCTTCAATTGCGACTTTATTTCCCAGCAATACACTTATTAAATAGTTTATAAGCGCTATTGTAATGCAACGTATGCCCACCATAATACATTTCAAATCCTTCTTCCGTTCGGCGTTTATATTTCATATTGTAGACGTGCTTACTGCTTATACTCGGGAAAGTACTGAAACTATCTGCATCGCAGTGACAGCTGGGCAATAAATTCAATGTCGAACTTCAGGCGACACCTAACCATATCTAATAAAAACAGAGCTCTTTAGATAGCTCTTTCAGGACTCTTCTTCTTTTACGAAATTTAATCAGAATTATTATTTCTCTCAGAGCTAATACTAATTTTGATTAAATTGAACAGGTATGTAAAAATGTACCATGAAGGCAACCACATGAACAATAATCCTAGCGAATCCCTGAGTCAGTCCTCAGTAATCCGACTAATTGGATCCAATTTAGACATCAAATTGAAATAGACCAGCTAAAAATGTCTCTGGTAAAATAACTTCCCCTCGCAGTCATAACCGCTTTGATTAAGAGTGCCTATTGATTTACTCATTCATAGAAGACATCAAGCCTGCTGAATAAGACTGCTCTTTGTATGTTCATATTATCTGCCTTATTCGTAAATGCAATGCTGTCAGCTTGTATTGCATGCCATATTTCATTGATTTATATATTTAATATGTAACATTTGAAATGCTTATCATATTACTCACATAAGGGACAATAGTTGAACAATATTGTGATTTGTGAATAAAAATAGCACGATTTGCTTCACGTGCTGTTAGTACGTACAACCGCACCGAATGGAATTTCCTCATTCGCGTGCTTTCTGATTCATTTGTATTCTGTAGGTATGTGCTGACTGCTGACGAGTTAGCAAACTAACCTATGCCGTATTACGATCGTATTATGAATAGGCACAGGAAACTGCGGCTTCAATTATCGGTATTTTATATTCTGTTAATAAGTTATAATATCCTGACGCGTGATTTATATATCTAACGTTTAGATATTTAATTTTTCAAGAACATTTTTGTAATTAAGATTATATAACTATTATATTCTACGAAAAATAGCTCTGTTATTAATCCTATTATAAATTTTGTTGGTTTTATATTTCAATTATTTTCTAGCTAAGTGCTATTGATGTAAATATATGGAATTCGGGCAACATACATCGCGTGATCATATGAATTGTGTTAATAAGTCTACAAAAGTAAATAGCGTGACTCAAAACCTCATGCTTTTATCCGTCTATAAAGGTATTTAGGGTACATTAATAAATAAACAACAATTACGGCCCAACGATAAGTCTACTTTTTAATATGATCGTACGATTAAACTGTCCTAGAATGCTTTTATATTCAAATTTAATATAACTAGGTAGGTAATTACGTGCACACAAAAGTATAAAACGCACGTAGGTAGTTCTTTTTATGTTACTGGAGACTACAATAATCATAGTAATTAGTATAAAGTTTACATTGATTTAGATGAATTTCTACCTTCTATAAGCCTACCTACTATGTTAGTTAACATCTTATGCACACTAACTTAGACATTACATAAATAATTCAATTCTTAGTTTTTTCTTAGTTTATTTAATGTTTAATAACTTTGACAACATCATACGATAATTTATTTATTCTATGATTTTAAATAGATTATTATCAATGTTAGTATTGGTAAAAACGATTGTTAATCATTTTTTGGATAACTAGAACGTGAAAACGTATGTAAAAATATTAATTATTAATATTCCTTCATGAGGAGTACCTACACTGAATAATAAATACAGCTCGTCGTAAATCCTGATAATCCTTCGGGTACCTTTTCGGAGATCGGAAGCTAGCTGGTCTCATGCATCCGGTTAGCGGTGCTGTTGAACAATGCATCACTCACACGTGACCATTGCTTCCGATCCACGACTAGACATCAGCCACGTGTTATAGCATGTATTATTTATTTTAAATGATCTGCCAGACACATCTGTGATTTATCATTAGAAATATTCAGTAAGAGCTGTAAAGATTCTGTAAGAATAAAGTCAAAACACCGCAGAATACGAGCGTCAAACATCAGATTGTGATATACGACATTGACAATAATAATTGTAAACTTTATTATTGTTTTAATTTAAAGTTCAAAATGGCGTATCGCCATAAGTCGCTTGTCATAATTACCAGTGAGAAAATTTCACAAAATAAATTCTTACAAAATCGACGTTGTCAAATACTTAACGCAATTCTTAAAAAAATTGTGATATAATCCTTTACATATTTTCAACACAATTGTTATTTTACATAAAATATAATTGATAACGCTTTTTTTTATTTGCCAGCGTTGCATTGTTTAATTATAGAAAATTCTTATCGTGTATTTTAAAAACCCTGTTTGTTTTGTTACAAATATTCCGGATAAAAATACTAGTAAGCAACTAAAACCCTATATATTATCTATCAATTTCACGTTATTACATAATTAAAAAATAAACCTCAAAAACTTGTAACAAAAAAATAGCATATAACTATTCCATACAACAATGACATCATGAGAACCGTCGACATCATTAATTATTGACCTCTCAGGAAATGAGTCTTCATTCTACAGCTGGGTGGACACAGGTTTGGGGTGGTCAAACAAGCATAAATTTAACAGAAAAAAAACTTATTCAGCCCACGACAATTCAGTCAACATTGTTCTAAATATTTATTTTACATCAAGAAGCGATAGAGCAAGACGAAAATCTTAAATAGAAACAAACAATGAACAGAAACATTTGAACATTTAATAGCGGATATAAAACAGACAAGAACTCAATTGATAATCAAGCAATTATCGCTTTCAAAAGCAACAGTGGTACTCTGATAATAACCGCCCGTTCTCGAAGGTTCAAGTAACCAGTATTTTTTTTATATAAAGTTACGGTACGTCATCCGAGTGTCTTCTCATTTCAATTTTGGGGCTTTATATTTTTTTCCTTTTTTCATATTCAGTTCAGTAGATTAAAATTTTAACAACTTATATACTTATGTAAGTTATATACTTGTGTTAAGGTCAAGGACCTTATATACTTTTTACAATCCACTCTCTGAAATCTTAATGTCCGTATTTGATATTATGTTCTTCGACGAATATATAACTGCATTGTTATCTTTACTTCATGTGTCATATATTGATTAGATAAAACGATAAAGAAAACTTTAATCGAAATTTAATATTGAAATTTAAGTTCCAAAATAAGTTTAACCTATGATCAAAATTAAATCAAATTAAGTAACTATGTCATCCTTACTTTATATAGAAATGGAAACTAAACATACTAACTTACTCAAAAGGTGTTAACATGTAGAAGAGAACAACAGAGAAAGATTAAAATTATTATCTCTGTTTGTACAATCGGATGACTTCACAAACAATACTATCGAAACCATTCCTGGCATTCCAAAATCTTATCAATCTTCTTGGAATTGTTTTACGAGTCATAATCATAGGAATCGATTTATTTTGAACAGTTTAATGACAACTCCATTATGTGTTCAAGATAATAATCCATAAAAACATTGTATGTATATGCAATTGTATAAAAGTTTTAGATCGTGTGAACTATAACAGTCAATTTTAGACATACATATTACACTTACAATGTTACTCTTTAAAGTATCGAAGACAAATAAATTAATAAATAGATACAGCTGTACTTTATTAAACAGGATTATATCCAACTTAAAGCCACTTAAAAGTTTTAATATTTTTATTTAAATAACCCACATTCAATCGACCCTCATTGGTATCCATGCGGGTAAAAAAGGGCATCTACACCCAACATGACGCCTGTTTAAGTTATAAACGGAATATCATAACACTGACCGTCCCAAATGTCAAGAGACAAAAAAGGTTTGCGTTCCAAAACCTTAGGGCGACAGTAATTTTATCACTCGTGTTAGGGGGTGCTTTTACTTCTGCCTAAATTTAGATCCCCAGCCACTACCGGAATTTATTCTCTAAACACGTAGGTACTGGCAGCATACCTTTGAAAACAACTCGCTTTTAGAACAAAAGGTTTTAGCATACCTACTATATTGTAAGATAAGGTACTGTGAGTTACATTTACTTTTACCAGACTGCCAAAAAAGGCACAGCGGTTTTTTACTTGTTGCAATCGTATAGTCAATGCTACCGAACAAGTTCTGTGCAAATTTTTTGCTGATAAATTAGGGTGCACGATAAAAACGTAACCTGGGGCGTATCAAATAAACTTAAAGATGACATAAAAGCGTCGGACAATTATTCACCCCGATACTACCCTAACCTTGAACAAAGCTATTGAGCTTTCATCGACACGTGGCAAGATATGATAATAAAACATTAATTGCATTAAAGGAACTGCAAAATTCGTGACAGGAGTCATAAGCAGTATGAAATATAAAATAAAGCTCAAATGCATGCATTATTTGATTACTTAACAGTTCAGTTTACATGTTGAATCTCATAGGCAGTAAATAAATAATTATCCAAAAGTTTTAATAAGAAAGTGTTTTTAAAATAAATTGTGTGACGTGTTCTGTGGTAAAATAATGTTATTTATTATTGTTGTACAGTTAAATTTAATGGATCATGAAAATGATTCTAGAGAAAGACCGTGGGTATCTCTGATCCGATGATAAATTGCTTGTCTCCGCTCGAGTTGACTTCGTAGCAATAAAACTATGCATTAAAGAGATACTAACATATATTTCATTGAATGGGATTTTGTTTGTAAAATAATTTATTGATTCGTAATCAATTCTCGTTGTTGAATTAAGATGTAAACTTTGTTATGTTTTATTTTTAAACCGGAGCCAATCCATATCACAAATTCGTCCAATGAGAATGTTGAAATATTATTTTTAAGCTACAGACGACATTGTGAAATTTATCCATTTAAGAATTTGAGGTTACCAATACCTAGATTATTTATATTTCGTTATTTTAATAAAAGGAAAACTTTAGATAAATCTAGTTAACTTAAAGAAAAAAATATCGAACACATGTTTCTATACAATCGTAGGAGAGTAGGTATGCTTAACGGGTGCTATAAAAAAAATAAGCTTCGGCGTCGAAAGACGTAGGACCTGCGGAGATTGGTTGCGAGGTACGGGGACCGGGGACGCGTCGTATTGATCTGCTCATGGCCTCCGCCCGCGTCCCGCTCCCACCCCCGCGCCCCCGCCCTCGCCAGACATTACAGAAGCACTCGGAACCCTCATCCCCTGACGCACCGCCACCGCCACCGCCGCCGCCGCGCGCCCTCTCTCTCCCCGACGCAATGCAACCACACCCCTTTTTCATACGAACATCGAGTCACGGGATTTTCCAATTCAATTTACTTAGCACTATATAAATTGATGGCTGGCAATTATAGAACATAATATGAAACGATAGAATAACCTTCAATATCACTGATATATTATGATAATGATAGCAACGTGGTGCACGCGATTCGGATTAGTTATTAAAATGTATATTTTAGCGTTCACCACATTAAGGGCGAATTTCTACCGAATGTATTTTAACTTAGTAGATTTGATTTGATATCATTATGCACGAATTTTGTCATACATTACTTTTGTGACAAATTTCAGGAATTTAAAAAGACTTAGAGAATGCGACATGTACCTATACTACCATAAGAGGCGAGCTGATTCGATTATGGGCACAATAAGCGACGAAGCTTTTTCGTAAGTTCATTGACTTCACGAACAATGTACGGCGAACGACAGCCAGACCGGCGCGACTACGCCACCAGCATCTGCTATACGATCAAGGGATTTATAGTCTCACCACATGTCCTCGACCAAATGTCTATTTCATAACGTCCATGTCACAAATAGCATACCATGAAAAGTATGAATACAAAATCGTTTAATAAGATTGAAATAAAGAGTAGCATAAACTAAGAAAAGAATTAAATGTTTTTTGTTTCACAAATCAACTTTTTATTACACCCTTATCTATAATATCAACAGAAATATGAAGCATTAAAATTGCTTTTGTTTGTAAATGAGTCAATATCGATAACTAACTTAACTGACTCATCAGTGCAAGTAGAAAACATACGCATCAAAAATAAGTTCGTGACGCACGGCCTGTAGTCACCCTTTACGATCACTACAATTGTTTTGCAAATTAAATGATTGCAAATACGTAAACCATTGTTATAAAGCCATTACGTGAATAGAAATACCATAAATATCAAAAGTATCGCCTAAGGTGATGATGGTGGTGAAGGTGAGACATAGTGTACTTCGTAGAGAAATATAGTTGTACGTCTAAAGATAAATTCTAGTCTACCATATCGATTACAGACAACTTACATCTCGACCGAGCATTAAATACAACCTACCTACGTAGTTTCTAGTTTTGAAAGTAAGAGTAAGTACAAGTAAATTAATTATGCTTAAAATATTTTTGATTGGAAGAAATTGAAACGTCTGATCTTTAGGACTCTCAACTAACGAGTAAACCACCATAGAATTGCAGAAGCAAGTCCACCCACTCAACGATAGACGCAGAACTTAGCAAGTTATTCGAATCGAGTTAGTTCAAGAACATTACTTTCTAGTGACTCATAGGATGAGAGCTATCTTGTACAGACGCTCTCAATAAGGAAGAGGGTAATAAACAAATTCATCTCTCCCATCTTATGTGGCTTCGTAGCCTATTAAAATGCACAATACTGCACTTTATACCATGGAGCCCAGCCCTCGCTCACGATGGGCAGATGTTATTTTTAGGAATTAAATTCATACACCAACAAAGGAAAGGATGTGAGCAATTAACACGTACTTTCGTTGTTACAAGACTTACGCTGATGACAGTCCAATGGAATTATTCTATATAAAAAATCACGAAAGCAATCAATAAAAATACGCTTATACTGCAAACTCACATAACAGTGAGGGTTAAAAATATGTACAAATTCATAGTTGAATTCGAAAAAGCAATTAATAACGTATCATTCTTATGTTTACAGAACTCTCAGAAAAAAAGAAAGCATCTTTGGGCGTGAGTACATGAGACTGTTCTCGGAAGACGTTTCCGACACTGACTTGACCTAATTGAATATAATGGTGTGTTATTCATCTGTCCAATCCATTCTTGATGGCTTCTAAAAACATATTAAGAAGAGCGGCGGCTTTAAAGCGTCCATGCCTATCCTGTACTCTGTTATGGGTTTAGATTTCATTTTATAATAGTATATTATATCATTAAATTAATAGCGCTATTAAATACGGAACTCTTGATACTTTATAAACCAATGAATCTATCTTATTATTAAAAAAAATATATTTTTGTCTGACGGTTGTTTCATTTTATTGATATTTTACTATTGAAAGTACCTACATAAATGTTTCGCAGTAACATTTTAAAGACATACTTTTGTTTATCTATGCATGAGTTTTTTTCTTTTCTTTAAATAATACCTTTTTTACGTAACTCTCTATAATTGTAGGGCAACAGTCTTCGAGGTATGTGGTTAGTTGTTTTGTTTATGTTATATTTTGAACAGGGCTCGTTTATCCTTGAACTGGGCTGTATTTAGATTTAAAGACGATCTTTGAAACTAAACATATCCCTCTTAATCTTATAACGTAAAGAGAGTAACTATCGTGGAAATGAACGAATTTAAAAATGTCGACCCGATACAATATAATTCCGTCGGTATGTGTACATCTGTGTTTCAGGAATCCAACATAAAAATCAAAATGTTGGAATCAGAAAGAACATTTGGTAAATTAAGTAAGTTGATGATAAATATTCAACCAGTTCCGGTTGAAAAAGACGTGAGTTCAATTTATATTTTCGCGGCAGCTGGTCCAGAGTATGTCGCGGTCATTTACATAGTAAGTCTGCGATAAGCGAGCTATATTTAGAGACAGCGGGGATGCACTGAGCTTGCTTAGCACCTCACACCTACACATTCTCACTCCCTTAACCTTGCCTCCCTTCATAAGATAATAAGGATAAAGTTGCCAATATACTTGCATTTAACTTAGAATCTGTCTATTTATCTTCTATTAGACTTCAACGCATCAATTTAATATGAAAATGGAGACATATAAGAGCAGTACTAAATAAAACCAATTTAAGTTACAAATAGCGGGACAAATTGTTTCTTAAAAGTGAAATATTCACTTTGCTAAGGCTGTTACAGCAGTTTATATTAACGAGAAAAGTGGCAGATAACTTATGACTCTTAAGTAGCCTGTCGGCGAGACTGCCTCGATGCATTATCTGAAGCACTGGAGCGATAAATTCAAACAAAGAACAATATCAGTTATTCAAATTCCCTTTCGCATGAACTCACTTTACAGTTTCATTTGACATTAACATTATTTACTGGTAATAACGTAACGTCCTTGTTCAAAGTATAGATTTCGTTTGATTAGATGGTTAAATCAAATTTATAACTTTAAATAAAAATTGACATGAATTTTAAGCGTACATCGTCTCCGGGCTGGTCGTTAGAGTGTAAATCCGCTTAGGGCGCGGGCGCGTCACCCGCCGGCAGGCAAAAGATGCAAGTGTGCGTGCAGAATTTCCAATCGGGTACATAAGCCGTGCAACACGGCGAGGCAGATGTTAATGAAGCAGGCGAGACGCGGCGAACGGGATCCGATAGTACAGTGCAGCCAGTGCAAGGCACTGGGTAAGTGGGTACGAGTCACCGCCCGTGAAACTGTATCACATATCCGAATCTGATACATAATATCTTATAAATCGACATATCGAATGTTAATCGTTTACTGGAATTATCGAAACAATCGATACCGGTTCAACAAAAAAAAAAGTTGACAGTAATTTGCCGGTTGAAACAATAATCTACCTCCGTCAATGTAAAAAATAAACGGTAAAAAGTACACGGTAGAAACCTAAAAATTACATCAGAAAATACAGAAACACGCCCCGTGTGAGATATGAGGTAATAAGAATTTAAAAATCTACGATAAAGTTTAAATTGACTTACCATGCCTTAACGCGAATGAGGACCTCCCCTTCAGCAACTGTAGGTTCGGGTTTCTTCAAAATCTTAACAGTTTTCAGACCACCGAAACCAGTGAGAACGACTGCGCGCATCTCCTTTGGCGGTGGAGTCTCCTTCTCTTTCTCCTCCGTGGCCTTCTCAGGCGTTTCCTCAGGAGGAGTTTCAGTTGTGCCATTTTCAGTTGGGGTCTTTTCAGGCGCTGCGGCAGCAGGGGTTTCTGTGCTTTCCGTCATGTTTAATGTGTGGTGGAATGAACTGTCGAGCGATACGGCAAGCGGACGCGATGCGAATGAGCCCGGTCGAATGAGGCGGAAGCCGGCCGGCGAGACGACGCGTCGCGAAACGAATGAGTGGAGGGAAGGGCTCGCGCGCGCAGCCGGGCCCGGGGTGGCGGGCGCCGGCGCGGGGCCCGAGCGGGACGGGGGTGCGGGCGCGCCGCGCGGCGAACAGGTGGCCGCCGCCGCCCGAGCCTCCTCCCCGCGCCCCGGTCGATCGACCCCCGCTCGATATTGCACTACACAGAACCTGGATTAACTTTATTACTCCATGGACGATAAAAAAACCATTGAAGTTACTTCGCCCACTCACAAAACCTACCTAAAAATCTAGCCACAACCTACTCCACCCAGAACGTGACTTGGCAGCAAAATCAATAGTGGATTGCAAAGAAATCAATACTATGTTTGAACTATATGTTTTCACAATTAATGACGAATCAACCGCTGGAAAATCCCGAAATCCCTTATAAGTATAACGTAATGCCTACCCACATTCGAATAAATAGATTGAAACGGATATCTTTCAACTTGTTGAGTATTACAACAGGTTTCACTATTATAAGCTGGGATTATAGTTTCTTACGTTATATTACATACATACTTCTAATTCTAATTGACATACAACTGTAGATATATACCATTGTATGATGTAGCAAATAAATACAAACAAACTGTAGAGCACATCGTTTTTTATATTTAAGTCTATTTATGATATTTTAAGCCATTACTAATTAATATTTTAAAAAAATATTAGTAACAGTTCTAAATCAATACAATATTTTTATTTTCATACGTTAACACTATAGAAGTCATTAAGTATATCCACATCATTGTCTACAGTGTTATTTATATAGAAAAGCTAATTATTGACGCCTAGATACTACACTCATAATATTAAATATAATAGTTTATACCTACTATGAACAACAGACTACCAAATAATTTCAAGCACGCAAAACTGTTTAAATGCTTTAAATCAGTATAGTACCTAGTACCTACCTGTTGAAATGTTATTGAATATAAGTTATCTATGTAACGACTACTGTTAAAAGTAACACTTTAAAAAATCTTTGAGAATTTAAATCAAGTTCTGAAAATGATACTAATTGAATGGATTTCTAAACTACTGGTGTAATCGTGGTATGATTATTTTTTAATTAAAAGGAAAAACAACCACGTTGCAATATAGGCTCGCACTGATAATTTTGAGGAATGAGGAATATTTCCAATTTAATACAATATCTGACGCATTTGTGACCACTTACCATCAGACTATTGCTATTTGCTAGACCGCCCATCAAAGAACAAATTTGCTGAAAAAAGAGAGAAGAATTACGGAATTCAAAAAATGTATACCCTATAAGTATCTACGGACTATTCTGCGTAGATTATTCACAGTTTCATAGCCATACGTTCAGTAGTATTAATTTTATTGAATACGTGAAATGCTATATACAACATATATAAACGTATATATAATTAATTGACTTCATCTGGGTGAAATAAGAATTTTATTTACTTTACGATCGCAGCTAACTACCAACTTTCAAATACATATAAATCAATTTATCGAAATCCGTTAAACTGTTTAGGAGGAGTTCAGTTCTCTATTAATTTAGTACATGATTCTGTTATTTCACATTTAGGTATCGTTCTGCCTCTGCCATACCTTTCTTAAAAGACGCTTGTTGGCCGTTGACCGTTGAAGAGTTCCATTATCTGAATCTAATCATGGGGTATGAAACATGGTAGGTCATTGAACTGAACCAACAACTCCGTAGAACAAGAAGAAGCGGTTCTAACTCAACTTGCAAATTTGATCAGTAAAAATATTGAAAGTTAAACAAAAATTTGTAAGAGAATAATATTATACTTACTCCAAAGCTGACAAGCATTGGCTAATCATAAACCAAATTGAAATTTATCCTATTAGTTGCTATGACTACTGGCGTTGACAGAACGAGCACCTTTTTAATCAAGAACGAGAGTCTTTAAGTTACGAATTTGTAAAAAGTAAAAAAAATATTAAGTACATATACTATTAGCTCAGACTGAAGAATTTTAGTCTGGAGTCCTATTATTCTCTGACACGCCAGACAAATAAAGCACACCATCGTACATGTAGAATATTTGAATACTGAAAATCAATAATCAGAGGTACAATCTCCGCTTGTGAAAAGTAGCCTACTGTAAATTGGAACAGAATGTCTGTTCGAATTCGAATTGTACTGATGAACCATTCATACTCAGAAACTAATGATAATATATAAATTAACAAAATTACATGAATTGAAATATGAATTTATTAGGACTATACTAAATGTACCCTTATATATTCCTCCAATTTGTTCCTGATTACGCTGACCGGATCGACATTATCCTCTCATTCCATTTGAATTGCTGTCTGATTGAGATACGGGTTCAGTGTCATCGAACGCATTGAGTACATTGTAACAAAAAAAATATTTATTTAAAATACTTTAATATTACTTAGTCTAGTCAAATAATGACTAGAAAGAATAGTATAAAGCGACTCGCAATACTCACGACTTTCTTTTGATTTTCCAATAATCTTTGGAAAGAGTATATAAAATATTTGAATTATGAAGATAAAATACAACGACCATAGTCTAATTCAATTAGAGGGTGAGTAGATTTTCTTGAAAAGGTCGCTATTTCATTATTATCTAGACAAGCCTTTCATTTTCGCCCGGGACACTCGACTATAACACAATACATAATGCATATTAAGTACGAATTGAGCCTTCATTCGCCCTTAGATTACCTACACTATTTTCAGACTTTGGTCACAATAATTGTTTTTTTTTTTTTTTCTTAAATGTCATTTTTTTAAATGTATTCTATGTATTGTTAAGATACAATTACCAATAAATACCAATCTTAAGTGAAAAGTAACCACTAAACAGTTTTCGCAAGTTGCGGTATTTTTTTTAATACAATCGAAAACAAAAATTAGTATTATTGACGAAAATATCTTGATATATGCTTATAAATGGATAACGCTTAAACTTAGTGTAAAAGATTAAAATTATTATCATTAATTTCATTGATTTATTCTAAAACATGGAAAGTAGGTATCCTACAGTTATGTTAACATTTATACTAAACATGATAATACTAAATACGGTTTGATAATAACCTAAATAGTGTGATAAAATTAGCACTAAGGTATTAAGTAGATTATTGCTTTAAGCATTGTTTTATTAAAACAATGACTCAATGCCAGGACTTACCTAATTGGACTTTATATATAACCTTTGCGACCTTCAAGCCTAAAAATCGATAATTCTGTCAAATCATATAACACTTGGACACTATTCGCCTGAAAATATATAATATTTGAAAGGAAAAGTATAACACAATGTTTCTAAATTGAAATTAAAACAGGAAAGGAAAAAAAATAACGTAAGATTTTCTTTAAATATCCATTAAGTAAATCAGCTCAAAGTAAATGTACGGTAATGGCAACGAAACCTTATATGCTCTTGAAAACATATTGTATTAAATCTTTTCTTTAGAAAATATAATAACTTGAAGCTAAATAATATAGTTAGGCTTCAATTTCATAAAAAAATTACCCTCGACTTTGTACGCGTGGACTTGTGAGACATAGAAATTAATTATTATTGATTCCCGTGATGAAATCTGTTTTATGGTGACTCAGAAAATGAGCTACTCTAATTTTATTGGAGTATGAATACACCGACATTATTTCGACTTAGTACCTCGTATAATATACTTGCCACGCCCTTTTGACGTGACAACATCTATAGCGGCTAAAATCAATATTTATGTACTTTTCATGTACATTTAAATATTTTTATTGTATGTTTTTAAATCAAAACTTTTTTATATTTTTTGTGATTATATATATTTTTATAATCTGTTTAAGATAGCCGAAAACATTTTTATTACGTGATTTACGTACTCAACATACTAGTCTGGCAAAGATTGTTGTTTTAGCAATAAGATCGTCATCGGTACCAATTAATCCATGCTCTGTATTTCTCGTCTTTTTTCTATTGCATTGTAATAATTAATTATACCTAGTAGAAGTCCGATATTTTTTGTTTTTAAGTAATACGTAAAAAGACAAACCATTTCTCCTTTGTACATTTAATAATAATAAAAATTGTAAAGACTTTTATAAAAACTTAATTTAACACGTTAAAATTTTTGGTAAAATTAAAAAAATAATCAAAGTATTGTCAAATACGATTGAGTTACAACACCAAGTTTCCGACTTCGTGAAGTCAATACATCCTGAGTATACATATTACATTTCTACAATAAAACCTCAGTGGTACTTTTAATTTGACCTCTTTATCAATTTAAAGCTAACGTTAACGAATGAAAATGGCATATTATCCAACAGAGATTATATAGATCATAAAAATAGATTAAGTTTAATTTTTCGTTGATTTTATATGGTTTAAATATACCAGTATGTATGTTAAATAGAAAAATAAATGAACTATCGATTCCTCCCTGTTTTTCTCATGTCATGTCAGGTACGTTTAATTTAATCTTGTAAAATGATTATGCAAAAGTGCTTAAATAAGCTCAAATAACGATAGATGAAATAAAACAAAATTGATTTTAAATTAAATAATTTTATTTACAACTGTACCTAATTGTAACTAAATAGACGAGAGTATCAACGCCTGTTTTGCGAATCGTACTTTTCATCGTAATAGAAAGTATCATCTTCATCATAATCGTCTTCGTACTGCTGTTCCTCTTCGATATCTTGGTCAGCTGTTATCACGTTCAAACTATCACGATCATCTCGCGTGCGCTTATGTATCTTGTTTTGTAAAATCTAAAAATAAATAACTTTTAAATAACATATCTTAATTTCAAAATGATGATATCATTCTAGCCAACAATGCAGGAGATGAACTGCACAAGTGTGCGCAAACACAGGTCCCAATCTCACAATCCGATGGAACGACAACCACACACGACCGGAGACCAAGGGCTTTTGCGTCGTCTACAAGACGCGAGTAAACACAACGTACCAACTTTTTTCGTGTTACTATAACCCAGTAACTTTTAATAGCCCGAGCCGGGACTTGAAACCAGCCATCGGAATCTACCAAAGTAAGTCATATGTTCAAAATATGCATTAGTCTTTAAAATTCTAGAGAAAAATGAATTTACCATTTTAACTATAGATAGATAACATTATTTGCAATACATTTAGGTGACCATAGTCATAGACTGTTACGAGATAAGCTCTATTTAGCCGAAATATTACCTATATGATATATTTTTTATTGTTACATTTCTTAGAACATAATCTACGTAGTATGTAGATATAACTTAAAGTATAGTGTGTCACTAAATGGTATCGGAACAACTCATGGGTACTTTATACCATTTTTCTCAAAATAATAGTTTATATAAACACTATACAAAATAAGATCAATATTTTTGTAGGAAACTATTATTACTGTAGATAAAATTGTTAATAAAAATCAACACTTACAGCATAAGTTTATAGGTTAAGTACATGAAATAAGTTTTCTTTAATCAGAATTTTCTAGTCAAAAACCAAATTTTGTAGTTTAATTTTGCATAGTCGCGATCAGCGAGGGCAAAATACATAGGTAAAGAAAACTCCCGAGTTCGTGGGAAATGTATGAGCTTATCGGAACTTCATCCATAATTTTGCCTAATTTGATGTAGCCTTACTTGTAAAAATATATCATTTTGGCACAATGCCTACTTGAAGGCACTTAGGGCAAACAATAGTTTTGTATTGTCTATAAATAAATGTATGTATTTGGAATTCATCACACGGACCCGTCATCCTTTTGACGTTTAAAGCACATCGTGTGTTTTTTTACCATATAAATGTATCATCTTGTCTAGAAAGTTCTGGAATCATTTGAGTAAAATATTATTAAAATTTGTTTTGAATATTGTGTTGAAAATCTAAAGATGCATCAAGCTATTGCTTAATTATTACAGTTTCTATTTTACGATATTGTGACAAAAAAAAAAACAATAATTGGTAAACGCCATTTTTAAGAATCCTATATTTTATTTTTGCCTTAAAAATTTAGAAGATGAGGAGGCTGTCTTATATTAAAGACAATATGTCTATTATTAATGCAAAAAATGATTTTATTTTAAACATAAACAGAACTAAGTACATTGTAGTACAATATTAATTAAAAATATTTCTTTTATTCTATTATTTTTCTTATTTCGCTTCTGTGCACAAATGTAGTATATAAATGTACACGTTTAAATGTTATTATTTTAAATATAACATTTCACATAAATTCATAGTAACGAATGTGTACAATAACCTCCTTAATAGCCATTAAAGTTATGAATGAATATAAAAATTGGACGCCGTCTGTTTCTCGTAACTAAATTGTAGCGCAACGGAGACTGCCAAAGCAGTATCAAACGACCGGCACTAACTATTTTGCATAATATTATTTACATATATTTTATTTTATTTAAATTTCCGCTACGCTAAGCGAAAATTAATATGTAATATGTCTTATAAACCACTAACCCTCAAAAAGGAGAGGAGACCTTAGCTTAGTATTTAAACACTATTTTTTAAATGGGATATTTAAGCAGACAGTTAAATGGATCATCTGATTGTAAGCGGTCCCCACTGCCAATTGATATTGGCGCTGTAAGAAATATTAATCATTTTTTACATCGCCAATATCCTTTTTTACCTTAGGAGCTAAGATATTATGTCCCTTGTGCCTATAGTTACACTAGTTCACTCACCCTTCAAACCACTAAGTTTTGCTGTTTGGTGGTAGAACATGTGATGAATAATTGATACCTACGCAGACGGTCACAAAGCCCTAAAAGCAATTAGGTAAGTAAGTAATGTATATATATATATTACTTACGATATTTAAATCTACGCAAGGACCAAATATCGTGAGGAAACCTGCACGCCAAATTCTGACACATGTGTAGTTGTGTACACTACTACCAACTGTATTGCAGCAGAGTGGCGGTACGAACTCTAAATCAGGAATACGGAACTACGTAACCGATAATAAAATGTTCATTATAATTTTGTTTTTGCATTGTGTTATATTTAAAGAGAGTAGGTAATTGTATTTTAAGTCTATTTTATTTTTCTGTGTTAAACTAAATAATAGCCTACAAATGAAGTCTTATCATATGTTGTAATGTTTTCTTATACAATTTTTAAATACTCTCATATCCGTAACTGAAATTATTCGAAACAGTCGGATAATCCGAAATAAATTCGTATCCGTAATCGTATCTGACAATTCTATTCCCAAATCCGTATCCATATCCAGATCCGAAATTACATATCCGTAATAGCCCTGTTCCAAACCTTCTCCTTAAGAACATATTAGCTCTCTGGGCTGTTCCTTGTCTCCTTTTATCTTTATAAATAAAAAATAAAAAGTATATACTATTATTTCAAACATCATCTATGTACCTTGAATCCGTTTGAATGTTACGAGTAAAACGGATTTTACGCAACGGAACGTTAATTATTTATTTAAGCAGCACAAACAATGTATATATTAATAAACGCTAAATACAATATTTATTTAATTGTACGGCCTTCGACTTATCAGTCAGCTGATAAATTTTCCATTAAAATAACTGTGTATCAAGAGCGTAAACAGTGTGTAGTTAGTTATTATGTTCGAGGACCAATAGTGCAATAAACTTTGATATACACAAAGAATTATATGTAAACATTAAAATAATATACACAAATAAGAAAGTGACTCAGATATCATTACGCAGTTCACAATATTATACAGTATGCGGTTTTTTAATCTGTAAATATTTCATTATGTTTTTTTTTAATTTAGCTATAAAATTTGTCGTTATTATTTAAAACATACATTTTTCTGTGTTTTTTTTTAAATAACCGCCGCCGCAGTAAACGGCCTGCTATTATTGCAATTTATTAAATGCATGTTATTTAATAAGTATTTATATTTTCTCTACAACTACTACAGCAATACTATAAGCTGCTTTTGAAGGAGTAATATGAATGTTCTTAGTATTATTTACTTCTTACGAGGCTTACGTCTACACACTTGCGTTATGCGATTTAACACGAACTAATCAAGTAACGTTTACAAAAGAAATTGATACCTATAACCTATTCCAATGGAAGTATCCAATAATGGATAAGAGGAATAAAGGTAAACAAACCTTAGATTTACGTATTTCATTTTTGATTTGCTAATAACTCAGCTATATTGTGCACTACCAAGTCTTTATGACTAATATATCTTTATTTATAAAACAACAGTATTACACTTAACTACTTATTTCCACTTTAATTTTACTTCCAAAATTCTGATAACAGTTTCGTCGACGTTCAAACTGTATTTTTTTTCGCAAATCCACAGTGAATATCATTGATTAATAAAGTTCTCGACTGATATCCAATAAATTTTCTGTAAATTTTTGTTTATTTGGTTTTTCTTCTCTTATGGTTGGAATAGAGTATAAATGTTTTGATTTAATTTAAATTAGGTTCATACCAGAACATGAAATACTCGTCCGTTACGTCAATGGGCTAAATTTATTCCAAAAAAAACGTCTCCTCATTTTTTGTAGTAGAAAATAGAAAATCCTTTGTTTTATTAATATCGAATCTGTGTCATATCAACACACGAACTTTTTCGAGTTAACGCTGTTCAAGACTTTTTGCATCTTTCTATAATTTGATCGAAATTGATATTTTAACGTGCCTTCGTGTTTTATTGTCTAGGCAGCATCACAATCATAAATATGTACATTATCGTGTGAAGCTTGGAAGATAAAAAACAAAAACGTGTGTAAATTTTGGCATATTCGTTATGTAGTTTGTATTTAAATTGTTTAAGCGTTTTACTTAGATACATAAAATATTCACGGTATAAGTATTAATATAGAGTGCGAAGTATAAACCGTATGTAATGATACAAAGTAAACGCCTAAATTTATTACGATATATGTATGTTTCTAATAAACGAGAATTCATTAATTAACCTCCAAGTTTACCTCGCTCTGTTTCCGTAATTTGTTTAAAAAAAATAGGTTTTATCCAAAGATTTACATGAACTCTTATTACATTAATTCATAAATTGCTTAAAACTTTAAAGAGATGCAGAGAATACTTTGACTTGGAAATAATCATTAGTAACGAGTTAACAAGTATATAGTATTAATTAGTTTTGATTTCCAATTGCCAACTTCAAATGTTTTTTTCTAATTCGTTCGTAAACTGGACTGCCATAGTGGCAATAATTTGGTCCACTTTACGACCACGTTACGAATTTGCAAATTACACAACAGTTCGTAAGGTTGCAAATGTTTGTGAAACATTGGCTCATTGATGATGTTCCTCTGACTAATTCAACAGCTACTGCGGCAATTCTCAAGAGAAACTAGAGTAACTATTATGTGCGGAAACGCAGCCTTTGCACTATCCATACCTTCGCTCTCATAAACCAAAGGGATGGCAAATTATATACGATAGGAAAGAGTTCAGCCACAGGACAAACTTTATCTGTTTTCCGAAGTACAGATGTGTAAAAACTGCATATATCTAACTAAGACGACTAGTGACAATTTTACGAGAAAAATACCCAAACAAAAATATTTATTGGTCCGAACACCGGTTTGAACCTCGAACCTCAGAGCTTTTAAAAGACCGAATTAACTGATCACTGTAGATAATAAAGGAATTAGAAAAACATACAAGCACAATTAATAAATTACTTATAACTGAAAAATATACGTGCCTGTCTTTTTAGTAAGAATTCAGCAAGTTCTTTCTTCTGCTTGCCAAAATCGATGTCTTCATTGGCAACCCTACTGTTACTTGCTCGGTAACTTATAACTGGCGAGTCGTCTTGGAGACTGCTCCACGCATCCCTCGTCTTCTTTCTAGCAGCTAGTAGCCTGTTCATAATCTTTGCGTGGTCTAAGCCAAACACATTATGAGTCATCTCAGGTATTATGTCCTCTATTATTGGTTGATCTTCTTCCAACTGTTTTATTTTTGCCTAAAAATAAAAATAAAACATCACAATCACAATTTTTTTTATATTGTCAAGGGCTAACGATTAACAAACGATATTACTGAAAAAAGAAATATTACAAAAAACACTTTTGTTCGTAAAGATACTATGTTATCTATACGTATAATAAAATTTGAGTATCTGTTTGAAATATTAAAATAACCGCTTTTTACTAAGTACATATCTATGTATACACGGTACATATAATATATTTTTTTACAATTTTTGTCTGTCTGTCTGTTCCGGCTAATCTCTAGAACGATTTTGACGGGACTTTTATTGACTTTCACAGATAGCTGATGTATTGAAGAGTAACTTAGGCAACTTTTATTTTAGAATTATATATATAAAATAATGTCGCTGTAATGGTCTCGCGCAAGCTACCACTTCGCCGTCACGTCGGGTGCCTCCTACCAGTGACTTAATATCACAAAAGCTGCCTAATACAGAATTAATAACTTTTTTTGTTAAAATCAAACGCGGCCACAGCTAGTGTAAAAATAAAAAAACTTGATTGATTCCTGAACAACATTAGTCAAAGCAACCGTTTCCATGGGAGGCTATTTAATTAAGCAGGACATAACATAATAACGCACAAGAGTATGCACTCTCTGTTCCCTCACTCTCATAATCTTATGGGAAGGGATTCAGACACTGGATCGATAATCCTGTATGCTTTACAAAGTATGGAAGTCTATGCACTTCCAGGTACTATGCTTTAGGTTGCTATTCAGATATTCTCGAAATAAAAACCTAATAACTTTGTAGGGTATTCAGATTTCAGAGATTTATGCATATTGTAGTCTATATAATTTTACAGGATTAAATAAAAAACTTATTTAACTTTTTTAATAAAATATTGCTGATATTGATATTGGGTAGATGGATAGATACAAATATATTTTTTTTAAATACCTTCATTTCAGGAGATAGTTTTGTTAACAAAGTAAATTCTGTTTTCAACAAATGACCTATTTCAGTGGGTGTATAATCGTCGCCATAGTCAGCCTCCACTAAACGACGATCAAGATCCACCAACTGTGCTTCTTGCTTATCTAAAAAAAATACTTTAAATTACATGAATTTCTTTAAATATTTATAATACAATATAGGCTAGCTTGTGAAGCAAAATATATTTTTTTTTTTAATATTTCTCTATGGAGTTTATACTTTTTTGTGGCATCTCTAGATATTCAGAGAAATGGACCACCTTTAGGTAAGTGGTCACTACTGTAGATAGACATTACCGCCGTATGAAATATAACCATTTGCTACTAAATGAAACATTACATCCCTTGTGCCTGTAATTATGCTGGTTCACTCACCCCTTAAACCACAATACTAAGTGTTGTTGCTTGGCAGTAGAATATGTTATATATGTATATGGCATATGAGGGTACCTACCCAGATGGGCTACCATAAAGCCCTACCACCAAGTAACACAGTACAACCTTATTTTGGCATTGTTTACCATTGTTATACATTTTTTTAATAACTGACAAATACCTTTTTCTATTGTATTTCTTATATAATAATTCTTATATGTATTTCTGGTATCTATTAGTAATAAGCTATGTAGTTAATTGGTTAAATTGAATAAGTAAATTAAAATAAAATAATATTTTCAAAATAACCATACCTACTTGTGAACTGAGAAATATTAGAGAGTATGTGATAAAATTATATTGGGACAAATTAACATCTGTTTCTATGCATTTCTTTGCTATTATTGAATTCTTCCACTGATATTATTTACTTATTAAAATATATAGAGGTCCAAACCTTTAACAAAAACTATATATGGAACTTCCCCCATAAGCCGAAGTGTAGACAATTCATGTCTGAGTGGCCCTGCAATTGAATTAAGAAGATTTTCTGTCTCTTCATCGGAAGAATTGCCCTTGCACACCCAACATACATTGACTGTTTTAAAATCTGGTGTTATTTTAACCTATAAACATTTTCACATAAAAAATATAAATTATTATGATTTTCTTAAAATATTTATATTTTTAATTATCTAATATAACACAGAGTGATTTCATCATGAAAGCAATGTCTATTTACGGAAATGCCTGGCTGCAGTCAAGGATATCTCCACCAAAATATTTTAAAGAGACCTATATGGTCATCTGACCGATGGCCCAAAACAGTTATTGGCGTGGCTCCCAGGTATTTTGCACCCCCTTTACTAAGACAAGCATTGATGAATTTAAAAAAATTAAAACATATTGCCTTCGATATTTCTATTCCACGCCCAACCACTTTCATTGATACAGTCCCAGTCGACATTAGATCTGTGATGCTTTTCATGAAGAGCTTATTAAGCATGGCAACTCTACGAACACCACGCTTCCCTGGTTCATATTTTATTTTGGTCAAACTTTTAATACTTGGCATGCCACTTTCTTCCATTGTTTGTACTGGATACCATTGCCTAAAAATAAAAGAAAAATAAAAAAGGAAACATAACCTCATTCTAGGTTATTAAGTCGTTTTTTTTTTCAATTAATAATATTAAAGGCATTAAAATAAAGGAATTCATTACTTTTTACTTCTCGGATTAAGCATTTTGCAAAGTTTTATTCCTTGTTTTTTATTATTATTTAGAACACATGAACAGTGATAAAAGCGGCGCAACATGATTATCCTATGAAATTAGTAAAAACTATTTATTTGTTGTCAAAGTATTACGGTAATAGAAAGATGTTACATCATTTGTATGAAAATAATTGTACTATAGCATTCACAATATTTCATCAATGCATATATGTAAACATTATGATATTATTAGAATTTATAAATAAAAGTTGTGTTTGTGTGCAAGTAGCCGTAATTGTCACTGTCAAAGTCATTTTTTTTCGTCTAAGTTGTTCTTTTGGAGAAGGCAAAGGTTTTACAGTATTGCACTAATGATTTTTATGCGCTTGAAAAAATCTCTGCAAATACTTTTCTTAAGAATCTTTTTGGTTATAAAATAATGTGGTGAATTGTTGCATTGGCCAAAAAACGACGTATGTTTGAAATTAATTAATTTTTCGAATATAACAATTTTTGATATTAGTTATTGTTATTGTAATTAAATGAATTTTAGTAAAAATATTGATAATCTATGACATCATTAATCCAGTAACTAAATAAGATAAATGAGATTTAACATAATATTTTGTTTAACCTATGTAGGTTTGTCATTTACTTATTCATATGTTTTAATTGTGTGTACGTCAACGTCAAGGACAACGTCAAGGGTTGCGCGTGTGTGGGAGGTATATATTCTTCCCGCCAATGAGCTGTCAAAATTGGCTAAGATCGGGGTAACTTTTAGATCATACGCGTAATCTCGTGTTTAATTACTACAAATATATTGTATTTTTGTTTGTAAGTGTACTTTATACAATATGTCGAAACAAGACGAAAGTGAAGATAATTGGATCGCAGCTATGGATAATCTATGTTCGAAGTTAAACGTAGACCCAGTAGCTGCGAAAAAATCAAAAGAATCTTTCTCAGAAATAAAACATAATTATACATTAGATGTGAGTATTTTAAGTTTTCAGTGCTTGTTAAGCCAAAGACGATCGTAGTTTATTCCTTTTAAATATCTCAAAAATCTTCCTTAGTGTAAAAACAAAAATATTTACCTTATATTTAACTTAAGTTATTACGCATAAAATATTACGCCCTTTTTACTGAATAAATATTATTTTATAGGGAGACATTTTACACTGGATGGCTTGTGCCTTATATGTAGCATGTCGTACGTCCATCACCCCTACAGTTCAGACAGGTAAAGCTGTGGAAGGAAATTGTGTCAGCCTCACAAGACTTCTCAGACTCTGCAACATAAGGTATTTCGACGTGAAATCTAATTATAACAAATAGTTAACTATAAGTTTAAAATTTTAAACATATCAAACTTAGAAATTGTATGTTTTATATTAACTGAAAAATATTTTTGCAGTCTTATACAATTTTTCAATAAAATCAAGAATTGGATGGAAATGGCTTCAATGTCAACAGATTTTAAAGATAGGATAACAAGATTAGAACATAAATTTGCTGTATCCACAGTACTCTTTAGAAAATTTCAACCTATATTCCAAGAAATTTTCTCTGGATTGACAAATGAGCCAGTTAAAACAAGCACTAAAAGTAAAAAACAAAAGTGAGTACCTGTATAGTTTATTTATATAACAACATTACCTATGTAATACACTTTCATTTAAAATTTACAACTAAAATGCTAAAAATAAAAGTTTCATTCAGACTCAGTCTAAATAAGATACAAAAATAAAAGATTCAGAAAACTTCTTAATCTCTTTGTGGGACTTTCGTGGATAATTACTTTACTATACCACTGTTAAAATAACTTTTTTAGGTTACAACCATGTACAACAAATGCATTATTTGAGTTCACATGGTGTTTGTATGTTTGTGTGAAAGGAGAATTTCACAACTCAGCTGATGATCTTGTTGACATGTATCATGTTCTACTATCATGTCTGGACTTTGCATTTGCCAATGCATTCATGGCTCGTAGGATTGATTTAATCAACCCTGCTTTTAAAGGTAATATTTTATTATTAACTGCAAATTAATGTACTATATATAATACTTTGCACTCTCTGAAATCTTCATTAGTAATATTTCAGTTTGAATAAAATAAAATATTTTAACATAACATGAGTAAATATCATGTCGAATGTTTTATTTACTTAAAAGTTTGTTTATCAATTTAAGTAGAGCTTTTGATATTTAATATAATTTTAAGTATTATAATATTTTTTTAGTATATCATATGTAACCATCTCAATTAATAGTTCAAAAATTTATTTTGTATTTGTTCATGTTTCAGGTCTGCCAGCCGATTGGCTCAGAGATGACTTTGAACTGCCAAAGAAACCACCATGCATTATATCAGTCTTGTGTGAAATCAAAGAAGGCTTAGCTGTTGAAGCTGCTACGATGAAAGAGTATAGTTGGCGACCAGTTGTTAAGACTTTCTTTGAAAAAGGGGTCAGTTAAGCTGAAAATATATTGAGTTTTGATGTAGACACTATATTGAATAATAGATTAAAATGTATCGTTTCTCTTTCAAAATATTATAATGTAGTGATACAGTAGATCTGAGTAACCTAATTCTCTACACTTATTTATTCAGAACATTTTGTTATTTAAAAAGATGGTGTGGTATTTTAAATTTATTTCTTTAAAATACAGTTAACATAATTTGACAAATATTTGCGAGTCAGTTTTATGATCAAATTTCTAGGCCTATAGAGTAAAAGCACTGACTCCTTTGTAGTACAGAGCTTTTTTGAGGAGTCCCTTGAAATCCGACAAATTGCATAGCTACTATATACCACGAACAAGTCATGTGTAAACATAATATGTGATTTTTATGGACTGTTATGGGCTGGTTGGATTAAAAAGGATGCCGAATTTGACTGAGGCGTGATTATTAGGGGGTCAACTCTAAATTAATTTTAAAAAAAGCATAAATATATGGTTTTTTTTTTTCAGATTTTAAAAGGCAATAGTGATGATCTCACAGGTCTGCTAGACATTGGAAACTTTGATGTCAATGTTAAATCTTTAAATAATCTCTATGAAACATATGTACTCAGTGTAGGCGAATTTGATGAGAGGATATTTTTAGGTAAGATATTACAGAAGAGGTTGTATTAATATATACTACTGGCCATGCAGAAAAATTAAAATAGCTGAGTGACATTTATGAAAAAAACATCCTTGTTTGATTCATCATTTGATTTGTATTTCTTAATAAAATAAAATATGTCTAGATTCTATTGCTTAAACGCGATCTTGTCATATTTCGATGAAATGTTATCAGGTGAACATGCCAACGAACAGATCGGAACGAAAAACAAAGTATCAGGGGATGAAATTTCACAAGTCATCGCATCATTTGGACCGGTGAGTGAATTTAATTTTCGAACGTAATATATGTAATATATATATGTAACTCTCGCCGCGGAGACGTGTCAATGTGTGTGCGTGTGGCGGCAGAGCGCGCGCGCGTGCCCCGACACGCCGCTGACGGGGCGGCGCTACCTGGCGCGGCGCGAGGAGCTGACGCCGGTGTCGGAGGCCACCAACAGCCTGGCGCGCCTGGCCGCGCTGCTGCGGCACGCCCGCCCCAAGCCCTCGCCGCATCTGCTGCGCTTCTTCGCGTGAGTCTCGAAGCTTTCCACTACAGTAGTGTTTGGTACTTCATATACGATGAACCACATTAAAATAATTAAAAAATCAGCAGATCGAGGATCCACTTGCCCTTAATTCTTAATTTTTTTATTTATATAGGCAGACCGGGTCGTCTCAATAAATGTTTATTGGTTTTTTGTGTCGAGATATTGTCAGTATCAATATGGAGTATTGAAGCTTGCAGTGCTTCCACACCCATATGTCAAACACTAACTAAAGCCTTCAGTTCGACTAAAGTATTTCCGAGTCTATCTCCTTCGCTCAATGTGAAGAAGGGAAGAATTTGCCGTCCTATCAATTATGAGATTAAAGAATATAGACTACATTTGTGTTTGTAAAAACATTTGTGCACAATATGTCCTATGCAGATAGCTACCTCGGCTGAAATCACTTATAAATTAAATTGATAAATATTGTTATGTATGATGCCTCTGTGCTAATTTGTAATTGATCAAAATTTCACAATTATTCAAAACTAATTTACATTTACTACAAAAAAGTAGCTAAGAAATAAGTTTACACAAAATACATATTTTTTCATTTACAGTGATTATGGTGTGAGTGAAGAAACCATTAACAATAATGTAGTACGGCCTTGCAATGGATGGATGGAACAGTTTTCAAATAACCTAAAAGAATGCAACTGCAGCAATGAAACTATTGCATTCAGATGTAATATGGTCACATGTTTATATTATAAAGTCTTTGAACATATTATAAGAGAGGAACACAGAAAAAAACCCCAATTATCCTTACAAGTAAGTGCTTCCACATTTTTATGTATTTAAGTTATTAAATTTGTATCACATTGACTAATGAATTAGTAGTAGTAGTAGTAGTAGTAGTAGTAGTAGTAGTAGTAGTATATGTTATTTTTTTATTGCTACTTACAATTGATGTCGGGAAATTATTTACGTATAATTTTTACGAAACATCTCTTAAATAGAGTTTGTAAACCTTAGGATGCAATAAACACATAACGAGATTGTTCATCAAAGTAACTCATATTATTTTAATGATAGGTTTACCAATCTTGCTTCAAACTTCAAAGCAAAACATTTGAAGAGATGCTAAACTCACCTTATTTGTGCAAATTCTAAAATACAATCATTCCAGGTGCTTCTGTCACAAGAGACCTATCAGCTAACAGTGTATGCGTGTTGTACGGAGGTGGTGCTGCACGCGTACGGCGTACACTCTCTACGGTTTCCTCGAGTCTTGCAGATATATGGCCTGAGTGCATTCCATTTCTACAAGATTATTGAGCTGGTTGTCCAAGCTGTGGTTGAAAAGCTTAGTAGAGATGTAATTAAGCATCTTAATGCGGTAAGTGTTTATTTATCATTTAGCATGTTTTTTCATCACAATTGAATTACAGTATATAAAGCTCATAACAACTAAGATTGTTTTTAATTTTACAGAAAAATTATATCATTTTTGTTGTACACAAAACCTTTAAATAAAAACATATATATTTATTTAAAATTTTACTTTCAAAAAGTTTTTTATCAACACAGGACAAGATGGGCTCTGTAGTTAAATTCACTGAATAGCAATTAAACAATATAACTTTTTTTCCATATTTATTCAGTTACTACAATGTCATGAATACAAAAGCTATAATTTAAATAATTAAAAAATCTTATAATTGCAGGTAGAAGAACAAGTTCTAGAATCTCTAGTATGGACATCAGACAGTCCATTATGGGACCAACTGAGCAAAATTCCCGTTCCAGCATCTACTGAAGTTTACGTACAAGATTCACCAAACAGTCGCAGAAATATAAGTATGGAATTTATAATTCACTACTTTTCTATTTTTATGGTAGTGTGGAATAGTAAAGGTCCTTTTGGTGTAGGAAGTGCTCAACACATGTGAAACACCATGTATGAAGTGTGAAGTCAATGCACCAAAGAATTCATTGTTGTCTCTTGACCCCACAACCACATTCAGTACAGCACTAGACAGTAATAATACACTAAAACATTGGTTAAACAGTTGGCATTAAAAAATTGAGTGAGTTGAGTAAGCCATAAGCATATGTACTATTTCTGACATCCTTCATCTTTTTTATATTTATTTCAAATTTTAATTACAGGTGGTTTACAGTCTCCCGTGTCCGCTGTTATAGACCGTTTCCTTACTCCAATGGCAGATCAAGCAAAGAAACAGTTATTCAAAGATAATATAAAACCGGGTCAGTCGCTTTTAGGTAATTTTTATTTTATTTTATTTTTGGTTAAAAATTTTTTTTATTCTACTAGATTATTTATTGAATCCCTTTCAAATTGACAAGTTTGCTATAAAACCGCAAATATTTATTAGGTCTAAGTAATTTTCAGTACTGTTATTTTATTATTATTTTTTTATTTATTTGTTAAAATACATATTAAATAACATGACAAGCAGTGCAATAAAACAAATAATGGGTTTCAATTTTTTTCTGGTTTTGTGTTGCACAATAAAGTATATTCATGACATAATATCTACAACTATAATTTAAACATGACAGTTTTGACAAACAGCAATTCCACCCATTATTGCACTAGTCGTTGGTGAAACAAGAATTTAACAAATAATTATTTACAGTTCAAACCAACAATAATATAAAACAAGAAGTAACCTCCCCGCAGTCTCCACCTAACGCAACAACATCAAGTACAGAGAATACTCCAAACACGACACCCAAGAAAGCCAACAACTCATTAATGCTCTTTTTTAGAAAGGTAAGCTTCATATTTAGCTGACATAATTATGGATAAATCAAAATTAAAGTAGAAAAAAAGAATAAGATGAAAATAACCCATTTAATAGTAAATAACTATACCGGTTGGTGCACAGAATATAAATAATATGTAATTTAGTGTTGCATATCGATAGTATTGATGAGCAATACTATCGGAGGTATTGCAAAAACCAATAATTTTAAAATAAAATATTGATAGTCCAAAATTATCGATAGTATCAATAGTATTGCTTACAGAGAGCTAGCGATACTGTCGATAGTATCGATAGTATTGATCAAAACGATACTATCGATAGTTCTGCAACGCTAATTGAAGTATTTAAAATAAAAGACAACCGATTTTGATGGCTTTATAATTCATGCAGGGAAATAAAATAATATGTATTTTTATTTATTTGCAAAAAATAGATTAGGCACAATGACTAAAAATACAAATAAACATTAGTTGCTCTGTTCGGTTTCAACCCTGATAAACGTTACTACTTCGTCCCCGTGGCTTGTAGCATGTTGTTAAATTATTTATGAACATTCATCTTTTCCAGTTTTACAGTCTAGCGGTTGTTCGTATGAACGATCTTTGCACCCGATTGCGGTTAACCGACGAGGAATTAAAACGTAAAATCTGGACGTGTCTCGAATATTCCATAATGCATCAAACTCAACTTATGAAAGACAGGCATCTAGACCAGATTTTAATGTGTGCTGTTTATGTTATATGTAAGGTTGGTATAGCTAATTATATACTTTATCAAGTCAATACACTGCTATTCTTTGGCCACTACATCATACTATTTGTTTGATTGGGAATTGGAATAAAGGGAATCAGGATGAAGTTAATTTTGTTGTCATTGTAGACTCCCTATTATAGCTTGAGAAAGCGAAGACTTCACATTTCAACATATTTATACTATAATATATAATCATTTATAACTGACTCATTCCTGTCTTCGTTTTATAATTGCTTTATGCAATTTTCTCCTATATTAATTGCTTAAACTATTAAGAGTTTGTATACTCTAATTGAAATATTTTTTTTTGTATTTAACTTTTCTTTTCACTTTTTTCCTCTCCACTGGTATAATGATTTAAATATAACTTCAATATTTTTTTTTATTTAAGGTTTCAAATACGCCAACTAATCAAGTGGAGCGAACATTTGCAGACATCATGCGTTGTTACCGGCAGCGACCACTCGCTGATAATCATGTGTATAGATCTGTATTAATCAATAAGGGAAATGAAGAAGGTACTATCATTGACTAGATAATGAGAAAATAGATAAAAACCATCCATATTTAAAATAATAATAATAATAATCTAATTACATAAAATGATATAGTAATAAACTGACTCGATAATGTTTCATAAAAATATATTGGTAACTCACGGTTAAGAACCCTCTCATAAAATAAAATGTGTTTTTTTTTTAGAATCTCCAGAACGAGGGGATTTAATAAACTTTTATAACAAAGTCTACGTGAAATGTATGCAGAATTTTGCTCTGAGGTTCACAGGGAGACATGTAAGTGACTTTTGTAATGTATTATTTTAGTAAAATTAAGTTAATTAAATTAATTAATATATTCATTCGTTATATGTAATCGATCGCAGGTATGCAAATATTATTTCGACGAATCTATTTATTACGCGTGTCTACAAAGAAAAACTTTATATGGTGAACAGTATATGTACAGTATATGTACACATTTTAAAGTCACTATTCCATAGTTGTTGAATAGGAAAAGTATATTCTAATCACCACCAGCTCATTACCATATTTTCTAATTGTAACATCATCATGAATTTTATATTGATATGTCAAAAAATCAGGGATAATATTCACCTTACTGTTCCAGGAGTGCAGCCTGTCACCACTGCCGGCGGGGCGGGCGGCGCGCGCCGGCCGGTGGTCGCCGGGCGGGCAGCGCGTGTCCGAGCGCCACCAGCTCTACGTGAAGCCGCTCACTACGCCGCCGCACCACCACCACCACCTCACTTACCGCTTCAGCCGCAGCCCCGCCAAGGTGCCCGTTACGTGGAGTATATTATTAATATCTATCCTAATTTCGGGCTCCAAAAGCAGTCTCTGTAAGCCTCGATTAACTTTCTGGTCGGATCAGTAGAAGATGAAGTAACTGTGTTCTTATTGCGTAGTCGCAACCGTACCCAATGTAACCATTCTTTGTCACCAGGACCTGCACGCGATCAACACGATGGTGTCGTGCGAGGTGGGCGGCGTGAAGCGCTCGGCGGAGGGCGGCGACGTGGTGAAGCGCGCGCGGTACGCCGCGCCCGGCGTCGCACGCAAGCTGCAGGGGCTCGTCAGCGACCGACAGGCCGTCTGAGCCGCCGGTACTGAATCGGAACTATCTTCCTAATAAAATACCAAACGATTACAAAGCAAATATAAAGTTTGATGTCAGCTGTAATAAAATTGGTACAGACTTGTTCCTTTGGTTACAACTGAAATATCATTTCGTGAAATAAAACAAACATAAATATGGTGGAAATTATTTTTGAACAATTTATTTTTTTCATTTTTGTATGGTAATAAATATCTATTAACAAACATAATTAACCTTCATTTTTTCTTTTCAGGTATAACCATTTGGCCTCTGCACATTGAACTGAATTTGAGTCATATTTATTGTAGTACCAAAAATTTTGCTTTTAGCTCTCTAGATTTATTCTTTTCAACGTATAATCATTTCTATTTGACTAATGATGATGTTTACAATCAATTACAGCGGTTTAAAGTTATTTAATATTTCGTCACAATATGAGCCAGTATTGGCTTATTAATATTTTTATGATTGGTGCTAGTACGAGCTTTGTTAAATAACAAGAATGTTATATTTTAATAATATAATCGATAAACAAAATTTCATTACTTTTATATAAAATTACCTTATATTTTCAATCATACTTATTATATTTCGTAATGTGACGAAGGTTTCGTATAGGTTTAAGGTAAAATTAACTGTATTAATAAAATTAACAAAGCTCACTGATTATTGAATGGAAAACTGGAGATTGACAAACACAAATGTAGTATATTGATCTCATTTCTTATTTATGTTGGACGTTTATTTTATAATTATGCCATATTATCTAAAATTGCTCATCAATATTTAACATAAGTTATTTTTAATGGAGATTGCATTGGATTGGACCAATGATGGATTCTCTTCTTTAATACCTATTTGAGTATAGGTAGTAATTTGTTTACCATTATAGTCATTTATGTATATACAGACTTTATGCTAAGCTAAATCCGTGTAACATTATTATCGAGAAAAAAATATGTTTTAAATATTTATCATAGGTACTCATTACCTAAAGCAAGTTCCTTTTTATTTTATCGACTGGAAGTACTTACGTTTCAGTCAAAATGTATTTTATTTGCTTCCATTAATATTATTTTATTATTAGTTTGTAAGTGATGATCAGAAAAGGGTTTTAAATCAACTTATTTTTAGCTATTAATCAAAATTAAATAATTGTATATTTCGGACGTAACCATTTTATCGTGTATGTAGATTTTACTTCTTAGTGTAAATTAAACATATTGAACAAATTTTTTGTTTTCATATTTTACCAATACCTAACAAATACTAATTAAATAAAACCAAATAAATATTATAAATAATTTATTAAAACAACAATCACAAGATTTTTCTTTTGCAATGTGAATCATTATTTATAGTCTGGTCAAAATAGACATTTCAAGTGACGATCATTCACGTAGAGCTAAAAATTAGTACAAAACTATGTCCCTGCAAATACATGCCTCCATTGATTACTGGATACCCATAAATATAATTTGAGGTAGCATGTAGCAGGTAGATAGTGAGTGCATATCATTTATTTGATGTTTCAAATAATAACCCATAAATGTTAGTCCTAAAAAATTGTTTCCGTTTTGTACAATTGTTTTCTAATCTAATTTTATGATAACACTGGAAATGATTTGAATATTTATTTTAGTAGACAGGATGGGTGTTTTGATTTTTCATTTATGTGGGTATTGATTTTTAATAGCCTATTATTTATAATAGTAGACTATTAAAATTGATTTATAAACCAATTTACAACTCTGCGAATTATTATTAAGTAACCACAATTTTGCGTTTATTTTGTACAGACTATTATATTTTTAACTTTAATCATCTGGCGAAGCTATATTTTTAAAATAACACCTTTATTGCAATTTTTTTTTCGAGCATTCAGAACTACCAAGAGTCAAAATTAGGTCTTGTAATTTCTGGAAAAAGTTAACAAAATATATCGTAATTATTGTAACAATTATTAATACAGATTTTTTTATAATTTAGCAGCTCGAAATATGTTTCGGGTAAGGCTATCTCTCAAATCTTAATACTACAATTAAAACATCCACACGAAAATTCATTTAAATTATTTGAGCCATTTTTGTGTGATGGTGAAATAAACATTTAAACTTTTACATTATAATATTCGTATATTAGACTACAATAAAGGTCATTGGATTACTTCGGGCAACTTTTAACCTACAATCTAAAAGATTATAAATTTACTAAAAAAAGTATTTTTACATGTTTTATATAAGCACAGTATTTTTTTTATATATAAATATATAATTGAATAGTTCGAAATAAAAATACAGTAATTTCAAGATGTTTTCTAAGTATATAGTTCATCATATTTAAAGTCAGGATAAATATTGATTTATAAACTTTCTAAATATAACTGATGTACCTATTTGCAAATTAAACAATAATTATTATATATGCGCAAACATTAATTCTATGAATTAAAAAACTACCGACAATATTACATTTTTTTTTTTATGATGATAATGATGTTCTGGCAGATTACGGTCAAGGAGGAAATTCTTCTGAGACTAACTAAGTGCACAAGTGTGTGCGCAAAAACAGGTGCACAACAAATTATTTTAATGGCCCAACTCGGCGGTAGAGTCAGTACATCAATGACACTTATTACAAATATTAAAATGATATTTAAATAACTTATCATATTTAATAGTCAAGTCAAATGAATGCTACACCAACATTTATAATTATATAAGAATAATTCAGTCCATCATAGCGTAAATTTACACTTAATTGGAACCAATAGTCTATAATATTTATACGCAACGCGCAACGCCTTCAATCGCGGTCGACAAGAGTTCAGTGCAGCGAGTCCGTGGACAGCGGCGACGAGCGCGCAGAGGGCGGGGCCGAGCGCGAGTGTCAGGTGCCGCGACCCTGCGAGCAGCGGAGAAACTAACATTTTAAACACAGTAATACAGTAGAATGGACAATTGTGGCTTTTTTACAATTTATATATTCTACTCTACGACAACTAGAAAGATTTGACTATTTAGTTCGAGTTGAAAAATGCAAACATATTGCCTGGCTTTATCTAAATTTCATTTTATTGAATTTACTACAACATCTAATCGAAGCAGGTAAAAGCAACATTAAAAAAAAGTTAATTTTACATATGCATCTAGTACTATCAATGTGTAAAATTATAATACAAAAAAAAAAACATACCTTTCCTTCTTTGATAGCAATAACGTATCGTTGAGCGACACGTTCTGCCGGAGAATATCCGTCCGCATAAGAGGAGTCCTGTAAAATAATAAAATACATAATTTGTCGTCTTATGATAGAACAACTTTATTACATTATTTTACTGCTTTCAAGTTCAGCGGTTTATATTTATAACTATTAAAGTTCGATATTTTGTCGTACTCAATGATGTCGGTGGCATCTCTAAATCGCGAGCGCGTAAAATTGTATAGTATCTGCAACGCGACCTCGAACAAGACTTCGTAGGGGTCGGCGGCGCAGGCGGGCAGACGGTTGACGACGGCGCGGTAGAAGCACGTGGTCTGCGGGTACAGCGCCATGACCACAGCGCCCTTGGGGAATAGCGCATGCTCGTCCGTTCGCGGGTCGGCCCGCATTAGCGGCAGCGCCACCACGCGCCGCTTGCTCAACACATGCCGGTTCTTCTGCTCTTCATCGATGTCGTCCACTTCGTACTTCCCCTGCGCCGGCAGCCAGCTCACTACCTATGGATATTTAAAGAAAATGTTTAATATTTAATGATTGACCCATAAAATGAGATATATTTTTTTAAATCTTATAATCGAATTAGGATGTTGTAAGGCTAGAATAGAATACTAGATACTTTATTATTTATCAAAAATAATAGATATTTATTTTCTGAGCAAAGCACTGTCTTCCAAGCAGCTCAGCTACTTAAAAGAAAAAGTTGAATAAACTTATGTGTACTGAATACCTAAGTTCTCTCATCTACTCCACAGAAAGCAATCGAAAATAATAATAAAGTAGTTAATATTCAATCTATTCAGGATCATAAATATTTTTATAAAATGCAATAGAAATGTAACCTCAGCAAGAATCCAGTTCTCCTCTTTCTCGGAGACCCTGACAAGTGCGGCGACAGCGTCCCCAGCGCGCGCAATATGTCCGGCGTCGGCGGGTACGGCGCCACACAACGGCGGAGCGCGCTCACCCACACGGCCAACGTGCAACGGCAGCGTCTGCGCCGCGCTCAGCAGCATCTTCATTAGAGCTCCACAGCCTATTGTCTCCTTGTTACCAGCATGACGAGCCTGGAAGCCATTCAAATTGAATCATATTATGAAATGTCCACCCAGTTTGTGCAAAAATTATCATTGAAGTTGATATATTTTTGTATTATACTAGCTTGCATTCTTGGTGGGTACCTGCATTTTATTACCCCCAACATTGTGTATGCGAAATTACGTGATATTCGGTTCAGTAGCTAAGATGTGAAAGCATAACAAACAAATGACTTTTGTATTAATAATGTTAGTTAAGAATTCAAGACCTACTTGAATACGTCTTTCATTTTTTATTGCGCGTATTTCATAAATTCGTGATAGAGCTGCACGGAGAACTCTCTCTTCTTGTTCGGCAGCCGTAAGTCCGGCTTTATATAAACTCTTTAGCTGCATTTGCTGAAACATAAATTAAAGATTATTATTCTGTGATCTGAATTTTTTTTTTCCTTATACATACGAAAGTTGTCCTATTAACATTGTAAGTACACACTTTTTAAGTATATGAAGTCTCTATTTTAGCAATTTAAAATTGTTTTTACTTTTTTTATTTAAAGTTTAAACCAATGTACATACAGGCAATGGCTATAAGCGACAATCAAAATCAATATAAACATTTTTAACCTGTTGAGAAGAACTAGAAGAATCTTCAGCAGATGAAGAGGATTCCACAGCTTTCTCAGCTCTCAATATTGAATCAATACATTGCTCATTACAACTTCTCTCTGCTTCTATGTCATATATCAATCTATGCAGAGATCTTAATCGTTCCTGTAACAAAAACTCATTGAATTACGTTTGTACAAGATCTATGTTTATATTTTTGAAAAAATATTTTCTTGACATTAATAGTAATTAAATATGTTTTTATGCTTAATATTTAATGTGTTGAGCATTTTTTTGTTCATTTTAATAGACTGTGATGAACTATTTACCCAGCTTTAATTGATATATTGAAAGAAGGGAATTTTACTTGAACTTGCTGTGCTGCGACGTCAGCGGTTAACGGCATCTTGTATTTAAAGATCGACTGTTACCAAAAGAAATTTAATAATTCAGATGACTTAGTTCCATTCGGATTTCGGATAAACACCAAGCAAGTATTTAAGAATAAAATTTTTGTGACATTAGTTATCAAAATGTCAAAATTCAAAACAAAATCATAATTGTTTTCCTTTTCCACAGAGTATATAACACTATAATAACATAAAACGTTTGATCGATTGATTCTAATATAAATTATATAAGTAACACTATATGTTTCAGGCAGAAATCACTATAACCAAAATGTCTTTTTTTTTTTCTTATACGTACCCTTGGACCTCTAAAGTTTCTTTCTCTGCTTGTATGTATAACAAGTGTAATCTTAGGCTGGGTCTTGGGGATATCAATGGACTTTAATATTTTGTTGGATGAGTATGATGTTGCGGGCTTTGATACTATGCAATATTGATATCGTCCTATTTGGCCCAGGGAACCAGCCAACTACGCAAGACATTATAATTCGCAAGTGTGTGCGCAAACACAAGTACACTCTTTATTTGTTCACTTTCATGATGATAAATCCGACTCGACTGGAAAGAGTTTTCACTGTTTTTGCTTGCTTTCTGATGTTGTTCGCGAGAACCGACGCTATTGTGCCTATTTTCTTTGTCACTCCCGGCCTGGTGATAATCTCTTCTCTTTCTTCGCCTCTGTTGTAGCAGGGACTAAATGCTTTCTTTGATATTAAAGTTGCATATGAACCCAGTTGTTCGTCCGCACCGCTATACTCCGTTTACCCACTCTTTGGCATTTCCTAGTTCTTAAAAAATCGCTTTCAGTTAGCGATTGCTTCCGTGCAAGGATTGAACCTTCCAGCTATATCTCAGTGCCTTGTGTTCTGATTTTTATGGGATCGTTTTCAAGAGTGTGGAATGTGATTCTTCTCGGTCACCTTGTTTTGTCTGTCCAGTTTTATGATGCCTTAAAAATCGCACTGTTGTAGAGTTTTCGTACTTCTAGGTGGTATGGTTGAAACTTCGAAATCTAATGCGATGTCCGCAGTCGGGATTTATATATATAACATACAATTCCTTTGACCATTCTCGCGAAAAATGTTCTAGAAGATGCAGAGTGATCTAACATCTCTACGCAAATTCGTGATAATTCGAGCTGCTCTGCATTGAATACGGTCAAAGGGAAGAATCTGGTACTGGATAGCTCCCGCTCAGAGGTTAGAGCAGTACTCCATGTAAAGTGGAATTTACGCCTTGTATAGTTTTAGGCTAGGATTCAACGCGAAGTACCGGCTTGCTTTGCTGAGCACACTAAGGTTTTTAGATTTCAATTTGGTTTTACTTTTCAATTGAATCCGGAACTGAATGAGGTTCGAAACATCAACGCTAAGTATTCTGATACTAGCTGTGCAAGAGCAATGGACAAGTTCTTAAGTCATGAAGGTAGGACAAATGGTGACTTTTTACAGATAACTCGCAAACTTGTGTCTTTTTGAGGTTGAATTGGACTAAGTTTAGCCAGCACCAATCCGAGACATTGTTTAACAAATGTTTTGGTCGACATGTTGCCTAAAAATATTACTGCGGCATAGGTAATAATGGAATACGTAAATCAGAACTAACGTTTGTTAATCTTCATTCCTTCTTAATTGAAATAGACTGTTAAACTGATTAAATGATGTTCTTAACATCTTCCTTGACCGACTTAGTTTGGGGCATTTTTTTGTACAGTTTTGTTGCTTTGTAAATATCTTTCAACAAATTTCTCCAAATTGTTTAGTATTCATTAATGCAAATGCTGAATAATTATAAATTAATTGTCTACTTAAAGTTATATTGGGGAACCAAAACATCATTAGCATCCCCACCCAATTGAGTTCAGTAATTGATTGACATTTGACTGATACATCCAAAAACCATTTAAATAAATTAATAATCTATACACAACATCTAATTAACGAAATGTAATTAATTTGGTAATATATATAAAGAAGTGGCAAATTATCCTGTGTATAGGGTCTTTTGCACAAAAAAAACTAAACAAATTCAACCATAGACAATCAGCCTATCGGAAAGAGTTGTCATATTCTTAATTCTGTTTCTGTGTCATCTGATGACATTTAGTTGTTTGGCTTTAGCGTTATAATTTTATTTTTGCTCGAACAAATCTGTAAACATAACGATTATAATAATATGTTTATGAAATTATAACAATTTATACGCTTATAGACGTTTAATGGAAGATGTTGGTTATAATATTTTTTAATTAGGTCATTCGTATCTTACTAAGTTACTATATTGGTTACCGGTACGTCAGATAGCTTCCTTCTATTATTGGTAGCTTGAATGAATTCGTGTATTATTAGTAGTAAATCATAAATATTTACAGGTGGTGTGTGAAGTGATTTATAAAGTCTGAATAATAATTTTATAAAGGAGAGAGTACGTTGATATGGCCGATAATGATGATTATTTAGATTCGATTGACAACAATCATATAGACGGAGCCAACGGTTCAGTAAATATGACCGACAACAGCCTGGGAGTAAGTATACTTAACATATTTATCTTTCAAACGTAAACAATATCTTACTGTCCAAAGTTCTATAATGTACACAATTGAAATGTTTTGTTTTCAAAATGTTAAAGTTTTAAACTCGTCTTAATGACCACTACAAGTACATTAATTTTAAAAGCAGTTGTGTGGAACATAGTCACAATCATAAACATTATTGTGTATACGTATAATTATTTAAAATAATCGAGTTTTAAAAGCTAATTTGTGTCTCACTCCTGTTTACGAAAATAATAATTATGTGTAGTTATTTATTTGAAATACTTAATCTGTTTTAGGGCGATGAAGCATCAGGCACAGAGGTTCCAGATCTGGCTGCCATCAAGGCCAGGGTGAGGGAAATGGAGGAAGAAGCTGAGAAATTAAAACAAATGCACACAGAAGTTGACAAACAAATGAGCTTGGGAAGCCCACCGGGACTTAGTAAGTTATATACATACATTAGTAATATATCTTAATTTCTAATTCCAGTACTTTAACTGCCTCTACTGGAATCGCAAGTTTAATAAATTCTGTCAACTTTATTGCTATTGATATTTTAAAACACAATATGTGGCAAATATATTGAGTCAAACAGTATTTTCCTGTTTTATAAAAGATTTTTCTTTAAATAAGTTCTCTAAAATTTATATTTCAGTAATTGTGTTTTAAGAATATAAATACAAATATATTTGGTATAGTTATTTATTTTTGTTAATTTAATTATTAAAAAGGATATTGAATATTTGTTATCAAGTGTCCACAATTGCAGTCACTTGTACTAGACAACTAACATCATAATTATTATCCTTTTTTTACATAGCAAGTCCACTCAATATGTCTATAGAAGAGAAAATAGAAGTTGACAACAGATCAGTATATGTTGGTAATGTTGATTATGGAGCCACAGCTGAAGAATTAGAACAGCACTTTCATGGTTGCGGATCTATTAATAGGTAATTTTATTAAAAATATATATTATTGCAAATTAAAAGTGTTGCATACCATGTAAGTTATTATATGATGTAATAAAAACAAATGTTTCCAGGGTTACAATATTATGCAATAAGTTTGATGGACACCCTAAAGGTTTTGCCTACATAGAATTTGGAGACAAGGACAGTGTGCAGACAGCAATGGCTATGGATGAATCTTTGTTTAGAGGGCGTCAAATTAAGGTATTTTTCTTTTTGAAATCAGACAGCTGGTCAGTGATTTAAATACTTTAGTAATAACTCACATTTTATAATACAAATGAAAGTTTTTAAATTATGATTAATCCATAAGTGATAAAAATCAAATTAAAAATAAATTATATTTTGAAGATAAGCATTAGTTAGTATAAACAAAAAGAAAGACAACCTTAAATTATTAAATTTGTGCTTATTAAATTTGAATGATAATACCAAATTCATGCATTTATTAGATATTATAGCACTAACAGAGGGCTTGAATAGGATTTATTAGGTAACAAAACTTATTAAACTTTAATATACTTTTAGTTAAGCACTGAATCAATGAAGTTGTTATAAATTTACAGGTGATGCCAAAACGCACGAACAAGCCAGGCTTATCATCAACAAACCGACCGCCACGAGGCATGCGCGGTCGAGGTCGCTCCTTCCGTGGCGGTGGCGGTGGTGGCTTTTCGCCGTACTTCTCCGTCTACCGGCCCGTGCGCCGCGGCAGGTACTACCCATATTAACTGCCTCTACCCACCGCTCCACACCAATGCTCTACTTTTATTATATGATTATAATTTAATGTTTGCAGCGAGTAACGTCCATTGAATTCTTTATGTAGCACAGCTTGTTAGTATTTAGTTGTCAAGGTTGTGATGTTATGTGATGCGGAACATTTGGCATGCAATAGTTATTTAATTTGACTGACTAAATTTCATGTTAATTTAGTTCTTTTGAGAAAAGTACTAGTGTCTTTGAAATTAAACATATAACCTCTGTGAAATTTTTAAAATACTCATTTTATAAGAATCACTGATACTTTATTTTTGATTTCATTTAAAAGACAATTGTAAAAGTTGTAAATTTTATTCACTGCATGATCCAGCATTTTGATTGTTAATTTGATGACGCATTTGATTCAATTATTGTTGTGGTAATAAAATTATTGTTTTGGTTTGGAGCTGGCACATGAACACTTCTCATATTTGTCACTTCAGATGATATTATTATATCTGTAGTTGCTGTTGTTGTAGCTTGTTGAGAATGTTTTCCTTTTGTGCTGTAAGAGATGACACTTTCAAATAACTATAATTATAATTTTTAAACATTTTTGCATTTTTATTATTTTAAGATTACAAATATAATTGTACTTTTGTACGAAAATGCCTTCAAATATTAAAGTACAGTCACTGAAGTGACATCTCTTATGTGGTAGTCAGTAGTTGGATATTTTTTATATCAACATATTGGTACATGATTGTTGAAAAATATAAAATATTTATACATAAAAAATTGAACGAAATAAAGTTTGTGATGGACAATATTATTTGTATTTTCACTGCTATATCCTACCTTTTCCTCTGCGCTTACATTGCATGGTAGCCTTTCTGAAGCTATACACATTTGATATTGTATACATTATAGTCACACAATATATATAGACATAGTATAGATAACGTGTATAAGCCTGAAGTAGTTTGTTGCACCAAAGATATAATTCTAATAACGTACCTTGTTTGCAGACCATTCAGGCGCAGCTCGTATTACTTACCGTACTGAGTGCGGTAGAGGGGGGACTGAGCCCCTGTTCGCGAAGTGCGAAATGTTAAATGTGGATGTGTGTGGAATAGTTAAGTTATTGTGCGATACGACTAAATTACCTCGAGGCTAGTTAAGTGCCGTTCCATTTTGACAAGTGCGATTTCAAGACATGGGTTTTGATATCTGATATATAATAACACTTGATGATGTATATCAAAATCAGTTTTAGCCGTGTACCAGTGCAGATGACTTTCTGCGGTTAGGTTAAAGTTTATGTGTAATTTTACTTTGTCAAACTTTTTATAATGCTGATTTCTAATTAATTTCTCGTTCATCTAATGCCATGCTGTTATAAATTTTATTCTAAACTTAATTACGTAGTTAATAAAGGTTTAAATATAAAAGCCCTATTGCTAGATATATTAAAAAGATGAAGTGGCTAAGTATTTTTAATACCTAATATAAATAAGTAAAATGTTAAGACATATACGTTAAGTAACATAAATGATTTTGTAATAATAAAAAGATAGAAATTTTAGACAATTACGATTTGTAACAAGGTGTTAATAGATCATAGATAATAATGATTGACAAATAGTGTCAGATAATAAAAAAGCAATCTAGGATACCTTTTCAGGATATTTGAGAATATAGTATAATAATTTATTGAAGCCTTCATCTTAAGAGTTCCGTTATTTTCGAGTACATGAGGACATTTAATAATAAGCTATGGAACTTCTATACCCTTTTAATATACCCACCATAGAATATAAGTATTTTAAGTATGATTAGTTTTTCTTTCACTGGTTTTTAGTAACAACGATCCACATAACAGGAAAAGTTATGATTTTTTCAAAAGCATTTCAACAAGAAGTATACTTTTTCCATCACCTTGTTACGATCAGTTTTTGCTACAATATTTTATTGTAGCACAAACAGCACAAGCTTTGAAAAAAAGAAATAAACACAATTTAATCTCTTACAGCAACCTTAGTTTAAAATATAAATATAGTATTGCTCGTAATGTATGCTAAATGTTCTCAGTACATTGCTACACATTTACAGTTATTTTTTTAGTCTTATGACTAATATTTTGAAGTTAATTGAATTCATTTTAATGTGTATTAGTAGTATTGTGGAAGTAAGAATATATTTTGTTATAAACTGTTTATAATAAAATCGTTTGATGTGATAAGCAGCGACTAGTATGTATTCCACACAAACAGTATTCATTTTTCAATAGATAATAAAAATGTTATAAAATAAAATGTCCTATTATTATAGAGGCACAAACTTTTTATAATTTCATAATTTTGTGGCAATTAATCACTTTCATAATATTTTGTAGTAAAATATATGCTACATATAGTTTAACTGACAAAATCACATTGAAATCTAGTTTTTAAAATCATTGTTGAACATGTCATGTTATGATATTTTGCTAGACTCCGAGATATTTAACGCTTACTTGAGGCGCGCCTTTGTAGGGATGATATACTTGCAAAATTTAATACCAGGGCTTCGAGTATGTTGAAATACCAGATTTTAAAAAAATACGATAATTTAGCAAATGTCAGTATTCGCTCTAATATGTTACCTACATATAGGTATGTTAAAAAATACTTGCATAGTGTCTTTGTAATTTTATAAATAAGAGCGCAATCGTTTTAACAGAAGTAATACTTGTAAGTTAAAAGTATTATTATTTTGCTAATACAATTGCAATTGTGCTCATTATATTGTTTTGGATCGATTTCAACTTCAATTCTATTCTAATATTTTTCAGGGCTGCCTGTGATCGACGAGCAAATACTTTTATAATTGAAAGTATTTCCCGCCCGTTACAGGATGCCGTACTTTGAAAACTAAGCTAAGGTTCTAAAACCTGGTATAGTAAAAACTTCTACTCCCAGTATCCCTAAAGAACGCATGTAATCGATAAATGTTTTTGTGTCTGTTAATGCAACAAAAATGTGAGAAAGCTCATTTCGATAATGTCCTGTATAAAGAACTAATCTTTTTTTATGATTTGGTAAAAGAATGAAAATGAATTTTAAAACAATTGATACAACAACAAAAAATGAGTTTGCTGCATATTAATAATTTTAAGAATCAATTCCAGTGTTTTATTTATAATTCCTATTATAGTAGTTTAGTAGTATCAAACTAAATGTCAAATAAATTAAAAAATGCACTCAAAATATGTGTTGAAGGAAAAGCTTAAGTTCAAAATTAAAATAAACTTCCAAGTAGGTGGCTCTTTTTAGCACTTTGGAATTATGTTACATAATTCAATAAATGTAGATTGTCTTGAGAAATACAGACAAGAAACCCCTGTAGTTACTTTTCTCTAAGATATTTATAGCCTGTAGAAGTCAACTGACTGATTATCTCTGGACTTTTGAAAAGTTATCTATTTTTAATTTTTTTTTGACAAGCCAAGTTTAAAATATCCGATATTTTATTAAATAAAACAGATAAGTCCTGCAGAAAGAGAATTGACTTTGTGGGATTGGAAGCTTTGTGTTAGGAGTTTAAGTTGTTTTATTTTTTCTTTTGATTAATTTTTTTTGATAAACAACCATTTTATTGGCTATAACAAAAAATAATGTATCTATGGCTTTGGTTTTGGGCTGTCTATTTACTATCATTGCCTTTCCAAAATGAGGATATGTCACTTAATTTGACAGCTAAACATCAAAATAAATAAAATCAGATTAATATGTAAATTATTTTTATTTATATTAATTATAAAAACTTCTACCTTTGAAACCGATCAATCTCAGTGTCGTCTCCATTGTACGCTACATTGGCAAAATATTTTGCGCTCAATTAGCGTAGAGATACGCCATAAGAGAAAGAAACAAAACAAGCAATGCGAAAATTTTTATACAAATGATAATATATTGTTCAACCAAAACCAGAAAATATAAAAGATGTCTGTCGTAGGCCCAGAGTTTTTTAGTTTTATCAAAAAATTAGAAGATAATGGTGATAAATTATTACCTGGATCACCGATAGAACAACCTCTTGAGTTTGAATTCAATGTATGAATATATACGCTTACATTAGAGTTATTTATTATTAGTTTAAAAAAATAATAATCGAGCAATGTTAAAATTTTTTCAGAACTCAAGTTGTTATATCTGCAATGGATACTATGGACCTAGCTTTGGGGAGCCAGTTTGTATTACTTGCCACGCTTTCCTTTTCCCTGATTTCCCATCTTATTTACCAAGCTCATACTTCTGTAGTGAGAAAACTGATGATGGCGACTCTGGTAATGATGAACCTTCAGACTTGAACTTTAGTTCTGAGCGTAAAATTAACAAAGCTTGCCCCTTACCAGCTTGGTGGTACTACAGAGTAAGTATTTAATTGTTTTTTTTAGTTTCTGTTTTACTATAAAGGCCGTTTTATTTTATAGATTAAATTTATTTTTTCTTTTCAATTACAGTTCTTACATTTTCACAGTTATAAAAACCAAAATGTTCATTCAATATTTTTGTTTTTATATAAAACTGTTTCCAACAGAATTCTCTTGACAGTGAGACAAGTCCTGAGGATGAAACTAGTCGCACCAGCAACTCAGGGCCTGGTGCCAGTGGCAGTGGTAGTGGAGGTAGTGGATCTGGACCTTCATCTGCACCAAGAGAAGGGATTGAAGATTTAGTAGGGCAAGGTCAACCACCTCAGCCACCTAGTCTTTCAAGGTCGCTTCAAGCACTCTCAACACCTCGCCTTCCTGATAACTTAGCACCAGGGCTAGTGGAACATTTACCATCTGAAGGTATTTGACTATTAATTAGCTGTGATAAAAATTGCAAACAAAGTTAGGGATATTTTTCCATTTTGCATAATGAGTAAATATTAAATGTAGGGAAAATATTATTGCTGTGTCTGTGACTTACTTCCATTTAATTTTATGATGAAAATAATTATGTAATAAGTTCAACACATTTTCCTCGATAATCTTGAGAAATGGATATGATCCACTTACTCTACCTCTTGGTGTATGTTGCTGTGCTTGTAAGCTTTGAGTATTTATTCTACAAATAAAAGTTGATTACATAAATTACATAAAAAATCTCTTGCTTAATGTATTACATAACTATTTCATATTTTCAATGTAAAATTATTTAAAAAGGAGACATTGTCAAAGAACTGATGGTGGGTGCCATTTTTCCAATGATTATTTAATATGAAATTCTTGGAGCTTCAGTCCATCTTCCTTTGCTATTACTGAACACATACTAGTTGTAGAACTAGTAGCAACATTCAGTGTGTAGTATGATTGTGTCGCGTTCAGTGCTGCTGTGCATATTCCGCTACCTGGACGACCTGTCGCTGTGCGCGTGCGCGTGCGTGTGCGTGCGCTGGCGGCGCCTCGTGGTGGCGCGCGTGCCGCCGCCGCGCTGGGCCGCCTTCGCCGCGAGGCGCTGGCCGCTGTTCCGCCCGCTGCTCGCCAACATCGACTGGCAGAAGGTGATTTTAGACATATTGTCTGGATTCATTATTACTTTTTTAATGAGATAATACACATTTTAAGATTACATTTATGTAATTATATCAAATTGTTACTTAGATTTAAATTTTTACTCCCAAATTAATTCATTTATTGCCCCTGAAACAAACATATTCGAGGTATCGAAGTGATCATCAATGATAGTTAAAATCTAAGTAATAGAGCCTCTCCACAAAATAACTAAACGGAGGGCGTAGAAGACAACAAACAAGTGTAGCCATGGTCCCTAAATGGATACGACAAAGTAACTTTATTCAAAACCACTCGTAGAAGTACCAGTCGCTGGTGGAGTCTTGTTTCTGCCGCAACTGTCTGGTGCAGATGTGCGTGCAAGCTCAGCCCGCCGGAGACGAGAATGCCTGGAGACGAAACCGACTTAAAATTGAACTTAAGGTACTGGGGGTAAAATAATTATGACAAGTAGATATTTCCTAAGTTTTTTAATGTGACTGTTGACGCCATGCCATATGATATTATGAAACATCTATTACGGTATGGCGATGTCGCCTTTAGCAAGTGACTGTGCGATTCTCTCATAATTTTGTTGTTTTAAGTCTGCTAGGCGTCCCGGCATGGCTCATTTTTATTAGTGTACATCGTTATGTCGTTGAAAGTTAACGTCCTCAACCAAGTACACAAGTACAATCATATCCACACAGGCACAGTCCTATTACTTCACCCTCAAATCCCATAGAACGGGGATCCGACACGACCGAAGATAGTACAGGTGCCAACAGCTTTACATGTTTGCCGAAGCACTGGAAGTGATTACTGCTAACTTTCAAACTATGAATGACGTGCACTTGGGGGTTGAACCCAAGACAAGAATGTTATGGCATTTCATTTGTTTATGTTAACAAGTATCTTATCAATGTCATAACCATGTTGTTGATGACAGATGTTGCGCAACGATCCCCCGGAAGGCATCGCTGCGACTCCGTTGGACGCCAAGTGTTGCCACTGGCAGGCCAGCGTCACGGGGCCCGTGGGCTCTCCCTATGAGGGCGGAGTCTTCTACCTCTACATTCAAGTCCCCTACTCGTAAGCGAATAAAACTTTTGACCTAACCAAACAGTTCCGTTATTGTTTATGACGAGACATTAAAAACCATTACAATTATTAACGGCAAAAATCTTCCATCGTTTCGAAAAATAAAAATACTCAATCTTGAGAAGTGTCGGACAAAGAAATGGTAAAAAGGCGCGATGTCAAAATAACACTACTGTAGCGTCTGCAGCAGAAATGAGCAATGCTCGTGTAGCACTGAGCTCTCGCACAGGTACCCGATGAGCCCGCCCGTGGTGCGCTTCCTGACGCGCATCCTGCACCCCAACGTGTCGCGCCACGGCGACGTGGGCATCGACTCCGTGCACCACAACTGGTCGCTCGCCCTCACGCTCTCCAAGGTGCTCATCTCCATACAGAGCCTGCTCACCGACCCCTACACCACCGTGAGTACATACCCATAACATAATTGAAAACTAAACTTCTTCAGGCGCGATGCGAGTAAAATTTCTTAGAGTAACGTTTATCTGGAATGCTTGGGACACATGTTGTTTTCTGTCACGAGTACTTAATTTTCTTACAATTATTTTATTATAAATTTTTTTTGTACGCTTTGACGTCTCGACTACTGAACCATATAAACTAATAGACATCAAATATTTTACTCAATATATTTAGTAACTTTTCGCTCTTCGTTCGGAAATAAATGATTTCTGTCGATATTAATGTGCATGTTCTACGATAGATTAAAATTTGTCGTGCAGTTAGAAAGGGGAGTAGACTAAAAGATCAAGAATGTGATAACCGACCGATGCACCGATACCCGCAGGTGTGCATGGAGCCCGAGGTGGGCGCCATGTACGTGCGCGAGCGCGGGCGCTTCGAGGCGCTGGCGCGGCGCTGGACGTGGCGCTACGCCATGCACGACGTGCTGCCCGCCTGAGCCGCCCCCGGGAGACGTATCACGGCGTGAGACCGCTCTGTTGCTTTCGAAGTTAAAAACTTTCAAGAATATTACACGTCACAGAAAGCGTACGGGCAAACTTGCCATCCGATGGCTCTCCCCGTAGATATGATATGCTTGAATTAGTTTAGTTACTCCAAAAGATCGTTATAAAGTGAGATTCAGTGAGAAAGATAAAAATTAACACCGAATACAAACGTTTTTACGCAATATATATATGTTTGCAGCTGTAATTAAGAACATCGGTCAAGATCCAAACAGCTCCGTCTTTCAAAGTTGTTGTCTGAAAACAGTCCGACGAATTTACTACAAACCTATGTATGAAAGATGAAATATAAACTAAATAATATTTTAAAGCCATAAAAAACATAATGCTATGTTTTTACGTTAAAAATAACTAAAGACATGGTTACATTAATTTTGGCCGGCCTTCTTTCCACGTATGTTTTTAATCTAGTTCTTATTTTAATCATCAGCATTATAAGGGTGATCATATCCGAATTTTTTACATAAATATATAATGTTTAGCAACACTATCATCGACAGTAGTTATTGATATAGACCAGCACTGTCCGGTCCACATTATTTCGTGGTCCAATAAAAAAAAAACTACTATTACTGGTGGGCCACGAAACGCTGCCTAATTCTTTAATATTAATATTATCCATTTCTGTGTAATATTCGTATTTACAGTAAACCAAAAATACGTCACGAAACGCCAACATAAGCTGCGGGCCGTGCTTTGGACGGGCCGGGACGTGTTTTGATGTAGATAATAAATATATTCATCAGAACATTGACCAAGTATAGAAAAATATAAAACTTAATAAGTGTTTTTCAGCTATCGTCGACGTCAAACTTTTTATGTTTTGTTTAGTATAATAAAATATGTTTTAAAATAATTTATTACCTACCTTTTGTAACTTAGCATTAATTTTGAGAAAGGAATTGTAAAGCTCATACCCATGGCGGGAGGAATGTTAAATAAACAACTTTGACCAAATTTATTGACATGACATCACTGGCAAAGATCTAAAATCTATGGAATTCTTTATAGATTTAAAACAAAAGTTTTGATTGGCAAAGTTGATATCGGAACTTTAGAATTAAACTCGATATAAGTAATCAAATGTATATTAATAAATATATTTGAATCACGAATTGTTTGTTGCCCCTAATATAGCAGAGCTATTAGAAAATCGCATGGAATCTTTAAATCTTAAAGTTTATCTTTATTCCTCCGGCCATTGGTTTAGTGCAGACGATTTGGCTGTGGGTATGGTGTGAATTGTAAATATATTATTATAATTTAACTACTTTTAATTAAAATAAACTTATATCAATAATAAAGTTTTTTTATACCCTATTAAACTAAATAGATAATATTAATAAGAAGATCAGTATTATATTGATTTTCGCAATATATTACAGTAATACATATTTAATAGATATGGCATCATTTCGTATTAGTATGAGTTCTAACACAATTGTCGCCGTTATTTTCCAACAACACAAATTTGTGAAACTCTCTCGCGTAGACTGAAATCATTCAACGCACACAGATACAATTAAGGACAGCTAAGGAATCAGAAGCTTTTCTTTGAAATTTTATCGATATATATTGTTGGTTAACTATAAGTTAAATTTAAATTACTATATTAACTACAGAAATTAAGTATTGATTATATTTATATTAGAATTGCCGGAATGATAATAATTTTGTCTATTAAATTTTGGAACTGTTTAATAATAAGTTTAAGAAATTGTTTGAAAAAAAAACACAATTATTTAATTACTTGTTAACCGATGGTAAAAAATCCCATTTGTCTTAATATTTCTATTGATCGTTTACTTTTTACAAATAATTTGAGAAAGATTATATAATATGAATTATTCCGTAGCTGCAAACAGCAAAGCGACTAAATGACGGGGCGGCGCCGCTTGGAGATAAGGTCAGTTTGACTACATGTGTGGTAAACAATTTCCCCGATATATGTGATTATATAATTTTTTGGGTTAAATAATAAACATTTGTTAATTTTTTTAATTACATATTTTTATTTTGTAATTATAACTTTATTTTATATATGATAGATGTAAATTTACTTAGCTAGGTTTTCATTTTTTTTATCTTTTTCCATATTTCTGTCAACTTGGCACAGTTGCACAAAACCGGTAGGCATACTTCGCTGCCTGGTGACCTACAGTATCCAGGATACGGCATTTCTCCTCTTTGGAGCCATCTTCTTGTAGCCTTGAGTAACCATGTCCTATGCAATGATTCTTCTATGGTTTCTTTTAGATCTGACAATTGTAATTCATGTTTCTTCCTTTGGACTATTGCAATTTCTGGCTCGAAGTATTGGATGTATGCCGCGATTGTAAAATATACCTGAAATTATTATACACCATTACACACTGTTTATATACTAAATGTTTACATTTTAACGTACTTGTATATCAATTATTTCTAGGACCATCGGATACATAGTTAATCTTACGCAATTAAAATCATCTATTATTAATTTTACGCTAATATTACAATGAAATGCATCATAGAGTTATCAGTGATAACGTTACTGAATGCAGTATGTTTGATTGATTAATATTGTTTACATAACTAGTACTAACTATTGTATATACTATACGAGATAAATATATTCACTTCAATATAATTTGATTTCAACAAACACTACAAATTAAAATAATTAGAACTCCTAATTTTTTTTTTTATGTTTTCAATTAATTTGCTGAATGCAAGTTTAACATCGAATTAGGCTTTTGGTCCGTCGGTAATCTCAATCACGGGATCTTGTCTTTGAGTTAACGACACCGATCTCGTGATTTTTCTCTGGAATTTCCACGAGGTCCTCGTGATCTTCCCCTGGATTTTTCTCGAGAGTGACCTCGTGATTTCTCTCTAGATTTTCCTCGGGAGTGACCTCGGGATCTTCCTCGAGAGTGTCCTCGTGATCTTCCTCGAGAACGACCTCGTGATCTTCCCCTAGATCTTCCTCGAGATCGACCTCGTGATCTTCCCCTTGATCTTCCTCGGGAGCGGCTTCGTGATTTAGATCTGGATTTTTCACGTGATCGATTAATTGATCGCCTTCTATTTCTTCTTAAACTTTGTTCCTGCTGCTCTATAGGTCCGCCTAATTCAATTGAATCTTCTGTTCGTTCTGTTCTCAAGGTTCTACTAAAGTTACCGACGGGTATTACATGGGTGGTATTTGGAAAAGGCAAATTATCATTTGTAGGTGGATTCAAATCTATAGTAAAAACATTTTCTCGTTCAATATTCTCACCTATTTCATGGAGAAATTCTCTACGTATGTTAAGCACAATTTTCACTGCCATTGCTGCTATTTGATAATTATCTAAGCTGGTATAAAACGTATTAATGAATAATACATACAGTACCGTTAGTTACAAACGACTGTTTGAGATATCAACTGAAGTCGTTTATATATTATTATGATTTCACAATATTGTGTAATCACTTCATAAAGTTGTGAAATCATTTCACAATATTGTGAAATGATTTCATAATATTGTCCAATGTTTTGCAATAGTTATCACCCTAACTAATTTATTTGTTTGTTACGCTTTCACCTCTTTACTACTGAGCCTTGTTTTCATGAAATCTCGTTTATATGTATATGTTCACGGAAACAAAACATAAGAAAAGGACCCCAAAATCTGCCTCTCACACGTCCGCGGGCACTAGCGAGTTTAATAAAATTGATGATTAAACGAACCTACCAAGTGAAGTTCTTATATAATTATACAAGGATTGTGAATTAATTAGATTTGCAATAATTTGAGAATCTTTTCTTTTACAAATGGCTCATCTTAGCATTACATCATCATTTAGTTAGGAAAAGCTATTTTATAGTGATATGTTTTGGTTGCGTGAGCCCTACCGCTACTACCATTATACCCGTTGTAATTTATTTTCTTTTTTAAAAGTTTCAAAATTATTGCAAAAGAAAGCTATAAAAACAAAAGTCTGGCCATGGTATTATAAAAGCATCATCATCATATAATATGTGCATCGGGATCTCTGTGCCATGATATTTACCTACTTTTTACCTTTTTATTGATCTCTACAGATCTCTACAGATCTTCTACAGAATTTATCACGGGGAATGTTCCGAGGAATTGTTCGGATTAATCCCGGCTGCTGAATTTCACCTTCGGACATCTCGTCAAAATTCCAAATATCACTCGCACCACCTAGATGTCCGAAAATCTACAACAGCGCGATTTTTAAGACATTTTCTGCCTCGCACAACTACTCTGTGGAACCAGCTTTCGCCGGCGGTTTTTCCGAACCGATACGACTTGGGAACCTTTAATAAAAGAGCGTACTCCTTCCTGAAAGGCCGGCAACGCACCTGCAAGCCCCCCGGTGTTGCAGATTTCCATGGGCGGTGGTAGTCACTTTCGATCAGGAGAGCATCCTGCTCGTTTGCCACCTCTAACATAAAAAAAGCAGAGACACGACCTAAATATGTATTTACAAAATAATCAAACAATCCAACCAATAGTTTCGGAGAAATCGTCACAAACATACACACATAATCCACCTATAATATCATTGGTTGGATTCCTTCATAAGTTATGTGATCATAAAATGCCAATAATATGACATATCGAAATGATAACCTCTTTTTTTTTAATCGTTGAAAAATGTTACATTTGTGAATTGTTCTTCCTGTGAAAACAAACTTCTTTAAATATAAAAGTATATAAAAATCTAAAAGATCTTACTCATTTTCCTCAACCATGCACAAGGTACAATATAGGCAAGTCAGGTATATGTTATATAGTTATACAATATTTGTTAATAATTAGCAATTAATCTGTTTTATTATCAAAACATAACAGAATTAAATTACTCAAATTATTCTTAAAAAAAAACCGACTCCATAATAATCTGTTTGAATCAGCAGTGTTAATATAATAAATTTAGAGTGGCCTAAGTAAAATGCTGTCTGTAATTCACTGCCTTACTGCTAACGAAATAAGTTTGAATTTGGAACAAAAGTGCATTTTTTTTTCTTTCTGTCATTCATGGTGTAAGGTCGCAAGTGAATGTTAATACAATCTGAGCCACGTTTTGTTGCTTAGGATGAAGCATAGTTTAGGTTGAAATTATTAAACTAGCACATAATTTTTTCTATTTGATAGTATAGTCAGTCATTGCCACATTTGGGTTGTTTTTGTTCGTAAGGCGTTAGCTAGTGTTATTGTTGTACCGAAAACTGTTCATTACTTTTCTTTTCTACAATAGTTCTTGAAGTAAAAATACATATCATATTTCGGCATTCTAAGACATTAGGAAATACCCTAAGAATTTTGATGATAACCAAATCAGGTCTTTTTTAGATATCAATAAATTCTAAAGTATATGAGCTATGCCATTAAAACTGTATATGCTTACTAAGTCGGCTATTGACAATTTTGTTTATCTGGTATAATCCAAACTCAAATAATTAGGGTTGAAAAAACGATGAAGCACTTCGAGAAAAGGTAGTGCCCTTGCGTTTCGCTTAGCTCGTCTTGGCGGCCGCACCAGCGTGCGCCCAGAATAGCAAAAAGGTTTAAACGCGGTTTTATTTAGATAATATTTCACAATATTATGCAAGCGTAGTACAACATAATTAAGATTACAAAATTAACAATTGATATAAGTAAATGCTTACTAAGAGTGTTAGCTCGAAATAATTGAATTTATTTTCATTGAATTCGGAAATATATTTTTTTGATTTTAACAAATTTCATTAATACTAAGTAAAGTAGATACCGCGACGAGTTACTCATACGGAAGCTGTCACGAGTTTATTAAAAAAATATTCATCTAGGCCATTTTGTTTGTGTTTTCAATGATCAATGACTCCCAGTTTTATTTTGTAGTTAGATGCGTATACTACTAATAAATAAAATCTCCATTTGATTTTACAATTTATTACTCTTAACTTATTAATCAATTTTTAAATCCCTACTACAAAACAAGATGAAAAACACTAGATTACAATCGAAGGACGCTTATAAAAATATTTAAAAATAAAAATCGTTTATACATGTCCTGCTTATATGGTTATTATAGAAACATCTTAATTACGGGGAATTGGAAATGTCCATATTATCTGGCGAATTTTTCTCATCCGTCATGTCAAGGATTTTATCATCTATTAGTGAATTGTTCTTCTCCTCGATCACTGGCGGCAGATTGGGCGAGCGATCGCGAGACTTTCTTGAGTGAGGCGTCTTTGAATCTCTGTGAGAACGACTTTTAGACCTCCGCGTGCGTGACCGGGAACGCTTTCGGTCACGGTCGCGGTCACGGTCACGGTCACGTTCACGATCACGGTCGCGGTCGCGGTCACGATCACGGTCACGTGATCGCGTACGCTTCCTGTCCCTGGAGCGGGTTCTTTTTCTATCCCTCGACCTGGTTCTCCGACGATCTCTCGACCTAGAACGCTTTCTATCTCGTGATCGCGTTCTTTTCCGATCTCTTGATCTTGATCTCTTCCTATCTCGTGAACGTGATCGTCTACGTGACTTTGAGCGTTTTCTTTTCGACCGAGATCGGGATCTACGCTTAGAACGAGAGCGGTCTCGTTTTCGATCTCTCGAACGCGATCTATCCTTTTTCTTTGAAGGCGACTTATCCTTTTCTTTCACTTTATCCTTATCCTTTTCCTTGTCTTTTTCTTTCTCCTTATCTTTATCTTTCTCTTTTTCCTTTTCTTTATCCTTTTCTCTATCTTTGTCCTTTTCTTTATCTTTCTCCTTTTCTTTATCTTTTTCCTTCTCTTTATCTTTTTCCTTCTCTTTATCTTTATCCTGCTCTTTATCTTTTTCCTTCTCTTTATCTTTCTCTTTAGTGTCCTTTTCCTTTTCAACCTCAACGTATTTCTCCTTTTCTTCTGCGGGCGTCGAAGCTTTAGATTTCGAATCAGATGTTCCATTGGTTTCGATCACTGCGTTTTCTATTTTCACTTCCTCTTTTTCTTCTTTCTCGACCTCCTTTGGTGGTGTTTTAGACTTATCTTTATTTTCTTTTTTGTCCTTTTCAGAGTCCTTTTTGTCTTTGCGATCGCGGTCACGGGATTTGTCGCGTTTTGATCGCGAACTGCGATGGCGCGATCTCGAGCGAGTCCGTCGGGAGCTGCGATGACGTGAACGAGATCTGAAAATATTATTACTTTTGTTAAAACTAAAATCATCATACTACATTCAGTCATACAAGACAGTCATAATGAAATTACGATTTCACAATAAAAAATGCACTTAGTTATTAAATAACTGAATAATTAATATAATTTTAATAACTGACGCAGTTCATGTGTGAAGTCAATAAGTCTTGAAAGTTACAAGCAGTTACAATTTTTACATTTCCTGAATGACTTTAAAAATGTCATTGTAGATAATAAATAAGCCTCAATGGATTGTCAACAATCAGCAATTTACATTTTTCCTACTAAGTTTGAAGTATACTTCGCATTTAGGTTTAAATACCATAACAAAACAGCTATGTATACCTGGTGCGGTGCCGGTGTCGGGAGCGCGAGCGGCGGGAGCGGTGGCGGGAGCGCGACCGCGAGCGCTTGCTGCGGTGGCGCGAGCGCGAGCGGCGCCGCGAGCGGGAGCGGGAACGTGTTCTGAAATAATATGAAGAAATAAGCAAAATACCCCTCTGAGTACAAAATTAAACTTACGCGTATCAAACGCGTTAGTTTAAAATATTTTAGAAATTCAAGATCTAACTGCTAATAAAATAAAAGTTTCATTTTCTCCAAGAAGTTGAAATAAAAACAAATGCAGAGTTGCAGATGTTTGTTTTTGATGACAATTATTTTTGTACGTGCAAATGGATTATGGGTAGGTATTATAGTCAAGTCATCAAAAACTTATATGTAGTACCATTATAAGTACAAAGGTTAGGTTAGATCTCATTGACTTTGATGACAATAATAAGGAAATTTTATGTTCAATAACAGTAAATTCACTCATCAATTACCTAAGTTAACATAAAAAAATATAGAAGAGAAGACTATAAGAAATTAGAGGATGTTAAAATTATTTCGTAGATACAGTTGATAAATTACTAGAGCTGGCAATGCAGACATATCACAAGTTAAGTTGCTTAGTTAAGAACGATCACCATCCTACGTCATACCAACAGTAGCTTGATCATCTGAAAAGCATTTATTAAATGCTAAAATTTTGTCATTAGGGCAATTACGATTTTTTTTTGATAATTCTTTCGACAACTGAACAATTTTGAAGGCGAGAATGGCATTTTCGAAACTGCTTTAATTGCATTATATTGCATATGCATACAAAGCAAAGAATGAAATTAAGTATGTCTTCAAAGCAAGGGCATATTATATTCTTACATTCAATTTAGTCAATAAGAGTTGTGTAATAAGTTCATTGTGTATTATTATTATTAGACCAAATTTTCTTTATATTTAGTTTAATTCTATTGTAGAGTTGGTACCATTCCTTTAAAATAAAATAAAATATTACCTCCTCTTGTCCTTAGACAACAGCCCTATAACAGGATCTATAGCAGCCGATATAAGGTTCTGTGCTTCCTTGACTCGGCACATGGCTTCTTCTATTTCCCTTTGGGCAGCTTCATTACTCTTTGTTTGAGGCTTTGAAATAGCCTGAGTAGCATGATGCACCTAGCACAAGAGAAAAAAAAACAGATATTAAATTTTGATTTACTTGCAAAACTGAACCTCAGAATACAAGAAAATTTGGTATAAATATTTGGCTCATATTCATACCTAAATATTCAACTTTCTAGTAGTATTTATCTATAATGGTGAAATATTCAACTATAAATTACATAACATAATTGTCAGCGTTTAATGCATATGCACGCAGATGCTGAGATGGATGTCCTTAGATGGACTAATACTGTGAAGTCATATCAAAATGCCTATCACATTCTTTATTCCTACTAATTTAGTTTTGTGTTATCATATTTGAATGAAAAAAACAGATGCAGTAATTCAATTTGGGAACTTTGAGGTTCACCTATGTAGATATTTAATGTTTGTAAAGATTTATAAAATGTCACTAAACAACCTTGCATACAAACTATTTTTTTAATTGGTTATAATAGTTATAAAGAATTTTGGTTTAAATTACCTTTATAATCTGCCCTTCCACTGTGGTACCGTTTAATTGAAGAGCTTTTAAAACATTTTCTTGTTCTGTCATTTCAAGCAATGCATACTTGAGACTGTCGACATCTCGTTCACAGAAGCGCAAATAATTGATCTCACCTGCTTGACAAAAATGATCTACCAGTTGTTGATGAGTTAGGGCACCTACATCTATAAGTAAAAGTGTTCTTCTTATCTCTTCTATCTTTCTAGAATCATATGCCGCTGGAAGTGGTGGATAAGGCGGCAGTCCCGCTTCAACTATTTTGGGATCATAAGTTTGTATAACTTGATTTGGCGGGACGCCTTCTAATGTGTTAATTACATGTGCCGGTAACCGTGGCTCGACAGTACTGAATCCCGGTACTAGTGTACCATTACTTGACATTTCTAAGGCCTTATGTTCATCGGGAATCTCGCCAGATTGCATGGGAATCACGATCAAAGCGCGGTCGATGAACACAGTATTCGTCATATGTTGAGCGACATTAACCGTTGCAGAGTCGTAATATTTAACGTAGCAAATTCGTGACTGCACAGGACAGGATACATCTCTGATTGTTGGGTATAATCTAATATCATCTATTTTCCCTAAGTAACCAAACAATGTTTGCATTTGATCCTTTGTCGCTTGAGGAGCGATGTTGGTAACTTGAATCACCCTCGTAGCGCTCGAAACCATCTTTGATGATTTGCACATGAAGAATGTTTTTCTTTTTTTTTTTTTTCAAGTAAATTGATACATATACCACAAAAATCACATTTTGGAATCGTTTATTATTTGAGAAGCTATGCAATTTAGCCTTTTTTGTCAAACTTTCTTGAAGAAACACGCAACACGCTTTCGTTGCCGCACAAATAATGACAGATGGCAAACGCAAGCGGGACAGATTAAAAATAGAAATTAATATTGAACATTTTTTCTCGGATCATTTAGGTACCTGCCAAACTAAAAGAATGCCAAGGTATCTGCTTATAGTTAAGCGGGGTATATATCAACAGATATTTGAATATTTATTTATTGATACCGATTTTTTCTGTAACAGTAATATGAGGTTCAATGTTTTAAGTTTTTCATGCTGTATTCGTAATTCTTATTGCCCACTTGTTATTGAACCATTGTACATATTTTGATTATTTTTTATCAAATAATCAATATTAATAAAAATAAACTATTAAGAAAAGAGGCTTACACATTTACTATCATTAATCATTATTCTGTTTCATGTTTATCATTGGCAAGTTTTAGCTGGCAACATTGATAAGGTTTTTGCGCCAATATATTACGAATTTTAAGAATTTAATTTTAATTAAAATATTTGTTAGAATTCTTTGATATCTTTGATTATTATATTGAATAAAGTTTGTTCTAGAACTATGTCTAGAAAGCATTATAAAGCTGAAGAATTAAAATTGAAGTTAAAATCAGGTAGAGTATCGTGAAATAAAATCAACCAGATCTGTATTTCTTTGGTGTACTATTTTATTTCATCCCAATTCTTTAAAATAATAAATATCATTATAATTGAAGCCAGGAAAATTAAACTAAGAAATGAAAGAATAGAGTTCACCTTACGTTCGGAAGAACTCGCTTTGGCTGAAGAAGTTACTCTTCTTAAGGTTGAAATAGAATCTATTTCGCAACAGCTCGAGGTATACGGAATATAATATAATATTCAGCGTTTAAGGTATCCTCATTTATAAAAGTATCTTTTTCCTAGGATGTTAAAGAACAAATATCTCAAATGAAATATCAAAATACAATGATAGATATATGCAGCGAATCAGAAAAATCCAAAGTTGAAAGTCATACAATTAATATTAACAATCATAAAAATGCTTTTGACGATTTATTTAAGAAAGGTATGCAAAAAAAAGTGAAATGTACCGTTGTATAAAGTACATAAATAATAATCTATTCCTATCGAAGGAGAAGTAAAGATAAAACCTTATACATAAATATTCCATCCAATATTGCAAATAGGTCTACTTTGCTGTGTTTTATAAACAGTTGATTTATACATCATTAATTATATTATAATATTATTCCACTTTAATGTCCATTAACAGCTTCGACTTCTTGGCTTGAAATTCAAAGCAAATTGCTGTCGTAAATTCATAATAAATACCATAGATAAATCAAGATCTCGACCGCGTTAAATTGATATTAAATGTTGTTTATTTATCTTCACTTCTCTTGTGATTGGAATAGGCTAGACATAACTTAAAATATTTTAAATGTGTAATAGAACGTGAAGATTTGGAATTTAAACACATGGAATTGAAAGCTAAAAAAGCCAAAAATGAAGAAATAGAACGTCAAACATATGCAAAAATTCTAGAAGAAAATGAACAGAAAGCGAAAGAGGCTGCCACCATAGAAGAAGAGTACGAAGCTCTAGAAAGGGAATGTAATATTTTGAGGGTAAAATATAATTTAAGACATTTTTGTGCTTCTGGTATATTTAATAATTGGGTTTAATTATTTGAATCGAATATTTTCGGATTACAGAAAAGGAACAAAGCTATAATGTTAATGCTTCGACGCAAATTAATAGAAGCTGAAGAAACAAGACGTACTCTTATGAAGAAAAATTAAATGACTATAAACCAGACATATAAACCCAATGACAATGAGTTTTGGAATACCAGTTACCGTATGCACGTCTGTCTAATAATAGAAAGACATCATAATAATTCGATTCAAAGTTAATCTATTAAGCACTTGATGTTGTCATGTTTATTACTTGTAACTTCATAAGCTAGCCGTTTATGTATGCCATGAGATAGCTTGGATGATCTTGGATATACATATGTTATGTGACTCAAATTCAATAGATTCGTATCTTCATCAAACACGGTCAATAATGTAACTGTTTTGTTAACACAAGAGTTTTTTTTAAATCGATAGTTGACTACCAATAGCGCATTCAGGTTAGAAATAAAAATATCATTCAAACGCGTGTTTTGATATATTTGCACAAACAATAAACAGATGCACAAACATACATTATTATATATGTATTATATACATACAATCAGTTTTTACAAAAATGGCCTTAACAAATATTTACATCACAATACTTTCTCGTAATTCACGCAATAATTAATAATGCGAGACTTATTCAAAGGTTATAACTATAGACAGATCAATTATATAATTATTACAAAAATACCTAGCATATATTTATTTTTCGCCAAACATTATCTTGGAAGTTATTACATAGGAATTAACTCGTATAGTTTATTTGAAACGAATTTGTAAACTATAAAAAAAATGATATGTCAGAACCTCAATAAAATTTGACAGGAGAAAATACCGTTTTTTCATACTTTCAATTTCAAGAAATATATTGAAATCTGACAGAAGGCATGCCATCTTGTGGTTCATAGCCATGCTAATTTTAAAATAATAATCAAGCAATAATTCACTACGTTGATAAAGTAAAACAAACTTGATTAAGTATTTTCGTCTAAAGTTTACTCTTGAAGACAGTATTATGTACAAAAATAAACCATACACATTTTCTTCTTTAAGATGTCTTCACTGAGATTGTTATTTACTAAAATGTTATCGTTAGCCCATTGTCAAATTTCAATGCTATCAAAACAGATTTTCACTTTTCATTTTCCATATTTGATTTTGTTATATTTGCGGTATAACTAATGATTGGTAAACTATATATGCAAATTGATAATAAAAAATTACATCGTAAAAACATCACTGCTGAACTTTAATTTCTGAATATATTTAGTCTAATAGCAGAATAAATATTCTACGCCAGTGAATATAATTTGTATAATCTCAGTAGATCAGTACTGATATTGTTCGATGACAAATCCCAGTGGATTTGTCATTGAACAATACATTTAGTTTAAGCTTTTACGGTATTTAAAAATATATATTTGTATATTAATCAGATATAATCAATAATCATACTTTTATTTTGTCGTCTACGGTTGATGTGACTCTATCAAAATGTCGGGTTAAATTACTAAAGTTTTGATTGCAATTTAAACTTGAGTAATATACATAAATATATATATTTTTTTAGTTTAATTTGCACTTATCTTATAATCTATTCGTATCGACAACAAATGTGTACCTGCTCGTTTATTTTAATTTTATCGAATTTTTTTAACAATTTCTTGTTTTATTTTATATATAATTGATTGTTTGTAACAATTTAAAATGTCTCCACATCACTTTGTTAAACATGATATATTTAACAAAACTTATTATAAATTTTCATTTAAGAATTTTAATATGGTATTAAATTCTTAAATGAAAATTTATAGGAATGAAAATACTAATGGAATGTCCAATAAAGAGCTGTCGATTAGTTAGTTAAATAAGCAATGCCTGCATGTGGCATGCCAGGTGCTAGCACACAGGTATGCTAACTACTGGCATTCTATGTCAAACTACACACGCTTGTAACTCGCCGGCTAGTATCCAGAATTGCTTTATGAATTGCCAATTAAAGATGCAAGCGTCTACAATCGCATACGATCTACTAGCAAACCCGCTATAACGTGTCAGTCACTCTCTCCGTTTCCATACGACATTAATATATCAAGTCTAGATCTAGTAGATCGACGAATTACAAGCGCTAGCAGCTCCCGTGTACCAATATCACGCATGATTTTCTGCGAGCTACAGACATGTGTCTCGTAGGTTTTAGAAAAATAACAAGAAGTAACAATATCTCAAAAGTGACTTCGACTTGCTCAGTCTTAATTCGATGTTAGTAACATGTCAATAAAAATGGCAATACAAGGTTCTAAGTACTTATACCTTAGGAACATTTTAAAAATTTCATTGTAAAAAATTAAACATATAAAAATATTTTTATACATCTAAAAATATTTGAAGCGAAATAGCATATTTATTTGTACATACTTTACTTCTCGAATTTTAAATATAGAAGGATATTAAGGAGGGTATCGCCTTGTAAAATAGCGTAGATATAATTCTATGGAACAAATCCGTGGTTTAAAGCCATCATACATGCATACATTAACAATTTTTTATGAACATATTTATGAGTATTTCGGTCAAACTCAACATACAGATATATAATATAAACCTTAAACATACCGCCAATAGTGTCCAATATATTACATGATTATGTTACACTTTTATTGCTAAATATTTAATAAAATACAAATATTTTAATTTTGATTAATTTGCCTTCGTCATATCTCATCAAAAAGCTTCTAACATATTTGCCAATAAATATACCGTGTTAGCCGATCACTTTGACTCTGAGGGATTACTAGTCTATTCCAACCACGAAAGGACAAAAGCCGAATAAACAACATTTGACATAGAAATAACGTGATATCATTGGTCGAGAGCTTTATTAATCTATGATATTCATTATGGATTTTCGAAAAAATGCCGTTTAGAACGTCGACGAAGCCGTTATCGAAACTTTGGAAGTTAAATTAAAGGATATAAGTAGTTAAGTGTAATAGTGTTGTATTCTAAATATAGACATTTATCAAGAACCTTTAGTAGTGTGCAATATAGCTGAGCTATTACCAAATCGCATGAAATACATAAATCTAAGGTTTGTTTGTTGTTATTCATTCGATAGGAATAGACTATTCAGCCCAATTTGGAAAAGAATTCAACATTCCGCCGTGTCGCATCCAGTTAATCGAACGTCGTAATTCAAGTCTAAACATATAGATGGCGTTATATGTTGGTACGCGTTCAATTATATAGAGCGTAAACTTTGCAAGTTCAAACGAGTGACTTTTACTGCGAAACTATCTTCATTGTAATAGTCTTTTTTTTTTGTCATCATTAGGCAAATTTTTGACAGTTTGGTGTTTGTTGTGTATATAAACGTTTTCCAACTCAAATTAACGATTCCAATAATTCTTTATTAGCGTATGATCGTTATAAAGTAAACCTATATATACATTTCATCTTTATAGTCAGTAAATTTGACTACGCGTTATTAGTCAGCAAGGACAAACGATTTTATACAGATAATCCTTACAAATCACGCTATATCACATCGAACCGAAAGTTGTCAATTGTTGTAAACATGTTTTAATATATTTAAAAAAAACCTGCACCCGTTGATTTTTTTCTGTCCGCTCTTATTAAATTTTGGACTATTTTACGAAATGACTATGGCAACCATTAAAAGTAAGTATTAATGTGGTGATTTGATTTTGACTAAACTCTAACATAAAATTAATAACAATAAACTGGCTCCAACGTTAGGTACTTATCTCAAACATAACTTAAAAAAGTATGACTGATATTTAATGTAACATGTTATCTAATAAACTAAGATGGCATATTATACTTAAATAACTAAAAAAAAACATAAGACCAACATCACAAGAATGCTATTTTATGATAAACGGAATAAACTTAATCACCCATCTCTAATCTATCCAAAACAAATCAAATGAGACGAAAGATAATGACCGCAACGTATGAGAATGAGATGCAGATATTGCTTGATGTTACTGCGTGAGTACTGTCGGGTCGATGTATGTATTATGGCGAAGGCAACTCATATCAACCAATGTCAATGGATGCACTATGCCCGGAGAGCGGGCTGCGGGTAGGGTCATACACTCGCTCCAAGTAATCGCTCGTCCGCCGACTGATCATCGTCTTCGGATCCAGACTTCTCTTTCTTTATCGATTGATATCGGACCTAGAAAATAATTTTCTCTTTGTATAACTGTATATATCTTGTCTAAGTTTAATTCGGTTTTCAGGGTTAATTTTGAAACAGGCGTGGCCAACCAAATCCGTTCCAACTTCAAATATGGAAAAATATTTATTATTATTTACATCAATCTATAAACGGGAATATTTTAATGTCTATTTTCCGGCAATAATTACCGTATAATTTTTAATTCGAATAAAAATAATTATATTATCGGTATTTTGGTGCAAGCCGGAACCACACAATCATCAATAATATTCTATCGCAATATATATACATATGTATATGTACTTTGTATTGTTTTTTTCGAGTCGAGATGACTCACTGGAGAAAGCACGAGCAAAAGTGTCGGGTTCAAGCCTGGGCAAGCAAGACTGAATATTCATGTTCTTCATTTGAGTTTATAATTAATTAATAACCATTATGCTGTTCATTTGCTCATCGCCTTTTCCAAAATAAATGAAACTGGATAGAGATGAGACTTACCTCATTAACTGTAAATAAATATAGGACATGGCTCACCTTCGTCTTTATTTTAGAGCTCACACCCCTCGGTCGATACATTAGGAAGTTGTCCGTCACCCAAAATATTAATATCTGAAAAAAAAAATATTGTCATTATATTCTTTTCTGATGTTTGACTTAATGTTTACTAATATTATAAAAGCGAAAGTAATTATGTCTGTCTGTTGCCCTTTCACGGCCAAACCACTAGACCGAATTTGAAATGAAATCGGTATAAAGCAAGCTTGAACTCTAAGAAAGAACATGGACTTTTTTTTTCGTTTAACACTTGACGACCAACCCCTAAAACGAGCGAAGCCGCAGGCGACTACTAGTTACTTAAAAAATTAACTAAGAGGTTTTAATGTATTTTTTATAATGATTATTTACAAAATAAAATATTTCCGGTAATTAATAATGAATATGTTTACGCAGTTATATGTTATATACGTTTACAAATGGGCCGTCCATAACAACAGAAAGGTACTTTAAATTTATTGGTATAGAAAAAAGAAATTAAACTGCCAAGTTATATAAAATCTTCAAAACGCTGTTCAAATTTAATAATTAATTAATCGGCGTGCTTAGGGTGGCCAATCTCCATCTCTGTAATATTTTTAGGACCGCGATCCTATTGCGGACAAATGATGACTATAATTTCTATATTACAATAAATTGATTCGTAGCGGTCACGGTCGTTGTACTCAGTGGGATACTCTGCCTGTACACCTGGAGGAAAACTAAGATAATTGTTTTTCCCAAGCCAAACAAATGCTTGATTGATTACGATTGATTTACATTTATATTTTTTTATATAATAGTGGGCAAACTGTCAGGAGGTACACCTGAGTGCTGCCGTCCTTTAAATCTCAATTAGCAGAGCTCCGCGTGACCGTTTCGCAATTTTTATTCCATACAAATTCTCTAGCCAACACTATCTACTTCGTTTAAGAAGACCAGATATGCTAGCCAGATGTCATATATTCTATCTTTAATAATTTTTCCTACCTCATACACGACATCCAGGTCTCAACTGAAAAAAATATACTTATGATGTAAGTATGACCAAACAAGATGATCATTTTGTTTTTAACTGTTAGGTTTTTGTTGTTCCATATTCTTACACTAAACCTCAAAAACACTTTATCGATGTGGTTGTCGATCTCTTCGTCTAGTAAGATAGATAAGAACAAAGTCAATCCCGGATATATGTATATACATAGTATAAAATACCACATTTCCAGTGCACAGTCAAATAAAATGATTGGTTTTTCTGTGCCACCTTGCACCAATATAAGATACACTTTACATTTAGTCATTTTAATAACGAATACGGCCATCGCAAACTTATCTATGATAACTTTCCTCTAGGGAAGAACAAAGGAGATAAATTTTCAATGTAATAAATATATAATACACCAGTTACCTAATATCAAAAGTACTTAAATAATTACTTCCATCTATTTTTATCTGATATATACATACCAATTTAAATTTATTTAAAAAAAACTATTAGATAATATTGTAACACATTACACAAGTATTAAGTACTTTTTAATGGAAGTACATATGTAGTTAACAATATGATAAAGTTCGGCAGAATTTTCAAGATGAATATTAGCCCAATTCTGACCATCACCGTCACAGAAGTCAAAACCATTTTATACAAAATTGCATTCGACTGTGTCTATGTGTGTACGCATAATGCAAAAACCGTTGAATGTAATTTAATGAAACTTTATAGTTTATGTGACATATGATACCTCATAGAATTCAGTAGGGAACAATATATGCAATCAAGTAGCAAAAACTCTCACATTAATAAAGAAAGGTATGATCAGCATGACCACTGCAAGTTCAAGCCGCGGGTCGGACACGGGCGACAGCTTCAACGTGGAGAGCACCGCCACTATTGGCGGGAGACGCAACACCAGCGCCAGCACTGACTTGGCGAACGTCGCAAGCGCCGCATACAACACGCATTGGCAAATCCAAGCCGCACACATCGGAGGCTTACCTGTACAGAAATTATGTCATTTTTATATTTCATTGTCAGGTATAACATACATGTGCTTAAAGTTTGTGTTGTCTGACTTGTCTGTATTTATATTATATTTTCACATACATAGAGTTTGATCTTAATATTTTTAACACGCTGTATAATGTTATTGTTTTCATACTGAGCTTCTAAGCACAGTATAAAAACTATTTTATCTCTAGATAAAATTACGATCGATATTTTTGTGTACATGCCTGTCTACTTGGTGGTAGGGCTTTGTGCAAGCCCGTCAGATTATTTACTACCCACTCATCAAATATGGTACCACCAAGCAGCAATATTTAATATTGTTGTGTTCGGGTTTGAAGGGTGAATAATCCAGTATAACTGCAACCCCACGTACATAACATACATAACATCACAGTTCCAAAGGTTGTAGACGTATTGGCGATGTAAGGAATAGTTCAAATTTCTTAAGGCTCTAATGTTTTGGGCAGTGGACACCACTGACGTATTCGCTTCTAAGTCGTCCGAGTTACTTTAGATCTTATAAATTTTTGGAATGTTCTGAGGTTATAAACGCTTGTAATTATCTACGTTTACATTATGTACATAATACTCTTCAAATAGTTAACGTTGATAATTTAAAATATTCCAGTACAGCTGTAGAGGTTATCGGCTGGCGTATATGCTCTTTAGATAACGACCAATATGAAAATAATGTTATTCTCAAAAAAAATACTATGTCTTTAATATTTATTTATTATGTAATATTTAAAGATGGCAGTGGAGGCCAAAAAAGGGTTGAATATAAAAATTTTGATAAATAAAAAAGGATGCGATAGTCTCTTAAACTATAACACAGTGAAATATTTCATAGCTATATATACACTCACCATATTCGCCAAAATTAATGAGAGGTATGTCATAAACTCTTGCACAACGCTGTGCCAGTCTTATACCTGCCCATATTATCAGCAAGCCAAGTGTTGAGTCCAACATAAAATTTACTATGTACCTGAAAGTAATAAGTTTTATAAATGTATTAATGAAATTAAAACTGCTCCTAAACAGCATACAGTTAGGTTCGTTTTTTTTTCACTCGAAATTAGAGAAGTTTTCGTTGGGTAATTCACTTTTCTGTAGTTCTATCAAATAAAAATAAAACAAATGTTTCTAAAAAAGAAACAAACCGATTTAAAAAGTTTTCTTGTTTAAATACTACATTCCCGATAATACATTAAAAAATCATATAGACATATATCCCGTCAGTCTAATAATGATCCAACCTTGGTAAGAAACTTAGCCTTTGATGAAACATATTAAAGACTTCAGAAATAAGTATTATATCAACTTGTGTCACGTCTTAAGATATTAGAGGCCAAAGGTTACTATTTAATTCCTACAATTCTTACGTTATGTTATAAATCTTTTAAACTGTAGAATTTTCCACAAAATTAATTACAACATTTTTCTGTACCATACCATAGAGATTAGATTTTCAATTGGTAGTCTTTACCATACTGTCAATATTATATAATATTATGTACTGTCAATATTCTATATATTATCTATATAGAAGGAAATGAGTAGACCGAAAAAGACACACTTTGACTCGTAACCACCATTTGCTTATCATTAATGTGCTCCAAAATCTGTTATCAGCTATTGAAGCCCAAAACTAACTTAGAGGAGTTTTTTCTTTCCCTCCATGAACGAACATTATAAAGAAAGTGTAGACAGGCATCTCATCAGAGCTTTTTCAACATTATGAATTGACATAATAATAATTGATATATATATAGGTATCAGAGTGAATATTCCAAGACAACCTAGCAGTCTAGGTAAATGAATGATGATAGGGATCTAAACGAAAAACATTCCTTTTCTTTATTTGCCTAAAATAACTTTAAAAAAACATATTTAACAATTATAAAATAATTAAATTTTAAGCAATCACGTATTAAAGTTAATAATAAAGGGTCATGTATGATGATAATTATAATTTAATAGATATTTTAATCCAAGGCTTAATGTTATCTGTCAACTTGCTGCTTCTTAAATTTTAAACGTACAAGGAACATATTAATACATCCCAGTTACTTTGTATAACACTTTAACTTCAGAAACCATATCCTTTAATACATCAATCAATTAATCTAAGATTATATATCCATTTATCTGTATTTCTTATCACCATCTGTATTTGTTTTTATCAGATTCTAAAATGTAGTCCTTAATTATCTTTGACTTGAAGATCTTAACTAAGATAAATTAATTTTATTGACTTTTTTAAGTGTAAATTATTAACCAGTGTTACTCAGATGTAAAATTATTATGCCTTAGTTTCTGCAAAATATGCCAAAGAAAGTGTCCTGGAAGCAACTTAAAAGCTTTCTAATGGATCTGGCCTGGAACCCATAAATAAAAAAAAAAAAAGTTTTTCATCTTCTTCCACCAATGCAGGTTGCATTAGAGCAGAGTGGTGGAATACACTCCAAACATTCTCCTCAAAGGGAGAGGAGGCCTTATCCCAGCAGTGGGAAATTTACAGGCTGATAATGTAAGTTTTTCTTCTCATTTTTCTGATTTTTGGTTTTATTTTTACAAAAGAGTATTTCGTAAAATAGTTTTTCTTATTTATTTAGTTTTTAATAATCAAACTATGTTTAATTAAAAAGTTATCATATGTTATCTCTAAAACATTCATTTAAAATCAATTCATATATCTTCATACCATGTACAGGGGTTGCCAGTCATGTGGGGTGAAAGCCAGACATTTGCTGCATGAATTATAAGAGCACCAAGGCCTTGCTTAGATGTGTCATAGAACCAGATCAACCAAGGTCTTCTTGCATAACGGGGCTCACAAAACCTTTTACCTACAACAATGAAATTAAATTTTAATATTAAACTAAACATTAATTTATTAGTATTAAATTAAACAATAATATATAAGAAACAAATACAAGTACAGTATTAAATAGACTGTTCTAAAATGTTTATTAACTTTTAAATGCCATCAACTATTTATTATTACATAATATAAATTATTTTTCAAGAAGAACTTGTTTCAAATATTAATGAACATGGTTTCACATAATCGTTGTATCAATTACACTTTGACCATGAACATAACTTTCATTTTGTAATATAATTTCTCACCTATTAAACATGTAAATGCTAAGACGGCAAGAAGAAACTGCATAACCCAACCATATGTATCTGTAAGCGCATCTTTAGAGCAGTGGGGCTCTGACCAGTTAATAAAATCAGAACTGTTATTCATTTTTCATTATGTTATTACACTTGTTACACTTATGCACTTACACTAAAAATGTTGGATACAAAATATATACAATATTAGGAACACATTCTTATAAACGAAATGCAATGTTAGTTCGAAAATCGCGTAAAATAAAATAACTACGTTATATTAAATTAATAAAAACAGATTCGAAAATCCTAATTTGTTGACAAGTTACAATGACAGTTATGACATTTAACGCCTGCAGTTGCGGATTTATATCAAAATAATAGTTATGGTGCATTCACATTGAGGAATAATGTCATATTTTAATATTACATATTATCATGTTGATTTACATATTAACTATGGTATAAAGCTTTTTATGAACATAATTAAATAAAAAATTATAGCTTCAAAGTTACACATATTGATCTTATTTGCCATACTCATTATATGTTTAATAGGCAGAATATTTTGCTCTTAACTATCGAATATACACGCCATAAAAAAATACATGCGTAAATCAAAATTATTTGAATAATTTACGGATGATTTAAGTTTTAAATGTAATTTAATTTTTTTTTTGTATTTTCATTATTATCCTGCTAACAGCAGTCCAATGCATTAGCATATGCATATGCTTATGTAATCATATGCAATATGCATATGATTACATAAGCCTTTAAAAAAGTACGGTCAACTTTATTTGGACCATATAAGAATAGTATACTGCTACATTTGTCTGGCTGACTATTTGCCTAGCTGATTTACTCCTAGCATCGTCCACTACAAAGCATGCTGAATGAGCTTGAACGTTTCCGTGTCAGATGGCAGATAAGACATTGATTGAAAACTTCCGTCTCTAAACATTGCAATATAGGCATCGTCGTAAAGTTGCCAATACTCTCAATACCAAAATAATTTTTCGATCGGCTTTCTTATCGAAGTTTGTGCTACTGAGCTTTATGACTTGAGCCAGACACTCCAACAATCTTGAGAGGCTTATCATTGACTTATACCAGTCCCGTTACGGCATTCCCGTTAAACATAAACATGTTTTTTTTTTCATGCACATCTGCAACACCGATGGGCTTGCAGGTGCGTTGTCGGCCTTTAAATTTCATTCAATTTCACAGTGTCACCGAAAAACTGATAAGACCCGAAGACTCAGTAATTAATTGCTCCAACGACTCTGTGATGAACGACTATTTCGTCGGTAAATAGAAGAGATCTTTGGATTTACTTGCCGTAGTTAGGCCAATCCAGCGTCTTAATGACGTCTTCCAATGGGTTGCTGAACAGTTTAAGGGATACGTGATATTATATATCAGAGATTTAACTCCATAACAATCCACTTTTGTCTCACAGGTCTGGATTTAAACTGTACTTTTTTGCGGCATCTACATCTATATCGATATCACATCACCTCGACATACCTTCGAAATAAATTACGTCCCAGTTATAAGTAAAACATTGCTCAGATTCCTTTGAAGTTAAAGACTTTCTCGTAATCCACAAAAATAAACAACACTGGTTAACTGTCTTCTTCGGCCATCAGCACCATATTTCGAAAAGTATGGATGGGCTGCAGTCTAAGTGAAAGCCGGGTTGCTCTGAGGGATGGAACTCAGCATGTTGTCTAGCTGTCAGCATGTTGTAAACTGTCCGTTTGTGATAACCATTTCATACTGATTTCAAGAGAGTTTTATCATTATTTTGAAAAACAGCAAAACCTACTCCACATCTCTGAAATCTAGCTAGCTTTCTCACGATCGGAGTCCAATCTACCTTTCTTGTTATTTTCCCTTCGGAGTAATGAGAGGAGCGTATATATTGAGATGTATGTTAAGGCCTGCCGACACGGGTAAAGAAAATTTCTTATTTGAGCACTACTAATTTAACTGTAGAGAAGATAAGTGCAAGGCAGATAGAAATACACATTATATTGACTTAAGTCATACCCATTGGGTATTCGGCAATTCGTGTCGATGACATTGAGCAATATGGAATATATGATGCGATTAGAAATAATTTTTCCAAAATAATTGCTGTATTTTATAGAAATTACTGTAGATTGTTGCACTTATTGTACCAGATCTATACGTGTTGCCGAGCAATAACTCAAAAAAGATGGCAAAAATTTGTATTATAAATGTACCTAAGTCCACTATTAAAAGTATGAAATTTTAAACAAATTCACTTGAACTCTTTAATCTACATGAAAGTCGAAAAACATCATTGTCATTTCGAGTATGTTGCGTGTTATTATAAATATTGTTTTTCTCTTTGCAATTTGTATAAAATAACTAGAATTGAATAGCTATTCAGTTTATATTTATAGGTAAAGGAAAAATATGTAGTTGACGTTTTATAAGAATTTAATCGTAAGTTATATAATATAATTAAGAATTGTGCTAGGAACCTTTTTTTAAATTATTAATAAATAATTGTATTTTTTGCAAAATAAAATATATTTAGTTAACTTTGACATTTATTTTAATATTTTAAAGAAGCGGCAACATTAATTAAAACTACCAAACATCTTTTCAGCTCATGCTGATTGCTGATATTGCCGCCATTTTTATTGTTTTCTTGTATCCTGATTTTATTTACGAAACAAAGTGAATTAATTGTAAGAAGTTATAGAATAAAATATTTTACATATTTTATATTTGGAACAAAATTAACTTATTTGGGTAAGCATCGTATTTTTTTTATTCTTGATATCATTAATAGTTACTACTCACGTCACGTTACAATATCGATTATTTTTCCACCGGCGCTATTATTTATGCATAAATATTTTTACTAAATAACTATTTCTTCATTTTCAATTGGTTTTATATTGTATACTAATTTTGACATACTTTAAAAACATCAAAACACACAACAACATCACAAGGTTGTCAAAAATCTATTGGTTTTAATAGTTTCATATCGGTTTTTCTCAAATATAAACGTTAAAAGTATAATAAATAATTTAATAATATTATTTATATGATTGTTTCGAAAATTTACGAATGCTTTTTAATATTTGCAGAATAACAACAATGCTCTATACTTAAACATTTATTATCTACATCTGAAATACTTAACGAATCAGACACTTAAGGAAAAGTAAGTTTACGCTAGCTGATATGTACTTTAATATATTTGCACACAGCTTCATTTAGTTTACAACTAAAGAGAATATATGACAAATAATTATTCAAATAATATTTGGTATAAATACAAGGAAATTAACTTTTATATCAAAATTTATACAATATACATTAATCATCAATGAATGGTTCTTTACTAATCTAATAAAGAATGCATTTAATTTAAAACACTAACTTAAAAAATATAAATAAATAAATCATGTAAACACTCCATATTCTTCCTAGCTTCTTACCAAAATTTCATTTTTAATCTTTACTGAGGACACTTCCATAAATTATAATTCTTTAAAAGTTTATAGTATCAATATTAAAATTGGAACATTTTCTTTGCCTTAATTGGCTATTCAATTACTATATAAATATATGATATAATAAATAATAATATTTTCAACTGAGAAGTTTTTGGGTAGGCATTTGATACTCGGATTTACTGTAACCAGTACAATATACTAATGATGTATTTTAATTAGAAGCTCTATTACTGCCTATAATTAATGTTTGCTATATTATGTCTTAAATTTAAAGCAGGTAAAATTGCATAGTCAAGTCAAAGTCAAATATATATATTGCATTCCAAAAAAGCCTTATTTGTTATTTTAGATAGATAAATAGTTATAAAGAATTAGCTGTATTAATGAGACATATCATATAACTATTGAACATAGTTTTGTTAATAAGCTTAAAAACAAGCAACATCCAAATAACTTTAATCTTTAGATTTATTATTATGTTTGTATCAGACCTCAAAATTTTTTGATAAAACAATCTGTCCCAACTATAATTCTGACATAGATTTATACATACAATATAATTTGTTTAATTGCAAATATTGTAGAAACCGACTACCCTATTTTTAGTTGTCCAATAAATTCTATTAGAATAAAATAAAAAAAGAAGACACGGTTTGTGGATGACATTATTAGCAAGTAATTGTGGAATATTATTCAATCTTGTAAACTCAAGTTGCTATTTATCATAACATTTTTTTACAATGTCAATGTTATATAACGTAAAAATATGAAAAATGTGTGCACATTTTCCAATTTTTACCCAACTTCAAAAAAAGTATAAGAATCATAGAAATCAACTAATTTGGCAAAGATTTCAACAATATATCAACTGATTTGGCAAATATTTTTTTGTTTAGACAGACATACTTCTGTTTGTTTTTATTGAATCAGAAGAAAAGATTTGAAGTCACATACCAAAATTTATGATGACATTGGAATTAGGTAGGAAATTTAGTTTGAGCATCTACTTATTTATTATGCAGTTTTTTTTATTATATATATCAAATGTAACAAATATTTGTCAAATATTTTTCATTGCGTGATTCGTTGTTTCAACATTTCAATGAGATTTGAGTGTGTTTATATTGTATTGACTTTAGCTCATTTTAGTTAATAATATTAACTATCAAGTTTTATACATTTAAGATATATGTCTTTTATGAATATATGGATTTACGATTAGTTTTATAATTTAGGTATTATGCCAATAATATTTAAGTTAAGTACGAAAATTTTACAAATTTGTTAATTTTGACAGTAGCCTCTGTCTTAATAGATACAAACTTTAATCTTCTCAATTAAGTCTCATTACGAAGCCAAGTAATCAATAGAATGAAGAAATAACGATGGCTTAATTTCGTCGTTTTTGATCAACAATGATTGATCGTATTTATAACATATGTATTATGTATATATGATGAATACCAACTATTCGTCGTCATTAAAAACAAAACATTCCAAAAAATTAGTTTTATAATTGTTAACCAATAAAAAATTCTTCTTATAAAGATTCCGCAGCTTTTAATGCGAAAATTAATTATAATGTTAATATGACAATGCATTATTAAATCTATATTCTTTCCTACTAAAATGAATGTTCTGCCGTTATCCATCACAAAGTCAAACATCTGTGAAAACTTTGGCGCAATCGTTTTGATTAAGCTTCAAGTATGGCGCGAGTGTAAGATAGCTTTTTAACTGAAATTGAAACGGGATGTTCTAATTCTATATTTTTACAAGATGTTATGGCGACTTAATTAAGGTATTGTTTTGTAATAGCTCATCATCGTATCCAGTCCAATGGGAAAAAGAAATAACGCGGTTGGCGTGCATGTATTTTACTTGTTAATGCTTTTATGGTACTTGCCATTTCATGTGAACTTACATGCAATAGAGAACACATGGTCATTATAGTCATGTGGGCTGTTGGAGAAAAATGGGGATGTAATTGTCGCCTCATCCCTTTGAAAGGGGGACGGGTGGGGCGAAGGGCGTCGTCGATAGCTGATATCAGAAGTAGAATAATAATTATCGGTGGTGGCGGCGTGGTGGTGGGCCGAGGGCCACCGGTCACTTTCCCGCGGCTCGACCGTCAACAAACGGTCGCTCGGCAACCACTCATGACATATGCATGAGAGCGGCATGAACGACGCCACAGTCGCTTAAATATACAAGGACGGACGAGGAAATTACTGGAGAAGCAAATAAATACATACAAGATGTCTCCTGCGCCGTTAGCGTGTGGCACGCCCACAAGCATTTCCAATTACCCTCACGGAACGTCTACTGCGTTTCTTACTATTCACTGTTATTTTACCACCTCGCCACCACCATCTTCATAAGTCATGAACGCTAGCCCGATGTACAATTGAATGTTCTACTCTGAATTATTTTTGTTTCTAGCTTGCACGCTACACTTAACAATTCTTACGTGAATGGCATACTTGCATTTTTAACTCAGACTTATAACCAAAACTATGATATGATTATATATATCTGTATAAAAGTTATAATATTGGTCATGTTAATTTATTTTAATATGACAAAATGCTTATATGATCATAGTAATAATATAAGAAAAGTATTGTTTATTTTTACTGCATTCGTGGAAAAACTACTGATGCTATCGATATAAACCTCGCGTATAATTTTAAGTTTTAAGGAATGGTCACGATTCATGCCATATTATTTTAAAAAAGCAGTTATGTTACCTTTTCGTCCAATTATTTGCAATTGAGTGATTATTTAGTTTTATTGATGATGTATTTAGTTTGATAATAACAAAATGAACGAGGAAGAATTTTCAAAAATTTTCTGCAACTTTGAAATTTTTTATTTGGATCATAATTATAAATGCTTATTACTATAACCGATATACAATTAGTTTTGCCTTAGCGTAGAATTTGTCATAGGTGCTAAATTATTCCACGGGATCTGATGATTCTGGGGATCTTGTTGTAAAATCGTATACATTTCCCCACAAAAGTTACGATCAAAGTTACTGAATCTATGCAGTGGAGTAAAAGCAGTAATTAGAATGTTTTGGTTCCTTGTACCAATGTCTAATGAGTATCACATTTTCTCACAAAATCATTAATATTTCGCAGTACATTGAAATGAAATATAATTATTTTGGACAGGTTTAAAAGATTACCTGATTTTCCGTGCGAAAAAAATATAGGTAGAAAATATAGTATAGTAAAAAAATACTTTAATTTATTATTTGTATGATTTAAAACAAGTAAGGTAAGAAAGTAGCTTACCTAGCGATGGGGTGTCGGGCGGCGCAAAGAAGTTATGATCGATATGAGCATCAAATATTTAGATACGTGGCGCCGACCCTGGAGGAAACGGAATAGATAACTGTATTTTGAAAGGCCGCAAGGGATTAATTTACTTCTGTTACCATACTAATTAACATTTAATTGTATTACTTTATGATATAAATTGTCATCGTTTTGGTAAAAGTAAGATTAAGAAAATTTATAACTTCAAATGTTCTTATAATGACGACGACGATAGTTTTGGAAAGTTTCTATAGTAAGTATAGAGTAGACGGGAAAAGATTTATGTATAAAGATTTATTTATTTTGCCAGTAAGCAATCTGATAGCTCCTACAATGCAAATAATGTATATGCAATATGTAAATGTATCAAAGATTAACCGGAACGTCTTGTAAGTAAGCCTGTAATGCTTTTACGGCTCGTTGGGCATTATGCTATCCTAGAGCAGATCCGACGGGTTCGGATGAGTCTTCAAGCGTGAAATAAGCGCGATTGCTTTGTGTCAAGTGGCAATCACGTCTGGATGGATCATAATGCCATTTTCACGTGATTACTACTTTTGTAATAAGTTTAGACACAGTTAATTTATAAAATGTATTTAGACATTATTTTTTTATATTGGTTTTACTATCTTAACTTTTTGAAGTCTTACATTTTTAGGCGCCTTGAGAGTTAATTGAACGGAACGAAAATGACGTTTTTTTATTTATAAGATTAGGTAGACGAGCAAATAGACCACTTAGGGGTTACCTTTGCCCTTCAAACCGGAACTCGCCTTTATTGAGATTTGCTGTTTGGCTGTTGAGTACCTGATGAATGGGTAATGAATGGACTTGCACAAAGCCCTACCAAGTTAAATGATACAAAGTAATTTGCGCAAGAGAGCTAAATAAATACTTATGTTCACTCGTCCAAAACTGATAATACTATCAGGTATGGAAGAAAGTCGAATTAAATTACTCTTGAGTACCTAACAATCAAACTTGTACTACGAAGAAGTGCTATTTTAACACGAGTACTAAGTACACGCAATTTTTTTGTAATATGTATAATAATTACTAGAATTTTAGAATATTCAGCCAAGGTATTATAAATAGTTTAGGGTTCATAAAATACGTTTGAAAAAAGTTGTCACAAATAATGTAAATGTTCTTGGTAATTTACAATTGGTAATGACGTATGTTGGCAAACATATAATTGTGTCGTATTAATCGTTTTCTTTTATAGTTTTGTTTGCTTCTGACCATTAGCTCTTATTTCCCAATAAGTAATGACTTCGCTTTTGTTCGCCTCAAAGGAGCTAAGTAATATTTGATATGGTTGTTGTCACAAACTTTGAAAAACTAACTTTATATCGTCTTATACAAGCTTGCCGTGGACCAAAGTTGAGTTCGCTTGTTAACTTTCTTAATTTTCATAAATATTTTTGAGGCTATTAAAAAGAAAAACTATACTTTCTCTCAAATATTATTGAATTAATCTGATAATAGACATTTATAAAAATTATTAGGTTATAACGAACCTTCTGGTTTACCTACACATATAGTAAAATTGGTAGTTACTAGAAAAGAAAATGGATTTCCAAGACATAGTCAATAATAATAAAGATTTGAATATTTACTCTTTAAGTGCAAATAAATGATGTTAATGCTCTTATGCTTTTCATTTAGGAATATTGGCCAAAACATTTACATAATAGACATTTAATACTAAAATATTTAATGAACATTCAATTGTAAAAGAAACTTTTCCTCCCCTAGATAATAATTTAAACGGTTTGACATCTGTCGATTCTCTTTGTTACAGTCGCGTGTTCGAAACATCCACTTGTCTCGGGTCGGGTGGCGTGTGTTCTCATGGGTCGCTGAATATTTTAGCAGCTCGCTAGGAACAAATTACAGGCTGTATCAAAACCCCGTCTTCGGCAATTACTTTTAACTTTATGTCTAGAAAGAAAGTCTGCAAGAATAATTAGGTCACCACTGCATAATTGGCCTACCACTTGTGATGTTCCCACATTTGATATGATATACTGCGTTGTTACAAAGCAGCTGCTGCAATCTCACATAACTTAATAGATTTATTAATAAAAAGTTATAAAATATCGTATCGCTGCGGTATATACATTTTTAATTAAACTTTCGATATTTCGCTTTAATTAAATATATGTAAGTTCTATATTTACGTAACGATTTTAATGATTGAGTTAAAAAGTTGCTTGTCAATTTTATATTACATCAAACTTTCGTCTTTCTTTATTAGGGCTATGTATACGCATTTTTATTAAAACTTCCTAATCGTAGTCTAAGTAGCTAGTTGAACTGAAACTAAATTAAAAAAATATATTTTAAATTTGAATATATTTATATCTCACAAAAATGCATGGAATTAATGATTGCTGGATCTCGTGAACATTGACAAGTTGCAAAATCTACATTCCAGACCGGTGGTAACGTTGCACCAAGTACTTGAAAAATGTATGATTTCATTTAAAATTTCAATAATTTAATATTTTTTTTGGTATAAAGCCATTTCTAATTGTAATAAAGTATGAGATTAGTTGAAAATTATTAAAAAGAAAACTTCTAACAAATAAGTAGATAGCATAGGAATATTTGAACAATCGTCGCTTCATTTTGCTTAGCTATGCTGTTGGAAGTCAGTAATAGTTTTATTTTTATTAAAAATTCAGTATTTCTTCAATCCATAATCTACGTACTTATTTTACTCCTTTCATTTTGCCTTACAGTACTTATGATAAAATAAAACGAACGAAAGAATTTTATTCGAGAAGGTTCCAAACATAGTTCATATCAATACCTATATATCTTTGATATTACTTTTCGAAGCTTGAATTTTTGTTGACGTCTAGTTTCCATGGTGACGATTGTCTTCGACAGACTCGGCGGTCGACTATTAGCTATTGACAAATAGGTAGTTATCTACTATTCATATTGGTCACTGCATGTACTAATGTTGTTGGCCAAACATGTCATGCGTGTTCGATGTGTTTGATCGTAACGATTATTTCGTTTCTCTATTGATTAATCTTATAATCGTCTATGGAAAGTCATTTTCTATAGCGTCACTGATTTCATAGATAGCCTATTTATTTAATGGAAATGTTCATTTTATTTGAAACAAAACATTTAATACTTGATTACAAATACTGTTCAATTGTAGGTTAACATGAATAGGTACGTAATGCTAACAGATAATAAAAATGATAGTACTCTTTTTACTTAGGTATTCTATACATTAAACATGTAGCCGTGTTCTATTTATATGATTCAGATGTAATTATATAATAAATGCATTATTTTTCTAAAACTTAACGTAATTAGTTCTTCAGTCAATTTGTTAAGTGATGTCAATAGTGGCTATTGTTTCGTTAACGACTTTATTGCATGTAACTTAGGTTTCTACTCTATACTTCCATGTTGTACTTTAGTTAAAAATGAAATGACTACTTACAATGTCAATATCTCATATGATGTAATCTACGTATGACATCTATTTGACATTTGTTATTGTTACACAGCTAGCATTATTTTTGGATCATTTGTCTTTGATACATTCCTCTTTTTAAAATCGTCTGAGGCGATTTTAACTAAAATAATTAAGTCTCGAAAATTAGGAAAATTTAATTTTGACAGGGCACACCTAGACTTCACTTTTTAATTATTCTTCGAGCCTCAACTATCCTAAATACTGAAAGGACGTAACTAACAGTTTTTTTTTAATTAATTTAAAAGACACAATTACTTATTTGCAACTGAATACACAAGTTAATGCAATAATTTATATATAAATAGGCAAACAGTTTTCTATATATTATGTTAGCGTTTTATTTTTTTGTTTGATTGCTATTGTTGGATTTTATATTATATGCCAAGCTGAAAGGCCTTATTAGGGTTATATGCCTCATTAGCAGGGTTCGCGGATATATATCATGATATATATCACGATATATATCAATTGATTTTTTCCTATCTTCTGAACAACACTCCTAGATCTATGATTTGAATAATTTTATTCCTTGTCAAGTTAATACGAGGCAAAAATTTCAACGGTGATATATCTACAAGAGATTCATTTTAATTCATATGTTTCTTTTTGGTATCTACTAGCAATTATTGGGCGTATTTATTATAATTAAAACTGAACAGGTATGAATGTCTGTTAATATCCAATTATTATTACTTGAATGTACTCAATGTGCGAACTGTTAATAAAATATTAAATTTTAAGACGTTACTAAGATAACAAAAACTATAATCGCTTTTCGCTGTTTTCATTACACCGTATGAAGTACTCGTAAGGTTTAAACTTCTATAAAAATTTAAAAAAATTATGACGTATATTTTATACACTGTTTCTTAAATGTTCAAATGAGAAAACTCGGAAGGTTTTTTCGTGCGCGAGTTAATAAGTGAGTCCTGAGCGTTTTAACGGGTAACTTTGTATGTAACGTCAGGGAAGTTCTTGGCACGGACTTCAAAGAGCATATTAAGCCATATCACAAGATTCACAAGTAGTGGAAGTTATGAACATGTATAATAATACAGGAAGCAAGTTTGGTACGCCATGTATTCTCCGTACAATATCGAGAACCTGTGCATTAATTTTACCTCTTACTAGGCCAGTGACTGCATATTTGATAACTGTAAAATGATATAATGCATGTAAATAAACCAAAAGCTATAAATGGATTTCTTGATTATTTAATTATTATGAATTAAGTTACTTGAAAGGATTTTTTATGGTTTTTTTTATTACATATAAATATTAAAAAATGTGTAAAATAATAAATGAAACAGCTATTTTTGAATCGATAATCTTAGGGAGGATTAAATTAAAGAAACATTTGAAAAAAAACAAACTTCGAATGATTACATATAATTTTTATTGACTAATTCTGTGACCTACTTAATAATCGACTGGAAAAGTTTGGTCGAAAATTGAAAATTTTCAAGATTTTAAGTATTTATAGAGTTTGAAATAATTCGCGGTGTACGTTATCACAGGCGGTATGTAGGTTGGCTTAAGGCATAGCATGGTGTCGTCTTGCGGTGTGACTTGTTAAGTCTTCGTTTCCGGGGCACAATAAGAGGCAGGGGTGTTGTCGACTGAGCACTGCGCATGTGCAGCGACGGCGCCCCGGAGTCTAGCAGGCCGGTACTAACGCCCGTGCTGAGCCCGAAAGGTGCCAGTCGACTCGCGCTCTCCACAGGAAACGGACGCCTAAGCGAAATAACCGGGACCAATATGCCACCACACGCGCTCCCTTATCATATATATTATCATGTAGGTGCCTTTTTTTAGGCTTAAGTGAATAAACAAGAATCCCAATTCGAAATTAGTCTTTAATCAGATTTCTATTGTTCTAGGTACTAATCACCTTGTCCTAAACGCCCTGGTTGAATAATAGGTGAGTATTTTACCCGCTCTTTTTAGATCACACCTTTTAATTACATGACATTAGCGTCAATACACGCGTGTTGTTTATTAACTTGAATGGGACCATTATTTATTTGTACCATTGTTATCAGCATTCCTTTGTATATATATAATATGTTCTCAGTTTCGAGGTACACTGTTAATAATGAGAACTTGTGTGATTATTTGAGACATAAAATGATTGCCATCTGTTCATTCGTTTCGCAGTGACGTCGGGGTCTAAGTAGGTAAACGTTGGTAGCAAGACAGCTGTTAGTGACATTTGGAGCGGTTATTTTTTCATTTTTTCCTTAAGATCCATAGGTAGGTCTTTGTGAGGCGAACACCTGCTTTACGAGGCATGGAATAATCACCTCTACCATTCAATTACCAATTTTTTATCAATATATTTAATCAATAATTAGTTTTCCTACATGCACGATTATTCTGACCGTATTTATATATGAATTTTAATGAAAAATTCTTATTAGAAGGTAAATTTATATTTATTATTATTTATCTAATATGTAGAGCTTTTATGATATCTTTTAATTTTAGATCGTTTATATTTCTCGTGTACACTTATTTTCTATTATTAATTTCGTTGAATAATAAAATAGAATTTTCTTTGATAAATAAATATATTTTTCTAGATTCATAATGAATACAATTTTCAGCTATTACCTATTTATCGAAAATATTGTATTATTAACAAAAACAGGAAGCGCAATTTTGTACGTTTCGAAGAACCTTTGTGATGCGCGCGAATGTCGTAGCCCGTAGTGGGCGTACACCCGTGTCAATGACCCTACTCACCTGCTGCTCAGAAGCGCGAATTAGCATATTTAGGCTGATCTTGCACGTTGCAATAATAACATTGACAGCAAAACAAATTGTAATTGTTATATTATACGTCTCATTTATAGTTCAAATATTTTTGCCCATTTTTAATTAATTTAAACTTTTTTTAATGCACTTAGAAAATTCATTATAATTACGATACGATATTAAATAGCTTATTTTTTGCCTTGAAATAGAAACAATGAAATAGTATATTTGGCAGAAACATTTCAACAGAGATGTAGGTAGCGTTATATTTGAGACTGTCTTTTGTTATAGTAAGTTTGGGGATAACTTTTTGTTCGCAACCCTAACTCAATAGGCTATTTATGTGAGAAGTCACTACCTACTCAGCACGTGCGATCTTCCAACTTTTAGTTTTATATCTATATTTTATAGGGTATAGTTACTTGTTAGGACAGTTATTTGACTTTTCTAATAAAGCGTACCAACTAGCCGTACTAAAACTGCCCAGTGACACACGTGAATCTTAACTGAAAATCGAGATTTCAAATCCAGGCAAACACTACAGATTTTTTGATGTCCCTCATTTGTGGATATAACTCATTTCGTGCTTGGTGGGTAAGAAAAACATTGCGAGGAAACCTGGATATGTCGGATGAAATTGTGCCTGATATCCATCAACCCGCATTGTAGTAACGTGGTGGAATTAGCTCTGATCCTTTTTTATAGAAAAGAGGCCTTAGCCGAGCAGGATGTTTTACCAAATGGTAAAGGTAAAGCAAAGTAATTTTTTTATACCTTATATATGTTATACGATCAATTTTAATTAATTTTATTAGCTATGTTGTTTTTTTTTTCACAAAATAGCTCGATTTCAAAGCAACAATAGTTTGAAAGGAATTTCATACATAACCCCGTTGTACTGCCTCCTAACTATGGTTATTGAACCAATTCCGGCACGCTAAGCTTTTTTTGTTGTTTGCGGAGAATATCAACAATACAAACATGCAATGAACTTACTCACAATAAAATGTATTCACTTTTTGTTATGTATAGTAACTATCACTTTGTTCTTGTATATAAATTAACAGGTCATAATATTCTGGGTTACGCTACGGTTGGGTAAATGCTACTGTCCTATTAAGAAGATTATTGTTATTGTTCTTAATTATCAACAATAAAGAAGTGTTCATAAATAGAATTTATAATCGCTTTTACAAAAAAATATTTCAATTAATCATAAATAAAACACTAAACAGCATTGTATGCACTCCCCCTTAGCTCTTATAGGTAATCTACATACATATATTAATAAATTTAGGATCCGTTTTTTTGGCTGAGCCTAAATACTAAACCAATATACATAAAACTTATATCTGAAGATGAAGCGCTTTTCGGAATGTTTTTGTGTGTATAGTGTATACAGGACAGACAACTTCTGCGGACGGTTTTACTTATAATGGTTACAATATAAACATAAATGTTCGTTATTCTCAAGTTTCTAACATCGGACACAATAGTGATAACTTGGAAAATTATATTGAAACATAAAAAGTAACATCAACTAAGTGATAAATATCATTGTAGAAATGACTATTAATTCGTAGCTTGCTATTAAACTGAGTGTATACAAAAAGCGAAGTAAGTACTCGAGTTGATAAGATCAGCGGACCGGCTGTCACCAAATCGCCGTCTGATGATTGTTTGTTAGTTTGTAATAAAACGTCGGCGGGTAGCGGAATCGATACCCGCGCGGCATACCGGCGCCAGCCTGCACCATACGATGATTGATTTTTGTATTATAAATTGATTAAAATGAAGTAAGCGAACAAAGCAATTGTTATACGTTATAGCAATGGTGACGTTTACCTACTAAATATACGATACATATATAGCGAAGTAACTAAACGGAATAAGTCCCATGTTATATTCTTTTTTCATTTTTGTTCATAAGAATGTAACTAAACGTCGTGCGTAGAAACTTATATGTTAATAACCCGTCCCGATTTCATACGGGTAAAATTCTTACAAAGTTTTTCCTCCAGTTTGATCTCCCCCGTTAAAGTTTAAATTTCCTTAAAATCCTTTCATAGCGGATGCTTACGTTATAAAAAAGAGTTAGATGTCAAATTTTCAGCAATCTCTAAAGGGAAGAATCGTAATATACACTTTCAATTGAAAGAAAATAAGAATTAGTTGGATAGTGTCTCAGTTCTAATATATTAAGATAACCTTACCAACTTTACCTTAAATGAAATATATACTTTTTGAGCTAATATTAAATATCAATATTTTTAATTTAGATACAATGAAACGCGACGCTTACGGCGACGATGGTCCCATGCAGAAGCGCCAGCGGCAAACCGACGATGAAGTCACCTTCCTTATACCGAGCAAGGTAAGGGTGTTATACTCAGAGAGCTTGACAGTATTTAAAAAAATCAGTCATGATGTCAGTCAAATTTTTAAATCAGTCATGATGTATTGGATCTAATTTATAGATTATTTTTTAACTAAATTTTAAAGGCTTTCTTTTCATTTACAAAAAGACAAACAGAGAGTAAGAGCATGATAGAGTCCTATTAAAATAGTTTTGTATATAAATTTTGTATAGAAACACCGTTTCGGGACCGATTTTTGAATGATCAAAATTTTACTCACCTATTCGCATATAGTGCTCTTTTGTGAGAGTTCTATTATACATTCAAATTCGAATGCTGTCATAGAGTTTGTGTTGCCTCACATTTCTTGTTAATGATGATTCAGATTTCAAACAATTTTACCCAACGCGTTTATAGCATTCTGAATTTATTTTAAGTATAAGTTTTCTTGAAAGTAATCTTTAGTATAGTATACACATCAAATTACTTCAAAACATGAGTTTTTTTTGGAATTGAAGGTAAAAAAATTTAAATATCAAATTTACTTTTCGAAACTTATTTCGACGATATGACAACAGTATTTACTTTCAAAACAATGTATTTCTTACACCATACATTTGCATAAACTTATCTACTAACATTTATACTGAGCCAAGCTATTTGATCCCAAGACTACGATACTTGAGATCTACAAATAGGTCTAGAAATAATCAAGTCATGGCATGTAATAATTGGAATAAAATAATTTTGTCGTATCAATTGACAGGTGGCCGGCTCAATTATCGGGAAAGGGGGTTCGAATATATCCAAGTTGAGGAATGAGGTCAGTATTTAATTGTTTATTCAACTATTGGTCGATGAGTAAACCCGATAATTTATTTATTTTATCACCACTATAATTACTCATATAAAATTTTGAAAGAATATATTTTTTTCAAAACTAACCCTATATGTATACTACACAGTTTAGTTTCAGTCACTAAGTAGTATCGCTTAGACGTCGTAATTAAATTTATATTAATTTTTATACGATATTTTAAGCTACATTACAGATATTTGTAAGTATGTCGTTATATTAGAAGTTGTACAAAATGTATTATAACGTCTCTATTCTTTCAAAGGTTAGTAAAAAAACTTTTGTTCGTTATGTTTAGCAGTTATATGGTAAAGTATTTGTTACTTTAATAATACAGGTGTGAAATTACAATTGAAATAAATCGTTCCGGTTTATTTTACTTTTGTACGAATCGTAATGGATTGGAGTGTAAATGTATACATTTATCATTATCCAAAATGCTAACTTAATAGATTAACATTTTCTCACTACAGGTACGAACGTATTTAAATGAACCGCTTTTTGTTGGGTAACGCGATAACCGTACCCATATCTTTTGGCTTTTTGAACGATCTTTGGGTTTGTTATATTTGAAGCAGCGTATGCTTCGGTGGTCGAAGGACCATCGGGTGACGCGTGCGGCAGTCCGTAGGCTAGACAATAACCCCCCGGCAGCCAGTTACAGGTTCTTACTGCCCCCGAGACAACTGCCTCTGTGTCAGTAGCGCGACGCACCGCGCGCCTCCGTACGCATCTACACCGTTTACCATTTTCAATCGTAATACTTGTACCTCGATACTGTGTTTCATTTCCACGTAACGCCATTAAAAGGCGACGCTTCGTATAATCTTACTCCTTCTCTATTTTTGACCTAAAGTATCGAGTTATGGGTTTGTTTATAATAAAAGGGTATAGTTAATTATATTGCTTGGGATGTGGGGTCGTTGAAAATGGTATGTGTCACGGTGTCGGTCCCCGGAGTGCGAGGCGCGTGGTGCGCCGCTACAGCGACTCTTGGTTGCCGGTCCCGCCCCGCCGGACGTCGCTGCCCCGCACCCGCCGCCCCGCCACGCAGTACAAAGCCTCTATAACAGTCCCAGATTGCCCCGGCCCCGAACGGTAAACTATATCGCCAAACTACTCTCAAACCTTACAGCCCGACGCCTCATACTGTACGTCAACAGTCAGGAGAACACGTTAGCCGCTTCATCCCGACAGATCCCATCACGACCGTGGACGATGCACGTCTAACTTTACCCATGACTCCTCCCGTTTTCTAGACCTCGGTGTCGTATCCTCTCGCCGCCAAGTTTTCTTAGACCACGATATCTTTCCAATGATCCCGACACAATAACTTTTGTATTATTATGTAAGGCTATCACGCTTTGTATGATATCAGACCGATATGAGTCCTCCCTGACCGTTGATTTTTACACCGTTTATAAGTATTGTGATGTGATTTTCATTCGCGTCTTCCGGTTTTGATGTTTCGTAACCGATGTTTTATTTTTCAGAGTTCTGTCCATAACGGCGTCGGATATCGACACGATTATGGAAATTGTAAAAGATATACTTCCAAATTTGGCTGATGTAAGTATGCTGTCAAAAATACAACAAAATATCTCATCCCAGTTATTCTCTTTTATATTATATTAATAAATACAAATTAATTTATGTATGTCTGTCCTTATTAAATGTTTTGGGTTGGGTACTATACAAAAATTCGTAAAAGATCCGTAAAGTAATTGTTATTGGGAAAACATTCGCTTGTGTCAGTCATTCTTAGTCTGTCGTACATACATGTCTGAGACGGAAATATTTGTCAATGTTTCTATAGAAAATATATTAAAACGACGATATTTGTTAGGGTGCTCCGAAGGGCGGCACCAGTGACGACTTGGACGTCCGCCTACTGATACATCAAAGCCGAGCCGGTTGTGTCATCGGCAAGGCTGGAGCCAAGATCAAAGAGCTGCGAGAGGTAAGTATCCTTGAAACTGCAAAAAAAGAATTTGATAGACAGATTTTTGGTTCGTTTTTCCTTAAAAATAACTAAATAAAGTAATTGGCAATTCTTCATAAACTGAAACGGCTGTGTCATATTTTACAGTTGAAATATCGGTGTTTTACGGTACGAGTAGAAATAAATCGAGAAGTCGCTACATTGTAGGTACAGAATCAATACATCCATATGAAATATAAATAAGTCTTTAATAACAGTGATGACTCTCAGTTTAGCTACATATCATATATTTTTTAATTATTTATGTTTTAATTATTAAAATAGTAAATGATAAAATAACAGTCTACTTCTGGACTCCAAAGATGAAACAAACGTATCCTCTGACGGTTGCTTGAAACTTATTTCACTATACTGTTCCTCTTGGGGCTGGTTACATATGTGGCAGAGCTTCACCAGCCACGTGCAGGCAACATGGATAACACACAAATAGAACATCAGTGGTGCTTGCCTCGATTGTAGCTCGTCGATGAAGGCAGCTAATGCTTTACATATTCTATCCGTTAAGCCACTTCCTCATCATTAATGCCTTAATAAAAATATATATAGCAAGGATTACACTGATGAAACTAAACAGCGGATATAACTCAATTAGTCAACAGCATTAGCCTTTCAACTGGAGTTGTTTCAATAAGTCGAGGTAGGATCGCCACGCGTTCCTCACTCGGTATAAACTTACGCGTTCTTGCACGATATAATTAAAGGCACGCAACAGCTGCAAGTGACTTGATTCTCATCTGTCGAGGCGCGAGCAATAATGAAGAGATTTTTTTCTTTCGCCGATGTTTCGGCGTCCGCGGATGAAGGGCAGATGTGAAAGCAGCTGCCGCCCGTATCCCGTCTTATCTCAATCCGACGGATGTTTTAGACAATTTACCTAGTTTTTTATTCGACTTTGTTGGCTTTAGTCGATTTCGTCTTCGCGTAGAGAGCTTCACTTCGCATCTGCTTCTGTAGACTAATTATACTAATTTTATTTTTGTTTAATTTTTTCATCAAAAATATTATTACTTATTCTACTTCTATCTAATATTCCTGTTAACCCCTCCAGTTAAGCTTAAAACTTGCGTTAGGATTGCGGATGATAATAGCCCAAGGTTTCAGGATCGATCCTGCGACAACGAAATCGAAATATACCTACTTTGTTCAAGTAGACTTTTATAAGCACTTTTAATTTTCGGTTATTCTCGGTAGAAACTCTGTAGTTACACCGTGAGGCGGTTCTTACCCCATTGCACGATTGACGCTTTTATTTTTTTACTGGAATAATACCGTTTAATGCGATTTATATACATTTTATATGAAATGCAGATCATTTTGGGTAGTTGTGGTTCTAACAGTATATCGTTAAAAATACATTAGAGTAATAGGCAATAACCTGATAACTTCATAAGCGATCAATTTATCGGATATCCGAAGTCGATGTGCACGTTCTCGACCTGATCAAGTTTAAAAGCCTTCGCAATTTGTTATCGTGTATAGGAACGTCGCACACTGTATAAAAGCGTCCACACGAACGGACATCGCTTCACAACGATCAATTACAGAGAGCTAACTATAACTATATAGTAGAAGTTTTAAAACATCCGATGCGGTTGCAACTTTGCAATCTCGTGTACTCGTATTGTCGTCCATGACTTTGGTTAAGTTACTTAAACTTTGTCGGTTTATATTATTTGTCAGTATCGATAATGCAAACGAATATATTTTTAAAATAAAAAAAAAATCTATTTATCGTTAATGGAAATTTACATTTTGGGCAACATGATATGTCACATAACATATTCATAAATTTAGATTCTATATATTGGTTGGAAAGTAAATCGATTCTCTCGCCTTACGTAAAGTTACCGTCAATCAGCTGTTCTCTATAAAAAAAACTGTTTTATGATCCCATAACCTTATGCACGTAATGTTCGATTTTCTTAGAGGCTTCCTTTAATGTGAATATGAAGTTTTTGTGGCATTTCTCAAAAGATTGAGCGTCAAATTTACCTAAGGTATTTTTTGTTGTTGATCAGCTGTTCCCAAACGTTCTTTGTTCATAATTCTGTAGCGAATTCCTTGGCAGTCAATGGACTCTACCTGTGAGAACAAAACGATTAATACATAGATTTCTAGCAAACGGGTACCCATTTTGTATATAGTCTCATCAATAGATCAAATTGTAGGTTTTTATATATTATATACTTCTTTGTTGCGAAGTGAAAATAGATTTGTGAGCCACGTCGAGTTTACATAGACGCATCTGGTTGGGTCTTTGAGAACAATTCCGGCTCTATCTAGAAACTTGCGATACATTATAATAAATCAATTGTAAGTTAAATTTAAATTTTTACATAAACAAAAACAAGCGACTTTAGCATATAGCAATAACATAAGGCGATAGGAGCTATCGCGCTTGATTTACTGGTATTTATTTTAGGATTTCGTTGTGTGCCTACGAAACTCATCATCGAATGATGTTTTTGAAATTTAAATGGGACCATTTCGGATGACGAAGTTATGTTCGAATATTCATATATTTTTTTATAAACAATCCAAAATGAGAAATACAAAAAAAAATTACAAACAATAAACTGGCTACACACTATCAGTAGTTTATTGAAAAACCGCTGTCATTATTATGTTTTTCTAGTTTACACATTTATTACTTCGATAAAACTAAATCAACCTTTGATATTGACGTCACGGCTGCCATATGCCAAACTAATACGCTGACGTAGTTAAACCATATAAGTGTCCGTCACTCTTTAATTATAAAACATCTCATGTCCCCGATTTTAGGTTTTTATAGAGAATTCAACATTTTTAAGCAACATATAAATACGTAAAGCTATGTCTTAAAGTAGCGCTAAGGTCAAATAGTAAGTGGTTTAAAGTAACAATGCGCGTCTTAGTCGAACTCACGTCGGAGTCGTAGCATCGGTCTGAGCGGCGCGTGCGCGGGCGGCAGCTGCGGCGGCAGGTGCTCGCGCAGCCGCGCCGGAAGGCCGCACAAAAACGCGCCTCGCACCTGGGCACCTCGCACACTACCTACCTACTTGCACAATGCTCCGTCCTGACCTCGCTAAATAGAAATTTCGAACACATGCTCTGCGAGCTCCGACCCGACGACGATGTTTTAATCGGGAGCAGGTACCCGGCGGTACATGTTTCCTCTCGACTGATGCACCCTCGTCTCTGCAAGCGACGTTGAATGCTCTACAGAATAATCGAGTAATGCTAAACAATTAATCTCAAAATAATGAAATTCGTGTCTTAGTTAAACAAAATTTTATTCTGATGAAAGTTGAAACGAACGTAGCGAACTTCGACTGGATTTAACAGTTGAACCGACACCATATACGCCATTCATTGGCTGAATTGAATTGTTTCGACTCGAATCGTCTAGAGTTTGGCTTAAGCGATTGTGGAGCGCTCGCTGGCCGCTAGGTGTTACTATCGAAGGGTGGCTGAACACGTGTCGGTGGGGTTTCATCCGTCGGAAGCTCGGCGCCGCGCTAGAGTTACCGGCGCACGTGACGCGCGGAAGGTTTTTGTTTACCGCCTCCACATCCTCCATACAAAACTAGACGAGCGGATATGTGGAGCACTCATTGTACCTTTGCGTTACGTTTCATTTACGATGCTTGAATCATAATTAATATATAATTAAATGCCCTTCTATTTCACTTATTGTGCTAATATAATATATCTATTATTTAAGCAATTGTGTTGTTTATTTGTAAACAATAAACAAAATGAGTTATTTTAAGATAATAGTTTATAGTTTAGAGCTTAAGAGTTATTATAAGTTCGTTATATGGAGGTAATTAAGGGAGGCGATCGATGTTCTGTGTCGTAGTGTATGTTACGTAAACTACATTTAGGTGCATTACAATTGTAATAAAATTCCCGCGGGTAGCGAAGGTGTAATTTGAACCGGTCACATATGTCGCCTGGCGTAATTACAGGCGATGTCGCGGTGACAACGGCAATTAGGCGCGCGGGCACGCGAGCCCGCTTCCGTTTCCGATCGAACCGTCGCGCTACGGCTTCTCTATCATCAAATGCTACCCTATTTATCGACCCATTTAAATAATATACTTTTTACGTTCTCACGAGATTATTGGCTTCCAAAAATACGAATACACATTAGGTTATTCTTTTTAAAAAGTTTTGTTTGCTTGGAGCATTGCAATGTTTAAGTTCATTTCAAGCATTTAGGCTCGCAATCTTCAAATTTGCGACTAATTTTTAATTGCAAAGTTTTTGTAATAATGATATTATTCTAATTGTTATGAGTTTTGGTGTGTCGAGTTTCATATCGTTATTATAAAGTTAATTTTATCTTTAGATAAGTTGTCACTTGTCACCGAAGTTTATAACAAATAGAGACGTATGAGAGGCTATACGGCCTGCAAGTTAGTTTTGAGTCGTAGGCGTGGCGCGTGCGGGTGCGGGGGTGGCGCAGCCCTACAAGTGCAGCCCGCGGTAGGGGAGGGGGTCAGGTGTTGCACGCTATCGTCATTCGTCGCCGCTAAGACTCATTCCTATCGCGCCCTTCCTCGGGGTTGGTCGTCAGCCACCGAGCTCCGCTAACGCATAGCGATACTTTGATCGCTCTCTTTAACCTTGCTTTGTCCGATCGGTTTCGCGAGTGTTAACAACATGAGTGATTCGTGTGTAATAAATTTATTAAATAACGAAACGGTTCTACTGTTAAATATGAGGTCAGTTGTGTAATAATACTAAAATTTTCTTAGAGTTTTCAATCACTATGTGGTTTTCGGAAATTTTCTTTTAAAAATACATACAGATATATATGTATTTATTTTCAAGTTTGCTCGTTCATGCTGTCATCGCGACAATGAATTGCATAACTTTTTTTTTGCGGTAGTGCCGTGAACGGTGTCAGTGTCCGACGTGTCGGTGTTGTTTGTGCGTGTCGAAGCAGCGCGGCCGGGCCACGTGCGGTCGATTTCGCCGCGCAGGCGCGTTTGACCGATTTAAACGTCACCCGATTGCCGAGTATACAAAGGCCTCATATTGGCAAATTAAAAATTATTTATGCACTATTAGTAGACGTCATAACGTTGAATGTTTATATAAATCGATAGGGAAATTGCTAACATATCAACGGATCCCTTATGAATTAGAGATATTCAATTTCTTATGGATTCAGTTTTCGTATCAGTCAATTGAATTTGACAACTGACTATATAATTATTAAAAGTATAAAGGAGTACTATCCAATATTTATTCTTATTTTTCTTAGTTCTAAGAATTATATAATATCAATCAATAAAAAAATTGATCGTCTATGATAAGGGTTTTCGGATCTCGGAGAAAGTAATCTGATTGTAACGTTTTAAATGATAAAGGGCTGAAGCTCCCCTTCTTTACAGTATTTGATGTTAAAGAAGTTTCTTATCTGTAGATAAATACATAACACTTTCCCTTAACAAAACTATAGACCATTTTAAACGGGTCCATCAAATTGCAATAATTTTATCAAATTAAAAAGAAAATCAGAAATTAGGTTCTGACTTGCTATATTTATTCGTTATTTCTAGTGCGGTTATTGAAACAGGAATCTCCGATATGTAACTTAAATAAATTGTATAGAAAACTGGCGCCCGGTTGAAAATCTTTTCGAACCCCGCGCCGCAGAGCTCGGAGCGAGTCGTGCAGCTTGTGGGCAAGCCGGACGCCGTCGCAGCCGGAGTGAGGGAGGTGCTGCATCTCATACGGCAGGTGAGTTGATACAAAGAGAATGTAGTATTATTATTATCTATTTGTGTCGGGCGACAAAGCTGAGACGAATGTGTTGAGATGGATGTGTGGACGTAAACGGATAGAATACGAAATGAGTACGCAAGAGCAAGTACGAGGCAGCTCCTGTAGATAGACATAATGCGGACATGATTATCATTAATATGTTTTTTATTTAAAGTAATAAATCTCCGATATCTCTCCACAGACGTATTGTCCGCGTATTTGATGTATCTTTGTTATTTTGATTGAGTTTAGTAGTTTGATGTGCCTGAATAATGCATTCAAGAATACAATATTTATTTGCCTCCTTTGTTTTTTAAAAATATAATTACATTTATATAAAAAAGTTGGGCGTGTTCGAAATAAATGTTGATGCCTTTAAGACGTGAGAAATATCGCAATTACAGATCTGTGATGGGTCACATGGTTACGGAGACGGACTTTGAATATTTGTGTATGTCGTCTATAAAGTTAACAGTTTAGGGCAAAAGTTATACTAAAATCGGCCTTATATAAGCCGTCGATTATCGTAAACCGTTTAGAAGCGCTCGCCTTTATACTTAACGACAGGTGTGCGTAGCAGCTGCTTATAATATATTTTGCAATTGAAAACTTATCCTCATAGGAATTTTAAATGTTAAACGAGTTCTAAGTTATAAATAACTAGGAATTGTATGCAAGATGTTCTTTTGTAACTACTTTACATTGTTAAGATTTTATACTTAGATATATGTACATACATAAACAGTATGAGTACAATAATAACTTAATAAGCCTAACTATTCAGTATGACTGAAATAAAAAAAACAAGTTAAAACGATTTCAGGTACCGATCAAGGGTGGTATTCAGAATTACGATCCGCACAACTACGACGATTTCTACGCCGACGAATATGGCGGCTTCGGCAGCGGTCAAGGACCTCGGGGTGCCGGACCTCGCGGAGGACCACCGCGCGGACCTCCGCGTGGACCCCCGCCCATGGGACCCGGCGGCAGGCCGCCCCCGCCCCGGGGAGGTCCCCCTATGGGCCGCAATGGTCCCCCGCCACCGAGAGCGTTCAACGACTTCGCGGGTCCCGGACCTCGCGGTAACTTCAATGGTCCGCCTCGTGGAAACTTCGGTGGAGGCGGCGGTGGCGGCGGTGGCGGAGGCTTCGGCAACAATTTTGGAGGCAACCGCTCGTCGTCCGGTGGCAACTTTAATGGAAATGGTGGCAACCAGCAAGAGACCACCCAAGTTACTATTCCCAAAGACGTAAGTCTGCTCAACTATAATATAAAATTTAAAATAAAATCTTCAAGTAATCCAATTTCTCAAGTACCGACGACCTTCTTATATATATTTGAGGATATCCAACCGAAAACCACCGGTATAATGAAAAAATATTGCAATGTCACGTCGGTAAAATGGTGACCTCGTCTCGACCGGCAGCTGGCGGGCGCCATCATCGGCAAGGCGGGCTCGCGCATCCGCAAGATCCGCGCGGAGAGCGGCGCCGGCATCGAGATCGCCGAGCCGCTGCCCGGCGCCGCCGACCGCATCATCACCATCACCGGCACCAAGCCGCGCATCCAGAAGGCGCAGTACCTGCTGCAGCAGAGGTGACACTCTCCGCACTCTTAATTCGACTCGATATGCGACCGTCGGTCCTGATACAAATCCTCAATCCTACATATTAATTGCATAATATCGATGTAGTGTTCTTATTTTATTTTCGTAACTTATTTTAGTTTAATGAATTATTTTCAATCACTACGGTCACAGAATGTTATATTACATTACGTTTTTTTTTTTATCATTACAATGTAGGTATACGTAAAACGATTTTTCAAAAGCATGTCCTTAAATTTACATGAAATAAAATTACACTATATTTTTCTTACTAACTGTTATTACTGGTTCAAAATAACTTACGAATTCGTTACATGTATATCGATGCATGCATATTTGATCATATTTAACCTATTTACTCATTACTGCAAAAGTGACTTGATCCCCATTCAGACCAACTATAGATAAAACATAATTGTTTTTGCGAGTCTTCTACGCAGCCTTTTCAAGATAGACATTTTATCATGTTAATATTCATTACTAATTAATGGAATTAATTTTTAATATTAAAATCAAAATAGTCGTTTTCAATAATTTATAGCTATTCATTGTACTTAACTAAAATAGCTACAATCTGCAACAGTATCACTGGAAACTTAGCTGATGTACGTAATATTGTATATTTTTATGTCATAAGTGTCATCTCATTGTTTTTTTTTTTTCCTAAAATAAAATAAAAATAACTAAACAAGTTTATGAAGCAATTGACTCGCATTATAATAAAATATACATAAAATCGAGTTTCATGAAATAAATTGTTTGAAATGATTAAATCTTTACTAACACAGCATTGTTTTGAAATAGAATGTTTGAAGAGTTCCCCGAATTGGCCCCAAACAAAAATATGCATAAGTAAAAAACATACGAAGGTAACATTTGTATATGATTTCTATTAGTTTGGTTATTCTTAGTTGTCGTTTCAATTTGGGTTTTTAATTCATTCTTACTCTTTGGACACTATTTTAAGTTTTAGTGACATTTTTGTCATACATTATACAGTAATGTTTAGAATATATGTTGATGATTAATTGTCTGTTGTATTTCTTATTATATATTATATGTATATTGTATGCCTCAATGATCTATGTACATTCTGTCTAACATTTTGTTGTAAATAACATTTTAGGTGTGACCTCATCAACTAACGGGATTGGCTGATAACCGTGCGTTGTATGGAAGACTAGTGATTTTGTTGTTTGATTATATATATAACAAAAAATCACTAATCTGCCTACAAAGCTCAGGTACTCACTCCGAACGAAGATCACACTATCATGCAACTGACTCGTGACATTTTCTTGTATTCATCTTCGTGCTAACAATTTTTTTACCGTGTATGTACTTACTTGTATGTTACTTACTTAACAAATGCTAATGATATTTTTGTTAATTTTACAGTGTACACGAGAGCAACCCGAACCTCGGACGTGGCAATTTTTGATTCTAAGTAATTGATGAAATAGGATCTAAGATAACTTAAGTCACCTCAAATCATTAATACTGAATAGGACACTACTGTGTATCTGAGGCTCACATTTGTAACTGAACTTTTTACCAATATGAAATATCAAATAAATAATGTTTATATAATATAAAATATTAAGAAGAAATAAAAATAATAACATACGATGAGACATTACATTATTCTAACTCCGTAATAATAAACTTGAATTTGTAATACATGTCAATCCTCGAATTAAGACTCGGTTTTGTTTCTTCGTTCTATACCAAGAGAAACGTTTTCAATAACCACCTTGATTTCATTATTAGGAAAGAATATAGATTATATTCATTTTATTGTTTTTCGATTTTGAAAAATATATCAACCTAACAAAATAGGTAGTAACGTCCATTATGAAACATCCTACTCTTGAATCTTTTTAAAGATAAATATATGCATATAAATAATCAGAGTACTGTTTTTTATAATTTTTCATAATACAGTGGATTTCGGGTATAACGACGATGAAGGGACCACTGTTATTTCGTCGTTACATCCGGATGTCGTTACAGGCGAAGGCGAAAAGATACAGACATGTACATGGTTTATATTCATTTATTGTTAAAAATATTTGCACACATAGTTATTTATTGATACATTTAAAAAATTGTGTAATATTACTTTGCTTCAATTAATTTTTCTGTGCTAGCATACATAGCTGTAGGATGTATTCTATTTTCATTACGCCTTCAATGTCTATAGTATCCTTTCCATCACCAAATAGACAATATCTTTTGAGCCTTGTCACAGCACATAACACATCCTCAGTTGTAGGAATCTCACCTTCCTTGCCATCTTCTTCCTCCTCATTTTCGTCATCTTGCCTCGTAGGTGATGGAACAACAGTTTCAACAATTTCATTATCAGTCAAATTGCTAGTGGTGATAAGCTGACTGTCAATATTGACATATGTTTCCCAATCCGCAACATTTGTTCCGCTTGACGATGTTGTCAGCTGTGCCAATGGTATGTCCAACTCATCGTCAGAATCGTCGTCAATTGTTGTGATAACCGAAGATTTACAGAACCCATCGTGTAGAAAACACTTTTTGATCGTATCAGGAGTCACTCGAGCCCATGCCGTAGTTATCATCTCAATAGCATCTAAAAGATTCACGGAAAATGAGCCTGCCGCATTTTCAATGTCGTTCATCATTTTCTGTACTAAAATCTTCCGATAATGACTTGAGGGTTTTAATTATCCCTTGATCAATAGGTTGAATCACCGATGTTGTGTTTGGTGGTAAAAATGCCAGTTTTATGTTGGTCAAATTTTCAATTTTATGCTGAGCTGGGCAATTGTCAATAAATAAAATGATCTTATTTTTTTATTTCTTACCTAGTAGTCCCATTTTCGTAGAACGTTTTTGAAAATATCTGAAGTCATCCAGGCCTTTTTATATGCTTGGTAGTCAATTGGTAAAGATTTAACATTTTTGAAACACCTGGGCTTTTTTGCCTTGCCTATGACCAATAATTTTCTTTTTTCCCCTGCCATGCTTGATGCAACAAGCACGGTGATTCTATCTTTTGATAATTTTCCACCTACGCACTTTTCTCCTTTAAATTTCAATGTTTTTTCAGGCGTTAGCTTAAAAAACAAACCTGTCTCTTCTGCGTTCCATATTTGGCTATTATATATAATTACCTAGCTAATATCTATAAACAAAAGATAAGAAAGCTCTTTTTTGTGACTTTGGCGGCCGACTCCGGTCGCAGCATCTGCATGGGATTTACAAGAATTTATTACAAACTATTCAATAAAAACAGTCGCTACGCCCGAACTCGACGTTACATCTAAAGTCGCTATAGCCATATGTTTGTACATACTATAGTATGCTTTAATTCAAGGGACTTAGATTTAACGTCACTATAGACGAATGGTCGCTATAACCAAGGTCGTAATAAATGAAATCCACTGTATAAGGATGTTGCGATTTCTAAGATTTGAATTAGACAAAGAAATATTATACATGTTCAAAGTACCTGCGATTAATATCAGCTGAATGGAAACATCGGTAATGAAATTTCCTTTTATTATAATCACATCGAATTATGAATGTGGTGGGCTGGTTGCAATCAATAGAAACATCGACATAATCCATATATAATATTAGTTGTGATTCCTATTTTAAAACACTTGTTCTTTACTCATTTGCTGTTTGATAATAAAATAATAATTCGTTTTGATGAATCTGTTATTAATAATCTACCCTGCACATAGAACTTACCTGCTATTTACGGGTTTTTAATTTAACCAGTAAATTTTAAAATCGTAAGAGAATGCATTTATCATTAATAATTATAAAGTTATTTAACAAATATTGTGTTTAATGGTAATGATTTAATTTTCGGATGATTTGTTACATCGATCTATTTTTAAGTGAATAGCAAATAAAATAAAAGGTTTATTTTGTGAAAATATTGTTTTATTTATTTTACAATTGATTTGTACTGTGTGGATTTTGTTTTGGTATCGTATAATTTGTTTTGTTAAATAAAAATAATGAAAAGCAAATTCTTAAAAAAATGTCAGGTAAAATAAATAATTATTTAGTCAGTCTCAATTAATATATTTTTTTCAAAAGGAATAAATGTGTTAAGAGTATTTGATATTAGCACGTTTTTAAAAATCCGAGGTATCCATGTAAACACTCAATATAAAATAATATATTATTTAAGATATTAAATCTAAAACTGCTTAAATATTTATTAATATATATTTATTTTAATTAATACTACATTAGATACTTGAAATTAGTAGTAATATGAAAAAAATAATGTTTTCTGTTTGCAATTAGTCATGTAAATTCAATAATTCCAAAGAAGATCAAAATACATTTAGTTATGTCATTGAGGTCAACAAAAACGATTGTTATCTCACAATTTTAGTCAATATAGAATAATAACAAATAATTTGTCTCAACTCTTTTTATACCATGTTAAGGAGAAAACAAAATCTATTTTTCGAAAATAGATGTCAAAAATGAACATATTTGATATATTATACATAGTCGACAATCACATTTATTAATCATAAAAGGATGAAAATAAACAAAAAGTGCTTATATTATAACTATATTTAAGAATCACATTATGTCCCCTTAAATTTATGAAAAATATATAATACACATTTTAAAAAATATGTATCAAAATATCGCCGAAACTTAAAGCTTTATGATCAGATCAAACCTACCAATATTTCATCTTGTCGGATGCAATGGTAGTATGTCTGAATGTTCATGTTTGTCTAGATAAAACATGACATACAATAGTGGTGTCAGAACACCAAGAATAAGTAAGCAGCAAACAAGATGATACCACTTTAACCCAAAATCTGCACCGTGAGATGTCAATTCTTTCACTACCACAGCTTCGACAGGAACCTTAGTCTTACTAGGCAAGAGCTGGGTGTCCTCTGATATAGACTCATTTTGTTCTGTATCTGTATATGGAGTGACGGATGGAGCCAGAGAGCTATTCATAACAACAGTATTGCAATCAATTGCAAAGTCAGTTTCCTTTGTTTCAATGCCATTTTGAATATTATTGTTATGTTTCTGGGGTGAATTATTTTCTACAGGATGGTAAAGCATATTATGCATACTGAGGCTGGTAGATACTTGGTTAGATGTAGATGGTAAAGGTGGTTGAGGCTGAGATGCAGGAATCATTTCTGTGAGTACCGAGTAAGGTGTAACGGGAACTTTAATTGTTCTTCTTGCAAATATTTCATTGTCTTTATGTATTTGGTTAATCCTTTTTAATTCTGAAATCTAAGGATTAATTTTATTAATAAAATGAATTTAAGTATAAAAATGTATTCAGTTGAAAAATTTAGGTAATTGAGGATCACATATTATATTAAATTAACAATTTTAAATAATCCATAAAAATATTAAATTTAAATATAAACAATATTTAATTACAAAATTATTTTAAAGAATTTGCATAGTTAAGATAAGATAGTTGTGATTATTATGAATCATATTAGGAATAATTGATCAAAATGTAATTATAATCATCAATGTCTTACAGAACAATGAAATCGTAGCGCGATAGCCTGTAGTGTATCGCCTACTTGAACTTGGGCCTCTATGAAATGATCCTGGGGCTTTATCCTGTATAATTGAATCTCGCTTTGAAATTCCTTGTCATCTCTTACACCGTTCATATTGGAGATCAGGTCATCCCCGTTGTGTGTCAATCGCGTTCTGGATAACATTATTAATGAAAACTGCCTTTAACTAAACATTATGCTATTCTAATCTTACTACGCGTTTCACGGAATATTAGACCTCACCTTTGTTTCATTTTTAAATACAACACTAAAACTAATATAAATTCTCATGACCTGTTTAAATAATACTATTCTACCTTAAAATTGAATATTTACCACGTAATCAATAAATAAAAAAATACAAAAACAGCTGTTGATATCATTATTATTCTATTGACAAAGAATTTTGACGTTTTGCTTTCGATTTTGCCACATTGGTATTTTACACAGATTAAAAACTTACAAAATTAAAAATTAAGTAGATAGTATAAATATTGTACACTTAATAAAAAAAATCAAGGTTTTTTAAACGTAAGGTTTCGTTAAGGTTACTATTATACACGTTAAGATAAATTATGCTATACGTTGTTATGATATAAGATCCTTGGGGATGAAAAATACTGAGGAAATCTTAGATTTCATAGAAGAGTTCTCAAATAAATCGAACAATGTCTAAAGAATAATCTTTACCACATTATACCTAGCATATTTAAGGTTGGGTCGCTCTAGTGAGCATAATACATACTCGTGTTAGAGGGACCCTCTTCCATGGAATGGAAATCATGACAAAATCTAGCTTACAATAAGGAGGAATACAAGACAGGAAAAAGTAATAAGTTAGAGGAATTAGACAAATAGTTTATTGATATGAATAAGAAAATTAAAGAGTTTATTTCTGAAAAACATCAAGAACTGTATGCGTTTTCTCTATCTTATATCTCTTTTTGAAAATTTGCACACTATGCATCTTTGTATGTGTTAGGTGATTTACAACCGTATTTATTCCAAATATCAGCCAGTTTTGGAATAAATATGTGTTTGGCGATAAGCCTCCAATAGTCTCCTTAGATATATCACCACTCTTTGTTGGTGAAGTGCCTCTCTTTATATATTGAATAGAAGACTGTTAAAAGGGTTTGTCTATATTGTCTATTTAGACCACTAACTCTCTCACGACGAACCTTTACATCGGTGGACAGGAAGTCTATGGTCAAGCGAGCATATCATTCCTATCCACCGTAATGGCCGATCTTTCTTCGGTAAAAGATACAATTTTTCGTATCTCCATGTCTTATGAACTGCCCCCTGTTTAGGTATTAGTAGATTTACTTCCGAAAGAAGTTTTACCTGTAATTCCAGGGCGATACATAGTACTCGTCTAGTAACACTATCAGGTTGTAAAACCAAGAAAAAAACTATAATTAAATTATATTAAAAAGCATAATATAATTATGAATGCCAAAAGGCGCTTATTTTCATTAAATGATTTGATAAATAAAACAAACGAGCATTGTTACAGTTTTATTAACTTTAAGTATTTTACACAACTGGTATCAAACAAAAATCACTTCGGTACGGTGTTTTGAATAGAGTGAATAATTGCACATCATTAATTTACTTCTAACTATATTATGTACAAAATTCCTGAATACAAAACATTTGACAAACTTTTTTTTCAATTTGTTAATTTTATGAAAGGTTGGATGTATGAGAAATTACATAGATTAAAATAAATAATTATTAAAAAACATCTAAATATATATTATGTATAAGAATGTGGAAATGACATAATTGTACATAATATCAAGCCTTTCATAAATATCAAATTTACAAATAATGTTAAGTTGATATAGAATAATGGTTACATTATCACAGAAGTAAAGAAAAAAAAATTACGGAGTATTTATCCTAACACAATATTAATATTATACATAAAATAAAAAAGTATTAGAATAAGTCAGTGTTTAAAAATGGAATACAGTCAATAATAAATTGATTTATTTTATTTTAAATAAGTGTTACTCCACTGATAATTATATTATTTCAAATATATATACATAAACCCATTTCAGTAGAAGTCACACCAATTATAAAGAAATAAATACAAGAGTATTAAATTTGTTGAAAAGAATGATTAATGTACAAAAAATACATTTATAAATATAATTTATGCAGTATAAAGATATCAACAAATGGATTCAATTATGGATTGCATAATTTTAATTCAATTAATATAAATAATGTTTGATACATTACATTGGGTGCAATAAATTTCTAGCAATATCTTTGTTATTTTGTTTCGAAAGCAATTATTGAATAAATGCTGAATTAAAATGCCATAACAATACGAATACAATATTATGTACTAAGTGATTGTGATTGCACTAACGCGGTAAATAATAAAAAAAATATTTACAAAGCGCTTCAAAATTATCAGTTCATAGCAAAATATTTACAATACCAATAAACGAAATTCAAAATGTTTGTGCCCAGAACGATATTTAATAGTGCTTTAAATACATTACCGCGATTAAAGGTATAATTTTGATATTGGACAAAATAATACACAAAATGTTTCTGTATTATTTTGTCTTTGTATTATATTGTATTAATACCTATTGGTAACTGTCGATATCTAGCTGCGTTTTGATTTGTCTTTTATATTTGACTAAAAGAATAGTATTTAATTAAATATTTGATATATACTGTTGACATCAGTTGTCTAATGCTTTGAATAAATTTACTTATGTTATATGGACCGACTCGATGACAAATGACTAACAAGCGTTGAGAAAAGAATCAGCTTGGGCGTTGCTTATACATATCACAGGTTGTCTAAAGGCATATACAAACTTGATAAGGGTCCAAATTTATACATACCTTATAAAAACGTAAGACTAAGGTTTTTATATGACCTTATTATTGTACATTTAGTAATAAATAGGGTTTATATACTAATTAAATATGAGAGATGATAGTTTACTTGTTGCTTAATGTATAATTTATTATGTATTAATAAATATGAGATCCTTAATATTACATTCTAATTTGATTAGCGTAGGATTCATTGTTCAATCGCCGTTTCGTGGCGAATAACGAAGGTAATAACTTGAAAATATTGTAAAAGATAAGAGGTTTTCGTTTTTTCTCTGGCTGAAGTGGTTCAAATCGTTGATCACGAAAAAAATATATACCTACCGACATATTCAGTAAACGTACTGTGGCAAGCATAGCGCATATACAGTGTGTTCAATTCTTAAGTAATTTGACTGAATTATATATAAAACCAAACCGATTCGCTATATTTAATCAAACAAGCATTGCTTAGGGCACTTTTCCGATTATTCAACGATCAAATTTTTATCAAATGGACTTTAGAAAAGCGAACCTGACCTTCGGAACGCTTTCTGCCTGCAATGTCACAGCCGTGACGGCGGGGCGCACGCGTGTGTCTCACGCGTTGTCGAAGCCCTGGAATTCTCCCGGCCAGTTCTCCCGGCGCGCCACCCTGTCGGAGCCCGTGCACGCGAAGAACGCGTCGCCCTCGAACGGGTCCGACTCCCTCGTGAATATATTGACGGAATCCGATTTTTTAATGTCCCTGTGCTGTTGAGGCTTCGCCCTCAGCGGGGGCAGGTCCCCCTCGTCCTCCTCGGCGATGGAGGCGGTCCGACCTCTGGGGGTGGAGATAGTCGTGAAGTCATCTTCGAACATGGAGCGAGGCGAAAGCGAGTCTGAGTCGAACCGGAATCGTGTCGCCGGAGAGTCCCCGTCGCGCGCTCGGGCGGAGCTGCCCGATAGGGGGGATGCCGTCGAGTCTTCTAATTCAAAGCCGAATCTGAGATAAACAATGTTATACAGGTAACGGTTAATGTGTAACTGCTGCTTTATAAGGAAAAGTCTTGGAGTTCATTTGACCACAAGATGTTTATCCCGAGAATAACATCAAGCAGAAGATCGGCGGTGAGCGCGATAAAATTTTTCCATGCAGTTCAATTCATCAAAATTAAGAGCAACACTTATGATGAAGTAATGGTAAAGTTTCACACGTGACACGAGAAGCTTCATATTTAATACCAACGATAGCGAAATGACGACTACCAAATAGATTCTGGATAAGAAGAATGTATAAAGCTTGCTTTAAATGATTAAATATTTGGGTTTTCTAATTTTCTTTTTATCGTTTTTTTTTCACATTTTTTAAAATGCAAATCATCATTATAATTTTACCTCGTTCCCTCTAGGCAAGAGTAAGGTGCTCGTTTCTTCGTAGTCGGTGTGGGTGTGTCTTGGAAATCGTTGTCGAAGGGCGATGTATGCTCCCTCTCCCGCGGGGAAAAATCGTTCGAAAAGCGATAATCCCGCGGTCTTGTCCGAGGCTCCTCACGTCGCCGCCTCCTCGGATCCCGGGCGTCCCGGACTGACTCCCTCGTGTCTCTCGAATCCCGTCCCGACTCGCGCCCCGAGTCTCGCGGATCGCGCGAATCCCTTCCCGAGTCTCTACCGGAATCCCGCGCGTCTCGAGAGTCTCTGCCCGAGTCGCGAGGATCTCTCGAATCTCTTCCCGAGTCGCGGCCGGAATCTCGAGCGTCACGCGCGTCCCGGGCGGATTCCCTAGCGTCCCGCATTTCTCGCTCGACTTCCCGTCTAGAAGCAATAGTTGTTGAGCGACGACCCGGCCACCCTAATGTAGATCCATATCTGAAAGTAAAAAAATATTAATAAGTGCAAATTATTAGTATTATATTGATTCAAATGAAATGGACGCTTATTAGTATTACAGATCATTCGATTGACATAATTCATGGAACACCGCTTTGAAATTTTACTAAAAACTCTTACATACAATAAATAGAAAAAAAACTTGACATTTAAATATGTAATGCACGACTAATAAAATATAAGTATATAATAGATCTCGTGCAATTATATAAACTTTATGCTTTGGGTGAAAAGTAAAACGAATTCCACGTTTTTTACAAACTGAACTCTGTTTTTTGTTACTCTCAGACACGACCAAAAATAATTCAGGCAGAAGACCAATTTTTTCACACACGAAAGTCTAAGTGGAAACATCAAATGACTTACTATTATTGCAACCATAGAGATTAAAACGAAAAAATTGTCATCCTTACCTTCTTTCGTTTGGATCTTCACTTTGTCTTAATTCATTTCTTCGTCGAGTTTCCCGCCATCCTAAGGAGCCGTAATTTCTCTCTGAAATAAAGAACATGTTTGCTTTATAGTACATAACAGTTCGGGTAAAGGAGGCACATCATTCAATACAAGATTATATAGATGATAAAAAGCGCAGAGCTAATACTTGTTGACTTTCAGGCAGGATATATAACCTACATATATAATTCTATTTAACTAACATGACTTAGTATTTTTAAATGTTGAAAAAGAATAACTACTGAGCTTCTTGGCGGTTCTTCTCGGTAGAATCTGCATTTCGAACCGGAGGTATCTTCACTTAATATAGTTTGTTAAATGACGATTCAAAAGTGCTTGTAAAAGCATACTTGAAGAAAGTATGTTTTTATTTTGAATAAAACATTATATATTATGGTCATATATTCATATGACCATAAACGCAGTCCTTCTATGAACTCATTATATTTAGTACACACCATCCCTTCTCCAGCGTTGGTCGGGCCACCGCTCCCGGGGAGAAGACCTTCCAGAGCCGCCATCGCTGTAGCTATAATCACATCTATATGTTAATATTTAAATTTAGAAAACGTTTCAAAGATTCAAAAAAAAACGTAGTAATATGGAACTTCTATAATTAAGTTTCTGCTCGATTTACAAACTAATGTTGTTTTTCAGCACTTATCATATAATTTAAGTTAGCCACTAGCGCCCATAGACTTTGTCACTGTAAAAAATATAAATCTTTATATAACGCCAGCTATATGTTATGTCCCTGGTGCATGCAGTTACACTGGGTGGTACCTACCTAGAGAGGCTTCCACGAAGCCCTACTATGAAGTAAATAAGATGTGTTTATATAAATATACTCAACAAAAGCTATTTGTATTACAGAACAAGTATGTGTTTATAAAATATTAAAGTATGATAAAGCGACTTCACTAGCGTGAGCGTGTAAGTCTTATGTACTCACTCTTCCTCGTCGTATGAATGTATCGGTTTCCGATGCCGGTCCATGTCTCTATAATCTTTCGACCGCTCTCTGCTCCGCGAGTCTCTGTAATCTCTCTCCCTACTGTAATTCCTCTCTCTACTCCACGTATCCTTCTCTCTCTCTCTACTTCTCCGATCGCGCCTGTCTCTCTCCCTGTGGTCCCTGTGGTCCCTCTCCTTGCTGACGTCACGCCTGTCTCTCCCGCTACCGGAGTCCCTCCTATCCCTGGCGGATTCTCTACCGTCTCTATTCAAATCGATATCTCTACTGCCCCGCTTATCTCTCGGCTTTTCCTTTTCTCTTCCACTGCCAGAGTCTAGACATTCTCTAGAACCAGATGAATTGTGTCTGCAAACAGGTAATTGTCACGTAAGAGAATATAAAACAGAAGCAAGAGGAAACGATTCATAGCAATGCTCTATTTTACTACTCGTTCGCTAGGAAGATAATTGAATGATTAAAATTCCAATAACATTTATATACTAGTCATAATTCCTCTCAAAATCAGGGCGCCATGGTATTTTTTACCAACCTCCAGTTCGAAGTGGGAAAGCAATAGTTTGGAGTAGATAAAATACAAGTGGCTACACTGACCGCGACTCTCGCGACTCCCGCGACTCCCGCGACTCCCGCGACTCCCGCGACTCCCGCGACTCCCGCGACTCCCGCTCGCGGCGCGCGGCGCGGCGCGGCGGCTCCTCGTCCCACGGGGACACGTCGCGCGACGACGACGACGTTTGCACTGCGGACACGACACCACACTGACTACAGGACGCGGGTTAAACAAGAGCTCGATGTATGACGTTCGCGTCTTCCAGGTTTCGAGCCAAACTCGGCCCCGACGACCATTCTCAGGATCACTCATCATCGAGGAGGTTACCTAACTTCGCAGGGTAAATTATAGTTTACATGTGTGGTATAGATGTGCTACTTTTGCACTTGTATGGGGCATAGATATGTACACCCGATACACGTCGCATAGTTGAGCAACCAAACGTCTCAATAGTTCAACACTCTAGCATGTGACAGTAGCGGGTTCGTTTCCTAGGACTTTTACTATAAGTGAATATTTATTAGGAAACTTAGGTATATAGCTTACGGTAACTAAATAAACGATGTATAATTCGTATTGTTATTACATGAACTAACTAACAGCGATTTTTTTTTCACAAATCCAGTTTCAAGGCAGTAGTTTTCGGAGGCTTAGATAAGTTAAAAAACGAAATCTTAAAAAAAATGGGTTCTCAGTATCTAATACAATAACAATGCTCACACTGAATCGTTCAAAAATGTCTAATTTACTCTAAATGCATATGTTTTTAAAGATATTCATATATATAGCGGTTTTATAACCGTTGGTTATTAGTGGTCAGTCCAAGAAGGAGTAAGTATGTAAGTAGTACGTACCAGACAGTCCCCTGTTGTGCGTCCGACGTCGTCGGGTGCGCGGCTCCGAGTCTCGCGAGTCGGAGGACCAACCCTCTCCCCAGCCCAGGCGCGTGAGGCCCCCCACCGACATCACAGGGGGAAGGCATCGCTCTGAGGAAGATGATAATAGTTAACATACAGTATCTGGTTTGAAATTAACATTGCTTACGACATAAGAGTTTTGATCTTAAGCGTGCATTTAACTGGAAGGCATACAATAAGTTAATTTGATACAATTGACAGAATAAGAAAAAATATCAATATACTTTACTCAGGGCATATATTTTGGATCAAATTATAATTATTGTGTAGAATAAGGATAAATCAGGTAACATATTGGACTTGAGAACCCGAACAAAAAGGTTAAACCTTGAAATAGATTTTAACCTTAAAACCTTGAAGTACTAAATAGATTTTATTTTATTTTATACCTTTAGTATCTGGAGAAGAGCCGCTATTCACATCACTGATGGACCCAGCGGAGAGCCGCGTCGGCGGTTGCAGATCTCTCACCGGCGGCGGCGGCATCACTTCTATCGGCGTCTCTTTCTTTTCCTCAACTTTCTTCTCCTCTTCCTTATCTTTAACTCCAGGGCTCTTTCTGAATGCATCCTCCACATTAAAAGACAGGGAACTATTATCGATACAATCGAAAAAATCGGAATTATCAAAACCGTCCGATTTTTCGTCCGACTTCTTGCGTTCCTTGGGCGCTTCTGGCGGTATTGATTCGAATTCGTCCGGCGGTTCTATTATTGTTATTTCACGTAAAGCAGCATATCTGTCGTTGTTGTCGTCGGATTTCGTCTCTGTTACACCGTTGTCGCGCGGCGAGACACTACGCCTAGCCTTTTCTATTTGCAAATTTTTCATAACCGTCTTTATGTCTTCGATTTTTGCATCGATGGGTTTCGGACTTACAGAATTACGAAACATGTTGAACGAATCTATCGTGAGCTCGTCTAAGCTCTTTAATGGACTCTTGTCTAGTTCTTTCCTCTCCTCGACTTTATGTTCTTCAGTTTTTATTAAGTCGGCTATTGATGTTAACTCTTTGTCGTCCTCTTGTTTTACTTCTGATGCGATAGGATCTAATATTGACTTTGCTTTCAATTCTTGTTCTTGTATTTCTCTAAATGCTGCATATTTGTCGTAAGTGGGATTTGCTTTTTGGTCAAAATCATCGAAATTGGCTACAAAACCATCTGAGGTTTCCGTCGGAGCGAAATTATCTTCAAACTGGGGTTTGAATTCTGTAGTTACAGGTGCTTTAGCGGCAGGTTTTTCTGGTACTCTAGATGGTGCAGATATTTCAGGAATCATTGGAGTTATTCTTTCCTTTTCTGGTCGGATGGCTGGGTCCATATGAACGTGCTAGAAGCATAACCAACGTTAGGGATACACTTAAAGAGCTATGACCATATATACAATTATTAGGAAATAAATAGTGCAAATAATATTTTATTTCATGCCATTTAATTTTACATTAAGATAATAGGTTCAGTATGTGAGTATCATCACACTTCTAAGAGGGTTCTTTGAAGCGTGAAAACACTTGTAAAACATAAAATTTTAATAATATAAGATTCTATTTAATAACTATAAATTAGAGATGTATGATATGCAAAAGTATTACATACCGCTTTCTCGTTTTCTGTCGCCACATATGATCTGAGGTAGTCTGTGAGTTGAGGTAGAGTCATTGAGGATAACGTGGCAGCTGGTACGCGGAGTCTGTGTTAATATGACAATTTATGTTTATTTTTTATAAAATATATATATATATTAATTAGCTCTCGGTTAACGTTGAGACTGTAAAATGCCATTTAGTGCTATTTCCAAATAGAGAAACAAATGCTGTCGTGTGAAATTAAAAAAAAATTCTATTGTCATTTCGTCATAGTCCTCGGCGACTTTACTAAGACGACAATTTTAGAGGTTTTCGAATGTAGAACTTAAAAGGTCCAAGCCATATGCTTATGTTATGGATGTTACGTTGCTAAATAATTATTATATTTATCACCTGGCAGCTAAATCGTCCATAGTGAGTGTGAGTAGTTGGCTGAGCGTGATGTCGAAACGCTTGGCGGCGGGGAGGGGGGGCGGCGCCGGCGTCAGGTACTCGTCCTCGCTGCTGTTCGTGGCCAGCGACGACTGACGCGGCTTCATGCTGCGGTCGGCCTACGACCACATTTATACATTACATGATAACGAACGTTTGCAACTTGGTACTCCAAAATGTGCGTTAAAAACGTCCCGTAGAAGCAACGTAGCGTTGAAACCTGTCATTAACATTTTTGTTAATATTCGATTTTTCAAACAATTGCAAAAACAAAAAGCTTTGCATGCAATTCTTTATTAGGTTCCTTTTCTTAGACGTAAATAATACTACCTACCATACTATTGGCTATTTTGCTATAATTATCCAACTTTTTAAATGTTCGTTTTTGCTTATCCTATGATGTTTCTAGGTCCAAAATTTTCATTTAAATATCATACAATTTATCGTTTGATTATTCCAGTGAATAAATTGAAGTCCTCATCTAACGAACGAAATGAAATTTCATACTTGTAGTTTTGTAGGCTTATTATGACAGTTACATTGTAGTTTATAGTCAAACAATAATTCTTACCAACGGCTCCTTCTTCCTGGCAGGCTTAGGCAACGGTGGCGTTTCCGACTCTTCCATATCTTCATGGTCGTGTGGTGGTCGCGGCGGCGGGATGAGGCTGAGTTCGGCAATCTTCTTAGGGGGTAGAGGAGGAGGGGGCGACGCGCTCTCGGAGTTCAGCTTGGAGCTGGCGTGCGGTCGCTGTCTGATAGTACTCGTGTTCGTGTTCTGTCAATAAGATATTCAGCCATTAGTGAGAGGTCAACACTTGGTACCGGTATAAGAAATAATGACAATGAAAATAAGTGGGTTTTATGTGTGCGAGTGATGCGAACATATGTCCGGTACCTGTCGCGGCAGTCGCGGCGACTTGGGCGCCGGCTCCGGCGGCAGCGACACCTGCAGCGGCCCATTGAACACGTTCCGGGCCGTTTCCGGCTCCAGCTTATCCTGTATCAATTCCTTACTGAGGTCGCTCTTCGGCTCCTCCGTCCTCAGCGAGGAGAGTTTCGGGAAATCCTGCAGGCTCGTGAAGGGGTCGTCCCTGAAGGTGTCGGAGAAGGGGTCGGTGTTGTCGAAGGGGTCGGTCTCCGCGAACGGATCGGACGCAAAAAAGTCGGACGAGAATGTCGGCCGGGGCGGCTTAGCGATCGCGACCGTGCCGCCAGAATGCCGGGACAGGGAGCTCAGGGCCGTGGGCGGCCCGTAGGCCTCCGCCCGCGTCTCGCTCGGGCCCGGCAAGATATCGGATAGGAGGGAATGCGTCGGCGGTACGAGGTCTTTGAGCACTTTCTTTGGTGGGTTTTTGAGCTCCTGAAAGAAGAGTTTTTTGTCAACGTAAGGTTTACTCCGGCCGGTGCCGAGCGGGTCTAGCTCCGTGAACACGTCGTAGGCGGAGGCGGAGGCGGCCGCGGCCTGCGAGTGCACCTGCAACAGCGACATTACAAGCTCGCAAGCGCCGCCGAGCCCGACGGGCGTCTGCTGACTCACTCGCATACTCAGTGACAGCTAGCTACCTACGTTGCGTCAGATGGATGGGAGTGATCGTTACAGTTTAACGCAAAATGGGCATGAGTTGTATCTTAAAGTTCAAATTACCTGATATCTTTGAACTAGAAATCCTTACCACAGAGGTCAATGAAATAGAGATTTAGAATGTACATCACAGTTTTAGGTTTCTTTAAAAAACGTTATTCTAACTAATTTCCAAATAAAATAAGTTCACACTTTAATGTGAAACATATCTATTAAAAATTAAATTTTGTCACATTGCTTCATTTTCCAAATTAATAATTTTTTTCAGTGTTTTAAATTGTATCATTGAAGGTAAAAACAATTTAGCTCAGCGCATCGCAACATTAATTGCTCTGTCTTATACTCTTCTATCCTTCTCGCGACTAAGATATCTAATTTTTATATTCTTGAAAAGACAAAACAGAAAAGTATTGCGTGTCACTGCTCTACTGTTTATTGTGTAACTTGCTCTGACTACGTTACCATTTATCGATATTTTTCAATAACAAAACGACAAATAGTTTTAAATTAATCGTTTAAGTAAAGTTATTATTTAACACAAAAATTCTAACCAATTCTAAAATTGAACCAATGAGAAAATCGAAAAATGACGATCGATTGAGGGTAACGTCGGCGTTTGTGTGTGTGTATTTGTACGCAAGAACGTAGAGTAGTGGGCGTGCACTGACCGGCGGGTCCGGCTCGTCCACGAGCGTGGCGGGCTTGGGTTCGAAGTCGCCCGCAACCGACGAAAGGTCGAAGGAAACCGGCTTCCCGGGGCTCAGCGAGCGCGGAGGGACGCGGCCGCGGGGCGCGCCGGGGGGAGGGGGCAACAACCCCTTCTGCAGTAAACACACAGGATCAACTCATGTCTGTGGTCAAACTTATGTCTAGTAAAACAATCATGGAGGTAACAGGAAAGTAATCATGAAGTACGTTCCTCAATTAATCAATTTACCTGAGCAGGGATAATAAAGGAGTCCCCGAAAGGATCAGTCGAAGGAGTCAGGCCCTCGACCTGCGTGAGACCTCTTCTCAGCGAGCACAGCTCTTGTTCCAAGTCTACCAACTCTGCGACTCCCCCTTCTCCAGCACCTTCGGGTTTGGTTATAGAAGAACTAGGCTCCCCAGTCATTGGTATAATCTGGTAGAACAGATTAAAAATTAGTAGCATATAAATCGTTTTAACTAATAAACATCATCTGTCAGTGGCTAATAATTATAAAGAACCTTTACTTACTTACAATTATAAACGACATATTGTTTTCGATATAACAGGCCAATTTCAGTTAATCTTAATTATAAACCTACAAAAGTATATTGTAAAATATCAAAATTGCATGCCTGAGATGGCTCAGTGGTTAGAACGCGTGCATCTTAACCGATAATTATGGGTTCAAACCCGTCAAGCACCAATGAATTTTCATGTGCTTAATTTGTGTTTATAATTCATCTCGTGCTCGGCGGTGAAGGAAAACATCGTGAGGAAACCTGCATGTGTTTAATTTCAACGAAATTCTGCCACATGTGTATTCCACCACCCCGCATTGGAGCAACATGGAATAAGCTCCAGACCTTCTCCTCAAAGAGAGAGGAGGCCTTAGCCCAGCAGTGGGAAATTTACAGGCTGTTAATGTATGTAATGTTATGCCTATAATTGATAGAATTGATAACTCTGTTCAAAATTTTCCGACAACTTACAATCTGGTTACATTTATTAAAAATAAGGGTAAAAAGTATCGTTAACTTACTGTATCAATCCTCAATTCCCAATTCAACGAGGAATCCCACACATCTATATCAGATATATCATTTAAACGTATATATTTTAAATGATTGTTATATAATATACATCTAAAGCACCTAAATCTTAGTCTGTCTCGCATCACTTACAATATTTTTTCTGCGATCTTCTCAGAAAACTAAACCATTTCTACAAAATTGCGCTCCAATTATGACAACAAAACAAGGAATGTCGGATTGATTTGTCAACACCGATTGTGTTATGGGTGTTTAGTGTTGTGTTTTGGTTGTAAATAAACATACATAATAATCAATATTTAATGAGATTCGTATTATATTGTTTTTAAAACAAAATCAAAATATTTCACCAGTTTTGACGATTTTATTGACAGCAATACCTACCAAGGCACCTTACCACCTCATTAAATGTTAAATTGGCATCACTTTTTTGCTCAAAATTTTTAGTTAGTAAATTCTTACCTTAGTTTTTGTATCTGTAACTGTACTGGTGGTATGCCGTATGAGACTACTGGTAACATTTTTTCCTTCAAGTTGCTGCTTTGCCATTTCTACTTCTTTTTTCTTAAGTTCAAATACTACTTGAAATAAGTCCCTCATTGCTATAACTACCTGCGAAATAAAAATAAAGGTATAACTAATGTTGATTAAGTATATTCATACAACAATATTCCTGTACCCATCTTCCAAGCTCCGGACTGTACAGAAAATTCCTTGACAGCCAACACCAATTTTTTTTTCAAACATTGACGTACACAAGTCTAAAGACAATCAACCAATATAATACATATTAAGTCAGTCATTTACGGTTAATGCTAAACTCATTGAAAACTTTCGTCTTAAGGCACTGTGGGATCGACGATGTGAAGATTCGTCGAAGAGTCGTCAAAGGCCTTCTCATAGTCCACGAATGCAAGACACAGGGGCCGATTATACTCATGGGACTTCTGTATAATCTGCCGCACTGTGTGGATGTGGTCTATGGTGCCGTATCCGTTCCGAAACCCGGCCTGTTCCGGGGGTTGGAATTCGTCGAATCTTCGCGCAAGATGGTTCGTGATCACTCTTGAAAACAGCTTATAGACGTGGCTCATTAGGGATATGGGTCGATAGTTCTTCAGCAGGGTCTTGTCTCCCTTTTTGAAGAACAGGACGACCACACTGCTACTCCACGCCTCCGGAGTCCTCCCTTCGAAGAGGACAGTGATAAAGCTTCTGGAGCTCCCTCAGTACGGGTTTACCTCCTGCTTTCAATAGCTCTGTTGTAACGCCGTCCTCTCCAGGGGACTTTCCATTTTTAAGCTGTTTAAGAGCAATCTCGATTTCACCAATACTGACTTCTGGCAGGTCTTCGGTGAAATGGCGTGTCAATGTAGCTCTAGGATCCTCATTTTAGGTCGAGATGCATGCGATGCGTATAACCGGGCGTAGAAGTCCTCTACTTCCGAAAGAACTGCCGGCTTGGAAAAAACGACTTCTCCAGTTGCTGTGGTCAACTTCGTCACGTGGCTCCTTCCAAGAGATTGTACGAACACCTTAGAACTCCGATTCTGCTCGATGGCTCTTTCAATCGTAAGAGTATTGGAGCACCGGAGGTCGTATCGTACGCGCTTGCTGATCTCTTGGTTTAGTTGCCGTTTCTCTAACGAATAGGTGTAGACTTCATCAGACGGACGCGCTCGGCCTTAAAATTGATATTCAGAGAGCCTCGGATAAGTCGGTGATCACTACCGGTATTGAACCTGTTGAGCACTGAGACGTCTCTGAATATGTGCCTTTTGTTCATCATGATGAAATCGATCTCATTTTTGGTCATAGTGTCGGGGCTTTGCCACGTCCACTTCCTTTGGGGCTGCTTCTTGAAGAAGGAGTTTATCAAGAAGAGGAAGTTGACAAGCATTTGCTATGATTTCTGCTTCTAAATCCATGGGGTCCTAATACCGATTCGCTACAATTCTGTACTCCCACTTTAGCGTTGAAGTCCCCCATGACAACGTTGTAGTGGGTTTTCGTGGTGGAGTGGAGGGCCCTCGATATATCATCGAACATTTCCTCCACTTCATCGTCCGAGTGTGTCGAGGTTGGTGCGTACACTTGCACCACCTTGAGGCTGTACCTCTCGGTGAGCTTTACAATGAGGTACGCTACCCTGTTCGACACACTGAAGATTTCCACAACGTTGTCAGCTAGGGACTTTTTAACCAGAAACCCAACGCCACCTTGGTATTGTTGGTCTCCCTCTCGGAAGTACATTAGGTGGCCCAATTCGAGAGTTACGGTGTCCTCTCCCTCTCTACGGACTTCACATAACACTAATATGTGCCACCTAATTTTCCCAAGTTCCACCTCGAGTTGCGCTAGATGCGACTCAAGCCGTAGAGTGCGTCCGTTGTACGTGGCCAGTGTCAGTCGGTTGTGGTGGCCTCCCGTAGCCCGGTGATTCTTAGCACCCTACGTCCCGCCGTTACCATCGTCGCCACCATGATGAGGAATAGCGGGACCGGCGGGAACTGGGGGCCGTGGCTTACGTGTTTTCACCATTTGGAGGTATTGCCCATAATCGCCACGCTAGGCAGGCGGGTTGGCGATCGCAGGACGCAACTTCTCGCACCGGTGACGCTGCTGCCCGTCACCGGCCTGTGGTATTTAGCTACGCCTATTTTTTTATGGTTATACCGCCATCAGTCGGTCGCCAGAGCCTCGTTTGCTGGTCGGCAGGATGCACCACGGGCAAGTGAGGTTGGCTTGGGGCGCTAAGGTGTACTTTGCGCCCCCTTACATCCCAAAATACATGGATTCTATGTATTATATATTGCAGATTCTAATTCTGGAAAACAATATTATATAACTAATATGTGTCTCCTGTAATAATAATTCACATGATCTGCGATCAAAAATCGTAGAAAAACCATCATGTTTCATGCCTCTCATGCAGCGTAGAGGAATAAGCTTAAAATCTTTTCCTTCATAGGAAAGGATTTTTATTAAATCTGTATAAATTTACGAAGGAAATATGTAAAAAATATTTGTTCTTTTCTTTTTCATTTGGCAAAATTGTCTTGTTGGTCTAGGTGATATTTTTTTTAGCTGAAGATAATGAAGCTAAAAACGAATCCTAGGATTCGAGAGGTCCCAGAGGACTGAAAAAATGAGTTATTGTGTTTTTCTGTCAATAAATGAGCAGTAGCTACCCGGGAAATTAGCAGTGCTACATCTTCGGAAAATTTTTTGAAGGTAGCGAATTTTATTTCACATAAGCACGAGCAATTTGTTCTTCACTTTTACCTAGCTGGAGCTGTAAGACATGTAAGCCACTGCCTACACCAAGAATGCAAATTCTGTTTTTATTTATTTATTGGAACTGTTCCACATTTCAGATAAAAAATTAGTAATAAAAGCAGAACTTACTTGACTAGCTGCTTTATCAGTCTTGATACCAAAGAAGCGATGACCGGTGTCGGGAGATCCAAATATGTAGCCGAACGCACGAGAGTCCGTCATGTCCTGCGCGATGAAGGATATCTTGTGGACAGGATGATGATACAAAGAGTCCTGGAATAAATAATGGAATATTTTACACATAACAGTTTGGCAAAATTTATAAGGTAGAAGTACTGAGTTCACTATATAACCAATGTTCTATCTAGGCGTTTACGTAATATGCTTCAACACCTGACCTTTGTATGCTCCTATGTATAACACGGCTTATTTAACAATGATCTATAACCTAATGAGTCAGAGCTAATATTTTACATTATTTTTAAATATAATAGTAATTTCCATCACAACATGCACAACTTGTAATGTACCTGATGTTCATTTGCACCTATTGATGGAATGTGCTCAGAACGAATCAGTTAGAACTACACTTAATTTAGATATAAAGTCTGTTGGACAATGCAATTTCATTCTGGCAGATCCAACGTCTAATCTCGCAAAAATGTCATAGACCTGTGATTAATTAAGATAGTTTTAGGTTTAATATATATTATTTTTGTATCCCCCTAAGAATCCTCAACCAGGACGTCATGTTCGCTTATGCGTAAAAGTCCTTTTTTTAGAATAATATATATCACAATAATAGTTTTTTTTTGTTTGTTTATTAGAAATAGATAAATACGCGTAGAAGGAGGAATAGCATTTAAATATTGTACATGCGGTTAGCTTGTTATTTTTAATAGCAAGCTTTTAAAAGTGAGCATAATTATATGTCCTATAGAAAAATATACAGCATTGATAAAGTAATCATTACATTCACATTGTGTTATCACAGATATGGTTTCTTTTTGATTATATTTTTCACACTCAGTTTTGAAATGGCTAGGTGCTAATTTAGGAAATTCAGGTGCACCTTGCTTTATTAATACACAAGACCATTGATGAAGCAATTTATTTCTTGCCTGAATAATATAATTCAAAGGGACGAAGTAAAAGGAAAAAGATATCCTAGACTCTCAGTCAAAATAAGACGCTCTAGGAATCAATCCTTGGACCTTCTCTATTCCTCATATATATAAATGACTTGCACTATGTTGTATCATGTAACAAACATGACATTTTTGCAGACTACTTGCTCCTCAATGGTTTTTAAAATAAAAAAAGTTTCAGTATGACGATGTAAGCAATGTTGTATCGGATTATATTTTCGGTTGAAGTAAATAATCTAACGTTTATCAAAATAATTCAAAAGTTGTACAATTTAGCAAAACAAATTTAGTTATCAATTGAGATTAGATATAGTAGTATCAAACAAATTTATTGACGTTACTATTGATGCTAAATGGCAATGACCCCCTATACACACAGATTGTCGGATACAGCTCCGCAGCAGTTGCGGTGTAAAAGAACAAGATTATATACAGTATATATTTGTACTTTCTTACGGCAATCCACGGGATCATACCTCAAAGTAATGCTTCTAAAATTAAGGTAATATTTTAAAAGTTGTATTTTTTTCCACTTTCTGCTACTAACTTTTTCCATTTGCATAGACTTATAGATTGCAAGCCCACGATTGTAATCTCGCGTTTCTAACAGCTTTTTTTTAAAGTCAGATAGTGCTTATTTCGTGAGTGCCATTTGAAGATTGAATTCAGATATAAAATATATGATTTAAAATAATATAGAAAAGAAGAATTATGCAGTATTGGATGGAATCAATACACCGATCTTCCCAAATTTAATAAAATAAACCTCAAACTAAAGATGTCATGTAGGTCTTTCCTCTAGTTCATCAATTAATTATTTAATATTGAAACGATCCATTAACGCATGGCCTTACCAAGTCAGAATCGCGCGGTGCCCGTAACGCTTTCCTGGGGCTTCGTACTTCATAATTTGTGTAAATAGATTGCACGGGCGCCGCGCAATTCAGATAAACCACGCGGTTACGTCATATTTATTGTTAAGATGCCCATGTAAATAAGATCCGAGCGTGAATCTGTAAACACACGATTATATCGGGGTTTGCCTTGATAAATGGTTTTGTCGACCGATTTTGACGTGTAGTATCCGCCCGCGGCTTCACCCCGTGTGAAGGAGAATTTAGGTGAGAATTTAGCAGGTGTTAGGTACATTTTTCCGAGAAGAATACGCTATATGCTATTTCAGACTATAATCTATCTCTGCGCTAAATTTCATTAAGATCCGTTCAATGGTTCTGGTGTGATTGAGTAACACACCTCCATCCATCCAAACTTTCGCATTTATAATATTAAAAAGTAATACAATTTTACTACCAGGATGAGGCAGCAAAAATGTGATAACTCAAAATACGCCTCTCCTCAACTCAAAAGAGCAATTTTGTATTCGTTTTTTATTTAAGTATCAATGCATTAGAATCCTGTCTTTTATTTTTACGTATTTGTCAGAATCTGGTATTATAATTTGTATTGTACGTATGGTTACTACATAGGAGTTGACTATAGCTAATAACCTTAACATTTCACACCGTTTTGTAGTGGACATGTTACATGTAATAATTTGTACAAGTCATTAGTAAGAACTATGGCTGAATGTATGAGAATAAATGATTGCACTTATCTATAAATATTCATCTTTGGGTGCATGCAAGTGAAGCGCAATTTAAGCAAGTTATTATTTCAATTTAGTAAACGCTACATTTTTTTACCAAGTTGTATTGGTGAATATTTGCTGTTTCATAAGACTTGCCTCCCTGGCATTTATGGTTCTATCTTTCACTCATTTAATAAATAGCTGACCTTGAAATACAACTACTGTAATACAATCTTACGAAGTATATGGAGGTTCATATACTTTGTAAAATTTCATAACTCATTTTGCAGCGTTAGCAAGAAAATAGCTTGCTATAGTAAAAATACAATCTTGGTACTGAATCCTTTAAGAACTTCTTAAATTAATGCTGAACTTAGTGAAACAGATAATGTATAAAAACTTACACCGGTCTTATCATCGCGCAGGCGCAGTCCATCGATGGCAACATGGACCTGTATCCTCTGTTTATGCTCCCCTGCCGCTCTAATAGCCATCTTTAAATCTGCAAGCGCTTCCTGACACATCCTGTCACCTCGCGCCTCCGGTACCTCGAGTACGCCAATAAGTTTGGCGCGAAACGAGACACCCTCGCCGAGGAAGCGACCCGGCTCGTTCTTGTCTGCGAGAGGTTCATAAATGACTATAGAATAACAAGGTTAGCATGTTCTCTGACAAAACAATTTTCGGCATTATTAACACCAACGATATACTATGTTAACGTTAAAACAAGCACGCATAAATAGTCCGCTGCAAATATTTATATATTCGATGGATTCAGATATCTATAAAACAGCTTGAAGATTATTTACTAATTTAAAGTTATTGTAAAAAAACTCCAACACCTTTTGTGAATCGTGATCGATTAAAGTGACTGACTATGTAGAATATATTGAAAGGATAATAAAATTATATTTTCAGAAATAATAAAGGACTTTGTGTATAATACAACTGTATCTGCGAGAGAGTTGGCACAGAATAGCCATTAAATTTAACGACTTATTTTATGTTCGGGGCAGCAATTCTGCTTCAGACGGTTCATCTCATACTTTTTTATTACACTTAGTAATCGCGGAAACAGAACACATACTTTGATCCAATGATTGCTTAAATGTTTTAATGACTAGAAACGTTTCATTAAACATAAAAATATACCACAAAATACGATTTCAGCAATAATATATTTAAAAAAAAGCACTAATATTATACCCCAATTTCACTGGAAGTTTTCGTCAAATAATATCTTCCATAAACAATTACCTCGGCCTAACAAAAGTTTTGTATCGTTTTTGTTAAGAGTCATTCTTTTTTTTTATTGTCACAATGAACTTTGGCTAAGAACGTTACGATGAGGTCGAGTGCGAAACAAGAGTGAGCAGCGTTGTCCTATTTCGGTCCCTGTTTACGGTGCATCACTGGCTGTGTAATTGAATTTCCTGTTTTTAAATTTAGAGTCTTCAGTCTGGGACTGAGCATACATGTTCAAAACCGGAACCTTATCCTGATACTAAGTTATAACATATAACGACGATATGCTATTCTCAATACATATTAATAATAAGCCGTCTAAAATCATTTAGTTTGATCAGAATAAACCCATCTATTCATGTTTTATTCCTTAACAACATAGAACTACAATAAATCTGTCAGTGGTCCAAATTAATCAATATTGGAAATCATGTTATTATGTACTAACAATACCAAAGTGAAATGGCAAATTAAATATTAACCATAAATATACCTATACATCTTTTTTCCTTTAGCTCTTCATATTACGCGTACATTATACAATGTTAGTTAATACCATGAACACTACCCGTTTTTACGGGGTTTCTTAAAGAGTATCACTTAACACACATTATTGAATTATACGCCTGGTTTGACACTAATTATTAATGTTCAAGTAATTTTCGATTGCGTTTGCAACGTTAAGCTTCATTAGCTTAACTATTGTATTTGAAAAATAATAGTAATGCCATAATTCAAAATTAATTTTGTAAATTTCATTATATTATAACATTTAATTAATACATTATTTTAATAATACATTTTATAGAAAATAACATAAAAATATAACTATTTCTCTTTTGGGAGTTCAGAATTTACCTATTTAATTTACGTAATTTATAAAAGATATATTGTTATACAAAACTTATAATACTGATGAAATTTATTATAATAAATACTTGTTATAAAGTAAATAACTTAATATTGGAAAATAACTAAACACTACTTTCTCCATAAAGAAATATATTTTTTAATTTATTGAATAAGAATGTTTATTGTTTAATAATGGATAATATTCAAATCAAGCCGACGTACGAACCATATAAAATAAATTAATTATAACATATATATCTACTTATATTTAGACTTTATAATATAATTATATACGGTAGGTTTCATCGAACATTTCCACATTAAGGTCATAACGAGATAAGGTAGGGAGCAGAGGGGGACCAATCATTCATAGCTAATCTACCCATCTAGTGTGAAGCATGAAATGCAATATATGATCGCAGTACTCACCGAACTGCCGCAAGAGGTGCTGGAAATGACACACCTGCATTATTCCGAATAAACCGAATATAGTTAGTTACTCCCCCCGCCGCACCACCGCTCCACCGCCAGGCCCACAACACACCCTCTGTTTAAAATCAGTCACTAATTATGATATGACTAGCGATAGCTCGGGTGACATACAGTTAGTACAGTGGTTATCATGGCCGGACCATGCATGTTACAACGAAAAAAAAACGCAAAATATACAGCACAAAGCGAGGATGCCCTAGTGTATCCGCTTACATTTAGCTCTATGATCTAAACACCGCATGACCGTAATGATATTGAAATTTAGAAAAATCGTGTAAAAGCTTATCGAGTCACGCAAATTCAGAACTCACATTTGCAAGGGCTGGTTTTCTTACGGAGGGTTTGCATCGGAAAGTCAGTCGGTAACTTGTGATTGAACATCGGGAACTCGCCTTATAGACCTTTCGGCCGCACTGTAAAGCAAATACACTTCGCATTCACTCGCGATATATTCATTTGTGACACTGGTGTTAAAGTCACTGAGTAGAATGCAACATACGAGTTCCACTGGGAGATTTATTGATTTTTACGGTGCCATCGCGGCCAGTTCACGAGTGCTGTCGCGGCGAATTACTTCACATCTCGCGAAAGTCACATTTAGTTCGAAGTTGAATAGATAACGATATATACAAGCATTAAATAGAGCATTAGTGTTTATTATAAACTCAGTCGGCACAGGAGGATCCCGGCTCGCTCGCTGGCACATGGACAACACACGCACGCAACGCCCTATCGGTGTGAGGGGTGCGCGCACACACGCGCAATACAACCCTTGATCAATATTCGCCCCCGATCTCCAGTTCGTACAAGTTTCATGATCCCGTCAATGAAATTTCTACTCGGCGTATATTTTGCTTTTACGTAATTTATATGGAATAAACGTTGTTGCCGAACGTCGTTACGAAACTGTTTCAAGTTAAATGACAACTAACGTATAAAGATATAGATTGCTTTGTTTTTCGTTTATAATATACGTACGGAATTTATTTTCAATGACATTTACAATTCAAATACAAATCAGAGTTCATTAATTTGTATTTAACATTAAATTATATAACATTAGCTTGAATTTTATATTGTTTTTTTTTACAATGTATATATATAATGTATTATTAGTGAATTTAACTATATATAATATAAATAAATAAAAGTCATCGTTTTTTTTGTGTGTAAAATGTATACAAAAGGAAATGAAGAATCTTTTAATAGACATGCTAAAGTTTAAGATGTCAGATAAAATTATCACAGAAGAAATAATCTTTATTTCTGTTGACTAAACAAATGATAACTGGTAAATTTGTTTACTGTGATATTATATTAAATTATTGGCTATCAAGCAACAAGTATAATAATATTTAAAAGTTTATTATACAATTTGTAAGTTTGTTTAATAACAGACACTTAAAGTATATCAAGTTATGATCATTATAAATAAAATATGAAATTCTTTTGATATTTTTATTATGTATACCATGCCCATGCAATTACATTAATTGATTATTATTTAAAACACATCTTAAGTATATTATTATTAATTAAAAATAATAAGGATTAAACGCAAAGCAATGTGTTATTTATTTAAAGCAAGTTGTTATTGTTTTATAAATGTTTTTATTATGTTTAACAGAATATTTATTAACACTCTAAAATATAATAAAAAGGGACATTAGATTATTTATTATTACTTGATAGCAAATGTTTATTTTCAAGGAAAGATGTTTTTAATATAAAAAAATGCAAAAATACAATTGACAAAAAAAGGATAATAAATTCATATCCAAGTCTTTAGGTACAACTGCATGTTACCTTGGCTTCTTTAATAATGCTTATGAACCAAAACAGTACAAGGTCTTCATTTGATCATTGCTGTAGTAATATTTAACCTCCTTGTTTTTATATCATTTTATAACTTATGTCATATGTCACTCTTAAGAACTATGTACTTTTATTATGTAGAATAAAACCGTCTATACGAGGTGTTATCTTATTACAATTTATTCTACATAATATTTTAATGTGTTTACAAGATGGATAAATACTTGAGACCTGATCGCTTAGATATTGATCCCTCCAATAGTTCTGCAGCGAAACATTGGGAACATTGGAAAAGGACATTCGAGAGTTTTCTATCGGCTTCTGATTTTTCTCACATGTCAGAAAAAGTACTGACTTCTTATAAAAAACTTGATTTACTTATAAATCATGTATCTTCTAATATATATACATACATCAGTGAATGTTCTACGTATGAAACAGCAATAGCTATATTGGATAAAATATTTATAAAACCCAAAAATATAATTTTTGCAAGACATGCTCTAGCAACAAGAAAACAACAAATTGAAGAGTCGATAGACAATTATTTACAGGCATTAAAACAATTAGCAAAAGACTGTGATTTTAAAAATGTTGATGCAGAAACAAATAGAAACGATAACATACGCGATGCATTTATTTCTGGAATACAATCTAATAAAATAAGACAACGTCTCCTTGAAAATTTAGACTTATCACTCGATGACGCTTACAATCAAGCCTTGTCTCTAGAGGGAGCAGAAATTAGTTCTCAGCAGTATAATATCAGCGTTAATGCTATTGAAAATAATAAATCTAGAGATAATAGTATGTTTGTACGACCAGAATCATCTGAATATGATAGTAGAAAAAGTTCTTCAGAAGCAACTAATTATAAACGGAAATGCTTTTTTTGTGGTGACCGTATTCATATTCGCAAAAATTGCCCTGCACTAGATGTAACTTGCCAAATGTGTGGTAAGAAAGGCCACTTTGCTAACGTTTGTCGCAGTAAAATATGTAATAATGCGGCAACAATTAAACAATTCGAATCATCTGCATGCATAGTAGCTGCTTCTCCAAGCTCGTTAAAAAAAGCAACGTTGCCTGCCTACATAAAGGGAATTCGAGCACACGCGTTAATTGATACTGGAAGCTCAGTGAGCTTTATTAATGATAATTTTTTTAAGCTTTGCGGATTAAAGAAATTGCCTAGTAATCAAACTATTTCTATGGCATCGACTAATTTCACATCACTAGTTGATGGAAAAACTATTGTATCAGCAAAAATAGGAAATCACGATTACGATGACTTAAATTTATTGATTGTAAAAAACCTTTGTGCTGATTTAATTATAGGTCACGATATACTGGAAAAACATTCATTTTTAGAATTTTCTTTTGGAGGGCCTAAAGAGCCGATAATAGTTTGTAATGTAGCAGAAGCGTCAATTCCTGCCGTTCCTTTATTTGCAAATATATCTGCCGACTGTAAGCCGATAGCAATAAAGTCTCGCCGATTTAGTCAAGATGACAAACAATTTATTATTCAAGAAATTAGAAAGCTTTTAGCTGAGGGTATAATTGAAGAGAGTTCTTCGCCCTGGCGAGCTCAGGTCTTAATAACAAAAAATGAAAATCATAAAAAACGTCTTGTTATAGACTATTCACAAACAATAAATAAATATACGCAATTAGATGCATATCCGCTTCCTAATATAGAAGAAATGATTTCTCAAGTATCGAAATATTTTTTCTTTAGCACAATAGATTTACAGAATGCCTATCACCAAATACCGATACTTGCTAAAGAAAAACAATATACAGCTTTCGAAGCAGATGGAAATCTGTATCAATTTCGACGTATTCCCTTTGGAGTTACTAATGGCGTTTCCAGCTTTCAAAGAATCATTGACTGGGTGTTAAAAGAAGAAAAACTCAAAGATACATTTGCCTACTTAGATGACATTACTGTTTGTGGTAAGACATTAACCGAACATAATGAAAATTTAGAAAATTTTTTAGCTGCAGCTAGAAAGTATTGTCTCACTATTAACAAGGATAAAAGCAAATTCTCTCAAACAACGATAAATATTTTAGGATATAATATTAAAGATCAAGTTATAAGACCCGATGCTGATCGCCTTCGACCTCTAACGTCTTTACCACCACCAAACGATTTACCATCCCAACGTCGGATCGTTGGAATGTTTGCACATTACAGTCGATGGATACCTAATTTCTCTGAAAGAATTCATGCTATATCTCATAATAAAATATTTCCATTTTCTGAAGAATTAGTACAAAGATTTCAATCATTAAAATCAGACATAATTAAATCAGCTGTGTATGCAATTGATTATAGTCTTCCACTTACTGTCGAGACCGATGCCTCTGACCATTCTATTGCTGCTGTTTTATCTCAAGATGGTCGACCTGTCGCATTCTTTTCTAAAACATTAAATCTAACAGAACAAAATCATTCAGCCATTGAGAAAGAAGCTTATGCCATAGTAGAAGCTTTAAAAAAATGGAAACATTATCTTATTGGTAAACCTTTTCGACTAATAACCGATCAAAGATCCGTATCATTTATGTTTAATAACAAATTGACAAATAAAATTAAAAACGAAAAAATACAGAGATGGCGTTTAGAACTGGCACCATTTAAGTACGATATAATTTACAGGCCAGGTAAGCAAAATGACATTGCAGATGCATTATCACGTATTTGTTCCTCAGCTCAAGTACAACACACAAAATTGATTTCATTACATGAAGCTTTATGTCATCCTGGAGTTACAAGAATGGCTCATTGGATTAAAACAAAGAATCTACCATACACTATAGAAGAAATAAGAAACATGATAAAATCTTGTCGTGTTTGTTCAGAAATAAAGCCTAATTACGTACGGAATCCTATTCCTAGACTTAACTTAATTAAAGCAACAGCTCCATTTGAAAGATTAAGTCTAGACTTCAAAGGACCAATTCCAAGCAATACGAAGAACAAATATATACTAACAATAATTGACGAATTTTCGCGTTTCCCATTTGCATTTCCATGTGCCGATATCTCTTCAAAAACAGTTATTAAAAATCTAAACGAAATATTTCTTACATTCGGTATGCCATCTTTCATACATTCTGATCGTGGTACAGCATTCATGTCTTCTGATTTAAAAGAATTTCTTTATAATCGTGGCATTGCAACGAGTCGAACTACACCATACAACCCGCGAGGTAATGGTCAAGTAGAACGCCTTAATGCTACTTTATGGAAAGCTGTACAATTAGCATTACGTTCGAAAAACATGTCTATTGAGAATTGGGAACTCGCTCTGCCTCAAGCATTACATTCTATCCGCTCTCTTCTCTGTACTGCTACAAATTGCACGCCACACGAAAGAATGTTCACACACACAAGAAAATCAGCAAACGGTGTATCAGTACCTAGTTGGTTGATAAATTCGGAGCATGCACTTATGCGAAAATGCAATCGCACTAATAAATATCAACCACTAGTTGAAGAGGTGGAATTAATACACGTTAATCCAAATTATTCCCACATACGTTTATCGGATGGTAGAGAAACTACCGTTTCAAATCGTAATTTAGCACCTTTAGGCCAAAGTCAAAGAGAATTTGATGTTTTAAGTGAAAATGAGGTACCGATTGATGAAGAACAAAATTCACCAAGGGAAGATAATACATCAGATTCTAATTATGAATCCACCGAAGAGCTGCCACCTGAAGGAAATCGATCCAATTCTATGGAAGAGGAAGCAACTTTGCGTAGATCAAATAGAGAGCACAGACTTCCTACACGACTGCAAGACTATGTTTTAAATTAAAGTGTGGGTGAATGTAGTAATATTTAACCTCCTTGTTTTTATATCATTTTATAACTTATGTCATATGTCACTCTTAAGAACTATGTACTTTTATTATGTAGAATAAAACCGTCTATACGAGGTGTTATCTTATTACAATTGCCTTATTCATCTTTTTATAAAAAACGTTAATTATAAGGAATACAAGTTAAGTAAGCAATAGTAGTTAGGAGGATAGTTTTTATATATAAGTTTTCGTGAACTTTATAGAATATAATAATCAGCAAAATAATTACAATAACATACAAATATTATAATATTACTCACATAATTTTACAGCCATAGTATTCGAGATCCAATTATACCCTTTACGAGTTGAATATATACGAGGAGAATATATTTTTACGGTCTATAAGTTTTACTGAATAAATTACAAGTATGTAAAAATTAGACGAAAACTTTTTTTATTTTTAAGGCGCTATTAATTCGTTCAGTAATTCTCAGCCAACTACATACAATTATATACCGAACTGTAATATAAACTTAGTGCGATCAACAACCTCAGAATTCGTCCTTCTCCTTTATCTTCAAAAAATGTAAATAATTCTTTGACATTTGACATCAAACTTGACAAGTTGTCATTTACATTTAAAGTACAGATAAGATAATTTCATTTTTAATGTGAAGAGTTATTTTTATACTATTTTAACACAGAAAAAAGACAACACTTTATACAAGTTAACATTGGTAATTGTATAACTATTGAGTTATAAGTTTAAATATAAGACATAGCGTAGCATAAATTCTATAGTTACATCATATATTTTTGCCGACTTTAAATAAAGCTAATTTGGTTTTGTCAAAGAGTTAAGTTGTCTTAAACTTTAAAAAAAAAAATCGAACTAAAAAGTTTTTATTCGACAACAATTAATTAACAGTTAACAAACAGATTGCTAGTAAGCCTAAAGTTGAATGTTTCAAAAATGACATTTAATAGTACGTATAGAGCAGTAGCAGATGTAATGACTTAATAAGTAAACAGCTAAAATTTTAAATATAAAGTTTTAAATTGAATTTAAAATAATGTAATGAAATATACTTTATTGTACACCACAAACAACACGAAACACACAGAAAAAAAAGTAAAACAAAATTATTAAATACAAAAACGAAAAATAAAAAATATATAAGTATACAAGTTTAATGGCTTAGTTTAAGTTTATAATAAAAACAATGAGAATGTTTATAATAAATTGAAAACAAGTGAGTTATTCTATAATCATCTAATTCCAGATGAGACATGAGTATTTTATTTAGCGAAAACAACTTAGTTTTAATTGATCATATACATTTTATATCTAAAATATACGAAGGTGTAAGTTACAATAAACAAGAGAAATCAAATTACACATTGATAGGAAAATTGTTTTCAATTAAAAATAGTAAACAAAACGGGAATAAAAAGAGACCACGAGAATGTAGTCAAATTATCGAAGAAGTAAGTTATAGTATTTTTAAACCAGACTAAAGTAAAACATTTTACATATTATTATACATTTGTATATTGTAATCGAGTTTTAACCTATTTCAACAAATACAAATGATTAAAATTTTTATTTTCTTTGTTAGAACCTAATTTTTGTTAGTTTATTATTATTGGATATATAACAATGTATGCTTTTCTGGGCCTTAATTTATTACAACTATTCCAATTTTAAAACGATTATGAATGATTGTACACTTTAGCTTAAGCTGGTTTTTATTTTATTCTATCTAAATTGACATTAAAAATAGTTATGTTTTTAGGCATCTCGGGTAAAACAAATGTACAATGATCTGTATGAAAAAATCCCAATAGAAATTAAGCAAAATATAAGAGACAAGTATAACTTACTAGAAACATCACTTGTCAGGGACCTATCGAGGAAATATTTTGAGTGTACTCTCTTTGATCACAAAGGATTGAATGGTGGCAATAATTCTGATGGTCCACTGTGTTGTAAAGTTAAAGATGACTATTTTCTCATACCACCAAGAGCAAGGTACATAAATATTTATCTTTTATTATTTAATAATATTGCTTCAATATTATTAATGTTACAGAAGTTATACCTAGTAGTTTTAGAAAAAAATGTGTTTATAAAAAATGCCTCTAATGTTGTGGTGCTAGTAAGCTAATATATTAACATATATTTAGGTGCTTTATATTGTTTTTAAACTGTGATAGCATTGCTTCATTCAAAGGTTTCTTTGTGGATGTGTAAAAGAACAATGCCAGAAGTTGAAGACTAACAAGTATGACATAGTTATAGCTGATCCTCCTTGGTGGAACAAATATATCAGAAGGTTGAAAGGTGCTAATGATAAGATGAGGTTTGTATTTTAAAAAAAATATACCCTAATAGTTAAACTGTGTGCAACATACAAGTGTTTAATCAAACAGAGGTCCATTTTCATAATATTAAATAATAGAATGGAATTAGGAGCCAATGGTGTAGCGTCCATTCTTAAGCATGGTAACAATGTCAAATTCCAAAATCTAGGCACCTACATAGAATTTATTGACAAAAATCCCAATATATTAATCTGATATAATACAGGTAGCCGATAAACTTACATATCGTCGATGCACCTGCAAAAGTCACTATGTGTTTTTTCTTATTTTTAGATTGTTATGCCGTTTTAATCGTTATTTCAATATGCACATACTGTAAAAACAGTTTTGTAATAACTTCAATAATTTAAAAGTTTTAAAATTTTGCTATGTGACATTCATACATCGAAAGCTACATAAATTGAAATAACGATTAAAACAGCATAACAATCTAAAAATAAGAAAAAAACACATAGCGACTTTTGCAGGCACAACAATGATATTTAATGTCATAAATCTGCATTTTAAATTAATATAATTAAAAATAGACTTTTGCATAAGGCTATTTATTTAAAATATAAATAGTAATAACAGTGATTTCATTTATTTATTTTAGTTATTCAATGATGTACAATGAAGATATAGCATCAATACCACTCAAAGATCTACTTTCTAAAAATAGTTTAATAGCCATCTGGTGTACTAATGCACTAAGTAACATAAATGCAGTCAAAAATATAATATTCCCGGAATGGGGTGTTGAGTATGTTACAACATGGTATTGGTTGAAAGTGAATATAGACCTGACTCCTCTGTGCGAGTTTAGTGCTGGCTGTAAGAAGCAACCCTACGAAAGAGTTATAATAGGCAAAGTTGGAGAAGTTAGAAATATACCATGTGATTTATTATTGGCGAGTGTTCCGAGCGCCTTGCATTCGCATAAACCACCTTTATTAGGTGAGTATGATGTGCTACTTTGTTGGTTTTTTGTAAAATTCCTATGTTTATGGGCAATAATGGTGACCATTTGCCATCAGGTCCATTTGTCTGCCTAATAACTTATATTTCTAACCATTTATTTATAAGTTTTATGTATATATTCCAGATTTATTAACGCCTTGCATGGATGTTAAAGAAGTGAAGATATTAGAGTTGTTTGCGCGTTATTTACTACCGAACACAACTAGTGTTGGTTACGAACCTTTGAAGTGGCAACATATATCATTGTATGAAGAAAGATAATAAATATATTTTTATATATAAATGGTTTGTTTTATTTAGAAATCATGGATATAACATTTTTTTTTTAAATTATTTAAAGATGTCTCTGTTTTTTGATGAAAACTTTTAAAAGAATGCAATGATATCTCATTACATGTAATTGAAGAAGTTTTAGGATTACCAAAAAAGACATAATAAAATACTTATTTATTAATAATATATAGCTATGTGTAAGGTATAGATCATTGTTACAGAAATAGACACGCTAACTTTTTCCGTTAACAATGACTGTTGTTTTATTTTTCTTGGGGTATCCATCAGGGTTCATGGTTTGCCATCTCCAAAAATCAGTACCTAAAAAGAGATACAAATAATTCTGTTAATAAATTGCTATGTTTATCTGTCAGAGTTTAAAAAGTAAAAGATGTAAGTTATTCTATATAAATATTTTCAATAATGATCGTTTTTTTAAATATTATAGCTGAATTATTATATTTTTCGCATGTTTTCTTTTTATACAAGATATACTAACACATCTCTTCAACTGAGCGTTTCGTGGTCCATCCCAATTCTTGTTTAGCGAGAGTGGCGTCCGCCCACATCGCTGTAATATCTCCCAATCTTCTGGCCACGTACTTAATCGGTATCTTGGCGTTTGTAACACGTTCGAATACTTCTACCAGTTGCTTTACCGATACACCTTTGCCAGTGCCTAGATTGTATACCTAAAATGAAAATACATACTTAGTTTTGGTCACATATCTAATTTTTCTTGGTTTAAAAAGTCTTCGTGTAAAACAAACCTTTAGTCTCACATGATTTTCACTGAGCAGGTTGAGAGCAGCAACGTGACCGTTTGCCAGATCCATAACATGGATGTAATCACGAATACCTGTTTCAAATATATAATGTTAAGGCGTATTTAAGGTTAATAATTATTTTAATATCTATAATTGTGAAAATAGGGATAGAAATGTATAGAAGAACATGTGTAATCGAACTTTTAAATACACCAACTTAAAGGCTCAACCTTACCAGTCCCATCAGGTGTATTATAATCGTTGCCGAAAATCGTGAGTACGGGTTTCTTGCCAAGCGCCACTTGAGCCATGAAGGGCATAAGATTAGTGAACTCCTTGGTGGGGTCCTCTCCGATCAGCCCCGACGGATGCGCGCCCACCGGGTTGAAATACCGTAGTGATATTATGTTCCATTTCTGTAAAAAGATAAGAAATTATTCATAATTAAGTATTTTGACTGTTGTAAATAACACCAACTTATATCTTATAAAAATAAGTTGTATGATTTTAATTTTGAAAACTTTGCAGCCATATTAATGTTATACTTAATAAATAAGCTTTTTGTAGCCAACTAATTTTCTATTACTTAATAATTCTGATATTATGAATGTACGGTTATACCGTTTGATAGCAGTCATGTGAGCGATTATATACATAAATAGGTAAATTTAAATGCAACTAATTGATAATGAATATAAGAAATAATTACATATTCAAATCTCAGCCTTAGTAATTCAGCGTAATTTCTAAAGGAAAAACACTTGGTTTATTGGTTTTTCAAACTCACAAGTTTTAAGCTATATACATATCATATCAAAAATATTTTCAACAAGTCTCGGTATTGCTTATAGTCGCGTAACTATTATAGTATTATAGTCGCGAAAGTATTTGTAGTAATTTTGCGCCATAAGTTGTTAACTTTTTTTTATGACAAGCAAAAATTATTGTTGTGCTTCTACGTAATTATAATATCGATTTAAATAATGTTTGTGCATTGTATTCTTTTTAGTCTGTAAATACGATAAGAAAAATGTGTTTAGAACATAAATGTTGTTTGTGTTAAAGATAAATATCATATCATATTTTCATTTGGATATCATAAAATACTATTTCCACAACCTCAACGCGATCGTTATTGATTTGGAAAGACGGAACAACGAAGGTCCTTGAACTTCATCGGAATTAATATTTGAATACTAGGCGCATAATTAGGTTAACCAGACCGGTTGTGAAATATATTTTTTGCGAGTTTATGTCGGACGATCGGTGCGATACACGTGGCATGATTGTTCTATATTAGAAGATAGAGATTTAACAGATGACATGGTGCTCACCTCCTAAATTTATAATATTTGTATTGCCTGACTTTATTTATGAATATTGTTATATTGCTTAGACATACTTATATTAAATACTACATCTATGTGTATATTCCAAACAATTGCTACTATATCGAGCCTTAAGGTTGCCTGAAGAGATAACTTTCTGGCCTATAAGATTGCCTTCGTACAGATACACTTTTATATTATATATTGTATATAATTGTTACAAATGTGGTGGGTTATTACCACTATTTATATATTAATTAACTGTATAAATCTTATATTTTATACTAGCTGTGCCCGCGACTTCGTGCGAATACGAATACGAATTTCCACCAGCGTCCTTTCTGATCATTTTATTTCGGTTGCTTTGAAATAAATTCCTAGTTTCTATACATTTTCGGAAAGCTAAGTAAACGATTATGTTTTTAAAATAATCTGCAGAACAAGTTTCATAATGATTTCTTTTTGTTTTTTAGGCATATTTGAGGGAAAAAAATAAAAAATATATTGAAATAATATCGTTTTTTGTCTCGCATTTTTAAATTTGGACCGGTAATTATTGTTTAAATATTGAAAAATATCCAGTGTTTATTCGTTTTTATAAACCAGAAGAAAACAATAGATTTTAATTGATACTTTTTTTAAATAAATTTTTGAAGTTGCATTTTGGACTTATTTTGAAAAAGTCTAAAAAACGCGATAACTCAAAAATGGTTCACTTTTGCATCATACATATGGGGGTTAAAATTATCGCAAATAATCACCCTAACACCTAACGGGAATACATCGAATTACCAATAACCCTGTATATAAAAAAATCTCGAGAAAAAAAGTAATTAACATCGATGCCATTTAGCTGTGGCCAAGGTTGCCAACCTTGGCCACAGCTAAATGGCCACTGTGTCAATATTTTGTTAAGAGTGACCAGTTTATTAGAACTTGTCATCCATGATTAGATAATTCAATGTATTGAATGTTACACCATGTACACTTACCTCATCAGCAGCGCTTAAATCCTTCAGCATTTCCTCAATAAAGTATTTAGTTCTTCCGTATACGTTTGTGATGCTGCCGGTAGGGTGAGTTTCAGTGATGGGTAAATGTTCCGGCTCTCCATACACCGTGCAAGATGACGAAAATACCATTTGATAGCAATTATGTGAGCGCATTACCTACGGACATTCAGATAAATACATAGGTTTACATACTCGTGAAAGGTCATTAACGAACTTTTAATAATAATGGGAAATATTTCAAAGTCTAAACCTTTATTAAATCAGCGGTAGTAGCCGGCGATGTATATTGCATCATTGCTATACTAAATTATAAGAAATTTCCAATATTTTCGTACTCGGTATTAGGATATTATTTTTAGTAAAAATTACCTTTGTCAAAATTAAAAGAATCGTTATGTTTTTCAAAAAAACCATTCCGATGTGTTCTTTTTTTATTTTTTGCGCACTATTCTATGGAACTTCTACTAGCATTTGAAAAAATCCTTTTGAATGTGATAGCTAACTTCTTGAGAAAGGTTATAAACTATTTAATAGCTAACTACGGTACTTGAAGACGGAGAAGTATAATTTAAGACGGGTGAAAACTGGCGTTATAGCTAGCATACATAACAGAATTTGCAAATTTGGTGGGTTGAGTAATATGCCTTTGAATATAAATTTGGATATTTGGTTTCGTAATTAATAAATCGGATAAGCAAATATTTAAAGTATTACCAGTGCGTGTTAAGTGATTGTCTGTACGATCAAATAAATCAAAGGATGTTTTATATCTCGTTTTAATCTTATAAGTAATAGTCGGCTTTGAACGAGGTTATCATTCGAATTTTTATCAAGTTGATAAAAAAATATTTTAGAAACAATAACAAAAAAAGTCAATAAAGAATAAAACGCTGTTGATTTTATTTATTACTATTTTAAAGAATATCATTCAATTCCTTACCTCTAATAAGTTAAGCATACCAAGTAAGTTGTTTTGGTAGTATAGAAGAGGTTGTTGCATTGATTCGCCGACTGCCTTCAAGGCTGCAAAATGGATGACACAGTCCACATCATGCTAAAATAAAAACAGATGAAAGTCATTATTAATACGGTAAACAGTACTATAAAAATATAACAGTATCCTGTTTGGTCATTGAATATTTATTGATTTAGAAGTTAGAATAATTCAATAAAAACTTGATATCTGGGCAAGTTAGAGATAACAGAGGAATGCCCATTAGTTTTCGACTACAAGTCCAGGTATACATTTTTAGAAGTTGCATTATACTATTTACTTATTGATATTATGAAATAAATTTATAATATGATTTTGAATATTTAAAAGATCATTAGATTGTCAGGCCAGGTATCGCATAATGTTATGTTTTTTACCTTATCAAAAATATCGTTGATTTGCAGCTTGTCTAATAAATCAGCTTCGTAAAAAGTTATTTTCTTGCCCGCTATCTCTTCTGCTCGTTTAAGAGCTGGAGAACCCTCTTCATCGCCAACAGCGTTTGCAAAATTGTCTATTGCAACAACTTCGTAGCCCGCTTCCAGAAGATCCACCACACAATGGCTACCAATATAGCCGGCACCACCCGTGACCATTATAGTCTTAAATCTCGGCATTTTGATTGTTCTTTTAATTGTAATCTAATTCTGAAAATTACACTTTATATTAACAACAGAATTCTGTTTTAATAATTAGAAACATGGATATCAATTATATTAGGTACAAAATATTTGAAACCTAATTATAAATAAATATTCTTTTATTATGATTCGGTATAAAAAAAGGTTTCTGTCTTTAATGATGTTGCTTAATATTGTTTTTACATATTACTGTCTTTATCTCTGGTTTGTCGAATTAAAATGAAAATATTCTTCATTCAAGTAGACTCATTCAAGCACTTTTGAATCGTCATGTTACAGTGTTGAATTAAATATAACGCTATCATCGGTTCGGAAATTATTCTACCGAGAACCGGCAAGAAACTCATTAGTTGCTCTTTCTCGAGATTTTGATTACATTGTGTTAGTAAAGTACAATTAAATATTTGTATATCCTGCCTTTAAATCAATTATACGAATTACTAAGTGCACGCTTTTTTATCTGTGGCCATAAACTTTGATTGAGTATTGAAAACATAATAAAAGCATTAAAACAAAAATTTAAAAATGTTAATTGAAGCATGTTTTTAGTATGTATTACAATTTCGATATTATTTATATTATCAATTAGAGTTACATGACGATAGATATGCCTACTCAACATATTTTACTATAGATTAGTCACAACTGTTGTATTGCGGTTTTAAACAATATGCCATTAAATTCGACGAGTGTCGACCCTGAGTGCATTTTAGAAGTCACGTTCTTTATGAAGCTATGGAAGTATTCAAGAGGAAATTACAAGAACAAGAACAAGGAAGCGCTTCCTTCTGTAGTTTATTACGCTTCAATAATGTGGTAAGGAAAACTTAAGGCATGTTAAATGCGTGGCAGAGTCAATAAATAATAATCATTACAAATATATTTATTAGTTTTAGGTTCTGTATTTCAAATATTGATGTGCTTTTGTGTAACTATTAGGGTTTATAATTATAATATATATTATTTGAAATATTTTTATTTATTTATAATTTTAAAAGCCACTTAATTGTCTTGTATGTGAATCTTAAAGTTTAAATTGTCAAAAACAGCTTCATTTTTGAATCCGTGACTTAATTCTTAAAGAAACGTGAAATATAAAACTTCATAATTGGCTTGTATATTAATTTAGATGTGAAGGAAACGTAGGTCACGTTTCTTCCTCCGTCCAACATCCTTTTGTGTTGAAATTTTTTATGAGTAATTGATATGAGCTCATACCCATCTCATAGTTATAATCTTATGTTATATTTAGGTACCTATTAATATAATTTAAGTTATACACTTCTTAACTTCGGTGTGACGTTTTGAATTTTTTGGTACCTTTCTATATTACTACATGATGAATCGATGACGGATGACCATTGACCATGCATGTTATGAAATATTAAAATACATAATTAAATGTACAGTAATCTTTTCAAAGATGCCGTTATATTTGTTAAAGGTATAAGATATCCGAATTTTGTTTACGTACGAACTAATTGTTAGTAGATTATTATTATACCTAAGATGAAAATGAGTTAAAAGGATTTTGCTGCTATAGTCAAATAATTTCCATGAGGCCAACACTGAGCGCGCTAAGTGATCATCAAGGAGTTATCTTGCGAAATTATAGTTACACAATTTGAGACGGTTTGTCGTCATCTACCAAGGTATACATAATATTATAAAAACGACGGTCTTCCTTTCCAATTCATTAGGTATTTATTTCAATATAAAAACATAACTGTTACAATGAGCAGACTAGAGTACGAATGCGTTGACCTTTATCAGAGTCTTTAATTAAGTAACAAAGTTTATGGTTTATATTGTAAACAAAATAATATAGGATATTCTAGACTAAGTTTGCTGGGGTGAGTAGGTACATTAAAATATTTTTTTATAATATTTTATATGAAAACAAGTATTCAAGTTAGTCACAAGTCACAACTCGCCTAATATTTAATAGAAGATTGTATAAATACGTAGGTATGTCTAATTACATTATAGTAACATGGTTAAACGTTTAACAGTAAGTCTTTAGCCATTCGGTGATATCATCAGACATTTGCCATTTCCGATACATAATTAAATACACATGTTTTCAAAGATTAAAAAAAAACAAATCACGTTTCCGTCGAGGGTTGTCCACGCAAATATCATGAAATTAAATAAAAAATAAGAATAATAATTAATTAATTATATTATCTACAAGGATATGAAACATTTATAACATCAATATTCTTAATTTGAAGTTGAGTCAATCTGCGAAGCGTAGCTACATAAATAATAGTATGTATTAAAACCTTCTTCGTAACGCGGTTCGTTTTCTGGTGTAAGTTTTTATTTATTTTGTTTAATAGATTTAAGTTCGGCATTACAAAAAAGTGGCTCCTCGTTTATTAGTAAATATATAGTTATTATACATATTTTATATTGTAGGTTAAAGGATAACGAAAGTGTAGGATGAATCCTCTTTTGTAAAAAAATATTAATTTACAAATGGTAAGTTAAATAGCATTGTGTTCAAACTTTATAATATTTTTTTTATTTTAATTTTATGTACATCTATCACTTAAATTTTAATCCTGTTAGTTGATATAAAAATCAAAAAATCTTTATCAAGTTAAGTACGTGCTTTGTATTTCTCCAAATTAATTAGATTAATATCTCTTTTTTAGAATTACAATAGTTAACAAGATTATTTTAATGATATTTTTCGCGGTATGATTTAAATATTGATACAAAATACTTCTAGATAATAATTATTACCTATATATGTATATGTACCTACCAACTAATTTGCTTTCTATAAGAAATGATGTTGTTAAAATATTCTATAAGATGTAAATAAATCGATGTCTTTAGCAAATGTATTAAGGTGAAGCACAATACCTGACAAAAAATATTTAAACATAAATTCATTATTTATACAACACATATAGATATATTATGTTTTATTACTAGATACGATTTTCTTACATCTTATTTTCCCTTTACAACAATCCTGCGCTACAGGGTTTAGCAGGAGTTCAGTAACCCTGGAATATATGCAAGTTAACATAGAATTGTAATTTTGAATTAACGATTCCCATATCTATGAAGAAAGAGAACATTTAATGTAAAATATTCTAAGAAGGCACGGTCGAATGACGAATGTATAAATGAATCATATTTTTTCATTTCAATCAATATATTTTTTATGTAGGACTAGCTCAGCGAAATATATATTTCTTTCCGGTCCGTCCTGTTGTTAAAGATAAAAAAATATATAATTGATAATATAAATATATAATAATGGTTATTATTATTATATTTAAAAGTAAGGTAATTAATTAGAGACTTTATTACAGAAAAATGAGAAGACAAGTTCACATGCGTCTGTCACTCAACAGCTATAACTGTTCCCACTAAACCGTACATTCACTTTCATACAACCGTTATCTAAATAATACTTACCGTTTCTCTAATTTCGTATCCCATTAACGAACGGTGGTGCACTGACACAAAAACGATTATAGAAAATAAATAAATTTAGCGATTTAAGCCTAAGAACGCGCGGCAGATCGCCAGAGTGCGCGCGCGCATCTGACTAGTGACTACTGTCGTGTCGACTGTCGCGTGTCCGGTCGCCCGCAACCCGCAAAGTCGAAGGCACGTCACTATAATGTATTGCAATCTGATGAACTCAATCACACAATCACACCGATCAAAAACCTCGCTCATACTTAATTGAAAATCTCACTAATCTCATAAGTAGACATTGGTTTTTACCTAATAGATATTTTCCTATTTTTATATAGACTATGTATCGTTGAACTTTTCGAATAAGTGGGTATGTTAAATAAATTATTTGTTTAAAATGTATACATGATTAACCTATTTATACCTGTGTAAAATTATGGCAAAATAGATACGATTGTTCCTGTGTATAATAAAAAATCCATAGATTTAGAGAGTAATAAAATAATACAAAATCGAAACCGCTTTGGTGTTAATGCCGGCCTCAGTCTGCGTCTGACAGTGACCTCTCCCCTCCGGTAACCACACGAGATTCCATACATGAGATACCGTAATTCGTCCCTCATTGGACGTGTAGGGCTTGAGCTGTATCGAGACGTACACATAAGATTTTAAACTATAAAGATTTTTTTAAGCATACTAAAATATTGTACTTTTTGTCTACATGGTACAGGTACCTTTTCAATGTTAAAACCTATAGTTCGTGTGAGATAATAATCATTGTAGATCAGAAATGCACTTAGTAATTTAAAAAAAGAGTTTAATTTATTGTAAAAACAATTACCAAAGAGTAATCATACGACGAGGAGTTTTACTATATTATGGTATCTTACGTTAGCAATAAGCAAGTTCATTACAAAATGGTCGAACTAGTTATTCTTGTTATAGAACCTATAGGTCACTGTTCTGTACATCTGCATAACCTTGATATAAAAATATTTTCAATTGTAACGAATACTATACTATAATACTAATTCTAATGTGCTATAAACATTTAATATTATGTTCAAAAATATATATTTTTTTAATGACTTACATTATGAAATGATATATATATATAGGTATATTATACATTAAAATATATTTTAATTGTTAGATATTTATATGTTCCTTTAAACTTCCACTTAAAAGTACAAACAGCTTTGTATAAACAGCTAGGACCTGAAAAACGAAAGATTGAGATTCACCAGCACGAATCATCAGCAGCTCTGAAACTTAGAAAGAATAACAATTTTACTAGCCAGTTACATTGGAAGTACCGAGCGTACTGTATCTGAATATCTGACGTCTTATCTTAGACAATATGGCCTCCCAGACATTCACCTGTAACCCCCATGTATTGAAATCAAGACGGAACTGCCGCACATTCAAACACTAGTTGACAGACACAACACCACTGCTAGACAGTTGATACAAAATTTGAAATTGCTTATGAATTTCATTATAAGGCAACGTGTATATTACCAACTTTGTTGTTGGATGTACCTACTCCGTGATATGGCAAAGGAAAAACGAGGTCCGCCTAATGCGTGCATTTTAGTTGTTAGTTGGCATAATCAGGCCAGATCGAATCGAATCGATTCCATTCTTTCCCTGTAAACTTAAATTCCAGTGGTGACTAAAAATATATCCATGGATAATGACTTACCTGTATTGGCGGTAAGTATTCCAAGTGATATCCGAGAGTACTGATTGCTGATACGATCACATGCAATTACAAGATGTTCATGTGGGCAATTGTTGGATTGTGCTATACACGCCAATATTGGCAAAAGCTTTTGAGGTGCACATAAATATTGAATACTGTTATTCCGTCAAGTCGAGTCGTCAATATGGAAAATGTGAGTGTGTCTGAGTAAAAGCTACGTGAAGAATGATGCTTTTACATGATTTGGAGGATATTCTAACGTATATAAAATTAAGGCCTTAATGTAAATAAGATAACAAAAAAAAAACAAAATACCTATACCTGTTTATCTATATATCCATCCGAAATCGCTATTCTAAGCAAGATGTAATTTGTTTGCAAACAATACTTCTAATAAAGATGAAGATTATTCAAAACAATTTATTTTCAAATGAATTGGGATTTTCATAAAAACGCTACCCGAGGAGATTGTTACTGGAGTACCTGGAGAGTTTGTGTTTCCGTCTATGTATTTATATATATCTATGCTGCGCATAAAAGTTTGTGTTGAGAAAGCGGCTTATTCGTGATGTAACTACGTTGAAGATTTTCATCATTAATAGTCGCCATAGAAAACCTTCCATATGCGGATTGCGTAAAAATGATCTTTAAAATGCTTGATAAAATTCTATGGCGCTAAGTGAGGTGTCGAATGGTTTTGCTAGAAAATTATCGTTCTATATGATGAGTCATTATAGGAAAAATATAACTAGTTATTACTAGTTGAATATATTTATTCAAATATTAATAAAATATATGCTATATCCTTAATACCCACCTATTTTGAAAAGAAGTTTATGGTTTTAAACTATGGGTTTTGTGCATGGAAATATATATACTGTACTACTTACAAGCTACCACAAAATTATGTATTTAAGTAAAATAAGCTTAATTTATTATTTCTTAACTTAACTTTAGAGTCGTTGGCAGCTTGTGATGTAGTCAAAATTATCTTTATTCTACAATAACTTTTCTGACTCCATGTGGATATAGTCAATACTTTTTGTCAGGCTGTTTATGTTTCAATTTAGCATATCCGTCCACTAGAATGTCTAGCTTACACTGTTTGCACCAGTTCACGACGTTAGCGTTGATTTGTAGTATCACCCTATTCAGGACTAGGTCATTCTAGTCCAGAATGGAAGGTGGTTTAAAGATTAACCATTTACACCAAAACAAGCTTATGAATCTTCGTAACTATTATCAACGTTTTAATGTAAAAAAAAACGCATCAAGCCTTTTAATTGCAATGTAAAAAAAGACATTTTTTTAAATAAACTTGTTTATTCTTTCCCTTACAATACCTAAATTTAAACCAGATTTAGTAATTATTGAATTATATAATTTAATTAATATAAATCAACCAAATTAAAAATACATTCAAGAAACCAGTGGTCTTCACCGCTAGCACCCATGCGATTCAGCCAGTGGTTTCATGGCGTTTTAATATTGTTATGTACCATATTGTTGTATCTATAATTAAGGAAGTCGGATAAGTCGCAATTCGTTTCGGATAAATAAACTTAAATAATAGTCATTACAACGCTCAAATGTTTTTATAAAACACACTTCCAAACCACAATACTTTTAAGGATATGAAATATGTGCAAATATAATTTACTAATAAAACATAATATAATAATTAAAATAATACACATTTGGTAATACAATTTACGAATAATTCGTATATGTCAGTTTTAAAAACATATCATTGGTATAAATAGGAAACATACTATGTAATTTAACAATAAATAGCTTATTGCATGATTTTTCTTAGGAAATGAATACAAAGTTACTAAAAGTATTGATTTCAATGGTAACAGTATAACTTGGGAACATATAAAACTCACACAATAATACTTAGAAACAATTCACCGTCATGCACGTAAAAACTTAATGTTATGACTAGTCAAACTTAAAATAATAATCCGAACTTTGGTCGTTGTGCCATTTTTTTAAGATTTATGGGGTTTTGCAATTTTTTTTATTTTTTTTTTATTTTACTCTTTTAATTATTTGATGAACTAAAAGATAACGTCGCAGCTTGTATTGTCGGTGTCAGTTGATCGCTGATAACCTGAAAGCATACAACAAACTAAATTATAGGTGTTTTTTTTAGTTTCATTTATAACTAATGGTTTCATCGTAACATGAGATGGAGAAAAGATGTTGTCAAACTATACTAATAAAGTGTCGCAAGCGGCAAACATACGAGGTGGCAAAGTAAAAATCATACATGACTCTACTACTAATAAAGAAATAGCAACACGATATCTTTTTAAATAATGAGTAACACATACATACATCATTTTAAATAGATGTATTATAGTAAAGACTAGGTACTATACCTACTACTTGACAAATAAAATACATATCGTTATTTAATATAAAAAATAGCAACAATAATTATAAAATGACTTACATTTTTAAATAACTAATTAGTTTTTTTCGCATCCTTGGTCTCTTCCTTAGGCTGACCTTTGCCTAACAATTTTGCAAGTGAGTCCCAAATACCACCCATGAATAAGGCGCAGAATAGATTTTCAAATGGTACGAATGGATCGTGTATACCCAACAGAATGGAAGACAACTGAAAAATGCAAACATAATTAAATAAATAGTGTACAATAATTAAAATAAATTGTAGCCTTGGATTTTGTTCTCAGCGAATGGTATACATTGGTCTGAACATAAGGAATGCATAAACAATTTACATTTTTATTTAAAAGAAGCAAAGCTAGTCTATACAAAAGTCAATGATTATGGAATAACCCATCTATTAATGTTACGCAGAGACAAGTAATATCGCCATTGTAGAAAAATCTAATGTAACAGTGCTGGTAAATTATTTTTACGCAACTGTAAATGCTTCAATGGAATGACATAAGTAGTAAATATGGTACAATAGTTACCTTGAAATATACGAAAAAGATCACGATGCCAAAGTAGACAAGTGCATGTGGCGCCGAGATTAAATCAGTCTTTTTGTCAAGCACAAATATCACGGAAGCCACCAGAGAAGCCTTTGTGTAGCTGAAAAACAAATCGAAGCATTCGTCAAATATTAAATTACATACTTATACAGTTTAACTACTCTTTCGTGAAACATACATAATATTGCATTCATAAAATACTTATTAAATTCACGTTTTACACATTAACTTATTACAATAGTTGTTAAATAGGTTCGTGTTTTAAATATGAATTGTTTAGCTGAAGATAATGCGAAATGATCCTCAACAAACATCGAGAGAGATAAAATTGTTTCTTACGTAATATAGACACAAGCGCTGTTTATGGTTCACTTAACATTTAGAACGCTGAAGCAAGCTATTATCGAAATAGGACTGTTCTCATAATAGTTATAGGTAGATATCATTTTCCATTTTACTGTTTCAGTATAAGGATAGTGTACAAAATGAGAAAGGGTTTATTTCTCTTGAAAAATAAATAATAACTTCTACAATTTTTAAACTTACAAGCTAGGTTGCATTGTTTCCATAGCGGTAGGAGTCCACGCTCCACGTATGAGTCGTTCAACTAGTCTCGTAAATCCAGCACCATTTCCTTTCAGTGTACCTGAAAATTGATTTAATATAATTTACAAAAGTACAGGAATAATATTTGAAAACAGCTCATCATCGAACATCTTTTTGTGATGCTTATAGACATTTAATCAAGATTTATTTTATTATTTAAAAATGAATACTTTCCTTAAATTTAACGATTTTACGTATTAAATAAACAACACTTAATATATACAGATATTTCTTTTCAGATAATGAGAAAGTGTTTTTTATAGATTAATAGACTTACCTACAATAACCATTATAATGTACGCATTGGGATACAGCTTAGCAGCATGACTGACACCGTCATATACTTTTTTAGCTCGATATATTTCCTTCATAGCCGAAGCAGCCACCTTTACAGGGAGAAATTTGGCCACCTTATAACCGACGTCAAAGGGCATGTAGAACACCACATACCTGTACAAAATAAGTGTATAAACTTGGCTCTATTCACCTTGACTTATTAATGTTTATAGATGACGGTTACAGTCGACAATATATGAGATACACTCAATGTTTATTTAAATATAATAGAAGAACTAAGCTATAAATCTATTTAACTCTACTTTTTATGTAGTGTTTGTATTGATACATAAGATAACTTTTCGATATATATAGAACAGTAATACTAATAAATATAATGTATATATACAAGTATTTGATACATTAAAGTAGTTTATGCTTTGATATACTTATTCAATTCTTTATGTAATTAATTATTGCTATAAATATGCACTTAAATTAATTTATTATTTAATTTTTATATTGGTTTCTGTGTCTTGAAAAGAGAAAGAACGTGCAAGTATATTATTTTAAGAACAGCGTAATGACGATCGATGTTTACATTCAGATTTGTGCATTCCGAACGTAATTGCAGATTTTATTTTTACATTTAGTAATAAATATATATACATGGTAATTAATTTAATAATTAAGTAATATTTTATTGTGAATTTGTAATCTAATAAAGATATAAGAAAATTATTCTCTTGAATTTGGTTCAGGATATATACATTATAAGAAAAATATATTCAAAACGCATTATTTTCTATTCTAACGTGGTGGAAACTTACACCCATGAAATGTATGGCTCGTTGGTCTAGGGGTATGATTCTCGCTTCGGGTGCGAGAGGTCCCGGGTTCAAATCCCGGACGAGCCCGTTAACTGTATTTTTACCATTAACGATGATTTTCCAATAAAGATATTCAAATAACATAGATAGTTTATTGCTTATTGTTCACAATAAATATATTGATATGAAATTGAATTCCCTAATTAAAAAATATAGATCATGTTTTTTAGTTACAATATAAATTATGGATGTTGGCAACTCTCTCCGCGTATTTATATTTTATACAAACGTCAATAAATGGTTTCTCCCAGCTTCTGATACAAAGTTGGAAAAATATTTTCTTAAATACTAAGAGGATATTACACAGAATTCACAATATTACAGTTGAATATATATGTTTATTGACTAGGAAATTAGTATCCTATTAATCGTAATAGTTAGAATATCTTCGTCGGCAAACTTATTAACATTTCAATACGGATTTTACAGCTGGCTTCTGCTTAAAAATTGTATTTTTTTATTAAGTAAACGTGCTTGGGTACATGTAAAGTGAACGAAATGTGACAGTCTTTGCTAAGGCCTCCTCTCTTCTCGAGGAGGACTGAAGCTCGTAATTTAATTCGAATGGAATGATAATTTTCTTATTTTTTCAAATTTTTTATGAGAGTCTTATAGGCTAACTGACTTTGGCACAAAAGAGTCTTGGTTATACTTTCGCCTATAGACATTGCTATAAACTATACTGCTATATGCTACATAAACTTTTCAGTACATCGTCAATGCACCAACAACCCCGATATGCTATGTCCTTTATGTCTGTAACTATACTGCCTTTGATAAACACAGCAATAAGTACAAAGTCTATTCATCATCTACAAAGTCTATATATCATGTCTATTGCTCGTCAGATTTAATTATTAAATTAATTTCGAGTCATTTGTATAATTTAGTAGGGTACTTAAGATTACAAGATAAATTTAGAAGTAATTAAAAATATATGTATACGTATAGACAGTTAAAAAGAAAGAAATAATTTTAAAAAATCATGCGAAAGCTATATAGCTCCACGTAATATGTATTTATACGTAATATATATTTCTATTTTTATTTTGTTAGCCTGACTATCCTGACCGCGATATTAGGAGAAAATTACTGTATTGTTATCGGTCATTAGTACATGTGCCAATTTTCTAGTTCATCAGACGCTTTGAAGTTGGTGATACTCACGTTGAAAGATTCCGTTACATAGATACAGGTCAATCTGATAAAAGCGTGTAAAAAACAGTTACGAATTCTTTGTACTCCCAAAATGATGAGATTGGCCAAACTTTGGGTTTTCAAAATGAGACCAATTAGGTAGAATAACTCTTATAGCGAAGTTAATATTATTTTGTTTAAACTAGTGATAGGGCTGTGTGGAATGTGTAGACGGAGTCGCTTCTACCTAGCCATCACTTATATTGATAAAAAGCAAAAAAACCAACTTACCAAGTTACAGTTCCTATTACAAGTTGCGGCGTGTTCTTGAGCGGCGCAAGGATAGGCTCCCCGAGCAGCCCGTTGGCCACCATGCCGCCCGCGAAGATCACGAGCATAGTGGACAACCAGCATGACAAAGGATGCTTGCGGGAAAAAGCCTGCGCACCTGTAACCGTTGTATAATAATGCTATGATGAAACGCCGGGTTTGTATTCAAAGAGAAGTCTTTAACTTATATAAACTTTAACGTCATGTCATGACATATTTACATCACAATTTAGCTAATGCAAATGTGTATTATAATATGTCCTGCAGAGTTGGCTATAGTGCTTGAGTTTGGTCACATTCGTGTTAAACGTTACAGCTCTGCCGCTGTGTAATATCTTCACTAATATTATAAATGCGAGAGTAACACTGTCTGTCTGTCTGAAACTTTTCAACTATATTATATAGTATAGTTTAGACACATTAGATGTTAGCTGTGCATCTAACCTCACAAGCGCCACAAAACTCGTCCCTACTCGGTTTCGTGGTTTCAAGAAACATAATATTATATTCGCTCTTTTTTAACATTGACCTGTTATTTTATTGCTTATTTTATATTTCTATAGCTTGCGTAATAAACCTCTTTTAAGGAATACGTAAGTCATAGGCTTAAAACATTAAGCATGAGTGGTTTTTTGATTGTTTATGCTTAATCACCCATCGGGCGAGAGAGCGAGTCATAAAATACGCAAGCTGGACTGAGTGAGCAACTTTTCAAGCGTTATAAGTCTTTAAAATTTGTCCCTTTAATAATCTAATCACGTATCGAAAAAAACGAAGACTTTATACTTGAGCTAGTTCGTATGTAAGTAGCGTCATGTATGCTAGATCCTTTACAGGGTGGAAGGTCTTTGCTCAACAGTACGATATTTACGGGTTAAGTTGTTTTTTTAAATAGTTTTTTCCCATTTTCGACATTGGTCAGAAAAGTTGCTAGAAGCATGAATTGATAATGATAAAATACAATGGAAACGAAGGGTTCGTGAAAGAATACTTAAAAATATATTAAATTTTATAGATGAGCTCAGAATAAAAACAGAATTGTATAAAAGGCAACTTATTCAAAAAATATCCTGTTTGTTTCTTTTTTTGTGGATATAACAGATATTTCTTTTTCGTTTCGTATAATGTTATACGAAACGAAAAAGAAATGTCTTTAATTAATTATTATATTTTATAATTGTTGCTTTGGAACTCTAGAAGAAAGTAAAAATTGAACCCAAAATCTTTCGTAGGGCTTGAGACGTGCTCTTTAAAAATACTAAATCGGATTTGTTGGCAACATTGTCCAACCTAAATACCACTTGTTTGTCTTGTTGACACTTATAACTTCTTTAAAAAAAAAACAACGAAACCAAAGATGATTGTTTCATGTTTTCCTATTAAAAAAACGACTCAATAAATTGTTTTTTAATTTCACAATCTGTTAATATGGCTCGTTGGTCTAGGGGTATGATTCTCGCTTCGGGTGCGAGAGGTCCCGGGTTCAAATCCCGGACGAGCCCAAGTGTAGCAAATTTTCTTTTTCATTAACTACTAACTCAATCCTGCAACGTCTAGCTTGTTATCATAACAAATTTTATATGATACTGATTATTTATAAGCCTATGACCTATTTTTGATTTACAGGCGCCATCTATTCCCGTGTCTTCATAACAGATTCAGGAACAGTGTGATGGGTTCTTATCGTAAACAAAACGCTAGAACATAACCTCTCCAACTCTCTCAACTTTACTAAATGAATATATTGTATATTTAAAATGAAAAATTACACCGACGTTAATCTACAATCATTATCGCCCACGTCAGTGTAAGATAGTACGTATTATTTCGAACATAATATTACTATGTGCGCCTCATATCATGATAATAAATTTAGAATTACATTTTGGTCCCAGAATATACTAGAGAATATAATTAGCTGATGATTATATAATCAAAGTTAAGTTTTTCTCATAATTTTAATATCTATATTCTAAAACGACGGCATCGGCAACCCAAAGTGCGGTTTGTCTACAAATGAAAGGAACAAGTCTATTAATACATTCAATAGGTGGCTTAATTTTAGTCCTATAATTAGGGACAGCTTGTGTACATGATATTATAATAATACTTAGTACTGTGATTGGGTTAAATAAGTGTATTTGGCGGGATTTATTTCAAATATATTTTATTATTTTGCTTACCAGCTCCTAAATCTTCTCGCACCGCTAAAGCGCAGAGCAAAGAATGCGCTACGTCAAAATATGGGTACATTTTAAGTTTTATGACCTGATTGGCCAGGTCTAAGAACGCTTCGGGATCCATGGTTGATGATTTTTGAGCAGCTCCCGATATAAAAGGGAATATAATCCAACTGAACACCGACAATAATATGTCACGGTGACGTGTCCGCGACTATCCGCGGGCGAAGTAGCCGCGAGACTGGCTGGTCGGAAGCAATGTATCGGCTTTTTTGATTATTTTTGTCAACTCTCTACAATCAGATCGGTTGGATTCTCGGTGTGTCAGATAAAATAGCTGTTATAAATTACACCTGTCAAATTATTTTTTATTTTTATTAATTATTTAATGAAAAGAGGGTTATGATCTGAAAATTCGCCCTAATATCTTAAGTTTCCGTAGTGTAGCGGTTATCACGTGTGCTTCACACGCACAAGGTCCCCGGTTCGATCCCGGGCGGAAACAGACTTTTTTTTTATTTTTGAATAGAAGTAATTTTTTGCTAATTGCTTAGAACATAGCTATATTGCATTCGTTAAGTTAATTTAAAACTGATTTAAATAGTATTTTACTATCTCATTTAATTATTTGTCGGGAGAATGACAAAGTTAAATATATATTTTTAAATTCTCAAGCTGATTAATGCCGAAGTAAATTGAGAATGAATTAAAAATAATAATAGTAAATAATCTTTTTATTTTATCAGTTACTTTTTGATAAATGAAGAAAGAAGATTGTATCACAGAGTGTTTTAAAATTAGTTAAAGGTAATAATCTATATCTATAAAAGCGAAATACTAATCACTGATAATCACGATGTCTCAGAAACCATAACACCTACCTGAAAACTTGAAATTCGGCAGGTAGGTTCCTTATACATCGTAGACATTCGCTAAGAACGGATTTTACGAAATTCCACTTTTAACGGGGTAAAACAGTGGTTGAAAGTTACGTACGCGCAAGTAAAGCCGCAGGTTCAGCTAGTATAATATATGATTAAAATGTAACGCTTCTATATTGAATAAAGTTTTTTGTTACTACTTATGCATGAATAACCAGACCGTATTGTGTTATAGGAAGTGTAGATATAGCAGGCAACTAGCTTAGTTGGGCGTTTAATGAAACGCCTAGCCGCTTACTAAACGGCACATTTCAACCAGCGGCCTGAATTACATCAGCCAATACATCTTCCATTTCGTTCATAGGAAAGGATAAGGTATTCTTTGAACAAATGATAATGGTTATTTAGTTTGCTAAAGGGGTTTGTTTTGGTTAAGTGGCTAGGCTTTTAATTTAAAGAGTTGCGACATATATCTGCTAATAACAAATGCATGAACAGCCAGATTGAAGGCCGGACCAGAAGTGTAATTGTTAATAAACAAAAAGCTATATAAGAAGCGAAACGTAGAGATCAAATAAAACAATAATTTTATTCAATAATATAAATATATTTGCAATGGTAAATTCACCAGATATAAACATTAGAAAAAAAAACCTTATATAAATTACGTATAAAAATAATGTTAATTATTATGATAATTCGAGAAAAAGCACAATTAGGAACAGTTTCAACGATATCCCCATCAGTCTTGTTATTCATTACACAGCCAAAACTTTGGAAACATTTTAGTTATTTTTATAATATTAATTTTGCTTTTTCTTTCACACGCTTTTTAATAAAAATTGTTTAAAAATACCGTATACTAAGAGTACATTATATAAATAAATGTCATAAAATGTCATGAATTAGTTAATAACCTTATTTAATTTCATTTATCGTAGAGTCCCTTTCATTTCAATTATGTTACAAAACATAATATGATACGATTAAATCAGCTATAAGAGTTCATTGTATAATTAGTAAATATTCCAGTTTAACTTGTTAAAAATTGTAACATTTTAATGGAATGAAAAATTTAATATCATATTTAAAATTTTATAAATTCAACAATAGGAACTAGAATTATAAATAGCTGCCAAGTAACCATTGTAAAATCTTAGTTTTAAATTCAATTAAAATACAGTAATATATATAAATATATTTTTAGACGTACAACACTAATCACTCCAACACTCGCATCGGGATGTATAAATGTACACATAATTGTTAAAGTCAAAAATATTCTTTGTATTTATTTAAAGTAATTCATCAAGTGCTAACTTACCCACTCATATAATTAAACCATTCGTATATCTTAACGAGTACCAAATAAGGTAGAGTAACAAATGTTTGAGTTTTTATGGTACTCAAAGCCGATCTCATAAGCACAACCAACCGGAAAGATATGTGTCAAACCCTTATAGCCAATTCCAATGGCAGGTGTAAGATAAATAAAAAATTATGACCTTGAATTGATATGACATCATTGGTCGAGATTTAAATAATCTGTGGTATTAAAAAAAAGAAGAATTATGCATTATAAATAAATATACATTGTTCAAGATTTTGTGCAGTGAATTATATAACAGCTATTCGCAAATCGCTTGGAATCTTATTTATATTAAATTTAAGGTTTATTTATCTTTACTCCTTCTAACATTGAAATATAGCTTAACGACATGAGTTACAACCATAAAATTAAAATAAATTTAATGCTGGGGCAAGTTAAACCGTTAATTTAAAGGTATATAATCGTTTTTCTTAAGTTACTAACATTTTAATTGTTATCATTGAGTAATATCGATCATGATTAATGAATTCAAGAATACAGCTGCTTCTTAAAATACGAATGGAAATGTCAACTGAAATTGATGATAAATGTTATTCATTAAATCTCATAGCTCATATAAGCGACCACAGATTATTATGATTTTATTAGAAACCTTAATGATTGGTAACGATGGAATTCGTTTAACTACCTAAATTAATTTTAAAATTTTGTTTAAATACAAATCGATGGATTGTTGTTAAGAATATTAAACTTCGATAATGGAAAGAAGTGAGCTTTTATGGTACAGGGATGGTCAATCTTTTAGAATATAGATTTAAAATGTGACAAATATTATTCGGAAAAAGCCCAATGGCAAAAAATGTACTTGGTATCACGGGCTTCAGGTATAAAAAATATTAAGGATGCTAAGAATATATAACCATTCAATTATAATTTTATTTTGCAACAAAATTAATTAATTACTATTTTTAAAAAATAATTTCCTCGTGTAAAACTGTGTTTGTAATGAATACCTAATAAGGAAGAATAGCTTTTTTTAAAGAATACTAGTAATCCTCGAAATTAATTAAAGAATTACTAATATACCTATTTAGGAGGGGTCTCCTTTTAAGCTTATCACTTGTGTTAGGAGTGGGGACGTAAATAGCCCAGGGGGTCAGGATCGATCCTGCGACTTTTACATCGCTAGGCGGCCCGTAAACCATTGCGCTATTGACGCTTCAAATAGTAACACTTCACAAAATAAAATGTCTCGGACCACTGCCGGAATCAATGTAATGACAACTGAGACTGTTAACTGTGATTATGAAGTCGCATTAGATGCGAATTGAGATTCACATAATATATATAAATAATTTTGTGAATATTGCACGTTAATTCAAACTTACGACGTAATATTATTACAATCGACAAATTCTACATCATATATTTTGAAATATTACATTAGTAAAAAAAACGTATATAAAACCTTATATTACGTACATCTATAATAAATATAGGAAAAGGTCTCAGTCAATATCAAAACAAAAAAAAAAAAACAGTTTTTAAATAATGATCGAATTCGTTAATATAAACGTTCGACAAAAGATAATAATATAAAAAAAAAAATGTAAGCAAATTTGCTAACATTATATGATGCACAAAACAAGCTTAGAAAACGAACCAAGGACAGAATACAACAAAGAGTTTCTAAGCCTGTTCATTATAATAAATGTTGTACAATGTTTTGCATTTAAAGTTAAAACATAGAATTATCTCTTTCTATTATAAGTAATTTGACATTTAAAAAAAAGGCAAAACGTTATTTAACAGTACATTTGCTATACACATACGGTATATTTATGCGACAGACAGACTATCTCTTTACCAACGACTTGTGATGTCCTATGTCGCACATGTGTAGCCGCAACCTTAGAGTTTGTGGTTCGTGTACATTTAATAATAAATTCAAAACGTTTGCGATATAGACAAAATAGAAAAAAAACCGTTAAATACAATTTAACTTTAAATTAAAAATTCCATCTATAGATAAAAAAAAATGGACGAGTACCCGAATTGTTCTTACTTTTGGACTTCACTGTTGTATCTGTGAACATATAATGTCTAATTAATTGTTACAATATTATAATCATGCTTACATACAATCTGTAGTTATATTATAAATTCGAAAATAACTCTATTAGTCTGTTGCGCTTAAACCACTAAATTGAATGATTTTGATGAAATTTGATACGAAGCAAGTTTAAACCCGAAGAATGGGTATAGGTTACTTTTTTCACCCTTTGAACACTCTCAAAGGGTGAAAAAAGTATCAAAAGACCTTTAACGTTGGCGAACCCGGGAGTTACAGCTAGTAGTTCATATTTATACCCCGGGATCTTCTCTAGCTTGGAGGCTCACAACGGTGGGCCAACCGTCGGGGCGTCACGGTAGCATGCGCGTGCGATCCCGTGATGCCCCCTGTAAAGACGGAGTGGGTACCGATTTTTTAGTGGGTATTCCGGCGCTTTTAGCGCCAGCGAGCCCCACATAAACTTCACGAAGGGGAAACGCCTAAGAGAGTTTTTCGGTAAAAAGGAGTTCATTTATAATATTGAGTAAGATTTCTTTTACAACGGTATCGTATTCAAATTTAATTTGTATCCGACTTGTGTATTGTTTTATCTTAAAATTAAAAAAAAAACGACACTGTCGTCTTTAGTACGCTGGAAGTACCTAAAGCGGCGACTACTAGATAAGCGTCGGGTCATAGGTTGACGGCGATTATTGAAAATATAAATTAATTATAAAAAAAAAGAGAATAAACAATTTTAAAGATTAAGAATATTATTTGAGTTAACTATGACTTCTCATCGAACTAATTACGAATGTAATAACAAGGGTACTCATTCACAATCGTTATGTATGTGTATGTATAATATCGTGACTATGATGATGATCTCGAAAATGTGTATTTAAATGATGCACTCTCTGTTCACCATTCGAGACGGCTATGCGTATAATCTCTCACCCATTTAATAACAAATTTGATAAGGAGGATACTCATTTACCTCCGTTAAATATATTATATTTTAGACGAGTTAAACATTTTATAATATCCTTACCATTTTTTACAGTTAGTGTCGGAATGATTCTATTCAATATCCAGCTTCAGCTTCTGTGGAACTAAATATTTTTGTTATAACAAAGGGTTACCTGTCGGACGGTAACAATTTAATGAGAATTAAATATTAATTGAATAAATCTTTATAAGTTTTCTGAATGTCTGTTTAATTAGATTTTGCAATAAATTGTATTTATCTCTCTTAGAGCCGAGATGGCCCAGAGGTTAGAACGCGTGCATCTTAACCGATGATTACGGGTTCAAACCAAGGCAAGCACCACTGAATTTTCATGTGCTTAATTTGTGTTTATAATTCAAATCGTGCTCGACGCTAAAGGAACACATCATGAGGAAACTATTGGAGTGGAATATGCTCCAAAACCTTCTCCTCAAAGGGAGAGGGGGCCTTAGCTTAGCAGTGGGAAATTTATAGGCTGTTAATGTATTAAATTTAACTTAGTAATAAAATTTGGTTAAATATATACCTTTCTTTGATCGAAGAATCGTTAGCTGCTCTTCCATTTGCTGAAAATAAAAATATATATTTCAATATCTTAATCATAGTCATAAACTAAGCTAAGTCGAAATAATATGCATTACGGGCATAAAACTTTATAGTGTATAATAATGATTGGTTATTTGATACTATATATAAATAGTTTCGGGACGGGCAAGTTTTAGGTACCCTGTGTTATTATTTACTCTCAATAAATCCTTCTTGGGGCCAGGTATCCGTTTCTATAATAAAATTCCGCAGACATTTTTAACTTTGCCGTTCCATGAATTCAAATCATTTTAAAGAAAATCACTTGTAAATATACATTACTAAAGGAGGCATATTAGTCAATACAAGATTATACAGATGATAAAAAAGGAGTTAATACTTGTTGACTTCCAGGCAGGATATATTACATACTTATATAATTGTATATAACTAAGATGACTATATTTTTAAATGTTGAAAAAGAGTAACTACTGAGTTTCTTGACGGTTCTTCTCGGTAGAATCTATATTCCGAACCGGTGGTAGCATCACTTAATATAGTTTCAAGTTTGTTAAATGACGACTCAAAAGTGCTTGTAACAGCCTATTTGAATAAAGTATATTTTGATTTTGATTCTTGGCAGTGTGTATGCAACGTTTTATGATGATCAGTAAACACGCGACAGCGTAACAAAAAAACTCACATTAACAATAAAAAGGTACGATTTTTAAAAGTTAACACAGATATTCCTTATTGCATAAAATGATGAGCTTACTGACTTGCGAGTTTTCATATTTAATTTTTTTTTAAATTGTTTATGTTGCACTGCAAATCCTGTTTTCCAAATGTACTTTCATTTTCACTAAATGAATAAAAGAAACAAAAAATTAAAATGCAGCGACTACACCTTCGTTTGTTATCAATTATTACTTAAAAACAAAATTACCAATTTTATGTTGACTTTTTATAATCTGTTCCACCTGGTTAGTGATTTCGGTTTTTATAAAGTCTATGGAATATTCCTTCGAATCATTTATTTCTTGTTCCTTTTTTCCTAATTTGTAAATATCATCACAGTTTGGGAGCTCAACGTCGTCTGTATTTTCTGACACGACCGAATTCTCGTGACAAATATTGCCCTCCGCTGAGGAGTTACTCCGGTTACCGATTTCTTCGGGATACTTGTTCGTTTGAAACGTATCTTGGTCCGACTCTGTGTTATAATCAGACTTTTCGCTTCTTGGATTTGTGATATTTGTTAACTGAAAGGTAAATAAAATTCATTCTATTAATTCAATTTTTGTTTATAAATCAAGTGTAGTGTAGATTAATGCATATTTTTATGAATAAATTGGGAACATGTTGATTCTTTTAAATCGGTTATAACAGATAACGACCATTGATATAGTGAGATCATTTAGAAAAAACGCGGGAGCTATATATTTATATAATACAAGCGGACCCGGTCAAGCATTGCTGTGACTACGTTATACTTTGAATTATTTTATACGATAATGTTTAGCCATAAACTTCTGGAACAAGTTGAATATAATGGAACAAATTTCATGACAAAATATTAAAAAAACATTGATCGTTTTAATATATATTAGTTTATATAAAATATATATCACCGTGTAACCCGAGGAGTCGTCGGAGTCCGCGTCGATGTCCACCATCATCTTCTCTATGAGTCGCTCCATGCTGCTGCCGGCGTCGTTTTGCTGTCCTCGCTTGTTTCTCTTCACCACCTGCAAACATCACAACGCATTTAGGCATCACGTGTAGTATACTAAACAAATGTTGATAGGCCTTAGGAGACTTTATTCATTCATTTTGGAAGTAATTTAAACCGAACTAAGTTCAGCTTTAAGTTATTATTTTTGTTTAAAATTTACTAATATTCTGTAATTACTGTTTAAATTCAAACAGCTTGTCTAGAAGTATACATAGAAGTCAATGGGTTTGTCACATGCGAGATATATATCGAAAAAAAAAACAATTGACAGAATGTTTAAATGTAATGTAGATTTTTTTATTATTTTTTTATATATTATATTTTAATTATTATTTATTCGTCCAGATAATCGAGATTTAGATTTTACGGGATAAGCTGCTAGCAATATACCTACATGGATATCATTTGTAAAGAAACTTGGTAGCGATACTAATATTTTAAATGCGAAAGTAACTCTATTGGCCTATCTTTTTTTTGTCTGTCTGTTGTTCTTTTACGGCCAAACCATTGAACCAAATTTAACGAATTTTGGTATGAAGCAAGCTTGAACTCCAATACCCGACGACCAACCCCTAAAACGCGAGCGAAGCCGCGGGCGACAACTAGTTAAATGTAAATCGCTTCTCTGTTAAATTATCTGTATAGTATATTTTATCTTTATTAGTGTATGGTACTAGATTTCTTACCAGAATCTCGTCTCCATTGCTGAGCTGCGTGTTGTTGTTCCCGTAGTGCTGCCTCCGGAAGCACATCGTGAACTCGAACAGCGACTGTAAGCTGCTGTACCAAGTCTCCCGCGTCGTGGGCTCCGTGCGTGCGCGCATGATGCGGTTGCCTTGGTACTTGAGAGTTCGGAGGTAGCGACGCTTGCTTTGAATATATGTTACCTGAGAAACATTTACAGTTAGAGGAGGCTTTGAAAAAAACGCTTCAAATTCTTTTTAAATAATATTGGCTTTAGATGGCGCTTATATGCACACCCTACTGTGTGAGTACTCGTCACATATTTTCCCGCCAAACAGCAACAATCAAAATTGTTCTGATCGGTTCGAAGTTCGGTTTCAAGAGTGAGTGAAACAGTGTAACTGTGACATAGTTTCCAATTATGGTGGCGCCTTGGCAATGTGTGGGATGCTTTATATTTCTTACAGAGCCAACCAAGAGCCAAGAGTTTATGGGTGGTTAGAACCACTTATCATCGGTTGGCCTATTTGCGAGTAAACACAATTACGACTATTTAAAAAAAAAAAACTGTTCGCAATAGCGTACACCTAGGTTTCTATTTAATTTCGTAAATAAAAAAAAATCAATAGAGTATTATCGGAACACGAATCGATAAATCTTCAAACATAAATATATTAAACCTTTTTAGTTCATCTAAAAATTAAAAGTAAATTAATTCCACACTCAAGCGTTACTATATGTATATTTATCAAATGTACTCTGTACTAATTCTCATCGTGTCATTTTCCCAAATTGTTATCGATAGTTACTTGTTTATTTAAACGCACTTCATTAACATCAACACTATCGTCTGATATAAACAAATTAGCTAATATGTAAGAAATAATTATTATTAATATTGCTAATGAATGTATTGCTATTATCAGTGTGTATTTATTTCTGCTTATGATCAAATGTGATATCTATTGATCCGTCCGTATTCAAACTAACGACTGAACGGACGCTCGGTCGTTTTTTTATAGTGATGTGATTTTATTCGAATCGTAATAACATACCGGATATTTTAACATATAATTACTTGTTTAAAAAAACACATATTTTAAGTATTAAAAATTAATAACTACAATTAATAATCTGTATTATACGTTTTGTTTTTTCATGGAATGTATATCTGTTGAAATACAGTCGTTTAATGAACATAATTTGTAATTTACATCACAATTTGTGCATTAGCCACAGATAAATGATTTATGGGCCGTTTATTTTCGAGGGTGGAATTTTAAGGTCTTATAAGAGGTCTCTGTAAATAGTTTTGTTTTGCTCATTCCTGCCTGAGAATGATCACGTCGCATAATCATTGATAAATAACTTGAGTGATTATGGAACATTAAATAATAGTAATATTATTATCAACACTACCTGTTCATGAAGTATAAACAAATTGTTTACCTTCTAGACTACTCTACTTGACTCTATATCTATGTAATTATTTTATAATTAAAATATTAGGCTTAGGACGGCTAAACGGATCATCCTTTATGTTAATACCAAATATTGTAACAGTATACTCACGACATCAGCTGATCTGAGCGGTGGTTTCCCAAGTGCTAAATTGATGAGCGATATGGACTCTCTCGTGACACGCAGAAGAAGGAGGAGGGCGAGGAAAAATACCCAGGGAAGAGGGCGGATCAGTTCTGGCTGTGGCCTCTCCTCTTGATCCACTGTAATGTAATGTATTATATATTAGTATTTATTAGCATGTATACATCGATTTCATTTTAATATATAATTATGAAATCTCTACCGACACAAAAAATATATGACCTTTTTGTCATATTTTAAGAGACGTGTTGAATTATCAAATTACTTTTATAGGCAATACCTAGTCTCTTGCAAAAAGTATTTTATATGTCTTTTACTATAAAAGGGTTGCCTACTACTTGTTTTTTTTTGGCTTTTATTTGTGCCAAAAGGGCACAGATTATTTCGTCAATGTCACGTGCGATTGCCTACTACTGGCCAGTAATACTTACTTCATTTGATTGTCAATTTAATATTTTCTGTGACAGTCTCTCAAAATATTTTTATTTGGTGTAATAAATTCAAACTAAACCGAGCTCTCTCTATTATTTTTACCCTAACCTCCTATACAACGAATAAATCATTTTTGGATTATAAGAATTTTATGTTTCATCGATTAAATTTATAAAATTATATGTCATTAGCATATTTTTATTAAACTAACATAATACTAACTGGTCTATATTACAGCATATAAACTTGTTCGTGTATCATCAGATACAATTGTTATAGAATAGTTCTAAATAAACATACACGGCAGTGGTACAGCCCATCTCGCGCTTTTCTCAACGATCCAGAGCGCTCGGTCCATGTAACGGAGCGCGGTCTGCCCGAGCCGATAGCTCGATGCACTTTCCGCCGCATTCTGTAAGACTTCCTTGACGATCGATACTAGTTCCATCACTGAAACTAATGAATCAAGTGTAAAGCTAATGCAAGAATATATTGTGTAGTGGATATGGAATTTAATTAAAAATTTGGAAGCATTACTGAAAGCATTACTTAAATAAATATATAAAAATATATTTTTTTTATATATTTATTTAATTATTATTTGTTTCATTAAAGATATTTTCTTTACAAAAAAAACGTCATTTGCAATTTATTTTACTTAATACAGTGTAACTTAAACGTATCTCCTAAATTTACTGTTATTTATAATAGATTTGTAATGTGATTTTATAATAGAAATATTTAGGCACATTTAAATAAATCTAAATTACAGAAAAAATACTCCCAAGACGCGGAGTTAAGCAGATACAATATTTCTTGGTGAGATTATATAGTGTTGTATAGGATGTGATTAGTTAAACAATGATTGCCTTCTTCTATCGAATGCAAAGCCAATGATGACAGAAAGAGACGAAACATTGTTTACCTGAGAATTCGCTAAGGAACATTTATAAGTATTATTAATTATAATATGTGTAATTAAATCAGTCAAAGAGAAATGGTAAATAAGCGAAGGACGTCTAGCTATTCGGATGTAACTGGATGTTATTATTATAGATTTATTCCATCACGAAGGCGCGCCCTCTACGTTATATTATTATTGGTGTGCATTAGTATGAGTGGCTTACAAGATGTCGTAGTGTGCGTGAGATTAATGACAGCCCAAAAATACCGATTAAATCATATCTGTATACTCGTATATGAATAGACACCAGATTTGTTTGTAGAATTTATAGTCTTCAATCTGACGAAGATTGTAAAAAAAGTTAGTGAAAAAAGTTGTTTTGATATCTGGTAATAACGGATATCCCGCATGTATAATCATAATAATAATATAATCCCGCAGTTGCTATAAATTACTCGTAAAAATCTTCAAACTTTTTTTTAAATAAGTTTACACGTATTATTACCGAACAGAATTATCTTATCAAGAGGTAAAAAAATTGAGAAGTTCGTTATGAAATTATACACAATTTTTCATAAGATAATACCCGTACATATTTCAATTAAATTATGCTGGTTTAAATAAATAAATCCAGATTAACAAAACAAATTAAAAACCCCTTTGTAATTTCTACTTAATAAAATTGTAAAATTTCTGACTGGTGTGTTTAACGGGATGAAACTGCACAGGAATTCCTTATAGAAAATTTGTGAGCACTAAGAGACAATTATTCAAAATTCATCCCCTAACAGTTAAAATATGATGAAAGTTCCTGATTTCTGATGTTAGAAATTAGTATTATGACTTATGTTAAAGAGCTAAGGAAATTCAATATTTAAGTTACAAACATAGAAATCGGTGTCTAGGCTTCTGTTTATAAGTAAAACACTAATATCCTATTAATCCCATCACATACACGCCTAGTATTTTAAGAAAATTAGTAGTATAGTAGCACATTTGTAGCAAATTTCCATCTGACTCATTCAGGTTTTCTCGTCATGTTGTTCCACCGACCACGAGATGATTTATAGACAGAAATTAAACACGTTCACATTCAGCATTGCTTGATCGGATCCATTACCTTCGATTAAAATTCACGTGCACCAACCACTAAGAAATGAGCCACCTAGTAGGAACTCAGTCACCTTGGCTACTTATAAATCTAAGTAATATATATGTTTATATGTATAAAACTGTTTATCGATTTAAAAAAATGTAATAATAAAAATAGATAAAAATACTTAATCAATATAAATAGAACTTATATAATTATCATTTTAACTTATTATATAGGAAGCTCCGCTTCGCATTTACGCCAGCTTTAAATTTAGAACATTAACGTGTCAAGAGTGAATTTCATATTCTCGTAGAATTAAATTATATATACTACTTATAGATACAACAAAAACTTTGAAGTCCGTAAAAAAACGGATACATTAGTCTGGTTTTTAAATATTTATTTTAAAATAAAAATAATGAATTTTCAACTTAATTGTACCTATCACTTTTTTGACTTTAAAAAATATACGTCATTAATGCGCAGTTTAGTATAATTATTATTAATTACATCTGCATATATTTCTTAAGATATTCGACCATGAAAAATAAAAACTGGTAGCGATAGCAAACACGTTATAACATGGACCAACGTAATCATTTAAAAGCGTTTTAAATTTAAATTATTTACGTGTTTCATTTGTTTAAAAGTTATTAAGTACATTTTTAATTCTACTCCTTTAGTTTTAATTTACATTTTATTGTAAATAATTTTTGATTTTTTTTTTATAATTTTTCGCGCTACGCTCGAGTTGAATTTGTGGTCACGAGCTGACTGGGAGCTCCACACGCCCAAAGTCAATTGCACGAGTATTCTTCGACTACCTCTATTTTGTGAATACTGTTCAATTACTTCCACCCTGAATAGTCTCCGACTTACTTTAACCTATGGTAGTGTTGTCTTTGCGGCGCTCTTAAGCTAAAACTATTTATTTTACAGAAGTCAGGACATGAACAACAAGATTTTTTGCTAATTTTATTTATTACATAACTACTTATATTAATCGTAAAATGAAACTGTTTTGAGCAAATATTATCGTGCGGCCAAGACACGGGTTGCAAAGTAATTCGAAAAGGGCACGTCGAAATTAACAAATTTTCAAAACTCCTGGTTTGAAAACAACCAGAACTGAAACGATGGATTCATTCAATTGATGTCAAATTTGGCATTTAAAAAAAATACATTGTCTTTAAAAAGATGTGCGACTAGTTTTACCCGATAGGTAAACACGTAAAATAATTTAAATAATTAATACTATGGGATTTATCTATAAATAAGTTTTGCTTAAATGCAAAGCTATTTACAGTATTTCACATTAGCAAAGTGATGAATAAATTTCTAGAATGATCTCTCATTATCATAATTTATACGATGTATAAAAATAAGTTGAAATATATATTTTTAGGCTGCATATACAGTATATGTCGATATTTTTTTACTTTACCTTCAAGGTAACTTAGCTTTGATGATTGTACTTATCTACTTCCTAATTTTCTGTCCACTTAATATAAAAATCAAATTATCTAGTTTCGTATGTCTGATGCTGACTACCAGTGTCTATGGGCGAAGTAGTCACCACTTACCATCACAGGCTCATTTGCTTTCCTTCTATAAATAAATTTAAAATATATATATTATTATAAAATACACGGGTCAATAAAACTTTTAACGTAGTAACCGTTACAAGGAAGTTAGGCTATAATAATAATAGAGGTACGTCGTCGCACTGTGATGGATTAAGACGGATAGATTTCGCAAAGTAATTTTATATGATACGCACGATAGGAGCCAAAACTATATTAACGATGATATTATATGTGTATGATAAAAGAGTTTTATTTGTACGTTTGTCTTTAATTTAATATAACAGTGCGATTAATATGGTATCTTTACTAGCCACCGGGACCTTCACAGAGGTACAATAAGGGTTTATGCAGAGATTGAAGAACAAACATAAAAAGATTTTTTTTTTTTCGGCTGGTACAGTTAGTATTATTCTCTGTTCTCTACTATAATATGTATTATGCATATAAACCTTACCTTTGAATCAGACTGCTTATTGATGTAAACCGCATTGAAAATACATATAGTTGCGTAGTTTAAGACGATGAAGAGACTTATTGTATACTATAGATATAAAAGGTAGTTTTATAGATGCCATATAATAGATTTATTGTAAATACACAAAATCTGCAATATTTGAAGAAAGATTATTCAAACTAAAAGAATATATAACATTAAATCTTTAGTGCGTCGAAATGAATTATTGAGGATGACAAAAAAGTTCATGGACGTATCAATTACCGTCTTAATATAAATATAATCTGCAATTTAAAATTAACAAAAAAGAACTTCAAGGAAAAATTGCAACAATGAAATTTTTTTCATTGTTGCAATTTTTCCTTGAAGTTTAAATTAAAAATTTTTTTTTTGATTTAATTTTTTTAAATTAAATCAAATTTTATTGGTCTTAAATGGAAAAGAATGATTGTAAATTTAAAAATATTTTTATAAGTTGGAACACATATTTTTTTGTTTAATTTTATACTCTAGGGAAAAAAGTTTATAAAGAAATTCGACATTTTTAAACACAAAATGGAAAGTGACTTTTGGATTCTGTTCACAAAAAAATACAGTTGTATTAGGGTAAAAAGTTTGAATGGAATATTGAAATTTTTAAAGTTAAAACATATTAGTAAACTACTTCTTGGACACTATCTCTACAAAAAAAATAACATTTTTTTATGCTTGTAACGCGTAACTGGTTATCAAATATACGAGTATATAATTACATGATGTGACAAGTAATGTTATGTTTTTACGTTAAACTATTAAAGATTTCTGCCGAAATTCTGACGTACTTAACGTAATTTAACACTAGGAACAAGAATAAACTTCTAACTACTACTACCTGAGTACATAGGTTTAATAAATCTTTTGTGGGTCCATTTCTTTTACGAGATCCTACGAGCGTTAAAAAATATACAATTGACAATTTAAGAGATTCGTTATAAAACGATTGTGTACTAAAGGATATTATAAAACTAATTGATTTCTACACGATTGCATACAATGGGAATGAAACGATCGCTTTCAAAAAATAAATGTTAAATTTAAGCTAAGATGTTATATCCCATGTGCCTGTAGTTACATTCGCTTACTCGCTTTTCAAACCAGAACACACTAATACTAAGAACTGCTGTTTGGCGGTGGAATATCTGATGAGTGAATGGTACCTGCTTTGACGGACTTGCACGAAGCCCTACCACCTTTATCTGTAAATATATAATTCTTCGGTATGTGTGTCTCACTGAACTTTTTCTACATACATGGCTGGACCGATTTTGATTGAGTGTTCAAATGGGTTCCTGGTTTAGATTGAACCCGATAAGTGGCACTGGGATCGGAATGTAAATAAAATTATTTTTTCACCCGTACAAAGTCGGGATACTCAGCTAGTATAACTTTATCAAAATTTACATGACGCATTACTATAACCACTAAAATAAAATACTTAATAAATATTGATAAAGGTAACTATGCGAAAGATCTCAATTTACGTATTTATTAATCAATAAATTTTCAAGGCGAAATAATACGGATGATAAAGCGAGTCACCTTTCCAATATATAATATATGACGACCGTAAAAGGCCTACATATTGTATATCATTCCTGTAATGCGGTATTAATGAAAACATTTTAACAGAAACGCATCGTTATCTATTATTTTTCCGTTCACACAGATAAAACAAATACGACTCCGAGTGAACACATACAAACGTTTTTATATATTTATAATTATTTTTCAATACGTATATATAACATTTATGTATGTAATTGTTAATGTAAAGTAATATTACAAATCGTTGGTTTAATATGGGTACATCGTTACGTTAGCCATCTTGGATTTGAAGAGTAAAATAATATTGTTTAATATTATTAATTTATTTTTCAATTAAGATTTAAGTTGTAGGTAAATTATTTTCAACAACCGTATTTTTCGTTTACATTATTCACAGTTTATTAAAGGTTACAAAGATATTTCAGAATATTAAAGTACGTTCAATACTCGAAGTATCGGCAAAGTTAAAAAAATATATATTACCATCTTAAATTACACGACATAAGTACTATTAGAAAGCTAAAACTTAATTATTTCATCATATTCAGATAATCATATGGATATGCTAGCATTGCTATGAAATTCTTAACAAAACCTTCAAATGAAACACGAGGAGTGTATTACTTTAATAGAATTTAAATTGAATCCATATAAAAGATAAACAAAACAGTAAAACTGCGAATGGTTTGGATCATTTACGTGTATTAATAAAAAAGTATCATTAAAGTTGATAATGGAATGAATAATATCAATTTTTAATTATGCAATTCAATTTTAAATTTTATTGACATGTATTAAATATTTAAGGTAGATTAAAAATACGCATAAATTTATTACTGTCGTTTTTTGATTGAGGTACGAATGTAACATACTATACAGCCAAAACAGCTAAATAATTAAAGCAGTATTTATATTTATTTAAGATTTACCTGGATAGATAGGCAGCTCGGAAGATCTCTTTCTAGGGCGGGTTGTAAAAACACTCTATCCTCTGTGGTAGATTGATATATATTTCTTAAGTAAACACACCGACTTAAAACGCAACAAAAAATAATAATTATAGAATTCTGGTTTTAATATTTTTCGACGTTAACCGACCGAATAGTTTAAAGCATACTTTTTAGTCACCACGGTTTAGTTTCGACATTAAACAAATATTTATTCAAGCTACTATTAATTAATAATTGATAATTAATTTAATTTATTTAAGGAATCGTCTTAATGAGTTGAAGGTCCAAACCGCTATCGCCAAGTAAAGCCGGGCGAGTATGTTATAGATAGTTATTATAAACAGTGTCAAAGCAAAGGGCATAGGTCGGTGCAATCACAGTCAGATATCGAGACGTCCAAGACAAATATGCAACGACCAATTATTATTTAATAAATACTAATATATACTTACCTTGTTTGTTTGTTTGTGTAACGATTGTATAACGATTCGGCTGTTGCGTTATCGGTACTAGAGTGTTATATAGTATTCTATTCTTCATAGTTATATATATATAGGTATAACATAGTAAATTATACCACGCTGCTCCAATATGGTTTGGGGGATACACATGTGGCAGAATATCATTTGAATCGAGCAAATATCTGAACATTTTCATTTACGAAATGAACAATAAATAAATACTTGCCAGGGCTTGAATTCACACTCTAATGTTAAGAGTCACAAGTTCTAACCACCAAGATATCTCAGCCATATAAAAATATAAGTTGTATATTGAATACTAAATTATGGTTAAAGAAGATGTTCCATAAGTATATTGTTTATTATAAATGCGAAAATTTACATGTTTATTTTAAAGTAGCCCAATAAGATTTTGCATAGAATGTGCACAAAAAAATATTAAAATTTACTTTAAGCATAGTGAGGTCTTAATTGCTAGTATAATAATATATGTACAAGTATAAATAGATGTTGCATTATGAGTGATAGAGTATCTATATGAAATATAATAGATATTATGAAAATACCATCTAATTATAGGCAATGATGCATTTCTTAAATTGTCTATTTGTTCAACTAATATCAAATCACAGTTAAATCATTGAAACATGTATATTTTGTCATTATAATTATTATTATTACAAAGAAACAATATTTGTAATAAGTATTAAGTTAAATCACTCACTTACTGAAAGGATTTTTACAATTTATTATATTTATTTTATACAATAAATTTAAATTTTTTTTTTTTTTATAAATGGTATTAAAGTCATTATCATAATATTATTAAATTGGTATATATGTTTCCACTTAAACCATAATTTTGCATCTGCCAGTCTTCAGAAAGACACCGACAATCACTCAACATTGTATCAATATCGACAACTAGGTAATAACAGAAACGTGGGTTGAAAACAAAATATTACTAATTTTGAGATGCAGCTGAATTTGAATAGAAACTGTTTAGTTAATGCTACATATTAATTATTTTTTTATTTACTAAATTACTTTATATCACAGAAGTTTACAAAGTGACCAAAAAGTTTATATATCTTATTAAACTAAAGTTAATAAATCGAATACAAATAGTATAATTGCAATTCAACGATTTCTAGAACGAAATATGTCAATTATCAACCACTAAACTTGTGATTTTATACATGTATGTATGAAAAATATTTGTTTACACCTATCTACTACTTAAGATGAGTATAGCTCTGTAATTAAATTCATAATTAGACTTATTATTAAACATTGCAATTGTGTTTAATGGACAACAAATATTCAATTTTATACATAATGTGAAATTATAAACATTTATTTTTTCTCTACATACTCTACATTATAAATACAACACAAAACCATTGAGTTTGCATGAAATATTATTAATAGTAAAGTAATATATTCTTATACAAGGTTATATTTGAACGAGCCTCAAGTCAATTATTTACTCAAGTTAAATACAATTGAATACAATATACTTTTTAAACTATGTAGGTATATAATTTATTTAAGATTTATGGAAACTATTAAAATTAAATTTTTATATTGATTTAAATGAGATTTAAATATGTGATTTATTATCTTATATTTGAACAACATGGTCTTTATTTGAGATGGATGAAAGGAACTAATGTTTAAAAGGGTGTAAGATTTTGAGCAAACATTTTCAAGTATATTTTTATTTATTTGTTTCAAAATACTGTGTTTTTGCTATTATTATTAAAACTATTTCATTTTAATAATATAGATTAAATACATTATATTTATATTTATTATTTTGTTTATCAAAATAAATTTAGCTAAATTTATAAGCTACCTAAAAATAAAAGATACATGTTTGTTTGTTAAAACTAAATAAATTACACTTTATATTGTACGCAATATTTGGAAAATAATGTATATTACATTGTCTAGTATGGGACGGTTTCAATGAACTACAAAATTAATAAACTCGTCCATTTTCTTTTCAATTTATGAGAAAATGAAACGAGCGAAAGCAATGTAATAAATTCTTAAAATATAAAACACTTACTTCATACGCCGACAACTATCCCCCGTGTTACACAAGTAAACTAGTTTCTAGCCCGATATTATAAAATATTTCAAAATTAGTTATCAAGTGTGTAAGTTAATAAATAGTTAACGACATACTAAACTAAAGTCGAATAGGAAGATAAACCGCGATAATAAACATATTAAAATTGACAATTGATATTAACAAATAATTTTGACATTAGTATATAGTGTCTAATGTCTATACTTCTCATAATAGATACAAATATTTTATTATTTAGGCACAATCTAGACTCGCAACCTTTTCAATTTTGAAATAAAAATTGAAATGAAAGTATCATTATAATTAATTTATTTTGATATTTTCTCCTAATATTTTCCAGATAAGATATTCGTAACCTTTATGTTTTTAATAATTCACACTTTTTGTTACATTAGCTTGGGTAGTAAATTTTACATTATAAAGTGATCGATTTCGGTCTTTGATAGCAGAGACGCTAACTACAGAAATAAATAATAGTACAAAAGACAGTGTATATACCGATGCAATGACCATTATTTTCTTTTATATTGCAATGAGGCTGCAATCCGACACGAGTTCAGATGCGATCTTTCTAAAACAAAGCTTACACTCGAAAACTCCATGATATATACTGAACATTAAACTTTTTAGAGAAATCAGCCTAATCAGCAGCTAGTTACTATAACATAAGAAGCAATAGAATGATTCGAAGTCTAAAGAGAAGAAACTCATGCCTATTATTATCTTAGTATTTTTTAAATGTAGCTTAATAGTACAACTGCGTTTAATATAATGTAAATTTTTACAAAGACACAATTAATAATTATTGTAAAGTTTACTTAAATAAAAAACATTTGATTTGATTTCAAATTACCTATCAATTACAATTGTAGAGGTACTGGTCCCTAGCTTACTTGTAGTTCTTCTTGGTATAGTATATATGGTATAGTGTTATTTATATTTGCTTGCATGTGGGATCGGAATAAATTTATTCAAAAAGTGTTAGTATAAATACAAAAACTTAAAATAGAATTAACCAATAATATACCAATTGACACACTGTAAGTAAATTTTAAATTCTAGTTGGGCTTGACTAAAATTTTAGACGTTGGTTTATAAATTCTGTGTAAGGATATCTTACATATTAAGATAATCACGTAAGTGACGTCGATGTTGCGAATTAAATCTAACAAGAAAAGTCTATGCATAAAGTAATACATGCGTAATCAGAAAACTCTTATATTTAATATATCATAATAAAACCAATAATTATAATAACTAGGATACATATTTAAAATCCTGTATCCAAAACAAATTATCAATTACCTCTTGAATTCATAAAAATTTGCTATTTTTTTCTTTAATATTTTTTGTTGATAGTGCCAATTGCCTTACAACTTTTTAATGTCTGTATCATAGTAGCTTGATGGATACCATTTTATTTTATTTTAGTCTGTACTTGAATTGTAGATCGTAGGATGGAAGAGAATAAATTGTGATTTGTGATTACAACACAATTAAAACAATAATGTCGCCGCATTGACTTGTGCGCGATTTTTAGCTATATTTTTTAAGTATTCCGGATCTATACGTTACTTTATAATTTAACATCGTTATTCTTTAGTTATATTTAATAGTTTTAGATGAATTCAACAATGAATTTAGTCAAGTAAAAAAAAATGTAGTTTTGCCTAGTGGTGGTAATGGAATCCTTCGAAGATTCAAATTGCCCTTCAATGAGCGATAGTTTTTCATTATACGAACGTTACATGAGAAGTTTTAACGTTATTAATAATTTTGACGATAATCGTCACGAAATAAGTGATCCATCAAGTAATTGTGAGAGTTCAAATTCTAACAGTGGCGGTAACATCGACCTGTCTACTGTTATTCATTCTAACATAGATAAACACAGAGAATCGAGTAAACCACGATGCAGTTCATTACACTCAGTTCTTGATAATGCCGGTAAAATTATAGATCTAGAATTGGTAAAAGTTGATTCACCTTTTACTTCACCCGCAGCATCGCTGTCGGAAACTTCTTCAGCCACGAATCATTGTCTCAACGATAAGTCTGAAGTAATATCAGACGTCCCTGTAACCTCCGAGGAGTCAAGATCGGAAGGATTCAAGTCTGTATTCATAACCTCAACTATGGAAAATAGTAACAATGCGGTAGACAGTGTACCCATGTTTCGTGATGTGAAAAGTACAGAGAGTGTTTTCAAATTGCCAATTAGTGAGCTTTCTTTTAATGGTACTATTTTAAAGCACGTCCAGAAATTGAAACCTATCGTGGATCCAATTACAGCTCTAAGTACTGCTCGAAGTGTGTTAAATTTAAGTGACGAGCATTGTCCGGAATCTATTGGAAATAATGAGATTTTGTGTAATAATAGCAAAAAATCGGACACCGCAAGTGACAGTGACGATAAAAATACTTTTGAATCAATAAATACTAATAAGCTTACATCAAGTAGTTCAAGTTTACAAGAAGAAGAAGAGAATTCAAAAAAAGAACAATTGCAGATAGATGGAAATTCAAAATGGAATTTGGACCAGAGTTACTCCTCCCTTGATGCATCATATGATAGTGGAATGCGTTCACCTGACATGTTTTCTGATGAAGACGACATTGAACCAAGTCCACAACAAGTGCCATTTTGGGATTTTCTAAAAGATTATGAAACATATGACAAGAGAAAAGTTAGAAAAATAGAGGTAAGATGTGGTTAAATTCTCCTTGTTTGACTTTATATTTGTTTTTTTTTTTAATACAGAATATTATAATTCATTTAACAAAGGTCATGAATAAAACCAAAATTTGAATACATCTTTTATAAAAATATAATAAGCCACTTAAGAAATTGCTAGACCAATATACATAGCTCATCAGATACTTTCCATTTTAACTTCTGTTGGGTATTCCTGGTAGAAATTGCTCTGCTTCTTTTTTGGTACCATCAAACAATTATTAGAAGTGATTTAAATTATATCTGATATGTGTATGAATAAAAATACATTTAAGCCAGAAACAAAATGTCTCATTTTGCTTTTTCATTTTTTATTAACATAATTTCTTAATAGAGTTGGCATGTTTATATTCCTATAGCCTATTCCAATGGATGTAGAAGTAAAGCTAAACAGACCTTAGATTTTGTACATGCAATTTGCTGATATCTCAGCTATATTGTGTACTACTAAGAGTTTATTATTCATATATCTTTATTTATAATACAAAACTACAACATTTAATTGTTCATTTATACTTGAATTTTACTTCGAAAATATCGATAACAGTTTCGTTTACATTCAAAATGCAATTTTTTCACAAATCAATAGTGAATACCATATCACGTCACTTTGGTATCACGTCAATTTGCTATCAAATGATGTTAAGTTTTAGTTTTTGTTAGTTGTTAGTTATTTTCCTCTTATGGTTAGAACAGAGTATATGTTTTTATCTCAGAAAAAATTCACTGAAATTGATAAAATCTGTGTGTCTGTCTCTGTCTCTTCAATACAACTAAGACGTCTTGATTGTTTGGAACACATAGATTTGAATAATCTGTGTACAAATTTTCACCACAAACAGAGTAATGTTAAGAAACATTTATGGGATAAAAATTTATTTTTAATTTTGTTATCAGGAAACACTGAAGGGAATATTGCCACCACCATCCGTCACAACACTAAGAACTGATGTAACACAGATGCTTAAGAAATACTACTGTTTCCTCCCAGCTTTTAATGAAGCACAAAATTTAAATGTAGAAGCTAACACAATGACACCAACAAAAAAGGTTTCATTCATAAAAATACCCCCAGGGACCAGTAGTATAGATGATCTCCAAGAAACAGCAGTTGGTGTGGCGGTTGAAAAGTGTAAAGAGAGAAATGATAAATCAGACTTTGATGCTAACATCAGTGCAAATGATAAGAGTATTGAATTAAAATTGTGTTCGGAAAGTGAAGCTTTAGAGTCAGCTTGGCCGGATGTATTAAAATGCAAATACTACGATGTCTAGTGAGTTTGTTTTGCTATATAGTTTGATATTCTTTTTATTATTGATTTATTTATCCATACATATTTTACAACTCTTGGAAATGAGAGTTTGTGTTAATTTAAGTAATGCCAAAAAAACAGAATAGCTTGCGTAATACTTAACTTATTATAAATAATCAAAAAAGGTAATTGTAAAATGTTATTTGTAGCTTATAATTTATTTAATTTGCAAATTTTTAGAACTCAATTGTTAGTGAAGTCGAATGAAAATTTTGATTGATATTAAACTGTAATGATTGTAATTTTGCAAAAGGAAATAAAATGTTTCCAATACCATACAAAGTGCTATTATAAATCTTTAAAAATACATACTAAAAACTATATAAAACTTCAGTCAAACAGGTTGATAAGACTTTTTGTTACTATATATTAGTGTAATATTATTTTGGATATGGACTCTAATAGCCTGTAATTACCTATTCAACATCATTATACCAATATTATACTCATATCTTATCTAACCACAAAGTTGCTTTCGTTCCACAAAATAAAAAACATATTTAAAAATGGAAAATAATTTACTATGATAAGTTTTATAAGTTATTTTATGATGTTTAATAAAGAATATAGGTGATAAATATGGAAATTGGGGACAAAAATAATCTCATAATTTTTATTGGTTAAATAACAAAATTATTAATCCTTTGTCTATGTGAATTCTGAATATAAAATTATTTCTCACTTTTAGTTATAATATCACTTCTTATTCGGAGAAGATTGAACAGTTGATGCAACGTTATGGCGAGAGATTCATTGGTGCTGAAACAGACACCAGTGTGAACATTTACTCTGGTGGTCTCCAGTCACCAAGCAGTGCAAGCAAACGAAAAGCAATGAGACTCAAGTAAGAATCTTGTATTATTCATACACATTAAATGTCACTTTTTCAATAATTAAAAACATTTACAAATTTTCAAATGAATAGTCGCTCTGTAGCACATTTTCTCTTGTAATGTTCAAAAAACAAGCTGACTACTGCAGTCTTTAAATGCATTTGTATAATTTAAAATATTTAATATTTGCATATTTAAAAAATAATATAAATTCCTTCCAACTAGATGCTTCAATCATAGTTTTCAATTATTATATAACCTTCACATAATTATAGGCTATCTCTAAATAGTATTAAACAATGTCGCTTTTCGCTGTCTGTCTGTCCCTGTGTATACTTAAATCTTTAAAACTATGCAACGGATCTTGATGTAGATTTTTTGAGGCTTCTAATGTGATGTCGTAAATAAACACATTTTTTTAGTCATACATTGCAAACGCTAGCTGAACCCTATGAGATAGATCAAAATAATGTAGTACAGTATTTTATTGTACACCTTGAAAACGTCTTCAAAAAAGTCCGGGATGGTATACGTCTATCCCTTAGGCATAACCCACAAAAACAATTTTTTATCCTTTACTTCTTACGAGAAATATTTACAAAGCGTTTTTAAGCAATACATCATTAGTCTTCATCTAATTAAATACATTGTGCATTTAATATACATCGATACGGCCATTACCAGCACGTAATTTAGATGGATATTTTCGAAGATATTACAGATTTAAAATGCAGGGACATAGCGGTTTGTATTGTCTAATGATAAAAAACTGTGAACGTTGTTTTATATGAAGACATTCTGTAGTATATTTAGTTTCAGCACCCGTGCGAAGCCGGGGTGCGTCGCTAGTAAATAGTATAAAACAAAATAAAGGCTTTGTGTTTGTATAACCGCTATCTTTTTCTCAACCACTCGACGGATTTTTATATGGTAGAATTTTATGATGAAGAGCAATAAATGAGCGAGGAAGGTTTGGATATATACTTTGTAAATATTTTGTAAACATGGCTGAGTTATGACGGTGTTTTGAAAAAAAAAATAAAATTTTGTACGCTGATATAGCTAACGCTGGCTAAATCTTGGAAGACACATCTTAACAATGTACTAGAATGTTTATTCAGATAAATAAATAAGGTTTCTAGTCAGCTGAAATGCCTAATTTCGAAGAGATTTAAACTTTCGACGAAAACCGGAACAAACTTTTGTCTGAAATCGGGTCTTTGTTAAACAAAGTTTCGGACTGCCAGCTAAATCTAGTCCTATTTAACCCCAAAAATGCGCGTTAAGTGCTAAAAAGTCACCATTTGTCGTATCTCCACGATTTGAGAATATTCCCATTGCTGCTACAGATATTATTGTATCTCGTTCAATTCCGCGGTCAATTGGAAGCTAAAGCCAAATTGATACCGTAAAAGCTTGGTGTGCAAGGCTTCACTTCGGCCTTCACTTCGGCCCATCGCCTAAAACTAAACAAGGGGATAATTCGCCTTCACATGCCGTAATGCTCTCACCTTTGTGCGGGTTCTCCCCAGTACCAGCTTTTTCCACTGGACCGTATTCAACGCAGAGCGGCTCGCATTATCGACGATTAAGCCCTTTCCAAACTGCTTGATCCTTTGGCTTTGCATAGAGATGTTGGACAACTCTGAATTTTCTATCGCATTTTTCACGGTGAATATACAGACATCGCGTCAATATACGAAATTTAATCCGCACCACGTAGATGTTCGAAACTTCACAACTGCGCGATTTTTAAGGCATCTTCTGCCTCGCACAACCACTCTGTGGAACCAGTTTTCGCTGGCAGTTTTTCCGAACAGATACGACTTGGAAACCTTCAAGAAAAGAGCCTAAACGGTGGTGCAGATGTTCATGGGCAGTGTAAGTCACTTTCCATCAGGTGAGCCTCCTGCTTGTTTGCCACCTAATTCATAAAAAATACACGTTATAAAATAAATATACCTATTAAACATTCTCTTGCTAAGCGTAAGTCAATACGTTTCACCCATTCAAAGCCGGGCCTGGTCGCAGGTATGCCATTATATCAAGGCGGGTAAAAGTAGTATCGGATATTTATCTATCTATTGTGTATTTTTGAGATATAAAAAGATATCAGAGAAAAAAATGTGAATAAAAATTTGTAGATCTTATTTTTATCTGAAGACACCCAGACACGATATTGACTACCTGTAATAGTTAAGTTATAGAACATAATGTTTCTAAATTATGAAAATATTCTGACTAATTTATTTACTGATCTGTGTAGGATGGCTCAAGTGAAGTCGCCGGGTCGTCGACTGTCTCACTTGGCGCGTCGTCGGCAAGCCTTTTGTAGCGCGGCCACTATCAACGAGAAGGCACAGTCTTCTACATCCAAGATGGTGCTCATCGATAAAAAGTAAGTTTTGAATACTTAGCTTAATCTAGCTTAACTTGCAATGCAATAATCGCTTCTAATATTCATGTTTATATTGTATTTTGTACAAGCAAATTTTTGCCTAGAGAATTAGTTTAAATGAACATATTATTTAGTTATGGCATGATTAAAAATTTTATATTTTACTCCTCTAATATTATCTCTTCTCTAATCACATTAATATAATATAAATTATCTTTTTTAGCTTCTTCCCCCATCGAAAGCTGATAAACTCAGCAGAAAGAAAAAGTCCTCGAACTAGACGAACTCCCGGTAAGAAGACACCAGCCGGTAAAACTCCAGGTAAAAAGACTCCAGCAAAAACACCTAAGACAAAGAGCGGAGGGTCGAGTCGAAAGAAAGCTATGCGTCGATTGTTGATGGACTCCGACTCCTTAATAAAGAGCCAACCCTCACGAGAAACCTCTAAAAGAGCTCTGTTTATTAGTCCAGAGAATAAGAAAACTATACCAGCAACATGTTCATCAGTTCCCCACCAGGCAATGAAGTCTAAAAGAGCATTATTCGGATCACCCGTTAGACAAGCTGAAACCAAAAGCTTGGACGGTACCTCAAGTGATCACTTTTTGAAGAGGAAACGGGACTCCTTGGACGATATACCAGAAACCAATAGGAGTAAAATAGCAAAGAGTTTGTCTTTTGGAGGAGATACGATTAACCCTACACATACATTAACATTTAATCGTCGAGCTTCGGAAATGTCAGCCACGAAGAGTATGGCCGAACTGAATGAGACACATAAGAAGGTAATCATCCAATAGTTTCTTAGTCAATCTTAGTAATTCAGTATTGTTTAAGTTTATTGCAAAGTACCATTTTTGACCTATTTCTTAGTCGTTTGCACAGTCGTGGGACATTTACGAGTTGTTGCGTCATATTGATACCGAAAAAGATAAGAAGCGAATTCGATTCGTTTCATCTCTACCTTAAACTAAGACAGGGCGAATGTTTAACCATGCTCGATGGATGACTATAGCTACGGTCGTATATATCTTTTAGTATGAATAATATTTATTCTTAATCGTACCTACACACATTACTGATTAAAATTTTAAAAAATGTTATATGTTAACGTAGTTACGGCACGTACATTCAAAACCATCACATATCACCGACGGTCGTTAGTTTCACCGATATTGGATTTCGTTACCCCGTCGTGTCAGAAACATGGGATACCACTGACGGCCATATTGGCGACCGTTGCAGAAGCTGCTGTGGGCGGTGACGGAGGCGCTGCGGCTGCACGGCTGGCGCATGTCGTCGGCCGGCTTCCGCGAGAAGGCGTCGTCGCTGGCGCGCCTCACGCGCCGCCTGCTCGCGCTGGCGCCGCACGCCGCCAAGCTGGCTGCGCCCACGCTGTCCACGTCCGACACCATGTTCAAGTCATTACTCTTAGTATTCTTTTTCAATGAATATTTGTTTTAGGATCGATTCGATTCCTTGTATTTATGAAGGTTGTGCTAGTTTATTTACAAGTGTAATGATTACTAACGTCACGATTAAAGAAAAATAATAAAAGTCGCTGGAAAATTACATCTTGGCGATTCGTGAGTCATGTAATCTTAAAAAAAAACTTTTCATATGCTCTTATTCAATAAGCCAGAAGATGTTGGTAATTTCAACATATTAATATGATTTAAACATACTGGAAGTACACTCTTTGTTTGTGATCAATCATACAATTCCTATAAGCTATTCTTATAAAATGAGATTTCGTTATTTACATATAAATATGGTTTACTTAAAGAATCTTGAAGCTGTTGATTCGAGGACTCATATTTTCCGACTATGACATCACAAATGTTCTGGGAACCAAACTTTGCCTTCGATTTTGTACGCTCCTTTACCGTGACTGCTTCACTATTTAATTTCAGCCAGCTCTTAGCAATAGCTGAGAAATTCTGTTGAAAAATGTAAATCACCACGATACATTGTTCTGTTTGATTGAGTCTGAGAGGTAGTGCATTGGCGTTGGCGATGTAAGAAATAGTTAAGAATAATAGAACAGTGAAGAAAGAATAATAATTCTTACAGCGCCAATCACTAGGGGCGGTGATACATTCACCGTCAGGTGGCCCATTTGCCTAACCGCCTATCTCCATCGTAAAAAATAATAATACACCTCACTATTACTTTAATAATAAATAATATCCACGTTATTGTTCTAGCCATAAATACCTGAATGATAATTATATTTTTGTAATAAAAAAAAAATATTATTTCAGACTTGCTCGTCAATACGTATTCCCGATCATCCAAGGCCGTACAGTCGAAGAATGCTTTCAAGACGAGCAGATCAAACTCGCAAACGAAAGCAACAAGATATCTGGGTACATATCCGCAAGCGCCTACCAACTAATAAAATCAAAGCAAGTCACGTCGACTTTCACGTCCCAAATCAAAGAGAACACATGCAATGAGAGCTCTTTGAAACAGGAACAGCCGAGAAGTGGTACCAAGAATGTGCTGCAAGACAAATTAGTTAATATCGATACTAACTCGAATAGCAGCAGTGGCTTTAGCACGTTAGAAAAAGCAGGAGTTTATAAATCAAACTCTATGCCTTCGTTTGAAGAAGCGGCGAAAATGAGAGCCCGCAGGCAAATCAGTTTTGACAATGTAGACTTTCCTAAACGATGAAGTGTTTAATCTGTGCTTTTGATTTTTATTGACTATTATTTATTTAAAAAAAAAATAAGTTTAAAACTCACAGCTTCTATGATTTGTGACGAGCATTTTATGTTTCTAAAAAACCTTAACTTAAACAGTAATTTACAAAACTCATATGTACTTCCCTTTATTGTAATAATTATAATATAACTTTATGTTATTATTTAGCATGAATAATGAGGGTGATTTTTCTACCTAGCTGACTTATGTTAAAGCCATCTATATCTTCTCACCCAAAGTGATTTTTATATGAACGACGACTAACTGAATTTTACATTATTGAGCTTCATTCAGTCAAATTATTTGGAAATAGTGCACAAAACTAAAATAAAGCAGCATCGAGTCATTTCAGTTTAACAGATCATTGAAACATTTAACAGATTTAAATCCAGCGTAGACTAATATAGTTGTATATGGCTATTTTTAAACAATATAATTGTCTCTCTGTATGTTATTTAATATCATTAGCTTTTGAGTGATTATGACATGTTGTATATATATTGTGTATGGCATACATGTCGGACATAGTTATAATTGTGAACTGTAGTCAATGTGTAGTTAGTACTTAAATGTGAATTAATATTAAAGATTAACAAACTATATTCTTATTGATCTGTATTACTTCGATGGACTTAAGTGTAAGTTTCATTTATATTTTGAAACAATTACAATTGTGAATTGAATATCCAACAAATTGAATTAAATTTAATTGTTCATAGCACAAATATATTTAGAGATAGATAACGCAGGATCATCTATTTTCCGTGTTAATTTTGTGCAATATTATTACGTTGCAACGTTCAGTTGTCGACTGCTTTGAAGTAATATGTGAATTCTAAATATAAAAATCTATAGCGCCATTTTGAACTGTAAAAGTTCTTCAAAAGTTGGCTGAGTAATTTAAGATCGTCGGTAACTAGTATTTTTACTCTCAGTAAGAAGCTTTCTTTTCTTACTGAAAGCTAGCTAGAATAAGATATATAAAAAAATATAATAAAAATAGATTATTTAAAAAAAAGAGAGCAGGCGTTTGACGTAGTGTATTTAACCAAAACAAAATCACGTTCGTGGCGTTTGTAGTACAAAAATAATGGCGTTTGGTTTGCGTACAATTTCATACTTGCGGTGATCTATCTCTATATACATTTGTAGGTATAGCAACATATGTGCGTTAATGTTTTTTATATTAAAACTAAAACCAATTTTATTGAACAAAACTTATAATACTGAGTGGATATTGTGAAAACTGTCATCTGTATGTGTTTTGAACTTTAATTTAGCCCTCATACTCCTATTAGAACTTATTTTTTAGTACATAAATTATCGTCCTTATACGCTGGCTGTATAAACACTTTAGTTAATATAAACGATTTGTTTTGTATAAGTCTAAGTACATTATAAATAATAATATATAGATAGTCTTGTGCGAACTGAAAAGTAGAAAATATTAAGTATGGACTCGACTAAGTAACTTTGTAAATGTTACTGTTTCTGAGTTTGATCTCAGGTCTAATTGTAAGAAATAAATTATTTTCTCCGAAGTTTTTTTTTCTTGCTTTAAATATTAACTTTATCACACTCACGAAACCTTTTAGAATGAACATCAATTAGAACATCATTTTGTATAATCTTGATCAAAAGCTCATAATTTGGAATAAAATGGAATAAATGCTCATAAAATGGAACTGTCTCATTTGACAGAATTTCGTCCGATACAAGTAGGTTTCTTCGGGATGTTTTTTTCACAGCCGAACAGGAGAATAATTACCAAATTAAGCACATGAAAAATAATGGTGATGGCCTTGATTGAAACCCGCAATCTTTATCTAAGATCCAAGTGCTCTAACCAATGGGACCTTTCGACTCTCTAAATTTTTATCATTTGTTTTGTTTATATAAACAACATGCATAGGTACTTAGTAAATACGTAAAACAAAGCCTCGATTTATAAATAAACACATTAGGAAATTTACTTAAAAATATTTCATTTGAAATTTCTTATCAAAGTAATCACGATAAGATATGGACTAATAGACGCTAATGTTGTTGTTTGCTGTTGTGAGCATTACTAATAAGGTTTCTACAAAATGGGTTTATATGAAACAAAATACGCTGGTCTAACCGAAAATATTTTAGAAGACTACGCATCTTTGACCTATCTGACTAAAGGAGAAATTTTACAGTAAGTTCATTTCGTTTGACAGTGGTTTCGTTTGAAAGTAATGGTACGCGGCTCATTGGTTATTCGTACATATATTTATTAGCAATAATATTACATTATCTTTGATATATAACATATATTTTTGCATAATGTGGAATATTATCGTGGTTTTTATGATATACATGGACGCAACTAAAAATAACTAAACTGAGTCGTTCCGTTATATGTAAAAAAACACATTTAAACACTGAATTTGCATTGTGCATTGTTATAAATATTTGCAATATTTTCTATATTTTACAGGAATACATTTTAAATTATGAAATATAATTACAAAGACTATGTTATTATTTATAGTTTATATTTCAGTTTAATGAAAAAGTTCTATTCGATCGATCCCGAGAAAATAGCTGCGAATTTCTCCCACAGAATAAAAAAGCAGGATATTATTAATAAGTTCGGTGTTTTAAAGGTGAGACTTACTTATACGTATATTTTCTGTTCAGCATGCCTTCACTTGCCACATCTTGCCTTTCATGCCAGTGGTATCTCCCATAGACAGCCTTCTTGGATATCATATCTTGATTTGTTATAAATATGAAATATGTGTATATTTTTAATTGATATAAATATCAGTAAATGTTACTAAGTCTAAGTTTTTCATATTCAGTTAAACACATGTATATTGGAAGTACCTTTCAAAAATACATATGTAATAAATAAATAATATAACAAATGCGTAAGACACTAGAAATACATATATCGTATTGCACCTACTAATATTCTCATCTCAAAATCTTATTTAGTAAAATAAACTCATAAATGTTTAAGAAATTGAATTGAATTTGTTACAGAATAATCCGTTTCAAGATCGTCTGTTTCGGGTGTTTTCTTCAGAGAATGACGATTGCTTCTCGTTTGAGGATTTACTTGATCTCTGCTCTGCTATGAGTTCCGATTGTCCGACAGAAGTCAAAGCTGCTTGGGCTTTTAAAGTATTTGGTAAGAATGTTCTTTTGAATATAATAACTTAACAGTTAAACCTGTGCAGCACAGATTAAATATAAGTACATACACAGGTGGCTTGAGAGATATATGTTAGTATCTCACCATCCTCACGCCTACTACGATTCTTTTATTAATTATGGTCTTAGTATCAATTAGGTCTTTAATGATCCGATGACGATTACAGATATTGATGAAGATAATCAAATATCAGTACAAGACATATGCAATATTTTGGACCGTTTGACAGGGGATCCTCATAACCGTGCAAACTATCTAGACAAAGAGTCTAAATTAAAAATAGCTAAAGTGGTAAGTGTGTTTTGTTTTTTAATGTAAGTATAGTATATAACTAAATGATCATTATATTAAAAACATAGGTTTGGATATTTTTAGTGGATCAAAAAACGTAACGTAAAAAGTAGTTAAAAACGCAGCAGTGAAACTTCTTAAATATAATTATCTTTTTCTCTAATACTTATCTCACGTAACGAAACGTGTCTAATCGTGAGAGGTCTTTAAAATTCTCTTCTACCTATCAATTGTTGAATCGCCATCTCAGAAGTTTCACTTCAGATCGTTGATAACTTTATCAATTTCAAAGTCATCTTCCAACAATAAAATCATTGGATTTGTTGAATCATTCAAATTTCATTTTATTTTCAGATATTAGAAGAAATTAATTTAGATAGAAGCGGTAGTATCGGTCTAAACGAATTCAAGCTAATTCTCTTAAGATTGCCTGAATTTTCGTCATCGTTTTATTTCAGGTTGTAATGTCTTGAAAATAGTAATGTATCAAAAACAAATTATATCACTGAAATGAGAAGTACAGAATATCATAATTTGTATTAACAAACTATTTATTCCCTTTAATGTAGGTACATAAGTTTTAAGATATCAAGCATTCGCCAGAATTGTCTTCATTAATTGGATTCTTGTTTATCAGAATACTTAAATTTGATTCTAATCAGGTATAATATGTATAACACTTGAGTGTATTATAAGTGCTCGTTTTATTTTTATTATCATACAACAGATTACGCTCACAGTGTTTACTATATATGCGGTTATATTTATGAATTTAATAAAACAACATACATATTTGTATTAAATGGGTAATTTCATGACGAAATAGACATTATACAAAATATCGCTAGAAAATGTATACTGGTTATCTAACAAAGGCTTTACAGGCCGCTTTGTTAAAGCGTCCAGCAAGTGTGCGGTTCGGCAGCGCGGGGAATCCACTGGTTCTTCCAGTGTTGCCTGGTAGCACAACTGGTTGCTTATACTTCACATGATACATCGGGAACGATAAATATGTTCTGGAATTAAAAAAAAAATAAAACTAATAAGCATGATATAAATTAAATGAAAAATTCTGAAATTGTATGCCCAATGATAATGAAAATCAATTTAGAAAATTAAAATGTTTAAAGTAAAAATATTTCATATTACGGTGACATCTCTGGCGGACATTGCCACATGTATTCCGGGTCTTTAAAGTACAACAAGGGATGATACGCTTTTGGATAACCTCTATAGTAGTCCCTGTGTCGTTGACAAGCCTGAAAATCGATACCAATTAATGAATAAGCCGAGACAGTTTTATAAGTTTGATGTTAAAAATAATGTACCACATACTTCATAAAATGTTTCGATTTCATGTTGTCTAGCATTGTCTACAAAATAAATATCCATTATTAGAGTAAAAACTGAGAATTTTGTATTTGGCGCTTTAACTGTTAATTTTTATTACTTGACGTAATGTAATGTATTGCCATATTATATCAATTATATAATTATATTATATCTTGTATATTTTTATAAATCTTCAATTGGTTTTATAGATCTATTCACTCACAAAGGCGCGTCCCTTAACGTTAAATTAATTATTTTTTAATAAAATAAACTGAACAATTATAATCTATTTTTTTTGCGCACTTTAAGTTTTTTAACCACGAGCTTCACTCACTCATACCAATAAATACAAATGAGTGACGCTCGTCTTCATGTTTGATTTGATTTACGATAAGAACATGTCAATTACGGTTCATTGTAAACAGAAATTCAAAAGGTAAGGCATTCATTCATGCTAAAATAAATGATGATAGTTCATTCAAATAGTAATGATCCAGGCAAGTTTCGGTCACGGCGCGGCGGCCTCTCCCAATAGAGTCTATAGCTATGCATTGAAATAATATAGTACACACTAGTGCACTCTCATAACCCGAATCGAGTATTCGACTATATGTGAGGTGCCCCAGGTCTCTTAACAATATTTTGAGGGAAGGAGGTAGAGGATATCGCCACAACACGGTTTGCACCCGTGGGCGTATTGTGTTTAAGACGGGGCTGCTCTTCGATCATGTCAGTTATACATAACATAACAATTCTCCATATACGTGTTTCAAGTACTGCAATAGAAAACAGATAGAGACGACGACACGATACTTACATCAAAAAATTTTTCTATTTCTTCTTGTCTTAATATATCTTTAAATAAATTGTATTTAACCATTTTTGACTTTTCAAATTTCTTATATAATTTTCATGTATAAATTTAAGATGAAATATGTACTATAAATGTCAAAATTCAATAAAATAGAAAATAATGTACTTTTTGTTTTTAAAATTTATATTATAAATAGTAAAACAAAAAATATAATTTATGTTTTTAAACTTAAAAATTTGGAAATTTGGAACTAAAGTAAAAGTTAGATTTTGGGAAAATATTTATATATAAAATAAACAAAATATATTCAACAATATACACTAACTATGAAATGAAATAAATTGGTACACTAATTTAATAACTATAGTCAATTCCAACCAGAAGAAAAATCAAAATTAACAAGTGACATGAAATTAACGCAATATTATTGGTCCAAATCTTAAATAATCTTAAATTCGCGAAAACATGGCATTTTGAATGTTGCTAAATGTCGGCGGCTATAAACTTTTAAGAATGGATTATATAAATCTAAGTTTATAATTAATTATAATTTTCATATATTAAATATTTTTAAGATCCCCGTAGTGTGTCTGAAAAGTATGTAACCGTATTTTTAGGGGTAAAGTTATTCTTTAGCTGGCAACTGTCTGATACTATTTGCTTTTTTCTGTCGTTTTACGTCTGTCTAACAGAGAAACGTCAAAACAAAATTCTCTCAATTTTGTTTTACAATTTTTTCTTATCAGTATTAAATTCCACGACTATCCTGTAATGTGTATCTTAGTTCAAATTAGAAATACAAGAATTATTTTATGACGATATTTGGATTATATTAGGAATATAGATCAAACCCTCTTTGTTATTTTTGGTGTACTATTTTTGTCCGCTCTACATTCGCTGATTCGGTGCATTGAAATATATTTTGACGTCTAGCAAAGAATGTCTTCCTACAAGGTGAGTAATACGGGTTTCATTATCATTTAAGCGTAATTAGCATTAAAACTAATCGTTCTAGTCCACTTCCTGCTAGGTATTCGATATTTATTCCACTGTTCATACCACATGTGTAACTTCACTATTATTTTTAATTACACGAACTCAAATGCGCATGTTTCCTTATTTACTTTTTACTACGCGAAAGAAATATACAAAACTATACATAAATAATTGCGTTTGACCAACATATATGCTTAATATTAACAATGCAACTTAGAAATTATTTAATTGTTGCTTACATTATAAGAAAATTAAGTATTTTTTAGATAAAATGTAGATACTGTGATTAAGTATTAAGTATTGCTGATAGCAATTGACTATTAACTAATATTTACCATCATTTATATAAAATTCTAGAATTAATGGTTATAATTATTTTGAAATTAATTTAACCACCATTTAATGTGCTTGGTCTAAATTTTTTATATAAACACTCCTAAAGCAGTACACTTTTAAGTTGATAGTAATTTAAAATTATTTTTTGTAAAAAGTGAATTGAAATAGTTATCTATTTTTTTTGTTGTAGTTAACCCATTTTTAAAAAATACCTTAAAGCAAAGAACAATAAAGAAACTGTTTATATTATTGTTTGTAAATCTATATAACCACCAGCTAATAGAGGAAATTGTTAAAGGCATAAAATAAGGACATAACTGAAGATTTTATATTATTTATTAAATTGAAACTAGAAACAGGTGTATGCATGCATAAAAATTCTTTAGCTGATTCATATTAAATCAAAGACATTTGAATATTAATAAGGAAAATACTCTAAGTATTGATAAGATAACTACATTGACTATAAGGTAAGAAAAGACTTAAAATTGACAGAGAACAGTAATTGAAGATATGCCCAAGTCAATAGGTGAATGAAAAATATCATAAGTGAATGATGATAATGACACTTAAATAATAGTCTAAAAGATAATTAAGACATTCATTCTTTTGTATTTATTTATTTATTATTTAAGGAAAACAAACACTTATGTTTTACATACATATATAACTAAAATAAACAAGACTGATAAATTAAGGTCTTAACAGATTAAATACAAATAGACCAGAGAATAATAATTTATATAATCATTATTAATTACTGAACAACACTAAAAGAGATAGGCTTAATGCCAAATAATTCTCCACCACTGTCAACAGTACTAGCTACTATGAAACAGTAACTGCAAAATAAAAAATGAAAATCAAAGATAACCATTTTTTATTATTGATTGAACTTTTAAATTGATTACGATGAATCATATAAAAGTGCATTGTACTCCTCCATGACTCATTGACTGATAGCTTTGATAACAACCCCACCTTATTTATATACAAAACTGCAGACAGTTTGATAATGGGCTGCGTTGTCATGGTTCTGCCTCTATGGATATATTGTTTGTTTGCAGTCTGTTTGGTTCCGGACATCTAATTAAGCTTTGATTTGCAGCTCAATAAATAATCAATCAAAAATTGGTAATGATATATATAGTGATTGTAGTTATCAAAATTATATTGTATTTTTGTGTATATATCAAATCAAATCAAATCAAATCAAAAATCTTTATTCAATATAGAAGTGTTTACACTTGCTTATTGATTGTCAAAAATCTACCACCGGTTCGGAATTTAGCACCTCGGACCTGAGAAGAACCGGCGAAAGAAACTCAGCGGGATATTTTTTTTTTTTTTTCTCATTTTCCATGTACAATAATTATTATATTTTAGTTATTTGAAACAGCCTGGAGGCGATCATTTCATTCCCAAGGTGTGCAGTCAACTAAAAAGTCATTAGTGTTGTAATATCCTTTAGCACACAAACGCTCTTTAACGATTCTTTTGAATTTTATAATTGAATAATTTTGAACGTTTTCTGGGATCCTGTTGTAAAAACGTATACATTGCCCCAAAAAAGAGTTACTAACCCTGTGTAATCGGGTACTTGGAGTAACAAGTTTATTCTTGTTCCTAGTGTTAATAGAATGTACGTCACAATTTCTGGGAAAATCGTTTATGTTTTTGCGTACATACATAACATTATCAAAAACAAATTGAGAAGCGACAGTCATTATTTTAATTTCTTTAAATTTATCTCTTAACGAATCTTTTGGGCCCAGGTTATAAATTGCACGAATAGCCCTCTTCTGCAGTACAAAAATAGTATTAATGTCAGCTGCATTACCCCAGAGTAGGATGCCATTCGACATTATACTGTGGAAATAACTGAAGTACACAAGGCGAGCCGTATCCACATCAGTCAAAAGTCTAATTTTTTTTACCGCATAGGCTGCAGAGCTGAGTCTATTCGCCAACTTATTTATATGGGGGCCCCATTGGAGCTTAGAGTCTATTGTCATACCAAGGAACTCTGTTGATTCTAAAACATCTAATGCTTCCCCGTTTAAGCATACACTCGTTTTGACACATCTTACATTGGGAGTAGTGAATTTAATACATTTAGTCTTTTTACTATTTAACATTAAATTATTAACACTAAACCAATTTACTATTTCAGAGAGAGTATTGTTCACATCGTCATATATTGAAAGACGTCTTTTTATTTTAAAAATTAAAGAAGTATCATCAGCAAACAATACTATCTCGAGTTTATCACCTAGGAGATGTGGCAGGTCATTTATATAAACAAGGAAGAGGAATGGTCCAAGAATTGATCCTTGAGGGACCCCCACAGTAACTGGAGACCCGGGAGATCTCTTTCCATTTACATCAACCCTCTGAATCCGATTGCTCAGATACGAAATCAGAAGACTGAGTGCAGTGTCCCTAATTCCATAATGACGTAGCTTCCTGACCAAAGTTTCGTGTTGCACGCAATCAAAGGCCTTAGATAAATCACAAAATATCCCTAAGGCATCCTGTGACTCCTATAAATAATAATATAATATTAGAATATAAATAAATCCTATAAATAATAAATTTATCGATGGGTTATTTTAAATTTAATTAACTGTATTCATCCACATATACTTATATATTTTTCATAAAAACACTGAGTATTGTAATATAGAAAGTGACATTTTATAAGTGCTATTAAAGTACATGAATAAAGATTTTTTTTTAGTTGAAATCGTTGCTCTTAAAAATGTTATATAATATGTATAACAAATTATGAGGCCTTTAATGCATTGTTCAGTTGCAATTATAGTGCAGTTACGATTTTGAGAGGTGTGGCTACAAGAACTCTCTTATTTTATAATCACAATGAAATATACCGATATCAAATTATTGTTAAATATTTTTCGATAAATTTTATTATTTAGGTCTATTCCGACCTTTGTTCACGTGATTTTTTGATCAATTAGAAATATGTTTATCATGTTTATATTCCTTATCGTCAATGGATTACATTTAAATCTGTCCAGTGTTTTCATCGTCATGCGTGACAAAGTCGCGGTGGCCCAGTGGAAAGATCACGAGGATTTCGGAAGGCGATTACGAATGTTAAAACTGGGCATGAACCACTGAGTTTATTTGAATTCAGAGGTGACAGAAAACATCGTGAGGAACTTGTACCATTCGCATGAATGGAAATCGACTGCCATCAACTTCAAATCTTTACTTCTACAGGAGAGAAGGCATTTGCCCAGTCCGACATTTACGACTGTAGCTTAGGAAATATTTACCTTGTTATTTGAATATCTTGTAATCAACATTAACAAATATAAAGAAACCCTAAAGCAAATGCTAAAACTTTAATTAATTATATACAATGAAATGATCTAAAATGTATAATTATGATTGTTTAACAAATTATATTTAACGAACGTCCTCGTTACAGTTTCGTTGTACATAAGTAGTTTTATAAATAGTTTCTGGGTTATAAATGATTTCCACATAAATAATAATTAGTTATATCGAATGTATTTTCAGTTTCCACTCGGTAACATTACAATATTGTGATGGTTATGACTTCGTGCGTGGGCATGGGGGACACGGTGTTAAGGGAGCGTCTACCGGCCTTGTGGCGACGCATTGAGGACGCGCATTACAGTTATCTAGAGATCGATGATAGCCCTGAGAAACTACAACAGAAGAAGAAGCTAGAAGGTAGATCTTATTTTATGTCCTAACTTGTTAACTAATATTATAAATATATGAAAGTTTGTTTGATTGTTACGCTTTGTAGCATTAACTGATCAAACCATAAAGTCTATAAAATATTGTATATACGTTGTCAGGGATGCATAAAATGATAAAGGGCAAATAACCAAATACTTTAACTATTCAAATATAATGTGGATTATAAATTTTATGCTTTATACTGTTTGTATGTCTGTACTTTTATTTATTTTTTTTTTTTTTTTAAATCTTTATTTGAAAAGAGGCTTTAGTCGCTGAGCGACTATGTCAGCCCCATCGTTCTAATTTACAAATCACTAACTTCTTATCTTAATTAATTTGATTATCATAGAGTACACACTAATGGCCAATTTGGATGAAGGATTAGACAAAATCAAATTACATAACCCAACATCATGTAAATTAATATCAAATTCTAATTCTAATGTATCACGTTCAGCTCCAATCCGAGCACACTCCACCAATGCGTGGAAAACATCTTCTCTTTTATTGCATAATGAACAATTAGGAGACTGTACGGTTTTCATCATGAACCCGAACGCATTCAGTGGAATGTGTCCGGATCGAAGTCTTAAGCTTGTAACCAACATTTGTCTACTCAGCGGAACATTAATAAACCACGGTATTTTAGGCGGCTCATTCATAATGGTTTTATACCAAATACCTTTTTCCACTGACCTCTTGTTAAAATACTCCTTCCAAATTTCTATACATTTAATTTTAATATCTCTCAAAATATTTGTGAAAAAAGGTATATGGTTTACAGGTATACCTTCTACAATTCCCATCTTTGCACCAATATCAGCAATTTCATTACCTATCAAACTGATATGTGATGGGACCCACTGAAACTTAATATTTTTGCCGTGTGTTTGTAAATTCAAAAATAAATCCAAAATACAATATGCTACAGGCAACCCTCGCTTTCCCGAGGTGCACCGAGCTAAATGTTGTAGGGCACTTTTAGAATCACTAAGCACTACGAAATTATTACCTTGACATGAGTTGATGTATGATAAGCATTCAGATATTGCAAATAGTTCAGCTTCCATAATGGATATTTTGCTATTTAATTTAAATTTTGCGGTCGTATCAGCTTGTGGATCATAAAATGATGCCCCAATTCCGTTATCATCTCTGGATCCATCCGTGTAAATTTGATAGTAATCACTATACTTTTGTTGAATGGTTGCTATACAGTTTTCTAACAACATGACTGAGCTATGACTTATTTTAGAACCATGTACATTATTGATGCAAAGACATAAATGTGAATTAATATCTATGTTAGTGACCCATGTAGATAGAGAAAACATTTCTAAAAGTTGTGAACTATGTACGTTTATATCAAATAGTTCATTGTATACAATAACTAGCAATGGTTTGGTTTTATTATTCCAATAACCAGAATTCTCACATATAGAAGCTAATTTCCGAATAACTGCAATAGTGTCACCGTTATCAAAAGACTTTGTTTTTAACAAAAATTTCGAAGCTAGATATCTTCTACGTAAAAACATCGGTTGTAAACACAATTCAGATTCCATCGTGTGTATAGGGCTACTCTTAATAAAACCTCCTATCATTCTCATTGCTTGGTTTTGAACCTTGTCTATTTTTTTCAAATTTGTCATGGCACTAGTGTCTATTAAAAAACTTGCATAATCTAACCTACTCCGTATGATTGAGATATACAACTGTCTTAAGTGTAATGGATGAACACCCCAAGATGATCCTACTAGTACATTAAATATATTTAAAAATTTCTTAGCTCTACTACATATTTCGTTAATTTGTTTTCCCCATCTTAATGACCTATCCAACCATAGACCCAGATACTTAACCGTTTGTACATTTTCAAGAGAGACCTCATCAATAAGAACATTAACCTGCTGGTGTAATCTACGTCTGGAAAATAAACATATTTTACTTTTTATTGGTGATAAATCCAGTCCTAAGTTCTTTAACATTATGGATAAACTATCTAATGCATTTTGTAAAGTAATAGTCATCAATCTTAAATTTTGGCCCGATACATACAAAACAAAATCATCTGCATACTGAGAAATAAAAACTCCTTCGATATTTTTACAGATAGCACTAGTTGCAACATTGAATAAAATTGGAGACATTGGATCCCCCTGCGCCAAACCCTTGCAAGTCCATCTTGTGACCGAGTTATTAGTTTGTGATTCTAATATAGTTATACGTCTTTCAATAAGATACTCCCAAATGTATCTGCATATAGAAGATCCAACTTCCATATCATCTAATATACGTGTAACCTGTACAATATCAATGTTATTATAAGCATTGTTTACATCTACAAAGCAACCTAATGTTTGTTGTTTATTTGAAAACCCAATTTGAATTTGGCAAACTAATCTGACTAAATTATCTAAACAAGATTGTGACTTTCTAAAACCTACAGTGCTATTAGAAAATAATTTATTTTTTTCAAAATGCCACTCAAGACGCCGTGTAATAATATTATGTAACATTTTACATAAACAAGAAATAAGCGATATTGGTCTTAAAGATGATATATCACTTGGATCACGACCCGGTTTTGGGATCGGCACAATCTTAACTTCCCTCCATTGTGGTGGTATTTTCCCTTCAAATAAAATTCTATTAAAGATATGAATTAATATTTGTTTGTTAGGAAAATGATATATCATCGAATATGAAATAGCATCAATACCTGGGGCCGTATCTTTAATTTTTAAAATATTGTTTAGTTCTTGTACCGAAATAGGGGATTCTAAATAACTATTATGAGAATGAAAATTGGGCGATTTTGGTAAAACGTAATCCGGCGTTAACTGTTTTAGGAGCATGCAGGCTTTTTCCCAATCCAAATTACTTTTGCAACTCTTGTAACCTTTAAGCCATTGCATTTTCCGCCACATCTCACCACTAGAAAGGACTTGTGAAATAGTACTGCAGAATTGTTGAAACGAATAGGCAATTGCCCGTCTAATAAGTTTTTGAACATTCGAGACTTTTTCTTTAAAATTACTTAAATTTATCGGTGTAGGATTCCGTCTAAGCTGTGCTAACTCTCGCCTCCGTTCAGCCACAGCTTTAGATAATGCGGGTGACCAATAAGGTTTCGGTTTGAATTTAGACGTGGGATTGTCACAAAACTTGATCACAGGGATCGATGCGTCAGCCGCTAAATTAATCAGTTCCACAATATTATCGTATATTTCTAAAATATCCCCCAAAATGTTAAAATTTTGTAGCTTGTCGTGTAGTATCTTTCTATATTTTTGCCAATCTGCTTGTTTAAAATTACGTTTTTTAAAATAAAAGCCTGTTAATGTCATATCTATAGAAATACAAACCATTAAATGATCACTACCTAAGCTTTCATTTATTATATTCCAAGCAAAACGGAGAGCAATATCAGGGCTCGCAAATGAGATATCCGGGGAACTTTTCTGCCAATTATTTGAGGTGTATTTAATTCGCGTTGAATCTCCGTTGTTAAGTGAAACATAATTATATTCAACAGAAGCGTCATATATTTGAACACCCCTACTATTTTGTTTCGACGACCAATTTAAATGGTGTGCGTTGAAGTCCCCCCCTATAATTGTTTTATGAGACAATTTTGAGAATAATATCTTCCAGTCGTAACTAGACGTGTTAATATTTGGCGGACAATATACTAAAATCACATTTTCTAAAAGACAACAGTTAAAAATTTTAATATGCAATGCTTGTATATGCCGGTTAGGTAAACTAATATTATTACACTGCGCTTTAATTGATTTATGAACAACAACAGCGATTCCTCCGTATGAGTCATCACGATCCTGTCTATAAACATTATATGAATTAATTTTTAAACAACTGCCGGGCTGCAACCAGGTCTCAGATATTAAACAAATATGTATTTTTTCCTGAAGTAAAATATTTTCTAAAGCATATAGTTTCGGTCTTAAGCTTTGAGCGTTCCATTGCAATAATTTAACTTTTATTACTTTGTTATTGCTATCCACTGATAAATTTACTGATAAATTCCAAAATACAACTCATATACGGCCAGTCAGAAATATTATCAACCACCACAAGAATAACCCATTCAATACAACACTTAATAGAATTTTGAAATTTTTCACTTAAAGTTAAATTTTTAATAAATAATATTTCTTTCAAACGTCATACAAGCTCGCTAAAATGCACCTCGCGTTTATTATTATTTATGTTACTATGGTCATCGTTATCAGTTGATCTGTGTGGAGTGCAGTCCGGCTCAATGCACCTGTCCCGCTCTGACTCATTCATTTTACTACTTGCTGTGCCGACTGTGTTTTTGACCTTGCTATTATTTTGTTGTGACTTAGTTCGCTTCGGAGTAAACAAATGTGAGAATTCTGGTAAGATTGGCGTATATTTATGCGTAGTAGATTCTTCATTTTGCAGATGTATAAAACTATTTGAAGTAATAATATTTTGTTTTTCCTCGTTTTGTTTTATTATTTGCCGTGATTCCGGTAATGATTCTGGCCGCACATATAAATTACACGCACTCCGGTATGAGCAGTTAAACTCTGCCATTAATTCCCGTAACCTTTTTTCTCTTAAATAAATAGGGCAGTTCCTATTCAGCGCCATGTGATTACCATTACAATTCACGCACTTATATTCTTTAACTTCACAATTTTCATGTGAACCGCCACACTTAGGACAAATAATCACCCGAGACGAACATCTGGCTTTAGGATGCCCGAATTTCCAGCATCTTGAGCATTGTGTGGCCGGGAAAATGTACGGCTCCACCTTGGTACGCAAATTATCGATGTATACATAGGCCGGCAAGTAGGAACATTTAAAGTCAATACGCGCAACTTCACTAGGTATCCATTGGCCATCCTCATTTCTCCGTTTTAGTCTTTTTAAAGCTAGGATCTGTATGTTATTAGGACACTTAATCGCATCTAAAACCTGACTGTCAGTTAGTTCAAGGTCCACATTTCTTATAATTCCATGAGTAACGTTAACTTCTGACTCTCGATACACTCTCCAGCCTTTCTTTTCAAAATCCGGGCAACTTATAATTTTGCTAGCGTAGTCATCATTTGGAACTTCCAACTTAATTCTATACGGATTCATATATTTTATTTTTATTATTTCGATAAAGTTGAGTGATGTAAATAACTTGGCAATAGCAAATTGTTTTGGTAATTTTTCTCTACTTGATATAAAAATTTCAGTTCTAATTTGGCCTTGTTTCCTAATCTTCTTTTCCACCTTTGTCCATCCATTATCATCTTCCTCTCTGCTTCGCTTTATCGGTCTATCTAAAGTGATATTTTCTTTCTCTTTAACGTCCTCCTCTATGTATACATGCTCATAATTTTTCTTATTGTGATCCATTAGAATTGGCGATATCCAACCACGTAATTCTTCGTCCTGACTCATGTCTAAGTTTTTGTCTTTCTGCTCACACTCACAATCATCCGGATCCATACCTTACAATCTTTGCGGAAACCTGCATAGCAGACCCGCCTTAATAAACGTAAACAACTAAGATAAGAATACGTTAATTATACTCGTAATAATCGGTCGGCGCGTGCGACGTACACGAGTACCGTGACAGGAATGTGTACTTTTATTTCTACCTTTAAATGTCTTCGTACCGTTTTATAATTATTAATTTAAAAATATAATACATTTTAATTAATACCGGATGTTAATGGACGACTAACTTTCCAAGCGTAATTATTTTTTTTAATGATAAATTAAATACTAAATAACTCTCATATTTTTTCAAAACGCGCCTAAATAAGTATAACTTCATAAAATATGTCTTATTCGTTTGACATACGAGTATAATCGTATTCTACGCTCATTAGAATTCGTCTTATTGTTGAGAATGAGTAACAGATATCCATATATAGAAACTTTCGCATTCATAATTGTTAATTAACAGCACCGGGATGGCTCACTGGTTAGAACGCGTGTCTCTTAATTGTGTATTGCAGTTTCGAATCAAGACAAGAAGCACTAATTTTTTATGTGCATAAATCTTCTGTACGCGTGTATGTATCTGTCATATATGGTTGGGACGATGTCGATGAATAGTTGATGATGAGGATGATGGTTTATATTAAATATTGGACAACATCACATACATTACTCTGATCCCAATGTAAGTAGCTAAAGCACTTGTGTTATGGCAAATCAGAAGTTACGACGGTACCACATACACCCAGACCCAAGACAATATAGAAAATTAATGAACTTTTTCTACATCGACTCGGCCGGGAATCAAACCCGGGACCTCGGAGTGGCGTACCCATGAAAACCGGTGTACAGCCTACTCAACTACGGAGGTCATTAAAATATTGGACTAAGTATGTTACGCTGCGATCGGGAAGCAATTAAAATTCTTATTACACCCCAAGTCGGGACGCGCGATTAGTATTGTATAATGTATTGCTTGTTTCTACTCTTATCTCTTGCTCGGCGGTGAAGTTATAGTTCGTGAGGGAAATCTCATTTTATCTTCACCTAAAAGGAAGAGGAGGTCTTAACCCTAATGTGGGACATTAAATGTTTTCCATAATTAAAAGTATTTTTTCATATATTGGCAAGATGGCGTAACTAAGAAGTTATGCACTAGAAATATGATCTCAACAGCGATACCTACGTAAAACCAACAAAATTATTTGCACTCTAACTAGTATGATAAATGCGAAAATGTGTTGGTTTATTGGTTGGTTTATTGTATGGGTTGGTTGGTTGGAAAATGTGTTTATGGTTGGTTGGTTGGTTTTGTTACGCTTTTATGTCTTAACTACTCAACTAAACTTGTCAGCGGTACAGAATATAGTCAGGTATTTGGTAAACTATGTCAGTTCACCGAATACATGACTTCGCTTCAGCTGCGTGCGGAAACTTGTTAACTATAATAAAATATGGTTCTTTAAAAAAAAAAAAAAGACAATTATGTTATGTTTAATTTCAGGATATATCCTCGAATATTTAACTCTAGTGCCTCACGAATGCAAGTTTGGTTTAGCGGAAACGGGGAAGGTATTCCAGCGCACGGTTAACGAGCTGCCCGATTTCAGTGCCTACCGAGCAGGTATCGGCTGGGCCGCTATCGCTAGGTATGCAGGAAATTTGCTCGCACAACCCTGGCGCAAGGAGTATAGAGTTATACGAGTAAGTATCTTTAGTTTTTTATTTTATTTATAGCGGGATCGTTGACAGTTGACAGATGAATACGATGGGTCATGGAAATTAGTTCCCTTTTTCATCTATGAATGTGGCACTTTTCAAGTAGGTAGTCATTTTATTCGTCGTCCATATGCGGATAACTTTTATATATGTTTATGGACCACCACCGCCTATAGAAATTGACGCTGTAAGAAATATTAACCATTCCTCAGATGATAGCCAATGCGGCGTCAATCTTGAAAAAAAATCTCTTGTGCCACTAAATTAATGTATATAAAAATATGCTTATTATTAAAATTCAAATACCGTCTTCTTGGGCGGGTACAAACATCTGGCGAGTATATAATGTTCTCTTTAGAAGTTAACATTTATGAGATTTAAATAAGCCTTTTAACTCGTTAGCGATAATGCGGCGTTCTCGTATCATAGGTGAAGCTCTTCAAAGGATTAGCCGCAATATATCCGTTAAATAGTATTGTTTTAATATTTGTAAATATAAATAGTTGCAATACGATATCACTAAAGTTCTCGTTTACAAGTAATAAATACAGACAGTTTGATTTTTAGGTGATATCGTGATATTTTTCACTAGTGGTCTGTTCTGTTAACAGGAGTTCTTTAAAGCCCAAAATGCATATACTATCTTTTCAATGGTTTTCGGAACTTTGACATTGCAAGTAATATTTCTCACAGTCCCAATTTCTGAATAGTCTATTCCAATCACAAGACAAAAAATCAAATAAACAATATTTTATGTTGGCAACAATGGCGTTTTGAACGCCGAGGAATCTGTTATCGGAACTTTGAAAGTCAAAATAAAGTGTATATGGGTAGTTAAGTGGATAGCGTTGAAATATAAATGAAGATATATTGATCACGATCTGTTAGTACTGCACAATATAGCAGAGCACTTAGAAAATCGCATGAAATTCGTAGACCTAAGGTTTATTTATTCCTTCTTCGATTGGAATAGACTAGATATTTGGGTTATGGCCATTTATCATAAGGCTCGTGTGCAATGTTTGTATAGTATAATACTTGCACCCAGTTGTAATGTGAATGTGATTCCGGCTAGCTGTACTCGGGGTTCTACAAGCACGAGGTGGAGGCGAACCTGACGGGCGCGGAGAGCATGCTGGCGGCGCTCGGCTACCGCGCGGCGGGCGCGGGGCGCGTGGCGCTCGGCGCGCCCGTGTGCCCCGACATGGCCGCCGCCGTGTCGCGCGACGCGCTCATCGCGCACTGCGAGTGTCAGGTGACGTCTACGTATTTAAATAAGTAGATATACGACGTCTATGGTAAGGGTACGGAAAAGGAACCTTTGGCTGCTGAATATAGTTTGATATATTTTTACATTTTTATTGAAATTTATAGTAAATAACTTTTAATTTATATTCGTGTAAATATTACTAAATATTGGGGTAGACGGAATCAGTTCGACCGACGAATCGACGAAATAAGTAGTTTCGTTTGATATCTTACTGTGAAATGTGAACTATTTGGTTTTATCTTAAATTTTATTTTGTTATCCTAGTACACACACGGCTTAATAATGAAGTTTAATAATATTTATTGCACAAATTACCACGTTAGACTCGTTTGAAAATATAATAAAATTCCCACAGATTATGTCACAAATCTGGGAGAGCGTGTGGGGCAGCGGCGCGCGCGTGTCGTGGGCGGACGTGGCGCGCGAGCGCAGCGCGCACGTGGCCGCGCCCGCCGCCGCCGCGGCGCGCCTCGCCGGCTACGCGGACGGTGCGTATCCCGCCTACCGCGCACTTATCGCCGTCCTCCCGGAGAGCCGGCTCAGGCTCATTTTGTTAACAACTTCCAATATAAAACTTAAGTTCTTTCACCACCCATCTGGTGGTAAGACCAGCCCGCAGGCTTAAGTACGACGAAGGAGCAGTTAAACGAGCACTAAAAGTCTGACAAATTATTTTGTCGCTCAGTTTTCAATTTACGCCGTTAATTTACCTTAAATAAATGGAATAACAGCTTGAGAATAATTACATGCGATGCGTGTTAATTATAATAATATTCTGATTTAGAATTCTTATAAATGATTTATGTTAAACAGTACGTAATAGGTCGTTGTATATTTATTACTAAATTGTTTTGTCAACAGATGGTGAAATTTATTCAAACATACCAATGACAGTGTCAGATTCGCATAGGAGACCTAATGAATCTCAATATCCAGTGACGTCGCAATGCAATTGTTCTGAACCCGTGGAAGAGCCCGTTCAACCTATAATAAATCCCTATATGATACCTAGCATGGTACCGTCACATATGATGTATCCAATGCCTCATATGAACCCCGATATACCAGTCACAGTGTCTCAATGTAATCCCGTATCGATGATGACCCCGTATGGGGCAGTACCCTACTACTACCCTGTTCAAGCGCCGTACATGATTCCCACACCGGTCTATGCACCTATAAAGCACGCAACAACTGTACCAGTGAATGGCTATCCTATGCCTCAATATAGGTATCCTACTGTACCGACAGCTCAACTCATAGAACTAGAAGCACCATCCGTGTATGAAAATGGAAAATTTGAACGTCATCCAGAAGAAAGAAGCCATAGAAAGAGCAAGTATGCGGAAGGGTCTAAGCGTACATCGAGGTCTGGCTTTAGTGACGTTTCATTACCTAGTTTGCCTCGTTCAGACACACAACCGACTTTAAGTAAAGCAAAGGAAGACGGTATGGGTACATACGAGAGTTGGGACTATGTTTTCAGAAATCTATCAAGTAAAAATCAGGACGGGGATAGTAGGAGTGGATTTTCACAATCATTGGACAGGGATTCGAGAACGCTTGACAGGTTAGACCGAGAAGAGAGGAGATCGAAGTACCAACCGACGACGCTTGATTTAGAAGATGGTCTTCAAGCCTTACACCTCGATAGATCTTACGACGAAGAGGTATATAGAACGGCGAAGGTTAATGAGAATTTGATGCGGTTGAAACTGGAACAGGAGCAGAAAAGAGCAAGACAATTAGCAAAGAAGCAAATTGAAGAGAAAAAAACGAAGAAAACTTTAGAACCCATCGGTAATCCAAGAGCAGATGGTCTAGTTACTCTAAAAACGGCTCCTGATAAAGTTAAACTATTGACTAAGAAGGATATAAAAGATAGGAAAGATGTGATCAAGCAACAGAATAATGTGAACGGTTCGGTGCCAAATACAGCTGAAGTTAAAAAAGTAAAGAAGCCTACGAGACTGGTCGCAGCGGAAGTTGACAAGATGAAATCAAAACCGACAGAAAACGGAGTGCACAAATCAGGTCATAGTTCCAAGAGTGCCGCGGGTAAGATTATCTCTTCTCTTCCTTAATTTTATATCAATCAGAAATATATCACATCTATTCCATTTTTTATATCTTCCAAAAAGAAAAATAATTAACGTAACGTTAAGTTTGTAAGATTTTTAAATATCTTTACGTTTTTTCAGTATCCAGCGGTCACCAATCGAATTACAATTTAAAGGCGCAACTAGTCGTCTCACTGGACGAACCTGATTTCACCCGTCGATCGCCCCCGAAGCATCAGAACGGCGAACGCGAACGATCTTCGAGCCGAGCGAGTAACGAGAGAGAGAGACAACAAGATAACCAAAATGAGATGAAAAGAGACAAGTGGCAGTGCGGTACGTGCACGTATTTAAACAAGAACTCCTTAGTCGCGTGCGAAATGTGCGGGAAGTCCAAAAGAGGCCCCGAGATCGAGCCCCTCACCTCGGGGGGGCGGGAGTGTCCCGCGTGCACGTTAGTCAATAAGAGAGACGCCAGGGCGTGCGATGCGTGCGGGACGAGCTTAGAACATTGCCCGACGTACATATGAACCCTAAGGTTAAATAAGGATAGATATATATTGGACAGTAACGCGCGAAATTGTGATAGATTTTTATTATAGAGACGAAATAACGATAGAATTGGACAAATGCGCAAAATTTATGTTTGTTTAAATTCATAAGAAAATATATTTAACGAAACGATGTCGAAAATATTTAATTTATCAGATCTGGACGTATGAGACGAGGCTTGTTTTAAAACTATCTAAATGGCTTATAATTATTTCTTATGTCATCGTGTCTTGCCTTGGGCTATGTAAAAATTAAGTAAAATTTAAAATATAGGGCCTAAATTAACTTCTTTAACTATAATATTAAGATTTTAAATATTGCATTATTTTGTATGTGAATGGGCAATAACGAATATATTTTTTATGTCTGTTCCTGAATATGCTATGAAATTTTAAATGATACAATATCATTTTATTATTAATGCCATTATTAAAAATATATTTAAAGTCATGCCTAATATTAATGCATTTTAACATTGTTAAAGTATGTTTTTTTTTTAATAAGTTGCATACATACATAAATAAATTTATTTGTCAATTTCAATAATATAGGACATTCCTAACAAATTTACTGTACTGTGGGTCGTAGCTGATGTTTTATACTTTTCTCAAATCGGAGTGCTATTTTTATTAGCGCGTTCAATCAAACTCTTCAGCTTTACAATATTAGAATAGATATCGCTAAAATCAGTTATGCTTTTATTTCCGATATATTTAATATTGTCAATTTCATCGTTTGTGACTAATAAGGGTATGACTTAAATCAATAATAAGATGTTTAAGTACAGTAGTGGGTGTGTGAATGTATACGTTTTGTTTACACTGCAATTACATCGTACATAGATGAATATTCTCTTTATATAGACTAGTTTGTCGTCACAGACGTCCTTGCAAAAAGTAACAGAGACCCGTTTTAAAAAAGTCAAAAGCCAATTTTCAAAAGATTTTATGTTTATTATTCAAAATACTAGTATGAAAGATTTTCATACAGAATTTAATTATTTTATCCTTTAATGGGTACATTTTCTCAATTTTATGGTATGAAAATTATTCTTGTCTCTATTTCCATTAGCTTCGGCTCGGTAGTGATACTTTGGCAAAAATGTCCTTTTCAAGTCCTAAGTAGTTATATACCATTAGGCTGAAAAAATCTATTCCAATCAAAAGAGTCGTCGACATCATGAAAAATTAATCTGTAGCGTATATTATGGTTTCGTGCAAAAATTGCGTTTTGGATTTTGGCGGTCGGATAATATCTGCATTTTTGGAGGAAAAATGAAAGTCGATATCAGTAGCGCAATAGTGTTGTATTGTATTTAAGGTATAGCACCCAAGACACCCAAGTTTTCGTAGTGCTATATAGGAGAGCTATTTGCAACGCGTGAAATATGTTAATTCGAAGGTTTGTTTGTATTTACGCCTCCGATTGGAATAGGTTTGTTAATTGTTGGTTGCTGAATTTGTTTTCGTCCAATTCTGGATTGTATTATTCGGCGTCTTCCTCAATTGTTTTGAACATGTTTCGATCACAGTAATCATGATAATAGAATGTTAAAGACAGAGTCAGACTCAGCATTTTTACCGTTATTTAATTTGTCCTTAGACCACCCGCGTACGTCTAATAATGTATTTATATTAATTTGTTACATTTTTTTAATATGTAATATTGTTATTATTTATTGCATTTGCTCACTATTTCGTGTATAAAATTAACTCGGAGTGCCAGATACAGGTTGAATCTATTTATTGTTGTAATATTTTATTATTTATTTTTATTTTTAACTCGCTTTAACAGGGTAAGATTTGTAAAATACAGATAATTTATTCGGTTTTGTTTGAAATCTATTTATTAAGCCACGTTCCGGATTGCACCCTCTAGTTGTATGTAAAGTAAATTAACTACTATGACGTCAGATCGTAGCTGTATCGTCTAGAGAGTTCAATTTAGGATATCGCAAATTATAATGATAGTTAAAAATTAAAATGTTCATGTTAAATTAATCTTGAAAATACATTACATGGTGTTCGGTTATTCGCCTTCGAAAATGCTTTAATACTTAGTCGATACACGAGATTTAGTTTATTTGTTTACATAATAATATATAAAATTATAATATGTGTATATAGCCGTTAGTATTTGTAAATAAATAGTTAACAATATATGTATACAAGCAGATGTAGTCATTGAAATTGAAATGATGTATAAAACTAACGATTAGGTCATCATTGGCGGTGCATTCGTTACAACGTTAAGTAATTTTATTGTCACATTTTACAAAGTAAAAATGCACTGTAAAGGTAGAAACATATTGTTATTTACAGACGCTTATATGCTTATGTAAAATGCACGATTAACTAAATATATATTCATTTTCAATTATTAATTTTAAATGTTTTTGTTTTATTTATTATTTTTATATTTAAATTGGAAATGGTGTATATTTGTAAATATTATGTGCTACTATGATTGTGTACAAATTCGCCTTCACAGTAAACGGTGAGTATGCGAAAGCGTTTTGCGTTCGTTGCGTTTGTTAACAATATGTTTCTTGCTTAATAATGACTATTAATAGCAGTCGTAGTATAGTCGGTCAAAGCACTGAGGACGTGTATTTTTCTAAAGTAAATGTAGATTTTCTGATGATGTTTTTATGAATATATTCGTGCTTTAGATTGAGTTGCCTCCGTTTGATGAACGTTGGAAGCAAATGTGACCTGAGGCGAGTATTCTGTTAGAAAAGATTATGTATTAAAAGAATAAATTACTATTGTTTTACCAAATGTTTTGTTTTATTAATACTAACCTATGCATTGCACTTAGTGTTATATTAATTATGCTTGCGAGGAGCAGTTCCCGCGATAAAAGATTCAAGTTTGTTACCTCAAAGTATAAGTTTGAGCATAAGCTTAACGGTAATGGACGATTCTATTCAGTAACTTTAACTGCAATTTTTTTAAACTCATTTGTAGCGTAATATAAACTTTACATCGCACTATAGTTCCACTAAGCCATACTTATCATAGATAATAAGATATAGACAATAACTATATTTATTAATTAATTCGGCATACTCGTATATTACAAACAGGTCCACGGTAGAAAGAGATAGCATGCTATTAAATTGATATTTAAACATTACGGCTTTTCTTATAAACGGTGTTTAGTTAAACACTGATTTATCTTTTACTGCCGTCACTGTTTTGACATTTAAATTACCAGTACATAAGTAGGCAGGTAGGTACCACCCACTCGTCGTATATTCTACTCATGATGTATTCTGGTTTGAATGGTGACGAGCCAGTATTACTACAAGGTAATGTGTCTATTGGCGATGTGAAGGATGTGTAGCAGCATATCTGTTTGTCGTTACGACGCTAGCCACTAGATAGCCACTCCAACAACATCTGCACGCCATCATTACATCGTAAATAACTCCACAGGCTATTCCAAGCGCATAACCACATTTATCCACAAAAAACTGCATATGTGAAACAGATTAGAGACCCTGGAAGGGGTCGTTTTTGCTACCGAAACTTTTGTATATCTACCCGAAACATTTATCTAAATAAACACTCATTTTCATTCATTCATCCATTGCATTCCACAATATCGCTCTCTACAAATCAGTCGTTTTATTGTACTGCCACGCACCTCCTAAGTTGCTCACACAACCTTTAAAGATGGTTAATATTTCTTACAGTCTTAATATCTATTGGCCATTTACCATTGGGTGACACATTTGCCAGTCCTTTCTAGAAGTTTTAAGAGTTAAAACGAGAATTTGTTTCCTGTTTTTTTCCACTGGGTTATTTCTGGCTCATCTTTGTTGTTGTTGAACGATAGGACGTAATATTTTCTCGGTATCATTCGGGAAAACCACAGCGAAATGTTTTAATTTTCTTTAAGAAGAATCGTCTAATGGGCTTTTTAATGATGTGGTTACCTCAGTAATTAGGAAAATAAACCTATAATAATATCAAATTCTTAGTTTTTTCTTTTTTTTAAATATTAAATACAAAATTACACTTGGTTTCATTTCTTGTTTGTTAAGAATATGCCTGACTTGTAAAAGTAGTAATTTATTGTCTACGAGATCATTTTAATATCTATGATTAGATATACAGTAGAACGTATATCTAATCTTAGAGAGCTGATAAAACGGTTATGTTTTTAAAATAATCTGCAGGACAAGTTTCATAACGATTTTTTTTGTTTTTAAGGCATTTTTGTGGAAAAAAAATCAAAAAAATATTAAAATAACATCTTTTTCCGTCTCGCATTTTTAAATTTGGACCGATAATTATTGTTTTAATATTGACAAATAACCAGTGTTTATTCGTTTTTCTAAATCAGAAAAAAAAAATAGATTTTAATTGATACTTTTTTTAAAATAAATTTTTGGAGTTGCATTTTTGACTTATTTTGAAAAAATCTAAAAAACGTGATAACTCAAAAATGGTTCACTTATGCATTTAAATAAATTATTTAAATATTTGGATATTTATCGTTTTTATTTGTACTTATTGGATATATATCGCCAAAGTCGCCAAAATTGTACGCTTCTTTTATTTAGGCTGTATCCGTGTTATATTTATTTATTTTCTCTTTGTGGTGTACCATAAGGTATAAACAATTTTTTCCCAAGTGCAATCTTGGCTGTTGGCCGGATTGAACATAGTCATTCATCACATTGTACAGACACAATCTTTAGCAATAGTGAGGGAATACCTGTTTAATGTTAGAGATCCGACGTAATGTGCGGTTACACTTTTGGCAATATTAGAAAATATTTAGTTGTTGTTTTGGTAACTCTTATTAAACTTCTTAAGTATGTGCCACATTTTTTTTTAACTAAATTATAATCACTTCCTTTATGTTACCTTAGTACTTTCCTTTATAATATATGGATCAAATGACGTCCTGTTTTCTAATTAGGTATTAAAATTCAGATGTATTCATTAAGAAATTTCTATTCGATTAGAGGGTCTGTTATGATGGCAATAACTACTTTATTACCATTGAAATATCTAATAATAATAACACTATCATAATCAACATCTATCTTAGTCAATTGTAGTATCTCGAAGAAATCTCTCATTAAATTCATAATTAAATACATTTAGGTAAGTTCGATTTTTCTTCTCTTCTTCGTTGTTTTGATATTTGGGATTCGATTAAAACGTTCATATATATTTTTTTAAACAAGTATATTTACATATCACAAATATTTTACTTTAAATAATTTACGGAGTTCGTTAGTATTTGCCGTGGCTGCCGTGACCGAAACCACCATGTTCACCATGTTCTCCACCGAAGCCATGGTCACCACCGAAACCACCGTGACCGCCGTGATCGCCGTGCCCGCCGTGACCGCCATGACTGCCGTGACTGCCGTGACCGCCGTGACTGCCACCATGACCGAAATCGCCGTCATGATCACCTCCGAAACCACCATGATGAGCACCACCGAATCCACCTTCGTGACCACTGCCGCCGAATCCACCATCGTGACTACTGCCGCCGAATCCACCTTCGTGGCCAAATCCGCCGCCGTGACCGCCTCCAACACCGCTGCCGTGGCCTCCGCCGATACCGGCGCCGTGGCCTCCACCGTGACCGCCGCCGTGGCCTCCACCGATGCCAAAGCCTTGACCGCCGCCGTGGCCACCACCGCTATGTTCACTACCGTATTCGCCATGGCTACCACCAAATCCTCCAGAGCTACCGCCCGCTCCGTATCCTAAAGAACAAAAAAGAGCAGTTAATAAATATAAGAACATGCTTTCCATGTCAATAGTCTTCTGGTATAAATTTTATGGCGTTTCGTTATTCATAAGTATTGTTTTATAGTGAGCTGTAATGGATTACGGGATAAATGGTTAATATTTAAAAAAAAATACCTGGATACGCCGCCGCAACAGCCACAAGGGCCAACGCAACAATCTGAAAAAAAAAACACAATTAAATAAATATTACAAAAAAAGACTAATTTGAAGAATATTGCTTTCTTTATGTGGATATTGATAAAATGTAGTTAAACTAGATTAATCAAAATGCATAAATTTTGAACTAATGAAATAGAGTAAACCTGAGAATAGGGATTACATTCCCAATCATTCGGTTGGATTTTTGATGTTCATCAAACTTATATTAGAATTTGATCAATACATTCATAATTTAAGTTTGATATTATAATAAGATACTTACCACAAACTTAGCCATGATTAATGTACGCAGAAGTTATCTCAATGGTAAGCACACAACAAATAATACTAATGTTCACCCTCTCGCTGCTTATATACAAGTTTCGTGTTGACGCTCTCTTCCTGACTCATGCGATCAATCTCTTCAGAGCCTCGTATTGTAAGCCATATAGTTCCTACTAGTAAATATAATCGGACGTTTCGTGATTCGTCCTCGATTTATTTAATAAAAATGAGATTAATTTATATTTTTTAAAGTTAATTGAAATTGATTTTTCCATTTTCATCATCATGTATAATTTAATAAGATTTTTACATTTTCATAATTAATGAATTAGTAAAAAAATTATTAAATCTTCATAAATTCTATATTTTATGTAATTGCACATACCTACAGCAGCTCAGTCTTCTGTTGAGTTAATACAATTATATTTGTAAATTAGCTTTCCGTTCCCCAATTTTTAATTTATTTATTTATTAAAACATGAAAATTAGGCTCTGCTGTAAATTTAATTCGTAAAACCACTTTATTAGAAAGTACTTATTATTTTAAGTGAAGTGTGGTAATCGTGTTACCAATATATAAAAGGAAGTTTCGAGATTTTTAAAAAAAGCAGCGAAAGAATAAATTTATGCAACGTCTGTGATATATATGTATATTTATATAAAACATGTGCGCATAGAAAAAATCATTAATGTTTTTCAGAATTTGAATTTTATCCAAAAACAAGTGGTTTGATTTGACGCCGGGAAATGCAAGTATTTAATAAACGTCGAATAGATTTCGTGATATTATAATATAAATATTTCATATCCTATTTTATTAATATTTAAAAAAAGACATACATAGTTTAAAAATAAATGTATTAAGTACCGTCGTATAAATTTGACTTTATTGCTTTCATGTAAAGTTAATTAAAGTTGACAAATTTTATAAATTGTAAAAAATTTGTAATAAAATGCCTATTAAATAAGTATCTTCCTCTACATAGCATCATAATGGTTATGACGTCTTCATTAATGATTTTCCATTAAATCCGTAATTAAAGTCAGTTTTGTAAATAATTTACATATATTTTTTTAAATAACAATCAATGAGTTAACGATACTTCTTATTAACTTACGTATTTACGAAATTAAAAATTAATGAATTAAATATTTAGCTTATTCCAATGTAAGTAGGAAAAAAGATAAACAAACCTTAGATTTAAGTATTTCGTGCGATTTGCTACTAACTCAGCTATATTGTGCACTACTACGGGGTTTATGATTGGTATATCTTTATTTATAATACAGCACTATTATACTTAACTACTTATTTCAACTTTAATTTTACTTCCCATATTCCGATAACAGTTTCGTCGACGTTCAAAACGCCATTTTCTTGTAAATCCATAGTGAATATCATAGATTAATCAAGCTCTCACCCAATGATATGACGTCAATTTTCTCCTCTTATGGTTGGAATAGAGTATATGTATGTACAAAGTCACACTGCTCGTCAGTGTTGCTTTGTTTTGTCTATATAAAAATGGGATATCGATTGATCAACAATAATATTAATAAAATTCAACAATAGCGATCATTTTGTTGAACAGAATTTTTCATCTCTCGAATCTAAACAACAAAAACAAGAAAAAATATATCTTTATCTCTTACTTGTGGGATTAAGAAAGGTCATCTCGTCCATTAAAACTTTTTGGTAAAAATATTGTGTTCAGATGTATCAGCACCTCAGTCACCTACATATATATATATATATATTTTAAATTACTTCTACTTTACATATTTGATTTGCCCATATTACTAACTTCCCAATATATACCATTTTATTAATGGACTTTGGTTTAGTACAGAAAACAAAGTCTAATTAAATAAAAACGGAATTCACTGTTACTATGCAATTACGCGTTAGATGGAAAGGTCAATGTACATATATACTTATGCATACATGTACTTCGATATATAAAACCTATAAGTTTAAAGAAATAAAAAAATAGTCTAAAAAATCTTGAAATCCAAGTCCTAATTTTGCCAAATGTCAAAATTTGTATACAATACAAGTCGTCAAATGTGAGGTTTAAAATTAACGGCCATACTTATTATTATTGTTAGGTCGGTGTTAGTTAACCAATGATTTCTCTCTTTTTGCCATAATTGATTTATCATTCGAAAGAAGAAGACAGCACTATTTAAGCAATCACTCCTTCAACAACGTCCTAATTAATTTTGTAATATAGAGTATTTGTAGAAAATCTTTATAAATATTTATATACATGAGTATATAATGGTTAGCCCATCTGTCAGTAATCCTGTAGTATCTGAACGACTTGACCGTTTGAGGCCTCCTAGTTATATTGGTGAACTCTCTCTTTGAACTTAGTACTGTTGTTTAGTGGTAGAATATCTGATGAGTGGGTACCAACCCAGGCGAGCTTGCACAAAACCCTAACACAAAGTGAGCCCTATCATCAATGACAACTCAGATTCACAATAATGCTTGGTGCCAAAAAAAAACAATCGCAATATCAAAACTCGGATATAGCGCTGTAACGCGGGCGCCACCGCGAGGCATTTTTAGTTTTATAGTAAAACCTTTTTAATGATTCATATCGAATCGATTAGATTTAATTCTCGGAAGATTTTAGTCGGGTTATGCAAATTTCATAAGCAATTTGAGTAACAGGTTGTCTGTAGGTGTTATTAAGTATATTGCATGTGTTTTTACGCGTTCTGGTTATTTACTGGCCCATCGATTTAATTTGGTTAAGTTTCAAAAATTGTTTATCTTTCACAATGAAACGGCAAATAATGAAATATTACATTCAGAAATATTGAGATTATTATAACATTTTTTATATTTAAAAATGTATTTAATAATAAGGACCTCCAATAGATGTACAATATATAAGAGTTCATAAAAATGAACTAAGTACAGTGTTTAAATTTACCGAGAACTACTGACAAACACAATATTAACATTAATTAATAAAACTAATTAAGTATGAGGATAATAATGACGAAAAATTATAATAACTGTTTTTTTATGCAAAGCAATAAAATTGACATGATTTTATTGCATGAAGTACAATATTTCATTCTGAAGGCATTAAAAGTAGACCTATGTTTCGAACATAGGTCTACTTTTTTGCGTTAAATTGTAATACTTACGTTTTTCTTAATTGGTTTATTACTTTATAAGAAAAAAAAACAATTATTTAAAATCAAGGCAATGTATTTAATTATTAAACATACAGATTATATTTAATTTTGACAACTTAAGGATAATAAAAAAAGAATATTAAAAAAAATTGACAGCTAAGAATAGCGTTTATAATCAATATTTATAAATAATTAAAAATATTATTTTTTATTGAAAATCAATTCAATCAAAAAATGGGCGTGAGGTTATCCTCTTACTGCAAAATGAGATTAACAAGATCAAATTAACTAACTCTTCAGTTTTACATACATTTATGTTATTCATCATACATCCAAATATTGTTATTTCCTTAAGTTTTTTATACCGTGAGTTCCAAGGTCCAGTTTTTTTTAATCATTTACCTGGATAAATCACCACGAAACCGTACTAACTAGGTGATTACCGAAAATTATAAATGTGTAAATGTTACGGTTTTTCCAAATTTAATTCTTAGTAATTCCGATTACACTTTTTCTGTTGCAGTACAATTATAAAACTATTATAAAGTTGTAATTCAGTCGGTTTGGAAAGTCCCTGTTTGAAGTTATTTGAATCATAACTTTACCGTTAATAGGTCAATGATCTGTAAGTTTAGATTTTATGATTGGATTTCTGGACATTTCAGTTTATCGTTGCTCTGAAACCGGATTCGTCAGATTTTTTATTAAACTCAAGTGTTTTTGCTGTTTTGAGTCATCAGGCTAATATTAAAAAGATTAAAAGACAAACTTCCTCGTTGGTGTAGTGGCTAGGCTATACAGTATTAGGTCCCGAAATGATGAGTTCAAATCCCGAGTCGGGACCGTAAAAAGTTATTGGGTTTTCAGTAGTCAGCCAGTCTGTGGTTAACAATTTTTACATCAGAAAGTACGCAAAGATCACTACAGTGTCTAACATCTTTCCGGTCGTGTCGGATTACCCGCCTCAGTGAATTATGAGAGTGAGAGAATACAGCGTTTACTACACTACATTTTTATGTACACGTACAAATTGATTCCTCACAGATTCCGGTAGGCTAGGTTTCCTTGAGAATAAATGTCGTTGCCGAAATCAGTCAGGATGTTATCATTATACATTCAAGTTTTGTTTGTTTGTTTTTCGAATTTAGAAGAAAACTGCTGGTCCAATTTATATAGAATTTTCACACTGTGATAGACTGTATATTTAAAATAGTCAAAGTCATAAATAATGCCTATAAGTAACATAATCTTTAAGATACTGCTTTTAAGGCGAAACCTGAAACCAACCAATTAGGAGAGACCATACGCCAAAATATTGTATCATATCAATATATTGTAGAACTTATAGATGTCAATGTAGCAGTTCGACATTACAATTATATATCTAATATGTAGTGAGTTATAAGATATCCTTTGTATAAAAAAAATCGTTAAAAGGTACTCTTAAGTACCTTGAGCTAAATTTTTTATTACAAAGCATTGTACCTTATTAAAATAAATATTTATTAATTAAAAAAATATATTAATTAAAATTGTCGATTTAACATGAATCGATAGTTTTAACAATATATTTCGAAAGATAAAAAAATAAAAATTGTCTTTTAAGGGCTTTTACCTTGCTAACTTTTATTCACATTTTGATAAACGGAGGTCGTTATTTTAAATCCTGGCGAATAAATATAGCAGGCTTTTTTTGTTTCTATTGTACAAAGCTATCTTTTTTTCATGTCTACGTTACACGTAACATCTTTGGGAGGTGACGACGACATGGTGCCAAGATATTACAATCTTAATCTTTTTAAATCAACATCTTTTGTCCGTCACTTATTAATAGAATTTCTATTTTTATCGTCAATTTATTTTAAATATAGACCAGCAGTGCTTGTTCGTAGTAACTCACTTGGTATCTCACTCCGATTTACGGTAATACGTTTTTAATAGATTAACGTCGCATTAATATCACTTTTTAACATTTCTCGATCGATGTGGTGAATTTTGGCGGTGTCCTAACAGAATAACTTTTGCTTTACGAATTGTTCGCTAGAACATAAATAACTATGAAAAATAAAGAAAGATATAATGAAAAAGTACAATAAAACAACGACTACAATTAGATAAAAACTCTCATTCTAAAAATAAATCAAAATACATTCTAAATGTTCTTATGAAGAGAAAAAACATTTATACTACAATGGACAGATTAGTGACGCATTCACGTGAAATAAATTTAAGTTTCGGAGCAAAATAAATCAATTTTTGTGCATATTACATATAAATAGAGAAACATATTTAATTTTAGTGTTAATTTAACCACTATCTGCTAAAATATTATTATAATTTAGTTAGGAAGGAGTTCAGACAGAGCCTAGAGGACAAATGTAAATTTGATTTCCTTCGGGCTTTGACTGTTTTAAGTCTCTTCAAGCTTTTCAAACTTCCTTGACGAATCGATCGTTTCCAAGTTTGAGTCGACTGCTTTATTTATACGTTTTTATTGGTACTATAGTGATATAATAGTAACCTAGTACAACATTTTTATGCCCACTGTGTTGGTACTGTCGTAACGTTTGATCTGATAATTAGATAGTTTTCGTGGTTGCCATACGAGTTGAGTGCCATCTGAGCAAAAGTTGTTTTGAATTTGGCTACCATAAAATTAGATACCCTAAAAAAGACGTATTTTAATAGAAGATCGTCACAGAATATATTTTTTTTATTAATTCTGATTTTAACTTTATGATCAGTAGTAAAATAATAAATCCTCTTGATTTCCCATGTGTTTTCTCAATCACACAATTACTTAGTGAACGTAAATTACTTATAAAATATGAATAGTACAGACATAGGCATAGTTATTTAATGTAGAGATATTATCATTTCATTTAAAACAAATTATCTTCTAAAGAATCAGCAATCACGGTATAAAATTAATAAGATGTACTTACAGTAGTTAATTAATTACGTCCAATTTATAGAATGCTAATGAAATCAGATTAACTAATTTGTCTTTAATCTGAATAGATATTGGTTGATAACATCCGATGACGTAATAGTCGCTCAATGAGTGTACAGTATTCGATCAGAGGAATCAGAAAATCTGATTTTGTTCACATGAGCTGTAAATGATTAAACAAATGATCAAACGAATCTTTTGTCTATAAAGTCAATTTGTCCATAGTTTCGAGCGGAGATCTCAGGTAAGAGAAAATTTATGTTTTATACAGTAAGTGGTCAAAGTAAAATAACAGCCTCTAAATATCCCACTGCTGGGCTCCACGACTATTCCACCACTGACCACTCTGCTCCAATTCGTGTTATTGGATACATATATGACAGAACTTTCTTTTATACACTCATGTATTTTTATAATATCCTTATATTTTGGTATCACAATAAATAAGTAGTATAATCAACTAATGTAAAGGCTTAGAATATTTTCAGTACCCTATAACAACATTCTGCTCAAATGCGGTTGGTAGTTACTCATGTGGAAAATTTCATTTTAAACTTGTAGGTTACTAAACAATTAACAAACAAAAACTATTTACTATCAATCCATTTAAATTAGAACCCTCCATTCGGCGAGCTCTGGAACGAACTTGTCAAAACAAGATATTTGTAAATATCGAAACTCGATTATCCAGTTTTTTACAATACAACAAAATTATATTAAGATTATTTTCTTAAAATCAGTTTATGTGAATAAATTATAAATATTATCACGAGTTGTTTTATTTTTAGTTTAGGTTGTTACCACGGTAATATTTAATCTGATTATAAGCTGAAACCATGGTTTATTTTTGATCTTCAATGGCTTCGTGTGATATGTGTATATATACCCGACAATAAATTGATAAAGAGATACTAAGTTTTAAAATGATGAACGCGTATCATTTTGCGTTTGTCTTTTAAGAACTTGAGATTGTAAAAATTTCGCGATTCAAATGACGTTAAAGAGCGACTTTGATAATACATATGTGACTAGAGAAATTATAAAAAAATAAGTGTTTACATCGACATTCTTAAATAATTTTAGTTTTCTTTAGAAAATTCTTAAATTAATTTTCGTTTCTTTTTTTCATAAATACTTTGGAATCTTAATGTAATTTAATAAATAAACCAATAAATAATCACATCACGTACAATATGTACATCTTTTAAAGGAATGTCTCTGATATAATTTTATTGAATGTTGTGATTTGAAACCCATTTTTGTCTTCAATTAAATAAGCGTACATTTTTCACAGTTAAAATTGTTATTTCATCATTTTCAAACATTATTAATGTCACCCTGGGGAATTCCCGAATCTGCAAGGTCCGTAATAAAATTGACGATTTTAATTAATCGAAAAGTTTTGATTCTTATTTATGAAAACAAAAAATAAGTCCCAAATGACAAACATGTAGAATCTTAGAAGGAAGGAATAATTTGATGTTAGATCTTAAAGCACAAAAAATAAACAATATCTGATCGATTCCTCGATGTTAGTAAAAACCCTTCGACTCCCAACCCAATTTGAGCAGTAATAACTCACGAATAACCGAATCAAACGACTCTTTAAAATCTTTGTCACGATTAACCAAATCAAGCGGCTTTTTAAAATCCGTGTAAATAACTTGCTCCTCTCGTCGTCAGTCGTTACTCGGCCTCGGCAAGAAACTTGGTAAGGACGAAGAAGAACGTAAATGTTTTTTTCCTAGAGATTCAATGAGCTTAAAACACGGTGACAACATTGGAATTGATTTATAGAATAACTGTAAATAAAACTTTGACCTAATAAATCGCTGACATTTATTTTAAAGTTAAGCTAAGCTTTTCGTTGAATACTGTTGTCAGGTTTTACACTGCTACTGCAAATGTCAATTTCTTTTTATTTCTTAAGTTCTAGAAGAAATTTGTCAGCTATTTCTGACTATAGTTTTATAATTCCACCAAATGACTAGCAGCTGTTAGGTATGTTTAAAATATGTAGCACATTACTGAGTCTCCTCTCCTTTCGATGTGAAGGTGAACGTTACATCTTGTTTGTGGTAAGGAAAGTTTTTTTTATGTTATTTATTTCGATTAATTTTTAACAAAACACGTATCTTTATTTTGAAATAAGAATACGTTTTATATTTAACTAATCTATCAAATAATTAATGGTAGAAAATATTGTAAGTGTGTTTGTTTATGCCAATTTATTGCATATTGTAAAATATAATCTTTAACTAAAAATATCTTATCAAGACTAATTAAAATGTGGTCTGACGAAATGACGCATTAGGTTTTTTACTAAGAAATAGGTTCAGGATTGCAATTTTAGTTTTTAAATTAAATTCTGTTATATTTAATTGAAATAAATGTATGACAAAAAAATTTAATTCTAAATGGCTAAATCTCGTTTACAGTACCACTGAACTTCTGCCGGTTCTTCGTTGTAGAATCCATATTGAAATTGAAAGATTCAAAATTTTTAAAGGCTATCTGAATATATATATTTTTTGAATATATAATATTTTTTTATTATCGAATCCTATCCTATCGCATCACCAATGGTACGATCTATATAATTACGTCATGGCTTAAACTAGTAGTCATCACATTTTTAATTTATTATCATTTAAAATGAATTTATAAAATAGGCATTGTTGTAATTACTTATTTATTTCACAATGTAACAAGTTCATGGTCAGTCATAAAAAACTGGTTAAGCAAGTTTTGATACTTGAAAATAATTTATATAGACAAGTTTGTGTTTTAATAATTGAGGGCTCAGATTATAAAAACAACAGGCAGATGGAGTGCACGGAAAATTAAAGTGAAGTAACAAAAGCGAATACAAATTCCGGGTAGTGCGAAACGATGGGTGATTTTATTAACACGTCAGAAGTGTTGTCACTTTAATTATGAATTATTAATGTATTAACAAATTGTTGTTTACTACACGCTTTTTGTTTGATAATTTGAGATTGGAGGTTTAAAGTTGATTTGACTTGTGTTTATGATGAACTCGTTGGAAAAGCGAAAAAAAATACGTTACCCGATACAGATTTTTGATGAAATTCAGTCAAATAAAAAAAAATCTTTAAAAGCAAAGGTGGCGTTTACCTTCAGTTTACCCAAAGTTAAATAATATTAAAGCATCGGTAACGAATGATTTACACTAATGTCTGATAATAACAAGCTTAATACAATCTCGACACTGAGATTATATTTTATCATAACATTCATGAAGAGTATTTACTCTTAACTTTTTCAGTTGACTTACGGATCACTTTTATTTATAAGACAATCTGTACATTTGTACAAGAACGTGTATTAATTATTTTATTTCGATATTTAAAATATAAACGCCAGTATATGTAGCAATTACATATGCTCTAAGCGCAATAAAAGGTACTTTCATATTTTTACCTTGATATTCTATTCTGTGGTATATAAATGTAATAAATATTTGCTGAAATCGGAGCGTTGATAGAATGTAAGAAGAACCGAAAGGCCGACTTGCGAATAACAGTGGAGGCATCGAATATTTTCAGATTGTAATTCAATGAAGTGTCTCGTGATATATCCATACCTTTCATGATTACGTTTATTTTTAACACTTATAGTGTCTAATTTTTTTTAACATATTAAATTGCATTTAGTAATAGTAACACTCTTGCGTAATACGTAATATACGTTTCTAGATTGAATTATAATTTAATTTCTAAATTATAATAATATATTTTTATTTTTTCTGTAAAATTTTTCCATTGGCACTAAATATATGATATGTTAAAAAAAGGTGATCGAATAGGTAATATTAGTTTATGTTTATTCAGGATTAAAACGCTGATCATATTTTTAATATAAAAATATAAGGAACTTTGAAATTTACATATAACCTTGAACAATACAAACTTAAAATGGTGTAATAAATCATAACATAAAATTGTTACAAAACAAAACAAAATGTATAATAATCACACATCAACACATATTTAACATTTATAATATGTCAGTGTTCATTATTTAGAAAGGAGAATAAAAGACGCTCATTAGTAGGATTTTGAACACCTTAAAGAAAATTACCGTAACATTAAAATTACCATTTGTCGTATCTCCACGATTTGAAAACATTCCGTTAGCCGCCACAGCTAGTATCGGAATACTTGGCGGCGACATTTCGAGCCTCGTTCAGTTCGCGGTCAATTGGAAGGCAAAGCCAAATTGGCATCAAAAAAGCTCGGTGTGCTCAGCAAGGCAAGACAGTATTTCACGTCGGCCCATCGTCTAAGACTCTACAAGGCACAAATTCGGCCACAAATGGAGTACTGCTCTCACCTTTGGGCGGGTGCTCCCCAGTACCAGCTCCTTCCATTCGACCGTATCCAACGTAGAGCGGCTCGAATTATCGACGATCAAGCCCTTTCCGATCTGCTTGATCCTTTGGCTTTTCGTAGTGATGTTGGAGCGCTCTGCATCTTCTACAGAATTTATCACGGGGAATGTTCGGAATAATCCCGGCTGCTGAATTTCACCTTCGGACATCTCGTCAAAATTCAAAATAGCACCCACACCACCTAGTTGTCCGAAAATCAACAGCGCGATTTTTAAGACATTTTCTGCCTCGCACAACCACTCTGTGGAACCAGCTTTCGCCGGCGGTTTTTCCGAACCGATACGATTTGTGACCTTCAAGAAAAGAGCGTACTCCTTCCTGAAAGGCCGGCAACGCACCTGCAAGTCCCCGGTGTTGCAGATGTCCATGGGCGGTGGTAGTCACTTTCCATCAGGTGAGCCTCCTGCTCGTTGGCCACCTATAACATAATAAAAAAAAAAACTGTTAATGTCCTATTGCTGGGTTAAAGACTTTCCTTCCCTTTTGAGAAGAAGGTACGAAGCTTACTCCACCACACAGCTTCAATGCGTTTATGAATGCACGTGGCACATTCTCGTGATGTTTTCCTTCACCACCGAACACGAAATGAATTATAAATACAAATTAAGTATATTAATTCAGTGGTGCTTGCCCCGTGTTTGAGTCAGAATCATAATTTAAGATTCACGCCTTTTAATCACTGGGCCATTACGGTTCTTATAGATGTTATTTCTCCTTCCTTCGACAATTTTTTTCAACGGAAGCAGGATATTAATATACCTTCTTATTGCAGTTGCGAATGAACAAGTTACCGTGATGTTTTTATTCATACTTAAATGTTATATTAAAAACAAATTTTATCTACATATTATAATTTCTTAAATATATGGTAAGTAGCTCTTACAAACATTTAAGTATTGTCTTGATAAGTTTTATTATTATTATTTTTTCTTTACATGTCTAAGCATAACCGAATGGAACGACATTGAAGTAATGAAGATATTGCATACACATTAAGATTAATATCTCGGAAGGCAAAGGTGTGTATTGTTTTTAACTTAAATAAGATACTCGCTTTGCTTCGTTTACATTTTAATCGGTTTCCGTATCGAGATAATTCTTTTAATGGGTTTTATTCGTGTCATGTTTTTATAGCATTCCTAATTTAAATATATTTTCATTTACAAATACTAATTCGATATAATAATCCCTTACCGGAAAGGGGTTCAAACAAAGTTAATAAAACAATAAAATACTATTTATATTTGTATTCGTAATTATTAAACCGAAAATTATTTAAAAAAAAAAAATTTGGTAGGCTTAATTAAATGTCGGCTTCGATTGATTCCTTGCCGATTATTCGTCATCATAACTGTGATGAATTGATTACAAATTTAATTAATACCTTTTTTTAGTGATTTGTATATGTAATATATTTTTTTGTAATCATCTATTATATATTATAATCGACCATTCACTAAAATATTTAAAATAAATATCGACGGACACTGATTATCTAAGTTTCAGTTATATATCAACAAAATATTATGAAATTCATCAAGAATGCAACTGACAGTTACAAACTTGTTACCACCATTACAACCCAAAATGCATGCCCCTTTCTTTTAGTACGTCTCAAAGGTGACGTCATTTCCTTGACCACGTCATTCTGTTTTCATTCTACAAATATATATAATATTTAACTAAGATTTAAATTATATTGGATATTGATTTGGTAATACCATAAAAATATGTCTTTAAGCGTAGGCTGTGTCTGCTTAACTTTAAGATGAATAGCTGACGATTTATGTTATTTATTCGGTGGCAGGGCTTTGTGGTGGCCCATCTGGGTGGTTATCGCTCACTTAACAATTATTCTACACTCAAACAACGATGCTATATTGTTGTCCTGTAATCAATACTCGTATTGTTATACGATGTATAATATCTTAATTATATTTATAATGGATATAACATCTTAGGCTTTATGAAGGCGTAAGAAGTCGTTTATACAACAAGTAATGCCATATTTAATACTTAGTATAGTTGTGTTTCGGTTTGAAGGCTGAGTGAGCTAGTGTAACTTCAAGCCCAAGGGACACAACATCCTAGTTCCCAAGCGAGCGCATTGGTGTTGTGAGGAATGATTAATCTTTATCACACTACCTGTGGGCCTGTGTGGCCTGTGGGCAGTGGTGATCACTTACCATTAGGAGCCCTATGTGCCAGTACACTTACCAATGTGACATAAATAATGTGACCATTTATCACCAGCTGAACTTACTTTTTAGTCTTTTTAATATTAGTGGAAATAAATCTTACGCGAATTTTTATATAAAAAGCCAAAAGAAAAACATTGTTGTTTTAACAAATTATATTACTTACGGCCTATGTATAAATAGCGTTTAAAATAAATTCACATGGAGCGTAAAGTCTATATCTTAAAGCTGGAGGTTTCGAGAAAAAATATATAACTAGCATTAGTTTCCATGTAGCCACTTAAGAAATCAATCACAGCGCGTCGTCACACATAATAAAAACAGTTTATGATTCGTCCGTTGAATATTCTTATAAGAAACATGTTTATCGTTCAATGTCTTGTCCTTGGCCTAGTCTTGAGCGTCGAGATGGTCCAGTGGCTCAAACAAGTGAATCTTAACCGAAGAATTCAGATTTAAATCCGGGCAAGCACTACGTAATTTCATGGGCTTAATATGGTTTAATAATGACATTCTTGGTCGTTTATTCTCGTACTCGCTGGTATCCAACAACCCGAAATTCTCCTCAAATGGAAAGGCGGTCCTAGCTCAGTAGTAAAATAGTTACAGGTTTGTTTCTACTATTGTCTTGTCCTCTGAGTACCAGTTCTCCTTATATTATTTTCATACGGGTATTTATAGTAGGGATAATAAGCTCCAACCTTTTGGTTAAATACTAAATAAGGTGGAACATTTGTATATGATTTAGTATTTTTCGATCTTAGTGCCCAATTCCTCTTATACGTTCCTGCGCTTGGCATCGATTGACGTTGATAGTTGTTCGCTGATTTTCTATCGACCGTTGATATGGTATTATATGCCATCGTATTTCCAGCTAAGATTATATTTAGGACGATCGCGGAGAGGATTATCTGGAAATAATAAATACATGAATTACATTCAGTTGAACTTACTAATATAGAAAAATTTCTTTGCTTCAGATGTAATTAAGTACTGAATTGTATCTTTTTTATATTGAAGTGTACAATTAAAAAAAATCTTTTTGAATAAAATGCTTATTAAACAAGGAGAAAATTCAAATACATAATACCTTTTGCTTAACAGAGATCAGGAAAGCAATATGAATACAACTATAATAGAATAATAATTATTCTATCTATGTCATAACGAATATTTTAAGCAAATTTTAATAATAAACTAATTTAAAATTACAGAAGAAGCTGTACGAAAGAAAGTTTTTTTTTATTGAATTGAGATTTAAAATAGCTTGAGCTTATTGATTAGCTTGAGTTTTGTATTTACAAACCTACAAAAACATAGTAATTACTATGTTTATTCACCACAAAGCTATGCATATTATAATAGATAAAATACTATTTATTCTAAAAAATAAAGAAAAAGTTATAACCAAGAAGATCAATCTTATTTTTTTTATATATGTTGTGCAGACAATTCAAATTAAATTAGAGAATAAAAAAATCGTCCTTATGTTAAGTCTTTGCGAAAGTAGTCGCCGTAATAACAGATAAAATAATTTGTACCGTATTAAGTTTACATATTGGACAAATTGTCTAATATAATAAATGGCAGTCGCCTCTCTTTTGATTAGCGGTCGTTGAACTCTTTCGTATGATCGTTCGGGCATTACCGTTGCTTCATTGTTTTTTTGGCACGTAAAATGTTCGCAAAAGTTCATCCGTCGATTGAATATTTTTTACACGATTCCGTTATAGATATATTGTGTACAAGAAATAAATATATTGAATAATGTCTTTGACCTCACCTTAAGTAAAAATAGTCTGATTGCTTCCATTTCCACACGGTATAATTCAAATATAAACACATGTAAAAATAACAACAGTTTCCGTGCATCTGTTGCTGTCTCCTTGAACTTGTCTTTATATTGCCCATTTTTGAAATGACCTACATTTTCAAGACTAAAAATACCGTAGAGTCGATATTAAACGTTTATTCTTTATATATGTCATAATTAGTACTTGAGCGCAGCATGACTTGCTATGTCCTCAATAAATTGAGTTGGACATAAATTATAAAGATAATTTCCAAGTTATAAAATAAGATTAATATTAATGAAATTCACTTTACATTTTGTTTTATATTTTTATATTTACTTCATTTATTTTTAAATATAACATTGTGAATTTTTTATGAGATGGCTCGTCTGTTAATCTACTTTTTGTAATAGCTCCAACTAGCGTTTGTTCACTATGTTTCGTGTTCAAACAATGAAGTCATAACAACCAATATTTTATGTTTAAAAAAAAAACGATACATTTTCATTTGAATATCTCAAGACAAAAACTATGTTATTTTATTTTTAAAGTTAAATAGTAATTGAAAACTTCAAATTGTTAAGCTTGAATTAGTAATTTTAAAAATATTTATAGTCTTTCTAGAAGTAATTATCACAATAGGTTTAGTACTGAAGCTATCGGGACATTACCCATACCATTTGCTGTTTATTATAATACAAATAACTATTTCAAATTAGTTGTAAGTAGAATTACATGATCACAAACAAAAATACACGATAAAAGGTGTTTATTTATACTTATATATATATGATGTATTGTAATAGTGATTATGATTTTTAATGCAAATGATTATAAGGCCAGCTAGTATAATACTTTGCCTCCGTCTTGACTCACGTAATAATCATACGAAAGTTTATCAAATGATTAAACTATTTTAATAATGAACATTATTTATTTTAATTAAATTATTACATAATATATGTATACATCTATTGCACACGGTGTAAAGTGTAAAATGCGCTATTGGGTGCTATTAGTTAACAGCGAGTTCTCGGCAGGCGATCAGATAAGGCAACTCTGAAACATTTAAAAATTAATGAAAAAGATATTAATGCTAATTGACAATTTAATCTATCGTTAATATAATATTTCTTTAAAATGGTCATTATGTCTTTATATATTATATACCAGTTGCCAGCCGCGGCTTCGCTCGCGCTTAGTCGTCGAGTATTGGGCATAATAAAGTAGCCCATGTCTTTCTTTGGAGTTCAAGCTCGCTTTATACCAAATTTCATAAAATTCGGTTCAGTAGTTGCCGTGAAAGAGCAACAGACAGCCAAACATGATTAACAGAGTTACTTTTGTATTTATAATATTGTATAGATTATATCAAGACCATTGAATGGATGAATGATGAATGATTTATTTTGATGTTCGTTTTATTATTCTTCTAAATGTAAAAGCACAAGCACTCTGTAAAAGTGTTTAAAATTTTTTTTATTTATAAGCAAACGTTGACAATGTACGTAATTTTATAAATTTATATTTTTGTATAAACATCGTATTCCTAGAAATAATAACACAGTAAATAAGGAAAACCATCCTTTAAGTTAAATTATACAAGTCTCATTAATATATTCGCGCTAAAACATTATGCTTTAAATTGTATGTCCTGGTTAAAATGTTATTCATTAACGTACCTACTTCACTTGTTCGGTGTAAGTATTTTATCAAATTACGATATTTAATTCAGTTTTTAAAACGAATAAAATAAACATAAAAAATCTGACAATGAAAAATAACATTTTTTTTAGTTATGGGTAAATTAATAGCTAAACAAATTTGTTTGATTAAATTACTATCAACATATCCGCCAAGTTTTTGTTACCAACATTTAAAAAAAATGTAGTTAAATACCTTTCAAGGTTTATAGTTAAAGATAAAATAAATAGCGATTCATCCATTTGCACGAATGCTTCCATATTTGAAGAATAATACTTAAGTATTTATCGACTACATTTATAGTTCAGGGGCCAATTATAGAAACTTATAATGGTTATGATAAAATTCTGCTCCAACCCAAATTCGACTATTCCTCACAAAAATAAAGCTCAATTTAATCGTTACTGAGAGCAAATTCTAGTTATTTATATCGGTTACTACACGATCTCGATTATATTTCGATCTAATTGTGACCGAACCGCAACTGTTTTAGTTGAATAGGTAAACGGTTGAACGGCAACGCTAACGTTTCGATTCGATTGCGATATATTGATAATTTGCTAAAACTTTAATTTTAATATTAAAACTTGAAACATCCAATGTTCTTTTAGCTAATCTATCTCGTAGTTTGTAACAAATAGGCGCCATTTTGAAAATGCATATATTTATCTGCAACAAACACAAAGAATGTCTTTAAACGAATGGTATAAGTCCCATAAGTTAAATAAGCCATTTAACTCTGAGTTTAATTGGTATCGACTATCGACTACCGGAAAAAACAAGAATATTTATGTAACAAACAGTTTGGAAACCGTAATTTATTTGACAAGGTGGATTAATCGTCCTGCTATTCCGCTCCGACGACCATCGAACTAACGATTAATTTCGTTCCATTAATTTCGTAATTCAACCCCTGAATGCGCCATACTTGTAATTACAAATGACGAAATTTTTTTTGACATTGAGGTTTTAGTCTTTTCAATTAGGTAATGGAAGTTGATCCTTTGCAGGGATCTCAGATTAATTGAAATAAATTTATTTAAGTGAAACTTCTATGGAATCGTTGTGATTTGAAACACGATGCAACGAAATTGCGTCACGACGGACAGTCATAAAAAAATATGTTTTAATTCGTTTTTTTTTAATAACTTATGATAAAGTAATAAGTGTATTTTTAATCGCTCTGATTATTTACTATGGTATTGACAAGGTAAAGGATGCTATGTGCAAGGTAATATTTTTGATGCATTTTGATGCACACACAGATAAACCTATTATATATAACATGTATTTACATATTACAAGCATAAACTAAAATGTACTGCAATTATATTTGTTTTTTCGGCGATTGGTCCGAACTGGTATTAGTGTGGGCCTTATTGAATAGTTATTCAAAACAATATTTCTGTACTGTGTCGAGCTGTGTACAGTAAATATAACAGCAGCAGTTTGTATTCCTGTGTTCAGGTTCCAGTAGTGATTAAGCAAGTGTATCAGACATGTGTATGCATACCATTTTAAATTCTGTGGCTAGCGGCGCATTGATAAGGAGTGATTTATATTGCTTATTAGGCAGAATATGTTTGGCCTTTTTTTTAAGTAAATTCGTTAGGCATTAAAAAATGCGCTATTGTATTTTTTTATCTTCTGTGTGGTGTCTAATTTATTTTTCCATTTTTAAATTAGCTTATTTCGGTTAAAATACACAACTACAATTAACAAAATTAATATGAAAAAATATTGTAAATGTTAATTTACTCGTATAAATTTCGAAAACAATTTTTGTAATAACTACTACGTATGTATAGATGTTCCAAGTACATCAAAATATTTGTTATTATAAAAAATAATACAACTATGATGAAGGCTCAATAAAATAAATAAACAGGTTATTGTATATGTTATCTATATAGAAGTGAAAAACCTTTAATTACATTCAATATTAGTAAAGTTTCTTATGTAAATATTCATAATGAACTGTGACATAATTGTATTCATGAATGTTATTAAAAGTTTTTTTATACATGGCCATGGGGAGGCCAATTTTATAGACTAACCAGGTTTTTTTTTTAATTTAAGATTTTTTTGGGCGAACTATCAACAAAGAGCCATCTGATGTGGTCACAACATTCTCTGTGTCTCCAACCGTCGGAACTAAGATACTAGGTCCGTTGTAATACAACAATGGTTTGCTCACTGAAATAATATAATACTAAGTAGTGCTGTTTAGCAGTAGTTCTAAATAAGTAGGTAGTATAACGCACAAGTTTGTGCGAAAACACAGGTGCATACGGCAATACCACACGTTCAAAAAGTGATCACGAGAAGAACGAATTTACGTATCTTTCGAGGCAAGGGAATGTATCACTGTCAACTAGTCTTCGGCTTGCTACTGATAATTGGTTGATTTGCCTTTAGCCGAGATAAATAAACATATTTTTTGGGGCTTACATTGCAAACGCTGGCCCTGCAAACCCTACGAGATAGATCAAAATACTGTACTACACCTTAAAAAGGTCTTCAATAAAGTCCGCGATGGTATATGTCTATCTCTTAGGGATAACCCACAATAACCACTTTTTATATTTTACTTTTTACGAGAAATAATGGCTTATTTTCGAAGCGGTTTTAAGCAATACAGCATTAAACCTAATCCAAGTAATTACCTTAAATACACTGGCATTTAATATAGATCAATATGGTTATTTACAGCATGTAATTTAAAGGAATATTTTCGAAGTTATTACAGATTTAAAATGCATGGACTTAGCGGTTTGTATTGCCCAATAATAAAAAAGCGTGAACGTTGTAAGACATTCTGTAGTATATTCAGTATCAACATTGCATCCGTGCGAATCAGGGGCGGGTCGTTAGTAAAATAATACCTAAATTATGTTTGTATTGTGAATATTTATTGTCCTAAAGGTTTGCTGACAGAGGGCTTCTTGCAAACATTTACCCTTATATTTATATACACACATATATTTGTTCACTGTACAGTAAAATATTATTTTCGTTTTTAACTAAAATATACGCATTACTACTCATGTGAATGTTTAGTTCTGTATGCAGGTCAAGTTAATTAGCGGCTACTTGTGTATTGCTGTGTGACACAGTGACACTAACATCAATTACGGATGAGTAAACTTCATATATAAATCTGATATGCTTACTACGTAAAAAAACCGTTAGGGCTTGGATCATATTGCCTTCACTCGTTGGTGTAGTGGCTAGTTTCTAAGACTCAGATTTTCCTTGGGTTCTAATTTCTGGGTTTCTCAATTCAATTTCGGAGCTTGAAATGCAGCGTTTACACTCCGGGGACATGATCACAATATGTCATATGACACAAACATTAAAATTGAATACAAGTTAGAGTTCATTTATTTAAATATTTTTATATCATTACGTCAGTGTGATTTTTAGTTAAAATTTAATTTCAACGTTTTATGTAACAATCTAAGTAATGACAATAAAACTATTGTATAAGAAAAGTCTAATGTCGATTTTAATAGTATAGTTTGTTGTTTGATTCCTGAGTAGAAATAATTGCAAACGAGAAAAAATATATTTGCTCTCATTATGTTTCAGGAACTTTAGGTTTAAATTTAAATAGTAGAATTTACATTTTAAAACAGTGGTAGGTCAATCAATTTATTCCATGAACATAAATATACCTACCCGTAACTGAGTGCTTTTACTTGAAACTACTTGAAAAAGAATATTTTGTTTAATTTTTAGTGGTTTGCGGTGAGTAGGGGGCGACATCTACCATATACCTGAGGCAGCCAATATATCAACTTGCCACTGGTTTGGCTTACAATAGGTCTTTTTTAATCACAAATGTGTGGGTAGCAATTGCTAATATAGTTTGGTCATGAGCAATATTATAAATTCAAGTGATTGCCAAAATAAAGTATTCGGAATAAAAATACGTAACTAGTTTCTTTTACCCGATTTTAATACAAGATTATGTACGTCTGACTATATGTTTCATGGATTTTTTTTACATCAGAACAAAGTTACATAATTGGCTGTATTTTTTAAATTAATTACTTGTTGCAGTTAAAAATGTACTAGTGTTCGTATATTAATTGAAATTCACAAAATTCATTATTGAAAATTTGAGTAAAACTTATATAAGTTTGCATGATTCGAAAATTGGTTGACCAACAGAGGTGAAAAAAAAGGCAATTTCTCGTCTGTTTATAATATGTAAATAATCATCGTAAATTATTTATTTGATTCATTAGATTCTCATAATAAACTACGAAGTAAATAAGATCACACTGTATAATCTCTTAAACTTTCTTATCCATTATTATCTGCCCTATAAAAGGAACTAAAATTTTGTATTAACCTAATATAATTAAAAAACAAATGAGTTGCATGTAAACATAAGATATTTTGATTAAAACCGTATAAAAATGTTACGAATTCGAATGCGATTATGCAATAAACGCGGTATATTAAATGTTATCATAAATATTTTTTTAATAGACAAACTTCATGTATTTTATATGCAATTTGTAACATCTTGTTGCTTAAGTGAAGCAAGTTTTAGAATTGCAATGACACGCACCGAACTATTTCTTATATACGAATTGTAAATATTAATGAATATTATTTTGCCTTACAATGTAATCGGTTGAACAATAAATTAATATCAGACCAGTTTAAGTTGACTGCATTATGCATAAATATTGACCTCATGAAAAAACTAGGAAGTAATTGCTCTATTAACTATTTGTTTGTGATGTTTGCTTGAAATATTATTAATTACTACTACAAGTTATAGTTTTAGGTGTAAGTTTTTTAACTTATATTATTATGAGACATTTCGATAGAAACTGTTTCGTTGGTATAATGGCTAGCTTGTTCCCTTGTAGATCATGAGGTCGAATCTCTGAGTCGAGCCACTAGAAAGTGGTTGGGTTTTTCTGTTAAGAATTTAAGTAGAAACGTTGACAGTATTCTTTGAAAAGTAGCACGTAAAGCCGTTGCTTCAGTGCCTGAACTCACTGGTCGTGTAGGTTTCTCATTCTATCAGGCTATAGCTTGCTAATATCGTGTGTCGGAATAAAACTCTCAACAAACTATATAATTATTATATATTCTTCAAGTTTAACAATATTAACTATTTTTGTTTTCATATTAAAAATATTAAATTATATTTATATTTTTATTATAAGCTTAATAAAGCAGTATAAGCATTGTTAGCTGAATTCACAGCTGTCATAATGACGCAAACGCCTATTAGTGATTAATATAAGTATTCAAAAGTAATCAATTTCGAATTTAACGGAGCCTTAAAATATCAATATGTACAATACAAAGAGGCAACTCCACTAAGGAAAAGGACTACTAAACTACTTAAATATTAAAAAAATAGTAAATAGGGAATTTTATGAAACAGAGATATTTTATAATAGTATTCAAAGAGAAAATAGTTATTTTAAAAGAGATTTTAAAAGGTCCTACATGACAGCCTTTGATGTGATTTACGTACTATGGATATGTGCGATCTTTTTTATCTTAATTAAAAATGTACCACTCAAGCATACAGCGACATCTGTAGATATAAAGTACTCCTGAAAGGAGCTTAGAAAATAATATTGATTTCGTCTTTTGAGTGATCAAATACAATTACTATTGTTATAACACATCGCCTTATGGCCTCCACTGGTGACAGGAGGGCTGGTTCGTTTTTAGCCCAGAGGATCGGAATTGCGATTCAACGGGGAAATGCTGCTAGCATTCTTGCCACCATTCCACGCTGTCAAGATTTATGCAGTAACTATTTTTAATTCATATTTGTATATATTTAAGCACTTAATGTTATTGACTCTTATATTAATAAATTATATTTGATTATTAATTCATATATTATATAATGTTTAAAACTATAGGTTAATATTTTTATTTATTTATGTTACTTAATACTTGCGTAGATAATGACTTAAACGTTAATTTATATTTCGTGAAAACAATATTTAAAGTTGTTAGGCGTTGTAACAGCTAATTTGAATAATAGCACATATTTCAGGAGTACTTATTTGTTCATAAATTACCTAATAGTAACATATCCTATATTCGTAGTTCACCTTCGATTGTCAGAGGAAATTATTCGCAAGGGCTGCGCACGATTTCTGTTCATACAGTACATACAGATAGTAAATTGATATTTAATTAATTTGAATAATAAGTTTTGTGATACGAGCATAAGTCTCATTTTCGAGTAAATAATGTAATAATTTAGCTAACTTGTGTGGTCATCCGTATCATTGCAGTACAGGTTATTCGATTGGTTTTACATTGGCAGGTAATGATATTCAAATAGGGCGGCACAGTTGGACTGTTTAGCATTGTTAATTCGATGTTTGTAATTTTTGGTGTAGTATAAAAGTGCACACAAATTGAAGAAGTCGTTATTAACTTCCAATCGTTTTGATTCAGTGGTGTGTAATAATAATAATAACAATGTCTCGCCTTACGGTAAGTTAAAATATTCGAGAATAATATATTAGTCAGAAGTTTACTGTTGAGATTTTATTGTTTTATTAAAATTATATTTTATATTAACAGATCGTATTTGTCATCGCAGCTGTGTGTGGAGTACTCGGAGAAGGTTCGATTGAATTGATTATTTTATTCGGTGATAACTTAGAAATTCAAAGTTGTATTGATTTAAATCAAGCGGTCGGGTTTAATTAGGCTTTTGTTTTCAATAGCATTGTTAACTTATATTTTGTTATTATTTGTGGTTAATATTTTGAGTAATTGCAAGCAAATTTTATATTTCTCGACATTTTCATACATACAGAACATATACTTTTATTGAGAATTGAGATTAAATGTTTTGGAATCGTGTTGTACTTTAAAGGAATTTGAATTCGAAATAGAAAATTGATAAATTAAATGTTTAGTTTTAAACATATACGAAAATTTACAAGATTTAGATGTTTCTTTTAAAAATTAAATGTGTGTATTTATGATTTAATAAATTATAGGTGTGACAAAGGACAGTCCCGCTGACTCCCGTGCCGCCCAGAGTGGAATTGTATCCTATGCTTCGTCTGGTTACGGCGGTGGATATGGACTCGGTGCGTCTGCTGCTGGAATCAGCTCAGGTCTTATCGGTGCTGGATCTGGAGTAGTTATCGGTGGACCAGGCATCATTGGTGGAGGTGGCAACCTTAACAATGCTGCCGCTGTTGGTGCTGCTCAATTAAGTGCTATTCAGAATGCTCAGGCTGTCCAAGCTACGCAGATTGCCAATGCCGCCGCAGCTGCTATTCAAGGTGCTCGTGTAACTGAAGCCGCTGCTAGAGCTGGACAAGCTAATGCTATCCAAAGGGCCCAGGCATTAGATGCTGCTCGTATCGCCAATGTACAAAGAGCTCAAGCCGCTGCATTTGAAAACGCTCGCGCTGCTGAAGCGGCAAGACGAGCTGCTGCAGCTTCAGCTGCTGAGATCGGCCGTGCCGTTGAGGCTGAACGCATTGCCAATGCTGCCCGCGTACAAGCTGCTGCTATTTCCAACGCACGTGCCGTAGAGGCCGCACGTATTGCTAACGCTGCGAGAGCTCAAGCTGCTGCCGTCGCCACTAGCGCTGCTCAGGCTCAGGCTGTTGCCGATGCGGTAGCTCGCAATGCTCAGGATGGTGCTTTGTTGTACGGCGGTGGAGCCGGTCTTGGTGGTGGATTAGTTGGTGTTGCACCAATTGCTGCTGGTTACGGATACGGTCTTGGCGGCGGATACGGTCTGGGCGGCGGATATGGTTTGGGCGGCGGATATGGTCTTGGAGGCGGATACGGTCTTGGCGGCGGATACGGTCTCGGCGGCGGATACGGTCACGGTAAAGCGTAAATAAATTCTGTAATAGTGCTTACATCGAATTATGTATTAGTGATGACACCAAATGATATAGATAGAAAAAATATATTTCTTCATCCATTTCGTCACATTTCAAGGAAATGGTAAGCGGCATATTGTTATTATAGTTAAGGACTCGTCGTGTAAATATAATATTAGAATACATACCATTGCATCAAATATATGTCTTTTATTGATCTCCTACAAATGTTACATTTTAGGTTATACACATTTTTGTGATTTTGCATATACATTAATATAATTTTTTCATAATGTAAATATCTTGGCATGCTCATAAAATAGCCATTTTTAATCAGATTTTTTTGGGCACAACTATAGTTTATTTATATAATATACTTTTTTTTATAAAAGATAAAAAATGTTTATTAATATACAGATATTATTTTTGATAAAAAAACTACAACAAAATATGCTATATATTTTTTACTTTTTTTTAACCTTATTGTGCAAATCGTATTTATAAACTGTAAATCCGGACGTGATAATCGGTGTTGCTGTCAATAAATAAATATAATCAATGTCTTCCGAAATGTGGAATGAACAAATTCTAATTGGTTTTCTAATTAATTCAAGGATCGTATACATATCTATCAAAAATATCTTCTATTTTATTTTTACTTATTTTTAATTTTAATTTCCACAGACCTTTGACGTACTCTGGATTTTAAATAAAGTAACGCAACCCTCAGTCATGGTTCAATTAGCAATTGAAAACCGCGATTTCTTTAGGGCTATTTTAATGTTATGATCCCTTGACACGTTACTCGGAGCAGTCTCGGATTTACGGATGCAATATCTTGTATTATGCTATCATTGCGAACGATTTGTCTGTCAAATATAAGAAAAATGTTTAGGATTGATAATTATTGATTTTAATAAAAAAAGAGCCGAGATGGCCCAGTGGTTAGAACGCGTGCATCTTAACCGATGATTTCGGGTTCAAACCCAGGCAGGCACCACTGAATTTACATGTGCTTAATTTGTTTATAATTCATCTCGTGCTCGGCGGTGAAGGAAAACATCGTGAGGAAACCTGCATGTGTCTAATTTCAACGAAATTCTGCCACATGTGTATTCCACCAACCCGCATTGGAGCAGCGTGGTGGAATATGCTCCATACCTTCTCCTCAACGGGAGAGGAGGCCTTGGCCCAGCAGTGGGAAATTTACAGGCTGATTATGTTATGTTATGTATTATGATTTTAATAATACTTATATCAGAGTTACATACAAATAAATTTTAGTTCACCGCAACATCTAATCTATTATATTCCTTACTGGCTCTTTTTCCTTTTCATTACTTTATAATCTATGACGTTTTTTATAGCGTGTGGTCGAAACTGGCCTATTCTTTTCGAATGCAGATTATTCCACAGAACCTTCAAAATATAATTTTATTTTTTGCTGAAGTTAATTGTTTAAATACATTGCTTCTACTCAACAATGACTCTCTGATATCTAAAATTTTCCATGATTGCTAATTAATAGATTTATTTGTTATTTTACGTTTAATAATTCATTAGTTGTAAAACTATTTCTATTTTTATAATAAAATTATAACCTGAAAAAGGTTGGTTTTTCTTTTTATCATTTTCATTATCCAAATAATTTTTTTCGTATCGAGAACGAAACATAACAAGATTTGAGGAAAAAATCATCATTGTATTTTAATTAACAAGAACTAAAAGTATATTTTAGATTTTAAATGAATGATTTTATTTATTTCACAATAAAGTACAAAAGTAAGTCTTGTCAGCTAGGTACATTATCATATATTTACGGAGACTGGTGCCTAAAAATGGTAGATTCTGTACATTGTACAAGTATATTTTGGAAATTAAATGTCATGCTGGTATCTTTAGTAAATTTCATCCATTCAAAAATAGAGTTAAAATAAGTAAACACTAAAGTAACGGCTATTAATTATGTAGTTTAAATTTTTACTAATTGGAATCTGACCAATAAATAAACATTCGTAACAACTGTGTATATATGTATGTACACATCCTAAGCAAAGGGCAACTGATAAAACACGACGGCTCCCGAAACACGAAGATTTCCGAGAGCCATAATGAACATAGACCGCATTAATATATAAATATATATACGCATTAATATATATATTTTTATGTTAGAGGCGGCAAACGAGCAGGAGGCTCATCTGATGGAAAGTGACTACCACCGCCCATGGACATCTGCAACACCGGGGGCTTGCAGGTGCGTTGCCGGCCTTTCAGGAAAGAGTACGTTCTTTTCTTGAAGGTTCCCAAGTCGAAACTATCCTATCCTATGGTTACAATATCCTGTATACAATACAAATAAGGTGTACATTAATATGTAAGTACTATGAAATTTTACTTGAGTATGTTGTATATTTTAATTGCCTCTTTATTGTAATGGCTGGTCCCGAGGTTCTGGGTTCAGACGTTCAAATTATCAATCCTAATAAATTTTCTTATATCTGACGATGTAAGTTGCTATGTTCTGTAAATATATTCTTATTACAGGAACAGCCTGTAAATTTTTCACTGTTGGGCTTAAGGCCTCCACTCCCTTTGAGGAAAAGGTTTGGAGCATATTTCACCACGCTGCTCTAATGCGGGTTGATGGAAACACATGTAGCAGAATTTCGTAAAAATTTAACACATGCAGGTTTCCTCACGATGTTTCCCTTCACCGCTAAGATGATGATAATCTAGATAAATTATTATAAACACAAATTAAGCACATGAAGATTCAGTGGTGCGCACTGTTTGATCCCGCAATCATAGGTTAAGACGCACGCGTTCTAACAACTGGGCCATATCCGATATATGTTGTGGTACATTCTCATTAGCAGTCAAGGTAAAGGAAATTGGCAGTGTCTTTTTACCGTGACTTGGAAAGTACGTATGGTCCTGCACCTGCTCTATCACAGGTCGTGTCGGGTTGCCGTCCCATTGGTCGCTGCGAGTAAGAGAATAGAGTGCTCACACGTCTTAAGTATATGAAATTTATTTGTACAGAGCGTTATTCATTTAAACTGTTCGATATTTCGTCACGAGAATATTAAGTTGAATAATGTTTAAAGGTAAAGAAGTGGAGTCCTAATTAAAAACATTTTTTTTCTTTTAATTTCAACATGCGACCCTTGTGTTCTGCGTAACGTAACGAAAGTTTTTTTTTACAAAATTTTTGAGATTCTCTTTTACTCTTATTATAATACTTTTTAATTTATACGTGTTATACTACATTAAATGGTTTTGCCTGTGGTAAATTTTCCTCGGAAAACAGTTGAGATACTCTGGAGCTGAATTGGAGGATGCGCCTCTGAAGAATGCCCTCAGACAACTCTAGAAAGAAGTACCTACTGAGTTTATAGCCGGTTCTTCTCAACATTCCGAACCGCTGGTAGCTCGATATTAAGGTTAACCATGTAAAATGACGGCTTTAAAAGTGCTTCTAAGATCCTACTTGAATAAAGTATATTTTGGGTTTGATGTTTGATATTAAAGCGTATTGGTAGTGATTATTTCAAGTTTTACGTTTAACACAATAATTTTAGATGAAAAAAATAATTATGCAATGCTTATATTGTTAGTACATGCATACTATTAACAAGGAATACTAAATCATCGATTATAAAATTAGCTTTAACTAAAACGAATTGTTAATTCTTACACTAACACAATTTCAACAAAAAAAAAAATCTTATTTAAACACGTTTACGTAGACACTTACATAATGTACAGAAAGTTGTAGTTGAATTTTATAAAACTACATATTTATAAACATTAAGATAATTCAAAATATAATTTAGTAATTCTTATTAAATATTATCTATACTAATATCATAAATGTTAAAGTAACTCTGTCTATCAGTCGCTCTTTAACGCCAAACTACTGAACCGTATTTGATGAAATTCGATAGACTTATTCTGCCTAACATCTGACGACCATCCCCTAAAATTCGAGCGATGTCACGGGCGACGAACTAGTTATTTATAATTATGTTAGATAATACTGTTAAAGCAATTCTGTTGATTCGTCAAAATCTTGAATAATCTATGGTATTATGGCTTAAGGAGTAAATTTATGGGTTCGTGAAAAAATGGCGTTCGTTGAATGTCAATGAATTTGCTGTCGGCACTTTAATGTTAAATGTAATACTGTTATCTTATAATTAAATTTATATTAACTAAATCATTGATTTTTTGTTGACTGCACACCTTGGGAATGAAATGATCGCCTCCAGGCTATTTCAAATAGCTAAAATATAATTATTATTGTTGGAAAAATTAATGGAAAAAAAAATAATATCCCGCTGAGTTTCTTTCGCTGGTTCTTCTCAGGTCCGAGGTGTTAAATTCCGAACCGGTGGTAGATTTTTGACTATCAATAAGCAAGTGTAAACACTTCTATATTGAATAAAGATTTTTGACTTTGACTTTGACTCTGTATATTATTCTTTAAACTGGATATCAAAATTACGATTACGTCATTACGTTTTTAATTCATTAATTTTTGTTTAAGGAGTATAAGTCTATACTGATTCTCCTATTTTCATCTTATTATTGAATTCCAAAAGATCAAAATCTTATCAATTTATTTAGTTTCATTATGACAGAACTTTTGTGGCTAAGTAAATACAGATATATTCTTTTCTAAAGCTAGTAATGTTTTTATGGGTTTAATGTTAAATCATTTATTCACTTTAACACAGTTATTTCAAAGTTACAGGTATTCCTTTTTTCTATGGATCACCAAAATATATTTATTTGTTAAAACAATTTTCACATAAATATTACATTCATAAAACTTAATAGATTTCCAATATGATGTCAACATCTAACATCCTCTTTTAAACGGAATATTACATAAACAATGCTTGTAAAACTTTTACATTATTAAGTAATATTTCAATTCTTTAGAAGTTAAACTGATTCCATATTATTCTCATTCTCAGTTGATTTCATACCAAAGTATGAGTAGGTTGTATAAGCATGGAACACTTAAAGTGTTAGGTATTTGTCCTTCCCTTCTTCAACACATCATCTAATGCTAGTTCCCTTGGCCAAGGGAAGCTAACCATCAGCGCCCGATCCTTTGATAACTGTCCTTATCCAGAAAAAATGGTGTATAGTATTTAAAAGAAATTAATAATATCCAATACGTTGACGAAAAGACTGCGCATTCATTTCATTTGAATATATCTTATTGCTCTGGTCAATTCGATCGTTTGCTAAGGCGAATTTAATGAAGGTTTTAAATAAAAAATCTTTAAGTAAATAAATATTATTATTATGACATGTTTACGTTTAATTTGTCAATAATTGTTAATAATGACCTCTGTCTTTATTGCAATATGTTCCAAACAACTTAATAAAATATATAATAATTACATTTTTTTTTAATATTTGTATCAATTCGAGTACATTTTGTTATCATTAGCATTTATAAATATACAAGTTTTAGTAATATTTTATGTTATAATATTTGGTTTTAGTCTAAGAAAAATAAATAAATTTACGTAGAAAAAAAAAACTGGTGTTAATGTTAAAATATAGGAAATGAATCCGATCGTACCGCGTTAAATCTCTCAAAAAAGCATAGACTACATGTCTTATGGCATACAGAATACCATTTTAAGAAAACATAACTCGGCGTGTTACGGAAATACGTTTGTGTTTCTTAGCTTGTTATTACGTCACTAATTTAGGCTCGTTACGAATTGTGGCATACAGAATCAGGGCCCAGGCGTAGGTCTAAAGTTTTTACGTACTCTGAAAAAAAAAATGATGTTGGTTATATATTTATTTTCAAATTAAATGTTTTGATATGAAATTATCAATTTGAAATTCCAGTTTAAATCAGGAGGTGTTAAAACGTGTCTGAAACGAAATTTTAATGCTAATAAATAATTTAGTGTACAAGATTATTTAACGATTACCGTTGAAGTAAATTAATCTTTATACGTATTTATTAACGACTATTTTCCTTTTAACTTTTTCTTGGGGTGTGATCAAGCGTTTAAATTCTCGCGTGTCCAGGTTATTTTTTTCAACAAAAATACGTAATAATATTCAAATAGAGCAGTATCGCATTTTTATTAGAATTTTAAATAGGTGAAGTTGTAACAGTTGGGTGCAGTATAAAAGTGCATGCAATTTGTGGCAATAGTCATACAATTGTAACGAATTAATCGAGTAGGGTCAGCAGCGGAATAAAAAATATGTCTCCACTTACGGTAAGAATTGAGATAGAGGATATATTTATCTAAATGATAAAACTTCGCAAATTGCATATTTACATAGAGATGAAATACTTTGGAGATGTTATTATTAAATTATATTATTATTAATATATAATTGTATAAATTAATAATTATTTATGGTATGATATGATTTTTAAGGGTATTTATATATAAAAAAATAAATGTATTCTATACATTTTCGATTTTAAAATATGTTTTTTCCACAGGTTCTCGTTGTCATCGCCTTGGCGTGTAATGTGCTTGGCAGTAGTAAGTCCTTAAAAGATCCTTACAATTTATTTTTTCTAAATATGTTTGTAGTAAGAATTTTATTTTAAAAATAATCTCTCCTTGTAGGTATAAGACAAGGAAGATCCGCTGCAGACTCCAGTGCCGCGCAAAGTGGTTATGGTGGAGCTATAATAGCTGGCCCTGCTGTTGCCTCAGGCTATGAAATTGGATCTGCGGCGGCAGCCATTTCAGGTGGATCCGGTATAATTGTCGGTAGCGGACAAGGTTTAGCGTCAGGACCTGGTAGCAGTGCTCCATTAAATAACGCAGCTGCTTATGGTGCTGCTCAGCTTAGCGCTATTCAAAACGCCCAAGCCGTGCAAGTAACTCAAATTGCAAATGCTGCTGCTGCTGCAATCCAAGGTGCGCGTGTTGCCGAGGTTGCTGCAAGAGCCGGTCAGGCTAATGCTATCCAAAGAGCTCAAGCGTTAGATAGTGCTCGTCTTGCTTATATTCAGAGAGCTCGTGCTGCTGCCTATGAAAATGCGCGTGCTGTTGATGCTGCCAGGCGAGCTGCTGCAGCTGCAGCTATTGAAGTTGCTCGTGCTGTTGAAGCTGAACGCATAGCTAATGCTGCCCGTGTCCACGCTGTTGCTATCGCAAACACTCGTGCAGTTGAAGCTGCCCGTATTTCTAACGCTGCTAGATCTCAGGCTGCTGCTGTTGCTACTAGTGCCGCTCAGGCGCAAGCCGTTGCAGATGCTGTTGTTAGAAATACTCAGGATGGTGGACTACTGATCGGAGGAGCTGGTCTAGGTAACGGTGGTGGAGCAGTTGTTGCTGCTGCTCCCATTGCTGTCGCTCCAGTCGCAACCGCGCAAGTAGCAATTGGAGGATACGGCCTTGGGGGTTATGGAAACTACGGATACGGCGGAAAGGGCCATCACTAAATAAACGACTCTATCACCTACTCCTAAGGAGACAATCGAATTAATAAGTTCGATTTCTACATCCATTTCATTACTGTCGATAGAAATGGTATGCAGTGTATTATAATTAAGAATTTATTGTGTAAATATAATTATTTTGATGAATAAAAATTTACTAAATAATTTTAATGCTTTTTTTGACATGGGAAATGTATGGGCATCGTAAATAAAACCTATGTAATAATGAGTAACGTGTATGTACCCATAACTTGTAATCAATCATGCTAAAACTGATCATGAGAATTACATGAATGTTTTATAGTTTAATTTTCAACGTTTTTTCGAACAATAACCTATTCTAGGAATTCCGTGTTATTTTTTTTTACACTTAATTGTAAATAAAACATTAAAATAATTCAGCATCTGACCTTACACACATACTGATAAAAATTACAAGAGATAATGTCTTGGTTTTCGTTAATGAAGAATAACATTCTTGTTTACAAATGTTTTGATAAAATATAATAAGTTTGTTGAGTTTCAAATAATAAAAATTGGCAACACTAACAATAGAAATAAAAATATATATAATTATTGAACTAAGTAAAAAATGTGCCCTGCATTGCGATTTAAAAATTTTGATTTAGCTTAAGTAGCGAATTATTGTTATTGATATTTTGGATAACTAGAATGTAATAATTGCCTCTAAATTATTAAGACACGATATATGAATCAAACTGTTTCTTTCCTTGATTTATGATTACTGTACTATTTTATTTCTTAATGGCTTATGCTTACGTATACTTTAAGTTTATCGCGAAATCTGATTATAAAACTTAAATTGTGTATCGCATTATTTCAAATTCTGTTTCAATAATTGCAATGATAAAAAAAATATGTTACTTATATTTTTATGTGTCATGTAAATAAAACACAACATTAATTATGCTTTACACAATACGATACCGATAGGCAGTGAGATAGATTAAAAGTTTAAAACAAATAACAATAAGATAAATAAATTATTTGAAACATTTCAAACGATTAGATAGATTTTATAGTGTTTTATTTATTTTTAATAAATTATTATTGTTATGTTAGAGTACGAAATAAGTTATTTTAATAGGAACTATTAGTAAAATAAGAAATTGAGTCATAAGCCAGCCTAACTATAAGGTGGAGTCGAGTCATATAACTAACTTGAAAATTATAAAAAATCAATATATTATTTTATATTAAGAAATACAAAACTTAAAAAATCATTTTTCTACACTACAGGATGTTCTTATTTGACAACTATAAACAAAAACCCGAAATTGCCAAACCAATTTATATTGACCGCAGCAAAAGTGATTGTTTAAATAAAACGAATGGCTAGAAAAACATTTATTTAAGCTGTATGAATTATCATAATATTTTATTTTATGTGTTTTGACAAACGTGACCGTATATATTAAAAACCAAACTCAATAGTTCAAACTATTTTTCTTTTTTTATTATAATGTATTTTTAATAGGTTTTACGACATTGTTTTGCTGGAGATTTTAGTGCATACTTTAATATACTTTTACTACTACTACTACTACTACTACTACTACTACTACTACTACTATTACTACTACTACTACTACTACTACTACTACTACTACTACTACTACTACTACTAGTGCATTATTTTATTATACTTTTATTTATTAAATCAAATTAGCTTATAAAATTATTTGGGCCCGGCCATCCGGGTTCAGAAAGTATGTCCTGCGTCTGTATTCTCTTCGGTTATATCGGATTGTCATCCCATACGACTATGAAAGTCAGGAGTTACACTGTGCACCTCCCTTTGTGCCCTATGATTTTGACGACCTCCATGGTCGAGTAGTGTGTACACCGGTTTTCATGGGTACGCTACTCTGAGGTCCCGGGTTCGAGTCCGATGCGATGTAGAAAAAGTTCATTAATTTTCTATGTTGTCTTGGGTCTGGGTGTTTGAGGTATTGTCGTTACTTCTGATTTTCCTTAACAAAAGTGCTTTAGCTACTTACATTGGGATCAGAGTAATGTATGTGATGTTGTCCAATATTTATTTATTTATTTATGATATAACATGCACAGTAGTCTCCGTAAGATCTTGCCGTTCTATTTATAATAATCTATTCTCAGAAAAATAAAAACAACATATTCAATTTTGAATTGAATAAATACTGTATCAAATGAATACTACAAACATACTATAAAGCGTATCCTGAAATCATGGAACTATCACCTAACGCAATCTGAACGTTCCATATATTCTATGGAACGATATATGTAATCGAAAAATAAATTAAAATACCAAATATACAAATGCTATTAATAACATTTGTGTAATTCATAAAAAATGAGGCTGTGGCTTTGTTTAGTACGATAATGTAACGAGATTTTTTATCACAATTGTAAACACGGGTATACGGGAATCTAATCTTCTGATTTCGTATGAATACTCCGATATTAACTAAATCCAATAGTTTATAAACAAGTAGTCATAAAAGACTTGTCTCATATACTGTATATCCGTTTAAATACAAACTTATATGCATTGTTATGAATTAGAAACTTGTTGTCAAACTGATGCAATTATTAATTTCTATGACTAAAATCAGGGCAGGAAGACGACACTTTATCATGAGTCAACGATCCAAGATAGTCCACGTCTGATAATTTTGATCGATGAAATTTATTTGCGATTTAAATTCATAATTTAGTATATAAATAACATAAAATAAATCTTTTGACAATTATTCCTATTGTCCCGAGATTTTATTGGTAGAATCTCTTGTAAGAATTGTTTTTCTCTTCACTGTGTGCTTTTATGTATATTGTATATAAAGATTTCAGTATATATATGAATAAAATACATAATATATTTGATGATAATTAAGAATATATAATCCAAAGATAAATATTTTTTTATATTATGAAAGGTTTTGTATTTATTAACAAAATCCCTTAAATCATAACAATTTATATTTGAGGCAATATTAAAATTTTCATGTTTTCATGAAATAAATTCCATTAAACTAAATCCTACGCCTCATATCAAATCATTTATACATAATAGCATTTGACAAGGATGTTATGGAGCAACGTAACTGTAACCGAAACTATCGGATATCCGAAATAAAAATCTATCTGAAACCGTAAAGGAATCCGATAAATCGTTGTTAATTATTTGTTTTGTTTTTGCATTGTGTTGTGTTTATAGAGAGTCTATGGTCTTTTAAATAATAGCCTACAAATAAATTCAAATTGCTACTCGTATCTGAAATCGGTAAAATATTATTAATAAATCCGTATTAATATCCAGATCCGAACCTACGTATCCATAACAACCCTGGTATTTAAAGCTGTACACTGTCGGAGTTACATTCTTATTTTTAAGGAAAATAATTGTCAATATGTATATATACTTATATTAATTACATAGCTGCAAAACTATTTAATAACTACAATCGTGTAGGTTTATGACAAAATTATATATAATCGTAAAATATATAATTTTATTTGCTTAATTAACGTATGAATAGTTGATTATTATCTGTAGGTATCTCGACGCAATAGATACATTGTGTTCATTGTTTGTTTTGTATTATATCAACAGTATAATATAAATTAGCTTCTTGTTTCGGGTAGATACAGCTGCGCTAACTTTTTCTTAACCATTCAACGGATTTTGTTGCGCGTTTCATAAAGAGAAAGAACAATAAACGATTTATACAACATAAAAAACATTAACAGCCTGGAAATTTCCCACTGCTGGGCTAAGGCCTCCTCTCCTTTTGAGGGGAAGGTATGGAGCATGTTCCACCACGCTGCTGCTGATTGGTGGAATACACATGTGGCTGAGTTTCGTTGAAATTAGACACATGCAGGTTTCCTCACGATGTTTTCCTTCACCGTCGAGCACGAGATGAATTATAAACACAAATTAAGCACATGAAAATTCAGTGGTGCTTGCCTTGGTTTGAACCAAAAATCATCGGTTCAGATGCACTCGCTCTAACCACTAGGCCATCTCGGCGTATTCTATATATAATTTGGTAAATAAACTGTTTTCGTACGCTTACATGTCAAACCATTAGGATAAAGTTCTACTGTTCTACCTATTCATCATATATTCTACCGCCAAACAGCAAAACTTAGTATTGTTGTGTTCCGCTTTGAAGGATGAGAGCCGGTGTAACTACAGGCACAAAGTACAAAACAACTTAGTTCCAAGAACAACTACTTTTACATGTTTCGTTAAGTCAATAGCTTTTTTCAACTCACAACTGAAGCTGAAAGCCAATTGTGCTTAGAAACGTCACTCATATTCGATTTACAAAGCGCCTGATATTCAGTCATTTTTTATATATATTGACAAATTAATTCCCTTATACTCTAAGTGATGTAAAAAGCAAAATTTTATAACTTAGGTTTTGGTCGGTTTGTATATTGGATTTAGAAGTAATACAGGGAATTCATACACTTAATACAAGCACATCTAGGAAGGTGCCATCCACTCATCAGATGTTCTAACAACAAACAGTAATACATAGTATTCTGGTTTAAAGGGTCAGATAGCCAGTGTAACTACAGACACAAGAGACAAAACATCTTAGTTCCCAAAGTTGGTGGCGCAATAGCGATTATCTATACCATCGGGTGACCCAATTGCTCATCCGTCTACTTAAATCATAAAAAAAACCTACCTAGGCGGGTTTCCACAAAGCCCTACCACCAATAAATTTATAAATAAAATACTTATATCAGTAATTTATCATTAATGTGTATGTGTACATAACTTTTCTGAAAATAATTAACCAAATATTATGTATCAAATAAAATTCCAGCGAAATTTGACAAAATGAATTCTCGTTAAAGATTAAACTGTTTATTACCTAAATAGTATATCAGAATAAGATATTTATGTCGGATAGATAAATTACTTGTATTTACAAAACATCTCGTTCAGGTCAAACGCTCAAATTTAACAGATAACGAAATCAATATAAAAGAACGCTTCGCTTTACTCTTGTCAAATATTCATTGAACTTGTGTAAAGAATCATATCGCTACGATGGCTTTTAAAGTGAGTCTTACTTAATATGATTGAAAAATATTACCTTAAATTTTATTACTGGATTAGGATTTTCATTTTTGATTATTAAATCTTTAATGCAGACTAATAATTTGAGTTTAAATTTGTATTTAATAACTTAGAAGTGGAACTATTAGTATGTAAAAAATCTTGTGTTTTTTATTATATTTTCGTTGTTATTTAATTATTTTTTTTAGTAAAACATAACTTTGGAGCAATAAAATATTGTGAATGTCTACAATAATATTATTGTTTTTTTTTTCTTTTATTATAGACTGTTTGCCTGCTTTTGGTCTTAGCTGTGGCGGTCTACGGTAAGTTACACAATTGTCATAATTAATTAGTAGGTCTTTGTGTGGTCATAAATAATAAAAAAATATAATATTTTTACATCTTTTAATTTATATAGATAAAATAAATATGTTGACTGCGAATATAAGCTAATATAGCATAAGCTTTATACAAATCCAGTAATTGTTTCCGTGTATATAAATCGAAAACAATGATCTCAGTAATTATTTTTTTTAAATAAAAAAAGTCATTTATAATTTAATATATTGCATCTTATAGATTTATATCCATGTTGCTTAAGTTTGTTCAGTGGTATATTTTTTATTTATATATTTTTTTGAGAATATTTTAACTTTATTATATTAAATTGTGAATTTATTACTTTCGTTAAGTAAATTATAATTTTTGTGAAGGTAAAAAGCAAATATAGTATAGATACGTAATTTATTTTCTATTAAACTTTTTATAAATAACATTTTCTTCAGCTTATCCACAAGGCTACGGTCAAGGTGGTTTCGTTGACGATCCCGGCTTCGGGAACGGACAAGGTCAGGGTGGATTCCCTACTCAAGGTAAAGTACAAAATAATAATTATATAGTTAATAATTTTAATTTCAAAAGGTTTACAGTTATTCAATATTTAAAAAAAAACTAACCCGTTCTAAATTTAAAAACGTAGAAAGAATAATAATAGCCAGTATCCCAATAACTAGTGTTGATTTCTACCATTTAATTATATACTTTAGTTATATTTCAGAAACACTCTTTCTTATATCATACAATTTTCTTTCTGGTCTCTGACTTCTAAACTTACATTCATAAATTACAGTCCTTTGGTAAAGAGTCACTCATTCCTCGCATGATAATATGTGAGACCTAAGCTGTCACTTTTCAACTGCGAATCGATTATATTTTCTAAATTATTTTAGTCGTCGTATGTTCAATATGAAAACTGTTGTAATAATACCAAAACCAAACTCAACAGCAAAAAATATGTATTAAAAATCGTAGACGTTGCGAAATCTTAAGTACCTACTTGAAGTGATTTTTATACACTGTGATAAATCTTATCAATTTAAACTGTCAATCATTGATGTAAATAAATTCTGATATTGGCGCTAAACGAAACTAATTATTATAAAAAAAAGTAAAAAGCAGCAAAATAAACTAAGGATTTCATTTTTCCATGTTACTTTTTCAGGAAATGGTTTACACTATGACAGCGGATTCTCCAATGGTCAAGGACAGGGCGGATTCCCTACACAAGGTAAAATAATATAGAATAATAAAACATTTCCACCCAACCGATTTATAATAAAAATATAAAAATTAAATTATTTTGTTCTTGTAACTACATAGGTTTAGCTTCTTCGAGTCGAAGAAGGAGAAATTACATATTCCATGCGATTTGCTAAAAGCACCACAAGCGGTTTATGGTTAAAATATATTTATTTCAAATACACGATTACTCATAACTATTCACGTCAACGTCATCACAACCCCATTTTTTCATAACAATAGCCATAGATTATTTAAGATCTCGACCATCACGTCACGTCAATTGATTGTCAATGTTTTTTATCTGTCTTTACTCTTCCTGTGAATGGAATAGGCTACGAATTAAATCAGTGTAGTAGTGTATTCGGTAAATTATATGTAGTATATGACCGAAATCTATTTTAAAACTTTTGTTGCAGGTGGCTTCAATTCAGACCCTGGATTCGGTAATGGTCAGGGTCAAGGAGGTTTTGGACACCAAGGAGGTATATATATTTGTATTATAACTCTGACATTTTAATGGTGTAGTCTGTCTGCTTTACTCTATAATAAATACCAAAAAAATAAAAATCATTCTATGTGTAAAAACATCCGGCAATTAAAAATTATATACATATGTACTTAATGTTTGTTATATTTACTTAAGAATTTCTGTCGAAGTATATAAACATCGTTAAATAATTGAAATACGATTTTTAAATACATTCTAATGGCGTGAGTGTTTGTTTGAGTGTGTGTGTAAATACCAAATGAATCATTAATTATAAAATTCATACATTACCAAATATAAATTATAAGGAATATGTATTTAACGTACCTAATTTATAACTCTCTTATCTGGATTTCAATGTATGTATATTATTAATAGAATACCATATTTTTTTAGGTTACAGACAAGGAGGTCAAAGACACAGGGGCGGATACCAGGAACACGGATACTAAATATTATATTAAAATTTAATAAATAATATATAACATATTTTATAATTTTATTTAACGCCGATAGATAAAAATATATCGTTTCCCAATTTCATTATGTTCATATCATTTATTAATTAAAATATCTTATTATATGAGGCTATATGTATCATGTCTTTGGCATTACCAAAATATATTAAACAAACAAAAAAATAGCTCTTTGTATTTAGTTATTAATAGTTATTCAAAAGCAGAGCGTGTATTTTTGGAGTGTATATACGTATCGGAAAACAGGTTTTAATTCAATACAAAGGGTGTAAATGATAATGTGAAAAATGACACGAACGTGTCGAAACATAAATTGTCAAGTATAATTTACTTGGTCTAATGAATAAGACAGACGAAGCACGTAGCACTGGCAGGACAAGCCTACTTAGGATATAAAATATACCTAACTGCTGAGTTCTAAGTCCTTCTCTGTGAAATATTGTCACTCTTCATACTTATCAGAGCTTAAATAGCTTTTTTGAAATTTGGGTTAATTTTTTATGGAAGATACAGATTAAATGTCGACGATAAAAGCGTCGAGCGAAACGATTTCCGATTTTTTGAATCCTAGAATATTAGACTGCTTTGTCTATCTCTATGAGTTTTATTCAACAAACAATACATCGACAACCTCGTAAATATGCAAACAGCACACACTAACAGCTTAATTTGAATAATTTGCATTCACTTGTTTGTTCTTCTCGCACTGTCTAACGCCTATCTTATTCATTTGTCTGAGATCTATACCTATGTTTGCTTCGCAGTGTAAACACTCGAACTATTGAATTATAGTACAGTACGTAAGACCTTGTCTGGTAACCTCGGCTCGTCTCTTCTGCGAAAAGTTGAAGTGCTTTGTAAACTTATATTGGAGAGTGATGTAAATATATAATTATGTGAATTTAAGGAAATGTTAAGGATAAATATTTTGTAATTCTCAAAACGGTGAAAAGAAAACGAATTTGTTCAGAAATATTGCATAAGCATGCTGCCAGCAGACCGCAAATGAGATTATAAATTTTATATAAAACTATTTAATATTTTGCCTTAACCAATGCAACCAATGCAAGCCGATAATTTAGCAGGAAGAGGAGCGCCTTCGCGATTGAACAGTAATAATCTATATTTTCAGAAGATATATTTCTCGGGAAAACGTCGAAGAAAACCGGAACAAAATTGTGTCTGAAATCGAGTCTCCGTTAAACAAAGTCTCGAACTGGGGCCGGCTATACCTAATCCATTTCAACTCCAAAAAGAAACACCATTTGTCGTATCTCCACGATTTAAGAACATTCCGTTAGCCGCCACAGCTAGTATCGGAATACTTGGCGTCGATATTTCAAGCCTCGTTCAGTTCGCGGTCAATTGGAAGGCAAAGCCAAATTTGCATCAAAAAAGCTCGGTGTGCTCAGCAAGGCAAGACAGTATTTCACGTCGGCTCATCATCTAAGACTCTACAAGGCACAAATTCGGCCACACATGGAGTACTGCTCTCACCTCTGGGCGGCTGCTCCCCAGTACCAGCTCCTTCCATTTGACCGTATCCAACGTAGAGCGGCTCGAATTATCGACGATCAAGCCCTTTCCGATCTGCTTGATCCTTTGGCTTTGCGTAGAAATGTTGGAGCGCTCTGCATCTTCTACAGAATTTATCACGGGGAATGTTCCGAGGAATTATTCGGATTAATCCCGGCTGCTGAATTTCCCCTTCGGACATCTTGTCAAAATTCAAAATATCATCCACACCACCTAGATGTCCGCAACAGCGCGATTTTTAAGACATTTTCTGCCTCGCACAACTACTCTGCGGAACCAGCTTTCGCCAGTGGTTTTTCCGAACCGATACGACTTGGAAACCTTCAAGAAAAGAGCGTACTCCTTCTTGAAAGGCCGGCAACGCACCTGCAAGCCCCCCGGTGTTGCAGATGTCCATGGGCGGTGGTAGTCGCTTTCCATCAGGTGAGCCTCCTGCTCGTTGGCCACCTCTAACATAAAAAAAAAACATATTTTGATATTTTTAAATAAATATGTTATTTAATTGTTCTTCTAATATTAATTAAGTTAAAAAAAAAACAACTGACTACACAATTGTTCGTGTGTAAAAGATTCTTACAAGTTTCGCCAGTTTCTTCGTATAAATTAATGTATAATCGGTCTAATTATTACCTCCGTGCTTCAAACGAACTGTTTTTTAATGCGAATATAACAAGACGAACTGCAATTACAACTTTATTATGAAGTACAATTTAAAAATAAACTTAAGTAATGCTAGTAATTGTGTTAATCGTATTACGATTGTATGACTCAATTCTGGGGAAATATGTAGTTTTGTTAATTCATTTGATAAGTTTAAAAAATATTGATATATCAACTGAACCGAGTTTTTCACTTACGTGTAATTTAAAAACACTTGCACACCCTTCATCCTCATTTTTTACCCTCGAGGGGGGCGAATTAATTTACTATAAATATTAATTAGGTCATTTGTTAAATTATTCTGTATAATTATTACTAAATAAAACCATGATGTCCCAGTGATCATTTGAGTTTCACCCGAGTGGGCACAATTAAATTAAATGTGCTTAATGTAAGAAAACATGGTGAGGAAACTTGCACGTGGCGGATGAAAATCTTCCACGTGTATCCATTTACTGGCAATCGAACAGTGTGGTGAACTAACCTCTCCTCAAAATAAAGGAGAGGAGGTCTTAGCCCAGCAGTTTGACATTTACAGGCATTAACTTCTTTGACTTTTAAAGCCTTATTTTTAAACTATGAGCGGTAACCGGATATGTTTCCAAGATGCATTACATTTAAAATACTGTATCTTGAACATAAATAAAACACATTAAACAGATGCAACTGATTTTAATATACTTCATATACAATAAGATAATATATAGGAGTTAGAGGTACAAACAATCAATTGGTCACGTAATCCAAGCCTTGCGTCATTATTTTTCGTCATCATAGTGCCTATTCACGTATTAATTTTTTTAAATATTTATTTTAGGATTTTAAGTTTTACAGATTGTCACGTATTACATAATACTGGCCGGAAAGCCTTCGACGAATGTCCCAGGAATTAAAATTACTAAGCTTAAAATCACATCACAATCTGAAAACTTTCTATTTTAATTTTAAAGTATTTACTCAGTAAATACTAAAGTACGTTCTAACTTTACTTTTTTTTTTTAAATACGTAAAGTAGGTTCTATGATAAATGCTAATTATTGCCATTTAAGTTGGTTAAAGTTTTGCCGTCGGGTGCTTTGGGTACTTCTGGCATTTTGGTGGAATTCGTGACGGAGCCTAATGATTTAGGATGTTCCGTAGAGCCCTTTGCGTTGTCGTGGGAGTCTTCGCAAAGGACTGCCGTACTCAGCACGAGGACACATAAAAATATCTGTAAAAAAATATACTTTTTATATAATTTCTTCTATACACAATATTTTATTTTTAAGAAATTAAAACAAGACTTCTACTACGACTAGAAAATTGGCTTGCCCTCGTACATACACCAGAACTAAAATCTTATAAAAATGTTTTATTAGGTTAGAGATTATTAATTAAATTAAAACCAGACGATCCAACTGGTCAGTAAAATTTAAGTTATTATTATTTTAAGTTTAATACGGGCAGATCTTCTAGCCGCGCTTTTTAAGGGATAAAATAATTCTTACTAAATTAATAATTAATAATTCGCTAATTACCACCCATGTTCCACCATAAGTGATGTTGTTATTTAAATGATTGCCCATTAAAAAAACAATTAATATACAACAAGACTTATATTAATCAGCTTACTAATGATAACTTCTTAAAGTTTGCTTTCGTTTTAACTTTTCTATCATATTTTGTGAAGATGTCAAAATTTAATTTTCAGTTCAATTAAAATCTAGAGAAGTTTTGAAATAAGAAACATGAATAATTCAATTATATAATAATGAATGCATTTATGATTATCACATTAGATAATAATACATCCCGCGAGATACACTGTTGAACGACCGTTGAGAACCGTGATTAAACTTTGTCAACTCAGCATAAAATGTATAAAATTTCAATAGTTTATAGTACTTGGGTTAAGTTAGAACTTTTATAATTTAATTGAAATATTACCTCTATATATTATCTCTAGATAAAACCATAAAGACTAGTTTACAATTTAATTAACAAACAGAAGTAATTAGTTTAAATATTCAAACTTACCGATAAACGACGCATTTTGTTCGTCTCCTTCGTACCTGGTGTGACCAGAGATGTGTGTGTATTCCAGAGATCGCCAACTTTTATACTGACTTTCCTCAACCCATTCTTTTGTCACATTTTGTTCTGTTGTTTTTTTTTAATATCGAGAAAAAAAGGAACAATAAGCCAATTATTTGTAATAAAGGCGGATTAAGTACAATTATTATTATAAGAGTTTATGGTAAATTATCTTAGAAATATACTTCAACGTATCCACTTAATATTTAAATAAATTTACGTATAGTTTTTGTAATATTTTATCTTTGTATATATAATATTATAATTATCTATTATTTAAGTGTCTTATAATTAATAGAACCAGAGGAATTTATATTTTCATATATATTAAAAAATATATTGATTTGTTTTTCGTATTACGTATAATATTGCTAACGCCTATTGATTAAGGACTGTATCCACTACATTATATGAGTATTTTTTTATAATTTTTAATATATATTTTTCACTATAGATAAGTTTGATACAAATATATAATACGATATATGTACGATTTGATACATATATATATATACGATTTGTCCAATACAAAGTACTGGAATATACTACAAGCATTATCTACGGATTTGACGATTTACAGATTCTTTAAAGAATCTTTCGACCGATGGAACAAACTGACAGACGCAATAAAAGTAAAAGAAAGTAAATTAAGAGCCCGTAAATATCTCACTGGTGGGCTAAGACCTCCTCTAAGTTTGAGGAGTTATGGTTTATTTATGGATTGTTGGCTCCCCGTGTGATAGATTTTCATCCAGCACAAGGTATTCATTGCTGAGAGATGAATAATAAACATAAATTAAGCATGTGATAACTTAGTAGTACTTGCCGAGTTTGAAACCATATTCTGGTTCAGACTCAAGTGTTCTGGGCCACCTTGGCTCTAGCGATATAATGTATTATATTTTTATAATATTTAACGATTTATGTTAATATATGAAATAACAATTAAAAAGGATTGAAATTTTTTTTATTTGTCATTAACAGAGAATAATGGCTATTGTTATCGGAAAATGACATGACAATTATAATAAGTTCATCATTAAGACGTTTCCTCTTAATCATTTAGTGCGGGCTCAAATCTAGACGGAGCTGACATCGCCATCATAAACAGGATATACGCCTTCTACAAAAGAAAAATATTATTTGAAAAATAATAGTTTTTCATATTTTGCTCTCTTATGATATAATAACTTGAAGAGTTTTGGTTGGTACCAACTAATGTAAGAATGTATATGAGACATCTTACTCATTTTACTTGGTGGTAGGTTGGTACCTACCCAGAAGAACTTGTACAAAGCCCTACCACCTCTAATAAATGAAAATTAAAACATATTCATATTATAAAGTTATTGGTGCTGTTTGTTTGTTTATATTTTTGGATTTATGTAAAAAACTATTTAAGATATGCAAAACTTTCGTATCGTGATTGTTTATACATCAAGGCGGGTAAACTTTAACTTACTAAACTCTGATTTCTGAAACGCTGATCGAAATCAGATTAACATATTTAAACTGTAATTTGCAATTGGTCGATGGCAGCTGATGACATAACATGCGACCAATGAGAGTTCAGTATTTATTCGGATTAGTAAATCTTTTCTTTTATGATATAGGCTGGCGGACAGGGTGATAGGCTACCCCTAGGTATACCCCACCATAGGTAGTGATCACCACCGCCCGTAGACAATGGCGCTAGAAATTAATAAATCATTCCTTTCATCGCCAATGCGCCATCAACCTTGGGAACTAAGATGTTATGTTCCTTTACACTGGCTCACTCACCCTTCAAACCGGAACACTACAATACACTCAGTATTGTTGTGTTCCGGTTGCTGTTTGGCGGTAAAATATATGATGAGTACGTAGAGTATCTGAGAGACGGGCTTGAACAAAGCCCGGCCACCAAGTAGCTCTGTCTTTACTTCTCATTTTAAGAAAGGACAGTAAGTAATGACTCTTCATAAATAATATAATATAAAATTTAAAAAAAAAACTCACAGTATAAAGTATTGCTGCGACCATTTTTTGTTATTCGAGTGTCTATGTTTTGCGATTATTCTATAAGTTTAATCAGCGAGACATATTGCGCATATTTATTTAGACAGGTTCAACTTTGTATGTATAATAATAATATTTCATTTGAACAATTCATAATTATGTGGTATTATGTGGTGGTACATGATGACTCATTTTGTTACATAGATGGATTCATTGAGAGCCTGTTTATGACGCACGGATGTGCCTTACCAAGGAGAAGGTTTGAAGCTTATTTCTTTAAAGAGTTTCGGTTCGGTTAGTTGGTAGACATACACGTTCACGTATGATGCGGTATTTCATTTACCATAACTATGTTTCCTTTCTCTATCAAACACGTAATTAATTTAATTATAAACACAAATTAAGCATCTGAAAACTCAGAGGATTTGAATACGCGGTATCCACTATTATTTATATTAATAAATAATAGTGGATACCGATTATTATATAAATTAATAATAGAGTGATAAGAGTTATAGTCCGCTGTCCGACACGTTTGGGATACATCATATTGATGTCCAGTTTTCACTACAGTCTTCCGCCATATTAACTTCTAATTTGACGTATTAAGTCGAGGTTAATTTCCTTTTTAACTTGCATGCAAATCAAGTTGCAAAATGCTAATTAATATCAAACAATACAGTTCTCACGGAAAATTAGTTCGTCTTACTTAAACTCTCCAGTGTAGATGCCATCGAGTGACTGAATACCAAAATGAGTTTTAATTAAAAAATCCAGTTGTGAAATCGAAAATGCGGTTCACAGAATCGCCTATCTGTTTCGATACAAGCTACTAAAACTGCTTCTATAGACTGGAGAACAACATATAAAAAGTGATCGATTTTTTGTTCACCACTAATCTTGTTAATTTTGCGTCCAGGAAATCAGAATTACGATGTAACGGGGACATATTTCTACGCTGATAGTTATGCTATTTTCGATACTATTTTACCCGTTCTTTGTTTATTCATTTTTATTTAATATGTCAGAATACAAACGGATACTTTTTTTTATCAAATAATATACAGTAATACTTATATATTGATAAATATCAAATTGTATATTATTATTTCCTTTTTGTACTCGTCTACCATTATACAGGGTTATTGGTTATTATTTATTATCGTTGGATAGGCCATCTCGTGGCCCGCGAGGAGTCCGGACTTAACGCCGGTTGATTTCTATATTTGGGGTCACATGAAATCCCTAGTTTATGACGTCTCGCCTGTGTCATCCGCAGAAGAAATAAAAATAAAAATTATGAACGTTTCAAATACAATGCGGAATAATTTGACTAGTTCGGTAGTTAAGTCACAACTTAGAAAAAGAATGCGACTTTGCGTTTCCAATAGGGGAAGTCACTTTGAACAAGAACTAGGCGAAATTACAAAATATCTTAATTGTAACTTAGATACTGAACTGTTTATGTATTTAAATTTTATTTTAAATTTTTATTAAGTAAGTTTTTTTACATTGGTTATTATTTTAAAACAATTTTGTGGGAATTTTAAAGAGCGACCTTTAGTATGAATTCGGTCATGTTCGAATACGAATTTCCACCAGCGTCCTTTCTGATCATTTAATTTCGGCCTCTTTGAAATAAATTCCTAGTTTTTATACATTTTCGGAAAGCTAAGTAAACGATTATGTTTTTAAAATAATCTGCAGAACAAGTTTCATAATGATTTTTTTTGTTTTTCGGCATATTTGAGGGAAAAAAAATTGAAATAATATCGTTTTCTGTCTCGCATTTTTAAATTTGGACCGATAATTATTGTTTAAATATTGAAAAATATCCAGTGTATAATCGTTTTTATAAATCAGAAGAAAAAAATAGATTTTAATTGATACTTTTTTTTAAATAAATTTTTGAAGTTGCATTTTGAACTTATTATGAAATAATCTAATAAACGCGATAACTCAAAAATGGTTCACTTTTGCATTATGCATATGGGGGTTAAAATTATCGCAAATAATCATCCCTATCACCTCCTAAAGGGAATGCGTCGAATTACCAATAACCCTGTATAAAATCAAAATGCATTTACACTTCATTTAATTTTCGATAATGTGTGGGGCTCAGGAAGCAAACAATACTTTAATTATAGTACTAATTAGATTATAATAAAAATCTACTGGAATAAAGTCAATTTACATTTTAGCTTTAATCTGTGAGAAACAAGGTTAAATAAAAATGTATAAATTATATTTACTTATATTTTATTAGAACAGTTAATATAATCAAATACTAGTGAAAAAAATGTTGTACTTAATAGGTTTTTAACAAAACCTATATTTATTTAATTGTATAAAAATACATAGATACATATTAGAATCGTTTCATGTATACGTTTTGTCGTTTACTTTCCCCCGCGCAGAGCTGGGTCGGAATCTGAAACGCAAATAATATTTATATAATTTTTAAATGAAATGTCTTTTGTTTTCATTCGAAGAATGAGTTTAACCGTATATCGTTATTTTGAGGATCATTTTGAAATATATTTACAAATGTACAATCTGTACTAATATTAAAAATGCGAAAATGACTCTCTCTGACTGTCTGTTGTTCTGTTACGGCCAAAACACTGAATTGAATTTGATGAAATAAAGCAAGCTTGATATCCAAGAAAGGATATACTTTTTATGTCTAATAGCCGACAACCAACTGCTTAAACGCGAGCGAAGCCGCGAACGGCAACTATTGTGATATAAATCGTTAATTGTTTTGTTTGTCTAGTGGCTAACTTTAAAAGCTTTTAAACCTAACACCTGCCCCCTCCCCTTATTCATAGACGTAATTAGATAAAAAGTAATTGGCAGGTATAATTTGTACTTAAGACATAAAATATATATATATATATATATTATAATTAAACGATTTTAAAAGCCCCTAAATAAAAACATATTGTTATATATAGATATATATATATTTTACTTATATATGTCTACGTATAAGGTTATATATAGGTTCTTACACTTGGGGTATGGGTAAGGTCTGTTCTGGAAAGTTCCTTGGTCAACGAAGGCAGGCTCAGCATCTGTTGAAAAAATAAAATAAAACAGTATAAACATTTGTATAACAGTAAATGTGTTAGAATATTTTACATTTAAACTGTTGAGTTGTGAGTGTTAGGTAATTTATAAAAAAAATGTTTTTGCTGTTATTGCGCAATGTACGCACGTACTCGCATTTTACTAATCACACATCGCCTCACCAGCTTATTCAAGATTGTGGATATTGTATCTGTTTTTTAAAACGAATATAAATAATTTACCGCTGACTTACAAATACAGATATGTCAAGTAAGCCATCCCTTCCATAATCATAGCAATATAATACAATAATATGTTTTTTATAATACATATGAAAGGAATACATTAAGTATACTTTATTTATTTGTTCTGTATTGCGACAATGATGAATAGAGTATCAATGACCATGTACATAATTATTCAGTCGTATTGCGATGTGTTATTTCAATATACGCAATTGTAATTCTATTATTTAGTCATTAAACATCACGGAATGGTCAAAGCATTACCTTCGATTACATTTAGAATAAACAGTTGCATTAGAAATACTGTTATTATAGTTCGTTGTCTGACCAAAAATGTATTTTTTCGTATTTTAATTCGCTAAGGTAGTAACTAATATTATGTTAAAGGCGACATAGTCTTCGGTAAATTAAATATGTATAGTCTATTCCAACCATAAGAGGATAAAAGCCAAATAAACAATATTTGACTCATAAATGACACGATATCATTGGTTCAGCTTGAACAATTTATGATTTTCATTATAGTTTTGCGAAAAAATTGATTTTTGAACATCGACAAAGCTGTTATCGAGCTTTGGAAGCAAAATAATATTGGACATAAGTCGTTAAGTAGATGAGTGTTGTATTATAAACAAAGAAATATTCTTCGATTGGAAAAGGCTATACCATATTTTATCGTAGCAATGAATTTCATAACGTTATGACTTTAAAATATTATCTATAGTGGGATTTAATTATTTTATACTTACTTATTTGTTCGTAGCCATTGTTTGCTGAAAAACAAAATATCTTTTAGTATTTTGACTCACATAGCCTAGTTATAGATATTAAAATATACTTTAAATGCAGATAGGATAATGAAATTTATTAATCGACTAAATTATATGTACATATGATCATATTAATGATACTACAATATTGATGACTCTTTAATTTAACGTTCTAATAGTAGTAAGTAAAATATTGTAATAAAATATATTCTCACGGTTGTGTGGTACGTAAAAGCCGGAGTCGGGAGCGACTGAAACAAAAACACATTAATATATTACTGAGTATCACTAAGTCTAGTATGTCTCATAACAGTCCGCAGGCATCCGGTATAGAAAGTACTAATACATAGCCTTCTAGTGTACTATAAAATTACTGAGTGATTCCATAGACAATTACTACTTTTATTAACATGATTAAGATAATATGGTGTTTAATAAAAATAACTTCCTAAAAATATCGTTCAATAGGCAAGGAGGATTGTTATCTTGAAAAAGTTTTTATTCGGTGTATTTTTTATAAAAATTATACTTACGTACAGGCTTGTTGAAACCTGTAAATGGAAATTTAAAACATATTAGTACAGGAAAAAAACGTCGAATGTAAAAAAAGAAAATTGTTTAAGAATGGAATAGCACACATTTTAAAGTACAAGTGAACTTACTATTGTTATTGTCGGCTTCTTCCACAACGTGAACTGTAAACATTTTAAATGTCAATAGTATAAGCAAAGCATTATTAAAAATTTATAAGTAAGAAAAGATATAGAAAAATAAGTTCAATATTAACATTAGTTGAAGGTTATATTTTCAAAAATTAAAAATATTATGATATATACATAACATAACACAATACAATTGTACCACACCATACAGACCCATACAGTACATGCACCTGAACAAAAAAAAAAAAAGGAAGACAAGATCGAGTACAGAGTTTACGTATGTTAAAGTATGTTATCTTTTTTTATATTATTTAAGAAAAGAGATATTGTTATTTTTTAAAAACTTTGCAATCATATTATTGGATCATACCGAGGCTCGGGTTGTGTTCGACTACGTGTACTGAAATTCGAATTTAATTCATTTAATTTAAACTCAAAAGTTAATATATATCTTATAAATTCATTAATTACGAGTATAAGCGTACCGTGACTCGGATTGTGATCGACTACTTGAACTAAAATTAAAATGTACTTATTAAATAAATATTTTTTAACGTTAAATTAAATCATTTCATTAAAATGAACTATACGCGTACCGTGACTCGGATTGTGGTCGACTACTTGAACAAATTATAATTTACCCATTTACACATCAAATATATAGGTACATTTTACAAGAAATTTATTGATTTCAAATAATTAAATTTTAATAAACGCGTTCCTTTAACTTCATTATCAATTGGTTTTTAATTACAATTTTATTTTTAATAAGCGTGCGGTGATTAAAATTGCTCAATATGTATGTATTTTTTTATTTATATAATAGTTTCAGATATTTTGTAATCAAAACGTACCGTGACTTGGATTGTTGTCAACAACGTGAACTGAAATTGATATAGACCGTTTTAATTTATATCATATATTTATTATATATTTAATTAGTATTTATATAAATGGTTTATTTTTTAACATACCATGACTTGGATTGTTGTCAACTACATGCACTGAAATTAAAATTAATTGAATATTTAAATTAAATTAGTCGTTATTTTATTGTGCAATGTAATGTTACAAAATATTATTTCTAAGCATACCATGGGAAGGATTGTTGTCGACAATATGCACTGAAAAAAAATATATTCCTTTTTAATTTATAACACTTTATCACGTATTTTTACTTTTTTTATAATGTATGATTTTTTTTTTTTTTTTCATTCTAGCTTATGTGTAAATAATATAGCACGTCACAGACTCACAAATATGAAAAACCCAAAGCATTTTCTCACACATAATGCGTCATGGTATCATTTGTTGTCAAATATGAATTAAAAAGTATTTCTAATCCAATGTATTTTTCTTTGTTGAATTCTCAAAAATCATAATGAAAAAAAGAATGAATGTATAAGATTGGATGATGTCAATGCCCTTTGCCCACACAGACGACACCCTCAATAATTATAAATTTAATACATACCACCCTGTGCTGCAGCCATGGCCACAAATGCGAGAAGAACAATCTGGAACACGAGATATTGTTTCATTTTCACGAAAATGTTACTTACCGTATATCCGGTATGATTTGTTACTGAATATATTTCTGTACCAACAAAGTTTTTATCGGGTTTCACGTTGATAAGATTGTATTATTAGTGTCGCCCGAATTCTGGGCGTTATCTTTATAAATATTATTGATTATGAGTTTGTGTTTAATTATACTGAATTGTGGATATAAACATTCGGAAACCATTTTTTTATGAATCTGATTTAAATGATTTTAGTGAATAATAATATATATTACCATTATATATTGATCTTTATACATATCATTATTAATTATTTCATACAATGCCAAACATTAATTCATAAACATTTATATATTTAGCAAAAATAAACGAAGTGCTACTTTCAAATTGAATTATTAATTTCAAATTCTGAAATTAGTTATATATTTAAAATTATGATTAACAAATTATATGATTATACTACGCTGTATGAATCATATTTTACCGTATCAGGATCTAAGCTATGTATTGTAATTATGTGATAAAAATAAGTCCAAGTATTTCTCGTTAAGTCTAGAAATAATTAACGGCCCTAGTTGGGCCACGTGTAAAATTCGGCCATGCAAGAATATATATATAGATATCATTGACGTGACGCATTATTATTGTCTTCCTAATAATTGTTTTCAATATATATTATATGTTATTGTAATATATTTGCTACTGAATTCGTTTTACACCAATTAAAAAATATACTAGACCTATTAGTTAAAATATATAAATATATGCTGATGTAGGTACTTAAAAAAACGTGGATTTAGTATGCGTTGAATTATATTATAAAATTATACTTGTAGGTCAGGGTCCTTTATATACTAGCATGATATTTAAATATTTTTTAATTAAACGTATATTTTTTTTTGAATGGTTGTATATATTGAAAATAAAAATAAATAAACAAAATCAGTATCTAAAAATATTCTATATCATTTTAGCTTAAATTATTAACTTGTTTTAAAATGTGCTGCATTTAATGTGCAGAAATATTTTTTTTGTGATCAGTGATTAGTGTTACGTCATTCGAAATCTATTATATCCTGTTGTGTGTCATCTTTTCTAAAATAATTTGTAATTTAAGCATTACAATGGTCAGTGCAATAATGATAAATATTGCAGTCTTTTGTTAGAAATAATTCAAGATTATAACACCCAAGCTTGTCAAAAACGTTTCCGCTTGAAGTATCTGTACACTGATGTAATTAATATATTATTAAGCATGTACTTACAATAGGTGAGAATTCTATTTTATCTAATAGTATTAAATATTCCGTATATTTTATGTATTACATACGCTTAAAACTAATATGGAAACAAGGAAATAAACAAAATTACTTAGTTATAAAAAAATTTACATCCAGCCATTATTTTACTTCCTTTTTATGTCTTTCTATAAGCCTGTTAGCATAAAAATATAATAAAAATAAATAAATATATATTTATAAAATGTTTACTTATAGGTCAAACATATTATTAAATATAATGTAATAAAAATTACTTCTAAGCATAATTTGTTCATGTAAGACGTATTCATTATCAAATAAAAAAATAGTGTATAAAATATATAAATATGCCAGTTGTTCGTCGCTTCTCCGACCGCCCGTCTTTTCCCGTAAGACGGAAATATATTTGCCTATGTATTTATCTAGGTATCATATCTATCTACATATATTTAAAATTTCATTGCAATAAGTTCATTTGATTGGACGATGCATCGAAAGACAGTAAATCTTCTTACTTTTTATATTTTGTAAATTCTAGAGTTTGTATTATAATTCTAGAGTTATTTGTATTTAGAAGACTATCGTTAAGAAAAAGTAGAACTTCAATATGTTTAATATGAGTTAATGTCATTAGAAAATAATGAATATCTTACCTTATTATAATAACCAGTATTTAAATATCAACTTTTGTGTTACTCTTTATATTGTTTAGTTAGAAACAGATCTAACTTTGAGCTAGCTTTTTAAAATAAGCTATATAAAATATTATTATTTTCTATTGTGTTGTTACTTTTATTATAAATTAAAATTTATTAAAAATTACATAAAAATGAATTTCCGTGAAATAAATAAATAAGCGTTGTTTGAACAATTTTAATTTATAAAAAAATAACATAAATATAAAAAATTAAATAAGAAACGAATAAAACTAAGTTATACGATATATAAGCTATAAAAAAATAATTTATAAAAAAAAGTGTAAATTTAATATTAATTACATCAAATCATATTGTTATTAAACGATTTTACCGTTTTTGTTTAATGTGTAAAAAAATTAAATACAAAATTGAATTATAATACGTACCATAACAGATTTCATCTTTTTGTATTTGGGAATCACAAACAAGAACAACGAATTACGTCAAGAAGTGGACGTGATATAACATTGATATTTTTTGGCGGCTGGCTTATAAAGCAGGAGATAACCTGCGCCCTGAGTCAATATTTGGCCGGCAATTACCTACAACGTATTGGCAGACAAATACAGATTTTTCCTGTACGAATTCGTCAAACTAAAGTTGTTTGGTCAATCTTTACTTATAATTAAACTGTAACGTGACCCTGTCTGTGCTTAAAATATATTTGTAAATAGTTATTGATTTTTTGGTCGTTGTTTTTATTGAACTAATTTAATATAAAATAAATAATTTTTCTTTTTGTCGAATTATGTTATAAATATATAAATTTAAATAGGTACTTAGGTTGTCAATATAAAAATGTGTGCAAACAAAGTCATTCATTTACATCGTGACAATATCTTAATTGTAATTTTAAAGTTTCACTGTAATAAAATTTGATTAGTCTTTCATTAAATACGTTACAAGAAGCCTTTATAATTTAGAATTATATTGTTATTTTCATGCAGATTACGTATTTTAAATTACTAAAGTGTATAAAATGAAATCGTATTATATTATAATATAAATTGTTAATATAAAATATATTTGAAAATCACCAACATACTACAACATTTAGAATTTTAGATACAATTTATAAGCCTTGCTTTTGACCAACGTCGTTTTCTTTGCGTTTGTTTCAAATTTTGTAACTTATATCCTTGAAACAGCTAGTCCAAGTTTAAAAGGGTAAGCACCACTTTGCTTTTACAGAACACTTCTAATTATTGATGTGACAATCTTGATTTTTTAACCATATTCATCCTGAATATGGTTAATTGAACCAAAATCATTTATTTATCCAAATGTTTCTAAATCATAAACATTACGTACAATTACTTTTTGATACAAGATAATAATATGCCACTGTTTTTTCTATAGAAATTTAAGACAAACTCTAATTTTACATAGAATATTTTTATGTACCGCACACAGTGTTAGTAGCGTTCGCTCCGACCAATTTTCTTCGAGAACGATGACCTATAAAAGAAGTAATATATTCGATATGGCCTATCATTTCTGAAATTATATATATATTAATAATATTCATAACAATCGAATTAGTAGTTTTGGAAATCTGGAAAAAATAAACTACCAAAACTTATATCATTACGTACTTAATTTTAGTATGACTGATGACAAATGTCTTTAAATATATATTTGAATAGAAGTTAAGCTTTCTAACTCTGTATAAGCAAACTATTATATGAAACGGTTAGGTAATAGTATCGTTAATTGAAAGCCGTAAAAATATCGTAATGTCGATAACAGACGAGATATTATGAGGCAATATAATCTACCAATGGTCAAGGCGTTGGGGTGAAGGTCAGGTAATCACACGAGTGGGATTTATTTTAAAACTAATGCTTTAAATATTTGTGTATGTGTTTCAATGTTATATAGCAATGGAGGCATTTTAAAATAATATAAAAGACTAATTGGACCGGCTTTGGGCAGACACTATTCATTATAAATGACATTATTTTATATCCTTTTTTATCAATCTCTCTATAAACCTGTTATCATCTCATCCAACGTCATTATGTAGATATATCATAGCTATTACAAACTTAACGTTATTTTTCTTCGGGTTTTAAAAAATCGCAAGTACGTCGATGTGTCATTGTTGTTAAGTTATTTGGTTTATTTAACAATTTATTAATTATTTATATACGTAGGTAATCATTAAATAAGAATTATTCAGCGTAAACCTTTCCTTGCATAATCTTCTGGCATATTCTTAAATATAATGTAGCTAGTAGATCGTATAACGAATTAAAATCAACGAGATTAAGACGTAGATATAGATGTGGTTTAGGGCTGATATTTTTTTTATGATATATGTTAGCGGGCGGGTAAATGGGGCGCCTGGTAGTAGTAGGTCAACAACGCGCATAGACAATGATGCTGTAATAAAAACTAATCATTTTTTAAAATGACCAATATAGTACATATTACACCCATAAGAGGAGAAAAGCTAAATAAACAAACTTTGGCAGCAAATTGACGCGATATCACTGGTCGAGAGCTTGATTAATATTTTATATTCACTATGGATTTGCGAAAAAATGGCGTTTTGAACGTTGACGAAACTGTTATCGGAATTTTGGAGGTAAAATTAAAGTGGAAAATAAGATATAATGAAGAACTCTTAGTAATGCACAATATAGCAGTTATTAGCAAATCGCATGAAATACGTAAATCTAAGCTTTGTTTATCTTTATTCCTACTTCCATTGGAATAGATTAAATAAGTTGGTTTTATAATTCGTATGTAATTCCAAAAATAAATTGGTTGTTAACTTAAAAATATTTTTCAACATAATACATTAGAATAAAATAACATTAAAGTTAAATTTAAGGTTTTATTTAGGTTTAAAAAGACGTACTTGAAAATATATTCACAGTACTAATATTAAACGCTCTAATTACAGATTTGATGATTTCCTCACGAGACATAAAATCAATCTGGCTTAAATTAAACAACTGAATTTTGTATGGTAAAATAATTTTAGTTTTTAGCTTAAATTTAAGCTTGACAAATTTTATAGCTACGATGTATGAATATGATTGTCAATTTTAAGAGTTGCTGTTAGAAGTAAGTATATACAATATTATGAGCAAACAATTATTCCTAAAATAGTTTGAAAATATTAAATTTGCACCTTAGGTACACGGGATGTGAAACGGCAAACGCATCCGTTTCCAGTAGACAGACATGTCACAACTCACATCCCTATCAAGCTTTTATATGGAACGACATATAATTAAAACGAGCCGGTCTAAAATTATTTCTCGAATAGGTACTTCGGTAACTTTCATACCAATGCATAATAATAATTATCCAAAGATTGATTTCCCAATACATCTATATTATATTAGAAGTAAATAATTTAAATAAAAACATAAAAAACCGACTACTACGCTATACGAGTAGCAATAATAATAACAGCAAGTGTGGTTGAATTGCTGTTATTTATTGAAGTGTTGTTTGTCTCCAAAACTCATCTTCAGGCCTTTACGAAATTTAAATGGGATCATTAAGTAAGAACCTCCACCTTTTTTGAAGTCGGTTAAAAGGAGCAATTCTAGTTATTTTCTTGCCGGTCATACTTGACTGTATATATAATTCTTACGCATCCTGTGATGCTTGTGTTAGCATTGTTCGTAATAATAATAAATACATTTCTGATAAACTCAATATAGGAAAATCCTAATTAAAACGAAATTTTATTAACGTTTTCCTCATCTATTTCAATTGCTTTTAAGGACATCACTCAAATGCATTTACAATTTTATATTTTTTTGAGAATTAGCTAGCAAAAACTTAACATCTACTTAGTAAATACTTATCATGATGATTGGTCAATTTTTTATGACTGATGCATTCTTAAAATAAATATTATTCAATTGCTTTCAATTTCTTAGAACAGTCAGGGATTTCCAACCTTTTATCGCCAAGTCTCTTGGACTAGAAAAAAATAAAATAAATCAAACAGAGTTATAAAGATTATATATCCATTCTGTTTTTTTGGATTAATGGTATCGAAACGAAAAGCAAAATTATTTTTAAAAAATCTTAATTTTTTTATTTAATTACTAATATATTTTTACATGGAGGTAACAATAATTGGTATGTAAAGTACCAAGAATAGTCTTTTGTACGAAAAATAAAAACATACAAAATACAGCTTATATGTTTTGTTATAAATTTATTACTAGGTTATTTGTTAAGTATTGTAGGAAAACAAGAAAATAAATAAAAAAACTTCTGTTATAAGAATTTTTACATTAAAAACGTTAATTTGTAGTTTGAAAAAAAAATTAAATTGGATGGCTGTATAATATCAGGTGTTTGACAACTCTACACAGAAGTACTAGAGAAAAAGATAAAATGTCACCTCAACTTGCAACAAATGTTCACGAAGGTATCCATTTAAATTTTGCTACAAATTGTTATTTTGTTAGCGGAAATTATGAATATTATCATTATTTATGTGATGGTTTTGATGACAGGGTAAGTAAATATAACCAATTATATATGAAGTATTTATAAACCATGTTAAACCAGTGTTGTTATAAAGCACTAAGACTATTTTAAAATATTTTTCAGGGTTGGGGATGCGGGTATAGAACGTTACAAACTATATGTTCCTGGATGAAACTGAATTACCATAATTCTATCGATGTGCCGAGTATTAGAGACATTCAGGAAATTTTAGTTGAAATGCAAGACAAACCACATTCTTTTTTAAATTCCAGGCAGTGGATTGGCAGTTTTGAGGTAATTAAAAAAATCGTATTGGCTATTTAAATAGCTTTAATACATAAATAATTAATTAATATTTTATTTGTTTAAGGTTTGTCTTGTAATAGATAAAGTTTATGATGTGCCATGTAAAATACTTCATGTCAATAAGGGTGATAACTTAGAAAATATAGTAGACAATTTGAAGAACCATTTTGAAAAATTTGGTAGCCCCATTATGATGGGAGGTGATGTTGACTGTTCATCAAAGGGCATAATGGGTGTGCACATAGATGGTGTTAATTCTAGCTTATTAATTGTGGTAAGATTATTAATAGATATTAATAATTATAATTTATTGCAACCTATCACTTGTAGTACTCATATATTATTTCTCTCTTTATCAATAGTTATGAGTTAAAAAAGGATAATGAATTGAGTTTTGAGGTAATGCCTTGAGTCAGCCTCACTGGTTAGGACCTGGAAACAAATTAAAATTATATTATTTGTAAGTACAGTAGAACCTTCATAACTTAAACCTTGACAATATAATAACCTCTATAAATTCCACTCGGAGTATAAAACCTTTTTTTACTTAAAATATAAACCCTCTATAACTTAAATGAATAATTTGGGTGTTTGTGAATTCAATCGTCTATAAATGAGATAGAGAGAGAGAAAGAAGAAAAAAAATTGAAATAGGAAGTGTGAATAGTTTGAAACAAACAACTCTTTTAACCTAAATTAAATACATATGTATTAATATTTAAAAGTTATATAAATGTTATATAACTATATATATATACAGTTAAAACCGTTTATGGTGACATAGTTTAGAACAACACATCAGTTATATTGTCCAAAATCAAAGGTCCCGGCTGAATGCTATATAGCTGTCTTATCAAAAATATTGCTTTGTATGACATTGCTTACTATGAAATACCGCATTAAACGACCACATTTGGCTAATGTTTTCGGAGAATTATATCTGTAGAACAACCAGCTAAGCCATATTGTAAACAATTACTACTGAAGCAGATGAGTGCATTGATGTAGATAGGTCTATTGCGATTTGTGCACCAGCTACGGAAGATGATATTGTACGAGAAGTTCAAGAAGAAAACGACAAACTGATGAACAATTTACAGTGGCAACTTTGAATGATGGTCTCAATGTTGTTAGTGTATTACACAAGATTGTTCTTTTTAATCAACAGTTTTATAGGCAGGGAAATTATAACGATACGCTGATTAAACTCCAAAGTGAAATACAAAATGTGTACCTATACAAGACAGAAGTGTTCCAAATAAAGTAAAATTACAGATTTTATGTATACAGGAAAATAATATTGTTCTTTCTTAATATATATATGTTTTGATTGAAATAAACGAAATATAATTTAATTTCATACATTAATATATTTTGCTTATTAATACTTATGACCTACACATTCAATAATACCACTTCATAAAAAAATAAGCAACACCGGTTGTTACGACTAAATATAAGTAGTCCCTTCAATGTCGTTGTAACAGATTTTGACTATATATATATATATAATTCCTAAACAAAGTTCAATAATGAACTGCTGAAAGTTACAAACAGAAACCAATAAAAACTCCTTAAATTAAACCCTGAATAAGTAAAAACCTCAATAACTTAAATTATTTAACATTTCTCTTGGTTTTTATCTAAACGAGGTTCTACTGTATTTATATTTTAACATTTTTTTATTGTGTTATTTTTCTTTCTAGGATCCACATTATGTTGGTAAGGAGCCGTCAAAAGATTTCTTGCAAAACAAGGGCTGGGTAAAATGGCAACCAATAAAAGATTTTCTGAGCATGTCATTTTATAACTTATGTTTGCCACAAGTGAAAGCTAAATGTAAATCGACATAAGACGGAGCAATTTGTTGCAAACTTGTGATTTTAATAAATAAAATATACATTTTGTGAGCTTATTATTTGTGAGTTTATTATATCTACTGATAACAATGTGTGGTAACAATGTGTAGGTACGTCTCAATCAACAATTGTGGGTACAAACCTGGGCAAACAAGATTTTTTTTTGTTTATAACTCATCCCAGACTCGGCAATGAAGGAAAACATAGTGAGGAAAACTGTGCATCTAATTTCAATGAAATGATGTCACATGTGTATCCACTAACCTATATTGAAGCAGCATAGTAGATTTACATTCTAACCTCAAAGCTAGGAGAAACCTTAGCCCAGTAGTGGGTCATTTACAGGCTGTAACATTAATTTTAATTTTATATTAATATTACATACATACTAAACCAATACAAAAAGAGCAAATAAGACAATATTATTGTGTAAAAGTCAGTCTTTATTATTTCATTAACTAAAAATTAAAAATAATATCTCACTAGCGTAAATTATTATTCGGACAACTTAATTATTTTTAATAATAACATTAAATTATAAAACTAAGACTGTTTACTAACATTAGAATGTTAGAATAATATGTACTTTTATATGTTAATTAAGAATGAAAATAATTTAGCCATTTTAACCACAACATGTATTTTTACATGTTAAAGAAAAGATAAGAATTAAAATGACACAAATTCTAATAATAATAATATGTTTTCATTGTTTAATTCACTTTATTTCTCACCCAACTCGTGGTAGGTTGGTTGGGAAACAAACCATACTAATAATATCAAAACCATATTTAAGGTTCCGGTGTTAATTGCATAGTTAAGTTTTTTAACCTTAGAATGTTAGTATTTATTAGAATTTTGTATCAATCAGTATTCATAACAAGGCAAACTCCTTGCAAGATCCAATGGCTGCAGTGCTCCGTGGTCCAGAGATCAGATTCGAAAACAAGACCCACTCCCATGGCGTCACGGCGGGAAGACGTCGTGTAGACTGGAGTGCGTAATGTGTTCTGACAAATTGAAATACTTTAATTGTATTTTTATGGGTTATTAAAAAGTTCTTTTTCTAATATAAAATTAGAAATATATTAAAAGTTAAAACAGTTTTAAAATAAAAATATTATTTGAATCTAATAAATAAAGAGATAAATTTGAGGGGAAAAAATGTAAATAACCTGCAACTTGAGCTTGTGAGCTTCAATGGGTATGATGTACATGATGGGCAACTCAGTGATCAGCACCTTGGGATGTGATCTTCTAAGGCAACCGTCTTCCAAGTCCCAACGGGCGCCCTCCAAGTATAACCCACGAACATAGCAGCCCTGGAATGTTATACATATGTATTTTGAATAAATGAATAAGTTTATTAGTAGGATTTTTTTAAATAATTGGTATTAAGACGGTCTTATTCATAGGTATAAATATTAACACGATAAGTTTATTTGTTTTGGGAACTATGTAATAAGTAAGCTATGACTGGACTCATTTTTGACGTAGCGTGAATAAGTTGAATCCACGTCGCAGAAGAATTTTATTCTTATACTTGTATTTATTTCTTTATGATTAACAAGTAGCACGGATTTTAAGTAACATTACTTTTCGCAACCACTAGGTATTTATTACTTACATACTATACACATTGTACTATAGCGTACTGCAGAACCAACAACGGAAGATATAGCATGCAACATAGCGAAAATTGATCAAAAATCATGAATTTCAAACAGCCGCTTAATGTTCTTAAAGCTGAACAAAAGTGGAGGGCGCTCACAGTTTGCGGGCGTTCCTCGATGTCGTCGGGCGTGGTGTGCACGGTGACGCGCGTGTACTGCGACGCGCGGTCGAGGGCGCGCGCGCTGGCGCGACACGCCGCCTGGATGTGCGCGATCAGGTACGACTCGGGGATGTGCAGCCCGGACAGCCAGATAACCACAGGCTCCTCCATGGTCGCCTGGTCATGGATTTCATTTACTCACGAAGTAATGGGATATTTTTTTGGTGGAGGTATTGTCGAAAAATATATTGCAATCTATCTTATAGTAGAAATATTACGTAGATTTGTTTTCTGAACTCTAAACTGTGGAAAACACGTTTGAATACTTTTTTCTAAAGAGTAGAGTATTTAATTAGGTAAGTATAACCGATAAGGCTTGCGAGCCTTGGTTTAATTCAATAATACGATTGATCAACGAACCCAGTCGGAGTACTGTTTGGTGCGCGCCATGAAGTGGTCTATCCATCCGCCGAGTCCCTTTCTCGTGTCGGGTGCAAGACCGCGCCACACGAACGGTAGCTGTCCGTTGAACAAGCTGTTGGAGACGTTATCGAGCACTGCGTCCATGCCGATCTCGCCAGCAAGCGCTTTGCGAAGTTGACTTAGTGTGCTTAGCAGCTTACTTATAAGCCGATTAAATCTGACAAAGTACATAAGTTTTATTTAGTTTACTAATTTTATATAAGAATAATCGTAAAAAGTTGAGACGTTTGTATTGGATTCGTGAAATTGTATGCGCCAGCGTTTTTTGTACATAAAAAAGGGTGGAAAGGAAAAAGAGGTGTTGTAAGTGCTTAAAAGAGTTCAGAAAGGTTACTAGATAAAAAATCTACCTATGAAAGTTTGGTTATCAACCTTTCGAGTTCCTGTAGCAGCACTACAACTGTGGGCGTGATGTTCATCTCAAACTGTTTGCGCACGCGCCAGATCTCGTAGAGCGGTGGAAGCTTGGAGAGGATGTCCACCGCGATAGAGTCGATGAACTCGTCTCGACTCATCAAGCCACCACCTTCACCTGATTTATAAAAATTAGAAGAAATGTTATCGATGCTCTAATACGATATGATCTAAAAATTTACTTAATTTAAAAATTAAAATCCAAACTGGTAGGCAGAAAAAGAGTACTAAAACCCACTCACCACTAGACTCCACTTGTAGCGTGGGACAAAAAAAACGTTATATTTATTAAATTACATAAAATACAATATATTTCAAATTATTTTACTATTTAAACTGAAATTTTCGGTTAAGAAATACTACTTTCTAAATAAAATAAAAAAGGACATTGCACCGTAAAAAAAAAATTATATAACATTATATGAAAGAGACTCTTTAGTCACCAAGTGATATATGCCGATAATTATGCGCATGTTTGTAAGATAAAGATTGTTATTGGTGCAGTCTTGTCAATAAAAAGTATCGAAACGAATGTGTTCTTGTACTTACCGAATACACTCGCTAGTGGCATGAAAAATAACGTAAAAAGTAAGCGGAATACTCATTAAACAAACAATATAACCGCATCAATATCCATTGTTTAATTTTAAAGATCTAAGCATACATAAAGAGCCGAGATGGCCCAGTGGTTAGAACGCGTACATCTCAACCGATGATTTCGGGTTCAAACCCAGGCAGGCGGTAAGCGACTTTGTATTATACTATGTAATTATGATAACATGCATGTATTGTATATATAAACTTTTATCTTTAATCACTCTGTTTATTGATGAAATCGCATTAATATCCGTTGCGTAGTTTAAAATATCTAAACGTAAAGACGGCGGAAAACGACTTTGTTTTACTATCTTGAAATTTATATTTTATTAATAGCTTAGAACTCACTGGTCTGCGGCTGCAGCTCGATGAGATGTGCCCATATTTCACGAACAGCCTGGCTGAAGTAACCGATCTCTGCATTCGGATGCAAACCGAACACTTCCGGCGTATTTGCGAGCGGCAGTACATCGATAAATTCTGGTAAAAATATATCAGACTTACTGATTAAGAAATTTTTATATAATTTGTTGTTTTATAAAAAAAAAAAATATAATAGTTGTCTGTTATCTTTCTATCTCGTTAAGATAAATTAGTCGGTGTTGTTCTTGCAACTAAATTAAAAAGTGTCTGGGCATAATTTAATCAGGCTACACAATATGCATTCCATTTAACATCTGAACATTTAAATATTTATTTATGCAGTTCCTTGGTATAAAACAAAAACCTTAATCAGATGTTAAAAAAGCTACTACCTACGCTTCGGATGTTCGGAGGCTTGAAGTTAAATCAGAAGTTATACAAATATGTACATATATATAAATATACAATGTCTGTAGTAGCACCAGTAACAAAATAATTCGGGTCGTCCATATTGGTGACATTTGTTTAAAATTGACCCACTGTTTAGCCAGAGTTGTTAATATAAACTTGTATAAAAATCGTAATGTTTATTTAAATTAACCAATGTATTGCTCTCGTTCACCGTCCGGCGGTATGACGTAGTCGAATGTAGCATCGTGGTAGAAGTGGAAAGGCTGGAACTTATCGAACAGGAAGTCACCGAGGTACTCGTCCATGTAGGTTTTTACGACTCTTCTGTCAAAGTCGTCTATCACACGACCACCGTACATCACCTGAAATTTATTATTAATTAAAGTTTGAATATGTGTTGTGTTACCAAGTTGAATATTCTTTGCAAAAGTTGTAATGCTTAAAATAAGTACTCTGTAAAATCTTCGTATAAAATATAAAAGGTACAACAAGAATGTTTTATTTTATTAATTAAATAATAATGATACCTTTTGTATTTGTGCTAACTTACAACGCAATGTATCGAAGTGTAACATTGCAATTTTTTTCTTTTCCCTCTTCTACATTCGCAAAATAAATTAATATACTTAAGTCTATTTTATACTGTAGTATAGATAGTATAAAATAGACTTACGAGTACTTATTATAATATTCATTACTTTTGTGAGCATTTTGACTCTGGCCATGGTCGCGACTTACTTCGCCAAAAAGGTACTTGAGCGTGGCCCACGGCACGGGTCCGTGGGCTGCATGACAGCGTTCGAGGTAGCACTGCAGAATCTGCATACACACCACAAAATCAGACTCGCTGAAGTCATAGGCGATGTTCCAACCTATCTTGTCGTATTTGCGGCGCTCCTAGAACATTCAATTTTCAACCTCAGTCTTCTATTTCACTTCTAGTTTTACAAATGTATACTAAAAGAAAATAAATTAATTATAACGATTCACAAAGACGGTATTTTTGCAGTGATTTTTTCTAAGCAAACTCAAAAAAGAAAAAAAATCTTATATATTATAAGGTTTTCCGTACTTGAACGACGGCGTGGAAAAACGCAAGAACGTAAACTAGTTTCCTGAACTGCGGGTGGTCGCACTCCTCTAGTGCGTGAGCGCGCATCTTGAAGTATGTGTTGCGCAAATTTAGTTTCAGACCGTTTGGTGGTTCTGTTACAACTGGAAATCAGTCAGTAACAGTTATTAATATGCGGAATATTCAAAGCGATGATTTGATATCGCAGTGTATTACACGTCTAAAATCCACGTGTGCTACGTGAATCTTAAGCTAAAATATGCAAGTTCTATGGGGTACCGTGAGAAAATCTGCACGTATCAGAATAAATTATTATTTATCAAATACATTTTGGATTGGAACAATTTGAAATAAATTTAAATCTCTTTTATCTTAATAAAACATGAAAACGCTGACTACAAAAATTAACAACAGATCTAAGATGATTAAAATGTGTGAAGAACGTATTCCTTGATTTAAATTTAACAAGCAATATAAACTTGGTAACATTATTTAGTTTAAAAAAGAGGAACTAAATAAACTAAATTTCATGTCGTTTATTTTTTGTAGAATTTACATATCCAAATAACGATAACTTTACATTCAATTTAATCGTGTGACCCGACTATTTAAATTTCTTATGAGAGCTTGCTTCATTGTAGTACCTATTTATTTTTATCGATTTATTAATAACTAATCGATATACATCCTATTTGCATAGTTACCGAAACCACAACAATTTAAAGTTTATAAATAATATTTTTCTAATGATAAATATTGTAGTAAACTGTTTTGATATAATTTATACGCATTACAATGAGCATATAATTTACCTTTAAGTGATCTCTGCAGTATACCAATAGGGAAGGTGGGCGTGGGGTCGGTAGTCAGCCAGAGTCGGTATTCGGGATGAGGCTTCGTCATCATTTCGAGTTGTTTCTCCAGTTCTCTCAAAAACGATACCAATAGATGACAATTTTGCAAAATCAACCATTGCCCATGAGAAATTGCCCCTTCTAATAGAGACAGTGCGGCCTGGAAATAATTTCTACCTCTCAGATTACAAAACAAAAGGCAGATGTAGCGTACAAAACATTATACTGAAGCGCAAAATAATATTACAATGTCCATAAAATGTTATTTGATAGTGCATATATTCTATCGGCATACACCAATTATCTGGTTACTGTTCTGTTCCTGTTTGAAAGGTGAATGAACCAGTGGATTACATGTTAGGCTTTCTATGTTACCACGTATTTACATGAATGCCTAAACCCAACTTTAATAAAAAAATGGCATCGTCCTCACCCCTTCCTGTCCTTGTCCGAGCGAGAGGTACTTGAACTTGCCACCACCGAAACCACAGCGGTCTGCCAGCTTCATAAGGTCAGCCGTTGGGTCAGAACCAGGGCTGAGGATGAACACCACCGGCGTGTACGGCGTCGTTTGCTCGTAGATCATGTCAAGACTGTTTGTTGTTGTTATACAAGTAATGATACAGTTTGAATAAAAGATATAAATTTGAACTCTATAATAGTTTCGTAAATGTGACAAAACTAGAGGTAAATAGTATTATACGCCTGTGATAAAAGTTTTTCCTAAACGGTAAACAAATACAGAAAAATCTACTATGTTAAAAGAATTCCGGTGCAACTTCGACCGAACGGCAACTGGATCGTTGTGCTAGTAGAATACGAAACAGAGTAAAGGGCAACGATTTCGTTTCGATTCGATTGTGATAAAATTACATTAAAATTACAGTGATTAGTTGAATTGTCCATATTTGCTATTTGAAGGAGTTTTTGTGGAGGTTTGCAATAATAACATTTATATCTTTACATCTTTAGTTATCTGTTATGACCTGATAACTGGTGGTGTGATGTAGTCTTCGCCCATTGTGGTTGTGATGTAGTCAGTAAGCGCGCGGTAGATGCGGTCTACACGGAAGCAACGCAGTATCATCAGTAACTCAAAAGGATTCAGCTTTTCACGGTATCCGTCCGGAATCTCTGACGACTCCGGCGTGTCGCTGTCGAACCACTGCAAAGAATTTTATTTGATACAACTAATGAGATCGAAGATATACATTTTTTGGATATTATTATAAACCACATTATGCTTATTACTTATTTAAATGTAAGTGAGAATTGGGAATTAAAAATATTAAATAACAATTTAGCAATTTGCTAAAAGGATAAGCCTCGAAGTAAGGTTTTTTTTTTATTGCAGCGAATGAAAACATTCCCTTGGATTAAACTAAAATTGTTTTCATATCCAACTTTCGAGAGAACAATAGCGTTAATACAAGCTCATACACCCAGTATTAATAACATAGAGCCTGCAGAATTCATCAGTACGTAACCACTTAAAAGCAATTATGTAGAGATTTCTATATCATATTTACTGAATACATTTATATAGCTTTTTTCTAGAATATACCTTTTATTAAAAGTTTAAATTATTTTTTTAGCATCGTCATAGCAACGGATAATAAAAGTAGCGATTTCCATAAATAATATAATATTGGTATATTATTAAAAAAAAAGTTCACATATTTATTACGTAAGTGGTTACATACGAAGCACTGTAGCTGTAAGAAGTGCTTTATCATATAGTATATGATAAAGCACAGCGTCAATTGGAATATCCATCCGGAAACGATACTTTTCCATACATTTCGTCGATTCATTCGAAGTTTTGGTTTCGGGTAGAAGAATGAGAGAGACTGAGTGAAAATTATCTCTTATATCCGTAATGTATGGTGGGTATGTGTCTGTTTGGTGGTCGAATAAATAATAAAAGTAATAAGGCGCGTAACTCACCCAGACACTTAAGAGTATCACTCTAAAAATACTAGCTAGAAACTGCTGAGGCACCTTTATAGTGCCTCAGCAGTGTTGTCAGAAAAATGCACTTTGTTCATAACATTAAGAAGATGTAGCAATTTTCATTTTGAGTCAGTCTTGCGACGAACTTACCGCTTGCCACTTCTCAAGGCCTCTAGTTATATGGTCTGGTAATTCACCAAATGTCGCGGAGAAGTCTGCACTTAGTTTCATAATGTCTTGCCAACCCTGTAACAATGTTTGAAATAAAACAAATTACGTTTCATAGCGTGTTGTTTGTGTCGAGACAAATATTAAGCGTTTAAAGATTTCGTGTAATAGTGCAACATAACTAATATACACTTGTGGTGGTAGAATAATTAATAAACGGGGTTTACAAGCCCTTTGAAGTTGGTACTACACAGAAAGTATCAGTTTTATATATTTATTTTGTTTCTATATGGTATTTTGACTTAAGAAACTACATAGGTTTTCAGTGGAAAATTGTAAGCAAATACCTGTGATGGTATCCAAGTAGCAGGACAAGCTCTGGAGGCCTTTTCCAAGGAAATGTTACCCTTAATGAAGAAATCCAATTCAATTTGACTAACGTTACCCTCGCTCTGTTCTAGCTTTATATCCATTTGGAAGGAGAATAGTAACTTGTGTCTTTCGAAAATTCCTGTAAAAAAAATCAACAACTACTGGATTTAATAAAAATATTTTAAAAAAATCCCAATCAATCATCAAGAGATCACAAACAGGCTCAACCAAATATTTACATTATAAAGGTTTCAACTATGTTCCATTTATAGAAACAGCATAGGTACATCTTTAAAAAATGACCTTGTGAATATATTATAAGATGACCGCTACAATTATTTCAACACATTCTCTATTTAATCTTATCTATTAAGAGCGTAAGCCGATTTTTCTCCCAGTGATTATGGGACGATAGCTGATCGGTTATGGCATTATTTTGAACAGCTTCAGTCGTAGATGTGCAGAAAATTAAAGAGGATTGTTGATTGAGATTTATTAAATCGTTACAATTTAACAAATAATTAATTTTAGAGAGCGGATAAAGTTACTGGCCGGGTAGAGAGCGGTGCTATGGCTGTATGAAATAAAAACATGTAAAACGAGCGAACAGACGTTGTCAGTTTCCTATGAAATTAAATCAAAACAAAACCTATCATAGGTTTCGAAATTCCTAAAAATCTGTTGAATAAACGCGACGTTTATACCCACTAGTATGAATTAAATTTAACAAGAAATATATACATTTTACTACCCTTTTAACGATATATAGTAGAACTTCGATTATTCGAACGCTCAATTATCCGAACGCTGACTTGGTTTATCCGAACGATTAATTATCCGAAAGTTGGCGCGTTGCAGCCGCTTGTCAATTAAGAATTGACGATTTTATAAAAAAGTAATATAAATATAGTATTCGAATTTTCTTAGGTGTTTATAGTACAACGTTTATTATTTAATATGTATGTCAAATTTTAATAAATTGTACTGTATTTATGTGAAAAGGTGTTGTTTTTGTTTGATCTTGTCACAAAGTACCCAAATTCCGAATATCCGAACTAGTCTCTGTCCCAAATAGTTCAGATATTTTTCCACAAAAATGAATGACAAGTATATGTTTAACTTCCTATTCCAACCCCATTCAAAAAGATCATAAGTTAATTACCACAAAAACCGAAGTGGATATTTGTGTAACATTATCAGGTTTTTCTAACGCTTATCTTCGCTTTTGTATTTGAACGCTACGTCGCTTTTTAATAAATGTACTTTATGAATATTACGTACAAACCTGTGCATCCATAGTCGTACACATTTTTAGTCAACATATCGATAATGTTCTTCAATCGTTTCGCCAATATCACATTCGGCATCGCTTTACGCAACGAAAAGGAGAACACCTAGAAAGTATAAGTGTCACTTGCAATAGTATTTTTAACCGTAAAATATTTAAACTTTAGTTAGCTTATATTTAATTTTGCAATAAAATTGTATATTTATAAATAAACAGTAATATTTTAATAAATAAACTGTATGCAATTTAAAATATACAACCTTCCGGGGACAAAGTGCCGTAATCAATGGAGAATGTAAGTGGGAAATGTTAGTCCTTTACTTAAATCTAGGCAATTCACACGAACTAATACGAACAAACAATTTAAGAACTCAGTAGCTGAATTTGTGGGTAAAGAAGCGAAAGAGAAGAATAAAAAAAAAACAATTACTTATAACTTGTAATATTTCAATTTAGACTATTCTTAAGAATACTTGTCATGTTAGTTGCCATATATACTTGTCCCTCACTTACGTCAAGGTACGAAGACAAGGAGTACTGATACATGCTGTTCACGCTCGCCATGTCCGACAACACGAAGAAGAGTATAGAACCACGCTTAGCGACCGGTCTATAGCCGTCTCGCAATTTTTCAATATCTTTTGTAGTAGCTTCAGCTAATTGGAGTTTTTCCATCACCTAAGTACAAAAAAAAAAAAAATACATTCAAAAAAACATTACAGAAAATAATTACCTTTGTTTATTGCTATTACTCACTTCAGCGGCCTTGGACTTTGTGTTCTCTAACGTATTAACGAGCTCCACGTTATCCAGCATGTTACCCGTGGAAGTTGCCAATTCCCTGAGCAGTGAATCCTCAAGCCCTGAGAGCAAACTCCTATTGGCGCTCGTCTCAATGATGAGGCTCTCGCGTTGCTCTTCGAGATCAGCTCGTTCAGCGCGAACCACAACACTGAGTAGTTGGTCTTCTAAGCCCTGGTGATAAATATAATTTATTTTGAAAAATGATAAAAATTTTAAAATTCTGTCTTGAAAAAAGCTATTACAATAATATCTAAGTTCCGACACCTTTTTGATATAAAGTTGTCTAATAAATTTAGATATACGTATTGAAAAAAAAGATAGATACTATTATTATATTATTGCAATTTTGATATAGCTTATAAGTTTTTTACTTTCATTTTAATCTTACAATCTTATTGTAGGCATATATATTATTATTGGTATTATTATTATTTAGTATTGGTGTTCGCTTCTCTATTAGTGCACCACATATACATCCTTAAAAATTGTGATAAATGTTACTATCTATGAAATGCAATTAACCATTTTTTTTTATATTAAATATCTTCTTGATTCATAATTATCTTTTATTTAAATCTCGGTGTACAAAATATATATCCTTACTTGCACAGTGACAGTGTAATTGATGACAACTGCCTTTGCGTAGGCGGCCGGGTTAAACTGTGGGTTGGCGAGTTTTGTCGTAAGGTACATGCGGAAGTTTGGGTCATAGTCAACTTCCGTGCTGCCCAGCATCACAAACGTGCGACCGCTTTCGACTAAACGATATTTTATCAATATTATAAGTATTTATTTTATTAAACATAAAATAGTGAACAATATAGTATAGTGCGATCTTTCTTTTCGATCACATGTGTACGAAAAGATCGCATCTGATACTGAAATTGATCAGTTCCAAGTAGATATCCCCGGATATATATAGAAAATATTTCACATCATTTTCGCGAATTTGTCTCGGAAAATCAATCTCCTATTAACTGTATGGTAAATATAATGAAATATCGAAATATATTTATTATTATTGAGTAATTACTTGGTTTTTTTTTTTTATTAGTTTACATGTAATATTTTGCAAATGTGAACATTTTTAATTGATATACATATCAGTGAATCTTACGATATCTTAATTGGTTATTAGTAATTTATTAATCTATCTTTTTAAACAAATAACATTTATTTGGAAATAGCATAGTCTAAAATTAAAAGCAATGATAAATAAATATCAATCAATTAATAAATAAAGATAAATTTAATAACCAAATAAATTAAATAACAAATTAATTTTTGATTTGAATTGTCCGTGAAATTAACTCGACTTAATATTATTTGTTGTATTGTTGTAATTGTATTTGTTGTATATGTCAAACAAATTATAAAAATAGTAGTAGAAGAGGTAGTAATCGTAAGATTAAATAAAATACTTACCTTTGATATTCTTTTCCAAGACGTTATCCACGACCGGATCGATATACTCGTTAACATCTTGGAATAACACCGGCATTCCGTACTTAATAGCCATTTCCAAGTGACGGAGAAATTGTGGATCGTTGAACGACAGCACCTATCAATTGGGAACATTTTGTAATGAAAATTATCTTTAATAGTTTAAGTAATAAACTTCTAGAACAGAAAAAGTAATCGGTAATCTCGTCGACTTCTTCGACTTCTTTAAAATTTTAAGGAAATAATATTACAAAAAAATATAAGGAAGATTTTTTTTTCTTTTTCGATAGCAAATAATTATTCAAGAAGTCAAATACAGTCGACCCCCATAATCTGACAAAGTTTTCCAGTGTAATGTCGGACTATTGAATTTGTCGGATTATATAGAACTATCTAAGATCCTCTCTAGTCCGATTTTTTTCCAAAAGAGGACCTTGTAATCTAACAAATTACATATCCAATGATAAGATTCTATATGTTATACTCTGAAGTATAAAGAAGTGATAGCTATCACATGTGGTCAAGTTCAAACTAAGCAATCAGAATCAAAACAATAAACGCGTCGAGTACAATATCGTGGCGCGTACAAGTCGTAAACTGCTCAATCATACATTATCTACATTAGCGAAGATTGTCAAAAAAATATTCAATACTAATAGATAATTATGTTGGATGTCAGGGGGTGCCGGATTAGCCAGGGGCCGGATTACCGGGAGTCCATTGTAATAGTTTTCATTGCATAGATGCGAGAATCCTGAGAATGGGCGTATTCAGACGTAATATTATATTTAAATATAGTGAACATGAAAAAGGGTTACAATCCGACCTAAAATGGCATAGATTAAAGCTTATAGTTATTTATTACTTATAGTATGACTATTTTCTTCTCACAGACAGCCTAAATTGAACCTCCCAAGTTATACCCAAATATATTTTAAATAGATTATTCTAGGATAAATATTTACTTTAAGATTATTCTTAGTCTCCTTCCTCTTGATCCAGGTTAGAGCTTGAGTCTGAGGATCGATACATAGAGGAAATCGAGACGCTCTCGTGGTTAGGATTCCATTTTGTACTGATAATTCATCTGGTGGCAAGCCTTCGGAATTCCAACTGAAAATATTTACAAAGATGTTATCACATAATTTAAATGACGAAATGATTACTACTTCTAATTAATTTAAATTACTCAAACATCTATTAAATGTTTCAATAACAGTCCCTGTAAACTTACCCACTAATTTCAACTTCATTCGTCAAATTTCTTTCAACTGTAAAAGGGGTAGTAAGCGGAATTCCCTTTTCGAGAACATCTCCCATCCAGTCCTCATACAACATTGTCTGCCTGAAAGAGAAGGAGAACGGCCCGGCGTAGGAAAGAAAAGAGGATGCCAACAGGCAATTGCCAATAAGTCTAGATTGTTCCACGTACAAAGCAGCTAAATCCTCTGTCCATCGCTTTTGTTCACTCGACAAACCAGACATAAGCTTGTCCGCAGCGACCAATCTACGCATCATAATATCGGTTTCTTCTTGCAGCTCCTGCCGTCTTAACATAGCAGTTTCATATCTATTGTTCAGCCCGTCTAAAGTTCGCTGCAGCCGATCAATTTCTCGGTTCAGGGATGATAAATAGTTGCAAGCTTCAGTATATTCCCTTTCTAATGACTCTACTTTGTCCTTTTTAGGTTTTACTTCCTTGTATACTGCACAGTAACCAAGTACTGCTATTACAAATTTTAAGAGGCCATACCTAAGAGTGTCGATACATATATTCATTAAAAGCTATTTAAAAAACTGAAATTGGTCGAGTAGTACAAAATTTTTGTATAATATGATTGTATTTACCCAGCTTTACTTATCTGCTGCATGGTGTCAAGTTTTTTACTCTTCTTCATATGAGCCTTCACTGCCTTCACTTGAGCTTGCGTAATGAGATCGCAATTCATCTCTTGGAGATTACGTAAGAAGTTAGGGTCAGCCATCATTCCTTTAGCGCCTTTCCAACTAACATCTTTTATTCCACGGATTATTACAACGCATTCACAGACTACCTAAAAGTGTTATTGTAATATTCATTGGAATATTATTATAGTATTTCGTTTATCTGATTTTATCATAAAGCATTTCTTACGACTGTGCCTTAAATCTTAAGACTAAGATTAAAATATGAATTGAAATTTAATGACCTGTACTGCCTCTGGGGGTGTAGCAAAAGATCGAATTTCAGTAATATCGTTTTTATCTAAGTCAGCAAGCGCTAATCTAGCAGCTTCTAGCGCAGGAAGCGCCGCTGAAAGTGCTTCTTCTGCTTCTGATTTCTCTTCTGCTATCACTTTGCTCTGTTCCGTGATTTCCTGACTTTTTATTGCTGCTACGGTTTGTTTAGCGACCGCAGCCTCAGTAGCTAAAAATAAATAGGTTTTTGTTTAAAATTATTTCAAATGTTGGAAATGTAATTTTTTTGAAATTTGTAATTTTTTTTTCTTACCTGTTGATATCTCTTTAAGTAATATTTCACACTCTTTCGTTTGTTCAGCAACGATCACTTTCTGAACTGCCAGCTTAGCATTTAGGTCTTCTAATTGAACATTTGCTTCCTCGATTTTGGCCAAACCGCCAATCAGTCGCTCACACTGAAAACATGATATTAATTTGAACTAAGAATCATACAATATTAAATTTGAAAGACAATTTATAATATTTTTACCTGTGCCACTATAAATGCATCCTTTTCATTGAGTAGCGCTATGTAGTTACTGAGGAAGTCCATGTAGTGTTTGGGCGTGACGTAGTTGTTTCTTCGCAATCGCAACAGGAATTCGGCTGAGTAGTGCGCAACCGACAAGTGCACGTGTACGACGTGCTCCACGATTATTGAACGGAATTCTTCCGGAATTTTTTGCACCTGTGTGATTGGAAAATACCATTTGTACTCTTTTTTATTTATTTGATAAATATTTTTCTTACGTATACGTTCGTAAATGAATCAAATACTTTTCGTTAAGTCGTTTGAGTTAAGTTTAGTTTAGTTCTTAAATAAAGGATAAAATATTATATTTAGTAATATTTTTAAGATTGTAATAACGATTTTCTAAAAATACCTGACACGATGATCTTGATAATTAAAAAAAATATATCAGAATAGGATTAAAATACACACGTCAGCAAGGAAGACATTAGCTACGGCGAGTAGAGCTTGCTTCGGCCAAGGAAACTGCCAGTCAATCGTTGTGTTGTTCACAAGGCCAGGGAAACTTCGACACCTATTCCACGAAAAAATTGTTCGATTAGAAGAAATAATACACAAATAAATGCAAATAGGATAGTGGTGAAATGTGACAGATAATAGTACTACTGTTTACAAAATACAATTACTAAATGAAACATTTAATCGAGAATTATATATATAAATTAGAATCGTAATTTTGAGCGGTTGTGATCGTTGAACATTTAGCTGGTCAACCCGGGACCCATGGACTCTGACAGAATTTAGTCTACCAATTTAAGATCGCTCAGTTAGGTGGATATGCTCGGAGGTCCTCTGATAGATCAAATCTTAAATGTCAAAACAACACAACAGAGAATCAAAGTTATCAAGATAGCCAAAAAATTAGTAAGGTGGAAACATATGTTGCAGAATCGACGACCTTACGCCTTTGCCAGCGTAGCGTATATGTGACGATATACGCTAAGTGACAGGCTGCTGCCTGATTGAATCGAAGATCGAGGTGCTGTGTCATTAAAAAGCGTTGAAGACCCCATGTGCAGTAGTGTACGAGTATAGCTAAATATATTGAGTGATTAAAAGACATAACTAGATTTGACCCGATTACCGTATGTTACCCGATTCTATCTGTTTTATTAGTATTTACAAATATAATACTTTAGTTTTGTACTTTTTTTGAGACACGTTTGTACATAGCTTCAATGTTTGAGCTGTGTTTACATCATATGCTTTTTAATTTGTAATTATAAAAAAAATCTATTACAAAACGACTAAATTGATTTCAATAGACTGGAAACAGACTGCTTGGATTATTGTTAAGAAGTAAATTTTATCTTTTAATTTTGGAAATAGTTCAAATGGAAATCGAAACAAAATATAAATAAGGTATTTAGTTATTAATTCAAATGATTATATAGATTAAAGCACAAATAAATGTAATAATTACCTACTAGATAGGAAAACATACGTACATTCGGTGCATTCAATAATACGAATTTAAGGCGAAAAACCAAAGCCATTGATAAAATAGATACAGGGCATTCGGTTGAATGAGACAATTGTCGCCACATATTACGAGTACATTTATTGAACTTAACCTGTTCCTCAGTATGTCGCCGCTCGGCGACATGGACAGGACGACATGCAAATTGTCAGCACATTTATTACAGAAATAGTTCCAGACAGCGTCTCTGTAAGTAGTATTTGTTATATATAAAATTTTTATTCTTTCGAGCAAAAATAAAAAAAAAGATACTTTAAAGAATGATCCATCTCAGATCCAGGTAAAGTTTAACGAGTAATGCTATGGGAATACATAAATTGAATTTGATTACTTCGCCACGCCGTAGCCAGCCTCAGAACTTTCGTTTCGAACCGCATTTATGATGGCATCTTTTTCATCATCACCAAACAGAGCGGGGATCATACCAATCATCAAAATGTTGTTGATAAATTCCAGGAAACCCTCTTCAAGAATCTATAAAAAGAAAATTAAACGTTCAATCGAATTGTACCGTATTTAAAACACATTATTTAACGTTTCGAAATACCCAAAATACTAAATTGAAACAACTTAACGATATGTCATTTTACAAACCTGCGCCGCGGTGAACAAAAAGACGGTAGGCTTGCCGTCGACGCCAAGCTGATTGTAAAGCCTTTTCATGTCATCCTTAAACGTGTTCTCGTTATAGTTGCGTGTGACGGTGATTTCGAACATTTCACATCCTATTTTAAATGGAAATATAAAATATTTAATCAAGAAAAAATATCGCTATTACGAGTAGTTAAAGCTATTTTCTTTGTCAAATGAACTATAAATTGTTCAGAAAGATGAGTTGTTATTTGAAGAAATAATTTGTTAATGTATCTATTTCACCGGCGGCGAATGCGGCGAGACGGCAGATGGACTTCTTCCCGGAGCCACCGACGCCGATGATCATCGCGTTTCCGCGATCTGTGCGCAGCACGCGGTGTGCACGCGTCAGGTGCTCCAGGCAGTCCTCAAATAGCACCACTGACATCTTGCCCACTCGCTCATTGTACTCGTCGAGAATCTTAAGCATACAAAATCAAACACAATTTACATGGTGCTATAAATATGTGGTCTACTTACTTCTTGCTCCCATTTAATTAAAACATGATAAGAAAAATATAATTAGACCGTCAAGTTATTATTTTTAAACTGTTATTATCTTTATTTCTTCAACTAATTATTATAAGATGTACTGATACACTGTAGATATGTATAAATAGTTAGCATTTCCTTGAATTATATAAAAAGTAAAATGTCGAGGGATTTAAATGTCGCTATGAAGGCCAGTAATTAAAAAATCGTAATTTAATTGAGGAGAAAAAGGATATAAGTTGAAATACCAAATTCTTCATCATCAACCCTACAGTAAAGTCAGGAAAGTGACCGTACGATACATGGAACACAGATTAAAATGTTAGATCTTAATTTAATTTAGTTCATATTTGAATTCTCAAATATATATTAAGTACCTCTTGAAATAGGAAATAAACTGCTTCATAATCTAATAGATCTTCATAATATCTAATTTCTTCTTCATCGAGTGCATTGCGGTAGTCACCAAAGAGTAGAGGATCCCGAAGTACATATTCTTCTAACTGAAAATATTTAAATTTAATTAACAATGATACATAATCTAATCAGAGTTTAGTATAAGTAGTTATAAATTTGCGTTTTTTCATTGTATCAATTGTATGAGTAATGCATTTTCTCACAAATTCGTTTAAATTTTCCCGAAAATATAACATTGGAGAATTATTATGTATTAAGAATATTATCATCACAATATATATTCAAAGATAAGTAAAGTTTTACTTGTTCAAGTATAGATTGTGTTTTATTAAGAAATCTTACAGTCAGTTCCCTTTCAGTCTCCACTTCTTGTTCTTCTTCCATTTGTTCGTCCTGCTCTTCAGCGATCTGTGACCGTGGTTTTGCACCAGTCATCCCATATTCTGCGTATAAAACACAAATTGCTATTGTATAGTATTCAGCCAACATTAATCATTATTTTAATCGCACTATATCTAACTAATATTTCGGCTGACGGACATGGAGATGTTTAAGAAATTAACGGCTTCTCATCGCCAGTGAAGAAGGAATAAAAGAAGCTCCTTTTTCTTTTTCTGCTGCATAGTTTATTTTTAATCAATAAAAAATCAATTAATAATTGTTTTAGATACAGGTTTATATGTTTAGGTATAGCGTTAGATTTCTGATGTTGCTACCATTAGAAAACCAGAAACAAGACAGAACAAAGTTAAAGGTCAATTTATTTTACTGTTAGTTTATGAGTCTTTATTGTGTTACCATCCTCCTCTTCCTCAGGTGGTTTCTCATCGTCCTCGGGTACGACAATTTCTTCTAGAACAACTGGTTCTTCTTCCGGGAAATATTTTGCAACATGTTCTTGAATGTGTCCACGCATTAAATCATTATCCTATTATTCAATCAACGTTTTGTCAGTAAATTTCATAATTATATTATAATTAATTAAAATTAAATATTCGATATGATTCGTAGGTGGAACGATGAGTAATTTAGGAAAAAAATATGAAAATATACAATTTTTTACGTTCGCCCAGTGGTCGGCTATAAATAATCATTATTGGAATTTTGAAGTAATCATATATATATTTTCCAGATTTCGAAGTCTTTTTTTACTCTTATACTCATTTTATGAAATATTTAAGAATAAATAAAACAGAGTCACCTGGGTATTAATAAGCCTGTCGCAAATAACGCGAGTGAACTCATTTCTCCAGCACCTAACGACGCTACGCTTCTCGCTGAAGAAGTTCGGATGCGTGAGGCACATACCAGCAGCAATCCGAGACAGATCACGTAGATTGAAGATGTAGTGGAATTTCGCCGGAGTAGGGGGGAGATCCACTATTATTATCTGATGATATTTATTTAATTGATAAATACGTATGTTGTGAACGTATTGTCCTTAATTAATTATTTTGGAAATAGACTTGCCTTTCTACTTCCGAACTTCTTTTTCCCATTAAAAATATAAACTAAGTTAATATTATCTGTAATGATAAACCTACCTCTCTTACTGACTGATTTATACATATAACATTTTTTTAAAACACTATAACAATCGCTTTATTTCTTTTTGCCTTGTTGAAAGACAAGTCATTTAAACTTTATAGAAAAAACAGAAATTATTTTATTAAAATTATTTGGATTGTTTTACATAACATGAAAATTTATTTTAAACTTATTTCTTATAATATCCCGTACCTTGTACAAGTCGAGTGTCATTTGAACTATTTTGTCCACAATATCCTGTATTTCTTCCGGGAAAATAGAAAAGTGTCCTTTTAAGATTGAGATATAAATGTGGCTTAACGTCGCCTCTGACGGAAACTGCAGATTGTATACCGAGAACATAGAAATAAAACGCGGATCCACCTACAAACAAATACATATTAGCATATTTCCTTATTTTATATTGTTTTTCAGTTTCAATTTAAGCTTAGTAAATGATTTGAACCGCAAGTTTGGCGTTACAATTTTCGGATGTATTAAACTATACTGACTTTTGAAATACAGTTAAACCTAGTTTAGGAAATAGAGTCACAAAATATAATTGTATATTATATTGCAATGAATATTACATATACATGCAACGTGCCCAAAAATAATATAAAATTTCCCTTCGAATATTTGTTCTTTAAAACTTCGATTCATCAGATCCCATCAGGGATTCAAATTCAATGTCTTAGGTTCTGCAACTGTATAAACTAGTTACTCAACGAAACACAGGTTTGCTTATGACTAACTTGTCAGAAGAAAATGTTTTACTTGTATAATTTGAATAAGAAATATAAATTAAGAAGTGACAAATTTGTTATATTGGTGGTAGGGTTTTGTGTAAGCCCGTCTGGGTAGGCATCACCCACAGGCACAAAAGACATAACATCCTTAATATGAAGGTCGGTGGAGCATTAGCGATCTAAGGTTTTTTTTTTCGCCAGCAAGGTGTAGGGCCTGCGGTGACCACTTATCACGCCTAATTTTTCCGCAAAAAACAATAATTATAATATGTACACCAAAAGTATTCCAGTGGCGTCTCAGTAAAATTGTATATTTTATTTTATAAAATTAATATGTTAGTTAAGTATTCTTGTTTTTATGTAATTTAAACAAAACTATACTTTTATCAAATATGTTCTAGAAAGTTTACGATAACGACGGAGGTATTTTAATGTATTTGAAGGAATTATTTTAATAATTATTATTGTGATTAATCTAAATATGTTTTGCACATTACTCTGATGTAAATTTATATTAATCTCCAAGAAAGTGTAGCTATATTTTTTACACTATTGCAAGTAATAACAACTATAACTTATAAAGAAAATAAAATGAGAATATTTATGAATGTGTCCGTGTATTTTTTGTTTGCAAAAATAAAATTATCATTGTCTTTGTTTGTAACGGCGCGAAATACGTGGCGGGGACGTCGAGGAAAAAAAAGTAAGGAGAATCGGATGCATATTTCGTCGACGTAATGCACCACGAACACCGCATTATGGTCAGTTTTCAAAATCTACGATGTTGTTTCTATAAATTATTGTGTTTTATAATTCCTGTTAAAAAATATAGTTTGCAGTGTTATTCTGTTGCAAAAATGTAGATCGTAAAGTATGCTCGACTTTAACGTAGAGTAGTTCCAGTCGGAGCGTAGAGAAATAACGGTCAAGAGATATAACGTTTTTAACGATATTAGCAATCACGCGAAACGCGTCTACAGCTAGTGAGAATAAATACGATTATAGTGATCGAGTCTGTTTATTTTTAGTTGCAGCAAAAAAGCTAAAGATAACTCCATTATGGATTCTGATATTACTTTCCCACGCAATGAAATGCCTGAAGTAGTTTAAACAAAACTATGTATATTAATTGTAAGAAAAATATCACTTAGTTTTTTTCATCGGATCTTTTCAGATTTGAGGTGTTCATTTGAGACGTAGATTTTTCACAGTTAATAAGCCAGTGCTTCTATGTTGAATAAAAAAAATTACTTTGACAAACCTTTAATGTTTCTGTGGTTGTGTTTAATGTGAATGATTCTAACTTGCTCACCTTTTAGGAACAAAATAATATGAGTTGTTTGTTTCATTTAGGTGTCGCATATTTAAGTATCTATCTCTATACCATTCTTAATTAATACTGCTGTAAGGAGCCGAGATGGCCCAGTGAGCCGAGATGGCCCAGTGAGCCGAGATGGCTCAGTGGTTAGAACGCGTACGACTTCACCGATGATTGCGGGTTCAAGCCCAGACAAGCACCACTGAATTTTCATGTGCTTCATTTGTGTTTATAATTCATCTCGCGCTCGTTGGTGAACGAAAACACCCTGAGGAAACGTGAATGTGTCTAATTTCAACGAAATTCTGCCACACGTGAATCCACCATCCCACATTGGAGCAGCGTGGTGGAATATGCTCCTAACCTTCTCCTCAAAAGGGAGAGGAGGAGCCCAGCAGTGGGAAATTTACAGGATGTACATGTTGCTGTAAGGTTGATTCATATTATGTGAGTTGGCTTTGTTAATCTAATTAATGGTTTAGATGGCGGCAGATTTTGAAATTGTTGTCGCCAATCATGATTTTAACCAATAGAGGCTAGTTGCTGGGTTGACTAGCCCCTGCTGAAAAAATGTGGCACTTGACAGATTAATTAAAAAATTAGATGACTACAAAAAACGCTTACATTATTTATTGAATAAGTATTTAACATTGTTGTTTTTATATGTTTTAAACAATTCTGTAATAATAGTATTTTTGATTTAAATTATATTTGAATTATATTGATAACATTAGGGTACTTTGACTTTTCTGTTCATTATTTTGAATCATGTGATTTGTAGTGAGGCTTATATAAGTGATGGAAGTTCCTTATAGAAGACTTTTACTTTCTTCCGGAGCAGCAAGGTGTTAACATTTAAGGTACGATATAATTTTGTGATAAAGTGCAATTATCAAGATACAAAGTTAGTATTAAGGTAGTTTGTGTTAATGTGAATATTAATTAATACAATATTACAATTACTACAGCGATTATAAAGGTTAAATAAATATTTATGTTTCATATATAATCTTCTATTGTCTTATAACCTTAAAATAAAATAAAGTAATAAAGAAATAGAAATTATTCTTAAAGTATCCTGACGTAATGTATTAAGTCACTATAAATAAATCTAACACTCATATTGACGATCCGTTCAATAAGGGTATTAGTACTGAATAGTTTAACAGTTAAAAAATAAAATTGGAGGCGCCGGGTATCGATCCCGGTACCTCTCGCATGCTAAGCGAGCGCTCTACCATCTGAGCTACGCCCCCGATGAAAACTTGTGGCAATTATGTAGGCAATATGTTCAGCAAGGGTGTAAGTACTAAATAGTATTATTGTACGATAAAAAAGTAATTGGAGGCGCCGGATATCGATCCCGGTACCTCTCGCATGCTAAGCGAGCGCTCTACCATCTGAGCTACGCCCCCTTTGAAAACTTGTCAGAATTATATAGGCAATGTGTTCAGCAGGGGTGTAAACACTAAATAGTATAATTGTATTATAAAAAAATAATTGGAGGCGCCGGGTATCGATCCCGGTACCTCTCGCATGCTAAGCGAGCGCTCTACCATCTGAGCTACGCCCCCGATGAAAACCTGTGGCAATTATGTAGGCAATATGTTCAGCAAGGGTGTAAGTACTAAATAGTATTATTGTACGATAAAAAAGTAATTGGAGGCGCCGGATATCGATCCCGGTACCTCTCGCATGCTAAGCGAGCGCTCTACCATCTGAGCTACGCCCCCTTTGAAAACTTGTCAGAATTATATAGGCAATGTGTTCAGCAGGGGTGTAAACACTAAATAGTATAATTGTATTATAAAAAAATAATTGGAGGCGCCGGGTATCGATCCCGGTACCTCTCGCATGCTAAGCGAGCGCTCTACCATCTGAGCTACGCCCCCGATGAAAACCTGTGGCAATTATGTAGGCAATATGTTCAGCAAGGGTGTAAGTACTAAATAGTATTATTGTACGATAAAAAAGTAATTGGAGGCGCCGGGTATCGATCCCGGTACCTCTCGCATGCTAAGCGAGCGCTCTACCATCTGAGCTACGCCCCCGATGAAAACTTATGAGAATTATATAGTCAGTAGGTTGTGTAAAAGTTTTATTACTAAAAAGTACTGTTGTTTGTAAAAAATAAAAATCGGAGGCGCCGGGTATCAGGCCCGTTATCTCTCACTTGCTTAGCGAGCACTCTACCATCTGTAATTTTATGAATAATCTCCAACAAAAGTAAAAGTTATTTGGATCACTCCCACATTTGGGTTCATAGTCATCATCAATTTAGTTCGGTAGGCTTTATGGTAGCCTGTTGGGTAGGTACCACCCTCTCATCACATATTCTACCGCCTAACAACAATAATTAGTATTATATTCCAGAGTGAAGGGCGAGCGAGCCGGTGTTTATTATAAGCACAAGGGATATGACATCTCACTTTTCAAGTTGGTGGCGCGTTGGCGATGTAAGTAATGGTATCTAAATATTTCTTAATTTCAATATGGATATGTCAATGGCGGTGGTCGTATGATAAATCCATAAGTTGACTGGTTGGCCCCTCAGTCTACCAATATTATAAAAAAAGAAAGACACCAATGTGGCCGTAATTCTGGCATATATATTAAAATTGTACAGTCAGCGTCAAGCAAAAAACTTCCTTTAAATAATATGACGCTGACTGTACTATACCTTGTTTAGTACAGTCAGCCTTGTATTTAATATTATATTTTTTAACTTAAATTGATCATAGAAAATATTAATAAAGTTACGTTTTTATTCAAATCACTATCCATTCATTCAGCTGTAAATATAAAAAAAGTAATACCAATAGTTTTCAATAGCACTCACACGGCACGGAACGTTAAAAACAAACTAAAACATATTTTCCAGTTGCATATAACTGTTTTTTCATTTAATCTGCTTCCTGACTCACTAATTGCATCGCCTATCGACCGATTCGAGAAACTTATTAGCGTTAAAATTCGCAGAATCAAGGCGTGGTTCAATCTGTTTTTATAATAGTTCAGCAATAACCAAAAACTTCACCAAAAACAAAGTTATATATTTTAATCTTCAACTGTCTAGTTATATAGAATACAGTCTTGCAAATCGTTTAACGTACTACCCAAATTGTTTAGAGCGTGAATTTTATTGGGACATTGAGGGTCGGTATCATTACACAGCAAGCACCAGATTTGTAAAGCATATGCTTAATATTTTAATTCATATCCTGCTCGAAGTTGAAGGAAATCATCATGAGAAAATCTTTAGGTGTCGCTGATAGTTCTGCCACATTTGTAACTAGCATCCAAATAAACTTCAAAGCTTCTAGTCAAGAGGAAATTAAAACTTACTTTTGTAAACTCTGTTTAGCTTAACTCAAACGGTACAAATGTTAAATTACATTTTATAATAATTTTAATATAAATATACGATAGAAATTCAAAATACCGTCATAGATCTGACTCACGAAAGCACGCCGATTCGCTCTAAATTATCAGCATGCGGTAACAGATATAATCTAATTTTGTATTTCTTTTAGAAAAAATAGCTCTACACTAGTAAAAAAACCATGAAAATCATATTCCGCTAGCAAACTTCAATGTATATTTTTCCATGAGGTATATTGACACAATTAAAAATTACTTTCACTCAAATGCATTAAAAAATATATCATTAAGGAGCATTTCGTTTTAATTTTCAAATGAGGAAATGGTAAGGCGAGAGCCAAATAAGAATTAAATGAAAAACTCACATCGTTTCTGCCACCGCCCGCTTTTCCCATCGCCGCGAGGAACCCTATATCCTTAAGGTTTTTCCAGTTGAGGTCTTTGCCTCGGTCGTAGAAACCTTTCCTTTCGAAGAGCAACTTCAAAAGAGCTATGGGCTGTTGGGTTCCGTATGTGTCCACCTGAATGATAAGTGGCATGGGTTATAAACGTTAATGACCTTTTTATGAATTTTATTGTGAAAAGGAAATTATGTTTATTATATTTTAAATTAAAATTCTTCTTGCCAGAGTTTCTCAGTACAGACAGAACATACATTTTACCTGATGGTTGCTTTTCGTTCATTACAATCTTGTAAAATGACGCTTCAATACTGCTTACAAAAGCCTACTTGAATAAAGTATATTTTGATCGATTACATTGCCTTGCAACACACTGACGACGACCGCAAATAGGTTGGATAAGAATAAATGAATGATAAATTATAATTATGGTAGAGATTTACTGAACATGGCGACATAGGATATTTTACTCCTCTACGGTATTTATTCCTCTTACTAAAATGTCTTCTGGATTACATTATCTACTTTTAATATATTATCATGGTTCCTATTTCTTAATTATCGAACTTAATTTCATTCGACGTAAGACTTGAATTTGATCTTTTAATTATTTTGTTGGATAAGACTAAAGATAAATTAAATAAGCATAAGGAATTTCCTTCATTCAAAATGTCAACAGCCTAGTTTGTTACGTACAATTAAAATTTCTTTAAAATGTTAAGATGACTGATCACTTTTAAGACCTTTTAGCTATGACTGTCAATGTAGCGAGCGATGTTGCACCATTTAAAATTTGTACTTATTTATTATTGATCCTTTTTTCAGTACTGACGTCATTAAATTTATTATAACAAATTTATATAGTCAACTACCTCGTTGGTCTAATAGCTTTTAAGACGTTAGATTCGCAGTAAAGCCGGTCATATAAAAATTCATAAGGCCCAAAGCCAAAACCCAAAACATAAAGTTTGTTTGTTGACGGTTTTTACAATCACGCGCGTTAGAAAACATGTAAACCTATCGATCTATAATCACGGTTATTCACACTGAATATAAAAGAGCCCAATGTTCGCGCAAGCATATATTTACCATAACACCTCATGTACAGTTGGTCTCTCTGCATTGAGATAGGAAGCCGTGAAATCGGTCAAGAAAATTTATCATTATCATAACAAATAAAATTACTAAAAACTACTCCTTAAAATAAATAAATAAAATTCGATAAATTACAATGGGCATGTTCATATCGTCGATGAACACCAGCATCTTCTTGCCGACAGGGGGTCCAAAGGTATCCTTTGTCCGCTTCTCAACCACTGACTCCAAATTCCGCTGCACGTCCATAGACGACGTGCGAGACGAGAAGTTCATCTGTTGAATTAACTAACAGGAACGGTCGTTCATTTAATCTTCCCATTCATATTTTTCAATTGCAATAAAAGAAGTAGTAACTAATTTTCTAATTAGGGTTTATAAGTTATAGCTACGAATATGAACCGATGATGACGATGAAACGATGATGGCAACCATTTTTGGAAAACAAATTTCTATTTAGTGGCCACTGATTTTTAACTACGTACAAAAGCTTTAGTACCAAATAGTTATTTTATAAGTAAAAAAACACATTGGAGGCGCCGGGTATCGATCCCGGTACCTCTCGCATGCTAAGCGAGCGCTCTACCATCTGAGCTACGCCCCCGATGAAAACCTGTGGCAATTATATAGGCAATATGTTCCGCAAGGGTGTAAGTACTAAATAGTATTATTGTACGATAAAAAAGTAATTGGAGGCGCCGGGTATCGATCCCGGTACCTCTCGCATGCTAAGCGAGCGCTCTACCATCTGAGCTACGCCCCCGATATGCAATAGTGCTAAATTAAACGTTCACTTCGTACGCAGTAAAAGTATAACACACGGCATTGGAATTTTTGCTGTTCTCATTTCGTCACATTCCTACCTCGTTAAATGATTGGAATACGCTTAAGTAATCATATTTTAATATACTTTGCTTTCTATTGTATTTTGTACTTTAATTTACCATTTTTAGATAAAATGTTATTTAATCTAATAAACAGCTAAAATATTATTAAAAATTAACTTTCTTCTAAACTCGATTCGAATATCTATAAATAATAAAACTTAAATAATACACTTTTTTTATTTATTAATATAAGTATTACTTAAGTATCAGTTGGAAGGAAGGGAAGCATTAAAAACCACGGTCAAATTAATTTCAGTGTTACAATCAATTAAATAAATTATTAAAATAGTGATTTTTTTTATTATGCAAAAAGCCCTACCCCCCACGTATGACACAGGTATATCAGAAATATGTTTAATAGAGATGGGCCTGCTTATTCGTTGTACTGAGCTTCACAATTTGATCAACATAATGTCAACAGCTGACCTTGCATAGTCTCGATCAGGTTGCCGAATAAATAGATTAATAATATATATATATATTGTTCTGTGAATGATTTTAAATTTTGTAACGAAAAAAACATCAAACATCATACTTTTTTATTAATTCTAATAAATTAATCGTCGTGTGTTATAAACGGATAATACTGAATAAAACTTACATATTTATCAGGTGGCAACCCTCGTAAGTAGTTGAATATAATTGCTGTTTTTGAAGTCCCGGTGTCACCGACGAGCAAGACTGGTCTTTCCACCTAGAAAACAAATACTGTCTGATACGATTTTTTTAAATAACGAGTACAATTATTTCTTTCCACTTTAATTATAAGCTTTTTTATTTTTTTATATATTATGATATTTGTATTGTTTGTGTTGAATTAACAATTTTATTTTTATAGGTTAAACTTGATCTCTTGTAAATAGTACGTTTTATGTCTTTAAGTACAAAAGAGATGCCTACTACTTAACTGGCCAGTAATACTCACTTCAGGGTATTGTTAATTTAGTATTTTGTGTGACAGTCTCTTAAAATATTTATAAGCGAAATAAATTTAAATCTTTAAGAACCGAGCCTCTCTTTTATATTACCCTAACCTCCTGAAGTTCTTAATAAATCTACCCCTCAGATTTTAAAACAAACGGCATAGGCAGTAAGAAGCACTCCGAATAGAAAATCGATGTCAATAATTGCTAAATAAACAATAACCAATAAAGTGACAACAATGAATTTACAAAAAGACGCGTAATTTCGAACAATCGGGAATTTGCATTCGCTTTTGGCTTTGTATGTACTTAGTTGCTTTACTATAATGTTCCGTGCGTTTCATGTGCCACCATATATTTTAAATTGAATTATATAGACTTCGTCCCTTGATATTGTTATATCAATAACTAACTAACAGGCCTACTAATATTAAAGAAGTACCTTCATAAGAATCTTCGAAATAATCCCAATACTTACACTCTCCATAATTTTGATCAGCCAAGTCATCCTCAGTGTATCGACGGTGGGCACGAGGATCGACGAGAACTTCAGTTCCCTGTCGTGGATGTACTCCGGCACGAGCCACTCCCACGCCTCCCACGTCTTGGTCGATAGTTCGAGACAGTAGTCGTAGAGCGATGGGAAAGCCATTGGAAAGTGTTCTGAATATAAACAGAGATAACAGAAATTAGTAACATCAATAATCGCTTGATAGCGAGATAGGAGATCTCACTTTAATACATGAAAAGAGATAGAGATACTATATTCTACTTTGCTACAACCGGAGAAAAATATTGCGCACGACTAATATCTTTACTTACTCACCGAAGCCGAATTTTAGACTTAGGACAAAAATCCAATGAGCTACTAGGTCGACCCAGGAATTTAATCTAAGACCTCATAATTAACATTCTAAGCTACTAGATTGAACGATTTACGTATTGGAATTTGTATTGCTTCTATTTTTCTAACTTTACACGTTTGTTCAGTTTTATAGCGTATTATAGTAAAACTTACTCATTTTGAGAAATTTATAAATTTGTTTAATAAATTGTATTACCAAATGATAGTACATTAACTTACTGGTCGTAGCTTTCTTTTCAAGCGTGTCTTCAACAAGCATCATCGGACAAGCTTTCTTCACGTAATTGTCAAAGTCGAATCTCCCATCATCAATTATCGCTGCTCCGAGACTATTATACATCGACTGAGAATAAAAATGATAAAACGCATGAATATCGAGCGAATTATTTCATAAATAGCACAAATACAAAAGCTATTACAATTAGACTTACAGCGATTAAATGAAACGTAATTAAATAATATTTAAATAAATAATGAGGACTATAAACGAGGCTCGTTAGTTTTTATTTAAATAATCAAGTTAAAATTCATTTTGTATTCCATCTTTTTTAATTTGAATAATCGTTATTTAAATTTTCATAGCTTTCATTGTACCAGAGTTTTTGAATAAAAGATATCAAGTTGTAAGTTTTGTTTTAAAATATTTTACATTTCGTCGTCTTTGTTGAATTTTTATTTTAATGTACCGAATTCATAAGCAAAGTAGCGCCCGGCGAATAATAAACAATTTTATTTTAATATACATTTATGTTCGAATAAATGAAATGTAATTATTATAATTTCTTTAAATTAGTGTCCGTGTGTTTGAAATTCGGCCAAAATCATTATTGAAAAGTTATGAATAACATATTATGCGAACTTGTATGTGTCGAAAAATATCTTTCGTCAAATAGAGAAGGACAAGGTTCTGAACTATTTTGTTTATAGATAACTCGTTAATGGTTTGGTTACTAATAAAAGCTGCAAGTATTTTGCTTGATTCATTTTGTTGCTTTACGACGTAGCAACTTTATAATTCAAGTTATTTTTATGGTTAATCTAAACATTACTGAAATTTTTACTCAATGTATTATCTTTAAAATTGCCAATAGTTTTTATTGGGGGCGTAGCTCAGATGGTAGAGCGTTCGCTTAGCATGCGAGAGGTACCGGGATCGATACCCGGCGCCTCCAATTTATTTTTTATTGTACAACAATACTATTTAATTCTTATACCCTTACTGAACATATTGCCTATATAATTCTGACAAATTTCAATGGGACTTGTTTCAATAATCAAATGTATGTACAGTCTTTTCTCTTTAGTATGAGGATATTGGGTCCGACGAAAAATAGAAAAGAGAAGCATACAAGGCACTCTCATACTGTGCATCGTCACATATCAAACAACTCAAATGATTTTCCAAGTCTACATACCACCATAAATACACACTCAACGACCGTTCTATCGAGTTCTTCGGTGGTATCCTCTCTGTTAGGCAGAAGACCACTTATCATGTAGCAGAGTTGCATTACCTGCAATAAACATCACTTTTATAAGTATGATTGTTACTATTCAACGTCTTTATCGTTTTACATGTGTTAAAGTTAAATCAAATTGATCTATATATCGTTTTGAAGTGTCTTTTCCGTATGTTTATTTGTTTGTCGGTATACCAGATTTAGTGGTGTTTGCGGAACGATTGTCTTGAGCGGTGTCTGCTGCTGCAGCCCGAACAGTCCGAACACTATGTAGTTGATGGCGCCCGCCACGTAGTGTTCGAAGAGACCTGCGAGCTGCTCGCGTTCTTCTTCGTCACTCCGTTTCCGTAGCCATCTGGCAGATGGATAATCCGACATAGATTTGAAAGAAATATTTTGATTAAAATAATATATTGTGACAATAACAATAATTTTTAATTAAGATTGAAAGCAAATAACTAAAATATAGATTTGTTAAAAAGTGAATCATTGTAAAAAAGACGTAGTGTTTATCGCGATAAATGTTAAGTCCTTATTTACCGATTTTATTTTACCTATATAGCCCCATTCTTCCCGGATTATTCGGATTTTTGATTGTCTGGGTTCTCTATAGCTCCAATTAGTCCGGATAAACCAGGTTTTACTGTTTATTATCCGATTTACAAATTTTAAATCGGTGAATTCAAAATTATTGGTATGGAATATTTTAATGGAAATTATGTTTAATTTCGGAATGTGTATTAAAATTTGGTAAAGGTCAAGATTTATTTTATTTTATTTATCGTTTATATTTTATAAAATTTTCAATATTACGGTTGTCATGGCAATTTGAAAACAGTTTCTTTACGATAATCAATAAATGTGAATTCTTATTCTGAATTTAAAAAATTCACAATATAAGTGTGATTTTTTTAAATTACACAGGCAGTGGAAGTAGCAATAAAATACACAGTGCCGCATCATTTATGAAGCTGTAAAAATAAAAAATAAATAGAATAAAATACAATTTTAATATAATAACCTCTCCCAGTAAGGTTGGTATCCAAGATTTTTAGGATCCACAAACACCATACCAGCTCTGGAAACTGTCGCGGGTGATGCATAATTGAGGTCTCCAACTTCGAACAACAGCGCACAGTACGGAGCGAGTCTGATTCGTTCTCCATTAGCGAGTGTTAAAAGCTTATTATCGTCCATTACTGAATTCATGTTTTCAATCCATAAAGCGTCAACGTCACCGTCGAATAGAGAATACCGACGCTCGTCTTTGTCAGCAGGTCTTGAATTAATTTTATAATATAATTTTACTATTATAGCAAGTAAATGCTTGATTTATTTTGTATATTATTTCATAACATATACCTGTTCATTTCACGAAATATTTTAGAGTAAAGGCCATCAGTCCAATCTCTGGTAACGGGATCAAGAATTCCATACAATTCCACTACCGAACAAGCCTGTTTGATAAGATTTTATTTTAGTGTTATGTTAATAATACAATAAATGAAAATATTACAAACAGTGTTATATAATATAAACTTTTACTTAGTCATTATAACGTAACTAACTGTAAATGAAATTGTTACAGACATCTTGAATGCCACTTGGCATCATAATAATTATATCAACTTCTATTATCAAGTAATCATATAAAATACTGTTGATGCCGGAAAATAAAAAGGTTTTATTTAAATCGACCGAATTCAAATTATAGTTCCACTGGGCTTATCCGCAGCATTCAGGCTAAGTGGCTTTTGATGTCATTTTGAAAATGTCCCAAATAACCCTAAATATTTAACTCACAATAAGTTAAATATAAAAACTTAAGTTTAGAAAAACATTTTAAGTGTATAAAAGTAAACAATATCCAATTCCAATTAAAAATAAAGATGCGATCAGCTAATATAATTTAAAATTTTGAACCGGCTCTTTGTAAATTACACAATGTGTATACTATTATAAACAATAAATTTAAAATCAATTTATTCCACAACGTAACCGACTTAGAAGTGTATTAAGTTATTTATATTACATATGTACCAATTTTATTAGATATAATCCAGTCGACTGCGTATCAATTCACAAGCATAGTAGCACGAACGTTCGCTTTTAAAATATTAATTGATATATTTTCAAAACTTACTTTAGGGTTAACTATAGTTAGCTTGGTGGGCAGTCCCAGATTGTTCTGTGCCTTCACCAGGGTTTGGAGGATGACAGTCTTGCCGCCTCCGGTCGGTCCGACCAACATCGTGCAGTGCCTTGTCATCATTGTCTCATACATTTGGACCACTTTATCAACCTGTTCCAAAATTTAATAATAGCATCATATTCATGTTTTTTTTATGTATAAGTTGTATTTCCTAAGCGCTTAATACACTTTATACCTAAGATATATCGTTCATTGTATCAGAATAAGTAAATTTAACAAAATAATACGATAAAACTCGTAACCCAATAATGTAAATGATTTAAAATTGTGATTACAATGGAAAAATTTTCACATTACGTACTAATCTAATAATAGTTATAATACTTCTGAAACTACTAATTTCTGAAACGTTGATCAAAGTCAGTTTAACTAGGCTTGAATCTACAGTAATAGCATCTGATGATGCGATGTGCAATGAGCGTTGACTGATTGATGAGATTTTACTAATCTGAATTTCTCTTTTCAGAAACTGGAGGTTATTTATATAATTTTAAGTTTCAGAAATTCATCGTTTCAGAAACTGGAGGTTTTTTGCATAATTTAAGAAGATACTACGATACCTGATGTGGAAGAACTATATATCCATCGCTTTCAAGTACATCCACGACTGCGGCATTGAAGTCTGGATAACCAACTCGAGGGCACTCCAATCCAGGAAAAAGATCTTTTATAAGACCAAGGAACAGTGGCACATCTTCAAACACGAACTTCGGATGATTCATATCTCTATATAATATATACAGTTGTTAGTTTTAAGTAAAATTGGACAAAATTATATTTTAAATATTATAATTACGCCCAAACTTTAAATACGCAGAAAGCCTTATCACCTTAAACTTACATTTAGAATACAGAATATGCATTTTGTATTTTCTTAATAATTTTTTTTTTTGAATTTTAAAATTAGGAAATAATGTTTACTTGACTGATCTACATTCAATTATATTTCATTTGATGTACTTTAGGAGGCAGGTCATGCGATGTTTTTTCTTCGGTTCGCTACCAAGAATTTCTAAATGAAAAACATAATGTCTTTTTAACTTAAAACCCCGTACCTCGCAATCTGCTGCCGTACTATGTACAGTAAGGCTTCACCTTATAGGAACAAAATAAAAAGTTCAGAAAATAGTAATTAGTATTATAGTTTAAGAGTATAGACCTGAGAGCTCTCATCAACACCATTATTTCGCTCAGCCCAGGTGAGTCCCTTCTAAGTTTTCCTGCCATTCGTAAAACAGCTGTTAAAGCTCTCAACCCCCAATCATAATGAGATTGCTTAGACAACTGCTCTCGAGCTACTTTGTACAGAACTGTCATTTTTTTGGCTAACACCTGAGAAAAAAGTTATTTTTTAAAGGATTTTTTTTTATTTTTATATATTTAAATCAAATATGTAACTTATTCGAATAAATAAAATCATACATACCTTAGCAGTAAGGAATCCATCAGAAAAAAGGGAGATTTGGCAAATCATTTCCAAATCAGGTAAAATACACACGACAGGTCGGAAGAGTGCCTTCACTGATTCAGGCAGTTCAGTACGTCCGGCATAACCTGGATTCATCGTTATAAAAATCCCTACTTTATTGTCCATGGTGATTTCTTGACCTTCAAACTGATAAAAAATACTATATTATAATAAATATATCAGGTTAAATAAAACGAAAATTGTAATTTTATTCGGTCTTACAGTAAATCGCTTAAGCTTCATTAATAAAGCACTTCGAATGCATTGAAGCTGAGTCGATATTACGGATAATACAGAAATATCAATGCGATTGAACTCGTCGAAACAGCCCCAGGCACCACATTGACAAAGTCCTGCTAATATTTGACCAACGGCTCTGAAGTCCATGCCTTCTCCACAATTTGTTACAACGCATAACAGACCTAGAGCTTTAGCTAAATCTTTTGTTGTTTCCGTTTTCCCTGTACCAGCAGGACCTATATAGGTACATAAAGTATAAAAAAAATATATATTTTAAAGACTAAATCTATAAAAGCATTTAACCGCCAGTTTCAGAAAAATGAGCAGTCTGATTTAGTAACCTGACTAAATACTGAACGCTTATTCTGTCATCGGCAGCCATTCATTAAGTCATATTCATTAATGTACAGCTAGATCAGACTTTCAGAAACTGGAGATATCAGTCAAATTTGATATTTTATTGTCACCTGCAGGTGCACCTCCCAGTTGCATTGTAAGCGCTTGAGTAATGGTCAGATAAATTCGATCTGTTAAAGGCGTAATAACAAGTCGACCATTGAGACCCATATACTCGTACCCATATTCAAATAATCCTGTAAAATTATTCTAATGTATTTCACCATGTTTTATAGCCTAGACAGCCTTTAATTTTTTCCTTATTTAAATATACCTGTGCATTGCTTTATCCAGAGATTATCATCTTTCTTCATCCAATAAAACCTAAGTTGGCTTTCCCATTCAAATTCGGCAGCTTCAGTAACGTTGTCCCTCACAAAGCCCTCGATTATATCGCGAGCGTGCACGTCAATTGTTGTTATCGTGCGGAACTTTAGACGATCATTGGATGATAAATCTATAAAATAACAAAACTTAGACACTAATTTTGAGTCATATTCATCACACAGCGGTCCGCCGTTCCCTACCGGAAAGTATCTTTTATTTATGGATATATTTAAAAAAAATGGCAATTTCACAAGCTACAGCAGTAGGTTAGTACATTGTGATAGACGAATGTGATTCCAAGATATAGTGTAGTGTTACTTTCATTTAGATCACTTTTGTTAAAGTAATCTTGAATTTTTCCTTTCTAACATAATGTAAGGCAAACAATTATTTTGTAAACGAACTTTACGTCAGTGATAATGCATAATTTACATCGTCATAATTAGGTTGTTTCCTGTCAACTTTAAAAAGTAATGAGGTATCACCAGCTAACAATACAAAACCAATAAAAGCAAAGTCATGATATAAAAAACAAAATGATAAAATAATGATTTTAACACCTTGTCTAACTTTAACCACCAGACCATCTAATTGTTCGTTTTGACGTTGCAAATGTTCTTTCATAGCTCTTTTGTTTCCGTTCCTGATTCGTAAGAATGTCTCTTCAGTCTCAGCGGTCCACCAAACACCGTTAGCAGCGAGACACACCATACCCTGATACTCCATAATCCAATCTGTCCTGAAGTAGCATCAAAGAGTTAGTTTTTTTTTTAATACTAGAGGGTTAATATATATTATAAGCAAATATATTTGAAGGTAAATAAGGGGGTAAAAAATTAATATTGTTATAATTTTAAGGAGATATTTTTTTATTATTCCTTACATTGTTAAAACGCCATTAATCACAGAATTTATGTAGCACTTATGTTACTATATAAAATGATTTTGTTCACACTCATACTGTCTGTATGAATCAAAAAGATTGGTTTTTGATCCGCAGAAATACGAATAAACCGATACGCCTTAGACTTGTAACGAACGTGGAGTTCTAGCATTAATTTACTTAATAAAAGACGAATTATTCTGAGAAAACAAACCAAAAAAATATCATTCAAATCGACTGATATTGCCAGAAATTCGAGTTTGTAAAGAAACAAACTCTTCAGCATTATATTAGTTAGGAATGCGTTATATAATTAATCGTTTAAAAGTATGAAATATTCTACCTCGGTACTCTCCAATTCTTTCCATAATAGAATATAGCCTTTTTGCTTATAAACTTATTAGTATTGCGCATTTCAATCAATACCAAATTCATCCAGTCCTCTACTCTCCCCTCTGTATATACAACACGACGAAAATCCATAATCTGAAATAACGTTTCATGCGTGTTAATGGCACGCACCATGCATGTTCTCACTACATAAATAAAAATGTCTTAAATATTGCCATATAACAAATTTATAATATATATAACAACAAGTTACACGTTTAATAAGAATAGGAGTTCATTAGAAGTTATCATATAAATTCACTTTACCTCTCCCTCAGCGGATATCATTTTAGCAGCTACAGGGCGATTGGTATGGTCCACGTACAAGTCTAATGCTCTTATATTGTCGAACATCTGGAAATTCATTAAGTTTTAAGAATTGTTCTGATAAATTTCATTTGGGATTACCTTATTTTACTGTATTTCAATACAAACCTTTATCATGTGTTCCTGTACACAACTGCATTCGCTACTTCCCAAAATAGATAATAATTCGTCAGTCGATATAAAGAAAAATCTCGGGAAGATACGTCTCTTTGAATCCAAGTAATCGTTAAGAGACTTCTGACATCTATAATAAATGTTTATTCACATAATATCATTGAATCATAATTTAGATTAATAGTCTGACTGGCTATTATTCTAGATTATAAGTTTTTATTTTATATTTGTTCTGTATGAACATTTATATCATCTATATATAAGCATCTATTACATGAATAAGATGAAGAAGCTACGTGGTCTTGTTAATGACAACCTTATAATTACAATATCGTGTAGAGTTTCTTAAGATTCTTAACATTTGAGCAAGATCGTATTATAAGCCGTTAAAATTAACTCAATAACAAACTTACTTTTGTAAGCCTAACCCTAAGCCTATAAATTCTTCTAATCTACCACTAATGGTGCAACAATCGACAACATTTAATCGCTTCGCGGTATCCAACATTATCTGCAAAGAAAATTGTACAGACATTAATACACTCAAATCACAAATAATACTTTTAACGAACAAAAGTTCCCTAGACTGACACTAATTTATCACCTTTCTAAATATCTTATCAATATCGTCGAACTTCTTAGCCTCCTCGGGCAGCTGCGTCCGAATGTCTCCACCCACAAATATACCTTCAAGGTACAACCACTTGCGTTGCGTTGCGAACCACTCCTCAATTACCTCAGATATCAGAGCCAAGCGACGCTCCCAGGTTTGGACTACAGTGAGGAAAGGACCGATGAATCTAGAAATCAATAAATTTAACTTGATTTTTAATTTTTTTTATACATATCTGCTCACAATAATAAAATAATGTATGTACTCATACGGCAAACACTCGAAATAGTATTTGAAATTATTTGATATTAGCAATTACAATTTACTTAGGAAAGCAACATGTGCCATGATGATGTAACGATACAACTTTGCTGTCTGGTAAAACCGACGCTTGCAATGTATTTACTTCTTTAAAAATCAAAAGCAAGTATGATATATTTAAATATTTTTAGTCGTAGAGAAGTGCTCACTGCGAGGCGGCCATGCTCTGTAATGACATGGCGTCGTCGTCCAGCTTGACGACGATCTCGTCGCAGGGATTGAGTGTGTAACCGCGGTCCTCCCCGCGGTTGAAGTGTCTTGTCACCGTGAATACAATGTTGGACCACGTCTCCTGTACGTCTCGAACTCCACGTTCGATTGACAATTCCTTTTGTCATTAAATCACAATTAAAACATTAACAGTATAAAGTAACGATCATCCCTTTTTTTTTAAATAAATAGTGTCGTAATTGTGTGAACGCACAAAACGTTCTTAATATAATTTAATCGTCTTACGAACTTGATGGCGAAGATAAATTTGCAAAAAAAAATCACGGAAATTTTAAGTTTTGTATCCTTAAGAATAAAATATTTATTTGGTCAGAAGACTGACATTAATAATTACAAGGCACCACGTACACCAACACTTTCGAATTATTTAAGATATTTTTTTATGTCACCTTTATGGCATGGTTCACGATTTCTTCAGCCACGTCCTGATACTTGTGTAATTCCATAGCAAACATATTTTCTAAGGTAAAACGTTCGGGGGACATGTCAAATTCTTGGCCTATGAAAAACATTTTACAATTTAAAAAAGCACTCATCCAAAAATTACAAACCTATAATTTTGTCTTTAATTACCAGTTTTAGCCATCAATTCTTTCCAATGTCGTTCTCGCATAGCTTCATTTTTCAGAGAAACCATAAGAGGTACGACATTTTTAAATTGCTTCATCTTTAAATCTAACATTAGACCAGTATTTGTGAGGCGAACAGCTTTTGGTAATTTCCTAGACAGTAGTAAATTATAAATTTTTTGGTTTTAAGCATAATATTATGTAAAAAAAATACATCATACTACCTGTACTCTTTAAAAAATTGTTCAATGCCATCGACCAAAGCTTGAGGATTCAAATTAACCCACAAAGTCTTGGCCCATAACTCGCGAGCATTCTTTTGCGCTTTGTATATTTTATATATCTGTTCCATCGCTTGGAAGTCAGTTTTTGCTCGATTAAAACTTGAGAAGTCTGCGAGAGGATTGTCAAAAAGTTGTTCTGCCGCTTGAAGAATTCTCTTCCGTGACTCTATTTCATCGAAAAGTTTTGTATATTCCTGCGAAGAAAAAATATTATTGACATATTTATTAGGTGTGCTTTTCATACGGCATGTATTTAAACTAATAGAAGTAACTTGGAAATAAAAGGAATTTTATTAAATTTAAAATTTTGTGACTACTCAATACTTTTACTATGAACAAATAAGTGTATCAAAAGGTCACTTGTTTTTTTATTGAAGGCGATTGCAGAATCTAATTATGAAATCAGACGGTAGAGCGCTCGCTTAGCATTCGAGTGATGAGAATTTGTTTTTTTTTAAAGAAAATGTAACTTATAAGTACTCAAACTCTTACTGCAACATATTCACTATATAATTGCCACAGGTTTTCATCGGGGGCGTAGCTCAGATGGTAGAGCGCTCGCTTAGCATGCGAGAGGTACCGGGATCGATACCCGGCGCCTCCAATTACTTTTTTATCGTACAATAATACTATTTAGAACTTACACCCTTGCTGAACATATTGCCTATATAATTGCCACAAGTTTTCATCGGGGGCATAGCTTAGATGGTAGAACGCTCGCTTAGCATGCGAGAGGTACCGGGTTCGACACTTGACAAAGTTATATTTTCAGGGATCGTTATAAACGTAAGTACATTGTAAGAATAGCATATTCTCTTGCTCAAGTGTGCAATATCAAACATTTTACCTCCATAAGCAATAGTCCTCTATCCATATCATCCCCGACCGTACCTGGTCCTTCAATATCGAACTTTTCAACGAAGTCGTCTAACTCTCTTAGGAAATTGGCAATCTCAACTACATTTAGTTTGGAGAACTTGTCTTTTGTCTGTTCGAGGGTATTGCCCCGAAACAATGAAGTTTGGTAAAGACTACCCCAAGATGATTCCAGATTTTTAGCGAAATCAATGTCACCATCTGATACCTAAAACAATTTGTAGTTGATTTAAATAAATAAATGAAAAGTTTTTTTTTTAAAGATAAAAGAAAACGATTTATTGAATAAACACAAAAAAAAAAAAACGAATAATTAATGTCACGAATGTAAAACCCACGTCAATGCTGTGTTGTCGTAAAATGTGAAAGATTTCCTGCATGTTTCTAAATTTCACTTCAGCTGTGATCGTCAACTGTTGCACTTGTGTAATGGTCGCCATCACCAGCTTGAAGTCTTCGAGTCCTTTAATGTTCATGTTCATAGTCATTCGAAGAGACTGAGAAATAAGTTTTTATAAATGTTATATAATTTTTAATTTCTATTCAACGGATAGACTGACATAGCTGAACCGAACTGGTAAGTGATCACTACTGCTCAAAGACAATCACACTTTAAGAAATATTAAGCATCCATTATTTTGCTAATATGCCACCGACTTTGGAAATTGGAAAGAAACAATACTAAGTAAGTAAACGGCAACTGCTAAACAGCAGTACCTAGTTGGTGGCGCATTGGCGGTGTGAGGAATGGTTAATATTTCTTATAGCGCCTTTGACAATGGGCGGTAGTGACCACAACATCAGGTGGCCTATTTGCTCGTCCGCCTATCTATATGATAAAAAAAAAGTATTTAGTAAGTATGTTTATATAAAACTAAGACAATACGTATACACAACTCAATAATTTAATCTGTGTCCTATTCCTATAATGATCATGAAATATTTCCATTGGCACTTTGTATGCAAATAAATAGTTAGAAAAAACTAAGTTACCTCGATTTGATTTTTCAAATCATACATATTCATTCTCGTTTTTGATGCAATACATTGACCAAGGATGTCTTTCCATTCTTGTGCGTGTCCCTGCACTTGTTGTATAATCGGCCGTAAATTAACTCTTATAGCTCCGATGTCCACATATTTTATATGAGAATTTAAGTCTGCTATAATATCTTCGAAGAAGAAAAACTTTTCATCATATTTATGGATTTGTTCATATTTTTGAACATATTTTTCACACGAAAGATGCTTATCAAATGCCCATAAATGTTGGTACTTGTGCCATCTGGTGTAAAAATAAAAGAAAAATATAAAAATATTTTTAACGGCATTAAAACCTTCTAAATTCAAAAATATGTAGGTACATTAATAAAATAAAATATGATTCTAACTTTTGAATATAAGTGTTAATATCCTGCGTGAGTCGATACACAGTATCTTGTATGAGAAGCGTGACATCATTTATAGCAACCACGCGCAAGATATCCTCGAAGTAGGAGAAGACGTAGAACTCATTGCCAGTCGCTTCGACTATCCTCTGAGGCGGGCACGGGAGGCAAGTTTTTTTCATCCAACGAGGAAAAGTAGTCAATCTTTAAAAATAAAATTGTTTAAGTATTGGATATCATGATCTCAGATTGCATCAGTTATTAAAATAATCTGATATATAGCAGACCGTAAATGTTTCCCTGCTGGGCAAGGATTCCTCACCTCGGGAGGAGGAGGTTTGGAGTTTATTCCACCACGCTAATTAGTTGTTCTTAGTTTTATTCTTCAGTTCTGCTTACTTAAATATTTTTTATATTTCTACGTATGAGTATGTATGCGTTGTTTTCATAAAAAACCGAATTATATCTAATAATAAATTAGAATAACGGTAAGTAGTTAAGGTTAAGTTAGCTAGCTATTAGGCATATAAGAATATTAAAGAAAAATCATCAATCAACCAGAAACGATGCGTTAAGTTGCACTTTTGATATTATTCCTTTGGTGAAAACTCGGTAAATTGACGGATTTTATATTTTGTATAAATAATATAATTAGAATTTATGTATGTGTAAGTTTTACCAATAGATAAACATCACTATCTATTCAGTTTGGTTATTAATATGAAGTGACCTATTCAAGAAGTGCTTGATGTTATATCCGAGTATATTGCAGAGCTCGGAGGGTGCGGGGCGCGCGGCAATATCGGGCGCCGCGAGCACCGCGTCGACCTGGAACAGCGGAGTGTTGCCGCTCAGTGTGCTCTGGAACTGCTGGAGATTCTCCAGGGTTAGCCTGAAAGTGGAACGGCAATTGTATTGGGTATATGTTATATCTGTGTATTATTAACACATATTGATTTATTATTATATTAATAAAAGTGTTAATAATAGCCATAACATATACATAACAAAATTCTTACGTAAGAAGGCTTTTGAAAATTTTCTTTTCCCAAAAAGTGTAGTATGACGACATGACTTCGGAGCGTCCAGTGCTGGTTCCAAGTATTAAGTACTCGAGCTTCATTAAATTGGGGCCGATGCGATCATAGAGTCGGGACAAATTCGCAATGCGCTCGAGGCGTTCATTTTCCACCTCCACGAAGTAAGTCTAAAATTGAATAGTTGTTTATATTTAATGAATAAGTAAATAATAAATAAATATTGCATAACATCACATACATTTCTCTGATCCCAATGTAAGTAGGTAAAGCAATTGTGGTATGGAAAATCAGAAGTAACGAGGGTACCACAAACACCCAGACTCCAGACAACATAGGAAACTAATGAACTTGTTCTACATCGACTCAGCCGGGAATCGAACCCGGGACCTCGGAGTGGCGTACCCATGATAACCGGTGTACACACTATTCGACCACGTAGGTCGGCAAAATAAAATGCTCTTGTGATATTATTCATTCATGACTGATTGATTTATATCATAACTTTATTTACCTTGCACGGGTATAACCATGTATCATCTGGTTCCCCTGTTTTTGGGTCGATGTAGTTCTTAGGCCGCACACAAGGGAACAAGTCGAACATTTCTATCTGATCTAGCAAGAACTGAATTTCTTTTTCCACCATCTTTAATTGTTGATATATAGCTTTCAATGAGTTCTCACCTTAAAAATGGAAAAATGTAGAATGCGTTTAATCAATTTTAAGCTACAACTTATTAATTAATTTATTTATTTTCGATTTAAATTCATTAATTTAATTTAGAATTTGCTATGCTGAAAAAGCTACACCTTTGGTAATATCCTTGATGTAATCATTTATCCCCAAAGCCGTCCATGTGATTCTGGTCAATCCTGGTAGGATGTGTCTCTCCATGTCTAGAAGGTGCTTTTTCATAAGGTGCGTCTCTGAGATACTGAGAGATGCTGTGCTAGCATTGTATTTTATTATCACGTTCTCCAATGCTTCCAGTTCGTAGTAAAGACGAGCCTTCTGCATGGATACATCGCGAATATTGGGCGGTACGTCGAACCCTGTTAATTACAGTTTTATGCTATTTGAATTCGAGTATAGTAAAAATAAACTAGTATAATATTGCAGCCATTAGAATGCGTGTTATTTGAATATATAAAAAGATATACTGCTGTATACAATACTAAGACTCGATTAATTTACTTCAAATTAAAAAAAGGAACTTTAAAAATTTTGTTTATATCGTAAAATCGACCCACAATTTAGATGATCATTGGAAAATTTATATTGTATAAAATATCCATAGTTAATTCATATTTATTGGAATAGTAAGGATTTTTTAAGTATTGTATTTTAAAGTATAAAGCCGCTAAAATGAGCTTCTATTGAGCTCAAATGACTTACAGTGACAAAATCATAGGAAAAACCTTAAATAATATAATATTCAAGATTCAAGACATTTTTGAGTGATCGACTTTGTTTAAGCCTGCAAATGAATACAACTTAATTTGCCATTCAGGACATAAGAAAAGAGTATCGGCAAAAAGGTCTATCGATTTCAAGGAGATTAAAAGCATTAATTAATTTCCAGATACAGCCCCTTCAAACTTCTTAAGCAACCAATTATTTATTTATATTTTAATCAGATGTATACAAAGATACAGTTTAATAAGGGTACTTGATGAATAATATGTTGCGAAGTTGGTACTTTATGAAGTTCTGATATTTTTTAAATTAGAAGTATTTCACATTATAAAAAATAAATGCTTTCTTAATATAAGACATTCTTAATTAGATTCGCAACTAAATATTGAAACTCGTAATAAACCTAACCTAATTTCTCCATGAGCTCCGCTTCATGTATTATGAGAAAGATGTGCCTGTCGAAATTAGGCTGAAATTCTAATTCATACTCTTGCATAAGCTTGTGAACTGTCATGTCTCTCCAAGTAACGTCAGTCTGTAAGAAAATGATTATTATGTTTGAAAAGAATGTACGGATAGATAGATAGCGTGTTTTTAAATAAAACCTCGTAAGTGATATTAGAGTAAATAAATATGTATGTATGGAAATGAAGATTGCCCCTTCATTCATTCACTCCCCTGTAGTGCGACAGAGGCAGTCCTATATGACTGGAAAAGACCTGCTATGAGTCAACTAGTATTTTTTTTTGGCTTGACCAAATTTTTTATATTTCTAATATAGAAAGGCGCCCATTGGCTCAACGAGTATTATTTCTTTTTTGGGGAAAAAGTGCTATTTTATACATTTTTTATTAGTTTTCAACATCATTTTCACGGTTAACGCACAGATCTAGAAATCTAGAAAATGCTCACCAATCCCTCTTTTGCTAGAAGTGACACGGAGCTCGGTGATCTTACATTTTCATAGTGCTGTCCGGGAATCCTCATCAACATCACTAAAATAATTATATATAGTATAGCAGTTAAAAATATACTTCAAGCGACGGATCGTTTATTGATAAATCAGATATACGGTAGATTTTAACATTACATATGCGGGTAAAAAATATTTTGGTTCCATTTTCGAACAATCTTATAAGTATGCGAAAATTCCTTACAAACTTTTTTTTTTTTACTAAAAACTTAAAATTACTTTTCTTTTAAACGGAGGATTTCAGTATAAGTTTTCTAAACATAACTTATTCTGAAATCAATTAATTAATCAAACAGTGTTTATTGTTCACTAAGTTTAAAATATTTATAAACAGGTAAGCAAGAGAAGATTTCAGGGGCGGTCTTATTTCTAAAAAAGCGAACTCTTCCAGAGACATATAGTATCGGTTTCAAAGTGTGATTAACACAGAGTTCATGAATATATTGTCTTACGTACAAGCCTTGTCTCTCCTGCGTTTGTCAGCGATCTCCTTGTTTACGATATCTATAGGCTTGATAGACATATTAGAGGCTTTCTTTTTGGCTACGTGGGCTCTTCCCGCTGCAGTCAGTTGCATCCCTCGACCCTTTGACGGCATTGAATCTATTTTCATTATAACAATGGGAAAAAATTAAAATTGAAAAGTACATAAATATTTCTCACTTACTCGTATCTCATATACACGATTTTGAGTACAACTATTACATAAACAAAACGTATTTTACCAAACGAAATTAATAAAAACTGTAATAACTTTTTTACTAAACACATCTGAAGTGACCCAGTCGCTATTACACGTGAATTTCTGCCGTAGATTGCGGGTTCAGAGCACACCACAACATAGACAACAGTGAAATATTACAGTCTGTATTTTTTTTACTTCACATAATCTTATAAAATCAATCTCATGCATTCACTATAACCGCATTGAAGCAGCGTGTTTCATATTCCATGACAGACTTCATCAGGCCAGGAGGTCTTTGCTCAACACAATGAAAATTACCGGCTGTCATTTTTTTTGTTAGTAAGACAAAAAATAACAAACCTTCTTCCTTCTTGAACACGACGTGTAGTATATTTTTCTTCATCGTATTATCGACGAAGTCTGAAGCGTCCTTAACCCAATCCCTATACTTAGCTTCTTCATATTCCCTTATAAGCTTGGAGAACGCTTTGTATTGTAAGAAAGCGGTTTTCTTTTGCTCACAATCGTTAAGTTCAGGTACCTTTATTTATAAAGATTTATTAAGGAAATATAAGTTTCATGTTTAGATCAGAAAACTGAATTGCTATTACCTAGTTCAATTTAATATTTAAAATACTATATTTATGGAATACTTTTCAATAGAAAACATGATGGCAAAAATTATATTATTTTATATGGTGTATTATGTAATGTTTATGTTATATTATTATTTGAAATAGGTAATCCGATAGTTTTACTGTATTTAAATAATACATATATTTTTCCAATTTTCATTGAGGATCATTTATTGCTACTCTCAATTATTACATTTCAAATGATTTTAATATCTAGAATTTATTAAAATTATTCATTACCAGCTTGATATTTATTAACATTTGAATTATCAATTTAGTAAAATCTTAACGGTGACTTATCATGTTATGATCACTTGAATTTCAAAAATAATTAAATAAGTATTAAATAAACTACGGACTTGTTCTGATGTGTAGGGAAATTTTAAAACGAAGCTAGCAAAAATTATCGTTGTGATTACCGACTTGGTTGGTTATAATATAATAGGTTATATGATTATTGATTATGCCAATATATTTAGTTAACTAAGATCTAATAACACGTAGGACTTTTAGTCAGTTGTACTTGTTATAGTTTGAATTTCCTCCGTTTCATCACAGTTAAACAAAACAGATTATGAATGTATATTATACTTTAGACTTACTTTCTTGAACTTCATAATGGGTTGTTTCATCTTATTAAATAGAGCTCTTGCCCAGTAGATGGCGCCGGCGACTGGTGGATGATTTCGTAGTAAAGGTGGATTTTTACGAAAACGCTAGAGAAAAAAATAAAAACAAATCTTCCTTATATTTATGTCATAAGACTTACTTAAAATTTTTAATAACAAACTTATATAGAAATACACTTCAAAACTTCAATTAAGAATATGCTTGCAGTACAGAAAATTTAATTTTATCTCGATACAAATCACTTTTCAACTTAAAATTCAAATTTGATCGCCATTTCAATTTTCGTCCCGTTAAATTGATGTAATTTTCCAACCACGCCTTATATATTAATGTGTTAGGTATTCAATATAACATACGGTGAATTTATCTTCTATAGCTGTTATCTCCTTAATGAACTGTCGCATGACGAGGTCGAATTTCGTAGCGAGTTGACGCCTTATAGCCTCCCTTGTGTCGAACTCTAGGAATTTAAGTAGGACATCCAGAGCTTCTTCCGAGGATCTAAATAAAAATACACCATTTAATATACGCGATACTTGGAGTAAATTGAAATCTTATTTTTTTTCGTAATCTAGTTTCAAATTTTGTTATTTATCAAAATAATGGCCCATAAATAATATACGTTGAGGCGAAAAGCGAAAAATTATCGGCGATGCGTCCGCTCGATAATGATGATGAGAATCATAAACACAAACACGTCGAGTATTCCTCGTTGGAAAACAAATGCAACCTCATTAGTCAATACGAGTATTATGACCATTTTTAGTTCATCGATAGAAACTTCATTAAAACATACAATATGATATATTGTAAACATATCATAATTATTGTTATCTAATGACTTAATGATTACCTACTCATAAAGTTATACATATAAAGTAGTTTCGATTTCATATTTATTAGTTTTACTGTTGCTCATTCACGACCAAGCCACTGAACCGAATTTGATGAAGTTTTGTATGAAGAAAGTTTCACCTCCGAGGAACGAAATAGGTTATATTAATAATACGTTTTTTATCGCTAACACCAGACAAATAATCCCTAAAACACGAGCAAGCGGCGGAATTATCAATTACATAGTTATTTAAATTACATATTTATAAATTAGTATATAATAATTGAAAGATACTGGAGTTAATCCATTGCGACAAAACTTACCGTAAATTACCGAAGCTTTGATTTATATAATTTTTAGCTTCTTCTTCCAAATATTTAACTTCGTTCCAGAAGTCACCCATGATAACATCCCAGTTCTCTTTATTGTCAAACACGAATACGCTGAAGTCGATCGTACGTATTGGGTATACGAGCTTCTTGACCCTTTTCCGTACATCGTCAATTTGAGTTGGATCGCTTATTATAGATTTCAGTTCATTGCCAAAAATACGCTCAAAATCGATTAGTACCTATAATTGGTGGATAAAAAACAAAAATCTTTAGTTGTAAACAAAGAATCATCGATACAATATTGAAGTTTGTGGATATTATCGATCGATACTCGGTCACGCTAATAGCAAGACTAAATGTTTTAATCAGTTATCATAATGTGAATGTTTGAAAGTTGGTACTGCTTTTATTAATTAGAAAATTGTATTTAAAGATTATTTTATTAACATTATATAAATACATATTTTTTTTTAATTTAATATAAATTTCTTAGATAATGTGATAGCCATTGTATAAAAACAATCTCAGATAAACTCAAACTCAAACTCAAAGTGACGTATATATTCATTGATTTTGACGCAAGATTGTTATGTAATTTTATATGATTGATAAAAGCACCACCTAATGCTTTTCCTGGTGGTTCAGTAGAATCTATTAAAACAATCCAAACGGCTTTAGCTGAACATTTATTTTCATCTTTATATTTAATAAATTACGCTTTAAAAGCGCTTGAATCTTTTTTATTTGGAAAAAACGTAATTACTCATTTCCTCCGCATTAAGTGGTATGTGGGATTCGCCAGCGAGGAATACGCCGGAACCCCCAATATAAAAACAGCAGCAACAGCTCTTTAGGAGCCATCACGGAATCGTTGCTCTTGTGAGAACCTACTTAAATAAACAATATTTTAAATTTGATTCTCGATGATTATTTACTTGCACAACGTCTCCCAGGTCCCTAGCAACGGTACCGATGTAGTCGGTGCGAGTGAATAGCAGCGGTTGATCGAACTCCCAGCGCGCTCCTTTACCGCTCAGTTCGATGTTACGCCTCGTTTCCTTATACAGGTTGTGCCACATTTCCATTATCTTTTGACCAGCTCGGGCGAGCGATAGAATCTCATCATTTTGTTTACTATAACAAATTATAATTACCTTTGTTATTATTATTTTATCGATATTTAATTAAAAAACTTATCTGCATGTCTAATCATTATTAAAAAATATATCGTTTGTTTTTTTAAGAAGTTGTAATACAGTAAACTCGGGATACTATTTTGATATAATAAAAAATATTGTAGGTAAACCTTACTCGAATAACTTGTGAACATTCAGGAATCGCTCTAGTTTATTACACAAAGCCCATGAAATTCTCCCAAGTAAGGGAATCATCGTTTCATCCGTACGGTAACCCTTTGAAAGTACCCACATCATGTAGATGCTTTCAACTAATTCCGGCAGCATTTCTATTACTTGTTGGAGTGAAGAATCGTCTTCTATTACCTGAAGTACATGTTTACTTATCTATATTAATTAATATTATAAAGTGGTAAACTTTGTTTATTTGTACGCAGGCGGTAATTTTCGGAACTTATGATCCAGATCAGATTTTTTTTTTGCCACTGGTGGAAAGCAACATTATTGCACAGTGCTATAAAGTATACATTATACTTATATTAAATCTTTATTTTTTAGTAAATTACTACTGTGACAAACCGGGGTGGCTAGGTAGTTATGTAACTACCTACCCCTTCCGGCTTCGCATAGATCGAAGAAGGGCCTACACACAACGTTTTATCGTTCATATAACTGTTTTGGTTAACAGGTCAACTTAATTTTAAACCAATTTATACAAAAATTAATATCATATTGTAAGCCTCCAATTATTTTTGAGCTTATCACTTTCAGATGGGTAGACAGACGAGGCCAGGCTATTGGGTAAGATGTGGCACTTTGTTTCATAATATAGTGATATATTTATTTTAAAAAAAAACTCACAGTAAAAAAACGCATTAAAGTTGATAAAAATTTGAGGTTATCTCCAGCCAGATTATATTGTTCCATTAGTTTGTCTTTATAGTTCTGGAAAGCCTGTAACAAGTATCAATTTGTTGACAACATCAACAGACAATTTGTTATATTGTGTATTTTGTAGTCATCATAAATAATTATTGATTTATTAGAACTATGTCAATTGAATTTACCTCCAGATAAGTAGAAGATGCTTTCTTCAGAAGTGACAATATTTTGACTACCATCGGTTGTTTTAATTGTTCAACGAGAAGAGATATCTCAGCATCTCTCTCGCGCCAGTATTTGTATTCTGCCACTGGCCCCTCGCCTTCTCGTGTCTGGTTAATAACGGAAATTATGCCATCTCGTATTATATAATATGATACTCTTCTAACAAATTTTTTGCATAAACTAAAAACTTTGATTACAAATTTTATAAGCTGTTCAATAAAATTGGTAATATACCAATGATTTTATACAAAAAATTAAAGTCATAAAACTAAATTATTTACAAGACGAAATTTATTTAAGAGTCTTTTTCTCAAGTTCTTGTATTCAAAATACATTTAAGCAAAAATCCACCTTCCCCAAACACGCTGATATCGTAGAATCGATATGAGATTGCCACATCATTACAGCCTCTTCTAGTTGAGTAGTCAGCTCGGGATCATTGAAGTCCACGTGTCCAGGTGACCGTTCTTCCATCAGAGCTGGTATGTTTGGCATAGGCAGCTGGATTTCGCCTTCAATGTGCTCTATTGTCCTTGGATTTGGAAAATAATATACTTAAATAAGAACGAATAAAAAGTACTAATAAATAAAGTCTCTCCTGTCCTTTTGAGGAAAAGTAAGGAACAGTTTATTCCATAATATCGCTCCAATTCGAAGATTTTCCAACCCAAGAAGGTTTATTCATGATGTTTTCAATTGCCTCCGAGTCTGCCATTGAACTATCTCGCTTTATCATATAGGTATATATACTTATTATAGAATTATTTTTCCACCTCAAATGTCTGATCAATAGTTTATGATTATTTATTGAGATATTTTAAGTAAGAATTACTAATAACTTCGATTATAATAATTAAAAACTTGATTTATATAAACCATACACTTAAAACAAATTAAAACCATACTAGAGTATATTGTCACTAGCAACGCAGAATATGTTTAAAATTTCAGCTTAATCGGTAGTGTGGAACTTATTTAAAATTCAGTTGCTCATTCTATACGCATATATACATTTAGATCAGTAGTTCCCAAACTTATTTTTCTCGTGGACCACTTTCAAAATTTTACTGGTTTCGGTGGACCCCCTGCTGCTACATTTCTACCACATTCTTAAAGTCGCCAAAAAATAAAAATTGTGTCGCTTTTGAGTTCTGTCCCTATATTCCGATAGGTAAAATAAAAACGAAAAATGGTACATTTTATAACACTTTATTTTAGTCTCCCGTGGACCCCTGGGGGTCCACCTAGACCACTTTGGGAATCACTGTTTTAGATGAAGTTAACTAAAGGCTGTAAATAGTACTGCTTAATTACTTAATCACGTACATATAATATATCTGAAGCGTTATAAATAGTCATTTACTTAAAACTTACTTAGTGTGCCACGCAACAAAAACAAAATACAATATAATATGATCACATAACCTATTCATATATTTTATTGCACGTTCTTGCAGCTGTGATGTCAGAAAAGTTACACGATTTCTTCCTGAACCAGATACGTCGGATATTAAAGTTGTCGATGTAACAAGTTCCGACACGCGACATTATAATGACATCGCGTCTACACGGCGATGTTATTACTGGCGTAATTGAATTACTAATACTTAATATCCTTTAATATTTACTAACATACTCGTATATAAGGGTAATTCTATTTTGTAAATAGAGTTCTTCAAATATTAATTCATTTTTACATAAGAAATGTTGAAATATTTATAAAATAACAGTAAAATTATTATTTCAAAAATCAGAGGATGTTTTTACTAACCACTGAAGCAAAATTTATAATACACACGGGTCTTACACATACATATATCGGATCAATTTTTTTCATTCTGTTTGTAAGTACTTCCAAAATTTACAACTGGTTCTGAAAGTAAGAACGCGAGAATAACCGGCGAAACTCGACGGCAATATATTATACATATATTTTTTACTTACCAACATTTTTGTTTACAGTCGTCTATATTAATAAACGGAGAGAGGTAATTTTTGTATAACCTAATTTAATAAGAAAAAACTACTGAATATGATACCTAAACTTATACCTGAAGATGCAACGCGTTTGGCAGACAACGTTTACAGATTGCTTAATTACAAAAATAATAATTTATTGAGATCGGTCTTGTGTGATCGGTATGATGCCGGTGACGTAGCTTTATATTTAATATTTAATTTGGCATACAATCGAAGAACTTGAATAAGTCACAAAATATCCCCAAAGCAGTTGGTGACTTCCTAAGCTTCAATAATAATGTATTTGGAGCAAAAATCCGACTTATAAATGACATACATAAACGCAATATAATTAACATTATATAAGGCATATAAATATATATTGAAAACAAATAATTTGATAACAAAAGAGAACTAAAATAATGTATAGTTCAATGTTTTAAAATAAAATATTCCACCTCACCATTCCACTATTCCCACGAGATTTTTAATATCTGTTATAACTTCTGATGCGGTAGGTTTCTTTTCAGAATCACTCTTTTTGGTATCTGAAATTGGCGCATCCAAATCGGAGATGTCCTGAAAAGTGACAATAGCAATTTTATTAAAGCGTGTGTCGATATAAAAAAAAATATACATATTATTTCGTACTTATGACTAATATTCAAAGTAACGTCAACATATTTTGTATGAGTTACTTTAGATTTTTTTAACATATATTTTTTTTTAAGTATAAGGAAAACACACGAACAAATGAAAGTTAGTAAGTGGTCACCACTGCCCATAGATTTTGACGCTGTAATAAATATTAACTATTTCTTACGTCAAACCAATGTGCCACCAACCTTGGGAACTACGATTTTATATCCCTCGTACCCGCAGTTGCACTGTCTCATTCACCCTTCAACCCACAACAATTCTACTATGTTTGAAAAAGGACTTCAAAGCCACAAAAATATATATGTCGACAAAATAAATACGTTTTCTTGCCAAATAAATCAAATAAAATAAAAATTAATTTCTAAATTTTAGTCCCGCAAAAACGCTGTCTGTCATTTTGGTGACGTCATATTGATAAAAACAACAGCTGCGTATGAACGACTGGCACTCATTCAACGTTAACAGCTATAAATATTTGGTGTTTTTTGGGAAAATAATGAATTACAACTCCAGAAAAGTTGTTGATCAAAGTGCCAAACGATATTGCAATGACAGTTTTTGCCTATCTGACGCCACACCGTAGCGGCTCGTGTTTTAGGTCACGTGATATACAGACTAAATTTACGACTTTTAATTTTAATATAATAAAATAATAATTCGTTTTTATGACGCAAAATCAAAATATTTAAGTATATTTCTATATATATATTTAAATTTTTATCAAATTTCATAATTTATTTTTCACTACCGAAAATACCCTATACTTAATATTGCTGCTTGGCGGTAGAACATCTAATGATTGGGTCGTACCTACCCAGACGGGTTGTACAGTGCGCTACCACCAATTATAACATAATTGTATTATATTTATTTTATTACGATTTAACATAATGCAACACAAACATAAAGCATATGTCTCAATCAAATTTTAATAATGGAATTTAGTTTTAGTAGCAAAGTATGTAATTTTTATGAAATCATATATTTTAGAACAACAAGAACACAATGAGTTATCGGATATAATTTTTCGTAACTTAAAAATTATATTCATAGTATCAAATATTTTCTACGATAAGTCTTATAAAAATCAAACTAAGAGGAATCTTAACCAAAGATTGTGGATTCAAACCTGGGCAAGCACCACTGATTTTCCATGTGCTTAATTTGTATTCATAATCTATCTTGTGTAACGGTAAAAAGTTCCCTGAGAAAATGTTCATGAATCTGATGATATTGTGCCACTTACTCGCATCCAACTCGCATTGGACCAGCGTGGTGAAAACACTCCAATCTTTTTTATGAATCTTATAAAACACTAACATTTCTATAACTATAACGCTATAGAAAATATATTTATATTTACCTGTGTAATTATTGAAGATGTGGGTATTGCAGGTGTTAACTTTTGAGGAACCGTAGATGACTCGGAATGCATATTTTTAATCCTGCATAAGATATACACAATTATCTAGCACAAGGACTTATCAGCAATACTATGCAAATTCAAAAAAAAAAAAAACACGAAAATAAGGGGATCTATACTTGATTGTCAACAAATCTCAAAAACTACTACCTTTTTTAACGCGTTAATCATCTTACATAAATATTTTTAAATTCGCCTTAATTATTGATAGACTATGCAGACGATACAAATCTAATTAATGATATATAATATGTTTAAAAAATTACATATATTGTGCATTTATAGTTGTATAGAATACAACTACATTATACATAAATAATATTCCAGAACTTATAATTGCACCATTTGCGTCACAAAAATACAGAGAAAAAAAAATCTGAATGCTTACTTCAAATTAACTTACCGTCTCTCGGCGTTTTCTCCTCTGGCAACATTAGACATTCTGCGGTAGTCAGACGGCCGAAGGTAATTCACCTTTAAATATAAAACGTTACTGTTTTTGAAGGTACTTATTATTGTACTTTGAACATCGTAGAAACGAAATTCTTAATCAGATCTTTAAAAGTATCGTTTAAAAAAACGTTTTGTCACTAAACGATTGCTTACATAATATTGCCTTATTGTTGCGATAATTAATAGTAATCATTATACTATTCGTCAAACGCTGTAAAAGCAATTTAATTTTACTTTCAAATTCGTATGGGCTAATAATGATGGAAAAAATAGTTTGTTAATAAATTATGAAAGTATGCTAAAGCTCGAGAAGTAGAATATAACATACTTCTGAAGTTGTGTCCTCCATTTGATAATGTTGTCCTGCGTACGAGAGCTGACGGGATAGTACCGTTGTGGACTGTGCCTCCGCACCCATAGAGACTATTTCACGGAACTGTTTCTCGAACAGTGCTATAAATGTCTGTAATCATTGTTAACACAATTAATTTCAAATAAACGAAATTAAGCGAGCGGCATTAGATATTATCTATTATTAACCAACGATCCCACAGCCAAATCTAAATAAGCAGAATTAAGTTTTCAAATGCTTATTTTCACTCTTGTTCGGCGTATAATGTAGGGAGTGAGGAAATCTGCCCATGTTAAAGGAAATTCTGCCACATCTTGTCATGATGGGGTGGAATAAGTGCCAAACCTATACTTCGAGGAGAGACCACTGGATACCTTCTTTCCTCTGCCGAAAGACCGTACGTAGCTTTTACGTAAGTTTATGAGAGTTAACACACTTTTAATCGCATAGATATGCTTACGAGCATAGTTTTATTTTAATCGTTGGTTTATAACTAGTTAATATTTATATGCAAAATATACATCAAATGAAAAGTCCGTAAAATAATAAATTTACCTCTTTTAGTTGCAATCCTAAACTCATCAGAACTTTGCCGCTAGTTGATCCCACTAAAATATACTCTGGCATCTTTTGTTTAGTCATTTTAGGTGTTTCCGACAAAGGTATTTCATCCTGAGTCTGTCTGATGAAATAGATGTATCGCCGATTCCGATTAGTGACTTGAGGTGTGTACGCGCCAAACACTGGTACCAATTTAGGGTATTGGATTATACGTGGGACTGATCGCTGGAAAAAGATTAAGACAAAAAAATATTTATATGTTTCATAGCCGAACAAACGAACTGGGTATGATTATGGAATTACATTAAATCTTGCAAATTTATATTATAAATTATCTGTATATGGAATGATATTATTTTAATTTAAAATTAATAAAAAATTAAGACTTTTATAAAGGTTTTTTTACGAGGCGAGATGGCCCAGTGGTTAGAACGCGTGCATCTTAACCGATGATTTCGGGTTCAAACCCAGGCAGGCACCACTGAATTTTCATGTGCTTAATTTGTGTTTATAATTCATCTCGTGCTCGGCGGTGAAGGAAAACATCGTGAGGAAACCTGCATGTGTCTAATTTCAACGAAATTCTGCCACATGTGTATTCCACCAACCCGCATTGGAGCAGCGTGGTTGAATATGCTCCAAAACCTTCTCCTCAAAGGGAGAGGAGGCCTTTAGCCCAGCAGTGGGAAATTTACAGGCTGCTAATGTATGTAAATGTAAAGGTTTTGATACAAAGAGAAAATAAATTTTAGGTATATCTTAATTTTTACTTACAATGACTGTATAAAACTCCAAGGACCCATCAATATCTGGGTCCAGATCTTCAGGAGCTAAAATACATTTTTATATATAAATTATTTTTAAAATTAAAAGCAAAAGTAGGAGGATAAACAGATGAATATAGAGTAAAATAATTACGTGCTGGAAACGAGTATAAATCTTCAACGACCAGTGGAGTTTCCTCTTCCAATCGTAAGTCTATGGACGTCCTTACACCTTCCTCTATATCGAATACTTCAGTAACAGCTCCTGCTACTGTGTCTACTTCTTCATCTTAAAGTTTATTATATTGTTACATATTTCCATAATATGATTTTAAAGTAATACATATAGTATTAAAATGAACCTTACCATCGTCTATGTCTCCTTCTGCAAGATAAGTATGAAATCAAGAATTAAAATCACTTTATCTTGTGGAATAAAATTATTATTTACAGCAATTATTAAACATTATATTTTTAATGAAAACTATTTTTACTATTTAACGAATATTAAAAAAAAATTAAATTAATACATAAAAGAGCAAAATTTCACTCAACCGAATCAGGTTTTCTTACGACGTTTACCTTCTCCGTTGAGCCGAGATTAATTATAAACACAAATGAATACAGTGGCGCTCACAGCCAGGGGGAAAATTCTACTACGTTATGACGATTAATACTATTCACGATACTATTCGATCCAAGTTCGACTGTCCTTCATTAAATAATTTTCAGCTGAAGTTACTACAATACACAATACAACACAATTACAATTCTACAATTTCATAACAGTTACGATACATTTTCGATTCTATTCCGATCGACCAAACTGCAACTGGATCCTTGTGTTAGTAGAAAAGGATTAAGTTTCGATTTGTTTACGATAAAATGAAATTCTGTTAATAGAATTGGCTTCCAAGTTTGAAAAATTGTTATAAAAATAGGTAATAAAGATTTATCAAGAGAGTGCCATTCCGTAATTCACACTGCACTATTTAGCTTTAACGTTTAACATGAAAACTTTTCCAAGGCCTTACCTCTAACACTTTTCGCACTTTTCAAGCTTTTCATACTCTTCATACTTTTCATACTTTTCATGCTCTTCATACTTTTCATACTCTTCATACTTTTAGCTTTCTTGTCGTCTTCCATCGCCTCTTCAGGTTCAGCTTCTACTACAGCCTCAGCTTTACCTTTTTTACCTTTTTTGCCTTTCTTTGTTGCTGGCGGAGCTGGCGGAGGAGGAATTATGCCTGGGACCACATCATGACATCATTGTATTTTATATATTTTGTAGGTATAAAATATTTATGTAATGACCAAACATGTTTAAGGAAAATATAATAGAATTGAAACTGTGAAAATATATATCAGAACATAAAGATTATACAAAAACAGGAGGTAATACCATATTATCTTCTTGAAATAATTTTAATTGTTTAACAAAAGCATCACTTACGCCATTCCGTAAATTCCTTGTCCTCATGAATTAACTTATCAACAATTATCTTCGATATGTAGAATGTGCGTTTATCAAGCGACAATTCGTTTGGCTTTAGAGGAGCCGTTATAAAAGTCGCAAGCTTTTGCTTTGCGTCTCCTTCGTCTAGTAGATTGTAGAAGAGTTCCTCGTCGTCTATACCTATGTACGAAAGAATGCGTTCCTTAAACCATTGAACTCTAGGATCATTCTTAAAGTCGAGTTCCAAATCCAGTCCTTCTGCAATAGATTGTCTGTCGGAATCATTCGATTTTGTTTCATCTTCCGCCATTTTATACAGGAGCTAAAGAAATTCTGTGAATATGTTTCATAATTATTACTATTTTTTGTGACTTTAATTCGTTTGAACTAATAAACAAATGTAAGATCCAAAAATATACATATATATATGTGCTGTTTAATTAAATCAAAGATTTTGCTCTAAAAAGATGTATATTAATTTAACAGGTATATAAGAAAAAATAATAATCACCAAATCGCAGTTTAACATAAATATTAAAAAAAAATTTTTTTTTTTCGATTTTTGTAGATACATTTAGCGTACTAGCTGACCGCCCGACTTTGTACGGGTGACATAAGTTTATTATTTGGTATTCAATAACAGTGCCATCTACTGTGTTCAATCCACAAACATTCCTATCCACTCAAACAGAAATAAATCGTTGAAATCGGTCTACAGGTTTAGGAGGAGTTCTGTGACATACACACAAACAGAAGAATTATATATATATATAATATAAATATATAAAAGAAAAAAATAATTGTCATTAAAATTAACATGATACTTCACAGACGAACAATGTAGTCCGATACTTAAAAAAGAAATACAAAGTTTATATACTTACCAACAATATGCTATTAAATTATTCTTAAGGGATAATTTAAATTATAAGTCCTTTATATTTATCTAGAATTCCTCAAAAACCATATATATTTGTATTACATTTGTAAGTTTTGAGTATCCAAGCATTATAAATAAAACAACAGAATATCAACATACATTTGGTTGTCATAGTAACCATAAGTAAGTTTGGTCGAATTTACGCGGTTAATTAATAATAAGAAAATACGAAATATAAAAAGTTTTTATATTAAAAAAATATATATATTCGTAAATAAGAAGAATGAAATATAATAGGTAATATTTTTGTGTAAAGGTGTTTGTATGTTTTTTTGAGTGAATGATTCATTTTTCTTTCATTCCATGTTCACACGGGTTAGCTGGAATGACGTAAAAAAGAACATTCATCCGTAGTTTCTTTCAATATGGCGTCGAATGAAGTCCTGTCTCTTGGAGTAAGTTTAATTTGTGATCATTTGATCAAGGAGTTAAAAAAAAGATTAAGAAAAATGCGTTCGAGATAAAATGGCCAAATCTGAGTGAACGTTCACTCTGTGTTCAGACTGTTCATTTTTCGTTCATTCGGAGAGGGAATGAAAGATGCCGAATGAACCGATCGTCGTTGGATCAATCCACTAATGAATTAATTCGGCACTTTTGTTTCACTTTGTGTTTAGACGTGTCACTTTGAGTGAAAGATGCAAAATGAAACACGAAAATGAACATAAAATGAACCGATTCCACCTTAAGATACTACCTCTCTGACCTGACTTTATACGAGTGAAATAAGAAATTTATTGTATGCGGTTGTTTATGATTTTTTGGTTAAAAAAAAAAGTTCTGCGATCGAGCCGCAGCATTGACCTATGTGCATAAACGCGATGTCCTGTACTGAGATTTTGCGCACTAAGTTACGGTCAATTGACCACAACTCATTTAGTCGAAAGCGAGTGACCGAAAGGAACGGACAGATGTTGAAAGCAGCAATTTATTTGTATTCTTAATATATTCGGACATTTTTTGTTTAGTGAGTCATAAAAAGGCAATATTACTTACAAATGTGCACTATGTTTACATAATTTCACAAAAGTTACACGCGCGACACACATCTTGCTAGATTTACCTAATAGGGAGCAGCAGTAGATTAACGAGCATATTTAAACAGATATATTAATAGCGGAAAAGAAAAGTATTTGTTAAAATAAATTTATTTTTTACTTTTTACTACTTACTATTTTTAAAAAAAGCCGTATTTCATTGTTCGGTATTATAAAAATTATTCTCTCAGAGAACGATAAAGTAGTTTACGAGCATAAATTTTCTAATGTAAGTATTAAATTGATTTCTGTTTTCTTCTATTTTGTTACCTCAATATGTTATGTTGAGTATATGTTGTTATAATTATTGTCTATCTACTTAATTACAACCATTACAATTATGACCATCATTGAATCAAATAATTTCACTGTAATACTCTCGGAGACAAACAGAAAGAGATATAAACTATTGTGCCACATCTGCGCAACCGTCTCGGCTTAGCCACTGATCTAACTTGACCTCCGGTTTTTGTTCCCTGTTCCGTCACTGTGAAATTATTTTAATTTTGAACAGCAGGTCTATCAGCTTATATATATGATATAAGCTCTGCTGTACATATCAACCTACCCTCTTAAAAACTTACAGAAAATTCATCGAAATTGTTCCAAAGGTTTCGGGGGAGTTCATTAAAATTCTATATATTGGCTTTTTGTAGATGCAATTTATTAATTATAACTTTATATAAGTATATCATAAATGAACAAAATGAAAGACAATTTTATTGTGACATTATTGTCCTTTTATATATAATACTAATAATATATATTTATATTCAAATTGGTGTAAAGCTTTATAAATGAAACTCAAAAAAAAAATTGTCACAATAATTGTGAATTTAATTAAATCATATAAGATGTCGGGTAACTTTTATTTCTAATGTACATATTTATAAATTAAATTATCTTAATACAAACATCGGTGTAATGTTGAAGCCTTAAATATTAAATAATTTCTAAATCTTTTAAGTTACTAATAATATAATTACAGTTAAATTACAGACTATTATATTTATTACAATATGTATTTACATGAAAGTTCAAAAAAAAAAATAATTCGTTGAATTCAATCTTAGAACGTAAATTTCTTAAGGGGACTAATTTTGGGATAACCATTACTATTGTCGATGGAATCAAATTTTTCTATATTAGCATTGAATGTTGAATCACTTTGGTAATTTTCTTTTCCTGCCAAGCTGCCCACTGACGCTTGAGGAGCAGAATATGACGATGGACCGTCGTACAAAGCAGACAAGTAGCTTGATGATCGAGGGTGACTAATGGTATAGTCTACATCACTAATAATATCTTGGCGTCGTTCGATATTTGTACTTTTTTCTGAATTAGGAAATGTATTCTGTTTAGGATTTCCAAACTTATCTATCTGAAAAACATTTAGAAAATTCTGTTTTTCTTTTTCATCTTCTAATTTATAGCTCAATGACGGAAGCAGTTGGAAGGATGGATTAATTAATTTGCTATGTTCTGCGTATTCTCTATTTTGTTGATTTAGGTCGTTTGTGTTACGATTACTGCCAATTATATTATCAAAGTCATTCAAATGGGTATAAATATAGTATGATTGGTCTTTTTTATATTTTATTAACTTGTCTTCTTCCAAGGGATGAGGTATAGTACCAACAATATTATCATGTACTTGTGTTCTTATAGCATTTGTAGGAATTCTAAAGTTACCTATAAAAGCGTTAGCAGCACTACCTTGATCAGCTACTTGTTCGTTTTCGTGAGTTTTAGGCTCGTAAGCACTTGTTGGAATGGTTTGAGATGGAATAATTTCAACATCGTTTGAATTTCTTTGATCTTGTTTTTGTTTTGTATCAATCTGCGAACTAGTCGGGAGGAAATTTGTAGACAATATATAGTTAGAAATAGAAGGGACTGGTGCATTATATATTTGCTTAGTAACCTCTGGTACTGGAAGTTGGTATAATTGTCCACTGTATATTTTGTCTGAATTAACTGAATAAATAAGATTTTGTGAAGGTGATACATTATCTTGTGGCGCTTGTTGTTTTTGTGAATTGGTAAAATAGCTTGAAAGATTTTTGTATTCTCTGTTACTGCTTGGTAAATTAGAATTAGACGTTTTTACAGAATTTGAAGATCTGTAGTGGTTAGAAGAATTAGTTCTTGTAAATTGTGAAGATGTTAATCGAGAAATGTCTTGTGATACTTGCTCTAATTGATCATTTCGTATATTTTGGAATTGCTGTGTTGGTGTTGGATACAAAATATTTCGCTGTGCTATATTGCTGTAGTCTTTAGCCGCATTAATTGAGTCTGCCAAGAATGAAAACACCAAGTCCTGTGAATCAGAAATATTTGTGATTTTACTTAATTTGCCAATAGGAATAAGATTAGCGCCGGCATTCTCAGCAAGTTTGTTCGTTAATACTAAATAATTACTATTTTCTGTATTTAATATTTCGATATTACTTGAATCGCTGCCGTTACTATTTCTGAATAAATATTTTGCAACATTTTCGGGTAAAGTAATTTTTAGAGAAACCGTTCTTTCAATTGTGTTTGGTTGTAATTGTAATTCCTTGATATATGGCAACTTAGAAAATTTATTTAAAACTCTAACCTCACTAGAAAAATCTTCTACAGGAGGTTCTAAATTTGGCGAAGGAGTAGAGATAAGTTTTGAACTTTGTGGCAACGGTGATGGAGGCTGCAAAATTAATTGTTCATCACTTTGCCGGCTAGATTCGTAAGGTAAATATTTTTCAACGGAATAATCAACTGTTTGGGTCTTTTGGTCAAAATTAGTAAGTTGTTCCGGGGAAACGGTTTGAAGTACATTATTTGTTTCTTTAACAATATCATTTACGGATATATCTAATTTTTCCTTTGTTATAATATCCGAAAACGACAAATTATTGTTGTTAGTATTGATAAGGGACTGTTTAGTTAAGGAAAATTTGGGTCCATTTTTATTCATAGGTAATTTGAAAAATGGTGACGGAGAACTTCCTGCTGCTACTAATTGATTATTAGCAATATTTGGTAATAAATATTGCCGTGATGAAAATTTAGAATTAACGCCTGGTGGAAGGTAAGTAAATTGCAAGGGATTGAAAGTTGTAGGGGCCACGTAAATAAGTGATTCTTTTGTTGGTAAAGGTGTTGTTGGTACCGAAGGTGGCGTAGTTGATGTTATTAAATCTGGAGTTTCTTTTGTTGTTGAATAAATTTCATTACTTTCAATATTTGGAGGATTGTATTTGTAAGAACCATCATTATCTTTAATTTCCAATTTAGCATTTGGTAGATCTTCAAAGTTATTTTGTAGTCTATTATAAGTGTACGAAGTATCCGTTAATTTTGCTGTCTTCGAACTATCATCTGTTAATTTAGCTGCCTTGGAAGGTCTTACAATCCATGTTTTAAAAGTAATTCGAGACTTAGGAGTACCATCTTTTGAATCTTTAATTATTTTACGGAATGCTAGAGTTTTAGTTATTAAAGTAGGGGGTGAATCTTTACTTACCAAATTTTGTTTTGCTTCTGGTTCTATTTGGCCAACAGTATCTTTTGAATATAGTGCTTGTATGGGCTCGTGAGTATATAATTGTTTTCCTTTATTGATGTTTTGATTTAAGCGTTGTTTTGAATATTCTAATCCAAATAGTGCTGCTTTGTTTTTGTTAATATGACTGTTATTATATGTTTTTATTTGTGCTTTAGTATAACTGGGAATTTGTGATCGAATCGGTTGTATGTTATTATTATAATACACCATATCATGACCTCTTGTTTGCGAAGTTTGTCCACTATGAGCGTTGGACGTTAAGCTTTGCAACTGTGAATATGGACTACTTTGTAATTGGTTTTGGAATATATAGTTTGGAATGTATTGTGTAGTAGGAGTTGAAGCTGCGACAGTAATATCAGTTGTGAAGTGATCTTGGTATGATTTTTGTACTTGTTTCTTTTTTGCATAAATGTCATTAGTATTTCTTTCCAAATTTCTAAGAAGTGCTTCATTATACAACTGACCAAGCGGTGGTTTATATACTTGCATAAATATAAGGTTGTTTTTAACATTTGATCTATCATAAGGATTTCTAATCGGATGTGTTATCATTTTTTTAATATCAGTCATAAATTGTGGACCTAGTTTTAAATTTCTAAATTTTTCATTTCTGTTATTGATGATTTCTCTTGTTTTTTGACAGTTAACATTCATCCACCAATCGCATACAAATACTTCTTGGTTGAATAATGTTCCATTTGGACACAAAAAGGACTGAAATCCATATGTAGAACCTAAAGTGCATACTCTGAAAACCTGGCAATTCGTTTCTATATCTGCGTAATATCCTGAAAAATAATAGAATGTATCAGAACAGGATTTTCATGTTAAATTAAAACCATTTAGAACTTTTCCATGTAAATTCCAAAAAGAGCTTTTTTAGTAATTTAAAGATGCATACTATGATTTAATACAGTTATAATAAGATCATTGCACAGTACAACCTTCGTGATATATTCGTAGGTTAAACATTAATTAGGGTTTAGATTTGTGATTGAGCTAACCAGTTGTCTCTTGATCATAATTGATTCAACTTTGTCGTAATGTCAGATCAAATAATAAAATGTATAATCGTGGTCAAGACTAAAATACTATATTAAAAAAAAAAAACTAACCTGGATCCTTTCTAGAACAAGTAAATGTTGTGCGTGGTATGGAATTTAAAGTTGGATAGTCGTTCCCCGGTTCACCTGGAACGGCCAGTCTAATGTCCCAGCCATGTCCGTTATCAAATGGCCGTTTGCTCCTTTCACCTTGAGCATTAGTCCAGGGTATTGTGGAAAACGCTGTAATTCACAGAAAAGCGTAATTCATATATAAAAATGTAAGTTAAAAAAAAAAAACTTAAATTATTTACGAAGATTAATTAAGATTAATTAATAGTTATCTGTGTTTTTATAAATACAATAATTAAATGTAAACAAAAAATAAAACAAATTGGATCCATGAGTCGTAATATTTAACGACTTAAAAACGATATTAAAAAAAAGTACATAAAGTACAAACACAACTAAAATATGTTAAAAGAAATTGTACCTAGTAATGTATCACGTAAGAATTAAAATTATGTTTTCATTCTACAAATCTTAATCTTAATTAAAATAATTTCGTCTCTTCGATACGTATTCGATTCGCTTTCTACAACTCTTAAATATAATTTGTACTTAAAAACTGCTTCCACAATATAATGTCGCAAACCGAGACCTGTTTGTGTAGATATTTCTCATAGTTTTTACAACTGATAAATATGACGGAACAAAAAACGTGTCAATGAGGTTAGGATACAATTGACAAGTCAGCTACCTGTTTTGATGAATTATAACCCTATTGTATATCGGTTTATTGTCTATTTTGTAAGTGGTGCAAAGTAAAAACCGGCGCTTCTTCAATGATAAAGATTACCAAGATAAAGGAAGTAATGTTACGGAAACACGTACATCCTCGTAATTTATTTAAAAAGAATAATATTATCATTTTATATACATGAAGCACAGATTATAAAACAAAAGGCAAATATAGAGTGCGCGGAAAATTATAGAGAAACGACAGAAGCGAATATAAAATAAAAAGCTAATGCAAATTCCCTGTAGTACTTATTATGAATTACTAAACACATTAACAGTTAACAATTTTTAATATGTTAATAATAAATAATAGTTTCGTACACCAATTTTTTTTTGTGTGACTTCGAACAATTTCAATAAGATATGTTTCATAAACTGCCATGACATTATTTATCTCTACAAAGTATAAAATTTATAAAATAATTCGACCTCGTCGTCTGTACGCATCGATCAGATCTTTTAAACTAAGCATCGGATTTGAATGCGGTTTTCATCTATAAATAAATTGAAAGTTAAGATTAAGGTTCATATAATATGTATCTCATACATACATATTATAGCAGAGAAAAGCCGAGAATTTCAAATCTACTGGCCGGAATAGAACTAAGATTTTTTTTCATGTAGGTATGGTCTTCAAGCTTGAAGTTTTTTATAAACCCTCATTGTACCAGTTAGAAACCTGAATGGTGGCTATGTTATTACATACTACACATACATATTACATTTCTGTTGTATATTAGAATAATCTAACTTATCATATATCTAAAAAAAATTTATTTGAATTGTTCAAAATTATGTTTCAATCAAATTTAACTGTACGGTTGTAACAGGGACACGAATAAGAAATAAATCGCGAAACACTTTCCGACAAACACTTGGTATAACATGTGCGACGCGCGAAAGATTTTCTAAATTCAATCTTTCGCGAAAATCAAACGAGTTAAACAAACTTTTCGCTCGAGGGTTACGTGAATACATTTTGTTATATCCAAAGAGTTTTTACTGTAACACTTTTCAAACTGCATAAGGTTTATGAATTCATAAGTGTTTATCGTCAACATAAACCGCTAAAGATTTATTTAAAAATAATCCGAATTCTATTTATTATCTATACTAATATTATAAATGCGAAAGGTATGATGGTATGAAGCAAGTTTAAACTCTAAGGACATAAGTAACTTTTTCATGTCTAACATCTGACGAGCGATCCCTGAAAAGCGAGCAAAGCCCCATACGAAAACTAGCTGTAAATATTTTTTAAATAAATATTTAAAAAAATATTTATTTAATTTAAAATTAAGTTTTCCATGTAGAGAACAATAAAGCTAAAATTAAATTAAATTAATTATTATGTCATCGATTCAACATTCAGATATACCAGAATTTGGTATTAGGTATAATATTGGTAATTTTAGGTATACATTTCTTTAGTATCAGCATTATATGAAGAGTAAAATCAATTCTATGTTTCAACGAACTTCACTGTGTATTGAAGTAAACGCAAACTCTTTGTTGACTTTGATGGATAACTTCAATGTTTGGTTTTCCCAATACGAATATTGAATAATCCGTAGGCTTATATATACGGCGGTACAGTGATTGGCTTACTCTATGCGGGTAATTTGATCAAACAAAATGATTGGGGTATATATTGAACGGTCGTGTTTAACAATCCCAATGTAACCGGACATATTTTTATACATCGATGTCTGTATTTTTTTTTCTTTTTTAACAATGTTGTCAACTGTTTGGCAAAGGTCACCCCTCCTTTTTAGAAAAAGATTTATAGGTTTTTCCACCATGCTACACTAATTCAGGTTTTTTTTTTATTTACTTTACAATATCCACGGGCTCACTGTTGCCCGTGCCTTTTTTTACATTTTATTTTTATAAATTGTGGCGTTATTTTATATTTTTACTGAACATCAGCAGATCTTCGCTGGACTTCGAGCTTGTCGTCTTCTTGGAAGACGTGGCCCACACAGACATTTTTTTTTTTTTTTCAGTTTAAAATAATATATAAATAGTCCATAATAAATAATATATGATAATATATAATATATAAATACTGTATATGGTGATTTTTGTTTTTTAATCCTAATTACTGCAATCCAGCGGGCCCTGCTCCGTGCTCGATCAGAGAGAGCACAGCCTCGGCGACTCTGATGTCGCGTTTATGTATAAATGTTTTAAGGCTGTGCTCTAGGATGGTCTTTTCTGAAACACCCGCCGCTCGGCCGATGAATCTGCCGATAGCGTCGCTACCGCGTGTGGTAGTTGCATTGGCTTCATAGGTAGACGGGAAAATGCGCCTCTTGATTCAAAGTGGTCACCACCGCCCATAGACATTGGCGCTGTAAGAGTTATTAACTACTTAAATGACCAAAGCGTTATCAACCTTGTTAACTAAGATGTTATCCGCCAGTACTTTATACTGGTTCTTTCACTTTTCAAACCGGAACAAAATTATATCAATTATTGTTGCTGTTTGGCGATATAAGATATACGATGAGTGTGTGGTACCTACCTCAACGGTCTTGCACGAAATCCTACAAAGTTAATCCCTTATTTAAAAGTAGCTTTTATATGAAATAAAGTAAAATATGATCTTTAAATGTTTACATATAGTCTCGCAGTCGTCGGTTGGTTCGTGGTTGCAAACATTTTATAAGTAATATTAGGGATGCCCCAAGAGATGACCCCAGAGTAAAGGCAATTTTTGTTTTATTAAGAAACTTTGAGCCAAAGTGAAATAATAAATAGTTTAACACAATAATTTCATCGCCTTACACAGCTCCGAGCTCTTAGAAGTTACGAGTTGTTACGTAATGAGTTTATAAATAAAAACAATGAAACAAAAACTGACTTTGGGTTATTGTATGATAAAATTAAAAATCATTAACATTTTATTGGTATATCATCTTAGATACATATATATGTTGCGTAATATCTCAACTTTTATACAAGTTGAGTTATGACCAAAACGACTGATGAGTTAAAATTACAAAATATTCGCTTTAGTATCACAAATCTCAAAGAAATCATATAATCAACTCAGCTTTGTAGAGTAAGGGTGTACATAAAACATTTATATTGAAAGACAATCAAACAATGAACAATTCTTGATTTCTATGGACATGTTGAAACATGTGCATTTGATGTGCTGAAGCACAATCGGATGAATGGCTTAGAAACGCATATAAAACAAACACGCAAACATTTGTTTGTTTTTAGGGTTCCGTACTTATAAAGGAAAAAAACCCTTATAAGATCACTGCGTTATCTGTCTGTCTCACTGTCCGTCAATATCCTTTTTCTCAGGATGGTGTAGCAGTATAAAATTAAAATTATTACTAAATACTGAGGTATGCGGTCGCTTAGGGCTTTTATAAAAACAAACCTCTAAGGTTCCGCAATCAAAAGACATGGCCGTTTATGTCGCATTTCCCATACATTCGCAAACGGAATCAAAACCTATATGGTACTTCCCGTTGACCTAGAATCATGAAATTTGGCAAGAAGCTTAGATATCTTGGAACCCTCAGTGCGTGAGTCCAAATCGGACTTGCCCAGTTTTTCTTTGTATAGTAGGATTTATGATTGGGCTACAAATATAATTCTTATAACAAGTTCAAAATAGACTGAAAAATCCAAATTAATATGTCGTGCCGAAACGAATGTCGTCGGTCTAACCGCTTTTGGACACTACGGCCTTTCTCAAGGAGTCTTCCATACCAACTATGCATGACCTATTATAGGGTACCAGTGTGTAAGCAGATGTACTCTCTATTCCTTGACTGCGATAATCCGTTGGGATGGAAAATTCGATACGAAAGGGAAGAGTTCAGGCGTAGTACTAACAGCTTTACGTGCATTTCTAGGCACGGAAGTGTACACACCTCCAACCTCGTAACTCGGTCTTCGGGTTCTATATCAAGCCATTTCAGCAACGAGTCAATCAAAATAATTTAATTAATATAATATAGAAACATTGCCTCCACAGGGTGATTGACACATTTTTCGTCCAGAGGATCGGAATTGCAATTCAAAGGGGAAATGCTGCTAGCATTATTGCCACCATTCCACGCAGTCTCGATTTGTACAGTAACTATTTTTAATGTTTGTGTATAATTAATGAAAATTAATAATTTATAATTAATAAAAAAAAATCTAGAAACGAAATAAACAAAAACGAAACAACAAACGAAAACCGCGTCTATACAGATATTTTTTGATTTGCATTTATATGCAATAAATCTCATATAATCAATATAACAGCAAATATATGACCATTTGGAACATCTGTTTAATATGTATGACGGTAACATGAAAAGAATGTCAATGTGCCTATTATAGAGGAATCGTTATGTCACTAGAGAACACCAAGAGTCCTTAGGAAAGAACTAGATTAGTAGAGTTGAAAGTGGGTTAATCTTAAACGGATACATTTTTGGTTTTAAAAGAGTCGGCCTTTAGATGCTTAAGATTCCGAGGAAATTACTCACTGAAACTTTATAATAATATAATCGATATTATTAGTTTTGTTTTGTTCCTAAGTCATCTTGATCTTAGTCTAGTTGTCTGAAGGCCATAAAAATGCTTTGTAATTACAATTTTAACTCTATATGTAACATAAAGATTTTTTTATGTAATTATTATTTTGTATTTATCTATAAGTGGTAATTGTAATATCGATTTTAAAATAATTTTAAACGTTTAGTTAACTCTTTTAGATTTAAAAGCATAAGGACGTAAGTATGTTTGTTTGTTAAATTGTTTCAAAAATAGAACAGAACGATAAGAGTCATATTTTTTTTTTAATTATAATATCACTCACTAATACAACCAATTGCATATTTGAGTTTTGGATAGCATTTAACAGCCTAAAAATAACTATATATTTACATAGTTAATTGGATTTTAAAAATCCTTGTCAAACTTTATACGATCGTGACAAAATGACAGTTCATTAATGAATGCATGGGCGTAGATTATAATACCAAATTAGCTATGTCCGGCGAAAGCGTGATATCGAAAGTTTACAATGAAGTTACATCATGGGTGAGCTAATTTAGGTATGTAAATGTTGACAAGAGGACCTGACTTTAGGTGTTTAGTTTAGTATTGTTTCAAACTGATTATATTTATTAGTATTTTATAACCCTTATTGTATTTGCAGACATTTTCAACTTCATCATCATCATTCATATTATTTACTAATATTTGTTGACGTTCAGCCAGACTATATTTTTTTTTAGCATTAACAGCCTGTAAATTTCCCACTGCTGGGCTAAAGGCCTCCTCTCCCTTTGAGGAGAAGGTTTGGAGCATATTCCACCACGCTGCTCCAATGTGGGTTGGTGGAATACACATGTGGCAGAATTTCGTTGAAATTTGAGACATCCAGGTTTCCTCACGATGTTTTCCTTCACCGCCGAGCACGAGATGAATTATAAACACAAATTAAGCACATGAAAATTCAGTGGTGCCTGCCTGGGTTTGAACCAGAAATCATCGGTTAAGATGCACGCGTTCAAACCACTGGGCCATCACGGCCAGACTATATAATTGTTTTTCACTTTGTAGTAAAATGTTGGAAAACGAGTAATTACTGAGTTTCATGCCGGTTCTTCTCGGCAGAATCTACATTCCGAACTGGTGGTAGCTATACGTTTAATACAGTTGTGTAAAGTTATGATTTTAAAATGCTTTTAAAAACCTATTTAAAAAAATTGTTGTTGTTTTTTTTTGTTTGTATACACAGATATACAAAAACATGAAATGCACAACAAAATGATTATAAATCTCTCAATTACTAATAACTTCTAGACAATCTTTGGGTAAGAATATTTCAAAACTAATTCAATAATATAATTTCATATATTTGATTAAAAAATAGTACTCACTACGAAGCCTTTTTTAATTCTTATCGGTAGTAGATACATCCCGAACCGGTAAAATCTTGTAAAATGACGACTCAAAAGTACTTTCAAAAGATTATTTCAATCAAATATATTTAGATTTTACTTAAATACTTTTACTATATAAAGTGTGGAGACAACGTTTTTTTCTGTTATGCAGCTGTACGATCTGCCTGGTCGTCTTGTTGACCACGTCTAACGAGATTTATTGTATACTTCAAGAAAGATACTGCTATTCACGACTATCATTATTATTTTCTCTTTTCGATACTCTGGACTATATATGATAAGTAAGCATTCTTGATGTTTTGTAATTTAAAAAATCTTTTTTGAACTTAATTTTATGTAAAAATATGGCCTAACCAGCTACTTGTCTTTGCTGTAGAGTACCCATATGGTAATTAATAAAAAACTTTCCACGAGCATAATCCTAGTAATTCTTAAGATGGATATAAATAATTGTTTATGGCATAATAGTATAAATTAACATATTTCACTGTACGTACTGGTAATAACACTGCAATAACCGTTCTCTCAGAGCCTCATGTCGCGGCTCATCGACGCCTACAAAGTTTGATATTCATTCCACACCCTATTATAAGGGCGCCGATACTCTACTCGATCTTATAATTACGTAGGTTTGTGAACTCGGCTTTATTCAAGTGAACGTTAGAAATCCTAATTTAGCCTCCATATCTTCCGTATACAATTTTCTTAATTAATGGGGCATGTTGTGCTTTGTAAAACAACATAATGATGAGAGGTTGGAGTCATTATTCTCTGCTTTTCATACAAGATACTTCAGTTTAATTTTAAGTATTACTATTGCATGTGCTCGTTTGAAGAGTAACTTTTGATTTTATTGCCGGTTGTTGATGAACGTTTTGAATAATCGGTGAGCATTATTAATGTAATCTCGCAAAATTACGATTTTAAAATGTTTGAAAGCTTACATGAATAAAGTATATTTGTTTTATTCTGACATATGTTAGGGTAATATTTTCAAAAAACAATTCGTTCTAACGTACGGTATAGTTGCCTACTAGGCGTAATTAAAATGCGTCCTTATAAAAAAAAATCGCTAGTTTTGAAGTCGCATGTATGTGAAATATAGAAACGATTTTGACTTCAAACTCATTAATCATAGGATTCCGATTTTAGATGAAGCCGTGAGTTTATACAAAAGTCCGTATTCACTTTTAATGTATTGAAAATATGTATATTATTTGTCTCGTATTACCAGTGAAGAAAAATTCTCGAAATTTTCTCGAATTCTCTTTACTGATTCGAACCTATGTCAAATGAAATTGTGACACATTTTTGCAATCGTATTATAACATGTATCAATCAACCCGTGCTGGAGTGGTGTAATGACTTTCAACCTTTCTTCTCAAGATATCTACTAATAGATTATTTATGAACTTGTTATTTTGTCATTATTCTGAATGTAATGCCATTTAAACCAGTTATATATTTTTACCTATTATATATACATAATAGGTAAAAATACTACTGTACCTAGTATCAAATACAACACAAATTCCATTTTTAAAATGTAGTTATATATTATTGGAAATTTATTTTGCATGGTTTTAATATTAAAAAAAACAAGTAACAGTAAGCATTTGGACATTAATTCAAGTGAACAAAAGATCGATCTCAATGTTAATAATTAATAATATATTACGATTAGATAATACTGAATATTAATTATTAATTAATTGAAATAAAGTTCTTCTTCAAATTGAAATAATCAATGTATATTAATGAAAAGTATAAAAATATCAATGTGTTCATGTTTATACTAATAGAAATAATTACTTTAAGTTTTCATAATTAGATGACATTAGTAGGTTTTTAAATCGTGCTATAATTGTCTTCGATTTGTTACTATAAGTAAATCATTATTCAAAATAAAAGTCGAGTTTCCTGGATTAATAGTTCGTTTTATTCACCGTCTAACACAATGTCTTTCTAAATTAAGATGATTGCTACAATGTCACATCCGGCTGGAAGAGTTATAATTTTTATATCATGAAATATTCAGTAGATTTATCACTGATAACAGGTGATTTTTTTTGTAAAATAAACTTAAAATACACACCTTTGTAATTTACAATTAATTTATAGTAAAATTATTGCATATTACAATTTTTAATATTATTACATGCTAACCTACCCTTTACGTAGAATGCAAGTCGTTAAGTGCATCAAATAAGGCTTTTAAGTTATCTTCAAGGCTTATAAGTTACAGGGATATCTAATTAAAGCTACCTTAATGGGTAAATTCATGGAACAGTTTTATGTATTGGTAACGTTAACATCACAGTTAAAGTTTTCAAAATTTATTCAGTGAGTAACTTTGTTTGCAACTTAAGTGTCACAATATGTTGATTGAAAATTGTCAAAACTTTAGATCACAGATAAAATAATTTATTTAGGCTAATATATGGTTCAAAATTAAAAAAAAAAAAGAATTTTATTTAAATGAAAATTGTAATACAACAAAAAACAAAGGTCTTAAATATGTCCGTACTCACCGAAAATCAATAAACACCACATTTCGTCACCAGACGTCACAGCCACTTAAAGAAAACCTTTTACTTTCTCTATTTTTCTTTACGCCAATGATTGATGAGTGACTTGATACATTTCGAGTTCGCGGCGTGTGCGTAAATGAGGAATTCCACAAACGTGAGCTAGTATAAGGTCGACTTCCCTCCCACGTATTTATCTAACTAGTCACTATTAGGCATAGTTTGTTGACATGGCTGTATTTATATTTATATTTTCAACAGTATAATAATATATATTTTTTCAATTATAAGTTACGAATAATCAATATAATTTTTTGTACTAAATGTTGACATTTAAACAAGCAGCAATGGAACATTTACTTGCTGTTACTAATTTATTTTACTTTAAAACTATTATTCGACGAATCGATCTCACGACCCACAATCCATAAACTACTAATGTAATTACAGAAATTATAATTTAGCTTGTACATTATAAATGAAACCCTATATCTGTTCATTTATTATTCGCCCTTTTATGAGTCTGAGAGACATAGAGAGACAAAGATACAAATATTTATGCTACATTTTCGGTTTTTTTTTGTATAATATTTGATTATTTTTATTAAATATTTTATTTGCAATGCAACCGATGACATAATAAAATTCAGAATGTTCTATGCTCAAGGAGGTTTTATAACAATTATTCTCTCAATTAACAAAATAGAGTCACTACATAGTATAAAACAAAGTCGCTTCCCACCGTCTGTAGGCTTAGGTCTTTTAAACTACGTGACAGATTTTAATGCGGTTTTTATAATCACACAAAATGATTCAAGAGGAAGGTTTATGTGTATAATACATGCATATTATGTTAGAAAAACTGAGAATATCAACTTTTCTAGTCGGAAAAAAACAAGTATATTTCTTTTTTGTTAGTTCTTCAATCTATAAATTGAATATAGAACCTTATTGTACCCGTGTGAAACCGGAAAGGGTAGCTAGATAAATAAATAGTATCGGTTCCGAATGTAGGTTCTACTCGAAATAACCTGCAATAAATAAAAAAAAAACGATTATCTACTGTTTTATCCATCAGATAATACATCACTCAGAATCAATTATTTTATATACAATTAAACCTCCTTTGTTTTGCTTGTAAAATTATTGAATATTCATTCACGCTTACATAATATCATCTACATAAATAATCTTGTATGATTATATATTACTTCTTTACATAAATAAGCTAGCATAAGTTTAAAGTAAAATGTAAAAAAGGTATTTAAGTGTTAACGCCACCGCAGTAAAAAAAAACTGTGAATGCGCCAACATAGCTTAGGTTATGTTAGGTTTTATTTATTTATATAAAAAATGAATCCTAACCGATAGTAGTGCTTTCGCATCTGCGAATACCGTACCGTACCGTAAAAAGTGATATTTTTCCACAAAGCGATTATACAGAAGATTTCTTTAATTTGATTCAATAATACTAATTAACGTTCATGTTCTCATTGACAGATAATAAATATGTGATCGTGACGTGATAAAAAACATTCCGTTTTGATCGCCATGAGAACAATTCTATGAAAAACATTATTTAGCAATAGCATGTTGCACTTTATCCGCAATTATATGACAAGGGTATTACACTTAATAAGATCGACTTTGCGTAATTAACGTTGAGTAAACTTGTTTGTATGACTTGATTAGCTTCGTATTAGTTTATCGTTTTCAGACGCAAGATTTATACTTACTATAGATATATATATATATATATAGATAGATTTCGTATAAGATTTTAAATTAACATGGTTATATTTATTACTACAAGTGTTTAAAACGGGATATTTACGATGTTTTTTTATTTTTATTTGGTGGAATTCGATATTTCGACATTATCTACGAATGTCTTGTTCCCGAGGCTTCTCGTGAACATCCCGTTTTAAATACTTAAGATTTCGATTTCGATTTAAGCTCGATTTAAATGTAAGCCATCCAATTCCCCGTTTTCTGGTGAGAAGTTTTCACTTCTCATTAAAAGTAGCAAATCACTCACAAGAAAACACGATAAATATAAAATTAACTGAAAATTTAAAATCGAAATCAAAATATTCTTTATTCAAATAGGTTAATAAAATCACTTTTAACATTAATTCAAGAGAACCGTCATGTCACACTGTACAATTAAATCACCGGTTCAGAAAGTAGATTCAAGAAGAATCTCAGCAGTTACACTTTTTCTACCAGATTACTGAGTAGGTAAGTTAGTAAAGTACGTAAGTAGTAAATATGCTAGTACGTAATAGTTACAATTAAATTTTAAACCGTAGCATGTGTCCTTAAAAATAATATTATTAAAATACCGACACCGAAATAATGTTTTTATTTATTTGAAAGTAATATTGCAAAAATTTATTATGAAATGTAGATATTTCTATTTGTGTTACGTCACGAGCACGTCACGCTGTATCTGTTGCGGCTTCTCAAAGGTATTGGAATCTGTAGCTATTATAATATATTTCTCATAAATTCACACCTTTATGAAACGGAAATAAACATTACATAATATATTATAAATATATCGGGATTATAGGTTTGGCTTCAAACGTTTTGCAATAAATTTCTAGTCATTATCATTATTAAAAAATTTAACCCAAATATTTGTATAAGAGTAAACTGGGTTTGATTATTCTAAATTTTAAATAAGACTATAAGAACTGTTGTTACATAATATTTCATTGATAAAATAGCTTAATATTATGACATATACGATTCTGAGTCTAGTTTAAATAATTATATTATTAGAATACCTAAGCTGATTAATAAAATTAAACATTCCTTACATCGCGTATGCGCTACCAATCTTAGAAACTAAGTTGTTCAAGTAACACTGGCTCACTCACCTTTGAAACCGGAACTTAACTAAAGAAACATCGTTGGCATATTTAAACGTAAACAGTCCTCTCTCACTCTCCGCCCGTATAAATAACAAACCAACTAACACTGGTCTATAGTATATACCTACTATAAATGCAAAAATAATTCTGTCGGTCTGTTTGTTATCTCTTCACGACTAAACCATTGGTCGTAATTATATATGTTATATGATATAGCCCGGGACCTGGATAAGGATAGTGACACATTGCGAAATTCACGGAAAAAAATATTAGGACGTTAATAATTATATTATAGGTGTGCCTGCATTTATACCACGGATCACATATAGCACGGCAGTCGGGATGGCCTCATGCTGCCGTACGCACTAGCAAGGAGTGCCGGGGGGGAGGGGGGGTCGAGATCACCGTCGCCCCCTGAGGAGAGCTCGGTCTAGCCACGAGCGTTATATTGATACGATCCCGCAGCCTCTCCAATCCATGCCGAGGACGGCCATCGCAGTGGTTTTAGTGGGCAAGAATCCCAAACAACCCGGTTTCCAAAAATAAAAAAAATTGTCTAATTGTCATAATTTCGTCTCTCAAAAAACCAGTTACGTATATGATTCGAAGCATACAAACAATTTAATTGTTAAATCCTAATATAACCTTTATATAGTATAACACTAAAAACAACGCGACGGTTAGTGAAGTTGGTATAATTATTATTTTTAAACTTAAAATATTTTTTTTATTTATTTAGCAGGTATATAGAAGAAATGAAAACTTGTTTTCGATAATATTTATTAAACTTAAGTTTTTAAATATATATTTATTTCTGTGTTAACTTAGTACAATAATAAGCCAGTGAATATCAATTGTGTCGCAATATTTATCCAGCAAGATATTAAGGTATTCTGTTAGGTATAGAAGAATGTATTAGCTGCTTTCAAAAAGTCATTTAAGACCAAGAAGGCCCAAAGGTTAAAAAACGTGTCTTTAAATACACAACCGCAGGGCTAAGATTGATGGTTTTCACCCCACCCATGCAGCTTTCTTCGCGATGTTTTACTTCACCGCCAAATATGAGACGTAAATACAAAAAAAAATTTTTTATGAAATTACAGCCATCTTCATTTATTTATTACATTAGCAGCCTGTAAATTTCCCACTGCTGGGCTAAGGCCTCCTCTTCCTTTGAGGAGAAGGTTTGGAGCATATTCCACCACGCTGCGCCAATGCGGGTTGGTGGAATACACATGTGGCAGAATTTCGTTGAAATTTGACACATGCAGGTTTCCTTCCGATGTTTTCCTTCACCGCCGAGCACGAGATGAATTATAAACACAAATTAAGCACATGAAAATTCAGTGGTGCCTGCCTGGGTTTGATCCCGAAATCATCGGTTAAGATGCACGCGTTCTAACCACTGGGCCATCTCGGCTCACTCATTTAAGACAACTTGTTCTAATCACTGTGCTATGACTGCTCACGTTCCCTTAATTTTCTATATTTATATTTTTTATTTAGTAGGTACATCGAAATGAAATTTCTTTTAAGATTTTTGATGTCATTTATTTTTAATATACGAGTATATTTATATATATCTAATTCGGTACAAAATTACACCAATGAACGTCCACAACACTGGCGAAACCAAGTTTCTTGTACAAATTACCAGCTTTGTTATTACCAGCAACACAGTATGCATAGACGCATTTATTATCCTTTAACAATACATTAGATATAAGTTTAAGAACTAGTTCCCCATAGCCTTTCCTTCTATAATTTTCCAAAGTATACAAGTGTCCAAGGGCACCCATTTCTTTTATAAACGACCACGCTATGAGTTCACCGCTCTTAAACAGTCCATAGCCCAAGTTAGCCTTAATAAGCAACTCGAAGTACCACTCCGAGCCGGGGGTTTTGTGAGGCCACGTTGTATTAACCAAGTTCACGTAGTCTAGAGTGAGGAGCTTGAATGAAAATTCCGGAGCCAAGCTGTAACGCAAAAGTACTTATATATTTTTGTCATTACGTACGTTCCAGTCTACCTTTACTTACATAGAAGTAACGATAATAATCAAAAATTGCAATCTCAATATTATATCGTTTAAATTATTAATCTATACATATAATAAAATTGGAGTGTATGTTTGTAATATTAAAATAACCGCTTTCTACTAAATGCATATGAATGTATACACGGTACATATACCAAAATAACATATTTTTCATTTTTTTCTCTGTCAGTCTGTCTGTTCTGGCTAATCTTTGGAACGGTTGAACCGATTTTGACGGGACTTTCACTGGCAGATAGCTGATGTAATAAGGAGTAACTTAGGCTACAACAATAACGTTTTTGTTAAATTCAAACGCGCACGAAGTCGCGGGCACGGCTAGTATTTTATGTAACTGTGTTTGTGCTGTCTTTTTATGTATTATCTCTCATTACTATTTTACAAACAAACAACAAGAGCGAGTGAACCAGCATAACACATACACCATTAACATTTACAACACAACATTTTAAATCACATCGTTTGAGAGTGAATTACCAGCGTAAGTCGCAACTCGCAGTGAGATGTATGCGTGCTTACTATAAATTTAAAAAATATGAAAATAAATTAAAACTCTACTGTGAGCGTCGAAATCGGTCAGGATTTTATCACTGTGATGTTGAGAAAAAACTACGCGGTTGTTAAAAAAGTTTATTTTTATTTATAATCAGTGTATTATATTCTAAAAAAGATTATTGTATTCAACAGAAAATAAATGCATTTAACAATAAAATGCATTTTATTTTACTAGCGCCTACTATGTTGCAATTTCAAAGACTCGCTGAACAAAAACGACACTAACTGAATGGATGTTCACTTTATTAAAAGCTATACAAAACGTAACAAAGGAACGTCAAAATAAACACACTTTTCAAAGTTTAAAAATTCATGATTGCTTAATATACTTTAACTTTTTTTACTTAATATTCTGTAAAAAATATTTTAAGATTAATACTATATTTGGGGGTAAAAATATAATAACCAAGTTCCGTTGTAATTTACATAGCTACGGAGTTAGGATTTTACAGTGGTCGCGTCCAATTTCACGCAGGAAGACAGTCGCCAAAGGAAACGTGGCTACCTGGTCAGACATTACTTGTAAGGTATGACTTGACTAATCAGTTCTGTCTCATCTAGGTTTCAGAAGCTGACAGGGTTTATCGAGCCATTTTTCACGCGTATCTTGTAGAGATTGTACCCGAACTCTGACCAAATACTTACTGACAGTAGACGGTTATCGATTGCATGAAATTGGTATAGAGGTGACGAACTTCCACAGATATGACTGACGTGTATCCGACACAATCTAAGGTAACAAATGAGCTAGTTGAAATAAGCGTAGCGATCTGAACAAATATATCATAATAGATCTCTTACTGTACACTAAATAACTGGTTTTATTTCCTTTATCATACGTAGCTAGTTTACATTTAGAGTTGAAACACACTTGAAATCATTCCCTGGCTCCTTTTTCATCTTTTTAGTCATACTTTATTCATACTTTTGTGTTAACTTAAGTGTCTACTTTGTTTCATTACCTTAAATCAAATAAAGGCGAATCTTTATTCAATAAGAATGTTTGTGTCATTGTAATATGATCTATCTTGCAATTCTTTTCATATATTATCCTTTTTAAACATTCTGCGACATGTATAGGAGCAAAAGGAACTTCTAATGGTTGAGTCCAGTCAATGAGCGTAGTTGTTCGTAAGGCTTTTTCAAGTTCAGTGGTATCATCTTTGGGGCATTGTATAATGACTTCATAATATTTGTTCTGAAAAAATTAATAAAATTATCTCATGCTAAGTATATTTATATAAAGAAAACCAATAAATTGTAGATGAATCGTAACTAATAAGATAAATAAAAATGCTAAATAGTTATTTATTAAACAACTTTAGGTGATACAGAAAAGAAAAACGTATGCAAATGTAAAATAATAATGATTAATACACATAACACTAGATACAAAATTTTATAAATAATATACAAACATTTATAAGATAGGGGCGTTCCTCAGGGTTTAATTTTAAATCCCTTTCTTTTTTTAGTGTACATACATGACCTCCAATCAATATTAAAGGTACATAGACATATCAGTCATAATATTATATATATAGTCGTAAGGATCTATAATCACTAAAAAAGAATTGATCATCTATCTATCACTAAAAAATAATTTATTTACAACAAAAACTTTGATGTAGGCAGTCAAGAAATGAAATGTGTTGCATTTACTTTCCCATAATTATGTAAAACAATAAAAATGACTTGCTAAAATGTCACAGTAAAGATTCACAATAAATAAAATAAAAGCTCATTTTATGAATAAGGCATATTATCATATTACAATGTACAAGATCATAAAAGTAATGAAAGAGTTCATTTTCATACAATATCCTCACTCGTGTGAACGTAAGTTTGGTAATTTTTTTGTTTATTGTGCTTTCGGGTCCTTAACTACTTTATAAATCACCATTTACGTAGACGTGATATAAAATAGGGGGTACCTAATTAAGTTGTATATGAGAAACAGTAACAACTGGGTTTCTTGGTGGCAAAGCGGTAGTCGGCATGGTGGCAGGGCTTTGTGAAAGCCCGTTTATAAGGACCTCTCATCCTTTTCTTCTGTTTAAAATATAGAAATAATTAATTATTGCTAGTTTTTTATAACAGATACGTATTTTCTATCGTCGATTTTTCTGCAGATACTTTAGAGACCTAGAAATATCTGATATAAAGTTTTTTTATAAATGTTACAGTTTTGCCAGTGTTTGCTCCGAAAACGCCTGGTCAAAACAAACTTTCCAAATTCAACATATTAAAATATGCAAATATAAACGCTATTATATAGAAAACATACTGACTGACTGACTCGAAACAATAAACTAATATAATATGAAAATATGATTAGAACTTTTGAAGTGAAATCAGAAAAAAACGAACTAAAAAAACTTATCACTTAAATGAATATTACTTTAATTATCTATGAAATAAAATATGTCATCAATACGCTATTATATCATATTTTGTTTATTAATTTAATGTAAATAAAGATATTCTTTGGTTATAAATTATGATAACATTATTTGCATTAGTGACGAATGAGTTAACTGTAAAGTTTTCCTGCTCTAAATTTCTGGGAATCCCTATAGCCGAAATGTATTGTAGGTAAGTATATTTTAACAACATACGGTAGTAAAACATCTAATAATGGTAAGTCTAGCACCCATTTTAAGTACGAATCATATTATAATATAATTTTCGTGTAATAAATGACAGACTATCACGAACACAAAATTTACGGAGACGTGTTAGTTATACAAATATATTATTGTCTATATAAATGTTCTCTATTTTCTATAATAATATTATTTAGCTTATGTACTTAGAAAGTTAGTACTTTAGCTATAGCAATTGTTACTTTATATCTAAGATAACAAAAATATTAAATAAAATTATGAACGACTAATTCAAAGCAAAAACAACAAAACTAATTATTGAGTATGTAACTAAGTATGTATTATTAATTAACAATTGATTCCCTTTTTTATTATTATGATTGCATTGTTGTGCTATAATATCAAATACAATACTAACATAACAATACTTTGTATACCCACATGTTTATGATTATTTTATTACGTACATGGAAGTAAAAGTAAAGCTAGAAATACAGTGAAATCATTCACTTAATCATTCAATTAATCTTTCATTCATCAGTCAGAACTTTATATCAAAACACCAATATCAAATGCTATTTACATTTACAATAAATTATATAAAAATATGTACCAAACAGTACATTATAGAAAGTAAGAAGAAACATTACGTACCTTTAGATTAAGGGCAACGATTCCATTATTCACATCGCCATATGGGCTGTAAACCTTAAAACCGTAATCGATTCCAAGTTCTAGAATATGTTCCTCAGTTTCTAAGAGTGTATACATAGAAATACTCCTAGGCCAGTCGGAGAGAGCTGCCGATTTCAAGTCTAGCCATTTTTTTTGCGGCATCAAATGCAACGGCTCAGTACACATTGTTCAATTCAATTCAATTACGTACTCGAACGTCACTCGGTTTAAGTGCGTTCTGACCTACTGTGTACAGATAACTGAATATATTATTTGGTTTTTATTCAACCTCCTTACTCGTTGACTCATTGTTTAACATCATTTAAGTATATGTTTTATGTAGTATTTTTTGTATTATGGTATTGTGAAGGATTGCAAACTGATATTATATTATTTTACAAAATGTAATTAATTTATTTGCGAAATCAATTTTAGCACTTTGATAATTTTGTTGTTTTTATAATTTAATTAAGTTATTACAAAAATAATAATGTAGGTTATATAGTTATATTATTTATAAGCTTTTTGGCAATAATGTTAATCTGCCGTTGTTTATGTTTTGTTTCAATTTGTCTTTTTTGTGATTTAATAGCCATCTGATTATTTTATCAATGCTAATTTATCTTAATATATTTTATTTCAACTGTACTAACGTGTTGTTGCCTCAGATTATAAAACATAAGTGTGGTAGAGCACATGGAAGATTATTATAAAGCAAAAAAGTGACAGCAATTTCGAATTAAAATCGACATCCACTTTACTAAATATTGACGTATTAATAAAAATACTTCACTCGCTGCAATATTATGTTTCGCGCGCTCCATTTTTTGCAATGCACTTAATTGTGCTAAATTGATAAACAATTTTGATGATTTGAATTGTTTTATATTAGAGCCAATGTATTGGTCAATGAAAATGGTTAATAATTAATTTCATTTTTTTCCAGATACGTCTGATAATTTGTACAGAAGTATCAAATTATCCAAATAGGTATAAACATCTCATTTGACATGTAAATTATCTTTGTAATTATTAAATTGTAATTATATGCACAAGAACAGATTCATATAAAATTAAATTGAAACAAAAGCAATTTAATAATTTAATAATAATTATTATATATATTATTATTATAAGGATAAAATTACATTTAAAATGTGAATTAGTAAAAATCGTTAGTCTCAATTGCGCTGGTATTTTTTGAGTGGGTATTGTTTTTATCTGTGTTTATCACGATAGGTAAGAAAGAAATTTTCTTACAAAATCAAATGCTCAATAACGTCTATCGATTTTATTATTCAGTGGAAAGAAATAAATGTTTGTAAAAAAAACATTTTTTTTATAACATCCAATTAGATTTATTTGTGTCAGTATCAGTAAATCCTAAAATCACTAAAGAACCTGTCATACGTTACGTAATTTGTTCTTCTTTAAATCTATTTAGGTTGAATGTCAACAACAAATTATTTAGCTTAAAGTTAAGAATTATAAGGTTACATAAAGTAGTACTTGATGCTATTCCTGGGAAATATGTGGTTGATGAAGTTTTTTATAAATCTTATGCTTAACGGTAAGCTATTAAAATAATACTGCAACGTGAAAACACATGTGATATGGCTGGAAAGAACGTTACTTGTGTGATGACGTCAGATAGAGAAGCTGGGATAAGGACAGGAGGACGATGAATTAGTATAGAATTAGCCATTTCACGCATTCATTTTGCTCAAATTTCAATTTATCGAACAGTCTGTTTGCTTTAAGATTATTTTCCAATGTATAAGCCAATGTGTCCTTTCCCTTGCTTAATTGTTCATTGATAACATATTTCAGTAAAAATTCCGCGTAACCTTTTCTTCTGTGACCGTCTACACAGTACAAGTGCGTTAGCGAGCCGCTAGTATCAATTACTACCCAAGCTAAAAGGCAGTCGTCTGTAGAATATAGAGCATAAGTCAGATCGTTGTTCATTAATACTTCAAAAAACTTGTACGTTGTTTCATGAGTATATGTCCATTTCTTATCAATAAATTTTATATGTTCTGTTTTAAGCGGACCTATGTATGTATTTGGTGGCAATCTGAAAATAAATAATAATATTATTATTGATTAAAATAAAACAATAAATAAATGATTATATTCATAAACATTATTTTTTTTATAAATCAAAGGACTCACGTTAGATTTTCAAATTTAGGGTTATCTCTGCTCAGTATATGCTTCAAAGCTTTTTCACCTTTAACTCTTTTACCAATGGGCTCGATTCGTTTCATACAGTCTTCAACTTCTGAAGAAGCCGAAGGTACGATGAATTGTTTGTTCCATTTGATTAACCTGGTAGTAGCGAGGGCTTCTTCTAATTTTTTAATGTCATCTACTGGGTGTATCATAATTATATAATCATCCTTAAAAATAAATGATCTATTATAAATATATTTTTTAATTTGCATTAGTATGCTTATAGTTTTGTCGTATATTGCAAAATACTAATAAATATAATATACTTTAATCAGTATAAATAAAACATAGACGGGAAAATATTTTTTGATTTAACTTATTTTATTTAAACAGCTATTGAAATAAATCGATGCTAAGATTCATATTGATATTTAATTTTATCACTTATTTTAACTAAACAACACTACTAGTCTTGTTGTATACCTGTTTTTTGGGTAAGTAAGTGTAATTACAGGCACAAGGGATATATCATCTTAGTTCTCCAGGTTGGTGGAGCATTGGCGATATCAGGACTTGTTGATATTTGTAACGGCGCAAATGCCTATGGGTGACGGTAAGTTCCCCAGAACCGCAAAATTTTGTAAATAAAAAATAAATAGTAGAGAACTGTGTTAATCTTTTCGAAACATATCAAACAATATATTAATTATGTTGAAAGAAGAACAAAAAAATATTGATAATATAGTACCTGTTCAATGATCGCAACCATTCCATTGAGTAAGTCTCCATGAGGACAATATACTTTAAAATTGAAAATTTTACTTAATTTTGGATACGATATATGCGTATCGAGAATACAGTACGCCACTGCATTCTTCGGCCAATTATTTCTGTACAAATCTCGAAGTTCTGGCCATTTCTTTTTATCGATTTCTACCAAAATTTCCATGTCTGCTGACTGCATCTGTAAATTTTACTACGAAGAGTATTTATTTATTTCATATACTATTTACATTAGATTAGAAAGGTGACGCCACTTGCAATACAATAAACAAATGAAACAATAATAAACATAAAACAACATAAACAAACATTAAACTTAACAAATATATACCTAATATTAAATATAGGTACATAGTACGTAGATAAAATTAATAAATATGTGGGCTATGGTATAACATCAGATCTGAATCAGTAATATACATTGAGAATATTGAACAAATTCAATATTCTCAGACTACCTCAGTAATTCAACGAGCAGTTGTGTTAGTTAAATCACACCGAGGGTTATTGTCTAAGCGTTGAATGACGCTAATAAACTGAAATATGTATGAAATAACAACAAATAAAATATATATTTTCGTGGATGAAAATTAGTTTTTGGCTCACGTAAACGACAAAGCTGGACATAAAGATCTATATAGGCTTTTCCAATGGAAGTAGGAAAAAAGATAAACAAACCTTAGATTTACGTATTTCATGCGGTTTGCTAATATCTCAGCTATACTGTGCAGTGTGCACTACTAAGAGTTTATGAGTAATATTTCTTTATTTATAATACAACACTATTACACTTAACTACTTATTTCAACTTTAATTTTATTTCCAAAATTCCGATAAGTTACATCGTCTTTCAAAAAGCCATTTATTTGCAAATCCATAGTGAATATCATAGATTAATCAAGCAATCAACCAATGATATATAACAATTTGCTGTCAAATGTTGTTTATTTGGATTTTTTCCTCTTATGGTATAGAGTAAAGGTTAGTCAATGTCTCTTCGCAAAGTTCGGCACTAAAGTATATATAGTGTTGGACAAGTTATTTATTTTACTCGACACAAAATAATTTTATACTACAACTTTTTTTTGTAAAAAATATAATAACCTATAAGACAATTATACGGGTTATATTTACCCATTTCTCAGTTTTCTACTCTCAAAGGTTTTCCTCGAGGAAAAATTTCCTTTAGAACAAAAAATAAACAAATAATCTAATTGCCACTTGAATATGTGTCTGATAACAGCTTTGATAATATTATCCAAGGACGCTTTATGTCGAGAGATATGAGATATCATACGAATACAGATATTTATTTGCTAGCTGTGCATCTAAATTGTATTACAGTTACAAGGAAAAATAAAAAAACCTAACTTAAACTAGCAATAGCAAAGGAAGTAAAACAACTTTGTTAGCTTACAACTTAAAATGATTACAGTTTCGTCAAATCAGTTTTTTATTTTGTCCCTAGGGAATAAGACAGTTTCCTGAAGTAAAGATACTATAAGATATGTCGTGGAGGGGACTGTGAAAACCTTAACTTCAAATTGTCGACAATTTCTTATAAGCTTACGCTGTCTATTTGAAAAAAAAAAAAAAATTACTTTGTCTCGATAACTCGGCTCTCCGTCACAATATTTTTATGATTAAATAAAATTTGACACATTCTTTGGCGAGTTGTCATCAGTTTACGTTTGTGGTTACTGGTCCGATCCTTATGGTCGTAGCGTGAAGATGTAATAAAACCTCTTTTAATAAACTGGTTATCGCCAAAACAATAATTATAAAAGGACTGGACGTTGCTAGGCTTATTTAACGTGTTCAACTATCCAGCTTAAATGCCAGTTATACACTATAGATATAAAATAGGTTAATTTTAAAAACAAACATCTTTGCTTCTATTGTAAAATTTGTTATGTAACTTTATAGAAAAAAAGATTACACATAGAAAGGTTTTGGTTAATATAATTATTTAAGTTACTTAACTTCACAAGAATTTATACAATCTTGTGTTCAAGAACTCACATCGTTTCTTATTTGTGAGCGGTGACACGAGATTTTGACACGTAAGTATATCATTTCAATGTCACAATTTATTTACTAAGTGTCGCCTATAACTTTGACATTTTAAAATCGTATTCAGTGGTGAGTTGTCAAATTATTCTTACAGAATAGCTCTACTGATTTCTGCATACTTATCTTAGCTGAACTTGAAACATTTTTAATTAAACATATTCAAAGCATTGTAATAAAATACATGTTCATTTTGATTCTATATTCAACAACACTTTTCTGAAAAAAAAAGTATAACAAACATTTTCTCCGTGATCATTTTTTTTTTATTTAGCTCTTAAAATAACTTCAAATCAATCTGTGTATTGATAAGATTATAGAATTAAAATTAAGAACAATAATGAATAAAACAACTACGAATTTAATAACTTCTTGGGTAAAAACACATGTAGTTTGAGTAAACATTTTATACAACAAAGAACTCAGCATAACAAGCATCAAACTGCTTTTATTTTCATCACTCTTACACATTAGAAAAAAGGTGAGACAAATATATTCGGCCGTTTTAGCTGCAATTGATATTTCTCGTCTTGTTTTCGGAGTTCCTCTTTTTAGTTAGCTTGGTGATGGTCGAAATTCGACCATAATAAATTTAAAAATATTAGTACATTGTTTTGAAAGATAGGAAAAATGAAGCTCAGCTGGACGATATCTGTCATTATTACAATAAAAAAAACCCACGTGTCAAAAATAGTCATTATTTTTTTATTTTGACACGACGTATGTCAAAATTAAACATTTTAAACTATGAATGTTTCTTATTAAAAGTGCACTTGTTTGTGTCAAAGGTATGGTAGGTATTGTGCGTCATTTTTTTTATCAATATAATATAATGCATATTATTTAAAAAAAATATTAGCATTATGGACTTGTTCTCCTTAGAAATTTCAACTGTGCTAAATTTCTTACTCTGTCCGCGTAATTTTTGTAAAATCGGGTACCGAATATTTACTTATCGTTTTAATATATAGATTAAACTCAACTAAACAGTTTGTTTCTAATAAGACTATTTGACAAGTAAAAGCAGTATGCAGTATTCAACTAGGTTACCGAAAAACATTTCTGTGTGGCTAAAACATCAGAACAAGGAAAGTCATTAAGTGTGGTCAACGTCTTATTTTGTCAGAGGTGAAATCAAGTCTATAAAAGTATAAATAAAACAAGTAAATATTTGGAATATGATAGTAATAAATAGGTACTCACTTAATTTATAGCACTATAAAGTTCACTTTGAAAGGATAATATACATAAGAATGGTATAACCTAATCGCCATATTTTAAAAATACTTTACGGCAAATCAAATTTATCTTTAATCTCTCAGACTGAACCAATTAATTTTGCTGTCTAGTGTCTGTTGAATGTTAATGTTCCTCTAGTAGCGCCATCTGTTTAAAAGACCGTAAACTACGTAGTAGTCAAGGAACTATAAAGCGCCTCCTTAAACTTAACGATGTGAGATTTTGTTTTATATTATTTATTATTATTTTATTAAATAATGTGTCTCTTATTTAAAACATTTTTTTTAACGTAACGTAATGTTTAAACTTAAACAACAATCTCGTCAGCAAAATCTAAATCGAAATGTCAATCACCAATTATTGTAAACAAAGAATCGATAACTGTCTTTTAATAATAAAAAAAAAACAATAAATTCTAACCACCCTAATTAATTAGCAATGAATCCAGGGCAGTTTACGTTTATAATAATAAGTGTCAAAATCCTTGGGCTCTTAGCCCCTGTCTATAGATAAAAAGGGGGCAAGAGGCTTTAAGACAGTAGTAGAATGAGTAAGTATCCTAAAGAAGACGCTCTAATTGATCTTCAATTCTGTCAATGTCTCCAACTTCGCCACCGATTAACGTTTTTGAAGTACCCAGGGGTAGAATTGTATTCCTTTTTAAATAGACTGGTATTTACTCGTATATACTTGGTAGCATTTCCGGTTATGGAGTAACGACGTTTCGAAGAAGTGACCAAACTAATGCTAAAATTTGCCGCTGATACACTATGTGGAATGAGCCTGTCGCACCACATCAGCGAAAGAGTCATCAACTACGTCTGGGCCATATAACGAGTAGCAAATCCATCTCAACGAATAAATAGAATATTCTTTACTTATAGAACATAGTTATAAAAAAAGTAATATTTATAAATTACAAATATACGTTTATTAATTTATTTAAATTAAAATTACCTGCATATACATAGCAGATTGGTAATTGCAATTCTTTATTCAAGTATGTGGAAAACCTCGCCGAGTAAGCTGCCATTGAAATTTTAGCCTAATTCCATTACTTTCTGGCTACGTGCCTGTAACGAAGTATAGATAATTTGTGATTTATGCAAATGTATTAAGGGCTTTGCCAAACTATTCCAAGCATTTACCAATTTTGAAAGCAACAATTGAAATGTAATAATATCTTTAATTTCCTATTTCTATAAAAAAAATAAGAACGCGTACAATTATATTTAATAAATAGTATTGTATTATAAATAAAGATATATCAATCTTACACAATATATCAGAGTTATTAGAAAAACACGTGGAATACGTAAATCTAAGGTTTGTTTATCTTTATTTCTTCTTCCATTGGAATAGACTATATGTATTTATTTTATTAAAATACAGCTTAAATCAAAATCAGAAACTTAACGACACAACACCGTCTACGAGTAAATTAACACGATATAAGCAATCGTAATGAAAACGTTACGTATGACCCGAACGTTAACTGATGGCGATAATTCTGAGTCATTAAAGATGTGCGAGGTACCCTTAGGTCTTATTTTGAGGTTGATACATTAGAGTGAGACGTGGTCCTATTAGCAAGTAACGAGCCGTACTCAGACTGATCTTTGCATTTAAATGTAACATTATACATAATTACACAGTCTGAAATAAATTGTGTGACCCCAAAGAGCTTTTGTTTTACTTAACAACTAAAATAACAATTATTTCTACGTGATTACATTTTTATTGTCTGGGCAAATTGCAGTAAAACTATAGTTAAATTCATATATATATATATATATATATATATGAATTTAACTATAGTTTTATATATATATATATACTTATATTTGCTTAGGGATGTAGGGATCTAGGGAAACTTGTGTACGTAATAATGACGAATATACATTGATCAGTCTACATCGTCATTTGATTTTTATTTTAAATTAGTTGTCGCATGCGGCTTCGCTCGTTCAATTGCGGAGTCAAGCCCAGGCAATCACCACTGAATTTTCATGTGTTTAATTTGTGTTTAAAATTCATCTCGTGCTTGGCGGTGAAGGAAAACATCGTTAGGAAACCTGCATCTGTCTAATTTCAGCGAAATACTGCCACATGTATATCCAAAAACCTTCTTCTCAAAGGGAGGCCTTAACTCAGCAGTGGAAAGTTAAAGGCTGTTACTGCGCTGTATGAAAATTCACTACATACACTGGGAAGTAAGACGTTAAGTCCCTTGTAGCTGTAAATAAACTGGTTCATTCATTCCTCCTTTATAGCGACACACAACCCATATTATGTTGTTTAGTTCTGCTAAAAACGACCATCGAAGAAGTTTCGAAAAATAAGAATCCAACATGCTCATTGCTCATCCCTTCAAACCATTCTGAACGTATGTATAAGTATCTAAAATGGAAAAATTGTTTCAATAAAAAATACCGCCAATTTAATTATTAAGAGTATGTTTTTAATTGTTTTTTTTTTAATATTCATTCAGAGCTTTCTTTACAGCCAACTTAGATTGTGCGTAGATATTAAATGCTGCTAATATTTACGAAATTATTATATAATTATTGAATGAAAAATAATTTGATATTTTTATAGAAATATAAATATTATATGTTCCTGTGAGATGTATTCGAACTAATAAAAGAGAATAAATGAAAATTAATAGCAATATAAATTTAGATTGGCACGAAATTCCTATATCTAAAAATGTACTTTATTTTGTACATATTTTGGTTTATTTTGCAATAGATAAAAGGTAAGAACACGATATTTCAATATTCAGCCAATCGATCATAATATACTGGTTACAAAGCTTTGCTGTCGATCGGTGTTATCGAAATTTTGTATGACATGTTTTCTATTTAACAAGTATATTATGTGGATCTTAAGTGGAGTCCATTGAAGATAGGAGAATATATTTTCTTAGTATATTAGTAGCCAGTAAATCTCTAAATTCTGAGGTTTTAAGTTTAAATCTTCGGCCGGGCCAATAAAAACATTTTAAATTAATGTTATTTATTTGGATAAATATTCATAACGACATGGAAAAACCAGTAGGAAGCATCCAGAACTGTAATCTGGAATACCTATATAAACTAGTAACCTAATATCTAAGAAAATGTATCTTCGAATGTCTTTAAATACAATGCAGTTAAAATAATCGTTTATCGCAGTAATGATAAATAAAAAAAAACCCATAAAATACGTCCAAACTCTCGGATAGCCTATTCCAACCACATGAAAACAAAAACGACATAAACAATATTTGTAATCGAACGTGATATCATTGGAGAACTTGAATAATCTATGATAGTCATCTTGGATATCCGCAAAAATGTCGGAAGTAAAATTAAAGTGAATATAAGTAGTTCAGTGGAATAGTGCTGTAATATAAATAAACATATATTAATCACAAACAAACATATATTTGTAGCGCAAAATATAGCAGAGCCATTAGCAAATCGCATGAATACGTAAATCTAAGGTTTCTTTATCTCATTTCTTTTTCGATTGGATAAAGTCTGTAAAATGTGTATATTTCTGATTTTATGAAATGGGGCTTGTTTTATTATGTTAAAGGTGACTTAACCGATAATTCGGAGTGACTCAAATCTGGGCAAACAGTGGTGAAGGAAAACATCGTGAGGTAATCTCCATGTGGAGGATGAGATTCGGCCCCGTGCATCGACTGACACTCATTGAATAAGCGTTTATAGTCCCATCCTTCTCTTTACAACTGAAAGGAGGCCACAAACTAGCAGTGGGTCGTTTACATGATGGTACTTGATATATAAAATTACAATTAAATATTGATTTATATGCAATTTTATTCCACTTCGCGTTCCTATTTGTATAAAATTTAATATGATTTTATTACTTGGTGGTAGGGCTTCGTGTTTGGGAGATACTACCCAGTAATCACTCATAATTTAATCTACTTATTTTTACTTTTACCTACCTAGTTTTAAGGCAGTGAGGGACATAAAACTGGCATAAAAATAGCATGAAAAATATTTCTTACAAAGTTTATTTGTATAGGCGATGGTGACCACTACCACCGTTCTAATCTTTAAATATAAATAAAATAAAAAAAAAGCTTCTTTACTTGAACAGTAAGTGTTAACTAATATGTTATGCTTTAAGTAGATAAAAACGTACCCAATGCAAGAGCAGATTATATGCCAAAATCATTATTTTTATATAAAAAAATATCCGTCTTGAAATAGGTAAACGCTGGAATTATATAGTCATACGTTTACAGAGACTAAATAACATGAAAAAGAAAGCCATCGACGTTTCAAAATTATTAGTGGTTGTAACTCTAACATTCGATTTTGAAGGCAAAGCATTCGTCCAATTTGTTTTGTTCCATATATCACTTTGTTAGTTTTCGATTTCCCTTTATGAACTATTTTTAAGCCTATCATCGGTTTTAACTGTCACAATGAATCATATTTCAATAGCGAATGTGTTTGACAATTAGTCTGCAGTTTTAACGACGCCATATAATAGGATACGCCACACTTTACGTCATACTACACTACGAGTATGTTCAGTGCACGTGAACAAACGGTGTCCTGTTATTAAATAAATAAAAAAACAAATGCTAAATTTTATTTAACAAACAACTTTTGGCGAAATAATATGTCACTTCTTACACCCTTAATATGCTGCTTACCACGTGGCTTATTATACTGGCTAACTTACTATTCATAGCGTAATATATTTGCTATTGATTTTGGTCGATAGAATAAATGGTGATGTGTTTGGTATCAACCCAAATAAGCTTGCACTGGAAAATTTTGTTAATAATCATCGACCACGGATTAACTTTGATGAGAGAAGTTTAATTAAAAATGAAGAGTAGTTAAAATAAAGTATTATATAAAACTTATTTTTAATGAAAATAAGATTTGGTAATCTGGAGCATTAAAACATTTATTTTTTTAAAGTTAAATATCGAATATTTTCCTCTAAGATATATGTATGTAACATTTGATATTACAGTTTGACTTTAAAGTGCATTATGCAAGTGTCAGGGATTATGTACGTCCGAGGCCAAACGTGAACGCTCTTGTAACCTTAAATTTTAGTTGAGCTTAATCTATTGTATATAAGTTCAACCATATAGTCTTACTTTCCTAAAATTTCAAGCACTTACGTTTCGTCAGAAATCATATGTAACAAACCATGTTAGAATATTTAATTCATAGAACTAAAATATATATTTTGTGTTAGCAAGTAAATATAGAAAGATGCTGTGATGTTTGGCGGTATATAGGGTTACAAAAATGATGGCTTTAACAACTTTATCAATCATTAGAACTAATAACTTTAGTACACAACTTACTACTGCTGAAATTTTACACGTATAACGACACCCCATTCATCAAAGTCGAGGCGTCGAGACATAAAAAATATACATTTGTACAATGCAATGACTGCCTCTAAATGTACTTCTGTTCTTTCTCCCCAAGGAGAAGGTTTGGAGTTTATTACACCATGCTTCAAAGCGGGTTGGAGGAAAAAACCAATACGTAGGAATAATAACCGTATGTATGTAATCGTTCTGTACAAGATCTTTGAAATTTACCTGATTAATATAAATATAGGATTATATTTATACTAATATTATAAAAGCGAAAGAAGATCTGTATGCGTGTCTGTTAGTTGCTCTTTCACGGCCCAATCACAGAAACGAATTTGATGAAAATTATTATGAAGCAAGTTTGAACTCCAATTAAGGACATTATTTAAGTATAGCACTTGACAACCAACACCTAAGATGCGAGCGAAGCCGCGGGCGACAACTAGTATTTCTATATTTGATTTCAAACGTAATTACGGTCGCTATACAACCGCGACCGTGTCGTCGGAAAACTTTCAGTACGAATTGCAATGCCAGGCGTCTGACCGCATTGACATTTACTGTAGGAAAGAGTCTTTTTAATTACGACTTATTTATTACGATTTTTAGATTAACGATCATATTATATTTCATATTTGAGGTACGTAATATATGCGTCTTTTAAAATGATTAAACAAAACTCAGAGCTAGTTTTTGTAGATGCAGGTTTATTTACTTACATAAGTAGGACAGGCAAATGGGCTTTCTCATGGTAAGTGGTCACTGTGGCATAGAATGGTATTGGTAGCGTAAGAAATATTAACCATTCCTCATAGTACCAATGTGCCACCAATATTGGGAACTAAGATGTTAAGTCCCTGGTGCTTATGGGTACCTAATGATATTTTCCTTAACTACAGGCACGAAATGGACTGTGAACACTTTTGCACTTTAAGACTCTTAAAATGCTTTTAAATGTTTTAAAACTAAAACAATTGAAGACCTCATAGATTTAATGTATTTAAATACTTTCACTTAAGTGCATCGATTTCAACATATACGTAGTCTTCTTTCAAAAGCAATATATTTGGACTACACTATTTTCTTTATATTTCTTAAATAAGAAGATAAAACGTAAACCGATTTTTTTATGATAAATATAAGCGGATGGACATTTGTCCGATGCGGACCACCTGATGGTAGAGTCACCACCGCCCATAGACAATGACACTGAAAAATATTAACGCTTTCATTTTATCGCCAAAAATCAAAAAATCAACATCAACTTTACTCAAGTTACTTTATTCAAGTAGGCTTTTAGAAGCACTTTTAAGTCGTCATTTAACAAACTATATTAAGTGAAGCTATCACCTGTTCGGAATGCCGATTTTACCGACAAGAACCGGCAAGAAATTCAGTAGTTACTCTTTTTCAACATTTAAAAATACAAAGTCATGTTAGTTAAGTACAATTATATATATCCTGTCTGGAAGTCGCTGAGAAAATAAATTGAAAATATAAATTTTAATAAAATAATTCCTCTCCAATTTTTTTTTCCTGCGTATTTTTTTCTTTAAATTGAAATATAACTAAATAGGACGCATGCTTAGTTGTATACTCCCAAACAAAAAAAAATACATCGATTCATAGATGATAAGCAATCTGAAGTAATAAAAACGAAAAAATACATTGGAATTATTTTCTTCCTTCTTTTTTTGGATAATATTCTTCTATTTTTTGCAATATATTTTGATATTTCGTTTGTAGTTAAATGTTCATAATATCTTTGTTCCCTTCACGCTGTCCTTGTGAAGCCATCCATCAAACCGAACGTCCCTTAGGACACGGGTTTATAGGTCAGGTCATAGACGGCAGAGTCGTTGCCCTGACCCTTACAATGTACTTGTGAAGGGCATATTTTGTAGTCGCACTTCTTATCGTGATTTTACACACTATTCAATAGAGTGAAATTATGTTGTATGTTTTTTGTTAAATAACTATTCGAGCAAATCTAGTCAATAGTAAATCGAGTTAGTCTTGATACTTATAATATAAAGATTTATATTTTGGTTAGTCTATAAGTTTGGTTTCTAGACAAATTTGGCTCACAATCATTTATATTATAGCTATATATACGGTATTAGCTTTTTTTATTTATGCTACAAAATTTGTTAGTAGCCTGAATTTATAACCTTATCAGTATTAGTATTCCGTAACATATAATTAGAAGCCATCGGAGTTTGACATAAAAGGGAAGTGTTATTTAATAATAACACACCCGATAATTTAATTTCATTAATTGTGAATTGGTAGCAAAAGGATGATAAAAAAAACTACTAAAAAACGGTATAAGTAAGTGTAATAGGCAGAAAATAAATTCTGAATACATATTTCCTAAAAAAGAGTTTATGCGCGATGATAATAAAACTCATTTATACACTGAATTACTTCCAAGACCGATAAACTAAACGGAGCTTAGTAGATATTAATGTTAGTATGGATGATACACATATGGTCCTTTTACTTTGTACATGATTATTTGTATATATACTAATATCGTTGTTATAATAAAAGGAGTTACAGGTTGTTCTACAGGTGGGCTAAGGGCTCCTCTTCTTTTGAGGAGGATATTTGTACTTTATTCCACCACGCTGGTTCAATGTCTGTTTCATCACGATGTTTCCCTTCACCACCAAGCAAGAAATGAATTATAAACACAAATGTACTACATGTTTACTTGGTAGTAGGGTTTTGTGCAAAGCTATCTGGGTAGGTACCCCCCCCCCCTCATCATATATTCTACCGACAAGCAGAATTACTTAGTATTGTGTTCCGGTTTGAAAGGTGAGTGAGCCATTATAACTATAATCAAAAGGGACATAACATCTTAGCTCCAAAAGTTGGTGGCGCATTGGTGATGTAAGGTATGGTTAATATTTCTTACCGCATTGGTGTATATGGGCAGTAGGGACCGGTTACCATCAGGTGGCTCATTTGCCCGTACGCCAACCTATATCGTTAAAAAAAGCATGAAAATTAATTGATGTTTTGATTTGAACCCATAATCATAAATTAAGATGCATGCGTTGTAAACAATATTCCACAATATTAGGGTACACTCACAAACAAGCATGAGAACTTGAGTTTGTTTAAAAAAGTTCAATTTAATCACGATACTTCCAGTCCACTAAATATAATAATTAATAAATATAATAATATACTACATAGTTATTTGAACGAACTGTGTTATGTCAAAATCGAAGTGTAGAACAAAGGAATATAATTCAACCGAAATCTGTCATGCAGTTTTAACATTAAGCGATTATTAAAAACCAACGGAAACCACTCGATTCCACAGTAAACGTGCAGTTGTTCGAAACAAAAAGTCACGCTCCGGTCCATAAACTACTTCTCTGCAAAATATCACGTAAGTTCGTTGCTCTGTTGCTATGTGAAGAAGGACAAAGGATGCTTTTTCGTAAATCCCACTATAAAATAATATTTATAAATATTGAGTGACGTACTACTCACTACCATCATATTTACTTTTTAGCGGTATGTTCGACTAATTTTCTTAGTAAGGCGTAGTTTCAATATATAATATTCCAATTATTGTTAAATAAATTGCTCATCAATAGCTTTTTTTTTTGTATAAATATTTAGAAAGAGTTATCGTAACATTTTAAATGTAATATCACACTCCATCTAAGATGTTTAGAAGCTAAAGTGTGATAATACTATATTTTGTTAAATGTTGTGATAAGCAGAGTTATTGTAATAACGATACGGAACCATAATATTTTAAAGGCTGGTCGGATTCAACAACGGAACTCTTCATGTCTGACTTAAAGGCTTAATATTGTTATATGTATATAGAATTCCAATAAAATTGTTGTCATGACATGATTATGTGAGTTTTTAACTATTTATCTATTATTAAAATATTATAAATTCGAAAGTAATAGTGTCTGTATGCCTGTCTGTTTGTTACGTTTTCGCAGCCAAATCAATGAACCGAGTTTGATGAAATTTGGTATCAAGCAAGGACAAAAGGAACCCAAAGAATGTCATGGGCTATTTTTATACCTAACACCTGGCGCTCAAACCCTAAAATACGAACGAAACCGCGGCCGACATAGTTTTCAATAAAATAGAACTCTTACGTACAAAAAAATACTTTAATAACTATTAGTGTAATGTATATTTATTACACGACCTTTGAATCTTAATTAAAAGCTACGTACTCTGATATGTTATTAAATAATAACATAGTACTAACCCTAACATATATTATCTATCCGCCAAACATTAACCATACTTCGTATTTCTAATGTTCCTTCGTTTATTCAAACTAAACTAAAACTATATAGATAATCTATAATTATATATATCTATAACACTAAACGCGGTAATATATATGTATTTACCTCGTGTTGGTTTCCTTTATGTGGCGAATGAACCGAACTTAAGTTATCGTTTAATTTGTCCATGGCAGTCCGACACGACCGACGAAGGTAAGTATAAGAAAAACTCAACAATAATCAATACAATATTATATTCGGTATTGTTCAATGTGAAATTGGATTCATGAATAAAAATCTTTATTTAGAGAAATTCTTGTTTGGACTTAAGGGTTACTTGTAAACATGAAAAAAAATCGCAATATGAGTTACTAAAACATTTATAAACAATATAACGTATTATGAAAACTACTTGTTCACATAGTTCGCTTACGAAAATATTCTATACTGAAAGAGTAAATCTTGCGGAATATTTAAGAAGATGCGAGTTCATACTCCCCACCCCTTTGACCTTTGCGTCATGACGGAATCTTTAATCCTAGTCGGAATGCGGGCTGATTCTACCGAAGAATTAATATTAATACTCTGAGATGACAGTGGTCCTTTTAATCGAAGGATTAACATGATAACGCTCTATTAAAAACAAATACTATATTTTATTTATTTTACTGACTTATTTTTATCATAATAATTCTATAACTAAACTTATACTTTTTCGATAATATACTTAAAAACATAATGAAATAATATTTAAAGTAAATAGCTCTAGTTAATAGTGGATTGGTTTAAAATATGGGTAGAGGTTGGAACGTTCATTTCACTGGGGTAAACATATAAATATGCCACATTTAAAAGCTTTACAATATCCTAAAGTTTTAAGGTATTAGCTAGATTGGATTGGAATGTCCACCCAATACTATTAAGAGGCATTCGTTTACACCTCTATAATTGGACAATAATTTACACCAGTTTTAAATATATCAAAGTATAGAATGATTTATTATCACGACTTCTTTGTGTCTTATGTGTCACGATAGTATGCGCAAGCGATGCCGGGACGCCTCACAAGTGATAAAGATGGCACCGCTGTATTATGGTGCAATCGGTGCCAGTGAGTTGCTCATACCTCCTCACTTCAAACCATATGCAAAAATGTGGTAGAAGATGGAGAGTTATCCAACGTTCTACGTCGATAACTCGAGCCGCTCTGCGTTGAATACGGTCAATTGGAAGAAGCTGGTATTGGGGAGCATCTGTCCAAAAGTGAGAGCAGTATAGGGAAAGTTTGTTTGGGAGTTCGCAATTTTTTTGGTTAGAAGCATGGAAATCGGTGTATTTTCTTTTGTTTATAAGTAAAGTTTGTCTTTACAATGTTTTGTGTAAAATTCTGTTACACAGTTAGAGTTTGATAAAAACTTGTTTTATTTTTGTTTGCAGAGTGTGCGATACAGCTGTGCCACCCCAGCAGGCACAAGGGGTATGACTACTTATATATTAATATAAAACATTGCCAATGTTTGAAATGTCTTTTTAAATATGGTATTATAATAAATATATTACTTTCTGGCTTAGTACGTTATTCTTTTGACTGAAATATATAACACGACCATTGATATTTGTAGATTTATTTGCTTTACTTAAAAAAAAAATATATTTTTTACTTTAAATGATTTAAAAAATATCAAGTAACTACACTTTCAAGCCGACTGCTGAGTTAAGACCTCCTTTCCTTATTCTACGAGATATTCTCTTTCTTTTTTATTTCGATTAAATATAAAAAGGACAAATGAAACATATGGTTAGGATTTGAACTCGCTATGTTTTGATAAGATTCATTTGCTCTCTGAGCCAACTTGGCTCTCGCAGAAAATAAGCTTCCTTTTAATCTCAAAACGTTTATCTTAAATGCTCGGAAAAAGCAGTTTAACATGTGAGTGCTCAGGAGACTAGAGGACCAATGTGTTTGTTTTATCTTATCGTACCTGCTTAAACTTGCAAAATTTATTCAAGTCAATACTACATTTGTTTTTCGAATATTTTCTGTTTCGCGAATTAGTTTTTATATTATTATTTCTTAGGGCAACCAACAACAACAAGAAATAGGAATACTTAAAACATTAATAATAAAATTATAATAAAAAATATTGAAAATTACATTAGTGTTTTCAATGTTGTCTATAAAAAAAGTATTTGCGTTTATTTACATATTATTTTATATTAAGGTCTTAATTATAAACAAATAAAAATTAAAAATAGTTACTGTTCAAATGATGACCGCGTGCAATTGTGGCAAAAATGCTAGCAGTCCATTTCCCCATTGAATCTCAAATTCAATCCTATCCTCTGAGCAAGAAGTGAACCAGCCAGAGGTGTTGTAGTTTTAATAAAGGTATTTGCACTATTACTCCACGGTTTACGTGTTTCAACTGTAAATGCAACCAATACATCATTTGGAAAAAGAAATGAACGCTGTGGCTTCGGCTCCTAACACTGTTTCCCTGACATGAGACGAGGCTAGTGTGTCAAAGCACAGTATTGTTTTACGCTAGAGCCCGTCCACGTTTCCAGGGAACTCTAGTGTCAGCCCATCAAGTCTCTTGCCATCATCACGTCTAATTCTACGAGGTTCGATATGAGGAGGAATGTCAATGCCTTTTTAACAATTAATTAAATTACATCCACTCCGAAACGTCGGATTAAATTGAAACTATGCTCACTTATCAAGGGCCGATGTTAAAATAATAATATAGTAGAAATGAGCTGATTTAATGATTGAACTGAAATGTGGAAATCGGAACCCTGGAATGCTTACTACTAATCTCAATCAATTTGGATTCATTAAATTTGTTATTTTATCAAGAACTATTTTTTTCATCAGACGAAAAGAGTGTCTGACGGAGCACTGGAATAAATATTAGTATACCAGTCGAGTATGGATTCATTGGATTCCTCCTTACAAGAACTATTTATATTACTAGATGACAAAGAACTATTAATAAAATTAGAAGGCTGACGGAACCCTAAAATGCCTACTCGTGAATCGAATGTAGACAATATATCTGTATCTAAACTTTAAAGAAGAAATGTTATCGCATAAGACCATTTCCACCAGTCAAGCTTTAGGACTGGAAAAAAAACTATTTATGAAACTTCTAGAAATATAATTCCCAAGTTGGGCAAATAGGCAGTGTGATCTATTAGGATCCCGTACTTTTGCAACTCGGCAAGCGTATAGAAAATATTTTAAAAGTTTACTGATCAAATAACTCGATTGTTCCAAGATAACAGGAAAAATGCCGTGAAATAGTAAACCTTTTCCCGATACGAAGAGGATGCGTACACAGTATGGATATACTCATATTGATAGAGCAAAAAGAAAGACACATAATTATATACATACGATATTCATTGTAATAAATTATTTTCAAATAGTAATTCAGAATGTTTAAAACTCGAAATAAAATTAAAGGAAATATGCCCCATGCTTTTATATTAAAAAAAATATATAAAAATGCTCACTCTAAGGCCCTAAAGAGTTTTTATCGTTGTAGGTACTGCGCGTAATTCAATTTTACAGATTGTTTTTAACTATTATTTTATTGTTGTATCATTAAGAGAATTGTGGCGGAAAAGCTTGAACCCCTTGGAAAAGAAAGACCGTGTAAGCCGTTAAGCTCCATCTCCTTTCCACACGGGCACTTGTAAATTTTTTTGTTAAACTAAATATATAGTATAACGTAGACCAATGGTGAATCCCAAATTTTTTGTTTGACAGCGTTAGGGATATCCTCAGTGGGGTACTTTACCTTCCAGTTATCTATCGTCTCTGTAATACTTGGAATTTTGGCTGAATTTGATTTGAAGAAAGACTTGAAATGCTATGTACAGAAAATAGTGATACCGGAAAGGCGATAAATGAAATTTTCCTCCGTAAGTTTTATATGTCTATTATAAATATATAATAAAATAGATTAAGTACGTAAAATAAGTTTAACAGTCACAATAGGTTTTTGTATTTCATAATAGTTCGAAAGTAGCATACTAAGTGATCTAAGCACCTTAATTGGATCCGAGTGAAAAAGACACTTGTTCTCTGAAAATGGAGAGCAAATAGGAATAAAATATAGAGCTAGAAGGTAATGTATATTTTATTGTGATGATTTTAGTTTTTTGTTTTATTGGTGAATAGACGGGCAAATGGGACATGGGACACCGAATGGTAAGTGGTCACTGACCTTGGCGCTGTAAGAAATTTTTACCATTCCTTACACCGCCAATGCACCCTTGTACTGTACTTGTACCAGTTGTGCTGGCATACTCACCCTTTTCATCGGAACATAATAATACTAAGTATTGCTGCGTAGCGGTAGAATAATGGTATGTGGGTAGTACGTAGACAAATGGCATAAACGACAACGGTTGTCATAGATCTTATCTTTATATACATAAAGGTTATGTACATTTTTACTAACTGAACTCCCTTTTGAGCACTTAGACCAGTTACAATTAATTTGTTTGTATTAGTGGATCTCTGGATAGTTTAGATCGCACCTGGTAGATGGTGCTGTGATCTTTATTTCATCCAGACGAAGTTGGGATGGAATGCTAGTATTCCATACAAATTGAAATCGTAAAATCCACAATCAGATATCACCTTACCTTCTTTGGCATAATAATTAATTCAAATAGCTACCCAAACCAATTTTGGTATCAAGCCTTAAATTAAGCCGCCGCAAACCCGCGCCAATCTTAATCCACAATATCAAACAATGTTTCGGACAAGGATATTATTATAATGTACTTAATTGAAGCTTGTGGTTTTATTCCCGCAATTTATCAATGTCATAAACATATATAAAACTTACGTTTTGACATTTATATTTTTTTATTTCCTGCTAAAAACAATAGTACGTGACATTATTATCGATAAAGAGGCCATTAAACAGTTCTCGAATTTTCATTATGTCTGTCTGTACACGTTTCGCTCTGAATGCGTTGAATTGGTTTCAGTATAGTTCAGTAAGCTTGGCGACAGATGTACTGTTGTTATAAGCCAGTCGGATAATTTGGAGCGAACATAGTTAATTCCTCTTGGGTGGAACGAGAAGCCGTGACACAGTATTGTATTCATTAACTTAACCAGTAGCTCGTAAATGTCTTTACTCTTAAGAAGTTTTCGAGTTTATTTCACTGCACTGCTTCAATGTAGGATGGGGATATATGTATATATGCCAGGAATTCATTCCAAAAACGCAAGTTTCCCTTTTTAGTGAGTCGCCCTTTAATTGAGTGGGTAACTTATCACATATTACCGTCAAACCAATATTTCGTTTTATTGTGTCCCGGCGTGAAGGGTGAGTGAGCCAGTGTAACAACAGGTACAAGGAACATAAAATCTTTGTTATCAAGGTCAGTGGCGCTTACAAAATCATGCTCAAGTGAATTGATATCATAATATCAAGAACTTGTCGCTTTTTTCAAATCATATATACGATTATTTTGTATTTCGTATTTTTTTTTTCATTACTTGCTGGGCAATGCATTGTAAGCGTTATTCTAAAAGGAAAATGTTCGAATCGTAATATTTATTGAATAATGAAACCTTTTCGGAATCAGTGTTATCGAATGTACTACTACTACTACTTCCTCCTCGGAAAAGGATGTAAAATTTAATATCAAATATTTCAATTCCGCTGTGCTGCAGTAAAAAGTATTATGTTTAAACTGACGTTTTTTTGTAATAAATATTAATGCTGAATCGGGTGTTCATATAAGTATATGAATACATTTTTTTTAAATAAGTTTATGATAGTTATTTATACAAAAGCCTTAATTATATTCAAATATAAATTCAAAATAATTACTGTACTAATCGTGTACGCGTGGAAAGGTGTTGCAAGAATGCTAGCACCATTCTCCGTTGAATTGCTCATCCGATCCTTTGAATTTGATAGTTGTTAAAAAAAAATTAAATTCGGATAATGATAGTAAATATTATAAGGACTAATTTCACAGAATAATAATTATGCAAAAGAAATTGTTCGTCCCTACAAATTAAAATTTTACTATCCATTATAATACTTTGTTATTTTAACTTGTTAACGTTAAAAAATCTGCAGCTTTATTTAATAAAGTACTGTACACATTGTTCTGTAATATATATTATCGTCACTTAATATGTTCTTTGAGACGTGAATAGGAACGTAAGCACTGGACCATATATTTTCCTAGAAGCAAGTAAATCAATATCGTATTCTCGTAGAACATGGTTGTTCTATCATATTTTGATATTTAGAATATGCTCAAGTTTTGCACGTGCTTCGAATGTCCTTTGCTGAGCTCGTATTAAATTACATTTTAAGCTCCTAGATTCGTAGAATGGCCATTCAACTTGGACATATTTCAGAGCATGGTGGCGTTATATACTTTCAATATTGTGCAAAGGTAATTGGTTTTAGGGAACTCGTAATTAAATTTATAAAATAAGGTACCGTAACGTATCGTTTTCAATTTATTTTATGTTCATGATTTAAAGATACTTTTAATTACCAATTACGTTTAACATTAATTGGTTTAAAAGTGGAAAATTGGGTACATTATAAATATTAATTTTATTTTCATTTAATAGTATAAAGTGATTTTTGGGCCCAATATTCATGCGGTAGATATTAATATATAATTATAATATCATTCACTTTAATCAAATCAGAATTAATAATAATTTAAGCGAGAAGGTTCTTAAGAGCACCTTTGTACCGTAATTTACAAGATTAAATTGAATGAAATATAAGCTAACATTAGTTTTCTGATGTAAATTCTAAAGAGAAGAATTCAGTAGTTATTATAGTGACGCGTTAAATTACATAATTAAGTAATGTTAGATAGGGAACACTGGACTGGCGATTATATTAGCGTTTACAAAATTTCTTGAATGATAAATTTCAAAATACTTTCATTACGTCGAAATTTTTACGAGCAGTGACGTCGTCGGATTCAATATGTTTGCTGGTGTATTTTTCCGCTAAAAAAACATGCGATATATTGTACCGCATAAGTTCTTTAAGTTCTGTAAGTATTTAGTTGTAAGTGCACACTATGACCGCTTTTTCACCTACCTTAATCTTGAATAGAGGTAGCTAGGAAGAGATCGCTCTAAGCGATATGACCGCCTTTGCATAATTTATAATAAAACTGTTCTTCTTTTAGGTTTTATTTCAGACACAATAAATACTAAATAAGTAATTACATAGTATTATATTCAGTATGTGTCAATAAAAAAAATCTGTCACAGTCCCTATCCAGTATTGGAGTCAAAACTTTCCCTCAAAGGAAAAGGAGGCCTAAGCAGAGGGATATCTACAGAATGTGTGTATATTTTAAAGTAGTGAATTGTTTACAATCTTTTATGTACGCAATTGTATTAACTAAAACACAGCTTGATGACAAGCTTAATGCTGTTTTAAGCCAGTGAGATAATTATAAGCAAACATAGTTAATTCCCCTCGAGTGAAACACAGATTTCCTCGCGGTGTTTTCTTTTACCGCCGAACACGAGATGAGATAAACAAAAATTAAGCATAATTATGGTAGTACTGCTTGCTCGCGCTTAAACAAAATCATATTGAAGTCAATGGACATATTGATGGTTTAAATGATTATTTCTATGTATGTACATAGTATGCGTATAATATGACTGGTTTTTACGTGCAAACAATCACACTTTTATTTATTTTATTATTTATTATCTATGCATCACTTTTTTTTTTAGTTTATTAGTTATTTGATCTACATTTGATATTTTATCACTTAAGTTGATATAATTTTAAAAGTATGTATAGTAAAAAAATATTTTATTTGTCTTGTTGAAAATATATATTTAAAAACTAACCATAATTTCAATAAAATATTTATTTACATTTATTTTGCATTATTTCAGCAATAAAAAGCTATACAAAGAATAAACATTTATAGAGAGATGTCGTTGACAACTTCTAGACCTATCTCGCAATTCAGTATTATTGTAAATAATTACTTAGCTGTTTGGAAGTGATCTACTCGATGTCCACTCTCAAATAAACTATGCACAAAGACCTTAAAAGAGAAGCCTTGAATGAACTAAACTCGCTCTTCACTTCAATTTATTTATTTATACTAGGAACAGCATCAGCGTGATATTAGGCTAGGACAGTTTATATACAAAATTACAGGGATTAGATGACAAGAAACAATATAAAACTAATAAAATAATCTACACGCACCTTTTAACAAAATTACAAAAATAGAACGATAAAAAACGAAGAAAATTCGAGTTTCCAAAATAAATAAAACAACAAAATTATTTTTTCTTTTAAATATAATCCCTCTTAGGTTCAACACATTTATTACTTCGATAAATTCGCTCCTCTAGACCGTAATCTTTTTTGTCTTTGCCCTCAAAATGTGTCAAAACAGCCACGTTGTCTTCGTTTTAATCGCATTATTTTTTTTTTTTTGGATACAAATAAAAGTCGATGGATATCTGGAATAAAAGGTGAGTGGAATAGTGCCAAGAACATATTATCGTTGTGTAGAGTAACCGTTGCAATTTTTATCATATGAAATGAGGCGGCAGGAGCATTCCTCTCTCTTTTGTCATACTAAGACGGTCATATAAGATTCTCTAAGTACTGGTACCTGATAATCATTATTTTTCAGTACAAATTTCTTCAATTTTTCGATGAAATTTATCGTGGTGGCCTGAATCGGTCATCGAGGTTGGGGTCCTCATTCGAAAAGGCTGAGCCATATATATCAAGTCACAGCTTTATCATAAACAAAATATTGAAAATTTTCCAGTCTTGGCTGTTAAACATCATTTTAGGTTCTCATTTGTTGTATATATATGTGATTTATATCTATAAAATGAAAATTGTAATATATATGATTTAAATTGCTCCTTTGAATTATTAGTAATGGCAATGTACATTCTACCGAGAAGAATCGAAAAAATCTTTCTAGTTACTATCATTCTGAAATAATATACATTGTCAATTATATTTTATATCCTGTACTAACGTAAGTCTTGCACCGTGTTTCTATTAAAACTTTAATCCTTTTAGCAAAATGCTTTTACGATTTTGGGGCAGATATGACGGCATGCTGTTAAGTCAAAAGATTTGAGAAGAAGTCGATTACGTAATGGAATAGTCTTGAGAAATTAACCTCGATTTTTATTTGCATACATATCTTTACTAATAACCAATATTATTCATATTTCGTCGCTTAGTTCTTTGAAATAGTAATTCGTTAGACAAATGGTAGGATCTTAATTGTACTCGTAATAAGGTTAAAACAGAATAGGAAGTATTTGGTTTCATCGCTAACTTTTCGCAACTTATACAATTATAATAATAAAAATACCTTCATAAACAAGAGTGACGTATTTTTATTAATAAATATTCGCTTAGTATATTATTAAAATATGTTAACATACTTAACCTAAATCTCTGAGTGAGCTTTGCCAATTTAGTTATATTCTGAAATGCCTGTCTTGGAGAAACTTTAATATGGATGCCTCCATAGTTCTGAGAAACTGTGGCGTGATAGACGAAGTGCTAAACAGATTATCATGGCAATGACATGCAGAAGTGGAAGTCAATTACAGTGCTAGTTTAACAAATCTATATAGATTGAATAACAGGTTGAATATTCGGTATACAACGAAAATCTTTACATCTGTTGAAATAATACTATTACCAATTCCATGAAATTAAAAACATTGTTCAGCCGAAAAAAAACGTAGTAGATGTTTATACGGAAAATAAACGTGTCTGAATCACGCTTACGTTTGGTTCACCCCGATATATATAGGGTCTCGACTATGAAAATTTAATGTTGTTAATTTTGGAGTGAGTGTACAAATATAAATATTTTTTTTGTATAAGTAATACGTCTTTTGGGAGAGTAAATCGTAGACAATCTCTTAAGTTACTATTTAGTTGTAGTATTGTTTGGTCCATGTTTCATCTTTATATTTTTACAGTTTTTGCCATTCGGCCTCTTTCAGAGTCAGGTTTTATATAAATATTGTCGTTAACTATAAAACTTTTAAAAGCAATAACATTAATAGACAAAGTTGCAATATGTACTTTATAGCATAGCACAGTATTCACTGATAAATTAACAACATTAACATTGCAAAAAAAGGCTTAAACAAAAAGGCGTGCCGTTTACAAATCTGACTAATTACTGAAAGCTCATTAATCGCCAAAGATCCTACCACCGACACCGACCATTCAGGATTAAAATCAAATTTGTTAAAACGATTTTTACCAACGACCAAAAATTGGAAGTTGATAGCAACATAACTACCATAAATATATAAATATTATTATTCTTTTATGAAATGTACGCGAGCTTAAGCAGGCGCAACAAAACCTGTGCAAGTGTGTCCTACGCTGCGTTTGGCCAAAGATGCACTGACTCTAAATATACAAATTAATATATTGTGGAAAACTTGTAATTGGGACTAGAAGCAGATAGTTAACTATATGCAGATAATTTCAAATAAAGTATTAAGGGTATAAGGCGTGCGGTAAGGGAGACCGCTCTGGTGTGTGCTCTTTACGCTCTCGTGGGCTTATTAAGCTCGAGCTAGATAATACTTGGCACGTGATTATGTAATATATTGTTTTTATAATTTCAACTACCTTGTTCGCTATGTAATAGTTAGACGGACGAGCAAATAGGCCACTCGATGGTAAGTGGTCACTACTCCCAAAGACACTGGCATTGTAAGGAATATTAAGTATTCCTAACATTAAAAATGCGCCACCGATCTTGGGAGTTAAGATATTATGTTCCTTGTTCCTGCAGTAACACTGACTCAATCACGCGTCAACCCGGAACACAGTGATACTAAGTATTACTGATTGGTTTTGTTTATCTAGTAACTAAATTATAAGGCTACAAATCCTCCTATCTTACTCGCATGCCCGCGACCTCTTAGGTCGGCTAACCGCTGTCAAAGAAGCATACAAAATCAGCTTAGTACAAACAGCCCCGTAAGCCCCGTATAGACAAAGTGGATAACGCGAATGTAAATGCATATGAAACAAAGAGAAAAAAGTACAGAATATATATTATACATATATATATATAATATAACCTATATTTAATATCTATATTTATAAATAAGTCAGTGTGGGCCTCGTCTTTCAAGAAGGACGATGAGCTCCAACTCCAACGAAGATCTTCTGCTGTCTAGTAAATAAGAAAAATTGTAAAACCACCACATCTCAAACTCACAACTCAAACTCAAAAATGAAAAAAGGCAAGGGCAATTGTGAGCCCGTAGGTGTTCTTTAATTTAAAATAAATGTGGGTAACGCTGGTAGTCGGTATTCGGTCCTTAACGCCCTCTAGTCCCACGTAGGTTAAATCGGGTAGGAGAAAAACGCATTTATGCGTTGTGCAATTTATTTGTTTTTTTTTTTTCATATATATTTTAATAACTCCAAAAGCAACATCGCGTAAACAAGCAATTGAAACCAAAATGAATGGAATTCGATTTATTTGATCATGAAATATAGCTTTACAATGCAAATACAAATTTAAACGAGCAAATTATGAATTTAATGATGTTTCGACTTACGAAATTGAAACAGCGCCTCAGAAATTCTTGCTATAATTTCGAATACATTTTGGAAATAGTTAACAGAAATTGCTTTATGAGCCAACCAGTGTTAATCAATTATAGGATTTAGAAAAGAAAGAAATATGTACAGTTTTTTTTTATATTAAAAAGATCAAATAAAAGTAATGTTATTAATAAGGACGGTGTATATAAAAATGATTATTTAGTTTTGTTTATTTTTCAAAAGTTATTTGATGGATTTCAACGATAGACATATTATCAGTAAGTGCAAACTCTAGTTCCGCTCTGTAGCCACTTTTAAACAGGAGAAGATTATCTATTTTATTTAAAATTCAATTTCAAAATTCCATCCGTTAAGAGCGGAAATATAGGGGGGGGGGGGATTTGGTCAGTTTTTGTGTATATATAACTTACTCGTCATCTCTACTTATAATATAACGAGTATATATTATCAATAGATTTTATTTTAAGGCTCATCATATTTTTCTAGTTTGTATAAAAAATGTAATAAAATCTTATGAAGGGTTGAGGAAGAGCGGGGTCATCTGCCACAAAATCTGGTAATACCAGTAACTTACCGACAGCAATGGTCTCAATTTTTAGATTAAACTTTTCGTTCGAAATATAATATACTCTCGTATATTTTTTAATATATTATTATTATGCTCATCGCGATTGAATTTTATGTACAGAACACGACGAAAATCATATTTATTAAATTCTTCAATTGCCACAAATTGTTCACACCACCCGCCAATTACAATTACATTTTTTTCCTTGTTTATTGTTTTCCTCGATTTTTCTCATTTTCTGATCGAATGTAAACATTTAATTATATGACGTATACGTGCGTGTTTCGTGCCAGTACATTTCACATATTACACGATTAACCTTATGAATAATATTTAGCAATGTTAAAAAGACAATAAAGCGGAGTCAGTCGAACAAATCAGTGATGTATGAGTTTATTTTGTATATTTATAAATCTAGTACTACCTATTTAAAAGGAAAAAGAATTATATTTAAAACGAATGAACGATAATGCATCATATCGTGCTAGATAAAATACTGAATGTATTTAATGAGTGAATGGAATATTAATAATAATTACGACTATAGTTTCATCTGTTAGTTATATATCTTTAATAGAATGATCCTTTTATGTCCTTTTGAAGATCATCGTTAACTGGTATCTAGACAAGTATTGGATGATAGAGAAACTTATTATCCTACACGTGCCATAGAAATTGCCTCCAATCTCAAATTTAAACTTCCAATATTCAATGTAAACAAACCGTTGGTTATTATTTTGTGTATTTTCACACTTAGAATATTAACGTATTAATTATTCTTACATTTACGGCAGAAAGGTAAATAAATAAATGTTAAAATTAATGGTAAGTGCTAAATTCTTTCCTGAGACATCTTTTTTAATTATAAAATGTTTTCCGCCCGCATCTTTCTTTGTACCCCTGACATCGTGTATGCAAAATTCCATGATCCAGTCATCATTCCATGGTGACTGGTTCACAAATGGCATTCGCATTTATAATATTAAAGTACTAGCTAGCTATAAACATAAGTATTTATAGCTATATATCTTGCTGCTTATTAAATAAATAAATGGAGAAGAATCAACGGAACTCGAAAAATTTATAGCCTAAATATGTACGGAATATTCCGCGTGTTATGGTCATAGTTTAATACCGCTAACATCAGAAGTTTTCACGTGATTGACGTACAAAGAAAAAAAATCATTATACGTTATGATCATGATTATTATAAACACTATTGATTGGTTATAATTATTATATTTTCTATTATTATTATTATATATAAGTATAATGATAATAGCTCGGGCAACATGATGCCCGAAGGAAGAAGTCAGTGACGGATTATGCAGAGGCTATGTTGGCAAGGTGACTTTTGGTCACAGTCGGCTTGTGGAGTAAAGTACTCTAAATTGATGCCTTTTTACTTCACAAAGATTTAAGTAACTATTACGAACTGTCTTTTCAAATAGGAATTTCACAAAAGCAATATTACATTCGTGACTTCATCAGAGACGGGATTATTAAAATTTAGCGGTATACCTTAATTAAATGCTACCTTCCGAAATAGAGACCTTATCACACTTAGGGAAGAATGTCTTCAAGACTATCACTGCGAAGCGGTCTCCACTGTGTACAGCTTAATCCGGCCTTGGATTTATCCCAAATCTAAGAATGATTATTTTACCAAAATTTAAATATTAAAGTATTTTCACAAAAAAACTGAATGATATTTGATCCAATTACACATTCAACTACCCATATTAGGGACGACGCCTGAAAAAAAATTCTAAATCGAATTGAATAAAATCTAAATTAGCCTTCTATTGAAGTATATTTAGTAGTAGTATGCTTAGATTGAAATGAGTTTGAACTTCTTCAGCACGTAAAGATCTATTCGCTCACGAAGGCGCGCCCCTCCAGACTTTATTATAATCGGCTTCCATTAATATACGTAAGTGGTGCGCGTGCTTACACGAAGTCTCAGTGTGCGTAAGACGACTAGGAATAAGGACAGCAAAAATACAAATTAGATTATATTTGTTAAGTTTATTATAATAAAAATACAAACACACACACACTTATATTGACGTCTGTGATAAAATTAATTTACACGAAGGTAAAGTATTTCCGATTCAGATCTCTCTCACTAGAACATTGAAAAACATGACTTTTTTTGATATATTTAGGCTGACGACCACATAGGCTACCTGATGGTAAGTGGTCACCAATGCCCACAGCAGAACTCAATAATATTAAGTATTTCTGTTTAGCAGTAGAATATCTGGCAAGCGGGTGGTACCTACACAGTCGAGTTTGCACAAATTCTTATTACCATATGACATTCACCTATATGACATTTTTTTAAAATAAAACATAACATATTCACAGGTCCGAATCCAACCAATACTTAATAAAGCAAGAGAGTTCAATTTCGCTAATCACAGGAACTACAGATTCGATTTGAAAGCATTGTTTGTATCAGATAACATTACTACAAATCTATAAGGATCCGGGCAGTAGATGTGAATGAAAACCAATTTACGGTATTAAGTAAACGATATGAATTTGATTATGTACTTCTGAAGAATCGAGAAAAAAATAAAAATCAATTTAACATTAGACATAGAGACAATTATTGTAGTATATACGTATAAGGTTAATCACGTTTTATTGATTCTATTTCCTTTTTATCGACTTTATTCACACAAATAAAATAATATTCCGAATAAGATTATTTTATGTATTTCTCACGTTGAGTAATGTTTTAATATCCGGGCGAAAATGAAGTCGCTATAGTTGAGAACAAGTGGTAATTTTCATATATTCGTAGAGCGAATGGTTGGCAATGATCGTTGAGATTTACAAAGTATCACAACAAGAAATGTTATTAGCACAGAAAATAATAAGAATACTCTATAAGATGTACTTCATAACAAAACAACAGCTGAAACTGAACAATACGAAAAACAATGAACACCACTACCCAAGCAAAATAATTCGTTGTTGTAAAGTCGTTAATTAACCCCCTTGACATGCTTAAAATAAGAGAATGGCATCTCATAAGCATGGCAAAGCGTGGAATTCAAATACATCGTGCAAAGAGTTACAATTCGTTAGATCGGGCGAAGTTTTAATGATCCGGGTAGAAGTGGTCGCTATAGTTGAGAACAAGTGGCAATTTGCACGTTAAAAATATAACAGTACGAGTCGCTGGCGATTGTTTTTCATTGCGTCACGCCGTGACGGCTTTCCCGAAGCGAGATCGCTGTGACGATACCAAATTGTTATCCCATTTGTTATATTTTATTATACGTTTTGTAGCTTCCGTTTGTTTCATTCATTTAACTCTTGTTATTACAATTTTCGCAAACGATAATGTGTTTCTTTTATATTCTTTAAAATTTTATTTAGCTGGCGTCGGTTAGTTGTCTACTAGTGTCAGTGTGTATTTCGCTCATTCTTTGAACATAATATTCGGTATTCAAAGGAAATATTATAGTAGTAGTACATATTTAGTAGAGGGGCTTTTTATAAAAAATTGGCACACTGTGTACAGGGGCGGTATTAACTTTATAATAAAATAAAAATGTTTTCTAATATTGTAACTGGTGTTTCTTATCATACATCATTTTCATAATCGAATAATTACATATGTAAAATGTAACATATGTCTCGATCTGAGCGCAGAAGACGTTTCAATTATTAATAATCGCACCGTAAAATGTGAAAATTTCAATGGATCCCCCATCGGCGGGCCGATTATCCGTTAAATAAATTTTATTCGTGATAAGGCGAGGGGCGGGCGGCGGCAAGGCGCCGGCGGGACGCCCTAGTCGCCGCCGACCGCTCGCCAAGCGACGACGTGTCGCTCCCGTCGCGAAGCTGCGCTAATTTTACACGCCACTTATTTCCACACCGCTCTCCTAACCATTGACCCACTGACAGTGAATTGTGTTCTTGCAGCGAGTGTGAGTTACTCTCCTGTCAGCGACCTCCCAGCTGTGAAAACCGTAAGTACTCATATTTGAGACAACTTTGACGCGTCTTAATCAACCGACGTTACGGCCATTTTATAGAATGCCGTTCAACCTTGAAATGTTCAGTATTTTGGTCATTGTATCACTTATGACTGATCTTTCTCAGTATCGAAAGTTTCAGAGTAAAGGTCTTCATTTAAAAATAGCCCGCAATGTTTTAACATATAAGAGAATCTGGGTGTTGTTTGATTTCGGGCCCGAGTCTTAATATTCTGGTGGAGTTTAAAAACATACTTCAAAATGATGTCAAGGATTTAACACCTTATATTTTATGCAGTTAACAAAGTTTCGATGGTTTATAAAGATATAAAAATCTTACAATAGAAGCGGTGATTACACACATTCTTGCCAATCGCATGCCAGATATCTTTCTATTCTCGAAAACTAAACTCGACTCGTACAATATTGAATATAAATTTCAGAATCGGATTGAACATTTACGAGTTCGTTAATGTTCAATTTATTTGCGATCATGATTAAATATTGAAATTTTAATATTCCAAATGGTATTATATTAAATATTGTTGTCACAAGCAAATTATTACATGAAGCTTTCACACGATTTTTATTTACAAATAAAAAAAAATTGGAATGAAATTACATTTAATTTTATATTTAATAATGAAGTTTAATAGTTGACATTCATTATGACATAAAGTTTGAAACCTGGGAGTTGAAACGCACTTCATAGTGAAATGAATATAAGCAGGAACATATGCATATATTAATTTACATAATGCTACATAAAATACAAAATATTAATAAAATGTTTGTTTAATGGAAGACTCACATAACTTCATAAAAATAAGTACGTAAGTTATTTTCCACTAATAAAAAGACCGAACTTGAATCTTATCAGTTGTAATCAAACACAAAAGGTCTGGATAAACAGTGTAACATAAATCCGGCGAGTTATTGATGCGGTACGGAAATTGCTTCCCCCCCAGTGCCGGCCACGTTTCCTGCCATCACACCGTTTCCTCAACGCTTGCTGCATTCCATGTTCACATTGTATACCCCCCTTTTATTCGGTCTCACATATGCTGTTAAGATTAAATATTATATATCGTCTTCTTCCTAACAAATAAATATGAATGACTGTAATTCCATTGATGCGTTTCTAAACTATTCATTCGGGTGTATTTTCCTGCCCACAGATTTTCCATTCAAGGTTTGTTCTTTAAAAGTAAACATTCTGTATTAACACTTATTCAACCAATAAGAAGTCGGGCGGTGGCTAGTATAAAATAAAATAGTAAAATTTTGTATTATATAAAAAAAGTCCCCAAAATTTATGTTCAAAGGGTGATAACATTTTGTTAAATATCTTTTATAAATAAATGACAATTCCTTTTCTTCTAAGGATATGAAAAAAAAACCAAACAAATATTAGATTTACTAACCAGTAATTTAGTAGTTTTTATTTGATTCTGAATCTGAACGTATTGAGATAATACTTTTGGATAATATTATTATTCTAAATTTGTTCGAAAATATTATAATTTAGTTCAAAATATAGTCGGACGTATTGTTATTAGAAGAGATTCAATTATGTAGGTCATAATTGAATCTCTTCCTTAGTTCAGTATGTTTATAGTAGTAATATTTAAGATTGATATAACCAAGTTAAATTATAACTAAACATTATTTTCGTGTAGTCCTGACTTTTGTCTCTGAATCGTTGAATCTTTTAACATGTAATGTCTAAAATTGTATGTTATTCATTATGAACCGTCAACGCTATGGGGTATCACGTAATAATATGTAGCACACGTTTCCCTACCGACGTCGACGACATTCTAAACTGGATTCTGACCTTATAGGAGGTGCTCTTGAGATATAAGTATTCTGAGTTCTTAAGAGGACTTCCAACATCTGGCTTGAGTATTAGTAGGTACTCGGCTTCCTGTCCGCTGTCGAGGTCAATATGGCTAACGGAAAAATGTTAAAGAAAGAGAAAAGATAAATAGTGGACATATTCTGTTAAAGAAACAAATTTGAAGCTTATTCGACAACGAATTACAGTGCGCAGTAGATTTTGTAGTGATGTAGTTTAGTTGATTTACATGAGATTCCATTTGATGTATAATTTAAAAGATATTATCCTTATTATACCCAGCACGTGATAAATTATAAAAAAGAAATTAATCACAATTAGCACGGAGTAATACATATATTTGTCTTTAAAAATATTAAGTTTTTTCAGACAAATGATAATTTAAAAATATATGTTTTATTAAATCAGATATAATTTATGACACTGTTAGGCGTACCGTACCGGAACACAGCTATACTAAGTAGCGCTGTTTGGTGGTAGAATATCTAATTAGTGGGTGGTGCCTACTCAGATAGGCTTGCGTACAGTTCTACCACCAAGTAAATATTGCTAGCAAAATCCGCAATTTGTTGTCTTGTTTGAATTAATATACCAATTGCAATAGCGATCAGTTCAATAAATATATACTTATATTTGGCAACTTTTATGTCTTTTAATATCAAATAGTTATACATACATAATTTATTACATGTTTACACTTTTGATCGTGTCATCTGTTGTCGATATATAAAAGGAAATTAATTTAGAAATGGCGTTTCGACCCATAACTCTAAATTAACGTCAGATCAATATAATATCGATACACTTTATGCCAAGAACATATTTTGATTAGTATTGAAACGTTTGCCAATTCCCTGACCATTATTGCGAACGTTTTCCTTGTGATAAAATTGAATGATACGAAATACATAAAGATCTTGCCATAGTGAACAAAGTTTGAACAACTACTCGAATTTTCTTGTTCAATTACTTATATCTAATATTATATTTTGACGACCTCCGTGGTCGAGCAGTGTGTACACCGGCTTTCATGGGTCACGCCACTCGAGGTCCGGGTTCGATGCCCGACCGAGTCGATGTAGAAAAAGTTCATTAGTTTTCTATGTTGTCTTTGGTCTGGGTATTTGTTGTACCGTCGTTACTTCTGATTTTCCATAACACAAGTACTTTAGCTACTTACATTGGGATCAGAGACCAGAGTAATGTATGTGATGTTGTCCAATAACTTTAACTTTAATATATTACTATAAATTACACTTAGTTTTAGTACTTGTGTCATAGTTTAGAAACAGCCGGAAAATTTCCAATTGCTGGTCATCCTGTTTTTTGGAGATAGATATCAGTGTCAGTTGACCGGTAACAATGTGTCAGAATTTCATTATCCTTACGATGTTCCTTCCCCACTGACCATGGGATGAATTTTAAACACACATTAAGCACATGTCAATGAGTGATGCTTGTCAGAATTTGAATACGCAATCCATGGTTACGATTAGTATTATTCTTATTGACAATCAAATTCGATACTATCTGATAAAAGAAAATTACTACACATGAGAAGAACTGGCATTTTTCGTAAAATTTTATAATTGTTTACAATTTTCAATATTACAAAGAAACAGCCACGAGGCGATCCTCTCATCACTAAGGAGTGCTATTATCCAATAATTCTATAATTGCATAATAACATTTTGCACACAAATGTTTTCTTCACAGTTTTTGTTTTTGAATTACCCACATAAGCAGTTGTTTGTACGTTTAATAGAATATATCACTGCGTACAAATCTTTTGTTTTCAGAATGCAGACGCTTTAAATGATAAATGTCCAAAAATTCAGACTTACTTACCGAAATTTGAATTCGAGACCTTGAGTAAGGATAGCTTTTTATACACTGACTTATCTCAGCTTTACGCACCATTAATAAGATGTTTTTAAACCAACAATTTCTGTGGTCTGTAAGATTTATATACATACTCTTACATAAATTCGTTATACAGTAATACCCAATTTTTTGCTATTAAATATGCGATGGAGTCAAAATATTTTATCAATGTTTTTTATTAGATAGACAAAATAAAAAGTTACCACGAAGCGGGCAATTAGGTAACAATTGCTTGCCTCGTTGATCTAATCAGCTAATGGCTAGCTTATATTGTTGTTGATCCCGAAGTTCGGAACTCAATTTCCACTTTGGACAAAATATTTATTGAGTTTTCTATCATGAAAATCTCAAACTCATTCCGAGTTTAGAAATTGGCATTTAACACCCTCGTGCCTCGTAGAGCACGCAAACCCGTTCAAGCGCTGTCCTTGAGCCCTCTCCAGTCTTGCCATCTTTATCGTTCCGACATTCTTTAAAGTGAATTAACGCACATGTGTTCACTATGATACGTCCTCAGCAGTTGGATAATCTTTCTTGCGAATGGCAACTGTAGCCGAAAACGGCTTGAAGGACATAGTCAACTTCATTATCATCACTGTATATTATCTACTCTGGACATCATCGACGCGGCATGTACGTCAGAAGTATTTAGCATTCATTTTGTTTTTTGCAACTAATTATTAAAGACTTAACTAAAAATAGATTTTCAGCATTTTCGCTGTCTGGGTCAGGGCTTCTACCTTTTACTTTTGTCAAACTGCCAGTTCTAAACTAACGCTACAACAATTATCCTAAGGCTAAATTAAATATAATAATAGATCGTGATTTTTTTTTTTAATCTGTTAGTATTTTCTAATATGTTTCATTGATATTTTACTTAATGGAACACTATTATTAGATAGGTCAATGATCTTAATATGACGAATTGCTGGAGATATTTGTGCCAAAAATTTGCGGTAGTTGTTATAAGAGTTATATATATATACATATATATTTATTTATTTGTTATAGGTCTTTTGTCTGCTAATTAATAATAATTTAGACAGCGGATGCGAGTATCTTCTCTATTAAGCTTACCATATTTTTTTTTTCGAAATGCATATTAACATACCCATATATTTATATATATGTTATGTATTTTCAATGCAAAAGTACGTAAATTTGTAACATATTTGTATATAAAAGGGAGCGGGACCAGATAACATACCGCCAATGTTCTCAAGAAAGTGCGCGACTTGTCTAACTTTGCCTTTACATTTAATTTTCTCAGCCTCGTTACGCTCTGGTACTTTTCCAACTATATGGAAAAAAAGCAAAAGTTGTTCCAATATTTAAAATTGAAGACGAGAAAGATATACGTAACTATAGGCCCATATCACTTCTTTCGGTTTTCGCCAAAGTATTTGAATCTCCAGTTTGTCCGCTCATTCAAATGCATTTTAATCGTTCTGAATTTTTGCCTGGTAGCACCACTAACTTGGTTAGTTTTGTCTCTTCAATATCTGAAGCGATAGATTCGCAGAAACAGATGGACACCATATACACTGATTTTAAGAAGGCATTCGATAAAGTGCCCCACGACGTTCTTATTGAAAAACTATCGCATTATGGATACTCAGGCACAGTGCTACAGTGGATATCATCATATTTACATGAACGTTCCTTTTATGTTGTCATGAATGGTTTTAGCTCTGAAACTAATATAATAACGTCAGGCATCCCTCAGGGTTCACATCTCGGAACAATTTTATTTAATATATTTGTCAACGATATTGTATACTGTTTTAAGCATTCGACACCTTACCTATATGCTGGCGACTTAAAATTCAGTAGATTAATTAGTCCTCGACATGATTCAAGTATAAAATACTACAGAGCTACTACATTTAAATAGAGTAAGAAATTGATGTCTCTTTAATGGAACGCAATTTATTTGTAATAAATGTTTGCACATATATTATACCAACACAATACACTTTGAATGATAATAAGCTCAAAGAAGTGGAGCTTATAAGAGACTTGGGTGTTATATTGGACAAAAAAATAACCTACGTTGATCACCTAGACAGCGTTATATGTAAAGCCTCTAAATTGTTGGGATTTATTATGCGGCATGGTCGCTTAGGACTTTAAAATAAAAATCTCTCTTTATAACAGCCTTGTCCGAAGTCATCACTATCAATAGACTTATTGATATAAACATAAATCCATTTAGCACCTTTCGCAAGTTAGTCATCAACGACCTTGTCAGCCAGTCACTATGAGTATGGAAATTTTTGCTTATAAATCGATGTTTTTTTTTATTATTATTATTTAACCTTAAATTAAGATTAAATGAATTATTAATAGTATACACTTATGATTATATTTTAATACTTATATTATTATTAAATTTCGTTAACTTTTACTAGTCTAAACAAATTTTTATATACCAGAGTAATGTTTAAGCCGAAATATGTGTACAAACGTTTTAATAGTTTTTTTTTTTTTTTTTTCTCTTTTGCTCATTTTTCGTTTTTTTCACTTTTGTTGTAGCAAGCAATTGTAATTAATAGTTTAATTAGCATGTAGTGTTTGCTTTTAAATGATTTTACATAATCTATGGATTTATATACCGAATTGTGTATTTATGTAAGAATGACAAATATAATAATAAATAAATAAAACGTTTATCAATATACAGGTTTATCGGTCACTCTCAAAATTTGAAATAAATAATTTTCGAGGTTGATATTTGTATAATATTATATACTATACTAAACCATAACATACTAAAATTATATACTTTTAAAGATGGGTTCCGGGAATAACTTTGTAGTAATACATAATACGTATATAACGATTGTCGTTAAAAAATATATATGTATCGTTCCGGAAGCATATTTGGCTTATGTATCAAAATCTACTCTCTAATCTGCTATTTAGAAATAAAAATCGATATTCAGAAGAACTGCTGAAAATAACTCCAATTAAAAAAATTAAGAAAAAAAAGGATTACTGATAAAATTATAAGGCTATCAGTGTTGGCTAGCTTTGCAATAAAATAATTTTATCAATTATTAATCGCGTACATAACATTAGATACAGGAGTATTTTTTTAATAATATTTAAAAATATAGTACTTTGATAATACTGTACGTATGTTCCTAATAAGGCTAAATAAGGCTTTAAAAAACCGCTCCCTGCATTTCGAAACACGCCCTCGCATGTCTTGTGCTTACGTCGCGAGTACGTTACTTTGCTCTTGCTAAGTAAATCAAGTGCAAATTACATTCTCGGGTAGGATATTTCAAAGTAATTGTCTTCGTTGCTGTAGTTTCTACGAACAAATGTCATTTATAATTTCCTTTAATTTGAAATTACGATAATATTGTACGAAACTTTACTTTTTAATAGTTTAATTTCAGTGATGAGTTTCTACTCAATTTTTTAAGATAATTTCGTAATAAATATCTCATTTTCATTTTAAATATTTCTTTATTTCGTAACTTTCTTTTATTTCCTAAGATAATAATATATTTTGTTACTCTGACAGATCGCATTCAACTCTTATAATTTTATTCTATCGTTTTTTTTAATTTACCTATTGATCGACTCAAAATTATAGTTATAAGAAGTTTGTTTGTTTGTAGAGGACTCACCTCCAAAATAAAATAAGTTCATCACTTAAAATCAAAACATTAAGAGTTTTGAATGTTCTATCGCCAGCTCTAAAAAAAAAGCTCAATTTATTGGGTTTGATCTGGTTTAAAACTCAGTTACACGATTTGATCACATATACAAACAGATGAAGTTATATATAATAATATAATATATGTTAAATTATGTTTACAGTCAGATATATAGTATATCCGATTAGTGCATTGCAAATTGTGATTGAAGGCAGGCAAGACTTGGTCAATAGCCTTAGGTTGCTGTATATAAAGTTGTAACTGAAAGAATAAATTAATATTTACATGAAAAAAATTAACCTCTAGTTTCTGAATCGCTGATCAAAGTCGAATACACTAATTGAGCCTCAACCTGAATGGTCACTGCTCGCTGGCAGCCGATGACGTAAAAGGTAACCAATGAGCGTTTAGACTAAAGTGAAATTATTTAAATCTCCTTTAAAAACCTTTCCGAAACATAATACTATATTTAAATTTAGAATATTGAAGTAAAAACAATAAAAGAACGCGATAATAATTTTCAATAAAAAAAAAACAATTTGTTGTTTTATAAAAATTTAAATCGCGAAATATTCCATGGTTCAAAGGGAATTTCGACGCGAACATATCCGTTACGCTTTTAAAATTGTATTTCGTTTTATGTAACAAGCTCCACCATTTACTCATAGTGCTGGTGTGTCGCAGTAACAATGTTAAATTTGTTAATGCATGTTGCATCGGTGCATCACTAAAAACTAATGTCGCTTTTGGTCAACACAAAGTACTGACCCATCTCGTAAAATGCGTTAGTAATGGGTTTGGCATGTATTGCTACCGATTTCGATAGAATTGGGTTAAAGCTATATATAAGACAGTTTTCCACGGTCCGTTCTTAAAAATTACATAAACATCGTATGATAGGTTATTGTATTTTGTATAAACCAAGATCATACGACTGGTTGGAATATAATTTAATTTCGTAAATGCCACCAACCTGCTAGTCCTCTGGTGTTGCAGATGTCTTCGGTTTAGTGGTTTGGCACTTTCCATCAGGTACGCCTCCTGATAGTTTGAAAAAGGAACTATTTCGTGTTTAGTAGTGAAGGAAAATGCATGGTTTTGTCGAATGAAAATATACCACACGGATATCGAACACTATGTGGTAGAGAAGGCTACAAACCTCTTTAAAAAAGGAAATTTATTTTTTTATTGTTGTGTGCCATTAGTGGTCTTATAACTTTAAACGAAATAATCTATTGCGGATAAGTTTACGCTAGATTGAGGCATTGAGTTTTACATTCATTATTTATGGAAATGACCCGTATCCGCAATTCTCTGGGCCCAGTGCCAAAAAAGAAAATCACAAAATCTGAACCCAATACCGTGCCCGGTAGTGAGTTTGGGTACCCACCTAACACCAGAACTTGCTCTCATCAAACGCGGGCAAACTACGGGATAAGATATACCTATTTCTAACTTAACAGTCATAAAACCGAATAGCAAAACGGGTATAAAAAAATATACTTTTTTACTAAAATTTCTTACATAAAGCTACATAATAACCTCTAACTATATAAATAAAAGTAATTCCATTCCTAGGTATAGTTAATCTGTCCGCAACAAAGGGTTATTACTTAAATTGATTTAACTCTCAATCTCTTACTACTTTAGTACTGAACTAGCTTACTAGTTAATAGAACCTCTATCAACTATCAAACCTTAATACAATATTACAAAGCGTTGCAGTTTGACGAAGGACGGGTGGTTATACCATATCCAGCTTAGCTCGACTGGTTGCGACTTGTTTTTCTACCGTTTGTTTGAAACTTTGCATGTGACGCTTGATATATGTTTCTTAAACTAATGTTACTTGAACTGTATATACAGCAAGCAAATGACATAATGTGTGCCATTTCGTAAGGATGGAAAAATTAAAAAAAAATTGCCCGTCACAAGACATGTAGACAAAAATCTGAATATGATTGTTATTCAAATAATTTATTTTAAGTTTTATTGAATTCAATAAATATATAGTTACGTAAATAAATGAATGTATTTTAGTCGTCTGTACATAAAAAGGGAAAAGACCGGTGGAGAGCAGGTATGACGTCATAAGTACCGTCACGTCGTTTGCCGTCACGGCATACTATTCCGTATTACCCCCAAAGCGCGCCTATAAATGTTTCTCCTTAATACTTATACATCTTCGAAGAAACTTTCCATCATTCGTACCTAATAAATCATTGTGATTCATAAGACGACAGCAAACCTTAATTAATCCTTCGACCCAATCAGTAATTCAATCCCAAGCAAACCTCGACGTTACCTCTGATCATATCAATGGGATATATAATAACATAATATATATCATATAAATACGTTTACAAATGTTAAGAAAACATTGCGTCACTTATAATATAGTTATGAAATATTATTTATTATCGGCCAAATGTTGTCGAAGTGTATTAATTTTACACACATTTCGATCAGCATCTAATTTTAAATATAATATACAATAATTGAGCATAGTCGAGCACAGTCGAGCAACTCGAGATAGAGCAATAAATAAATAATAATCGGTCAATCGATGCCTAAGTCTATAAATTTCAAAGAGATATTACTGACATATGTTTTTTTTTATATACGTAACATAAACATTAACCATAGATTAATTAGGTTACAGAGAAATATATTATCCCGAATAATATTATCCCCTTGATTGACAGATACATTACCTACTCGAAATGTAAATTTCTGTAAGATATAAAATTTCTCTAATTTATGTTAAAACTCTACAAGGTAACTTCAAAACGAGAGGCGACGAGACGTTTATTAAGCGTTTAATATTCTGCGAACGACTGTCACCTGGAAGGATTTAAGTGATAACGGTCGAATTTGTTTGTTACATTGAAATTATATTTTAACTTATCAGTGTTAAAATTAACACCAGCGATCAAATCATAAAACTTGTCAATGTCTGTTGGGGTTCATTATTGCAATATCATACTTAATAGGTACTTAGTATTGCCGTGTTCTGGTTTACAGGGCGAGTGAACAACAGAGTAACTACACACAAGTAACATCCTAATTTTCAAGGTTAGATAAGAGTATTGACTTTTAATGAAAGTGTTGTCATTAAAAAAATAAAATACTATATTAAAAAAAAAATTTTTTAAATGTTAAACATCTATTCACTACGCTTATTAAATGTAGCGTACTTCTTATAATTATATACATATATTTCAGCGTCTAAGCCCAGTTTTGGCACAGTCATAAAATTAAACCTATGCCATATATGCTACAGTTACATACATAAATAGAATTTAAATGAACTGATAACATTACCAAAAACTATACTTTGATGTTAGATAAAATTATGTCCGTCTTTGTGTTATTGATGTATAGTAGTAAAGAAATTCGATATTTATTTTTAATAGAGTCGTTAAAAGGTGTTCTGGCTTTCTTAGTAAGCTGAACTAAGGTATCAAATCGGTACACTTTCGAATGGGTAGATCTAGGAGGAATAGGTAGCATATCTGTCTTGATAAGTCACAATAATGAGTCTAAAGAAGACTAATTTTTTTTATATCGTTTACATAACTAATTAGTCAGAAAATAACGCTATATTATTAAACGTAAACAAAGAAGAGTATTATTTACACGATCCGTACACAGATAGCGTAACTAGATAGTACTAGTTCGACTTATTAATAATATTAAATAAAAATAATATTTGGGTTAGTCAATCTGATACCAAAAAAAAAAATACAATTTTTTTAAAGTTTTTAGTACAATTCGCTTCGATATACTTTTTAACCCTGTACAATTTCTGTGTGAAATTGTCTAGAGATGGTTTATCAGAAACCGCAGTAATAGTATCGTTATAGTTTCGACACGTTCTGCTGATTAAAATGTAGTGATGAAGTGTAACATTTATAAATCCAAAGTGAAAATAATTTAGAAGTTGGAATAAAATAAACGGTATATATAATTTAATTAATTTGTCACGTATTATCAATGTTAATAATATATTACTTTTTAAAAAAAATTACTATTTTTGGATGTATTATATTTACATACATACATGTGTAATGGTAAAATAGTACAAATACATATATTTCGATAAAAAACTTGTGACGTACAGTAAAATAGGGTTGTTTGTTTGTGTGACACTGATATATTTAAAATATACTTATTTTTCCTTCATATAATAATAAATAAGTCAGTAGTTATGTTTCTTAAGTAATCAAATTGGTTCTAAATTTAAAATTGCAATGACGTTTAATGTTTTCGCTTTACTAAGAATAGCACACATTTGAAAAAAACAAACTTGGAACTAAGAAGTAGTCTTAGTTCAATTGCTATAATAATAGTTGTAGCGTATTTAGGTTTATGCGTACATTGAAACGTTAATATTTGTCTATGGAATGATTTGACGTATGATGTACTTCCTTTTTCTCTTCTTAAATTTTAAATATTATATTTTATTTAAAAAATATATATATAATAATTTAAAAAAAAAATTGAAAGTCTTTTCGAAGATAAAAATTAAAAAAAATGTCTAATTTAAGTAATTACTATACTTATTATTTTATTTATTTATAAACCGTTCCGGTTTCACACGAGTACAATAAATAAACTTTTAGATTGTAGAACAAACATTGAAGAAAAATTCATGTTGTTTTTCCGACTAGAAAAGTAGAAATTCTCAGCATTTCTTTACTATAATATGTAAGTATTGTATATATTTAAACTTTCCTCTTAAATCACTGTTATTTAATGACAACCGCATTAAAGTTCATGATATAGTTTAAAAAATCTAACCGTACATACGCTGGGAGGTTAATATTAAAAGGTAATCAATTAAACTAAGAGTACATTTTAATAAATATTTGAAAAAAATTGTAAAAATCTTATTTCTTTAGACATTTTTTATCTAACATTTTAACTGTTGGAAATGGAAAACTCAAAGTAGGTTCTGTATTTTCGACAGTTATTTCCGTGTTATAAAATGTAGAGTGTCGTTTCTTTTAGAGCTTTTACAAGTGTGTGCTGAATGTACGGTATAAAATGGTTGCATTATAAACTTGGTCAAATTGCACGTGTAACTAATGAGGTCGTTAGAGTGAGTACTTTGCCGAAAATACTTTTGGTAGCAATTTTTATGTTTCGAAATAATAATGCTGTGTTGTATTAGAATAACAAACTATTATTGAATTTAAACAGATTTTTTGCTATGAACATAATTTACTGAACTTTTTTCAGTTGTCATTGATTTCTCTAACTGATCTTAAGAATGTAATGTGATAGGACCCATCCACACATAATTCGACAAGGGGTCAAGACCAAACCTGAGACTTACAAATCGCTAGGCGGTAACGTTGAGCCGTTGACTCCTTGACGAATTGTGATTTTTAATTATATTAAGAATTATATAAAGATAAATATTGTACCTATCTTTTTTAAAATGTTCATGTTACTACAAATTTCAAAACATAATAATAATAATATTATGCTCAAGTATATAAAATCCTCAGGAAATAGTTTTACGGTCACAATAGGTTTTTATATTATTTAAAAGTTCAACAATAGCCTCATAGTGATTTGAGATTCTTGGATTGGTTCTGAGGATCAATTTTGGACCGAAGAAACGGAGAAAATAGCAATGTCTTTTAAACATTGAACAAGGGTGAAACCGACCTACTTACTATTATTTTAAAAAAGACGTTGTAACAAATTCCTGCTGAATTCAATATTGCCTTAAATTCTTTCATGTTCGACGTCTTGTAAGGGAAAGACCTGATGTTTACATTTATTCGGGACTCAGTGCAAAATAAAGGAGCAAGATTATGGGATACTAAGAGCTTTAAAGTGCCTCAAGTATTTTCTCTACACTATCTTCATCTATTCGCATAACATAAATATAGTCTTTCGTAAGCATAAAAATCGCTTCGTCAATTTTTTCCGATCCCATAAAAGCGCTTAAATCTGCAAATGTTTATCTTATAAAAAAAGCCAAATTAGATTTAACATCTCTACGAAATCGGATTTGCAATTTTGCAAAATAGCAAGAATAATAATCCAGCGATTGTTGGAATTCTATGGATTTCACAAAACAGAGCTAAGGTCGTCGAGTGGGCAGAACGGGTGGATTATAAGGGAATTGTGGGCTCAAATCCGAGCAAGCATCACTTAGTTTTGTGTGCTTTATCTATATAAAATAAATAAGGACACATTTTGTGTTGTTTATCTAAAAAATTACTGAGCTAATGTATATAAAACTTATACCAGATTATGAAGCACGTTTCAAGGGTTTTTATATCTGATACATAGCAGACAAGGTTTTGCTTGTTACTATAAAATTGATCTCCCATTCGGTGATAAAGGAAAATCGCGCAATGAAACCTTGCCACATATATAACCACCATACCACACTGAAGCATCATCGTGAAATAAGCACCTATTTTTAAAGCGAAACATTTTTTCAATCACTACTGCGTAAAAGACTTAAGGAGAAAATAAGAAGAAAAATATATTTAGGGATTGTTACTTTACGAAATAGAAGATAAAGCACAACAAAAAGTATACTTTGTTTCGATTTGCGACTGTACTAAGTAAGGGACTTTTCCCTCACACATCTCGTATTTTGTTTATGTTTTTCTTATAAACGACATTGTGAATCATCATAACTTAAATGTGCTTTTTAAGAAAATGTGAATAAAGTATGTATGTATATTTTACATAATAACATAATCAGCCTGTAAATTTCCCACTGCTGGGCTAAGGCCTCCTCTCCCGTTGAGGAGAAGGTATGGAGCATATTCCACCACGCTGCTCCAATGCGGGTTGGTGGAATACACCTGTGGCAGAATTTCGTTGAAATTACACACATGCAGGTTTCCTCACGATGTTTTCCTTCACCGCCGAGCACGAGATGAATTATAAACACAAATTAAGCACATGAAAATTCAGTGGTGCCTGCCTGGGTTTGACCCCGAAATCATCGGTTAAGATGCACGCGTTCTAACCACTGGGCCATCTCGGCTCTTTTATTGTATATTTAGATTTTATATGTTCGTAAATAAGATTTTTTCAGCAGGTTCTTATATACTGAAATCGATCTTGTTCTTATTTCCAAAAAAATTCAATACCAATTTTTAGTTTCTACGCTTGACCACTTCTCGCGAGAAAATAAAAGACAGAACGAAAACACTACAACTACGGACGACCATTTGAAGGATACTTTCCCGTAGCAATATCTCGTCTAGTCAGTAAATTGCTCACGCGTCCTCGAAACAAGAATATACTGTGGCCGGTTTTTGCACTAGATTGAATTGTTAATTGAACTGAGACTAACTACATTTTTACATTTTCACTCTGGTCTGTGTAAAGTTGACAGAATACGGTAACTGAAAAGGAGATTTCACAAATGTTCAATTGAGTCGAATGAACATTGTTTTAGAAAGTATATGGATCATTAGATAGAACACTTGGATCCTAATCAAAGATAATGGTTATGTGCTTAATTTATATGTATAATTGCGAAAAAACATGCATATGTGGGAGGAAATTTACAAATGTAAATAATATCCAGCATCGTAGTGGAAGAGTCTAGGGGAATAAGTATTCAAATTTTGTATTGTAGATGAAAGGAAATTCACAAAACGACCAGGAAGCTCACCTGATATAAAGTGACTACAACCGCCCAAAGACATCTGCCATGCAAAAGCTGAATGGTGTGTTGTCACCCTTTAAGAAATGAGGTACTTTTCTTGAAGTTTCCCAAGTTGTATCGGTTTAGAAAAAGCGCGTCTCTCTAGCTTTGTCTTTCTTGTTCTTCTCAAAAAGAGAGGAAACCTTAATAGCCGGAAGTCCAGCATAGGGACGTGAACAAGTTTTTTTTATTACTTTTGCTTTAGACTGTTTAATTTGAGAGTAAAAATGAAACTGTCACGATGTATCTCAAAGGGTTTCTAACATTTTTTTCCATTTCTAATAATCATAGAAGCGAGTAGTAGTCCTAGCTAAGAAACTGGTTTTACCCGTAATGTAATCACAACTGCAGTATTATTATAGCAATTTAAGTTAATTTATTTGTAAAGTTTATTCTTTTGGCAAGCGTGTGCTGCTGTTAGTAGAGCGAAAACATTAAACGACATTGTAATTTGTAATTAAGAACTGAGTAAATCACTTAGAAAATAATAGAAATGGTGATTAGACCAAGGTACCGGCGATTATTTCTGCAAAACTTCTATACTGTGGGATTAGTAAAGTATAATATATAATAAAACATACTGGTCGAATATACAGCCTTTTTTGACGTAATTTAAAAAGAAAGGCAAGTCTTGATGTTCCATAACGTTTTTATTAGTCCTATAAAGCTTGTGTTTTTGCGAGACAGAGTATAGAAGGCGTTTCATTTGTGGTTAATGGGAATGTTTCTGAAACAAATTCTTTGTTATAAATGTTACAATGCCAAAATTTATTTTTCTAAATATTCAAAAGTAATAAATGAGGAAAATTTCGTTGGTAACTAATGATAGTGACGAACGAAGACTTATTTCTGAAATCGTTAAAGAATGTAAAATTGTCAATGAATGTATAGCGTAATACGGAACGTACATGTTACGTGATCGATGTTGTATCTACAGTTTGTTTTACATAAATTCAAAGCTTAAAGCTTAGACTGCTAGATTCTTTCATATAGTCTGTCTATTTTCAGTACTCTTACTGCACAATTTTATAAGATATAAACTAATCATAATTATACGTACATAAGAAACATAATATATATTTTAAATAAACTAAGAAAAAAAATATTAAGAAAAAATGAAGAGAGCCGACGTTGTCTAGTGGTTAGAACATGATAATCTTAACCGAATATTGTGGACTCAAAGCCAAAAGAAGTCATCACTCTTAAAATTTGAGTTTATAATTAATTTCGTGCTCGGTAGTGTACGAAAACTTAGTAGAGCTTTTCTCTCCCTATTTTATCCTTAAGTCCCCATTGTGGGATAACATGCATGTGTGTGTGTGTCGAATTAAATTCTGCCAGACGTGTGTCCAAGTCACATTGAAAAAGCGTGACAGTAAGATCTTCTCGAGATGAAAGCAAGCTTCTTCTAGGAATGGGACATAAAAAAGACTGTTACTTACGTACTTAGGAGGCTATACACGGTTTCAACCATTATTTGTATAAGATCATGACTGGTTAAAAATTATATTAAATGTACAATAAAAATGCTAAGAACATTCTATAATACATATCATACCTGGATACCAATCAATCATGCTCCTTTCAAATTGATGTCAGTAATGGAAAAAAATATGAAAAATGTCAAGCAAATTCGGAACATTTAACGCTTTACAACGTAATTATCATTGAATTATGAACTTTATTTGATAGGGAATAAAGGCGAGTTGCGCATTCGTATTTTGTATTTAAAACGTCACTATGTGCGTGTACAGTCGAAATGCATCAGTCATGAGGGGCTTGCGGGATGACGTTATTTATAGAAATTGGATGGGATGCCCGACCGATCTCCACTCGAATCTACTCGATGGCTTTTATTTTATTTTGCACAAATTACATCGAGATGTATTATTTTGTACGTAACTATAATTTTATAATTTGTGGTAAATCGAATACCAATAAATGGGAAAATAATAACATCACATATGTGTGTGTATAATATATAGAGATATTTTTTTTAAGTGCGCGTGTCAATCGTGGATTTAATTTATGGATTTATGAATACTATATGTATTTGAGAATACTATTTTTAAAAATTCCATATTATCAATTGAAAGTTCTTTTGATTTCCTATAACATTGCTGATACGTATGCTATTCGTAACAGTTTTTAGTGTCACCGATAAGATTTTAGCTCAAGGAAGTCATGTTAAAAGAATATATATACATATAATAAATCAAGAAAATGAGTACCTCACGTTTTTTAATAATCATTATCTTAAATTGAGTTATATATTCTTTATCTATTAATATATTTTTCAACAAAAAATTGTTTAATTAGTTTAAATTAATTAAAAAGGTGAATAATACTTTTTGGTAGGGTTTTGTACAAGCCCCTCTAGGTAGGTACCACCAACTCATCAGATAAGCTACTGCCAAACAACAGTACTCAGTATTGTTGTGTTCCGCTATAGCTGCTTAGCTGTAGAATGGGTGGTACGCAGTCAGACTTTTAAAAACCCTATCATCTACTGACAGCCGCAATTATATTGAAATTATAAATATTGTTGTGAATATATACAAGCATAATCTTGTTGTAAATCAATTGTTAGGAAACAAAGTTTGCCCATAATCTTAACGAATATAATGTTCGTATTTATATAAATTCAAATAAAAACGAACATACACTTTAAAAAATAAAGAATTAAAAAAGAAACACTATACAACCATTTGTAATTTTTCATTAGGCTATCAAATGTTTATTCTATTGAAAATTTGTACAGGAAATTAAGAAATTTAATTTTCCAACTCATTAGGAAATTAACAAAACAAATGATAATCAGCTATAATTAATGTGACTATTGCTAATAGTTGGCATATACAAATGTTAAATCCGACTGATAAATGCTATTAAGCGATATCGTAGGGAAGGTTCATATTGATCCGGAGTGATTTATTAACACTGATAGCGATGGCAGTTAATTTCACGAGGAATCGTTCAGTTGTGTACTAGCTACTCATTCTAACTTGACATGGGTAGAAAAGGGTCTAGGACAAACATAGAAAGATAACTTCTATTTTTGTGCCACAAAGTTTTCTCACAATCGGATCAGTGGTAACGTAGAAAAGACAGACATTTCTCTTCATTCATGTTTATTTATATGTATAATATATAGATAATGTAAAAAACTTTTGATTTTTTTTCAAAGATTAAGTGCAACGCCTTAAATTGTTTAAGGAATTACTAATATTCCTATCCCTCCTTTTAAGCTTATCACTTGTATCAGGCGACAAGAGCCCAAAGAGTCGGGATTGATTCCGCGAGTTTTGCATCGGTAATCAGCCCGTAAACCATTGCAACATTGACGCTTATAATATAATTAAGAATTCATTAAGAAAATTGTGTGTAAATACATGAGCGCGTGCATTTTGTGTTACAAAAAGTATAAATTAGTATTAGTTACCAATCGGAGCAGCGTGATGGTATAACCTCAAAATCATCTCAAGAGGAGAGAAGGACTTTTCTTAGCATTTACAGCTCTTACTTTAGTTTTATTTTAGTTACAAAGTATGAATATACCAAATAAATTCTAAAAGGTCAGCAATCTATTATATTTTTTTATTAATAATTAATTAGTTATATATCGACGTGATTTTCCATTTTTAATGTTACTTTTTCTCGTTGCGTGTTTCGCTCCTTTCATTTAATATTAAAAAAAAAAACATTTACATACTACTAATTTATTAATTATATTTCAACGTCGATATTTCATTATAGTAAATTATTGGTTAGAATATACTTAAAAGTTAGATGTATTGTTGAATTATAATTTGTTGCTGCGTTTTATATTATATATACGTATAATTTAGTTTAATAAATTTCCCGCTTTTATTTCGAAAAACATTTGATCTGTCTCTCGTGACTAATTTCTGACCAAATCAAATCGAAATATTATTTATTCAAATAGGCTCTTTTAGTTTTTATTCAGGTAGGCCATAAAGAAACTTTTGAATCATCTTGTTCCAGTATTGAATTAAATATAAGGCTACCACCGGTTCAGAAAGTAGATTATATCTAGAAGAACCGACCAGAAACTCAGTAGTTACTCTTTTTTCACCATTTTAATAACAGAGTATGTCACTGAAGTACAATTAAATTTTTGTTTATCTTGCCTAGATATCAATAAATATTACGTCCTTGCTTTTTTGTCTTTAATATAATGTTGTATTGAGTTAAGTACCTTATGTATCTGTGTTTTTTGGACTTGAACTTTAAATTTTTTAATAGGCCAAGTTAAAAATAACTGTTGGGTCTTATAATAGAAAGACCGGTGAGCTTAAAGCTTTAAGCTTAATTAATTTTATATAAATTTTAGACATAATTAATGGTTAAGATATATGGTAAATAAAATCATCGCCATGAGTTTGTTAATGTAATTATAACACAAACACAATCAATTGTAATTCGAATTTAATAAGGGTAGGGATGTATTCTATATTGGAATTAATCGCTCGTGTGATGGAATTTGTGTATTTCAATGTTTCGATTGTCATTAATCAGTTTATCTTAATTAGTGTGTGTTCTTGATATAACACACACACACACACACACACACACACACACACACACACACACACACACACACACACACACACACACACACACACACACACACACACACACACACAAACATTAATAATTAATCTTTTTTTATTCTCTTCATCTTGTGAAGATATCTACATATTTTAACTTCGATGTTGATCCTATGTTGGTGTAAGGTAAGGTAATCAAGCGCGGTAAGGCAATGAAATTTTATATCAAGGTATTCTCAGATACAGTCTATAGTTAGGAAGTTGCATGTGTTACAATAGCATATCTGAAAGCATGTAATGGCATTAGTGTAGTACAAAGTCGTGCCGTTCGAGTCGGATTTGCGCACAAACATGCATTATATATCCGTCTCAGTTGACTAGTCTCCCTCGAAATTGGCCAGGATAACATTACCCACCCAGACCAGGTGCCACGTATATATTCGTCGGTCGTCAATTATAAAAATTCGACTATAAATCATTGAATCTCCAGTCTTCTGTCAAACAGAAAACAAAAACGGAAAACCTTGTCAATATTATAATAACGGAATCCGTTTTTCTTTTTACTTTTCTTTTATAACATAGTTGGATGGTCTGGCAAACATAAACATGAACACCTGATGTTAAATAGTCTTAACCACCCACGTACATTGGCACTGTAAGAAATCCAACGACAATGCGCCACCAACCTTGGGTGCTCAGATGTTATGTCTCTTGTGCCTGTAGTTACAATGGCCTACTCGTTTACTTACTACTTACTCACCACTCAAACTGGACCACACCCATAATAAGTATTACTGTTTGGCGGAATAATATCCGATGGGTGGGTGGTGTCTACCCATAAGGGATTTTCTAACAAGTATTATAAATTAATTTTAGCTTTCTGAATTGCTTTTCCATATAATCTATGGCAAATTTTACGCTCCGTGCGGATGATATCCTTAAAGGGTACCACGTTTTCTCTTTACGTATTTAGTATATACTCCTATAAATATTCTTATTTAGATCGTCGTGGTCCGTACTCAAAACCTAAACACAATTAAACAACTATATAATATATCAGCGTGTAAGAGACAAGCCACATAAGTAACGGAATCCGCGACGTTCGCATAGTGACGAAAGCATTGCTGCCATTTGAATTTAAACATTGGTTTAAACAAATCGTGCTGGTGCACCAACTCGGTGGTACGTCGCTTTTATATTTTCCTACTTTCTTGCTTCTCTATATTTAATTAGACATTTTATTGAAATTAAAAACATCAGTTACTATAATTGTAATGTATACTAGTTCCCTCTCCAAGTAAATAAAACATGAGTTCTGACGAAGGCCATACGCGTTCGTATAGTATAATGTGTTTATGTAACAAATATTAATTAAATATAATTAAAATAAACACTGAATCCTAAGCTACAATTAAACCTTAATCGGGTGATTAGTTCTTGAAGTAATCGTGCTCCCGCAAACGTTGGAACGTATTAGCACTCACAGCGAATGTAGGACTCACGAACATATTTATACAAATGCATTTATATATTTGCAAGCTATTTATCTTATAGATTGGATTGAGCAAATAATCACAAATACTATAAATCCTTGATTACATCACCGGGTGGCGCCGTGCAAATAGACTTCGTCGAAACGAATGTTATTAACCGACTTGAACGAGAAAAAGCTGTTACTATAACTGTTTTTTGCACCGTGACAGACACCGAAAAAAGTAATTAAGTATTTTTAATATGTATTAAAAATAATTCAATACGTTGTTCCTATCAGTTTTTCTTCGAATTTATTGGTTAATTCGTTCATGCAAACAAACTTAAGGTATCTATTTTATATTATGACTGAAGAAATAGTAAAAAAAAACAAGAAAGAAGTGTAGTCAATAGGTATCTATAAACTAGCGACCCGCCCCGGCTTCGCACGGGTAACGCAGTTACGAAATATACTACAGAATGTCTTTATATACAACGTTTACAGTTTTTTCGTTATTTGACAATACAAACCGTACCTGCATTTTAAATATGTCATGTCTTCGAAAATATTAATTTAGACATACACCGTTACGGCCTTGTACATCTTTTTAAGGCGTACAATACTGTAGTACATTATTTTGATCTATCTCGTAGGGTCCAGTAAAGGTTTACGATGTAAGCGCAAAAAAAATGTGTCTACTTACGACATAGCATTAGAAACCTATAAAATTATCAGTGATTCTCTACTATATTATGTATGTATTATACATATACACACATAAACCTTCCTCTTGAATCAATATATCTATTAAAAAAAATTGCATCAAAATCCATCGTGTAATTTTAAATATCAAAGCATACATAAGCACAGACAGTGGTAAGCGACTTAATAGTATATCATGATAAAAAATAACGAAATTTACAATTTAATAAAATTAAAGAGGTCACAGAGTTAAGATTTATTTTAATAATTTACCTTGAGGTAATGCCAAGGTTGGTGGGGTTTCCTCTGCGAATATTTCAAAGAGACCCTTTCAAAGGTCCTTTATAATATTTCAGGCCTCGTTGCCCCGAGGTTCTAATAATTCCACCACAAAAAATAAAAACCCTTACTCGTATATTAAGTATTGCCTAAAATAGTTTCTATTTTTAAATATTTCAGTAATTATGATTGTCTTTTAGAGTTTATCACTTGTCCTAGCAAGACGTGAGCGTAGCTGTGGTCTAGTATTTAGTAGCTTGTGGAGGCAAACTATCTTCTCTAATCTGTTTGCCCCGAGTCGAGAGCTAAGCCTTAAACTCATAGGTTCCAGACATAATCCATGAAACATAGGGCTTTTAGATAGCTTGATAGTATCCCATTAGAAATATAGTGCAATACGATAATCCGATCTTACAATTCGAAATCGAATCGGATGATCTTTTCTGAAATATTAAAAGGTATGGATGTCTTCCACAATGTCAAATATGCAATAAAAAGTTTTTATTATATAAGAGATGTAATTTTTCATTGAATAATCCGCGTGAGGATGGACAGTTTTGACATTGGAAATGTTTGAATATTTGAATAAGTTTTCAACCAATGTTTTTCGCCTGCCGTGACATACGGTGCCTTATTCTTAGACCATAAAGTCAAGAATGACTGTTTATAGCTGCATTTGCTGATAGCACGCTATGTTAAAAATATATTTTAAAAATAAGAAGAAGCGTCTTCTTAATAATTTAAATGTGCAAAAAAGACCATCAAACAAAAAATTATAATTAAACGATTTGGCACTATAAAAAAGAAAGTTAGTCTATATTGAACATAAGTCGACAAAACAGTCAATACCAAATATCTTCTATTTCTCCAAAGATCCTCTTTTTCCCTTTCTTTAAATGGATCTAATTATTTAATACCATGGCTTGAATTGCTTCCAATATAGTTGATATTAAAAGATTTATATCAAGAAACGCTTTCAAATATATTATGTGGACTCATGAATACGATAACTGGTACAAATGTAGTTCCTTTCAAATTCTAAATCGAAGGTATACGCAGCTGCTCTGCCCTGAATAAAGATCACGTGATATGACTTTAAAGTAAAAAGGTATTATGTAAGCGCTCTGGAAAAATATTTTTATTCAATCAATCGAAAATCAAATCATAAACGTATCCTCGTATTTTATTGTTATTCTCTTTCACAGTACGAATATCCAAAATATTTAAGCTCCAATACCTGAATGCACACAATATAATTGTGAATATTACATAAATTTATTACAATTCAAGCACTACAACCGTAATTAACTCTCGGCGCCACATTTATTTCTTATTACAGTAATAATTCCAAGTGTCATCATGTGAGTCGTACAATATCATAAGCCATGACCCTCAAGAGATTTTTCGTCCCCATTAAAGGTCTAATTCCGTCGACCTTCGACGTGTAGTGCGTGACGGAACTTAATGGAGAACTCCTAGTTTATTACTGTATATATTAATCCACTTTCATGAAGACGAAGTTTGGTAAACATGCTTGAATGAAATCAAAATATACTTTACTCGAGTAGGCTTTTATAAGCACTTTTGAATCGTAATTTTACAGGATTATATAAAAAAAGTTGAAGTTCGTTCCGAATGTAGATCTGTGTGTAAGAAATGCAGCAATTATTATTATTTTCTGCCAATTTAATTGCAAAGAATTCAATTTATATAATATATCAAAAACATATCTTTCATTTTGTTTTCATGACGGTTCAATGATGATTAATGCTACAAACATAGAATTACAGTCAAGTACATATATATTAACACTATAGTCTAACAGTTTGATAGTCGTGTTAGCGAGTGTTGTGCAATATATAAAAACTTTGTTAATATGCCCTAAAGATGTCTGGGTGTATTATCCTCGAAAGAGTAAATATGATTATTATCAGACTCGGTACGTTGATAGCTTTTTTTTAACTGCAATAATATTCGTTTATATCAACTAAGTACAAGGTTTCCCAGACTCTATTGTATGATTATGGAATTGAGTGTACGTTTATTGATTTTAGTACCAAATCTATTGAATTAAGTAAATATTACTTAAAAGAATATGAGATATTTATGTTACAAATCATAGATATATGTATATATATTCTCGAAGAGAACGAAGTGAGATATCCAAACAACACAAGTTAGATAAAGCTAAGAACACACTGCCTGCAATATACCTGCTAAACTAACTCTGCGAGTCTTCGGAACAATTACTGCCCTACCCAGAATTCAATCACAGACCCTTAAATTCGGAAGCTTTAAAAGTTAGCTATTCTAACAATATGCTTCATTTATTAATATTTTTCAACATTAACTTTAAATTTATTACGTGTTTAAATGTACTTATTTAAATGAGATAAATACGAAATATCAATAACATTTTAGGTTTAACTATTGATTGAATAACAATTGAACAATGTCTTCTAAGTCTGTGATAGTTTCGTATCAAGATCGCCCATGGATTTGTGAACCAAAACCGGTTTAGTAGACGAGAAAGATACACTTCATTATTAATGTTTTCATTTTGTTTACATACAATTAGATATTTATGCTTCTGAGTGTGTTATGACATTTAACGTTCACCTTATACTAATATTATAAACGCGAATGTAACCCTGTCTGTTACCTTTTAACGCTGAATCCACTAAACCGATTTAGATGAAATTTTATATGGAGACAGTTTGAGTCCCGAGGAAAGACGAAGGTTATAGGATATTTCTTGAATTCACACCTTGAGAGGGTAAAATTGGGAGTGACAGTTTGTGTGTACAGGTTTTATAAATTTCACGCGAATAAAGTCGCAGATTCAGCTAGTAATATATATTTAATATATGTATTCATAACTGTGTCTTAATTTATGTTCTAGTTATATGATTTTTATGATCTCCATTTTAATATTTTCAATCGCTGTGTCATAATAGCGAACCTAATAAATACACCAGGTGTATAATAAAATTGTCATAAAAATATATAGTTTTTAAACAAACCTTACTAACGTATGATATATATTGTAAATGAGCGATATTTATATTTTTTACGTTTACGACCTGTTCGCACATGTATCCGTCACGGACGATTCATTTATAATAGCGATTCTTTAAAAATAAGTCGTCATAACTCGTCCTGACTAAATTATATATTTTGTCGTATACGTAGTTTTTCTCGATAGTATGAATACGGTCTTAGAATTGATGGAAAACTTAAAAAATAAAAAGGTTAAGGGTAGACTAATGTAAGTACGATAAAAGTTATACTTCTTTTGAGTAGTTTGGAATATTATTAAATAATGTCTAAAATATTTTGTGTCATTTATGTCAATTAGTTTTATTTCTCATAAAATTGTATAGATGGAATTACTAGTCTTTTAAATCGCGCTGATGTTTTGTATAAATGCTTTACATATTAATATTGTATGTGAGTCAATAAAGTGAGTTATTCAAGAAAATGGAAGTTTAATTCAACTATTGAGTGGTGTGATCAGTATAATAGTGCAGTGTTGACAATTATAAAGTAATTTATTTTCGTATCCTTCCATACATATGGAATACCGACTTTGATGAGTAAACATGCGTTAAGTATATATGTTTACTAAGAGTTTATGTTCACTTGGTGGTAGGCCTTTGTGCAAACCCGTCTGGGTACCACCCACTCATCAGATATTCTACCACCAAACAGTATTCACTATCGTTGTGTTCCGGTTTGAAGGGTGAGTGAGCCAGTATAACTACAGGCACAAGGGACATAACACCTTAATTCCCAAGGTTGGTGGCGTATTGGCGATGAAAGGCATGGTTAATATTTCATACAGCGCCATTGTCTATGGCCCATATGCTCGTCGGTCAAGCTATGCTAAAAAAATAGCTCTATTCGCAACTGGCTACAGTATTATTTTTAGTTCTTATTTTCGATTCATTGTAAAATATTACTCTGTTCGTTCCTAAAGGAGAAGAAATATTCGTATCTATTGCATTTTTTAATACGGTTTCCATACAAAATATATTTGTGGAAAATAAATTATTAATACTAAGTCCTTAAATGTATGCAAATATGAATTTAAAATAGTTACTGTATAAATCTTTACCGCGTGGAAGGGTGGTAGGAATGCTAGCATTACCCCTGAATCGCAATTCTGATCCTCTGGGCTTAAAACGAATCCGCTGATGAAGATCGTGAATTCAATTCAAATTCATGTTCAATTCGTTTCGCACGGAAACATGCATGTTTCGAATGAAATGCTTTGAAATATTAACCTGTAGTGGAGCGACGTTGTGGAATAAGCTCTGAACCTGCTTATTAAGACAAAAGGCCGTTAGGCTGCAGTGGCAAATTTAAAGACTGTTACCATACTACGAGGGAGCCGAGATAACCTAATAGTTAAAACGCGTGCATCTTATCCGATGATAGTGACTTCTAACCTAGGCAAGTACCACGACTTACAATGTGTTTAATTTGTGTTTATATTTCCTTTCCAGCTCGGCGGTGAAGGGTTCCTTGAGTCGTGAGAAAACCTTACTTGTGTCTAATTTCATAAAATTCTGCCACATGTGCGTCCACAAATCCGTATTGGAGCAGCAGCTCGAATAAGCTCTAAGTCTTTGCAAATTTTAATCATTAATAAAAAACAAATAATTTTAGTATCAGTTCTGAATTTAGATTCTACTAGAAGAACCGGTTTGAACCTCAGTTACCATTTTACGAACATCAAAATGCATATGCTAAATAATTCATAAAACGATATCAATAAGGAAACAGAACGTTAACATTTATTTTATAAAATAAAAGCGACCTAAATATAAAGCATAATATAAAACAAAGATCTAAAACAGTTGACCAGCTCATACTAATTGAAAACCGTAATAAAAATTTCTGTGATTACGTAATTTTCCAAACAAAGAACAAATTAATGCTAGCTCGCACATTTTTTCAGAGACCAGTATAAACTTTGCTTATAAGAGTTAAGATTTATCTTTTGTTTATCAATTTAATAAGGGGACTTATCTATATGATTTAAGCTTACTTAAAATCATACTGACTGTAAAACTTTGGACAATGTAACACTTTAATAACTTTAAGTTTTTTTTTTTTATGATCGGTAGGCGGACGAGCAAATGTGCCACCTGGTATTAAGTGGTCACCACCGGCCATAGACGAGGGCGCTGTAAGAAAAATAAACCATTTTTTACATCACCAATGCGCCACCAACCTTGGGAACTAAGATGTTATGTCCTTTGTGCCTGTAGTTACACTGGCTCTCTCACCCTTCAAACAGGAACACAACAATACTGAGTACTGCTGTTTAGCGGTAGAATATCTGATGAATAAGTGGTACCTACTCAGACGGGCTTGCACAAAGCCCTACGCTAAGTGAACATATTTGTTTAAATTCATCTCCTGCTCAGCCCCAAAGGATACCTGCATGATTCAGTCGAATTATAACCAAACATTCTTAGGTGCCGTGAAGTGAAGCGAGATCTTTGCCCAGTGGGACATTAATTTACTAAATTTCACACAATTCGTTAAGATACCTGGACGCAGATTTGATCCAAATTCATGACAAATACTCGTATCTGCAAAGGTCATCCACATATCGTGTGCTCTGCATGTGGCCATCATACTGATATTGGATCGATCACGAATAAATATTTACTACTTTTTAATTTTAATTTAACTTTACCTTTTAATATACGTATAATTTTATAGACACGTTATGTGATCTAGTCGTACGAACTTGTCGAGAGTATAGTACAGTCGTCTGTATAATTTTGTAATCCATTTTCCCCCGACGACAGGAAATCTATTATAACTGTCAAAAGTTCTCAACGAATAACGAAATTGAAAGGGCGACTCGAAAACTAGCAACGATGTAACTGTCGGTAGCACGTCAAAGAATACTTTGTATATCAAATTGACAAAAAAACACATCCAAGTTTTGCATAATATATGTGTAAAAGCCTGTGCTCTGCTTACAATATTAGAGTGTACATTTTCGGTACAGAAAAACTTTATCATGCCCGGCACGAACGTAAAAACTAACTTACGGATACGGAATAAAAATGTACGGAGTAAGACTGTGTTTATTATGATATTATTATTGTATTTAATGGCGCTTAATGTTACTTTGTCACAATCGAAATCGAGTTTCTCGTCGAGCTTTGATGTACTTTTACAATTTAGCCACACAGATTTTATCACAAAGATTAAAAAAAAAAGAATGAATTTCTTGGATTATCCAGAATCAATGACTATCAAAAACATGTTACGTTTTTGATAGTCATTGTCATCTGTCAGTCATTGAATGATCAATCTGTCATTCATTCATGACAGTCATTCATGACTGACAGATTGATTATTAAAAGAAAAACAATATAAAATATGAAAAAGTTCTAGAAATCATTAGAATGCATTGTAACGTTTGATCGTTTTATAGCATTGCTTTTATTTAAATCGGGACTTAAACGTCTTTAAAACCTCAAGACAGCAACCTAGATAATATAAAAAGATAATTTAGTTTTCTATTGTAACAAAGTAAGATACAAATTATACAGCACGCTTTTCAACTGCGGAAATGCTGATAAAATTAAGGACATTTATTTCAATACAAGCGAAGTGTCTAGATTTTTTATCACCATTTATAATATAGTTTTAGTAAAATAAGTTAATAATCCGTTTAATAATAATTTTTTTTTTCTTAGCTTGTATAACTTTTCTAGTGGTTTTATTTGTTTATTTTTACGACAGCGACGATTTTTTTAAATTATATTAGACATAGACATTGATACTGTAAGAATAATAAACAATTTCTTACAAGTTCATTGCCCCACAGACCACAAGCTCTTAGATGGTATGTCCGTTGTGTCTGTAATTACTGAGGTTCCGCAAATAATTGATGAGTGCGTGATTACCAACACTGGCCAGCACACAGTCCTACCAACTGTAACCATTAAATTTAATATGACTCTCTAAGCTTCTACACTACTGTTACAATTAGTGAAAAAAAATTCCACGTGTTGATGAAAAACTGTCTGTAGAGTCAGTCCACGCGTAAATAGAGCATACCGCGTAATTGCCGGTTAATTATGCAATAAGCATGTAATTTATGTTGGTACTACTACTTACCTTATGCAAACTTGCTCTTGTCACGGATTGTCAGATCAACGCTTAATACATTGCATTAAACCGTCAACAGTTTACCCTCAATAAAGCTTATGCAGTAATAACCCGTGTCACCGAAATGTTCATGTTAGCTACAATTTAAAAGATGTCTACTGATATTATAAATGCTAATATTTGGATGTTTGTTTTGGATGAATTTTGGAATAGTTTATACCCTGACTTAACCCATTCCATATACCTGACCTCCACTAGTGGGGAGGGGCACCCCACTCGTGGACGAAGTCACGGGTGGAAGCTATTCAAGCTTCCATATAAAAACTAATATAAATAGATCTTTTAATTATTTTATACAAAGAACTGGTTCGCCTGTTTTCAATAAGATTGTTATTTATAAATGATTCTGCGTGAGTTGTTTCGATTGAAACTTAAATATTATCGAATTGTAATACTGCACTGAAATTAGTTATCGCTTACATTGTTTGATATATGTTTACAGTCAATATTTAAGTATCGGAAGTGTGCTTATATCCCACTTATTCATACGTCACACTTTGGGTAGTTTGCTATTTAATTCATACTGATAAGTCAGTCATTTCACTTTTTTCCCCTTAACTATCAATTTTTAAATGTCTAATAGTTAGTAATATTTTGTACTTTATGTCTTGTTTTTTGTGTTTCTTTATATGTTATCCATATTAATATTATAAATGCGAAAGTAACTCTGTCTGTTAGCTCTACACGTTTAATCCGATGAGCCGATTTAGATGGAATTTGGTATGGAGATAGCTTGAGTCTTCTGGAAGGACATAGGCTTTCACACCCCTCGGGGGGGCATAATGGCAGGTGTAGGTTTATGTGCTATAGAATTTTACAAATTTATATAAAGCTAGTTTATAATAAAATAAAGTATAATAATTAGATTTTCAAGTACAAGAAATAAATCTGTATTGATATTTGGAATAAAAATCTGATGTGATCTGTTGATGGCACACACGCAATACACAACGATACACAATATAAATACATACGCTCGATGAATACATACACAAATATATAAAGTATATACATATATACGTAAGCTTAGTCACGTGAACACACAAACAGGCATACATATAATTCCATTATATTCTTGAAACAACAACTCCCAGTACCAACGGGTAGTAGCTTTTATAGAAACGTTAGAATTCCTCCAATCTCGAAAATTCAAGTACATCGAACCTCCACAACACGAAATTCAGTTTGACTCGAATGTTTGCATATCTAGAGTAAACATTGTAAGTTTGAAATATATGTTCTACTTTTGTTATAATGTTTACAATCCAGAGTAGTTTAGCTTCTTTTAAATAGATTTCGCGAATATATTTGTCGTTATTTCGTGAAGTTACGTGGAGGTGCAATTGACCTGTTGGAATCGATTTTACTGCCGACGTTTTTGTGAAATATTTTACGTTAAATTGAGGCTCTAATGAATATCAAATAGATCTTGCCTATAAATCCGAATATTAAAATTCGATGATAGGAAAATTAAAAAATATGTTTTGTAACAAATAATATAGGTTTTTTATTCAAATCACACATAACGTTCATAGAGATTCGTTTAAATGAACGCCACGTCAACGCAAAATATTTCAACTGACGCCATTTTTTCATTCGCGATGTTTTACAGAAGATGTCTACACTCGACCTTTATAATGATTTCGTTCAAAGTGAGCTTGCGAGGTCCAATATCATGAGTAGGTACTTAGACGAAACGTGGAACTTTTTTTATCAAATCGGAACATTAAATAATAATATAACTTTGTCCTATTTGATATTTAGATTTTCATTTTTTATGAAATAGTTAGGCGGATGGCCAAATAGGCCACCGCATGGTAAATAATCGCAACGGATCATAGAAATTACCGCCGTAAGATATTTTAATCATTCCTTACATCTCCAATGCGCCACTAACCTTGGGAACTAAGTTATTATGTCCCTTGTGCCTGGCTGGTTTATTCACCCTTCGAAACGGAACACAACAATAGAAATGATTACTGCTTGGTGGTAGAATATATGATGAGTGAGTGGTACCGACCCAGACGGGTTTGCACAAGGCCCTACCACCAAGTAAGTAGTATTAACTACTATTACTATTTTGGATGCAACTGTCTTTCACTTACTTTTTTTCTATATTTATTCTGTAAAGAATCTAAACAGCTGATACTAATTTACAGAAAAAATCGAGTACCTATAGCATTATATGGCCTCAAGAGGTTGAAGAAATAAATTCACAAACATAAACAGAGACAAATTTGACGAAACTCGCTTGAACTTTGCAGTCCTTGAACTCGTCACGATAACTTCCTAATGAGATGTTAATAATTAAGCAACCACAACCATTTTATCTCAGCCGAGATGACTCGAGATATGTGTTCTATATATATGAGTATAAAGAATACGTATAAGTTAACCAAAGGCTTCGTATCACCGAATTTTAAGATGCTTTTATGTTAATACTTCATCTCGTGTTCAATTGTGAAGGAAAACATCGTGAGAAAATTTAAATGGTGTATCAGTTATTTAAGCAACGTTTTTAAAATAAACCCTTTCTCAAGGGCCTTTAACCCCGCAGTGGCACGTTTGAGGGCGGCTAGGCGTCTTTACTTTATACACAAACATTTTACATAACTTTATAAACAAATTTACTGCTCTCGAATAATTTATGACGTCAATGATTCTGGTATAATTCTTGAAGGTACTGAAACATATCAGGTAACAATGACACACCAACAAAATAATAAGTTTCTCCTCTGGTTCAGTTCACTTTTCCACAAAGATAAAGAGATTATTTATCTACTAAGATTATAATCTTATATTTCTGAGACGCGCCTTGGCTTCGCTTTTCGCCGTACGAGTGTTTTAGTTTGCCGACGCTCAACTTCAGCTCTAAGCCGAGGACACGGAGCTATCCTGATAGTTATAGTATCTAGTTGGATATTTCTTGAGATCTATACTCAATTATACGATTGAGATTTGTCAAATATTTTCATCAAAAACGATAATATTTCTGTATGGTTTTAGAATCTAAATTTTAAAAACACTTACACTAGTTTGTTTGGTAATAGTTCATTTAAGAATTCATATATTGGTATTGGATACTTTTTATATGTAATTTTTTGTTAAAAAAACAGTTTCAAAATATTTTATCTAAATCAGCCTCAGCCGTTTTAGCATGCTGCTCACAAAAAGAGAAATTTCCAGTTTTATAATAATAGATACATAATTATTTTGTGCATTTCACCACTAGTATAACCATAAATATTATTAATGTGAGAAAATTAATTACGTGTAAGTTAGTCAAGATCTAGTTTGTTACGATAAAATAATGATTAACTTAGTTATTATTATTAATATTAATAAGACGAACGTGTAATATCTAAATGTTAAGATTGCTTATAAAATCTGAAAATGTTTATGTTTAGTCCTGATTTTTTGTTTCTTAATAAAGATAACTCGTTAATAGCTGCTTCGATAATCGTACTCATATTGTACGGAGGTTCTATATTTCCTTAAAAGAAAATTAATTCAAATGGCATTTTTATTTGTTTATTTATATCTTCCCAGAAGGAAGTACAAAGTAGAACAATACGTAGAATTGCTTTGAAAATTATCTCATAATTTATATTTTGAATTTTAATTTTTAGATATGGAATCATAAATTATGTTTTTTTTATGGTTGGTTGGCGGGAAGTGGTCACTACCGCCCATAGACAAAGGCGCTGTAAGAAATATTAACCATTCCTTACATCACCTATGCGCCACCAACGTTGGCTGATTACACTGGCTCACTCACCCTTCTAACCGGAACACAACAATACAGAGTACTATTATTTGGCGGTAGACTCTCTGATGAATGGGTACCTACCCAGACGGGCTTGTACAAAGCCCTACCACCAAGTAAATGTATGTCCGTATTAACGATCGTTTATTTATTATTAAAAATAATTAAGCTGACATTAAATTATAATATAAATTATTTATAAATGACACGAATAAGAAACGTGGACGATACACATACGTTCAAAATCGAATTAACATTTCACTCAATCGCATGAAATATTGGATGGAATTCCATTACGTTTCGAAAAGTTACACTTAAAATAAACTATGCTAACATTAAATCAACCTCTAAAAACGTCAAATGGGAAATCGTTAGTATGTACAAACCAAAACGCCCTCAGACACAAATTGCTTTTGATATTTTGACTTAACAAAGTTGAATATTTTACCTAAGTACCGACATTCGAGTGAATCTATTCGTACATGTCTGAATTTAACTGCAAGACAACTTGGATTTACATCGTGTAGTACCATACTGCTCTCGTTTAGCTCGTCTACATTTGCCAGTAGAGGCGTGGCTATGTCGATTTGATTTATGAGGTGGACTAAAACTGTATGACGGCAATGAATAGTACAAGATGATATCTTACAACTGGGTATATTCGATATTTCATCGTAATACTGTCCGTGGTCGACAGAATTCAACCATAATCAATTTATAGGGTTTGTGAAAAACATAAGAATTTGTATATCTCGAATATTTCTTGCTCTATTCTAATTTCCTTTTTTTTTCTTAATTCCACTAAACCCTCATCATAACCCATAAAAGAAAGAAAAAAGTACTGCTTTTTATACTTTTCAAATATAAAAAGCAGTACCGTTACCGTATTTCATAGATTTATATAAGTAAAAACAAATTAACCGTTATAAACCTCTAATTATATAAATATTGTTTCATTCTCTTGAACTTCGCGTCACCTAAGCATGCGCCTTGTGCTACGAGTGTTTCGTAGCTCAAGCCGTTTTCTTAAGTGAAAAATATTTGAAAATCATCTATAAAACTTTTTTTTTAAGTGGCAATATTATTGATATTCTTATTTCTTAATATAGTGTTCGCTACATGTGAGTCGTAGCACAAGGCTAATGCATGGTAATAAAAAGTGTTTGATAACTAGCTGTAGCTTAAGTGAAGAAACTATAAATATATATTTTAAACAACAACAACAAAATCTGTCATCAAAGTATATATATATGTATATATACATAAAATAATCCACTATAAAAAACTTGCCTGTATCTTTACTATACTTATAATATTCAAAATAACCATACTGTGCTAAGTGGAACATGCAAGAGTTCATTAAGAAACGCAGCGTCATTTTGTTCCAAAGAGAATACCGATGAGACGGGATTAGCATACAACAAAACCAGTATTAGGTCACGAAGTCTCAACGGTGTTAGTGATATTGGACGATCAAGAGCCGACTTCATTTGGCATCTCACGAACTCATTGTTAGCAAATTGAATTGTAGGATAACAGAGGTATTACAACTCATGAATACGTCTCTCTACCGTTGCCTCTACCATAACTCTTGCTAGTTTATTTGGAATTCTCTTTACATCGTGCTGAAACGCGTAATGGGCGAGATGTTATTGCTATGTTAACTTGCTCCTCTGTATTACGTAACGATTTGTAAGCTCATCCAAACAGAATTATTAGGTTTTGAAACATGCGATAGATTCGAAATTCATTTCCCTTTTAGTGTTTCGAACATTTTCAACACATCATTGGATATTCGTTTATTTCTGTGTTAAGATTATTCTCTCTTGCCTGTGTACGTAATAAGTTCATAATGTGTTTAATATAACGTGAACTCAACATCTGTACTTTATATAACACGGTTGCATAATTTACATTTGTGGCTTCCAGACATTAAGAAGCATTAATATTTCAAATTAAACGCGGAACTAGTTCTGACTGCTACATCCTGTTTGCATAAATCGATTTCACTTATTCAACTCGTTATTTAATGAGGGAGTAACTGCAGCTTAGTACAATTAAATAGAAAGTTTTTGGAACTGTTTGCTGGTATAATATTATTTGACAGTAGACTGACAACGCGGTCTGCGTAATTACTTTGCCATTATTCAATCGTGTTTCTATAGTATATAGTGAAATTGAAAAATAAATTACGAAACATTTTCTGAAAAAATAAATAGACGTCGAGGATGGTATTATGTTTGCTTACCACGCATACATCGCTGCATGAATATTAAAGAAAAATGAATAGGTCTAGTGAATTCTCGAAAAACTGTTTCGTCATAACCAACGATTGCGAATTTAAAATAACGCTAACAGACATTAACCTTCATCCATAGTTATGTACTTTTCCGAATCGGTGGTAGTTTTTAATATAATCAATAAGTATTTATTTTTAAATTAAAGTAGGCGGACTGTAAAATGGGACACATATTCGTAAATGGTTACCAACGCAATAGATTGACACAGCATGAAATAGTAACTATTACATACATCGCCAATGCGCCACCAAACACGGGAACTAAGTTATTGTCTCTTGAGCTTGTGGTAACGCTCGCTCACGCACCCTGCAAACTGTACTAGGAATTGCTGTTTTGCGGTAGAAAATCTAACCTAGCCATATCACAAAGCCACCACCAAGCTATAATATAATATTATCTAAGAAATATTTTATATAGACGTTGAATAAATAACTCTGAATTTTTGTAGTAGTGTTTTTGGTATGATGGTCTGATGTTGTAAATTTATTTCGACCGTCTTTTTAAAAACATTTTAAAAGTTATACTCCTGTAGGTGTTTCATTATTAACTTTATAATTTATTCTAACGTGAAGTGCTTGTAAGAGGATACTTAAATAAAGTATATTCAGAATAAATCTAAACCCATTTCAGTCAGCTACCAAAAATATTGAGAACGAAAATATTACATTTCTAATGTAGATATATATTAATACTACTAAACTATATAATATATTTTAATGACTGACAACACAATTGTGCTGACAGGTCAAAGATTATTTCGTGAATACCACGTAGGACGGAGAAGACACGAATGAGATTGATCGGTAACAAGTATATTAGTAGCTATTTACTTGTTATTCCTTAACCTAGATCAATACAAACGTTAAGAGTTAATATAATAATGTAAATATAAAAATATAATAAATAATAATGTAGATATAATTTTAATCGTTTGATGTATTTGAACAGAGTAAAAATACGAGCATAAATACAGCCATAAATTCATCTCACTTTGTACAGCGGGAACAAAGCGATAGAGTGGCCGTATTGGGTTTATTGTAGAAGGTCTGACGGCTTCGAGAATCTCGAGTGTCTTCTAGCCATTTTTATTAACGTTTGAAGAGTTTCAAAGCGCCAATTTGGTAGGATTTTTTGTATACAAAATGAAAATTAATCAATTTATGAAGTACCTAGAAAAGTTTCATATATATTTTTAATTTAATTGTTTTATTATATATACAATACAAACGATCTGTAGGGCAAATTACTTTTTTATACACTGAGCTTCATGACATTCAACAAACAAAGCGTAATAGGACGAACGTTAATGAAAACGAAACGTCCCTGTTTTTGTTGCAGATATAGAAATAAGATCGCCCGTCAAAATTATACCTCAAAGGAAAATTTAATCTCGACAGCGTTTCAGTATTCAGTCAGTACATTACCAGCTGTAGTCTGTTCATTAACTGTTTTTATGGCCGAATGCAAATTCCTCGTTGTGACTGCGTAACCATGTGTTGTCCAGCCAAAATTTGAATGCCGTTTCTGTAACCACGGCAGATGTAACACAGCACAAAATAACTGTTACAATAGTACGTAAGAATAACTGCCTCTACTGTTTGTATGTAAAAACATCTAGTGAGTTCATATATTGTAGAACACCTCGTGAACTCTTAGCTATATTATCTTTAATATATTCGAAAATCTAAATAATTAAAAAAAAAACTTTAGCTTCTCTCTTGGCTAGCTCTTCTCGGATTCGGATCTTTTAGTCTCTTTTATTTTTATTATCAATATATGCAATATTTCTTTAATAAAAAATATAATAATTTAAATAGAAAGTATTTTATTATATTAGAATTATTAAACCTCCCTTACGCTTCAACGATTACGTGAAGGTATCCTATAATAATGGATATTATATAACCTTTTATCTAAGTTATTAGCAATGTTTGCGAAAAAAATTTTAATCATACTTTTCAATTTGCATCATTATTGCGAGACATATTATTTTAATATGAAACACATTTATTTAATAAATGTGTTTTATATTAAACTAGCTGTTACCCGCGGCTTTGCCTGCGTAGAATATGAATATATTTACAAATTAACTTAAAATGTTACGTTAATGTAATACCTCTTTGAGACAGACAGACAAAGTTACTTTCGCATTTATAATATTAGTATGGAAGTATGGATTGTTATTTCAATCGCTAGAGAGCTCCGATAATAACCGCATCCGATCGCTGCTAAATTCAAAGTGCTACAGGGAGAACCGCAGCCTTCGACCTCCGACGCACCTATAGCACGCTCCCGCCGCCCCGGCCGGTCGGTACCACCACAAACGCTACGTTGCGCAATTTTTAAATCTGTAATATCTTCGAAAATATTCATTTAAATCATATGTTGTAAAGGGCCATATAGATCAATATTAAATCAACAATGTATTTAAGGTATTTCATTGGATAATGATTAATGCTGTATAGATTAAAATCGCTTCGAAAATTAGCCAATATTTTGTATAATAATTTATGGTAAAAATTAAATAACAGATAGACACATACCATCGCGGACTTTTTTATAGACATTTTTGAGGTGTACAATTCTGTAGTACATTATTTTGATCTATCTAGTTGGGTTCAGCCAGCGTTTACAATGTAAGCGCAAAAAATTTATAAATTTACGACATCACATTAGAAAGTTTTAAAATTATCAGTGTTACTTAATTATATTATCTATGTATTATATACAAAAACCTTTTTCTCGAATCACTCTATCTATTAAAAAAAACCGCATCAAAATCCGTTGCGTAGTTTTAAAGATTTAAGCGTACAAAGGGACATAGGGACAGAGAAAGCGACTTTGTTTTATACTATGTAAAGATAACTAAACATTTTTTTTTTCTTTTATTTAATATTTAAGTTATAAAATGAGCTTGAATGATATAAAAAAGTTAAATTGCGTACGTACACAGAAGTATATTTAGTTTTACACTTAGTAACGCTTAGGATGTATATCTTACATAATAATGAACAAAAACACTTAAAGAACAGATTCGAGAAAACTGCAAAAGAGATTTAACAGAAGGCTTTGAAGTTTTAAACTAGTTGCTTAATCCAATATTTGCTGGATTGTTCCGTTATTTCTGATCACTAATATTAAAACTGTAGAGTTATTCTGTGAGAATATATTTTGAACTCGAATAAGAATACGATCGTGAAACTAAAGATATTCGACGCATAAAATAGCGTATCACAATCAGCCGGCTCTCAACACTTCACGAGAGAGATGCAATGAGTTGTTAGAGCTGTTACAAAATTGGTATGCTAATTTATCGTCTAAACTGTCCGTCCCGATTCGTACGTTCCCGGAGATTCGTACGGGTAACATTCAAATAAAAATACATCTCATTTCTCCCTTAAAGTTGAAATTTTCAAAAATCCTTCTTAGTAAGTTCTTACGTTCTATAATTAATCTATTTTCAAATTTCCGCTATCTTGACTCAGTAGTTTTAGGCTATACATTGGTAGTCAGTCAAAACAAATGATTTAATATGTATAAATATTACTAAAATACGCCATTTTTTAAATTTTGTATACAATTAAATATATATTCTAATAAAGTTTATAATGCATTGCATTAAATATACATATTATACTTCAATTCGTATAGAGGTCACAAGATCAATATCAATTATACGAGTGTTAAGGATCAAACACATTTGTGCATCGAAGCAAAGCGAAATCGACCGCAATTTGTAATCATTCGTAAAGCTTGGGCCACATTATTGTTACAAAGCGATTGTAAGGTCATGTAACTCTTTACACGATATTTAATTTTAATTCACTAGTTTGCACAAGCGTTTCCGATTCATTCAAATATGTCATCTCCCTTCACAAAATGGCGAATAATACAACACATCATGAACCTAAATTTTGCAAATTAATTTAATTTAAAATTATACTCTTTCCAAGAAGTACCCGAACCGACGATTAATATTATAATATTTTAAATATCTTGTCAAATATAATGAAGCTTTATTTAATTCATTTTTTATTATTATTTAATTTGGGTAATAAACTAGTTATTTGGTTAATAAACTAAAAAAATAACTAGCAGTTTTTAATCATCATTTAAAAAGATACCAATATTTTAAAACTACGAACAACCGGCAAGTAACGTAATAGTTACTCCTCACGTTTGATCACAACATAAATATTAATTCATACACAAAGCCGCCTTTAAGAGCTAGTTCATAATAAATATTTATATGGATCTCGTTTAACTTTTTAATTTAATTCAATGTAAAACAGAATCAGTCAATTAAAACCGCTTAACAATAAGAATAATTTAAACACGCCTCAGTAGACACAGAGATATTGGACTGGTATTCATCTGTTTTGTATTCTTGGTGTCAGCGTTTTAATTTCTCCCTCCGTGCATCATTGATTCCTCCATAAAGTTTGATTGAAATCTGAAGCCCGTTTTATACTTTATTATCTTATAATTAAACCTTCATTTTCAATTTAATCGGGTAAATATCCCTAAGCACCGATTTATCGATACTTCGATTTGATGCCGTAGTTAGCGGTTAGCGTTTTAGGAGGCAGTACACTGCTAGCTTAATTAAAACCTAACAGCTTTCTAATTTTTGGTCCAGCTATTTGAGCGTGAAATCTATTTTTGCAGACTTAAATTATGACTAAACGAATATTTAATGTTCTGACAAAAAAATAAGTGATTGTGTCCAATGGTCAATAGACCATTTTCGCTTTGTTGATTCTAATCTTATACATTTGCAATGAATTTCGTTTTTGCTGTAAATCTCTCTTTGTGGCCATATAATCATTCAATTATTTTTATTTTGGCATAACATGATAAAAATAATTTTGGTTTTGGTCATATTTTTATCTTGTCACACCCTTATCATCACAAAATCAAAAGGCGTGTGACGTTGATGCATATTTGAACTATTTTACACAAACTTGACTTTCTCTGAAAAAGGATAAGCAAGGTAAATTTTTAATATTCGTATCTCATTATCCTTAATAATACCTACATTAAACAAAATAATTTCCTTTCAGACTCGATAAATGGATATAAAATACAAATACTCTTCATCTGTAATTTTATATCTCGCCATATTACCCTTCGTGTTTGTCGTAACTTGGCAGTTGACGTATCATAAGATTCTGAAATGATTTCCTAAGTAAATTCTCATCGCTCATTGGTCGCCTATTGCGTCATTCGCTGCCATTAACCAATAACAATTCAGAATAAAGTCTTATGAGTTAATATGACTTTGATCAGCGTTTCGGAAACTAAAGGTCAGCATTCTATATGGCATAAGGGCGTTTGAGCACTTGCATGATTAAAAAGCATTTAGTTTGGACGAAAGACCTTGGATGCGCTCACGTTTTAGGGATCGGTCAGGGTGTTAGGCATAAAAAGTAAATGTCCTTTCTTGGAGTTCAAGATTGATTCATACCAACTTCCATCAAATTGACTTTAGCGGTTTGGCCTTAAATGAGCGATAGCCATATGGACAGACAGAGTTACTTTCGAATTTATAATATTAATATAGGTAACAGACATTTAAAAAAAGTTGCATATTATTAATAAATTGAAACAAGGTTACGTGAGAACGTCCAATGTAATATTAAAATTGATACATCGAACAGTCAGGTCAATGTATACAAATATAATATATTAAAATCTATGAATATGAATCATTATATTCTAAGGTTATTATTACAATAAAAACCCAGACAAAAACAAAGATTTCATAGGAAAATAACGCTTGGGACCATACCTTAATTATGAAGTATCTACATCAAAGCCACGAATGAGTACTTGGAGAGCACGTGATAGGGTTGTAAACGAAGATCGCATTAACCCTACGTAGCATTGTTCGTTTTCCGTCCTACTGGTTCGGTCGTACTTATACCGCTAAATCTCAGACCAGAGATTATAACGGAAATGGTCCCTTTTTATAGAATATGCCAGTTACGACAGATATACTCAAAAAGCGATTAAAAAGTAATTTGTATATATAAATAATTTTCGGTAAAATATGCGTCCCGTAAAGTTCTTTATTTTTATAGTTATTAATTTTTGCGTGTGCTATTAATGTTGGAAGTTTTCACAGACCCGTGTGTCGGAAAGAACTTACAGCCGTTGGTCCTGCACCTGAAGTATTCTGGTCACCTATGGCGGTAACATTTCCGGTAGAATTTTCCGCCTCATCGTATTATAAGAGTAACGGAATAGAGAGTGCATCTGTGTTGGCACATATACTTGTGCAGTATAATGTCCTACGTAGGCTGGTTTACCTCAAGATTGACGGAAATATGACAGGATAACACCGGATAGCAATATATGATATTTTATTTAAGAGTATCTTATCTGTCAAAAGGATATTATAAAGTTAAAAAAGTAGCGAAAAGAAGTTGGTAACACAATCAAATAAAGCCTACTTCAAATTAATCTTCATGTACACTGCACGTCGAATAAAAGTTTATATATAAATATAATAAAATCATTTTTATTTTCTTACTGCTAATTAAAATTTATTTACAGGATTTTTTTTTTATTATTTAATTAATTTTAATTTTTTAAATCATTCGCTGTCAGAGCAAGGGTCACTTATTAAAAAAATACATTAGAGCTTATTTCATCATGCTGTTCCATGTAGGTTATACCCATTGAGGTTGAATATACTCATGTCACTTCAAGGGTTTTCCCTGTTCCGAGTTCAGAGTCGTTCGATTGGAACAAACGATTGGGTAATTGGGTTACACGACATAGATACAAGTATAATATTCTTTCTACCTAAGTAGAGTCCATTGAACTTATCCTTTACATAAGCGAGCTAGAATTATTGCTTTTGTATATTTATTTAATACTAGCCCGACCTAGTTAATTTGTGATTTTATTTTTAAAGCATGATATATAAATTGATAGGTACTATAATACAATCGGTATCTTGTCAAGCGAGGTATTTATTTGTTCTGCGCTTATAAAAAAATGTCTTGGTATACGCCCTGCGATTATTACTAATACTTTTAATAAAATATATTGTGTTTTTTAACATTTTACAATTGAAGAAATTGAATGGTATTTTACTACTCTCAATATTTACTTAAACCTATATTTTATAGATTTATGTAAATATTGTTTTTGATTTTTTAAAAAATCTTAGATATAATCAAATCTTTGATTTACTATCAGTTTTCGTGTAGCTGTACTTTACATAAAAAATGTTTTAAATTGAAGAAATATATAAATATTACATACATTCGTACAGTATCCGTCTTAAAACTTTGGCATAAAGTCATATAAAAGGAATATATTATGAGTATCGCGATACAATTTTTATAAAGATAAATTCTCGTCATGTTCACAATCGTAATTAGGGACGATACAACTTATAAAGCAAAATGATTCTATTACCTTTCAAGATTAGCTGGAACCAGTGACGTGGAAACGCCAGTCCGGGCGCCAGAAGATTGTATGTCAATCAAAAAATATCAATAAAAATGTACTTTATTCAAGTGGGCTTGTATAAGCACTTTTTAACCGCCGAGTTACAGAATTAAAATGTAAGGCAAAACACACCTGTAATGACTCGATTTCGAGCATTTCGTTACAGTACTGCCTCACTGACTGACCAGCCCTTAATGTAACAATCTAAGATTCGATTTTTCATTAGATTGAAGTCAAGTCAGTAGTTTTTACAATGTCGCGTGAAATGATCATACATGAGCGTGGTAATATTGAGTCAATTATGTTTTTTAAGTAAGAAAAAGAAACAATATTGGTATAATTGTTTTTTTCATGTAATATATATTCGAGCTGGCTGATGCTCTAGTCACCACCACCCGTAGACGTTGGCGCTGCTAGAAATATTGACCATTCCTTACTTCGCCCATGCGCCACCAACCTTGGGAACCAAGATGTTATGTCCCTTGTGCCTGTAGTTAAACTGGCCCACGCATCCTTCAAACCGGAACACAACAATACCAAGTATTGCTGCTTGTCGGCAGAATATCTGATGAGTAAGGTGGTACCAACCCAGACGGCTTTGCACAAAGCCCTACCACCAAGTAAACTTACTACAAAACCGGTTAAATAAAAGTGGTTCGTATGTTTTAGGAAGAATTATTCGAGCCGGCAGTAAATTTAATGCTCGGTATTTCTCTCTAATACTCTAACCTGAATTATACAATACAGGTTAATGTTCCTGTTGAGGGACCGCCCTAAAGCTTTCACCAGTTTATATATCAGAATACCGACTGGAAAATCATTAATTATTCTTTTCCTAAAATGAACATATTGAGATAAATACAAATACATTTATTTGTATATCATGTATGAGACCTTTAAGAAATACTCGTTGTAAATTAGCAGTTGGTTGATGTGCCACGGCTGCGCAAAGATTAAAAATTTTGAAATTGGATTCCACATGCGTCTTCTTTTGTTTCATATTAATTTGTTTTATTTCAACGTCCGCTGGTAACGAATGCGATCGAAATGCAAATCAAAAAATGACGTTTTACAAGTTGAATCATTCATCATACTCGGTCATGTTTTATTCAATAATGTTTTATTGGTTATTTATTTTTTATTAATATTATAATATATTTTTTTTTTTAATAAAACATCGCTCGATTATATCTTTAATCATATGATGAATAATAATTCACATAAATGAATTAAAAAAATGTGGTTAACGTTCAAAATATGAGGAAACATAAATAGAAACAGAGAGCTTCGTACCTATATATAAACAAAACATGGATAAAAGAAGTGAATTGTATATTATACGAGGTACGTACACACAGTATAATAGAGCGGCAGGAGGACAGGGGCATGGCGGCATAAGAGGGCATCTTGCCGTCTGCTGTAACAGCACACGTGTCGTCTCACCTCCAAACCACCAATAGTTGTTTCACGATACTAAAATCAAATTCAAACCATTATTGTACCCGTTCTAACTCGTTATAGAGTAAAGTATTTACAAGATTTCGTTTAGCCTTTTAAGCGTCTTCCTTCGGTAATACCTATATAAAATCGGTAATACTTCGTTTAGCCTTTTAAGCGTCTTCCTTCGGTAAAGTACACATAAAAAACGAATCATAATATAATCATATAAGAATAGGAGTATTTACTTAGTAACACATCGATTTAAAGCTTTGGAACATTAAAAATATTCTATTGACGTAAATATTAAAAACATTTAAAGTATTTAACGTAACAGCCTGGCAATATCTAACTGCTACATTTCCTACGAGTTAATTAGTTTTCTTTTGCGCCTGTGTGACATACAAATATATAATAGATATTTTACATATATAGATTTTAATGCCAATGCGGCGCGATGAATTAAAAACACCAATTAAACCTCAGCTGGTTTTTGCAGATTTGTAATCGCGATGTTAGTTTAAATTCCAAGCATTCTAGCCAATGGGAACTCTCGGCTCAGTTATGTAAATATCCAGTGATCATGTTAAAAGTTTGTCAGTACGCTGCATGCTCCTGGAAAAACAAAACTTGTTTCTCTGCAATGTTGCCAGTGTGCGGATATTCGTCAATCTATAAAAAGTGTTCTCGCTACCGTCAGCGAATAAACCTCCGCCGTTTCGAATTCACAAACAAACACATCTATCAACGTACACAAACAAGACGTATATAAGAGTTTTATTCAAACTGTTGTTAGAAGACAATAAATAAAACTTTATGTACCGATAGATATTTGGAAAGTTATTTTAACGGATGAGAAAATGACGAACGGAAAATATTCCCGTTGTACTTTAGAACATTGTTAGAAACTGTATGCTAGTTACCATAAAACCTTACTTTTTAGTCGATGGCCTATAAAAATACGAGCTGAGATTGCGGGCGAGCCCCAGATAAGAACTACTGAAATTTCATGTGCTTAATTCGTGTTTATAATTCATCTCGTGCTCAGCGGTGAAGGAAAACATCGTGAGGAATTCTGCCACCCGTGTATCAACCAACCCGCATTGGAACAGCGTGGTGGAATAAGCTTCAAACTTTACTACAATAATACCACAAAAATGGTTTTTACTGGTTACGTAATTAAACCTAAATTGCTCGACGGCATATAGGTCGCCTAGCGGTTAAACGTTGCAAGTTACGATTCCTTGCAACACTGTCGTCCCCTCCTACCACAAGATGTATCCTTAATTGGACATAAAATAGGAATATTGGTAATTCTCTGTAAACAGGCATTGCTCATTTGATATTTTTTTAAATACCAGTTATAGCCAGTTCTTATTATAATTCTACCAAATGAAAATGTGCTACTGCAATTAAAGTAAAATGTAATCTTATTTTTCGTATATACCTATATATACGAAAAATAAGATTAAATTGACAGTTGATTTATCCAACTACCATCAGGTGATCCAATTCTTCGTCGCGTTTTTTTATATATATAAAATAACTTTTATAATGAAATCTATTTAGTGTGGCAAAATATTCAGAGCTTCGTAAATGAATCGTAAAATTCGAGCACCACATGCTTTAAAGGGAAATCTAAATTGCTGACTAAAGAGGCAACTGTTACAGTCGCGTACAGCCTTTTTCAAGTGTATGAATTTTTATTTAACTAAAGAGATAATAGAAATATATTATTTTTTTAATGATGAAATGAATTATATTTTTTTAATGACAAAATCTTTAAATAAAATATGAAAACAATTTCTATGGTAATAGTTTTTAGGGTAACACTTAGCATAGCTGTTATTTTCCCGGAATATATTATATTAGAATTTTTTCACTTGTAAAAACAACGATATAAATGAACTACGCACGTCAATACCTAAAAATCAATCAATGGGTACACCAATTTTTATGGAAAGTTTCGCCGACCATTACCAAAAATTTACGATATTACGTGATTTTCATTTTAACATTAAAAAAGTTATATAAAAGGTTTGATTTTAGAATTAAAAGTCTTGGTTGGAAATGTTGCTAGTATTCTTGATACCATTACATTACTTTTCCAGTAGCTATTGTAATTTTGATTTGTATATTTAAGTGAATATATTATATGTATATAGTCAATTCATTAATATGATATTTATTAATAAAAGGACAATCATAGACAGTTCATCAAGCACATACTCGTACCAATCGACGTAACGCAAAAGGGTTTTTGTGGTTGAATAAATGTCAAATCAGACCCTCCCGCATGTCACTGGGTTTGTACGCGAATTGAGGCGAGAATTAATGATTTATATGACGAAGAATAATGATGCCTTTGCCTTTGATACTAATAGAAAAAAATATAAAATTAATGTGACGTTTTTATTTTGAAAAATATTTATGTTTCATTTGAATTTTTAGAATACATTATAATATGTTATGATGCAGTTTTCAATAATGATTAAAACTTGACATTTGCCTACTAATGTTTATTTGAAGTAAATTTTGTAAAAAAAACCCTATCTTTTCAACATATATATTTATGTTACATTTCTATAAAATAATAGCAAAACTTTGAAACAAAAAAAAAACGACTTCAATGGCATATCGTGGTTAATTTGCTGGCATTTATTGAAGGGTTCCGAGTTTTCAAACTGAATTCATAGTGTTGGAAAATATCGTGAGGAAACATATATATGTCTAAAATCGGAAATCCTTTCATATGTGCAGCGTGGAGCAGCAAGGGGAGGAATCCTTAGTTCAGTCAATTTAAGTACTGTTACTTATTACTATTATGATACTATAATCGTTTAAGTTTCAGTAGCATATAGGTAGATCAATGAGAAACTTCTGCTGTAAGAAGTGTGTAAGAAGCACAAAATTTTCCATGATATTTATTGTCGTCGAACAATTTTCAACGAATATAATGGTGAAAGTCGGAAAACACTGGTTATAACTAGTTAAACTGGTTTCAAAGTACGTACTTAGTAACAAATTCGAAGTCATTAGGTCACGTCACTGTAATATATTCATACTCTCCTCTGTTTGAGTTAAGCTGACTAAAGATATGAGAGAGATGTCTCAGCAACTTAATATGTAACGCTAAGAACACATAGTAGCTTACTTACGTCGTAAATTTAGGATCATTTTAAAATTAAGCGGCGATGATTTAACTTTAGTTTGAATGTTTTTATAAGAAAAAAATTCCATATTTTTTTGATATTATGTCGTTCTGACCGATTTCGATCACGGCGGAAAATCTCTAGGGATAATAGTCAAGTATGTAGGACATTTTATAGTGCACTTATGTATGCGTAAATACAGGTACACTATATATTTACCTTCCTCTTATAATCCGACGGAGCGGCAAATCTGACACAGCCGGACCAACAGATTTACGTACTTTCCGAGTTATTAATTAGTTATAAGTTATTAATTAACTTGTTATCGGCCCTACCTGGGTTTTGAACAGGAGCTCGGTTTCTTTGGCCTTTTATCTGGCTACAAGACCAACGAGACATTCGTTATGTAATTGAGTAAAGGAAATGGCTTAAAATTTAAATATTAGTATAATTTCGAAAGTGTGTGTGTTCATTTGTTTGTTGAGCCTTCACGTTTTTACTACTTAACTGATAATCATGTCTTTTGTATACTCCAGCAGAAGTACAGAAAAGTACATAAGGCACTTAACAACTCCCCATCCTCACACGCGGTCGAAGTCTACTAGTACGAGTAGTTAATAGTTTGGTAGTACTCATTACATTCGATTGAGGAAGTTGAAGCTTGAATTAAATTTTAGGTGAATGTTTCGATGTCGTACTAAAATATTTCAATAATATTATATTCGAAATTTCCTACATCAGGAGAAATTCAGGATTTATCCTGCAATGTTCGATAGACGATAACTTTTGAGGCACTATGATGTTCAAAGTTATAAACGAGATGAGTTTCAAGACATTCAGGACAGATATTACAATGCACTATTTATTTGTAAGCAAAGCTAAGGTTTGCATCGTTTAAGACAACTTAAAAACTATTTCAAAGCATTAAATATTTACAGAGATGGTTCAGTAGTTAGAACACGTCAATCTTAATCAAGGAATGTGGATTCAAACCCGGGGCGCTGCTAAATGCATTTGCTTAATTTGTGTTTTTAATTCATCTCGTGCTCACCGGTAGAGGAAAATCATGTGAAGAAGGAAGAATATGTCGCAAATTGTCAATCAACTACCGATAACCGATACGACTTAGGAACATTCAAGAAAAGAGCGTACTCTTTCCTGAAAGGCCGGCAACGCACCTGCAAGCCCCCTGGTGTTGCAGTTGTCCATGGGCGGTGGTAGTCACTTTCCATCAGGTGAGCCTCCTGCTCGTTTGCCACCTATGACATAAAAAAAAAAAAACTACTTTTACACAGTTGACAATCTGCGCCATATAATTCTACCGTATATTATATAACAGTGCGGTAAAATAAACGTCAAAAAAAACGTTAACGGAAAAAAGCCCAGAAGTGGGACATTTACAACCTGTTAGTTTATTTAATTTTTTAATATTATGAGATAATCCTTTTTCATTTACTTGGTAGTAGGGTTTTGTACAGGCCCGTTTGGGTAGATACCGTTTACTTATTCAACTGTTGAATAAGCATAATACGTATATCTATTTTTCATTTCGAAGAGTGCGTGAGTCAGTGCAATTATAGACATAAGAGACAACATCTCCGTTCCGATAAGTCCTGAGTTGAGGAATTTACGATAAAAGCAATCTATACTAATACTATAAATGCGACGGCAACTCTGTCTGTCTGTCTGTTAACTTTCTGTCTATCGTTTAGCTTTCACGGTCAAACAGCTGAATCGAATTTGATGAAATTTGTTATGCAGCAAGCATACACCCCGAAGAAGAACATAAGCTACTCTTTTATATCTACCACCCAATAAGCGAGCTAAGCCGCGAGCAACGACTAGTGATTTATATTTCTTAAAATGCTAATATACATGCAGTGGAAATATCTTATGAGCATCTGCTCATCGGGTCATCATTATCACATTTGTCTGCCTGATTTAGATAGAAAAGCAAATCGATATTTAATTGTTATTAATAAAATTAAATTTATAGTATTATACAAATACCACTCTGTACAGGGTTTTACCATTATTAATCCTTTTCAGAGTTGATCACTTGTTTTCTATGAGCGGTTTCGAATAGGTTCAAGAAGTAATAACGCAATCAGCTGTCGTGAAAAATGCCATTTGGGACAATTTCTTAAGATGGTAAATTCTTCGATATGAAAAAGTTTTTCGAAAACGTTCCTTAAGAGCACTCCAGTAGGTTTGGTCGTAAGTGTTTTATGGAAATATTTATTGTATTTTATAAAATACTTGCTTCGTACTCAATTTCATCAAATTCGGTTCAGTTTAGTCGTGAAAGGGTAACAGACAGACAGACAAGCAAAGTTGGTGTCGCATTTAAAATATTACTAGTTGTAACTCGCTCGCTATGCTGTGCAAAAAAATGATCGTCGGAATTCAAACAATGAATACCCAATAACTATCTACGGATAATTCTGCGTTGATTGGTCAGTCTCAAACCGATACGCTTAGTAATTAGTAGTACAACCAGTACAAAGAAAAAAAAATTACACCTATATAGATGTATTTATATAAAATTATCTATAGATTAAATATATGAAAAATAACATTATAAAATATAATGCAATATAATTGATAATTAATTAAAATTATTTATCGGAAAGCACGCTAATAGATGATCGGATTGGTCTCTTTAATCTTAATTGACAGTAATATATTGCTTAAATCTTATGCCCTATATAATTCGCGTTATGATTTGTCACATCTGAATAGCAAAACAAGCTAGTATACAACTTTCGTAGAATTAATTAATTATATATATAGCACAGAAAATATTGAATGCGCGATTCAGGTTTGTATAGATATGAAGGTCAAAGTTTTGGAGGATTTATGAAAAAAATTAAATATTTACTTGGTGGTAGGTTTTGTGCAAGCCCGTCTGGGTAGGTACCACCCACTCGTCAGATACTCTGTAAGCCAGTGAGCCAGTGTAACTACAGGCACAAGGGAGGTAACATCTTAGTTCCCAAGGTTGGTGGCGCATTGGTGATGTAAGGAATGGTTAATATTTCTTACAGCGCCATTGTCTATGGGCGGTGGTGACCACTTACCATCAGGTGGCCCATTTGTTCGTCCGCCTACCGATATCATAAAAAAAAAATCACTTATGTATAAATATAAATTAGACATTTATCATCCTTTCGGGTAGTTTTTTTTCTTCAAATTTGGCAAACGGGAAGACACCCTCCCAAACATCAACAGACTTTTCGAAATCGGCTTATAAATTACGAAGTAAACAAACATAAAAAAGATAAACGAATGCACGGTCTCGATCGCTTAAATAAGAGGCATTACTGCGAGGCAAACAAGTCTGAACGCTAAAAAACAATCATTATTTATAAATTTATTTACCTCGAATTTTGTACTATTCAAAGATAACGTAACATATATATTATAATTGAAATAAAAAAAAGAAAAATTAATCATCAATAACTTATTTCAGATTAATAAACTTTGAATAAATCTATCAAATTAATTAAATGATTGCAATTAATTATGTAAACTATTAAGTATTAAATATTAATTAAACTTTTTAATTTTTAATATTATTCGTATTGAAGTCGGATTTCTGAGGTATTCATATAATCTTCAAAGCTTCGCTATGGCACCACGGAGACCAGTTACGAGTATGTAGCTTGTTGGTTAGTATCAAGTATATCATGTTTACTTTCATATTAAGTAGTTTTTTTAATCCAATTTCGTAAGTTACTGGTAAAATATTTCTCGTTATTATTATTATTTCTTCGAATGCTTTCAGCATACTTATATATAATTAATAATATAAATAATTCATCGTAACATTTTGCTTAAATAAACGACTATTTTTCAAGGCGTGTTGTTCGTATAACAGTACGTACGTATTGTCAAGAAGGTATAATACATTTATCAAAAATGTTTTAACATTGAAATATCTCTTATTAATTTTTACTGAACATATTTCTTCATCTTCATATTTATCATATATTTATGTGATGAGCATCCATTATTATTTACATAAAGCTTTATAACGATTCAGAGTTAAGTCTGTTAAGGGTCAATACGAGGCGTTATTCTCCTCATGAGACCATCTTTATTCTCAAGGAATACAAGATTTTCCATAAGGAATACTCTGTTATTGTAAATATTTTCAACACGTCTGAAGAGGAAAGAGCTGTGCGACCGCAACGTCCTCGAATAAAAATAAAACAATATTGCCGTAAATATATTCAATCCATGACATTTCTATGTTCTCAATATGTTTACTAGACGAAATTCTAGCCTTTTACGCATCTGAGTGATGACGATATGTATAATGTTTATACATACATATATATATATATATATAAGGAATTCTATACTCGTCAATACGCAGACGTATCTTCTATATGATATTAGCCCGGCTGATTTCGGCAAAGGGGGACATTCTTAAACTGCAGCATATTCAATATTGCATAAGTGTGCAAACAATAGTGAACTCTATTCCTTCTAGATTCATCTAGATCATTCTGGATGGGACGTCAAATCGTTACGGCAAACAGGACACACCCATTCGATATATGTACATGTTGTTTAGTACTAATATTGATTGTGTTGCCAATAGATGTATGCTTCCTATATACAAACATAATATTATTAAACCTAGAAATGTATAAGCAGACAATATTCATATGTGGACATTATGGTACAAATACGAAAGGATTTTATTTACATAGACATAATAAAATGGACTCCTTTCATATTTGCATTACATAATATTATGCTCAAAAGAAATACAACTTTGACCTGTATTAAATCAGCAGTGTTTGTGTTCAAATCAGCTGTTACAGTATTACGAGCGACCGTTCGTTCAATGTTCTCGGACATAAATAAACTAATTCCGTTGAAACCAAGTTGGGAATTGAAATCAACTAGTTTCTAGTTGCATGAAATCTGTAGTATATCAAATATAATCGAACGATATACGAGATTGTATATTATTATAGAATATGTAACATATTGAACGCTAAAAGAGTAAAAGTAAAGAACAAAGTAATAAACGAAAATTAAATTAATTATTTACTCAAAAGGCGGGCGGAGGAATGAGGACCATGTTGCGAGAAAGGTTTTGAGAATGGATGTGGATGGACATAGAGGTAGGGGGCGACCAAAGAAACGATGGATGGATTGTGTGAAAGACGATATGGTTAGAATGAATGTTACTTGTGAGATGACGTCCGACAGAGAAGTATGGAAGAAGAAGACATGCTGCGCCGACCCCAAGTAAAATTGGGATAAGGGCAGGAGGATGAGGATGATGACTCAAGGCGGTCTTATATCTAAGAGAACGACCTCTTTCAGACAACCTTTGGATAAAGGACAAGAGATTAATAAATCGGTATAGGTTGGAACGATTATGGAGTAAATAACATAACATAACATAATCAGCCTGTAAATTTCCCACTGCTGGGCTAAGGCCTCCTCTCCCGTTGAGGAGAAGGGTATGGAGCATATTCCACCACGCTGCTCCAATGCGGGTTGGTGGAATACACATGTGGCAGAATTTCGTTGAAATTACACACATGCAGGTTTCCTCACGATGTTTTCCTTCACCGCCGAGCACGAGATGAATTATAAACACAAATTAAGCACATGAAAATTCAGTGGTGCCTGCCTGGGTTTGAACCCGAAATCATCGGTTAAGATGCACGCGTTCTAACCACTGGGCCATCTCGGCTCTATGGAGTAAATGTATTATTTAATTTAATTGTAGTTAATTTTGATTTTGATACAAGACTAGTAAATTAATTGGAGAATATATAACTACTCGATAGTATATTGTAAATTGATATGAGTAGTGAACAAATCAATATACCATTAGTTTCAGGGCCAAGTGATCCCTCCCCCGTATCCAGTCAGCCTAAACCACTATTAATAAATCTTCCCGCGCGCCCTACGCCCTTTTAATTCTTCATCGACATCTTTAAATATTTTCAAAATGACCTGTAAAACTTACAAAATGTAAATGGCTATTTTTCTATATACACATTTTATAGTACATAAGTTATTTATTTAATATTGATAAGAAATGTTTTAAAATTTATCGATACAATTTTGGAATATTACGTAGAAATTATTTTTTTTTGCGAATTTCGTGTAACAAACAGAAATATACGGCCGTTGACTGTTTAAAAACATTTTTGAATTTTACAAATGTATTAGACAAATCTTTTATATATCACTATGGAGCTACAACTCCTAACATTATAAATTAAAAGGCGCCTCTCAGCTGACTATATTGTAACCTAGGTTTAAGTTAAGAAATAAACAATATATTGATTTTACGAGTAATTTTGCCAAGATATGATGTTTCTAGAAATTTAATTATTTTGTCATAAAACTAAAACTCTTCTAAGTGATAATTTGCTTAGCATACATTTAATTATACGATTTGGTGATATTATGAAATATTTTAGTAAATAAATCATGAATATTTTGTACAAAACAACAAACACTAATATTCAATTATAAAATTAGTTGTGATTTTTTATAAAAGTAGCACAGTTGACCGAGTGGTTAGAACGCCGATGTGAATTTGATTACGGGTTCAAACCCAATCAAGCTTACTATTCATCTCATGCTGAAGAGAAATTGTTAATATGTTTAGCAGCGACAAAATATGTGACCACATCTCATCGGATGGTCCATTAGCCAGTCCACTTACAAGTACAAATAAACAAAGTCACGGTATGATAACTAATCCCGCCTAAAGTGTCACTGCAGCCTTCCTCGCTTGCACCATAGCAAGTATGAATACAAGTCTAGCAAAGTACCTAATCTCATTAGGTGATGTTTTATTTATTTACATGCTTATACATTTACGAAAAAAACTTTACATCATTGTGTACCTACCTATTGAAGTCACCAGTCACGACTGTCTGTATGTAGGTTCGGCGCAATCTCGAAAACCATTATGAATTTTTTATTGTGATTTCATCACAAGAAATTATAATTCACAAGGAAAGTAAAAGTTTATAATTTATGAAAATGTTGTACAAAACTTCTTTACGTTACGATTATATTTATAGATCAATGTTTCGTTTCGTTTAGCTTACATATAGTATGTTTCCATTGGCCGGCCTAGATATATTAATAGCTACTTATACGAAATCAAGTCATTCGTTAGTTCATTATCATTATAGGATAGATATACCTTTTTAATTTTCCAGTACACCAAGGAGGACTTCATTTATAAAGTCTTTATATTTCAGGAACCTGATAACAAATGAATTTATTTGAATGTTGTTTTATTCCTATGAATTGTGTTATTACCTTATCATATTTTTTATTCAATACTCTCATGATTTCAAGTTGTTATTGTATTTGTTTGCAAATGCCGGAAGCGATTATTATCATAATGTGTGTGTATCATATTTGAAAGATGAAGAGAAATAGAAGAGCTTCCGGCTCAATAAAATGGCAAAATCTAATAAATAGGTATAATTCCATTTAAAATAAAATCAACTAACAATTATCAGTGGCTAACAACATTTGTTAAGAGTTTTAAATTGATTATTAGTTTTACATAGATATAATAACAGCATAACCGACATTCAACGTATGACTTTATATATTAATTGGTAACTAAATTATAAGAATGTACCAAAAAATGCAATATAAAAGCCACTTTTCGTCATTTAGATCCAAATAATCTCTTATCACACCAATATAATTAATTGTTTATTATATTTCAAATATCTTTTTAACCAACGCTAGTTTTGAAATTAATAAATGGAATCTTTGAATACGATATCTTTTTTTTTATTTTTGGAAAATATTCTGATTGTAAGAACCCGTATTAAATTAACTTCCAGGAAAAAAAAATAGTTTTTAAGCAATGTGTTCCAAATTTAAAAAAAAAGACAGATTTGAAAGAAAGATGTACATTGCATAATAGATTTGGGGACAGTCACCGTTACCAAGAACATAGAGATAAACCAGTGGTCGGCACTAGGGACTGAGACTCATAAATCAATGGTGGCTGAGGCCTAAAAAACCCTTTATAGGGCATTGTGTTGAAATTTAAGACAGCCATTTGTTTCCTGAAAAATATTATTTTAATCTCTACTAGGAAAGATGACGAACAGATTGGTTGATATTTAATGGCTAAATCAAATTCAATTCTACGGTCATTACAAATTTTGCAGCTTGTCCCATTGTCCTAGTAAGGATTGACATTGTGATATTAAAGCAATGAAAACTAAAATTAATTTTAAAACTAACAAATCAAAATTTCTTTATGTAAAAAATACCAGTCACGAAAATACTGTTAGAAAACCCAAATATTTCTCAAATTATTTCGTTACTTCTAATAAGAATTTAAGATAAATTCAGAAATGGAATGTTAAGCGTTTGAAAAGAAAATTAAACAACTGAGTCCTTTGAAGCAACTAGGGATCGTTTGAAGTAAAACTTAGAAGTTTTCAAATTGTCTTCGAAATGTTAAATATTTTACTTGTAAACAAATAATACCGCCAGATGTACTTGTTAACTTGAAAAAGGTATAATTATTTCACATAATGAAACACTGAAAACACTGATTTTTGTTAATTTAATGTAAATTTTGTAGAATGTATTACAATTGAGAAAAGTAGAAAAAACTTAAGTATTCGCCTTTAAACAAAAGGCAATTAAGAAATAGACTAAGTATTTCCTTTTAGAGCAAGATTATATAAAAGCTAAATGGAAAAAAAATAACATTGAAGCTGAGCTGTTCACGCGAAAAAGTAACAGGCAGTTTATTCGTAAAAACACTTCAGCGAAACAAAATATATGTCACTAGAAATTCCCTGCAGCGTATTATCTACTGATACAACGGAACTTGGACGTATTGACTCGGAATCTACAATGTGATAGCGATCTTATACATCAGCTCCCAAACATTTACCAGTGATAATATCACGTTTTCCTTGAGATTTATTTAGATACACTGCGAATAAAAATAAAATGCTTCGATTGTGTTCTTTAATAGTGTTCATGGAATACTGGAATTTATTTTAAAAAAAAGGAGGTTATATGTTCGACGACATTTTTTTTTAGAGTAAAAATTAACCTTTGCACTTAATAATTCGGACTAGTAGTTAGTTTCGGAAATATTACTGAATGATTCAATAAAAAAAGCGACACACGGTTAGACCTGAACGCTAGTGTGGTTGTCGCTAAATTAATCGCTGTAAATTAATCATATTCATTAATCACATATCATTACGCATATTTAGGTCACTAGGAATTCAAATTTCTGTACAGCAATGTGGAAAATTCTTCGAAAAATGTACGTATGCCATAACATATGAATTGTGAAATGAAATTTCAACCTAAGAGATTTCCAGAGTAATAAAAGACATTATCGACTTTTGGCTTCGCTGCACCTTTAAAAGGTGCCAAAGTCACCGCAGCTAAAGTGGGTCGTAAAGTCATTGCGAATTCCTGTCCTATCTGTCGTTTATTCGGGAACTGTTCGGGCAGATTAATCCAACTGGGGTCGGCACTTGACGTTCTAATCGTCGCGCATTCCATAAAACTTTGCTTACCACTAACCATTTACAGAAACTTGGTTTGTATATAAACTAGGATAAAGACTATAATCGTATTTTTTGTGATACTTTTAGTTCAATTCTGCCTTATTGATAGTAGTCGACCGGCCTCCGTGATCGATTATTGGGGAAAAAGTAACGCTTGACTAACCATTGAAATGAGTTTTAGCCAAGCTCAAGGCACAGGCTTACACGTACTCGAATATCAAGTAGAGCGAAATACAAAGAATGCAAATAAAAGAAAAAAGCATTTTATTAATGGATTATATTTTAATAGCAGTTATTATTATTTTGAAAATCAGTCATTCTTGCAACAAAAGGGTAATTGTTATGCTTTTTTTTAATGATATAAGTTGGCAGACGAGCAATGGGCCGCCTGACGGCCACCAACCTTGGGAACTGAGATGTTATGTCCCTTTTGCCTATAGTTACACTACCCTTCAAACCGAAACACAACAATACTGAGTAGTGAGTACTGCTGTTTGGCGGGAGAATATCTGATGAGTAGGTGGTACCTACCCAGACGGGCTTGCACAAAGCCCTACCACCAAGAACTTTTAAAAGTTATATATGTTATGTTATTCTTTCTAATATTATTTGGCTGAAATAGGTATCATTATAGTTGCGAGTTTGAAATTTAATACTGTTGGAAGAATTTTTTTAGTGAATTATAATAAAATTGTTCTTGGGATCAAATACGCCGAGGACAAAGTTCCGCTGAACTCTCGAACAAGAAACTTTCCTTGGGTGTCGAATATCTTCAGATATTAAAAATTTCCTTCCTTAACGGTTATTTACTTCTTATATTATATAAAAAGAGATACATTCGCATTATATACGAAGATGTAGAAAACAAAATGTAATTGGAAATGAAATAATTCTGAATTGTACCCAGAATACAAGCATTCTACCCATTCTGAAATTGAAATATATTATGTTTCACCAGATGTCGCCTAACAATTTCCGTCAAATTTTACTTTACATAAGATGAAATTTAGCTACCATGTGAGGAAATCTTTTCTCATTGTCTTTCTTTGCCGTTTTATATTTCCAGTAAACTGTCGGCTTAGAGTACCTACGTATTAAAAAATATAAGCAATTAATTTTATTTCCAATATTAGTCCAACAACAGCCAATTTTTATAAGATTGCAATGTCCCATATACTGTTATTAAATAATGTTCTTCAAGCTTTATTGAAGCCAATTGGTCGTTAATCTACCAATGTTGTATTATCTTTTCAGACTTTTCTATATTGGAGGATCACTGTTTAAACTATTCAAAACCTTACTCAGGTAGTTCACGGACAGACAGTCAGCGATATCAGCTTCCAAAATCGGAATGCTTGTAATGGTCATCAAATTGTATATATTTAGAGCGTGCTTTCTCATCGTACCGAACGTATTTAAACGTCCCTCTTGAATTTATGTCGCAAATATTTATTAACAACAACAATATTTACTTTGAATATAAAAATAATTTAAATATTCATTCGTTTGAAGATAAAGAATCGTAAAGATCAGTTCAAGTATAGATTTCTGTGAAGGTAGGAAGAAAATAAAACATTTCCTCTTACATATTTTCTAATCTTGATAACTTTATTTGTAAATCAAAAGAAATTGAACCAAAAAACAAATGTTACGCGTTCATATATCACGAAACCTGACCTGAATTGCCGAAATTTTTAGCAGCAGTGAGAGCACGTATTACTTACAATTTTTTAGCTATCTCTAAGGAACATTACGTGCAAAGAACACAAACTGAGATAACATAATCAGATTGAACCACCCAAAGAGTGTAGCGGTTCCATTAAATATATTTAATCAAAATTACATTAAACATAATAAATGCTTTATCGTAATACATTACAAACATTTTACACAAACATTTAGCAATCCTAATTTTGAAGTAAAAGGTAACCTAATTTTTTTTTATTTCTGTAGTAATGACCGATATTTATTAAGCATTTATATAAGTATAAAATATATGGCCTTTTTGGATAGAAATAGACTAGCCATCATGTTCCGCAAAAAAAAAAAAAATAACATGTTCGTATCTGTTACATATATCTTTAGCGTCGCAGTAAATTTTCGAACCTCAAGTCGCATTAGTGGAAGCACTTTTTTCACTTACCATCCTTTTTGTTGCGTGCAGATCTTCTAAGAGTTGAATTCACATTTCCGATGCAAGTTTTTTTAATTGTTAGTATCATTAGACACGAAAATACTTCTCATTCTTACAATAGTAGATAATCTATTCTTATATTACCAGTCGTAGATAAATTCTCACGAAGCTTGAAAATATTGTTTTTACCTTTTTATAAGAAATCTTAAGGGTACGTCTGACCCCCCACCCCACCCTTAAAATATCACGCAAAATCTTACCATCGTCAATGTACCGTCAACCGTTGTAACTAAGATGTTATGTGCTTCGTGTTTGTCATTGCACAGGTTTGTTCGCCCTCTCGTAGTTAATCCTGAACACAACATACCAAATTTTTGCTTTAATTAACAAAAGGTATCTAAGATTTTTCTCCGAAAAAAGACAATTTTACACGTATACTTCTCAAATAATGCTTGTCCATAAAAGATATACACTTATCCCTGCTCGTATAAAACGTTTCTTACGGGAATGTAACGTATCTTGGGAAGATTTATAATCCTGTTCTGTATAAAAATTACACACTCTCCTTCCGTATTTTATTATATATAAACAGGTTTTAAGAAAAATATACCTTTCAGCAACATTTAAGTATTCGAACTACAGTTTAGAACATAAACCAATTTTCCACGAATCGTTACTTTTAAAAAACATATATAAACCAATAAAAACTTAATCTTTAATGTTTTATAAGTACTTACTTGAAACTATTTTAATTGACCACAAGACGTTCCATACTTAGAAAAGGTTTTTGCGGCAAATTTAATGCTTATACTACTATACCCTTTACGACTTAGGTTGCCAAAAATAAGGAAGGGGACAGAACTGAAAGTTGTATAATCTTAATGATTTGTTTACATTGACATCAGTAGGTATCAGTAATACAATGGTTTAGATATCGCTTAGCGAAATAAAAGTAGCAGATTCGTTTCTGACTATTGTTCGTTCTGCTTCTGAACAAGCTTTATTTTTAGTTGTAGGATTAAATGAGAAAATTACTAATTTCTTGAAAATAAACCATTCTTCTTTTTTTGTTCCAATATAGCCATTGGACTAAGTAAGTTTTATAAGGCTTCTGTTCCTTGAAAAACTATACATCAAGTCTACGTTCAGATTGCTCTAATTGTTCACATTTCAAAGCTAATTAATTATCTGTACGCGTTTCAATTAGAGTCACTTGTTAGATGTCTGAGTAACGTTGTAGCGACTTTAATTCCATGAATAGGAATCATCTGAACGCATCTGAAGTAGGTTCTATTGCTACATTTCCAAAGCAATTTCGTACTTACATTTCTAATTTACTTTTAGTCTGAGGAAGTCTTTGTTGACAACAATTTGGTTTTCTATTAAGAAAATTAAATATATTAAAATAATTCACATTAATCGATTCATTGGTTTAAAGAGATATCACCAACGTCATAACTCCGAATCGTATCAGCCCGTAGCCTCATCTCTATGTACGTTTCTCCAAACTGTACGTCCCGATACTTTTCATATCCACAAATTTCTGTCTAACAATACTGCCTGTCGATCAACAGTAATAAGACAATCTTCACTTGTTTTCTAATTCACATAACCTCGTAATTAAATTCATATACAAATACTCATAATAAAATATATGAAATGAAATATTTTTTTCTGAACATCAATTTCCCTCCCAATATTGCTGACGCCTTTCAAATGCAATACATCTTGCGATACTATAAATTACCGTATTCTCGTATCGGCGTCGAAAACACATTTTTTATCGTGACATGAATGGAGAAGGTTCCACCAACCGGTGACCTATCTGCAGATTTGATAAATCGTCTAACGTGATTCATGATTTCTTATCGCACTAATATTTAAACGAGGTAAGTTTATTTAGTTTTGTTTTTCTGCCATTAAAATCTATCGACGCAACTGACATGGACCATTTTCATTAAACTTGTAGTTTTAAAATGAACATTGCCATTTTTTTTCATATTACCGGAATAGGAATACATGTTGTGTATTTTATGAAATATTGCTGATTACGTCGAAATAAAACGTCAACCTGGACGCTTTTATGAAATACACTACTAAAACTATAAATCTTCTAAAATATACCAAAAAATTTTGTGTTTTAGTTTCCTTACATGTACTATATCTATATAGTATCTTTTTATCAATAAGCGTTTATTTTCTCTTTTAAGATCCCTAAAACACACCGTGTATTATATAAATAAAATTAGGCATCATAATTATATGGGCACAAGATTAATCACCACAATCTATTTTTAATTATTGCTGTATCAATACATCTATAATAAAAACAATGATAAAATTATACTTTGAAGTAAATTGCAATCGAGGATCGTAGGTATTTTCAGCCCTATCATACTTTTAATATCCGGGTATCGAGATAGTTGAAATAAATTTAAAGGAACCCGCCGAGTAATATATAACGACTCAATAACAAAGGCTGTTTGTAGTTTATGATGAAGCTACTTTTATAATCAAATTCATTATATAAGAACTATTAATAATCGTTATTTTATGAGTCTATTTCTACTTCGAAGTTCTGTATGGGTAGGTACCACATAGTCATCAAATATTCTACGACAATCAGGAATTCTTAGTAATGCTAATATTGTGTTCCAATTTGAAGGGCTAGTGAGCCAGTTGGTGGCGCATTGGCTATGAGATAAGAATGATTAATATTTTTTACAAACGCCTTTGCCTATGAGCTATCACCCCACCTGATGGTATGTGGCTTTTTCCCCGTCCGCCTACCTATATCTAAAAAAGACAGTCAGATCATACTTTGTTTAAATATATTTTTCAAATTTCTCTTAAAATAAAGATTGGAATATATTTTCTCTTTTTTATATACTTCCTCTTCGGATGGTTGATATTAAATTCCTTACCGATATGTCATCTGAGACTTCCTTCGAGTATTTATATGGATTAAATTTTGAAATTACTTATACAAAAAATAACTCACATTTTATAATAATTCGTTCGATATAAAACAAAACAAATTAAAGAACAAACAAATGTAAGTACGACTAACTCATTTAGCACTTGCAAAACATAGAGTTTATAATCCGATGAATATTTATAAGTCTAGGATCATTCTCGTTTTTCGACGTCGCGCATAATTTTGGGATTTTTGTATGAAAATGTAAAAGGCTGAAAATTCCGCTTAAACTTCTGCCAACAATGGAACTCTGTACTGCAAGGCTTGAATATTTGATTTGTATTTCTCGACCTAGCCTAATTGGTTATCATTTTCTATTCTTATTTCATTTAAGTACCTATTCATTACGGTCCCGGAGATTTCATAAAGGTAACCTAGGCAACTCAGGCTTGTGACCGACGCCGCGAAGCCCGCGCCCGCGGCCTATATTATTTGATTTGATGCTTTCATATTTTGTTTTATAAATTATTTAGTTTTCGTTTTCTCAAAGGACTACCAATTTTATATAATAAGGGATAAAATATTATATTTTTGGTATATCTATCTATGTCACAAGGAACCTAAAGAGAAGGATCGTCGCTCATACATATATAGGTATATTTCAAACCCTTGTGGCTTTAGAACATTGATGTCATAATAACTTGGTGCTAGAGCCAGCCCGTCTGGATAGATACCACCCACTCATCAGAAATTGTACCGCCAAACATGAGTGCTCAGTATTGTTGTGTTCCGGTTTGAAGGGTGAGAGAGCCAGTGTGACTAGAATCGACAAAATATCTTATTTCTCAAGTTTGGTGCCGCATTGACGATGTAAGGAATGGTTAATATTTCTTACAGCGCTTTTGGCTATGGGCCGTACACGCCTACGTATATCATAAAGCTACAAGACAATGCATACAGATAAACAATATAGATAGATAAACAATGTAGATAGATAGTAATGTACAAAGATCCACTTTGTACATTTTCAATATTTTCTGTTAATTTTTTTTTTAATCTTCGTTGCCTTAATTGTTACTTAATATTCTAATGAACGGAAAGAAAGCAAAACACGCTACGGTTATGTACGAAAGTTTTGATGACTGATAGAAGAAGATGTCAATTAAGAAAAGACTCTAAGAAGAAGAAAAGATTCTAAGTGGAAACACTTATGTGTAAATAAACTCTCTGACTGTTAGGAAATATTACTCATGTAGGTACACATAATCAATGAGACATACTATATGACTTGAGTATTGATAGAGCGAAACAGGGTAAAACTTTCGCTAATAAAACGATACTGTATAGTGTATCGAGTAACTATTTTATCTCGTTACACCAGTAAGAAACCAAATAACGACGTGACAACTTAGTATAATTCGCCCGAAGGTGAGCACAATCAATGTCATTTATATTTCTTTTCCCTTTCCGTGATACCAATTCACTTGTATTCTTACGTTTGAGTGAATTACTACGAATTGATTGTTGTTTTGGGACTCACAACTATGGGAATACAATTAATTCCTTTATCTTCGGAAAAACAAGGATTTTAAATATCGAATGAGTCACAATGCGGATTTAAAATCAAAATATACTTTATTAAGTAGGCTTTTACAAGCACGTTTGAATCGTCATTTAACAAACTAATACTGTTTGGATTACTACATATAGGATCCATTCGTATTTGTTATTTTATGTCAATTACTTAAGTGAAATATTTCTTCAAACCGAAGAAAACATTTAATGAAGTAAAAATGTTGGCAGAAATGTATTTTTTTCATTATCGTATTAGAATTGTGAAACGAAAACGAAACTAGAAAAGCAGGAAAATTGAGGTATGTTTGTACTGACTGAACTCTTTAACCCGAAAATCGTGTTATTTCGTTAATGAAAGACGCTAAAGATTTCTAGAACTACATTGTTTTTGTATACAAAGTTATTATTATCTTTATAGTCGTCAAAATTTTATTTTAATTTAACTGATAAGACAACTCAAGAACTTCTATCATAATCACTGGGTATTCTTCTGAAATTCATCAAGTGCGCAAAACAGTAACTTTTGATAATATTTTAAGAGGGTAGAGAACAAAGGCAAAAATTGCTCACAAGTAAAACAACTCCGAAGACTACTGCGAACAATAGCGCGGCTAAGCAATACAAGAACGTGTTATCTCAACCATACCATCGTACAATGAACCAATACGACTAACCTTTATTCAATTATCACCTCTATACAAGATAGTATATGACACTAATTTGTGTGGATGGAAATAAACAACATCTGAATGTGACAATGAAATGTGAGCTTTATGTATATTGGACTAAAAGCGAGTTATGTTAAATTTGGTTTTCATGTTCACACTCGAGAGATGTGTTGAAGAACCACGACCTATATAAGTCAATCTACAACAGTGATTCCCAAAGTGGTCCAGGTGCACCCCCAAGGGTCCACGGGAGACTTGCTGGGGGTCTACGTAGGCGTGAATAAAAAATGGAGGTCCATAAGATGATAATGGAGGTCCACGAAAATTTATCTGCTTTTGATAGTAAAGAGCAAAAATGTAAGGATAGTTTTATAAGGGCCTACCTACATTGTTTTAAGTACCTAACTAAGCAGATAATATTTTAATAAGGCAAGCGACTGTTACTTGTCCAAACTTGCGTATTCGATATTACGTACAATTTCGTGTACAGACTTGCAAAGCGCTATCTGCCCGACAATGCTTAATGCTTGTTCAGACATGAACTTGATCACCACTATAAATACTTGATGCCAAAGGCAAACTCATTTATTTGTTTCCGGAATTTCGAAAAAAAGGTGTGAGAAAATTTATATCAGTGCCGGAGAAATGTAAGTACCTACCTTTTTTTTGTTATAGTACTTAAGTATTTTGTTTACGTGTACTAGTCGGTTGATCACAACTGCTTAGTAACTTACAGATATTTTAATTGTCCTCTTTCGATTTCAAGACAAACACAGCACGTTATATTCAATAGTTTTTCACGAGAGAAGCCTCTCTAAAAAGGCTGAATAAGCAATATTGCAGAGATTTAAATTGATTTTGAAGTAACAATTTTATCAAAACTATTCCTTTTCGGAAAGAGCGAGCGGTGCGCGGGCCACGGGAAAAGGGCGGGGCTTGAGCTTCGATGCCGTTTGTCACGTTTTAACAATGACGTCGCAGATAAAAAATACACAAATACACGGAGCGCGTGAACTCATTGATTTGATGAAATGTAAGTTATCGTTTTTATGGACAATTTTGGGATTTAGACTTTTATTTTTTCCTACACAAATATGATCAGTGTTCGGTACTGAGTACAGAGTTTTTTACAGGTAAGGTAACTGACACGAAACATGGCTACAATAAAGAAAAAATGTCCACAATATAATGTTGATTATTTGAAATATGGCTTTGTTCCATTCGAGGCAGACAAACAATTGCCCATGTGCCTATTATGCAACAAAGTTTTGAGCAATGACTATGAAACCATCAAAGCTCGAAGATCATCTAAAAAGGTGTCATACTAATAAAATAGGTAAAGATTTAAAATATTTTCAAACATTGAAGGAAAAATGTAAAAAGAGACCCACCATGCACAGTATGTTCGCTTCAACATCTCAAAGTAACGATGATGGCTTGCGGGAGAATTCCATTAAGTAACAATACTGTACAAAGACGCATTGATGAAATGAGCTCTGATATCGAAAGTTTTTTGTGCAATAATCTGCAAAAAAACTCATTTTTCTATACAACTGGACGAGTCAACGTTACCCAGTAATGAAGCATTATTATTGGCATATGTCCGATTTATTATGGAGGAAGAAATTCACGAAGAATTGATATTTGCCAGAACTTTGGAGACTGACACTAAAGGCGAATCAATATTTAATGTCCTGAGTAATTTTTTTTACGGAAAAATCGATTTCATTTACAAATATTATTTCAGTGGCAACAGACGGAGCTCCTGCAATGGTCGGGCGATATCGTGGGTTTATAAGTCATCTCAAAAGAATTATACCAGGACTTACAGCTATTCATTGCCTAATCCACCGACAACATCTTGTGGCAAAACATTTAAGTGACAGGTTGAACCAATCTCTTCATTTTGTAATAAAAGCTGTCAACAAAATCAGAAGCAATGCATTGAATACGTGTTTATTTGCTCAATTGTGCGATGAAAATGATGAAGACGTCCAACTACTGCTCGTATATACTGAAGTATGCTGGTTGTCGAAAGGTGCATGCTTCCTCACCGCTTGACTTCTGTTACGAAGGTATGAGGATAACCAACGAAGCAGGTCGCCATGTATACCAACTTGCTCTAGTTTATGCAATAAGATTGCGTGCGATATTTTGTCAAAAGCCTTAGAGTAGTCAGTATCGAGATTTTACTCTGTTTTTGATTCCTTTTTAGAGTTCCTAGAAAGTAGAAACCACATTTAAAAGAAAACTTGATCAAATTCAAAGCAGACATTGCGTATTTGACAGATTTGTTTAAAAAATTTAATGATATTAACTTGCAGTTACAAGGTGACAGCCTGAATTTAATAAAAACAAAGGGCATAATTTCGGCTTTTTTTGGGAAATTGAAATTTATGAAGCAAAACATTAGTCAGCGCGAATTCTCTCAATTTCCAAACTTGTCGCAGGTAGAATGTATTGATGAGGATATCCATACCTACAGTCAACATTTAAGTGCCCTGCATGATGACTTCAAAACTAGGTTTGAAGATATGCTGACGATGGATCATAATCCATCCATTTCATGAAACTGAAGTGGCCAATGTTGTATTACAAGCTGGAGGAGCTGCTCGAGCTAAACACCAATGAGGAGCTGAAGGTGAAATTTAGAAAAGACTACCAAAATTTTGGCTGCAAGCAGAAATACCCGAAAAATATCTTTTCCCTCGTCATACCTTGTCGAAAGGAGGTTTAGTGCCGTTACATACCTCTTAACAAAAAAAAGGAGCAAATTAAACATCACAGAGCGGGGGGATTTGCGGTTATTGTTCACAAAAATAAAGTCAAACGTTGATCGTTTGCTGACACTCCATCAAATACATCCTTCCCATTAATTAAAATTATGACCTGAACCTATATTACCTTATTAATTTTTTCTTGTAATGCTATTCTTTTAATAAATAAAGTGTTATATAATGTACCATTTTTCCTTTTTTATTTTACCTATCGGAATATAGGGACAGAACTCAGAAGCGACACAATAAAACCACCGAAACCAGTAAAATTTTGAAAGTGGTCCACGAGAAAAATAAGTTTGGGAACTACTGATACAACATATTTGTAATGTTTCGATGTTCCATAATTTAACGTTAAAATATTTGTAACCGGATCGAAACTTTATAATGTTAAATTTATTTTTATAAATTAATGAATGAAGACAAATAATTGTCTTCGTCGTATTTTAAAATGCATTTAGAGCCAGGGTGGAGCTAATTCAAATTCATAACCAACTGATCAGTTAATTCAGCCAAACATCCTTGTTTAGCGTCAGGTAGGCAGCGTAAAATAATACCAAATCTTTTTCATGTAGTTAACATACTACTCTGGTTAGAGATACAAGTATCAAATACGTTCGTATATATGTGTGCGTGAAAATAGGACAGAAATATAATGTGATAAATATGAAATAGTTATGCGAAAATAGGTGTTTGTTTTATTAATTTAAAGTACACTGTTTTAATGTGGCTTGTACGTATGTCGTTTTTTGATCTACCTGTGCATGTGCTGAATACATATTTACATATCCATATATGTTAACAGACCCTCTTTTTTTCCTTCCAAAGGAAAGGTTGGCGTTTATTCCAGCACGTGTACCATACAACATATTCCAGTGCCGATTACTGGTTTAACATCTCCAGACACCAGCCAGATTTCATCGCGATGTTTCCTTTAAACGCCGAGGATGAGATGAATATTAAACAAAAATTAAGTACACTGATGATCAGCGATGATGGCTCGGATTTTAACACGTGATTTTTGAATAACATCCATGTTTCTCTCCACTGGATAAGATCATTCCCAATTTAATAACAATATATCATTTTTTGTTGAAAAATTTAAGGTAATTACCAATAACCAGTACTGTAATAATAAAAGTAATATAAAAAAGTTGCTTTTTGGTCAGTTTAATGCATAATGAGAATGCCGCGCACAGCCTTTAATGATTATGAGTAAAATATTTACCCATTTTGTTCTCATTTGGTCGCCACTCCACTGATGACATAATGTACAGCGATAGTCAGCTGTCATTGGCAGAAATTTATCCGTAATAACATGCCGTAACTACTCATTATATTAAAATACTTGATAACGAGGTCAATACACTCTATTCATTAGTGTAGAATTAATAAACTATAAAGGTTTAGACTTATTGGAGTTATGATTTGACAGATTTAAGATTTTATTTTATTTATATCATCAGTCATTCTAAATTAATAAAGTCGTATGGTTTTAGGGATTCGTAGATATCCATATATATTCATAGTATTTACATGATAGAAAAGTGATTTCCACTAAAGTAGAATAGCTACCTAGCCTTAATTTGTGGTTCGTTATAAGCACACCTATTAATCTCAGCACTTCGCATCTTAGCAGGTAAACTAACGCCAGCCAAAGAATTCTCGTATTATGTACATATATATCATATCATATCATATATCATAGGGTTATCGCTAACTAGGATGGTTACTATAAAAGTTTGCCAAATCCTTGTAATGGTGGACTGCCCCAAACTCAAATAAATGGTTTAAATATGATTAATGATTACGAATAATTATTTCATTTTTATATAAATACAAAATGTACATATATTATATATATAGAAACAAACCTTTTTTTTTTATAGCGTTGGTAGGCGTTGAGGCAAATTGACCACCTGATTGTACGTGATCATCACTGCCCATTGATATGGGTGCCGTATGTAATTTTAACCACAGTCACCCTTGTGAACTAAGATGTTATGTCCCTTGTGCTTGTAGTTACACTCGCTCACTCACCTTTCAAACTCCGGTTTGAAGGGTGAGTGAGCGTGTTCCGACGCAACAATAATGCAATAAAAATGACTGCTTTGCAACATATGGTGGAAAGGGAAATATGGAAACACCTAGCAAGACGGGCTTGAACAAGGCCCTACCACCAAAATAAATGTCCTTTACAAATGTAAAGTACTTCAATTAACTAAATATAAATGTACATAAGAGGAAAACTATGTTCATAAAAGCCACAAGCCAAAAGCAAAGTACAACAGGGATGTTACGTCATTCCACAGCCATGGAAATGACACAATTTCCCACTGGAGATCTTCGGTGTTGCGAGAATTATAACACACGTTATAAATAGAGATAAACGAGAAATATCTCAGTAATACGAGGAGATTATTGTGTCTTTAATGTTGGGAATATCGCAGTTCGTGAACTGTCTATTGACTAGAATTATATTCACGAGTAGTATGCACAATGAAGTTAGTTATATAATTTTGTTTACCAATTGATTTTAAAGTAAAATAATTAATTGTAAAATATTTATAAGTTCAGAATCCAATCGAATGCGTGCACTTATAATGTTTACGCTTAGTTCAGATTTTTTTCTTGTTCACATTTTGAAGTACTAACTTCTCATGGGAGGGTAAACCGTAACGCGTTACGGCGCAAGACTGTCTGGCTTCCTTTTCTCTTACGCATACGGCAATGTTAGGCAGGCAGGATACTCCTCTCTGACTCTAACCCACAGTGCTAGCTTGATTTCAGACCGATATCACTTTTGTCAGGAGTCCCGAGACGCACACGTATTTTTTTTAAGAATATGTTACTCTGGTCATATTTCACATTAAAAAAGAATAATCTTATTTATGTAAAACTCACATAATAGGTAAATATAATGTCACTACGGACATAACCTTCATATCATGTTAAAACCCAAAATTTATACCGCAGCATAAAAATAAATATTGTTATAATTCTTCAATATTAGCCTTGTAAGTAAAAAAAATGTCGACCCGCTTCCCGAGCTAACGCTGCCAAAATTATGGCAGATACACAAAAACTTTTTATGGAAGATTTATAGTTTACTAAAAAGCCTAGTGAAGTCCGCGCCATCTGTAAATAGGTTAAACGTTTTTATATTTAAAAAAATAGGAAGTAATGATATTTGTAATCTTATTTATTTGTTGTAAAGTATTTCGTAGTAGATTTTCGGAAATAACAATAATTGTTTACAATATCGAGCAATTTTTTTACAGATATCAAAGTATTTATTATATAGTATATTTATACTGTGCTATTTCTATTGAGCGATAAAGAGAGTGTGTTACTGTTATTATATTTGTTTGTATTTTTTAACAAAATTTGACGTAAGTGTCGGAGTAGTAAAAGGTAGTGTTTTATAAGTTTATGAACGCTACTTTATTTCTTTATTTTATTATTATTACAGTTGGCAAATTGCTGGATGTTGCTTTAGCCCAGATTATTATACGAGCATACTTTAAATTTGAATTTGAAAATTTGAATAGTTTTTCACAATATACTTTTTGATATAGAAAAAGTATTTCATATACCAATAGTAATAACTCATCTTTAAAATTCTTAAGAAGTTTCAAGCTGTATAAAAGAATCAGTAGCCTCCTCGAGACACTGCTCAGTTGACATTCGTTCATTTCAATCGTAAAACTAAAGGGAAACGTGCATAGAACGAAGATCATTTCCTCTTTGCCATTGAAAATGGAGCTGTTAAAACAGCACATTCTTTGAAATACAAAAATGGCTTGGCGATATAAAGGAATACCTTGGTATTCATACAATCTAGTTTTATCATTTTGTTCAAAAGGCATGTTTGTGAACGCGAAACTAAAAGCATTGAATTGTCTCTCTCTATACGTTTTTATGAATTCATGTTTTACATTTTTTTTTTAATTCACTGTACGATGTTCACGACGTATTTTTATCTGTTTATAATTAAGATCACATACAGATACTAAAGACGAATTACTAATATATTAACATATAATTTATTTTATTTTGAAAATTTAATGTAATTCAGAATGATATTTCGAATGGAAATAGAAATAATATTGTATTATATTAATCTCAATAAAAATTTCTAGTTTAATCTAGGTTAAAAAGTCAAAATCTTTGCCCCTGTATCGAAAATTGACCACATATAGTTATGGCAATATTTTAAAAATATATTTTATGTATAAATTGTATAACGTATATTGCTTTTATCTTAAACAGGTGTATGAAAATAAGTTAATTTCCTGGCTTATTAAAAGTAGTAAAGTTTTATCACTTTTTAAAAGCTCTCTTTCAGTAGTTGTATAACTACTTCTATCCTTTTAGGCCTAACACTTCTAAAATGCCTATTTCGCTATTTAGGTTCTTGAGTACAATATTTTGAATTCATTTTTTGAACATATTAGTAAATTGCTTATTATTATAGTAAACAATAGGGTTTACTAGGAGTCGCTTCACGACTGACGTGGAAATTGCACTTCTTTGGTATATAAAAGATGACACACATAATTATATATTCCGCGATTTAACTAAATTACTCTATTATGAATATTAACTACGTGAATATTATATTAACATATTAAATCTTAGTCTTATTGTATATTGGCAAAGATTTGCACAAGTTTCCCTTAAGGGCGGGGAATTACGTGAAATAAATTTGAGTTACATTAATTCCTTTTTTCTCAGCAATTGTTACCACAAAAAGTATGTTAACCTACATGACCGAAAGCTTAATTCATTCGTTTTGAAATACAAATAAATATGCAAATTAATATCGTTACTAATAGCTCATTGTACTCAAGCTATTCATAGAAAAAAAAAACCACCGTAATATTAAATAAATATAGCAAGGGAGCATGCGGCTTGGTTTTGTAGATTATTCATTTGAACATATTTAAACATTTCATTTACGTAATTTATAAGAGAATAAAGAAATCTACTCAGACTAAAGTGAAATTATAATTTACAATTCATAAATATAAGCATTAATATAAACTATTAAATGAAACAATAATTAAATAATGGTTTATATAAGAGTAATATATAAGAGGCTCCGAAACTGGACGGAGAGTAACGTTTTTAATCAATTTCAATGGTAATCGCTCGAAAGAGCCCTGGGAATAGTAATTAAGCCGCCCCAGGTAATCTAAATAGCTTTCCAGTTACTATCGACTGGTTTAAGTCGCCCAATATCTAAAACAATTTCTTATACATTTATAAAACCTATACATAATTATCGTGATAATTTTATTGTACACTAACGCGAAAAATATGCCCGTCACGATCGGCCAGGCAGAAGTAAACATTGATTTTGGGAATTTATTATTAACTTGCGACCCGCCCCGGCTTCGCATGGGTCAACATCTACAACTTTAACAGTTTTTTTGTCAATAGACAATACAAACCGCTATGTCGCTACATTTTAAATCTGTAATATCTTCGAAAATATTTATTTATATTAAATTATGAAAAAGGCCATATTGATCTATATTAACTGCACGGTGTATTTAAGGTACTTAATTGGATAAGGATTAACGTTATATTAAGCTTGATGCGACTTTGTTTTTTACTATGTAGTGAAGAAAACCAATATGAAGATAAATAAAAAAAAAACCTTTGTTAGTAGTAGTACATTTAACTTATTATTATAACAATATATAATATAAAACACACTGGAGAAAAAAACGGCGAAAATCCAAATTCAAATGAGTATAAAAACTCTTTGGGTCTGCCATGAATAAATTTTTAAGGTCGAATTTCGTAGCTTTTCTTTATGTATATAATATTACAAAATGAAAAGTAATTGACGGCACAACGTCGTACTCTTATTCTGGTATGAAGTTGCAGTAATAAATTAATAAAAAAATCTTCAAACAACCTTTATTAGCCAGTGTAACTTTTATGAAAACTGATTACGAAAGGACGGATCTCTTGATGTATGATTGAATTTTGATTAATCCTTATTCAAACGCTGGATAGCTAACTTAGCGTATAATACGATTACTAAAAAAATAATAGCGTTTATATTTTCTAATATAACTTCAGGGTTGGTTTCTATCAATTTAATCAACGTTAAAAGTTACTAAAGTTCGCTAACAATATATACGCTCACTAAACGATAAGAAATACATCAAATTATCGTCTGCGACAGACATTTGTGTCATACTGATTGTTTGAGTCCGTAATCATTGGTGAATATTTAAGCGTTTTAACTACTAGGGAATTACGGCTCATTGCGATAACTCAATTAAAAAAAAAAAAAGTTATCATTTTTTCATCTATAGTTAGGAATTAGTTATCAAGGTTCCTTAATGGCAGCACTCGCCTGTAACGATAAAATTCAATATTGACAGTAGTTTTTACACTGGAATGCTTAGTTCCTCTATCTCGCCTATGTTATGCTCGAATCTGAACTGTTACAATAAGAGCGAATGCTCCCTGTGAACGACTTAATTACAGACCGTGTACCGAGGTTTATAGTATACAAACATAATACAATAAATTGTCTAATTGGAATTAGTGCATACAATATCTCAAACACTATTATAATATCAGTCTGAAACAGATTTACCAGTCAGTATTATAGTGTTGTACCGATTGATAATTAATTTGACTAATTAGATCATAAGCATGTTGTATAATATTCAAATAAACGGTCTTGGTGGTACGGCTTTATACGAGGTTAGGTACCACCTACTCATCTATATATTCCACTGCCAAGTAGTAATACCAAGTATTGTTATTACTACTTCATACTTCTTGTTCATAGTATCAAAACCGAGTAAAATATACAGTAGAAGTAATCTATTATGTTTCTGTTTCGTTTTATATCTGGACGTATCTCACGTACCTATTTATAGCATTTTCACAGAACACGACATTGCAATAGGTTTTTTTCCTGAATCAACATATTACGTTCTTTCCTTCCTGGGAAATAAAAGGGTTCTGTGTGGATAGTCAAAAATCTCCATATCCATTGTCCACGCGAACGAATTCGACTGCCCGTACAATATAAAATCAACCTTATTATAACGTAAAAGAAGTTAAAATCTAATAACAGAGAACGTATGCTTGCATCTCTGTATACTAACGCAATAACACGATGCATCATTACTGAAGTAATTAGTTTAATGTAAACAATGCTATACACAGGGCGCTGTAGAATATTAAGCGCGGAAACTTCTTTGTTTAAAATAAATATACTAAATACCTTGCCGTTTGTCTAGTAAATTCTACCGACCTTTGAGGAAAAACAAATTAAAACCTATTAATATTAATCTGTACTATGATTAATATTTTTATATGCAATATAAGTAAAAGGTCAATGAACCGTTTCAATTAAAATCGTATTTAATTTAACAAAGTATAGTATATTCCCGTTCAATTGTTTTGAATCAACATTTCTAAAGAATAAATTGTTACTAAAGCTATCATGATATACAAAAAACTACTCTTTATGAAAAATCTTTAATTCCAAAACAAAACACGACCATGACATGTCAGTTAGTAAGGTTATGCGACATTGACAGTAATAGTTTAAAACTTTGAAGCATAGTTGGGTCATCAAGTTAGATATCACCCACACTATACATGTTCTACCTCCAAGCAGGAATACTCAGTGAGCCGTTAACTATGACACAAAGGACATAACATCTTGGTAGGTAGTGCATTGACAATGTAAAGGACGCTTTAATATTTCTTATAGTACCAATGTCTACGAGCAGTGGTGACCACTTACCATAAGGTGACCTATGTACCAGTCCGCCTTTCAGTTTCATATAAAAAAATATAGTTTTGATCAGCAAAACATCATGGACAATCGGTTTCTTCATTACTTCACAACATCGAAGTTTATTATTAACTAAATATTGTAACTTTAAAAAATATTTCTTTGATTTTAACACGAACATCTACTCACATAAGTTCCTTATTCGTAGTACATGTTGGGATAAAAACGTCTTCGACGTTCTGTGAACATTTGTCACTGCCAGAACCTAAAGCGAATCCAGAAAAGGCTTTAGAGAAATGTTTCTGGACGATATAAGAATAAATGGAATGAAAATCATCTTTCGCCGCAATGTGACAGAGATTTGTTAGAAATTAACGAATAATATATTTCGCTTTATTGGAGATAATTATATTTTATTCATTAAATATATGATAAATGGGCGATATCTATCACAAAGCATAGTTTAAAAATTGACTTGGCCTTATCTCATTGCCTAATTTTTTTTCGTTTTATTTAACCTAACTTTTTTCTTTTGTCGGATAACATCCTTCAATCTATCTACATTTCCTCTTGCCATATACCCCTTATTCACCACATAACTTATTATTATATATTTTTCATTCCCATGAATATACTATTCAAGTCTTCATCAAATTGTAAACGCTACAGCAAATCGTAATAATATCATTGGAGACAAACAAATTCAAAACGTTTTATACAAAATATTATGAGTGTTGTATTAGATATTTTATATATCTCTTGATCGGGTTTATTTTTAGATTTTTTTATTAAATACTAGCTGTCGCCCGCGGCTTCGTTAGTGTTTAAGAAGTTGTTTTCTTGTAAGGCAAAAAAAGTAGCCTATGTCCTTCCTTGGAGTTCAAGTTTGCTTCATACCAAATTTCGTCAAATTCGGTTCATTGGCTTGACAGTGAAAGAACGACAGACAGACAGACAGAGTTACTTTCATGTTTATAATATTAGTTTATTAAATATTTTTAGCACCGTGATGGATTCGTTGGTAGGGCTTTGTGAAAGACCGCCTGGGTTTGTACCAACCACTCATCAGATATTCTATCTAATACTTAATATTGTTGCATTCTGGTTTAACGGGTGAGTACACCAGAGCTACTACAGGGACATAATATCTTAGCTCCCAAGGTTGGTGGTGCATTGGCTATGTATGGATTAATTAATATTTCTTACAGCGCCAGTGTCTATTTATTCTTATTATGGCAACATTAGATACATTATAAATATATAATTATATTTTTATATGTGTTTTTCAGACAAGTGTATATTTTTATTTATTTCAATTATAAATAAAAAATAAATATTTACGTTTATAATAAATAAAGATATAATAAAGATTTTTTTTTGGTACCTCTTGACTAGCTTTATATAACAATAAAAATTAAGAAAAACATGAAGTAAAAAATATTCATTTATATATATATATATATATATATATATATATATATATATATATATATATTAGTTCAGTCAGTGTGGATTTTTGCCCTACATAAGGTGGTGTAGGAACATTTTGAAATATGACGTCGTATTTAAGGCATAATATTTTTTATTCTATTGAGTAGATACCACCACCAGCATACCACAAACAGACCACTAACAAACATAAATCAAAATTATTATTATTTCACATTTTAAATGTTATTTGGAAACATTTTGCTGTTATGTATAATTCAAAGATATTTCAAATCCGTATATTGTATGGTTATTAGATTGAAAGCCACTTCTGAAACAAAAAGCGTTTTAGTCGGGAAAGCGAAATCCTATTGAAATACACTCAAGTGGCTGAACGAAGGAGCCTCGGAAGGGTTCCGAAGCCATTTCATTGTAAAGCTAAGCTACTGTATTGCTAACCTTTTGAAATGGCCATTTATGCTGTATTTAATCGACTACATACAAAATGACAAGGGAAATTATAAATAAAAAAAAAATACATATTCTATATTCAAATGTGCGCTTCGGAATAGTTGTGAAACAGGATTTAATTAAATTTAAAGTTATCATCGGTTCAGAATGTAGATTCTACCGTAAACAACTGAAAGGAAACCCGGTTTAAACTGGACCTTTAATAGTAATTTGGAATTAACAGTTTTTATTTCAGTGGCTCAAAAACCCCATTGGTATAGGATTGTTATCTTTTAAGTAGATTGGCAGACTATAAAATAGTCCAACTGTTGTTAAGTGGTTACCATCGCCCATAGAAATTGGTATTATTAAAAATATTAACTATCACTTACATCGTCAATCTTGGGAACAAAGATATTGTATCCCACGTGACTGTAGTTACAATGGCTTACAGACAACTAAACTAAACAACACTAAATATTGTTGTTTTGCGGTATATTTAGGGAATATATTATTCAACACGATTCAAATATAGCTCCAATACTTTTAAACATTACAATACATAATACAATCAAAGAATAATTTACCGCTTCGACTAGTGACAAAAATAGTAACGTCATTTCCCCGACGAATCGCAATTCCAATTTTAAAGCAATAAACGAAACCGCTGTGTTCTCAGCATTTTGTGTTTTTTTTTTTTTTATTTGTATAGTGATTGACAATTGTTTAACGATGTTAAACATTTTATATTTTATTCCATGAAACTTGAAAATACAAAGGTTTTACTAGCCTAAGCCCTACTATGTACTACTTTATACATAATTATTTTTTTATATCTTCAAACAGCACTACCAACTTTGTATATTGTTATATACAGATTTGAAAGTTGATTTATTTTTAAATGTGATTATGATATTACAACCTCAGGATCGAGTTCCTTTAATTGATAATTGCGAGGTGCAGATGTTGATCTCTAAAGTGCATGAACGATTTTTATAGTTTTCTTATTTTTTATATATATATATATATTTTTGTATAGATGTTGGGACTTAATTCTTAAATTAATCTTAACCTCCCAGCGCCGTCAGTATGGATTATAATAGGTGACGTTTTAATCTCTCGATTAAAAAATGTCTCGGGATATATTTTTTTATCTTATCGCGAAGTCGGAATGGACGAGCCAGTTGTCTTACAAAAAGTTGAAGTTATTTTTATTGAACTTTTTTCGATATCTAAATCAATAAAATGGCCGACTTCATACGTTAACAAATGTTGATAAGCTCCACATACTCAATCCATGTTATATTATTAATGAAGTTATTTAAATTAATGATCACATGGTTCAAACAAAATCAACTATTTTTAAATATATTCTATCAATACGATTTTGATATATATCTAATACTAGTAGTCGCCCTCGGCTTTATTTGCGTTTTAGGGCTTACGCAAAAAAAAATCGATGTCTTTCCTTGGAGCTCAAGCTTTCTATATACCAAATATAATCAAATTCGGTTTATTGGGCCTTTAAAAAACGCGAACAGATAGACACAGTTACTTTCGCATTTATAATATTAGTAAAGATTACCTTATTCATGTCTATGGGATTGGTAAGTTTTCTGTAAGTCCGAAAAAACACACATGCCTTTTTAATATACCTAAATACGGTAAAACATCGAAACAAATTTAATTGAAATCTCTCAAAGTTTTCGTGGAAATAGTAAGATTCAGTTTATCCCATTAACTGCGCCCAAGCGTTTCTATTAAAGAGCTGAATTCACTTAAGTCGATTCTTTTATCTGTTCAGTCCAGTAGAAAAAGAAGATTGGACATCATTCGTAAGACTGTCAGATACGAGGATCCGTACTTTGTTTGAAAATTGGAATTGGACGACAGTCAATACGGATCGTCTTTTGACTCGAATTAATTAAAGACGTTTTTTTGATTTCCAATATTCATTGTACATCTTATAAAAACTTCGCACACCTTTGCTATAAAAACTATGCATATGTCGTGAAAGTTTACCAATGATATGACAATAATTTGGACTTATTTAAGAAAAAATTCTAAGAGTTCACGTATTGCTTAACCGATAATGTAAAATTTCACCCGCACCACCTATGTGTCCGAAAATCCACAACAGCGCGATTTTTAAGACATTTTCTGCCTCGCACAACTACTCTGTGGAACCAGCTTTCGCCGGCGGTTTTTCCGAACCGATATGACTTGGGAACCTTCAAAAAAAGAGCGTACTCCTTCCTAAAAGGCCGGCAACGCACCTGCAACCCCCCTGGTGTTGCAGATGTCCATGGGCGGTTGTAATCAATTTCCAATCAATCCGGTGAGCCTCCTGCACGTTTGCCCCCTACAACATTAAAAAAAAAATTAATAATAATGTAGGTATAGTGGAACTGCTAGTGCCAGATAATATATATATATATATTACCTCACAAGAACTTTTGTGTAAATGTTGGTGGTAAAACTTGAAATTTAAAGTTATACCACCGATTTGGAATGGAAATTGTACCCAAAAGTATCAGCAAGATTTTAAGTAGTAACTGTTTTCTACGAATGCTAAATCACGCTTTTTATCATCTAAATTAACTATCATTAAGTAAAGTAACTTTATGTTTTTTTTAACATGAAATTTTAATGTGTTATTTGGCAAAGCAATTATATACCATATTGTATACCAACATGCTATTTCTGAAAAGCTTGGGTCAGGAAATTATGCCACGACCATCTATCGGAATTATTATTATGTTTGCTTTAACAATTCGTAACAATTTTGTGCCTGTACACGTCCACAGCTCTTTGATGTTATGATTGATTGACATCGTTTGATCCATCTGTCTTTTGTTCCATTGCCAATGTCAAAAACTTTATGAATCGAACAATAATCACATAACTAGTTTTTATAAATATCTAAAATATAAAAAATATGCTGTTATTTTAACAGCCTGCATATGTCCTATTGCTTGACAAAGTCCTTCTGTCTTTAGGAGAAGGTTTGGAGTTTATTCAATACACCTGACACATACAGCTTTCCCCGATATTTTCTTCGGAGATGAATTTTAAAAACAAATACACACTTATATAGCCTCTCTACTGACTATAACGCCGATTATAGTAAACATATATACCTATATAATTTTTTTGGAATCAAATCGGTTGATAAAAAAAATTGGTTTTAATAGAATTATCAATCATATTAATTTACAATTCTTTATACACAGTAATCACTACACCACATCGTTCCACCAGTTCCTCCAGTTCACCAGTTTTGTATAATTGGAAAAGTTGAAAAGTGAACATTTATAATTTTGTGAGTGGGTCGTACGAAAACTAAAAAGTATGCGTACGACTCACAAACTAAACAAATAGAGAAACTGTAATTATGTTTGTCCAATGAAAAGAGTGAGTGAGCCAGTGTAAGTACGGTTATAGGGGAAATAACAGGAAATAATGGACTAAAGGATTGGCAACATAATGCACTTGTTATTCTAATAGTATAAAAAGCAGTTGTAAATGTCCCACTGTACTAAAGTTTCATCTCATCTTGGGGAAAAACGTCAATAGTAATGTCTACAACTAATTCATTTATTTTTTGAACGAGTGTTTTATTAATACTTCCTTTACACAGTTGTAAGATTTAAGATTGTTATAACTTACGGGTAGTAACGAAATGCGGACGAATAAAATTGACCTTACAACAATTTATCTTTCAAACCTTTCTTAATGCGTCGTTACTTTAGCAAACAATGGTCTCCTTCAAATTAGTAATTGTTATAATTGTAGCTGATAAAGCTTTAAAGAAAGTTCTCTAATTTGAAACAAATTTTCGTGAAAATTTTAATTTAACATTAAAATTAAAATTAAACGAGTTCCTTATTTACAATTATAACAATAATATGCTTTCGTCCCATAGTGACGTTTGCTATAGCTATTTTGAAATTCAGTTAAGCCATCGCAGATAACAGACAAATGAAATTTGTGTAGAATTTTGTAAAGCTACCAAACTAACCTTGGCTAAACTCCGGTTGCTGTTTATTTCATTCATGCGCGTACGTGCGTGGGATTCGAGCGGAAGTATGCTGACATTATCTGTTGGCTCTTCGTTTATTTTACGACCTGTTGACATCGAATCCGCCATCTTGATTTATTTACCATAATATAAATTATATTAATAAAGGAGTATATCACCCCAAACCTCTATGATGTTAAAGATTATTACCTATTTGTTATACGTGACGTACATTACTACAATAAAATAAAAAATATATAATAATACTTAATTTATTTATCTCTATTCACTGGTATTGTTTTCAAAATGTAAAAATGAGGTATACCATAATTGAACCAGAATTTCAAGAAACGAAAAAACTACATTTTTTTTTGTAATCCTACAAAACCGTAGAAACAGTCGTTTTTATTCCAACGTAATTACATAAATTATATATACATATTAATCTCTACCCTTTGGTGCTTCAATACAATAATGAAATTGCTTTGAATATGGCCGAAAAAAGTAACGGCCAACAGTTGTCCACTAAGTACGCACCCTAGTAAAGCAGTATGACGTTTGGCGAGTATCAAGTTAACAGTAACACATCAAGATAATACAGTTAGCCTGATATTCTATTTAGATATATAAATAATACCGCATAGGTACACAAATACACATATTTGTGTACGCTGTATTATACTTCATCGTCAAAATCATTTTCCATGAAATGTTATTAAAATAGACTGTGTTGTGAATTCGTAAAAAGTACAAATCAAATAATTCAAACTATTCGTCAGAATAATGATTTTATTTTTTGATTGCAATTGTGGTGGTCAAAATTAATTAATTATCTCGTTATAATATTAAATGTATAAAATTAAATTTATACCATTTAAGTCAAATCACAAACTACACAGTCCCGAGCTACGTGAAAATGTTTTTTATTAAAGATATTCTTACTCAATATGAATCATAATTTATAAACAAATATTTTTTCCTATACAAATGATACAATAACTACATAGAAGTTTTTTATATATATAAAAACTCATTAAATATATCTGTGTCTGGTTTATCAAAAACCAGAAAGCAATTAAAATTAATTTTAATTTTATATTGGTATGTTTAAATTTTCGCGTTCTTGGCAATGTCAAGATAAACGCAAGATTTTGCCATTATGGTTCAATGAATCGTATAAATCCAGTTAAGGTGAACGTTTCCCTAAAATGCATTGACCTACATACATCCTCATGCTTATTAGATAGTATGAAAACCGAGCGTAGTACGTCGTACAATGACGTCACGCCAGCCATACTTGTATATCATAATAAATTCAAAAAATTTAGGGCTATTAGAGCAACAAGGTTACTTACCGACAGTAGGTAATACCTCCATTGACTCGATTACTCTAGAAGAGTTTTTACCGTTTATAACAATTAGTTAATTTTATAAGTATACTAAGTTTTATATAGCGCGTCATGTTTGCGATTAGCCAATACTTCGGACACGCTTGGACGGACGGCTTGCGGTATCTAGCCTACTATTAATCTGTGGTTACAAGCTTCTGTTCAATTTTATTCCCCTTCAGGGATTTTTTTGAAACATATATCCTTATTTGCGTTAAAAAGTATTCATGTCAAGTGTTGTCAGTGAGTCAGTCAAGTCAGTCATTCAATGACTTATTCGTGTATCATGTATCGCCGTTTGCTATAATCGATTAATACAACTATTCATATTGGTTTTGCTTGTAGGTTTATTCTTTTCCTATTTTTCATTGCTCATCGTAATAATACAATGATAAGTGATTAATACTAAAAATGATTTATAACAAGAAATTCAATTTTCTATAAATATAAATGATTTAATGTTTTATAGAAAGAAACATACAGGAAGTATTTATATTACAAAGCTGAATTGCTTTGGCTTATTCGTTTGTTTTGTTCTAGATAGCCCGTTTATTCAGTTATAACATCATGTTAAGTACCGCGAGTTGGAGTAGTAGCGCTTAAAGCGGATGAAAGCGCTCTTAGCTGATAGATATACCAAAAAACAAAACACCTACAAATAAATATCGTACTTAATACATGTCTAAAAACAAAATCCTTAGTTAATTTTGCAAGATCAATTATACGTAAAGATACATTCCAGAATGTAGATTCTACCAAGACCGAACCGAATATTTATATTTTAAAATAATATATGACATTAAGTTTACTTTTTTTAAAGATTATTTAAACTTTATACGAAAAACAAAAGATAACTATATTGAATAAATAGTTCATTGACTTATAGGCACATCGCTTTTTTTGCATATACAAAAGTATTACATTTTTAAAGTATAATAAATACACATAAATAAATACATAATTTCCTATTGCTATTTTAATAAATATTAAAAACGTACAAAGTGAGTTATGTTATTGAAAGATCAATTAACCACTTAATATCTTCCTCGGGAGCACCTTTATTCCGCGCACCGCACTCAAACAATAGAAGCCGATCTATTTAATTACCTACACAAACTTAACCTGTGCAAACCAAACCGCTACCACTCGGAGTGTGCGAACCATTGTGCCGTGCTTTAAAATATTAATTAAAATATATTACTGTGAGAGCGATAATGCTTTACTTGAAACGTAAATTGTAACTTGAACGATATATTGATAAATCGATTTGTATGAAGAAAAATTTAAAGAAAAATTAAAATATCTAAGATCTATTTAGAAGTACTACTAGTACTCATTAAAATAATTGTTTAATTAAGAGCATAGTTTGTCAGCGTGGGAATTTATTTTAGAACACACACATAGGTACTTTCCAATAATACACTTGCATTGTGCAGTGTATCGTACGCACCCCCTAGACAATTAGTTGCTTGTTTTCGTTGCAACGAATAAATTAAATTTTCATTGCGCGTTCATAACGTAGGATTTATAAAAATACATTTATTTATGAGTAATGTATTAGCTATAAGGTTATCACTCGCAAACACAATTATAAATTATTTGTTAGCATAGGGTGCGGTCAGAGTGCATTAAGATGCCTCATATACATTATGATTTTTATTGATTCTACTGCTCTCCTCTAACTAAATTATTATTTTCTGGATATTTTAAGGTTGGTAGGTATAACGAATTAGGGCGTTAAGACACATTAAATAATCACTTACTTAAATTTTATAAATAAAAATAATGGAGGTAAATATTAATCAGTTTTTTTTTAATTAACTAAAAACTAAAGACATAAATCTTCTTGGTTAAACAAGTAAAATTATTTTATATTACACAAAAATCAGGGGGGCGGCCCGCTGACGGTATCTGGTCATGAAAGGTACTAACTAAGTATAGCATCAGTACAAAATGGAATGTATATCAACCGTTTTTGCTTAGCACTATGCACTATTTTAATTAAGCATTTAAATAATTAGGAATTAATCAGACGAACTAAACGACATGAGTTTGGGTATGAGTTGGCGTTTGTTTTAAATTTCGTATTAAGAGAAAAAAATAAGCAGGATAGTGCAAAAATTACATTACATTCAGGTTCATTCGGGTATTCACTATGTTCATCCTTACAATTTTGTACTTTTAATTCGACATTAGGGGAAAATAGTTACCCTTCGTACACTTTTCAGATTTTATTTTTTTATGATGTGATTAATTGTCGTATTTACCTAGTTTATGTGCTTAAGTGTAACAAATATATTATAGTTTGTTACAAAAAAGTCCAAAACTATTATGACAAAAGGTTAAAGGGTTATAGGCTTTTTTCTACATAAAATAATTGTACGAATGTACCCCACGTATTGGTATGGTAGGGGTACGTTCGTACAGTAAATGCGGTAAATTCGTACGCCATGGGGTAGATTCATACAGGGTAATTAAAAAGCCAATTAAAATCGTTCAATTTTTATTAATTATTACAAAAATATTTATTTATCAAAGAACTAACTTAATAATATGTGACTTGACTAATAGTCGATAAATCTTGAAAGGTAAAAATTAACAATTGCATCCCACGACACTCGCGCCCCACCCTTATGCTAACTTGTCTATGTATGCGTAGACGATTCGCGAAATTATAAGACTCGGCTCGAAATAAAAACTGACGTGCTCCCACCTTGAGATCTGGGGAGGGACTGAAAATTTATTGACAGCGATGTCGAATAATAAGTCAAAACCGTCAAATGATTTTCTCCATACTAAAAAGTATGGACGACGAATGCCAAAAAGTAAGCAATATTTAAATAAAAATTACTATAATATTATGTGATATAATAGAAATTTAACACGGTGAACTTATTATTTACACTTTTGTGTCCCCATTTTACCAAAAATACATGTATAAACTAGCAGCTAAATAGCTTAAAAAACTTTAATAGAAAAGGTCGATTTCAGCGTTTGGAGTGATGTTGACGATGAATTTACTGAGTTATTAATACAAATTTCATAAATATCATGCGGTGAAACTTGAGATATATCTATTAAGATACTGAATGTTTTTTTTCATCCATAATCAATGCTCCAGTTTTAAGATATTTCGAAAATAGTAAGCGCTATTTAGGCGTTCCGCAAGGACTGTCCTCTTAAGATAGATTTAAGCTCGGTTTCCAAGGTAGGACTGATCAAGAACAGTAATTTGTTTTAAATGATGCGGATTCCTTGCCGTTTTTTTCTCGCTGGAAGCTAGTTGTGGATGGAAGAGTTGGAATATTGACAATTCAAAAATGTTTTACCGTAAAATTTACTTGAATAAAATATATTGATTTTGGATTTTGTCGATATTAGATTGTGAGCTAGTAGAGACTGTCTAGATAGGCATCACCACTCGTCACTGATTCCACCGATATACATCAATATTTTGTATTATTGTGTTTATGTTGAAAGGGGCGTCACTTAGAACCCATTGTTAGCAACACATTGATGATATAAGCAATGCTGTTATAAAATAACAATACTAATCTGTCTTCCTGATATCATCATTATCATTAAGCCAATCGTAGTCCGCTGCTGAACATATACTTCTCCCAAATTGCGCAAAATTTCCAGGTAGAAAATTTGGCCTTCTATAATATTTAATATTTAAAATTATGGAATGTAATATAACATTGACTAATTACATGACAGTGTCCTACAATACTACATGACGATTTATTGGTTTAATATCCTTCTCACAAACAGTTTAATAAAACACAATCTCTTTTGTTTCAGGTGAATCAAATGCAAAATATGTCCGCTTTATGATATAGAAATTCACATTAGTGCTAAGTTCAGTGTCTAAAGATAAGTTTTGATATAATTATAGTCTGTTTATAAAATTTTTATGCGTGGATATTAACCACAAGCAAACAGAAAGTGCGCGGGCGATATTGTCGTAAATAGAAAAATGCGCTGGTAATAACAGACGCATCCTGTCGTGGTTATTGTCGCGAGTTTTGTTATTACGTCGATATGTCGTCGAGGACTGGTCAGCGTGGGACGTCGGTGGCGACCAGTCAAAGGAAGCACCGGTCGAGGTCTACCCCTAGGTATGATTTGGAGAAGAAGCCGAAGAAGAAAGATCTGAAGACAGCCGGTGCGACCAGCCTCGTTTCAATCCCCAACAGCATAAAGTTGACTATGCTGAACAGCGGCCTCATATCTTTTGGTGAGTTTTATTATTTATTTACCAAATAGTTGTTCAAACCACCCTAGAGTTTCAGTAATATGAATTTGGAAATAAACATAAATATCGATACGAAAACTATGAATCATCATAATAAGCAATTGGTTTATGAGCTCGTTTATATTATATTATCATTTATAAGAGATAGGTTTTTCATTTTCACAAAAAGCAAGCCCCCCGCCCCCTCCTTAAAGCAAACTCGTTACTTTAGATTTAATCTTCTTAGCTAGAGTATTTTTACTTCGAAACTTGTTATAAGTTTTTAGCAAGAAACTGGATTTTCTAATTCACGCCGACTAACGGACATAAAGATAGAGGAGCGCATAATCTACATGGATAGATAGATGTTTGGTGTTTATGATTGATGGTCACGAATAGGAATCAAATTCGAATTCCAACTAGAGCACACTACCTGAAGTCCAACCGCTTTGATAAACGTCAATAGCTAATTTGAAATCACGAAAGGCAAATTTTCCAAGGATTCCTGTGAGAAAAAAAATATTTGCTAGACGGTCAATTACAAGAAGAATATATGGACATTATTCAATAACGCTTCCATAGTGCGACTTGGTAAAGATATACGTTTTTTTATATAATAGATAGGCGGATATATGACCACCTAGTGGTCAGTGGTTACCACATGGGCACCATAAGAAATATTAACCACTCTTACACACACGTATATTATGTCCCATTTACACGTAGTTACACTGACTTACTCACACTTCTAAACGCAATACAGCAATACTGAGTATTGTTGTTTGGTGGTACAATATGTGATGAGTCGATGGTACCGACGGCTCTGCGCAAAGCCCTACTACCAAGCAGAATTTCATGCGATATATACAACTTTCCTCACGATGTTTTGATTTGCGATTGATTTGTGTTTAAACTCATTCACTCGAGAAGGAAAGGCGTCTGCATGTGTGGGTGGATTTTCTGTGACATAAATATTCGATAATCTCCAAAGGAACAGAGTGGTTGATTGAGCTCCTTATCCTTTTTCTTGATATAAGTGCCCTTTGTCCAGCATTGAGATATTTACGTCTTCTTACGTGTGCTTACAGTCCGATCGCATGTTCGCTTTCTATCTAGTAATATAAAGGTTAATCCCTAGGGATGTTCCAATTTTTTCAACGTTAAAAGCGCCCTATTTACCAATCCATCACATTTCGTCCAAAGCCGTTAAGCTGTTGATAACGAACATTGGACATTTCGGGTTTACAATTTAAATTTTTTACCTTAATGTGTCAGCACTTTGTAATAAGTAAAGATTGTTTTAAAAACCGGCCCAGTGGAGTTCGATTCTACAAGGGTTCCATATTATAAACCTAATTTTATATACTTTTATTATTATCTTTCAATTATTATTTAATTATCTTAATTGATTTGCTCCAATTTGTAATGTAACAGTAGAAACTTTGTTGGCTTATGTAAGACTTATTTAGGTATCAAATGTTTGTGTATTATATTAGGCCCAAAAAAAAAAAATATTAAGAACCTTTCACTTTTGAAATGTGGAACATCTAAAGGTACGCCGAGGTGGGGGGGGGGGGTAGGCTGACTCGTATGTCTTGACAGAAATCCATATGACGATCTCCTATGCCGTCATGCCCCTTTTCCGTGACCGCTTTCTTATATATCTCGTAAACTATACATTTCAAATATAATATACATACAAGAAAAAACATTTTACTAAGAAAACAGTTTTTTTTAATTAAATTCCACCTTACAATGATACTTGCAAAGAGATTTCACTCCAATTAAATTGAGAATAAGCATTACAAGAAAACGATTCAACGAACAAGGCAATGTACATCTGTATATATTACACTCCACCCACGACTGTTGTATTTTTCCTGAAATTCTCCATAGGATATTTACTGCTACGTGTATTAAATCATGTTTTGCTCGCTGAGCGAACGATGTAATTCATCTTGGTATCGATACTCGACTTCGTTTAAAAATAGACGCATGCCGGATCTAGTGCGAGTTTTCCACTCAGAAACAATGCCACTAAATGCTAGTAGGTATAGATCATGTATTTTGGAAAAGGAATGTTTGTGTACGTTCGTTTTTCTTGTCGGTATATTAACCTGTCAATAAGTATCAAAATCCTAACTGCTTAAAATTTTGAAATGCGAAATCGTCTTTACTTCTCAACTGATTTTATCATTAAATTTAGCAAACACGTTGTCTTGGGTACAGAATAGGACATCGAATACCTATCTCTCCCCTCTCCCGTCTGAGGAGGGCCTCATACGCGGATGAAACCGCAGGCAGAAACTAGTTATTAATAATAATGAAATAAATTGTTTGTCACTGTATTCAACTAATATTCCTTACAACTATAAAAAGCCTTTTTATAATTCGCAGCGTTTGCGTAAAACGAGATACGGGAGCGTGTTTTTTTATTTTATTTTGCGTTGCGTCAACGATGAAATTGCGCGCAAGCATTTACAAGAGAATTTAAAACTCATAGTTGCGACGCGTTTTTAAATGTATATATATTTTAGATCGTCTTTATTGACATCTGCGCGCTTCATAGACGTCAGCTTCGATTCATAAATATGCACAAATGTACGCGCATGAATATCTATTTGTATCATGTTGCAAACATGACAGATAGATTATTTTCCATTACACGTGATTATTTTAATCGTTACTAAAAAAATATTTCTGCCTCAGACAGCCTAACTTTTTAGACAGATTAAGGTTAAATAGCAAAACAGTAACTTTAAACGGTTTGGATAACTATATAAAATCGAATTAAACTGCGAACACTGTTAGTGTTGCTATAAATATAAGTATACTTCCTTTGATATTTTTTATTTATTTTCTTTAATGGGGAACACACAAACTATAGAACACTGCATAGAAATAAAACATTGTGGTTCGTTGTCAGATATTAGGTATAAAAACTTTCTTACTTCGTACCAAAGTTTCATCAAATTTGATTCATTGGTTTGGCTGTGCAAGAACAATAGACAGACAGTTTCTTTCGAATTTATAATATTAACATAGATAACACCAGCTGAAGTTCCATATTAATGCAAAACTCGAAGTTTAAGAGCATAATAATAATATTACAAAAAAATATTGAAGTTAATTAAAAATTGCGTTTAAAAATATTTTTAAATCTCCATGATTTATTATATTATATATTTTTATTTTTCAATGGCCGTCCGGACTTAGTAGTCAGTCATGTCAAACAGCTTAAAAGCTAAAATAAAATAATCGGAAATAACATGTATAATACAAATTAACAATAGGTTTTTGATGTGTCTATTTTTAGAGTTTATTGTTATAAATAAATATTTAAAAGTAAAACGCTTCCAAGCTGTTAATTAAGTTTCAATTCAAGTGACAAGGAAAGGTATACTAAAAGATAATTAGGAAGATCATATTTCAAAGTGGATTCTGATTAAGCCTTATTGCGTTTTATTCGTCTTGTTTTACCGTAATTTGCCGGAAATGTAAAAAGTATATATTCCGTGTTGATCACGTTACAGTCTGTAAATTAAATTTAAAGAGATTGTTTAGTTTCACCACGCCGCTTCTATGTGGGTGGGTGTCTTGGACACATGTCAGTTTTCTCAGGATGTTTTCCTTCATCGTCGAGCATGAAATGAAATATAAACACAAATTAAGAACATAAAAATACATCAGTACTTACCCGAGATTGAACCCGCTATTCAGTTAAGAATCACCTGTTCTAATCACTTGGCTATCTAGGCTATATAATGAGGCTAATTAAATTATTAATTAGTTATGTTTATAGCATATTGTGAATTATAAATTATGTCTCTGTCTGTTATCTCTTCGCCTTTTTTTTTATTTCACCCCTCAAGGTGATAAAGTGGGGATCTGAGTGCTATAGGCAAAGTTTTATATATTTACCCGCGCAAAGCCGCAAGTTCAGCTAGTAGAGTTATATGTATTTTACGATATATTTGACATGTTCCGTATATTTGTACATTTAGACATATTAGACGGTGTTCATATTTTCTTTCCTTCCTCCCATTTTAATAAAAATGTCTCCCAGGGTTTATACGAAATTATTTCCTCATTTGTATACAGCATTTCTTACATATATATATTCTTATATATAAACACTCTATAAGCGAGAGACTTAAAATACTTAAAGCAAAATAAACTTTATTCAAATAGCATAACAAGCACTTTTCAATCTTCATTTTACTTTCGGATGCGAAATGTAGATTCTACCGAGAAGAACCGATAAGAAACTTAATAGTTGCTCGTTTATGCGGAATATTACATGAATTATTTACAACATTTTTTTTAATGCGGAAATTGGGATTTATTTGGGAAGTTATAACTTAGAATAATATGTTTTAAAAATAATAAGCTAAATGAATTTATCTTTTTATGTTATTTATTTTAAGAACTCATTCTTCATGGACCAAATTGATCTCTAAAGCGTATTGTGGACCTTCGCCCATAGACAACAGCCCAGTACAAAAATAAACAACTTCAAAACTCAAAGCGATCACAGAAAAACAAATAATAAAAAAATATTATTTGAAATATCTCTACAATTAATTTGAAAATGCAAATATTTGTTTTAATATACCAGTTCTGTCACTCGTCCAGATGACTGCCTGTTTTTTTATTAACTATAATATACAGGATGTGACGTAGCTACGAGTATGTGATACGTATTCGTGCATTGCAACAGACTGTTACACTTCAAAGGACGGTCAGCATAACCTTGGCTTGCTGAAAGCTTTGTAATATATATACGGACATTGTTTGTCTGCCGAATGTAGTAAGTGAGATGTTTCAACAATTGTTTGGTCTTCCGTTGTATATCAAGGTATGAACGCGATCTCTGTCAAAACAGTTTTTACCGCAAACAATTTATTGCGAATATAAAGAATGAAACAAAAATTCAGAACGGAAAGTAATTGACAGAGCTTCACACAGTGTCAGATAATACATATTCATGTGTTTTAAAACCGATCATGGAATAAAACCGGAATCTATACAAATAAATTGCCGAACATAATTAATTCAATTGTAATTGTAATTGTATCTTAACAAAGTATGTCTGTTATTATGTTTTACTCAATTAAAACAACGTATTCATTATTTGTGAGATTTCATCGATATAATTATTATTGCGTTTAATAAAATTATTAAAGTCACTTATCAGCCGGTCGCTCGCCTACGTATTCTAGCGCAGAACATTTTGTACCGCCAATCAAATACAATGCATACTTAGAAATAATATTAAAATTAAATTGACCTTTATCAGCATACATTTGGATGGAGTTGTTAAAAGTAGTGTATAAGAACGCGTTTGCACGGCTGTTTGCGCAGTTACAGATTTGTGCGCTTGCTCAAGCGTCACGCGCGGGATCGAGCTTGGACATACCGCTATTTTGTGCCGCGTCTGTAATTTACGCGAGTATGACGCTATACTAAATTGACGCTTCATCCTAAAATAATAGTAGGTATATTATTGATACTATAATTCACTTCTATAGCTTATACACTTTGATTCATCACCCATTATTCTAAGAGTAACGGTTTCATCGTGATGTTCGACAGCAAGAAACAAAGAAAATATATATTGATAATAACTGTTACATATAAAACAATTTATCAAGTAAATGTAGAGCAACACAGCCATCCTAGGCAACAATATGTATGATATATATGTGTTCTGCACTAGTAATAAAAATGTGTCGGCGCTATTCTGATACGTTTTTTTTTTGTCAAGTCAGTATATAATTATATATTATTAAGAAAAGTGTTTAACCTCTTTAATTTAAATCTGAACCGACGATCACGTGCCACTGAGTTATCACGTGCGTAATTTGTGTTTATAATCATTAACAGGAAGCCTACTTAAATTTAGCAACAGTTTATCAACTCAGTTTAGTTTAATAATTTCTCCAGCTTCTGCTTAACAAAAGGAAACCTTTGTCCAGCAGTAAGACGCTTTCATATATTTTTTATTATATATACCGCTTAGTGTTGGTACAGTGGTCGATACTGGACCATAATTTATCATTATTAATATTTTGGTGAGAACATATTTAATATGTGAACACACTTGTCGAACAATATATTCTCATAATCTTAATACTGTTTTTTATTGATAAAAAAGCACTTCAATTACTAATCGAGAAATAAAAAGTATTGATTTATTTTGTATTTGTTTATTTATAGATATTTAATTATAATGAAACTCTACAAATCACAAACAGTTAATATTCTGGATTAATATACGAATACATTTTGTGCCTTGGACATTAAAATGAATTTAAAAAAAACATTTTAAATTTCGAACAAACCTGTAAACTCAAGTCGTATTCTTTATAGCTGTAACAATATATGCCCGAGAGATTGATGGAATAACGTCCATATCTAGGTCACTGTGGAGCAGTAGGATGAGGAAACATACAATTTTGCCATTACTATATTAACTTACTAAGATAAACTAGTAAGAGAGTACACCAGATTGATTTAATTTCTACCTGAAAACGACGTCTCGGTTTGTACCACTTTTGACCTGTTCAATTTTTTTATTATCTTGCAAAAGAAATCGATTTTATTATACTTTTTTTAATTTATAAAATATATACATAGATTATAATTTGTAGGTATGTTAAAAAAATATATACTTACTTAGGTAGTAGAGCTTTATGCCAGCCCATCTAGGTAGATACGTAGTCGTCCACATATTCTACTACCAAACAGCAATACTTAGTAGATCCGGTTTGATGGATGAAGAAGCCAATGTAACAAGGGACATAACATCGTAGTTCCCAAAGTTGGTGACGCATTGGCAATGTAAGCAATTGGCAATCTATGGGCGTTGGTGACCACTCAACATCATATGGCCCGATATCACTAGATCTGATATATGTATTTATCTTTATTTGTATTTGCTATGCGTTGTTACAGATACAAGCGTCGTGACCAACGGGCATATCTACGCAACCTTTCTCCCCCTTTCTTTACCAACCGCCAAAAGACGCCAATCTTTGGTTTATAGTATGATCATCGCATTTGGAGCTTGGCCAAAATAATTCCAATAACTCTCCCGACGTTTTAAATCGCTTTATTTCCTAACGATATGTAAATATCATTCACCATTGACAGCTAACGAATTAAAGAACCGAAACAGTAACGCGTCAAAGTTGTCATTTATCTAAAAATATAATAACAAATGGTATCACTCATGAAAGTTGAAAAAGCGTGTATAGTTAAAAATAGATTTCACACTTTCTCTCATCATTGGTGTGACAATCGAAGGAAGAAGACAGCATAATTAATTTTCAGATCAGCCCGATTTTCCTATTAATTAAACAAAATTAATAGCAAAATCGGGCATTTGTTAAAGTGCCATTTAACAATAAAACGGCTCAAAAGATCTTTTTCATACGAATTTCAACATTTTTCAATACTTTTACCGCGACACGTATAATATGGTTTGTTATATATTAAGGCATGTGTTACATATATTGCTTTGTGCTTTAAGAACCGAAAAAAACAAATATATCATCAATAATAATATAATCACAGGTCATAAAATTATAATTCAAATTAAAAAACATATATCGATCACATAATTGTTTTATTGTAACGGTACACAGAGTGCTTTATAATTAAACCGTATTCGTAGTATTGCAAGAATTTAATGACGCGTATTGCAAAACTGCGAAAACAAAAGTGTCCGCGTACATCCAATTCGTTCATTCAAATGTAAAATACAATTCCATTCATGATGAATCACGGATCGATCTGGCAACTGTTTTTATTGCGACACCGTTCCTAAGAATCTTACGAATGATTTTATTTTTAAATTTATTCAACTATATGAATACTTTTATAGTAAGGAATGTCTGCAGCTTGCTGGTTAGCCACGCTCCTCCAATGCATGAATTTCATACGACATAGCAGATTCCCACGATATTTTCCTCCACCACCGAAAACGAGATAATAATTTTCAACACAAATTAAACACTAATAAAATCAGTGATGCCTATCCGGGTTTGAACCTGAAATCTACGTTTAAAATTCTCGTGATCTAAGGATATGACTCTTGACTTTTATAGCTTACTAGATTTTTATAGAGCAATTGGTTCGCGTGAGTAATAAGGTATTTTAACAATTCGTACACATTTACGCGACTCTTGATATAATTTTAACGGTCGACTAATCTCAGTAACTTGCCTCGATGTTTATGATTATCGCCAGTCGAACGTGCCGAATCGTGAAATGAATTCAATCGAGTCAACCGCAAAGCAAAACCAATCCCAATAGTCATTTGATAAAAAAAAAGAAACACACGGTATGTTCGGCAGATTTGAAACATTGAAATTTATTGTTATTGAAAGAATCTTATATATTAATAGCGTAAGCCGATTTTTTCCCAGTAATTATGACACGATAGCTGCACATAAAAAAACGGTTATAGTCTCATTTTGAAGAGCTCCAGTCGTAGATGTGCAGAAAATTAAAGAGGATTCTTGATTACGCTTTACTAAATTGTTACGATTTAACAAAGACTCCAATTCTAACTGAACTAATGTATACTATTTGACATTAAAAATTCATAATTTTGACGCAAAATGTTGAAGAGTGACTTAACTTGGAGTCTACAATGAAATTAAATCAAAATAATCATAGGTTTCGAAATTCCAAAATAATCACTAGTTTATAATATTAAAAAAAACAATAAATAAATGTCAATGTTTTTATAGTAATATAGGAGCGAGATGTATGTATGCTCCACACACACACACAGGAAAGTGCGGCCCACTCGTGTGTCGCTTGTCACGGGATACGAGCGCGCCAATTGATGTTTCAAATCAATAGGGATAAAATTGCACAGATATTGTAAGTTTTTAATTATTTATTTAGTATTTTAACGCACCACCAAATATCACATATTATGAAATATGTATATCTTTATGAACTGGATGAACGTTTCAATATAAACGTTGTACATATGTAAACCTTTTTACGACCACCGTAGTCGAGCAGTGAGTACACCGGTTTTCATGGGTACGTCACTCCGAGACCCCGGGTTTGATTCCCGACGGAGTCGATGTAGAAAAAGTTCATTAGCTTTCTATGTTGTTTTGGGTCTGGGTGTTTGTGGTACCGTCGTTACTTCTGATTTTCCATAACACATGTGCTTTACATTGGAATCAGAGTAATGTATGTGATGTTGTCCAATATTTATTTATTTATTATTTATTGAAGCCAGAACGCGTATCTAGTTTTACTACAAAATACCCTTTACAAACTCGGTTAAATAAAACTTCATAACGTTGTAGTATCGTAGATATATTGTACGAGTATTGTATGACAGGCCGCGGTCTTCGCGTTAAGACATCTACTAGAGCGGGGATAGACGCGGAATGCATATTTCACAAAAGCTCCTGATCTCTCGGGACTGAGAAAATATTCGACGCTCTGATCGATATTCCTGGTTGTTCGAACTAGTCTTATATCTATCGTGCTGTGGAGATTTAATGAAGGTAGGTGTTGGGTATACTGATTTTTATTTGATATCCATCGATAAGAATTGAAACAATCAAACTTTCAGGACATTGATTGATAGTTAAATTTTATTTATTAAGTATATATAAATTTGATATATTTCAATCGGGTTACAATCGGGTTTTAAGTTTTCAGAGCTACAAAAGCGTGGTCACTTTTTTGACTGAGTCAACTGTTGACCCAGGCACCAATTCTGTCCAAATCGCCAATTTTCAATTATAATCAGCTCCATATGTTTAAATTAATCCTAGTAAAGAGAATATGTTCCGACAATTTATTTTATAACATACTAGCAAAACTCGACCGACGCTGGGCTGCTTTTATATAATTCTCATCTCATAAAATAATACATGATTTTAATATGTAATTTAAACCAATTTTCATCAATAATCTGTCATATGGTTACGAAGACTATTAATCTCAAAGAGATAAATAACATCAACAATTTTAATATATATATTTATATATAGATAACTGAGTGACAATAAACATGGAAATATATATATATATAAACTATTCTTGTCATTTGTGTAGGTAGGCGGTATCAAACTCTTTATTTAATATAGAAGCGTTACACTTGCTTATTGATAGCCAAAAATCTACCACCACTTCGGAAACAAACACCTCGGATCTGAGAAGATTAATTAATCAAATTTCGCCGGCGATTTTTCCGAACCGATACGATTTGGGAACCTTCAAGAAAAGAGCGTACTCATTCCTTAAAGGCCTGCAGGCCCCCCAGTGTTGCAGATGTCCATGTAAAAGAAAAAAAAACATTCCTCATATCATCAATGTTACCATCCGTGGGATCTAAGATGTCATGTGTTACACTGGCTCACTCATTCTTTAAAGCAGAACACAACAGTACTAAGTATTGCTGTTTGGCGGTAGAATAAAAAATGAGTAGATCTTACCTACCTAGACGGGTTTAGACAAAGCCCTACCACTAAGTAAAATATGTTGGCTATAAAGCAGCGCTACCTATACCTACACTAAATATGAACAAACAAGTTTTGTTTGAATGTATGTGTGTGTGTGTGTACATACACTAAATATATACCTACTGATACCCATATATAAAGTAGGATATAAAGCTATATGTAATAAGCAAAAAGAAAATACTAAAGCCCCGTTTGAAATAATATAAGATACAATCTACTGTGATTGTATACGAAGAGTCTTGATTTTAAAAATCACTCGTGCAGAACAAGTTCTAAATCATGTTTCCTGACTAAGATATATTCCTTCCTATTTTGATTTGCGGGAAATGCTACCTTTTAAAATGTATGCAGCTGCTTTTCTGTATGAACTCACTTCCGATCTTACTTGTAAAATATTGAAAAATGGTGATTCGCTATTTTGAATCGTATTACCTATAAATGTTATAATTATCAAAGTCAATTTCGCGTATCACTTTCTGACATTATACGATCAGTTCAGATCAGATCTGCAGTGCTATTAAATGTTCTAAAAACAAAATTTAATTAAAATTAAATATTATTTTATGACATTTTCAGATATTTATTTTAATGACAAAAATATCAGTATGTACTGTCTATTATAATATACAATAAAGACAGTTAAAAGTATAAAATCTGGACTTTGCAAAACAATAATCAAAATTTCGCAAGGTTTTTCACCTTCCATAACCCCCCCCCCCTACCTATTTTAACAATTCAATCGACCGATTGTATTAAGCATACCAAGATTTCAGCCGGTCACATGGCAACACTGTCATTTATCTTTTCATAATATCAAGTATGGATGCGTATCCGATTGTTCCCAAACCAATATAGTTTTTTCACGTTGATTCACCTTTGATAATAGATACGGTCATGTTTTCGAAAACGTATAACGTTACATGTATCGCTGTTAAGGCGGCACCTTGTGGCGGTTTTTCAGCAAATACAAATCAAAGCGCAATGTGTTCGTGGGTACTGTCTCCATTAGAGCCGTTTCGCGTAGCACAAATATAATGGATACGCACCATTTGGAATGAAGCCGGTTGCACTACTCTAAAAATTGAAATACATAGTGTAGTACCTTCCGATGGTCATATATACCTTAGTACTTAACAAACACGCACCATTGAAATACTTTGAATTTATTGAAATCCTTTCTGTAGTAAACTTACATCCGAATGGTCCGAATGATGCTAATTTTATTGCAAGGAACAATTTTCTAACTATAATTCCTATCATATCACACAATGTTAAAATGTGTAAATCTGAAAAGATCTGAGACTTCCCAAAGTCTTATGAAACTTAACTAAAGTTGGCACCATAACCTGCATTAATGTAGCTCAGTTAGTTTTATAGTTCGAGTTAAAATGGTTGGTAAGTCAGAACGTTAAACTTTTCAAGAACCTAAAGGTATTAAGTTTACAGATACCAAGGGTATGGTAGCAACGTTCTTCTGATATTAAGATTTATTTAAGTTTGCGTTGGCACCACCCACTCATCAATTGTTCTACACAACAAAAATTATGAACGTCTTACTGTGTTCCGGTTGAGTAAAATATTTAATGCTAACTTATTTTACTAGATAGATTAGCTGGTGGAGATAGATGGTTAACGACCTATTTTTACCATTGTATATGACTGAAAAAGAAGACCACTTACCCGCAGGTGACTCATTTACTATTTACTGCCTTCCTAAGATTGTTTTAAAAAAAATTATAAAGTTTATTTGATTAATCCTGTCCTATTTTCTCGCTTCGAAGACTATGTTGTTTTAGGCTCAGGTGCTCTTTGATGCGAAGATTTATAAAGGATTTATCACAATCGTATAAATAATAAAAGTTCCTCTTGATTAAATAAAATAATGAGAAACGAATTAACTGTAGAAATTTGACTCAAAATTAATTTCACAATATGATTTTGCTAATAGTCGCAGATTTATTAAATACTAGCGACCCGCCGCGGCTTCGCACGGGTTTAATGCTGATACTTATGAATGTCTGACGACGTTCACACTTTTTCAGTTTTTAGACAGTACAAACCGTTATGTCCTTGCGTTTTAAATCTGTAATATCTTCAAAAATATTCATTTAAATTACATGCTGTTAAGGGCCATATTAATCTATATAAAATTCACAATGTATTTAAGTTACTTTATTGGATAAGGATTAATGCTGTATTGCTTAAAATCGCTTCGAAAATGAGCCATTATTTCTCTATCTATATCTTTCTAAGAGATACATATATACCATCACAGACTTTTTTGAAGACCTTTATAAGGTGTACATTACTTTAATACATTATTTTGATCTATCTCGTAGGGTTCAGTCAGCGTTTGCAATGTAAGCGCAAAAAAATGTGTTTATTTATGACATAACTTTAGAGACCTCTAAAATTATCAGTGTTTCTCTGCTATATTGTGCATAGAATATACCTATAAAACTTCCTCTTAAATCAGTCTATCTTTTAAAAAAAACCGTATCAAAATCCTTTGAGTGATTTTAAATATCTAAGCATACACAGGGGCAGACAGCAGTAAGCGACTTTGTTTTATACTATGTAATAATGATTTTAAAATTGTTGACTATAAATGTAAATAGCAGAAATGAGAAATTAAAATTTAACAATCGAATTAATTAAAATTAAGTTTGACAGTCAATAAGAAGTGTAATGCTACAACGATCACTAAAATTAACGATTTTATATACTTAAAAAAACCGATTACCTTAAGAGTCCGATAACATGATAATTATACATAATATAATTACCTTAAAAATGAAATGAATACTTGACAAAATTTATAAGAAATGCGAGTTTCAGTGCCAGGGCTAGTTCACAACAATTTACAAATGTACTTAGTTATGCAAAATGTGCCAACCGACATGGTGATCATTTTGAAAAGATATTGTATAATGATTGAATTCTGATGTAACAAGCTTCTTAATATTTGGCATGATTTTGATACGTATATAGAATTGATATTAAGAGACGTATTTCATTTTGGCATAACTTAGTCAAATTTGCTTCCAAGAACTTCAGTACAACAGTTTTGTTTTATCGTTTCTAACCTGATTAGTCGGCCTACTGGAGTACTACTCGTCCTAATTCGTGTATTTTAATAGCTAATATTGATACATTATATAGCTGTGTTATTTGAATGATAATTAAGTTACTATAATTACAAGCTTATGGTCATGTTCGTGATGCATTTAATTACATCTTGGGTGCAGTAATTGGCAGGGCTATGACATTGTAAGCATTGGCTGAAGGTGTATCTGTCATCCAGCGTGTAAATATAGTTTGAAGTCTATGTTGATTTGTGGGAAATAGATTGTAGAGTCGAGTCTTTTTTGTATGCTTTGTAAAGATATTTGCATTTATATTAAGCATAGTTTACTACACAATGGTAAAATAATCAATTTAATTAAATTATAGGACGTAATTTGAATTCTGAACAAGTCAGTTTGTTTAGACTTTAGTGTTATAGGTCAGATGTAACGTCCAGCACAACCACAGGACTTTAAAACGAGAAAAAATTAACTTCCAACAATGGACTAACTTCCAAATGTGAACTAAAAATTCAAAATAAAACTCGTTTTCTATAAACGCAAAACTTTTTAATCGATTCTAGTATAATTAATTTTGTGTGCAATGTGTTTTTGGCGATGTTAAAAATGGCGATTGTTATATTACGCGTAACGTCGCTGTTTCAGTTTTAACTGAAATAATCCTTCGCTATGATTACTCTAGCCGGTTGCCGTCGTAAACTTTAGGGCCTCTACACACAGTGCTTTTTTTACCGACTTAAAACAATTCCTTCTTTAACTTCTTATCTTCATTTCTAATTTAATACTTTATTTTTAATTATTATGTGATATATTATTGATTGACTTTCAAGTCGTGTTCTCTTACGTATGAAATATAAAATAATGTTAACGTTCTATTATTTAGAGTTACTTACAAAACTCTAAACTAACGATAAGTCCGGAATGGAGTCAAATGGATTCAAAAATTGATTGAAATTGATTCGTTTATAGACCATGTTTATTATATAAATAACTAGTCGCATAAAAAATGTCCTTTCTTGGAGTTCAAGATTGCTTCGTACCAAGTTTCATCAAAAACGGTGCAGTGGTCTGACCCACAATGAGGAACAGACAGACAGACGTGTCCGTCAAACTGAGTTATTATTGCATGTATAATATAAATATAGACAATATTAATCAAACGAGTGATTTACAATTTATCGTTTAAAAAAAACGTTCTCTGCGCAAGGACAATTGATTTCTTCCAATCAAAATTCTTGAAATTCTTAACAATTTAAAATCTATGTTTTCCTAACTTTACTAAATGATTTAATGTCATATATTGCTCTGGCTTTAATTGTGTTTAACTCGTAGAAAGAAATAAAAATGCTAACAACAGTTACGTGAGGGGAATTCCTTATCATAATTGCCGGAGTGGCGCTCTTCTACCGGATGTTACCGGCCCACGAATTCCGCTTTGTCGCAATGGAAGCTTTGTGCTAGGCATATGTTACGAAAACAATCTGACATCAAAAGGCATCATAATTTGAATATAAATTGTTAGTGTAATGGATAAAGTAGATTATTACGAGGATAATTTTATATTAAAATATTTTTAGATACAATCCTTTCTATTATATTACGACACGCCTTCTCACTTATGTATGTATGTCTGATTGTCATTAGCTTATTTAGTCTGTACATATACGAAGCTTGATACGATACGATACCTTCTTGTTTTCTTTAGATATGTAAGAGTTAAACATTACATTTTTCGTTCTAAAGAGCTGAATCGAACTTCATAAAACCAGAAACTGATGCTAGACAATAAAATCAATTAATTTGACTTTTCAGACCTAATAACTCTATTTTTCGAAGTCATGGCTACTTAAATTCGATTGTGAAATTAAAATTTAAAAACTAATTAACTAACGATGTCGAAAAATTAAAAACAAGACTGCCCGGCCAAAAACGACAACGAACTAAAATGTATAAAAGTCAGTGCTACAGGGCTGATAGAAGGATTATTACGATATCATATATTTAATATATTCAGGCACTCAAAAATATGTGGGAATAAAGAAAATCATATACATATTATATGAACACTGAAAAAAAATCGCTCCTTTTTGGGCAGTCGTGTAATAAAAAATAATAATCAACAGAAAATATAAACGCACGATATTTGAAATGTTTGATATATTAAATTTGGAACATTTGTAATTTAATCGGCACTCATTTTGAATGTAATTACGCTAACTAAATATTCCACACTGATAGGCGTGAAGTGAACTAAATTTGAATCTAGTGCATTTCAGTGTAAAGAATCCATTTCGAAACGCTGTTCAACGTTGCGGTGTCACAACCGCTCATTAACATTGGCGCTGTAAGACAGCTATTCCTTACATCGCTAATGCGCCACCTACCTTCAAGACTAATGATTGCTATTTGGCGGAATCTATCATCAAGTAATCACTTTTAAATTGCATCATTACATAGGATAAAACAAAGTCGCTTACCGCTGTCTGTCCCCATGTCTGCTTAGATCTTTAAAATTGCACAACGGATTTTGATGCAGTTTTTTTTTAATAGATAGATGATTCAAGAGGAAGGTTTATAATACATGCACAACAAAGTTGAGAAACACTGATAATTTTAGAGGTTCTGAAGTGATGTCGTAAATAAACACATTTTTTGCGCTTACATTCCAAACACTGGCTGAACCCTACGAGACGGATCAAAATAATGTAGTACAGTGTTGTACACCTTAAAAAGCTCTTCAAAAAAGTCCGGGATGGTATGTCTATCTCTTAGGATAGTCCACAACAACCATTTTTTATCCTTAACTTTTTACGAGAAATAATAGCTAATTTTCGAATCGATTTTAAGCAACACAGCATTAAGCCTTATTCAATTAAGTACCTTAAATACATTGTGCATTTAATATAGATCAATATGGCCCTTTGCAGTATGTAATTTAAATGAATATTTTCGAAGATATTGCAGATTTAAAGCGCAAGGACATAGCGGTTTGTATTATCGATGGCTATATTTAGTATTAGCATTGCACCCGTGCGAAGCCGGGGCGGGTCGCTAGTATTTATATAAATATACATTGTTCCTTATCTTTTGTTTTAAAGCAACACTTAAACTTAGCAAAATTTTTCAGCTGAAAATGTGCTATATTAGTATTCCTCGCATGACCTTAAAAACACAAGCTATCACGTCTTTTCACAAAATATTTAAAGAAATATACACGACATAAACTGTCTACTAAAAACGTTGCGCATTCCTATATAAATTTTTCGTAACGTAAACTTTTTTTTATTTTATTAAATTTGTACCTGCAAAGCCATGTCTCTGCCTTTTGTGTATTTTATCTTTAATTTTTGTTTTTTTGTGTGTGCCTGAATATTTTTATTACCAGACAGTATAACAATTTAAATTAAAGATTTTTTTTGATCGACTTTCTGGAACTTCCTGAAGTCGTAAATTCCAGTCGACATCTGCATCATTTCGGAATATGTCCTTGAAAAGTGTAATTTGTTTTGTTGGGATTCTGAATTCCTTTGCCTGTTTGGGTGTATTCGGCCAGACTGTTTGCTATCGGCTCATCTTTAATATGGATCTCCGATTTCAATTTGAAATCCTAGAATCTCCATTCTACCAATATTTTGTAAAATTCATTCGATCCTCTGTATGAATGCATATTTAAAAGCGTTTTTATTTGTAGTGTCTCCAATGTAGGTCCTAGGCTAACTCTACATAAATTTACAGTTCATTGGTTTAGTCTTAAAGCAACTGACAGACATTTGCCTTCGCATTTACAATATTGGTAAAAATATTCAGACGTTTTTCTACATGACTATCTCATAGTCTCAGAATTCCGAAATTCCGATTATGTTTTTGATAGTGATTAATAGTTTAATTAAATATTGTTAGTGAAAATGTTGTTGTTGTCTTTGTCAATAAATGTTTATTAGTACTCCGAAAATGACATTCTCCATGTCTTGAAAACACAAAACGACGTGATTTTAGTAGGATTATCATCATCAGATTTTCTACCACCAAACAGCAATACTTAATGTTGTTGTACTCCGGCTGGAATGGTGAGGTAGCCAGTGTAACAAAGGATATAACATTTAGTTCTCAAGGTTCATGGTGCATTGGTTTTTTAAGGAATAGTTAATATTTCTACAGGCGAAGGTTGGCCCATCATCAGGCGCCATCCCATTGGCCCAACCGCTTACCAATTTCATAAAAAAATCATGTATAATAATTTATAAAGAGATATTTTCAATAAGCGATCATTTATCGAAATAACATACTTTCTATGGATTAATATAAAAAAATGTAAATATACGTTTCAAATTTTAATTTGGAACGCAGTTAGTGTACAGGCTTACAGTTGAGTGAACAGGCAGACATCGTCACGTTAGGAAATAGCGTTATGCCTCCTCCAAGGGACCGTCCTCTCTTTTTCCTCTCTTTCCCTCTCTTTCTTTTGTATTCATTTTCTTTTTCTTATTGTTTTTTTTAATATTTCCATAATATATATTACGATTAATTTCTGAACTACATATAAATAAGAACTGAAATTATTAATTATTATTTTTATTTATTGTTTTAATTAACACAGCATTTTTAATAAATATTTTAACATTATTTATTTTCCAACGTTGCTAATTAACTTTATTGCGTCTGTTATTTAATACATATGTAGTGAAGGCAAGTTCGTTCCAATCGGTTGTCCGACAACACTTCTCTGTTATCAAGACCATTTTATTATTATTTTAACATCTTATTGTGTATTCTCAATCCTGTAAACATTTCATTGAATCCAGTGCTACTCTTATTGATTATAAATACGAGAATACGGCACAGATATATTTGAAACTTCCTTCATTCCGGGCATATGAAATGTAAATATATGCAAAAGGCATTTATAAATGTAAACGTTTTCGTAAACATCTTAGTTTTAATTCTCGCTAACCCGACGCTGGGGTAATATTTCACACGTCAATGTACAAATAACATATATTTTAGAATTTAAATCTATATGTATAATATACATGGTTATTTTTAACTTTTAAAACCAAACATCTATTCCTTTTTAAATAATAATTGCACCTTAATATATATTATAAAATAAGAAACTTTTTTCGATATCCTCAACTGATAAAACTACTAAAATATACATGTACACACTCATTTTCATCTAATAAAATATTTGACAAATACGAATTTCGGCCTCTGGTCGAACACGCACAAATTAATAATCATTCATAATAATTAATGATGGCATAAAACTACTAAAACATACATAACTTATAAGTACCAGAAGATACAGCGCGTTTTGGAGAAGGTTTTAGCTTATAATACATGGCACGACTATCGACAGGCTAACTTTGCAAGATCATTTGAATAGAGCTTACTTTTTTAAATCGGTGCTTAAGAGAATATAGCGAAGGTGTAACTAGTGTCAACAATTTAGTGCGTGTGTGACCTACCTAGTCACATATAGGAAAAATGTGAAATAAATTCATATTAATTTACGAGGATATTACTCCTAGAGTTTTTTACTAATCATCTGATGATGAACATTTTCCCAATGACAATGACATTGCAAGATACTAAAAAAAAAAAAAATATATAGAAAAATACTGTGACACAAATAAAGGTATTGTCTATGATGGAATAATGAATAAGTTTAAATATGCAAACACAAATATCACTATTGAATAGAATAATAACGAAATCTTGCAAACATTTATAAATTTAAATTATTATGTTCTATGTTGTGCAAGCCATCTCGGTACTTGTACGAGTATTTTTAAATTAATGAAACTTTTGTGGTGCTTCACCACAAAAGTTTCATTCTAACGAGACAAATCAACAAGTAGCTCAGTTGCAACAAGACGTAACGTAATGTGCATATACTAGTACATACTACGTTACAACAAACTTATTACGCTACTTGGTGTTATTTACTATACTTCTCGGTGTCCCAGATGTGTGCTAACTTTACAGGTATCCCGTTACATTATTTTACTAAGTTGCGAAGTTATGCGATTATTTATTGTATCGAAGATATTGTGAGGTTCGAAGAAAAGGGGTTGTAAATGAAGTTTGTTGCGCAAGGAGAGGAATGAAGCCGAGTCTCGGTGGATTTTAAATTGTATTAGATACGATTTTGTTGGACAAAATGACTGTTACTGATAAAAACTTTTTTAAGAATCGTATTATATAATATTGTTGTTAAATAATTCTATATATACTTGTATGGTTAATAATCATATTGAATTTCAATATTTTACAAAACTGAAAATATAAACCAGTTGGTTTCAAAAATATTTATAAACAGATTTAGTTTTTATCCGAAGAGCATGTAGTTTTGCTTACGTAGTTTTGTTTGTAGCTTCGGAATTGACCTTGAAAGCATACAATCCTATATACTATACAATTATATATATTCAAAAACGTAATTTCTACTCATACCATAAACGGCTGAGGAAATTTTTATAGGAATTACGAATTTAATGTTCATTTAATAATTTTAATTACATAAATAAAAAATAAATATTACAAACGTGTTTGCTTTGTTTGTTCTCCAAACTTCTCAGAACGAAAGGCTTTAGAACAACAGTGATATACATTATGGGCTGTTAGTTTACTAGTAATTTATAATGGTATTACACGCTTTGAATTTACATTATAAATATTATAAATTGGTAAACGTTTATGGATACTGCTTCGCTCGTTGAAAACATATCGTGAAGTATTATAGCTTCTTCTTCATTGATAAACTGACTATCAAGCATAGAAACAGGTTTTCTATGGAACAAGAAATCCCTACGTATTACGAGTCCAAAATTCCAAATATCACCCGCACCACCTAGATGTCCGAAAATCCACAACAGCGCGATTTTTAAGACACTTTCTGCCTCGCACAACCACTCTGTGGAACCAGCTTTCGCCGGCGGTTTTTCCGAACCGATACGACTTGGGAACCTTCAAGAAAAGAGCGTACTTTTTCCTGAAAGGCCGGCAACGCACCTGCAAGCCCCCTGGTGTTGCAGATGTCCATGGGCGGTGGTAGTCACTTTCCATCAGGTGAGCCTCCTGCTCGTTTGCCACCTCTACTATAAAAAAAAAAAGAGTCCAAATATCAAATTAATACAAATATATATCATATAATTATATTGATATAGATTTATTTACATTTTTTGACGACGTGTATGTAAAATTTATTGAATTAAAAAAAAAACGTTTTTTTTTTAAGTTTAGGTTTTTTCAAACAAATTGAATTCAAATCTCTAATTTTCTAAAATATCTAAAAAAAGTAGGCTAATTTCACTTTCATTAATTTAAAGCTCACAAATTTCGTTTGTCGCTTTAAATTAATGAATGCCGCAAAACCACTTTGATCCAAACAGAGTCCTCGGTACTATTTTATTGTCAAAAAAAACCCATATCATTAATTCTATTCACCCTGTTAATATATTCAATTTCACTGTATTAAATACAAGATAAAATCAATCAGATGTATACATCATTATATAAAGCATCATATGATATTATATTTCAACAAGAATCATATCGGAATAGTATTATTTAAACAATTTTTCTCGACGATTATAAGAATAATAATTATTAGCTATTTAATTATTAAAACTTCTTTAACGTTTAAATAATATACGCAATATTACAAAGCTTTGTGAATATGTATTCAACAATTTTATAAACGGTGAGTGTTATAAAATATTTAAATCACTTAAGATTTTCTCAATTTACATCTAATATCTTAATTGGATCCAAGTCGAGACTTGTCGTATTTCAATCTAGTTTCAACATGAAGCGTTTGCAATCTGTAAAGTAATAACGACCAGTTTATGCTGAATGAAAGCCTGCTTAAGTAGAAGAATATAAAAGCCAATATATTGTACGCAGTAGTGGAAACGCAATGAGCTCACCCTAAGTATGATGATTAATCACAGCATCGCATGCTTCGCATTTAAGAAACACAAAAAAAACTCGCATTTGTCGTCATTTGTCGGGGCTCTCGTAGCGTTTCTGTAATTATTGTCAAACTCCTTGTTAGAAACTGTGTATGTAGGACAGTTTAAGGAATGGATAAGGGTACTAGGGTAGTTTTGTTGCTTTTTAAAAACAAGTTGCTTAACTAAGACCTTACTTTAGGTAGATTAATCTCACTTTTAATTAGAGCTTTTTGGAATACATCTAATTATAAATCAGTTTAAAGACAAGCTTATATTTAATACCTGAATTAAAACAAATATTATTTATTTATTTTATTTTATTTATGTACCAACAAATATATAGACAATTACATAGACAAAAGACGTGTACAAAGGATAACTTATCTCTAACAAGAGATCTCTTCCAGAAACCCTGATCCTGTTGGAGATTATTTGTAAATTATAATTATAGTGTATTTGTAAATTATAATTATATTAATTAGTATACTAGTTTATACGGTCATAAGCATCAACAATTATTTTAAAGCATCAATAGAACAATGGTTTACGGGCCGCCTAGCGATGTAAAGAGTCGCAGGATTAATCCTGACACCTTGTACTATTGTCGTCATCGCTCCTAACATAAGTGATAAGCCTAAAAGGAGGGTTAAATTGGAATATTAGTAATTCCTCAATTAATTTGGGGCATTGCTACTAATCTTTAAAAAGAAAAACACCTTTTGTGTAATATTGAGCTCAAACAGTAGAGTTACAGTAGTGTTACACAAATTTCCATGATTTGTCCCATACTCACTATAAAGTTAAACAGGGGCTTTTATAAACTCATTTTTTTGTTTTTGTTATTTGTATATATATTCAATGTTTCGAAGTTTGACTTAAGTCGTCTAGTTTAATTTTCTTTAGATCAGATGCTCTAGGAAATCTTCTTTAAACAGGCCCAGTATAAGTTCGTTTGTTTGTATTCGACAATTCCTCGTGCGCCTGTTTGATTACTTTCAGTTCATTCAGAACTTCTTGTTTGATCATCCTTACAGATGCTCGGATTCACAGTTGACATAATAAAACTAGGCAAATTTTCTTAACGTCTTCATATAGATCATTTAACAGTTTTATATAAACTTCTCAAATACTTATGCCTTGATATGTATTTTGGTGTCAGGGCCTTGTGCAAGTCCCTCTGAGTAGATACCATCCACTCATGATATGTGCTGCCTCCAAGCAATGCTTATTATTGTGTTCCGCTTTGAAGGATGAGTGAGCCAGTTCCACAAGCAGGAGGAGTTAGCGATATGAGGAGTTGCTAAAATTTCTTACGCCAATACTTCTCTCTTAAATTTGGTATCGATTTGGAACTTTTACGTATATTTAATTCAGATAATATTTAAGTATTGTCTAGATGTGATAATGGAGATAGAAGATAAATTATAGAGACATTTAATGCTGACTTGCATTAATGCCAGCCGAGATAGCCCAGTGGTAAGAACACGTGCATCTAAACGATGATTGCGAGTTTCAATTCAAAGAATCATCGCTGAATTTTCATGTGCTTAATTCGTGTTCATAATTTAGGAAAACTTCTGGACGAAACTTGATTTATCTAATTTCAATGAAATTCTGCCACATGTGTATCCACCAACTCGCATTAGAGCAGCTTGTTCGAGTAGGCGCCCAACCTTCTTCTTAAAAGGTAGAAAGCGCAGCAGTGGGATATTAGCTTATACTACATTTATATTGCATAATAATAACAAAACATTACAAACACACAAATAATAACAATAAAATAATAATAATAATATTGTTACAAGAAGAACCTTCGAATTTGAGCTCATTTGAATTTCCTGAATATTATGTTGTTTATTCAATCTATAATTAATATTTAAAACATTAAAAATATACACGCTGCAACTCCATATATCAGTATTATTGAAAAGTTTATATTTCTAAAGTACTTGAGCAATTATAGCCTTTTTTACGTTGCACTACAGATTGTTTTGCTCTACAATGTTTGGGATACTTGCGTCTTTATCGTAGTACCTGAACTCACCCACCTGTTGCTACGCAACGTAGTCTTCAGGGTTCAGACGCATGCTCAAAGGGATTCGTTCAATTATCCATACCTTTTAACGAGAATATACATCGTTATTACTTCTCAAAGAAAAATAAAATTACCTTATATTATAAATACGGCAGTAACTCTGTTTATAATCGCTGAACAGTTTTTAATGAAATTTTTGATGTAGATGGTTAAGATCCCGGCGAAGGACACTTTTTTAAATACAGCACTTTTAAAATTAGGGTTGACGGTTTCGTGACTTAGGTAAGGATTTATAAATTAAAAAAATATATATATATATTTGATATTGAATTATAAATATTATAAATGGCATAAATTAATAATTAGTAAAAGGAAAGTAAGTAAGTTCTACATGATACTTTACTTATTATATTTTATTCTATTAGTGGCAGAGCTTTGTGCAGGTTGCCAAGGCATGTACCTCTCCCTTATCAATTTACTCTACCAATTCATATTACTTCGTAATGCTGCGTTACGGTATGAAGGGTGAGTCAGTCAGTAATTACGTATTGACATTCTTAATAATTTTAATACATACCTCAATAATGTATTCGTGCGAATGTTTGTTAGTAGTAATGACCACACACATCAGGTAGTCCATCAACATTATAAGGCAAAGTTAAATTAAATAATTCTGTAAATATATTTATATAAATATATATATATATATTTGGCATTCTAATAGATGTTTATCGTGAACTTGCTAGTGAGAAAACATAGATACGAATCCATGTTACATACGTCAATTGAATTAATTTGAACAACACCTACGCAGATTCTTTACCAGTTTGGTATAAATAAACCATTCTTAAACTATAAAGCCAACGCGAGCTGTTTATACAAGAAGCAATAAATTTACGAGGGAAATGCATTTAGAGATTTATTGAACACATCTCGGAATCAGATGTGTAAAAATGAAATGGCATACCAACGTGACTTCAATGAAGTTTCATATTAATAAAGTATTTACACCGGAAATGAACAGTTTTGATACTTGCTTTGAAATTATGATATTCTGGCCGTTTTCGGCCACGGTGTCAGGTGAGACTAGCTAGCTACTAGCTAGACTGCTTGTGACATGATATAGTGCACGAATTTGTGCGAAAACACAGGTACACTCTCTATGTAACGATGAAAAGAGTTCAGACCCAAGAGGTACGACAGCAATGCGAACTTCCAGACTCCGGGCTGCTAATAAAAATACATGGACTATAAAAACCAATAACTTTTTAATAGTCCGATCAGGGTTTTATACGTAGAGCCTTGAGATCTGCGGCTTAATAACTAGCTTAGACCAAAGACGGACGAACATTGTATTATTTTTAAGACCTTATTGATTTACGGAACAAAAATAAAACGATCTTGAAAATGATCTTTTATTAAAAAGTTCAATTCAATTCTTAGTTTAATAGCTTTTTAATAAAAAGTTTATAGCTACATATACAACCTTTTTATTCCCACTTACCTATAAAATAATATATATTTTGATATTCATGAATCATTTTTATTAATGTAACATATATGCAAAAGTGTTTTTGTTTCGATACCATGGAAACAAAACAAAATTAATATTAGACACTGGAAACATAATCGTAACCTATTTTATATATTTATTGATGTTAGATATAATTTATAGCGCTCAAGTATTAGTAATACTTCATTTTATCTTATCCCACGAAAACAAACATCACCCACTTGAATATATTTCACTATAAAAGGGTTATGACGTCAACATATAACGTAAATACTATCCATTAGTAAAGCTAGACTATCGTAAAACTACGTATCTGTTTGTTATACATTACTACTAAATTGATGTACTGATTTTAATGGAACTATAAAATTGTTTCATTAAAATACCTAATAAATAATAGCATTATGAGATTATGCCGTATTGTTCTGCAAGAACTTCCCTTCCATCATAGTTGTCAAATATAGTACGTCTATAAAGATACATTATATTATTGCGTGTATTTTGTATATAATAATGTTCATAGTGAATGTTCAGCAATTTTTTTAATTATTACTTGCAGAGTAGCTCTTCAGACAACAAATACAATATAAATATTTTATGCGTTTCTATTTATCGACTTTAAGGATCAAAATTACTATGAATAGAACATGATTTTTTTGACACATAAAGACACACAATGACACAAAATTAATAATACTAAAGCGTGACTAAAGAATGACTGACCCTTTTCTTTTTGCTTGTGATTAAAAATAGTTTACGTCGAAATAAACAATAACTTTTTATAGAAGGTGTTTCTTAGTATAGTATAGCTAAAATATTATTTCCAATTGATTTTCTTCTAACTCATTAATAACTTTCCGTTAAGAAGGAAATATATCTTAATGAAAAAGTTGCTTAATATTGATCTTGAAACTTACAAAAACTCTATTAATAAGAAGTAAGAAATCATTAATCGACTTTCACGTTGAATTATTAAAATTATTTATACAAATACTAGTTTCAACCGGTCTGGTCAGGCGTTAGGTATCCAATGTCTTTTTTTATAACCATGATAAGACGTCCGCAGAATGTCCTCGTGAAAGGCTTAGAAGTTAAAAAGACATAGCAAAAAAACGAACTTTCACGTTTATAATATTGTTAATCCAGACATAACAAAAGAAACTCAAGTATCAAGACTATGCCAATGAAGCATAATATGATCTAAACAAATATTAATAACGAATCAAGCCGCAACCTTATTAGAAGCAAAATAGGTTTTATTTCAATTCTCATTGATTGTGCTCGTGTGAGTCAAGAGGCGTTGGTGATCGATGAGACTCCACTCGGCTTTGCGATGTCAAGAATTTTCCACTCGACAAACACTTTTCATGCGAGACGAATTCACTAAAACTCTTTACAACGTTTGCCATATACGACTAGTTCATTATCATGAATTATTTGATAAGAATTTCATATAAAAAATGTAGAATAAAATAAACATTTTAAGGGAATCAAGAAATAAGTTCTCCTTACTCAAATTATACATATATAGAGTAGGTAATTTTTTTTTATCTTTGTACCGTTTTTGATGGTTCTTACTATATTGGTCTTCTGATTGATATCAGGCATTGTTAAGTTTTCATTTGAACTGTACATTCAGGACAAAATTTTTGAAGTCTTAATTGATTTCTTACTTTCTAAAAGATGTATAGATATAAATATTCTAAAAGATATTTTCTAACAAATACAAAAAATGTTTTTAAGTAAAATATTATTTGTTAATATTATCTACTATCTCATTCTTCTATGCTTAGAAACTGTATAACAATTTAATTTAATAATAACAGTAGTAACGGCTATTCTGTAACAAGAAAATCGTATCTCACCGCAAAACACGAATGCATCAAAATATTATCAATGTGACCATAATAATTAATAAATTTATAGGAAACACGAATCAAAATGGCGTATCACTGAAAGTCGATTGTCGTTATTTCACGCATGATATACGAAGTCAATTCTTACAGAATCACACTGCTGATCGACGATTTATTCCTCAAATTACGACAGTATATTTTATTACTTACTAACCAATCATACTCTCATATACTCGTTTTCTCTTTATATTTTATAAGAGCCGAGATGGCCCAGTGGTTAGAACGCGTGCATCTTAACCGATGATTTGGGGTTCAAACCCAGGCAAGCATCACTGAATTTTCATGTGCTTAATTTGTGTTTATAATTCATCTCGTGCTCGGCGGTGAAGGAAAACATCATGAGGAAACCTGCATGTGTCTAATTTCAACGAAATTCTGCCACATGTGTATTCCACCAACCCGCATTGGAGCAGCGTGGTGGAATATGCTCCATACCTTCTCCTCAAAGGGAGAGGAGGCCTTAGCCCAGCAGTGGAAAATTTACAGGCTGTTTATGTATGTTATGTTTTATTCTATTTATATATTATATAATAGTTGTCGCCCGCAGTTTCAGTCGCATTTTAGGGATGATTACCACGTATTAGGTACCAAATTTAATAACATACAGACAGTTATAATAATAATATAATATTCACATAAAATTCACAAATAAGACCAATTAATGCCATTATTATATATACGCATGGATAATGACTAATTTAACTGTGGAAATTATCTGATCTTCACTGTAAATTGTAATGTAGATTTAGTATGATAATACGTTAACTCTATCTTTTGTCTGCTGGAAGAAATATCTTCAAGGAATAAGAACGTATTTCATATTAAGTCGCCCTTGGATATTATTTGTCTGTTCTATTTCTTATAAGATTGTACGAGTCTACTTCTTAACTCTTATTTATCTGTGTGGGAGTCTCTCCAAGCACACCTTTTGCATCTACTTAGTTCTATTTTGTCATCTTATTGTATATATTTTATTCCCGGACCAAATAATAATAACTAATATTCAATACTATATCCAAATCTGCTATTAAATATCTAGTAAATTGCTTTCAACATTGGTTATGACAAAGCTTAACCAACACGACTGTTCAAAGAGTAAAACCCTGAACCCTGAACTGGTGTAGAATGAAATCATAACTCAAGGATGCTGGGTGTTTATTGACCCTTGTCAAGTGAAGTGGATAGAGTTTGGTAAAAGCGATAAGAGAAACCCTTTATTGTGATCTTTTGATACTGGTGTTTATTTTTCTAAACGTTTCTAATCTTGAGTTGAGATTGGAGGATATTCTTGTACGGCCATCTATTTATTAATTTTATTTGGTTCTTCAATAATGTGTTCACTGATTAAAATAATAAAATATAACAAAAGTAAGTTCTATTCTAAATGTCACAATTACTTAAAGAAAAGCACAGCATCCACAAAAAGAAAATAAAATAACATGACGTAACCTAATGTAATAAATGTAAATAAAAAAGAAATTACAAAAAAGAATACTTAGACATCATATTTTCTGCCCATTACGATTATAAATATCATATCGTAATCATAAATCTACATATAAAATATTTTTATAGAAAAACATGACTTTAAAAATTCACGCTTGTGACGTCAATAGTTTTAATTGAAAGCGGGTGTAACTTCGAAGCGTAGATACTTATATAATAATAATTTATGCTAGAAATAGAGCTGCATCTTCTGGTACAAGTTTTATGTTTCTACATATATTTATTTAGTAGGTTTTTTTCCAGATAGCCATCACAAAGAGGCCGTTTACTGATATACATATATATATATATAGATATACAGATAGGAATATTAATGACGTCACTTCTTTAATTTTAAATGTATTATTTTATTTTTATTCGTTTTTATTATTTTAACTGGATACACTTCCATACAATCGCATACATACGCAATATAAAAACAATACAACAATGATTGTACTCTACTAGATGTAAACAGCGGCGAAAATATTAAAGTAATCTTAAACTACAGGCAATTAAAAACAAAGAAATGATTTGTTATATCTTACAATTACAAAATAAAAAGAATAACAAATAACCTTAAGCAAATAATGTTAACGAAGGATAATATTACAAAATTTACTTTCAGCCAAACAGTATTAAAAGAAATTGCTGCGAACAAAAGTTACATAAAACGTAAATGTTTTATAATTTTTTATTAAGGTATATTATTAAAATTCATGTTAAGGTACATGTGTCATATATTTATCCATTTCCATTACAAGTCATGCCATACAAAATATACATCATCACATACAATTTTTTCATCCTATCTGAAGTCAATAAATAACAACTCCACGCTTTTTAGCACCTACGGTTACAATATTTAGAAGAATATCTGCCGAATTATATTATAGAATCAAAAACATTGACCCGGGAAGGATACACTCGACGGAATACGATAGCTGCACATAGAAGATCGGTTATGGTCTTATTTTGAAGAGCTCCAGCCTTAGATGTTAATTGCCAGAAAATTAAAGAGAATTCTTGCAATTTACTCAGTTATTACAATTTAACAAATAATTAATTTTTGAGAGCGGAAAAAGTTACTGGCCGGGTAGAGAGCGGCGCTATGGCTGTATAAAAAAACAAATGTAAAACGTGCAAACAGAAGTCAGTTTACATGAAATTAAATCAAAACAAAACCTTTCATTGATTTCAAAATTCCTAAAAATCTGTTGAATAAACGCGAAGTTTCGCGGCTGACCCACTAGTATTTATTATTTGTTTGTAAGTTGTTTGTATTTCTTTTATTTTTATAAAAAACGATAATTGGCGAAAAATACGTAGTTAATCGATTATTCTAGTTTCTAAACTAGGCTGTGAATTCGGATAAACTATTTCAGTATCGATATTTTTATTTTAATATAAATAATTATTCTCAAATTCCTACGTACCGTTATGTTTGATCTGTTTTCTACCTTTTCTAAACAAAGAATCATAATTTAAATAAACTGAGTGCTTATTGTTGTAAAGCCATTTTTATCCTTCTTGTTAAAAGGTTATTGTTTGGTACAAGTAATAAGCGCTTAAAATAAAATAAAATAACGCGTTAACGTTATAAATAACATACCGAGTAACGACCGTGACTTGTTGCATGAATTGTCCAATTTATACTTTTTACTAATTTGCTTGTTTAATCAAATCTTTTGGTTAGTTTGATTTAGTGTAATCTACAAGCGAACTGAGAAAACTCAACCATGACAAGGTTATTTTTATTAATTTATTAGTCGCATTAAAATGTATCCAAAAGTTTTACATGATGCGTCACGGAGTGTAGCGTCACAGGTTTTTAACTTGTAGTTATCTATAACAACGACTACTGTAATTTTATCATTCCAAAGATATGTCTGACCAATCGATTTTGACCACGGCAGCTATTGCCAATTAAGATAAGCTAAAGCATGAAATATAATAAGACACAAGTGTTTCCAACCATATTGTGCACTTTCATATTCCAATGGTAACACTATTAAGTTTCCGAACTCCGGCTGCTCCTAAGAATTCCTTGAAAGATAAACTTATTTACTCTTAATAGTCTCACCCGGTATTTTAACTTACTTTTGAGTATATATATACAATACTACAAGTATTATAAAAACGCTACTTGCTCTAACTTGGAACAAACGTCATGAACAAAACGGGTCAGATGGAGGCGCCGCTACGACGCGACAGGGACTGCGAAAACAGTCGGGTCAAGTTTCAACGATCCAAATGTGATGTCCTCAAGGCAACACGACTATGCGCTTAGAAACGTTTGGAGAATGAGGAGCTTGGTGATCTGTTGTTATTTGGAATTAGGTGTGTATTTCTCATCACTTTGCACTTAGAGCCGTTAAAAATAATGTTTGGGTTGCTTTTGTATTCTGCATGTATTTAATTTCGATTTAAGATCGTTGACCACGCCTTTTATCGGTAAATTTTTGATTTAAGTTGAGATGAGCCCATAGACCTAATACTAGAAGTATAAAGAATCCCTTATATATTTTGGTTCATACGTCACTATGTATGTATGTATGTAGCATAACGAATAAGTGTGTGGTACCCAAAAAGACTGAGTACAGTAATGCTCTTAAAAGTGTGACTTTTTGACACGATGTTAAAAACTTGACGATTATTTTCATTTTATTTATGTGACTAATTCTAATTTATGTTTTTTTTTTGTTTCATGTTCCTGCAAATGACAAAAAAAAAGGTAAGTGAACTATATTATAAAGCAAAGCGCAGAAAACTCGTTATATTCCTATCGTCGTATTCCTTTACGCGTATCTGATATTTTCTGTGTTGTGGCGAAGTCGTCTATCGTGCCAAACGGATCAAAACCTAACGCACTTCAAAATTTTAATGAGACTGACTCCTTTGTTTAAAAAAATAAAACACAGACGAGTAAAACACAGGCGAGCATAAATGCGAATGAATTTCATATTCAAATTAAACATTTGTACAAATCTCTTATGCATTACAGCGCTTATAGTATGAGTGTTTTAAAAATAAATTAGAACTGAGTGCGTTGTTTTTAAGTAAAGAGTTAATTTGCATTCAAAATAGTGTTTTAATCAAAAGAGGTTTTTAAAAAGTGTTTTAAAGGCAATTTTATCAAATGTTTATATTAAATATTAGCGTTCAATGGCTTTAGTTACAAATACTAGTTGTAATGTAATTAATAGTGTAGTACACTTCTTTTTTTATGTTATAGGGGGCAAACGAGCAGGAGGCTCACCTGATGGAAAGTGATTACCACCGCCCATGGACATCTGCAACACCAGGAGGGTTGCAGGTGCGTTGCCGGCCTTTTAGGAAGGAGTACGCTCTTTTTTTGAAGGTTCCCAAGTCGTATCAGTTCGGAAAAACCGCCGGCGAAAGTTGGTTCCACAGAGTGGTTGTGCGAGGCAGAAAATGTTTTAAAAATTGTTCTGCTGTTGTGGATTTTCGGACATCTAGGTGGTGCGGGTGAAATTTAGAATTTTGACGAGATGTCCGAAGGTGAAATTCAGCTGACGGGATTAATCCAAACAATTCCTCGGAACATTTCCCGCGGAAGATTCGGTAGAAGATGCAGAGTGATCCAACATCTCTACGCAGAGCCAGCAGTGTTCCATGTGAGGCCGAATTTGCGCCTTGTATAGTCTTAGGCGATGTGCCGACGTGAAATACTGTCTTGCCTTGCTGAGCACACCGAGCTTTTTTGATACCAATTTGGCTTTGCCTTCCAATTGACCGCGGAACTGAACGAGGCTCGAAATATCAACGTCAAGTATTCCGATACTAGCTGTGGCGGCTATCGGAATGTTCTCAAATCGTGGAGATACGACGAATGATGTTTTTATGGCGGTTAACGCGCAAACTTGCATCTTTTTGGGGTTGATGTGGACTAGGTTTAGCCGGCCCCAGTTCGAGACTTTGTTTAACGAAGACTCGATTTCAGACACAAGTTTGTTCTGGTTTTCTTCGATGTTTTCCCGAGAAATATTAACACGGCCGGTTTATGAGGTGTCTACGGTGCTGTCGTCTGCATAGCAGTGAATGTTACTGATTTGCAACATGTCATTGATATGCAGAAGAAACAGAGTGGGTGATAGAACGCAGCCTTGTGGAACACCAGCATTGACGAATTTTTGGTCGGAGCATGCACCGTCGACAACGACCTTGATGCTCCGATCTGCCAAGAAGCTGGTAATCCAATTGCATAATTTCCCGGGAAACCCATAGAAAGGAAGCTTCGAAAGAAGCGCTTTGTGCCACACGCGATCGAAGGCCTTCGCTATGTCCAAACTGACTCACCGTCCTTGTGCAGAGATGGAAAGGAAGGCTGACAGAAATTCCCTAAGACAGCTTTAGCGAGAGACCAGAACGCATGTATTTCTGAAGGGAGACGCACCAGTCTCTCGCCAATGCTGCCAATGTACTCCGTCTTCGCCTTAGCAATCACGTTTTTGAAGAACCTAGAAGCAGAGTTATATTCCTTTCTGAATGCACTGGTCTTTACATCACGAGACGCCGATGCGTTAGCCCAGTCATGGTAACGTTCCCATTTTCGGCGTGAGGCCGTTTTGCAAAAACGGCCTCACGCCACACAAACCAGGCCTTGGACTTGCCACCGATGGGCACAGCAGAATATGGAATGAACAGTTCCATACCCTGAAGCACCACATCGGCAACAGAGTCAGCAATAACGCTCGGATCATCCAGCGAGAAACAAACCTGCCCCCATGGGTAGGATGCAAAGAAGGACTGCATCCCATCTGTATGGCACTGTACTCCGAACGAAACAATGGTCCGACGAGCCCAAAGGGGGATTGACGATAATCTGATAGCTATCCGGATGGGAAGTCAGCAGAAGGTCCAACGGGGAAGGTGTATGATCCTCCACGTCTGGTATTCGCGTTGGCGAGGTAATCAGTTGTGTCAAATCATATGCTAAAGCGAAGTCGAGAACAGATCTACCGGCATGATCGGTAGTGCGTGATCCAAGCCATTCGGCATGGTGGGCATTAAAATCGCCAAGAATTACGATCTCTGCGGATGGGATCTGCTGCAGTACGGAATCTGTAGCCATTTGGATGTGCTCTATCAGTCGGTCGGTTTCGGCATTACCGCTATGGGACCTATAAAGGCACGCGTAGATTCGCGGATGGTCGTCGCAATCTACACGCAGCCAAATAATCGATAGGTCCTGCCCTTCAAGGCTGTCGAGGCGTCGAGAGCAGATATCATCTCTGACGTAAACGCACAACTCAGCTCGTGGTATAAAGGAATGTTCCAATTTATACCCGGGGTAGGAAAGAAAAGCCGTATCGGCAGGAGAGGATATCTGGGTCTCGGTAAGAAAGAGCAAGGCCGGCTTCGCCGTCTCAAGGTGTAAGTGAACGGCGTTCAAGTTGGAGTTGAGTCCCCTTATGTTGCAGAAGTCCACAGGGAGAGTGGTAGGGGTTGCCTTATGATGCCTGTTCCGCTTGCCCCGAACAGTGGCGAGCGCAAAATCCCCCCCCCCCCCCCCCCCAGAATTCGGAGGGCAGCCTGGGCATCCCTTCTCAGTACGTCCTGAGCATGGATGCCCAGAGAGGGATTCTCCACCGCAGTCGCTGATGGTAATGTAACCAAATTCTGCACAACCATCATCTTTGGGGGAGGGATCGGGCCTCCGGGACTCTCACATACCAGACGAAACGCGGTAGCATAGCTACCACTTTACGCCGGTTTTAAGTGAGAGAGTGATACTTCCCCGGGCGTGCCGGCCCATTCGGCTGCAACCCGAAGGTATGCAGTGTGGCACTACCACTTAAAATTACTTACTTTGCTTACTTACACTTACAATTTAGATTTTATATTTTTTTTATAAATATACGCTATATCAAAAACTCATTGTTTAGTGAAGAGTTTTTTAATATTTCGTTTCATTTCATTCTACATATATTCTTTATTCGTTTCATACATCCTACCTATACAGCAATAACAAAACAAGATGAAACCAATAAACGCAGACGGCAAGGGCAATAAATCGCAGACATAAAATTAATGACCAATTTTATTATTTCAGACCGAGTGACGTTTAGACCTGAGAGTAAGTTAAGGAATTTGTGTCTAGGACCAGCTTAACATAAACGCTAGATTAGAACTAATGCTTCGCCACTGTAGACCATTTGGAAAATTGCACAATAAACGCAGAAATAATATAAAACGTAGAAATATTAACAGCAACTTATCAACAAAGGCAATTTATATCTAGGGGGTTCTATTTCATTAAAAAACAGTATTCGAAGAATATATTTATTGAAATTTTTACCAAAAACAATATAGTTTAAAAATAATTTCGGGTATCATAAAAAATATTTTTACGTCCTGATTTGGCTCGCTAAAAATATTGATTTGGTTAAATAAAATACAACAATGGATTTGGTTTCGTAAATTTTATAAATATTCAATGGGCTTACTATAACGTAGTTCTAATTTATTAATAAGGTAATTGAATATTTCAACAGCTGTAATAATCATAGACGTAGAAAGAGAAATGCTTTTGTGTACGTCTGTTTTAGATTTGAAATAGATTAACATTAACGCTTCGAAGTAACGAGAGGCTTGCTATATAAAAACGAAATTTCGAATCTTTTGTCCTTCTCTTATTTTTATCCAAACGCGTGTCAGAACAGTAAAGATAACAATTCATTAGTTATTCTTCGTTCTTTTTAAAAAAAACAGCAGTGTTATTCTATATGAACCCGCTTTGTGCCTCGCTGGGTGAGTTACGCGTTTGTTTTTACCAGAATAGACCTGCAGACTACCTTTATATTGTTTGATGTAATATTTTGAAAGATTTATTAAAATAAGGATGGAAGATATAGAAGTTTCGTAACGAATAGAGCCTACGATTTTTTGAGATGAGCAAAATAACAGCTGGATGTGTAGACTGAATAAATATAGATTAATGTTATAAATATTTTAAAAAGCAGTAACATGTTAACGCTTCATATTATTTAAAATATATATATATATTCTAATTGGAGTTGTAAATGAAAAGAGGTCGTTGGAGAATCCAATGACACAATGAAATATGAAGGTAGGTGATAAAATAGCCATCGGCCATTTTTAATTGTAATGAAATCTGTTCTGTTCAAATATAAAAAAAAATAACTGATATATACATTACATATACATAGTCTTTGAAGTACAGGTATTGTGTATTTATGAAGTGATAATTATTTATAATAAGTTAATTTTAGCCAGTAACATTTTTCTTTGACCAAGTTAATTAACTTTCCTATAAGTTTCATTATTGTCAATTATATCTCCTCAGACTTGTGTACATGGCATCTTTCGATAAAAATATTTTTTTAAAGACTAGGCCTGTTAAAGGTATCGACGAATGTAGTTTGGCGCCATACTTTTTCTAACGGTCAAATTTAAAAGAAATTCCTCAAACACATCAAATCTTTTCACAAGATAAATTAAATGTCAAGCTACCCAAAAACTCACAAAACATTAATAGTATTAAGAGTATAATTAGGACTTAAGAAGTATTAAAACTAAATTGTTGTTAGTAACAACTTATATAGGTAACTATGAGTAAATCTGAGTAGGTACTACCCACTCATCGTATTTTCTACCGCCTAGCAATACTTAGTATTGTTGTATTCCGATTTGAAAGGTGAGTAAACCAGAGTAACTACAGGTAAAAGAGATATAACATTTTAGTTCTTAAAGTTGGTGGCACATTGACATTATAAGAAAGAGTAGGAATGTTTTTCTTTTAATAAGTAACATATCAGTAATTATTAATTAGATTCTAATAAAGCCGCCAAAAGGTATGTTCCAAAAAAAAAACGCATATCCACTACATTCTAAGCAAAAACATTATAAAACAACACTAACCCTCGAATTTCTTGTTGTTATGTTCTTCATATAAATGTTGTCTTGGACTCTTTGGTTGCCAAGAAAAGTTATTCACTTTCTTCGAGTATTGAGTTAAATTTATTATGTTTTACGTATATGGCAAAACTGGCTATAACTTATAAACTGTCATAAATGTAGGAAAACAAGTACAGCGACAGAATTTTAGTTAAAACCAGAATGTCTCTGATTAAAACAACAAATAAATGTCTACGTTTATCATCAGAGTCATAGAAAAATTATCGTTATAGATGATTTTTGTTAATAATTATTATTAATTTAAAGTAATTAATGTTCTTGATTGTAATTTGATATTATAAAGACGGATAGTTTGTTGCCCAAACCGAAGCCTTTGTGACAAAAGATCGCGCGCTCTTTTTTTTTTTAGTGTATTACGCTACAGAGTATTGATACGATGGATCCATATGATATAAAAAAATTACTTTGTTTTGTTTACGTACCTAAAATAATAGACATAATAGGTAAATATATAAAATAACTCAACCGTGCGATTTATTATTAATTAACATTTATGTAAAATAATATTCCCATTTAATCTTTCTGTAACAGAATTTTCATTGATAGCAACATTTTATATGGCTTCCCTTTAAATGACTTCAATTTGAAGCCTTTGTTATATAGCCAGGATTAAAAAAGTATTTACACTCGTGATACGCGTATGTACGATTATGACAGAGACTGTGTTAATTTGCTCTTTTGTTGCCGTATTTGTTTATTTCCTTATCGAATTCAACTTATAATCAAAATTTAGATGTTTCTTTTACATTTACTATTGTATCAAATAGATTTAAAAATATATATGTGAAATTACATAGTTAAAATGGTGTTAAGCAAGTTTGTATACCTACCATTGTAAAAGATCGTATGTATGTATATTGAGTTCCAATTTTATACTTTAAAAATTCCTATGTGACTGTTTTTATTTATTCACATAATGCTTTATAAGTTACATTATATTTTAATTTTAATGTACTTTAAACATTATATTCAGAAGCATATTTAGTACAAATATAATATTAGCGTAAAATAATTAATTTCAATGACTATATAATTTTCTGTATACGTAAAACACACTCATACTCGCACAGTGAATTCCACCAAATATATTTCTGTACAAACATTTACCACAAACGGTAATGAAATAAAAACTATAAGATCTTCAAAGGAAACTATAATAATATCATCTTGTATTCTTCGTGTAATATTCCCTTGTTACTTTTATACATGCGTCAGTATGCCTTTGGCTTCGAGACGAAATTAATTTGCTCGGCTCTGTATTAAGTGATGTCTATATTTACTAATAATAATGTCGTTGACAACGCTTAGCCAATAAGGCGTCCATTAGATGATAGTCTTGTTGTCAGTCTTGCCAAAGTTAGTGCTTTGAACGACCGATAATAATCGACCATTATAGAAAATGACTTGGATTATATTAAATCTATATTAATAATTTGGTGCAGATCTACGATAGACTCGATCGAAACCTATCCACAATTATAGATCGTTAAAAATATTGATTTTTAGTTGATAACATAGATATATCCAGCAAAATGCGTAAAATCGAGATATTACATTCATTAATCCGTCAAATTCAATGACATAACAGTTCAACGGGCGGCCATGTTTGAAGTTTATGGGTGCGTTCAGAAAGCTGTGTAAAGAATGGTTATAGTTAGTTTTCACCGACTAAACAGAAAATATACATGTTTGATAATTATAGCGTACAAAATTTATATATGAAAAGTGAATTATAAAACGTATTTGTTGAGTTTTATTTATTTCCCCGAGCGAAGCCGGGCCACAGATCCTGAGGTCCTGGGTCAAAACTCTTAGTCAGATCAACTAACAAGTTATATATTTTTTTCTAAGCAGTAAATGGATACAGAGATAAAATAGGTCGACCATAGTAATTGGTATTACAATGTTAATAAACTTAAATGTATTTAAAGATGTTCCCATCATAATACAGTTGTGTTCCTCTCAAACGTTAAGCGACCACTAGCTAACCAAACAAACCAACGATGTATTTAGAACGTTCGGTTCAATGAAGCAGAACTGTGTCTATTCAACAGTTATTTCCTATTATTTTTGCATATTTTCCAAATTCAATGTCTAAATATAGCAATATTGTTTAAATATTATTATTATTATTTCATGTTTATTGTTCTTATACTGTAATACAGACGCAATGCCATAATATGTCACAGCTAGACAGGGTATCATTGAAAATCTGCGTTGGTTTTTGGAACCCAACTTTGAAGATGAATGGTATTAATGATATTTAGGACACAATTACAGTTATTTTTCCTTAATTTTTTTCCTCATTTTTGTTATTTTTTATTTATATTATGTAATCTATATTTCGTCGATTTTTTTGTTAGGTGTGAATATACTCTTTTTTCATTCTATTTCTATCGTCATTTTTAAGAAAATCTTGTAATATCGTTCTTACTCATTTACATTCAAATTTTTATTAAAATATTATTGTATTATCTATATTAAGTTTATTTTCTAAACACGTAATCACGCAGTCCATACGTTGCCGATGTTACGGGCTTGTAATTTCACTGGTAAGCACTCTTCTAACGAGGATCACAGCAACACACACCGCGTTTGATGTTTAGCGGTAGAATAATTTAAGTCCCAGGTAAAAATAACTATAGCCAAAATACTCGGTGTCTTGAGAACGTTAAATTCAGCATTGATCTTATTGATAGCTAATGTTAATAAACCTTTTTATAAGGTACTGTATTGCTTGCTTCCCACTTATTTTACTTAATCAAAATGTGCTTCGTAGTTTCTAATACAAAATGAATATATCCCAAGATATTAAAGTCGCTTTACTCTAGTATGATGCGCTCACATCATAAACTATAATAAGTTCTAAAGCCTTTATGTACGAAGTTTCGTATAACTTAACTTGTATGTTAATGGATGCAATGGATCCGAATCAGGCCACATTTTTGTTTTTATGTTTACCTGACATAACTAGACTAAGTTTAGTTATGAATTTATGTTTTTGTGTCAAAAAGCATAAACACATAAGTGTTTGGTCAATTATACAATAAATACAATTTCGAATGTACTAATTTTTGAGACTCGCATAATCTCTTTTTGCAGAATGTAAAACGTAAGTACATTTCTAATAAAATTAAATATATTTCAGTAAAGAAGGGAAAGTAATATATATTACTTTGGTCATTGAAATGCTACTACATTTTACTTTATTTTAATATATTTTTTTAGTACGTAAATAGGTAAATTTCATTTATAGGAGAGTATTTCTTTAACAGCAAGATGTTATTGAGTTTATTCAAAAATTAAAGACAGCAAAACAACTAATTAGTGATTTAACAAATTCTTATACAATTGAACGAGTCTTTTTATTTCTACAATGTTTTAAAAATTTAGTAGATACACTGAGTACATTTAGTACTGCATAAATTATTAAATAATACTACAAGACGTACAGGCAATAATATTAACAAATATATTTTTTGACAGAAGAGTACTATGACCTTTACAAAAAAGACTCAAATATTTTCTGCTGCAAAAGATTTTTTCAGTAGCACAGGACGTACAGACGAGCTTTCTGACTATTGACCAATGGCTTTATTTGCGTTGGTATATCCATGAAAACCTATTTTAGAAAAAGAATGCTCTAACAAATCAGGGGCAAATTATCAAAAAATAAGTAAAATAACAGCGTCTAAATTTCCAACTGCAATTTTTCTCACGATTTTTTCTTTACCATCTAGATGACTTCAAAACCAAGTTTAAAGAGATGCTGACGATGAATCATAAATCCATTTGATAAAACGGAAGTGGTCAGTGTTGTATTACAAGAGGAGCTACTCGAGCTAAACACCAATGAGGAGCTGAACGTGAAATTTAGAAAAGGCTACCAAACATTTTGGCTGCAAGCAGAAATACTCGAAAAATATCCTGGACTGTGGGAAATCGCAAGCAAATTTTTTAATAGCTTTTCCCTCGTCATACCTTGTCGAAAGGAGTTTTAGTGCCGTTACAAACCTCTTAACAAAAAAAAGGAGTAAATTAAACATCACAGAGCGGGGGTATTTGCGGTTATTGCTCACAAAAATAAAGCCAAACATTGATCGTTTGTTGACTCCATCAAATACATCCTTCCCATTAATTAAAATTATGACCTGAACCTAGGGACAGAACTCAGAAGCGACACAATTTTTATTTTTTGGCGACTTTAAGAATGTGGTAGAAATGTAGCAGCAAGGGGTCCACCGAAACCAGTAAAATTTTTAAAGTGGTCCACGAGAAAAATAAGTTAGGGAACTACTGATCTAGCGCATAATAAAAAATAAAAAACAAATTAAGCGCATGAAAATTCAGCGTTACTTGCCAGGGTTTACCCAAAATATATATATATTATTTTTTGTTACATGGTTGACTATAGTTGTGTATTATACATACGTCAATGCAAATTATTCCTTGATTACACCGACATCAGTTAAACAGGAGTTAAGTCATGTTTTATTAAATAAACTTTGAAACAAGGGCTAATTAACATTAAAACTTGATATATAATATTTTAATTTACAAAATATTTTAAGCCCTAAATATCTTTGAATAGGGTATATTTTTGTATATTAACTTTTAAAATCTTTCGAAAAGGTGTTTATGTCGATCTTGCTTGCTTAAATAAAACTTTAAACCTTAGCGAGAACCTCTGGCTCTGTTCCAACATATGATTGGAACTGAAACTACGGAAGATAACTTTGAGAAGATTAATCGCCTGGAAATGTTTTATTAGATTATGAAATCAATGTTTGCAAATGTACAGATTAATCTTATATATTAATAACGTAAGCCGATTTTTGTCCCAGTGATGATAACACGATAGCTGCACATAAAAAATCGGTTATAGTCTCATTTTGAAGAGCTCCAGCCGTAGATATGCAGAAAATTAAAGAGATGATTCTATTATTTAATTTATTCAATTTAAGAAATAATTAATTTCAGAGTTGAAAAAAATTACTGGCCACGTAGAGAGAGGCGCAATAGCTGTATAAAAAAAAAACAAATGTAAATCGTGCGAACAGACGTCGTTAGTTTATGTCATAGGTTTCGAAATTTTTAAAAATCTTTAGAATAAACGAGAAATTTAGCGTGTGACCCACTAGTTGTATTAAATACGTGGTATTTATTTTAAATTTATAATATATTTTCCCTCGACTACGAACAAATGTGACGTACGTTTTATTTCCTGATATTTTTATTTATATTTATGTTATATGTTAATTAAATACAATCATTTTTTTATTTATCCCCAATGAAAATCAAGGAATACTTACCACATGTTTTTTTTTTTGCACTTCTTTATAGTATTTTATTGAGTAATAAGTCTTATTTATTAATGTATTTTTGACATAAGATTTAGATTAATTAAAAATCAACTTCGAAAATAACGGCGGAATCTCATTATAGAATAAGAAACAAATGTCCCTTTATATAAGTTAGTATAACAAGACAGATTATATTTTAAGTCTCAGACTCAGTTAACTTCTATGACAAACTTAAATATGAATCATTACTACTTATAATAAGGAACATCAAAGTTAATGGCAAGCTACGTGAGAGCGAAGGCTTTCTACGAGTTTCTAGCGCACATACAGTAGTTATTTGAATAAGTCAAACATTTTCGTTCAAGACTAAAATTTTCTGCTCATTCCTATACAAGTTATTTTATAAGCCATGAGCTGCATAAACTTTCTTAGAGAATTGAAAATAAAAAAATATTTTCTTTTATTGATCTTACTATAGTATAATGTTACTTAATGTATTATTTTATTAGAACTTAAAATAACTATTTTACTTAGCGCCCAAGTCGTTGTGCCACTAACGTAACACTGACACACAACACAACACACATCCTTCAAAGCAGAATGTAAGAGTAGAAAATGTTGCTGTTTGGTGGTAAAATATATAAATAGACGGAACCCCTACCACCCAGTAATAAACTAGTTTAGTTTGTTATAGTTATTATTATGGTGCCGTATACAGGACTCTCCTCGAGTTTCATACTACTGTTTCTATCTTAAGTAACAAAATACGAACGGTTATAAGTGATTACCTGTTAGTTGTTACATACTTATACTTATTATATTTTCTGCTTCTTTATTCGAAATTAATTACAGATTATAATAAATGTAGAACAAACCTTCGTAGTTAACATAAAAGTAAAGCGACATTCTTTTTTTTTTGTTTCGCAAAAACGTATAACATTTGTATAGATCTATCAACTTTTCAAATTTATAAACTACTGAAACAAAATGATAAGCTAATTATAGGTAAACAACAATTTTTTTTTTTTATTATATAGGTTGGCGGAAGGCCAAATGTGCCACCTGATTATGTAAGTGGTCACCATCGCCCATAGACAATGGCGCTGTAAGAAATATTAACCATTCCTTTCATCGCCAATGCGCCACCAACCTTGGGAACTAAGATGTTATGATCTTGTGCCTGTAGTTACACCGGCACACTCACCCTTCAAGCCGGTACACAAAAATACTGAGTACTGCTTTTTGGCGGTAGAATATCTGATGAGTGGGTAATACCTACCCAAGCGGGCTTGCACAAAGCTCTACGAATTACAAAACTAAATACAAGAAAGGTAAAAATTAAGTACTAACAAAAAGTAAACTTAACTAAATGTTATGTTCTAAATTTAAATAAACGTTATTTTTATTACGAATAACAAGAATTTTTCATTCGACTTTCAAAAAAGTCTGAATTACGGCCTAATATACCAAAAATTACTGAAATTATACACAGCAGGTACTCAGACTAATTTCCCACAAGACAGTTCTTATGAAAGTGTGTTTCTTTAATAATATATGTATATAAAACTATATTTTTTAAATTTGCACTTAATAATAATTAAAATGTATTTAAATATAATATTGTATATTACGAAGACAAAATTCAAGCATTGTTTTTAGTTTCAATGAACTCCGGTCCATGTTTCAACAAACACTCGTTATCAAGGTGCTCATCTAAGACCTGCACAATGCCCAATTAATACACCCCTATTGTGTGGCTCATAATGAACCGAACGCTTCGCTGACAAAGAACTCGGTCGGAATACCACGTGCAGACTGAGCCAATTAATTCAACAATGACAAGAGTTAATATATTTTGAAACAATTCTGTCGTCGTCGTTTAAAACAATGGTGAATTTGTAATAATTTTAATAACAAATATCAAGTAATAGATGAGATACAGAGTCGAGATAGCCCAGTTGTTAGAACTCGTGCATCTTAACCGATGATTGCGGGTTCAAACCCAGGCAAGCACCACTGAATTTTCATGTGCTTAATTTGTGTTTATAACCGTGTATGAGTACTCGGCGGTGAAGGAAAACATCGTGAGGAAACCTGCACGTGTCTAATTTCAACGAAATTCTGTCACATGTGTATTCCACCAACCCGCATTTTATATTTCGCGTTTTCATTAAAAATAAAAGCAACTACATATTATAAATAGGTATGTATAGAATTATTTTTCTTATTTCTTACTGTTAGTTCTTTAAACATTATTTTATGATATATTTTATATATATATAATATATATTGCCAAGAACAATGGATATATATATATAATTTAAACCAGTTTACAATAAAGCTTGATAGCCCGTAGAACACGCTACAAGTCCATCTGGATGGGTGGTCCACTCATAAATATATTGCCATGTTCCGGTTTGAGCGGTGGGAGAGCCAGTGTAATTACACGCGACACATTGAACATTTATCATCTTAGATTCCTTGGTTGACAGCCCATTGGCGGTGTTAGGAGTGATTTATACTTCTCGAAGTGCCACTTACTTCAATAATAAAATTATAACGAAAAAAACGTCTTAAATACATATTCCGAGAAAATAAATTCTATTTTTTTTCACCCCTTAGGTATTGTTTTTTTTAATCTAAATGATAAAAAATGGAGATTACCCAAATATAAAATAATTTTTCACATCGGTTCATAAATGATGACATGACGGAGAAGATATACTATTGAACTGAGAACCTCCTTTTTTTTAAAGTCGGCTAAAAATAAAATAACACAGATCTTGAAAATAGCGATTCAAATCCGGGAAAGCATTACTTTTCAAATGATAAATTATGTTTATTATTAATTTCATCATGAAAAATCCTATGTGTTAAATAAAAATCTCACTTAAAAATCAGAAGAGGACATTGTCCAGAATTGGTATATCGACGGCTCAAACCTTTTTTATGTACACCTCCCACTGTAAGTGAGTCGGTATGTGGCCAACTGCCAGAATACCTAATGAGCAGTGGTTCCTAGGCGTAAATATTAACCGATGAATCTGAGTTCAAATCCACAGCAAGCACTACTAAATTTATCTGCTTAATTTAAATTTATAATTTATTTTGTGCTCGGTGGTAAAATATGATGATGAGGAAATTTCCACGTAGTGGATGAGAATCGCCCACCGGTATCCATCAACCCGCATTAATGCAGCGTGGTGGAGGAAGCTCCAAACATTCACCTCAAAACGGAAGACTAGGACTTTGCCTAATGAGAAGTTTAAAGGCAGTTACTTTGGGGAGAGCTCCCCAAAAAGGTATCGCTTAAGTATATTCAAAACAAAATAAATTGATTATTCAAAATGCATTAGCTCTTTAACTGTACTTGCCTTGGGTTAATAAATAATTGGCTATTTTGTCCATCTCTTGTACGAGAATATCAACTTTCAATCAGTAATTAATTTTTGTATTCACTAATGAGCCGAGATGGCCCAGTGGTTAGAACGCGTGCATCTTAACCGATGATTTCGGGTTCAAACCCAGGCAGGCACCACTGAATTTACATGTGCTTAATTTGTTTATCTCGTGCTCGGCGGTGAAGGAAAACATCGTGAGGAAACCTGCACGTGTCTAATTTCAACGAATTTCTGTCACATGTGTATTCCACCAACCCGCATTGGAACAGCGTGGTGGAATATGCTCTATGCCTTTTCCTCAACGGGAGAGGAGGCCTTAGCCCAGCAGTGGGAAATTTACAGGCTGATTATTATTATGTTTTATGTTTTATTCACTAATCGTATAAATCTTTATTCATTTTAAAATGCAATAAGACTGATGGCGCTTTTCAAATTATCTCCGTTTTCCAGCAAATACTTTCATTGCTGGTGCTCCAACCTCTCCGCTTCCAATCACAGTTAGTTCGTGTTTTTAGTAAGTGTTTGTTTTGCGTCTAAGCTTTCACTTTTCTGCTCAGTGGTCTTCCCAATTTCCTTTACTGAAATTTTACAGACAGATATAATTAAAATGTGAATTACGATTTTTATATTAATGTTCTGTGGGCTTAAATCATTACTGCAACTCCATTTTACATATAATGATTTACAACTATATATAAAAACAAATTAAATTAAATTATAGTTCTTAGAATCTAATCTTATTATTGTCTAGTTCAGTATGTGGGATCTCACTAGTGATTTTTGGTATAAAACAGTCAAACAGCAACACTTTGTACTGGTGCGTTCTGGTTTGAATGGTGAGTGAGCCAGTCCAATTGCAGTAAGAAAGTGTATCTTAAATCTCCTTGGCAGTTTATTGATGACAACATCTGAAATTGGCTCTGTCAGAATTATTTCAACAGTGAAAGTGAAATAATTCTGACAGAGCCAATTTCCACGGGTGAAGATTACCACTTACTACGTGTTGGTCACCATTTGTAAACACATAGTAAGTGGCCAATTTTAAGGCAACCGTTCTTCCTAAAATAACACATAGATACTACATTTTACTTTTAACATTTATAATTTATAAAATATATATATATATACATTTAAAAAAAAATCCCTTAATTCCACTCTATAAACGCACGTAAAATGTTGTTAAAATAAACTGTAAATAGAAAAGTTCGTGTTGTGCAAAATAGAATCTCGCTTTTGAGTACGTTTTTATTGTAATAAAAGTAACAAAATAATTTTCAACGTTATAACAAGGCTCACTCGTATGATATTACATTTACATAATTTACCTTGTGTGTTTTTGTTTACGTACTCGAGGGTATATATTTTTTTGGACACGTAAGATGAACCACAAATCCAAGAATCATGTTGTGCCAAGTTCTATTATTATTATTTTATTTATTTTAATATTATATTTATTATACCTAAATCTTAATCGAATATAGTGAGTTCAAATTAAGGCGAGTACTACAATTTTTATAATTTATCCCGTGCTCAAAAAAACCTGTGCAAATTTTTCTATGTTGGATGGAAAAACTACCACAAGTGTATACACAATTTGAAATCAGAGCAGTTTGGTGGAATAAACTCCTAACCTTATACAGCAGTATAAAATTCACATTATTTATTTTTATATTTAGTAATACTAATAATAATGCGCGCTTCATCATCAAAGTATAGGATTACACAATTATACTTTAACTTTGACATAAGACACAATCTTCATAATACAATAAACGAGTGGAAATAAATTTATTTGACATATACAATTATTAACATTAAGTCATTAAATATATACAAATACGAATTAAAAACAATTACTCTATAAATCTTGACCGCGTGCAATGGTGGCAAGAATGCTAGCAGTTTCCCCGTTGAATCGCAATTCCGATCCTCTGGGCAAAAAACGAACCAGCCCTCGTGTCCAGTGGAGGCCATAAGGCAAGGTGTTATACTCCAATAGCCAAGTGTTTCGACAGCAAATGGGAAATTAGTATGTATTATACATTACATTTAATTAAATCCTGTTTCTGTTGCTTTACTTTCAATTAAATTATGTAGTTTGACGATTCAAATATTTCAATAACAGCTTAATGTATTTCTTCACCCAAAAAAAGACACGCAAAGACAACGGTAACATTAATATTTTTTAAATTATATTTCTAGTTACCTATTGATATAATTATTTTTATAAGTATTGACAATTATATAAAGAGCTGAAAATACAAACATTATCCTATAAATATTGTTTTTATATTGAAACACGTATATTATACCGTACCTATTAGTACCTATATAAGGAATTATCTGCCCATCTGGCAGCACATTGACCATGTAAGAAATGGTCAATATTGCACATTGGTGTCGCAAGCAATATTGACCATTTGACCATTGACCAACCGTAGGTCGACAGTGATCATAACCCAAAGGTTACGGCTGATTAGTCTCCCTAAATATTTTCCGTTACTATCTATTCTTTGACATAAACACGCTACGAGTGTATTTATGAACGCTGAGCAGTTAATATAAGCGTCGTCCTAACGCAGAATTGATGACTTTCAATATCCTTACTAAAAATAATATTGACATTCGGAAATATTTACTATGAAATATTGGATGATTCTATATAGCTTTGTGAAAGTTACTTATATTCAAATTTCCTTACATCACCAATGCACCACCAACCTTGGGAACTAAGATGTCATGTCCCTTATGACTATAGTTACAGCAGCACATATTTCAAACCAGATTATAATAATACTGAGTATTGTTGTTTGGCGGTAGAATCTGTGATGAGTGTGTGATATTTACAGAGATAGGCGTGCACAAAATCCTATCATCAACTAAACGTAAAAAATATCCTGCGAAATCGATAAACGAAAGTTTTAATTTAAAATTCTCATATACACAACACACACATCCTTTAATTGTAACGAAACTAACATTTTATTACAAATAAAAAAAACTATTGATTTATAAAAAAAAATACATAGTACTAAAAAGCTGTATAAATAAAAATCACAGTTGAAAAGCATTTGTTATATATCATTTAAACAAGAAATACTGTTTTGGAAACATAAACATTTATCACGAGAAAAAATCGCTCACATCCGTACGATAAAGTACACTGATGACAGGCACTAACATGACATCAAAGATAAGCGTTTTTTGTATAATGGACTTTACTCTTTTATATTACGATTCATTTGAACTTACTGTAAGAATTGAGTTAAGAAAAATGCTTCGGCGTGGAAAGATTAGACTAAGATAATAATAGTACGTTTGATGTGAGGTTTCATTGTACTCTCAGGATGATATTACAGTTACAAGTATAATAAACTTGTTTAAATAAATAATTAGGAAGCAAAATAGCATTTAACAACCCGAACTCCGAAACCGAACTTACCATGGCGAAGCTAATTATTACTTTTCTGTACTATATATTTATATAAATACAAAATGTTTTTGGTTGCAATTATTATTTAATGACAGAAAAATAAATCTTCAGAATTGTCCGCGTAGTTCACTAGACCAAGTATCTATAAATGTCTATTACAAAATTAAAAACTATATTAATCATAATATATATAATATACACATATCAATTCGATCGTAAAAATGTTCCACAACATGTAGCGTGATAACATAAAGTATTATATACTAACCTATTTTAATAAAAAAATATTTGATAAAGTTATCATACATTTTATGATATATACTTTTTATTTATTTCGCGTATTGAGTACAAATATTTTATAAAACTATTATATTGAAAGCTACATATATTATCTGACACATTATGGCAAAAAAAATGACATTTTTGTTTAATTTCAAGAAAAATTACCCCAAAAATTTTTAATTGTTATATGTTAAAAAATATTACAAATTCACGATGTTCATGTCAGCCTACCAAATTGTAAAAGTACTCCAGAGATATATTTAACTTATGTATATACGTAGTAGTACTTATTAATAAATATTAATAACAACATAAAATTAAGATTATAATAATATTTATAATTTAAATTACATTTCATTTCACAGCTGACGAGAACGGGTCTATATCCGAGACGATACCGGATCGGCCAGTCGAGTTAAAGAACTTTCCAAAACTCTGCGAGCAACGGAGAAAATTTCCTGTCCTATACAAGCTCGAGTTTCAGGTAAGAAGCAATTCTAAGAAAACGTTCGGACGTGTGTTTAACGTACTCGGTTAAACTTCAATTTATAAAGCCAGTGTGAATAGCTACGGTATATAATATTTATGTATATTTTGAACTCATATTATTAACTTAATTATATTTCTTCATCGAGTGATTTAAAAAAAATTGCAGTTTAAAAATATATAGGTTACGTAGTTTTCGCTGTGATATAATATTGATAACCTATTCTGTCTTAGACTTTCTTAATAAATTTATGCAAATACTATCCTTGGTAGTAGGGCTTTGTACCAGCAAATGAGTTAGGCAGCCTCCACTCATGATATATTCTACCACCAAACAGTGATACTTGGTGTTGTTGGCTTTCGGTTTGAACAGTGAGTAAGCCGAAGTAATTACAGGCACAAGGTGAACAACACACAAGCACAAGTGATGTAAAGATTTGTTAAAAATTCTTCCAGCGCCAATATCTATAGGCGGTGGTTTCCATCAGGTAACCAATGTACTCGTCCGCTTGCCATTACATAACATTAAAAATAATATACCCGATACTGAGAAGTGTACGTGTAAGTGAGCGGAGCTAACCTGAATACTCATGTTGTCGTTTTATCCAACCAGTGTAATTAAAATACTGGTTCACCTACATATTGTCAAGGCTACTATAACTTACTTATATGGCAAACATAACTCTCATACGGCAAACAGAACTCATTTAAAGGCGGAAGTATAGCTGAAAATGTATTTATAGATTTTGAAATTACTTTTATTTGTGTATAAATTGTCTCAAACCTATATATTTCATGCCTATAGTTATCTTACTATTGCAAACGTTGCCCTGAGGCGATCTTTATAGCGATAAGCCCAGCTTGGCATACTTTCAACCTACTGTAATCTTGTGTTTAGATGCAATAAAGTAAAATAAGATATGTTTGACATACATAAAGCGATAACTATTAATATAAATTATAAATACGTGCATCATTTTATATAATTACTAGTAGAAATTGCGGCTTTACTCGTGCGAAAATTTTAAAACACAAACTTCTAACCGCCGTTTTGCCCCCTTAGGGGTAGAATTTCGTTCCAAGCGGATGTTTGCACCCTTTAAGGAATCTGCCTACCAAATTTCAAGTCGGTAGGTTGTGTAGGTAGGTAGGCGTTATAGTTTCTGAGATTTTGTGATTAATAAGTGAGTGATATAATATATAAATAAATAAATATATGATATAGATTAATTGCAGAAGAATATTATTTCCTAAATACATGAATATAATAAAATCTAATATTTTAACAGGCTCTATATAACCAAAATACGGAGAGCCGATGCCAATATTACCCTGCCAAGTCGCCAAAGGCTTTGACGCTGAAAATCTCGCTAATGAAGTAATACTGCACTAATGAAAAAGAGGCCTTAATTAATGATAATTAAAAATTATGCCTGACATTTTTCAAACTCGGAGCGCATATTTTTAATTATAATTTTATATTAAAAAATGTTAACGTACCGGGTTTTCGTGGGTTCATCTGCGTGTATCTCATATATATCTCAACTTAAAGCGATACAAAATTAAAATCAAAATATAATGTACAAGGAGGCTTCACAAGCACGTTTGAGTTGCCTTTTATAAAATTAAATTTAAAGTTACCACGGGATCGGAATGTAGATTATACCAAGACAATCTGACAAAAACAGACTTTAAGAACTCCCTTTTATCACTTAAATTATATAAAAAGTTCATTAATTATATAAAATTGAATTTATTTACTTATATATTGTAAAATATATAATTACAGTTTCATCTCTTTATTTATTACAGTAAAAGTAAACAAACGAAGTCATATCAGGACCGATTATTATAATTGCCAATTAGTTGTTATCCATAATATCAAAGATCAATTTTATCCCGGATGGATGTTGTTACCCCCTAATGCTTCTCAAAGAAAAACAACCTATTCCAATCGAAGAAGAAGGAAAGATAAATAAACTATACACTTACGTATTCCAGGCGATTTTTATGTTCATTCATTATTCACTCAACTACATTTGTATATCCAGTTTGATTTAAATTTAAAATAAGTCTCGATCAAAATTTCGCTGACATTTAAAACGCCATTTTTTGCGAATTCATAATGAATACCAAAGATTATTGAAGATCTCCCCAATTATGTCACGTCAAATCAATGTCAAAGTTTTTTATTTGGGTAAACTCCTGTTATGGTTGGAATAGACTTTATAGAAGTCTATAGATATTTGTATAAATAAACTTATATATTACGCTCGTTTGCCGTCTAAAGGACGCCTTGCCATGTTAAACTGATGGTAGAGCTTTGTGCAAACCCGTCTGGGTAGGTACCATTACCGCTCATGATATTCTACCGCCAAACAACATAATCGTTATGTTCTGGTTCGAAGGTTGAGTGAGCCAGTGTAACTACAGGCACAGGGGACATAACATCTTAGTTCCCAAGGTTGGTGGCGAATGGTTGTAGCGAATGGTTAATATTTCTTACAGCGCCATTGTCTATGGGGGGTGGTAACCCCTTATCACCAGGTGCCATAAATTAACAATTAAGACGTCATTTTTCATTATCATCTCAGTCTTCGAAATTGCAGTTTGATGCTATACATATCTGTTTTCGTGCCTGCTTTAACTCAGTTCCGTTTGGCCAAGCCTTGACCGAGTGCATTTGAAAATAAACGTTCGCAATACACAGTGGGTCGATCGACATTGTCACATATTTTGTAATAAATAAATTAAAAAAACGATCCGAATAATATATCTCTCCGTTCGTCTCGGGTTTTTATTTATTTCTTTACCGAACCAGTAGTAATTTTTACTTTGAATTTGACTAATAGTTGTAGTAAAATAACTGGTTAGGTATCTAACTTAATGATCGTGCACGAAGCGCAATCACCAGAACGCTTTTCTATATCATTTATTCATACTTACGACTCTTGTTAGCTAACTGTCAAACGGTTAAATCAATAGGAGATATTTGTTTGAGGAACCTGCCCTTAATATTATTTGACCTGAGCTAAAATCAAACATAAGCTTCGTTTGTGGAAATAAATTGACGTTGTCCATTCCGAGTTAACATAGCATAGTTGTCACGTACGAATAAATACAACATTCTGGAGAGCATAGTATGGTTTTAGAGGTAATTTTATTTAAAAAATTGTAAAAAGTATAGTGTGTATGGCCTATTGCTGATCGAAGGTCTCCTCTACTTTTTAGAAGGATTGAATCTTATTCTACGATGCAACGTCAATACGGGTTGGTGAATAAACATATGGCATAATTTCATCCGACAAACACAGACGTATATTTCATTACGATGTTTCCTTAAACGCCAACATGAATTAATTACGTGATACTTTTGTATATCTGAACCATCCATATACGGTTCTATGTTCTAACTTTATTATCTGAATTCTAGTGAAATAAGTAAGTCTTCAAATTTTTTAACAAAAACATATTTTCTTTAAACTGGCGCCACTAACAATTTTCCTTTATTATCTTGCTCATTCACGTTCTGAGTTGGTTCTCAGCCAATAAACTTTACCTTATCAAGACAAACTGAAGCTCAGAGATAGAAAATATAATTTCCTAAATTACTGGTATACTACTTCTCGCTTTTATTATAACTTGTTTGTACCGTCTTCTGTGAGAACTCACTTCGTATCTCACTCTTGAAATGTATAAACTTGTATGGTTTGATACGGGACTCATTTAAATGTCATAATTGTTATTATAACCAATGTCGCTTATCACTTTCTGTAATTTCTCGATCGTGATCTCTGTTAGGTTAATTCAATTTGTCAAATTTATATTAGTACACATGTCGTATTTAACAATAAAATGAAACGGAGCCTAGCTATGTAAAAAATTGTAGATTCGAACCTGACCCCTATTGTCTACTATTGGGCTACTGTCGATCCCACTACTAGCAAAAGCTTCAAGCTAATATTCCTATTTATCTAATTAGGGGGGATTTCCAATTCCTTAAAGAACTCGTACTCATTACCGATATTGTAAATTCTAACGATATCTAACTATCTATCTATTCTAATGAATATGATTATATTATACGGATCCCTTATTTATTTTACATTAATCTCATCCTAAATTTTATATACAATAATATACTGATATTACTGTTTATGTATTAACAAAGTTGTAAGAAACAATCAGATCAAAATAATTGTATTTTGATAGTTTTTTTATATAAAAATCAAATGTAATTAAACATTTACATTGTTTGTGAAATTTTATTCTTACGAACGTAAGCAAATCATATTTCGCAAGCCACATAAAATTCCAACGAATAATTAAATTTTGTGGACGTCAGTGTTTTAATTAGCTGAAACATATTCTGACCACATAATTTCTATTTGCGTTTCTTACTCAAAGCATTTTATGTAAAGAATACAATTCTATAAATAAAGTTCTGTATGTAGTGTTTTTTTTATTTATAATATTATATTACACCATACATTGTAAAGGAAAACATGTTATTGTTGTTTACCTATTTTTTTTATTGTTCCAAAATGGCGTAACTACTTATAACAACAACAAAATTTATACTCATATTTTCTAATTATTAAATTTTAATTGTATAACTACGAAAATATTGACTTATTTGATTGGTAGTCAAAGGCTATTTAAACAACCACTTGTGCCTTATCTTCTTTTGAACAAATATAACAGTATTTTCATCTGTACGACTTTATAGTTGAAAATAATAAGCATTGAAATATTAATTACTTATTTAAAAAACCTTCGCGAATTTTCCGTAGAGGTTTACGTAACGTATTTGATGAGCGTAGCAAGCGTAGCACTCGCGTAGACTTTGTAGCCCCTTATTAAAAATCTCATGCATTCAAGCGTACTTTTAAGTTATACTTTAAAGATTTATATTTAAATAAAAGTGTATTGAATAGATTTAAAAGAAATTAAAAAAGTTCACTTCTCGGTGAATGTATGAGCCGTGAATATATTATGTGTTGCTTTACGGCTCGCATATATAGGTTTCATCTCCATTATAAATTTGTGTGTATAATTTTAACTTAATATTTCTTTAACTAAACACATTTACATAACTTTTCTATATTTAAAATTTTCGAATTATCAATACTTATATTATAAACGCGAAGGTAACAGATTACCCATAGCAGGTAACCGATCTAGATTAAATTTGGTATGAAGATTGATTCCCGGATAAGGATATAAGGCTACTTTATTTAATTCCCCTCTCTAGGGTTAAAAAGTGTGGTGACGTCTTATGTACTATTGGTAAAGTTTTATAAATTTCGCGCAAATAAAGCCATAGTTTTAGCTAATTGTTATATAAATGAATTGTAATTTACAAATCACTTAAGAACTTAAGTCAATCTCATATCTCATTGGTACGCAGCAAACGTACTTTGGAAATTCGCTTTTATTTAATATGAAGCATAATCCGCCCAAAAGAAGTTATAAACGATTTTAATAATGTCACTTGGAGTGCAAAGGGACAGATAGTAGCCGCGGTAAGCCCTTTAAATCCAGTTAAAAGATGTCCCTTACGAGCATAATTGCACTTTCTATGAGCGTTTTATCATTCTGTCGGTAAAACATAAATTTTCTCTTTATTTAATGTTTTTCGAATTTCGTTGAATAACTGATGTTTTATATAGATTTTTTTTTTTTTATTATATTATAGAACTAATGCTATGTTACTTGTTACCTGTTTGCTTGAGTGGATAGTTCGGCGCGGATACTTCGGCGTGTTATGATTTATTTTCTGAAGTTCATCTTTAATCCTGCTAAGAATTGGAGACGTAAAACGTGCCTCAAAAAGTAGTTCATTCGCCAAATATTTCTTGATTGTGTCAGATCACTACACCATTTTTATTAAGCAGGCTATTAAAATGTCATATCAATCATTTAATATATCGAGCAATATTTTTGTTTCATGAATAATTTTGAAGTGATTTCACGCTGTTTCTATTGCATAATTTTAATAACTACATATTTATATAATTTTTTATAGATATTTAATAAATTTGTTAATAAACTATACGATTCTCCCTTTGAGTCTACTATACACTATGTTCACGTTACATATTTATGAAATTACTTTTAATCACGAATACACGTTTATGTAATAACAACAAGACAATATTTACATCACTAAGACAAGTTTAATTAAATTAAAATCCACTTATAAGTTGCCGCTTGGTCGTATTGTTAAGGTAGTCAATTCAATAATTGATGTAATCGCACCCTACCTTGTCACTATATTTAATAATTGTGTCCTTAGTGGCGTGTTTCCTGACCTCATGAAACATAGCAGAGTATTACCAATATTTAAGTCAGGTAGTACATCAGACCCCAACAACTATAGGCCCATCTCTGTACTACCAACTCTTAGCAAGATCTTTGAAAAGTTATTACTAAATCAAATGCTAGTACATTTTAACAATAACAAGTTGCTACACAAGAAACAATTTGGATTTACAAGGGGTCGCTCGACAACTGACGCTGGTGTTGAGCTCGTTAAAAATATTTACAAGGCCTGGGAGGAGTCACAGGATACCTTAGGGATATTTTGTGATTTATCTAAGGCCTTTGATTGTGTGCAACACGAAACTTTGGTCAGGAAGCTACGTCATTATGGAATTAGGGACACTGCAGTCAGTCTTCTGATTTTGTATCTGAGCAATCGGATTCAGAGGGTTGATGTAAATGGAAAGAGATCACCCGGGTCTCCAGTTACTGTGGGGGTCCCTCAAGGATCAATTCTTGGACCATTTCTCTTCCTTGTTTATATAAATGACCTGCCACATCTCCTAGGTGATAAACTCGAGATAGTATTGTTTGCTGATGATACTTCTTTAATTTTTAAAATAAAAAGACATATTTCAATATATCACGATGTGAACAATGCTCTCTCTGAAATAGTAAATTGGTTTAGTGTTAATAATTTAATGTTAAATAGTAAAAAGACAAAATGTATTAAATTCACTACTCCCAATGTAAGATGTGTCAAAACGAGTGTACTTTCGTAAATAAATTGACGAATAGAGTCAGCTCTGCAGCCTATGCGGTAAAAAAAATTAGACTTTTGACTGATGTGGATACGGCTCGCCTTGTGTATTTCAGTTATTTCCACAATATAATGTCGTATGGCATCTTACTCTGGGGTAATGCAGCTGACATTAATACCATTTTTGTACTGCAGAAGAGGGCTATTCGTGCAATTTATAACCTGGGCCTAAAATATTCGTTAAGAGGTAAATTTGAAGAAATTAAAATAATGACTGTCGCTTCTCAATTTGTTTTTGATAATGTTATGTATGTACGCAAAAACATAAATGATTTTCCCAGAAATTGTGACGTACATTCTATTAATACTAGGAACAAGAATAAACTTGTTACTCCAAGTACCCGATTACACAGGGTTAGTAACTCTTTTTTGGGGCAATGTTTTTACAACAGGATCCCGGAAAACGTTAAAAATTATTCAATAATAAAATTCCAAAGAATCGTTAAAGAGCGTTTGTGTGCTAAAGGTTATTACAACACTAATGACTTTTTAGTTGACTGCACACCTTGGGAATGAAATGATCGCCTCCAGGCTGTTTCAAATAACTAAAATATAATTATTATTGTACATGCAAAATGGAAAAAAAAAATATCCCGCTGAGTTTCTTGCGCCGGTTCTTCTCAGGTCCGAGGTGTTAAATTCCGAACCGGTGGTAGACTTTTGACTATCAATAAGCAAGTGTAAACACTTCTAAATTTAATAAAGATTTTTGACTTTGACTTTGACTTGACTTTGACTTGACTTTGACTTGACTTTGACATGACTTTGACTTGACTTTGACTTGACTTTGACTTGACTTTGACTTGACTTTGACTTTGTGCCTTATGGCGAATGAATCATTACATTATAAAAAGGATAAACTTTATTATTTGGTGTAAAAGGTATCTTTTTAACGCTTTGCAAAAATCGCGTGCATTGGATAATACGCTAAAAGGCAGTATACTGGTAACACTCGTAATAAATCAAAAATAAAATGTTGTAAAAATATCACTGAACATCGAAAACGTCGTAAGTACATATATAAAGCGACATCACAATACTACATTCTATATAAAGGTTAAACAATAATTTTGACCGCCTGTGGTTCACATACGATAAATTGTGTCGGCCTTATAAACTTATCCATTATTTTTAAAGAAGAAATACTTATTAAATGTTGGTAATACCATTATTTTATTCAGCCAAATAATTCTTCCTGCCTAGCACATCAAACTCAAATCATTTAGATTGATTCCGAAATAAAGTACGAGTATTCTGAGTAATGTTAAATCTGCATATTATTTTTAAGAATAACAACCAAAACTATTCTCAGTAGAAGTTTATTTCAAATCAATACTAGCTTTGAATTTAATTTAATCTTAATGATTCAAAAGTGCTTGTAAGATCCTACTTGAATAGAGTTTATCACTTATCATCAAGAAATCTTAAGAATAACGTATACCTCTCAATGTTTTTTTTTTTAAATTCATTTATTGAGCTAAATAAAAAGAAGGAAGCCGCTAACCAGTGGGCCATCACTATATATGGTAGGGCATTTATTCAACCGCCAAACACCAGTGCGTATTGTTCCATTGCAACTATTCGTAACAGCTTTAGAGTGATTAATATATAAAAAAGCGTAAGTACTTAATTTTATATGTTTATTAGTTTATTAACAACTTTATTAAATATTTATAAAGAATTATATAAATATTTATATATTAAAATTATATATATATACAATGTAAAAAAAATCTTCAGTTCCACAGTTAAATCTTTAATACAATCTTGGCTAAACCTAAAGTTAAAGTTAAGAAATAATGTTTTTGTATTCAGTAATTGTTAAAATTTAGAACTTTTACTGCAGTCGTGTTAAATTGTTAGCGCCAAGCTGTATCAGTGTCAACTCGACGGTCGAATAATATATTAGTTTAAAGTCATTGCTAAATACCTGCCATAGATACTAAATCAAGGATGCGTTTTCAACTTAGTAGTACGAGCTGTCTTACAGTAGTAATAGAGTATAATAAATAGCCTTTTTTGAAAATTTTATATTTATTTAAAACTTGTAAATAGTTTCTCATAATCTATCACATTGTCTTAAATGATTATAATCATTATTCATATATCATCGTTTACTATCTACTTATTGGGTTGAGCCAGTTGGTAGCGTATAATTTTGATTAATGAGAAAGAACCACCTGCTGCAGACGTTTGAAACATTTGTTAGGAAAATTAACTAAAATTGGGATACGTTTCAAGTGTAAAATAATAACGGACGCGAAATATCCTAAGATCATATTAACATAAAATAAATAACGTATTCAAAATTAACGAAGTTTTTTTGTTTATAAACAAAATAAATTACTATTTCTTGGTAGAGCTTTGTGAAAGCCCGTCGGAGTAGTTACCTACCACTCTGATATTTTATCGCCAAACAGCAATACATACCTTTTTTGTATTCCGGTTTGAAGGGTAAGTGACCCAGTGGAACTACCGGCACAAGGCATGGAACATCTTAGCTCTCATGGTTGGTGGCGCATTGGATATCTAAGGATTGGTTAATATTTCTTATAGCGGCATTGTATATGGGCGGTAGTGAATACAAATAATAATAAGAATAATGGTGGTGGTGGTGGCTCATTAGCCCGATCGACTACCTAAAATAGAATGACCTTAATTTTTTATTAAAGGCATTTTTAAAACGTCAATTCACTGAACACAAATTATCGATTGGCGAGTGCTTAAGACGGCTTTATTAGTGAAGTATCCTTTGATCTTCCCTTAACTTTGATCCCGTGAGATTGATCTTATTTCATTGAATAGAACACCTAGCCTCAAATTTTGTTAAAAACATTTTTCATATAAAATCAAAAAGCAACCTCAAAGACTTGTATAGTATAGTTCTAAGAATGTAATTAATTCTTATCACTGTCAATAGTCTAAAAAATTGCGAAACCCAGCTACTTAAACTTAATAATACTTAATAAAACATCGCGCTACATCTTCTGCTTTACAAAAAAATACATTAATTTTTAATAGTATAGATTATTTTGAAAAAGGTTTAAATTTATTTATATATATGGCTTAATTGCACAAGCTAACCCTTTGTCGTAAATCCATTTCTTAACCCGTGCTTCACTTCAAAAGATTAATTTTCCGTAATTTACTCTTTAATTTTCACCAATATAAAAATACGTGCACGTCAATATAAAATACGTATACAATATCACGACCCCATTTTGAATTCTATTTTTGAGTATTCATTAACTGAAAGTAAAAGGTCAGGCGATATTTTTAAGTATTCCGAAGCGAAGTGTTTGGTAACATCTCTCGCTCCACCGACACTGAACCGCTCCGTTGGAAACTAATGAACTAGTTAATTATGAACAAGTTTTAACGATTTGTGGAGTTTCATATTTAAAGTTATTAAGGTTATTTCATTAAAATACCAGCACTTTTACCCGTGTTTTACCCGCGGTTTTACCCATGTTCAATTTTTAGTATATTAAAATCCTAAAACCTAACAATATGAACGGAAGGAAAATTACGCTTTTTCATCCTCATCGGTTTTTGTTTTTTAAATTTCATAACATTCTAGTTAAATACCACTGTAGTTTTTACCCATTTTGATTATTCCAGAACAAGTAAACTCAATCATGAAGAAGAATTATTGGGTTTTGTTATTTAAAAATTCTCAAAAGCACTGTCTAGGTATTTTGACATTTTAGTGTCTTTGGCTGCCGTAGCCGAAACCGGTGAGAACATTGATTCTGTTTTATTTCAAGTCTAAAATAACAGAAACATCAGGAGCTCATGGCTCTCGTTAGACGAAACTACGTCCAAGTAACCCCCTTACCGCTTTACTTTATTTTCGAGGAGGGAAGGTTGTTCGAGGTATAATAATATTTACAGTTATAATTTGTAAATCGCATTAACCAAACCTTGCCCTCACCAAAGTGTATGTGAAGCGTATATTATTGTATCCCTTATGCCTGTTGTTATAGGCTTCTGCAAATGTTATCATAAATAATTAGAACAAAAGTGCGTAGAGATTGAAAACCTGATGAATTTTATTTGTAATCCGTCCTCGATTCGTCAATGCGATGTGAATAATTGAGTTCCATTTGACAAAACATTTTACCCATTTAAAAATAAAATGACGATGTTCCATTGGGCGAAATGTTTTTGGCATAAACAATGTCGGGTAGAAAAAAATATCTGTCTTTATTTTCGAAAGTAAAATAGAGCCACTTCTTGAGCTTGTCTTAAAAATTAACTGAGCGAAAAAATAGTAAATTGCATTTTGTCGAAAGATATCATTCCCAGATGCAAGCGGAAAAAACTTTTCCGTTGCAGTGTTATAAGAAGGATTGCACTGACCCCAAATAAATTAAACGTATTAAATTTTACAGAAGTTTAGAGATTTATTCTTAATTTAAAACAACTAATCAGTCTTTTGGTTTTACAGACGGCAATCAAGGTAGAACCGCACGCATGTCGTCACGCACAGAAGAAGACCAATCTACACAAGAATCAGAATCAAAAAGTAACTCCATGTAAGTTATAAAAATTCAACATATATATGTAGCCGACTGCTTACTATCAGTAGTAGTTGCTAGTGTTTTTACATTTACACAACTTTTAGTCACAACTGATATTTATAATTTAAAAATGTTACGTGTTACAACGTATTCTTGTCAAATCGAGCTCCGCGTAATTCAACTGGTTGTTGTTTTTTTCGCAAATTTAACTGTTATGTCCAGGTGACACATCTTTGTAAATACACGCACGTATCACTTTTAATTTTTATTTACTTGTGTTATAGTCTGACATCTTCATTATGAATGAAGCACGACTGAGCATTACTCACAATGAGCTGGTTACGTTATATTCGAATTGCAAATGTTAGCTTATAATAATATTTAAGGTTATGCACCAGCTTAAAAGCCAATTTGAAATGTGCCATAGTAAGTTTATTGAGATATAGGAATCGTAATTAAACTACATAATTCTGACAATCGCGGTATTGTCACGTTTGAAAATAGAATTAAATACGCATTTCCGGGATTAAATTCTGTATGCTAATTCTGACTAGATACTATGTGACCATCAAATAGGTTTCATTTCATTTCATGGTTAGTGTGATTAAATAGTGAGATTTACGAGATCCTACACAATATCGTTGCGGTTACATCAGTGTTGCACATACTGATCCGCCCCTATGAGTTTCAACGTTGTGCCGTAATTTATTCAAAAAAGTTATATTAACCCTTCTGAATATATGCCTATAACTCAAAAAGATTATTTCAAATCGAACTAGAAGTTGTGAGATTTGCGCGTTCAAACATACAAACACTTCTATCGAATAAAAATATCACATATTTAAACTAGGTTCGCTCGCTTTGTTGAGCGTTTAAATTATCTTTGGTGAAAAAAAAAAGGAATTAAGAGGATGAGATTAATATTAGGTACGTGTTTATTATACAATCTTTTATAAACAATTCAAATTACATGAAAGATTTATTAAACTAGAAAATAACAGTTTCAAAACTTTTATGTAAAAATCATTAAAAAAATAGTAAACCTATATTACAATATACACAAAGGAATTATCCGCTTGAACGAAATTGAATCTGGCTTTACAATATTTCACATGTTCCGGTCTCTTATTTTAAAACTTAATCAAAGCAAAAAGTGTATTTCAAGCGCGATGTCGTATTAATAAAGTGTTCATTTGCAGATGACTACAACAGAGTGGTGCTGCAAACTGTCGACAGAGAACCCGACTCGGATTACATAAATGCTTCCTATATAGATGTAAGTATAAAACATCTATTAATGTATAAAGAACTACCAATCATTTGTACGTAAAGTAAAATTAATAAAGTAATAAATGATTCACAACGGTGCAACAGTCTCCTCATTGTTTAAGCAGCTTTGTCACTCAGCTCCGATGAGTGTTGGTGATTGCACATCAGTGGCGTAGTAAGGATCCCTGATTCATAGGACTCCAAACGATTCTTGTATTTCAAAATTTTTTTTCGACGAAACCGCTTATTTTCGTAAAAAACTGCGAGAAAAAATAATAGTGTTCCAAATTTAACGAAGACAACGAGGTCAGTCGAGGACAGGACTACTAGGAATCATAAAGACTAGTTACGCCATGTGGCAGAAATTCATCCTATACATGGTTTGCTAATGAAACACAAACAATAGTATTAGATTGAGATCCGTTAAACTGCGATGACTTAATGGGTTAAAAACACTAAAACTGTATGTCAAGAAAATTAATGCAGTATACCGCGGAACATTTACAGAAATAATGTAATTTGAAGAGTTTCCCCTCATTCTCCTTTCAGTCGCCGTCGTCTTTTAATAAACTTCGTGGTCGCAAACTTTGCGCCCTCGTTAGCTGTCGTCGGATACCTAGAAGTTACTTTTAAATAAATGAGAACATTCCAGAATCTGATCATTGGAGCTTGGAAGATATTTATATCGTCTTTCATTCTCTATTTGTAACAAGTTCCTTCTTTAATATTTTATTTGAAAATCATTAGTTGTATGTTTTTTTTAATTAAAACAAATAAACATTTAGCATGTGAACCAAAGTTTCAATCCGTTGCGTTTAGCTACTTACACACATGCACGCCCCCGCAGAGACATACGCACAGGCATAAACACACTCACGCACAAACACTCAAATACACATACATTCATTTATGATCCTGAATTCTTTTCACTTTTGTCCGCTATAATACTCTTTAAAGACAGCCAATAATTTTATGTAACTTTTATTTGATTTCATTTTGTTTAATTTGTCGATAATAAGTGATAAATTAAACAAAATTTCAATTCGATTCTTTATCAGATGTAAGCTGGGTAAGAATTCCCCGATGTCAATGAAACTTAGAAATAACATTGAAGGAATTAATATTAGTTGAGAATATTTATAAGGATAAGTAAAGTAACAGCGTGTAAATGCCTTATATGTAAAGAAGTTACTTTAGCATGTCTGTATATACCTCACAATTGGGGTAAGGCCTCCTCTCCTTTTTGACGAGAAGGTTTTAAGCTTACTCCACCACGCTGCGCCAAAGCGCGTCTGCAGATATATATGGCAGGTTTTTATCCGCCACATGTAGGTTTTCTCGGCGCCGAGCACGAGATCAATTATAAACAAAAATTAAGTACTTGAAAATAATTGGTGCTTGCCCAGCGTTTGAATGTGAAATCGTCTATTAATGTGTCACGTCCTCAAACCACAACATTTAATCAGTTGGTGTAGTAAAATAATTAAATTAAGATTTATTTGTGAGCAATATTACCTAAATCACGCTAGTATTAATAACTGAATGCAATGCCACGTTGCAAAATGTACTTGGAATAGCAATGGAAGCTGAAATTCACAAAAGATCAGCACAAGATTGCAAAATTTTTAAAATTCATTTTATCTGTTCTCGCATTTCTGCTCCGGTTTTTATTAAAATTCAGTGTAATTTTTCTTAAGTTAAGTGCGATAAGACATTAAAATCATTTTAACGACCTTTTTAAATCTTCTTAGAACTTCAAAGTTTTATTTTATTTGTAGTGAAAAGTAAATTACATTACATATATTGCTTCACGTTTTAAGTTAAGATAATGACCAGAAGAGGAACGAAAGATTCTTGTCTGTCGGAAAAATTACTTGGCTCGGGATTCAACATTTTATGTCCCTTGAGCCTGCTATAACGAGGACTCTCTTCAGGCTGGAATATTAACATACATAGCTGAGTATTGATGAGTAGAGTACCTACACAGACTAGTTCTACCAGCATTCAGAAAAAGCGATTGGGCTGAACTGATATACTCCGTCATTATCATTAAAAATGAACAAAAACAATTTAGAAAAACAAGCGTTATAAATACGACTTTATCATTATTGTTACAAATGGTTACAAATAAATTCTATTTTATTTTGTACAAACAAAAATAGTGTATAAATACTACAAACGAACATATAATATATCTTTGGTCTTCAGCTTTAGTACTTTATAAACCCATGGATGTAGAAAACACATGGCGTGGTGATTTATAACTGCAGAAAAACCTTCATCACTTGGTCCTCTAAGTGTCAACGTTTAGGGGAAGAAAATGGTTCATTACATAACATAGACCCGAGAAGATTTACATAAACAACGTAGACAATTAATAATTCTTGGATTTTTTGATAAAATCCGTTCCAATATAACTATTGACTTATAAACTTCATCCGAGTTACGTTCAGTGTTGGCAAAATGCTAGCAGTATTTTTCCCTTGAATCGTGCAAACTCTGCTACTTCTACTACAAACGGAGTTAACTACGCAAAAGGTCTCTCAAGACATTTTTTGCGTCTTAACTTCCAAAATGTTTTAACTTAAGGTACTATACAAAGTAATTTTCCTGATACTCGACAGGTTAATCAACGCAAATCGTCCTGCAAAAGGCCCTTCTCGGGAAATTAGGGTTATTCGTCGAGTTACTAGCCATTATCACGACCAATTTAAATTTCTTTATGAAGTGACAGTTGTCCGTTCATTTAAAACTTTCCTTTAAATGTCTTTAACAGGAGTTGCCAATTAAATTTCTCTTCACCGCAGGCTTGTTGAATAATAATTTTACTCTATAATATTATACACAAACTTTTTGTATTCCTTGGGTATTCTTTAGAGAAAGTGATTACCTAAAATATACGTTATTCGAAATTCAAACAAAAACTACTAAATATAAATAAAATCTTTCAACTAAGTAAGTATTAATGTTGAGTTCTTAGCACATAGACTCCTGTTCCCAAAGCAGCATGTTTATAAATACTATTTCATTTATTTATTTACGAAGGCAAGGTCTCCCTATCGCGTATTATTGGTGCAGAACTTGTAAAGCATAACACTTTTAAGCATTGCCACCATACGATTCGATATTTTATGTCACAGTTTTTAATAACACAATCTGATTCTTTTTTATAAAATACGAAGGCGGACGGAAAATTGGGTCACCTAGTATTAAGTGCTCACCATCGCCCGATGTAAGAAATATTAACCATTTCTCACATTGCCAAAGCTCTGCCAACATCAGAAACGTTAAGTCCCTTGTTCATACACTAGCTCACTCACCCATCAAACTTGAACACGAGAATATTGAATATTGTTTGCTGTTAACAGTAAAATATGTGATGAGTTAGTTGTACCCACGCAGATGGGCTTGCAGAAATACCTAATACTACTCTTTAACTAGAATACAGCAATGAGAATGTGGTACATACCCAGGTGACCCTGGACAAAATTTAAATACGAGTATACATTGTTTTTATACAACAAATAATCGAATATTTTCCCTGATCAAGATACAAAGTAGAGCAACTTTATACATTTTCAAAAGTAAATACAAAACATAATTCATATAATTTTTCATTCTTTCTCAAACAAATGAAAGTATCTGATGAAATCATACATTTCGTAAAATTTTATTGTGCTGTTTGTTAACGAGATGTTTCGCATATGAGGTAAATATCATACGGAAATAACTCGACAACTTGCAAATTAAATATTTAAAATATGGAATCATTAAAAATTTAACTTTTCTGTAAAAGAAGATGTGAAATCCATTTAAAGAGCTTTTATATATTTCTACCATTTATTATAAAATGTGATTTTAATTTTTGAATGTTACTGAAACAATAAATTTGTTTTCAAGTATTCGACGCAATTCGTCTTATATTTTTTACAACTGTCATTTTCATAGTTATTTAACGATTACTTAAGGCAATTCTATGATTTATATATCAAGTCTTTACTCGGGAGAGCAAACCGTTGGATGTTTCTGAGTAAGGAAGTAAAACAGATAATGCCGTGTTTAAATAATTACTTTAATTTTTTAATAAATCACGTAATAATTTAATTTGCCATCTTTAAGCAAAAGAGATATTTTGTGTAAAATATTTAATAAGCTGCAAATCATTTTTGCTTTGACAGATATTATCTGATTGATATGGTACTAATCTTATAATACATTTATATGTTATATTTATTTTTAAATATAGTTTATTGTGTCATCGTAGTCGGAGATAAATCGTCAGTTTCGTAATTTCAAAGAGGTAAATGTTGCCAAATTGTGACTGATAAGGAAAAACACTTTTAGGATTTTAAAATATTTACTGAATAGGTTTAAACATAGTACTCCCTTAATAAGAGCAACTAAAACTATTTTTATGATAGAATAAATTAAAAGTTAAAAACCATTTGTGTATATGTGATACTATGATTTTAAGCGTTTAGAAGTTCCTTCGTCGGTATCCAATCCTAGCTGTTGAATAAGGACATCCATTAAGAAAAAAAGAATTGTCACCGGACCTGAACATTTAGTTTGTGTGTTTGTGTAAGTCCGTCTGGGTAGGTAACCCAATCATCAGATATTCTATCGCCAGACAGCAATACTTAGTACTGTTGTGTTCCGATTTGAAGGGTAAATGAGCCAGTGAAACTGTTAGCACATTGGACATAACTTCTTAATTCACAAAGTTGGTGGCATATTGGCGTGATGTAAGGAATGGTTTATACATAAAACAACGGTCATGGGCGGTAGGGACTTCTCCGCCTATCTGTTACATTAAAAAAAAGTGTAAAACTTCAACTCCATACGATAAGGCAGTGGTTTTAATTCGGCTTGCAAGATTTAACTTAAACAAACAATACACAAAAAATCATATTTTATCCCTTAATTTTATATAAACCACTCACAAATCTTCTTTCTCGCACTACTAAGGTTGGCTGGTAGATATTGCTTTTAGCATTAATCCCGCCTTTTGTACAATATACCGCTATACTACGCAATCTAAGATTTATTTTATGAAACAGTTCCATTTATACTATACATAAATAAAACTTTACATCATACAGATACGATTCATCCTTTCCATCAAAGTGTTCATCACAGTACAATAGAATTAGGCAATTTCCAACACATTACGCCGGTCTTGTGGAAGAAATCGTTGCTTTTATTAGACCTTTGGTAGGGGACTAGTGATCCTATCACCATAATGATATATTATGACTTGTTTAAAGAAACCATCTTGAATTTAATATTAAAGACAAATCGAAACGAGTTTATACGAGAGATATATTTGTATTGTTTATGTATTTTATTTTTATTTTAGGAATTCAAACGATCAAATAGGTCGCTTGATAGTAATTTGCTCATAGGTAGTGGTCGGGGTCTGATCACTCGTTAAGAAATATAAAACGTAATACTGTTATTGCAATGCCATCAGGATCTATGATGCTATGTTCTTTTGAGCAATTTGTTATAAAATAATTGAAGCGTTCGCCTTCAAACAGTACTAGTTTTGCTGTTTGGCATCCGTGATAAATGAGTATAATACTGCCTATAGAAACAGATATGCACAAAGCTTTACCACCAAATAATATAAGTATAATTAAACTGATTCACTCGCCATTAAAACTGAAACGCTACGAAGCAAAGTATTACTGGTAGAATAATTGGGATGTAACTGGTACCCATTGATACTAGGACATAAGCGTGTCGCCGGACGGGAGGGGAGAGGGGGAAGGGGAGATTGATAAAGATTACAAAGAATGTAGTATAATTTTACATATTTAATCTACAAATATATGATTTCTAAGATATAAAACTGACTTTTCACTGGTTCGCATCATTTTGCCGGAAATTTTACACTTCCCTCAATTTACACGGTAAATTTCAAACAAGGTCGAGTGGTTATTAAGGATAAAATTTAATTTGTGTCACACAAATTATACGTGTACAAAGTTACATAACATAACCTAAAATATGTTGAGCTCTTCTAAAATAGTTTAAATGTTGAATTTGTGTGCTATAATCTATTAAGTTTATAAATAAATTAAAAATGCATTCTTATTTTTAAAAAAATAATGTAATCTTTGCGTTTTTATTTTGTTACCGATTAAGTAATTTCGACCTATAGTTTTATATATAATTATTACAAGCTTTTTGAATAAATAATAATATGAACTAAAATATGTCTGAAACATTCTAAGTAGCCTTAATGCAAAAATATCTTACATAGACAAAGCTGAAAATAATTCATTAGTCTATAAACATAAAAATGTTTTCAATTTCTTTGAACATAATCATACATAATAATCAGCCTGTAAATTTCCCACTGCTGGGCTAAGGCCTCCTCCCCCGTTGAGGAGAAGGTATGGAGCATATTCCACCACGCTGCTCCAATGCGGGTTGGTGGAATACACATGTGGCAGAATTTCGTTGAATTTAGACACATGCAGGTTTCCTCACGATGTTTTCCTTCACCGCCGAGCACGAGATGAATTATAAACAAATTAAGCACATGTAAATTCAGTGGTGCCTGCCTGGGTTTGAACCCGAAATCATCGGTTAAGATGCACGCGTTCTAACCACTGGGCCATCTCGGCTCTTGATTTGATTTCTTTGAACACTAAATTGAAATGATTTGAATACATTTATAATCGTTTCTTTGTCATTTATTTAGTTTTTATATGAAGCGTCGATTGGCGCGTTTCGAGGATGAGACGGACTCGTATATTTACGGGTAACAACATAACGCTCTCTTATGCCATCATGTTCTTAACTCGTTTTGCGTGACAAAAATATCATAGACTTCATTGCTATATATTAGGTATAATAATATATATATATATATATATTTTATCAAATCAATCTGTTTTTATTTTCTTTTTACATTTTTTCATTTATGTTTACTAATGTTATAAATGCGAAAATGTGTCTGTCTGTCTATCTTTCTGCCTGTGGGTTGTTCTTTCACGGCCAAACCACTGAAAATTAAAATTATTAATATTACAATTATTAGCTTATTAAGAGGGGATTTATAACAGAGATCTCTTTGTGATAAGTTGGCTTTTATGAAAATATATTTATATTTCCAGACAAATAACTTTTAGGGATATTTTTCTGAATTGTAAATTGTAAAGGCACGGCTGTTAAAGTTTACATTCCTCCGTTAAGTTTATTGCAAACAAAAAAATACTTACTGCTTTATAAATATATAAAATAGATTTTCTTAGTGCTCTCAATTATTCAATCAAATCCCTTTAACTTAACCAGTTCAATGAATATTGTTCTGAAACATAATATATATTCGGCATCAATGATCTTCTCTTCCTATTCAAACAGTAGTGAATCAATTAACGCCATCTATTGGTAAAATTAGGCAATTGTTAATTTAAACTTAACATTGTATATAATGTCTTAAATCTTTTTCTTTAACAGAGTATATTAAAGCCGAACGCGTACATAGTGACTCAGGGGCCAACAGAAGAAACGGTGGTCTCGTTCTGGCGTATGATCTGGCAGGAACGGGCAGCCGCAATCGTCATGCTCACCAAGACCTTCGATTTTATCAAGGTAATATAAAACTTACATAATATAACAACGATAACCTTGGTTTACGTTGTGTAATTGTAACTTTTTGACACAGAAAATCATCAAAACCAAATATACTTAATTTAAGAAGGATTTAACAAGCTCTTTTGAATTGTCATTTTACAGAACTATATTAAAAATAAAGCTACCACCGGTTCGGAATGTAGATTCTACTGAGAAGAACCATCAAGAAACTTAGTAGTTACTCGTTTTCAACATTTTAGATACATTATGTTACTTAAATACAATTAAATCAATATACAAATACAATAATATCAATATACATATATTGCAATCTGTTCAATATACAAAGTATGGAGAATAGACGAAAAATATTGTCAATGAAATTTTTATTTAATTTATTTAATAATAATATTGACTGTCCAGAACTTTTATCAAAATTCTATTTAAACGTCCCTCACATTAATTCCCGTAATATGAGCCATTTCTTTTATACCAGATTATATAAAACGCAACTAGGTAGGGATTCCATCATATCGAGATTATCATTGTTATACATCACCATCAGTATTAAAGTAAAACATTTAGACATACGTCACGATAGTCGACCTCAATTCAATCGAAAAATAAAGAATTTTATTTGTGCTCAATTCTAATCATATGGTTTATCTTATTAATTATTATTTATTATATAATAGTTTAAAAATGTATTGTATTTCTTATTTTTAATTATTATGCTTATGTTTAATTCATATTTTCAATAATTACATTGTGTAATATGATAATGCACGGTGAGACTACCTGTAAGTAGTAGAACTTTTGCCTTGATCATTTTGAAATGTAATTTTTTATTTTTTATTTTGGATGTAATATTGTATCTACTGTTGGTTGTCCTTATGAATATAAAATAACAATAAAATAGAATATAATAAATAATTCCTGACTGAAAGTCAACAAATATTAGCTCCACGCTTTTTTATCATCTTATATTTTAAGCTTTTCTATAATCTTGTGTTAAAGCATATGCTTTATTTATTAATGTTTTTTTTTTAACAAATGATTTGAATTTATGAATGTTATGTATAATTATTATTTAAAAGAAATACGAAAGCAGAAACTATTTGCTCTTCTAAAATAAACGTAACCTCAAAAAGAAGCTTATAATATTGTACTTCCTACAAAAGATTGGAAATATCACTTATCCTTAAAATACCAGGATAATAACACAAGAATCAAAAAAAAAAAATATATTTAATTATTATTTTATACTTTTTGTATAATTGTTTCGAAAATATTAATATCGGAGTTTACTGTTTTTAAAAGAATACCTAAGCGGTGATTTTTCGTTTCCGAACAAATACATATAGGAAATATTTCATCAGTTTCCGAGCAGTTAGTGTTAAATAAATCTTACATAGACAAAACTGAAAATAATTCCATCTCAACATTAGTCCATTAAATTGTCCCAGCTCGATTTAATTTCAAAATTAGAACAACAATTTACATACATTGACAGTGATAAAATGGAGTGTAAATTCAGAAACAAAATTGAAATTAAGGTATTTCATTCGCCCTCATTCTCTTTCATCGTGATTACGATGTGAATTTGTCACTTTCACACCCCCCATTTTGTGGAAACGAATTATAAGAACACTTACGCAACCCTTTCGGCTCGTATAGCGAGGACACTTGATCTTATTATTATTGGATTATTATAAGTTATGCATGTTTTCCACAGATTAAAAATGATTTGATGGATCGATTTGAATAAATACTCTAAACGAAGACGTAAATACTAAAATGTGGCTATGTTTTATTAATTCAATAGACGAGAATGCTTGACAACATTTCTTTTAAAAAATGAATGAGATATTTAATAAAAAGAATTAATTAAATACTCGTAGTCATATACAAATACTTCTACGAATACAAAGTTTAAATAACATCGTCATAACAATTCTGAAGATTTCAACGAAAATCATTGTGCTTGGCTGTCTTTCCTCTCGACTTTATTTTAAAATGAGAGATAATTGGGAATAAATTCTGCGGCTGCGAAATTTATTTTCAAGCCTTCTAAGTTTTACAACGAAGTGATTTTAAATCACAAAGACCTCTTAATCTTAAAGAGTTTCAAGTGCATTTTAAATATACCTTTTAAAATAAATCTTTTTTCAAGTAGGCTTTTACAAGCACTTTCGAATCGTCATTTCACAAGATTAAATTAAACGTAGTTACCGATTCGGAATGTAGATTCTACCCGAAAATACTAGCAAGTTTTTTTATAAGGATTAATTCACACTCCGTAGGGTATACTTCCTACTACTGGGCTAAAGCCTTCTATTCCCGTAAGGAGTTAATTTGGAATTTATTCCACCAAACTGCTCCAATACATTCCTTGATCACATTCACATGTTGCAGAATTTCATGCATTTCCACCGAGCACGAGATCAATTATAAACTTAAATTAATCATATGATAATTCAATCGTAACTCTCTAAATTTAATCCTCTACATACGATTAAAATCCACGTATCTATCCAACGCACCATATCGGTACATATATAACATATAAAAAAATACATTTCATAACATAATATGAATCTGTTTTTAAAAGCAAACTACTTAAATAAACCTAATATATCTTTTAACGTTTTGCCCCTGACAAAATATAAAATAATTTATTTATTATATAAGTAATAGCTACGCTCTACCCTCGGCTCAATAAAGCTAGGGGATGTTTCAGGGAATACTTTCGCTTCATTTGACCAAGCCGTCATACCGAGGCGGAATATTTGAGGTTAAGTCCCCCGACACGGGAATATTTTCCGCAACTTTTATGGATAACATCATAACTGAACCGTCGTATTTTCATTCCTTTCGTATCTCTATAAATAACTATCCCTGAATTATATTTCGAATTATCTGATCAAGAATATAAGATAATCAGTAATTTTAATTTAAACCGGTTTATTTATAAAAATAGAAATTTAGAAGCATATCATATTTATAGGTAGACGAGTAAACCACCACCTGATGTTGCTCACCACCGCGCGTAGACATTTGCAATTTAAGAAATATTAACTATTTCTTACATCACACCAATACGCCGCCAACCTCGGGAACTAAAATGCTATATCCCATGTGCCGGTAGTTACACTGGCTCACTCATTTCTCAAACCGGAATTCAACAAATAAACAAATGTTAATATGTTGGAGCGCCTTGGGATTTGGGGGTAAGACTAAGTCGATGCTGTGACGGCAAACGGCATGACGCTCTATTTTGTGTCTGCGTGACACATATGTTTTATTATAATAATACGAACAATATATTTATTTTAGTAAAGATTTTCTATGTTTTACTATATTTTACTCCAGATCTATTTGTTGGTCTTCATTATTTGTAAATAATTTCACTACCCTACTATTTCGTTATTTCATATCTGCCGAACCTTTTAATTATAACGTTGGAAATACAAATCATAGTAGATTAGTAAAATTTACGACACGACACGCGAAATTATCATGAAAATTTAATTATCACATAAAAACACCAAAACGCCAGAAGCGCTTAAAATTATTGAAATCTATGTTAATTATGTGTACAATTTTGGCACAAGTATATGACACGAAAGTTAAAATTATTTTTATATATGCAACGATATTGATTTTAGTGACGTCATTTATTTGCATATTAACCCAATAAAGGCACAGATTTTCGAACGCAACCCAAATATGCCATTGTATTTAATGTTTGGCTGGAATCGGACTTCCGTTATTCGCGCAATACAGTATACAGTAACGGCGAGGTGAAATTTTTACGTGTTGGATAACTATGCGAACAATGAAGCTATAAGCATTTTAATAGATAAAACATTAATGATTTTAAATATCTATTACATATCTATACTCTTTATTAATATTATAAATCCAAAAGTAACTTTCTACGTTACCTCCTCACGCCTAAACCGCAGCAACAGTGAAATTCGCTGAAGAAATAGTCTGAGTCGCAGGGAAAGGCATTTTAAATCTCTTTTAGAGGGGTAAAATGGGGGAGACGCACGCTGTTCACGCGGGCACAGTCGCAGGTTCAGCTGGTATAAAATAATATAAAAATTGACAGTGCATTTTGTATTACAATATTTTTATTTATTATTATAACACAAGCTACAATTTTTTTGTGTTAAATGGTTAGGCGGCGCGGCAAATAAGCCAAGCACATGGTAAGTAGTCACCACCGCCCATAGACATTATAGTCCGTAGATATAGATGCTGTAATAAATATTACACACTCCTCATATCACCAATATTGCACTAACCTTTGGAACTTAGGTGTTCCAAGTCCCTTGAGCCTGTCGATAAACTGGCTCACTCACCTCCAAATCGAAACATAACAATACTATGTATTGCTGTTTGGCGGTAAAATCTACGATGAGTGCTTACCTCGAAGTTAATTTTATTGTAAACAATAATTTATTTTCTCCTCTGTAGGTCATGTGCGTTCAATACTGGCCACCAAACAAGGAAAAAGATGAAACATATGGAGACATCAGCGTCGGTATAGTCCAAGAAGAGGAACTGGCCAACTTCCACATTCGCACCTTCCGGCTTTACAAAACAGAGAAAGATGTGAGTCTTTACTTCATCTACCTATATTTGTTGGTTCACCATACAAGTGGGTGAGATGTTTATGCGGTCGCGATATAGTTTTAGGGTTTTAGGGCATTGGTCAATCGAGATTACGATTTTACGAACAATTTGGAATCGTCGTTTTACAGGAATATATTATATGTTAAGTTACTACCGGTTCGGATTCTAGTGGCTACCGAAAATAAATTTAAGTAAAATATAACTTTAAGCATATGTAAATGGTAAAATTATTATATTACATAATAGAAACATTGTCGAGAATGTTTACAGTAATTTAAATGTTATTATACGTATTAAAATGCTTTACTTAAAGAATAAAAAGATAAATGTAGTAAAGTAACAAAGGACGAAGACAATGGAGACAGAAAGTTGCGGCAACACCGAAGTTAATGTGAGAAAAAGCCATTTGTAAGTGTTTTGCTAAGCTTAATAAAGTTTCTCATTTAATCGTACATTTCATTATGTTGAGAGAAAACAAAATTCCAGTGCATTGTCGACGAAGATTTTCTTTTCACGACCCAGCTTAGAAATAACTCAAGGTTTTATTTTATAAATGTCTGAGTATTTTTTATTTGATAGATACATATTATTTTATTATAAGAATAATAAATAATTTAACTTAATGGAAACCAAAGCAAGTTTATTACTAGTTTGATAAATTAGATAATTAGATACCATAATTATAATCATAAGTTTGCTTAATACTCGAAGACACCAACACATATGAACAAAACCGAGACTATATAGTAAAAGTCTAAAAATCTTAGCTCTTCCAGTAATTGAGCCATCGTATTCGGAAGTCTTTGTACATGCCCAACTAGAGCAGTTGTTTTAGTTATTAGAAATGCCGAGAGCTTAGGTTTTTCAATCGAAAAAATGACAGTTGTAGCTCGAGGTCTGGTAGTTGATAGTGTGTACACTTCTCGGAAAGCACATAAAGCTTGGTCTTGCGCCTAAACTTATCCCAGGCGTATGCCGTTTCATCGGATTATGAGTGTACGTGTGTTTGCGCACTATATTATGTCCTGCGCAGTTGGCTAGTCTCTTTTGAGATTAGCCGATGCGGCCAAAATCGATCAGGACCGGATCATCGCAAGGCCGGAACTTGGTTAAGATTTGCGCATTATATTGTAGATTAATTCAAATAAGAAAACACACATAACAATAACTTTGCTTTCAGAAACAAAGCACTACATCAAAAATAAAACATTCGCACAAAGTAATGATAATATAATTCAATAAACCCATAAATGTGCAATCGATTAAAAAAGCTGACATAAGAGAAATAAATAAGATTACTTAGAAAATATCGTGTTTAATAGAATTAGCTGAACACTCTATTTATATACGTCATAACAATAAACCGTTCCATGCTATGTACTTAAACATTACCAAGAGACCCTCGTGGAAGTAATGCATATATATACGCTGATCAGAAGGAATTGACTTATATTGAAGAATATAGCTGAAATTCGCTTCTGTAATACATAAAGAAATATTGATGTTTGTTCCCTTTTCCTTAATCAATTATATGATCTATCAATTATTCATCTATAATTATAACATTCCGAAAATATATAAAACCACAAAAACTCCGTCGTGACCTTCAAACGAAGCAGCTTCCCATTGCCACTTCAGCGTGCTAACTTTGCAATTTATGTTCGTTATCTTCGTTCATCTACGGATATAATTAGGTCGAGCGGCGAAATATAAACACTAAATAAAATGATATACTTCAACTAAATGCTAAACAACCTATTTTTCGTTCAGGTGGTTGTAGAAGAGAGATTTCTTCTTCAGTTTCACTACACTCAGTGGCACTCACACACCTGTCCGTTCAGTAACGCACTGCTGGAATTTAGACGGCGGGTTAGAGCAGTAGTGGGAAGAAGACTGGCTCCCAACTCCGCTACTGGGCCTATGGTAGTACATTGCAAGTAAGTATTAAGAAACTTCATCAACAATCAGTAGCGTTGCGAGGCAGATAAAGACCCCAGTAGCTAGCAAGCGAAGCTTTAATTTTTATTGAAATTTTAAATGAGTTTTTTCTGCGAGTCCCATTATTTTGCGATATATTATTCCTAGTAGTCTCACCTCACCTTAGAGAACCATGGTGCACCGCACTGCCTTGTATTAGGATTGCAATGCCATTAACATTATTATCTTATAATTTTATACAGAAAAAAAACATGTGACTTCAAATAATATAAAATTTTAACCAAAAATAACCGATTTTAATTTTACTTCATATATGATAAACTCTTTTTTTTTTTTGAGCTGGTAAAAGATACTAATTTAAATGTAGAGTTAAATTTTTGGTTTCAAATAAATTATCTTAATTGACATAAGGGCAAAGATACACGGTTCACACTACTTATTCACTTTCAGTGACGGCGGTGGTCGATCAGGTGTCTACTTAGCAATTGATGCCAATTTAGAGTTAGCTGAAGAAGAAGACTGCTTTGATGTTTTCGGATATTTAAAGAAGTTGAGACAGTCAAGAAAAGGCCTTATTGAAAACGAGGTAAATCATATTTTCCAATGAATTTAGTTTTATTAATTATATTTTTAAATAATAATTATATTTTTTTAGGAACAGTATAAGTTCGTCTATGACACGTTAGAGGAACACGTTGTATGCGGAGTATCCTGGTTTCCTGTATCTGAACTATCACAAAGACTGAAACAGAAATCCCAAAGGGATCCAGTGACGAAACTTAATGAATACCAGAAAGAATATCAGCAGATTTGCAAACAGACACCTCGTTTCACTATAGGAGACTGTGCTGGAGGCCACAGGGGTGATAATAGAGAGAAAAATAGGGACGTTCTGGTCGTGCCACGTGAGTTGTATCTCCTTTTTTTCAGAAACCAGTGCCAAGCCCAAATTCATTATTAAAGAAATTATTAAAGCCAAAAATTTCTGCTATTTGATGAGGTTGTCATATCTTCATGATATAGTAAAAAAAAAAAACATTGTAATAATTAATAAAATTGCTTTGGGGCACAAAGACATATTTTAGAAAGTTAGAAAAGGGTAAAATGGCCTCGAGAATACCATTGCCTAGACCCAACGACGTGGTTAATCCGACGCTGTCAGTAACATCCGTAAATGTCCCGCTACTGAGCAGAGGCATCTCCGACAAAAAGATAATGTTTGGAGCTTATTCCTCTTCACTGTTTCACGGGGTATTAGTAGATATACATTTAGCAGAATACATTTTTTAACGTGTCACGATATTATTGGTAAATTATAAATACTAATTTAACACGTGATAACTTTAATGTCCTTAATGTCCTGCCCGGGCTTAAACAAAAAATCTTCATTGGAATATCTCAGCTCGTTTATTATAATCGCTTATATTATAAGATATTCTTATAAAGCTGATTTTAGATAGTTCTTTTTTCTAGTTGAGTATGGTGCTACAGTTATGTATTGACAATCTACGTAAATCAAATTTGGTTCATTAGTAGATAATATTGATACAACAAACACATGTATCTAATAAATCGCCCTAATAAGCAATTTTATTAATTGAATAAACCATGAAATACACCTATTGTTTTTATTTATTTTGTGATATAACACAGATACAAAAAATGTCAAACGCAATTAATAATTTCAAAAGAAGATCTAACACACCCAAAAAGAAAAATGGTCACATCAAACAAAATAAGTTATTCGTCATACACTGTATGACCTGGCACTTCATATTCCACATTACGTTACTGACCCATAGAACTTAACCTATTTCCACTGGGGATTAGCAAATATCTGTTTTATTCAAGTAAACTTCACAACGAAGCGTTTTTGAATCGTCAATATTAAAATACGGTGGTAGCACCGTTTCAGAAAGCAGCCTCCAGCGAGAAGAAACGGCAAGAATTAATAGTATTAATAGTAGTCAATGCTACTATTTGAATTAAAGCAGTTAGGTCTGTGACAAATAAATCATAATATGCTTTATTATAGCAGGCAACAAGGCTAGTTCTTTTGAATCGTCATTATAGATTCAATTTAAAGCTACCACCAGTTAGGAATGTAGATTTTCCAGTTAATATGTACCATTGTTGCCAACCAGTTTCATTTGATTGTATTGCAAGAGACTGATTTTATTCAATGTTACGCTAAATAATATTACGTATTGATAGTAAATATAATAATAATTAAAAATAACCCAAGGAAGAGTAATCAAAGTGTCATGCAAATATATAACAATTATTGGTGTGTTCAAATTTGGGTTGGCGCCACTGTATTTTCATGTCAATAATTGATTATAATTGATCTCATACTCGATGGGAAATCAAAACATCGTGGCGTAAACTGTCACAGAAGATATTCTGCCAACCCACAATGAAGCAGCTTGATGAAATGAACTCCATGCCTTGTCCTTTTGAAAAGAAGCCGACTGTGGAATATTAACGAGTTTTCTTTTATGAATTGTAGTCGATACATAACTAAGTCCAAATTAAATACTATTTATATTTCAGCGGACAACTTTCGTCCATATCTGACGTCCTTCCAAGGCAACAGCTTCACAGATTACATTAATGCTGTGTTCGTGGATGTAAGTTTTAATTACTATCGCAATAATATAGAGAACCATTATTCATATATCAGCATCGCCATCATTCGCTTGTCTTCATCTTATCATCATTTATTTCATCAAGGCGGAATGTAAACTGCATGTAATCGATTAGGCACACTTACAGCTGGCCGCCTGCTTTACGTCAACTTTTCTTGAAATATACTCTTGTTGGTGGGCTGGTTTCACAAAACAAAATAAAATTGAGGCTATTATATATTGATTATATTATATAATATATTATATTGATTTTATTATTTTTATTGACCTACTCTATTATTGAATGAACGTAACGAAAATACCCTTAGTAGGCTCTGCCGACAGCCAATATAACACAAAATAAGTTATACACAATTTATTTTTCACAGATAATATATTTGAAACATAATTTTTAGTACACAGCAACATTAATACATTTCTAAATAAAATACGAGTTTGTTTCCAGTCGTTTCAAAACATTTTATTTTGCATGTAGGGTTACACCAAACCTCGAGAGTATATAGTGACCGAATGGCCGTTAATAAGGACACAGGGAGAGTTTTGGTCTCTAGTCTATGATTACGAGTGCGCCGCGGTTGTGGTTTTATGTGTACCACCTAAGAATTCTGTGAGTATTTTAATTTAAATATTTTTTTCAATACAATATAGATTTAATATTATATTTATATTACGTAAAATTGAAAGTGTAGTTTGTCAACCCATCAACTTGAAATATGTTCGTTAAAGCTAACATCTTGTATAAAATTTGTGGTTAATTTTTTTAAATAAAGAGCATGCTAGTTAGTACAAGAAATGGACGTGAGTATCACGTATTTTACGTTGTCTAATGTTGATTTCAAATTCAATCCAGAAAAACTTTCATACAAAATAGTATCTTAAAATCCATTTAACTTAATACAAAATAAAGAACAAATTTAATTATTATTTATCTAATCGAAACGAAGTTCAAATCGGACTCAATTACCATTTCGACAGCTTCCTAAATTATTTTCACTGGCGTCCATAGACGATAAATTAGGTCTTCAACCTACAATTTATCTCATTCGTGTATTCATTTACTAAAACAGATGGTTTTCGTTCCAGCAACAATACCCTCCTTTCTGGCCAGAGGGGCGGCACTCTAAGAAATACGGTCCAGTGTTCACAATAGACCACGTTTCGCATAATCATTACACCAATATCAAGACTTGGATATTTAGAATTAACAAGAAAGTAAGTTAATAAAACAGAATTTATTATTCGTACATATACATATGTAGGTACATAATTTTAAGAGATTAATAATATGGTAAACGTGTGAGCGTCGGCGACCTATTATTTCTTCAAAGGTATGATTTCTTCAAAGCAACGTTTTTGACAGAATTGTATTTAGTACTGTAGGTTTGATCTTTTCATTGGACAATATAAGGACACACTTCTATGAAATATACATATTAATTTTAAACACTTACATTATATATATTTTTATTTTTATTCTTACTAATATTATAAATGCTAAAGTAACTCTGTTACCTCTTCGCGCTTAAACAGCTGAAACGATTTGGATGAAATTCTGTGCTTTGATAGTTTGAGTTCCGGGGACATTGGCAATTTTTTTTTATTCCAACCCTCGAGGATATAAACTTGGGATGGAAGTTTGTATTTTATAAAGTTTTATAAATTCCTCCCGGGTTCAGTTAGTAATATATGTATAAACATCAAATGTGTATTTAAGATCGAGATCGTTGTCCTAGGGAAGAAAATTCTAGATTTTGAATTCACTGAGAGAAGAGTTTTATTCTTGAGGGAGAGACAAGTTATAAAATTATTATTACTTTGATTTATACCAGTTGCATCGAATTGTATAATAAATTGAAAATAATATATATATATATTTACTCAAAATTTTACTTAAACTGAAGAAAACACAATCATGTAAATAAAACTGTGATACGGATTATTTAACCAATGAATGTAGACACAGATTAAAAATGTAATATTACGTTGTTTTATGATAATATTAGAATAGATTAAATATTTTAAATTTATTAATAAATAAGCCCGTACTGTCACCACGGATTAAGATAAAGGCGTGTGTTATTATTTTTCAACTTATCTAAAAATTTGTTCATCAATAGCCAATAGGATCATAACTTATCATTTCAATAGATAAGGCTAGTTTTTTGGGTTATTTGTATTTTTTTATACATATTTACTTTCTTTTCTAATAGATTGTATCGCTGACGGAATTGATGGCTGGAGTAAAAGCGCCTCCTAAGACTGTCCAGCTCTTCCAACTGACCTGCTGGCCAATGGGCCATAAAGTTCCTTCATCCACCAACTCACTCGTGGAATTGATGAATATGGTCGAAAGGTGGCGGCAACGAACCGACTACGGACCAGTTTGCGTTGTTTCACCGTATGTCCTTACAATATATATAATGATAACATCTGTTTATTTTTTACTATAAGTGTAAATGTTTTTCGAGTACATGGTAAAAAAATAACTTTCGCAGTGATGGACGTAGTCGTGCAGGGGTCTACTGTGCAGCCAATGCCTGTATAGAACAAGTGATACAGCACGGCGAAGTTGACGTTTTTCAGGCTGTAAAAACTGTGCGACGCCATCGTCCACAGCTTGTCGAGAACATGGTAAATTTTATTTTCTTAGTGCGTACTAATATTTCAAGACAATAAATACAAAATAATGTACCAATTTTTTTGCAGACTGAATATAAATACTGCTACGATTTAGTACTTCATTACGTGCTGCATTATTTAAATAAGGATATGAATGAAAAGAAGTGAGAGTGCGAACTCAAGGACGAGCTCTGGTTCATTGAATTTGGGCGCGGCGCTGCTTTACCCACCACGCCAGAGGAGACCAGCCCCACTGCGGTGCCACGAGACGCCAAGCGACAGCAGGCTCGGCCCGCGCGACCGCGGCGAGGTCTTTCACTGGACCGCCTCATGCCCAGCACCGCGCGTCCACCGCTGCCACACGCTGTCACTGTTGAGGCTCCGCGCCGACCTAGACGAGATCGTCCCCCGCTTCGTCGTTCGATTCGACTCGAAGACGACGAAGGGGCGGCCGAGGAACGTCGACGCGTCTTCGGACACGGACCGCGCGTGTTGTCCTTCGACGAGGGGGATGCCAGTGATGAACATGAGGAATGTGAGTGCCAACGGTCATTTGAACGTTCCGGACCATCCGCTGACACGCCCGACGAAGAATACGAACCAGAGTTCGCCACTTCTCCTCCAGCTGACCCGATATCGATAAGTAAAAACTCTCATGTGCGCGGCGTATCTGCGGATCGCGTGCTTGACCGTCGCGACGGTCCGCCAACACTCCGCGTGCCCGCTCGTGCTCACTCTCAGGGTGTGTTCGAGCGTCGTCTTCCTAGAATTTATAAATTAGGTTTGATGGATAAGTCAAAACGAGCTAGTTCTAGCGCACTCTATGAACGGGTAGACCGTTCCCCGACTGAAGCGTTTTATAACGCGACTGGATCGACACGGCTCAGTTCCCAAGAACTTTTTGAAAAGTTTTGCTCTGAAGATTTTACTTCTCTTTATGGGCGAGAAGATGATCGAAGACGGAAACCACCTCATTCAAAATCTACCGGAAGCAGTGGCTCCGATGTGAGACACGAACGAACCTGTTGCAAACGCATACCATGTGGATCACAACCGGCACTTACTCGTCGTCACATATATACCGCCCCACGATCAGATCGCTCGACGGACTCGGAGGAGACCTCACCTCGCCGTAGTAATTTTCGTCCTATACCACAGGAATCGGAAACTCGAAAATCAGATGACTGTTCACGCTCTGCGCCATTACTGAGTCCAGACAGATTTGAAGCGCGATTTACATTTGATATTTCTGAGCGCAGTGAGGTAACATCCAATCGAGATGAAACACCGTCCGATGCGACTGAAACACGCAATTTAACCTTATACGAGGAACCACATTCAGATCGCACGAGCATATGCGAGTTATACGACGCAGCTTTTACATCGCATCGACCATCATTCAGACGCGATGGATCGCGACGAAGGACTGGACCCTTCGATTTGAGTTCCCTCGATTTCCGCGCTATTGACGATGAGAGTCCACGGACGAGCCGAAGAACATCTCAACGAAGCGTAGATGATACGCTTCGGCAAAACTCAGAAACGCGTAGTTGGGCGTCAGATTCGGTGTTCACTACACCGGAACGTCGACAGGCCGAAACCTCGCCATCGTCGACCGACACCCGTCAATATCTAACAGCGCAGGGCGATTCACAGCGAGCCGATTCCGCCGCAGCGGACTCGACCCTCGCGGATTCGACCGTGGCCGAAGAGCCCCCGAGCGTCATCGAGAGATCCGAATACACGCTCGCATTAAAGCTGGGACGGATAGATATGGACGAAACGCCGGATCGCCCGGCTTCGACGCCAGTAGCGGAAGGCGGACGGCTTTCGAGCCGGGCCTCGATGCACAAGTTGGAGCCGATCGAGCCCGAACGCGTATGTGCAGGGAACAACGACGTCGTTGCGGCAACCGGTAACGGTACGAGTACGGAGGAGGCGCACCGACGACGGCGCGGCGCGAGCGAACCGCGGCGCGCGGCGCGCTGCTTCCCGCTCTGATGGCGCGCGGCGGCGCCGGCCCCCACGCCGCGCCGCAGCCGCCGCCGCGCCCCCCACCGCGCCCCCCACGCCGTGCCTTCCTGCCGCCGCGCGCGCGCGGTTGCGATCCTGCATCTGAAGCTTCTGTGCGACCTGATAGACGCTTGCGTCGCAGGGGGCCCGACGTAGGTGTAGCTTAGCGGGCCCACCACCTCCTGTTTGCCACCGTCTCGAACCTTAGTCTTCGCCTAGTACCGAACGGTAACTGCCAAAATTCTAATTAGTAAGTTTGTATGTATCGATTTTACTTCTTAAATTAAAAACGGCGTTTCGTCAGTATCGTTAAGTAGGCAGTGCCTAAAACGACTACGTATGTAGAGCGTAGATTCTAAATTCCTTAGAAAGTGATCCCGGGGCTCACCGAATCTCCGGGACGGAGGCCTCGGTCCACGACTCGGTAGTCCACGACTGACACAGGGTCATGTAGCTAATTGATAAACGTAACACTGTCCTACTCACATTGGCACATCATTGTGAGCTTTAATCGACGAAAGCATTTTTTACATTAGTGTTCGTTATAACGATAATTTGAATTTAATAAATTCGTATAATGATTTTAAAGAATCTATGTAAAAGATTGATTTCATTAATTGAATAAAATTCTTATTAAGTGATTTTTGAAACTTAACGTCGTACTTAAGCGATCTTTTCTTGTTTTTGTAGTACCTAGTACTTAGATAAAGGAAAGTGTAAATTACAGAGAAGCGTTTGATATCTTGTAATTGTAAAAATATATTTATTTCATGTTTTGATGTTAGTAAGTACAATGTTACTGAATGTTTGTAGTTTAATTCCAATATTTTCATAGCCTCAATAATATATTATATATATATCGTTTCGATTTCTAATAAGTATTTACAAATTATTTATAATTATTATAATACTGAATAGATATATTATTATACAATTATATTTGTAAAATGCTACTTTTGAAAGTGAATGTTTCTGTTCTCAAATTATTTTGTTATATATTTATGAATTTTAATGTGCCAATGAAAATGTAAGCAGCATCATTTTACTGTATTCACGATTTAAACGCTTTCTAATCTTCCTATTTATTGTGTACTTACATAAGTGTCAAAATATTTTAAATACATTTCAAGGTAATTTGAATTAAAAAAAAAGTCCACACATATGCATTCGAAGTTTAGAATATATAATAGATGTGATTGATAAATTTAAAAAAGTCAGAAAACAATTTCCAAAAAAGTAATTTATTTAAATTCCTATAAAATTTTCCTTTGACAAATTTTAAATGTCAAAGAAACTATTAAATAGTTATTAGATTATTATTTTAGTTGTGTATTTGATGTTAAATTATTTATAAACTTATTACAAAACTAGTATTTTATTAAAAGCTATTTCCTTATTTAAGAAAAAGTTTTTTTTTAATATTATGTTTTAAAATGAATCCTAGTTTTCATCTATTTAATTTTAAAAAATCATTCGACGTTTTACTTGGCCCCATTTTTTATTTATATGTTTTGACTCGTATTGTTTTAAGAAGTTTTCCATTTAATAATATATTTAGTAATTACATTTTGTAGCTTATGATTACCGATCGCGGTATATTTTGTAAAATCCAGATCATTAAATCCTATACAATCGTAACGAATGATAACGCACAACCTTACATCAATCCTATTCATAAAAATATACGTAATCTATTATGGTCAATTAAATTAAGTCCATTTTAGGTAAAATTAATCATCAAAGTCAAATAGACCTTTAAAATATTAATTTTTGATGAAACAATATTTGGCTGTATATTATTGAACCTTACACACTTGCAATGTAATAAAGAAAATTATAAAGTTATCATACGTTTTATTTCTAATGATTTTGAAAATTAATAATTGACCATATTATGTCCAGCTACTGAATAAAATTTTATAAGAGCATTTTTAGAAATACTAAACTAAACACGTGTAAAATGTTAAAAATATTAGTTGTCAAATATAGATGTTAAGTACCAAACCTAAATTGATTTAAAAGACATTTTTAAGAAGTTCTAAGTTTTTTTGTGATAGGATGCGAGGAAAAGTTACTAAGTAAAATTATTTCGTACAATATTTCTTCATAATGTATTGTTTCAAACTTTTTTTATATAATATATCCTAATTCCGAAACGCCGATTATATATTAGGTTATTAAATTTTTTAATTTTGAAAACGTAACTTTGCCGTAAATGCCATCTGAAGTTTACGAAGTGAAAATTTATTTAAAATGAATACAAATTATTTATATTGAATTTGTTTTGGAATGGTGTAATCGATGTTCGAGAATAAATAACGACGTCACGTGGACCATTATTCGATGTTTTAGTATATAAAGTTATAGGCCCATGAATAATACAATTTTCTTTGTAGTTCTTTAAGTGATATTTGTAATATATGGACTCGCTGCACCGACCATCTTTTTATGTAAATAATAGGTTAGTAGGAATCGTCTTGTCCGAATATCTATATTATACCAAGTGAACCTATTGTATACCATATACACATATTAATGAATTTGATTATTATAGAAGAGAATATTGTAACTTGATAATATATTAAATTATATAGAAACATTGTGATTTCAGATTTTCAACTTCCGAAATATTGTAAAATAACTTATTAAGATATTGTTGTCATGGATGTTATTTAAAAGGTAATTTTAAAATTTATACATGGAACTTAATGGAAAATATATTTATTTGTTGTATAAAATATGTCTTTTTTTTACCAACCTATGGAATAGGATATTCTACTATGTTTGAAAAATAACTTCAAAGTGTTGATTTTCATAATAAAAAGCCACAAAAAAATTTATGCCGGCAAAATAAATACGTTTTCTTGACATTAAATTAAATTAAATTTTATAACATGTTTTATTCCCGCAAAAACGCTGTCCGTCATTTTGTTGACGTAATATTGGTAAAAACAACAGTTGTGCATGTACGACCGGCACTCATTCAATGTTAACGTTGTATTTGGTGTTTTTTGGGAAATAATGAATTACAATCGCTATCGTTGGTGTCTGGTGTACAAATACTAGCATTAAAATTCCAGAAAAGTACCTTGATAAACATATCAAGGTGCCAGATGATATTGAAATGACGGCACACCATGGCGGCTTGATGTTTAGGACACGTGACATACATACTAAATATTACAACTTTTAATTTTAATATAACAAAACAATATCTTTAGTTTTAATGACTCAAAATCAGAATATTTAAGTACATTTCTAAATATACATATTTTAATTTTTATTAAATTTCATCATTTAACTTTCACTACCGAAAGTACCCAATTACTGGGTGTTCATAAAAAACAATTGTCCTTTACAGCATTCAAATTCGACACACAAATTACTGGAAATTACGATATTTTATTTTGAATAAACTTATTTAATAAATAATTGTCCCAATTAAAAATGAACATAACTAAATATATCAGTCGATTTGAATAACTGAAACCATTTATATATAATCGTATAAGTCCAATTTATACTAATATTATAATGAGGTAACATTTGTTTGTTTGTATGTCTCGTTAATCACCAATTCTAAAAAATAACCGGTAGAAAGTTCCATTATGGCTGAGCGTTCAGTGCTTATACATTATATTTTTATTAATAAACCCGTGCGAAACAGGGGCGGGTCGCTACTAAATATATAATAAAAAATAATTAAAGCTGAGTGGAATCCTATTTTTATTAACTGACGATAATAAAGCACTAGTTCACTTCGGTTAAAAGTGCAAAATACGTAGTACGTGGTACAATGAATAAAATAAAAAAAAAACATTTACAATGTTATATTACAAACGAGTGGTTCCACACCAGTCAATTTTACACATTTAAAACATTTGATAAAAAAAATATATTTAATTATTCTTCACCTATATATTATATTTTTCAATTTAAAGTCTATGTATAAAGAGAGTACTATTGAGGGTTAACAAAAATTTTCCCATTATTTTAAACACGTTTAAAAAATATTTAAGTAAAAGACGAACGAAGGACGGATTGCTTGTTTGGATTAAGCTGATTGTTTTTAAATATACTAATGCTGTTGATTCTTTATATGAGTGTATTTTTATATATACTATAGGTGGACAACGATCAAGATTCTCACCTGATGGAAATTGACTACCATTGAGAACTTAAATATTATATCCCTTGTGCCTCATTGCCTCAGTCACCCTGTAAGATGGAACCCAACAATACTAATTATTGCTCTTTGGAAGAAGTACGTGTACCCACAAAGTCCTGCTTTAAAATATTAAATAATAACGTATGCGTATCTGTACAGGTAACCATACTAATTGGCACAGAGCTATGCATGAAGGATTAAGGACAAGCATCCAACGTTACAGATTAAGCATACATGATTGATATTCAGATATATTACACAGCTGTGCCACAGATTATCTAAACAATTCAGTACTACTGTCACGGTACCTGGCAATTTATATAAAATATGAGCATTGGATTATGTGGATAACATTAATATTATTCAAACTTATTCTGTGGTCTGGTACTGTGGCCAAGTACATTTTCGAGTAAAATCAAAACCAAATGACACTTTATTCTGTTCTGATTAAAAGTTATGTTTATTGATAAAGGCCCTTTTAGCACCAAGCCTTAGAATTATATCATGAAGAATAAAATCACAACGTTCGATTACTAGCAAAACTACTGTGATATAAAATTACACTCAACTGAATCTTTAACTTCTATTTTATATCTCTTATTGCATAAGTATGAGATACACTCCATAAAAAAGATATATAATTTTTAATTAAATACAAAAGTGTAAAGTAACAGTGTAAATATGCCACTGCTTGACAAAAGCCTCTACTCAAAATCAAAAGCGGAATTCGTTTCCGTCTCCTCAAAGGGAGGGAACGAATTCCGCTTTTGATTGGTGGATAACGAAATACACGTGTAACAGATTTTCATCCAACACATGCAGGATTTCCTTAGGATGTCTTTCCTGACCGAGCACGAAGTAAATAATAATCACATGCAAATTCTGTGGTACTTACATGGAACTGAACTGACAGTCTTCGGTTAAGATTCATATTCTAGCCACTGGGTCATCTTGACTCATAAATCAAATGAAATTCTTCCAATTTGTATGTAAAGATCTATTTACTAACGAAGGCACGCGTCTCCCCCTTAAATTAATATCAGAGTGCTTTAATATGCGAAAGAGACGGACTTATTTACGCGACGTCTTAGTGTGCGTGAGAGTTAATTATATTTAAATTAATTAATTTATATAGCGAGGCGTGAGTGACAAGACCTTTACTGTATAATATCTATATCATTTAAATAATACATCGATGAAAATAGTTAGTCAGTTTTGAACATTTCACAAATATAATACTAAGTGAGCTCTTACACTTCAGCACGGCTATTCTCAAAGTTTAATATTCTACAACCTACAAACTTGTGCTGTTAATTATTACAACATTGCTTACCGGTAGGCAGATGTTAACAACTCAGAGTAAGAAACAATATTATTTATTCGGGCTTATTAAGCTTGATATCGTGTCATTATACACCCTTGATAGGAGTATTGCAAGCCCGAAGATCTGGGTAGGTATTCATCGCATATTATACCGTCAAATAGCAATACCTACTCAGTAATGTTGTATGCCGCTTCCAATGAGCCAGTGTAATTTCAGGTGCACGAGACATAACATCTTAGTTCCGAAGGTTGGTGGCGCATTGGCGATGTAAGGAATGGTTAATATTTCTTACAGTGCCATTGTCTATGGGCGGTGGTGACCACTTACCATGAAAATAAAAACAACATTTTAGGATGATGATGTATGACGGTTAATATTTCTGAAAGTCTATGGGGACTGTGACCATTTGCCATAAGGTATAATTTACCAGTCTGCCTACCTATTTAATGCACAAAACAATATTAGACATATATTTCAATTGAGAAAAAGAATAAATACTGAGATTCTTATCGGTTCTTGTAAGTTTTATAAAAAATATTATGCTTGTAAGAAGCATTTTCAGAACATAACATTTTAACTTTTTTACTTTTTAAAATTTTAACATATCTTTTTAATTACAATAAACTAAAATTCTTCTAACATACGCCTCAAAAAATAAGCATTTAAACCAGCTTTAAAATGAAAAATTCCAAGAAAACCTCGACATAATTCGAAGCGGCCTTTTCAAAGGAAGCCCACTCCAAAGACTTACTTGAAAAAGTAACCGTCATTTAGTAAAATAATGTTTAGCTATCTACTTAACAAAAATTTTAAATGGATCCAAAGGATGAAATTTTCACAGTAATTCCTTACGAAAAGCACATAGAAAGGATTTTTCAAAATAAATCTCGTAAGGGGTGTATTTTGAAAAATCGGTATTTAAGTTTCTGTTAATAAGTAAAAAGTTTTTAAAGCATATTTGAAAATTAATCACCAAAGAGGACGAAATGTCAGATTATTGTCTTAATGGAAATTCGTCATTTTTGAAAGTTGAAATATGGTATTCGGTATAGAAGTCTAACTTCTGCTTTGAGCAAAATACATTTGTTACGGTGTTTTTAAATATTAATTACATAAGAGTATTTTGGATGTAGAGAGTATATCATTTACATAATGTATCATGTAGAGAATTTTCCGAATTCCGTGTATAGAAATTGGTCTATAATTTCCAAAAAACTGTAATACTTAAATAAAATCGGTAGTTTTCTGTGTAATATTTCCGGACTATAAATACGTAACTAACAGTCGCATCAATCATGGATATTACCTTACGAAACTATAGATAAGTTGTAACAATAATTTATTATCTATTACATAATGTGCTACTAACCAATACTTAGAGTTTATAAACCACACCCAGTAACAAGAATTGACTGAATAGCGCCATTCATAACATAAACACGGTATATACTGATGGCGTCGGACAGGTATGACGTCATAATTCCTAGTTTTCTTATTACTCGCTAAACGTGAAACACGAATATGGATGTCACTGGAAAATTATTCGTCCCCCTAGAAAAACGGGACACAGGGCGTACCCTCTTGAAATACTTCACGAGAGCTCGGAACCTTAAAAGGAGAGTTAATTTCAAAATTGCATTTACGATAAGTGTTCTATAATTGTCTTTTTATATTTTGAGAAGTGTTTTCATTAAGAAGCGTCATATTATATGTCAGATACCAGATTTTTTTTGTGCAACTCCCTTTGTCATGTTAAATATAATCATGATCCCGAACAAAAGAGGAAATTAGGTGATGCTATATTTACATGAAACAAGTTTATGAAGATTACTATTTTGTGAAAGCAAGCCAAACAATGACATAATAATTTGATAAACATAATAATACAACAGACTAATAATAACAGTAAATCTATGGTAATGTTGGTAAGGCCCAATTTTACTACCAACCAAACAGAAAAGCTAATATAATGATATTAAAATGTTTTAGGTCAATATTTTCAGAGAGGCGCACGGTTAGTAAACTTGCCTTATTAGTCTACTGGCTAACTTAAAATACTATAGATCCCAACGCCCGGGATTCAAATTCTGAGTCAGGCCAATAAAAATATTTGGTTGATCTGTCAAATCATTTTCAGTATAATCTTGAGATTGATTCAACCTTTGGTCCTGGTGTATGTATTATATGTTCACATTCATGTGAAATTTTGTGCAATTATTGGGCATCCAATTATGTAAACACTTGTATTTTTTCCTTTTTTATTTAACTTTCAAAACAGCCATTATTTAACTTTCAGCCAGTGCATACATCATCGGACATACGCGTGTGTCAGATTAAATAAGAAATAAATAAATAATTAGACAATTACAAACGAGGCTTACACTATGTATTGTATGTTTTAATCAATTCTGTAATAATAATAATTTAATTTAAGTTATTTTTGAATTGTGTTGATAACATTGATGTTAAATAAGAGGGTACTTTGACTTTTCTGTTCAATATTGTGAGTCACGTGATTTGTAGTGAGGCTTATATAAGTGATAGAAGCTCGGTACAGACGACTTTACTCTACTCTTCTTGGAGCCGCGAGCTGTTAACATTTAAGGTACAATATAATTTTGTGATATCGTATAATTGTTATTGCTTGTTAAATTATTGATGAATATATTAATTGTTTTTTTTGCAATTATCAAGATACAAAGTTAGTATTAAGGTAATTGGTGTTAATGTAAAAATGAATTGATACAATATTACGATTATTACAGCTATTGTAATGGTTAAATAAATATTTGTGTTTCATATATAATCTTTTACTGTCTTAAAATCTTAAAATATAATAAAGAAATAGAAATAGAAATTATCTTAAAATATCCTGACATAATGTATTAAGTCTCTATAAAAAATCTAATACGTGCATATTATTATTTTCGATGATTCAAATAGCGATATTTCAGGAATGGTGGTTCGTAGGAAAAAAATATAAAACATTTTTTAATAGATCGTCATCTTCAATTTTTATTTAATCTATTTTATAATAACATTCACCGTTTAATAGAAAAATGTCATAAGCACCAATAATTTTGACTTTTACCCTGATACTGTTTTTAAACAGTTGATCTGTGATGATTTTTGATATTTTTTTGTAACAGTATTCCTAAGATATGTACAAATTTTCAGCTCTATTTATATATACCTCTGTCTATCTATCTCTATTTATACATATCTCTATATGTGAATTATTTTTAATTGAAATGTCTATTGACCAGCCTCGTTTTGTATCACATAACATTTACAATATGACATTTAAATAAAAAGAGTTATTTGTCTTGAGAACTCTTTTTATCTACTATTTTTGTTTGATATAAGCTATCTGTCACATATTTTAAAACAGAAAATAATAATACGATGGGTCGGTTAGTGCATTAAGTATCTACACATTATATTAGCAGTTATTCTGAGTTTTTTTTATAGTATAGACGGGTAGTAAACGAACAAATAGGCCATTTAGTAGCATGAGGTCATCATTGCTCATAGACATAAGTACTATAAGAAAAATTAACCATTCCTTACATCGCCAATGCGTTACCAACCTTAGAAGCTGAAACGTATGTCCCTGTAGTTGAACAGTTGTTGTAGGGCTCACTCGCCCTTTAAACCAGAATACTGCTGTTTGGCGGTGGAACGCACTACCACTAAGTAAGATTGTTTTAATTATTTCTTTAAAGCTCTTTCACATATTTTGAATAATGGCATGCTCGTGCAACCTTTTGGTGTAACTAAGTAGTTGAAGATTATTCATTAATTCAAAAAGAAGATCCCGTCAAGCCTACGAGATTATTCCAGCTTTATTCATTACAATCTCACTTCTTTTGATTTAAAGCAAATCCGATTTAAAACGAGCACTTAAGCTGCTAGAAACGAAAAAGGTAAAACGCCGACGCTAATCGGATCTTGTACAATGTCAGAAATCTCCATTATTCATATTTTTAATCTCGTGATCTGAAAATCTAATATCGTAAAGCGCTGAAGTTCTATTTATACCGCAAATATGATATGCGGTTGTCACGTTGGGATCACATCACATTCAAGATAGAACACCGATTTGTTTAATTAACGACAAATATATGAAATTTCGTTATATTTGGTTTCGATAACATATCATCAAAATTCGTGGTATTGAGATTCCATCGGTTTTAATCGACTATAGAAATTAATAGTGATCAGGATTTCCTATTAGTGATAAATTATTTACCTCAATAGCAATTAATTGGAATACATTATTATACATAATTCTATATAGTTTTATATAGTAAAGTAGATTAAAGTGCTCCAATTCGGGTTGGTGGATACACATGTGGCAGAATTTCATTAAAATAAATTTAATGTTTTTAAATTCCGTAGTCTAATATTTGGGTGTTTTCAACGTTTTATTTATTAACAAGTTACGCAAACACACTCCAGGAAGATAGCTGATATAAATTTCCCTAGAACCAAACAATAATGTGCATTTACCGAGAATGCTAAATTGAAATTTAGAAATGAGTTTCTTTATTATAACTTTCTCACCATCATTATATACATAGTATTGGCTTGCATCGAGTAGGTGGTACATTAAGTTTAGTTGTAAAATTAATTTCAATTAATTGAATTCGTTTTAAAATTGTTTTTGGGTTTTTTTCGGCATTCTGACTGTAGCAAACGTAACTAATATTTTTATGCGTATTAAATTAATGGGGTACCCCAAAACACGGGTTAACACCTAACTTACTAGTTTTGATAAATAAAAAAAATAATAGGTATCTATTAGTATATCAATAAAGTATTTTTTGTTTATTTTTATGAATTTAATTACATAGGTACTAATGACTGAAAGGCGTAGGTACATAAAATACTTTTAGTTTTTTGCATATACGAAAAATCAAGAACAATAACTAGAATAACCAATCGTATTAATTTAGCCTTTTTGTGTTACATGTCTAATTGCGTATAGTAAAAAAACACTATAGCAATTACTTTAAAAGTGTTTTTTTTATTCTATATTGTTTTTACTGAATATTTCTTAAGTAAAATCGCTTCAGACGTTATATCAATTTAGTAAGTACATAGAAGAACGCTATTTGCGATCAATGTCTTCCTTTTGTCCCCTTTCTTCTGGGAATATCTCCTAGGAGCAATCGAGGGTGGTATTTCCAGTAATTTCTCACTGCCACGCCCGACTCCTGTCCGACAATCAGTCAGGGAGATGGCTTATCGAATCGAATGATGGTTTTTCTGTAAGAATGTGATTGCTCTCTAACTTATTATGAAAGGATATAACACATTTATTTATACTTTTCTTATTTATTCTTAATATTCGACTACAATATTTTGATTAATTTTACTCTAAGTAAACTTTGTCGTACTTATTAAACTTCAAATAATACAACAAACAAACAAAGTAATAATTAAGACACATTACTGTCTTACAATATGTGTAATAAAAAGGTTGAATGTATTTTTTTTTATCACGAAGCCAGATGGACAAGGAGTCACGTGCTCTGCCAACCGCGTAGTCTAAATTATTATATTCCTTGTGGCTTTGATTATGCTGGCTATATATATATGACGATTATATGGCATATTTACTTGAAGGATGAGTGATCATCCTTCAAGTAAATATGAAAAACCTCATAAACAACGCGACATTTACTATAATAGATTTAATGCGAATCACGACTAAAATACGAAATTAGTTCTTAATATAAAATATAATTGACGAACGATCGACGGACGATGGACGGACGATCTGGTCACGTCCGCAGGGTATCGCTGGATGCAGGCCGCTACTCATCGGTCAAGGGGGAAGTCATTGGGAGAGGCCTATGTTCAGCAGTGGACGTCTTACGGCTGATATGATGATGATGATATAATATAATAATAACTGAGCAACGAAAAGTAAAATAAGAAAGAGAAAAATGTATTTATTTAACGTAGTATAAAGGAATAGGTTAAAATAAACTTATGTTAACCCAAGGGTACAAAAACAGCCTTGTTACTTTAAGCAATATCTTTAACAGACGTTATCTTAAAGATATTACCGAGTTTAATTAAATTGTCTGCGAGACAACCAGTATTATTATACAAAAAAAGAATATTATATTCAGACTCGCCCTTAATACAATTTACAAAACCTATGTATAAAAGTCGACGAGTTTGCATAAATGAATATCGCTCTAACTTCTATCGCTTTAGAAATAAGACTTATCTAAAAAAAAAATATATTTTTGCCATCAAACATTAAACATTTAGGAATACATCAGAATGACTGTACAGACAAAACGAGTAAGTTAAACATAGGTTTTCTATAAAAGCATTCATCGTGTACTTACCTACTTTTTTCCGAGCGTGGTGCAGATAAGCTCCTACTTAATAAAAAAGAAAATTGTCAGTAGTACTAGTCGTTAGTAGCCTTCTTAAACTATTTATTCGATTATGGTGAAACTTTGGTGAGAAGTTCTGTGTACGCCAACGAAGGCACTGACCCAAAACAACAAGTGTTTGTTTGTTTGTTTGTTGTTTACACCTTTAATGACGTATCATTTTGTATGTTACCCAACAGATATTAATTTTAAGTGCTTAGTGATATGTTGATGGTGTAACTTTTCCAATAAATAAATAAATAAATAAATAAATAAATAAATAAATAAGTGTTTTTTGGAAGTTTTGTCCTAAATTTTAAACGTTTTGTGTAGTCACTTATTTAACTCACGCGAAGCCGGGATGAGAAGTTAGTTTTAAAATAATTGGAAATTAAAGCTATAATATTAAAAAAATATGAAATATTTTAACACAACTATTTACATTAATGTGACTTGGTTTGTCATTTTAAATAATACCTAGAAAATAATATCTTTAATATATTTATATTATTATTGATTATTTATTGTTAACAATTCCACATTAAATTGTAGGTTTATTTCTAAAAACATAATTTACTAATTACTAATTCAGAAATTTAAAAAGTTTATAATAAGTTGCATTAACGTAAATAAATCACTAAAAACTTTTTTTTCAAATATTGATATGATATTACTACATTATGTCATACTTGATATTTCCAAGATACTAATAAAATAACTGAAAATCAAAGTAAATAAAATGAAATGAGAAACCTAAGTCATAACTTAAGAACTCCGCTGTGGCTGTCGGTTGCGACAGCAAACCGACGTCCAACGGCGGCGAATACGCTAAAAATAATAGAAGTATCCCCATATTACATTAAAGTAGTGGAATAGGGTCCAATAAATATTTAAAAGCAGTAACAAAAATAGCTTTAAAGTGCTCACATAAACTATTCAAACTCGTAAAGTAATTTAAAGTCGTATAGCTCGAACACCATAATCATTATGGTCTCGCTAATCTATATAAGTTTAATCTTGAGTGACTATTAACGCACAGCTTATAATAAATTAGCATACCCCGTTTTAACCCCAAAAGGTTTTTGATTTCTAAATATACATTATTAGTACGAGGTGTACTAATAACCCCATCTATAGAGCATACATTTCAATTTTCAAGTCTCTTACTTTAAAAAACATGGGCCTTTATGCAAACTGCCAGACTCCGTTTTACCCCCTTAGGGGTGGGTTCGAAAAATCCGTTCTTAGCGGATGTCTACATCCTATAAGGAACCTACCTGCCAAATTCGAAGTTCGTAGGTGCTATAGTTTCTGAGATTTCGTGATTAGTCAGTGAGTGGTATTTCGCTTTTATATATATATAATATAGTTAGATAATATTCATATTTAAAATAAAATTAAGGATGAATAACATTTTTTAAAACATGCTTTTCTATAAAAATAAAATGAGTCAATACTTCTGATTGTTGCAAATACAATCAGATCTCCCAACATGTCAACAGACTGTATGATAAGCGGAAGTCGATCTAATTTAACTTGCAAGATTTAGCCTAGTCTTGCTAACACAAACATAGCTAGTTGAATAAAAAATAGTAATTATGAGATCTTTCTATCGTGTTGTGAATGGCGTATCATAATTTAACAGGACATTACATAACTTCAATCGTTAATTTATTTTCATGCAGCTGTACAAAATTTAATCTTAGTACAATAACACGATTTATAATAGTTACACAGGTTTTCAGTGCTAGATAAATGTGACAAAATCCACATGCGAATCTAAGACTATCTGTCTTAGCGAGACAGAGTTTTATGACTAAATCGAGGAGGGTCAACGACCTTGTCATAATTTTGTCACAGGAAAGTTGAAACTGGGACATCTATCGTATGAGCGTAATTTGTTTCCCTATAATAAGTTAACACTTATTAAGAACGGGGAATTAAATGTGTGAATTTTAATGCGAAATAATTTTAAAATGTATAATTAGGGTTACTAAATTAATACAATTATATTCATTGACATAACTTTTGTGTAATATTTTTATGATATACGTGTGAAAGAGACTACAATGTAATTTAATGCAAATGGAAATCCGCAACATTGGGGGCTTGCAAGTGCGTTGTCAACCTTTAAGAAATGAACATAGAAAAAGAGTAACTACAGAGTTTCTTGTCGGGTTTTCTCGGTAGTATCTACCTTCCAAACCGGTGTCAGCTTTATGTTTTCAACAATTCTATAAATGAATATTATTATAAATCTTTATTTGGAAAACTCAACATTACATGACGAAATACAAAAGTAAGATTAATGTTTTACTTTTTTCATTATTTACTCGAGTTCGTGCAATAGTGTGCAAAATAAATACAATGACACTCTGTTCATATCATCGTAAACTAACAGACACCTCCACGGTGATTGATCACTCTAACGAGCCAGATATCGCTGAGTGATGTTTTCTAAGTGCACTCGCGTTTACAGGATAAACTAAGGCAATCTGTGTGATAAACGGTTTCAATGATCAAATGTGAAACTTTGGATTAAAGAATTGGTTTCACATTCCGTTCGCAGCAATCATATTGAAGTTATTTTTTATTTATTCATTATTATATTAATAAATGAGGAGATTTGTCTGTAATGCCTCTCTGACAAAAAACGACTGTGTACTGCGTCTTGTATAAGTTTTGTGCACATAAACTAATTTATGTTCTATATAATGTTATTACTACATAAGTAACTGCGCTTTGCAGTTAACGTGACATGCTCCTGTAATATAATACACGGTTACATATTAGGACTTTGAGAACGTCTTCCATTCCACGTGCTAAACAACGGGTTTATGCGCTTTGATTTTATTATAACAGAATATATAATGAATAGAATTGAATCAAAAAACATTGGATATCTAAGTTGTATTAAATCGATATTTATTTGCTATAATTGAAAGTCTAATCAGACGATTTTATTAACATTTCATTTTGGTAATCGATTGACTGAAATCAATTCATAAGAACGTCATTTTAAAGCCAATCTTTTGAATTCAGAACTCTTATTTTTCATGCATTATACACTACCAATATAAATAAACTAGCCAAACCATGACAATATACTTTAAAAAATTAAAACCGAACCACGGTCATATTTTACTATAGGCAATATAAGCTTGTTTTACGTAAAACGTAACATGTTCAGTTTTAAAACAAGCTTTACATACAAACATTGATAAATTAATCAATCCATTAGGATTAAAGTGAGTCTTGTATTCAGAATATCCGAAGTGACATTTTTGATACATTACACAAACTAGTTCTAACATTTCGTCAAACTTTAATATTGATGTTATTGAATTTTCGTCATGTGTTTCTATTCGTGTTAATTTAGGTCAAAGCCTGGCTGCACTTAAAGTTTTAATGACTTAGTAAACTTTGGAAACGTTTACGCGATTTAATTGCGATTTATTTACTTGCTTCGATATTTAAATTTATTACTTCTATTTTGAAAGTTAGTACACGTGTTATTGAGAATTATCTTTATGAATGGTTCTTACACTTTGAGAACAAAGAATGATAATTGAAATTGTATGAGTTCAGCGATACCGTCAGATCAGATTATTTTTTAATAACTGACATTAAGCAGATTAATATTGTCCCTAACTCCGCTTTCAGACGGCTCGTTCGACTAGGAACTAAATCGGAAGTCTTTTAAATCGACTGAATTCTTAATTAAAATTAAAGAAAAGGCTAAGTATTAAATTTTTTTTTTTTTGTTTTATGGCTTTGATTGTCGGACAAGCATATGGGCCACCTGGTGGTAAGTGCTCACCACCGCCCATAGACAAAGGCGCTGTAAGAAATATTAACCATTCCTTAGATCACCTATGCGCCACCAACCTTGGGAACTAAGATGTTATGTCCTTTGTGCCTGTGATTACACTGGCTCACTCACCCTTCTAACCGGAATACAACAATACAGAGTACTGTTATTTGGCGGTAGAATATCTGATGAGTGGGTGGTACCTACCCAGATAGAGAATAAAGAAAGATAGAGAAGTTAATAATATTATGAAAATAGTTTACAACTGATATAACTCCTGAGCATATATTGAGATAGAATATGTGGATGGTAGTTAACGGTTTTACGGATAAATCATAAGTTATGTTGTCTTGCAAGTATATATTTTCGTACACTTTTATTAAACATTAAATCTTAAAAATCTTAATCTAATTCATATCAGACTTAAGATAAAAAATATATAGTATACAAAATTTAAAACAAATACAATTCAAATAAAAAAACTTTTTCGTGTAACATTCATTACTACTGTATTGTTATCACAGAATATTTTACAGTCATTTTCATTTTGTAAGTATTCCACGACTGAGCTGAGTTATCCTGACCATGTTTTCACATACGGGATGACTTAAAAACACAAATTAAGAAGATTAAATCACAGTTCTACTTGACCACATTTAAAAAACCAGCCAAGTGCGAGTAGAACTCGCACACGAAAGGGTTCCGTACCATTTATCTATAAAAACGGCAAAAAAATCATGTCTGTTATATGGGAGCCTCTTAAAAATTTATTTTATTCGGTTTTTAGTATTTATTGTTATAGCGCCAATAGAAATACATCATCTTTAAAAATGTCAAGTGTTTAACTATCCCGGTTCGTGAGATACAGCCTGGTGACAGACGGACAGACGGATGGCCGGAGTGACAGCGGAGTCTTAGTAATAGGGTCCGTTTTATCCTATGGGTACGGAACCCTAAAAAAGGTTCATCGTTTAGACCTGTTCAATCCACCATCCATCTTTTATTATTTCTATTGCATATAAGAAATGTAAAAAGTTCAATCTATATACATACATACTTTTCTTACTTTAAAGAAATGCGAGTAGTCTATAACGTTTATGAACGCATTGTCTTGAAATTTTAATACATAATTCCTTCACCCTCTGTAAGCGTCTTTGTAACAGAGGCCAAGCGTTTTGTTTCATGAATCTTTATACCGTTCCATTGCCTGCATTAACCGGGATAAGAGGCAGGAATGTGTAATAATGTGTTATAAACGTAACCTTAGTAATACATTTAGAAGTAAATAGTCATATTAACACCCCGTTTAACTTGTGTGTCGCATAATATTATTATATTTTATGGTATAAGTTACCTATGAACCGAGATTGCAGAGTAGCTAGAGCACGTGATTCTTAACCGAAGGTGTCATTTAGAACCAGAATTTTTAATAGATATCGTGAGGAAAACTGTCTGTATCGGATGAAAATCTACTAACCGGAATTTACCTGGAAGACCAGGAGGACGATACCAAAAAAGGGGAGGGGAGGCTTTTGTCCAGCATTGTGATATTTATAATTTACCTAGTTACTATATGTTCACTGCTAAAACGAGTAATGTTTAGAAAAATAGAGAGACTCAATGAAATATTGTTAGTATCAAAGAAAGTTATTTCGAGACTAAACGTCTATCAAAATTTAAGTCGAAAATAAAATATTTGCTTGGACACTTCCTAAATATAGTTATACACTAAAAATAATTACATGTATTCAAACAAACTTAATTTTGATAAAAATATCAAGTTGTAATAAAATCTTCTTCTTCTTGCATTACGGAAAATAGAGTGAACTGCTCGCGGAAATATTCTATTAAAAATGCAATAAAGTTAAAGCGTATGTCCGCCTGTCCCGCCCCTCAATATCGCGTAACCAGAGACTGCACTTTCCTCCGTCAACACTACGTGGTAGTGTGTGTTAAGTGTCACCTGCCATTTCACTTTAAACTCCTTCAAGATATGCTATTACGGGTTCGAACCAAAATATTTTCTTATAAAATGGACATCATCCATTTTATATTGTTGAACTTATATTGAATTGCATGTTTTTTTTTTTATTTCGTATAATATTTAAAGGATTCAATAGCTAATTTATCTGTAAGTAAATAAGGAAAAAGTTAGCGTTGTACTAAAGGTTAAAAATAAAATATACTTTCTGCAAGTCGTCTATTATAGGTACATATATTAAAAGTCTTGATTTTATAAAAACTAGAATCTCATTGGTTGAAATTCAACCCTAATTTACTACTAACTAAAATTACAAATACTTTGATTCAAAAGTTAGAAAATATTAGGCTCAGCTAAACGATACCTTCTCATTACTATAATAAAAAACCGAAATATCATAACGCTTTTTTAACTTTGACATTACGAGTGTTTTGGCATAATAGGTGTTTGTCAAACACATGCTAGGTAGTGTGTGTTCAGTTTGTTTTATTAATTTAACGTATTCTTAATTTTACACAAATTTTATAAACAAAAATATTTTGTATATTAAAAATTTAGAGCTAAATAGTACAATTTTTTTCTGATCTCCGATGCTTTTATCTTTAAAGAACAATCGTTTACCTGATACAGAAGGTCCCTTAGACGTCACTAGCATTCCGACTCCAGTACCCACGAAACATGTCTGGGCTGACCCTTATTAAAATTAAACCAAAAGAATAAAAACAAATGGTTGCTCATGAAAATTAAAATTCAAAAGGCTCAAATAAAATACTTTATAGAATATTTTTTCGCAGAGAGCTTTTCTCACATTAAAATGCTTCAAGTTCTTTTATTTTGAGAAGAAAACGATATATTACTTGCAGTATAATTATTAGAACTAACTAACTAGCTGTGTCCGCGACTTCGTGCACGTTTGAATTTAACAAAAAAGTTATTTTTGTAGTCTATTTTACTCCTTATTACATCAGCTATCTGCCAGTGCAAGGCCCGTCAAAATCGGTCCAGCCTTTCCAGAGATTAGCCGGAACAAACAGATACAATTGTAAAAAAAAAATTTAGTATATCTACCGTGTATGCATACGTATGCGTTTAGTAAAAAGCGGTTACTTTAATATTACAAACAGACACTCCCATTTTATTATAGGTAGATAGCTTAATTTATTTTACATACGTGTGTAAATATGTCTTAACTTTACCATGATTGGACATATGTGCCTTCAATTGCCTTCTGCTTTCCATCATCTTCTGACTTAGTTGTGTGACGTCATTATTGTAATCTTATACCAAAAATTGGATGTTGTTATAATTGTAATCGATATTCAAAGGCTTTTTATTGAAAAAAGTTTTCTTCCCCTTTTGTCACCACTAACTTAAAACTCACAATTAAATATTACGTTAAATATAAAATTGTTGCGCTGAAGCACAACCGACAACTGCTATACATTTGAGCACGGAGAATATTTTAACGGAAGACGAATCGGATAATTGTAAACAAACGAAAAGATTAAGGATTAATTTCCGAAACTAACAATAATTTTACTGGGTAAAGGTACATTATTCCTGAGTGCTATAGGATAAAAATTATATTTATATCATAGCATTTTCTTTACTAATAAATTGCAACAGTGTGAAGCCGGATATAAACTCAATTAAATCATTAAAAAGCATAATATAAAGCCTTAACAAATCATACCGAACATAAACTAGTATGCTATAAAATCATAGAAATGTTCAAAATAACTTAACATTAATATTAATTACATAATTTACCTTATTACTGCAATGAACAAACAATTAAAATTAAATATTTCATAATAATTTCGTTAGCATAAAATAATAGTCAGAATCGATACAATTTACGCGCATAATGTATCTTAATCGACTATAAAACGAGCTGCCAATCTGCATCGCAATCAGTTGGTGTGCAGTTGTCGGGAATAAAATTACTTTGTATTTGTATTGCTATTGCTCTTCGATCGTAATTCGTATGAGAATGTTAATGTATTGCGATCGATGTTTATTTATTTAACCGAACACTCAATTCGCGCCACTTTTATATATAAAATACTTGTTACTCGTTCCGGCTTTACACGGGTAGAATAATTTTTTTTACCCTTAATCTAAATAAAAGAACAAATAAAAAAAAATTAAATCATGTCATTGGGTTTTTCTTGATATCTTTTTGGAAAAATTCACGGTTAAATAGCTTAGGATCGCATAGAAGACCAACATACATAAAAATCTTATTATTTACATAGATAGAATATATATCCAATTTATATTTGATTTTTACTGTTATCATAAAAACATCGCGAGGAAACCTACATCTGCCTCATTTAAAGGAAATTCTACCACATGTGTAACTATCAAACCGCGTTGGAATAACGTGCTGTTATTTGTTCCAAACCTTCTCCTTAAAGAGACCTACCCTCCCTGGGTAGGTCTTTGCCCAAAAGTGGAACATTTTTAGGAATTTTTTAAAGATAGATAAATACTTAGATTTTTATTCACTTCACTCAATTAAACTTTAACACTTGTAATACATTAATATTTACTACTATATACGCTGATTTTATGAAAATTAAACAAAAATTAAGAATTAGCTTATTAAGGAGTTAGTAGACAACTTCTGCGTGAACGATGAGTTACGATCTTAAAGCCTTACCTTTACGTCAATTAAGCTAAGAAAGCATTTTATTAAAATCGCTTCTCAAAGGATCGCAAGATCGGGTTCAGTATTTGACTGGATGTGAATCTCATCGGAGTTATAACTTCATGTTACTATATATATGTATATTATCACAATATTTTAACAATAAAAAAAAATACAAATTTTAATTTTGATTGGATACGAAGTAAATTCTTACTCATACTTCTTATTCTTGAATCACACAGCTGACCGAAAAATATTTAAGCGTTTTTTTTTGTTAAAAGCAAGCGGTGGCAAATTCCGCTCCTCACTAAAATACAGCCAATAAAATGTGGTATCGGTTTTACTACATACGTATTGCCAACTTAACGATTTGAAAAATATTTGAAAATTTGCTTTTTATATTTGTTTAATTATTCAAAGCTGAAAACGCGTCGATTAAAGTAGTGGCGAACAGTTGACCACTAATAAACGCACAATAAAGTGTTATGACGTTTGACGTGTGTCAAGGGTAGCTGTCAAGCAGCACACCAAGATAATAAAGTTGACTGTTTAAGTTCATTTGTAATGCGACACTAAATAACGATAAAAATAAATCGAAGTGATTTTTATACACCTACTTATTTAAGCTTTTGTTCCCATTCATAACAACCACTCTGTGGAACCAGCTTTCGTCGACGGTTTTTCCGAACCGATACGACTTGGGAACCTTCAAGAGCGTGCTCCTTCCTTAAAGGCCGGCAACGCACCTGCAAGCCCCCGGTGTTGCAGATGTCCATGGGCGGTGGTAGTCACTTAACATCAGATGAGCCTCCTGCTCGTTTACCACCTATGACATAAAAAAAATAAGGTAGGAATTAAAATCACTGTAAATACTAATTCGACCTAACGCGTATTCTTAAATAATTTAAAATGTTGTATTAGTAGTAGTACTAGATTTTGCACTCATGTCAAGTATTTCTATTCTAATAGTACAATTATTCTACTGTATAAAAAACAAATTTCCACAAATGATTTGATTGCCGAGGATTGTCAGACTTCCAAATTAGGGTTATCGCATCAGAATTAATCTGTCGTTTGGCCGCGTTTAAGCCCCGTGACGACCATTAGTGCTGGCCTAAATCGAATCGATAGCTCCAAACACTAAATCAGTTAAAGTATTCATTTTTGTACACAAATAACAATTTTTATTGTAATGTGTTCGTGTTTTATAGTTTTATTCATGAATCTATTGTTTTTGTCTATGTAACTGAACTCCTTCTAAACGTTTGAACCGATTTCGCACTTTTTTGTGTGTATGAATGGATTGACCCCGGAGGTTGCGCTGCGATCGAGAAGTAAATAAGATATTCATTCCACCCCTCAAAGTCGGGATGGGCAATAAATAAAACTATAAATATTTGTCTCCTATATTTAAGAGACAAGCACATTTTAAATAACTATACCCTGTAACGATTGATGGCTCAGATAAACTAAATAAATATTATTTTAAATATTCATAATCACTTCATACAAATTTCTTGGAATGACAAAAGGTTCAAGTCTAACTAAACAAATGGTTTTTTATTATTTTTCTTATGAGATACAATTTTATTTTTCGTCTTTCTAAGTACTTACTTCTAAACATTTTATTTTTCTGCCAACGAAATACATCTAACCGTGACTTATGTAAGTACTTAACTAAGTGCTACTTCACTTAGAATACCTAAAAGCAATCACTAAAAGAAAAGTCACAAAAAGAGTATAAACAATTTCTCTGTAATTTAAAATTAAACGTGTATACATGTCATGATGTCATGATGGTCGATTGGGTAGTTAAAACGCTAAAGCGTAACAAACAAACACTATCTTTCACATTTAAAATATTAGTTAAGATTAATTTAGATTTAAATGAAACACACATTAGAGTCAACATTTTTAGCGTAAAATCTTTTGTCTTGCACTCTTTTTAATCCAGTAACAAATATCCCAAAAAAGCCCGACCATGTAGCCGTGCCAGAGATCCGCCAGGATAGGAATATCACCGGGCATAAATCTACCGTAGCCGCGACTAATTGCCCGGGTCTATAGTTATTTATGACTACACTCTTTATTTAACCGTGGATAGTATTCGCTCAATTAATATATCTATTAACTTATATAATTTTTCATAGAAAGTTCAAGAAAATGAAAGGCAAGGCTATGAATAGATCCGTTTTCTTAGCAGGAAAATAAATCAAAAGGTACCCAATTCCCTTCCATGGGCATCATCGACACGGATTGGAGATTGAATGATAGTTTCCATACACATCCGCTACCCGACCTGCCGCCTTATAAGCTAGCTACTTGGCGAAACAATCAAATATCCATATAAACAATAAAAAAAATTGTCAATATCTTAAACTAATTAAAATAACTTCGAAAATCGGATCGAAAATTTTACTTGATCCTGTATTGCCAAATTTTCAAAGATACTTAAAGCAACATTGAGTTAACAAAGTCTTTTTTTTAACCCATTTTGTTTAAATTGTACCAAGCACATATATTATGTTATACTGATACTAACGGAGCTTTGAGAGTTAAGTATAAAAGTTATTAAATATAGGTTACAAGAAAAACTCAACATCCCTTTCAGAAAAGTGTATCAAAAAAATCTTAGTATAGATAGACTTATGTACCTACTGTTATTAAGAAATTGCGACTTTATTTTTAAACTACGATCAATTATAATATAAAACATAAAGGCTGCCAAAAAAATTGAGTTGAATAAAAGCGTTAATCACAAATTCACAATAAACGAATAAAAAATAAAAACGAATAAAATTGTAACCAAGAAATTGAAAAAAGAACTCAACGTAATTAAATCGACAAAGGCATGTTGATCATTTTAAATTATACTTAAACAGTATTTAATTATTTTTCCACATTTATTTGGTCATCACTATACAACGACAGGGTACCATAAAACAGAGTCTGTAACAGCGTTGTTACGTCATGACTGTGTGATATGCTGTAAGTTGTAAAAACAATCGTGTTACCGCGCCCTGCCATGCGTTTTGCTAGACAGGGTTGAGCGCACTCGTTCGAGCGCACAGTTCAGTTGTATCTTAAAAATGAAAATTAAACGCGACACAATAATAACTGTAGTAGTAATTAATATTATGGTGTTGGACAAATATTTAAGTACATTATGGATGCAAAATTAACCTACTTATTAATACTAATTAACTAACTGAATATATTTAAAGCTACCTCAAAAAGAAGGTGATTCTGAATTCGGACCCTTTTTATCTGTAACGTACACATAAAAAGGCAATGGTTTCCTTTTAAACCAGTAGTAATAAAATCGTTAAGTCTCGAAGTCCTAACCTTTTTATTTGAATAAAAAATAAATTAAAAAGTTATATTTACGTATGTAAAATAACTAGTTTATTTATTTTAGCTTCAGCAAGGCGAAGGAAATTCGTTTAGATATTAATGTGTTAATGATGTTACTTCGTGTTGGTTTCAAGGCTTGTCAATAGTAAAACGGAATAATTGAAACATAACATATATAAATAATAATATAAGATGTAGATATTCATGTATATACTGTCAGGCCCGTCTTAATCCAGGTTGCAAGAGGTGCAAAACATCCGACGTCAATGATCGACTTCGATAACGTTCAAGTATTGGACTATGAGTGACGCTCTAGAAGGTCCCTTAAAATCTTTTTTGGTTAGAAGAGGATATCGCCCAGGCGCTTGTTTTGCTTAAGACGGGATGTACACTATATAAAAAAAAATAGGTAAGAAAAAAAATTAAAATAAACAATTGAAATGACAAGTAAAAAAGTCTATGGAGATATGATTGAAAAAAAAATGTGTCCTGTAATTTATTTTATTCGAATACTCTGATCATAAAATTTTGTAAATCAATAAATATTATTTTTTCAATCTTGTGTATTTTCTATATACGATGCATGTTTTTCAAGGCATTGCTGAGATTCCTATTTTCCGCTCCAACTAAGTGTTAAAATCGAGCTAGGAGTGGATACGACTAGAGCCCAAGGGGTCACTATCAAAACTCTAGGCAGCCCGTATTTCTTTAAACTACGTCTTCTTAAGAATTTAAAATTTAGAAAATGTTTTCGACAATGGCATATTAATATAACACCAAAGAGATTTTTATATTTTTAATATTGGCTGCTATTTTATCTGGATTGGCTTATGCTCTGGATCTAACAATAATAATGTTTTCTGATTTCCTTCATTTCACGAAACCGAAATCAGAAATCATTATGAAAAACGATATATTTTCAACAGAGTATATTAGAACGACTTTGCAAATATATCAGCTCACGATATCACATTACTAAAATGGAAACATTTGCAATGTATAAATACACTGGCAACAAAAAGTAAAATTGATAATGTACAAAATTTACTTCGAAACAAATCAGACTGCACTATTCAAAACTAAAATGTTGTATAATATTGTTAGAAGATATATTTGTTTAAGTGATATCATTTCTCTCCAGAATATTCATGTTCATAATAACATTAGAGTAATTCCAGCAGGAACAACAACAGCTACAAATAATTTAATTAAAAGTAAATTGTGCTAAAGAAAATAAAATGTTTTCAACCCTTTCGAGCATCATACGTAGAGCTCTTTGATCAATGTATAGGATGTAACTGTCGGCGAAACGTGCCAATCCTGACGTTCCACACATAACCAATGTATATACTTGTGTCGGGGGATTTCATGGATCTTAAAATAAATGAAGTGATAAAATAAAGTAACCAATCAAAATAACTAGAAATATTTCTTATTTTCATTCACACTTATAAACTTTCTTCAGCGTGTGTTTAGTTAAACACATTTTTCTCTTTCTATCACCATTCTTTCAATACAGACAGACAATCGAAATAAGAAGATGCCTTTGTTTTACTAAATACCGTCTAGACATCATTTCAGGTAAAGTCGTCGATTAAAACAATGTTATATATTAGCAGTTCCCCCAACTCCGTCCTCGTAATTTATTTTCCCATATGTTCTCATGGTCCCAGGTCAGTAGAGTCGGGATTTAAATCAATCAGACAAACAGAGTTACTTATTCACTTATAGGCTGTACGCGTTGGTTGATAAGAGATTTATAAATAACACAAACGGATTCACTCACGAATCATTGTAAGTTGATTTATAAACACAAATTAAACACATGAAAAATTGCTGACTTTATAAGAAGCATGTAGATTTTTATACGCAACAAAAACACGCAGGCACAATAAAATAACATAAATAAAATTATTACATATTATTTTGGTACAGTGTTTTACGATTATATACATAGAAATAATCTAGCAGTCTTTGTAGTCCTAAAGGTAAAACCATTTGGTACATATTCTATACCAAGAAATCAAAATAAAAGTAAAAACTCTGCGAGTCCACTCTATTGTTCATTTTAACTAGGTTTGCTGAAGAGTGGCACGAATGAACACCAAACCGATTGAGTCACGTAACTCCTTTCAATCTCGCTGGTCAACAAAAACTATCCGGTTAATCTGGAATAGTACCCCGATTTACTTTAAAATGTATGACTTCACAATGCATCGTACCCGATTACAATTACGTGTTCGTAATATAGAAATTTGAAACTAAGTTAAAGATTGCCAAATACATAGTAGGACTTCAAACGACTCTTGCATTCGGTATTTTTGGTTTTGTTACTTGCATGTTAAAAGCGAATAGTAGTTAGTTGAGACGTCTATGGACATTGACAATGTTAAACCAAACATTGTACCTGTGTTACCTGAGGCAACTGTTAAACTGTAAAAAAAGTTTGTACCGAAAATTTGTATGAAGGGGCTAGTTTATGAATCGCGCCTGCGTTTGGTTCGCCCCCATATATATAGGCCCTCAAAAATATGGGACAATAAAATATAATGTTCACATTTTTGGAACTTTGCTTTTTATTGCCATTACCAAACAGTGATAAGTGTCAACTGGAGCAACGGAATTGGTTTTTTGTATCGCGAATGAACAGTAACTCACGTAATTTTAGCTTCGTTGTCAGCTCATAAGAATAAAATGCTCCTGACATCATAACATATTTTTTATTAATAATTTGCACCCGCATAATGCCAGGCTGAGTCGCTAGAAATTAGGAAAATGTATAATTTTGTACTGTTTAATAGTTCAATTTTACGCTTGATATCATGGTCAGTGTTCCACAAAGACGTAGGAAATTTAAACATCAAACGATTAACGGCAGCTTTGAAGGAAATTTCGAAAGTTAATTTCTGACGGAAAGAGTTCACTTTTCAAGAAAAAGAATGAATCGCTTGATATATCTACCAACTTGAATTTGATTTTATTTGGAATTTGTAAAAACGAAAAATTTGATGTAAAGAGAAACGATCGGTTTCTTAGTAATGCATTATGGAAATAGGGTTTCTCGTGTAGCGATTTATCGAATTAGGTCATCTCGATGGCACTTATCCGTTCTTTTATAGTAAATCTGGTGTGCATTTATAATAGACGATTTCCGTTGCAAACATTGAACATGGAATCCAATTGATGTCTTAGTGTGTCGAGAACTTTATATTTTTTATGTTATTCTTACGCCTTGAGGGTAAGAACACTCGAATGGTGTGACAGCAAACGACATGATACTCTTTTATGCCAGCATGATTTTCCATAACACAATTGCTTTAGCTAATTACATTGGGATCAGAGTAATGTATGTGATGTCGTCCAATATTTATATTTATATTATATTCTGTATCCGAATTTTGGACGTCATTCGGCTATCGGTGCCACCTGTCAACTTTATTCCTACCCAAATGTCTTGCCAGACTCCCTTAAAGTTCCATTATGCGATATATTATAACCAAAAACAAATAGGTTAGGTATCAAATAAAATCCAAAACCACCCAACTGCGATTTCAATTTAACATAACTCTCGTAAACCCATTTAGAGCGCACAATACGTCCTTAAGTACTTTGTGCTAATTACAGTTAGTCCATTAAGTTAATTTCCTAGTCCGTAAAAGTACACTGCACCGTCAACTCTAATATATAGCCAATCAAGAGACTTAAATTGTTTAACATCAAAATGAGAAACCAACGACGAATCAAAATTTCACATATTTTTAATGCATTCCCAAAATCTGACGAAAATTCCCGCTAGTTAAAAAAAGTAAAGCTTGTGCTAGGTATGTGTACCACAACGGTCCTAGTAGAAGTCCTGCTAGTTTCCAATAAACCGATATACCGTTGAGCCTTTGAGACTTCTTTAATTGTTAAGTTCTTGTTGTAGACGATCTTTATCTTAATATATATATAACTAACCAGATAATCTTGTGGTCTTTGTTTGTATTTCTTGAGTGTTATTGTTATAAGGGAAAAAATATGGAAACAAAACGTTGATGTACTTTATATTAGTTCCACGACTGGAAAAAAAATTAAAACAATTATTCTAATAATACCAACATATGTGTCTATTTCATAATTATGTATGTTTTATTTATTAGGAATCAGATTTTTATTGAATAAATGCAGATTCCTCGCGATGCTTTCCTTCACGACCAAGTACAGGATAAATATAATAATAGAATAGAAATATGCTTTATGACACCAAACAGTAAAGAAATTAATATATTTAGAGTATCATCTCGACATTTACAATTTTCTTCAAATACGTATTAGTAGCAAATCTGTGTCGCCTACCGTTCACCACCGACCGCGGTATAAAACATCCATTAGCTGATTGATGTCGTTAACTGGATAATTAATCGTATATTTGATGGTTTGTGTCGAAGCAGTACAAGAGATTTCCGAGTTATATTTACTATGTTCACGATAATTATTCATTTAAATAAGCTACTGCGTGGAATTTTATCAGACTTGATTGATTTTCTTTGTTGTATATTAACAGGTGAATGTAAAATCTTTATTATATTGTTTAGTGCAATTTCAGCCACTAATGACTGTAATGGCTGTAATTATACTAGCTTACTAATTTAAACAGAAATTATTGATGGTAATGCGTAGAATAATTGATGAGTAGATTTAGAGGTTCAATGAGCCAATATATAATAGGAAAAAAATGCTTTGTATTGTAAAGAAGTTTATTTTTTACGTCTCGGTTTCGTATAAGTAAGAAGTTAACAATCAAGAACAAAAAAAAACTAAAAAAACCACGCGACAACATGTTTTCGACGAAAATGATGAACTTTCATACAAAATTTCAAATTCTATTCAACCGTATAGAGTATGTTAACATAACTGAGTTAATAGAAATCTTAACAAAAATATTTATATAACCAGATACAAAAGATGATTCATATGAAGATGAAAACACTTTCATCCCCAATTTACGCCATTTGGAGAAAGGATTTCCGAAAATATCTTTTTCGTGTGTTACGTTAAATAAAGTTCTCGAAATGTGCAAATTTTAAGTTTCTGTAGTCGCTCAGGCTGCATGTAGTGTATAAGTCATTTTGTTTTTTTTTATTGGTAAGCATCAAACATGATATGAATGTGATATACGATAACCTAACATTATTTAAAAAAAACGCCAAATGCCTCAATCATTCCACCCACAATAAATACTTTCAAAAAGTATTTTACATATAAACATATCCGTAATATGGTTTTTATATTCATGGAAGTTACATTATAACCCGTTTTTCGATGACACCATGACAAACGGATGCAATCATTTGCAGCGCCACAAATACCTATTTGTTGGCAGTTTGCGGTTCCGCATCTCAATGTGGTTACGTGTCAAAGTACACGTGTGACTTGACAAATATTAATAAATCTGTTCGCTTTCATACTTTGTATTTTCGACTCAAAATATGATAACATGATATTTATTTTTTGACATTCTAATATAATAAATTAGTCTTAAAGTGTAAAATCTAATTGTAGTAAGGTAAGTTCAGTTCTTAGTAAGGTTTAGGCGTGTCCTTTATAAATTAAATTACCTACGACTTATTTCTGATACAACTGCTATACGATTTTCACTCAAAGATCTTATTGCTATAATTTACTTAGTGGCGGCAGTAGTAGTACGTAGTATTTTTGTGTTTCTGTTTAAAGATCGAGTGAGCCAGTATAGCGTAAAAGTATGCCTGTAGGTACAAGGGACCTACCATCTTAGTTCCCATGGCGGCGAATTGGAGATGTAAAGAAAGGTTAATATTCCTTAAATTGAAAATGTCTTTAGGCGGTGGTTATCACTTACTATCAGGTGATCCATTTGACAGTCTGCCTACCAATTATAATACCGATTATAAAAAAATAAAAAAAATCTCAACACAATAATAAAAGTAACTTGGGAACCCCGATTGGGTAGTTACCACCTACTGATCACATCACTCTACCCACAAGCAGCAGTACTTAGTATTGTTGTGTTCAGGTTGGAAGGATGAGAAAACGAGTGTAAGAACAGGAACATGGGACGTAACATTTTATTTCCCAAGGTTAGTGGTACATTCGCAATCTAGGAAATAGTTATTCTTAGCGCGCAAATATCTATGGGCAGTGGTGAACACTTACCATTAGAGCCTCTAGGACCTCCGCCTACCTGTAGAATAAAAAAAATGTAAATTAAAAAAGTATAGACGTTCATTTATTAAATTTAAATTTTCGTACATAAGCCTGTCACTAAAACTCATAAATGTCGACGTTACTATAACGGTTTCATGTGACGTTCGGATATTAACGATGCCGTAGCAAAAACAATTGAATTAGTCTGGCTGAACCCTGCTCAATGTAAAATCGAACGGAAAACACAATTTAAGCCCATGTAACCCGCATTTAAGTAACGTGTTACCATATGAGGAGCCGAAGTGCTCAATAATGAACTAATTTAATCAATTCTTCAAGCTTTCACTGTTGTTATTTAATATTATGAAAATAGTGTTAGTAGTTCGATTGTAAAAACAGTATATATACAGACTTGCTAATTTAATATTATTCAAGATATAAAGCCAGAAGAAGACCGAAAAAATAAATAATTTTAACGACCCCAAAAAGAGAGCAACTGAGTATATGACTACAAATACGACGAATAGAACGAAAAAGAAAAATACACCCGTTCTAAATTACCAAATGAATGGAATAAGGTCAAGTTTAAGACAAATAAGGATTGTTTTAGATAAAATATCATTCAGAAATATATTTTTTAAGTGTTTATCAATCGTAGACCGACATACTGGCCTGACATGACAGCGTCACTTGTTGATACGCTGAGTACTGAGTCTCGGCCGAGGAAATAGTCCTGAATATATATAAAAAAATCGTCATTAATCATGGAAATACTCTTTCATTAATCGGTCCCAAAAATGTTTTCTCTTCTCCTCAGGCACGTCAACCATCCTCAAATGTTGACCAAAATTCATCGCTTGCAAATTTTCATTTCTTCCCAACGGCGTCCATTGTAAAGTATCCAAAATATTGTCTCTAGGATTTGGAGTGGGGTTTCTAAAAAAGGTTAAAAAAAATTTTTAATGAGATAATAATTAAAGATAATATTTGATAGATTAATGTCGGAAATACAAACACCAAAAAGATGAGAAAAGATTTTTAATCCGTATGTTAATACATTCGAGAACGTTCCAGAAGCAAGTGAGAGATGTCAATCTTTTTTTTTTTAAAACTATACAGCTACGGAACATTCTTTAAGACCCAATAATTAAACATTTATAGAGTAAACATTATGTGAGACCCAATTCATAATTATTTCCCTTATGACATTGTGTTTATAAAGACAGCTCTAATACTACCCCTTAAACCGATGTCATAATAACTAACTATAAGTAGTTACCTATCAGAATTACAATCAACATATATTTACTTATTTATGTCTATAAAACTTAAATACAATATCACTAAGTTAATGCAATTATATTTCAACACAACCAAACAAAAAAAATATACAAACAAAGCTTAAACATAATAATGTAAACATAAACCTTTCACAAATTGATCATGTTTCTCTTTTGTCAGAGGTTTTGTCAACAAATCAGCAATCATTAGATCTGTTGGCAAATACTTAACATTAACAATATTTTTCTTAATTTTTTCTCTAATGAAATGATGCCTTACATCAATGTGTTTAGTTCTACTATGATACATACAATTAGCAGTTAATTTTTGTGCAGATTGGTTATCATTATATAAAGTAACTTTACATTCAATATTCAACAATTCTTGAATAAAACCTCTTATAAAAAGTGCCTCTTTACAACTATCAGAGATTGCCATGTATTCAGCCTCTGGGCTGGAGAGAGCAACAGTCTTTTGCTTTCGACTTTCCCAAGAAATCAATGAATTACCTAGCTTAAAAATAAAACCAGTGAAAGATCTACGATCAAGTTCATTCCCACCCCAATCAGCATCTACATGAGCAGTTACATCCAAACCACTCTTCTGAAAAACTAACCTATAGTTCAGCGTACCTTTAAGATAGCGAAGAACGCGTTTCAAAGCTTTCCAGTGAGTTTCAGTGTGACACTCATTGAATTGACTGAGCATACTCACCGCATGAGCGATATCTGGTCGGGTGCACACTGCTATGTACATGAGACAGCCAAGCAAATTTCTGTAATGAGAATTTTCACTTTTATGATCACACTTTGGTAATTTGATTCCTTTTTGTAGTGGAATTGCAGCTGGTTTGCAATCTGTCATTTTGAACTTCTCCAATATCCTTTTTATGTATCCGACTTGATCAAGTGTAATTTTATTCTCACTTTTAATTACTCTCATCCCAAGGATATGGTGTGCAGGTCCAAGATCCTTCATTCCAAATGTGTTCATAAGTTCACGTTTCACTTTATCCTTTAAATTTGAATTGCTAGAAAACAATAAAATATCATCAACATAAAGTGCAATTATTAACAATTCACTTTTAGTTTTCATGTAAAATACACATGGTTCTGAAGATACCCTTTTGAAGTGCATTTTCTCTAACAATACTTCATTTATCTTCTCGTACCACATTTTGGAAGCTTGTTTTAAGCCATAAATAGCCTTATTTAATTTATACACATAATCTTCCTTACCTTTTTCAATGAAGCCATCTGGTTGTTCCATAAATACATTTTCGTTTAGATCTCCATTTAAAAATGCAGTTTTAACGTCAAGATGATCAATGTCCATGTTGAATTCAGCAGCAATAGCGAGTAGAGTTCTAATAGTTGAGTGTCTTACCACTGGTGAAAAAGTTTGTTCATAGTCGATTCCGTACTTCTGTGAATAACCTTTTGCTACCAGCCGTGCTTTGTATTTCAAAAGTTTACCATTCAGGTCTCTCTTCTTTTTAAAAACCCATTTGCACTTAATTGGTTTCTGGTTCTTCGGTTTCTCAACTAAAGTCCAACATTTGTTGTAGTTAAACGATTTATACTCATCTGACATAGCTTTAGTCCATTCAGTTGCTTCGTTTCCTGACAACGCTTCTTGAACTGTTTCTGGTTCATCATCATCATTGCACAATTTTTTAACTAACAAAACAGACATTTCAGCCTCATCGAGATCTTCATATTCTGATGAACTTGATGTCATCTCATCCAGTGTTGAGCTTCCTGGAACGTACGTAGGATCCGCAGAACTATTTGATTCTATAGTTGTGTCAATCTCACTATCTGAATCATTCACTGTAATTGTGGTCGACCGTGTTTTTGGTTGGTCATCAGAAAACTGTGGTCTTACGGTGGATGGTTCAGACTGGCTCGGCTCAGGCCGTTCGTCTTGCTGTGAGTAACTGTCACCATCCAGGATTGATTCTGGGTCATGCAAAACACTCACAGGTTTCTTCGAATTATCATTTTGAGGAAACTCAATTAACTCAGAGTCAAAATTATCATCATGTAATCTATTATTCTGAAATTTATTTTCCAAGAAAATGACATCTCTAGCTTTGACACACTTATATGATCTATCAGGGTCTAATAGTCGATAACCTTTAGTATCCTCACAATACCCAACAAAAATATGCTGCTTGGATTTCGAATCCAGTTTGTTTCTAATCGGTTTCACAGAATAGGCAGTACAGCCAAAAATACGTAAATGACTAACATCTACCTTTTTATTCTTCCATTTTTCTTCAGGTACTTGTCCAATTAGAGCCTTAGTTGGTGTCCGGTTTTTGAGATACACGGCGGTATTTACAGCTTCCGCCCAGAATTTGTTATCCAGGCCGGCATCCCTTAGCATACATCTGACTTTCTCAACAATGGTCCTGTTCGCTCTTTCTGCCACACCGTTTTGTTGAGGAGAATATGGAACCGTTGTGTGATGTTTGATACCCCATTCTTTCAGATAAGCCTGTAGTTTAGAATTGACAAATTCACCACCATTGTCACTGCGAAGAATTTTAATTTTGTGGTTAGTTTGATTCTCCACAGAAACTTTAAAATTCTTAAAGTGTTCAAAAACTTCATCTTTATTATGCAAAAAATAAACAAATGTTTTCCTACTGAAATCGTCTATAAATATCAGAAAATATTTTGCACCACCAATAAACTGCGTTGGCATTGGTCCACATAAATCTGTGTGTACTATTCCTAATAACTGTGTGGCTCGTGTGTATGACTTTTTAGGAAAGGGAGCACGGGTTTGCTTTCCTTCGATGCATGCCACACAAGGATTAAAAACATTTGAATTATATTTAATACCTGTGACCATACCTTTATTCATCAGTGCCATACTTCTGGAGTTCAAGTGGCCAAGTCGACGATGCCATATTTCCTGTGACTTCTCTTCTACTGTACCTTTTGAGCTAGATGAAGAAATCATTACAGTCATTTCACTAGACTGTACTTCTTTGTTAACTGTACTGTAAGAAGCAAAATTGTTATTACCTGCCCCCCCACACAAAGGCTGATCAATGGTATCAAGTTGATATATACCATTCCTAAGAGTGGCAGTTGCCAAAACTTCATCCTCATCAGATACAATACATTTCTGGTTACTAAATGTTACTGTATAACCTTTATTTACTAAACAACTAACAGAAAGTAAGTTTCCTGATAGATTAGGTACAAAGTAAACGTCTCTAATGGTTCTCGCACAGTCTTGCAATTTGACACGAATATTACCTTGTCCAGCTGTTGGTAAATTATCACCGTTGGCAACACTTACTTGTGATGTATTTTCTTCATTAAAATCACAAAAAAGTTCTCGATTATTGCACATATGGTGTGATGCACCGCTGTCCACATACCAAACACCACGCTGGATGCTAACTGAGAGTGCCGTTAACAGAGCTTTTGATGGTCTATCCTTATCAGACTTCTTGTCTTTTGCTGGCTTCTTATTAAAATTCCTCGGGCAGTCCTTTATAAAATGTCCTGTTTTCTTGCATTTGTAGCATTTTGGTGCTTTTCTAGTTGTTGCAAATGCCATGGTACCTTCAGTATTATTCCTGCGGTCAAATTCTTGTAATAATTTAACTTTGACCATGTCACTCGACAACTTTAAATTTGAATTTTCAAGTGCCATAATGAGTGGATCATAATTACTTGGTAACCCGCTGAACATGATGACAGCCAAGAATTCATCATCCAGAGATGAATTGATATCATGCAATTGTTGAGATAGTTCCTGCAGTCGACCAAGGTAGCTTTCCATGCTATTATACTCTGACAGTTTAGTACTGAACAACGTTCTCAACAGACCTAGTCTTCGGCACAGCCCTTTATCCTCATAGGCTTTGCTCAGGTTGTTCCACGCCTCACGTGCATCTTTTGCGTTCCTGACGTGGGGAAATGCACTCGTTTGAACCGACAAACATATTCTCGCTAGTGCCTTCTGCGATTTTTTCATATCTACATCGCTACGTGTTTTTTCTTTTTGCTCACCATCGATAGTGTCCCAGAGGTCTTCATGGATTAGTATCATCTTCATACAAAACTTCCATGTCGAATAATTTTCAATACCTTTGAGTTTCTCGATGCTTTGCATTGGTGAATTATTTCCAGCCATTTTTTCCGCATGAATACGTAGAAGTTATAATTAATTTTTTCTTCTAATTTCGTATTTCACGTGAAATATTAATATAGCCGTGTTAATTTCGGCATCCTGGGCCCATAACCTGATAGATTAATGTCGGAAATACAAACACCAAAAAGATGAGAAAAGATTTTTAATCCGTATGTTAATACATTCGAGAACGTTCCAGAAGCAAGTGAGAGATGTCAATCTTTTTTTTTTTAAAACTATACAGCTACGGAACATTCTTTAAGACCCAATAATTAAACATTTATAGAGTAAACATTATGTGAGACCCAATTCATAATTATTTCCCTTATGACATTGTGTTTATAAAGACAGCTCTAATAATATTAAGATTTTATTTATCTTAGTCCTTTAGAATTAGAGGATTATTGCAAAATACCACAACACGACATATTTAATTTTATAACTGTTTAAAGTGATAAAAAAGAAAATTACATAAAACGACCGAATTAAGAAAACTTAATATCATTTACTTAATAAATTATTTCATCAATGAAGAAATTATATTTTCTTACCCGTGTTTTACAAAGTTTGCTAATAGCCTTACAATTTTCTTAATGAAGTGCCTTTCATTGCATTTAAGGCTTTTATAGACATCTGTTTCTGATTTACATTTGAATAGATAACACGTTTCATCTCCTAACGTTGCTCCTGTCCATTCCAAATTCGGCACCGATGATTGCCAACCAGTATTTAAAGATCCTTTGAAAGCAAATCTATACAAGTAAACATCGCTATGAGACGATCGGTTATGCAATGTAGCTTGTCGAAGCAATGGGTATATAACTTGATCAGAAACATACTTTGCGTATCGCTTTAAACTTCGTTTTCCAATAGTACCGTTTAAAAAATAAAAATCCAATATTTCTTTTTTTATCTCTCGATATCGTCTTGAATCATATTCGTTACACTCACCTTCAAAGGGAAGTAAATATTGAAAATTGTAATTAAGATATGCTAGAATTTCTCTGTTTTTTGCTACACCTTTTAATTTATATAAATTTGTCAACGTAGTATACCCAAATATTACTTGAATATTATTATTTATATTTTTTCCATTATATACATCCACAGGAGACTTAGTCATAAATGGCATTTTAGACGACATTTCTAATGAACAACCAAAAGAATTAATCAATCTTTGCCTATCCCGTACCTCCGTACTATCGTATAGATTACTACTCGCCAATACCAATTCCGCTGAAGATGTATCATCTATAATTTTATAAAGTTTCTTTATATTAAATATATCGAAATTTCTATTTAGTCTCCGATACAATTTATGAGCAACCTCTAAATTATTGTGTCTATAATCAGCCGGAGATAGTGCACTGCCGTCTAAAATTATAGCTCTTTTGAACAGATCATTTGCAGCTATTGAGACTAGCATTGATGCAACCGGAGTGGATGCTAAACCAGAACCAATAATCGTAACTCTGTTCGGATCACCATTAAAAATCATAATGTTTTCACGCAACCATTTAAGTGCCATTAATATATCTTTAGCTCCCATATTTCCTTCAGCGTAATCATCTTCTGTATTAAGGAATCCAAAAATAGATAGCCTAAACGACACAGTTACTACTATTAAATTTTCGTCTATAAAAAAATCAGGCCCATGAAGATTGGAGTATTCATGAGCCCATACTAAAACTGGATATTGTTTCGTTTTATTAGCGATATTTGGCGAATATATAGACAGATACAAACAATCTTCATTATTAACTATTGTTACAGCACACGTTTTGCAGCAGGGTCTGCTGTAGTCATATATACCATTTTCAAAAAACGGAATGTATTTCGGAGGCTGAAATTACATAGATAATAATAATTAAACAAGAAACTCAAGATGTTGCCAATCTTAAAATTTATTTAACGAGTTATACATACCTTAAATCTCAGTTCATTGATAGGTGGTCGGGCATATGGAATATCATAAAAAGCTGTATATGAATTATTTTCAAATAACGTATACAGTTTTTTACCAATCAATATTAATTCACTAGTTTTATATGAAACTAACGAATAGTTATATATGATTAAAACAAGAACATAGAAAATATATGCAACAAACATTACTTAAAATGAAACAATGAATAGTGTGATTTTCCATACCAACATGCCAGGCCATATTATGGAAACAATATTTTAAACCATGAAAATGTTTTAGAAATAACTATTGTATTTCTCATTAGGTAAGTATTCAATTTGTAATGCTTTCGTAGATTTTTTTAAATAACAAATGTTTACGTTTATTTAAAATAGATTTCAATACAATAAATTAAAGTTTTTGATATAGTCCAAATTATAACAAATCTCAACATGTAGTCTCTCTCTCATTTAAATCGATTATTTTAGATATATATTTAGGTAATTCTGTTTAGTTATTTATTTAATCAAATGTATTACATTATCTTAATTATTATTACAGATAACTCCAATGCCAATGTAATGTGTAATGGTGTGAAATCGATATTTTCTGTGCAATTTTCTGGATATTAATAGTGTGCATAATACCCAAAACTAAGTTGGATAGATTAGCGAATTATACGAGTATGAGTTCCTATCCTAGGTACTTGGTGAATTTATTTTGGACCCGCTCCAACATAAAACTATATTTATAGCCTATTCCGATCGAAGAAGTATATTGTTAACAACAGACTGCTAAGTTTAAGGGTATTGCCCTGACTGGATTAAGTCGTGGTCAATAAAGTCAGACTTGGACATATCTCTAGTTTAAATTACAAAAAAAATGCAAATATACTGAGAAACCAGATATTGCTATATATATTTTTTTAGTAAGTCATCATTGTCAACTAAATGTAAAATCTTCCAAAAGATAAAATTAGAGGCAAAGAGGCTATAATAATATAGGACTATTTACGTAATTAAAGTTTCATAAATTGCAACAATGGCACTACTTTGTCGAGGGTCGTAGACCTACGTCTGCGACCTGGTACCTGAAATTAACATTTGTTATTATTAATTGGAATTTAAATATTTTTTGAAATGGACGCCTTGGAGGATGATGTCTAACTTTCTCCCTGTAATTGCGTTTTACTCCAAGTTTCGCTTTCTAGCTATAGCAGGGTCATCTGCCCTAGATATTTAGGGAGAACTTTAATACACAAAAATAATTGAATTACCTCTAGACTTCATAATATTTCTGCTCCCAGAGCAGAAAAGTTAAAGATACTGGTACTGTGCTCGTCCTGTAACTTACAAGATAACGCAGACTGTACTCGAGATGCTTCTTGCTGTCGAACACCCATTGTTGAGAGTCTGAAAGCTAAGTACACAATTGTATATATGTACATATATACTTTAATAGATAATTAAAACTAGTGTTTTGCCTGTGATAATTGAACTGCCACAATTCTGTATTTATCGAATACGATTATCAACCCTCCTTTTGTTACCCGAACTAACCTTCTTGAACTGTTCTGAAAATTTAATTCCGTAGTTAACTTTATCATAACAAAAACATGATATGACTTAAAAAATAAATGCTATTTTATTTTTTTACTTCATTGCATAGGGTTAATAATAATTAATGGTTAAAATGAGCTTAAAAACTTATAAATAAACAATAATTTAATATATTTTTATTGCAGTAAAGACAAATTGCATTTTGTACTAGAAATATATTATGTAGTATAAATTGTCAATATTAGCATTGAGTAATATTGTATATGTATATTATATATTTGCGTAATATACGGCCAAAATACCTGCACAATAAACGCAAATGCAACATTTTATAAGCTGGTAGGAATAAGCTGGTTTGCATCCGAAAAATGGAAAATTTAACTATATGTGAACACTTGGTTGTGGGGCTTAGTATAAGCCCAGACCAGACGGTTAGGTACCACCGACTCATCAGATATTCTACCGCCAAAACAGTAATAATTAATTAGTATTGTTGTATTCCAGTTTGAAGGGTGAGTGAGCCAGTGTAACAGCAGACACAAGGGACATAGAATCTTAGTTCCCAAGGTTGGTGGCGCATTGGTGTGATGTAAGGAATTTATATTATTTCATACAGTGCCAATATCCATGGGTGGTAGTGGCCACTTATCATCAGGTAGTCCATTTACCCGTCCGCATACCTATTAAATAAAAAAATGATAGTCTAAATTTATACGGACAAATATTATTTAAAATAGTAATCGGAAGCATTTATACTCAGAAATATTTATTTATAATATCTTTATAACTTCTTAGTAAAACAGATAATATTTATCGCCGATTCTATCGATACGTACAGCTCAGTATTAAAATTTTATTCAAGTTACCTTGATGTACGGAATTTAAAAATGGATAAAATAATAGGTATTTTTATCTTAATATCGGTTTCAGTGTTGGTGTTAGCTGACATTGAAGTAGAAACTACACATGGACGTGTTGCTGGAAGAGATTTCAAATCGATATTTGAAGAGAAAAAATACCATGGATTTATGGGGATACCTTTTGCCGCTCCACCTGTCAAAGATCTTAGATTTAAGGTACGTATAAAAGATTATCGTCAACATTATATTTTTAACTTATTTAACCCGTCTTATTGCGTCCGCTGGAGACAGAAGGAATGGTTCCTATTTTGCCTAAAGAATTCAACGGAGATATGCTGAATTGTTCCACTAGTCTTTTGTCATGATTTATAAAAATAAAAGTACTTACATTCATTTGTAAAATGAACCCATTGGTTGCTAATAAATAACACAACTTCTTGCTTCCCAATGAAAATATTTATACTTATAGTATTAACTTTGTATTTTATAATATTGATTTCTAAATATAAAAACAAGACAATTTCTTCAGTTTTTGAAATACTGTTATTTATTACACAAGTTTAGTGAAATGATTTAGAACAAATTTAAATAAGTACATTAACATTAAATACGCATACATTATAGTAAAATCCGACGTTTTGGTTATAATATCACTGTACTTAATTTTATATTGATGTTAAACTATGAGAAGAACTATAGTGCAAATACTTCAATACTTAAATAACATACTAAGGAGAAAAAAACAATATCTTAAAGTCTGCGGTTTGTGACCATGCTCTAAAATTCTAAATGAACCCAACCACACATGGCTTTAGACTACAAATCTTCACTGCGGAACAGTATTTCAACCCCAGGATTATATTAATGTATATTGAAATTTCAATTCACCTTACATTCAAAAGAAAAAAAGTTTGGAGCCCATCAACCTATCTAGTAAATAAACATCCAAAATCCCTTAAAACCTTATACCTTGAGGCATAATGAAATGAATAATGTTTTAATTCTTGTAGAAAAACTATAAACTCAATCGACTAAAAATAAATAAATATTACTCTAATTATACAAAACAATTTAAACGCGTTTAAAACTAGCTTTCAAAATTGAACAAAGTCAATTTGAACTATATACAATTTTTTTCTAAGTTAAACAACAAAATTAAATTTCTTATAAAATTGGCACATTTCAAATATTCTAACAAATAACAGCTTAGGGTTTATATAATTAAAATATGAATGAACATAATTTTTAAAGTACGTAAACATATTTTTTCAGGCACCACAACCAATGGAGCCATGGACCGACGTTTTACAAGCTACAAAAGTAAAACCAGCCTGTGTACAGTTTAACACTAACTTTCGCAAAGGTCAAGCTTTAGGTCAATATGGTCTTGAAGACTGCCTATACCTCGACATATTTACTCCAGCCGTAGATGAAAATAAACGACCAGTTGTTGTATTTTTGTACAGTGAACGACTTAAAAACTCATACAATAAAACTAAAGACTACGCTCCAGATTTTTTTATAGAAGAGGATTTAGTCGTTGTGACAATAAGTCATCGACTGGCCATATTTGGATTCCTATCGTTTGAAGACAATTCACTACCAGGTAACGCGGGATTAAAAGATATTGTGGCAGCATTAGATTGGATATCAAATAATATCAATAACTTTGGAGGTGATCCGGAAAAAGTTACTTTATTGGGCGCTCAAGGAGGAGCTGTAGCGGTTGATTTCCTTATTCGTTCTAAAGCGAAAAAATACTTTCGCTCAGCGATACTTCAAAGTGGCACGTCACTAAACCCTGCATATTTGCAAGGAAACGCTCGCGAAAGATTTTTCGAACTTGCCAATTTATTAGAAATAACCAGCTCAAGCAGCAGTCACATTTTAAAAGAATTAAATGAAATTCCTGCTTCAAAGTTATTTAACGTGGAACTAAGAGCTTCACCGCCCGATTATTTTAAAGAAACCCAGAGAAGTATTCTATCATTCGGTCCAATCGTTGAAAAGGATGCAGATGGACTTATAACAGAATATCCTGAAAATTCTTACGAAAATATAAACATACCTATTATGGTCGGATACAACTCTCGAGAAGGATTGACGGCTTCTTATAAATATCTCGCCCAACCGCATTCCCTCAAATTCGTTGAAAAAGATTTTCCGTTTTTAATGCCTTTGCGAATGAAGTTTAGATTCGATCCTCTTTCCGAAATGTACTACGACGCCATAGACGATATAAAGAAGTTTTATTTTAAAGAAGGCAAGGTGACCATAAAAAGTACTTCAGAATATGTGACTTATGTCGGGGATCTACATTCGTATTCTATGGATATGACGGCAAAAATGTACGCTAATATATCGTTGAGCCCAGTTTATTACTATCACTTTGACTTTTACAGTGATTTGAATGAGAATAAGAATGATCTATTGGCGTTGTCAGTAGTTGAAGAAGGTACTTGGGGTGCGGCGACTGGAGATGAACTGTGTTATTTATTCAGATGTCCAAGTTTGAAAGATAAATATGCAAAACATAAACGATTGGAATCACAAGAATTGATAATGCAAAAGAAAATGATAAAGTTATGGGCAAACTTTGTAAAATACGGGTATGTTTTTCAATAAGATCTTTTGACAATTCGATTTCTAGAGTAGATATTTTATAACAATAGTTTTTCACGTATATCGGATACAAAATCCGTCAATTGTAATGTTGAAATCGTCAACCTTTTGTTTAATCATTATAAATCTTAGTAATTTATGTAACTTAATAATGTATCGCGGCAAGAACTTTTTAATTAATGTGACGTTCGGGAAATTAAATTATACATTTATACGACTTAAATTATCTTTGTTAGAAACTGAAATTATTTGTAACTTCTTATGTTTACAATAATTAATTTCATGTTCGGTGAAGAGAAACTGATTTCGTCTCAATATTGAATATAAAGAAATATGTAGTTCTGGCAGTGTATCCGTCAATTGGCAATGTAATCGACATATTGCATGCAATCTTTGTGTATTAATCATTCAAACCTTTTCTATACGTAGCTCACTTTGCCCAGCAGTATATTATCTGGGCTTTATAACTTTCATTCTTAATAGATAACTGCTCCACAAATATAGTCAAATGTTAAATTTATTTTCGTTAAATAGTTTAAAAGTGTCCCTGTAACCCATTTAAATAGAAAAAAAAATTGCCGACCTTAAACCGACAATCGTTATGAACAACACACCGCTTTTTTCATAAAGGCTAGGTGGTATATTCAATCATTCCGTACATAATTTAACTAATCAGTAGGAAAGGTTTTCTTTATTTTATAAAGTATTTTTGAAACTTTTTCCAGGAACCCGACTCCCAAGAACAATAATCCGTTGAACGAGATTGAGTGGTCTCCTTATAATTTAAAAACAAAGGAATACTTACTCATTGGAAATAAGTTTGAAGTGAAAAAGGATTTATGGGAAAGAAAGTTTACGTTCTGGGATGATTTTTTAAACAAATGGGAAAAGAGAGCTCATAAAGGTGTGATATCAGAAAAAGGAAATAAAAAGGATGAATTATAAATATAATGCTTTTTATTTTTAATAAAGTAATGTTTACTAACCTTATTTTTATTTATTTTTTATTATATATTATTACATTTTAAATTTAATATATGTTATATATTATATTAAATAAAACTACGAGAAGGAATATCGAAATTAAAATTCCTTTAAATATAAAGAATATCACCGAATTTTGTTTCAATGCACCGAAAAGACATTTAGCTTTTATTTTTATAAGAATAAATATTTTTGTATATTGCTAATCTAAATAAGTAAGAAGCCGTGTACTCAACCACTGCTAGTCTAAGGTCCTCTTTTTGAGGAGAAGGCTTAGCGATTATTTAAATTTTCATCTCACACACATGAGGGTTAACTCGACATATAATTTCCTTCGCCGCCAAATGGATATCGGTTAAGATTAACGTGTTCTACTGGGTCACCTTGGGTTAAAAAATACTATCGTACTAAAGTCTCATATAACTAATAATAATTAATTATATATTCTGTAATAAGTTCCTCGAATGCATATTATTATATGCATTTGAGGATACCAAAGAACGAAATTACTCATTTAGACAAGGTTCAATAATATAGATCATTAATATTTTTTTAAAGAACTTATTAATCTACAAACATTGGCTACGATTTTTTTAGAATTGCGCAAAGTCATATTAATATACATTTTGGACATTATTTTACAAAAGGTTGTTTTAGTTTATTAAAATCATTAGGTTATTTGTATGTGTATGATATTTTTCTAAATTTTATATATTCCGGTTACCAATAACTTGTCTTATACTTAAATTTAATCCATAAGTAAAATTACGTTTACGTACAATTGTTTTTTAACGATAGTAAATCTAAATTTTTGTTTATTAGTTTAACCAACTCTACTCTAACGAGTATTTATCATCCTGAAATCAACGTTATAAATGTATTTTTTTATAAATAAAGAATCCTATGTTTTATAACACATACGCCAGTAGCAACATTGATAAACGTCTTACGATTAGTAAAAGGTTTAACGTCGGATTAATAGAAGAATTACATCGAACGGTATCACTAACGCCAAGTTCAATTATCTAAATAAATGATAAAAACAAAGCCCACTTAGATTGTATACTATTATCTTTAGGACACGTCAGTTCGAAACCAATATGTGAGCACTGTAAACGAACTGTTTGTGACATGTTATTAAAATGGCTACCTCTAAAACTAGTTTACTTATAATATTAGTAATTTATTTTGCAAATTATGTTATTGGAAATGTGATAGTTGATACAAAATCTGGTAAAGTAGAAGGAAAAGAAGTGAACTCAATAATTCCTAATAAGAAATATTATTCTTTTTTGAGTATACCTTATGCTCAAGCGCCAATTGGTGAACTCCGATTTAAGGTAAAGTACCTTGTAATGAATGATTTGAAAGCATTTTTAATTTATTAGTTATGACCTCATCATAACATCACATTAGGAACGTTTTTCGATTTTTATTAGCAATGGTTTTTATGAAATATTTGAAATGTTCATGAACTAAATGAATACTGTATTATTTAAAATAATTACGTTATTTTTTTTATTTTACACTTTTGATATTCACGCCTTTTTTAATTTGTTTAATTGTAGATCTTGGAACGGATACGTAGTTTTGGTTGTCAAAAACACTAGATTTATTTATTTAATTCATTTAATTTTAGAACTAATATGTGTCTGATAAAAATTCTATTATATTTATTTTTTGTTTAAGGCACCTGTCCCTCATCCAGGTTGGAGTGATGTTTTAGAAGCGAAAAAAGAAAAAAAACATTGCGCTCAGCATAATTTACCCATTAGACAAATTAAAACATATGGATTTTGTGGAGTTGAGGACTGCTTACATTTAAATATTCATACTCCAAACCTACCGGATAACAAGAATTCAAAACTACCTATAATTGTTTTCCTATATAATGAAAATTTCAAAGTATCTTATAATGCAACAAAAGAATATGGGCCTGATTTTTTAATGAACGAAGACGTTATTCTTGTTACCATAAATCACAGATTGGGCGCGTTAGGATTTGTGTCATTTGAAGATGAACTTATTCCAGGTAACAACGGTATAAGGGATGTGATATTGGCTTTAAGGTGGATAAAAGATAATATTAGTTATTTTGCTGGAGATCCTCTAAAAGTAACTCTTATGGGCAATAGTGGTGGTGCAGCAATAGTAGATATATTACTACACTCACCAAAAGCTAAAGGTTTATTCAGTGCAGCAATAATGCAAAGCGATTCGTCATTTAATCCGCTATATTTTGATGAAAATCCTAAGAAACGTGCCATATCTCTGACTGAAACGCTCGAGGATAAAGCGACGACAAGCGCATCTTTTATTGAACGTCTATCAGAAGTACCAGCTATGAAAATTACAGATTCTGAATTTTACGTTATTCATGCCGATGAAGCTAGAGCTATTCAAAGAGGTATATTACCATTTGGCCCAGTGGCTGAAATCGAGCATGATGATGCTATAATTACTAAAATACCAGAAAAAAATCCCGTAGAATTGCCTGTACCTGTAATGATTGGATTTAACTCCAGACAATCAATGGAACTAAATTCGCGGTACCTGCATAGCCCTCAATACCTAACATTCGCTGACAGAGATTTTCTTATTTTGTTTCCGAAGAGGGTTGACTATCATTTTCAGATTCACGATGAGGTGTATAATAAGGCTATAGAAGAAATCAAAAATTTTTATTTCGATGAAGGATATATAAAAGTTAGTAGACCAGGACAATATTTAAGCTATATAGGAGACATCTTGAATTTCTATCATATCGATTATACTGTTCGAACATATACAAACACATCTAGTACGCCTATTTATTACTACATGTTTGACTACAGCGGAGAATTGAACTTCAGAAAAAAAATGATTTTGGAAGATACTATAAACTTCGATGGAACGTGGGGAGCATCGCTAGGGGACGAACTATGTTATTTATTTGTGTGCAATAAATGGAGAAAACAGTATAAGAAATTATTGGAAAACGAAGATTCAGAAGAAATAAAAGTATTACAAAACATGGTCAAAATGGTCACTGATTTTGCTAAGACTGGGTGAGATACTTATAATAATAAATTTTGTTTATAATATACCTATATAATTTAGATTTAGTAAATCCTACATAATTCATAAAATTTATAAAATTATGTACATTTTTTACGATAACATAACAGTTTTATAAATATTTTCAGCAATCCAACTCCTCCAGGAAGTGAATTCACTTGGAAGCCAGCTACGAAGGAAAATAGGGAATGTTTGGTCATTTCCGACGAATTAAAAATTGTGTCGAAGCTATACGATGATAAAATCAAATTCTGGGATGAATTTATAGAAAAATATGGAAAAATGGCAGTAGATGGCGTTGTTAAAGATGTTGTGAAAGATGAATTATAATTAAGAAATACTATTTTCTCATTTATCAATAAAGTAGTAAGAAAAATATATCTGTACAATTGTATGTTATAATTAATAAAATGACATAAGTACCTCATCTTGCTTCGTTAATCTTATATGTATGCTACTCTAATGATAGCAATACAGTTATAAAAAATCCAAAACAGATTCGATTTATTATTCTTAACCTTGTATATTGTACCTGTAGAATGATAAAAAAAAAAAGTTAATTATTAATTGATTTATTTCATGATTTTAAATTATGGTAAAATTATACACTAATATTTAATAGTGGATCAACATTTTCTAAAAATTGTTTATTAATTTGCACACTACTATTGCAGTCCACTGTTATTTAGAAATCAATGAATATCAAGAGAATTTAGTCTTATAACAAATAAATTAAAACATTTAATACGCAAAATTTTTTTTTTAACTGACTTCAAAAAATTATATTCTCCGTTCGACCCGTATGTGTGTAATTTTCTTAAAAACTACTGACGCGATTCGAAAGTGGATTTGATTATATTCATGATCGTCAGTTAATAAAAATATAATATTTAAGATTGTTTTGCCATACCTAAAAAAATTGTATTTGTTTTTAGGTTCTGTTAATTATAATTTCGGTCACAGTATTTTTTTATATTTTAGGTACATATATGTCATATAATAACTTTAATAAGCAGTATATAATAATAAATATTACGAAACAATATATAACGACTACTTTTAAGACACTTTTATTTTGATACTTATTAATCTGAGCATTGTCTACTGATGATAGGCCTGCTACAAACAACAGTTAAATACAACGGACAAATTACTTACACTTAAGGTGCGAGCGTTACTAAATTAGGGGGAACTAACTCTAGTTTTGTAAGTGTAAGTGGATGAAGTAATTTATAGAAGTTGATAGCCAAATCAACTATTTTTATTTATTGAAGACGGGCCAAAAACATAAGGAGCATCATAAGATGGAAAGTGAAAATGGACAACTGAAATAGCAGAGGAATTTTAGATAGGTTACAGGACTTTTAGAAAGGAAAGGTTATTAATATATTTTAAAGACTTCGCCCCATATGGTAATCAAAGCGATTCTGTCGAAGTACCCAACTCAAAGGTAAAGTCGAGCTTAGTGTATGGATAAGAGACGACGGAAATTCAAGAATCTCACATGACAACTTCATATCTACATTACACTACTTGCTTATGTATGTAAGAAATTCTGGTCAGTGACTATCTGAACTCTGGCATTTATAGTAAAAAGATCAAATTTTTCTTACTGTATCTCGATAGACTACATCATCCAAGTAGCAATAAATTAGAACTGACGCAACGCGATCATTTTGAAAGCCAATACTATCGGAACAACCAGGAAAGGTCGAGTATACGTCACCTACATAATCAGATCAAAATTTATTGTTTCATCCCTTTGCCCCGACGGTGGTATCAGAGATGATATAGACCTAAGTGGGACTCTAAACTACTCTTCTAATCTTATTTGCCAAAAACGTTCATATTCGTCTTTTCGGAGTAAAAGAAAAGTAATAATTGGTGAGATGTTTTATTAAAACATTTTGAGGATAGTTTTATTTTTATTATATAAACCGTTTAAAGAAGAGACAGTAGAAAACATTGACCCCAGTATTGTCCCAAGCGAGACGAGCCATACGAGTATACGAAAATAAGACTTACATTAACGACATTTTAAACCATCATGCTGTTTCTGAGACAATAGAATGAAGGCCCGTAATAATACTATTTTACAATTCCAGACACATCATTATAAATTTAAATTAACGTTATACAGTCAGCTTAATAAATAATAATTATATAACAAATTAAGTATTTTATTATTAATATTTATATTATATATTTATTTTTTCATTGGATTCAATCATCTTTTTAGTGGTCTACCTGTATTTCGATGGCCGGAAGGGGCTGCCTAATTATTATATCGTCATTTTTATTACTCATGCGTTCTACCTTTACATCAAATGTTTACTGTTTCTGGCAAGGGTTTCGTGATATTTGTCACTTTTCTTATGAAAGTATTCGCAATACTCCTATAGGTCCTCGAAACCAATATCAAAATCTTTTTAGTTACATATAGTCTGTTTACATTGTAAATTGGAATACCTTCTCAAAATAAACAGTAACTAACCGGAATATTTTGAGCAAAATTAAGTTCGAGCAGGACATTATCACACAAATTTAGCTGAAAAAGATAACTAACTAATTGATTGACATAACACCTAAGAGACGCCCCTCGCTGCAGACGCAGGCGAAAGCTAGTATTTAAACATTAAAATTTCATGATGATTATTAATACCGTTGAGTTAAGGCAGATTAAGCCAAGTTAGGTGTTACCGTTATCATCGTCGATAGATAAAGACTTAATGGATACCGTTTTACTTATCTTATACTCAACTATAATCTACTGTACTGTACTGTAAATATAATATTATTTTCACTTTATTGACATCCTCGGTTAAGTAATTTGTATATCAATATGAAGAAAAATAAAATATTCAGTTTTATTTTTGCGATTGTAGTAAATTTATGTGTTTGTGATGATTTTAAAACAGTTAAAGTGAAATTGAAACAAGGTGAATTGTCAGGAAAGAAAGAATTTACATATATTAATGAACAAAAATTTTATTCATTTAAGGGCATACCTTATGCTGAGCCACCTGTAGGAGAATTGAGATTCAAGGTATTAAAATCAATTTAAAAACACAATAATTTAATTTAATTCAAAAGTGAAATTTGCCTTAATATTCAATAGCCAAAATAGTATTTTACACTTGATGTATTAGTTGTTCTTTATATGTTTTAGCCTCCTGTCTCTCATCATGGATGGGAGAATATTTATGAAGCCCATACCAACAAACCAACATGCATCCAATACAGCTCGAAAATGCGAATAGGTGAACATATTGGGATGTCCGGCTCTGAAGACTGCCTTTACATCAGCGTTTTCACACCGAATTTAGAAGGATCAGCGCCTGTTATAGTCTTCGATTATAACGACAATTTCGGAGCAAGTTTTAACGGTACAGAGACCTACTCTCCAGATTTTTTTATAGAAGAAAATATTGTTATTGTTACCATTAACCACCGGCTTGGATTACTAGGTTACTTATCAACAGGAGATGATGTAATACCGGGGAATGCGGGGTTAAGAGATTTTATAATGGGTTTAAATTGGATACAGGACAACATCAATGAATTTGGCGGTGATCCAAATAGTGTAACATTAATGGGAAATAGAGGTGGAGCAGTAATCACAGATATTCTACTTCACTCACCAAAAGCCAAGAAACTTTTTAGTAGTGTTATAATGCAAAGTGGAACAGCTTTAGAACCTTTGTTTTTAAGTGACCAATATCGCGAACGTGCCTTTGACCTCGGTAACGTATTAAATATTACAGCAAATGATAGTGAAACATTACTTAAAGGACTTCAAAATGTTGATGTTGAACTTATGTACAATAAGGAAAGCGATGTCATACATCGCACAGACGAAGACTTGCAAAATACTATGTTTACGTTCTCTCCTATTATAGAAAATGATAACCCAGATGCAATCCTTACTACATTACCAGATAATAGTAAAATTATAAACGATGTCCCTGTTATGATTGGTATGAATTCTAGAGAAGGACTATACTTAGCTTCGCATTTTATAAATGAACCCAATTTAGTTGCAGAATTAGCGCAAGAATTTCTATTCTTATTTCCTATAAAAACAAACTATAAATTTAATAAAAAAAGCAAAGTATATGAAGAAGCAATTAAAGAAATATTAAATTTTTACTTCGAAGAGGGCTATTTTTACTATAGTAATGTATTGGAATACTCAGTGTACGTTGGCGACTTGCTGCAAAATTATGCTCTCAATTTAGCAGCTAAAAAGCTTACCGAGAAAACACAATCACCAATATATTACTACATGTTTGACTTTAGGGGACGGTTGAATGAAAATAGTGAATATATAGCGAAATATACGAGATTTGGTTTAAAACATTGGGGAGCGACGGTGACAGACGAATTATGTTACTTACATTTGTGCAGTCGAATCAAACAAACTTACAAGGACCTCATAAATCTAGTGAGTGAACAACCTGAATTAAAAGTATTGAAAAAAATGGTGCGACTATGGGCTAACTTCGCGAAAACAAGGTATTTTGCACTGTTCGTTATATATTTAATAGTTGTTGCAAATAATATATGATATCGAAAATAATTTTTCTTTTCGTTTTAGTGAACTAATTAATTATTGATCTGTAAAATATGACGTAGGGCCAGTGGACACGATAAAATATTCGTATACTAGTTGAACATATATTTGCCTTAATGTAAGCTTTTAAGGAATTAAATTAAATACAAGTTAAAGTTGACTTATACAAGTACTTTAGAATCGCCATTTCGCAAGACCTTCCACTGGTTTTAAATGAATTGAAAGAAATAATTAGTAGAATTACTAAATAGTTATTTTTTTATTTCAAATAAAATGACAACATCAGTTCCTCGACTTCACGCTTTTTTATCCAATGTAATAACGTTACATTTACTCATACATAGACCTCTAATCTCTAAACCGTATTCAACTAATGATTAATGTGGTATTTTTTATCTAGTAAAACTAAGTCTTTAGATAAAATAACGATAGAAATATTAATATTAACTTACTTTACAGAAATCCTACTCCATTGGCAGAAGATGACATTCTGAAGGATTTTAAATGGCTGCCAATAAATAAGGAGAGCAATGAAACTAACTATGCTCATATAACGAACACCTTGAAAATGAAAGAGAATCCATTAGGTGAAAGGGAAAAGTTTTGGGACAATTTCTTGGCAAAGTATTCTGAACTAGCAATCGATGGGGTAGTGCAGGATTCAAAGAAACATGACGAATTATAGTTAATAAATTATTGAAATTATTCCATTTTTAAATTATTATATTCCCTAATATCTAATTCTGGCAAATGAGATGTGCTGTCACCGGTAGAAAAAAAAATCTACATATTAACATAAAACGATACTCGTGTCTGTAAATGGCCGAGTTACGTTTGGTGGGAATACACAACATATGTACTTATATTCATTGTTAAATTTTCCATTCACTTTTATACCATTTAAAAGAATAATAATTCATTCATTCAGAGTGCACTAAAATGACAAAAGGCTTTGTGCAAGCCTGTCTGGGTAGTTACCAGCCACTCATCAGATATTCTACCGTCAAACAACAGTACAGTATCGTTGTGCTCTGGTTTGAAGGGTGAGTTGTGTGGTAACTAGTGGTTACACTGGCTGACTACAGGCACAAGGGACATAACATCTTGTTTCCCAAGGTTGGTGGCACATTGGCGATATAAGGAATGGTTAATATTTCTTACAGCGCCATTATGTATGGATGGTGATGACCACTTATCATCATGTGGCCCATATGCTCATCCGCCTACCAATGCCATTTAATATTATTCCGTTCAGGTCTACATAATATGGATGTACCCTACTAAGATTCCTAGAATTTAAAACCCCTAGAATTTAAGTTTATTGTAAAAATTCACGTTAAAACCTCAGTCGTTCTCAGTATTCGAGGCTATGCGAATTTTTATGCCTTCCTAAAAATACATGTTACAGGAACGTGTCGGAAATAGTTATTTCGCTAGTGTCCCTAGTTTTCTGGTTGGCCCAGTATTGCTCGTGCGAAGATTACACCAGCTATCTACTATAAAAGGCGTTTTCTTTCATGAACAATAATAATTTTTTACGACAGATTTTTGAATGAACCGTTTAACTTTTTTTTTTATATTTAATGAAATATTATTGCACATTATTTACTTCGACACTGCATATATACATAAAAATATTTGTCTTCAATTTAAATCCGTACATAGAGTAGGTATATAAGAAAGACAAAACTTGCAAAAGAATGTTGCTGATTGTTGACTCAAATTTTTGTAAATGTTTATATTAAATTTATATTAAATTATATATATAAATATTATTATTACATGAAATCTATTTCATAAAAACACGATTATCGAAGTGCATGCAAAATGATAAAATGTGACTACGTGCGACATCTCTCGGTGTGACTTTGTATTACAGATAGTTTTAACATCGGCTCATAGATGGCATAGCTTTAAACAATACTAGAAACTGATATTATTTAAGTTAGACGAAGGTTAGACAAATAATAACAATCAATTATTTGTAGACCTAAGGTATGTTAGAGTTTTTATATAAAATGGATAATTATGCAGTTTGAGTACTTTTCTCAAAAACGATAAGTTTTTAATTGTTCTTATATGAACCACTTATATTGGTATTGATATTTCGTCGCAGGAGGCTGGATTCAGTGGAGGACTAAGCCTTTCTGAGGCCCGGGGTGGTAAAGATGAATGAGGCCCCCAGCTTTAGAAAATATGTAGTTTTACAAGCTTTTTATTCAGTTTTTATTTGTGTATATAAATAAGTGTTTATTTTAATTTGAAAAAAGTCCGTTCGCGAAATTATCAGTACACACTAATAGTACGAGATCCGGCTGCAGGATCAGTGTACCCATCGAGTGTTTGCAAAAAACCAAATTTTTACACATATTTATGATTAGGAGAATTTATTTCTACCAAGTTGCCTATCAAAATGTGGCCGCTAGTATTTTTAATTAAATTATTAATAATTCTTATTCCGTTAAAAATTTCATTGACTTGTTTTTTCAATAAAATGTCGTCCACCTTACGGCAACACCTATAAAGACTTTAAAAAATCATGGATGCCGCTGCGCATCTGGCCGCACCTCTTAAGCCAGGTTTACACAGGTATGATTTTGTTACGTTTATACACTCACAACGTACGTACATTCATAATTTATATATCAAATTAAAGCTAATTTTTTTCTGTTTATTATGATATACGGTTGCCTAATTGAATCTGGCCGCAAATAGGGGTTGCTTAATTAATCTTAATCGCTATCTTCGTCTGACTAGTGACGTTACGCACTAGCTCTTTTTCACCCTACTTTTAATATTTCCAATCTTTAACAGCCAGCAACCCTAATTATAATTAATTAAATAATTAATTTAACACTTCTCTGTCTCTATATATTATTATATATGTTGTCACCATCATTCATCACCATCAATTTAAAAAATTAGCTCTCCAGTTCCAAACCTCAGTTCAAGTTTGCTTCGTACCTAATTTTATCAACATTGTTTCAGTAGCTTAGTCGTGAAAAAGTAACATAGACGATAGATAGACGGACAAAAATACAGAGCTACTTTCGCATTTATAATATTAGTTTAGACTAAGAATTAGTATAGATTATATTCTCCGAACCGCGGTACGTCTGTCATAAGTTATATTGTCAAATCGTCTTCACATTTATTTATTAATTTAGATATTTAATGTTAACGACTTTTTTGTGGCTTCTATTTATCACGACAGAGCTCAGATTATTTCACCAACGTCACGTGCGAATGTTAACGTTGATGGCTTACGAGTGGCATGATGTCCTAGCATGTAAATGTATAAACATAGTATGTGTCTATGTGATTGAATTCGGACAGTGCTTTTTTTTATGATATCGTTTGGCGGACGAGCAAATGGGCCACCTGATTGTAAGTGGTCACGATCACCCACAGACAATGGCGCTGTATGAAATATTAACCATCCCTTGCATCGCCAATGCTCTTCCAACCTTGGGAACAAATGGTGGTAGAATATCTGATGAGTGGGTGTTACCTACCCAGATGAGCTAGCACAAAGCCCTACCATCAAGTAACCACACCATAGCACCAAGTGCTATGCTGAGCACAATCAATATAAGGGTTGTAACTGAAAGTATTATAACTAAATTCAAACTTTTCATTAAGCACTCTAGATGTACTTATAATAGTAGAAGCCTATTCGAAACACGAAAGGCGTAGAAATAAACAACTTGACATTGAATTGACTTTATATAATAATCATGGTCGAGGTCAAGATCTTGAATAATCTATGGTATTAATTATAGATTCAACAAAAACTTATGTTTTGAATAAAAACTACGACTATAAACGCACGTCTTTTTGTTTAATTCTAGAAATAAAATTTGACCTCGTCATTAATATAATATTAATATGAATTATGCATATCTTAATTTTCAATTATTTGTCAATCATCTACCATATAAACATTCCACTACATTACATAATGTGAAAGTACTCAGAAGGTAAACTTACAATAATGAGATAATTACGAAGCCTGTCGAGCAAATTAGTAGGCAACGCGAACTTTTAACTTATAAGCCTAATAATGTCATCTTACATTTTCTAAATATAGTATTTATAGTCGATAGTTTGAAAACATTAAATTATGGTAATTTTTTATATATAGCAAAAAAATATTGCCATTCCTTTATTCTCCTTGACATGACCATCAATAATAGTTCAAATGTAAAATTAACGCTGTAATAGAACGGAAACTTAACTTTTATAAAGACAAGCACTACAATTACACTAGAGTGGGCCACTTTTTTCGTTGACATGCTTTGACACGCTGGCTCACATATTAAAAATATTAAGAGCCGCAGCCGCTGTGTAAAAAGCTAAAGCGAAATATTCTTGTCTTATTCCAAATTACCTAATTTATTTGATATAGATATTGCATTAACAAAATAACTAATTTAACTTAAATTAACTCAAAATAAAACATACAAAAATTGAATAATGGAATACGTTTCTGTAAAAATGTATTTCGTATACATCATTTTATTTATTAATGTGACCCTTACATCATTAAAAAAATAAATAAATAAAAACAAAATATAAAAAAGAAAAAGTAGTTTCAGTATGTCTCATTATATGATGTTAGTTTTTTGTTATATTAGGGCCAGCTTTTGCGTTGAAAGCCTTTAAAAATTACTCCACACGCCTCTGTGTTGTTCTAGTCGTATGCAGCTGATTCAGGAAAGACGAACAAGTGACGACTCTTGTTTGGCCTACCTGGTTTATTTTTCTGATATAAAGGGTACTTATCTATTACTGTTTGTGAATAACTTTTGGCCCTTAGTCCCAATACATGCCAATGTATATTGTGTATATAATGCCTTTGTTTTCTTTCTCTCGAACTCAGACTCAGTCTTTTAGTTTCAAATTTATATATAGTTTCGTTCTGTTCCTCTTTGATACGTTCTTAATTTATTTAGATATAATTAGGAGCCAATTCTAGTAAAATAATAAATAAATACTGAAATTTGGCAGGTAGATTCCTTATATGGTAGACAACTGCTAAGATCGGATTTAACGAAACTCCACCTTATGAGCTCATTTGGTGGGAACGTTTATAGACTGTATAACATCAAACTACGGCCCAAATGGCAAAAACAATTACATTAAATAAAAATTACATTTAATAATATCAAACAATACAAAAACTTAAATTATTATAAGCAAAAATTAAAACACTGGTTGATTAATGTAGGTATGTTACTATAATTTAAAATAATATTTAGAATAAGATAGTTCAATAATTTGTTAAATTCCTAAAAAAAATATTGTAAATGTTTGAAATTTGGAAATATTATTAATAAATATAAAGTAAACGTCTGATATTTTTTGTAGTATATATATATTTATAAAGATATGATATTTGTATACCATCTTATGGTTGTCGTGGCAGAATTTAAACTATTGTTCCATCAAAAATGTAACTACAACTTTGCAAATAAATTAATTTGAAACAAAAAATTTAAGCTCGCAGAAATATTTGATAAATGTGGACAGGCAAAGTCTATAAGAAAATTTAGTTAATAATAAAATATAATAATGACTGTATTTTTAAAATTTTTAAATCTTAGAATTATTATCTTACAAAGAATATAATCCTCATCCTCACAATTTCTTATACAAAATTAGACTTTTAGTCGTTTGTTTTTTCTTGTGCTTAAGAATCTCGCGTGACTTGTCACGACGCGAGGTCATTGAGGTAAAACTGGTCGTGCCAGTTTCTTGATAATTTAATGCCAGATTATATAATACTAACTTTGTTTGTCGCCTTTATTAATTCAAACTATTTTTTTTAAATAATGAGTACCGTATTGTTTTAAGATCGACACGTCTGTATAGCATCAGGCCTCGGCCGGCAATGTCTGTACACGGCGTTTACGCACACACATTTTGTTCGAAAATAAGAATATCTGATTTAAAAAAATCTATTGATCTTACTAAAAAAATGACGCAGAGGTAATGTAGTATATTGCTTGTAGAATAATCTGACAAAAAACCAGAATTATTGAATGTATATAAGTATATTTATTATTTGTTAAAAGATTTTTATAGATGTAACTTTGCGATTTTTTTCTATCGTACCAAATTAATTACATCATGTTTTCAAAATAAATAACTATCAATAATATCCTATGTTCTGCAAGAGTCTAACTAAGATCCCTTTTATTTAATATTGTAAGTAACTAAGTATTGCGTAAGTAAAAAATGAATTTTGATGATATGATAACGAATTCAATTTTCCTTTTGTTTACTGATGAGTAATTTAAAATAAATTTAATATGAATAATAAATTATTGGCAGAATATCAAAATAGTGGTTTTACTTTAGGTTTAAGGGATTGTGGAGTTTTAATAGATTCAAAATAGTAATTCCGTATTATATCCTTAAGGATTATAGTGTAATTATTAATATATATTTTTTTTTTATAGTAGAGGTGGCAAACGAGCAGGAGGCTCACCTGATGGAAAGTGACTACCACCGCCCATGGATATCTGCAACACCGGAAGGCTTGCAGGTGCGTTGCCAGCCTTTCAGGAAAGAGTACGAAATACCTAAAATTACTAACGATTTTTTTTTTTGTAAAAATTTTAATCATCACTTTTAGTGATAAATTTAAGATAAAAGATTTGATAAATTTATTAAGTTATAAATCTATTCACTTCAGGAGGCGAGCTGTCATGAACAAATACATCTGTAATTACAAGAAATTTACATTATGGTTATAAAATTTAAATATTTTATAAGATCCCTACAAATTACACTTTACAAGATTGTGTATTATATAAATGTATGTTCTTTTATTAACTTTATTTTTTTTACTTTATTAACCTAAGTGCCTGGACGTTTTTGATGTATTAATAACTTGTATATTAATAGCTTGTCAAGCTATTAATAAAACTTAGTTAAATGAATTAAATGAATTGAAAAGAAGCTGTTCGTTCGTTCATGGATATTTACACGAATTTATTATGTTTTATTGTTTTTTATTTAATTTTAATATGTACAACAGTAGACTGAAATTAATTTGTAAAAATACTTTTCATTCAAACAAAACAAATAATGAGCTCAGCCTTGCTGATGCCAGAGCAATTATTTGATTCATAATTATGTAATTAATGGATAAAAAGGTATATCTTCATTCGATACACTAAAATAGTATTTAAACTATAGAGTTTACAATTTTTATACCAATTTATAAATAGAAACATCACTTTAACTGCCAGCTGACTTGTCTATTAGGTAAGACCAATTTTAACCACTATTAAACTAAGAACAAGCCAGTTCCGTAACAGTAAAGTCTAAAATCGCATAAACTTATTTTTTCCTACTTCAATTACGCTAGTTATCACGTAATATATAAGCTATAAGGTACGTCCGTAAACATACGTTATGTTAAGAAAATAGTTTGAGTCTAATAAACATATTACAATAGAAGGGTGTCGAGGTAGGTCAGATATAAACATAGCTGTAGATTGTGTATTTAAGTGAACAAGCACTACTGGTTCTCATGTGCAAATTATATGTATAACTAAATATAAATATTTTTTAAATTATTATTATAATATAAGAAGGACAAGGAAAAATAAAAGTTTGTAATAAAATTTAAGTTAGAAAAAGGTTGCCTCAAAACAATAAACAACCCTTCAATATAATCATAATATAAATAGCCTGGGCTTTTCACTGCAGTAGCGTTTAAGCTCAACCGCTGACCCACTGGTATGCAAATGACAGTTGATATCCATACGAAAATATTAGATATACATATATTAAAAAGGCAATATAATTATCGAACCAGTGGCGTTGTATCTGTATGTCGTACTGTATATCGTACTATTTATTAATTTGGATTGAATTCACAATTACAAAAATAGGCTAAGATGTCATTATCATACAAATTATCATCAAAATATTCTTTTCGTTGCTTTAAGTCTAAACTTTATACATATTGTATGGAGTTTTTTAAGAGTTTGTGCGCTCTTAGTACTCCCATCAACCATAATCTCGTGGATATATTTTACAACTTACTTATACAAAGATATTAAATCATACATATTTCGGCTAATTTGCTTATATCATACACTTTTTGCACAAATTGCAAATTTGTTTAATTTATCATTATTACATGGTGCTAGCCGGTTGAGTTTTGAGGAAGCCCGCCTGAGTTGATACCACCCATTCATCGCATATTCTACCACTACGTAAAATATTATGTATCTTAATTTTATTGTCTTTGATTATTATTGGTATCTATTATATTTAACAGTACGCCAGACGACTATGTGAGAGTAGGATCTATGCTAAAGGAGTAATAATTATTATTAAATAATACCGATAACTTCATAATAATACATTTAGTAAATCGATGTAAGTATATTGTCCTGACTGATTTCAATTACATTAACCAATCTCAAAGGAGTCTAACCAATTGCGCACATACTTGTGCTTTACAAGCACATGTGTGCGATTTGTTATGAGAGGGGGAGGAAAAAGGAGAGTGCACAGGTGCAGGTCTTTATTCGTTCACTCTCATAATCCGATAGGATAGCAATCCGACACGACCTAAGGGAATTCAGACACGGAACCAATCTCCAAATTCCAAATTGGACTACTACTGACAATTCCTTGGCGAAAAACCCTTGAAGTTAGGATCTGTTCTGCAGAGTCAGCCTGTAAACTATGCAATACACGAACGAGACAGACAATATAAAACATCATCAAATAGAATGTTTAAATATTGATGTGGAAAGCATCAACAAAATATTCAAGAATATACAATTATTTTTGACACTGGTCTTTTTTCTATATAATTTATTCTATATAAGTATACAGTCAACCTACTTTGCTATTTAATTAATGTTGTCACAAACGGGTCAGAAATGCGTAAAAATCGTAGTAAACTACTATTTTTACGCATTGATTTTTACAGGATTTTACGCAACTACGATTTTTACGCATTTCTGACTAAATATTTTTATCTTACAAAAATAAAATTAATTTAATCACTAAAATGACCTCTAAATTACTTCCGTGTGTTTCAATGCATTAATAGAAACTATTATAAAAACTGCGACCTTCTGTCTTGTAAATTTTTTTTAATATGTAGAATAAATACCTGACTATTATATTCATTTTCAACAGTAAATTGTCTGTTTGTTGAAGCACTACGCAAAAGTACTAAAGCGATGTTTTTGAATCTTTTGGTTTTCAGATACTTACAAATAAAAACACTTTAAAGCCTGTTTTACTAAGTTACGGTTTGTAGGTACCTATTGAGAATTTTTGAGATATGGTCATCGCAAAATCTACTCTTCTACTCTGCAGTTTATATAATAATTAAATTAATTGATTGATCGTCCATGACCGTGGTTATATCAATTCCATCGTTGTTTTAGTTTAATTAATTTAATTTAATTTAATATAGACCTTCTAATTCATAAATAAAAAGGTAAAATACAATCTAACTTACTTATATATATTGTTCAATCTCATTAAAAATTATAACGTTCATAATAAAAATAGATAACGTTACAGCATCGTGTCGGCGAAACCAACTTTGTCTTGTATTTTGATGATGTATTTGGATTACAATGTCTGTATCAACATGGCGGTCACCGTACACGTTTTAATAAAGCAGCTAAACTAATAAATATAGAATATGAAGAATTATTGATGTTTGACCTTAACAAGTCCACGAACGTAAAGGTCTATTCAATTTAGTAGCGATGCCAGCGCCGGTTAAACAGCACGCGAGTGATAGTGAAGTACATATCGACATCGACAAAGACGTAGGATACAACGAAACACCGGTAATAAAAATCGATAGTAACAAACACGACACTATGAACGGAAACGGTAAGTGCACTTTAATGTTGACATTAATTAATCATCGAATTATCGATCGTTTGCATTTAAATATATTTAAAAATAAAAATTCAGTTTGCCGACTGGAGACATTAGCAAATTTAATTATAATTAAATTTTTGTTTGGTCAGAATCAAGATAAATTCTTAAAGATTATGAAAATGTACCGTGTGGGCCGATAAATATAATGCGCGGTACGTGCATACATACATAAAAAACTATTAAATACCAATTAATACATCTTGCGGTTTTCGACTAATTTAATTTTTTTTATGTTAATTACTTATTCATTTTAATAAACAATATATAAGGGCCTACGACACGTTTATTTTAATTATCATCTTATTAGTCAACATCAAAAACTTTAGTCAATACATGCGTATAGGCGTTACAAATAAGTAATTATTGACTTTATAAAATTTGAAAACGGTTCTAAAATATATATCTCTAAAAAGAAGAACTAGTTAATTGAAGTAGCGAGATTTTTAACCTCAAAATTAACAATATACTATTCGTAATTCGATGTTCGTGGCACAAACAAATGTAACGACTCTTGAATCATATGAGTGTAACTCGTTATGAAACAAATAACAGCCTCGTGGAAATATAATCTGCGTTTAGTTATGATATGGTATTATTCCATCCAACAATAACCCGACCATGTTCTAGTCATCTAATTACAAGGTTCATAATTATATACAAAGTTAAAAATATATGTTATATAATAGAATTGATGATAGATTTGTACAAACCAAGAATGCACGTTAGTTCTTTTAATAATATTGTGACTTATGTTACACTAGTAACCTGTAACTACGTAACCTGTGTCCTACGTATGTCCTTCCTTGGAATTCAACCTTGCTTCACACCAAATATCATTTTATCAAATTTGATCTTATTATATATATTATATATTTTAAACAGACAGGCAGACAGTTACTTTCGCATTTATAACAATATTAGGTTACTATAGATACCCTAGCATACTTTGTGCTATTAAAAAAATATATTATAAAACATTTTTTTAGTACGATGCTTGCTTCATATTGTTGCAAGCTTCAAAAAGGTATACATTGATTAAAACAAGTTTAAATTTCATTTGCAAATAATAATAAAGTCACGTTGCAATGTCCAAATAATTTCTAGTACCAAGCACCAACGATTTAATATCACAAAAGCTGCTTAATACAGAATTAATTAGTTATAGTAAAATCTGCGAACTGAATAATATTTTTTTTGTTAAATTCAAACGCGTACGAAGTCGTGGGCACAGGTAGTATAACTATAAAATCGGCCCGATTTATGAAAATCTGTGAAAATTTTATTTTTCTTTATCGCATATTGTGTTAAAATTTACTCTGAACGATTCAAATTACTTAGTTTTTATTCAAATCGATTCAGGGTTTTTTTCTTATAATATAACAATGAATTAGATAAATAATATAATGATTACGGATTAATATAATTATAAAGGCAGTAATGGCGTCAAAAGGAAAGTTGATAGGCTGGTTTAATCAAAACTTTCCTATGGCTATAATGACACTAAAATGTATACAATTTCATACCACAATTAACATGTACATATAGGTTGAAATGAAGGTTTTGGCGCTTAAAAAGGACCTTTGCACATTTCACTACAATACTTACAAAATAATATGCCGAAACACACTCACAAGCTTGTATATCTCGCATCTTAAGTCAGTCAAAATCTTTATTCAATAATTGATCGCCAAAAATAAAAACCTGTTCGGAAATATACTACAGACCTAAGAGAGCCAGCTAAAGAAACTCAGCAGAATTACATGTTTCTTAAGAACTATTTTGTATAACTTTTGTATAACTACTACCTACATTAATATAAATTAAGAATTTCGTTTTTTATAATACGGATCGAATAAAGAGATTTACTTCTTAATAATGTAAATTCCTCTGAAATTTTTAATAGTAAAATTTAAAGTTACATTAATGCCAAGAATACACCAAGACGAGTTTTCATTATTTAGTTAATATAATAAAACAACGTACATAATTTAATTAAATCATATTACAACAAGTTACAAAAAATACCTTGTAGGTGCTTCTAGATTCCCATTCAAACAAACACGAGATTTAACATACAAGTAAATTAATGTAACACTTTCAAGAAGTTGTATGTTTAGAATACAATACGATAATATAAAATCTTGTAAGCTTAGGGCTTAGTATACACAGTGAATAAAATGCTTGGTCTTATTTTGCGCACTTCTGTAAATTTGTAACCAAACGTAAACACTTGCAACACGTAACGGAGCGGATTTAATACACATAAACAATCACAATGTGTGAATTCTCAGTGACCTTAGCCTTAAACTTAAACCATCATAAAATGTTTTATGTTTGAACTATGACATCATTCAAAATAAATGGGCTGAGAATAAATAAATATCGTACATACATTAAAATACTAACCATCATTAATTTATCAAATTTTATAACTAAACCACGCCAGTCTGAATCCAGCGTGCAGGGTGTAAAAAATCCTAGGCGCCGCACATTGGTTGGCACCTCAAGTCAAGTCTTGGACACTTAAAATCTTTTTTTGGAGAGAAGAGATCTCTTGAACGCTACTTGCACCCAGGCGCTTTTTGTACTTAAAACGAGGCTGGATTCAACAAAATTTAACTATGTATTTCCTTAATTGACTAAAAATATTAAACACAAATTTATTTGAAGCACATACACAAAAAATACAGTGCTGAAGAAGAAAAATTTTCGGAAAACTGTTATATTACTTAATCGGCTCTTATACCCGACTTAGTACATTGGAATTAATAACTCTTCATCCTCGTGATCTCGTTTAAAAGTCATCACCTAGAGATTGATCTGAGTCGACGGCTGCTCCTAATAGTTGCATCAATTTTAATGTAGTTTTAACGAGCTACGGACAGTTCTACGGTTCGTCTAAAACGATAACAAATGTAACGAGATTTTACTTTTCTTCCTAAATGAAAAGAATAGTATTATTTAAAGAAAAAATAAAGCCTTTACAGGGTATGTCTCTATCTACTCGAATTGTATATCAATAATAATAAAAATCAAGGCAATCGAATGTAGATTCATGTTGCGCAACTATTCATTACAATGCTATCAAAAGTTATAATTCAAGTGCACCTCTACATTCACTGTGCTCATTTTTATCTTTCATAATTTAACAATCAAAAACATTGCAATATAAAAAATTAAATTTCCACACCAAATTAGACTTTAACATTTGGCATTTAAAAAAACCTATTAAATGTTTTAAGGTAACTAGAGATAGTTTGGTGTTGCCAGTTATTTTTTTCCAACAGATCGAGATTTAATCGATCAGTTACGATGAGCCGGCCGGCATTTCACAACAACAACGCTCGCGACGGCGAAGTGTATTTAAAAATTGAATCTGATATCGATAAACGCGCTGGTGATGACATAGTGTTAATTGTCGATGACATAAAACATGGTAAAATTTCCTATTTTTTAGTTAGTCGTTATTTTTCGAATTTGCGTAGATTCTCTGTATCATTAAAACTAAAAAAAGGAGGGTATAGAACCTTCTTTATTTTTTTAGTCTGTACATTCAAAAATATTTAAAGTACATACTGTTCATTATTATCAAGATATTTAATTTATGTTAATTATATATATTATATTTTAAAATGATATTCATAACATATTAACATATAATGTATATTTTATATATTAATAATAAATAATTAATTAAAAAATAATTATGTAGGTAGGATGTTGGTTAATAAAACGCTCAACAAAATTAAACGATATTTCCTTTTGCATTAAAATAATATTTTTGAATTTACTTTTAATAAAACCAAACTGAAGGAAATATTAAACTGTTGCAAATACCTACAATAGTGATGTTCTTTTAAACTTTAATTATTACTTAAATTTCAGAAGTAATTTAACTGTAAGTACTTAACAAAAACATAATATTGTAGGTACAAAATTTAAAGTATACTTACCTTGCCCAATAAAAATATAAAAATAGCTATAATACTTTTCTAAAAACTTGAGGTCTACGATAATTGGATATTTTTACATAAGCATTAAATTGGTATAAACAATCAGTAATGACCACGATATAATCACAATATAATGCTAGCTTAACTTTAATAAAACTGGGCAATGATCTTTTGAGTCTCTGCCACACGCAAACATAATTATTATTTTCATACAATGTTTATTTATGCATATCTAATGTAAAAATTGTCGACCGATTGCAAACAAAGAGTCCAATGCAATAGTGACGTTGATTATTTATTTTTTAGGCGATGCACTAATGGGGAATACATATTTTAAGTCCTAAATAAATATATTTTCAATAATAAAACTATTAAAATCAATAGAAAAAGTTAATTATAAGACTTTAAATAAATATTCATATTAGTGCCAACGAGAGCTGCTAACAAAGTTATGTATTCAATGTACATGTGTATTTTATTAAAATATTTCTGTTTTAAGCCAATGATTACTTTTATTATTAGTGTTCTCAAAACTTACATAAATGTCGAAGTATTCTATAGAGGTAATTGGCATCGATGATATTTTACTATTTTAATGGAGTTTATTGAAATCTCTGCTATAGAAAACCTGGAGACGGGACTTGACCTACTCAAGTCAATTGACTAGTCTTTGGTATATGACAGCGAGATTGTCCATCATCATTTGCAATTTCTCACCTTCAGTATACCTCCGAAGTCATTTTAGTGCCATGTGTCAAGGAACTATTTGGTTTGGCTACCCTCTCCTTTGTTCGACCGGGACGACGAAAGTTTTCGATTGTCATACAGATCCACTTTTAATCTGAATTGACAATACGATTCAGAATTATAAATTCAATTGTGTCCTATGCAAATTAATATATAAATTTTTGAGTGAAATATTATTACCCAGAAAATAATAAAGGAATACCAATAAACAAAATAATCTTCCGTATAAAAGGTCGCATTGCTTCCTCCAAAAAACTTGAAAAGTATAGCAGTTGACATTCATTCGAAACGCTAACTCATATCCACACAATAATAGTCGCTGACATGTTTCGATTTTGTCGTCAATTGAAACAAAACCATGGTTATCGTATTATGTGACTAATTATTAAATATTCAATGTAAGTAGATGATAATAATCTTAACAATAATAAACATTAACGGTCCTTTAAGTTTTAAACAATTTTAATAAATTAAACATAATAATTATCGTAATTATCATCACTCTTAGAGCTAGATTTACTAATGCCCAGGACGGTAAATTTTGAGGGGCAAAATTAAGAGAATGAAAAACAAAGTCGCATTCGAGAAAGCAGAAAGTGAATTTGTGCATTATCAGTTCATTTTTATACACACTTTTGCACAACAATATCTTCGGCGCAGTTGGCTAGTCTCTTCTAAGAATCGCCGCTGTGTTATCAGGTCAGGAGTCAGGTCTGGAGTCTTAATAAATATCAACCATGATTTATTTAGTTCAATAGTTACCTTCTTATTTTGATTTGTGTGTCATCTTATTTTGGTAGGTGTTTAATTATGAGTTATTCTGAGTAAGAGTATAGTTCATTGCCAAGACCGAGCCGTCCATAAGCAAATTAGGTCGGCCGGCATAGATTGCTTGAATTTATGGAGTGAAATTCTCTAAACTCTACATCATACATATTAAATTTTCTTTAGCGGGCAACATTAAGACCAAAAAACATTTTAAATATTTTAAGGAACTTCCTTATCGCACTAATTTAGTTTGTGGTTCTAATTTTAATTTAATAATAGATATCAGATAATAACTTAAATGAAGCCGATTCCGCAATCATTCGTATTTAAAAGTATAATAATTATCGTTCTAATTTCATTGCTTAACATTAGGCGACCTATATATAGGTATCTAATTTAAACGAAATAATTTAATCTATTTGCATTCAAGACGTGAGCTCTATAATGTATATCATTGAGCCACACACGTTATAATGTGCACAACACCTGCACATCATACCTACTCACACATTTGCAGAGCACAGCGAATACATACGAGTAAGTATTTATTATACATACAAGTAAAATATTTGTTTTTTATTACGTATTACAAGAGTTCAAAACATTCTTTAATATTAGGAAGGGGTAATTTTTTTTTTATTTTATTTGCATTAACTTACTTAACTTAAATTGTTTTACCTTTATGATTATTTTTGTTACAAATATGCCGAATTAATGAATAAACGTAATAATGGTACGAAATTATCTTATTATAGGTTATATTTACATATATATGTATATAGGTGTATGTATTCATAATTGGGTAAAATACAATAATGTAGAGTAACTAATTAACACATAGTCGAGACCAAGCTTAATCTGATAATAACACCATTTTGAAACAATAAAATTATTGATGCTCATGACATTTCTCCACCAATCCGAATTATAGGCATGGTGGAGTAAACTTCAATCCTTCCTAAAATTAAGTCGCAGCAGTGGGATATATACAAGCTGTTACGTTACTTTTATCACAACACATTTCACTAACATCTTAACGTCGTTATTGCATATTTTAGTCAAACTACAACAAAGCAAATAAATAACTTATATTAAACAGCTTATAGAAAATTTTCATTCACAAAAAAAACACCTATATGATTGACCATCATAAATTTTTAACAGCATATATGTAATATGACAAATGACGAAAATAAAAATAACAAATAGGTACTGCATTATTTTGACTTTATATACACTGAACATATAATTTGCCGTGCAAGTATTTGCCTTCCCAATGTCATTTATTGTGTTCAGAATGTTTAAAATAAATATTACGAAATGTATTTAATACGATTTGTAAAAAAAAATCTGTACAAGTATTTCTGTCTGTATATTGAAGATCGCTGTAAGCAATTTTTAAGCAATATTAAGTATTATGTTTGTAGGTATTCATTTTTTAGATTTTGTTTTTGATTATAAAATAATAAACATAACATTTTATTATGTTATATGTTATTTAAAATACATTATAACCTTTCCGACCTAGACAATAAACTATAATAATAAAAATGAAGGTCGTGCTAATTTAGGCGAGAACAAATATAACATATAATTAGTCAATTATTATTATTAGTTATTTATTTGCATTTGTTAATTTTATTCCGAATTTACATTTATATTTAAGATTATTTATGAAATGAGTTATTTGATAAGTTCAATTCAACATGATGGTAAAGTTTTATGTTAAAGTTTTTTAATGATGCCAAGGGCACAGATTATTTGTCCAATATCATCTATAATGGGATAATGAGAATTACACTATTTTGATGGAAAACATAACTGTTTTACTTGATGGTAGGCTTTGTGCAAGCCCGTCTGGGTAGGTTCCACAACCTCATCATATATTCTACCGCCAAACAACAATACTTAATATTGTTGTGTTTCGGTTTAAAGGGTGAGTGAGCCAGTGGAACTACAGGCACAATAGACATAACATCTTAGCTCCCAAGGTTGGTGGAGCATTCGTGTGATGTAAGGAATGGTTATTATTTCTTACAGCGTCAATGAGCGGTGGTGACCACTTACCATCATGTGACCCAATTGCCGGGCGGCCTCTGTAATTTTAAGTCCGACAAACTTACATCAAAAAGTGTTAGTAAAAATAAACGAAAAAAAAATACGATTTAAAATATATTGTACATGAAATGCAGTTGACCATCAATGAAGGCTAGCTACAATCGAACATTACATAATCAAAGGACCATAACGTAGCTTACGACTTTAACCTGTCCTTAAACCTACTAGTCCGTTCAAGTACTCGTTTATGAAAATTTTAAAAATTAAGCAAAGAAGATGTGAAATGTGGACGAATTATTTTTAATTTTATAACAATAATTAAAAAAGCAAATGACAACGAAGTAAAAGAAAATTTCATTACATTTACATTTACTAATTTATTTTATCCACGTGTGGTACATTGTGAATATCTATTGTTTGAATGTTTTTGTGATTAGCGTTAAATTTACTAGCAGAAAACAGTTATTAACAGATTGTATAAAAAATATACAAAGAATTTTAAATTAAATGTATAATTGCGTCGTATATTGATCAGCCACGAGAACACAGAGAGTAGGAATCTCTTACATAGTAGTAGATATATTAAATGACAGCCTGTGAACGTACTAATCCTGGGTTAATTCAGTCTCAGTACAGCTATAAAAATGTTTCATGTGTGTCAACTTTTCAGTGAGCCACTCCAGATCCAGCAGCTTCAAAAAATAATCACGCGAGTCAGATTTCTTTTATCAAAGCCCAAATCATATTTCTTATTTAATTAGAGATTCTTATCTAAAAACTAACTCTAGTTTTGTGGACAATCAACCATTGCCTATCAGGTATTTGTTAACCGATTATTTCAAACAAGTTCTTCCAGCAAATCGGACAGGCCAATAAATAGTTTAATTAGTCTATATCTTAATCATCAACATCACAACTGAAAACTTTCTTGCGTTAGGTGTAACTATGGAACTTTTAAATATTAAACGAAATTTAATTTTTGCCTTTCAAAGCAGGTATTACAGACAGAACATTATACATTATTATTGGTATAAGTATCTAAAGTAATATCATTAATAGGAAAGGCTTACTCATGTTGAAACCGACTACAAAATTTGTTTAAGTGAACAAACTGATCTATTTAATAATTAAATTCAAAATAATTTTAAAAATTAACAAGAAAAGAAAGAGAAGTATATGATCCATGAAACTATAAGTATAGTTTCCGATACAAATGAGAAAGTGCTGTTCATATTACATAAATTATTAACACACGATGCCTTCGACGGATAATTGTCCATCCATAATATCCATTGACTATGTTAAAAATGGCTAATGGATTATATAACAAACACGAATATTTTTATTTTTTTTTTATTTGGCTTAGACGATTTTTTTTTGTGACGTGAGGGCACAGATTATTTCGCCAATGTCACGTGCGAGAATAATTCATTTAGAAAAAAAATTTTTTTTTTTTAACCATTAATCTAAGAATTGAATTGAATTGAAATTTTTAAACATGAAACCATTCGAAATGGTAATAACGAATGAAACTAAAATTAAATTTAATTACTTGTTTGTAAAGTAAATGATGGAGCATAAAAGAGAAGAGCAGACTTAGTATCATCAAATTACATGATAACTAAGTATAAAATATTTTTAATAACAATAAATTTATTAAATGAATGGATTTATTTGAAAAAATATCACAAACCATATACGTCGTATTTATTCTTGTTTTTTTAAATTTATTTCTTATGATATTATTATACACGTGCGTGAATGTTAATTTTCATCAATTGAAAAGACGCTACTTAGTGAGTCACAAAATACCTAATAAGATCAAAGTGAATATGCGTGGAATAAAAAAATATATTATTTAAAATCTCTATTGGTTTTTGTGTAAAAACAACTTTATATTTGTAAATATTAGTGACGACGGATGTAACGTTAACCAAAGAGAATATAAGCAAACGTCAAAGTTGTCAAAAGTGACACTGTCTATGGCGGAGCTCCGCAGCTGTAGGGTCTGTGGCAAACGTATAACGTAGTTTCACTCTTTAATTTGTGCTTAGTAGTCACAAACATAATAACTTTTTAAGTTTAAATCGAAATAAAAGTATTAAACTTTAATTAAAAATTAAATTTTCTTAAAAAGTATTCAAAATGACTGTAGGTAAGTAAATTTACATGATTACTATTAATAAATAATATAAAGTGAAAGACAAACTTTGATAACTTGCGCTTAATGATAATTGTAATAAACGTTATAACTTTCGCATTGTTCACCAGCTTAATAAAAAAATATTAATCTTTTTTGATCTTCAGTTCGAAATTCAAATATGATTTTTATTAAATTTAATAATTAATATTGTTAACACTCTTACCATTAAATAAATAAAATAAATATCTAACTCTATTTCACTTAACTATGTGTTAAAATCGAGACTACGGTATCGCTATTGTCAGGATAAAAATCAGTAAGTGATAGTTCCATAGTCATGCAAATAACACAATTATTTTTCGTAGTCACTTAAAATGTATTCGGAACAGATATGATACACTATATCTTACAAAGTTATTAATAGAACCCTGTTAATAATTTCGATAAGTGTTGTACTAAAGTCCAACATTTTTACTCGGATTTAAAAACAAATTAAATTTATTATAAATATATTTAGACAAATAAGATTTATATTTACATTTATTTTTACATAGAAACTACACCCAAATTATACAACCATAAGCCCTCCTTGTCTTCCAAATATATTGCTTAAATATTTTGTGTATTTCTAATTGTATAAATATTGTTATATTGTCTTAATACAAAATATTATTTTATTTATCATTTTTGATTATCGATTACATAAAAAAACTTAAAGCTATCACTGGTCTGTGTGATAGATTCTATTGACAAGAATAGGTGTAAAACTCAGTAATTTCTCTTTCATCAAATTTTGATTTTGACCTTAATTTAGAAATATATATATATAGGATGCTATGATAAGTATTCCCACTAAGTTAAAAACATTGCAAGCAAGCAAATCTCCAGCTCTAAGTTTACAAATAGCCTAAACAGTATGTTCTTTCTTAAACAGTCATTTGCTCTTTTATATTATAAAATGTTGCAATATATTTTTGTGAAATTTCTAGTTCAAACTGGGGGTAAATACCAAGATTTTGTGTTATTCATTGGCTTTAAGTGTTTTGGCCTAAGTCTAAATTATTTTGAAATCATTATTAATTTTGAACCTCCACTCAGTAAATCTTAAGTTTCATAGTCAAATCTAGACAGGTATATCATATAATATTTATTTAACATTATGGCTAACACCCCGGCTAAAAGAAGTCTGACTCTGATGAATTAGTATAAGTTGCCTTATTTATACTACTTGAATAGGAGCCTTGCTCGGTGATAGGCAACTTATTTAATTACCTCTCAGCTTTTATGTAAGATAAAAAAATAATATTAGGTAATTGCAATTAAATATTAAGAAACAATTATTGTTTTAATCATTAACCTAAGATTTTTGGCATAACTGAAAACCATTTAAACTAAGAAATAAATTGATCCACATGTCATTAGTAAAGCCTAACATATACCAATCTCTATGGTGAATTCCTAACATTTAGCAACTTGTGTTGGCAATATATGGACTTTTGCAGTAACACATAAATTATTTGTTGTGTTATTAGTAAATGTTTCTTATAGAAAAATTATTATTTTAACACAATTTACTAAAATAATATTATGACTCAGAAATTACTTGTATTTCATTATAAATATATTTTAATTAAGTTTAAATACTAAAACTTTTTTATTTAAATATTAATATAATAGAAAAATATTAAATATTATAATAATAGTTATGTGAAGGTCAAACAAAAGATATTACACAAAAATCATTAATATAATGATAAATTTTGATAACAGAGATAAGGTGACGCAACATTACCCTATTCCTTTGTTTAAAATATTTTTACTTAAGATAATATGTGTGGTCAAAGGTATGTTTTTGATACCTCAAACGTATAAAGTGAGCTATCATGTGTCAGCCATTGCCAACTTCTTAAATCCAGGCTGTTAATGCGAATATCTTGAAAGAAAACCTAACAAGTTTTTGGTCCTACCTGTCATGTTTAAATACAAGACTGAAGCATATGTAAGCTAGCCACTACACCAATGAGTAAATCTATTGACAGATTGAACGCACAGTGATGTCATATGAGATATGTATGACTATATATTGTACGACTCTATGAGACTTATTTTAGCTACCTTAGCATTAAAACTGACTCCCTGTAACCATACGTTATTACAGATTATGTTATGATAAAACACACCTTTTTTTGGGAAAAGAAAAACGTAAAGTTTATATACGTTCTGAATTTTAAGTACATAGCAATAAAAATATTATTTTTTTACTGTGGGAGGGTACAACAACTGCCTTTGTCTCTGCAATGATTTAAAAAAAAATAATCTTTAAAGTAGTCGATGGTGACGTTAACGAATGAGGTGCGACGACACCATTAAAATAATAAACGACAGATTTTTTTGTCTGTCATTGGTTGGCACTACCTATACCGAATTTCAAAAAAGTCCAAAAACTACGCTGGTCCAATCCTTTATGCATTGTTAACTCATTGCATTTGATTTATCTTAAAAAACGTATAAAAAAATCTTCGTGTGTCTAAATTAAACGATACGGCCCAAGAAACCATAAAACTTTAATACTCAATAATATATCTACGTAAGGTTATTTTGATTTTATCTACATCGATCAATTTAGTTATAAATCAAATTACTCATACTCTAGCGCTCCTGGAAGGATACGCTTATTTACGCTTATTTAGTTACGCTTGCCTTAGTAACTGTGTTTACATGTTAAATGTTTTTTGCTATTTTTATGAAGATATTATTTTAAAATTATCGGTGCTAAACACAATAAGTATAATTGTCAACTATACACAAATATTTTCCAATGTGATTGATGGTCACATTATTGTTGAACTTTAGTACACGTGTCATTTGTATAAGAAGCTTTTATATAATGGCTATGAACATAATAACATTATTATGAATATATATATATTTATATAAGTTCACTACCGCAGTAAACAAAAAGCAACAAGATATAATTATTATCATTATTTATGATCAGAAATGAATTTTTGTGGAGATTATGATTTAAGCCGAATATAAGGCTTCATTTATATTTATTCAGATTATTATTATATTTTATTACAATTTATTTTTAATTATAAAAGGGACATATCTTTAGATAATTTAAACAAGCAATGAAAAGTAGTAAAACAAAACGAAGGCCCTGGTGCGAAATTCTCTGTGTAGGTACCATCACTCTATTTATATGTTTATCGCCAAACAACAGTACCTAGTATTTCGGTTTGAAGGTTTAGTAAGTCAGAATAACTACAGGCACAAGTAAAATAACATCTTAGTCTCAAATAGCGGGAGGAGGTGCATTGGCCACGTGAGAGATGTTTAATATTTCACATACTTTTGTCTATGGGCGGTAATTACCACTTACCATAATCTTACCGATTGGCCAATCTACCTAACTTTTAGATTAAAATGTAGTAATTATGATGGTCAATAAAATAAGATCAGTATGAAAGAATAATGAAACAGTTTAAAAAATGTATAACTTAAACTTATCTTTATTACAGGAACGTTAGCACACTCCAAACCGAAGCCAGTTAATATTTCAGAGGTAATATAACCCTATTATACATATATGAATAATTCTATTAATACATACTATAAACCTCGATGTTTTTGCATGTATATACTAATTTATCGACTTGATAAGTTGCAAGATTGAAACCGTGCAGGCGTCACATAATTATTGTTATGTATTGTTAATATTTCATCTCGTGCTCGGCGGGAAAGAAAAAATCATAAAGAACATTTCAACCGACGTGGTGATTCCACGTCAGTTGAAAATCTGTCACATGTATATCAAACTGCGTTAGAGAAGTGTGGTGTAATAAGCTAATAAAGTTTTTCATCAAGACAAGAGTCCTCAGTTCACAGTGGAACATTTATACGTTCTTTATATTTACACTTAATCAAAAATTCATAGGTCGTCCAAAAAGCCCGGAACACATTCAACAGCGGCATCACAAGGCCGTTGGATTGGAGAAAGAAACAATTGAAGAGCTTATTGAAGATGTACGAAGAGAACAAAAACGCTATGATAGACGCACTTGTCAAAGATCTGAGGCGAAGCAAGACGGAGGCGATACTACTAGAAGTCGACTACCTGATAAATGATCTAAGTAACACGCTGAATAATTTCGACGAGTGGACGAAACCTGAACAGGTAATTTTTAAACAAACAATCTTCTCCTGTTTTTTAAAAAGTTTCATTCATACTACTAAGTCAGCACACAATTATATTATTACAAGTGTGTGAAGTTCGGCCGAATATTCGGTAAAAATGTAAATTTCGGCTGAAATTCGGTCGAACTGTTATATTAAGAAGAACAAATTTAATTTAGTTGTTATCGCACACCGGTTATGTTTTTTTTAAAATCCTAATAAAAAAAACAATACCACGAGTATAAATTATATAGACTTATTTTATTTCACTTTTATTAAAGACATTTGTTTTAAATACTTAAATTAAGAAGGTCTACGTAAATAGTTTACACCAAATTTCGGCCGAATGCTGAAGTTCAGTTGAAGATGCCGACTATTTTTTTATTACTAGGTACCTAGGATACTCTATTCTTTTCTGTACTCCTGACAAAGTGTATATAATGACGATTATTGGGTAGTCACGACTTCCACTTTAACATTTATAATATTATGATTACACCGAATAACCACGTAATATTACATACATGATTAAACATTAAGTTCCTTTATCGGTACCAATGGGACTGGAACGGTGCTGATCGTATTTTGGTTTTGTTCCAAGTGTTTAAGTAATTCTATTACATTGCGTACACGGAATGAATATACATATATTATTATTCATATTCATAATCTTCCCCACAGACAGACAAACTAGTAGGTTCTTGACATCGCGTTATCTTTCAACAATATTTAAAAATTCCATAAACAAATTTCCATTGTACATGCTAAATGATATTTTTCTGTAAACGTGTATGACACTAAACTTCTAAGCGGCTAGAACGATTTCGACATTATTTTTTTAATGTGTGAGAGTTGACCCTGGAAATGATTCCAGGACTTATATTTTTAAAAAAAAACTTTATGCATTTATAGAATACTAGTTATCGCCCGCGGCTTTACTCGCATTTTAGTGATTCGGCCGATGTTCTTCCCTAGAGTTCAAGCTAGCTTCATATCAAAATTTCATCAAATTCGGTTCAGTAATTTGGCCGTGAAAGAGCAACAGACAAAGTTACTTTCATAAACTGGTATAGATGATACAAAATATTTTGGTCAGATCCAACGATTGTGAATGTTACTACGTGTATGTTTTTAATGAATTGGTTTAAATCGTAATCATTCAACGAAATTGGACTCAATAATTTGTATTCATGACAATATTATAACAAATTGCAAAAAGAACATATCAAATCGCGTTACATGGGTTTAGTGTATCGTAAATTTCGGCAACAAAATCGAAAAGTAATTGATATTAAAAAGCAAAGCATTCTAAATTTAAACGTGAAACTGGCTAATAAAATAAATGTAATACTTTTTTTTTTAAGAGCCAAAGGGCCCAATGTTCGAATGTTGAGTTCAAATCCGGTCAAGCCCCACTTAATTTTCATGTTGTTAATTTCTTTTAAAAGAAGCGCTGCACAATATGCAGAAATGAATATTAGTAATAAATTTTGTTAATATTTCAAAGAAAAAAATCACTTATAGTGATTTAGAAACCCTATTTAATGATATATAGATACAATTATGTTTTGAATATTTTAAACATTTTATAAAAACGTTTCTTTTTGCTTTTTTCGTTTAATTTTTGGTTTGGTGTGTTAGTACAATTCTGCACAACTAATCTTCCAATTTATCTCGTTCTCGAAGGTAAATGAGACCCAAAAAAAATCCTTTTCTTCCAAAGAAAAAAAGAGAGAGCAGTGGCCATAACTCAATATTGAAACATTCACGAGCTACATTACTTTATATGCAATGTCCACATGCGTTATTTTGCTTGTGAGTAAAAAAGTGCATAATCACAATGACTGTGCAATTGTGCATATTGCAACGAGTTTCCTTAACCATTTGAAACTCAATCGTAAATAAACGAGACACGTATACTGTTATGGTTTCTGTTTTTTGCATTTAAGTATTTCCAACGAAAGAATGAATAAACAATATGCTATGAACATGTCAACAGTTCGCGAGACGGTATTTTGCAATTGTTAATGTTTACGCGACTGACACTCACTGATTGATACAAACAATGATCGTGGACTTTAGACAGAGGCGGCTACCAAGAATTCTATAGATTGATATACTCTGTGGATTTAAGTAGAGCCGTGTAGATTTAAGTACTACCCACTCTTCAAATATTCTACCGCCAAGCAGCAATACATAGTATTATTGTATTCCGGTTTGAAGGGTGAGTGAGCCAGAACAACTATGCTGGTTAATATTTCTCTCAACACTATTGCCCTTTTGCCCGTTCGCTTACCTATATCGTACATTCATAAAGTTATCCCAAATAATATAATATCTTCATTTAAGATCATATATTCAATATTGTATTTTTGGATAGAGCCTGTTTTATCGAAGCCCTTGCAAAATAATACACTTAACTGGCGCTTCAATCGAACCGATTATTGGAATCCTTTCACGTTAACATAAAACATTAGCATACATTCCATCACTTGGACTAGAGTGACGTCGTAGATAAAAGTCTAATGTAAAGTATCTATTTGCCCAACATATACAATCCATTACTTTTATTTTAACATTTAGAATCATTAATGTGTTTAAGCGATTTATTATTTTTTAAAACGTATGTTGTGCGATTGAGGAAAAACTAAGAATATAAGCAATTATCGTACAGCTGCTATTGTTAAAGGTCGTATGTAATAATTAAATAAGCAATTACAACTTCAAAAAGATGTAATTTCCTTTATTTTTAAATTAATGGATTACGAAGTTACGCCATACAGTGCTTACAATTGAAAAATATAATTATTGTACATATATATTTTATTTCACCAAATGGGCCGGTTAGGGTCTAAACCGGCTATAAAAAATGATACTGTAAGAATTATTACCCATCCCAGACACTATCATTGCGCCACCAATCTTGGGAATTTTGATGTAATGTATCTTGTGCCTGTAATTATCTCACTCACTCTTCAAACCGGAGTCCGAAACACATTAAAACTAAGTATGTCTGTTTGGCGTTCAAATATAATTATTATAAGTTGCTGTTACCAACACATAAGAGCCAGCACAAAGCAAAGCAAAAAAAATGGAACGAAATAATTAGTTTTTATTTCCTTTAATATAATGTTACATCCGACCCTTGGCATTAACGTTAACGTTATATCTATTGTACTAAATGAAGCTTTGATGCAAATGTAAATTATATCCAAAAAAGCGTTTTACAATTTTATATAAATTATCCAATTTGTTACAGCCTCCAAAAGGTATTGTGAACGTTTTAGATGACGTGGTTATCTACAACGACCCCTATGGCGTGGTGCTCGTAGTCGGTGCGTGGAACTACCCTTTGCAACTGTTGTTGCTGCCCATGGCTGGTGCGATTGCGGCAGGGAACGTGGTCATCGTCAAACCCAGTGAACTAGCAGTCGCCACTTCACAGTTCATTGCCGAAACGCTGCCTAAATATTTGGATAATGTAAGTAGATAAATCAAAGTAAATAACTTTATAATATAGCTTCTTATTTCTACTTGTATATTCTTTCAAGTTTAAGTTTATGAATAAAATTGAACCCTGACATTTATAGTCATTTATAGTGTAATTATAAAGTCAAATTAACGCCTGAAGTTTTAATATGTAACAATGTGTCGATTGTCCAACACGAATTAAAATTATAATTAAATCTTTAAATATTCAAAAGTACATTTCCTTTTTAGGATGCAGTTTTAATCATAGAAGGAGGTCCGGAAGAGATGACCGAATTACTAAAACACAAATTGGACTACATCTTCTATACTGGAGGCACAAATGTCGGAAAGATCGTATACGCTGCGGCTACCAAACACCTCACTCCTGTTACGTTGGAATTGGGAGGGAAAAGGTAAAAATATTGTGATATTTTTAATTGCACAGTAATGCAATTGTGGCTATAATTTTATGTCGATATATTCCATTATTAAGCATGTTATCTTTTTACAGTATTGTTATTCATAAAATGTATTCGTTTATCTTACTTAATGTCGAAAGGTAAATGCCATTTTGACGTAGCACGTCGTACGTATTTTCAATTTAAAATAAATTGTTACTAACTTAGAAGGATTTGTAATCGTGTGGCTTCTAATCTCCTTAATGAGCAATTCGATACTTATCAATCACGTTATATCTGTTAAATAAACGTTACTAACCAGGCTTTTATGCTATTTTTTTATTCCAAAAGATTTCTACTTCGTATGATTGTTCGTTTCTCATGGCTATTTAACAACTACCAAATTAAATTTAAACTTAAGCCTGAAGCCACGCGTTTGAACCCTCGAATCGTCGAAACCTTCAAGTCTCCAGAATTCTAAGCTAAACACCAAATAAACAAGGCAGTGATCATTTTGAATTACTATTTCAGCCCAGTATACATTGACAATACAGTGGACATGGAGGTAACAGTAAAACGTGTGCTATGGGGTAAATTCATCAACGTTGGCCAGACTTGCATCGCTCCAGACTACATTCTTTGCTCCAAGGAAGTTCAGGACAAGTTTGTCGAAATTTCCAAAAATGTTTTAAAAGAATGGTACGGAGAGGACCCCCAGAAGTCACCGGATCTTTGTAGGATCATTAACAACAGGCACTTTAGGTGAGATTGTACATTAAACCCTTACCCTTATTAAAGTTTTTTAACTGGCGATTAGTGAAACAAGGCGATCTATCTGTCTCCTTTTAAATGTCTTTTCAATGTTGTCGTTGATAGACATAGTTAAATACTGGTTTCTGTTATCAGAAAGAGAAATCAGTGTAACACTCGAGTAACAAAGTTTATAAGTCGGGCTGCTAATGTCTACAGTAGAATAGTTTCGAAAATAAATGAAATGTAAACAAAGAAGTATTTATAAAATTACATTAGTTAGTTTTATTTTAGAATGCTTATTATTTTTATACTTTTAAGCGTTTTTTAAAGATTGATTGGTGGTAGGGCTCTGTGTAAGCCCGTCTGAATAGGTACCACCCACTAATCGCTCATTCTACCGCCAAAAAACAATACTCAGTATTGTTGTGTTCCGGCTCGAAGGGTGAGTGAGCCAATGAAACAGGCACAAGGGATGTAACACCTTAGTTGAAGGTTGATGTTAATAGTTAATACTTCTTGCGGTTCCCAAGTCTAATGGTGATAGTAACTACTTAGTTCCAGGTGGCCCGTTTGTGGCCCACGTGCCCATTGGCATTCCATATAAAACCCAATAAAAGACTTCACAAGATGTTAAGATTGACATGTGATAACCATTGAGCTATCTCAGCCTGTAATACATACACTACATAGAGTAATTATGGTCGTTTCAGCCGTCTCCAAGCATTAGTTGATGCGAGTAAGGATAAAATAGCTGTCGGCGGTCGCTACGATGCTCAGGACCGTTTCGTAGCTCCCACTATTGTAAAGAATGTAACCACCAGCGACAAAATAATGGAAGACGAAATATTCGGTCCGATCCTACCGATAGTTCCCGTCGAAAACGCATATGAAGCTATCCAATTCATTAACTCGAGGTGAGTTCGTTCAAAAATATGGCGATTAGAATTTATTTATTATATAACGTTTGAAAACCATAGGTATTAAATTTACTTAGAGCTGGCAAATATTAAAACCTCATTTTAAGTTAACTTATATGCAATATTAAAATTGTACTGAAAATTGATTTTTAACATAAGACCATTTAAAACTAAAAGTCTCATGATGCGATTAATCTTACGCAGGCATTGGATTGGTTACGTCACATTGCATTTTTAAACTTACCTTATGTATGACTCATAAGGCTCATTTTACAAAACTTCGTGGATTCAATATGGATACGCTTAATAATTGGGCAACCATCACATTTGTTTCATGAAGTTTGGTGTTCAAATAAAAGGACTTTCGGTGTGAAAACAAACATGTTTGTTTGTACATGTGTGATAGTGTGCGTGGTTTTTTTTTACGTGTGTGGTTCCAATATACATGAGTTGACATTGGTGTACTTGATTCACATTGATTCAAAACTGTTATAAATACTAATATACTTTATTTACTTTGCCTTTAGATATTTTTCAAATCAAATGTTTCACCAAAATGTTCTGACCTAAATAATTGAATCAATGTGTTTCAAATATTATTATTATTTTTAATATAAGGGTGAGCAACTCCTATTGTATTTTTTTTTTATTATTGTAAAGATATAGATAAAAATGGTATACCGAAAATTATTAACGTGGCAAGTAAAAACGTGCGAATGCTGCCATATAAATAAACATACATATATTTAATTCATAATGAAACAACAAAACACGTACGGATGGATGTTTTCAGGGATCATCCATTAGTACTTTACCTGTTCAGCAAGCAAAGAAAAATTCATAAGCTGTTCACAGAACAGACACGATCAGGCAGTCTCTGTGTCAATGATACGATCATGTTTTACAGCGGTAAGATACGCGAGTTAGCCATTAACTGACAAATTTTTTACTAATTACTACACATTATTTTCTATTCATACAAATATATCATTATATATACTTACGTTGTTTTAATATCTATTTGAGTAAATAAGATATACTTTATCGAAGGATGTTCAAAATTTGATTGTTCAAATACTATGTAAATAATGTGTATGGAAATTTTATTACTCGATATTTGATTGGATTTTAGTTATATTAGTAAATAATTGTACTTTTGTAATTAATATATTATTTAATGAATGCAAGACACGTTCATTTAAAGTTTAGTTTAGTTTATTTAATATAAAAGTGACCAATTTATGACAATTTTAAACATTGCTTACAGAATTTAAGTGACTTGCATATTAAATAGTCGGTGAATGTTCTCACGGATTGAGGACATTTTTGTACATAAATGGTATGATTGTGGTAAAGGCAAAGAATACGGATGTAGATAACGGAGTCCACGAGGATTTCGTGTGCCAACTTTAGTGGGCACACGTCCTCAGTGTAAGTTCGCGGTCAGCAGCGCTGACGACAGCGTATAATCCTCTCTCTCGCTTACACCGACATAGACAACATGGCGTTCTCATTACTCCCGCCGCCGTGACTGTTGTCACACCGTTCGTGGCCGTTAGGGTCTCGAAATAATTGTCTTTATTACAAAATAAGAGTTGATCTATGTACGTTTGTATTCTTTGGTTATGAGGTGATGGTTATGGTGTGGTGGCGGGAATGTACTGGTGTTGGTTTAATGGTTGTACTATCTTGCAACTACTCAATATCTTTATTAAGTGTATCACATAACAATTTAATGTCCTATAAAAATTGCAAAACTTTAATTATACTTTTTTCGTACAAAAAATGTAATATCTCGCATCTTATTGTACCTTTACTTGTAGTAGTGAATAATGGTGGTGGTTTATGTTATCTGTGATAGGGAAAAACCTTTGGTGCTGTACGTGTTCTCGACGAACAAGGAGGTGACAAAGAAATTAGTAGAAAATACTAGCAGCGGCGGCATGTGCGTTAACGATACTGTCATGCAAATGGGAGGTATGATGAAGGACATTTTAAATAAATACGCATTCAGAATTACGCAATCATATACGAATGTTTGCTTTCATCGAGTAATTAACGAGAAAATGCAACTTTATAAACACATAATACACATTTTGAATGTACTTCTCATGACGCAATATAGTTATGTATTTTACTATGTATTATATATTCCAATGGCAGGAGGATTAAAGACAAACAAAACGATACAATCACATTCCAAGCTTATTCGATAATAGCTCTTATATATTATGCATTAAAACCAATTGTTGATTAATCGTTATTTATTTCAACACAATTTTACTTTAACTACTTAAATATATTCAATTGTATATAGTTCCAAATTTTCGATAATATCTTTGATTTTTAATGGCAGTCCATTGGAATCAGTTATAAAACACATACAGTAGTAATTTGTATAGATGCGTATAAACTATTTACTAAAAGACGGTTGTCAAATAACTCTTCAAGACGAAACCGTCGACCCAGGAGATTTACAATCTCATAACAAACATCTCCACAGTTTATGTTACTTACATAAAAAAACAGTGCAGATATTTTAATCTGACCACTGTACACACACTATAAATAAATTATTTTATTAAAATGGTTTATATATAATTGAATTCTAAGTCATATAAACATTATTGCTAACAATGATCTAAAACAGAATGTACTTAATATTTAAACTAATGTTATACTAAAGATAATAAGGGATCATCAAATAAAAAATATCAAAGCATTCGAAGATGCTACAAAACTATGATATATTACTTCATAAATAAATATCTTATTTCCATATCTTTCAAGGGCTCTTTCTTCTTTTATTTGTTGTAAATACTCTTATAAACCTTAGTAAATTAATCGCGTATTGTAGCATGGTAAATACTGTTATATAAAACTTGCTTCACTTAACGAATGCTAAAGCATGTGTTATTATTAAATTAACATAACAGAAATATTACTATGGCATCGTTTCTAGTAATATCTGATTAAAAATTATTTAAATTTTAATCACAAATGTCTCTAAAGCTTTCTATCTTTCTATTTAGTTCTAAATCTTATAATTGTAACCAAATCGACTTTATGTTAAATATAATAAGGATCATAATTACAGTTGACACGTTACCGTTCGGTGGTGTCGGTAACAGCGGTATTGGAGCCTACCACGGCAAGAAGTCATTCGACACGTTTACGCACAAGAAGAGTTGCTTGGTGCGAAACTTTGCAGCAATTGGAGAGAAACTGGCTTCGTAAGTTTTTGACCAATGAAATAAATACAGGAATACCTTCTACCTTTAAAAAACATAATAGTTTTGAATTGATAAATTAATCAATTTTATACTTAATGACTAAATTGTTAAATAATAACATAACATTAATAACAAAGTAAATAATATTTAATGTGTTGTTTTTTAAATTATTATTTTTTATAATGTCTGAACTCGAATAAATAAAAAACAATATCATGAACAATTACGTCTCATGTAATTGTGAAGTTATCACTTTTATAATTCAAAGAGTTCAATAATTCCTCAATGATAAGTGATAACAGCAAAAATTGTCGGGCTTATTATATTTACATATTTTAATATTATTTACTGCCCTACTCCCACAGACAATTAACGGTTACTCTAAGTGCTTTTTAATATAGATTAGTCTATCTCAAAAACAGCTGTTACATTTTGGTTAAAATTTTGTATATAGATAATGTTATGCTTTTTAAAATCGTCTATGTAGTTTTCTTTCCTGAAAAAAATACTTTTACAACAAAAAAAAAGCATTTTTATAAGTATTAGACCTAACTGAAAGTTAGAGTGCACTTTAGTAATTCTTAAATTGCTCTGAGTGTGGTAGTTAACCTTATTATTGCGCTAGTGTGTTTGTTCCCTATCAATCGTTTATTCTAGTGGTCGCTACCCGCCTTACTCCGACGGCAAGCTGAAGCTTATCTCTACATTGATGAAGAAGCGCCAGGCCCCATCCTTCACGTACTTGCCACACTTCATTGCCTTTGCCCTAGGAGTTGGCCTGTCTTACGGAATTTTCGCTTGGCAGAAGGTAAAGAAGTGACTTCTATAAATGATTTCATAACATACTTAAAAATATCATAATTATATAATATTCTACATCTCGAACCATTTATTATATATAAATATAGAGATCATATTAACTATTATAATATTTCAAAGATAAAATACTTGAAAACTTTTCTAACATATGCTTTGTGTCAGCTACCTATAATATAATATATTTTACAATAATAATTTATTATATAGGGAAACACTGGCAGGAAATAATTATGATCACTGTTTTAGAATATATTCAAAACCATGTTATTTGACAAATAAATATTCTGTTTTTGTATTTCAGTTTTATATATAAGATATCTTATGCTTGTTATAAAATTCATGTACAAGTAGCACAAAAAATGGTTGTTTGCCAGCAATACTCATAAATTATCTTTAATTTTTATGTTTTTTTAACAATATAAATTTTAATAAAAATATTAGTCTCAATACAACTTTCTTTGTATATTTCCTCAATAAAATAGTATTATTGAAAATATGAGAATGTAAAACCAGTATTAAATTTGTTATAAAGTTTTTTAAATTAATAAGCTGTTTTATTGGTACCTAGTTGAAATAACACAAAGCAAACACACATACAAACATACAGTACAGATTATGAAATATTTTATTTATCGATAATTATAATCTATTTATTAAACTTAAATCATTTTTCCATTCAAAATGTTCAAAAATTTGATGCAATAATGCACTTGAATATTTTTTACAGGTGGCCTCTGAAGAGTTATAAAAGACAAAACTGCACCGGGATGTCAGGAGTTTGATATTTTTTTTATGTTGCTGTTTCTTAAATCCTTAAGAAATAACTTTAAGATATCTTTTAAAAATATAAATACTTAAAGACTCAAATTCTCATCACTGATAATAATTCTCGCTCAAGGTATCACAAATATTCTTACAGTATTAAATTGTTTTATAAAAATATGAAATAAATAACCAGATTGCATTCAACTTTTTTCTTATTGTGTTTTTGGTTAAGTTGATTTTTTTAGAATTTTATATTGAAGATTATTTATTTTTTTATCTTATTTTTAAATAATAATAAATCTTTATTTTTGTCATATAATGTAAAAAAATATAAATAATTTAACACTGTATATAATCAAAAAACTTGAACTGAGATTTGAAAAAATAGAAAAAACTACCTAAATAGTCTTAAAAAATGTTTACCAATATATACATTTATTTTTGTGCATTTTCAACATTTGACCTTATAATAAATGGATAGAACAAGCTAAGGTTTTGAGGGTAATTAACTATTTATAATAAAAAAAATGCAAAGCATATTTAATAATTGTTATATTATTTTTTTATAAGATGGTGAAAAAGGTAAAAGACTGTTATTTTCTGAAATAAATATTGAAACTACAAGTAAACGACTTTAATTCCACCTATTTAATATTTTATTTTGTTTAAACTTGTCTCCAATTTCTATCTCATTTACATATCGACACCCTCCACGCAAAAAGACATAACACATCCGTGAAAACCATATTTTCTCTAAATATCGAGATTTTATTTCGCTAGTAGTCTTATCATATTTAAACTCCCGCGCATACAATCAATCCCGATAATACAAAATATCTTAATTGCAACTTAGCTACTGAACTGTTTATGTATCTAAGTTTTATTTTAAATTTGTATTAAGTAACTAGGTGAAGTAAATAAGTAGGTTTTTTACATTGGATATTATTTTAAATCAATTTTGTGGGAATTTTAAAGAGCGACCAATTGTACGAATTCGGTCATGTTCGAATACGAATTTCCACCAGCGTCCTTTCTGATCATTTTATTTCGGTTGCTTTAAAATAAATTCCTAGTTATTATACATTTTCGGAAAGCTAAGTAAACGATTATGTTTTTAAAATAATCTGCAAAACAATTTTCATGATGTTTTTTTTTTGTTTTTGAAGCATATTTGACGGAAAAAAATATTGAAATAATATCGTTTTGCGTCTCGCATTTTTAAATTTGGACCGATAATTATTGTTTAAATATTGAAAAATATCCAGTGTTTAATCGTTTTTATAAATCAGAAGAAAAAAGTAGATTTTAATTGATACTTTTTTTAAATAAATTTTTGAAGTTGCATTTTTGACTTATTTTGAAAAAATCTAAAAAACGCGATAACTCAAAAATGGTTAACTTTTGCATAATGCATAGGGGGGTTAAAATTATCGCAAATAGTCACCCCTATCACCTCCTAACGGAAATACGTCGAATTACCAATAACCCTGTATAATACATGCACAACATAGTAGAGAAACACTGATCACTTTAGAGGTTTGTTAAGTGATGTCCTAAATAAACACTACTTTTTGCACTTATATTAGAAAAAATAACAAACAGTATTGTACACATTATAAAGGTCTTCAAAAAAGTTCGCGATGGTATCTCTTAGGGATAACCCACAATAACCAATTTTTATTCTTTACTTTTTACGATAAATAATGGCTTATTTTCGAAGCGATTTTAAGCAATACAACATTAATCCTTCTCCAAGTAAGTAACTTAAATACATAGTGCACTTAATATAGATCAATATGGCCCGTTACAGCATGTAATTTAAATGAATATTTTCGAAGATATTACAGAATTAAAACGCAGGGACATAGCGGTTTGTATTGTCTGATGACTGGAAAACTGTGAACGTTGTAAGACATTCTGTAGTATATTTAGTATCAGCATTACACCTGTGTGAAACCGGGGCGGGTCGCTAGTACGATTAGTATAATAATTATATTAGTAATCAATCAAGTATTTAAATTACATGCTGTAATGGGCCATATTGTTATGCGTCGTTGTATATTAAAGTAAAGATCTTGTGTCAGCAAGAATATAGTCGTAAGTTTTTATTTTTTACCCATTTTAACTAAAACATGAGTTTTTAATTCAATGAAAAAGCCTTATTATATTCTCTATCCTACAATCACAGCTGTGTTCCAAAATAATTACAAACTATATTTGGTGACTGACCAATGCAAAGATTAAAGTTAAAAATCGCTCTCCGGAAAAATCATAATTTTTTTCATACGACTAAATGCCCGGGAAGTGTCGATATGTAAACAAGTAAAAAATATATACATAAATGTTACAAAGATTAATATCTAATATTAACTAACTTGTATAATAGAAAATGGTAATAAAAAAATACATTCATGTTGTTAATATTAATTATTAATAAGTATTTTCTCGATATCTTCAACCCATCAATCTAGATTTTTTCCCTAGTATTCATATTAATTTTCAATGATTTTAATGTTAATAAATCCAAGTATACACTATCAAGGAATTTTTAAGATATAATAACATGTCATAAAAAGTATAATCTATTAAATTTTCTATAATACACAAATACAGACATAGGCCATAAGCTTGTTTTATTTTATATCTAAATGTGAGAATCTCACATTGGTTTTCTATATTTAAATGTTATTGTGTCATAGATAAAACTTTTAAATTAATGATTACTAATAGAAATTTGTAATAATACTTTTTTTTATAATTATTGTATCAATTGTAAGTATATCATTTTTATACCATTTTCTTTGTAAATATAAGGAATCATCCACACTGTGAATCACACCTCATTATTTTTTGATAATAGTTTAACGAAAATACATTAAGTAAAAACAACTAAAAGTTAAACTTAAATGACAATTATATATTTAATGCTTTTTATGAAAAATATCAGATATTAATAACTTTTATATGAAAGTAGTACACTTTTATAACATAAAATAATAAAACGTTTAACAATCGTCATTCAATTTTTTTTTATAAGAATAAGACATTATTTTAAATACGAAATAATTTTTAGCATACAAAACGTATACCATAAAGGTGTAAATATTTATAATCGTTTATAACTACAATTTATGTGAGTTGCAACACTGAGTTACGAACGAAACGAAAGTGCTTGTGATGAGCAAAGACGAATAAAAAAGTGTCGATAGGTCAATATTCTGCAGAAATTAGCCAGAATCTTCAGGTATCTACAAAATATACTAAATAACCACCCTCGCATGTGAGGGTACTATGTGGTGGTGCTGTTCTTCTTCCGCTAGTTCAGGTGCTTATTCACATTTGAGGGCTTGTCTGACTACTCCCTTCCCATATTCCTATACGGCGGCCATATTTATAAGTCATGAAAGGCGTTGACGCTCATCATAATTATTTGCGTTGTATTCTTTTACAGGACCGATGGCTGCAATACGCAAAAAATTAGTGATTGTTGGTGATGGTGCATGTGGTAAAACATGCCTGTTGATCGTGTTTAGCAAAGATCAGTTCCCGGAAGTGTATGTGCCGACAGTATTTGAAAACTACGTCGCCGACATTGAGGTTGACGGCAAACAGGTGGAACTAGCATTATGGGATACGGCTGGTCAAGAAGATTATGACCGACTACGACCTTTATCGTATCCAGATACTGACGTTATCCTCATGTGCTTCTCGGTGGACTCGCCCGACTCGCTCGAGAACATCCCGGAGAAGTGGACGCCTGAAGTAAAACATTTTTGCCCTAACGTGCCTATTATTCTCGTGGGTAATAAGAAGGATCTACGCAATGACCCTGCCACAATCAATGAGCTACGTAAGATGAAGCAGGAACCTGTGAAGCCTCAGGAAGGTCGAGCTATGGCTGAGAAGATCAACGCATTCGCATACCTTGAGTGTTCCGCTAAGAGCAAGGAAGGTGTTCGTGAAGTGTTCGAGACGGCGACTCGCGCCGCGTTACAAGTTAAGAAGAAGAAGAAGACTAGGTGTTCTCTGCTGTAATTGTGCTGTTGTCGGAAGAACTCTGATTTATGAATCGTTCGCATACTGCCTGAAAACTTACGTTTGATACGACTCGAACTCTGCAGCAGTCGCGACGTCGGCCACACAGTGCTTCCTTCCGATACTGACAGCTGACGCGATGTCGCGGCCCGCGTAGCACGCACACCCACTCAGTATTCGTGTGGCTATACTTTCACAATTGGTACTTGTATATTTTATAGATTATCTATAAAGAATAAGCGTAATTGCCTTAACAGATATAGTCAGGGCAAATATGGGTCCATATCCCCATGGACTCGCTGGATTTTTCGTGCTAAACTATCACATGTTATATAATCAAGTAGCATTTCTTCAACATATAGATTCCTCGACCGGTGTCGTCTCAGCGAGACTTTAATGTTTAGTTTGGTATTTTGTATTTTAATTTTTTCAATAAAATAGTGATGTATAAATTGTGTAGGAAGTTTATTTGACGTGGAGCGCAAGCTTCATTCTGACTTAGCTAAGTGCCTGTCAGTTAGACGTACATAGTGCGTCTTCGAGACGTACAATTCGATTTTGATCATATAAGGCAGTTTTATTGTAATCTATTGTTTGTGTGAAATTTTAACTTCCGTATGGTTATATTGCATGCTAATATTATTTATTAGTAATAAACCCCATATTTTAACAATTCTTTTCTAAACTTTTTGACTTTTATAAAAAATTTAATACAGCATTTATAAATCAAAGGTTTCTATCTAGGATGGGGAAATATTTAAGTTAAATTCAATCATCTATGTTATGTTTTATTAGTATTGTAAGTACAAAATTATCTTTCAAATATACATGAATTAACATAATTAGACTTCCTTTTATAATTTAAGATATTTTGGATCTATTCCAATTACAAATTTATTAACTAATTAACCAAGCTTTCAATTTAGGAACTCCTTGCCATTTTTAACAGTTGCAGAGGGTTGAACCTTCTGCGAGGTGTGGACATAAGTTGCTTGTTGTGGTCTTGAGTTATGGTGCGATAGGGGACCACAGTGCCTTTGGGTAGCTGACTCTCCTGTCCCACCAGTTCTGGTACCCAGTCTGCATACACCAGAGTGTCCACACTGCCGAGTTCCTTGCTTGGCACTGGTGTTATGACATACAAAATTTCCTTTTCCCAATCAACTCCTCGAATAAGACCTGCAAGTACGACAAATATATTGCATCGTATTTGCACTTATCAGTTAATCAAGCACTATATTATAGCACTTTTATTGATAACACAAATATGATATTAATGTACTTTGTTCGAGTTACATCATCATTTGAGTCATTTAGGTGGTTTAACTTGAAGCAAGATAACACTTTACAACTATATGTTTATTTAATTAAAATAATTTTTTCTAGACTTTTATATTATCAATAACATATTGTTATCACCTAATTGTGAGAATGGATTTAATTGTAATAATATATTTTATATCATAATTTCATCTAAAATTTTTTTTCTCTGAAGACTGTTTTTTAGTAATTCAATAATTTACCTTATACAGTAATATGTAACTATATACTATTTATCTATACTTATTCAAAGTTGTCGAATAAGCGTAAGTTATAAATAAGTATATTTATATATTATAATGAAAATATTTAACAGTTGCCAAGTCAGCCATTACCAAGACTACTCATTGAATTTATTATAGAAAGTATAGAAGTAATTAACATTACCATGTCCGTGGCATCGCAACGGTTTATCGGACAGTGTAAACACCTTTGGGCTGGCGGTTACGCATTGTGTCGCTTGTTGACACAGTGCCACCACTTTGCCATTGATCACCTTCGTAACGCAATCTTCCTTTATGATAACATTTGTGCCGATATACAAGTCTTTTAAATGAACCCTGAAACATTATAAATTTATATGAGATTTTATAACGTCTAGATTGTTTATATAAAATGAAAATCTATGAAAAATATTGTATATTTTTGTATCATGCCTTTTCGTTGATTACAAGGAATACAAATTTGGTTTTTTTTACTCGTAGATTAAGGCATTCATGAAATAGCTGTTCTTTTGTCTCATTAAACGATTATTTTGTTACGGCCAGAATAATCCTATATCCTGTTTATTAATAATAAATAATTCACGTTAGTTGCAATTGATAACAAACATTGAATAATGACACGGTATTGGCGGTCAGTGTGAGTCATCCGATTCCAGAAGCAGAGATATGCCATTGCTCATTGCTAAAACAATGTGATAATCGGTTAGTTTATGTGACTTTAATAAAAACTTGGGTTTTATGACGCTCTACATAAGGCTTAGTGTCTATAAATCATAAAACACCTGTTGCTTTCATCCATGAGCGCAACAAACTGTTGCACTTGTTCTGATACATCGACTTCAATACAACGATTTATTTACTTTTAACTCCCTTTTCACATAAAATGATATTAGATATATAATACATATTAACGAATTTTCATCAACCCATGTTTGTACACTGCGGGACATAGGGTCCCAGGGTACGAACTTTAAATTATTTACTGTCAGCGAACACCTATTCATATGTTTATAACAACCAAAATACTATTGATTCGATTTTTAAATTACTGACTTATATTCAGATCACATTATTAAAATGTAAAAAAAAACTACAGATTCACAGGAGTAAGTAAACCTAATAGATAAAACTATAAATATTTGTCCCATGCCTAAATAATATTTATTTCCATTTTTTATATTAGTTTTTATCTTCCAAGCACCACCGGTGCGTTGCAGTGACATCATTAGCTCGGCGATGCGTCATGAATTATAAGAGACGTGACGTGTCGAGCTACATCCGAACGGGTTTAATAAACATGACGATACATTATTAAAAGAAAGTACCTACAGACGTTTAGTAATCGAACCATGGTATATTTGTATATAAAACGAGCACCCATGGATGTATGATTTAAATGTCAATAATTAAAGTTAAAATTTATCGATTCATAAAAATTATATTAATTACGCTTCTATTATATATTGTGATAAAAAATCCATTACTTTGATACGAAACAATGACTAATTAAAATGCATGTTCTCGCTTTCATTATTGTCACTGGACACTGACGCAAAAAAACATTGGACCTGTTGGAAAAAAATATCTAGTGCCAGGGATGTCACGAACTAGGCCCACGAATCGATAATTGGGAGGACCACTTACTATGATACACATAATACGCTAAGATAGAAATACATAAAGTAAAGAGTGAAAGAAGATAAATATTGCACTGTTGGACACAGTGTTGAAGCTTATTCCGCCACGCTACGCCACAACGGGTATATGCATACAAATATGGCACATTTTCTTCTGACACTGGTTTCCTCACAATGTTTTACTTTACTATCGAGGCATGAGATAAATGAACACAACCAACTACCGCATATTACACTGCTACATACATGAAAAATATGTAATTATATTATTCACTTTAAAAATGAATTTAAAATTGATTTGCTTTGTGTGTTTTTATTAATTAATATAAATATAAGTTTTAATCGTAAAACTATCGTCATCTTTTGTACCGTTCTGATTTAGGTAAAGTTATAAGTGTAGCTGTACCGTAATACTTACTGATATGGGACAATTCCCAGGAAATTATTTTGAATATTTATTAATTGGCTAAAGTAAGCCAAGAAATTCAGATATCTCTCATCTTTAGGTCTTAAAGAGAATTGGCCTTTAAAGGATCTTTCTCTATCATCAGCTAATACAAAAGAATAATTCAAATCATTAGGGCACGACGTATTAGCGAATAAGTAATCTTTTCTGTAGTCTTCATACATCATCTTAATATTATGTGGTCTGAGTAATGATTCAAAGCGTTTCTTATTACTTTTGGATTCATATTGGATCAGGTAAGTTGGTTTTAAGAGTATAATGATGAGCGTAATGAACTTGTGTCCTAACACGTTCGTCATTCCCATGGTATTTATAATCCACCGCATGTTGGCTAAAGTTTCATTGTTACTGCATTGAGTTATTAGACTGTGGACCGCGGAGACATAACGTTTTGCATTGTCCATTGTGTTGATCATGCCTATGTTTAGCATTCTGAAACAAAATATCGAATTAAAAAACGTTTTTTATTTTCACCAGAATATCTTTGCTTTTTGTTGACAAATAAAATTTTTGTAATAAAAATAGTATTTTTTTAAATCGTAAATAATATCCCTGAAATCCAAATTAAATTGCCAATAAGACAAAGACAGTGTTAACTAAAATTAAGGTTATTATTTTTATACTTAATGACTGATATATTAAAAAAAAAGAATATGATTTTTGTACCTATTACTTAAATTGCTTACTAAATTAAAGGTAATTAAATCACATTTATATTTCTTTTGATAGTATTTTTGTATGAATTAATAAATATTACCTGGCATACATTGTTTTGTCTGTTTACAATGAATTGGAATAGGATTTCAGCAATTATATAATTACATTTGTTACCTACAAAATCAGGGCTTTGTTAATTTTAGTAGTTAATGTAATCAAAAAAGTGCTTTTATTCATATTGTCTGCAGCTTGTTAATAAGTTGTGTTGAAACTTTTACAACTTTTACTCGTTGATATTTTCGAGAAAATATCAACTAGTAATTAAATATTAAATAATTATCTACAAAAAAAAATCGACCTTGTAAGGCACACCAGGCATTGAGTATTTACCAGTTGTATTTAAACATAAAATAATTACTAAAATTAATACATTATCTTAAAATCAAAATTATGAATCAATACGAAATATAAGCCAGAATTTGATTAAATAGTAACTCTATGTATAAGAAAATGAATACAAACATTTCTGGTTTCTTCAGATGTGTAAAACTTGGTCCAAAAAGTGGAGAGGTAACAATGGTAGCTCCAATATTTCCTGCCACTGTAAATTCACATTGTCCAGGGTCCAAATCCACTACAAGTACTGGACCATTATCAAGGAGTTTATTTACTTGATACCTTAAATATGTAGATTTTCCAACACCAGCACCTCCACAGACTAGCCCTCTACTCAAATTATCTAAAAAAATAAAATAGATTGCATCAATTAAAAAATATCACATATTATATAAAGAAGCATGTTAAAAATAATAATAAATATTATCACAAATATAATTTTGAAAAGCAACAAAAAATTGAAAATTGTTTTATAAATACACACTTTGAGCATGTCCATTTGCTTCTTTCCAAATAGGATGTATCTTAAAGCATTTCCATGGTCGTGCGGAAAAAAGAGAGCAATTTAGAATATCTGATGCTTTTATGAAAAATGGTTCCATAATTTTATTTGGTTTAACAAAAATGTTAGTGGCTTTAAAATTACTATCTATAAAGTCCATTGCGACTTCATCTAATGACTGTAAGATAATAACTGCATCTTGATGCCCAATAGATGTAACTATGTCTTCAGCTTCGGTTGCTGAGAGACCAGCTGAAGTTAGTTTACCAAATAAACCAAAATAAGCACTTGAATGCTCAACTGTCTTTATAAATTGAGCAAAATTATAATAAGGTGCATAGATATTACAGGTGTCATCTTTAAGGGTATAACCAAATATTTCAAGTTTCCCAAATAAAGCTTTAATTTTAACCTTTCCTTGTATAAATAGTTCTGAAGGATGCTTTAATGTTACTATAGAACTATTTTGAGTATAGTATAATTTGAATTTTTCCTCTAAATTAACAGCATCTACTGTCATTAATAATTCTGTATCTGAATGCATTTCAGATAGAAATGTATTATCAAGATTAGTTATACTATCTTCTACATTTGCATTAACAGATATTTCTAGATTTTCAAGTTCCTTATCAATTTCTTCAACTGGAGGAATATCATCTACTTCTGGAATTAAACTACAAACATCATCCTCTGTCTGAATATCAACACTCATATTTTCCTCATTAAATATACCAGAATTATTAGTACAGGAAACAGTATTCAAATTCTCTGATGGTAAATTTCTGATAGTGGAGTATTTGTACTCTCCTATTACTTCATCTAAACTTTGATTTGGCATATCTGTGGCTGTTATCGAAACAAATTGAGGAGAATTTGCATTTGTTTCAAAGTCACTACTGATTTCAATCTCATTACTGAAACTTGATAATATACTATCTCTATAACTAGTTTCTTTTTCTGAAACTTCTTCTGTAGGTTGATTTTTATTTTTTAACCCTCGTTGTATACTATCGTCATCATTGTCAACTTCACTATACTTCCGTTTGTGTTTCTGTTTTTTAACTATTTTGATTTTTTTTGTTAATTCTAATTTTTTAAGAATTTCAGCAGCCAAGTTACCGTCTGCATCAAACACGTTTGAATTTTCACTTTCAGATGATGATTCGAGAATTCCACTTATTATTGATATATTACTGTCACTTAAAGATGATTCTTCATCAATAACATTTTCAGAAAGAGATTCAATGTTTTCATTACTTTCAGAAATTGAATTCTCATAGAAATCATCTTCATGAGTAGGATTATTATCAGAAAGTACATTTGAAGTACTTAAATTTTCACTTAAATCAGTCAAACTACTTTCATCATTAGCCGTTGTTTCTGCATGTGTAGTATCGTCTTCATGACTAGAATTGGTTAAGTTTAAGTCTGAGAATCCACTTACTGATGTAGAATCGTCGAAATCATTTTTAATATTACCAGCATTATGTATGAGTTTATTATCACTAACTTTATATCCGTATAACATTTGTTTTAATTGTTTCTTGACATTTTCTGTTGATTTCTTACTTTTTGATTCATCACTTTTCATAATGTGCGCTTTTTCAAAAAATTCCATTATAGTTTATATTCTTCCCTTTACAAATTTAAAAAATCTTGATTATGGGTTACTTTAAAATATTATTTTCATACATAAAAAGGTATAATTTACAGTTTTATAAAACTAGCCTAAACTAAAACATAGGAAATCACACATGCCGCAAGCTGTCAAAATAAATCAACATAGTATCTGTCATTGTCATATTACACGTTGACAACTGTCACTGTCAATAAATATTAAATACTACGGAGTGTAATAAGTTCTGTATGTAAAAAGTACCTCTCACGGTGTATAAAATTAACGCTTTCTAGAAGCTTTAATTTTTTACATAATATAATTGCTGGTAAACGGGATTAGACAGAAAAACTTATTCGGTATTAATTTTAAGTAATATTATCTCGTATCAATAGTGCCATTTTGACAATTTATTTCAGTAATGTTGTAATAAATAACATTTGGATAATATAAATACCTGCCTTGTAAATTAAATTTGTATTATTCGGGTGTTTTCTATGTAATTCTAGGTGTTGCATAAAATATCATATACTTATATAAGAAAAATGTGTATTGCAAATAAATGGACAAATTTGTTTTGAGACTACGACATTTTGTAAAATTAAATAGGTTACATTAAGTTAGAATCTAAAATTCACTATTGACCTATTAAATAATAATAATATTGTCCTGGCAGATTTAGACTACAGCGGTCAATCTCAAGGGGTAATAGACAACTATGTAGGATCAAATGATGTGCGCTTGTTTTCCCTTACTCTCATAATTCGTTGTGATCGCAATTCAGAAGTGACCGGAAAACTGGAGTCGTGTAACTAACTGCTTTCTGTGGCCATATATATAGTCACTAAAGGCCTTAAATATATTTAGGTACATACATACAGACACATACTACCAGGCTGATGATACATTTAAGAATAACGTAAAAGTTACCATTATCACATAACAGCAATATTTACATTATATAAGGTTATTTATTTTTACTTGTTATGTAATGTTATTATGTAATGCAGAGAAAATGTTTCATTTATCTTATTATACTATGTGAATATTGATTAAAAAAAGCTGTTGTTGAAATTTTCTAATGTCATTAATTTTATTGAAAAATAAAAGGCTCAAATAAATAATAATTTTATTTATATATAACCACTGCTGACTCCAAAAGATAAATACATTCCATGATTGTATTCACATTCAATACAGTCCATATGAATGATCACTACTAGACCACTGACTGAAGCATAAAGCTTTTAATAGAGTTGAATGCTTCCTTTGACGGTCACTTAATATTTTACTGATTCGTTTTTGTCTTAAGATTGTACAATTGGATTTATTTATGATTGGATAACTTTGTACAATCTTAAAACAAGTTCGTCATAACTAGGCTTCTCTTTACTGTGCTGTGAAAGTAGCAAGGAAGTCAGTGACAATCTTCTTCAATGACGCATCAGATTCGGGTGTGATCTGACCATCCTTGGCGATAGTGTTAAGCAGGCCCTGGTGGCTTGTCTTGATGTGCTGGGTGAATTCCTTCTCGAAAGCGGTGATCTTGGAGGGGTCTAGTTTGTCGAGATGTCCACGGACACCACAGTAGATGATGGCAACCTGTAAATTAAATGTAATTTTAAATTCTATTGATTTTATTTACTGTATTTTAAATCTTTAGTTTTATAATTTAATAAGAATATTCTAGACAACACTACTAAATTTCATTTAATATGCATTTGCAAAGATTATGATCAAAACCAGACATTGATTTTGCTATATAAGATCTAAATACACTTCATCTGCATATATCATCAAAAAACCTTCCTGCAAAAGCAATCTATTTATTGGTTACAGAATAATATTGAAGTTTGCCATATCTTAATCTTAGAAGGAAGGACAATGATTGATTTAAACATATTTATTATTTTTACTTTTTAGTTCTTCCCATAAAAGTTCAATGTGTTAAAATGAGGCACAGGCACTGAGGCAGTCACACCATGTTTTTAATAGCCTTCCATTTCTTTGAGCTCTAAATAGACGCTGCATAATTTTGGACTGTACTTTTGATTATTGTTTTGTTGAAAAATAATATAGTATCTAATTAACCTAAAACTCAGAAGGTGAAGCATGTTGCTGTATAATTAATGTAAACTGGTATTTTGCATACTTCCAATTCAAACCAAATTTTCAAAGCTGTGTCAAAGGAAATCCTCATAATGAAACCACCACCATGCTTAATTGTTAGTAATCTTTTTTGAATTAAATATTACAAACTTAGATTTATCTGTCCAAGGAACTTTTTTAGTCCAGCTGGACTAAAAGGATGAAATTTGCCTTTATTTGCACTTTATTAACTGCCAGTCTTGTATACAGTCAATGTTTTATAAACACAAGTCTTGGACAATTTAAGTTGGATGGAAATTGCATATTCAGATTTTCCTTTTCCAGATTTTTCGTCAAACAATTGTAGCAGAACATATTTAACTGGTGATTTTGCAGTTTAACCATGTTTAAGACATTATCAGTTACAAATCACAAATTACTAATGTTTTTTACAAATTGTCTCATACTTTTGGACAGTAGTGTACACTTAGTATTATATTTATAGATTATAGTATTATTAGTAATTACCTGTTCCTCAATGGCCATGGGCACATACTGTCCTTGTTTGAGCAGCTCAGTAAGACGCATACCACGGTTAAGCAGTTGTTGAGTAGCGGCATCCAAGTCTGAACCGAACTGAGCGAAGGCAGCTACCTCACGATACTGAGCTAACTCCAGTTTCATGGATCCAGCAACCTGGGTGATAAATAAATTATTAATAAATCATTTATTATTAATTTATTTACTCTATTTTGCTTTTTTAGAATGCTTTGAGTCTCTTTATGTTTGTATTCAATAAATTTAAATTTAAGTAAAAATATTAATAGTAAAACGAGCAAATATATATCAAAATGAACAATAGTACTATGCTACTCACTCAATCCATTGTTTTATTTACTTTCCAGAATTAATTACATTCACTCATAATTAAAGGTACTCGGAAAAATTAACACTGATTGTTTAAAGAGAGAATAGCAAATAAAGATTTTTATTTCAAAAAAGTACTTTTAGCATTCAATTAAATATTAGTTTCGTATTTGTTCCGAACCTGTTTCATGGCCTTGGTCTGGGCAGCTGATCCTACACGGGATACAGACAGACCGACGTTGATGGCTGGTCGGATACCTTTGTAGAACAGCTCAGTTTCCAAGAAGATCTGGCCATCAGTGATGGAGATCACGTTGGTGGGAATGTATGCGGATACGTCACCAGCCTGGGTCTCGATGACAGGGAGAGCAGTCAAAGAACCACCGCCCATTTTGTCTGACCTAAAGAATTCATAAAGGATTGTGAATCAATATTACAATTATTTTAATATTTTCCTGTAATTTTACATTTTATAAAATTACTGAAGTATCCAGAGTGCGAAAATTAACAAATAAGTAAACTAAGGATTCATTAACATTGATGCAAAATTTGTTTAACATCATTGGTGATTATTAACAAATCACACTTAAGGTATGATATAATATATAAATACGTTTTTCACATTTTTTCTGAATTAAAAGAAAATTGCTTCATGTAAAAAAAATACTAAATAGTTTTAGTCATGTTCTAGTATTTCTATTAACAAATACATACATCTTGGCTGCACGTTCAAGTAGACGGGAGTGGAGGTAGAACACATCACCAGGGTAGGCCTCACGACCGGGGGGACGACGCAGCAGTAAAGACATCTATCAATAATAGTGCATGTATATAAAATTGCCTAAATCCAATTTATGGTAAATATTAATATTTCACATATTTTTTTTCGAATTGATACCAAGTCAACAATTATAAATTATATTATTACAATGATAAGTCAAGATATTATTACCTGACGGTAGGCGACAGCCTGTTTGGAAAGATCGTCGTAGATGATAAGAGCGTGCTTGCCGTTGTCACGGAAGAACTCTCCCATGGCGCAACCAGAGTAAGGTGCCAAGTACTGCAGAGGCGCGGCATCAGACGCGGTAGCAGACACGATAATTGTGTAGTTGATGGCACCTTAGAAACCATTACAATTTGAGTATTTAAATGTAAATTAATTTTGTTACAGAAAAATAAATGAATATAATATAATTATACCAGCATCAGTCAGCCTCTTGACAATCTGTGCAACAGTAGACCTCTTCTGACCGATGGCAACATAGATGCAGTAAAGCTTCTTCTTCTCATCTTCACCCTTGTTGAAACGCTGCTGGTTGATGATGGTGTCAATAGCCAATGCAGTTTTACCAGTCTGACGGTCACCAATGATCAACTCACGCTGTCCACGACCAATAGGTACTAGGGAGTCCACAGCCTTGATACCTGAATGAAAAATATTACTATTTTAGGTTTAATTATTTTTAGCCACAGACTTACCTAATATATAATAAATAATTATTATACAAGTATTACTTTATGTATGATCAAAATTATAGTAGTTAATTTACAGGAAAATAAAATCTATTGGAAGAAAGGTAAGAACAAAGAAGTTTATGTATGACATGTAACTGAACTAATTAATTCAATTAGTCAATAAGGGCATGGTGACTTCTAAGTCTAAGTCTCTACATTGAAAATTAATCATGTTATAGATAACATTTTCAATGTAGAGAGTATTTAATTTCTTTTTCTATGGGCTGGCAGGTGACAATTTACCATAGTAATAGCCTGTAAGCATTTCACCACTGGGCTTAAGGTCTCCTCTACTATTTAGGATAAGGTTAATTATAATGAATCATATATTTTTTTCATTCTTACGTAAAAACAGCTTATGTTAAAAATATATTAGTAAGGCAAGGAATTTACTTTAGCTAAGATTTCATAGTTCAATTGTAAATTTTTTATGAAGGACTTATTTTGATACATGTAATAATAGCAATTTCCAAGTTTTCTGACTCTTGTTAGTACAATCAAAATCAATAGGGTCTTCTAAGCCATATTTTTTATTTTATAGGAAAATATTTTAGATTACCTATGGATGGTTTTAAGAAACAGAAGCTGGGGTTCATCTAGACTAATTATGACATAACATCTTACCAGTCTGCATAGGCTCGCGCACAGACACACGGGGGATAATACCAGGAGCCTTGATACCGACACGCATACGTCCCTTGGTGTCAATAGGACCTTTGCCGTCAATGGCGTTTCCGAGAGCATCGACTACGCGACCGAGCAGCTGTTCGCCGACGGGGACGTCTACGATGGCACCAGTACGTTTTACGATGTCGCCTTCCTTGATCAGCTTGTCGTTACCGAACACCACCACACCAACATTGTCGGCCTCCAAGTTGAGGGCCATACCCTAATAAGATTACATAACAGTTTTATCTTTATACTGCATTATAAGTGTATTATATCTTTAGATTTGATGTATTTATTACATATAATGTTTACCTAAAATATTGTTTATAACAAACTTATTTATGTCATGAAATATTGAAATGTAGGTACAATAAATATTTACACAAAATTTCAACATAAGTACATTAATGTTTATATGTTATATTTATGCAATAATTTGATAACATTTGAAAAATTACCATTTTGATATTATTTTTTTACAATTATTCATATTCATTATGAATTCTCAACATAAGTTAGATTGGTCAAATCATTATAGAATACAATTATACCAAACAATATAAGCAATGGAACAAACCTTTAAACCAGAAGAGAATTCCACCATCTCTTCAGCCTGAATGTTCTTAAGACCATACACACGGGCAATACCGTCTCCGATGCTCATCACACGGCCAGTCTCTTCCAAATCAGCCTGGAGAATTTAATTAAATATTTATAGAGTAGATTATAAAATGTATAAACAAAAAAAATAATAATAATTGTAGTTAATTTAATTTACTCATTTTTATCACAAATATTATATTAGTGAAATAAAATTAACAGTACTGGATTTTACAAAAAGTAATTATAAAAATTAATCAATTTTACAAATCTCTAAAAATTTTAGATAACAATTATTGAGAGTAAAAGAATAAATAGCTATTCCTTAATTAATCATTGTTTTTTTTTCATATATCATATTAAGATTTTATTTATGTATTCGTTTTCATTTATTTTATCATCTATAATTAGACTTGGTACAAAATATGAATTTTAAATATAACCTTAACAAGAATCTACTTCATATTGATAAAGTGCTACATAGTTTATGTAACATATATACTAACCTTGGGTGCGGCACCGAGGATTCTCTCCTCCAAAATTGTGGAGATTTCGGCAGCCCGTTGTGTGCACGAGACATGGAGCTTGCGGGAAGCCACCGACACGGCGGGCACAGCGACCTTCGACACCTACCATCGAATATTTGAAATTTACTGATAACGAAAACTACTGAACTAAATAAACTAATTGCGATTATTGCCGCAAATTTGAAACTAAAATAAAAACAGTAAAGTAGAAAATGGACATGCTTTTGACATAAATTCATTCGGGCTCTATTACATAACACAATTTTCTGAATATGATAAGTATCCCATAATTTATGGACGAACATTTTAAATGAGTCTTAATTCTTTATATATTCGTATGTAAGACTACGCATAACCCAATTAATAGCAGATTTATTAAATATACTAATATATGGGGCCGACATTGCGGTGAACATAGTAACCGGAATGTATATTTTTTTAGTTAAAATGAACTGAAAATTTAATAAATACCTGGGTGGCAGCATTAGGCAAGCGCCTGGCCACCGAGGAGGCCAAACGAGCGGAGATCAGCGACATTTTTAACAAATACTTAATTTCAATGGTAGACTGAAGAACCGTGTTACACTCCGCTCGCGACTCGTTGCGATATTACAGGAAATGACACAATCGATCATTGTCTGTGGTTGAATAGTACTGCAGCTTTCGTTTAGAAATATAGATCCGATTACATAATTTAAGCATATTAAAAGAAAATACGTATATTTAATATTTTTTCTAATTTTAAATGTATTTTTTCATAATCTTTTTACTTTAATTTAATAACTTACTTAAAATAATTTGGTTATAATAAAGCAATAACATATTTAATTATTTCTAAACTATCTTACAGGATGTCGAACTTATCGTAAATTGCCCTTAATATTTTAATTTTTCCCTTTAAATTATACTTCTTGATTTGATTACTAAAACTTTGTGTTTCTATTTAAAAACAAACAGAAATAAATTATCTTTGGCATATAATAAAATATTTGTTTACGCTAAAATAATGTTTTTTTTCTTCATCTCATATAAAGTAAACGGTCTAAATAAACGTATATATAATATTAATAAAATATATATACGAATATATTATATTCATAAAACTTTAATTTGTTTTATTGTGTTGTGTAAATCACGGTTTGTATATTTATTAATATTATCTGTAACTTTGAATTTGAATTGTCTTATTTTGTCAGCTGGGAAAAGTCAGCCGACTTCAATGATCGAAATGTTTGACAATTAAAAGTGATAACAAAATGTTTGTAGCTTACTGTGTGATTCTAATTAATAATTTTAAGCTTTATAAATTGTGATGGCTATATTCGAGAGATCCTCGCAAACCAAAGTCCAAATAGATGACACCGAAAGGCTTGAATGTGTTTTAGAAAATGCGCAAAATATTAATAATCATACCGTAAGTTTTATTCATAAGTGGTACAGGGAAAAGCGACTACTTTTGTGTGTTTAATACTTAATTGAATTATAGGAATATATATTGCGTGTGCAGCGAGGGCAGAATAAGGAGAATAGATGGACGGTGTCACGTCGTTACAGAGACTTTGCTTCTTTGCATGTCAGCCTACTGCAGGCTAACGTTGACCTTCCTATTCCACCTAAAAAATTTATTGGAAATATGCAACCATCCTTTGTGGCTGAGCGACAAGTGGCATTGCAGGTTTTTTTTAACTGTACTTACCTATATAATAAGGATAAAAAAGATGCTTCACAATAATGACAATATATGAATAAGTCTTTCAAATTGGTTTTCAAATATGATGGAAACATTAGTCATGTTAAAACCTATTTGTTTTTGTTTTTAGAATTATATAAATGAAGTCCTGAAACACAAAGTGCTATCTTTATCATTGCAAGTAAGAAGTTTTTTGGACCCTAACAATTATCCATTATCCATTAATGGTATGTATTAACAAACATTTGAATTAAAAAATCTTATTAGTATGTTTAACAATTTAATTACATGAAAATTTATTCCAATTCCAAAAAAAAGTGCCTAAAATCAAATATATTTAATTATTATTATATATGCATTAGTTTAATTTTCTTATCAAGTACTTGACAATGTTAATACAGTTTATATTAAGACAATGTACAGCAAAATATAATTAATATTATAGACACATAAGAATGGCATGCACTTTAATAAAAAATGTTAAATTGCTCATTGTGTCAATTATATTAAGAAATGGTTATATTTACATATTTTAGTTTATTTAATTATGATTATTTAACAGGCTGTGCAGAATATATCACTATAAATAATAAATTGGGATTGTGATGCTGCTTGGCCTTCGAAATTGCTCATAGCATCAAATAAAAAAATAATGTACATAAATATTATGATTATTTTAATTTGTTCACAGAACAGGCACTGCAGACTATTTCTATAGCTTTAAGAGGGGATGGTCAGTTTGAATTAAAATGTCCATTGACAGATATTGGATGGAGAATAAGGAAACATTATTTTTTAGTAAGTTCTAAAACTTAGATAAGTGATTTTTTTTTATTGTGATATGTGTATGAGTAAAAAAGATAGTATAGTCTCATGACTGAATATTTGGATCATAACAAATTTCAAAATCAAATTCTAGGAAGTATCATGTAAAGAAATCACAAGTGAAATGGTGCAGGTTTTCTTTAAGGCTATAAATATGTAATAAGATATGGTATGACTAATATTTGGTATTTAGCTAGATAGTAGCCAGTTTTCAGCTGAAAAAAATATGTGAACCAGGGCCCAACTTAATATGGTTATGATATGTTACTGATCCTATTCCAATCCAACTTCAACTATTTCTACCAAAGATCACCTCAGCTTGAATGTAACTGAGAGTCTATTCTACTTGTTTAAATCAGTTTTGATACAATCCCGATTATTTTTCGATCAACTTTGACCAAACTGCAACTTGATCGTTTTGTTAGTAGAATAGAAAACGGCAACTATTACACTTCGACTCGATTGCGATAAAGTGTCAATTTTTTCTGGGTTTGGCGCCCTGTCCGCTCAGCGAGACTGCGAGGGTGCACACGATCAATTGAATTATGCTATGCCTTCTACATGCGCGTTGCTCTGGATGCATATTTATAGTTCCACTGTTTTTCGTAGCAGTTTTTGTATAGTGTACAGTGTACTAAAACAAAAATAAAAATCATTATTGAAGAAAGTATTCTCATATTTTAAAATTTCCTTTAATTGGATATAGCATCTTAATATATATATCAGCACATTACGGAAGATTGATACTGATAGTTTTAAGATCTCAGTCTTGTTATACAAAGACATTTGTATAACTATAACACAGATTTTATCATACCTGTTAACACATCAAAATGTCATCAACTGTCAATAACATAGAAGAACATCTTATGATCTTCACATGAAATCTCTTATATGAATTTAGTAGTCAATAATTTTTCGGTTATCATATTGTTTAAAACTTTTTGCATCATAATTATATAAATAGTTTTATTATTTGTTTTTATCATTTTCAGGTCAACGAGTCAGAGAGTCAGTTGAACTGTATGCTATCATGGCAGAATTATGGCCCCGACTGTACTTTACATAGTAAAGACTTACAATTAGCTTTCAAGAGTTTACAGAATATATCTGTGAGAAAATTTACTATATAAAATTTAATATTTATTATTATTCATTTAAAGAAGTATATTTTATTTTCAATGATATCAAAATAGTAAATACTGATAAAATTCTTATAATAAAGCAAACTTTACATAAATATTTTAATTATTTTATAAGAATAAATTGTTAAAGGTCAATAGAAAAATGTCAAAATTAGTTTATTAAATATATTTTTTACAACCACTGTCATGTTACTAAAGAATTTTATCTATACCATTTATGAAACAATTCTAAAATGTTACGATTATTTAATTTTTGTTCTCATTAAATTGTAGTATTCACAATTTGTAGATAAACCAATAATTCTAAAAAAAGGTGTTTCACAAAAATAAACAAACGAAAGGAGGTTTAATAACTTTTTAGTTTAAATTTATTTTTAAATGTCACTTCACCTTTCGTTTTATTACACGTTTTATCTCACCAAATTAAAAGTTTTTTATTACTTTCTATTTGAACATTTGTAAACAGTTTAGAAATAAATAAAAAATAATTATGGGTTTCAAAGTATAAACTTAACTATTAGATACAAGTCACAAAGAAGCTACTGTATCTGATATTTTTATTTTACGAAAAAGGAGGAGTTTCTAAGGGATAAACAAAACAAATAATAGTTCACGTTGCAGGTTGTTTTATAATAAAATCATTAACATTTTTAGCATCCCTATATAGACAATGTATTAGCGATGCATACATTAGAAACGGGTGCCTACGTAGTTAGAAAAATTCACGAGAATGGAAGCATTAGAGATTTATTATATGGGACTGAGTACAATAAGAATTATTTAGCTAAGTATGGAAATCCGAAGGTTAGGAAACCTTTTACGAATGGACAAATATCACATTATGGATATCAAATTTTACAAGCATTGAAGTTTTTACACGACAAAGAATTATGTCACGGTGAGCATGCTTTATTATTACCTCTATTTTTAAGAAAAAAAATGATTTTTTAAATTTAATTTTTCACTAAGTATAATCATAATATCATAATAAATTAATATATCATAATAAATCGGGTTTCACTTATTAAAGGATGCCTGACGCGTTCGACAGATTTCTATAATCGTGGAAAGAGATGATAATAACATGACCTTGAACGTATATTTTTAATAGCATTAATTCATTCATAATAAACATGAACATTCCAAAGTATGTCTAACATTTTCATTAAACTTAAATTTCTTTCTTTTAATTGCAATTATTGATAAGGTAAACGCCTTCATTTATGGTCCGGTAATATAATTTTATTTTGTGTATTTAAATGATGGTCTAGTAAATGTAAAACAGAGATGGATAATCAATTATCAGAAATATTTTTCAAGTGCTGAATTTGTTTTTACAATATGACATATTTACCGAAAGATCTAATTTTAAGCGAGCAATAACATTTTGAATAAAGTTAAGAACTACCTATTAGTATACTTCGTTAATGGTAAACGTAGCAAATTTAAATGTGATCTTTAATTTTGTTAAGAAACGACTTACGTTGGTATACTTCTACTATGCGTGCGTGATCGTGTTTGCAGTTTTCGAATTTCGAGTTTGTTTCATAATAACTATACAGTACTTTAAATGATTTCTAGGAAACGTCCATCCAGGAAACATAACAATAGAAAACCAAACGGCTCTTTTAATGGATGTAGAGAACTTTCTAATGGGCGTGCCGAGTCTCTATCGACCGTTTCTACTGGAGCTGAAGCGGACGAGCTCCGCAGAAGCGGTCGATGTCTATTGTTTTGGAAGAACATTGTACGAAATGGCTTTTGCAGCACCACTTGAAAGCTACTACTGTGATATATATCCGGAGGGAATCTCACAAGATTTGGGTAAAAAAATCTTTTCTCTTTATTTGTTAATAATGTGCTCGAGGCCACAGCGCACCCAGCATAGGCCTATTCATTGTATATATACATGGTTCATGTAGACCAGTGGTGCTACTACGGTTATAATGTTTTGATTTGATTTGATATCAATCGCAACAAATATTTGATAGCAACAGTTGCTATGCTCCAACCGTAATAGCCCCACGGGATACAAGGATGCCGGAAGGACGCTCCACTCTTGGTCGTTCGTATCAGAGCTACAGCTGCTATCCGATTAACTCGAAACAAAAGCAAGTCGTATATACCGATGTGCGCGGCGGCGGCAGAGGCGGTGCTGCGGCAGTGCGTGTCGGGCGCGGCGGCGCGGCGCGGGCCGGCGGCGCTGGGCGCGCTGCTGCGGCACCCGTTCTTCACGCGCGCGCACGTCGACGTCGGCCGCGCGCACCTCAAGTTCCCCCTGCAGCTCAAGGACCAGCTCAGGGCGGCGCGACACGTCGCGGAGGAGCGGCTTCGGCTCGGACAGAAATCGGTACCGTTTGTGTTTTTTTTATTTTTTATTTTATATGTATGTTCGAGTGGTATTGTACGTAATACGTAGAACCGTACCGTACCCTAATCGAAGCGCGGGTTTCACGTCTGGGAAAGCATGAGTTTTTAGTTGCGTAGTTTGTGTAAATAATAGATTCATATTGTTCTCGCAATACAGGGAAATTGCGACGAAACCTGTGTTTCACCTCAAGTTCCACCACGTATTCACGAAACTCAGTGAGACTTTATTATAGAATGTTTAATTTTATTATAAAATGTGTGATAGAGAAGGTAGCTGCTGGGCTTAGTATAAATCAATATATTCTATTTTAGGTCCGAAACACAAAAAGGGAAGTGAGAATACAGGAAATCCTAAATTCTGAGGATGAAATGAAAAAGCAAAAAAGAAAAGCGGTGAGTTTATTCTTTGGAAATGTATAATTTTACTAGCTGCTGTGCGCGTTTTCACCGACCTAAAATATTACTGCTCCGGTCCTATGATATTAATTATCCTATAACGGTCCTTAAGAAATGAGCTTTCAAATGCAAATATATGTTTTGCGATACCGAAGAGTTCTAGAGATTAAAGAGTTCATACGAACTCTTTAGGTCATATATATCATTTGATTTAAAAAAATGTTTAGAACATGTAAAAGAAAAGATTATTTAAAATAAAGTAATATTTTAAACGTTTACACATGTATACTTGTATATACATGTACGAGTACGTGATAATTATCACAGTAATTAATTGAAAAATCTGCTCATTGCAAACGTGACAACTTATTAGCTTACTTTTTAATGGGGGAACAGATATAGTAGCAGAGCTATCCTTATCGCATGACATCGTAGTTCTCTCGTAGAACATTTAAATATTGGAATTTATCGTAACTGTGTGCCCTGTGCCTCGCAGAGGAGACGTGAGAGCGTGTGGAAGTCGAGCTCGTCGCTGGCGGACGTGAGCACGGCGTCGTCGCCGTCGCCGCCGTCGCCGCCCACGCCCACGTCCACGCCGCCCGCGCCGCCCGCCGGTACCCTAAGCGTGACTGTCACGCACTCTATTTATCCGTACTGTAGACAGTTCAATCCACGATAGTGCGCCCCACCCTTTTTTCCAATCATTACTGTGCAATTGAGCTATGTAAGCCGCTGAGTGCGTGTCCTATTGCTGTGAACAGATTAGCTAAGTGTTCACACGCGCATTAAGTTAAATCACCAATAGATCTAATATATTTCTAATAAAATTTATTTTTCAATAAAGTATTTTTTCATTGTTAAACTTTCAGGCGGTGGATTGTATTTTTATATCATATTGATTCATCAATTAATTCAAAAGAATTTGATTTAAATAGTTGAATCACAGACATACTATAGATATAATAAAAGTATTATGTAAATCAAAGTATTCGTTAGTTAATACAAATTGTGAAGATTTCCAGCATACATTGTTTTTTTTTTCGGGTATACTTTCTCTCGCATAGAAAATTAATAATTAATTTTAATTAACCGAGTAGATAAACTAAATACAATTTAAAAGTAGCTTTATTATTATTATTTTTTAAGAGCAATGACTCCGATGTTCTTGTTAGTAAAAAATAAAAAATATTATTTAAAGCAATGTTCTTGATGACTCTGATATGCGGCAAAGTGAACTAAACTACGCGTTACTCCGAGACCGATGCTTTCTTGGATTGAACTGATAGAACGACTTATATATTAGTAATTATTATAAATCTCCATTAGCAGGAGCATAGTGGTACATTATTGTAATTAAATAAAAATGAAGTATAAATCGTTAAACAGTATTTGATTGTTAAATAAGTAATATTGTTCGCAGCGGCTTCATCGCGCGGGGCTCTCCTGAGCGCCATCTGCTCCTTCGACAAGTCGCGGCTGTCGCGCGTCGTGTCTCACTGAGCGGTCGCGCCTCGCGGGTCTATTGGCAATGAGATCCCCTGGCGACCAGAAGCAGAACTAACTTTTGTTCAGACATATGCTTTATTTTTCAAGTGAAATTTGAACAATTTATAAAATAAATGACAAAAATTGGAGTATTGAAATATTAATAATCGTAATGGAAAAGTTATCGAACAAAAAAATACAACTATGAATGTCGTTAATATAACAAATGGGTTTAAATGTTGTCATATCTTGGCTAACAATGAGCACTTAGTTGAGCTTCGAGAAACAGTTTTTATCCAGAAATTTTTTATTTTATTCTACCCATTTTGAATTGGCTTTCAACATAGTATTTGTTTATAAAAATATTATTATTAGAACTGTTTTTAACAAAGTTAAGTGGATGTATCGTTTATATGTTCAGAGAAAATTACCATATTAATAACACATACCGTACATACATACATTTATAATCATTCAAATTGTAAAATTCACAAGTAGCCTCAAAAATGAAATGATGAAATTTTACATTAAGTACAATTTGATTTTTCTTATTTGAGTATTCACGGTTAAATAAAAACAGAGTAGGTAGCCGAAAAATGGCCAAGGGGGGAGAGGTCCATTGTATTTTTTTTACCCATGAGTCGAACATAAAATACATTAGAATTTAAATACCATATAATGACATTTATAGGTGATTGTTAAAATAGGAGTGTTGATGAAGGATTTCCGAGTCTTTCTACTGGATATGATAAAAATAAGATGCATTTTATTACATATTTCATAACACATATAGTTATTATTGTATCAAGTGCATTCAAAGATTTGTTAGAAGTTAACATATTTTACATAATCATATGTTATAGAAATTAATGCTAAATTGATACTTTGATAAAAAACATATTTAAATATAGAACCAAATTATTATTATTACAAATTCAAACCAACATGTTTTAATATATATAAAATATTTTTTCCTGTCTTTTTAAAACAAGTTACTTAGTATTTTCCATATTAATTTTGTATCCTTTTCTCTATCTATCAAGATCAATATATTTTCAAGGTGTTAATTTGATCTCAAAAAATAATTATTATTAACTAGCTTTTGTTTCATCCATGTTTTATAACAAAAAAATAATAGAACGCTTGATTGTATAGGTTCGACTTCTATTTTTAATTTTAATAACTTTGTAACTGAAATCTTTAATTTAAAATTAGGGTCTTCTTATGTTTTTTTGTTTAAGTTCTTATATTTAAATAGTCACTAAAAGATCTTATTTACGAACATTTATAAAATTAAGATGTTTAAATTTAGTGAAAAAGTGATAAATCGACTGGTCACGAGATATTTTATTGATTTATTTAATATGTAGCAGCTTTAATGTATAACGTAAGAAACATAAATTATTTTGTTATAATTATAAGAGAATATATAGTTGTAATAATTTGAATTACTTTTATTTTTACTTCCCAGAACGACCATAAAACACCATTATTAATTCAATTCAATTCTTAGTTTAATGGCTTTTAGTTGTGCCACAGGGCACAGATTATTTCGCCAATGTCACGTAGGATGGAGAAGACACGAATGAGATTGATCGGTATGGTTGAGATAACAAACTCAATTAAATTTTAAAGCCAAGTATAGTAGTAGTAATTTCCTTGTTAATCCGTAACCTAGAACAAACCATTATTAATATATTTTTAATTTGGTCTCTTGCAAAAACAATTGCACTTATATTGGGGTGGTGCAATGACTCCTATGTATTGTATTTGTAAGTTCTTAGTCTAGAATCATGAAAAATCAAACTGAATATAAAACACGAACAGGCTCAATAGGTAAATCCAAGTATCTTCGTAAATTTGATTTAATCGAGGCAAATCGCAGGTGAAAAATAAAATAAAATATGAAATGATGATGATATCTTTGTTTTCAAAGATTACATAAATTTTAATTTTACATAAACATGTTTTAGTTGTATGTATTGCAAAGGGGCGACGCAGCGCCCGACTGACATATATTATATATATTTTTATAACTTTAAAGATTTACACTAACTTATTGTTATGTGACATATTTCTAGCAAACATGCAATTATTATGGAATAGAATATCAAACATTCCTTTTCGTTTTTTTTTAACAAAACAAATTTTGCTGACTTCGTGTTATAATTTTAAAAATAAAAATAGAATCACATTCAATAACACTTTCAATATTAGTACTTAATAGCTGCTAGGAAGGCTACTATAATATACTTCTAATTATAAATTTTATGTCTTATAAAGCGATAGTACTATAAAAGTGCAATAATAATCATAAACTAAATTAAAAATAATTTCTTTAACATAAAATATTTAGTATCACAATCAAAAATCATACAGTCATTTGCTTGAAAAAACATTAAAATAGTAAATAAAACGATATGACTCATTAATAGTACTTATTTTTTATCATAAAACTGAACGTGTACCAGTCATAATCATGTGCAAGCGTATTTTATACGAAATATATAATTTATTATTCTAACTCTATGATGTCATCAAAGTCGTCAAGATTGAAGTCTTTGAGAGACATCGGTCCTGAAACAAAATATTATTACAGTGTGACTCTTATAATAAAAAAACCAAAATATAGCTAATTAAAGTAGGCTATCAAATACAGTTTGACATTGTAATTTAATAGGATGAGCAGTATTGAAATATATTTATTGTGCCCCATGCCTTATCTACCTTTTTAATCCTATTTTTTCATCAATGTCATCAATCGTGTTGGATGAATGATCCTTTTCATTCAGAACTGTGTCAAAAGGAACATCCACGTTAGTTGTCTTATTAAGTAACTAACATTTGTAAGCTTTTTTAATTGTAGTTGTAAAAGCATTACAATCGCATGTTTATGTCGACATCGCATAACTTTTTTCATTTTATATAGATAGCATTTCAGTATAAACTATATAATTTAACAACAACAACTAACAACAACTAGATAACAAATTTCGTAAGAAATTGTCGAAATGGCTTAGCCATTTCGTGAAATCTAGTGTGTAACTAAACCACTTGAGTACGTTCTTACAACACTAAACTCATTCATCCATCCATATTAATTGGTAATTTTTCAAAATATTTTTCAAAAATGTAGGTATTAATAAACTTACACAAGAATCCGATTATCACTATGGCTTTTATCACTTGACATTTCTTACAACATTTAATGTTACTTCTGTTCGGTTGCTAACCGAATACCGAAATTATGTAATTAAAAATAATTATATTCAGATTACGCAAAGTACGTACAGTTTTATTATTTTTGTATATTTTATATGATATAATATTTAACTCACTTGAAGATTCTGCTTTTATCTTCTTAATATCAGACTCCTGCCACGGCGATGTACGTTTCAAGTTGTCACTCGTAGCTACTTTCTGTAAAGTTATAGTGACGTTCTTCCTTGCACTTGTTTTATTATTTAATACTTTTCTGTAAATTTTTAAATGTTATAAGTACATCTATCATCGTTAAGAGTGAGAAGAAGTTAATAGTAAGGTATATTTTTCCCTCTATAGTTTTCTTCCAACCAAGAGAGGACATAAACAAAATAAACAACATTTGACATCGAATTCAAGCGATATCATTGGTCGATATCGAGGGCCTGATATTATGGATTTGCGGAAAAATGGCATTTTTAACATCGACGAAGCTGTTATCGGAACTTTGAAAGTAAAATTAAAGTGGAGAGAACTACAGGACGCACAGGATGCATGATATGAAAGAAACTCTGTTTATATAGATACTTACGTCACATCTTTCGTCAGAATATTTTTCGAATTGTTCAATAAAGTGCCAATTTTGTTTATAATTATATCTTTCGAGGTGCCTGCAATAGCGACAGAATCTTTTTTTTTAATTGCAATTCTTGTGCCCGCATCGTTTACGGAGGAATTCTCTGTTAGATCGATTACTTTCATATTATCTTCTTTCGTGATCGCGGACGGAGCATTATTGTATACTCTGTCACAAGTAGTAAGGTCTATTTTATTATTTCTGTTTATTACGTCATTTTTTGTTTCTACATTTTTCTTTTCCACCTTTTTAATATTATTTGTCGGCTGACGTGCTTCTATGATTTTTGCAATGGAAACATATGAGTTCGAAGAGTTTTTCTCGTTATTTGCGCACCTTTTTATAGTAGATTTCTCATTTTTAATTTCTGGCTTCCTTGTCGATGGAGTAATAATCGATACTTTGGTATTAGTAGCTGTAAGATCTATGTTATTATTTGCATTTGTTACTTCCTTTTTTTCTTCTACCTTTTTAATGTTAATTTTCGTCGACTGACGAGCGATTATCTTGGTATCCCTTGTTGATTTTATATTATCTTTTGCAACGAAAGCCTCCTGAGTCAAAGTTAATTTATCTGCCTTTTTGTAAGGTTTCGTGATAGTCTTCTCATTTTCATCGGATGGTATATGTATTACATCATCGAGTACTGAGAGTGGATCTGGAGTTTTAATTTTTGAGTGAATACTATTGTTACATTTTTCGACTTCCTTCATATTTTTAGGATCTTTTTTCTCTGTTACTATTTTAGGAGTGCTATAAACTGTTTTCGCTATGAAATATTTATTTACATCTGGAGTTATAATCTGACAGTCATTAGTAATAAACTCCGAATCTGCGGGAGTTTGACCCCGAGCTTCGTTTATTGCGAAAGAGGAAACAGAAGCTGGCAAGTGGTCAGTCCTTTTTAAAACTTCTATTTTGCCTGATTCTGATATTCTTAAAATATCTCCGGGCTTACAGTTTGTTTTATTTAGTATTTTTTGTGACTTAGACTCCTTATTAGCAGTTAATGAAGATCGTACACTTTCCTTGGTATTTTTACTAGAAGGATTTACTTTATTAATATCAGCTGTCGATTGGATGCTTTTGGAAGTTTCTTTTAAAGCCGGAAAAACGACATTTTTTTTGTTTAACCTTGTTGGACTATTAATTGGTAAATCCACAGCGACATTCTGAGGTTTGGTAATAGGTGTCGCATTCTGTTCTTCTCGAACTGGCATGACATTACTGATATCCGATGTAATATCATCCTCATCACTATCTAAGCATATTGTATCACTTAATTGCGTCGACACCCCTGGATTAGTGATTCCTACCTCGTGACCTACCTTCGCAATACTCATTATTGTTGGTTTCGTAATACCTGTAGAAATAGGAGCAACTATTAAATTTACAGGTTTTGGCTGAATTAAAACATTTTTCGCATTTTTTTCTATTTTGGCGCTATCGGCTATGACCGCATTAACTAAAAGTTTCTGCGAATTTCGTCTAGTAGCATTCTTTTGGCAGATGGCTTCATTTGCGGAAGTTGGTTCCGTATTAAGTGGGGTAATCATGGCATCGTCATCGTCAGGTAATATACATTCGTCTTGCAATGGCGGCTCATTTGTATGGATGGACGCAGGACCTTTGAATCTAGCAAAGAAAAAAACTTATGCTAGAGTATTTTTAAGGCGATTAAATGTTTTTTGAACATATTAAAATTGTTTTGTATCCAAATATTAAGTAAACAAAATTCACGAATAATTAATTAGAATATGAAAAGTACTCACATTCCAACTGGAACTACACTATGTGAACCGCACGAGATTGGTACAGCATTAGATTCTGTTACATACTGGTCGACACAATTTTTTTCATTTCCGCAATCCTGAGCACTATTTATTGAATGATTCTTTTGTTTAATTAAATATTTTTTATTGATAGCTTTTTTTGTCTTTGCTTCGGTTACGGTAACCTTTTTCAGTGTTGGTTCAATGTAAGATTCAGTTGTTATATCATTTTGATTGTGAGTATTTTCTGGCTCAATTGACATAGAAAAATCGTTCATGCCCCCGCGTAAAGTTTGTAATTTTTTTAACAAACTCTTGCCCAATACCTATAAAATACAAAAAGGAATGTGAAAATGAATATAAAAAAACACATCTTATAATATCAGTCGAAAATCTATTAAATACAAACCTTTACTGCAATATCATATATGGGACCGCTGGTAATTTCTTTTCCAGTCGATTTAACTTCTTTTAAAGCCTTAATAGCACTGTATTGAGCTGCAAGAATCGCTGCATCTTCGTCTAACATTGGATTTCCACTCAAATACGTATGGGCTACAATTTTGATAAAGTTTTTATTAATTAGTAATGATTGATGTAGTGGTATTATTTCGTTGTTTTCTTCATCTTTGTTCTTTTTATTCTCTTTTGAATTATCCGTGTTAACATTTTCTGTGGGTTTTATTGCAGCTAATGGCTCATCGTCATCATCACTCAGTAGAATGCTTTCAACGACCATACAGTCGTCACTGTTTTTGATTTGTTTCGCTGACATATTTTTTTCAGACAATTTCGCTTCTATTGTTTCCTCTATTACCAATTGCTTCGTTAATATTTGGTCGGAAGTTCTATTAATAACTGACTGCAATATTGTGGGTACACTATTTTCTGATTCGATTAATGCAGACTCCTGAGCTTCTGTTCGGGGGACCTCGGAAGAGTCAAATGAGCTATCATCAATAGTATTTGCTCCATTTTTTTCATTCGTTCTTTTTCTCTTTGGCTTTTCACCAGGTGTTACTTTCTTTTTCCTTCGCCTTGATTCAGGGACGTATTCCTCATCCGATTGTTTTCGCTCTCTTCGTCGTTTCCTATCAAAGTATTCTTGTGTGGTTGTATCTTTATCGTGGGTTTCAACAGCACTACGTATATCTTCATCACATGGAATACCGATTATCATTTCGGTTGACTCTGATTCAGGAGAATGGCTTACGTCTACTTTAAGACTCACGTTGTTCGACTCCGATATGGGTAAAGCCTCGCTTTCTAGTAAAACCTTAGCGATACTTGCAGTCAAAGGATTAACATTATCAAGACCATTCTTTTTAGCATTAGCTATAACATTTCGGACATCTACAACTAAATCTGAAATTTCTTCAGCTGTTTTAGTAGTGTGAAAGTTATGTTTGATAAGAATGCCCATTATTTTTTTTATCATCGATTCTTCGGCCTCTGGTTTAAGAGTAGATTCTGATTGCCGACTAGTCGACGGCTGTGAGTCTATATAACTATTTGTCGTACTGGTCTTTTTTTCTCTTTTAGGTTTTCGTTCTTGTATATTTTTAGACTTTTCAGCTTCTGCTTGTAACTGGATGTCATTGTTACCTACAATTTTATCACGGGTTTTTTCGGCCGCTAGGAGATCTATCTCAATATTTTTTATTGCTAAAACAAAAAAATATACTATATATATATTTAAAGTTTCTTTCATTCGAATGAATCGAAAACGTCGAGTTAAGTAACGATTAAGAATAGTTATAGTATAAGTTAAGTATAATAGTTATTGATGATCAAGTGGAGGAGCCGACTCGGAGGCTAAAAAAAGCTGAGTGTTCTTTTTTCATGGACTTGAAATTTTGAATTAAATCATGCTGTAATAATCAATGATACATTTCAATGCATACATTCTAGTTCTAATAAAAGAGGTCAGAAATCCGGAGCACTGGAAACTATCGTCACCATTATTAATGTCAGCCGAGAGACTCGTTTTAATATGCGTTTAAATACCGGGGTCTCTTTACGCAATAGTGCTCGAAACGTACTGGTGTGGTTGGCGGTGTGCTCCTGCTGGAACTGCATCCAGGCGGCGGCGCGCTCGTCCTCGGGCAGGCCGCTCTCGCCGGAGCCGCGCAGCAGCGAGTCGTGCTCGTGCACGGCGTGCAGCGCCGCGCCCGCCGCGTCCGCGCGCGCCACGCGCAGCAGCGCCGCGTCGCGCACGCCCGCCGCCAGCCCCGCGCTCACGCCCGCGCCCGCCTCGTCCAGGCTGAACTCATTTAATAAGTGCTGCTGACGCCGATTCACTTGATTTTTTGTAATTTTACGGGATGCTATATACATCGTTTGTATGGAAGTACTTGAAAAGGTATAAACGGACAAACTTTTAGGCATAATCAAAACCTACCGAAATATTTAAGTAAAAAAAGCAAATTTTGATAATATTTTATACATACTTGTACAACTCGGAGAGATCGGACATATTATAATGTCGATCGATCTGCTGTTCGTCCACCACGCGACAGGCCACCGCTTGCTTAGTCACCGACCGCTCGTATATCTTCTGCTCCATGGTACCCTGATGTTAGTAGTACATTAAACGCTGGGTGCATTTATTTGTACAATAATCATTTATCATTATCAAGTGAACTTCATGATTAAATGTTTGAATTCTAACGAATACATTCGTTAGAATATGTCTTTATTGTTATCATACATATAATTATTCTTAATACAAATAATAAATAAGTACTCGGTGTTCTAAAAAAATATATAAATCATTTTTGCGTACATATATTTCAGCGAAAACGATAAATCCGATTTCCCCTCAAAGTTTTTGTGCCTTCAATGTTAACCTTGGTGAATTCAATACAATCAGAATATATATTATTTGTAGAATAGAATAGAATATATGTTAGTTGTATAAAATGATTATACATAAGACTCTAATATTATGTATGAAAGTGTTTTTATTATACATGATAAAAGTATATTAAATACATAAAGAAGCACTCACCATTGCTACAAGACGATAGATATAGCAGTCTTTCTTTTGCCCAAAGCGATAAACGCGGAATATGCTCTGTATGTCGTGAGCCGGATTCCACGACGTGTCCAGGATGATAACGCGATTAGCCGCTGTCATGTTTAGACCGAGACATCCCGCTCGTGTGGATATCAGAAATAATCTGCGTAAAATAATATACCTATAGAATATATACATTTTTATCAAATTTTAAACCTATTTTGATAAAGTAACTCGTTTTACAAGCCAATAAAATACTTATTATTTCCAATTAAAATGAATACTGTATTAAAATTAGTGAAAAACAAAATTTTATTATTATTATTTATGCATTCCCATATTAAATACAGAAAACTGAGGAGACGATTATCGCGAATGACACTTAACTAGGTGCCGAGTTCACTAAACAACGTTTAAAGATCGTTTAAGCTCGTCAGTGGGGAGTGGGGAGTGGGGACCTGGTGGTGACGTTGTTGGGCGCGTTGAACTCGCGGCACCACTTCTGGCGCACCTCGGCCGGCACGGAGCCGTCCAGGCGGTAGTACTCGCGGCCCAGCGCCCACGCGCGCTCGCGCCGCAGGAAGTACTCCAGCGCGTCCATCGTGTACAGCGACGTCGAGAAGATGAGGCTGCGCGGGGACAGACACGCTGGCTTTGCCGTCAATATAAACAGACTCAGCTCCTTCATTATGTTTTCGTACGGCTGTTACGTCGGCTGTGCAAAAAAATTAGGAGCAGCCACGAATGAGATCGATTCCGAGGTGGAGAGGAGAGCGGCTCACACTTTGTCCCCGAGCTCGACGCACTCGTCGAGCAGGCGGAAGACGACGAGGAACTTGTTGGAGCTGTCGAGCGCGTGCAGCAGGCGGGGCGCCACGTGCGGCAGCCAGCCGCCCTCCGCCGCGCCGGGCTTGGCGTCCTCCGACGCGCCCAGGTCGTCGCGCGCCAGGTCGTCCTCCAGCTTCTCCACTGCGGTCGGGGTTTGGGAAGTGCTCTATTATATTTACTATTTTTTTAATATTCTCATTCAACTGGATTCATTTTATGACCTATAATTTGTTTCAATTTAGCCATGTTGCAACTTTAGGTGGTTCTAAATTGAGTTTATTTTTTTCCTTCTCTAAATAATTATTTAAAATTAAATTGGAAAATATTCTTAATCATAAATTAACCGTTTCGAGTAAATTTCAAAACGCATAAGCAAAACACAATTGAAGTCAAATAAATTCAATACAAAGTACTAAATACCTTTAATTTTAGTATCAGTTCCATCATCTCGTGCCCTCGTTAAAAAGTTTTGCAGAACCTGGGGATGTGTCCAGATTTTTTGTAATACGTGAAAGTCTTTAAGAACACTTTGTTTAGTCTCCTTTGTACAATTGAAGAGATAATGGTTGTATAATTCCCGTTGGCACTTGGTCAACGTTATGAACAACGTGTACTCATATTTCTTTGGCAGGTAAGGGTACAGCACCGACGCCTCTTGCCGTTGCAGACAGCCTTCGAGTACTTTGTGAAGAATATGAGTTCGCGCCTTCATGAGTTTTATATCTTCCTCTCTTGAATCTCTATGTTGGCCGTTCATTATGGGATTTTCGAACCTGTTTTATGAACAAAAAAATATTTATAAATTTTATTTTTTATTACTTTAGATGTCTAAATTTTCATGAATGATTCGACTTACCGATTGGAGTACTCCGAATACGTTCCAAGGAGATTAGGCTTGACAAAATTGACCATACAATAGTATTCCCGCAGGTTATTCTGCATGGGAGTTCCGGTCAGTATGATCCTCCGCTTGGTCACGACCCGGCTCATCGCCACGGCGAGAACGGAACAGTCGTTTTTAAGTAAATGTCCCTCGTCACATATTATCATATCCGGTCCCGGGTCCAGCAACGCCATTCGGATCTTGTTCACGATTGTCGGTCTCACGTTGTCGAGCATGGGATCGAGGGTTGTCAGACTCCGGAATAATTCGTAGCCGATAATGAAAATTCCACCACCGTTGAACCAGTCCTCTAGCTGGTAGGCGCGTTCGTAAGTCTTTTTTAATTTCGAAAGCTCGAATACCTTTAAAATATACGATTATATATTTATGAATAACTCAAACAAAGCAAGGTTTTATCCAAAAGGTGTAGGTTTTTTTTTTAGATTAATTCCCAAAGACATGACAATTCTTTATTTTTCAAGATAAACAACAAATCATCAGTTGTTTGATATTAGACCGGGAGATGATGACACAAAATATTAGGTCATTTGTACCAGTATGGCGGTTCTTCTGGGGTCTAATTACGTAAAGGCAAAAAGGAAAATGATGGTCATAGCGCTCGCACCGGCGGCCCAATCGCGTGGGCGTTAATCGAACGCGTCGGATAAATAACGAGTGTCGAACGATTTGTTCCACAAAAATGCTTGTATTTTCAGATAATCGAAAAAAAAAGAAGTAGGCGGTTGCGTAATGGCATACTTCTCGGGTGTGACTTACAGCCCGCCATACCGACGCGAATACATTAATTTAAATAAAACAATTCAACCATTTGTACCAGGCTAATTTTTGCATAATATCGTGAAGGGTACATGTGAAAAAAATCATATATATAAAACATAACATCTGCTTATAAGACAAGATTGCCGCCACCTAGGTGTTTGAAACTTTGTATTTATATTCGTTAAACCTCAAACTTATAGGAAAATTTTGTGCCATACTGGTACAAATCGTTCGAATTACGAATAAAATCTTAGGATTCTGAAAAAATATTGTTCACATTCGCCACCTCCCACAGGTATGGCATTATCAGACTTCTTTTTATGATCATACAGGGAACTGTTAAAAAAGTTTCAGGGTGGTAAATATAGTATGGCAAAAAAAAAAATTACTCCTTTGCAGTGGTATGGCGGCCATTGGGAACTGTCGGAAAAGTATGGCAAGGTGATTTTCGTGAATGGCTACTCGACGATGATTAGTTATGCAAAAATTAGCCTGTAATTAGTATGTAAAGTATGTAATTAGATCCCTGAAGAACCGCCATACTGGTACAAATGACCTAGTATTTTGTGTCATCATCTCCCGGTCCATATCTTTTGTCTTTATTTATTTACGAGGAACTAAACTATATAAAAAGGTTGAAAAGCAGTTTACATAAAACCTCATTTGAGAAAAGTCGACGCGCGCAGCTATTCATCAATTAATCAATAAATTTTGCAGTAAAAATACCTGGAGTTTCCTTTTTATTTTGCGTTGCTTGAAAACAAATAAAAATAAAGATTACAATAGATATAAAGGGTAAAGCAAGAACTATATTTATAATCGCCACCTAGCGGCCCACCCAATTACACCCAAAAAAATGAATCAATATCGATTCAATTGTTTAGGAGGAGGTCAGTTACATACACATGCACAGGAGACTTATATATATAAAGATAAACTAAGGCCGTCTTTTACTATATTATGTCATCGAAACAGTACTTGAATTCAATTGCGATATCATTAAATAAGCGGGAAAACAAATCTCGGTCCAATCAATTGGTATGAACATGTCCATCCAACCACTTGGAAAAATCCTTTTTGGCTTGAATCAAAATTTTCAATATTTTTGTTACTATCGATTCGTGAAGCGGATACCCTTTGCTAGTCTTATTAATTTTAGATATTTCATTGTTGGATGACTATATATAAATAGCACGCTATATAGAAACAACGCAGATAGCCTAGCAGGCGCATCTCGATTGCTTGTTACGTAAGCTAGCTATACCATAAGCATCGGTGAACACAGTTTACCTTTAAACGCAATCCATTATACAGCTTATAAATAGATGCCTAACTGTTACACAAATACAAAAAGGATGTTTATCAAAATTGTAACAAGAACAGTAAAACACTTTAAACTATATAATTATTTATGTGTATATATATATATATGTGTACCTTGATTTTATTAGTGACCGGTCCGATCCACTTGTTGATCTCATCCACCCAGTTGAGCACAGTGGACAGCGGGCAGCACACGAGCACGCGACGCATTCCCACTTTCGGGTGGGTCAGCACCTATTTTTATTTATTTAATTACTGCTAATACATTACTTTAATAAAATTAAATAAGTACAATATTTAAATATATATATACAAAATTACTCATAAAGCATAATTAATAATTAATTTATCTAAATCAAGATTATATTTACCACAGATATTAAAATTGAATTCAATATTGAACTATTAAACAGTTGACATTTTAAATTAGTGCATGAGATTTTGCTTTCATTCAACGATCATAGCTAGACGCCTAGCGGTGTAGATAAGATGTTCCAGGCACAAATTTAACGTGAAATTTGATGCAAATAAAGGACTATAAGTAGTGGAGGTACCACCGTAAGCTACAATCTAACACTGAGCCGAAGCGGGAGTAAGGTAAGGTAAGGTATATCCGAATTAGTGTAATTTTATAGGGCGAAAAAGTCCAGTCATGTTTTTTTTTAATATATGAGATATCAAAAGTAGCTCACGGTGTGCAGCAGCGCCAGCACCTGCAGCGTCTTGCCGAGCCCCATGCAGTGCGCGAGGATGCAGCCGCCGCCGCCGCCGCCGCGCGTCGCGGCCACGCTCTCGAAGCACGCGTCCCACATGAACTTCACGCCCGAGTACTGCAACACGCACTGCGTTACGCGGGACAGGGATTCTCCAGGTTCTCGGTGAACAAGAGAACTACGGATTGAATTCTGCCTCATGTATATCTACCGACCCGCTGAAGCAGCTGGGTGGTCTGACCACCGAACTATTCTGACCGGGTGTCCTATGTCCATAGGGCTTTTATTTAAAAAAATCTGCCAACCGTCTCACCTGATGCGCCTTCATGACTTTCGTGAAGAATGGATGGACCGTCACGATCGGCCGAAGCTCCTGAAAGTCATATTCCAGACAGAGCTCGTCGTTGATAACTACCACGTTCACTCCCTCTTCGCAGCCGAGAACTTCTCTCTACAAAATAAGAAAATTATTCTTCAATTTAATATCGTTAAACCTACATCACTTGTTTCCATTTAATTTTACAGCGCATTTTCATCTACATTCAATCAAATAAAATAAATCAATCAAACTCATATGAATTACTAAAAAAGTCAAAAATGATATAACAATTTGTTAAACATAAACTACATTTATACTAATAAAAATCCATAAGATGTTATTCCATACAAGGGAAACCGGAATAAATTTTCCGCATATTGAAGAAAAGTTTTTTGTTTTTTTTATTTTTTATTTGGCAACATTTCAATGATGGCTAATTTTACTGATTAACATAAATGTCTCCTGAGATTAGATTAAAAAAAATCAAAATACAAATATAACTTACAAGTTGCGCTTGTCGTTGACTCAGTCTCTGTTTTCTCTCAAATTCCTCCATATTCGCCAAAACAGTGTTACGACCCAATGATTTCTTGTCAATTACCTTTAAACAAAACTTAGTAGAATATCTCCCAAATAAAAATATGTTACGTTATGGTATGTAAAATAAACGTTACACTCTGATCATTATGCGATCCCTATCTAAGATAAGGTGAAATCTTATATCCTGTGATTTGAACATACTAGTTTAAACATATTAGTAATGTGGGCATTTTAAGGTAACTCTTACCGGTAGCGTCTATACTTTAGGTTTTTTAAAGATATGGCATTACAGAATATGTTTAACCAAAATATTTTCACTCAATTTAATGGACAGTTCTGCAGTACATAGCGAGAGAATATAACCGTTATAAAAATAAATGTGCAACTTACGAGTTGAATTGTTCAAAGTTCAAAATTGACATTATTTTTAAAATAAAAATTAAGTAATTCAATTGCCAAAACAATACTTTTGGAGCACAGTTGACCGCACGGGAAACATAAAGCCTATAATTACAAGGGAACCGTTGACTTTGACAAGCACTGCCATCATGAAAAGGGAGGATGGTGCGAAAGAGACAGATATTTGGGTAGAGAAACAAAATATGTCAGGAAACAGATGTGCCTATCTCATTATTTAAGCTTCTAATAACGGTCTAGTAGTTAAATAAAATATTATTAACCAAAAAAATAAATGTGAAATCTTTAACATAAAAAGATTATGTATAGTGTATACCTTCCGTATGTTACGACGACCCTTGCTCATATTGGTCTGAGATTGGTATTTCTTGCCCGTATGCGAGGTCTCATCTCCAAAGAGTTCCCTTGAAAGTATCCTGAAATATAATTAATATTTATTAATAATAATAATTTATTATTATTTTAATTTTTATCTGTGTATAATCAAGGCCTTAATGTTAATGATAGGGTAATTTCGGTAATGAAATATAAATTATAAAATTTGATAAAAATTGAAATTTATGTAGAAATATTCAGATTTTAGAGCATAAAATCAAATTATTTTTTTATTATATTAAAATTAAAAGTCGTAATAAAAAATATATGATACGGGTAAGTTTTGTCATTGCTTTTGGGGATTATAGTTTGACATTGGGTTAAAGGTGACATGTATTTTTTCTAAGGTTCACAGAAAAATATGTGTCTTGGTACCATATTTCAATAAAATAGTTTCGGGTATGACCGTAAAATCTTCAATAGCCGTAAAATATTCGATACTAACTTCATCTGCTTGCGTCGCTCGAGCAACTTCTTCTTCGAGCGTCGGCGCGGTCGCGCGCGTTGTCTGGTCTCGATGCCGTCTCCACGCTTCTCGATAAACTCACTCACGAGCTTTGCGCGTTTCGCGTCGTCCACGCTGGAATTAAAAAAAATCTTAAAAATCAACAAAAATACTGAATGGATTAAATACCGAATTTCAACGATAACCATGTTTCACTACCTCAGTATATAACAAAGGAAATAGTATAAAATATAACCAAATGAAAACTATTGAAGCTCAGAAAACTACCGATCAATCAATTAGCTGCCTACAAACCATATATGTATTAAATTCATCTTGCCTAGTGCACCTCATCAACTTGTATACTTAATAAAATTTTAACACTTTACTTGGCGGTAGGGCTTTGTGCTAGCCTGTCTAGTTTGGTACACCCAATCATCAGATATTCTACCGTCAAACAGCAGTAGTGATTCAAACCGGAACACAACCGTTCCGGTTTGAAGGGTGAGTGAGTCAGTGTAACTTAAGGCACAAGAGACAACATCTTCTTAGTTCCCAAGGTAGGTGGCACATTGGCGATTGAAGGAATGGTTATTATTTCTTACAGCGCCATTGTCTATGGGCGATGGTGACCACTTACCATTAGGTGGCCCATTTGCTCGTCTGTCTACCTATATCATAAAAAACTCTGACTTAAAAACGAGAAATAGTGAATTATATAATCAGGCACAGGCAACATATTATGTAAGTGAACACTAAGAAAAATCATCTTGAAAAGATTTAACTAAGGGACAAAAGTTTGTACAGAAGGTAGTTACTTTAAATTTTGATATATGAAAGTTGGTGGCATGAAGCGATGGTTAAGTAAAACAACAAAAAAAAACAGCGTGTAAATGTCCCACTGATAAGCCATGGCCATCTCTCTCCCTTTGGAGGGAAGGTTTGAAGTATATTTCAATTCAAATAATTCCGATTAAAGCGATAGCAACAACGAAATATTTTAGTTTCTCGTTTACAAAATAATGAAGTCATTGACCCTTAAGAAAAAAAATCTGCACTTAAGACATGATAGTGATTCGCAACAGCCTCAACAACATATTCATATTCGTATACAATATCGACCTAAGAAAGTAACAAAAGCAGATGATCACACAAAACCGAATATGAATTATATAATACTACTTATCGCCCGCGGCTTTGCTTGCGTTATAGGGGTTGGTCGTTAGATTTTAGGTATAAAGAAGGAGCAAATGTGGAAGGACAAGGAAGGTTGGGGTACCAGCTTGCTTCAAACGAAACCTCATCAACTACCGCTTAACAGTCTGGCCGTGAAAGAGCAATAGACAGGTAGGCAAGAGTTATTTTCGTATATATAATATTAACATTGTTGTAGTAATTCAGAAATAATACAATACACAAGGACAGCATATAAAGTACAGTTAACAGCATATAAAAAACAGGTTAACGAGATCAACGATAATTTAATATAAAAAGCATATTACACCAGTACAAGCCATAATATGTGTTGGAAAACCTAATATACAGATCTATTTACTCACAAATGCGCGCTCCCCATGATAAATTATTATTTATAATATAGATATTTCAAACATTATTTCTAAATTTCCTCAATGTTATGAAATGCTTAAAAAATATTGATCAAAATAATAACTCAATTATTAAATCAGTTGAAGAGCGCGTTAATTTGATAAACAACACAATGGGAGCAAACAAATGCCATATGGATTTTTTTAATAAATTAAACTAAAAAAAATTAATATGATTTGTATTTACTTGCTGCCTTTACTCTTAGTCGTGTCACGCACACTAAGAAATCTTGTAAACACGAGCGTCACTTACTCATACTAATGTAAGATAATAATTTTATGTGGAGAGACGCGAACCATTTTAACTATAGATACCTGAGTTATAACTGGCAAAATTGAAAATTGATACCGGTTTATTTTATTTTAATAAAATATTTACTTACTTAGGAACTTCCTGTTTTTTTTCTAATCTTTTCAAAAGTTTTTCTTTCGTCGTAAACCATTGCTTTTCTTCTTCCGATGAGGAGTCATCTTCTTCCTTTGGTTCCTTTATTATACTTATTTTTGTTGTATTTTTCTGTAAAAAATATTGTAATTATGAAATAAATAAAAAGAAAACAATATTTTCATTTTTTTAATACTGTACAACAATTTTTTTTGCAGCAAAAATATGTACATATCATACGCACATTAGTACTTCTGGTAGGTCTAATTGTGAAGTCCTTTTTATCTTCAATTTCTTCTTTCAAAACAACAGGCGCATGTAATAACGCTAATTCTTTATTCATCATTTTGTCAGCAGTGAGCATTAAATCATCAGGATTAAACTTGTCTTTATCTTTAGATTTCAACGAACGCCCCGCTCTAGGTTTATGACAAATTTCATCATCAACTTTAGTTTCGTTGGTATCCTTATTGTCAATCTTTTCTGATTCACTGTCGTCGTCCATGAGCGAATCTTTCGCCAAATAATTATCGGAGCTTTGTTTCGGCGCCTAAAATATATTAAATTGTAGTTAATAATTATAATTATTTTTTAACACCAGCGTTGCTTATGTACACTCATCTAATCCTAATCATCATCAAAGAAAATGTATTAAGATAAGAATAATCATGTAAACCAAAGGAATATAAACATCTATACTAATTTAATTTTAGAAAGAGGTACAAATGTGTGCGAAGCCGGAGCAGATCACTAGTTATTTTAAAAAACCTGTTATACTTACAAAATGAGAAACATTATCTTCGAATTCTCTTTCATCTTCTGAAGGTGAGAGTTCATTATGTGCTTCAACTTTAACACGAGTTTGTAAATTTTCGTGCGAGATGCATTCTTTCACAGGTTCGTTACAATTTTTTTTACTGTTGTTTACTTTTCCCCTATTTTTATCTTTTGGTTGGATATGCACTGTACGTTGATGTAATGAATTTAAATTTGTTAATCTGTAATATAAAAATTCAAATATGTAAATGGTTATATGTAGATATACAAAACATACACGTAAATTTTACATACTTGTCCACTTCTGCATCGTCGTTGTTTTTATCAGTTATATCCTGATATCTGAAATATATTTCCACAAACGATTCTGGTAGTTTGTCTAATGAAACATAAGGATATTGATAAATTTTGCTATCTTTACCATCAATAGGATAACACTGCCAACCATGGCGATCAACAAATGGCATTGTGTCATCTAGATTCAATTGTACTTTTGAATTTGTCTCTTTATCTATCTCATAGTTAGCTTCATTAATATTTTCTAATAAAGATATTGTAGGTTGACATTCTATAAGTTCAATGGGTTCATCTAGTTTAATTAATGGCGATAACGGCCCATTGAAATGGACCGGTTCAATAACGTTTGCATTTAAGTTTTGATTGTTTTCACTTTCACCATCTAAAGTAATTTCATTGTTGCTCCCAATCTGAATATTTATATTTTTGTTTTCTTTTTTTTCTATGTAACTATCATCAATTTTTTCAGTTGAATCTACATCATTACATTGTATTTCTTTTTCTGGCGAATCATTATCTGTTGATTTAGTTTTCTTGTTTTTGTCGATGTTGCTTGACTTATCCTTTCTTAGATTTAATGTCATGTCCTCCAATTCAGAATCTGACGACTGATTAGTTTTCTCTTTTTGCCTAATTTTATCCCGCATTCTTCTAGTTAATATTGCAACATCATTCTTGAGGACTAATTTTTCTTTCGTTGGTGGCAAATCTTTTTTATTTTTTTTAAATTTAAGTTTTCTTTTTTCTAGTTTCTTTTTTTCAGTTGATTTGTTTATACTTTCATCTGAACTACTTTCCATTAGTCTCCCTTTAGCTGTATCTACATTTTGTGGTACTAGTAAGTTCATTGTATCAGTATACGTTTCATTATTGTGATCTGAATCAGGCTCATGATGTCTACGAACTCGTGAAGTACTTTGTGTAAAAACGTCTTCATATTCAATGTTTGACATGGATAAAATCATTTTATTTGAACTTACAAAGGCTTCAAAAGTTTCAACATCGTAACTGTGGCAGTTTTGTCTTTGAATAACTTCTTTATTTGAAGAATTAGAAATGACATTTTCTTGCTTTGTAATTATATCTAATTGTGCAAAATGAGTTTCTTCTACTTCTACAGGTTCCATTTTTATCGTAGAAGACTCGCCAATGCTTTCCGATACATAATCATAAGGTTCTATTTTAATATTTAACAGACAAATATCAGTTTCTTGACTTTTTTCGCATTCCTGTGTAATTATAGGATCCGTACAAGAGCGCAATTCTTTCATCTGAACTTGTGATACCCAATTATTGTCATCTTCTCTGGACTCAAACTCATAATTAATTACGTCCTCACTATCACATAAATTATATTCTTCGTCATCCATATATCGATCGCTTTGGTGAACATTCTCAGGGTAATTTTCATAATTATCCTCTAAAAACACATCTTCTGACACTGTATTAACTTTATCTATACAGAAATTCAATGGTTCCTCATTATCTACTTGAACATCATATTCACTGTGTTGATTTAGTAAGCCCATTACTTTATTTAAACAGAGATAATTTAAAGACCTTACAGCTTGTTTTGAATTATTTTTTTGATTGCATTTACTGGTATCTAAGATTGCATTTTCATTTATTATTGATAAAATTTTATCAATGCATATTTTTGTTAAGGTTTTTAATTCAAGCCTATCTTTCGAATTATTTTCTTGCAAGCAATTTCCCGTCGTTTTATTATAATAAATGCTCTTGAGTCTCTTAAATGCTATATCTTTTAATGAATGAGGACAGTATAGCAAAGTTGGTTGTTCACAGATATTTTCATTTTTAAAGCAATTTTGTATTAAGCTTAAACAAATAGAAAATAAAGGTTTTACACTATTTTTTGATATATCCTCTAATTTGATGTCAAATAAGATATTATTGCTTTTCTCATACATATTATTGAGTTGTTTCTCACATACAGGTATAACTGTCTTAACTTCACTGTCACTAAAATTAAGATTGTACATTAGTTTCTTAATTGTTTTATAACAAAGTGTTTTAAGTGATGAAACTTTTAATTTAACATTTTGTTTTTGTGTATTTTCATTTTTGTTCTCACATGCACCAACATAAGTTATATTTTCTTGGATTTTTTGCTTTGTATTTGCAATAATAGGATATTCTGACTGCATATGCCTTTGTATTATTTGAGTACATATTAAACATAATGACTGAGGACTAACTTTATTTGAATCTGATGTCAGGTTGTTTTCATTTCTAGAGCTTGGTTCTGTTTCAGCAACAGGAATTTGTATAGGTTCATTATAAGGTATATGAGAATTCTCAAGTATATTGGATGATTTCTCAGCAAAATAATAGCATAAGAATGTTTTGTCACCAAATCCTTGATTTTTAACATAGGGTGCACAAATTTGTATAGCTTTCTGTCGTTCATATATCTTAAAAAAGTCACTTACCATTTGAACTGTCACAAAAGTATCAGGAGGTTTTATATTTCGGCTGTCCTGGGCTAAAAAAGACTGATTCGGTTTAACTTTTTTAATCATTATTGAATCATTAATCCAAACTGTGTGCCTTCCTTTTATGTTTAATTTCTCTTTGGGTTTTGGTTTTTCAGTTGCTTTTTTTGCTATTTTTATTGACAATTCTTTATTAAGAAAAACTGTTTTAGGGTTAAATGCGGGTTTTTCTTTTCCTGGTTTCACTAGTGGTTCTTCTACAATTTCGCAATCACTATCACTGTGTGTATTTGATGTTGCGGCAATAACTTTCTCCTCTTCCCTATGTTTTATTAAATCATTTTCTTTTAAAAATTCTTCATAATGTTTTGATAAATCTTCTTCCATCTGAACTAAGTTGTGTTTTGCCAGTTTAAACAATAAAAAAGACTTTTTAACACAATAATCCATTTTAAATGTATCTGTTACATTTTTGGTGTTAATCTTTTTTTCAATAAAATCCTCAGACTTTTGGGTCATTAATTGTCCTAGCTCTGATGTTGTTTTTACTATACCTGATAAAAATTCACATGCTTTCTCTGACTGTTCTGCCGTCAAAGCAACTTGATTTTTCATAGGAATGTCATACAAAGAATTAGTTTGAACAGCAACTGGCTTTGTTATGACATTGGTTTGAGTAAACATTTCTACAGTTTTCATTACCTGTGTGGAATCAAGAACTGGTATTTGCAATGCTGTTTTCTCAATATCAATTGCTTCAGCTTTTTTAATTTTTATATCAGTTCCTTTAGCAATTTTAGCAAGGAAATTTTGAAATTCACTTTTACCATCCCAAGATTTTTTTTGTTTCTCTTCAATTATATTTTTTTCAAGTGATTCTTCATCAGCTTGGGCATTTTCATCTGTTTCGCATATTTCTATTGAAGATCTCACAAGACTCTTAATTTTTTCTCCATTTGACTTTCGACCTCTTTTCTTAGGGCTTTTGTTAGGCAATCCTATATCTAATCTTCTAACTTTTTTTTTCTTTAGTTTGGCAAACTCTTCCTCTTCATCAATATCACTATCTGATAAATCTATCTGTTGCCTCTTATTTCCTGGGATATACTCATCATCAGAAAGATATTTATTGCCTTTTTTCCGTTTTGGTAACTCATCATCAGATGATTCTATATTTGCAAAAGGGTCCTCATCTGATCCTTCATCATAATCAAAGTTTTTTTTAGCTCTCCGACGCACAGGTCTGGATGATTCTTTTATAAGTGATTCAATATTCTCACTATGTTCTGAACCAGATTTTTCTAATTGATCATCAAGTTTTACAATACTGTCAATGTTATATTCAAAGTCAGACATCGTTGGCTTTTTTAAACTTCTTTTAGCAAGACATTCATATGGTAAATGTTCTTTCAAGTCTGGTATTATAGAATCTTTAGGCACAAGATGTTCCTCTATTTGACAACTATTTAAATCAGATTTTTCTGGTACACTATTTAGGTTATGCAAACTTTCATCAACAGCACTAGAAACTTTCTCTTCAAATTCCTTTTCAATGACATTTAATTTAACTTCAGAAATGTCTGTATTAACTTTTTTTGGTCTACCGCGCTTTTTAGGCGATTTCTCAGTTAAAAGGCCAGATTCTACTGTATGAGTAATATTTGAATCATTTAATGATTTTTGTTTAGTATCTATGCTTATTTCTAAATTATTTACAGCACAATGGGCAATCTTGTTATTCTTAGAACTCAATGCTACTAAAGGTATATCTTCCTCATTAAGATCATCATTTTTTATTTCAATATTATTACTTGAGTTCACTTTCTCTGGTTCATCTACCTTAAAAATATCTTCCAAAGCTTTTTCTTTACATTTTTCAAATTCTAATTTATCATTATCAGAATTCCTCCTAGGAACTAAATTTTTTTCATAATTAGTTAAAGGTTCAGAAATTATAGGTATATCTGAGAGTTTTTTTCTTCTTTTTCTGTTATCTTTTTTATTTTCATCATCAGCTGGTGTATCAGTTAAATTATCCATTTTTGTTTTAAGCTTTGAAGGTCTACCTCTCTTGGACAATTTTTTTTTGGATATTTTATTTGGATTTGGTTGGTCTTTCAACTGATTGACCGAGTCCGATTGTGAGTTTTCTTCTCCTATTATCATGTCATAATTTAAATCACTATTTATCTTTGAAGAGGAAGTGGTATTATCATTTCCACGAGTAATCGTAGATGTTTCGAGGGAATCTTTTCCAATACTCTTAGTTAGACTCGACCGCTTACCATATGTCTTTATTCTCCCTTTTAATTTAGGAACATCCCTTTTCGTGTCTACCCTGGTTTTGCTTTGAGGAGTCTCTTCTTGATCCTCATTTTCTTGAACAATTAATGAGAGGTTTACTTTTTGTCTTGGATTTTGCATCTGTTCTGAGACTTGGTCACTTGGCACGTTTATAATATCGGACTCATTATTGCCAGATCCCGGAGGCGACAAAATATCAGAGAGTGTTATGTATTCATCTTCTTCATACATCGATACTACTTGAAACTTTTCGAATGCGTCCTCAGTTGTACAGAGGTTGTTGGATTCCAAATCAATTATTTCGGACATGATAATAAAAAACTATAATGGGGCAACTTGAACACATTTTAGGAACAGTATGTACGATTTAAGTAAACTGTTTTCATATCAGAACTGGTTTTATAGAGCAATAATATTTAATAGTTAATAACTATATTTGTTGATTTATTATATTGTTAGAAATCTAGCAGTAGCATCGCCAAATCAGTGTTGCCAATTCGCTATACATTGTATTTTTTTTTAATTAGATTTGACGATTTCCTGTATTAAAATTCGGTACTGTTTTCATTGATACCAATTAACAAAAAATACTTATAATAAAATATGACATCACCAATATTATACATATATTACATAAAAAAGTAGTTGAATTATAATACAATATTATATCTTACATTTAGAGTTTTAGTATATTTTTTGTTGTTAAGTAAAATATGACTTAACTGAAAGTATATTTTTAGAATGTTTAAAATTTGTTTCTTATTTATTCTAGTCAGCAATCAAGTTGTAATGTTTTTGGGCTGCAATAAATAATATTGTCATCTTTACTTCTAATTGTCAAAGACATTGTCAAACTAACAAAGTGTTGACGAAACAGATGAAACGAATTTTGGAAAAAAATTATAAATATTTATTTATATTTAAATAACGATAACTTTTAATATGAGTTAATGAATTTCCATAGAATTATTGAATATTTTGTAAATTACCAACCACAACACTAGAATCCAATGACAATTCAAGATGTATTTTCCCATAGGATGGCCAAAAGTTCTAAAAAACTTAGGAACAGATACTCAATTAATTAAGCAAATAGTGTCTAACCGAGATAAAGTCCTGTTTGCGTCTTTATGTGATGAAAGTTTAGCAGTCTGGTTTTGTAAGGTATGCAATTTTTTTTAAATAATTATAATATGTACTAAATATCAATCATCTACTGGTAAAACATCTGGTTTTCATTAATAGTAATATATTCAATTATGAAACAATGTGTTATTACTTATTATTCCAGCCAACTGTACCTGTAGTGTATCATAAGAGGAGTGCAGAATCTCTACAAAGACTTGGTGTCAATGTGTGTGTGGAATGGAAACCAGATTCATCTATGATATGTATTTCTGTATGTGCAAAAATTATTTATAATTGTTTTCCTTAACATTTATATTTATAATATATCATAACATATATATTTTTTTATTAAATTATTACAGACTTCAGAAGGACATTTGATTTTATACAATGTAGAATCACAGAATGAACATACTGCGTATCAACAATGTGACCCACCTACAGCAAGTCTTCGAAGGGACTCTGCAGAATTATTTGTTAAGGAAGTTATACCATCATTGAAGATTACCTTAGTAAGTTAAATATTTTTTGGGTGTATTTTATATTTCTGAGAAAAAGTGAATTGTAGTTCCAAATATTTTTCATACGTCTCAAAAATTTATATATTATACAATCTAAATGTTTGATAGGAAAGATTTGTTTATAGTTAAGCTTATATAATAAGGAATTGCACCCAGAACACATATTACTAATGTGTAATGAAATTTGATGTGAAATTGATAAAAATAAATAAAATATTTTCAATATATTTCATACATATATATACCAGTTATTTGAAATTGGAATATGAGAATATTAATTTATTATTAATTTATTTTTAGTTTAAAGAAATCCTTGTGTGGGATGGACAGATAACTAGGATGTGTTGTATATCTGGAACAGAAATACTTGTGTGCACAACACGAGCACATTTACTTCGATATCGCTGGGATGGAAGCCAGAATAGAGACTATTGTCTTGATCTTGGTCGAATACCTTTTTCTATAAATCAGCAAGTTTCTAAAGGTTAGTGTTTGTTATTTCCAAACAATTCAATTGATTATATATTCTTTCAATAAAAAATATTTATGTTAGTAAATATTAAGAAATGAATATATTTAATATTTTTATTTTGAATCATAACAAAAGGTATTATTTCATTCAGATAATACATAAAATTATATAATATTTTACCACTGGAACAATATTTTATTTTCAGCGGAACCAATATTGGAAGACAACACACATGTTAATGATATTGAGTACTCTCCACTAGTTTGTGGTTTCGGCATAACATTGAATGATGGAAGAGCTGCCTACCTTACAGCACCAAATCTCAAGTTCGATCCAAATGTAAGTATTTGCTTCAGAGATAATTAGCAACCTTATAATGATTTTAATAATAAAATTTTTAATAAAAGTATTTGTTTAATTAAAATTTATAATATCACTTTAAATGAAATGGTGTTGCCTGAGCATTTTTGGGTTCGGAGACTATCCACCTGTGCAGACATATTATAGTGCACAAGTGTACATTCCTCACTCGCATAAACCGATGGGAAGGCAAATTTGACGCTACCGGAAATAATTCAAGCACAGGACATAATGCTTTACAAGCGATTCAAGACACATTTATTAACTCTGCTGACTACAGTTATCCAACTATTAATTAGTTAATGCTGTTTCAGATTAGTGAATTTCATATTAAAACATTTGTTTTTAACTTTACATTTGGTATTGATTGATAAAATACATAGTCTATGAATGAATACTGTAATATAAAATAATCTTCTGTGGATATTTGACATTATCTTTAAAACAATTTACTATCCTAGATCTGTTTATCAACGGATTTAATGGTAAGATGCTTATGTATAAATGAACTGCTATCTATAGTTCTTCAGAATAAATATAGTGTATCGCAACAACATTAACAAAGGAATCAAATGTTTCACTTTAAAATATCTTATCTTATGGGAAAAGTAATTTGGTCTTAAAAAAACGAGCCTTACAGTAGTCGTATATGATTTGTAAAAACTGACATCTCACATTGGTAATAAGCAACATTAATATTACATCCTCTTTGAAAATGAGTCGGTACCATCTGACGGCAAATTCTGGAACCGCGCGCGTTTATTGGTCAAATCGAAAATGCGCGCGCTTCCGCATTTTCCTGTTACATACATATATCCGTCCCTTTTCACGAATCCACTCCCGAGCATTGCAGGGCAGCGAGAGAAAATATATATCACATCAAAACACATACAATTTTACCTTTTCCACGAAATAATAAGTGTAAATGGCAATAGTTGCAAGCAGTGTGAGCGGGACAAACATAGTAGACATAACCCCTCTTTGTGTTTAATTTATTAAAGAAAGATTTTTAATTTTCGTTTTTTAAATCGAATTTCGAATTAATGATTATGAAAATTTGGTAAGAGCAACTCTATATTATATTTGGTCTCGATTGTTGGTCATGTTCGTAAATACGTTTGTAACCGATGCATAATTATATTTATTTTGAAGTACTATAAATCTATGTCCAGAGTGAACAGTAATTATTGTAATATATTGCCAGTCATGTATGCAGCTAGAGTTTTTGTGAAACAAAATATTAGACATTTGGCTTGTTTTTACTAAGTGATTTTTTATTTATAACATATAATATTATACTTTATAGCTATGTTTTATAAAAGAGTTAGTTTTCTAATATTTATAATTTATAACTTCCACGTTACTGTAGCCTATTCCCTCTACAAAAGGAATAAAGATAAATATAATGAACATTTGAAACACAAATTTTATTGGTCGCAAGACGCAATATTATTGGTCGAGCGCTTGAACAAACTCTGATATTCACTATGGATTCGCGAAAAATTTAGTTTTAAATGTAGACTTTCTACTACGGATAAATGTACCTGACATATGCAACTTACACGCGGGTGGACGGCGCAGCGGAAGCTAGAATAGATTATTAGTAAGATATATATTTAATATACATACAGCTACGGGTAGACTAAACCTGTCGGGTTTTCTTAGTATATTATATACATATTTTTTATCTTTTGGTTCAACATATTTGTATGTTACATAAACAATTTTAAATGGTCGTAAAATTTAGAGTGCAGTCAATTAGACATGAATATCAACTCGTCCTATTCTGCAAACATTACATTTCCTTCTGTGTGTTGAAACAAATAGAATTCAGTTTTCGCTAGGCTGCGTTATTCGTAATAAATTTCCATTGCTATAAATATTCTCCTATTGGCTACGTTGAAAAGTTGTCTTGTAATTCGCATATTTTTAATGATGTTTTTTCTTCTAGGCAGTACAAGGTATTTGGGCACAAGGGATTGATGATGCGACGTGCGTACGAGTCAACCATAAATTCAGACTCATCGCTATTGGTAGAAAGAAGTGAGTATTCGTTTATTTTCCGAGTTTCTTGCATACACACCCAAAAAAGATATCGTATAGCATAGACGATCTTTGTGCTTGTGGTCCTAATATTCATTATTTGTGCAATCAAATTAATAAATTAGTATTAAGTAGGATTCTAGTTGAATTATTGACCAAAGAACAGCCTTATCGGCGTGGATACGTTATCCACGATACGCCGGTCAATTTGAAATGCGTCAGAAATGGACAAATTTCATTCCAAAATAATATATTATATTCGTGCAATATGTAACAAAGATCCAATGCGATCATGTAGACCTTTATTTAATATTCCCAAATGAATGTCATTTTCATGGATCTACATTTACGAAACATTTATAAATAACTACATTGTGACTATTCAGAATATTGAAAATGTACATGTGATCGTATAAAACAGCTCGCTCGATTGTTAAAATATATATGTTGCTGTTTTGGAATATATTCATTTCTTCACCACGGTTTAATCGCAGCTGAATAATTAGTTTTCTTAATTTAAACAGTTACGTGTTTAGTTTTTAAGTAAGCACATTCAAGAAAGGTTTTAAAAGTGTCTGTTTAAAATGTTGGCATGCCCCATTAATCTGTTTTAATCTCATATTATGGTATAAGCTCTTCCTGCTTTAGAATAAGGATGATTTCGTTATTTTTTTAATAATTGTTTTCATAATAAAGTGGGTTTATTATATAGTTCACAGATTGACGTCTTCACGATAGACGAGGCGACAGGTGGTTTGGAATTGTCACATACGATGCTCCTCAGTTCCAAGGACTTCCCCGGGGACCCGGGGCCCGTTAAATGTATGAGGTAAGTCGTAACCTCATAGGTAGCGCATGAGTATTTTATTAGCTCGAGCTTTAGAAATTATAAATCAAATTTACATTCCAACTACGTCCAAAGAAATATTAACGAAATAGATTTAATTATAAAAGTTGACCCCCCCCCCCCCCCCCCGCAGATGGAGCGGCGAGGGCCGCGCGGTGGCGGCGAGCTGGGAGCGCGGCGGCGTGTCGGTGTGGAGCACGTTCGGCGCGCTGCTCATGTGCTCGCTGGCGTGGGACTACGGCCTCAGCCAGGACCTCGCGCGACACAACCCGCTCGTCGTCTCCAGCATGGTACGGCCTCTGCCGGCCTCGCACTCGTCACGGGCGTCTCGTCATCAGGCTCAGCATCTGTATTTTTAGTCATCTCAGCACAAAATGAATACCACCGCAGTTGATGTCGTGCTCCATCGAGTACTTTCCTTTTGTACTGAATCGACCCGAGACGAGATTAATGAAACCCTAAAATTATTTTCCATCAGAATATTTAAATTCGAAATATTAAATAAAAATATCGTGTATTCCAAATGATATCAGGATATTTTGTTAAATTTGAGAAAAACAATTAATATACTTGATTTTTTTTTATTATTATAAAAGTTACTGTTATAGGTAGATTATGCTTGAAATATGAACGAAGTTTGATAAATATAAAGAGAAGAAGAAGAAAAAATAATGTTTTAAAAATATAAAAAAATAAGAATGAGGGCATGAATTCTTCTTCTTCTGCGTAGTTACGCGTCTTCTAGTCCACTTACATGTATTTTTCTTTCAAATCTCAGGCTATTATCATCCCTATAAGATATTCGATCATTCAGCACATCTCTCCTTTTAATACTAATCTTGTTTTTGTTTAAAATGTACGATAAATTAACACAATGCAAAAATAAACTTTAAAAGTGTTGCTAGCGATATTTATTGCGATATACTTCCAATTGATATCACACAACGTTTTATTTCAAAATATTCTTATAAGCAGATTTCATCTTTATTTTATTTCTAATAGTTATTATATGAATAAATATCAGAAATAATTTTAAAGACACTTTATTTATGACATACTTATAATGGAAATACGAATTGTTTAATTTACAGGAATGGGCAACGGAAGGTTACCAGTTGTGGATGGTAAAAGTCGAAGAAGAAGCGAAATCAAATCTTATTCAGATGGACTTCGTGAAGAGTCCACTCAGTGTCAATCCTTGCATGGTAATATTATTTGTTCCTACTCACTATATTATTAGGGCATAAACTATCTATTCAATAGAGCCTGAATCTAGATCTGGGCGTAATATATGTTTTAAATATTTTTATCGGTTAATATTCGGTATATTAAAATTTATTATTACATTACTTTTAAAAAGTTATCTCCACCCATGTTTGGTATATTGATATAAAGCTTGGAGCCAATTCTACTAATTTTTGAGGATTACGATACGTTCCCGATACAAATACAATCGAACTTCGACTCTTCTATATATATAGGATCGGGACCAAACAGATATGTCAAAATTTAATTATGAACTTTTATGTCAATTGTGGATAGTTAAGTTAAAATTAAGAAAACAGTTGAACTGCAACGATTACGTTCCGCTTCGATTGCGATTAAGTGCTAATTTCTTAGTAGAATTGTCCCTCTGCTTGATACTATAGATACGAGCATAGTTACATTCGTTTCAGATTTTTGTATAGTGGATTTTCGTTCGTTTATTCGTTCTCTATTACACCAAAATTCAGCCGATCAGCTCTTTCAAACTATATTCGTACATATATTTTCTTCTTTTATGTAACCATAGCTGATTTAAATTAATTTCTCAGTTTGAACACAATACGTCAGTGTAAGTTCTAGTTTAGTAACATTTTCAATACAATGAATGCTTCTTTTAGAGCAACCAAAGGCATCTGTACCTACAAGCTGACGACAAATTATACGTTAATTTAGAAGATAACCTTACCCGTCGAACGAAGATACCTATAATCGATTCGTCATCGGACGCGTTCCAAGAGAACGGCCAAGACCATCCGCTGGAGTACGACAGCAGTACCAAGTACAAGGAGTTCGTGGATGATAACGAGTGCAGGAAACAGTGGATTGTATTGCAGCTGCCGGCTACGTATATTGCTACTAATTGGCCGCTGCGGGTAAGTGTATAACACACCGTGGCATTTATTGTTATCATTGAATATTATAACCAAAATATTCTTCATTCAAGTAAGTTCATAAGAGCACTTCTAATCACTGTCACGTTACAGTGTAGAGTTAAATGTAAAGCTATTACAGTAAAACCAAGTACCGCTCCGTTTCCCTCTCTGTCTGAACTCAAAAACTATCGAACGGATTTTCATATGTTTTACAGTTCACTTTTTTCGACATAATATATAACAATCGTCGTTACATTTAAACCAAATCACACGAAACCGTAGCGAATAGTAAACCTAAACCTTCCTCTTTAATCACTCTGTTTATTTATGAAATCCTCAATTACGTTGCGTTACGTTTGACTATCATATAATAGCTAATAGAAAACTCGCATTCGAACGGTCTTGTAACATACATATGTTCGAATGCGAGTTCGGCCGTGTGTATGTTCACTGAATTGGAATTGGCCGAACGGATTTTTATCCACGAATGGTTTATTTAAATTGAAGCTGTTGGGTGGCGCTGCGACGGGGTTAAGAATGTTTGTGTAGGCAGCTAGTGAGTGGCTGGTATTCGGTAGCCTCGCGTTCGGGGCGGGTGTGTGATGTGTCGTCGGAGTGACGGACTCGTGTGCGTGTCAGTTCAGCGCGGTGGACAGCAGCGGGCAGCACGTGTGCGTGGCGGGGCGCGCGGGGCTGGCGCACTACAGCTGCGCCGCGCGGCGCTGGAAGCTGTTCGGCAACGAGGCGCACGAGCGAGACTTCGTCGTCGCCGCCGGCGTGCTCTGGTGGCGGGACTACATCGTCGCCGGTGAGTGAGACGCTGGAGACGAATGTTATGCTTGATGTGTTTTAGTAAGCACGTAGCTCTCAACATAAGTTCCCCGGTTCGAAACGAGAGGCCGAAAAATCTTTTTAACTACTACTATTACGATAAAATTGAGATGAAACCCGCATGAGTCGGATGAACTGTAGATACGATTTGCAGTGAGAAAGCGTTGTGAAATTTTCTATATCAAATTTATGTGTCAAATTTTCTACACAGTAGGAGAGAAGACCATATTTAAGAGTGTGACATTAAAGGTTTTATTATTTTCTTGTGTATCCATAAAAATTATAACCTTTAGAACCTAGAATAACAGCGATGCTGGTATTTATGCAGGATGTTACAGTATAACGGACGGACACGACGAGATTCGGTTCTACCCGCGAGACGCAAAACTTGACAATAAGTTCGCGAAGATAGTTCGCGTGCAGGCGCAGGTGTTCGTGCTGGACATTCTCGACGACCAACTCGTCGTATTCGGTGCGGATGCACTCGTCACCATATACGAATTGAACAGGATCGATAACAGTTAGTATACAAATAAAGTAAAAAATATATATTGTTTTTAATTATGATCTATAAACCCTCGAAGCTGCGTAGTGGGATAACCTCTGACTCTTCTCGTCTAGAGGCCTTGCAGTCGGAAAGGCTGTTACTTCTTTTTATCATATAGCTGTGAACTATTTCACTTATATAGTTAATCATATTTTTTAGTATTATTTCAATATCTAATATCATCATAATAGTAAAAAATGACTAAAATACACAATCGAGGTCGACGTGCATGTAAAGTAAGCACCCGGTGGGGCCGCAGGCGGGAACGTGGAGGTGCGGTGCGTGCAGGCGGTGGACATATCGGCGCTGTCGCACCCGGCCTGCGTGGTGTCGGCGTCGCTGTGCCGCCTGCAGGACGCGCCCCCCGCGCACCTCGCCCGCTGCGCGCGCGCCGGCCCGCCCGCCGCGCCCGACTCGCTGGTACGTCCTCACCAAGCGCGTGCTAACTTAATCCGTGATCTTTTACCTTAAAACCTAGGTATACGGACACGGACAGTGGGTAGGTCAGGTAGGTTCAGTACTAGTTTAATTTGATGTGTTTGTTTATAATTTAAGTAATAAATTGAATAGCATATTTAGACTCTACATGTAGTCCCTCGCATAAAGTCCCACTGCATATTGATTATTATTTATTTATCTGTAGGTAATCAATGCAAGTGGAAAGTTAATGATGGTGCAAAGAGAAGAATATGACGTAGACGAAGACAATAATCCGGTAAGTTATAATTTTATATAATTCTAAGCAACGTATGATTAGGAATAGCGAAAAGATATTCCATTTGAAAATTCACTCATCTAAATGTATTAATGGAAGAAATGTAAGTATTTTCTGTACTCGTTTAATATTGGTGTACCACTGAATATAAATATAAAAATAATTTAAAGTCATTTACCATACTGGTGTGAACTTACGAATATTGAAACCAATGTTGCTAGCATTCAAAATATTTTAATTTGGCGTTAAAAATTATTAAATTATATGTCGCATTGCCGATGTTAAGGCTGTTTAATTTTTTTATAGCACTGATGTTGTTTGCAACATTGTTCAAAAATTCACAACCGATGTTGTCGTTAAACTGGTGGCGTTTTATAATTAAACAAATGAAAAGAGTTTACTCGTATGTACAACGATATGGGCCGTGAGTAAGGTCATAAAAATGCGGTCTATTTATGTAATTTATCGATTCCATTTTCATAATTAGTGTCATTTATAATTCTTGCTTTTTTTGAGGTAACTGATGAGGCATGATTATATTTCTTTATACAGCTTACAAACATATGAAAAATTGTTATGTCATTATTGATTTAAATTGCATCGTAATCAGTGCATTATTCTACGAAATGTTGACTATTGTTATATAACGTGTTGCTTATGTTGACTTTGATCGATCTGTTACGTAAATGCTGTAATATCCAACTAATTAGGGGTTATTTCACGTATCACTTCCCTTTATTTATTGCACTACCAATTATTATTTGTTAATTTGATTATATTATTATTGTTTTTTAACTGTTCTTATCTTCATAATGAAGTGGATAATGACACGCAAGCATACCTTAAAAAATCAATGCGAATATTAGGTATATTATGTTTCCTTGTAACATAGAGCTGATATTGATTAAGCTAAAATATTTCAACTCGCTTAGAAAACTCACAGACTAAATCAGAAAGTAATGATTCATCTAAGTTTACACTATTATTATTTACAAATCTCTATGAGCAATTATCTAAATATATACGCATTTAGATAAATTTAAGTAAAATATTATTGAATGTTATATAGGTCTGTCTCTTTCTTCAAGTTTATTGAGGTCTTGCGCTGTCCAAAAGCTGAAAGAGATAGATACAGGAATAAAATTAAATAATTACTAAAAAAAAATATTTAATTTCTTAAATGAAATTATTTATTTACAGTGGCAAAAGTACAAAAAATCAGGTACACTTCATTGCTACGGAGATACAATCAGTCAGCTTAACTTCTAATGACCTACGTGTATTATTGCATTTAACATTCATGTATGCAAGAATACACTAGCGCCGTGAGTAACTTGAAAAGGTTACCTATACACATAGAAGTCTTTATAGCATAATATTATAGCTAATTTTAATTACAACTTAATCTAGCTCAGTTCTTAGTTTTGATTGTAAGCGTTTTTCCATCTAATGAAATCGGACCAGCGGCCGATCTGCGGACTATGTTACCCTTAGAACCGTAACTTGAACCGCTGAGTGACACCCACGGAGCGGCCGGAAGCGGATAGTAGTCATAGTTCTTGATTGGTGCAATAATCGGTTCTGATTCAACTATTGGCGTGGCTATAGGTGCGATGTCAACTAATGGACCGTAATTGTCAATGTGACCGATTTGCTCGTCATGACCGTAGTCATCAATTGGCCCGTAAGCCGAATGATCGATCGGAGCGATGTCTTCAATGGGTTCGTAATTCGCAACTGGTACTTGTTGGACAGGAGCGACATGCTCAACGATCGGTTTAGAGATGGCTATATGCGATGCTACGGGCACTGACACAGAATGTACATTCGGTCCCGTCCTCTTAACGACAGCATTGAAGCCCCGGACTGGGTCCGCGGTGTACTCCACGATCCTCACGTTGCCATCGGGCTCCACCAATGAGTAGGCTCCTCGAACTATATCGCCGTCGCGAGTTTCCCACTGGGCTTTGTTATCTCCGGTTGATGGATCATTTACCGCGTAATTAAATTCATAATTGGAGTTTGGCTGTAACAAGAAACGCTTGTTTATTTATAATATTAAGTCTACTAAAGCTGTCTGTTTCGTAATTTGAAGCCCTCCTAGTATTATCAAACTTTATTTTAGATAAAGACAATTGTGAGTATGTAACTTACAATTTTTGTTTGAAATATAATTATATTTTTTATCAATTAATTATCGCTAACATAATAATCTTGTTTGTCAAATAGTGACTTATTTACTAAGTTATCTCTTACTTATTGCACCATATGCCTAAATACAAAAATTCGCCACAGCGGTTATTAAAAATAACTTAATAAATAGTGCTTTTATAGCGTAAAACACGTTCAGGGTTTTACGTACGTTCAAAATTACATCTTTAAAAGTTCTACTGTCACTATTTTTTGATACGATTTTAATTTAAACATAAATCGAACTTACAATGCTCCCAACTTCGGCGTAGGAGAGAAGAGCAGGCGGATTGGCTACTGCAACCGCGCTGAACGCAAATAAGCAGGACACCTAAAATATATCGTAAAAAATATTTATTATTTCTTTCTATTTTATCATAACAATGAATTAAGAAAAAAATTAAACTCGCTGTAATAATTAAATATAATCAAAATTTATCGATTTTTTGACATTTACCACCAAAAATGAATTCATTTTTCTGACGATGTATTCCTGTAAGCAAACGAAGTGCACTGTGCCTATGACATCGCATACCAGTATATTTATACCACACTAATTATTCGACCAAGTCGCACTCCGGTTTTTGTCAGAACCTCCTATTTTCTACGGATCGTTTGATTTCAGCTTGGTCAGCTATGTTCCCTCGTTCACAATTAAAAGTGCATAACACGTTCGGCAAAATACATATTATTTAAATTTGATTACACAAAAAAATTCTGTGTCAGTACTATACGATTTTGCCTAATTATTCAAATGACATTAATGCATGTAATTAGAACACTTTTCTAATTAGAATAATCAACAAGTTCTACCCTCAGCTTAGTCATGCATATCTTTGTAGACGCAACCATTTACATCCTGCCCTACCTCATACTTATTATAAAGTATATATGTGCTTGAAAATAATAATCATTTTACATTATACCGCATATTATTGAATATTACACAGTATTAATGTCTAAAGTCTGGTGGCTTTGATCATTGTACATGTTATTGTTAGGTACTATGAAATAGATGCCAATAAAAATAGCAATTAAGATAAACGAGTAGTAAAATAAATAGGCGCCCTCGTTTATGTGGGTATTAAAAATATATATTAAAAAAAACTCAATGAAAAAGAGAGGAGATCTTTGATAAACGGTACGTTTAAGAAAATCTATGTAATATATATTTTTTTAAATTCATCCCAAAATTAATACTATAGCACCATATCAGAAGTTTCATCATAGAGGACAATGGCATGAATTCAATAATAGTCTTTTAAATAATATTCTAAGCAAACATATTTTAAATCGCTTAATATCCAGAAGCGAGTGAAATGACAGAAAATGAAACCTTGGCTCTCATGTTTAATAGCTCATAAATTTGTGGACGCTATAAATCGTATTTCAAAATTCAATGCATTTACTAATTCGTTTACAGGTGACGACATACAAGAACCATTTATGAATCCAACTGATTAATGATCTAGTTTTGATTTGAAAATAAAATATATCACAGTAATTAAGAACTAAGAAACGTTATAGAATGGTGGTAGCCAAGTGTAGAAGCTGTACGTCTATTTCGTTGGATAGATTTGGTTTAAAATAATAAAAAATACTTGCAAAGGCATTTTCATCTAAGAATATTTTGATTTAGCTTCTTCGTAAGTGAATGGATGGATGAATTTCCGCTCAACGTTATTTTGAAATTCGCACTTTTCACTGACCTTTACTCATAAACGTAAACCTTAATATTGCTTTTTATATTTCTATCAAAATCTAAATATTATTTATTTAAGTTGGCTCATAAAAGCACTTTTGAATCGTCATGTTAACGTGTTGAATTAAATGTAAAACTATCACCGGTTCGGTAAGTAGATTCAACCGAGAAGAACCAGCGACGAACTCAGTAGTTACTCTTTTCCACCATTTTTATTACAGAGTATGTCTATTAAAATGCAAATATTTTTTTATAAAACGAAACCACGCTTTTTTATCTTTAATATAATCTTATTTTGAATTATATGCCTTATTTATCAATGTTTTTAACTTGAGCTTTAATTCTTTTTAACGCCTATAAAAGTTGACAAACTTCCATACCAACTTTCATACTAAGTTTCACCCTCTTAGCTGATAAATTTTTAAAGAACCTTTAACATATTCTTTTAACAAATTAACATATTGTATAGTGGAGATATCAGTGTTTCCACCGATCTCCATACAAATTTTCATCCCCATTTATCCCCCTTAGGAGATGAATTTTGAAAAACTCTATTAGTGCTCACCTACATAAATAGTTTCTGTTGTGGTTGTTGTGCTGTCATTCAGTGAGTCATTTTAAAATGTTATTAAGTAGATTTTGTCCTGACTGGCTAGGTTTCTTTTATTATTATACCAAGCTGAGGTTTGCTCTTCTATTATTGTTGTGCTTGTAAGTCTTCTAGAATCAATTATGTATATATGATTTTATTAATTAATTATCCCCTCGTTCTGCCATATCTCTACTAACACAAGGCATTACGTGTAACATTATCAATTTATCATGGACATAAACCAGTTGTCTTTAGAACGAATATGTACATATCTACTTTATAATAAATAATTTTTGTGTTATATATTAATGCATATTAAAAAATACGTATTAACAACTTATTAACAACCTAATTAAATATTATCAAGTTTTTTTAATAATCAAAATATAATCTTATGTTAAGAAATTTTTCATGTAAGCTTGTATGGAGATATACAGAATTAATTAATAAATGTTCTTGTTTCAAGCGTGTTTTTGCTACCGAGTGTCGGGTTTCATTTCTTTTAAACTGTCATTTATATCATGAGTTAATTTAAAATGACTAATTTCCTAATCAGGTAAATATTTAGATAGTTAGTTTTGAAAAACCGGTGGTACCGTCGTTACTTCTGATTTTCCATAACACAAGTGCTTTAGCTACTTACATTGGGATCAGAGTATTGTATGTGATGTTGTCCAATATTTATTTATATTAAACGCAAACGAAAAATGTGACTGAATCATATACACGCAAATGCATTAAATTGCACATTAGTCGCATAGTAATTTGTGTTGATTTAATTTAAATCATATGGAGATTTTATCTTTCATCGCAGGAATCATAGATTAAAAACATTGTATAAATTAAAATTGTATAAATGCTATCATAAGTAGGCTACCCAGACAGTATAACCTACTTATAAAAAATCAAAAAATTGATGTAGACATTTTTTCGGACTGTCTGCCTAAATTTAAAAGCAGTATTGTAGCAAGCTTTAAATCGGCCAGTATGAATTATAAATTATAAATAAAATAATGATCACTATGTTCTTCAATATCGATCACGTTTATATTATACCGTTTACGTTTTGTATTACAGTGTGTAGCTGTTGCACTGTTGTTATAAAATCTTCGTTACCTATAAAAAAGTAATTTTTTTTCTTTTTTTTTTAATTTTTTAATTTATTAGTAATTAGTTGGTAATTTGTAATTGTCTTGTCTTTTGTAATTTGCATTTTTTATTCTGTCCCTTTTTGTATAACATAGTAGAAAAAAGTTGTGTTAAGTTAATAGATAAAACTGTCCTTTTCCATGCCGTGATAACTTTTAATTGAAACAACACTTAGCTTAATATGTAATTACCTTTATTTTTAACCTATAAATGGTGTATGTTTTGTAACTTGTCCTTAATAATAATAAAATAAATAAAAATAAAAAAAAATTAGTTGTAATGTAACAATTTATTATTTTACATTTGTAACTGTTATTAACTATTTTAACATTTAGTGACAAAATTGTTACAGAAAATAATTACTATTTTCTAGAAAAAGCATTCGCTTCATTTATCAATTAAAGACTAGACCATTCACTGTCACTGTATCATGATCTGATATGTAACACTATCATTTGTATTCCTTTTAATCATCTATGTGTTTTTTCTTTATTAAAATGATCGATTTACTCGGCAAAGGTATCGGTCCATACACTATTTTGTGCAATTGTCCGTTCACATATTTCTTGTTGTAAATCGTCGCAAACGGAATTTTGCGCGTAGGTCCATTAATCGGTACCCAACCGCCATAGGAACCCGTCTCACGGTCCCAAGGAAGACTGCTACCAGTGACTTTAACCTTTGGGACATCTACAGCTTGTGGTGATGCGCCAAATCCATAACCGTGTGGATCTATTAAAGGGTTAATTGGCGGCACTGGAAAAGGCAGAGGCTTGTGTAGCGATGTACTGCCAAGCCGTTCTGCTAGATTTTTTACAATAGCACTAAATCCACTTATGTCGTCTGCTGAATATTCCACGACGCGTAGATTTCCATCAGGCTCCAATAAGGAATAGGCTCCATTGACTTGGTCGCCATCTCTTTCCTCCCATTGTGCCTTATTGTCCTTTGTTAATGGATCGCTTATTGCGTAATTGAAGGCATAACGAGGATAATCCTGAAAATATTAAACATTTTGTTTGGTAAGATTGCGTACGTACGGCTGCGATACAGTTGCAGTAACTTTTTTTATTTGCTTGGTAATATAACTTCTTTAGACTTTATCTTTATCGGCTGAATAAAGACCAATTACTCTTTAGCCACCAAAAAATAATCTATCAAAATTATGAAATTTAAATAAAGTATATATTTATTTTGTACTACTTACGATAGCATCAGCGACATCTGATAAAACTTTTCCCCATACTGTCGCCGATAACACTAATAAAAATGTGGCCTGTAAAACAAAGTGATCTTCAGTTTACTATAATATTTCTGACGTGTTGTCACTTACACAATTTTTATTAACTATTTATTCTCACTTTTAAAATAAAAAGTATATCATAATTTATTCTATTCAAGTACAAGCAACAAGCTTGTTAATATACTTTCTACAAGATGAAATTTAACGTAAAGATACAACCGAGTCGAATAGATTATACCGAGATAAACCAGAAAGGAACTCGAGTCTTTCATTTCACTTTTATACGAATTATATTTCAATGAATTATTTACAATTTGGTTTTATATGTCCTTAATGGGTGCTTACGAAATATAAAATATATTTCGCCTATAATAAGCCTTTTTTTAAATACATATTGAAAGGCAAATGTAAACATTCAGTAAAGAATTTACCATCAAAATAATATGATTCATATTGTAAATCTTCCTGCTTCTGGAGTGTGCAGATACTGTAGAATGATTGATCTATATTATGTGGTGTACTTATATGTAGTCGAAACACTACAGCTCAATGATTTTACACCTGAAAAACCAGCGGCACCTGTTATTTTCTTACTAGTTTTCTGCTCTTGTATAATTCATAACTCTTTAAAAAGTTACGAAGATGTGTATCTTCATAACTATTCATCAAATTTTAATACATAAATTATTATCTTTATATAAGTGTTTATACACATAATTAAATACAATTTTTTATTCAAGGCGCTGTTGTATTTTATTGAATTTTTTTGCTCTATTAAAAATAAAACCAGTATTGATTACCACACAGTGGTGAATGCTTTATTCGTGTTAATACAATGTTCGACTAACCTATGTCATAAATTAAGGTTTAATATTTTACATTTCATTGACCAACTACTATCAAGCAATGTGAATAACATTGCACCGAAGACATAGAATCTAAGTATTATAGATAGCGGCATATTTGTCTCATCTATTTTGTCGTGAATCAGATGCTAATTTTTAAATAAATTAATGACCATATCCTCCTTTATACCCCAATCCAATATCAGCGTAACCTTTGTAATCTAATCCTGCACCATCGTATCCCTTGTAGTCCAACAGTAATTTTTCATTTAATAGTTCTTTTCCCAAAAGACCCAAGTCATAAAGGCCAGCATTAGGTAGAGGTCCATATTTAAGAGCAGGAAGAGGGGCCTTTAATAATGGATATACTGGGTATATGGGTTGTGACAGTTGGAGGGGTAGCAGTGGAGCTTTTTTAAGAATTGGAGCTTGGAGTAGAGATTGGTCGTATAAAGGTGCAGAATAAATTGGGCTCTTTATGATGGGAGCAGGGATGATTGGTGCGATCGGAGCTACTTCTTTTATAACTGCAGGCGCAGGAGTTTTGTACAGGATTTCAGGTGAAATTGCACCACCGCCAAGATATGGTCCATTTAAGAGTGGAGCGTTAGAGAGTTTCTCAATTCCAGCGACAGGTCCAATCGAGATTGGTATTTCCGATTTATAACCTAAAACTGGAAGAGGCGCTTTGTATATAGGTGTAGCGACCGGGTGCAAGTTGGGTCCGATACGTTTGACGACGGCGTTGAAACCAGACTTGTCATCAGCTCTGTATTCAACTACACGCACACTGCCGTCGGGCTCCACTAGCGAGTATGCACCTACGTACAAATATTTAATTTGATTAGTTAAAAAAGTTTTTAAAATAGAATAAGAAATATACGAATATTTGTGGGAACTGTACCTCTTACAACATCCCCATCTCGTTTTTCCCATTGTGCTTTGTTATCACCGGTGTGTGGATCTCGGACGGCGTATTCAAAAGCATAACTAGGATATGACTGCAAAATAACGAAAGTAAAAATAATCGATATCAACTTTGAAAATGGAAAGAAACTTAAATGAAAACATACGTAGTATTCTAGGGATGAGTGTCCTGGCGCATAAACAAGACCCCCAAGCCCGTCAGCGTTGGTAGACGCCGACAACAGGGCAATGAGGCAGGCTATCTGCAAAGGATAACAAAGACACCGATAGGAATGATATGATCGAATTTTAACAGTACGTACTCTTGGAATACATTAAAAAAAAAAAACAAACAAACCGCGATAAAGTATTTCATTGTATTATTTCATAGAGACACGCTGACCACTGGGTGTCAAAAACGCACTGATATGTAAAGTACGTACTTAGTCCATTTATAGGCTTACTTAAGACCTTCGAGTCCTGACGTTTAACGGATGTCGAATGTTTCACGCGTGCGCGACCACCGCCGCCAGTAATACTGAATACCAGTGCTTGCAACAGTCTTCCTGATTTTCATAGGACCTTCAGTCAGTGAAAACGTTAAAATAATGCGCCTGAACTTCCTCCTAATGATCCAATCGTCGGTGTAGCCAATTTAAGCTGATATTCAACATTAATTAGCCATTATGATATAGATATAATGTTATTTAAACACATTATGTAAAATATTCGTACAATTTTCTGTTATTATCATGTATGTTATGACTGAAAATAAGAAAGCCTAATCAAGCGTGATCGATCTGATGCAATATTCGTAAATGTATAAAGTGACGATTTGCTCTAATTACATCTACGTGTGGCGTGTAATTTTAGTAGGATGTCGATAACTGAACTTAAAAAACTATATGCTAGCGCGCGACGGATGCCGGATAATATAACGATAATTAAATTTGTTTAATATAGCATCATACGTATTATCCAATAACTCTTGCACTTGAATTATTTAATTGAACTTGAATAGACAAAGATTTATAGTTTAATAGCACATGAAAATAAATTACATCATTTTTAATAATAATTGATTTTATTATCTCGATAAAGCTATTTTGCAATAACTGTAAATAAATAGAATTAACTACGTTGAAATGACATAGTTTGCTAACTGTCACAGTTTATTTTGTTATACGTCTACAGTCATTTTCTATGAACTCGCATTCAAATTTGATGAAAGAATTTAATATTGTATTATTATGTTACGGGCAAAATAACATTCAAATTGTGTATCATTTAAAATAGCTCATTAAATCATTGTGTTTAATATATACATTAAGGAATTAATAGACTTTTTTAAATTTCAAATATAAATTACTCGTTAAAATAAAACAGAAAACAGAAGAGATTATTATTTTCCGATCACGTAGAAATATATTTATTGTTTAAATAATAGTATAGGTAATCGTATTATATTTTAATGGTTGAAAAAGAGTAACTACTGAGTTTCGGGCCGGTTCTTTTCGGTAGAATCTACATTCTGAACCGGTGGTAGCTTCGCTTAATATAGTTTGTAAAATTACGATTCAAAAGTGCTTTTAAAAGCCTACTTGAATATAGTATACTTTGTTTTTTTTTTTAGGCATACAGCTGTCTGCCTGCGACAGTTCTAGCCTCATGCGTAGAAAGCGTATGGTCTGGCAGCGGTTCGGGTGCTCAGACGCAACTGTCGCGTGCTCTATGGTTATGGTGCGGTGCGCTTGGTGCACGCGTGTGGCTGCCCTTAATGCCGCGCGAGGTGACGCGACGCACTGACCCTTCGCGACACACCTTCATGGCTAAGAGGATAATGCTGCCTTTCCATCTGGACATATACCCACTAAGTAAATAACACCTTATCAGTGATGCAAACAGGAAAATCAATTTATATGATAAATGACTAGTTAAATAACTGTACTTTAATTATCTATTGGTGATTTAAAGACTTTTTAAATTTCTTTTCAGCTATTCTCTTCGACGATGCGATACTCTTGGGTGCTGAAAATGATACAACTTTATATGCATCTGACTCAAATTCAGTGTTTTCTCTGCCATTTTGTGTCATTAACAGAACGGTATGACCTACATATAAATATTATATTTTCTTTCCATTACCAACATTATTCTTACAAAGACTGGTTTTAGTTACTATTCCTTCATTCATTCCATTATAATTAATCTTTTTTTTTTCATTCCATTCTGCTGCAATACACTACAGAGTCAAGTATACTTACACCAAATACTTCGACAACTTCTTCGACGGAACTTGGGATATCACGCCTGGGAGATAGCTCGTTCGTGCTCGCAGCTGCCCTACTTTCCGCACTCGCTAGAGCTGCTGCTGCACGAGGTGTTGGAGGAGGAGGCCACCAGCAAGGAGCCCATACCGGACGCACAGCTGCCGAGCGTTATCGAATTCGTGCACGAGTTCCCAGTTTATTTACAGGTTTGTGACGCATTTTGAGAATATAATTATAATTCTATAAGGCCTGATATATATAATTGATTATATTTAAAATCTTGTATTTTTGAAATGGTTCAAGTTACAGTTCATGAAAACGGTCAGTAATATAATTTTGTTAAAGTATAACATTCGCAATATTTTCGTATGTTAAAAATATATTTTATTTACATCATTACATCAGACCGTGGTGCAATGTGCAAGGAAGACAGAAATTGCATTATGGGCGTACTTGTTCTCTGCTGCCGGCAAGCCCAAAGAACTTTTCCAAGAGTGCTTGCAACGTAAGATGCTGGATACAGCCGCCTCCTATCTCATCATATTACAAGTATGTTGAATTAATTATAAAATAATTAAATTCAGCCCACTATTGTGCCAGAATTAAAATAAAGTTGTTTTTTATTATTATTATATTGTATATTATAGAATTTTTGTGTTTAAGACGTTGTATATCTTTTGCAGCTTAAGGTTCAGTATTGAATATTTAACTCAATTATAAAATATAACAATTTATCTACATCTATATAAGTATGATAACATTACATTATTTTAATATGCCTACTTGATAATTGTTATGTTCAATAATCATTGTAGAATCTAGAAAGTTCGACAGTAAGCCGACAGCTAGCGACCCAATTGTTAGACACTGCGTTGCAACAAGAGCGGTGGGACCTCGCGAGAGATCTTGTGCGCTTCCTAAGAGCCATTGGTAAACTTTTAATGCCTTTGACATAAATATGTGTTTTAATATTTTTGTGAAGGTGATTCAATAAAACCATTGATTACATATTTATATACATTGATTTAATGTAAAAGTTTTTGCGATGATTTTATATCAGTACGTGAATATCTCCCTACTTTGTCCAGTGGAACACTTACTGAAAAATTTTTGAAATTGTATATCACGTTACTCCACTGCCAGTTTGCTGAGACAGACTTGTTACAATTTCTGTGAACTGTATGCACGTTTATTCAAGATGCTAACCCATATAAAAGTTTGTTATTAATTCTAAATGCTCCTCTAAAACCTTTGACTAAGATCTATTTTTTATTCTTAATTTAAATGTTATTAACCAATAATTATCTAACAGTATTTAAAACTACTGTTTGTAATAAAAATAACCATGTTAATTTAAAATCCAATAATTATCTTTTATAATTCAGATCCAAACGATGTCGATTCTCCTAGAAACTCAATAAACGTTCAGACCAAATATGGACAAATAGTGCAGTCGCAGAGCGTCAGCCCGAATGCTGAAGACTTGTCCGTTATACTCGGAAGTATGCAGGTACGATTATTATGTAATTTTTATTATATTCGAAAACCAATCAGTTGAAAACAATTTCACTTATTGTGAAAACCAGAGAAGTGCATTTTTTTAAATCGTGATGTAAATGGAATTATTTAGTATTTTTGGTTATTAATTGGTACTACATCCATTTAATATTCTTTACCAATCAGCAGACAAATTATATACGATAAATTAGTATTTAAAATACCTACGTAAATGCATAAATATAATTGAATTTACGTCGGTTGCTATCGTTATTACATAATTTGTACTCTTTCATACTGTGATGGTTTTTTTCTGCCAATAATTCTCAGTATCGGCCCGAATTGTAACACTCTCATCCGTCGGAAAACATGTAAAAATGTTGGTCGTCTTGCACCGGAACCCTCTCCGGTGCTTTCGGAATGCTGTCCTACCCATCTCTAAATAAAGTCACTTTCCACCCTCTGTACGCTTAGATCTTAATACCCATTGGATTTTAAAGTGGTTTTCATCAAATATAGAGTGATTCAAGGGGAAGATTTATTTATGTATAATACATGCATATTATAGTGGTACCTACCTAGACGGGCTTGCTTAAAGCCCTTCCACCAAGGAGAGGGAATTTATGAATACAATACTTCAGACTTTACCGAAGAACCATAAATAAACTGAGCGTATTATTTCCGGCTGTTAAGTATATACGGAAGAGTTTTTTGTCCTTACTTACGAAAAGAGTTTAAATATTCATTTATCAAAATTAAATGCTCTTGAGCAACGTAAATGTATGTTAGTACGTACTCAGTGTAATTATTGAGTAATAATGATAATATTTCATATAATTAATAACGTTTTAAATTACTAATAGCGCGTAAAAATATTACCGAGCAATATTTAAAAATATATAATTAAAATTGCATAAGTGATGTAAATAATATAACTCGTGTAAATGTTGAACTGGAAGGAAATTTTAATTGCTGAAGAAATATCGGCTGTTATTTATTTGACATATCGTTTGCTATCTACAATTATATTTTCTACAGCTCAATTTATTTATAGACAATTTATTCAATAGAGAAAATAATATGTAATAATTCGTGAATACGTAATATCCTATTTCGACATTTGTCGACGTAGTATAGTCTACGGACAAACGGTAGCAGGATAACGACTTTGTCTCGTTCTGATGCGCAAGGAACGCTTGCAGCTGGGCGGCGCGCGCGGGCGCAGCTTCAGCACGACGGCGGCGCCGCGCGAGCCCTCGCCGCCCGCCGCGCACGCGCCGCGCCGCAGCGCCGCCACCGCCGCCGTCAAGCGGAAGAAGTCCGTGCCCGCCAGGAGCGACAGGTAAACCCGTCCATCCGAAATAATCTCCGATTGCTTTTAAGTGTCCGCGAGTATACAGTAGAAGACTCCTAAAATTGTATAATTATATTAAGGTTTTTAACACAATAATCCTCCGACTCCGACTTATGCTACGTTCGATCTTTTGTCCAGGGACACGTACAACGGCACGGCGGAGGAGTTCTTCATCGATATGATGATCCAGCGGCACGCCCGCCTGCTGCTGTCGACGGCGCGGCTGCTGGCGCTGGGCCGGCTGGCGGCGGCGCTGGACCTGCACCTGGTGGCGTGGCTGGCGGGCGAGCGGGAGCGCGCGGCGCGCGTGGACGCGGCCGTCGTGTGTCTGCGGCGCCTGCACGAGGACTTCAACTGGCCCTACCCCGCGCCCGACGACACGGAATACCCGCAGAGGAAGACCAGCGTGGTGCCAGGTCTAATCTTTTAATTACAACAACTTATTGTTTTAATATGACTTTTTTACATGTGGAATAATATATTAGTGAAATCCGGTTTTCGGTTACTCGGAAGCTACCAGTTTATCGTTCCATTTAACCATATGGTTTTTAGACACTTTCCGATTCACAAACGTGCATTCGACTTATAACTGAACATTGTATCCAACGTCCCCTCCTCTCGACAGCTCCGTGCAGCCCGGCGGCGGAGTGCGACAGCCTGTGCGGCGACAGCGGCTACGTGTCGCTGTCGCTGCGCAACGCGTTGCCGCTGGCGGCCGGCGCGCCGCTGTCTCCCGCGCCGCTTAGGTACGCGCGGGATTTGTATTTTATCTTCAATATTAGAAAAATTATAAATATAGTTTTATCTAAATGTTTGATCAAAAAATACTTTATCGGTTTTGTAATTTGCTATCAAATCGTTTTGATTTATTTAGTTGTGTGATTGCAGATCTGAACTCATTTTCGTTAGAGTTTAAACTTGTCTGGGAAATATATTTATTTTTTAACGGCTGATTTTCAACAGTCAACTTTCCAATAATCGAGAACTCTGTGTTCGAGTGTCCTCGAAAAGTTTACTTTTACATGTATCGAATAAAAGACAATTTTAACTACGTCATATAAAAGACTAATTTTCGTTCGCGGCTTAGGTGGTCGTACGTTATAGGTACAATACAATCCATGGTCCTACCTGGGGTTTAAGCTCGCTTCATAGCAAATTTCATAAAAAAATCCTTCAGAGGTTTCCCTGTGAAAGCGTTACAGACAGACAGACTATATTTATAATAATAGCATAGATTGAGTCCTATAACGGCGATCGCCGACGATGGCCGAGGGGCTCGGAGTGTGCAGTGTAAGTGTGGTGCGCAGCTCCGTGGGCGAGGGCAGCGTGGCGGAGGGCGGCGGCGTGGCGTGGGGCGGCGCGGGCGACGCGGCCGACGTGGCGCCCGACGAGCGCCGCTACGCCGCGCTCATGGAGCGCCTGCACCACCACCAGGCCGAGCGCGGAGACCACACCGCGCACGTGCAGCTCAGGTACCTCTTTCTCTCCTGTCAGAGAAACCGTGATTCTGATTCCGCTCTTTGAATGATATTTATAGATTTGTGTTGATACACTACTTTTTTAAATTGTAGCTCAGTTCGGTGCAGAACACTTATTTTAGTCTTAAAAGGTAGAAGTTATGATAATTTATGTTGTATTAGTGAGTTACCGGTTGCGTTTATCTTAACGTTTGAAAATTTCGTTCGTTCAACCGTATTCATAAATATTATTATTATTGGGTTACATGCCAAGATATTTTGGCATATCTTTTACTACTAGATGAAATAGATTTACATAACAATTTCATAAAAATAAAGCCGAGACGTTACACCATGTAAGTTAATCTCCTTTGCACTCCGACTGCGGTTGCGCGTAATCTAAAACCGACTCCATCGAGACGACGACTCCCTGCGGCAGATACCTGCTACAGCTGATGACGGAGGCGAGCTGCGTGGAGTGGGCGCTGGTGGTGGCGGTGGCGCTGCGGGACGCGCTGGCCGTGCTGCGCTGCGTGAACGCGGCGCGCGGGCCCGACGTGTCGCTGGAGGCCGCGCTGCGCCTGCGCGCCGCGCTCGCCGACCTGCGCGCCTGGACCGACGCCGAGTGGTCAGTATATTAGACACCAACTGAATGTCCATTGTCCATATCAAACGAATATGACTTTTGTAGATAAACCATAATTCAATCAAAATTAAAATATTTATCGTTTCAATTATTTACTTAGCTTATATAATTATTTAATTATATTTCAGCATCGGCTACAGACCGTTCTTGATGGCAATCAGCAATCAAATCCCGTATCTTACGTCGATCATCAATGCCCGCGAACGTCGCGCCTCCTTAGCTCAATCTCGTGCAAGAACTCCTAGTACCAGTTCCCTCACCGAGCAGAAACAAACTCCTCAAGAACCAAAACTACCCCCTCCGCAGAAAGCCCAAGAGGTATCTAAGCAGTCAGTAAGGAAAGATTCGCCCAGCACAATGCCAGAACCTGAATCAGAAGTTCTCGTTCCGGCGAGACCACCACTACCATCACGAGAAGAACCGGCCTCCAATTGTGCCATAATGTAATTTTTTTTTGTAAATTCTCCATAGCATTAAAAGCAATTTCAAAAAACTAACCAAAAACTGATAAACGAATATGATCAACATTTTTTGTTACTTAGTTTATAATGTTTACGCATTTTTTTAAATTGCCTAATTTACAATCATGCATTCAACGGATTATTAATAAATTAGACAGATAGCGTGGCATTTAATTAGTAAAAAAATATATATAAATATGAAAATTATTTCAACGAAATAATCAAATGTTTTATCATCGTAGTTTTGTATTACACGAAAGTGGTGTTAAGAGTAGAACATTTAACCTGTATCAATGTTGTATGATATTCATTAAATACCAATACATTGCGGTATCTTTATGCGGAGTTTAAAAATCCTATCTGTCTTTCTCTACTTACGTTTGTTATTATCTCTAGTCTATCTATTCTTTGATTCTAATTACTGTTAATAATTTTAATATAAATTAATAATTCTCATACATATTAATATAAATATAATTTATTAACATTTTCTATGATGTTATTATTATGATTAAATAGGAATGTACTTATTGATAATAATTATTAATAATAAAATTTAATTGCAATTAATATAAGTATTTTTAAGTAGGTAAAATCGATATTATAATAATAATTTAATGAAATTCGAATTGTCTTCCCGGCTGATATTATTACATTTATCTTAAATAAATAATATTCTGTTAAATAGAGCATTAAATAATCTACTTTACTTTATAATAATACAAAATTTTAATATATGTGCTCGGATAATACCTTAAATAAAAAAAACAGCCTGTTGGTGATTATGTCTTGAAATTTTTAATTTCACATTTTTGAATATAAAATTTTTAAAGGTAATTGTCAAAAAATGTTTGTATTTGCTTAGTATTTTTTATAACTGTTTGTATTCAAATGATGTTGAAAAGTCATAAAAAGATATAGAACATATCTCGACTATTGTCTTTACCTATAACTGAACTTAAAGATTTTATTAGGGTTATCATTCGGAAATTGTATTTTATATCGATTTGTTTTTATTTTAGTAAGATATCAGAAATAATTAATTCATCTTAAATTTAAATGTACGTCCTTATTTAAGAAGATTATTAAAAAATAATTTAGTGGATTTACTCAACATTTAATTGCTACTTCTTAATAAGATTTATGGTAAATAAATGCAATCATGTTTTTAAACGTCTATTCAAATTAATCTTTGCTCAGATATTAATTTTCGTACATATATATATAATATATAAATTTACAGTTTTACCCATAGATTATAGAACTATTTATGCTCATTATTTTAATCTAATTTATTTTCAACTCACCGAAATTATTTCCCGCCATTTTGGTGCCAAGTTCCGAAACAGAACATACTATTACAAATGTCTATAGTGTCAGTTTAAATTGTAATTATGTATTAGTCTAATTTAGTACAAATAATATAAAAATTATATTCATACAGTGACCATAACTATTTAGTTATTATATATTAAACAATAAAGTTATTATCTATATATATAATAGGAGCACATTCTATCATATCTCAACTGATAGTGCAAGAGATCGTACGTGAAAATCGTATACAGCAATAATTTTAGTTTTAATGCATTAAAATGATAACTAAAAAAAACAGCAAACTGTAAACAATGATTAATAAGATTAATTATATGATGAATTATAATGAATTAGCTATGTTATTTAAGTACACAATAGATATAGTCCTAAGTTGAAACAGCTAAACTACAAAAGAACATGAAGAGAATATTTTTTAAGTCAAACTTTATCATAGGTTATAAAAATATTTCACATAAATTAACGATCACTAACAGTTGTCTTTCATAATATTATATACTAATAAATAAAAGATTAGGCAGGTATTCTATCAAGTTTTGTATATTTCGTTTTAGGAATCTTACACACCTGTAAACAGGCTCAACAAAGGTTTTTGTAATTGTATCTTTGGATTCAAGATGGTAACACCATTGACAACTTTAAAAGACAAGTGACGTAATTTGTATTAAAAAAGAAACAATGAATTAATACTTTTAAATCAACATATAGGGCCCTAACTAATTTTAATAGTAGTTACACATCGTAGAAGTATGTAATTGAATACTTCGTCCTCTAATTGGTTTTGTAGTCTAAGCATTGTATTCTTTCTTTTTTGTAAATAATAGTACTTTAATGCAATGAAGTCTGATTTTGAGTTTATTCATGATTATCATACATTCCAAAATTAACTAATAATTGTAGCAATAATATAATAATACTTTTAAATCTAATGTTTAAATTTTCAGCATTGTCAATTAAAGTTGTGAATATTATTAAATACTTCAAACCGTCACTATATATATTAACAGGTGCTATAATAATGTTACAAATTGCTTGAATAATTTATATAGTTTTGTAGTTTTGGCAATATTACAATCCGATTTTTTGTAGTAGTTGCATATCAACCAATTTAATTGTATTTGAAACATTTTTTTTATTAGAAAGCCAACCTTTTCCTCGGTGTTCTCATTACGCTAAATCTGAATAATATAATAATCATTTCTGTTTTAACAAGTTTTTGATGTTATATGATAAAATACGATTAAAATAATATTTATCTATTAAATATAAAAAATAAATTGCAAATAATTTTGTAAGCGATAATATATTAAGTTAGTCAATTGATGTTATTAAATAAATGGAATTTTGTATTTGAGATTTCTAATATTAAATTAATTGATAACTATCCCATCCCTCGAAAGCACATCTCTGGTTCTGCGTATGATATTTATTGTGATCTTTTGGAATATCACTGGTAAGCAAGGCCTTTGTCGTACCAGTAAACATTTCCTCATTTTAATTGAGAAATTTTGCCAATTGAGCCGATGAGTCACACAACTCATCGGCTCTATTGGCAAAAGTACAGTACTGCATACACACATAGTAGTCTACTTTTTTAATCTGTGTCGTTTTTCACAATTTAGATACTGCGTTTATCCACTCAGTTCCAAAATAGTCCAAAGCTTCTTTTCTGTACAATTTTGATTCAAGAGTGTAATGTCTAAAACATCTCTACTATTGTATCGGATAAGAAGCGGTCATGAATTTATGGGAAATGATACAGCCTCCTAAAAACACTGTCAAACTGATTTTGTGAGACTTTTAGGCACTATAAAATTCGAAGATTGCTATTGTTTTATTTTAGTTATTATTGTTTTCTTATCATACGTATGACTACATTTTATCTGAGTATAGTATTTTATAATACGAAAGATGTGTGTAAGGATTTGATAAGTAAATACTTATACCCATAAATATGGGAATATGGTGTGGCAATACAGCCGGTATTAAATTTAACCACCACCACCGTTCCACCACCGTCCTTTGTGGTCATTTTATTTCGGTTGTTTTGAAATAAGATCCTAGTTGTTATACATTTTTGGAGAGCTGATAAAACGGTAATGTTTTTAAAATAATCTGCAGGACAAGTTCTAATGATTTTTTTTGTTTTTAAGGCATTTTTGTGGAAAAAAATTAAAAAAAAAAATTGAAATAATATCTTTTTCCGTCTCGCATTTTTAAATTTGGACCGATTATTATTGTTTTAATACTGACAAATAACCAGTGTTTATTTGTTTTTATAAATCAGAAGAAAAAAATAGATTTTAATTGATACTTTTTTTTAAATAAATTTTTGAAGTTGCATTTTTGACTTATTTTTAAAAAATCGAAAAAACGTGATTACTCAAAAATGGTTCACTTTTGCATTATGCATACGGGGGTTAAAATTATCGCAAATAATCACCTCTATCACCTAACGGGAATACGTCGAATTACCAATAACCCTGTATAGTTGGCAACCCTTTTTAATAATATATTACTAAAAAATATAATAGAAACCATAGTGAATATATTATAGTTCGCTACGGTGCTGCCTCGTTCAAATAAATAATAATCAGCGATATATTATACTAAAAAAATATATCCAATAACCAACCATATACTATAAAGTTGTTTAATTAAATAATGATTTTTTTTTAAATATAAACGAACCAAAACAAAAATGTAAACTACTATTTTTTTTATAATTAAATATTATGGAACTTACTGTATGAAAAAATGTAAGCAAAAAGACTTGAATCCAATTTTAAAACAAATTTACAATCAGTCATGAGCTAAAAAAAATCACAGAAACGACTGAACTGTCAAGACGTTATACTTTTGTTGAGAGAATGTAGAAACATTGATTTTACACGTTTTAACGTTGTTTTTCTGAGATTATTTACTTTGTTTATGAAGTTTTAAAGTAAAAGCCGTAAAACTGTCCTAAGATGGCAGGAACGGCACAAAATGACTTATCGATCTCCGAGCTAAAGGCGGAGATCGAGAGGTTGAGTCGGGAACTGGACCAAGCCAGCAGTGAGAAGATACAATCGGCGCAACTCGGCCTGGTGCTGCTGGAGGAAAAGAGTTCCCTTCAGCTACGATGCGACGAGCTAGAGAGTTTATACGAGAACACAAAGCACGATCTGGAGATCACGCAGGAGGTTAGATGGCCTACATACCGTAATATTTTCACTTTTCATGCCTTAATGGCCACATTAACGTGCAAACGGTAACTTTAAATTGTATTTTTAACACCTCATGTTCATCAGATGATCTACTTTTTAAATATATGCTTGGAAACTTATTAAAGATCATTAGGTTAAAACATATTGCCTATAAAACTTTGTACTATATTAAACAAATGAAACTAGCGATTTTAATATAATTCTCATTTACATTTTACATTTTCACCTTATATGTAAAGTCTTACTTCAATATATGTCTTAATATAATAACTGTTTTACTTAAACTATATATTGCTAAGAATATTATTGCCAATATACAATGTGGTTTCCTTACAGGCATTAATGAAACTTGACACAACCCAAAAAGTGACAACACAGAGTGGAATAGAACAGGAAAATGCACTTCTCAATGAATCAGCAGCAATGGAAAGTTCCCTGACACTACAAATTATCGAACTTGAAGGGGAATCAAAACAGGTAACATGCTTTAAATTTGTTTTCATTATATATGTGGGTGATTAATACCAACTGAATTGGTTTGTAGCTATCTTAAAATATATATATATGTATATATAATAATAATTACATAAATTCTTTCTATTGAAAAATATGAATTACTTATGGCATGTAAAAGAAGTGTATGCCGTTATTTAAATTTTAAACTATATATTCAGATTATATATTCGAAATTTGCATAAATTAACTTTGATTTAAATTTTTAATAGGAAATTTATTATGACTAATGTTCTTTTTATGCACACCATTCTCTTTTTTGTAATAAACTAATTGATAGGCTATGTACTTTTTCCATACAAAATGTTTTTATGCATGTGTATAACAAATTTAATTTATCAAAATACATACGATAAAAATTATACCTACAAACTCCGTTGAGTTAGTAGTTTTATTTTTGCAGCAATATTATGAAATCATGTAACTTATGTTAATTAATAACGAATATAAATTGTGTTGATAAAATTTAAGATTTTTGTTAATTTTGAATGAAACGAATCTATTGTTACTCATTTAGAAGTTATTAAAAAGTTTAAAAATTTAAACAGTTCTTATTAGAACAATTTAAATACTCTATAATGGCTTCCCATCTTTTTATTGAGAGACAAATAGAGAGAATAAAGCAATTAGTTTAATTATACCCAATCATTTAATAGAAGTTTTTAAGAAGTAAATTAAATGTATTCATAATATAATATACTTGTATCCTGAAATATAAGTTTTGCATGTATATTGAAATCAATTATTGTTCATCATTTTTTGTGGGAGTATTACAATATATAATTAGAATATGTTAAGTAAAATAACAATATGTAAATATTATTATACTAATAAAAATTATCTACGTAATATGTAGAGAATATTTTATAATAAAACCATTGTAGTCTTATAAAAGGATAAGAAATAAGTATCCAAATAGTCTTTTGTTAATTTTAAATGAAGTATCAGCCTGTAGCACTGTTCACACGTCGTATGATTTCACCTGCCTTTTGCAAATTTCTATTTAATTAGAATTATTAATTTCTACATTGAAATATTCTGATTTATACACAGAAATTAAGCACTGGAAAGCTCAATGTTGCTTGCCCATAGTTAAAACTCTCATTAAATATTCACTTTTTCTAGCCATTGGACCATTTCAGTATTGTTAAGTAAATTAAATTGAAAAACTACGTAAAAGTAAATGATACAGAAACACAGCCTCATTGTGGTCTTAATATAGTTATTATGAATGTGATTGTATGGTCCTTATCTTATGGTCTCGCATGGCTTTCTCAACAATTAAAATTTCATTTATTTTTAAAGTAAATGATTGCTAATAAGAAAACGAAAATTCTTGCCATAGAATCATATAAATACATTATAATCAGTTGATATTATTATATATACAATTTCTGAAATTGCTTCCTAAACTACAAATAGTAATACATATTTTGTGTCTTTAATCATTTAAAGAGATGTTATACTAAACTATTACTTTATTTTACATTTACTTATTTTATTTCTTTCATCCGATCTCACAAAAGTTACTAACTTCCTTTAAATTGTTCTCAATTTATGTAAAGGATGAAACACAATTATAAATCTATGCATCAAATGCAAGTTGATTTGCAATTGAAATAATATTACAATATAATAAAATCTCTACTTTTACTTTCAAATTAGAGCCAGCTGTTTTAAATTCAGTGTCGCACTTCATTAATACAACACATTTGGTATTCTATGTTTATGGTGACGATTGTTCCATGAATTTTATATAGTTTTTATTTTATAAGCAGATTTAATAAAATAATGTGTTTTTCACTGTATACTTTATTTTTAAAGATAGTAAAAATAAAATATAAGTAGGTACTTGTGTGTCTTTGAAACTTAAAAAACATATCGTTGATAAAGGTGCGCACATTGGAAGTATTTTACGAAATATCGATGATGTTATAGCTTGCGCGATAGTATTCGTTTTTTAGTTTTCAGTCGAGCTTAAAATAGAGACGTAGCGTCATATTCATTGTCATTAAAAACAGGACATGCTGGAAACAAAAATAATAGTATGCGTAAGCGCAACAAGCTTTCCGATTTGAAACGGAGGGTGAATGTGTTGCCCATTAAAGAGATTATGCAGAGCACCATTATCTTATTAATGCACTATAACCCCAGACACATCTGACGAAATATGCCTACGTTCTGCCTAATCAAAATGAGAGCAATTGATGTGAATCATCGCCGGACCCTCGTTCAGTATATGCGGGACGTCGTTTCGAGAACACTGAAAAGCTGTTTCGTTTAAGATTGTTTTAATTAAAATTAAAAAACCTTCATCGAAGCGTCGTACATTTAAAAATCGGTGATTAGTCACTTAGTTATCAGTGTTACAGTCACAATATTTGAACAAACGAAAAAGACCCCTATCGGGCGTGATGTAATGCCGCGAATGGCGTAAGCGCACCCGTTAATCCATAACACCGATCCAGAAATATACTTTTATTTTCCCGGCCTTGATTCACATGTTCTCTACCACTCAATGGTGTTAGATTTTTAAACTGCATGACTACACGATGTAGTGGAAGTGTTTACTGAATTATGCGGAACTTATTGTACAAGTGCCAGGCGCGTTTGCGATTACAATAAACAGTGCAATTGTGGAATGCAATAGTCATTCATCGAAAATGAGTGAAGGTGAAGAGGTATTGTGTGTGTATTATATGTGTATTGTTAATCTATCTAGTGTCTTGCGACAGTGTCCTGTCAGACTTTGTCTCGTATTTCAAGTCGCTGTCGGTGTTTACATAGATAATGGAATATTGTTGATATTGGTTTTTGGCGGTAAGCCAGTTTTAGATGTTAGCTCCAATTATAGTTTTATACTACTATTTAAATATATATTTTTTTCAGTAATATAAGTTACTATTTAAACTTGCAATACCTATCATGCATGCAGTGTTTAATTTGCAAAACGATGTTAAGAATTTGTGGGCGTAGCAAACATCACATCATTTCAAACGAGATCATGTCTGAGCTCGGTCCCTGGATTCATTAAATTTGAATAGTCAATCTCTGCGGAACATGTCTCGGGAATCGTTTATCTGCATGCTGTTAGTTTCGTGAATTTCCTACTGAATTATTTAGTCCAGTGAGATTAATCATCAAATTCGTGCAGATTTTTTGCACATTTTCCGGTAAAATGTATTTATTAGTTATAGTAATGATGCCGTGTCTGGAAGTCGTATAATTGGACAGTTCATTAAAAATATTATTTATTGCCCGTCTTTGTTTACGTGTTTTATTAATACAAAAGAAATTTATTCATTTTTGACACGAGATTTATATATATTTTTGTTTAAATATCTATTCTTTAATATATATATATACATTTATGAAAATACAAATACTTAATAAACGTTGTCACGTAAATTCGTCACAAACTTTTAACGAAATATTTTTTATTCATAGTTTTTGCGCAATTTGAGTTAAAAGTATAAGGATATAACGTTTATTTATACGATCCCAATCATTGCAAGTAATTGACGTTTATTTCTAATTAGCAATTATAAGAGACGTTAATAGACGAGGCAATGAAAAATTCGGCCATTTTTTTTATCATCTTCAGCTTCAAACAATTGTTTGCAACTGACTCACATTCGTTCATAAGTTCGTAGACATCATATACTGGTCGAATAATTTAACGCCCCTCAACATTTACTGAATCACTTAAGACCGAATTAAGATATTTCTGTTTCGCCCCTTCTTAATCCTTCCTTTCATCGTTGAATAAATAATGTTAGTTTTAACATTATTGAGCCTTTTAAATTTCTTTAATTCGTAGACAATTATAATTTTAATCTTTATTTTTTAGGATAATTTGTTTTCGAAATATAAGTCAAGTTTATTCATTTACGAAAGTTAATTATAAACATATCAAGATTAAATCCCAAAAGAATGTCTTATCTATTGTTAAGGAAGATAAAGATATTAGCCAAACAATACGCTCACTTTGAGAGGTTTCTGGTAATATAAAATATTTCTAAATATAACTTCGTAAGTTTCGTAAGGCTTGGCCATTTAACTGTATTTAAAAAAAAGTCTATATTAATTTAAAAATCAAAAGCTGAATAAAGTTTAATAATTATAAATTTAAATAAACAATTATTGTTTGTATTGAGATATTTTTAAAAATGCAACCACATGACTTAAAGAAATATATTTTACTTTTTTTTGGAAATAAAAAATATATGTTTACATTACACAATGTATCCAAACTATAATAATTATATAGCTAATTAAATTTCTTTTTTTTTTCTTTCAAACTTCAGTTCCTGTTGATAAATAAGGATCGTTCAGAAATTTAGGTATTTCTAAATGTAAAGTTGAAGGTAGTCTTGATTTGTACCAGTCACTTTTCTTTCAATTGTTTTTAAATTAATGTCAACCGTTAGAAAACGATTTTTGTGAATTAAGATTGAAAATCATTTTTCGGACTTACAATGGACCATTTCTCGTTTCGGGTAACCTATTAACTTTATATTTTAATAAAAAATATATAAATAAAAAAAGCCTCCGTATAAATAATTATTTTTAAAAATGGTTTGATAACTATTTTATATGGATATATTAATGACAAGGACGTCCTTTACCAATACGTGTGGTAACAACTGACAATTTTTTTAATCAAATTCATCATTCAAGCTTTAAACCATTTAGTATCCACCAGTAATAGCATTCCCAAGGGCATTACAATATTTATCTCATGTAATTTTCTCCCTGCTTCACTAAATAAATGGGTAAATAACTAGCGACTGGCGATGTATGAATGAGTCTGCAGAATAAGCGACGACATCTTTTTTCAATTTTTAAAATACTTTTAAATTCGAAATAAAAAAATTACTATGAGATGGTAAAATTGCGGCTGTTATTTATAAATTAAATTTATATTTTAAATAAGATCTTTGATTTCTGTAATAGTTACAGTCGTAGAATCTCTTAGGCTGATTTGTTTTATATTTTAATTTTTTTTTTTAATTTAAGACTAAATTAACTGTTTTTCTAAAACGGTATGTTTAAATACTATTTACCCATACGTAAGACACAAAAGTGCACTTAACTCACGGAATAGACGAATTACCTACAAATTCGAAACAGAAATATTTCAGGTAATACTTAATATTTTAAAATCTTTAAAATGCTAAATCTTATATTGAATTATGCACAATGGAATTTAATTTCTATAGTTTTATCAATCGACAAATCTAGGGCGCAAATATCAATAGCTCTGTCATTGAATAGGGTCAGTGAGTCAACGACGTCGCGTCGTAACCCGAGTATTTATTATACTTCCACAGTACAATACCCATATAAACTTATTATACTAATATTTTTATAATATAATTCCTTATTGAAATATAAAACAATTGAAAGAAAATTGATTTTCTAAAATTAAATTAACATCTTATATAATTGGATATTAGGTATTTATATATATTGGCAATCAACATTATAATCTAATTTAAAGCTTACCTTTGTCATGTAAAAAACCGTCTAACTTCGTGCGATGACGTCATCCACCACACCTATATAGTGTCGCCTGTTTTAGACACCAATCAACTAAGTGCTACCGAATATCCATTTAACCTAAATGACCCGTCTAGATACGCCTATAAATTCCTAATAAGTCTTTTTCTACAAACATTTCTTTCTACATTTTAATACAAATAATGATACTGAAATACAAACCCTCTTTATAATAAATATATCATTATATATACATATGTTTTTTATGTATTTTTAGCAACAATCTTATAACGTGTACTTTTAATTCAGATATCCCGTGAAATTGTATCCTTTTGATATTATAATAAAATAGACATAGATCTTTCGTAAGTTTAAAAATAAATTAACATAGAACACATCCGATAATTTTTGATAATCTTTAATTAGAGGTTGGTGAATGATTGCACTTTATGAACATGTTAAACATTTTAGTATATATTAAATTGATTAACCATAGGTGTATTTTATTGTAGTTACGACACGAACTAGAAAGGGTGGTCAGCGAACGCGATCGTCTCCTAGCGGAGAGTTCAGAGCTCGGCGCAGACAAAGCGACACGAGAGTCGGAAAGAGCTGCTCTACGAGCTGAGCTCAGGGAAGCGAGACAAAGGGAGCAACGTCTACTGCTTGACATAGGGGATTTAGAAGACGAGAATATATCTTTACAAAAGCAGGTCTCAGCGTTACGGTCCTCACAGGTAAGAATACAGTCTTTCATAATTGGACAAATTTGTATACTCGTGCTATAAGTGGATTGTTAAGATGTACAACAATATATAATATATTCGACATATTGAACATTTAACGAACGAGTCCCTCTAAAAATATACGCCATAATATTTACCAGGTGGAATTTGAAGGGCTTAAACATGAGGTGCGACAACTGCGTGAAGAGGCAGAAATTGCGCGTGCCGCTGCTGATGAGACCGCAGCGCTTCGGCGTATTGCTGAGAGACAGCTGGCGGAGGCGCTGGAAGCGCTACAAGCCGAGCGAGAAGCTAAGTTCGCGGCGAAGAAGGAATTAGATGCGCATATCAGTAGAGAAGCGCAATTCAATATTACTAACTTGGCGTACAGTATACGAGGTGGGTATTCAAGTAAAACATTATATTGAGTTCATCTTTATAAATATCTGTGCATATACTTTATGAATATAAAGAATAGTAAAATCTACTTCTCATTATATATGCATTACCACAATACGTTGTTTGGTCGAGCTACGGTCATGCGATATGTTCCCACTGTTCAGGTATGCCAGAAGAAGGCGCAGACGACGACGGCGAGGCGGGCGCGTCCGGTGCCGGAGACCTCAGCGCCGCCGACCATCACGCAGATCTCTTCTCCGAGGTGCATTTGCATGAGATTTCGCGGCTCGAGAAGCAGCTCGAACAAGCGCACAACGAAAACGTAAGTCTAATTTATGTTCTACTGACTGTTAAACGAATACTCGCTTCCAAAAAGACCGAGGTAAACTATTTTTTGTGCTGCAATTTTACGCGTATAATGATCATCAATTTGCAGTCGCAATTATCGAGCTCGCTCCGCACGGCGCAATCGACCGCGGAGACCGAGAGCGCCGCGGCCGGAGTGCTGCGCGCCGGCCTCACGCGCGTGTCGTCCCGCGTCGCCGCCCTGCACGCGCTGCACGGGGACTGCGCGCCGCTGGTACGTGCTCGCCGGCGCACATCGGCGCACTTCATGAGTTCATATCGAATATCAAATGAACGATGATATCGGACATGTCGCGACGCAGGAGGACGACAAGGCGGAGGGCGGCGTGGCATCGCGCGCGGCCAAGTGGCTGACGTGGTGGCGCGTGTCGGGCGGAGAGCTGGGCGCACTGCTGGCTGCTCTGCGAGAGCTGGACGCGCCGCCCGACGGCTCGCCCGCCGCGCTGCAGCGCGCGCACCTGGCGCAGCTCAGCGACCGCGTGGCTGACGCGGAGCTGCGCTGCGCGGCGCTGCAGGCCGACGCCGACCTGCTGCGCACGCTGGCCGGAGGTGTGTACTCGTTCGTTGGTCCACGGAGTCGATTTTTTCGTCGGCCAATCTGTTAAGCCTATAAATCTCATTCCCCAGGTGCCGGTAGAGCCCTGTCGTCGGCGGCGCCGGCACTCGCCTCGGCGGCGGAGACGCTAGCGGCGCTGTACCACCACGTGTGCGCCGTCAACGGCACACAGCCCGAGCGGGTGCTGCTCGAGCACGCGGGACAGACGGACGGTGAGACCACATCCATCCATATGTTTTACACCGATCGTTCTGACCGTCAGATATAAATTTGTCCCGTTCCTTGGATTGCAGGCGCGGGCGGCGAGGGCCGCGGCATCGACGACGAGGCGCTGGCGCTGGCGGCGGGCGAGCTGGAGGGGCTGCGCGCGGCGGGGCTGGTGGCGCGCTCGGCCGACACGCTGCTGGACCAACTCACGCACCTGCGCGCCGCGCTCGACACCGCGCTGGACTCGCGCCACCGTCACCAGCCAAGTATGCAGATCGTTTCCGTGCACCCGATAAATATTTATATTTACACAACCTTCCAAGCGTCTTAAAATAATATCATTTTCAGAAATCACTCTTTCCTGTTCCGTTTTGAAACCAGAAATTTTATTTTATAATCATGCGAAGGAAGCAAAAGAAAGGTTCGATATACAGAAGTCGAACGAGAAAAAAAAATTAAACAATTCCTACGTTCATTTTAAATCTCCGCAAAAAGAAATAAATAAAAATGACATATTATGCACGGGTAGGTCGGTTAAAGAAATAACCCATTACTTTGAAAGCATTTGCAGACGAAATTATAATAGTGAAATCAACACTGGGAGTAATTATTGTAGAAATAATCCAAAAACAGAACCAAACTACTACAAAACTACGCCCCACTTTCCCGATTCCAAATCCAACATACCATATCAAAATATGTCTAAAAATTCTTCATTTAGTTTTGCACGAAAATCGAATACATTAAGATGTGATATTAATTTGCATTTAGTATGGAAGCATGCGATGTTATTACACGGAAAGAGTTTTTATATTAAGAAAAATAATATGACTCCATGTAAGAGGAACTCTAGAAATCTGTTTAACGTGAGAGAATCGTTAAGAGCGAGTTTTGTGGCAGGAATTCTTATGTTACAATATGTAATATGAAATGTTGAGTATTCCTAACTATTACCGCATTATGATCAAACATATTGTTAGTAGTTAGTACATAGATTCAAATTTATTAGTAATTTAGAAGTAGACTGAACGATAATTAAGATAGATAGAAAAGATAAGTAAGATAATATAATAAATTACTTTCTCCGGTTTTTTTAGTTAAAGTATATTTTGTCTAGTAGTAACAATGTTATTAATTCATCATCATATATTTTAATAAGTGAGAATTTAATATTGATGGTCTTTTCCCTGTGTCAGTGATGGAGGCGGAGGAGCGTGGCGCGGAGTTGGCGGAGCTGCAGGAGCAAGTCATCAAGCTCAAGTCCTTGCTGTCCACCAAGCGCGAACAGATCGCCACCCTGCGTACCGTGCTCAAATCCAACAAGAACACCGCCGAGGTGGCGCTCGCCAACCTCAAGTCCAAGTACGAGACCGAGAAGACTATCGTCACCGAGACTATGCTCAAACTGCGCAACGAGCTACGGCTGCTCAAAGAAGACGCTGCCACCTTCTCAAGTTAGTGCTCTAAATTTTGGAATCATATCCCGACCCAGCATCACGTTTCGTTTGTAAAAGTCATTTGGTAATTAAAAAAACTTACATCGACATATATAGGTTTGCGTGCTATGTTCGCGGCGAGATGCGAGGAGTACGTCACGCAGGTCGACGAACTCACGCAGGCTCTATCCAGCGCCGAGGAGGAGAAGAAGACTCTCAACCAGCTGTTGCGTCTCGCCGTGCAACAAAAACTTTCGCTCACGCAACGCCTCGAGGAACTGGAGGTACGCTCTCACTCTCGCTACTCGAGCTCACCTCGCACGCCGGCCGAGACTCACCCGCCTCTCCCGCCTCTCCCGCAGGTGGACCGCGAGATGCGCACGCGCCGCGTGCCCAAGGCGGGCGGCGGCGCGCGCGCGCGGGGCCGAGACTTCTAGCGGCTGGTGCGGGCGCTGAAGGCGGCGGCGGCGGCGCTGCGCGCGCTGCTGGCGCACCGCCCGGCGCCCCGCTCGCCGCACCCCCTCGCGCCGTGAGCGTACGAGCGCCGTCCGCTCCCGTCCCCCGAGGATGGCAAACGAATTTATAGTTTACGAGCCGACGCTCGACTAGTGAACTTTTTATAATCGTCGTTTTAGGACTAAATTGATCGTTTGTACGTTTTATAAAATGGAATGTTATCGACCGCCGGGCGGGCGGCGCGGCGCCACCGAACCGTCAAACTGTGCAAGACGCGCCCCGCCCCGCCCCGCCGCGCCGCCCGCCCGCGACTGCGGCTTCGGAGGCGATCGGTGTTTGTGAATCTTGCGATCTCTATTTATATGCGTTGTCACTTCCCAAACGTATATTTTGATACTGTATTGCTCCCTATATATTTTGCACCTTCGATTGTCGATGTCGATTCGTATTTTTGTAATAGCGTTGGTGTATTTTATTACGCGAATGAATTTTATCCCGTTATGCGGCGCGCCGCTGCGGCGCGTCCCTGTCAGAGGCAGATTTTACTATTTATCGATTACGTCGATCGTTAAACGGGAAGAGGTGACCGTGCAGTTATTTTGTATTATATACATATTTAATATGGAATCTGGAGATTCGGCATATATGTAAATATAGTATCCTTTACTCGATACGATTGTTTAGAACGTCCAAGGATAAAAAATATATAAAAAAATTCACGTGTCCATCCATTGTGTGCGCAAAAAGACTATGTAATCTGTTCTCTAGTTGATACGTTCGTTGCGTTGTTGTGGCCCTCCGCCGACTACTTTCGTCCATCGTTCTAGTTATATTGTAGTGTTTCCGCGTTTGTTTCGTTAACGTAACGTTGCCGCCGTCGCGACGCCGGGATGAGATCGCGAGCGACGCTCGGCGCACACCGTCCAATCCTGTCCACGGCCGGTCCGCCCACGCGGCCCACGCGGCCCACGCGGCCCACGCTGCCCACGCGGTGACGGCTCCCACACGATTCGAGAACGTTCCTAACTTGCTCAAAGGTTTGCTCAGGGCGGACCGGTTTTCTTATTATTAAGACAAAATTTACATGATACTGTTGAAAATTTTACTATGAATCGTTTATTTTATCGGATGTGATGTTCGCGGCTTCCCGTGTTGATGTGTGAAACCGGTCGATGACGTAGTCGTTTCTCTCAGTAGTGTCCGGGACTTAGGCTAGTTCGACCGTTCCAGGTAGTGCGGGCGCTCGCCCTCGTAGGTATTTTTACCGGTTTAGGTGTAGATTAGACGAATACATTAACCTTCATATTATACTTATTAGATTATATCGAAAATTTGTTAAAATGTAGTGAATCGTTTGCAATATTAACTCATATAGCGTAATTTATTTGCGTAGCGCGAAATATGCGAGTCGCTCGGGTATCCGGCGCTCGCACCGCGAGGACCATTGCCTTGCATTTATTGTTTTTATAATTAGTATAATGAATTGGCTAGCTTTTATCTTAGATCATTCTTCTTGTACTTAAAGGTGGATTTACCGATATGTATAGATATAGCGCATAATATTTTTTCCAAGTATTATTTTCTTCGTAGCTTAGCAGCAGACATTTTGTATGTATTGTTCGTATCTAGTCAATGTTACTTCCGCCCGGAGAGGCCGCCCCGCGGGAGGCGCGGGTCGGCCTCTCGAGCGCCGTCGTTGTATTCGAGATACAGCGCCATGGGTTGTATAAGCATCATATCCTGTATGAACTATCTTGCGTCCATTATGGGTCTTTTTCAGTATCTACTTGTTTTTTGACGTTGTTATTTACTTTATTTATCTGATACACTCTTGACATCATGATTTTTACACTTATTTATTGTCATGTATTGTTAGTTGTTGCCGCGCTCACCGGCGCATGTCTGCTGCCCTCGCCGGTGGTGGTATTAATGAGCGATTAACCAAATATTATTTTCTTTATACTGTTTATGTAACACTTTAGATCGTTTATTTTGCTTAGGCATAGATATTATTTTATATCATAGAGAAAAAAAATAACTTTTTATTATTTAAATATGAGAAGTATATGAATTGCCTGCTACTTTATTTATGCATTGCAACACGATCGTGTTCGACGATTCGAGGCATGATTGTTCCCACTGCTACTGTCATCGATTGATTTATCTGTTAAACGTGTATCGGCGACGCCTCGGAGATTGCACAGTTTGATGGTTCACCTCGGTGTTTGCTATTCGATATAATTTTGTTAACGTTTTCTTTACAAGATGGCCACGTTAGTTCCTTTATAAATGTTTTAGTAATCCAACATCAGATTACATGTCTTTGTCATCGGGAACATAGCAGTGAGCTTCAATATTGTTAAACATTGTTGTAATGTATATTGCTTGTTGACTCCACATTAAATCGATCACGTCAGCCTGGGGAACATATCATGACAGAGCGGAATTATTTTCAAAATAAGGCACGCCGTGTTGTCGCAATGACTGATATGAATCAAGTATGAAAATATTAAATGATATATTTAAAATTGACTTTTATTTCTATAAACCGAAAAGCCGAATAATACGAATAAGGCTCATGTTTAGCAGTTACCATGCAGTTCGTTTTCTTTAACGATTTTTTTAAAGAAAATAAACATAATATTAAAATGATTATACAATTCCATTTCAGTATCTATTGTTTTTTTATGACTTGTATGAATCAATTTTTTTTTATTTTAATTTAATTCCTCGTTAATTTTTTAAATCACTTGGAAGAGTTCCTTTATGTGAAAATCTGAAGTTTTTTAAGTGTGTGAAGTGATTTCTTACAGAATCTCACTGCTGCGGAATACAGATGGTAAGTAGTCACCATCGCCCATAGACAATGGCGCTGTAAGAAATGTCACCAATGCTCCACCAACCTTGGGAACTAAGATGTTATATCCCTTGTGCCTGTGGTTACCCTGGCTCACACACCCTTCAAACCGGAACACAACATAACTGAGTACTGCTGTTTGCGGTAGAATATTTGATCACTAGGTGGTTACCCAGACAGGCTTGCACAAAGCCCTACCACCAAGTAAATATAATAATATTATTAACTGAGGCTATTAATGTAACCATCAATTAACAATTAGAGACATACTAACAGTTCTATACTGACTTACTGTCACCGTATTGTAAATAACAAAATGCACATCAGGGTACTATAAATAATAAATTATTAAATCATTAATAGTTTTAATCAATAAATGCTTAAAATAAATACACAGCATGTGTAACACGACACAATACAACTACCTCGTTATGTTTGATGACTATGTTTTTATCACAGTCGGTAAAAAATTAAATAAAGTTTCCTTACATTGTTTTATATACAAAATAAACATTAGGGTTTTTTTTAATTCATTCGAAGTACTTACTAGCGTCCCTCACTTGAGTATGTTATGCTTATAATTTTACTTTTTATGAATAAATTGATTAAATAGTACATATCACTTAGCATTTTCAAGAGTTGTATAAATAGGACAGTTAATTATTTATAATTAGTTTGTCAAATTTAAATGCAAATTTATGCCTCTAAAATTTAATAAGTCTTATAATCGATTACATAATATTTACAATTAGTAATATACTATAAAGTTAATAAAGAATACTCATTGATTCAAGTAATAATATTGACTGGTTATATATAGCCTATTCTAAAAACAGGAGGAGCAAACAAATTAAAAACTTAGACAGTGGATTGTCGCGATGTCATTGGTCGAGATCTTGAGTAATCTATGGTATTTATTATGGAATCGAGAGAAAATGGCATGATTGACGGCGAATTTGGTATCGGAACTTTAGATACAAATAAAGATATATTATTCAAGAACTGTATATAGTGTATAATATCGCAAAGCTATGCGAAAATCGCATGGAATATCTGAACCTAAGGTATGTTTATCTTTACCCCTTCTACGATTGGAATAGGCTATAAGGGACATCATTATTATCTAAAGAGTCCTTAAAGATGATATTATCTATACAGGTGAGTGCTTACGAAAATTGTGACTTTAGATAAATCTGAACAAAACAAAAGTCGTGAACAAATCATACCTAAAATTATAAATAATTACTGCTAAACGTTTATATCTTTCGTGCTTTAATCGTACAAGTAACTTTTATTGATGTGTATTTTATATAGTTTTAAAAAATACTGCTTTATAGCAATTACATAGTAAAGACTCTTTTAAATAATTAAACGTTCCAGTTAACTAGAGAATTTTGTATATTTTACTAACACTTTAAGAGAGCTTATTTATAAATTTAAATTGTTTCATGCTTTGAAAATACAAGAAAACATCCACGTTATACGAATATATTATTTACTTTTCGTAATTACTATCAGTTTTAAATACTATTTTACACTAAAAATCGGCGTTTTTATATAAATAAATAATTTTTCGAAAAACATGATCTGTAAGTTCGAATTCATCCGGTTTCTCTAATTTTTAATTCGAACTCATGAGGCTGAATCATTTTTTCTTTCGAAGTGGAGTCGATCGTTCTTACATTTTAACTAAGTCGGTGATGTCCGCGCCGGGCGGCGCCGTGGAGGGGCGGAAGTAGCGGCACAGCTGGTCGTAGAGCTGCACGCGCGCGGCGCGGGTGTCGCGCTCGGCGCTGTCGGGGTCGTCGTCCTCGTGCTCGCCCGCGTCCCACGTGTCGGGCGTGGGCGACGACGTCTCCTCGAACGGCTGAGTGGGCTCGAGCAGAGTGTCTTCTGAGCCGAGAACCTTTAGGGTAACATGAGCTCAATATATACCGAGGCTATTCGAAACCTACCCAATCAATGAATGCTAATCACTTAGTTCACAATCGATAAATAACCACAGCGTATTATACACGCGCTTGTCCTTTTCTTTGCTCATACCCTGTTAGACATTAAAATATCGAAATCGGTTACTTTATTAATTTCTTGTCATCTAGAACTTAAGTTTCGGTTTTAAACCCACGATCTCACGTCTGGTGTTCAGATTTAACCACATGAGAGCGTATGCAACGATCTACAATAGCTAACCGCAGCGAGTGCCTGCGCCAAGTCTCCGCAGTGCGCGCTCCGGTGCAGCGCAGCGCGTCGGCGCATCAGTGTTCGCTCCCGACGCGCATTCAACGACACGGCTCTGACGTCGGGAGGTTCGGTGCCACTGAATAAAATCGTCGCTAACTTCTGGAAATGTGCTACCTGAAATTGTAACAAGTCGTCGACATAAAAAGACATTAATGGGGATGCAAATATAAATAATTCGTCGAAAAATGTACTGCACTGGCGGCGAAAGGGCACTATCACCAGACCTGGCTCGGGTCGGAGTGGTCGGTGGCGGCGCACAGGTCGTTGCGCAGGTAGTGCAGCGCGGCCACGGCGCCGCAGGGCGCGGCCGCCAGCTCGCGGAAGCGCGCCTCGCGCAGCGCCGCCCGCGCGCGCCCGCGCACGCGCTGGGGGCTCGCGCGGCGCAGGCGCAGCGCCCACAGGTCGCCCAGCCGCAGGCGCGGGCTGCCCGCCGTGCCCGGGTTGCCGCCGAACAGGTAGTGCATCTGTGCCGGTCGCCCTTACGGTTATCGGAGGAGCTCTCGCCGGGAGATATGGACGGATGCCCGTGCTACACCCACCTTCCTCACGGGATCGTACACGAGTTGGTGCGCGAAGCGCGGCCGCGGCTCGTTGGGCGCTACGCTCTCATTGCGATACACGCACGTCCACGTGAGTCGTCGCAGTGAAAATATCCACAGCGTATTATACACGCGCTTGTCCTTTTCTTTGCTCATACCCTGTTAGACAGTAATATTTTTTCTATATATTTACAATGATTTTTTTTTTTGTATAAATTAACTATTTTTTATTGCTAAACTGTAATCCGGTCCAAACAAATACGTTAATTTAAAAAATAATTTTTATTATCCAAATCGCGATACAAAACGACTTGAGTTTGAATTCAAATGTTAGATCGGTCACATCTCTCCAGGCACGGAAGAGTATACACCAATTTAAAGAATTCGGGCTGCTACTGAGAATTTTGGAGCAAAAAATTAAACAATCTTTGATAGTTCCGGCCTGGGGTTCGAACCTCTCTGCATCTGTGGCCTTGGATCTATCCTCTAGACCGATGCAGTCAAAAAACATATAATTCCGGCTACAAATAATGAGCGGGTGCGCACCGAGAGCACGTGTATCTCGTCGGCGTCGGGGTCGAGCGTGGCGCGCTGCGTGAAGCCCTGCGGCGGCGGCGCGCGGGCGGGCGCGCGGCACACGGCGTGCGCCACGTTGGTGCCGCACTCCCACCACCACAGGTCCACCAGCTGCTCCTTGTTGCGCTGCCCCGCGAACATGTACAGGCGCCGCTGCACCTGAGCCGGACCGTTCGTGTGAGGACTCGAGTGTTACTCGGGCGGTGCGTGCGTCCAAGGAGTAGTCGCGTCTTTACCGGGTGGAACAACATGGAGTGCGACACGCGCGGCTGCGGCGCGTGCAGGTCGTGCTTGTCCGCTAGGAGGAGCTCCCAGGTATTGCGCGCGATGTAGTACGCGTATAGACCCGAGTACTGCGGACATGCCAACTCCTCTCTAACAGAATAATAATACCACGTGTTGATATATGGCGATAGATCCGTCGATCGTGAACAATCATAAAAGTAGACAATGTTGAGAGTGAGGGACTCACGTGTTGGCGGGCAGCACGCGACCGCCGAACACGTAGATGGTCTGCGTGTCGGGGTCGATACACATCTGGTGGTCGAACACGAGTCGCGGGCCGCCCTCCGCCGCCGTGTCGCCGCTCACCAGCGACCACTCGCCGCTCGACACGTCGTACATGTACAGGTCACTCTGGGATAGAGCATGCATGTGTAAATTCCACCATTCGTTTCAATCATCATCTGGTGATCATTTAAAACTTACATTCATATTACACGGAATTCTCTGCGCGTTATCTAAATATCGTCCAAGGGTATATAATCGTTCGTGGACGGGGTCGAAAACCATTTTGTGGCAGGAGCGAGGAGAAGGTCCGTTGACCATGCCGCTGTGCCGACACAGGAGAGTCCATCGCTCCGCTTTCGTGTCAAAGCTCCATAAGTCGTCCAGATCCTCTGTACCATTCCATCCGCCGAATAAATACAGTGTGCCTATAATGAAAAACAAATGTTTACATGAGTACAGATACTAACTTAATCTTACTGGCAGTTAACACAGTTTAGTCCTAATACATCTCCTAAGACTCGATATAAGATGAATCGAAGATATGAAATACCAGAGTTGGGGTCGACGACGAGCTGGTGTCCGCCGCGCGGGCCGGGCCGGCCGCAGCACGCGCCGCCCGCGCACGCCGCGCAGCACGCCTCCGCCGCGTCGGCGCCGCCCGCGCCCGCCTCCTGTGCACAACCAAGGTCGTCTATTCGTTAGCTTACTTGTATGTAATAACTATTTTTTTTTTTAAGAAACGTCTTATGTGAAAATAGCCGCACGCCAACAATAGAAAATACTATTTTGTTATAGTATTTTTCTAAATAACGCGTCAACTAACCGGTGCGTCAGGCCGGGGCTCGCGGTCGGCGCACGGCAGGTCGGCGGAGCGCGTGCGAGCGTGCGCCGCGTTCGCGTCGCAGCACAGCTGCTCCTCCATCGCCGCCGAGCAGCCGCACAGCTGCCTCCACTCCGGAGTGTACGGCTGCCACGACATGTACCAGTCCAACTCGCCCTCTGTAGATAACTTAGTCTAATTATTCGTCCCTCGTGAACTCGAGCCGGTCGATGTTTAAAAAAAAATTTTAACATTCATGAATATTTTAACTCAATTTATTTTAAATATTTTCAATTTCTTAGTAAATAATAATCTAATAAAATAAATTGTGCAAACCCGCACTTTAAAAATGTGCATCTAATGGATTAAAATCTTTATGTCAACCAAAAAAAGTGACTTCTTTATGTAGTATATAGTAAACTAATTCATGGGGCACTGATTAGGCTATGAGATAGGGAATTTTCTCATTTGCAAATCTTGTGGGTCTATTGTCAAATATGTTAATATTAGAAAAACAAATCCCACTGAAAATGCACCAGTATACATTTATTTATTAACACTCTTAGATAGCTAGTGCTAGTAACTTTAGAAATACATTATGTACTATGTAGACGAAATTTTCATATATTTTTCCTTACCATCAGCAGCTTCATCAAATATTTTTTCAGCAAGTTTATAGTCGCCATTCTCGACGAGTGCGTTCCACAGTCGTGTCTGGACTGGACCTTCCAACTGCACTCCACTCTCCCTCGATAGAGCTTCAAATGCATCCTTGTAGCGCCTTCGACGTAAATGTTTCAAAAGTATTCGAACAGCTTCTTCTTCTTTGCGCTATAACAATAAGAAAAATGTATACATTTTTCAAGTAACATTTACAAAATCATAATGTCATGGAAACATTGTATTTTTTTACTCTCTTTATAAATTATTTATAGCTGCAAATAAATATATATATAAATATTTTATATACTTAAAACAGTTCCTATGTTTGAAATGTTATACGAAATTAATGTACCATAAGAGACTATAAAATATTATCCATATATATATTATCTAAAATATTACACAATATCAATTCATTTTCAATATCTGATAAATATTTAATGTTAAAAATTATTCAACAACGATCTGAGCAAGGGTCCGGATAATATTACAATTATTTTTATATGCAATAACATTTAACAAAATGTTAAGAAATCCATACTATAATATAAATGCAAAAGTAACTCTGTCTGTCTGTCTGTCTGTCTGCCTCGCTTTCACGTCAAAACTACCGGACCGATTTAAATGAAATTTGGTACACAAATAGTCTAGAGCCTGAGAAAGGACATAGGCTACTTTTTATTTGGAATAAGTGCTATAAGGGGTTGAAAAGGGGGATGAAACGTTGTAAGTTGTTGAAAGTACTGTCATTTTTAGGACTAGAAGCATAAAACTTATATTTTAGTCTGTATACTTATAAACTAACATATCATGACACCCGAATTTTGGAAATTCTACACCTTCACAAGGGGTGAAATAGGGGTTGAACGTTTGTATGGAAGTCCATCATTTTTTAAAATAGAAACATGATACTTTCTTTTTGGGATACTTATTAAAAAGAAGTAGATACTTATTTAAGTGTTTCTGCGTATTCTACCCCTACGGGGGTGAAATAAGGGTTGAAAGTTTGTATTGAAATCCGACATTTTTAAGATAGAAACATGAAACTTTATTTTTGGGATACTGATCAAAAATGAGTAGATACATATTTAAGTGTTTCTAGATAATCTACCCCTAAGGGGGTTAAATAAGGGTTGAAAGTTTTTATGGGAGACAGTCATTTTTTAAGTTAAAAACTTAAAACTTAATTTTTGAGATACTGATTAAAAATGAGTAAATACATATTTAAGTGTTTTTTGAGCAGAGATGGCCCAGTGGTTAGATGGATAAGGAAAACATCGTGAGGAAACCTACATGTGTCTAATTTCAACGAAATTCTGCCACATGTGTATTCCACCAACCCGCATTGGAGCAGCGTGGTGGAATATGCTCCATACCTTCTCCTCAACGGGAGAGGAGGCCTTAGCCCAGCAGTGGGAAATTTACAGGCTGATTATGTATGTTATCTTTGATATTCTACCACTAAGGTGGTGAAATAAGGGTTGAAAGTTTTTATGGAAGTCGACATTTTTTAAGCTAAAATTATAAAACTCTATTTTTGGGATACTGATTAAAAATGATTAAATACGTATTTAAGTGTTTCTAGATATTCTACGTCTAAGGGGTTAATAGGGGTTGACATTTCGTATACAGGTTAGTTTGGAAGTCCGACATTTTTAAAGTTAGTAGCATGAAATTTTATTTTTTGGCTACCGATTAAAAATTAGTTGATTAGCTTTTAAGAGTTTCTGGATATTCTACCCAAAGGGCTGAAATACACAACAATGTGGTATACAAAGAGGTCTTAAATTTATGTAATATTTTAAGTTAATTTGTAAATATATTCATATTCTACGCGAGCAAAGCCTTGGGTAATAGCTAGTTTTTAAATATTTAAAACTAAGTTATGTAGATTTGGACTTATAGTAACTCAAGTAAAGGTAAATATAAGTTACTATGATAGTCATGATCAATTTTATACATACCAAATCAATTGTGTCCATAGCCGAGTTGATTAAGGTCTCATGATTTTTGCCTTGCAATTCAACATACCATATGGTGTAATTATATGCTGGGCCCCATGACTGAAGAGGTACAATTTTTATGTATCTAACTGGTAAATAAAGTCCTTCTGATGTTCGGTGTCGTAACCTGAATGTTTCATCTAGACTATCGTTTTTCAAACCTCTAAAAAAACGTAATAATAATTTGTAAAATTTATATTGATTTAGACATTCTTTATTTATATCAGTTTCTCTTCACTTCACCTACCCTGTTAACAATATTGACAGATGATTTTCATCAGTGCCACCTAATATTTGAAATTTCTTCAGATCACTGACATGAGCTTTTATATATTTACCAAACTTTATTGTCTCCACTATACATGGGGTTTGTAATTTAAGCATAATATATTGACAAGGTGTTGAACTATCTGTAAACCACCTGGACAACTGATCAGAGGGATTATTTTTCATGATGTTTCTGAAAATGTTTAAAAACTTCACTTTATAACTACAATCCAATGTAAGTATATCTAAGTTGCAGCACATATTATATTGCATCTTATATTTAGATTTTGTGCTATGATAACTACAATTGTAGCATGTTTATACTACACAACATTATATTATATTCACGAATCACTTCAAATATTTAGTTATTATTTTAGTAAAATATAATATTTTAAAACATTTTTAGCCGGAATTTTTGTTTTTTTTTTTATTTATTTACGTAATATAGCACTTACTCTGGTAAATAATTGGCAGAGTAACTTGAGTATTTGTGTATTGTGTAACACAATTTAACACTTTCATATTGATCATCCATTTTGTGAAAGGTAAGTGTAAATAGTTTATTTAAAAAAGTCACAAATTGAACCGGAATTAAGAAAATACACCTCTATCTCGAAACAGACGAGATGACATTTGTGACATTTCACTTTAATGATTAAACATAGACAAAATATATTGATATTCAATAACAAAATTTTAAGAATGACATGGTAGACGATGGTTAGGCATTGGTATTTATTAAAATGTAATGTTTTCTTAATAAAAATATCGCGAAGGAAACTAAAAGTATATTAATAAAACATTATTATAGATAAAATTTAAAATTAGGATCTACCTAAGCAACTCATTGTTTGTTTGACTTCTTAAAAGATGGCAGGTTTTTAAGTAATTGCATTGAAAGATCTATCACTACGATTTCAGATTATGAATCGTAGTTATACCGCTAGATGGCAACCTTATAGGAATTTTAATTAACAACTATTTAACTTTGGTCTTTGATTTCGATAGTGGGGGAATGAACAAGGCCGATATAATCATACTTAATTAAATCACAACATAAACAACTTCAATATTGATAAATTGAAACTTGTAGGTACTTTTTTTGTAAAATGAGAATTTCGAAGACTTTTACTTTGATACTTTCTTTATGTCTTGTTGAAATCCAATCTTTGGTCGTAGAAGAATGTTCAAATATTATAGAAAATGTAAATGAAAGTATTCTCACGACTCTTACAAAAGCAGTAGTGCCAGAGTTAGAAGGCAAAAAAAAAGGAGAAGCTGGAAAAATTGCGATTGTAGGCGGTTCTATCGAATATACAGGAGCACCATACTTTGCAGCCATTTCTGCTCTGAAGGTAAAACATTAAACTTTAGTTTTTATAAGATGCCTTCGATGACTATCTAAATCACAAGTGGTTTTTTATATTATATATTTATTTATTTATTTAAAGCTTCCCCGGCTTTTTACGTAAAATAAGCATGACATCCTGAGACATTTATTAATCTTTATGATAATTTGTATATATATATATATACATACAACGCTGCAACACGGCCCGTGGATTTTTCAAACATCTCGTAATGTTTCTAAAACCAAGTTGTTCCTAGTCTGATTTTCAAAGTGTAAAAGAGTATTAAGTATTTTATATAAATGGTTTACAATTAATTCTTTATTATATGGATTAATATTGTGACACAATAAAACTAAACTGCAGTTATATTTAGTTTTATGCCTCACTTTTTAAAAATAAAATGGTAAATGAGAGTTATCCAAATTAACTAAAATTGTGAAATATATGCTGTCTATCTGTGTTGTGATCTACAAATTTCATAAACAGAACGAGTTTGGTTCAAAAGTACCTTGACCGACAAACAATTTTCGACTACGTTAGCATATTAAAATACAAATATATAAAAAAATATGGAACCTATTCATAAAATATATAGCGTGTTTCAAATCTAAAACTACAAACTAAAATAATATGAAAGAGCCGAATCAATTGGGTTTTAAGAAACCGGTAAAAAACAAACTAAACTTACATCCTGTTAATGTTAGTGTGATTAGTAGAATTAGTAGTAGTATTCCTATATTAGTTAGTATAAAAATACTACAATGACACTAAAATAAGATATATAAAAAAAAATGTTTAATCAAAATCGTTGTTTTTACAAAAATACACTAACAGCTGTACTCGGTGGGGGTTGTTTTCGTGTTAAATATCGTTTTGTAAAAATATTTAATTGGCATTACATTTATTTGACGTGTCTGAGTACGATCCGAGTGCTGTTATATATTTTTTTTTTTTCAGGTCGGATCTGACTTGGTTTTTGTGATAACCACAGAAACCGCAGCACCAGTAATTAAATCTTATAGTCCCGATCTCATTGTTATCCCTCATTCATCCAAAAATATTAGTTCTTTACTTTATAGTAAGGATGTCGTGGTACTAGGACCTGGCTTAGGTCGAGCAGCAAAAGGATTAGACCTAGCATATGACATAATTAATATATGCAGAGAATTACGAAAACCTTTGGTCATTGATGCTGATGGTCTATATGCACTTTATAAGAATATCACCATTTTAAAAAATTATCCAAGCCCTGGAGTTATATTAACCCCTAATAATGCAGAAGTTAAAAGATTAAAAGAAGCTATTCCACTAGGAGACACGAATTGGTACGAATATTGGGGTGATTATGTAACAGTCTTAGAAAAAGGTGAACAGGATCAGTACCATTCAAACTTTGAAAGATTCGATTGGTGTTTGAATGAAGGAGGGTCCGGTAGACGAGCTGGAGGCCAGGGCGATATATTAGCTGGTTCATTAGGGACTTTCTTTAATTGGGCACTTAAAGCAAATCTTTGTGAAAATAATCAATCTATCTCATTAGCTCAGAGTGTAGCTTCTTATGCAGCTGCCAAATTTACCAGAAGATGTAATTACAAAGCTTACAGATCACATGGTCGAAGCATGATTGCTTCGGATATGTTAAATGAAATTCACTCTACATTTGATGAACTTTTTACCTAGACTTTTATACTTATATACATTTTTAATTAAATCAATTATTTTCTGTATATTTTTATATTTCTAATCGTTATTATACGCAATCAATTGGTTACTTCCATAGTAATATTTGTCAATGTTATGCAAATTAATTTAGCGTGTTCCAATTTCTCAATATAATATCTAAGCTTGTGTAATTTTGCAGATTAAAAACTCCGAAACAATACTGATATGCAAATAAAACTTTAGTGAAAGTATCCGTTTGAAAGTTGTTTTGTTCTTAAACCACATCAAATAATTATGATTACTAAAGTTAGCCTTGTATTTCCTATAACTAGGTAATAATAATAGTAAAACTGAAATGTTTATATTTTTTTGTACACACATACATTAACACTACCAAGGCAAATTGAAGTTGGGGTGACATCTGACATTTAAATTACAGTTCTAAAATCGTTATCTTTATTATATATTAAAATTTCCATTCCTATTCCTGCATAAATATTAATATTTTATATATCACTAACATTCAAGTGTTATTCAATTTCAAATTCAATGCAGAAAAAACAATTTTTCATGTTATTAATGAATGGCAACAAATATCAAAATAAGCCCAGATTTAGAACGAAGATTTACAAAAATTTTCTTATCAAAATATTTGTAGCAGTATGTTTTAATTGTTTCATTCGATGAAATCGTGATTAAAAGATATTATCTCCAAAATCATGGAGGATGAAATTGATGAATGTGTTAGGAAAAAGATAAATTGGCCACAATTGCCTGGTAATATTAAAAAGGTAATATCTCGCACAATTGTATTACGTGTTTATTTTTGATATTTTTTTCAGTAACAACGTAAACAATTTTATATTTACCAAATTATACCTAACCTATTTTCAGTTGTTCAATGAGACTCCAAAAGAATATGACAAGTATATTTTTGAATTCAGTATTAAAAATCAGCTGCGCTATAGAGGCAGCCTAGGTAAGTAGATAATTTACTATTTGACTTTCTAATTTTATTTTTAAATTTACTTTAATATTTCAATTTCCTTATAATATATAATAAAATATAATAAATTATCATTTTGCTGATAATTAAACATGTTTTAGTGAGAACAGTGAAGAAGGATGAGAGAAAATACTATGAAGCACTGGTGCAGAGCAGCATACAGAGGCTTATGCTGTACCCCTATCACTTAGCTGACATGATTGTGAAGGGTAATGTGATTGCGGTTATTTCCCCAAAATTTCCATTTGTAGATGACATGCTACATTTGTACTGCTTTATATGTAATGCTTCCATCTATAGCCTATTCCAATGACAAAAAACAAATAAACAACATGTGACATTGAATTGGCGCAGTATTGTTAGTCATGACATTAAATGATCCATAATATACATTATAGTTTTGTAAAAAAATACATTTAAAATATTGGCAAAATGGTTATTGAAACTGTGAAAGTAAAATTGAAGACGATGTAAGTAAAACTCAAACTCAAATTCCTTTATTCACTATAGAAGCATTACACTTACTTATTGATAGTCAAATTAAACACTAACACCGGTTCAGAAAAGAAAATACCCTGACCTGAGAAGAAACACAGCGGGTCTTTCTTTTTTTCGTCAATTTTATTATTTACATATATTGAATATGAAAAGAAATAGCCAGGAGGTGATCGTTTCATTTCCAAGGTGCGCTACCAATCATAAACTCACTAATTGTATAATAACCTAATGCACACAAGCATTCCTTAACAATATTTTAAATTTGGCAACAGAGGCATATCAACATAACCAGTAATTAAGTGAAATACTCGTAGGCATAAACAATTTATATACGAATAAACAATTTATTGCAAATGAATCAAAATATAATCATTGCTGGTTAACCTTTTTTCTATTTTACATGCAACTATCCAGCTGGATCTGAATATAATTGGGATCATATCATAACCAATGTAAATAAATAGAATGGGTCTTCAGTTACGATAATCTGAGGTACATTTTTATGAGATATAGTCGAAGACAGACTAGAAGAGAATCGGGAACATTTAATTACTGTTAGAAGTTGGTAGAATTGCCCACAGCTTAGCAGAGCTATTAGTTAATCACATGGAATATGAAAATAAGGTTTATTTATTTATATCCCTCCTTAGATTGAAATAGCCTATTGTTAAGTCACATAACAATTCTTCAACTACAATAAAATTAGTTACATTTTTTATTTTCATGTTTAAGGTTGTCAAAAAAAAAACATTATAAAAGACATCACTCACACAATTCAAGTCTACACAGCTTAATTTTAAATAAATTACTACAGTACTTTGTACCATTTAACTACTAAGAGTAAATAAAGAACATGAATAAATTAAATTTATGCTTAATATAAGTTTATAGGTAATTAATAAATCAATGATTGAAGATATCAAAATGTTTTGTTAAATATAATGTTAAAATTGGCTTGTAAAGTTATTAGTTGGAATTAGATATGGTAAGTCTTGGACTTCAAACATAAATATTGGCAAAGAGCAAAAGAAGAGCAACAGTATTATTTTTAATGAAACAAGAAATATCTTCTAGTATTTAAAATACTCGGTGGTATGGCTATGTCTGAGCCTTTCTGAGTAATTAATACCCACTCATAATATATTCTACTGTCAAACAGCAATAGTTGGAATTGTTGTATTCCAGTTTAAAGTGAATGAGCAAGTGTAACTACAGGTACGAGGCACTTAACTCCTTAGATTCCAAGATTGGTGATGCATTGACAATGTATGACTATGGCTATTACTGACCACTTACCATTCTTTGACCCATTTTCCAAAATAAAAATCATAATTCACATAGGGATATCTTCCTAAGTTGCTTAATTATATATAACTTTGTTTTTCTTGCAGGATTAAGAATAACTCCCTTTATATATTATATAGAAGTTGTTGCCCTTCTAATAGAGCTGGAGAAGAGTTATGACACCATGCCTAATTTTACTGCTGCTGATTGTAAGTAAGATTATATTATCAGAACATCTGTTGTGAATGGCATTCATAATGATTATAGTTTAAGCTAATTTTTTTGGTATCAAAGCAATCTTTAATGTAGTGTGGCTAGGCAGCAATTGTGTAGTTTCTAAAAATATAATACACCAAATTTTCAGTTATGGTTCTATTTTCAAATCCATTAGCACTTTTATTAACATTTGGTTTGAATTTTTAATAAAAAAAAGTAAACACATTGGTTTTTTTTTTAAATATTACGATATAATACTAATTTTGCTAAAACACTTGTTTTTTTCAATGTTACATAAAAATGAATGAATATTTCATGAATACTCCAATGAGATGAATATTTTTAACCGTTTAGTAGATAAATTAAAGGAATCGACTGTTATTTTAACAACTCGGTGAATTATTTGGTAGATAGATGGTTTTGTTGAATGATATGATGATAATTAAAAAGTATAATTTAACATCTTTCAATCTATAATTATCCTTGTAACATTTTCTGACATCAAAATATAATGTCATCGTTAAATTATAGAATATTGTATTTAAATTAGTGTTAATTTTTATAAATAATGTTTTCTCTATTTGCTATTGATATTATGATTTTCAGTAGTTCGAAATTATTAAAATAAGCCACTTGAACATTGATCTTTGAATGTCCACCTTGCAGTTGAACTTTCACAGTATTTTCGATAAACTGATAAATTAATGTTTCTTTGAGCGGACAAGTAAAATATGAGATGATATAACTATGCTGTTTGGAATTATTTCAGGTCTTCGGCTTCTGGGTGTTGGGCGAAACGAGTACCTGGAACTAGTCGCTAAAGCTCGATCTCTTGGGAGACGTGGAAGGTCGAGAGCTATTCGATGTTTGTTACCCCGTGTACCTCTCAATGTACCCATGCAACCATGGTGGAGAGTAGAGCTGGGTTACGTCCTTGAAGAAGATGTTAAGGTAGTTGTTGGCTTATATTTTATTAAAAAAGGTTTGATATGTACTCAATGTTGATATTAAAACGCGCTTTTGAGGTTTCGTGTTCCGTTATTCGGTATGTTTTATTTTTTTCAAGATGATTTTTGTAATAGATCCTCTGTCATTTTTAAATTGTCTATTGATATAATCATACGGCAATCAATTATATGTAATTATAAATTGATTGTGTGCCTTTTAACAATGAAGAATAGGCGGGTTCTGATTAAATTTGAATGTCAATCGATTATACCGTAGTTTTTTTTTTTTAAATATACCTAATATTATCAGTGAACATTGTTTTACTTGCTATCAAATGCTGGGGCAATGCTGCTTTTTTTCAATTTTAATTTAATTTAAAGTAATTTGTTTATTTTTGTTGTTTATTGACTTATGTACATAATATATTAGTATTGAAAATGTTTAATGTATACAATAATGTAGATACGCATCGAATGAAATCTCAAAAAAATTCAAAACTAATAAAAAAAAATCATTCGTGTTCATTAAAAAATTATAAATATATACACAGCCCAGTTGAATACCTTATCACTTTTCGGAAATTGATTTAAAGGATCCCATAACTTTCGTTCGTTACCCTTAACAAATACACTTACTAATGGTGTGATTAAAAGTGTTATCTTGCTCGTATGCTCCGCTAGCCTTTAGGTGAGAGCGAGAAGGCGCTAATAGACTTGCTAATCGATCAAGGGTCGCAGACCGCCGGCACGCTTGACTACTACGTTGTCAAGAAACTATACAGGTGTGTTATTTATGTTAAATTGTTTTTTTTTTTAACGAAACACCTTTACTAATAGCTTTTATTTTGTGTTGTTATTATCAATAAATAATCACAGAACACCTCACTTGTCCCGTTGTTTAATACCATTTGTTATATTAGATGACTTTCAAGATACTAATTCACTTTTGAGGACCGCAGTGTGATTTAAGTAAATAGCCTTCCTCAAAAAACAACATTTCTTAAATTGGATTGGAGAATAACTCTTCAGTCCTATAATATATTTTGAATTAAAAAGCAAATATATAACGTAAAATTACATAAATATGAAGGAAAGGATAGCGCCAATTATGAAATATAGTTTTATCAGGTGTGTAAACTTGGATAAAATCGTAGTATGGTTTCAGACGCGGTTTAATTTACTTAGACGTGCCAATAACAGCGGCGGACAAAGTGTCAGTCCCGCCTCTCAAAGGTTTTGTCATGAACCGCATAGCCGGGGACTATTTCGAGACGTTACTGTACAAAGTGTTCGTGTCCATCGACGAGCACACCAGCGTCGCCGAGCTGGCAGCGGTGCTGCAGGTAAGGATACCGTAATCTTCATATTCAAATTTCAAATATTTTTATCATTATTTATACACAACTAGCAAAGATCGTCATATACGGGTAGGACAACTGCCTTTGTGTACCAATGTTTTTATCAATCGGTTGATCTGTGTTGATATTGGATGTTATAACAAAGTATAAAAATGAAATGATATGAAAGGCCCTCTTCCAGGTAAAAAGACCTCTCGTATCAAGATCGGTAAACACTTTCGCAGTCTATTACATTGAAATAGATATATAAACATCTACTTTCAATATCTGCAAGAACTACTGAGCAAATCTTCGTCGCCGATCCGTCACTCCGTTTTTGGCCCCCTCGGGTCAATATACAGGCCATTAATATTAAAAAAGAACGAGTGCAACTGTACTCGACGCGTTCAAACAAAACATAGAACCGTGCAGTAACAACGGTCGTTCAAATTGAAGTGGACATCCCGTCCGTCGTGGAGTACCGTCCCCGGTGGCTAACGCGGCGCGTGCGCAGGTGGAGTGCGAGCTGGTGAAGCAGGCGGTGTCGCTGTACTGCCGGCTGGGCTTCGCGCGGCTGCAGCGCGCGCCGCCGCCCGCGCACGCCAGCTGGGCGCGCGCCGTCACCGCGCACTCGCACCAGCCGTGCGTACCTCGCCCCACTCCCCTCGCCCCACTCCCCTCGCCAATGCCAATGCTCATTTGGGCGGATTACATTTTTTTATTTAAACTCCGCTCCCTTGCGTTTCTGTGTATATCGATTTGTAGCCCATTACGTAAAACGCGGAGCCGAGAAGTGGAGTACTGGAACGGAGTAGGGAAGTGAAACAAAAAACAGCTGTAGAGTGCCGCCGCGTGCGTAATAATATAACGAAGGTTATGAACGCCATCGGCCGCTTAGAATGATTCGTTGACTCCTCGCGTGCTCTCGGTCTAGCTCCGTTCCGCTTCAATGTACAAACACAGTCCGCAACTCTGCTCCGCATTGCTCTTTCTCATCGCTCTGCATCAACGGACAGCAAGCGTTACCGTAGAACTTATTACCTCAGCTATTGTCAAAATAAAAAAATGATATTCTTTACTATTGTATGACTCTTAAAAAAACAACGTTATAATTCAAATAGTAAAAAACTTTGAAATAAAATTAAATGATGTCATGTTATTTAATTCCATTTGAAAAATATTATATAACATTGACATAAAATATGCTGATGTTTATAATTTGTTTGCAGGTATAGACAAATAGCTCCACTAACATTTGGTTCTAACATAGATGAAGACCTGCAAATGGAACCCGTACTTCTCAAAGATATGCCCTCTACTTCAAAACAGGTACAGACTGTCACAATTAAAATTTTGTTTTGAATACTAAGATCAACAAGTCTAGCTGTCACAAAAAATAAACAATACATACCATTAAACTTTAGCGTCAATAGCCCAATGGTTTGCGGCTGCCTAACGATGTAAAAAGTTGCAGGATCGAACCTGACCCCTTGCCTTGGGCTATTGCCGTCCCCACTGCTAGCAGCTTTAAGCTTCTTCAATTAAGCTTAAAGGTTAAATAGGAATATTTGTAATTTTTTACTTTAAAATATGGCATTGCTAATGTTCTTTGTTAGATATTATCGAAGCTGAGTAAATCGATTTACATTTTATGGCGATAATAAATCATCGAGCCGAAGTATATGTATAGCCAGCTGCATTAACAATAGCAGCTCAACGCCAGTCACTTATTTTAATTACATTCAATGAAATTTACACATCTTTGTTATAAAATGTCCTATGTGATCAAAACAACAATCATGATTTCAATGGGTTAAGACTGTCTCAGTGATTATGACAGTCTAGCATTTGGTCCATTTAACATTTGATCTTTACGTTAGCAGACTTCCATTTTATTAGGTATTGATTACTATTGAATGATTAATAGTTTTATATTTTTACAGAATTCTCAGTCAGAAATATCTGAGTCGTCTTCAAGTAGCAGCGGTCAAAGAGTTGCTGTTCTCTTTGACTCCACATTAGCGGCTTACCTTATGATGGGAAATCTATCACCGGTTCGTATAAAGATAACTTGTCTTATTTACGAATATAGTAATGATTCAATGATTGACAGATATACTGTTTTTTTTTTTCAGGATCTTAAAAGTCATGCGGTGACACTGTTTGAAGTTGGAAAGTTGTGTGACGAAAGTTTGGACAGTCTGCTTATGGAATTGGATAAGGTTCGTTTTCATTTTATGAGAAAAATTTAGTTATTTATACTCTGTTCAAGTTAGCTTGATCTTTTTGACAGACGGGTTAGTGATGAGAAAAAGAAAATATAACATATATAACAGTCGATGGAACGATGGAATGCGTAATTCAAATTAGAATTCAATTTTTTTTAACTTATTTTTATAAAAAGAGTTATACCAGCTGAAGAGAGGACCCCCGTTCGTAACAATAACTTAACAATAATCCTTAATAAGGATTTTTGTAATCGATATTTGTAGTAGTTGCTGCCTGTTATTCGCGTCCCTACCGTCCGACCGATGTAACGTTGTACAAGCGTCTATTATTTTCAGTGTTTCTATTTAAATTTTACATTGAAGCAATAATATATAATAGAAAAAGACTTAATATTTTCGGATAACGCTTGAATCTTAAGGAACTTTTGTATTATATTTATTTTTTTAAATATTTTTACAATTTTTAAAATCATTAAATTAAGAAAATAATATGTTCATCATTGCAAAGTTATGTCGATTAGAAAAATTTACTTCTGTCAATAAGATCCAGCTATATTGTACAGGTTATAGGATTTTTTTAATAAATATTTTCTTTTCGTAAAGGTGGTCGGAGATCCAGAGATCGAAGGTGAAGCGAGGCGGTACTTGGCGGCTGCAGCGTGTTTACGTACAGCGTTGCGTACGTTGCGACCTAGCTTACGACCACTAGACCTTCTCCGCTGTGAAGCGCTTCATGCGCTCGACGCTCCAGCTCGGGCGCGCCTGTTAGCCACTAAATATAGGTACGCTACGAATTCAATTATGGAAATTTTGATTGATTATGATTCCAAATTATGGACCAATCCATTTCAGGGCGGATTTTTAATAATAATAAATATTCAAATTACCCTATACTACATGCACTACAGGTACTTTTCCTGGGACATGGTACAGTCGCACAGACGAGGCCAATCCATTTGATACATCAGCTTTGTCCATATATTGTATGTAGTCTTAAAAAATATTTTCAAATCAGTTAACTTGGAAACTAATGATATACGCTGTGATCCTCGATCGAGTTCAGGATGCATACATATGGTGCTGTTATCGGAGTTATATTACTCGGTCGTCTTAAAAATCTCATGGACTCAAAGTTTGTTGTTAAAGTTACCTCCATAGTACAGTTATATAGTACAGTTGTTTTTCGAGGCAGTCTCATTGCCACGGTGTGCTGGAATTTGGCGTCGTCTGTTCGTAGCCTACGATCGCTTGATATTTTTATTCTAAAATCAACCATAACAAAGTTAATAGTTTCATATATTTTTTATTTATTATTAACATAACGTAAAATTAATATTTATATTTCTACTTTTTACTAGTAGCTAGTAGCTCCTAATCGTTGTTGTTAGGTATAACAGCATAAATGTTGCTCATATATATATATTTATATTATCAGCGGTACGGTAAAAATAGTTATGTTGGATTGATTCGGACCTTTTTTCACCACATCAAGTATTTATAAATTACAAACTATTTAATAGCTATTATATTAACTTATTTTGTTGCTTTATAAATGAGAACATAACAATACCTTTTAAAACATATATATTAGCAAATATATTTACTTACCATAATTTCTCGTGCAGATATCGTTTGTTTGTTAAAAAATATGGCGCGTCCTCTTAATCGTTTTTGAACGCATTTTTCCAATAGAAACTACCAGATCGATCACCGATTAGTGTATTATGGGATCGAAATCATATGATTCGTGATGCGCGAGGCGTGTTAACGAGGGCCGCACATTGTTTTTCTATTGTTATAATAATATTGTTCACTTGACGTCCGGCCGCTAATGAATACTGTCGATGCGTCGCCTTTATTTGGAATGTTAAATACAATAGCGTTACTTCTATTGTTATCGATTCTTTATTTCCTTCGTTAATCGCCGGTATACGCTGTTTCTCCAAAATTATCATAACTTGAAAAATCGAGGAACTTCCCGACTACCGAATGTCTCTGGTGGCAGACTGGCGGTGTCGACGGCGCCGCTGGGCCGCGAGGCGCGCGCGGGCGCGGCGGCGGGCGCGCTGCCGCACGTGGGGCCCGCGCCGCCCGAGGCCGCCTCGCCCTGGATGCGCCTCTACCTCTACCACCTCGCCGGCTACGGGCCGCCCACGCTGCTGCTCACCAAAGGTGACGCCTCGTCTCGATGATGCATAAGCGGCGTCGATTCGAATCGAAGATCAGATTAAGATTCCCAGAGCTGTACTCGCAGGCACCGTCCTGCGCGGGATCCCGCGGTCGCTGCTGGGGTTCTCGCGGCTGGCGGTGTCGTGGTGGGGCGCGGAGTCGGAGGCGGCGGCGCTGCCGGCGGCGGCGGCGCTGGCGGCGGCCAACTCGGCGCTGCGGCGCGGGCCCGTGCTGCTGCAGGCGGCCGGCGTGCGCGCCGCGCCCGTGCTGGCGCACTTGTCCTTCCCGCCCTCGTCCGATGACGTAGACGGTTAGTTTGATGAATTATTAAAATGCTAATTTTTACCAATATCCTGTATATTTTTTTCAATTAACTTCACAGTTGCAAAAAATATATTGTTTTACTAAAAAGGTATTATTATACTTAAATAAATACAATATTTACATATACAACATTATTAGTACTTGATTGATAATATTTCTTTTACCTTCTGATGTCCGCGTCTGTGAAATATTTTCCTGTCAACCAAAATATTATGTACGATTTAATATTAAGTATAACTTACTTATAAAATTACGCGTTAATAATAATCACTGAAGATTATCCAATTTCTCAAATATTTTTTCTTGTATTATGTAACAGATTCATCATCATCATCATAAGAGGTTTCGTAGTTAATTTTCAAACTCAAAACTGAGCAGTTACCTTAACTTTAAACATTAAACAATTTTTTCGATCGAGAAAACTTTTACAATAAATATGTCGTACGGAACAGTATTCTTGGAAATATGGTCCTACGACAGTGAATTAATTACTTCATAATTCGTGTTACAATTACTTAATTAATTTATTTAACATCTTATAATTACTGATGTCGATGTAATTTGCGATTCTTAGCTGTCGTAATATGTCCTCTCAGAGCTGCAGAGCCTGTGGCGCAAGCACGCGGGCCTGCGACGCCTGCTGCGGCGCCTGCGCCTGAGTCGCTCGGCGGGCTACGTGACGCTGGCCGACATCGGCGTGCCCGACCTGGGCTGTGCGCACCCGTCCGCGGCCGTGCAGCTCGGTGCGTACACGAATTGCCTATTTTGGTAGTTATGTCGATACCATATTCAATTGAAAATCTCATCTCAATATCTTAATATCTTTTTTAAAAAGAAATATTTCTTTCATTTTTACAGTAACCCCAAGAAAGAAAAAAGACACTTGTGGGATAGCAAAGCCAGTCAGTGAAATATCGATATCTTCTAACGATTCTGCGAAAGAGATGTCGGAATACACGAAGGTTATAAACAGCCGTCTGCAATCGCCTATAGAGTCTCATTTCGCAGTCACTCCCACCGGAGACAGCAAGACGAGCTCGCCTGCCAACGGTTTCACAAGCGCCGAGGGCGGGAAACTACTCTGCGAAGAACTCGATAATTTAAACATCGAAACGCATCAAAGCAAAGAATCTATAGCGAGCAGCGACGACTTTGTACCCATAAATTCCTCGACCAGTATTGATGATTTTAAAGAGAAACATTCCAGCGAAAATTCCAGAAGCAATGAGTCTATTTTAGAAGACTTAATTCCAATTCAATCGCCCGCTAATATAAGAGATAACGTCCACAAACCGGAGCAGTCGAACGACCTGTTCAGTCCCGTCGAAGAATCGATATCAATGTTCACACAGTTGTCCGATAAACTGACGGAGATCACAACCGAAGGCGACAGCGGTATTGATACGGCGCATAACTATTCCGATGACGAAACTTGCAAGCCTGAAGTGCGTGTTATTTTATTTGATATTTATATGGCTAAAAGAAAAGTGCTTCAATAGTTTTTTCTCTTTTCCAGAAATGGACAATTTTAGATCTTCAATTTGGCATTCCACTGTTTGACGAAGCTCTTTGTGAAAAAGTGTGTCACAGTATTGTTGAAAAGATAGCAAAGCCTGAATTGTATGTTATTTTTAAAAATTTTAAACCTTTACGCGTGTAAATTAACCAAATTAAATACAAATAATTATTTTCAGGTTCGACAAAGTAAAAGAAGACAACGAATTTATAAGATCGGATGTCTTAAAGTTTGTGTCACAGTGTCAGGTAAGATAATAATTAATTATCTTTGAATTTTTTAATGGACGGGTGCACATTTTATTAAATTAAATGAGTTTATCAACCCTTTCAGTATTATCCAGGAGAAGATATGGGAATAGTTAAACGCGGTACTTTGGTTCCCTTACCGAGGAAATGTCTGGTGTTCGAAAATGGGAGAATTAGTGAATGGAATGGAAAGTGATTCTATCGCGGTAATACCCTTAGTATATTATATATATATTACATATGGCTTTTATATAAATTATTTAACATAATGAAGAAATTTAAGGCAACTGTAGTTAAGGTATGACATATTAATTATGAGGCATTTCACAAGTGTTACTGTTCCATTAGAAATTTTAAGATTGAAGACAATGCGTCCAAAAATAATATTCACTTTTCTGTAAACCATTCACTATTGTTCAAAACATTATAATTTTAATTAATTCTATGTGATGTCTACGTAAGAAACATAGACTTAATTATTTACTCAACCTTATTATGCAAGTGCGGTAACATCAAGCCTAGAAGGCGAGATTACGAAAAAATGAAGGATGCATGTTTTACACCATCCCATAAACTTATGCTAAATACAAAATGTTATTTGAGTTGACATAACTTTTTGATCTGAGAATATTAAATTGATATTAAATGATAATTTAGAGATTGATGATGAAGAACTTTAAGTTATTATTAGGCCTTCAATATGTAGCCTTGGAACAAGTAGTTGGCAAAGCAAATTAACGAATACCAAGTAACACAAGCATAGTTAAAAAGGCAAGATCGACATATATACCCATTACAATTAAATGAAATTAAAATTAGTAGAGGAAGACGATTATGCAATTTATTATTAGGTATAATAATAGCACATTTATTTTAGTCTTTTAATGCCATTGTTAACATCTCCTTTTCTTTAAATATGAGAGAGGATATTGCTAATGAAACAAAATTAATATCTATAAATTTTGTCGTAAGACTTGTCAATCCATCAATCATACCAAGGCTTACAGATCTAATTGACGCCAGTTTGAATATATAATGGTCACTATTAAAGGTTACGAGACCATTACGATTACAGACGATAATTTTCATATGCAGTAACTTAACTATATTTGATATAATAGTGAATCAATATTAAGATATTCATAAAAGTGAATGTACTAAGTCTAATCTATTATAAAATGTACCTTAATATTTGTATTGAAGAATCTTCAAACGCGCTGTTATGATATATGAAAACATAATATATATTTTCACTAGTATAATTATTTGTTGTAAATGTAATGTCAACATTTTTAGATTACTAACGAGATTGTTAAATGTTATCTTAATAAATTCTTCAATAATATGCAATTTTAAATGTACTATAATGACTCAACGTTCCACTGTATTATTATGTAGTATAATAAACGTGTCACGATGTAAAAAAAAAACAGTAAGACCCTGCAATATTTAATGAATGTAATAATTACAATTATTAAGAAAAATAATTTATTTTAAATGTGATAAAAGTATAGATTATTAGATATATTATTATTGTTAGATAACTAAATATTTTATTTATTCATCCGTAGATAGAACAGAGTTTTATTTTTAAAATTCATTCATCATGTTTAGCTGATTTTGCTACCGTCCATTGTTATTGCAATAAAAAAATATTTTTTTTGGAATATAACTTTTCGTCATATTATTAGAATATTAAGAATAGTAGTTATTTTTGTAAACTTTATTCACTATGTCATATTATTAGATGTTGTAAATAAAACTCTGTACTATCAATTTTACACATGTGTTGTATTTAATAGGAGATTCACTTAGTTTCACAATAAAGTTTACCTTTGTTAATTTGGATTAGTCTATTACCATTTTAAAAAGATAGGGTAATATTATATAGTATAGTTGCCATCCTAATATAACCACCTCTTTATTATTTCATAAAAAGCTTTGTATATGAGAGTAAAATAAAAAATGTAAATTATACTACATAGTTTTATTTTGATTATTAAAATCTGTGCATTCAATGTATATGTTTATGCTTATTATACAAAATATAATGCGAATAGCGTTATTTTATGACTTATGAATAATTAATTAACACATATATACCATATCATCTAGACTTCGCACAATGGTAAAGAACTAATGCAGAGATATGTTATATTACATTAATTTATTATGATCAGAATTGCCTATCATAATAAAATATGTAATTGCTTTCAAGTACCGATATTGTCCTTCTGGTTATGTTTATTAACTTCTATTTTGTGTATAATAATGCATGTGTATTTGGTAACAGTTGAGACCCTCACGGTGAGGTTTTTGCTATACTAATTTTGTCAAGAAAATAATCCGCAATGTCATTTGAAGTTGCCCACCCAGTAAACGAGCTTTTTTGAAAGACAGGACCTCTATATTTAAACAATATTTTCATTAAGGAAGTAGTATTTCTAAGCTTTGAAATTCGTCTTAGAAAAACATTCATATTAGTATGTTGAATACGTTTCTATATTTTATTTAAATAATATATGCTGTGAATATTTTAATTCGAATTTAATATTTTAATTTGGAATCTAACTCTTTGCCACTTTTGTCGTTTATGTTTTATATAGTAAAATTAAATTAACCTTTTGAATCTATATTACGATGATAAAACGTTAAAAAATTAAATGACAGCTTTGTCATGGTAAGACAGAAATTGTGACATTGACTTTTGACAATCACTGACACATTACTTAAAATTTACATTTTCATTCATTGTGTTCCATTCGATTTGCAAAAAATAATAGTTTTCCAAAAAAAACACCTTATTGTTTAATTGTCTTGAACAATAGTTGTTAAACCTGGCTACATCTGAAGCAGATATTGCCCATACAATGGAAGTAGACGTGTATTCCATTGCCGAAGGATCTCGGCTACCACTTATTGATGAAACTACGGCTCTTGGAACACAAGCACCAAAAGACAGGTAAATCTTGTGATATTCATTTAAAATATTGAGGCACGTACCAATATTTGAACTTAATATAAAATGTTGCGTCTGAACGATTTCATGGAAACCAAATATGGTAAACTAGATGTGTAATTATAAAAATAAAATGTATATCACCCACGCTACTACCAAAAGCAGTTCGTGTATAGTTTACATAAAAAAAAAATGCTAACACGCAATTTAATGCCAGGTCAGCCTTTAAATAGGTGGAAATTATTTTGTTTGAAAAATAATGGCAGTGTAGTGTTATAATGTAATACATTTATTATAATTTGGCACATATTTCTAGTTCCATTACATATATGTTCCATAGTACTGTAATATTAGTTAATTGCTATTTAGTTTCCTCTGTAATTACATCATCTTATATTTTTTCTGTACTCCATGTACCTCCATAATTAAGCTTGTGTTACCATTAAATTTGTGGCCCAGTGTTAAAGAAGCCAAAATCAATAACCCTTAAGTTTAGTGATCAGAATAGAAACAATGAACAGAAGTTGGTTATCATATGCCTTTTATATATATCATATGCCTTTTTTGCATAATATTGTTTGTATTAGTTATTGTATGTCTTGTATAGGCCATTTCAGCATATATAAATTTACTAATTTTTAAATAATTTGCCTAATAGCAAAATATCATTAATACTATAGTCAAAAATGTACTTTAGTGCTTCTAACACTATGCCACAGAATTACATTATTAATTTCAATACACAATTTAATAATTAAATTACACTTGACACAAGTAGAAGTATTTGTAATTATTTTAACAAATACAATTCCATTGTATTTAAATTATTATTCAATATCTCAGTTATTTAGGGTATAGAAGACTGTACAACAATCATTGCCAGCTGTTAAGTCCATAATAGTGTGCAAACAATTAATGATTCATTATAATTTACATTCTTATTGTTCTTTGTGAGAACTGTACACATTTTTTTGCTACAGACTTTAAAATAACTGACATATTATTCACTTATTTAAAAAAAAACTATATCAATACTCCATTTTATTATTTTTAAATGAAACAACATAAGATATCTAGGAATTTTATAATAGTTAAATTATTAGTACATTCAGTGTACAGTTCAAAACTAATTATAATAGTATTTATATAATAATATATATATTACCTTTCTTAATTTATAGGTAATTTAAAAGTGTTCCAATATGTGCTTAGAAATAAAGCATATGTATTGGTTGATATCTCATGGGATAAGTGAGAGAGACAAGATCAGGTGCACAATAAGAATTATTAATATGGGCTATATAAATTTTTGTTTTGCAAAGCGGTCAAAATATCAACAATATTGTGTGTTGCTTATTTTTGGAGTTTATGTTATTTAATATTAAAATATAGACTTTCAGAAACTATACAAAATTAACTTTGATTCATGGTGAAGAAATAGACTAGTTTTGTAAGCTTTTGATGCTACTTTGTTATTAAACTATTTCACAAAGTCCAGAAACAACATTGGCCCGAGTACAAGAATTCCATAATTAACTTTGGTCTCGTTGCTCAGCTATTTGTCAACTATCAACATAGTACCTCATATTGCTCATATATATATATATATATTGATTGCCTCTATGGTCTCTTGGCTTCTTCATAAGGCTGCAAATCTCTATGACCTAGGTTAAAACTCTGGGTCTGGCCAATAAAAAGCTATCTAGCTCTTTACATTAGTATGTAAAGCCGTTGTGTATTGTATGTACAGTGTGATTCTGTTCTGAACTTTCTCCAATCTTATTGGATCACACTGGATTATGAGAGTAAGGTAACAGTATCTGTAGCGTCGATGGTTGACGTGACCGAAATCATTCAGGAGGACATCATTCGTAGGACCGCTAGTAGTACCTATGCTGTTGCTATAACAATATCAGAATCGCCAGAAGAATATCCATATAGCATATCTATTTTTTGAGTTGATAAAGTTGTTTATAATTAATTGATTATTAAATATTAGACAATAAATAGCATCAGTACAACTATACTATTGTTATGAATTCAGTAGTTAGTTTTACTACTCGTTTTATACATTATACTCGGGTTTTAACCGCGAACATACCTTTTCAGCCCGTGACCACGGCAGACATAACTCTGTCGAACGTCTGGCAAAATAAAAAAAGGTACGGTTGCGGTTAAAACCGGAATAAAATAAATGATAGTATACGCCGCAAATGTTTATGATATACTCATATATTTTAGAAATAATTACAGTCAAGAATAATAAAAAATATTAAGTACAAACATGCCAGCATTCAGAGAGTACAAAGAAGTCGCAGATAATTTAATGAAACTAGATGAATAACAGTTGATACTGCGTATGTTTTGGGAGATAAGATTAAGAGTACAATTGCTATTTGATATATAACTAACGGCATCAATGTCACCGATATATGTATGTAATTTACTAGGTGGTATCTTTTAACTAAATATTGATTATTTTGTCTCTTTAAAACCAAATCAACCAAGTATGATTCTTGTTGGTAGGGGTCTGTGCAAGCCCGTCTGGTTAGGTACCACACACCATCGTATATTCTATCGCCATGTAATATTGAAGCATTGTTGTGCTCCGGTTTAAAAGATGAGTGAGTCAGTGTAACTACGTACATTAGGAAAATAACATTAGTTCCTACGGTTGGTGACGCGTTGTAAGGAGTGGTCAATATTTCTTACAGCGACAATGTGGAAAAAGTCGCTCATTTTCCTGTCCGCTTACCTAAATCATAAATAAATCTTCGCTGTGATATTTTTATGGTAATTGAAATCTATAACTCGTTAACTCGAAGAAAATTCTAGGCCTTACTAAAGTTATATAGCGAGTGAATTATACTTCTATTTGTCCCTTTTTATCATCAGTAATTTGACATTCAAAAGAAAAAGACTAAGTATAGCATATGTGTGGTCAGTTTTTTGGATAGAAGGTTATAAAACAATCTCGTATTGTCTTTATGTCTGAACGAGATAAACCTTAAAAACTATCGGTTTTTCATCCAGTTTACGCTCAAAGACGGTTACTCCGTCTTTAATTCCGTTGTAATTCATTGAAGTTTTATGTGTATAATTTCATACAGTTATGGGTATATATGGCAATATGACGACGATTATTGAAAATATAGGAAAAATGCCGACTCCCAGTCGGCGTTACTAGCGTGCGCAACATAATTAATAGTTATATTATCCAATAATTATATGTATTACGGTAGAAGCGTTTTAAGTACACCTTCATTGTAGCCGGGACGGATTGCATACTTTATTTAACAAGACTATATTTATTGAATGTAAAGCTATATCACCAATTCTTTGGTATCAGTAGTTTCTCTTATTCGTTAATTATTTTATATACTAACAAAGTCGATCACGTCCCAGATTGATAGCTGTGCTGGACCAAGTCGAGATGCGTGTGGAGCGGTTGCGGCGTGATACAGTACGGATCGAGGAGGAGAGAGATTCCCTGTTATCTACTCTCGACAGCGTCAAGCATTCTGAACTTTTAAATGACATTTCTGACTGTAAGTATGACTTGCAATTTATATATAGTTATTAATGGTTCTATCATTGTTTGCTCCTTATTTTACCTACTGATAGTGTAAAGCGTAACGCCTGTGTTAGCAGTGGGTACGACGATAGCCTAATAGGTTGACATCATCATGATGACGTGGAAGTCACCGGCTCCTGAGATCAATGCTTTTGACTTCCACATCAATAGGCTGACCCAACGCCATTGGCTCTTGAGGATTTACTTTAATAAACATATCTATTTCAAAAATAATCCACAAGTAACAATTTTATCTAATAACCTAATTGGATCAATAGAAGAATACTTACATAGTCATTATATATAAATACATAGATAATAATGAGGTACATGATTTCAAATGTTACTAATAAATATTCGACTATATAGTTTAATATTGAAATAATATAATATTCATCCATATTTAAATTAACTAACAATCATTTGCATTACGTTGAAATTGTGAATTACATTTATATATTTTATTATACTTTAAAGGATCGTCCACTCATAGTGATTATGAATACTTTCAGTCTATATACGTGCAGATGTTCTTTAATCTAATTAAAGAGTTGCGTGCAGGTGACCAAGACGACATAAAGCGTTATGCGGAGCGCATCCTGGCGCGCGCCATGACCGTGGAGGTGGCCGTGCGCACCGACCGCGACCCGCAGCAGGAAGAGGCTTTGCATCAGGTACCCCGCCACACATTCCACACTGCGAGACTGTCTCGTGACTCACTGCCAACGATTTTCTCAAGTCCTTGTAATGTTGTAGAGAATGTTGGTTTATTTCGAATATTTTTTTTTATTATGCTATAGTTGTGTTACAAAGTTTACAGTACAGATTATAAATAAATAAATACATACCATGCTACATATTTTAGTATATCACCTTCTTGTTTTTCTTATAAGAATATAATTTCTATGTTTATTTAAACTATCGTAACGCTATTGAAATAAATATATATTTTTTCATTCCAGGTGAACATGTTCATAGACCAATTAGTGATGTCCGTGCACGAGGACACGGTGGTCGCGCACACGCGTTGTCAGACGTACATGAACGCGTGTACTTCTCAGCCCGATCCCTGCAGTGGAACCGATAGAAACTTCGAGACCGCTATACTAGGCTGCACCCTGGATGACCAGAAACGAATCAAGAAACGTCTCCAGGGTCTTCTGGAATACTTTGCAAAGCTCAACGTCACGTCATACTCGTGAGTGAGGGAAGATTTCGGTAATCTTCACATATTATGAGTGTTAATTTTATTGCCAGCTTCATATCAATCGTGGACTGGTGTGGATGTGCCTTTAAATTTTTAATCTGTGAATTTGCTTACATACTGTTAGAAATATGATTTTTACATCAAGTTTCAATGATCGACACAGTCTCTATTATTGAAATAATTGCATTTATATTTTCAATTACTGGAAGTATAGAATATTATACTTTTACAATAATGAAAGTAGATAATCTCATACCTACATATTGTAATTCAAATGTTTAAGTTAGTGTTGCATCGATTTTCGATACTACGCACAATAGACTGCTAATAATTATAATTGTTACAGTTTTAAGTCTAGCCAGTATTACATAAAGAGAGAAAACTAAATCTTTCAATAATTTGTAATATGTTTAATAACGCTGATACCTCGCCTTTCCATATTATTAAAGAAAAAAATTATAATCTTTAAAATTAGGGCATATCCACATTAACGCCTTTCACTAGCAGCAATAAAATCACAAGCTTGTTTAATAAACAATTTCGCAAATCTAATATACTTACTTGGTAATATGTACCTTTGTTCGAAGTTGTATATTGAAGTTCCAGGCTATGTTAATGTAAATTTTATCGAACATTTTCTTTTCTTATTAAATTATATTCATAACCTAAAGCTATAAATGTGTCAAATGACATTTCTTTTTAGGAAATATTTGATGTTCTATGGTTTATGGTAGAAATGCATAATGCAAATAATTTCTTTTTTGTTTCTTTATATTACTATGTATAACATAAATTTATGGATTTGAAGAAGAAAAATTTTGAGTATATAAATTAATAAAAACTTGTATTTAAAATTAAATCTTCAAGGGAGTGAAATCTTGATCTTGATGACGTGATATTAATTATAAATGCTAGGACGCTAAAAACTGTTTCAAATTGTCTGTTTGTTATCGCTCTGAAGATGATCTGCCAATTATATAAATAGGTAACAAATTCTAATCCCAATGTATTAGTCAATCTGATTTGTTAAAATATTTGATATTTTTAAATTTTATGGACGAAAATTAACAGAAATATTTGTTTGTAAGACTGTGGACATTCTTATTGGACTTTCCAATCGAATAATCCGATAAAATAGAATAAAATTTGCAGTCCAATAAAAGTAAAATTAGAGATTTATACGATTTTCCTTGTGCTATTTTTGATTTAATAATGTTCATGAATTTTAAACAATGATAAATAAAAATTAAAGTTTTTTTTCTTATATAAAGTTGATATAATATAAAATCTATGTTATCTGTCCAGATCGGGGGGGTTTAGATTTAAAATCTGTGATATCTATCAGAATAGAGTCGCATTATATCGTCTAACGATTTTAAGACTGATTAGAAGCCACATATTGCGAATTGTGCCACAGTTAATATATAATACTAAGATATATTGTAATTGGCAGATCACTTGAGAAGTGGTGATTAAAGGGGTTTCCCCTAAGTGTTTTGTTAAAAAAAAATACTTGTTTTTAATGTAACTTCTCATTTTCTATAGTATAAGCATAGACATTTTGTATGACAAATGTAAACAGGATGTCTTTATAATTGAAATGTAACCAAAAAATAATTTTAACTAAATTTTTGATATAATCTGCTTATTATTATTCATAACCATCTAATTGTACTGGATAATTTAAACTTACTTTCTTTCAAGTAATCTATTTTTTAATTTGATTTCATTGGAAGGTATGTTTTTAAAAAAAACTTATTTTAAAACATATTATGAAGACGTGTATTTGAATTGCGATAGTATTTTCGTAATAAACATTTCTCTGTTACGTTAAAGCTTGGTTTTTAACGAAATAACATTAAAGTTTCTTTTTTAATGTTTATAAAAAAGTTGTTTTAATTTTACTTTTAAGATTTTATTATACAGTTTCCTTCGATACTGTGATTACTTTTCTACTTAAAGAAATATTTATAATAATTATTTTTTACATTATTGCACCGTATAATATGTTAGTCTTATGTAAAGGAAATGTTCTTTACCGTTTATTTTATTACTTAAAATATTTTTTAAGAAAAAAAATACTATCATAACATATCGGATACATACATGGTAACATATTAATATAGATTTTTCTTTATTATAAAATAGTTTTAACGAAATACAGGAGAATTTATTATTTTAGTTAACAACATTAAAAAAAATACGGAAATTATTAATTATTCAGTACAATTTTTGTACATTTTAAAAGTATAAAATGAACTAGATAATTTCTAAACGAACTTTATTTAGTTGATTTGACAGTTCATTGTTTATATATTTAGATTTATAAAAAAACACCCTAAGGCCTCTAATACTATAATTAAGGGTTTAAACTTAGTTAAAGAATTGTTTGATCAGGAATCGAGATTAAAACTTCTAATGTAATACAAAAGACCTAAGGATTATAGGTTTTATATTATTGTTGAAGTGTGCTATCGTTTTCCACGTGTGCGTATATAGGATAGCACGTCATTCCCACCACATTAAGAAACTTTTAAAAATAAATAAGTAATATTCGTAAAACAGTTAAAAAGACCAAGCACCTATTTTATACCTAAATTAAATGCTTCGTAGTATAAATCGTCAAGTCCCTGAATCTTTACGGTATTTATTATTATTTTTAATTATGGATCAAGATGAAAGGGTAATATATCTCGTAATTGTATGTTATAAATGATTATAATATAGTTTTACAGATCAGATTCACTCTGCTTTGATAAAAAAATTAACTCCTAAGTAAAATTCATAGCTTAAAATCCGATACGTTCATCGTATCCTAGATATTCGTAACTAGTAAAAAAAGTCAAAGATAGATAATTAATGTTTATAGCTACTGCCACTATTTCCCACTAATTGTAATATAATACTTTACAATATTATACGGTTATGTTACCCTTTGATGTATTGTGGATTATACCTTAAATAAAAAAAATATGCACATTTATGAGGAAGGTTTATAATTATTATTATATTCTGTTATCTGATACACGGTACCGATCATAGTTTTATGTTAGATATAAAATGCTATTAAAAATGTTTAATCATGTATTTTGTTTTATTTGTTTATCTTACCTTTATGCCAAAATCATATTTGTATTTTTTAAGAGTGCATTTATAAGTTTCCGGACACCGAAAAGATAATAGATACTTTTATAGAAGACAGATTTAACTCCCATAATTGTATAAAAAAATAACAAAGTAAAATTTAATATCTTTAATTTTAGTACAAAAATATTTACATTAAAATGGTCAGATAAGAAATAAATATAAAATACAGTTTCTGAAGTGTTAGTTTGTTATTACTCGTTTCATTATTTTTCGATGTTGAAATATTTTTATAAATAGCTTAAAACGAAATATAATAGTTAAAATTACTCAGAATCAACTTTTACATGGCTGTATATCTATCTATACAGTACAGGCTATGTACAATATTAAAAACATCAATGCACCTTGTATACCAATGATTTTTTTTATATACGAAATCAAATATCACCTCTACACTACATTTTGTCATTTTTTAACACATGATTTTTTTTTTTGAAACAATAAAATTATCTCCTTATAATTTACATATTTAACCAATTAAATAAAAAAGCGGTTTAATTATTTATTTTTTAAAAAGTATGTCTAGTTTGATATCTTATATACAAATTCGTTTTTCCTTAATAAAGACGGATTTATTTATATTAACTATATTTAAAACTGTGTTTGTTATTTTTTTTTACAGTATCCGACACGCGCTCTTGAGCACATTCTTCTTCTTACCACCAGGCCGGTGTTTAGTCGGCCGCAGGAGGATCGTGCCGTTGCTGTTATGATTCGTAAATGTTCCTGTAAAAAGTATTAATTATTTAAAAACAAAATAATTTCTTTGTGAAATATTACTGCATAAGTGTATTAATCTGCGCTGATAGGATTCACAATAATTTTATCTATAATATGCTGGTTAAGGACGATTTTCTTTAAAAGAAGCGAAATACCTATAACGGGCGCAACGCAGACGGGTGGCGTCTCGGCGTGCTCGCGGCGCGAGTCTGCGAGACAGCGCGCGGCGAGCGCTCGGAACACGGCCCCTACGTTCACGTCCTCCTTCACCGACGCCCGCATAAGTCGGCAGCCCAGCGCACGCGCTACTAACTCCGCCTCATCGCTGTACATTTAAAATTATTTTTATCCAAAGGGATCTAGCGAGTATTGCTTAGTTTAGAGTGGTGGGGTTTTCCACGCATTACGTGATGATTAGTGATGAATGTCGGGATAAACGAACGATAACATTTTACAATTTCGAATCGCTCTTAAGTAATGGTAGAAAAACCCGTAATAATCTTAAGCAAAAGGACACTGGAGTTATGATAATAATAGAAGAATAGATTCAATTGTAACCGATGCAAGCTAAACGTAAGGTAATAAAATGATGCGTAATTATATATTTAGGTACGCATTTCAAATTTTTATTTCTTATCATCTGTCCTCCACGATATTATACTATGTGTAGTTATAATCTAAGATTATAAAACAAAAGGCAGTTATAAAATCGAGTACAAAAGCGAAAGTAAATCCCCGGTAGTGCGAAACGAAGCATTATATTGAATTAGTTCAATGTAAACTCAAAAAGAAATATTGTGTGACGTATTTATATTTAGAAAGATAGATGTGATTCAAAAATGTAATATCTATGACTATCGACAACAATGATATCAAGTTTTTGAATGCACGGAAAAAGTAGATTTGATTTATTTAGAGGATCTTGAGTACTTTATTTTTACTTATAATAATATAGCTTATAGTATTGTGAAAATATAAAAGTACTGACGGTCCCACGACGCATTGATCCATGAGGTCAATTTTGTTCTGGACTATTATTGTAGGAATCTCTCCGCATTCATTCTCCACCTGAAAATAAATATTTTATATTGAACACTTTATTTAAGTTCATTTAATGCAAACGAAGCTATGAAATCAAGGAAAAATATACCTAATAAAAACATATAAAACGGTGTGTTTTAAACGACATAACTATGTCGTCTTGACCCATTTGGGGCACGGCGGGCGGCCAATTTCAAGAGAGACCAGCCAACTACGCAGGACATATATGTGCTTGGGCACTATATGTTTACTCACACTCTATATTTCCTCATTCTCATAGTCCAATGACACAGTAAATCCGATACGACCAGGGTTCAGGCTTAGGACCAGCTACTATCTATCATATAATACCTACTAAAGTACACGTTAGTGCCTCGGAAAGCACGTAAAACAGTTTGAACTTTTTGAACAGAAAAACCCCATAGCTTTACATCGGCCTGACCTGTTCTTTGAAACCTGTACCAAGGAATCTGTGGTCTATATATTAAGCCACTAGACCAACGAGGCAGTAAATCTAGTCCGACACATAGACATCCTAAGGACATTCTAAGCGCTCCCGCCTAACTAACCTAACCTAACACACACCGACCCCGCCGGCGGGGTCGAGGTCCCTCGTTCATTATTAACCGTCCGCGCCTAGGCGCATGACGGGTCTCTGAGCACACATTGTCCCTCCAGACGTCGACGGCGTCCTAAACCGAGGTCCGGCCTCACAGGAGGCGCCCTTAGGACGCGCGTACTCTGAGCCCTTCAGTGGGCTCTCAACATCCGGCAGAGTCTTCCGCGACTCGCCCACCCGCCCGGTGACGCTGTAGAGGCCACTCTGGCCAAAAGCTACAGTAAATTCGAAAAAAAAAAAAAAAAACGAGGCAGTAAACTGTCTAGTCCATATAGTAGGTATGACCAATATGTATGTAGATAATTATTTTTACGAAGTCATTCGCCTGATTAAGAACCTGGAAAAGTTCATTTAAAATTAATGTAGCGGATTTTATTTTAATTTTATATACATAAACACAAAAACATAGACCCCGCCAACAACACAAGCAACATTTTAATTAAAAAATAATTGTTCTAAATCGATAATTGATATTACATTTATCAATTAGTGTCAATAATAATCGAATAACTAATCAAAATGGCACGGTCACGGAATCACTAGAACTCTGGACAGGGTAAAGCTAATACTATTTATAATTACTCCCTAATCTGTTATTTGCCTTTGTGGATGATTGCGACCATTTCACGGGTGATGCGGCTCTTTAAGTAGGTTTCTACAAATAGGATCGCAAACAACATTTATATTACGTATTATAAATAATATTGTTTATTTAAAAATTTGGTTTAGCATATTAATTTCATTTTAAAACGTGTAGTATTGGTTTCTTATACTGGCTATTTAAATTAATTTAATAAATATGTGTAACAAAATGAGTAAACTCTTTCTATCTTAGAAGCAGAAACTTCATTTTAAAAAAAATTCAAAGATCCAAATAAAAAAAAGTTAATTGACTCATCAATTCGAAATCTATGCTTTCATTATTTTTATATTAATATTTAAATGAAGATGTGATAAAATAAAACATGCATTTTAAGTAGACATTTTATACATCATATTAGAGTGCTTACTGCAAATCGTACATATACTAGTTTATATTTAACATATTTAATGTTTTTTACAGTAGTATTATCACTAAGATTAGTTTAACGAGCGAGGGGGCAGTCAGGACTTCCTTGACGGCCTCTCATAATGTCTATATCTTCTACGACGTCCTGTACTTCCTCATCTGTGGGTTGATTTTTTGTTAGGAGAATACCTCTGCCTCCGGACGAACAGTTAATACCCATCACGTATTCATCATCCAACTTAATAAATATGTATTTCGATAGAAGATTGCAAGAACGAATTTGATGTTTAACTTCCTCTTCGCCGTAATAATATACATTCGTTTGTTTGCCGGAATTATTCTTATAACTCGACTTCAAAATCACGTCTTTTTTTGGTAAATTATTTTCACAACCGGGCTCTATTTCGGATTGGTTCGCCTTTTGAAACTTGATCACTTCACAACTACTTCTTCTTCTCTGAATCGGTGGCCAGTAATACACCGCGTACCAGTCACCAGCTAACAGGTTTAAATCGAAGTTCTCACCAGTTTTGTAATAGTCGATGCACTGGTCCTCGCTTTCGACATTCTTGATACAGGTCACATCGGTCGAAACGAAGATAAATATCGTAAAAAACCCGTAAAACCAGCGAGACATCTTGTTAAATATTTCGCAGTTATTTATGACGACGCACCGGATTCAAATATAGGTATAGAAACACTATAGAAATATGAGCATTTCGTTGAATTTATGTATGCGATATATATGTTTTAGATTACAGCGTAGTGTAGCGGAAAGTGCGCCGCGGGTCGTGACATAGTTTATCTGTTGTAGTGCTTATTATCGAATTTAGATATTTATTATACGTATTATGTTCAACAAATATTAAATAGAAAGAAGGATATTTGGTCCTCGTTGCATTTTAAAGACGATTACTATTTATGACCTAATATGAACTTACTATGTAGTTTCTTTTAAGTATTAGTTATTAATTTTTTTGACAAAGTAACCATATCATAGGATACTTCTTACAGATATTATGCGAAACATTACCTACTACTACATGTACTGAATACAGGACGCAAAATACTATGCCGAGGCAGATGTGTTTCAACATTTACGAATGTCGATGCGTTTTATTTATCTATACCTACTTATACATTTTTGTAAGTTATTTTTAAATACATTTAATTCTGTAACTGTAGTTTATTATCCTAATAGTAAAATATACGAATTTTGAGATACATTATTATTAGAATAAAACTGAAACTTAATTTATAACACTAACCGGATATAAAAATAATTAAAAACTCAAAATAATAAGTAAAAAATGTCCCCCCTAATATATGTCTAAGGCTGAACTAGTTATGCTAAATGTAACAAATTTCACGATAAAATCATACGCATATGTATTTTACGGATCGCTATGGAAGATCATGAATTTTAAAGATTGTTCATGAATTTGGAAATTTTGATAAAATATTGCATTTTACCTTTAGTTTCCATGAATGCAGTGCGAGGAAGGAGTCTCGGTCGGTAGTGGAGAAGGCGAGGACGCAGGCGTGCGCGCCTCGATAGTATGCTTTGGTAATCGCGTCGAACTCCTCTTGCCCGGCCGTGTCCCACAACATCAACCGGACCTCCTCGCCATCGATACTGAAAAAAACAAACACATTTATTAACGTACAAATCCATAAATATCAGCAGTGTCGACTATATATTTATTTTAAATAGCTCTAGCATGGCCAATCTTTATATTCACTGACATTTTTATTTTATTTTCATCGTTTAAAATATTACTTAATCTGTATTTTATATCTACATATATTAATGTTGGTTAGTATATGAGCAATTTGATGGTAAATGGTAGGAGCCGCCCTCAGACACTGTAAGAAATAACTATTCAATATTCCATACAGCTTTACTAATTTGGTAACTATTTGAACTAAGATTTTATCTGTTGTCTCGATTAGCACTACCTCACTAAACCTTTAAAGCTAAACACATTATTATGAATTCTTGCTATTTGTCGATTGTATGACCGATGCGTGGGTGGCATGGAAGCCTGGTAAAATATTAATAGTGATATAACGCTGTACTTAAATGTATAGGTATAATTTAAGGTTTTTTATTAGCCTTTAACGCTCATAGACCATCCATCAAAGAGATTAATGTTTTTATATGAACACGAGCTAAGTTCTTACGGAGTGCTTGAACAATATTTCTATATTGTATTAATACTGGTTTTGTCACTATCCTTACGATAATGTCTTTAAAATTGCATCAAGTACCTACCTTCAATATTATTAAAGGCGCATTAAATGCATGCCTTCATAGAAACTTAATTATTAATTCAGAGAAACCTTCGTATTAAGGATATAAGACATGAATACAATTACTATCTTCGTTGATGTATTTTTTATTAAAAATTGGTATGCAGATTGGCCAATGGGACAACTGCTGTTGTGGTTGGTAAGTGGTCACCACCACCCATAGACACGAATACTGTAAGATATTAACCATCGTAGACAATGTCAATGCGTCATCAACCTTGGGAACTAAGATGTTACTCGTATGTCCCCTCTTACTATATGTATATGCTCAATCACCATTCCAACCTAAATACAACAGTAACACGAGTTGCGGTTCGCCGGTAGAGTAATTAAGCTTACCAACAAGTAAAAATATATGTATAATTAATATTTTTCGAATATAGGTTATTAATATCCAACCTAAAATGAATCTCATATTAAAAAATTTATACATTAATAAAAAAAACTTAGTTATATTTCGGAGTGACTCGAGGTTAATTTTAAGTTACATACGTTTTTAAGTTATATTTAATCACATGCAATTTAAAATATTTATAGCGAAAACTAACTCGATCTGTCGTTCAAGGAAATCAACGCCGATGGTCTTCTTGTAATCTCGCGTGAAGGTCCCGCGGCAGTAACGTTGGATCATGCTGGACTTGCCGACCCCGCCGTCTCCCACTATCACCACCTTAAGCGCCACCTCCAGCTCCTCCTCGCGCATCTTCGCAACATCCGCGTTCCCCCACCGCACATTAGTGATGACGATTTAGTCTCTGAAATTAGATAAATATTAATTAAAACTTGAATGTTGCATTTAAAACAGCTCTAGTCCTTACCACTCTGCAATTTAAATCATAATGACAATTTTTAATTGATAATTCTATACATTATAATGGTCTAACTTCAGTGTTTATTATGCTATCTTTCCATACGTCTTTTTTACGTTAGTAAAAGACAGATCACGATTGTATTCCGTATACGGCCATGTAGGTTAAAAATGCCTAAGCTCGCGTAAAAAAGTAAGTTACTTACTAACTAACTAATTATTTAAGGTTAAAATATTCGCATTCAGTTGTAATGTGGCACGAAATGTCAACATCATTAATTTCTAGTTGTTAAAGGATTGTTGGTGACAATATTTAAGTGTATCCCGATATGTGGCGGTTTAGCATTAACGTCATGATTTACTGAATCATTTCTGAAGTTAATATTAAATTGTATTTGATAGTATCGATACTTTTGTTAAAATGTATTTGACTCGTTAATTCACTGTTCACTAACAAACTTAATTATGACAGTAAATGGAAAAAATGATAGTATGACATAAATCATATTTAACGACGAATATAAATGAACTTAGCACATTTACTACGGTAATAAATTTATACTCAGTCGGAGAGCAGTTGTTTGCTTGTACGAGACAGCCGCGGAACCAGTTTCCAAGCACCTGTTTGAACATTGAGCTGATCGCAATGCCCTGATTTAGATAAAATGATAGAAGTATGTGCTTAGAATAAAATTAACATTCCATTTGCTAAAATTATCCCATATGTATGCATATGTTATTTATGTCATTTATTTAATATTCCACTTTTAATGCAATACTGCGCGAGATTTATCATAACTACATAGTAAATGTAAATAATTCAACAAATATCATCTTAAATATTCTTTAGCTATCAATCCGTATCGATTGAGTTTTATTTTTTGAATAATGTTTGTCTATAATATGCGATTTTCCTTATGTTTAGTTTAATAGAAAGTTATTTGTTAATAACGAACAAGTGCTCCATTTCTTTTGCAATATATATCTTTTTCCTTTCACCGCTTAGTAAATTGATTTATACATGCGATAACCAATTAGTCTTTACAGGAAAAAAGGTAAACACAATGTTTAGTCTATTTTACACTTTTTTTATTTTAATACCATTTTTAAACTTATTAATCCAATTTCTTACAAATAAGTTTACGACAGCTTTGTTCATTATATACCTACAACATTTTTATTAATGGACGCCATTCAACACAAGATAATTCCATCTACGACAGTATTGTTTTCGAGTGATTAATTATGTGGTATTCATTAATAATATTATTAATAAATTTTTCTTGGTTATATAATTAAGAACCCTTTTTCCACGACATAATATAAAATGTCCCCGTAGTTCTATATTTTAAAACTTAAAACGCTTATTGCCTACAACCATTGAATTTACTAGATTTATTTTAGAAATATGATATAATTGTTTTATATTGTTTGTCTGTTAATAAAAATCTATAATAATTAACAGAAATATGGTTACAACAGCAAAATCAGTACCGGAACGCGGATGAATCTTCTATCTTGATAATTTTACTTTCGAAGTCGCGTTTCTCTCAGCTCGGATTCTGCATCATCATGCGAAGTGATGAGTTATTCCGATTATGTCAAGATACAGCCGCTTGCTAAGCTTCATCCGATAGCTTTTTATGTCCCTTACAGACTTTATAAATGGCACATGTTTAAGGTCAGGTCATTTAATATTCTTTTTTATTTATTAATATATATTTAATATATTAAAATATACTTTTATCGTTTTAGATTTTATTGTAATTCTTGGTATACTTATTTTAATATGGAAGATAATTTGTTATATTTACATTAATCGTTAATTTTATCATTATTTATTTTAAGATCAGTATATAAAAATTGAGAAGCTTTGATACAATGTTGAAAACTACTTTTCTCGCCTTTAAGGTGTTGGTGGTCAACTTTTATCCATAAAAAAGTAGAATCTTCCTTAGACTTCCAGCTTGTGCTATACCAAATTTTAGTAAATGCGGTTCAGCAATTTGGCCGTGACAGAGAAATGAACAGACAGACAGAGAGATAATTACTACTAATATATTACTAGTTAATATAATTATGTCATAAATGAAAAATATTAATAATAATTTTAGTGTGAAACATAGATCAAAACGGCTCGGTATGTATTGCAATTAGAATTATTTTAACTGCCAAGGTCAAACATTTATTGTTAATGCCAGTTATGAGTATTGCAGCGAACAATTTTTTTCACAGCACATATAAACAATTTGAATCTTTATTAAATGCCCGAGGTAGTATGGATTTACGATTAAATGCCTTAGCAAATAAATAATAGTTTTTTTATAATCTGCATTAGATATTGAAGATTTACGTAGGCCTTTCAAAGAAATCCAATGTTATGATGTATCTCTTAGCGTTAGCCATGTAACCATTGCTAATCAAAAATAGTTTTTTGTACTGACATAGTTCAGTCATTCCTTGCAACACAAATATCCTTATATACAAAGATTTATCGTTCTTTCTATTCGTGAAAACCACATCAAATTCCGCTCAACGATTTAGAAGTTAGCGGAGATACAGACAAACAGGAAGCTCCTTTGTTTTATACTACCTCCTCCTAGAATATATTATCTACTTATTATTATATTATAGACTTACTATGTACTTACTTACTTTACTTTGCGTACTTGTAACTTTGTTTTGTAGTTGTAAAACTGTGCTAAGTCAGTTTAGAATACGTAATAATTGTATTATAAATTTTGAGCACATTACTACCAAGAAGGTCACTAAGCTTATTAATGCTATGTAGTGGCCGAAAACCCACGTTAGAATGGCAAATAAGGTGGAATACACGTGACCGTTTTAAATGATACGTGCAAAAATGTTTGTTTTCAATTACGTAATATAATTTTTTATTTCTGATTTAATCTTGTGTGTTTCATACGACTTATTATACTTATACGACTTGTTGTTTAGTTAAGCTAAAATATGGTAAAACGCGCGTATGGTAAAGGTGTGATATTTTGTTCTGGTTAAGTGGAGAGTTTTGTTTCTACTTTTATTTAATCTAATGCTAATGTAAGTATTAGTGATAGAGTTTCATCAATTGAAGATCTTACATAGTAAAAAAAAACAATTTTTTATTTACCTCATAGTTTTATATACAACGCCTTAGCAACAAATAAATCGAACAAAATTTTAGTATTACATAATATAGCGAAAGCTTAAATTGACATGCAGACGTCAATGAAACTAATATTTTACTGTTTTAAAAATTCGCTCATTCAACGGATTTATGCAAAAACAGCAATTTATAAAAAACATTCGTTTGTAAATCGGTTAACGACCGTATTTTTTGTTTGAGTGAAAGTATGTTATTGATCCTTATGTTAAACTAAATGTGTGGAAAAATTTAAAATATTTTATTTCTTTTGCTTTATAGCTTTCACGAAAAGAGAAAAGCTGTAAACATTATTGTTTCTAACGTTATTTTATAGAATTAAAAAAGCTTTACAGATTACTTTAAATCTTAATAATAATAATATATACTTGTCAGAAATTATTAACATTAGGTCCTTAAATCTATACAAATATGAATTAAAAATAGTTACTGTATGACCGCGTGGAATGGTAGCAAGAATGCTATCTATGCATCATGAAATTCAACTTGTCGAGAACATCTCTTAACTGGTTAATAAAAGAGGTTTGTCTATGTAATTATCTTAATGTCTTTCTTTAATGGGTATTTATACAGTATATTTCAATTTGACAGTATTCCAGAAGGCATGTATTAATGGTGCCTTAGCCGGATAAACTTACAGAAATTAACCTGCATATTCAATTATTAAGAGACTTAAATACATTGCGATAACAATACAATAACATAAAATTAAAAGGTTTAACAAAATATTTTAACAAATATTCGTTTGTAGCAAACCAACGATTACAATATTAATAAACGGCGTGGGCGTTTAATCAATGTTAATTTGAATAAACATCAGTTAAGGAGTAATCTCGCTCCGTAATAATTAAAGTGATTAATAAAGATTTTTTTTTACTTTCATACTTTTAATTTACATTGTTTATAGTTATATAATATATAATTCAATTCTTGGACAAAATACAACACTGTTATATATTAGTACAAAAGGTTATTTTATGTAACGGATTATACATTTGTTCTATCTTGTGATATTACAGATAGCTGCCCGAGCACACGCCTGCTTCCGGATTTCGCTTAGATCTCATTCTCAAGAGTTTGTTCACTTACCTTTTGAATAACCCAGATTTACTATCTATCTATTCAATAACATTAACTAAGGAAAAACGTAATATATATATTTTTTTTTATTCAGTTTATAAAATATAATTTTTACATATAATTTTCCTCGTTTTAATAATAAATTATTTACAAACCTGTGAGCAAATATTACTTTCCAATTTATAACCAATTTCATTGAAATATATCTTGTCAATATGTGCGAAAAATAATAGGTATGCTCTTAGAACAAGACGCGTTAAAAGAGATCAAGAAATTTTGTTGTAAAACATTTTGCGATCGTAATATGAAGTGACCGTTCGTCTTATGAAACGAAAAAAATGTAATTATTAGCTCAGTACCACATATCATAAATACTTATGACAAATACTTTTTATTTACTTGATGCAAATATGTTTTTACAATCTATGTGTATTAATTGTATCATTCGTATTTTACATCGACTCGTATGCAATTTCAAACGTGTTTCCTCCAAGCTTTCTTAAGACCAACTAAAATAATGATCAAGAAAAATGTCGTAACCGGCTGGAGCGACGCGATAAATGGAGCCCGACGTCACACCGTGTCTATTTGTAATGCTTGTGCCCTCAAAGTTCCCAGATCCCAAGTGACGTTTGGAAATAGTAGTAATCGTCGCAATGTCAAATACGTAGAATTACTGCAAGCCCGGACCCTGAGTAGCGCCGATCATCATATGTTCTACCGCCAATCAAATAGTTATAATTCCTGCCCTCTTCAATTATTATAATCAATACTTTTTTGGTGAGGATAAAAAATATAAATTACAATTACCTAGAAACATTTGTATATATGATTATGACATACAGATTACATATTTATTTTAAAAATTATTACTGATACCACATCGTAACGTTACAGTATATTGAACTTAAATTTTCCACGATACTTATTTGTATTTAAGCAATATAACAGTACGTACATATATAGCGAAACAATGTACGCCGCAGGAGAAGCGTTCTTTAAGAGTAGCGGCGTACATTATTACCGAATGTCTGGAACTTTCTAACGCGAGAAAAGCTTATATCGAAAGATAATTTGAAATCAATTCGCGTCTACATTGAAAATAAATGAATGGTTTTATTTCGCGGTCAACATTTAAATGATTCTGTCTATGATTCTGATAAAATATAAATTGGCTTACAATTAAACTGCGACGTATTATTGCAACTTAAATTATACATTTTTATTTATTTCGTAGAGTAGGTATAAGTTAAGCCTTATTAAAGCAATTTTGTGTAAATTTATCGAAGCAAAAATTGAAGTACATTAACAGGTTTCTGTTGATGACTCGACTTTGATGTGTTTTTCAATAGATTCTATGAAATAAGTATGATAAATTATGAAAGGTGTATGCATATTAACTGTGTCGAAACTTAACGGAATATGAAATTCATATTAAACTACGTACGTATGTTCATAACGACTTCAAGTCATATCCTGTTCGAGATTTATAAATAATGTAGAAGCAAAATTAATTCAATAAAATAAAAAAAAAAACTGACAGATTGAACTACTTGCGCAAACTCATGAGTCGTTAAAATCAATCAGGCGAGGTGATTTAAAAGTGTAATTACGACAAAGTAGGTGCAGTGTAAAGTTACACGTCTGCCTTCTATATTTATGATCGACATCTGCATTGATTTCTGCATCGATTCGATTCGCTGACCGTAAATCGATACCTCGTCTCTATTTTATTCACTTATTGTGGTCGAGAAATTGAAATCGATTTACTTATACTGTTAGGTGTTAAAAAAAGCTTAATGTACAGTTAAACAAAAAGTAAAAGCGTTATTCTGCAAGACATTAGCACTTTCATGCATAGTTTTTCATTAGAAATAAAACGTTTTTATTTTATAATGAATGAATAAGTGAATTTTAACCACTTCTTAATATTGGTAATAAGTTATGTGTTACCTACATATGTGCGAAACCTGATACATCGAAATTTAAATAAATCAAATATTGGGCCACGTCAAATCTTAATGATTTGTAATTTGTCAGTGTAATCTTGCAATTTCTTTTACTGTTTACTGTAATAAATTAAAAATATAGGTTGATTTTATCTTTATTAACTTATGTTTTTGGCATTAATTACAAGAGGTAATTTAGAGAAATTTTAATAATTCCAAATTGCCCATTATGCAAAAAGTACTATTCAATATTCAGATATTACATAGGTATCAGCAAATCCGGTCGAAAGACTCAAATTTTGTACGTTCGAGATTTTGTTGCTAAAACTGCATATTTCGGAAATTGTCTAAATTATTAACCTATCAACGCATACTGCTGCAGCGTCGTGGTAAATTTCTTTAATGGGAAACTAACGGGTTAGAACATATATATTTTTACTACTTATTGCGACTTAATGTAAAGAAATTAATAATGAATGATTGCCGCAGTGAACGATGTGAATAATTACAAGCGTAATCATAAAAATCAACATCATTGTAACATAATACAATGATTCCAGAGAAGATAAAGATAGGATATCCAACACCATCGTTAGCAGTCAAAACAATGCATTGTGCCCTTGTCCTTGTCTACTGCTTCGTGGTATAACGATTAGCGAGTGTGTTGAATTGTGATACAGTTGTTGTTTGGTGTTTGCGCATGTTTGTGAATTTGAATATTTTGATTGGCTAATTTATAATATTTACTAACACTAATAATCGTATAAAATAGTTTTGATCTGTAGCTGTTTCAAATTTTCATTTATTTTTAATAATTAAAAAAGGATTTTTATATAATTTATATTTGTCATCTTTACTAAAATTAAGAAACCTTTTTTTTTTTGACCTGCTAGTGTCCGATCGAAGATCGATTTCTGATCAAAGCTAACGGTTTGAACCAAGACGGTCGAAGTCGAAGCTGAAATTTCGGTAGGACACTATCAATTGATTTTACTAAACTTTTTAACTCTTAAGTAATTATTTATATTCTTTATATGTAACCGACTTCTTTTCGAATTCGTTTGTGAAAGTATAAACTTCAAATCTAAACAAAACATATATCAATACAGACTACTTGACTGAAATGACTTGGTATTAGGTACATGACGAACTACACTGCGCTCACTGCCTAACTGTATTGGATTAGGTTTCACTAATAAACTAAATATATCTATAGGAATACGGGTTTTTAGGATATAGATGTTTATTAAACTTCGTAAGAAAATATGCGTTACAAGTGTATTTGTATTTGTATACCGCACCGCACCGACTTCGCTCGGGTGCAATGTGGGTTATCCCTAAGATATATCCCTAAGATATAGACATATACCATCGCGGATTTTTTTGAAGACCTTTTTAAGGTGTACATCATTTTGATCTATCTCGTAGGGTTCAGGCCACGTTTGGAATTTAAGCTCAAAATATGTGTTTACTTACGACATCACATTAGAAATCTCTAAAATTATCAGTATTTTCTCAACTATATAGTGCATGTGTTATACATATGAAACTTCCTCTCGAATCACTCTATCAATAAAAAAATACCGCATCGAAATTCGTTGCGTATTTTTTAAGATCTATGCATACGTAGGGACAGATAGCGGGAAGCGACTTTGTTTTATTCTATGTATTGATTAAATGCGATGTTTATGTAACTAATAATATGTAAACACCCGTTATAAATAAATATATTTTGTAGTCAGATACGTACGGATCAATTAATATAAGTACATGATGTATGTCGTAATTATTTACTTACCCTATTTCCAATATATTTATAGTTTGAATGGAAATTTTGTACGATACTTTCCATAATAAAGATTACGACCATTGAAATTTATACGTATGTTTAAAATATGTTTGAAATGTTTTTTTTACTGTAACTCGATTTATTTATTTCTCTGTAAGTATGCACACCTATAGTCAGTCGTTCTTGTATCTAAGCTGGGCTGATAGAGGATGTTTTTGTCATTAATGCATGTATGTTTGTATATTATATATCACATGCTGGGCAATACAATATTGAATAATTAATAAGTATATTTGTGGTTGCTTTAAAATTTGAACGAGAAGTGTTAGAAGAGCTCTTAGTGTAAGGACATAATTATCACATGAGTGACGGCTGGTCAATCACCTCGCTAACGGAATGTTCAGTGCTTATACTTCATACCCGCACCCGACATCGAACGCATACACATTGTCTTATAATCTCATTACGATGCTCTTACAAAGCTGAATAACTGTCGAGAAAACGGTTCCGACTACTGTACAATTGTCAATTATACAAATGAAGCAACGTTTTGTGCATTTAATTGCATGTAATGTTCTCTGCCGAGACGAGATGACCTAAAGCAGTGATTCCCAAAGTGGTCCAGGTGGACCCCCAAGGGGTCCACGGGAGACTTGCTGGACGTAGGCGTAAATAAAAAATGGGGGTCCATAAGATGTTAATGGAGGTCCACCAAAATTTATTTGCTTTTGATAGTAAAGAGCAAAAATGTAAGCATAGTTTTTATAAGGGCCTACCTACATTGTTTTAAGTACCTAACTAAGCAGATAATATTTTAATAAGGCAAGCGACTGTTACTTGTCCAAAATTGCGTATTCGATATTATGTACAATTTCGTGTACAGACTTGCAAAGCGCTATCCGCCCGACAATGCTTAATGCTTGTTCAGACATGAACTTGATCACCACTATAAAAGCCAATGTATATATATGCCAAACACACTATATATGCCAAAGGTACCTACCTTTTTTTTTTCGTCATCAGATTGAGAGAATCACTAACAAATTCATAGATTTTAATTGCTGAAATACTCGTAGGGTTACTAAGGATATAATTAAAAACATCAATATTAAACAAATTTAAATTTAGTTCATATTTTAGTGTTTCTCTCAAACTGTGGTTACAGACCCATGCCAATAGGTGGTCCACGAGAAAAATAAGTTTGGGAACTACTGGCCTAAAAGATTGAACGAATGTACGATAAACGAGGACAGTATGATAAATTTGTCTTTATAATAAACCTCGTGATTCGTAGTGAAAGCAAACGTCAAGCTAGAACGCGGAATAGGCTATTTTCTAAAGAAATAAACATTATTTCCTAAAATAAGTCTTTAGTTAGGGGAAGACCTTTTTCATGTCGTATTTTTTTTTACCTAGTTTTTTTATTATTAGTCCTAAATAACTTGAATTTTTTAAATAAATTGAATCAAATTGAATGCACCATGTCACACTTCAGAATATTCTATTTAAATTATAATCTTATAATGTAATGTAAAAATAAAGTGAGACGCCACAAAGGTTTTTTTTAGTAATTTTATGTAATTAAAAGTAAGTAAAAGTATCCGAACTGCTCAAGAACGTGATGTGAACTGTGAAGTTTATGAATGGCGCGTCCTTGTAGCGTGGGGTGATTGTCCGCCGTACCCACAACCCGCCACCCGGTACCCTTTGCACGAAAGCACGGACTTAATCGTGCTTGTAAGCGGGCCTTGCTACTGTTATACAAATTATTATACAAATTCTATAAGATAGGATTTAATTTAAAAATAAATAGTGGGATTTGCAAAGTGTTCTTTTCCCTCATCTCTAATATTTCAAAGGTACTATTGATTTCAGTTCAACCTTATAATATAAGACATACATTTGGGTTGTGTTAATTAACCATTCCCAATAAAAAATATTAAGTACTTAAAACATAAAACTGGTTCTCAAAGAAAGTCGATATTTTATAATGTCTTTCTTAAAACTACTATTATTTAATGACGACATTACTCTTATTTTATATATGTACATATGTCCCTAATTTAATGGCGCTTAGAGGATTAAGTAGGCAATGACGACGCAGAAACAGTATGGTATTGAATAAATTATATTGTGTGTGCAATATACCGTAGTCAATATTTGCGTGCCCGTCGACTAGTTAGTCTTTATTTGCTGAACAGTTAGCGTCGCAATCTAAACACATACATATAAATTATTTTCTACAAAAGATTATATTATTAGGAATTCAATAAAAGATAAAAATAATTAACATGATACTTATTAAAAAGTATGCGAAAATAACACGTTCTACATTTAACTGATACATTATTTTTAATACACTTTTAAATGTACTTGTATGTGTATAATTTTTATTTGAAATATCAATACAATATAATAGACCCTTACCGAAACCAACTGTGTTCTACAATTATTATCAATATAATGAGTTAACTGAACACTGCGAAATACAAGATTACTATCGAAAGACTGTAAAATTATATTGACTTGGTTGCAATAGATCTTTGCAAATGTTAGACTTGGAAATATATAATAAGATTTTGTAATTTAATTAATGTTAAAGAGTAACTAACTATAGATCTATTTGCCGGTTATTCGTGGTAAAATATACTCCCTGTATCAATTTAATATTATCAAATTTCGATTTTAGCACTTTTAGCTTCTGAATAAAGTTTATTGATTTCGATAAGTTCTGCTTTACAACTATAAGACGAGTGTTCACGTATCGTTGTACCTATTTATAAATACATATTTAAATAAATTATAGAATCGATGAATGCACCATAAAAGTACGTTGTTGAGAGTGAAAGTAACTTTTACTATTTCAAAAAGGCAATTTGTTGAAAAAAATTGAGGTTCGCGTGCCGTCGGCGTCGGCGCGACTACGCAAGGTATACGCTTTTAATGGCATTCACAACTTCGTAGATGTACCCGAAGGAAATTTTATGAACATGCCAAATAAGGTTTAATTGAACACACAAGTTTCACAACAACTAAATAATGAAATATTGCTGTTTTAAATAGTAGTTGATAAATATATTTTATATAATTTCACTGTTAGATTAAAGTTAATTATTAATTTATTTTTTTTATTTTAAATAGTCTAGTTTTTTATTTGTAATCTTTATTTTAATTAGGTACATTTAAAAATATTTACGAATAACAAATATAATAACTCTTATAATTCGGTACTTTATGGTACTTTATGGTTCTTTATATACATAAATAAACAAAAAGTTTAGTAAAATACATAAAAACAAATTAGCTAAAAAAAGTTGTGTTTTAAGCGATAGTTACGTTTCCTATTTTAAAATTCCAACTGTATAAATCCTGTTGGTTCATTATTATACTGGGTTAGACCTGAGCGGGAGTGTAAATAACCTTCACGAAAGGGTCGACAGGTGTACAAGCATCTGTCTATTTATGTTTTATCTTTTTTTTCGATTCCTTGCGTATAAAATATGTCGTGGCTGTTTGAAGAGTACCCTTTGTCGTGGATTCATATTATGAAATTAAATATATATTCTTTGATTGAAAACTCCATACTGTTTATAAAGCATAATTAATAATAATAAAAAATATATCCATATATATAATAGAAACCTTTGAATGCCTAATTATGTTAAGATCAGTTTCTGATGAGGTTTCTAGCACCTAAAAAGTGCTAACGCGCGTTGATGTCTAATGTACGCATGACTACAATATAATATGTTTTCAATTTAGCTAGAAACCACTACAAACTGTCCACGCAACTTTATATTTATTGTATGAAAGCTAAGAAATTTGTGAAGTCACTATTGATTTAACCGGTTCTTAGCCTCGTTTCCTAGAAAATTAATCTTTACTTCACCTATGTTTTGAATAAGTACCAACGTTACTATGCTAACATCGAAAAACTTTCTACTTACTTAAAAGCTAAGAAAATTTAATTGCATACTGCGAATTTATAAATTATAATAACACATATTTGTATTAATGTGACTTTTAAAATATGATTCGTCATACTAACAATTTATTTTACTAATTAGCCATCATCCAGAACACATACATTTTAATCGGTATCAAATTCGGGCGTACTTCAGGGATTATTGAGGTACTTTTTATTATCATTTCATGTTCGGCCTACCTACATGTGATGATGTGGCGCAGAGTGATAAAATACACTAAAAGCCTTTTAGAGGAGCTTCTGTCTGTGTGTTTTCATTCTTTTGTGTTCATGCGCATTCTGGGATAATTTACATAAGATCTAACAATGACATGAGGCCCAGTCAGAAAATATAGCAAATATATCAATAAGTTTTTAAACGATTTAAATTAACTAAATTATGAACCATTAATATTGTATGTCAATTAAATTTAAATTAGAAAAATATTTAACGAACAGTTGTTACTTGACTATTTTCAAATAATAATTTTGACGTATATATAACAAAATACTTCGTTCCATTGGCTTTTTTTAAATTGTGTCTTTTATTTGTGCCGAGGGCGCAGATTATTCCGTTGCCATAAGGCTGTTAAATAGTGACAGAATGCTAGCAGTCTTTTTACCCATGAAATTGCATGAAATCTCAGAGTAAAAAAATCTAAACCTCCTGCTCTCATTGGAAACAATATTATGGGATATCAAAACTTTAAAATAACTATTATTAACCGAAAGATATCGGAATCGATTCAGGCATAAAACAACCTTAGGTTTGTTGAAATTTACCTGCAATTTGAAATCAAGGAAATATTTTTATACAAAAAGTTGAATAGAAATATTACACACGGTATGTGTGTTTTAAAAAAGCATATCTGTATGCTGACATGAATATAGAATGTGATTTTAGTCGGAGATGCGTTAGATATCAAGCCGTGAAGCATGAACCGTGACCGCATGGACAACGACCTGTAGAACTTAAGAATTACCACTATAATTTATATAATAAATCAACTTTTGGTGTGTTTTGTGTCTTGAACATAATGCACTACTTTTAATTATATATGCATACATGCGAATAACAGGAATTGTCTATTGGTCTCTTTTCCACATTTTATTCAAAGTCAAACAACTATGGCGATACTTTAATGGTTTACGAAATTTAATTTATTTTGTCGGCAGACGCTGTCTGCGTTATATTTTTATCAAAACCTTCTCTGAAACGAGCTGCATGTTCTGGTAAAACTTTCATGTATATTGATTGAGTGGTTTTTTCAGATGCGGAACAGATAAAAAGATTTCATTTATTTATATATAAATATTACGAGTATTTAGCAAATTTTATTGAGCGCGACATAGAAACTTGAAAAAATACTTGATAATGTTAAGTTGTACAAAGTTTTTAGTAGGTGCGCAACTCATATCTTAATAAATATTGCAATGTTTAATTCCGGTTTTCATATAAAGACATCAAGATTTAAACAGGAAAATATGTTCCATGGAAGTATAAGATGAATACAGTTTATTTTGTTGAAGAACATGTTTTGTAGTTGTTTTTTAACATTTTTTTAAGCATAAATTTGTTATTTCTTAAGCAAACGCAATAATCATTTTATGGGTAAATTTACAACCACTTTGTAACGCGAGTTAATATAATTATATATATATAGGAAATTAATTTTAAGCTTAACTTAATGATTAAATATTTATAATTAGTAAAATGAAAACGTGTTTCGTTTTATCGGTCGTTTATATTAACTTTATACTAACATTTTTGTGATTGTAACTATACTGTAGGTATTGCAAAAAAATAAACCAGGATGCTTGTGAACCATAAGCGGTAAAGATTTTGTATTTTAAAAATAATAATTGATCTTTCAGAATGTTAGAACTAGACGAACATCTCACGTTTCTCCGCCTGGCAAATAATGGAATATTTTTCAATAAAAACTACGATAAGACGTCGTGTGCGTCTCAGTTAATAAGTGAGAAAGTATCTGCTTCAACAATTATCGTTTTGCGACGGCTAAGAACTTGTTAATTACGGAACTGGTTATCAAGAATCAATCCATATGATTCGTTCAGGTAAATTGTGTCCTTCGATTCGTATGCCATTTTTCGTACAGCAATACTTTTGTATAAATTTTCACAAACTTTATCTTCCAAAGCTGAGATCGTCCAGTAGTTAGAACACGTGAATTATAAGATATGATTGCGGGTTCTTGGCGGTGCAAGGAAACAGCACGTAAGCCTGCACGTTTCACCTGCACCTGCGTTGGTGCAGTGAGGTGTGAGAAGCTTCAAATCTTTCCTGTTAAAGAAAGGAGGCCTGAGCCTAGCAGCGGGGTATATACAAGCTGTTACTTTATTTTATTTTCCTCCAAAATACAGACAGTATCTTCTAGTATAATTTATCTTTACAGTGTACTCATATGAATGTAGTTTATTCAAATAACAATGCATTATTGTTCTTATTTATGTTATAACAATAGAATATCAAATCATATCCAGCAAATACCGATCTACTATTAACGGCAGGTAGACGATCCTAGTCGTCACAACCCATTATAAATTCTTCACACCGACACAAAACATCGCGAGCACTGCGAATACCAAATGATTTGTCCTAATGGTACATTGTTACATTCTTATATCTTAAATTAAATATTTGTTTTGTATCAATACAAGTATTCGAGTTAACTTAGAAACATAATTCGTAATGTTATCTAAGAATCGAAAAAAATATTTCTTATCAAGAAAAAGATAAACTTTATATCAAAATATAAAATATGTAAAATATTAAGTTACACTATTTCATTGCCTCGGTCTAGTCTAATGACTAGATATATATATATAGCCGCAGATCCCGAAGTCCAGGATTCAAACCCCAGGTTGGGTCGATGAAAAGTTATTGGTTTTATTCCATCTAAAAGATAGCCCGAACGCTGAACGTACTCAGACACTGCCGTGCCTCGTCAAGTACGTAAAGGTACGTAAGTCTGGCGCCTGAACCCTTTCCGGTCGAGTCGGATTTGCCATTCAATCGGATTATGAGAGTGAGGGAATAGAGAGTGTGTTTGCGCACACACTGCGTAGTTGAATAGTATCCCTTTTGAGGTTCGCCGCCGTGGCCGAAATCTGTCAAGACGACATCACGATCACATCACTCTACTATAGGGCTATTAGTTAAAACTTTTCAGGATATTTTACGACCCAAAAATACATTGTGTATGTAAATACTAGTGATGGATATTCTACTTAACAGTAGTAATCTTTAGATAATATATATGAGTATAAATATATAATTGTAAGTATTATAGATTTTAAATATTCTTAGCTGAAGGTTACAGGTTCAAAAAATAAAAATTTTACAGTTATATTAGCAGTTCAACTAGTGCTCGTTAAAAAAAAGCCTCGTAAGGATACCTAAATGTGTCGGATATCGGACTTTATTATACATGTGTATCAACAAACAGGCAGTAGAGCAGCATAGTGAGTCTGATGTATAAAGCTCCAGAACATCTTTAATGGTCTTCGTCCAGCAGTGGAATATTTACAAGCAGTTACTGTCTTAATTTTATATTAATTTTATCGTTACAATAAGATTTGAAATTGTGTAGAAAAAAAAAACCAGGACAAATAATTATTGAATATATATTAAATATATTAGCCAGAGTGGCTATAAGTCTGTATTTTATATTTTAACTTCAAATTCCTAGTCTGATAAATCATGTACTATTATTTTATTAGATACCTATTATAAAACTGCGTACAAAATAAATCGTAAAATATATAAAATTCGTATTTGTATGATATGATTAATTCTAACTTTGCCAAACTAGCTATCAAACGACTAATTCAATTTCACGATAGACCGTGAAACGATTTAATTAATCTAAAGAAATCAGTCAGATGTAAACTTTCGATACATCGTTCCACGCTTTTAGCCGACACCAAAAAGAAGAAATCTATCATTTCCGCCTTTTCTTTTTTTGATGTTTTTCGATACCCTTCTTTTGATGTCGACAACCAATTATATATTTTTTTAACAATTAGAGGTTCCATTTAAATTCAAAGAAACAGGTCCACTGAATACACTTAATCAATAGGACCACTTCAAAACAATAGAAAATCTTTTATTATGTACTATAATTAAAATTTTATTTTAGTACAAACATTATTTTAAGCAGATTCTCGCTCGGGTAGAATAAGAATGGAAAAAATCGGCGAAGACATGAAGAAGTAAGTAATAAATTAAAATATTAAATTAATATAATATTATAATATAAATTGATTTTGATTAATTAATAGATTATATTTTGAGGATATTCCGAAGTAATTTTTTTTTAATAATTAATTAATTGGAAAAATCTTCAACTTTTAAATCAATATGTCAGTCTTTATTAGCTAATCAAGGCAAGGCGAATTTGTTTATTAGTAAGAAAAGAGTACAAAAGATTTTTGCTGTTATTTATATGTCAGTAAGGAAAATTTAAATTAATCTAAAGCAGTCTGTAACTGTATGCTTTTAACAAATAAACAGTTACAAATTACAATATCAATTGTTAAATTAAACAATTTGTTGTTATTTCTGATACATGTTTTTCAGAGAACGCAACTGACGAATAACATTGTTAAAGTAAGTTATGAAAAATTTTAATAAGCTATGAATTTATTTAAAATTGACTTTAACAAATATCTAACAAAAAACTTTATAAGTATTATATCTTGACTGTATCATAAAACTAATTGAAATATAGTAGTTAGGAGGTAATTAAGCACATTACTTTCAACGATAAAAATCTGCATAATAATTTAAGTTATAACAATATGAACGAATATATTTTAAACAGTAATTATATACTTTTATATTATATGTATTCGCTTAGTTAGTTTTATTTGTAATATAAATTCAAATAAACAAAATAATTGCACATTTATTAATTGCTAGTAATGAGCTTATCATAACCTAAGCCTGCAAACTTACGTTAAGCTGTGGCCGTAGTATTCCACATCGGTTTACCATTACACTAGTTACTGCTATTAATTAAATATTTTTACACTTTAGCACTAACTTCACAATTCACTTTTAAACACATGTATGTTTTATGTCATAGTAATAAGTATCGCGATAATAGAATTAGAATAGAAATTATTTAACTTATTACACGTTTATATCTAACGACGCTCGTACGAAGACTGCCGCCGGCTGCGTCTGCGCACTTGCGCAGGCTTTGAAGGAAAGTTCATCGAACGCCTCCACCTTTTCTGAAGACTATAATAATATATAAGATGATTTACATATATTAAACATCGTGTTGGACATATTCATTTTATTGTTAATGTAAAATTGGTATGTGTAATTGTGTAATATCGATTGTATGTTCATTCAATAATATGCATAATTTGAAGTTTATAAAACTAGATTTATACTCAGCACATTAAGTCAAACTACTATAAGAAAAAAAATCGTGGACATACGACACGACATACTATAATTACAATATTGTCAGTAGTACAATTATAATCTACCTATTAAAAATATAGTAGTAAACATAGAAAAACCATTACACTCAGTGAATTGTAATTAAACCATCATCATAGCTTTCTCAAAGAACGAAAACTGCGTTAATTTTCTCAATATCACAGTTTTCAAACTATTACTTAGACGGAATAATTCAATAGTATTGAATACCACTGCTATTATAGCCTGTACCTAAATCTTTATACCACATTGTAAAATTTATCTTCAAAAATGACAAATATGTACTTAGGTGCTAATAAAATACTATAATTATAACAGAAATTTTAAAATTTTACCTTAATTTTTCAATTATATTTATGAGAACTTCAAAAACATTAATATGACCATAAATTGATAAATTTAGCTAATTTTTTAATATATTCTTCCGAAATAAAATTCCATTTTATCTTGTTATTATTTTTTTTTTAAAAAAAAGGTTGGAAGCAAGAGAAACTTTTGAAAGAAATTTACTTCCTTGAAAATATTATTGTTTGAATTTTAAATATTAAATATTTTATGCTGTTATAAGTATCCACTCGGCTACGATTATAAGTTTATGTCCATTTTTTCACTTTATCTGTGCCCTGTGGGAGATAAAACAAACTAGAAATTGACAAGACAGTTTGCCATCGAATCCCACGAAGTTAATCTTAATCGTGACTTTCAAATTTTAATTCTAAAACTGATAATAATTGATTTCTGTTAGGATTATTTTGTGAAGTCTCAACTAAAATATAACAGCATTATGCCGAAAGTTTCAGGTGACTTGTTTTTATTATACATTTTGAAAAATTGCTTATTCATTCCAATAAATTGAGGTTACGATATTTGCTTTGAATCGATGAGAAATGTTTTTGTGAAATTTGTGCAAACATTTTTTTATAGCCGAAAAGTTCATAATAATTATTTAATTTCATTGTTACTGAGTTAACAATGAAATTGTCGTTTTTAAGATGTCAAGGATAAATACCATAAATACCGGCATTCGACAATTGTAGTGATATTATTGTTTTTCAATCATATATTTGTATTAAAAATACAATTCTTGACCTTGAGCTTTTAATAGATGGTAATATTTCTTTATATAGTCAAAGTAAAGTGGGGTAAGGAGATGTATCCAGATGTCGAAGTGAATACGGATGATGAACCGGTTGTATTCAAGGCTCAAATCTTCGCACTGACTGGCGTGCAGCCCGAAAGACAGAAAGTAGTATGCAAAGGTGTCACCCTCAGAGATGACAGTTGGGCAAATTTTAAACTCTCAAATGTAAGTAATTAATGGATTTCCTTTAAAACAGGATATGTAAATATAATTATACAGTTGAACATGTACTTAAAGTAAGAATTAAAAGAGCAACTGCCCTGCACATGAAACAACAAAAAAAAGTTATAGTCATTGTTACTTGGGATGATGTAAAAATTCTAAATATAAATGTATATACTAAACCCATAACAACTATATCTGTTCAGGTATCACAATTTAAATTGAAATAAAAAAAACAACAATTTCAAGGTAGCTACCGAAATTAAAAGTGCATACACGGACAACATCTATCTGTGGAGATACAAATATAACAATAAAAATATGTTTATTTTAGGCATTGAAAAGTCATGGTGAAGTAATTGAACTCATGAACCCTGAAAAAATTATAAAATTGAGTTTCTTTGGTTAGGCACACAGTAATACTATTAAGGAAAATTTTGGATCTCAATATTGATTTTATTGAAACTTATCATAACATATGTTCACAAATTATATCTTATATAACTTGTATAGTATATTTGTTGGATAATGTTCTCACATTGGGGTATAAACTCTCAACAATGTTTCATGATTTATCTCTATATTTATTGTGAGCATTTATATGTAAGATTTTAAATAAATTACTAGAAATGTCCATGGTTTACTTGTAGAATGCATTGGTGTTAGTTATGGGCAGTAAAGAGGAAGATGTCCCTGCAGCACCGGTTGAACAGACACGCTTCGTAGAAGACATGAATGAGTCAGAATTGGCAACTGCTGTAAGTACATTTTACTCAACATGAATTGTTTAATAAAAATGTAATTTTGATAGATACAAGAGAATTTGCTTTTGTTTCTAGTTGGACCTTCCAGAGGGTCTCATTAACTTAGGCAACACATGTTATATGAATGCCACCGTACAGTGCCTCAAAACAGTTCCTGAATTAAAAAATGCATTACTTGGTTATGATCCATGTGAGTAGAATTCATTTTATAAATAAACATATTTGTTGAAGTGAATAATTTTTAGAGCCTATTGGCCTCATTGTTAGAAGATATGAATCTTAATCAATGTTTCTGAGTTCAACTTGGACAAGCATTACTGAAATTTCTTGTGCTTAATTTGTGTTTGTAATTTATCACAAGCTTTGGGGTAAAGGAAAACATTATGAAGACATGTCTTGATTTACAATATGAAAGTTAGGTTGCATATGAAAACTGCCACATGTCCAACCCGCATGGGGACAGCATAGTTGTGGAAGTTCTAAACCTTCAAAAAGGAAATGAAACAAGTAGTGGGACATTTACAGGCTGTTATTTTAGTTTTATTTTTAGTGTAGTACAAAATATCTAACACATCCTTTTTTTATACATTTAAAATCATATATATATATATATTATGTATAACTAATACATATCTTTATTCAAATAGCATCGGGGGGAGGAACTGCGGGTGGCCTTACATCTGCATTAAGTGAAACAATGCATGCTCTAGAGAGTGGGGGTGCAGGTGCCTGTGCCGCTGCAGTTGCTAGATTACTAAATGCATTACATGCGGCTGCACCACGACTGGCGGAACGAGGTGCTGGAGGACAGCTAGCCCAGCAAGATGCATCTGAGTGTTGGACAGAAATTGTGCGAGCTCTGAGGATGCGGCTTTCTGTAGCTCCAGAACCAAATAGGTACAAAATTAAGTAAAGATAAGATTATAAGCTATAATTAATTTATTTTTAATTCTCTTCCTCTTGACAAAAAATCTATTACAATCCAATATATTTTATTTATACTTTGATGATGTCGATGATAATGTCCTAATGATTTCAGTCACAGTGAGCATCAACTATTCAGGAGCGATTATTGTGCTTGAGTGATCTCTTTATCCCTCACTCTCATAATCCAATGGGACAACATTCCGATACAACTGGACCTTTACTCATGCAACCTCCAGATTTCGCACTGACACTGACACTGGACATCTTTGTTTATAATATTTAAATACAACTATGTATATGTATTCTTAATGATACATGTTTGCAGCAAATCCCTTGTCGAACAGTACTTTGGAGGTACATTAGATGTAGAGCTAGTATGCAGTGAAGCAGACGAGCCTCCGACGCGCTCCAGTGAGACATTCTTACAACTCTCTTGCTTTATCTCACAGGATGTCAAATATCTGCAATCTGGACTTAGATCTGTAAGTAAATAGCAATTTAATATCATTTATAAAAAAAATTATAATTTTTTTTTATTACTAAACATGTTTTCATCAAAATCATCAAAATTTAATGTAAATACCTGCAAGCAATTTTGACTTTAACTGTTTAATAAATTACAGAAAATGGCAGAGCAAATCACAAAGATGTCAGAAACATTAGGAAGAGATGCTGTCTACACAAAAACAGTAAATTTTATAGCAATTTGACTTTTTCTAGATATTTATTTGGCTGTCCATGAAATAATAATACTTTTTATTTATAGAGTAAAATCAGCCGACTGCCAGCATATTTAACAGTGCAATTTGTGCGTTTTTACTATAAAGAAAAGGAATCTATCAATGCCAAAATTCTTAAAGATGTCAAGTTTCCATTAGAATTGGATGTATATGAGCTTTGTTCACCTGAACTTCAGGAACGTTTAACTCCCATGAGAAATAAATTTAAGGTAAAATAATTTCTGAAACTAATTGACACAATAGTGGATATTTTATGTTTTTCTATAATTGTTAATAATTTTTAGGAATTGGAAGATGCATCAATCGAAAAGTCCTTAAATGCCAAGAATAAGAATCACGGCGACAGTAAAAAAGAAAATAAAAAAAAGAGCATAGTGCCTTACTGGTTTGAAAACGGTAATTATATTACGAATGCTTTTTTTTAATGCGATAGGTAGGCGAACGGCCAAATGGGCTAATTTATTATTACAAAATAATAGTTTGCAGGTCAATTAGTGATGTTTAGTTGCAGATTTGATTCTAACTTAAAAATAATTAATAATTACTCAAGTATTCCACTCCATATATACACAATATGTACACTTGAAATAAATAAATAAGTGATATATTACGTGCCTGTCGCCGCAGACATCGGCAGCAACAACAGCGGCTACTACCGGCTGCAGGCCGTGCTGACGCACCGCGGCCGCTCGTCGTCGTCGGGGCACTACGTGGCGTGGGTGGCGCGCGGCGACGGCTGGCTGCGCTGCGACGACGACACCGTGTCGCCCGTCACCGAGGAGGAGGTGCTCAAGCTCAGCGGCGGCGGTGCGCACTTGTCCTATTTCCTATTACACACTCATGGCATCTTATGCACCTTGAATATGTGATTGCGCAAATCGCTCATTTGCCGCTCTCTATTGTTGCAATTGATTATAAAAAAATTGGGACCTGTAAAAAAGGGTATCCTTTCTCTTATTGACTCGTATTAGTAACTTGCGATGAAATTTGTTGACATATGAAAATCATATATATATGTAAAAAATGGATGCTTGCTTTTCTGTTATAGTAAAAGCGATATTAAAGACAGATATTCTGTTTTTTCATCTTCCACCAGTTTACTTTTATTATATTTGTGTATACTGCCCAAGTATTTACTCTGTAAAGTAAATTTGCAAAATTTCAACATGAACGTAGTTTCAAATTATGAAGGGTCGCTAAATCGTTGCAACAATCTGCAAGCTTGTGTTAGTTTTTCGCTTTTTTAACTTCAAAATCTTCTGACTTGACCTGAAACATGATTGAATAAAATAAAGGAATAGACGTTCAATAATTACGATGAAGTTCAAGGAATGGGCAAGAACAGATGATCATTTAATCATAGTGCAGATCGCAAACCCTCACTACACCCTCCCGCTCATGCTACGCCACACACGCAGTAATATAAAAGTATTCCATCCGTGGACACGACTCTGGTGGTACGGGCTCGACGACATTGTCATGTTATTTTCTTCGGTACTGTGTTCTGTGTGTATTTTCGATCATCAGTTTTTAATAGCTAAACGTTGTACATACTTGTTAGTTTCCATTATATATTTACATTTTTTATTACAAACATTTCACAATGCGTGTGTTGTAATTGCTTAGACTTTGTTTTTATCTGCAATTCTGTAATTTACAGGTGACTGGCATTGCGCATATCTTTTGCTGTACGGACCCAAGATTTTAGAGGTCCCTGAAGAGGAGGAGGAGCCAATGGTTATGGATGTCACTGGGGGACCAGCTGGCAATCCTCCTACAGCACTCGCGTAATTACACTTCTATGAACCTGTCTCGAATGTAGGCTCTAGGAATGAGGGATCAAGTTTGTCAGGTATGGAATTATGATAACTTCACAGATTTATCGAAATGAGATCTCATGATTGTTAACTAACGATATTATTCTTGCATTTATTTTTGAAAGTGTTTGATGTACCTCAAAAATATATTTTACATTAAAAAACAAGAATGAGTAAAAATAAAATTTAAATTTAAATAACATCTCCATACATAGTAAACAGTAAGAAAATAGGATTTTTGAACAGTTTTCCTTATTTTAAAACTACTATTGTATAATTATCAGAAAACTATATTTTTATTTTAAATGAGTATGTATGTATACTATATCTACAAAAGGGTAAACTTGGCAAACTCGGGCTAATTTAAGAATCAACTGTAGCGCCTCATTCTTTACTTGATAATAGGGAATATGCAGTTTTTGTTGTTGAATGTTGAAAGAAGCCTAAAACTATATACAAAGAACTATTTGAATTATTCTATATATAAACGTACTTCATTTGGCTTATATTTGATGTATTCATAAATATTTTGGACAGTTTATCAGAAGGAGAAAACTCGTAAAAACAAGCAATATACATATTTGCTATTTACAAAAAAATTAATGCATGAATGGTTCAATGTTTGTTAGCGAACAATTGTACAAATATTTATTTCTATACCTTGTTTTGGCGCGTAACTAAACTAATCGACAAGAAACGAGTGAATGCCTTTTTGGGTTATTTGCCATATTTGTGCAAATTAAGTAAAGATAAATAAATAGATCCTTTATACGTAGTCGTGTTTTATTTCGCCAAGTGATGTCACCATTAATTATTATTAAAGTTTCATAAATTACAAGTTTAGATTTTAATGCGCTTTGTTAAACGTGGTACATGAATGTGTACATAATATTTTAAACATTATAATACTTTATAAACTTTTGACTGATCGAAAAATTGTATGAAAAAATTATCAATCATTTTAATATTCGTTTCGGAGTAAATTATGTCATATAATAAATTAAACATTGTTGTTCTATTATTTTTAGATTTAGTTTTCAAAAATGTTTTTATTATATAATTTGTTTTTATTAAAAACATTTTAAATAAAGCATTATTTTATTAAAACCTTTTAAAGTATCGATAATAATCGGAGAGCCAATGAAAATATTAAAAATAGTATAATTATAACATGCATATTCCCAATTATGAATATGTCAATAACATTAAGAAAAGTTGAATTGTACTTTGGGTAGTTTTTCTATTTTTATAAATGTAAGGTATGCTTTTTTGCAAAATTTATATGGATTTACATGAACATTCTACTATTACTGTAGATAATAGAAACTATGTCTTATCTTTAAATTAATTTAGGTCAATTTTAAAGTTAAAATCATTTCTCTTTGAAAAAATGTTATCAATTTTATTTACTACATAAATACATACATAACATTACGACCAATATACCATTGAAAGACTTGAAATTAATTTATGGTGTAAAATTGTGTCGCATTCTTTATTCTTGCACAAAATATTTTAAAATTTATTATTAGTTAAAGAATGAAGTAAATGAAAAGAAGCTCTACTCATTCCTGTAAAAGCCAAGTGAGACGTTTGAAGCAATATGCAGTTGCAATATGCAGTTGCAATATGCAGTTGCAATATGCTGACTGAATCAATGTTGTGTATTGAACCTTATTTATTGTAAATTTTAATTTAAGCATTGAATGCTGTTAATTGTTTAAAGCGCTTTATTTAGCACTTCTCAATAATATCGTCAAGTTCTGTGTACTAATGTATTGAATTTATAAGATTAATTGAAATAAATGTTTAACTCGATACTATTTTGTGTTATTATTGTAGTGTATATTTAAAATATAGTAGTAATATTCCTGAACAATGTGTAGCTGTACTATAAAGCGAGGTTACGATATTCATCACCCGATAATTAGTTATATATATAATCGTTTTAATATAAAAGCTTAAAGATATAATTCTTTGTCATAATAAAATCCCTTAGATTCGAATAAAATATCACCACTGTTTCTGTAAATAGCCTGTTACAAGGCATAGGCTTGGTTCTTTATTTATATTTATAGAAATAACAATTATTAGTTACGGATGCCGAAATCAATAAATAACGACATCTATTGGTTATCTGTGGTCGAAGATTTGGCTCGTACAGCCTACGAGATGGAAGTACGTTAAATAATTATTTGTAAATACCTTCTGTTTTACTAGTAGTTCTTCAAAATATATGTAAAAATTAATTAATTAATTATTTAAAGTAAAATGCTTAATGATTTATGAAATATATCTAAATAATATATATTTAAAAAGTCTAGGAAACCACACACATTTGACATTTTATTTTAAATGTCAAGTTAAAGAAGAAATATTTATATTTTTCTAATTGCTACTGAAAATATGACGAAATCCCTCTTCGAGAAACTAGAATTATGCTCTTTATATTTAGTTCGTATTTATTGTCCGCCGTTATATTTTATAATATTCTCAGAATATCAAGAAACAAGAATATTGAAAGTGTTATTAGGTTTTATTGCGGGCTTCTGTTTGGGACAACTTTACTTCAACTTGTTTTTAAAGGACATACCTTTTCTAAATGACGCCGGTTTCATTTTAGGCTTAGTCATAAGCATAATTCTAGGTAAGGCAATACAAAAATAACTTCAATTAGAAGTTCGTGTTACTTGCCGTAATTATCGATGGACAAAAAATTTTTAACAATCTTCTCGAATGAATTAAAAACAAAACTAAGAATAGCCATATTTTTAGGTGTATCGATAGCGGTATCTGTACAAGTGCGTTGTATTTCGCTCTTGTTACTACCAATGTATTGTGGAAAAGCTGGTCGAGGTATTTTGAAGGCTATCGTACTGACCTACGTCGTTGCTGGTAAGGTAGCTGTAATATGGTATCATGGATTTATTTTAAAGTCCAATACTGCACTGATGTCAATTCTGTTTTTCATTAGGACCAATAACAAATATGGGTTTAAACGCAAAAGAAGTGGTACGAGTTTTTGCTTGCACAACGCAGTTGTCTTATAATCTTTCCAAGCATATTTATGCTCAGAGTTATCATCCGTTAAACAAAGCTTTGCTGGATTTCACTAACGAGATTGTTCAGATAAAAGAAAATATAAGGTTTTTAAGAAAATCATTATTTTAAAGTAAGAATTTCACATGGTGGTGGATGTTCTGTACACATGGTCGGCTATGAAGAAAAATAAAATAAGGTTTCTTTTCCGCCATGTTTGAGGTGTAACCACTTAGTGCAATGGAGCAGTGGCAGAGATTCTCAGTGGTTGCCGAATAATAATTTATCTCAGACTGACGTGTTCGGCCGTTTGGTGTGTGACTGATGTTATTTCATTTCAATGGGCAATAATTGAAGTAATCGACACAAGACGATTTTAAATATGACAACTTTAGCATTTACTTATCCAGTGTCCAATTTCTAAACAGGCTAGCTAAGCTTCTGTTCCGGTTTTAACGATGAATGACATTGGCGTTGTAAGGAATGGTTAAAATTTCATACGGCGCCAATGCTTGTTGCCAGTGGGCAGTGGTGACCACTTACCTACAAGCCCAGTCGCCCGTTCTCTTAAAAATGCTAAGATATTTTTAATGTTACTTTTGTAATCCTCATTTTATTATATTTTTAGTTTGGCAACTATAAAAAGGTATATGTACCTATTGAATAATATCTGTGTATGGTTCCTATATAATAGTGAATTTCCTTTAGATCCATTCGTGATGTAATATCTCCAATTGATTATGAAATTGAAGGTTTGGTTGGATTGCAACAGATGAAAAGTGAAAATGATTTTACCGACACTCTATTTGATATCGTCCACGATACAGACGAAGTGGCGAAAATATTCCAGTTCGTATATTCTGTAAAATTAGATAAGTAACACGTAACTTTCTGTATCAACTAACAAATATATTATTTTACTTTCATTAGTCCGTTTGCTATGAACTAGATACTCGAATGAAGCATTACGATAATGTTTTTTTTTCAACTTACCTACACGTATGACATAGGTCCAAATAAGAATATGCGTTTCAAGGGCTGGTTTGCATCTTTTGGTATGGAGCTGAATTTAACGATGTTATTTAGGTTAATTATTTTTGCATCGTATCAATTTATGGGGCTAAACGAGGAAATGGGTTTTATCATTGGAAAATATGCGAATTGCATGATGATTAACCTATTTTGATTATTCAATGTGTTTTATCTATTACTATATTTTTAACTTACATAAATATTATCTAGTAAATTAAAAACAGAAAAAACCCGCCATATACCTACGTTGTACTAATACCGTACCATTGCTTTAACGGTAACCTACTTACCTAAACTATTTATTCAATTATGCCCAATCAAATAGATAACATATCAACACAATTATAACAAAGTATTAAACTGTTTCAACTAGATTGAACCAGTCAACTGAAGAGATGAATCCATATATGAAATTATATATCGAAAAGATGGAACTACGTTGTGATAATCAACTTTCTCATACAATTACGATGTGCATGGATATATTTTCGTCAGCCTATGAATCATGCAGTAGGAATGTACCGTCTTACGCTGTTATAATCTGTTGGCCGTTGATGTTGCCTCATATCTGTGATGTGAAACGTTTAATTAGAAGTGATATTTGTAACTTCAAGAATCAGGTTAAATCATTTAAATGTTTACATAAATAGTTATTGATAGAGGAACTCAGAACTCGCAGATAAGCCCGTTAGGCCCAGTAGGGGTGTAATACCAACTTATCTATTATGTAGCCGAAAATCGAACAGTCGACTTTAAATATTATAGTATCACATACCTTTACATAAAAGTATTGGTTTGTTGTCAGATAGACTCTGTTCTTGGAGAAGGATACACTTACCTGAAGTTAGCTAAAAGAGAATTGACGACGAATTTAGACACGATAAAATTGCAGCACAAAATCCATTATGAACGAAAGCTTTACGATATTCAGGTCTTATTTTTATTTGTTAATTGCTTTGAGATTAATCGAATTGTAACACAAATAAAATATGAGAAATAAGTTTTAGGATGCCAAGGAGACGGGGGAACGTGTACTTCATGCATTTGCAGAAAAATACACCATTATGAAGTTCGTCAATATTTCGGTCTACATTTTTTTAGCTCTCTTATTTCTCCGTATACCAATAGCTTCAGCAAATTATCATGATTTATATCTTACTAGTATTGACTACGACAATGTTTACATCACTGATTATTTTAAAAGAATCGATGAGAAACGATGGAAGAAAAATAAAGTCTACGTTTTGCCTTTGAAAAAGGTATAAATAATATTGTATCTGTATTTTACTAACGTTGTGCGATTGTTCAATATAACTAAGTAGTAAGCCTCAATAACTCAGTGGTAAACTCTGATCTTGATAATATACACGTTGCTGAAGGGGTAAGTTGCAAGTAATTTATTGCAGATTAGAAAATCAGCTATACCTGTAACTGGAAATGAAGTTGATCATTTTTTTATAAAACGTAAGGTGCACAGATAGGTAGACACTGAGAAGTTAATATTCTTTAAAAATGTAATTGTTGTTGAGTAGTTAGATACGAACAATTTTTATTTAAATTTAACTAATTCTTTTATACACTATATACTAGGGAAAGAGCAAGGAGTAAAATATCATAAAAAGGGTGGAGGCGTGAAAAAATATTTTATTATATAGAGTTATAGACAGTTATTGATATACTATTACAATTTTATAAATTCAATACTCTTAGATGGAAAGAAACAGATACATAGATGTTCACTCAACATCCTACATACCGTCAGAACGTAACAAGCTCTTGACGCAAATTCTGAAAGTAATGCTCGAGGCGGTCACCGCTACGACCTTTGTGATGTTAGATAGACTATTTTATGAAGCGCTGGACGTAGTGCGGCAGCATGCGTTAGAAGAAAGTACAACATTGAATATGCAAGATATTGCAATTCAGGTATTTATGTCAATGTCTTCTTTGTCCCAACGTAAAGTATTCTATGAAGGTTTTTTTTATTTTAAATATTAAATACACATTTACAAACAATTCTATACTAATATTATAAATGCGAAAGTAACTCTGTCTGTTACACTTTTACGGCTAAATAATTGAACCTAATCATGACTGAATTTAATGAAATTTTGTATGAAGCAAGCTTAAACCCCAATAAGACATATGTCATGGTACTTTTTAAGACCTAATCTGCCCACCCCTCCTTAAAACGCGAGCAAGGCCGCGGGCGAAAACTAGTTGACAATAAAAGTTAAATATATTAATAATGATACATTAGAGAAAATATTTACTATTTAATAACCAATATTTTCTTAAATATCAGGTTGAAGGAAAAGGGCCTTTGTCTTCCATGCTGCGGAAAATCCTAAGAGAGTTTAACATAAATAAAAGGAACAAAATGGTTTCAAATGATGCCTGCGTTCCTCGGCCTCGAGCTATGCCTTCAATGTACTATATTAAAATCTATGGGGGATATCTCTGGATTCTACTCTTACTATACATTAATCCATTTACGCTTAGATTGCGGAGGTTAGATTATATTTATTTAATGATGTACAAATATTTGTTAAATTTTAACATATCATATCTATTTGTACCTTTTTCATACACCTCTTAGGTATAAAAAAATACTGTTCTCTCTTGAGTCAAGATTTGCGCATTATAGTATCTCCAAATGAGTAACAGTTGTTTATAAAGTCAAGTCCAATGGGCGCCGTGCCCAAACGATTTTTCCAGAGCATTTCATCATCATTAGTCATCTTTGTTTTTTTTTATTTAAATTTTACGAAGGCCTCGTCTTTCCTCATATGGAGAAGCTTTGGAAATTAATAACCATCCACGCTGCTCCAATGCGACTTAAAAATTTCGACCGACGTTTCCTTTGCCAACCAGCACGAAATCAATTTTATATACGCATATGAAGCACACCTTGATAATTAACTCGGTGAAGCTTGGTGAGGTATTCCCTTAAGGCGTTTGTCAATAGGACTTATAAACATAATATAAACTTGTTTTTTTTTTTTACTTTTTTTCTCACCTGTGTAAATACTAAACTACAGGTATATACCTAATAAGTTTTATATATTTTTCCCTTCTATGCACAATTATTTTAGACTAATCTGCAGTTACTTTTACTATACACGCGAAAAGGAACGCGTATTACACCTTTACAACGACATACTTAAGAAACGTCTGAGAATGCAGAAAACTCTCCGCAAGAAAGCTGTACAGGCTGTTCGCGCCCATTATCTGTCTGGCGAGAATTTACTTAGTATGAGAATGAGATATCCTCAATTGTTGGGCTGGCTTGGAAAGTTGTCAGTGGCCAGGATGAAGTGTTTGATTTGCGAGGAGACAGAACCCAAATACGCCAGTCATAAACGAAGTTAGTTATCTTGCCTTTATAAGATATCAGTGCTCAAACTACGCATATTGTTTTACTATCATTTTCGTAGTGTAGTTACGTTGCTTACGGTTACCTATGTACGTAGTAGTTTAAAACCAGTCTGTTACTTGTAGTTTTAGTTCATTTATTCATTGGACTATTCCTAATGATGATCGAATTCAAATAACATCCGATGCAAAAAATAATAATTAAGTAGTCGATGAATTCTAATCATAATTAGACAAAAAGAACTGGTCTAATTTTCAGGCATCTATTGTATTTATAGATAAGAGATATAGATAACCTATGTATATTTAAACGCGTAGTAACAAGAAAAAAAATTAGGAATAAATTAACAAGACAAAAATTCTTAATATATGTAACTCATCTGAAAATAATTTATTTATTCCATCAATAGCTTCAATTGAAGTATGGCACTCGTGTGTAAGCACTAGATGTCCGTTCGTGTATTGTAATGAGTGCTGGATGGAAGTGGGTTCACAATGTCTCGCCTGCGACCCCGCCTTAGCTGAGCTGAGCGATGTGGATTCCCTTAGCGATAACAACCCGCCACGATATTAATTACTAACAAAAGAACATCACAATTTGTTGAATATGTATTCAAAATAAATGTTGTCAAAATTAAATTTTATTTTATTAACAATATAGATTAGAATAAACAAATATAAATATAACTATGTTTTATTTTTTAAAATAATCCGTATTCGAGTTGTTCACCAACCGTCAAGTTGCTCACGAATTGAATGTTGTCGGCAACTTCGTTACACAGACGAGCTAATCCTGTCAAATCGCCGTTTTGTTGTGGACTAAAGTTGTACACCAACTACGAAGGAACCAATTTGTTATTTAACATCTCAACCAGTTGAATCTATAATTGGCCAAAAATAAAATTACAAATGACTCTACGCTTTTATTTAATAATACAATTACCGACAAAAAATCGTCATAAGTAATCCAACCATCATTGTCCGAGTCGGCCTCTTTAAACTTTTCTTTTCGAGTTTCCATTGACGTTTCATCCCCTAAGCTTTCTAATACTGCAGAACTGGACAAAATATAGGACAACAATTAATTTCATATAGGGGCGCCATCATCTCGTAGGTAATGAAGTCACCGTAATGGAATAAAACTAATATTAGAAATACGAAAGTAATTCTATCTGTTTGTTACCTGTTACTAGCCTGGGAACTGGATGAAGGCGTCGACGTTATTATTACCAAATATATCTATAGTCGAATAAGGAATTTACAGGAAAAATATGTTATCGACATATATAAGAGTGTTGCAATTAAATTTTGATGAGTGTCATCACATCACAAAAATCTAACTGAAAATGTTTATTATCCACTTATGTTAAATAAAGAACCCTTAAATGACTAAATTTATTAAATTAAAGGACCCTTTATAATGCATATAATTATGTCAGTGTTCGAATCCACAATTTAGGCTATCACAAAAATACTCTAAATTAATCAGAAGTGTAGAATAAAATGTTAAATTACACATCTTTGCAAAGGCTAATTTGGACAGATAAAATTTGAACTCGCGAAATAGAAATTTTGTAAGAAAGAGTCTATAGCATTTTTAGTAATTATAATATGCCCATGATAGGTAATAAAGTCCATCCGCTGAACTAACAAATCGTCAAATCCGAGCATTCCATTTGATTGATTGTCAAACAGAAGAAATAGGCTGTGAAGATTCGCGATGGTGACCTCATTCCAGCCTGGGAACCGCCGAACTACCTTCTGCATACTCCAACGCCGGTCCTGTTCTTTCATTTCCTTAACATAGACATTTTATTAATATATACTTAACTAGCAAAATCTGGTCAACGTTGTCCTGTTTGTGTATAAAAAATCAATAGTCATTGCGATCGGCAGTAGTCTAAGGTAAGGTATTGATTAAAATATAATATGAGCAATATAGCTTTTTAATTAAATATGAATTTGCTTTATCACGGTTTGTTTTGTGAGTGAGCCAATATGCGCAAAGTTAGAATTTTATAACCCGTGGTTTTTACTTGCCCTTTAACATCTTAATATGTGATTTTATAATATAGTATTCGACATACTTGATTAAACTGTCGCTGCTCAGCCAATCTCTTGTAAAACTGATCCACTAACCTATCGTAGTCCGTCATAACAACTTTATGCACATCTGATACTTTCCTCTGTGGTTCTCCTGTGTTTTTAACACTTTTGATCATCAGTGACAATAATTTGAACATTAATGAATTATCTTTTAATTTAAAATTACAAAGCTTTGCCTTAGTTGATTTCATTCGGTTATGTTTTTAGTAATATTTACCTGTCGCCGTAAAATCTTCTTGCCTATAAAAGCAAATCGGCTTTCTCTTTACAGGATATTCAAAAAATCTACCCAAACTTGATACAACAGCACTTACATGTTGACCCATATTTGCTACGTTAATAAAATTAGTTTTTGATATTCAAGCTCTCAATTACCAACGTCACAACCATGTCATATTTCGTTATTGCAAATTGTTAACTATTTACATAACGACATTTTATTCAAAATATGTTTTTTTTTAATAGACAATATTACATAGAAAATAAGTTTCAATGCGAAAACATTTTAAGAATTTATTTTTATTTAGGAAACTTGCAAACATATTCAATACAGCATTATAGTACAGTATTATACTGTTGTACTTACATTTTTAACGCTACAGCAATATCTGTAGTCCTTAATTTTACTCGTAAATATTTATTCAAAAATCAAGAAAATATATGGCTTATAAATTATTATTATGATTATGAGGATGAAGGAAAGATTTTGCAAATAAAACACCATTTTCTATCAATCACGTGATTAATTTTTCATACAAAATTCCATTAAAAATTTCAAAAAATTCATGACATATATAGCGTCATGCACAATTGATAAGATTATAAGAATCAAAGTAATGATTATTACCGAAAGGTTAAAAAATAATGTAAATGAAATATGGTAGGCAGTAAATTATTCTAAATTAAAATATAGGAACATTTATAAAATATCAGTCTTCTTTCAACAATATTACAGGAGCGTAACATAAGATATAGATATAAAAAGAAAAAAGACTGTTGTCGACTTTTACACAACAGAAACTGTTTTAATTTTACATATTTAAACAAAAAAATTTAGCCTTCAGGATATTTGGACGCTATAAGTAAAGAAGAAAAGTTCAGTTCGTAAGATATCTGCTTAATCTAGTAGACAACAGACTTCTAAAGCGGTGATTAGACCACCGTCTCATTAATTCCAATCAGTCTTTAATGTATTACGAGTGAGGTAGATACGGTTACTTAAACTTTGAACACAACTATCCACCAACATGAGAAGTCATTACTGACACACTATTGTTCTATTTATTTATTTTATTGCAATTATATTATTCTCCCATTTCTGTGTATTATGCTTTTAAAATATATAACATTTTATTACTCGAAATTCGTTTTATTAATTTTGGTGTCGAATGAATTGCGTCAGTAATGGCCTCAGCACGCTGGCCCCGCGTAAAGTTCGAGTCGTAGACACGACTGACTTTACGGGGATTTATATAAAAATACTACTACATACTTAGTTATACTTCATTCAAGAATACATACATCTCCCCTTCAAATATTATTTTTATAATTCTGATATTATATAATAATTAGTTACATATCATCACTTTGATATTCTAATATTTTAATATGATTCAGACAACACTTCGTCAATATTATTTGTTCGGATCATACATACGTACATATACATTTCAATTGATATCTATTCATACATACATATACACAAACAATGCAATTACAATTAAACTATACCATTTCTGTTACATGAAAGGAGAGATGTATGTTATAATTACTCTAAGACTAACACAACACAAGCGCCTAGTTAACATTAAAAATAGCACAATAAGAATGGCTGAAATACAATTTTCTAGAATCTCATATTATTACTATTATGCAGTTTTTATATTGCGTCTCACCCACGACCGTGCAGGTACCCTTACTTTTTTACAAGGAAGCAGCTGAAATTCTCCTTATCGGTTTACAATATATCAAACGTCAAAAACTCGTACAAAATTACCATCACGCTACAATATTAAGTTCTCAATTTTATTGTATCTATCACAAAACTACAATTTTACTGCTAGCACCTAGCAGCTTTCACATAGTACATCGTTTACTTGCGATCAAATCTCTTTGACTTCTCGATTATATCAAAACATTTTCGTTCGCTGAAATATTTCGGCTCACTTTTATAAAGTGGGAAACGTGTCAAAGTGGCTACCTATTGCGAATTGCGATTGTTAATGACAAGTTTTGTCTTAAATAGATGACGACATAAAACCTTGTGTGAAGCGATGGACTTTGAGCGAGCACACCGTAGGTAACCACTCTAAGGCGTAGAAGTTAAATCCACTAAACCAAGTAACAAAATAAATCTAAGAAACATAACCAAATCATACCGAATTAAATGCGGTTCCCGATTAAGTAAATATTCAAGCCGCTTAGAGCCAACTTTGAAATAGAAGAAGGCCTATTATCCCTTACATCTGATGAAATGACAGAAAATATAGTAATATAGTAAATGAATTACGAACTCTTTAAGATAAATTTACTCATCAGGTTAACTTAGTACTGTTTAGGTATTGTATATAACAATAAGTCGAGTACATTACGGATAGAGACGAGACGATATTTCTGTCATATCATCAGAGAGTTGTAGGTGGATGTCGAAGAGGGCCTTTTGTATTCACAATGTTATAAGACTGGTAACATTCTAGTTGATAAGACAAATGATCTGGCATTCGAAAGGAGTTTGCTTTGCAAACCACCTAAATTTATAATGTTATACAAAATATTGACTGAGATTCCGTCATTCTTTTAAAAAAAAACGTCGATTCGATTGGACTTTAAGATAATTTTGAAAAAAATCTATAATAAAAATGCATTTTATGCAACACATTATTTTAAAAATAATATAATACTTTACAATGGCACTGAACAAAAATAAATTTTAATTTAATATCGATAATGAAGTGAAAAGAAATTTGATAAATACTTCAGTATGCGGAAAATTCAATTCGTGTTAATTCTGTAATTGACTGTCAAGACGCTAAAAACTGCACGAATTTTTAATTTTTCGATTAAATCTCCTATTCCGTTCTTTATATCAAAAGAATTTTGAAGCCTCCTTATTCCATAACTTCAAACCTAAACTCTATTTATCTAAAACACGGCGATTAATTTATAAATTAGTATTGAATTTGTTGTTTAGAAATTATCGAGAAACAATCAAATTCTACGGAATTACAGCGCCAAGCAAATAATCGCACGATAAATTAATCCAGTCAAACTTACACTAAACTTCAAACAATAATTTTCCTATATTAGCTGATAACTATTTTATTAATTTAACTCAGACTATATCTGCAGTCGTATAAAATCAGTTCATTTCACTACACTAACTTCAATTATAATAGAAAATTTTTGTTTGAAGTGACACGATTTAAATCTAAATAATATCACTTACAATAAAGGAGATAGTTTTTTCAGTAACTAACACTAGTCTAAACCTAAGTACAATATGTTTGAAATGTTAATCTATCGGTATTTTATACTAATCGTCAATTATGCTTTATTGGAATAACATTGCTTTCGTGGCATAATGTACATGCTATGTGCATAAATGTCGTGTATACGGTAAACCAAGATTGTCATATGTTGAAGACGACTAATTGAATATAATATTTGATTACATGTTTGAAGCAGTTACTTGATCGAAGATTATATCTGTTGAGAGCGAGCTTATCATTGATATACAAGTTAAAACTTTGGTAATTTAAAAAAAAGAACGAACATGGTAAATCCTAATAGTCACGAGATAATTGTGCCTTATACTTATACTAATTTATTAATATCGATTTTTTATTAAAGCATCCCTCGAGGACATCTCATGGGACCGTAAGTTTATATATTCTTTGTTAGTGAAACTTTTATGATATCTGAGTAATGGTGCGTAATGCGTATACTATATATAACTGCTTGTGTACAACATATGACGGTTCGTGAATGCTAACTACATATATACCATAGATCGTAAGCAAGACTGCAACGTGAGTAAAAACTACATCACGATATTAAACTAGACAATAAGAGGCTACCCGAACCGCTCGATCCGAACACATTAGTCTAAACCTATATTAAAATTATTGAACACATATTGACTGAACACAGTGTATTAAATCTAATACGAACGACTCACACGCCGATAGGTTTCAAAAATAGACTATATACGTTAATTTTGAAGAAACAATTTCGCTAAAAATATTTGGACTAACAAAAATTTTGACAGTATACAAACACGTTATTCGCTAATTGAAAATCAATCATTTTGTAGAAGAATATCTATAAATTAGCTAATTTAAACAACGAGTGCGTCAACGTGACTTATATTACTTAAAATTTACATAAGTAGAAGTTACTATGGTATAAGATCTTACAATTAGCTAGTGATTACTTTATTTATCGACTATAGCACTATATATCCAGGAATACCATAAGCAGTTCACATTATTATCTTTATGGGAAAATAAGTCAATTTATTTAAAAGCTGTCGAGTTCGTCTACAAATCAATAACAAAAGAAAACTAACTAAATGCACAACTAAATAAAATCACGCAAACAAATTTGATGCGACAAAAAATATTTTGATTTCATTATATTGCCAATAAAGTCATCATAAAAAATAATAATATAATAATACCTATGTTTTGGTAATAAAGAATTGCATTAACATAACGCGTCGATCCGTAACACCTGCCCGCCCGCTTCGGAACCACGTCTTTCAGACAGTCTTCTAAAGTCAGTCTCCAAGTTTTATTGCAATAATTTCTTAGTTCAGTTATCTTATTACATTCCCACTTATCAACCTCATACAAAATAAAAAAATAATCTAAACGGAGCAAAGATCTACAAACGCAATTAATCCATCTAAAATCATGGGGTAGATTCGCCGCCATTATTAAAATATAATATACAGTACCTAAATTAATATGCAAAATAACTTAATATAAAATACGTATTAACGTGTGCATTAATTATTTAACCAAGTTAAAAAAAAGCAAAAGTAACATTTTGGAAAAAAAAATACTTTTCAAGTTAATTTTAAATTATCTCACATAAAAACATCTTTTAAATCACAATGTGATCTTTTATCTATAATAGAAGCTTTATATTCTTTGATTATGCAATGCATAAATTTTATGTCAGTCAAAATTAGGATAACTGTGGATATCTTTATGTATAAAAAATTTAAAATATAAAACCTATAATCATAAAATACTTTGACGAGAACCGGTCGAAACTGTCGCGTGATTAAAAATTGCAAACAAAGTTTGGTCTCTAAAGACTAGTCCCATGCAGAACTGAAATCAAAAATATATGGTAACGAAAGTTTTTTAAGAATTTAAGGTAAAATTATTTGCTCGTAACATATTATTATGAAAAAACAAAAATTCTCCCCACAAGCTAAGCTCGTTTCTGATTTCCCAAACATTAATAATAAAATTGGCACATTATGAAAGTAATCACAAATTAAACAAAACAAAAATAAAGTTAATAGACCTGAGGTCTATATCGTTAGTTCCACTCAGGTTTTCCCAATAATTAATATACTTTGATGTATTGCTTGCCGTGGGATGTAATATCGCGGGCGGTGTCAGGCAAGGTCTCGAACAATACAACAAGAAACCCCTCTGGAGTGAGAGCTACGTCGCTTGGACGATCTTTATCGTCTAGCCCAGGGCTTTTTAAATCCACAGCCCATAAAATACGCAACTCTGATGTAAAAACAAGTACACGATGATTCTTCGAATCGGCTACAATGATGCGACCATCATCATCTGTTACGATTCCAGATGGGCGATTCAGTTCACCGATACCCGAACCTTCTCTACCTACACAATGAAGAACTTTCGATAATGTTGGGTCTACCATTAACAAACGATGATTTTCAAAATCAGATACTATGATATTTCCTGATGTTGTGAAACACACACCTCTCGGAGTAGTTGGACCTTTCAACATTTTGGCAGGATTAGCTCCTTCGAAAACAAATTTGGTTATATATGTACCATCACTGGTAAATAGTTGAATGCGATGATTACGGGTATCGGTCACTACAATATTACCTAATGTATTAACAGCGACATCCCATGGGTATTGGAATTGACCACATTCTTTGCCGAAGGAACCAAACTTTAGGATAAAGTTACCTGAAGACGTAAATATCTGAACTCTGTGATTATCTTTATCGATGACTATTATACGCCCATATGTGTCTGTCGTTATACCAGCCGGAAGGTCGAATTCGCCAGGGCCAGTTCCTTTAGATCCAAACATTGTTCTAAACTCGCCACGACTATTGAATATCTGTATGCGGTTATTTCTTCTATCTGCAACTATTATATTTCCTTCTCTATCTACACATAAGCCCCAGGGCCTGGATACTTGACCTTCATCTTGACCTTCTCTCCCAAAAGAAAACATTGGAACTCCAGATACTGGACTTCGAGTGGGCTTCACAGAAACCGACATCCAGTATCCAGGTATAGCTTGTCCAATGCCGCGTGCTGAGTTAGAGTCCATAGCTATACTAGTAGAGATACTGTGATCATAATAATTAGTTGATCTTGTATGACTATTGGTGTAATCGGGTAACGATCGTAGGCTATTAGTAGCTGGCATCTGATAAGATAAAGGAGTAAACGTTTGAGCTGATTGTAATGAATGGAGTAGCGACTGTCGCGACTGCAGTGAAGAGGACGAGCTTAAAGAATGCAATGAATTTGCAGGAGCAGATTGAACATCACATTGCCTTTTTATTTGGTCTACTAAATCATAATTTGGTGGTATAAACATAATGCGCTCTTCCGTGACATACATATTTTTAAACATACAAGAAAAGTAATCAACTTGTGCTCTTCCTTTTTCTTTGGCCATAAACAAATCAATACCCTCAGAATCCATGCTGCGCACTAGAGTTTCATTGGTGTGTGCTAAACCAGCGAGAATACCGCGAAGTGTATTCATGTGGTCTGTTAACTCATTCATCTTAGCTTGACGCATTTTTTCTACCTTATCTAACAAATACTTTTCGCGGTCTTCAATTGCCTGCGCGAAGCAACGCATAGCTTTGCGAATTTTCATATTAGCTTCTGCAGTTTCTTTTTCATAGGCTTTCGACATTGCTACTGCACGATCTATGGCAGTTTTGATAGCCTTCGTTCCAGTTTTTGTATCTTCTATCGCTCTAAAAACTCCAATTCTACACACATCAAGTGCACCTTTTATAGGTGAATAGCAATGATCTTTATGTACCCATAAAGTACACTCTTGGCATATAAAAATGATACAGGCCTCGCAATAATATCTAACAGGATCTCCGTGGAGCTCACAATACATTACTTCTTTATCATTCGTGACCGAGTTCGGTCGAGCACCAATGGGTGATATTTGGTGAATGGGTAGCAGAGTGTGCTCCCTTAGTTGGCAGTCAGAAGTTACTTTGTGACAGCATTCATGGCAGAAAAGGTCGTTACATTCAAGGCATCGTGTGGTTGGAGTGCGTTCTTCGCAGCGGAAACATGTTATCGAGACTGATGATGACGTGCCGGGAGACCCGCTAGAATTATCTTCTTTAGAATGATTTTGGTGGTTATTATTGGAAACGGTATTGTACTCACGCATGTTAGGTGCAGTAGCGTTCTGTAACGAACTACACGATGGAAGAGCCCAGATATCGTAGGGTATGGTAGACGTCGCGGTAGTGGATGCGGTCGGCTGGAGGTTTGGTGGCTTGTTGATGGTATCAAAGAGGTTGCAGAGGAGATGCGACATCGCCATGGGGTCCTCTTGGTCGGCGGGGTTTGCACCGGTCGCAGAACTAGAGGTAGCCGGCAAACTCGCGGCGAGCGACTGCGTCATATTTGCGAACGACGTCATTTTGACGCGCACATCAAGTCATTAGATCTGAAAAAATTGAGAAATATTGTTTGAAAACACTTTGCAAACAAATTGATTTCATAATAAATATAAAGTGTGTGCACTTGCAATTGTTTCAAACATTCAATAAATTAACACTTGACAATTGATAATAACACGATATTTCATTATTCGTATATATCACATTTATTTCACTGACAATATTTACAAAATAGACTTTGATCATTTATTCGATAGAGTGAAATAACAGTAGGTATAATAACATAATTTTATCAAAACAACCTTATAACTGATAAAAAAATAAACTTCGAAAAGAATGTCAATTAAACAGTACTTAATTTAATTTAGCATTTTCTTGTAGAAAGAATCGTGTAACAGACTTATTATTGTTCCTCGTTAGTCGTAATATTAGTGCGTCTACATCGCTAGTAAATCTATTTGTAGTATCACTACAGCAGCTCACGAGTGCGGACACGAAAACATTATTAAACATGATAGACGCCTTAGAAAAACATTGAACTGCATATTTTAATTATGAAACAGGGAAGTCAAAACTAATATTATTTTTTTATAAACATTTCAACTTACATTTAAAACAACAACATAGCACCACAGAACTTATCACAACTTATATTATTTTATATTAAAAAAAAAACACATTTAAAATATAAACAGCTGAAGAAATATATTGAGTGTAACACGGATGCACCGATCTGGTGTAATGTTGCACTAGTAATAGGGGATGCTTCAAATGGTGCAGTTTGCGAAAAAAATCTATCCCAAAAACTTTTGTGCTCTCCCTACTACTAACCCTCGTGTTAGTAGGTAAGGAACGTAGAGCGGGACAGAGCGATTAACTTATTGTGCGTGCGAGAAAGTTCCACGATACGGCACATTCCAAAATTTTCCATAATTTAGATAAAAGAGGTTCGCTATGATTAGGGTTGGTGCACGTTTATTGTATTATTTATACATCGTTTGATGTATTGTGTATACTTGCCGTTTAGGATCGTACCCAAACTAAACTATTACTTATAATTTTAGACTAATATCTAATTAAATTAGTTGGAATTAGTCATAGTTCAAAAAATATTTCTATGCTCTTTGCAATACGTTGATATGTGTAAGGATATTCTTAACTATATACGAGGTGAACAGTTTTGTTTATCACAAAAGTGATGTCAGAAATGACTTTGCATTACAAATGAATGTCAACCCTAACGTGTTAAAATCGGTATTGAGTGGCATTATTGTGTGTGCGTAAGTGTGGGAAAGAGACAGAGGAATTTCTTTATTGAGATGCTGTATTTCGGGCGCAGAGACGCGGTGGGAGCACATGGCGCTCATGACCTTGGGAGGCGAGCGTGTTTGAGGCAGGTCCGGGACCCTCCGCCATCTTGCCGCGCCCCCGCCTTGTGCCGATCGCGTAGGGTGACGAAAATCGATGCTTTCCCTAGCTGCCCTTATATTCCGAAGGGCGAAACCACGGATTCATATCCCTTCTACATTACAACGATATCTGAATATTGTATTCCTCGCGCAAATCGTATTTAAAACAAAGATGGGAATTTACTAGGATACTCTGTGCCATTCTTATCATAAGTATTAAATACGAAAATATAAATGTAACGACAAAAAAAAAACATTGAAAACTATGCACCTATTTCACTGAGACTATTTCACAATTGTTGTTATTACCTGTTGTAATGTAGAAGGCATTGAAATAGTAAATAGGTACTATATTCTAACAGGTAGCGCGCATTGTATCGATTCGCCGAAGGAATCCTAAACCCGTTTTTTTTTTCTAAGGGCGAAAATATGTGTAGCCAGCTTGCAATTGTTGTTGTTGACTCGGGGGGCAAAAAGTATGTATATATCTAATGATTTTAATCTAGAAAAATTATATTAAACTAAGGAGTTATTTCATCTTAACAATATATTGATAATTAAAATGTATGAATTATCAATATATAATTTTGATTAAATTATAATACCTATATATTAAACTACCTATTTTTTGTTAATTCGATCATAAATATATTATAGAAGAATAATTGTTAAAGAACGTGCAGATTTTTACGGATTCGTTTTGTATTGTTCTCTAAAAGTTTGGTAAGTATTCAAATTATTTTGAAGAAAAACCTTTGTTTTATGACAAGTTTAGATTCGTCGATAAAAAGAAACCATTACGAACGTACATCCTGTGAGGTTGAATGAATATTTTGTTGGCATGTCTATAAGGTTCAATTCACTCTAATCATTTACGCTAGTTGTGTTTATGACGCACCTAGAAAGCGGTGGCTGTAAAAAGAATAAAAGAAGATTTTGTTACTATTTGAATGCCATTGTTTCACAACAATTTTGAACATAAGCCGTCACCGTAATAGAATGTAAAGAACATATTAAACAATGTTCAAACAATATTACTTTTATTGTAACTGCACATTTGCAGGTAAAATTATTATGAACTTCTTGGATTAGTAACAAAAAAAAACTTTACGAAGTTAAAATAGTTATCATATTATAAATATAGTATGTCCGTCATTCAGAGTTTGTATTGGGTTATATTTATATATTGAACTTGTTATAAATAAGAATGGCCACATTGTCTGTCGGGTTGGTTGTAGTAAGTAGTAACCTGACACCAGCGGGCACAATACCGGTGGAACCGGCTGGAAAAGAAAATTACTTACGAGCTTCTTTTATATATTATTAATACGATATGGAAATAGCATTGCTTCATAGCGTTAAGGAAACTTTAATTAATTCAACTCCTCTTTTTAATTAAATGTACTCTGTATATATTTGATCTTGATACAAAGCGAAGTTAGTGATTTTTGTCATCTATAAACTACTTAACTGTTTTGAGTGACACAGCCCTATTTCGACATCGATGTTTTGCTGAAGTTATTTAATGCAAATTTGTTTTGTACGACAGCGTTGTCTATTTGAACTAGCAGTATAATTTTTGTGAAAGAGAAATTTTGGACGTTATTACCTACTATTGATATATATATTTATACTACATTGAAATCTAGGAATTGTATAAAATTCCTAGGAAATGTATCTAATTCTTAAAATTACACGGAAATGTGTAAAACAAATTATATTAGACACTTTTCCTAGGAATCTACCTACATTACCTACATAAATAGCAATCGGAAATGTAAATCGTTTGAGATATCATTGGGTACGCGGGGATAGCGGGGCGAGGGCAGGGTATTGTTAACGAAAGTTTGACTATAAGAATAATATGTCGGTTTTGTGATCAATACCTTTTAAAAGTTACTAGATAGTTGATTTTCGAAGCTTTCATTAGTAAAATAATATGAAGATTTTATTATATTTTACGATATGATTGTTACCTGAACGTTGTTGTCTCAACGAGTGCTTTAATAAAAATTGTTATTCTCATTTAAACAACGTGTTTTATTACAGAAAGCATTAATTTTATTTATTTCCTAATACGATATTGGAATTGTCTACAATTCCTAGGAATTGTACACATTTCCTAGGACATTTATGTATTAAATATTTTTTAAAACAATATTTTATACATTTCCTAACTAGCTTCGGAATTGTATAAATTTTCTAGGATTTGTATACAATTCCTAGATTTCATACATCTCCGGTAACATATGTATATCTAAAAAATAACTAGGTTTCGTTAGGAAATTGTATAAATATGGAATCCTAAAAAGAGTTGAATAATTCTTATGTCAATATAGATACAAAAAAAAAAAAAAACAATCAGTCAAAAGCAATCAACAGATACATATAAATATTTCATTTATCTACGTGAACTCGATGTGTACGGCTAAGTAATCCATGTACCCCAAGCTTTAAAGATCGCATGCGCCAACTACTAAGCCAGTGAGCCCCTTGAATATTACGGTCCAAATAAATACTACATCTAGCGATCAAACGACTAGTTCGACGTGTTCGTTGTCGTATTTATAAAATGATATAAATATTTTATTTTTAGTTTTGTGTTTGCTATTGAAGTAGCTTATCTGTTCGCCGATCGCATTTGAAACTTTTTAGTCTCGTAATGTTATAAATTGTTTCAAATGTATTTTTAAATATTTATATTAATTACTTTCCTTAAAATATTTTTAAAATACTCTCAACTATTGTAATTACTTGAACAGAGGCTTACTTGAAGCTTCTAGAGTAACATCTCGTATGTTCCTTACAGGTACATATTGTTCTTGGGCGATAAATACTTTATTTTTATATTTAAAGAGTTGCTATAAATAAGTGTCAAAAATGTATGTTATGTTAAAGATGGCAATTGACTAATACTATTATTATTTCAGTTTGTACAAAGAGATAATCAGAATGCCAAGACTCAGATAAAATAATAAAAAAATCAAAAGTCGAAACTATTTTTACGTGTTTAGTCAATTGATATTTAGTACAACAATAAGACAGCAAACTTATCCACAACCGTTTCAAAGCCAACACTTGTTCTGGAAAAAAGAAATGGTTAGCAACCCTATAATAAGTATAGACATTGTATACCATTGTGATGAATATTCAATTTTATATCAGACTAGCAAAACCATCAGCAGATATTGTTTGTCAATGGTTTTGACAATGGTTACATACAATTTTTATTTACAATTGAAAGGTAATATATTCAAATCAGTTATCTAAAGAGTTTAACAGTACCTATAGAAGTAGGCACTGTTGACAGACATTAATGAGCCGTTTTTGTCTCATCTATCTGGAGGAAATCGAGGAAGAGAAGGATCGGCAGTTAAATAGCTGATAACAAACATATTAATCAGATTGTCTTAATTATAGGAAATTCTGTGAGATTATGGCTTATCATCCAAACATTGATAATTTTTTTTTAAATTGCAAATGCAATTCTATGTCTGCGGAAAATGTTAACATGAAACAATTGTTATAAATAGTAAATTATCCTAATTACATATTTTTCATAAACCATTGTTCCAACACATTATGAAGAATTTATATAAGATACTATAGTTTTATTTCTGCTCACATTTGTTTGAAAGTGAAATTAACTTCCTGATAAAATATTTTAATTACACTATCTATAAAACATGAAGAACCATAAATAACATTTAATTACTTATTTATGCATTTTAATTTATAATTTCACAAAAAAAAAATACTTTCGTAACTAGATACTATAAACTAGTTTAATTGTGACTGTACAAAAATCTTAACTAATCACCAAATTACCTAGTATTGAAAACAATAATCAATAATAAGATAGTAATAATAAAATACAATATTCAGAAGTTGAACTTAGCATACCTAAAGGGTTGTTGGCTTCACACAAATATTTATTTCTTGATATATACTCCATATGTTGCTCAATCCCATAGACAGAACTATTTTAATTCTTTGATAGTGTTTCAGATACCTTTAACATTTGTATATGGACTAGTTTTATCAATGAATTCATTGTTTGCAAATGTGTTTACTGAAGCAATATAAAGTAAAGAACAAAGGGTGTGTGTTATGTATACTATATAATAATACTTTAATTATTCTTGAGTTCATTGAAGTTTATTAATCTATTCAAATGTTTATTATTTATATTAATCAAGCAAAAAGTTTTCACTTTATAAAATAATATAGCATACATATATATTAGTTTTATAACTATTTATTTTTTAATTCTATACCTTTTATAAATTATTCAGGCTCTCTAAAAAGCAAATATTCAATTCAGAAATGTATTTTGTCTTAATATTGACTTCTCATTAATTGGTGAATTAACATATTTTTAAGCGAAGAAAAATATTTGAAGTTAATTCGAAATGGGAATAAATAATGCATTTGAAAGTCAAATATTATAATACCAACATGGGTATGCCATAGAACGTAATAAACAATATGATAATACTATGCCGATAAGGTATTTCAGTGTCTTCCTGTTTGTCTCCGAGATCTCTACATAATGGATGTTCAAGGGACGGTGAATCACAAATTATGATAACTAATTATATACGTCTTTGATACTCACCAATAATAATCCAAAAATTCTGAAGGAGAAATACAGAATCACAAGCAAACGTACATTTTACGCATCACAATATATAAGCAACATAAAGGTCCATTTAAAATCAAAAAGATACGACCAGCCACAATAATTATTTACGAAAATATGACCGACGATGCAGGTAGATTGCACTAAGTTAGCTATGCTAAATGTGCTCAAATTAAGAGTCCGTCTTTGACTTCAATGTTATTATTGCACTAGTTAAAAATACTGATATTCATCGCGATAAATTGATTATTATTTCGCAATAATCGTACATTTATTTATTATTATCATAAAACACCACGAAAACAACAGCGGTGAATGAACGATCAATTGATTTAAAAATAAACTCATTGTCTATAGAAATGTATCAACAATACAGATAATTAAATAACTACAAAATATTTCAAAAACATAGGCAGACCTTATTTAAAATGTATATGGATTTTTAAGTAATATTTCTCTTTGATATTTTATATATAAGACAAAATTTATATAGTTTATAGGTACGATTAAATTTACTATAAACTATATACTGTTACTAAAATTTTTCCCTTACCTCAATGTCATTGTCAAATTGAAAGATTAAAGTTTCAATTGTCAAAATTTCGCGCCAATACCAACCAAATTCCATTTCTATTTAATAACAGTCAAATATATAATACATAACAAGTGTTAATTTTGAATGCATATTTAACTGACTTAAAGAAGATGTCGACTCCTTCAAAGCGTCCATCTTCTCGTGCATCTTCTGATGCACCTACACCATCTCGACGAACCAGATCTTCTCAACAACTTGTTGTGCCCGAAACTCCTCAACGATCAACCGGTACACCTTCAAAAGGTTTGCAATGATTTACGTTTTCATAGTTTGAATAAAATGAGGTGATGTATGGTAAACAGATTTAATGAATTGTTCTTATTATATTAGATGGAACTCCTGGTACTCCTGGTACTCCTCGTCAAACTCCACGAACTCCTAATCAACAAGCTCCAGGTACCTCGCCAGCTCGAGCGCTGCCATCCAGCCCACTTGGTAAGGATTTATAATAGTTATTAATTCTACTATAATAGTACCTAAATATTTTAGGAATATATTTTAAATAATAAATTAGACTTTTATTTGATAAAACTAAACATTTTTTTTCGAATAATTTTTATTCTAGGAACTGACATAGATATGAGTTCCCCCCTCAACTATGGAACACCAAGTTCATTAAGCACTCCACGTTCCTTACTGCGAGGAGCAATGACTCCAGCGAGACAGAGAGCTGATCTGAGAGGTCATCAATCAGGACCAAATGTACCAGCCCCTACTCCTACAAGGAGGGTAAGTTATTCATTCTTTGAAAAGCATGTTATGAAACTGATTTCTTAATTTATAGATGTTATAACATCATTTATCTTCATATGTAATTATTATTTCTTATATGTTTATTTATTTTAGGTAGAAGCAGGTGAACCAGAAGTATCAAGTGAACCTCAATTAGTAGTGTGGGGTACCGACGTAGCGATTGCTGAATGTAGGGAGAAGTTCATTAAATTCATACAAAGATTTGTTGAACCAACTGCACTAACTAATGAGCCTTTATATGAACTGAAGTTAGAGGAAGTAAGTTTCTTAAGCTATATATTTATTTAATTATAATAATAAAAGCCCTTTAGTCAGAAAAAATTAAAGCAACAGGAATCTATAAGATGTCTCAAGTCTTATTGTACATTGTTTTCAATCATTTTGAGATCTTTTCTTATTTAGTTTGATTTAAGATATTGTCAAGACAAAAAATAAACATGGAATGTAAAACAAATATAATTATACTAGAATATTAACATAGCTTAGCTGTTGAATTGGTGAAGTTATAGTTTATTGAATATATATTTGTAACAAATCAATAAACTTTGTTTTTTTTTTTTAGATTTTCACATTAGAGGAACCATTTTTGGATGTTGACTGTGAACATGTAAAGATATTTGATTCAAAACTACATAGGCAACTTGTGTGCTATCCCCAGGAAGTAAGTTTATCTAACATTAAATATTAGTGTAGTATCATAGTTTGATAGCAGATCTGTTTCAGAGTAATAAACAGCTTTTATTGTTACAATAATGTACTTTAATGTAATTTACTGATGGTTGAAAATATAAACTTAATATTACCAGGTGATCCCGGCATTTGATGCTGCTGTAAATGAGCTGTTTTTTGAAAAATATCCTGCAGCCGTTTTGGAACATCAAATACAAGTACGACCCTTCAATGCCCCTCAGAGACATATGAGAGATCTAAATCCAGAAGGTAATCATAATATATTATTTATAAATAATTGCTTCAAATGTCTAAGGTCATGTCTGACCTCCATGGAGTCAGAAAGCCTGCACCCAACAGTGCACAATTAATAACTATTATAGTTTTCTAAGAGGCTGGTCTGTTTGCAGATATCGATCAGCTGGTGACAATATCAGGAATGGTGATCCGCACGTCGGGCATCGTGCCGGAGATGCGCGAGGCGTACTTCCGGTGCGCGGTGTGCGGCGCGGCGGCGGCGGGCGAGCTGGAGCGCGGCCGCGTGCCCGAGCCGGCGCACTGCGCGCACTGCACCACGCAGCACAGCTTCCAGCTCATACACAACCGCTCGCACTTCAGTGACAAGCAGCTCGTCAAGCTGCAGGAGGCCCCAGGTATAAAAACACATTTTATTCAAGGTAGTCCCTGAGAAGTGAGATTAACAAAAGTTTCGAATTTGATTATTGGAATAGTCTACACTCTTCCAATAATCAAATTGACGACGACCTCCGTGGTCGAGTAGTGTGTACATCGGTTTTCATGAGTCGATGTAGTCCAATATTTATATTAATAAATTAGTGGGAACTTTATTGGTTAATGTTCCAAATATACAATTAACTATAAAGGTTTAATATGTTTGTTTCCCATTAAAAAAAATAATCAGTTACTAATTATTAAAAAATAATGTATTCAAAATACAGTCTACATGTATGTATGTAGGCATGGGAGTGGAATACTTCCTGCCTCTTAAACTACCCTAAACCTCATAACTTGTAGCCATAGTAGTCTACAACGAAAGCACTTCATATATAATACAAGTCTAGTATTGTCAGACTCGACCGGAACGTGTACCTACGTGTGTAACATGACCCTCGCGCAGACGACATGCCGGCGGGGCGCACGCCGGCCACGGTGAGCGTGCTGGCGCACGGCGCGCTGGTGGAGCAGGTGGGCGCGGGCGAGCGCGTGGCCGTGACGGGCGTGTTCCGCGCCGCGCCCGCCGCCGTCAACCCGCGCCGCGCCACGCTCAAGGCGCTGCACCGCACGCACCTCGACGCGCTGCACTACAAGAAGGCGCACAACGATCGCTTCCTGGAAACCGAGGAAGGGTGAGTTTGAATGTTTTAGTCTGAAATATAGAATCAAGTAGCGACCTTGATTACAAATTTGAAATAAATAATAATTTTACATTTTTTTCTTTTTATAGCAAAGAACATCAGTTTCCTCCAGAACGTGTAGAGTTGTTCAAGGCACTGGCGTCTCAGCCAGATTGTTACGAAAGACTCGCCCGTGCCATAGCACCTTCGATTTACGAAAACCTTGATATTAAGAAAGGTGTACTGCTGCAACTTCTCGGTGGTACTAAAAAAAACTTCAATGCAGCTGGAAGGACACATTTTAGGTTGGTTAATTAAAAATTTATTTCCTACTTCCGTATTTAGATTTTTTGATCTCCACATGATGCAAGATGTAGAATGGTAGTTGTGTACTGTGAATAAACGAAGTAAATAGTAAAAATTTAGGAAATTATCGTGCTATATAATTCGTGTTTTTTAAATATAATACCTTCCCCCGCAATCGATGATGATGTTGTTCAAACCTATATCGACTACGGCAGCCAATCTAAAGGGAAACCAGCTGACTGAACATACTGCACAAGTATATGTGAAAACACAGATGCATTCTCTATTCCAACAATTCTGGCTTGGTACACACACTCCCAACTTTCAGACTCCAAGTTAGTAGGATTTTTTCGACAGAAAGACCCTCATAATGAACGTTCAAAATTACGTAATGATTTCTATGAATCTTACATTCCTTTTAGGCAGTTCAGTAGAAATAATAGTTTATTTTGTATTCATCAGGTCGGAGATCAATATCCTCCTGTGCGGCGACCCGGGCACGAGCAAGTCGCAGCTGCTGCGCTGGGTGCACGCGCTGGTGCCGCGCGCGCAGTACACGTCCGGCCGCGGCTCGTCCGCCGTCGGCCTCACCGCCTACGTCACCAAGGACCCCGACACGCGCCAGTTGGTCCTCCAAACGTAAGCGATTATATGATAAATTAAGTTTGCTTCATACATTTGATCAGTTGTTGTAAAATGTTTGGCTATAAAGGACATTCCTTGCCACTATTAGCACATACTATATAGAGGTGCATGATTTTAAATAATATTAGAAGCCTATAAATGTCCTACTGCTGATCTAGAGTCTACTCTCATTTTGAGGTTTGCAGCTTCACGACAATACAATGCCAGTCACTGGATACACAAATGGAAAATTTATCTTTCAGATGCATTTTTTCACAATGTTTTTCGCTCCTGGGCATAAGATGAATTATAAACACAAACTAAGAACATAAATATCTGTTGGCTATTTAATTAGAAGAATTATTTAACAAGAAATCAATTAATTACTAATTACATATTATGAAAAAAACAATGTTTAAAATACTGACAATTGGGCCATCTGATGGTAAATGATCACCATCACTTTATTGGTACTGTAAGAAATATTGAACATCTCTGACATCACCAATGCACAACCATTTTGAAAACGAAGATATTATGTGTCTTGCACTTGTAGTTTCACTGTATATATAGCATTGTGGATGTATGTATAGATGTATAGCAGTTGGCCCCTACATAGCTAGACGGGCTTGCAACTACTCCTTACCAAAAAAATAATTATTATGTTTATTTATTGCAGGGGTGCGTTAGTTTTAGCTGATAATGGTATATGCTGTATTGATGAGTTTGACAAGATGAATGACTCCACTCGAAGTGTACTTCATGAAGTAAGTAATAAAATATTTATCTAGGTGTTCGTGAATAATACATTTTTAAACAACTTTTTTTTAAGATTTAAATACAATTAAAATCATTGAACAACAATTAAGTAATTTTATAATATAGGTTTTTATATGTGTTGAATATTAATGTACTGTTATCTCATTATCATGCTGATGTAATGATTGTAATTAATATTTGTGTGTATTCTCTCTTTGTAAGGTGATGGAGCAACAAACTCTATCAATAGCAAAGGCGGGTATAATATGTCAACTCAACGCGCGAACGTCGATACTGGCCGCCGCCAACCCCGCTGAGTCGCAATGGAATAAAAACAAAACTATTGTTGAAAATGTACAACTACCCCACACACTCATGTCCAGGTATTTGATAGGGCTATTTACATATTCATGTTAGCCAGTACCACTAATTATACATTTATTTCAAGTAATATAGAAAAAGTAGTAATGCTTAAAAATAAAAAATAAACAATCCAAATATTAGATAATTTTTCTTTCTGGCTTTGTGCAAGCCTGTCTGGATAAGTGCCACTCATCAGATATTCTACCGCCAAACAACAGTACTCAGTATTGTTGTGTTTCGGTTTGAAGAGTGAGTGAATCAGTGTAACTACAGGCACAAGGGACATAACATCTTAGTTTTCAAGGTTGGTGGTGCATTGGCGATGTAAGGAATGGTTAATATTTCTTACAGCGCTATTGTTTGTAGGCGGTGGTGACCACTTACCATACTTAGAGGTGGCCCATATGCTCAGCCGCCAACCTATGCCAATGCTAACCTACGAAATAAAAAAAAAACTTAATACGTAAAACTCGAACGAGGTTATTGCGTGGCGTGATTATTGCGTAGGGTGGTAGGGTTGTAATTGGTAGCGAATAAAAATCCCCTCAAACTTTGCCTGCGTGATAGAGGAGGCGGGAGAGGGGAATATAAAATGTAACAATTATGAACGTAACTAGTATTTATTTGAGTAATTATTACGTGTATGAGATTTTTAATGATAGTCCCAAATACATTTATTATAAAAATCGTCATGTAGTTACTTTTCTTATAATTATTATATATTTACATTCCAGATTCGACTTAATATTCTTAGTGTTAGACCCACAAGATGAAATTTTTGACAGAAGACTCGCATCTCATCTTGTGTCGTTGTACTACAAAGATCCAACTGAAACTCAGGAAGATGATGATGCTGTTGTAAGTTGTATCATAATTATTTATTGAAAAAAGCCTGACTAATATAAATATCATCTTAAATACGGTATCATGCCATGGTTTGGTAATGACTAAATATTTAAAATGTATGTGCTAAACTAATCTTTTTTTTTAAATTGTCGTCCTGTAAATGTCATACTATCCTAAAGCTAAACAACCAAAGGGTATTTAAAAAATCAAAAATTAAGCTTTATTCAGCATTTGAATGGTGACTGGACCAATGTAATTTTAGTCACATAAGATATAAATTCTTAGCTTCCATGGTTCATAGAAAAATCCCAAGTAAAATATGTTTGTAATTTTTTTCAACTGTTACCAGACAGTGGTGGTACATATGAGTGAGATGGCAAACCGTTATCAATCAGTTTATATACCCTTTCAATGTTGGTGAGCAAAGGAATTGTATACGCTATGATGATAAATCCTGTATTGTTTTTATTCCAGAACATGAGTCTAATGCGCGACTACATCGCTTTCGCCAAGGAGCACGTGCAGCCCACACTCAGCGAGCCCGCGCAGCAGAGACTCATCGACGCGTACGTGGACATGAGGTAGACTACTCAAGCGTCATTCATTCGCGTGAAAAACTGAATATCACTGACTATTTCGATAATATTAAAGAGCTATTACGTTGCAGACGAGTTGGCAGCGGGCGAGGGCAGATATCTGCATATCCGAGACAGCTGGAATCTCTCATACGGTTAGCGGAGGCGCACGCGAGAGTGCGACTGTGTCCTGTAGTTGAAATTATAGATGTGGATGAAGCGGCTAGGTAAGATATGTTAAAAAGGCTATTTCATTCAGGTCATGAATAATTGATGGTTAATGCCTGCATATCAATATTTTTCAATAATTATCTTCAATTTGTATAGTCGCCGTATTTATATTACAATAAATAAAGGATCTAGTGATAAGAGTGTGGTGCCACAAACTTGTTTAATTCGTAATCGGTGGTGAAGACCTCTAAATGTGATATTCCCTGCCGCTGAATTTAAACTTCAGAAGTCGCGTCAGAATTCCAAGTTTTATCCGCACCACCAAGATGTCCGAAATGTCAAAACAACATCCACAACTATCTTTCGCCGGCGCTATTTCGAACCGATACGACTTGGAAACCTTCAAGTAAAGAGCCCACACGTTTCTGAAACACTGGCAAAGAACCTGCCGCAATTCACAACGCCGGGGGACTTCCCCGGCGTTGCGAATATCCATGGGCGGTAGTCACTTTCCATCGGGGCGGCCTCCCGCTCGTTTGCCACCTATAAAGTAATGTGCCGCAGACTGCACCGCGAAGCGCTGAAGCAGTCGGCCACGGACCCGGCGTCGGGGCGCATCGACGTGGGCATCCTCACGACGGGGCTGGGCGCGGCGGCGCGGCGGCGGCGCGCGGAGCTGGGCGCGGCGCTGCGCGCGCTGCTGGAGCCCGTGCGCCGCCCCGCCACGCTCACGCACGCGCGCCTGCTGCAGGACGTCAACACCAACTCGCAGATCGTGAGTCCGCGCTTGTCGATTCTAATTTATTTTTTATAATAGAGATGCTCGTGGGTTGTCTTATAGTTGATCATCGAAATCGCTTGCAGTTAAATGTTAGTAGAAGAAATTTAATATCGATCTGATCCTCAGTCCTACTATCAAACTAACAGTTTATCCCAATCGAATCAAAATATACATGTTGCCGTTCACTCGTTTTCCTATTCTACAAACGCAACGATTCGGTTGAGATTCGGTCAAAGTTGGAATATGATTGGGATCATATCGTACCATTATAAATAAGTAGAATTGCTCCACTGATATTAACTGATCGATTCATCAACATAGTTCTACTAAATAATCTTGATGGTAATTAAAAATAAATCAAATTTATTGATTAAAATGTACTTTATTGTATATAAAAGGTATTTAAATTATTATTTATGTTTACAGACGGTAACACGGGAACAATTAGATGAAGCACTCCGCGATTTGCAGGACGAAGGAAAAGTCGTAGTCGTCAGTCACACACATGTACGAATATGTTAATATGAAAACCACAAAAAAAAAAATCTGTAAGAACGAACTCAAAACTTGAGGTATAACTCGAAAGTGTAAGATATGCGACCAAGCATATAACACTTGTAACAGGATACACACATTAACTGGATTAAAGATTTATACTTAGGGGGGAGAAATCACCACTAATTTGGCCCAAATAACAAAAAAAATTTAGAATTCGTGGTTTGATGCCGTTATGGCGTTTTTAGAAGTGATTTTTAATTATATACAATATAGAGAAAAAAAAAGGGAAATTAAGTAAAGTTAAATTCATTGTTTGATTATAAATAATCCCTCATTGTAGTAGAAAATATATCTATTTGGAAGTTAGGGAACGGTAAAAGGACCCCGACTGGGTTTATCCTGCCCTGACTACCAGTGCCTATGGGCGACGATGACCACATATAATCAGGTTTCACAATTACTCCAGAAATCAGTGCACAATTTTACTTACGGGTATCGATTCGATTCTTACAGAATTAGCCTTGTTGAACAAGATTACGGAAGTTATGTCCGCCTTCTTTTATTGTTCATGGTGTTTCATAGTTCTTAAGTTACTTTAAGTCAATATTGTTTTTTTATTTTGTTTACATTAAATGTGTTAAGAATGTGTTTTCGATTTGTAATAATATGTTAAAGTAAATAAATCGAAAATTTAAAGCATTTAGGATTCTTTTTACTTCGCTACCATTATTGTGCTGTCTGGAAACAGTCATTAGCTTTGTTTATGTATATGTCTAGATAGACTGTCAAACTAGATATATAAATAATCTAAGGTCCTCAGTAATAAAAATATTTTTGTCATTTAACTCAGTTTTTTACTCAATCATTTACCATTGTATTCTTGAAGACTCACAGAATTTTAAATAAAACGCAATATTTCTTTCAATAAATTATTTTTGTATTTATTTGTAATTTATGTATAAAAATCTTAAGCTCAACAATATTTAAAGGCATATAATACTTTTAAACCTGTACTTGTGCATTTTAAAACTAAATTAACATAATATACAAATGTTGATTCTTTACACAATACAAAACTCTAAACGCATAATTTGACGTTTAAAGATTTGTCATCCCTTTTTAACTCAACACGAATCATGATTTCTATAGATTATTCAAGGTCTCAATGTAGCGTCAATTCAATATACGTTGTTTAGAAAGTTGTATTTACTCCTCTTGTGGTTTGGAATAGGCTACATCTATATAAATATAATGATGTAGGGGGGATGTTAATGTTATATATACATATTGTCTTTGTTATAAACGAGGTTGTGTCTATTGTTAAATTATTTATGACAGAAAGAGATAAACACATTTGGCTTCGAGTAAATTTGGCTTATTTTTAATTTGAAATGAACATTACCTATATCGAAATTTAATTAAAGAGTTGATGCAGCCGTCTTTTATTTTTAGAATAAAAAATCCTGTATAAATAAAAAATCGAACTAGCATATAACAATAATTTTCAATAAACTAATATTATTAAATGATTTACAAATTAAAAACTTTTCGAGATAGTAGAATTGCGTAAAACCTCAAGTGGAACGCCTTTGCATAATATGACTGCTTGAAATGGTCATATTGCGTTATCAGGCGATATTCTCGCTTCTATACAGGCACATTTGTGATAGATTTTTTTTATAAATAAAATTAAAAAGTGCGCAAGCTTCTCCTAACTAAATAAACTATAATCACTATCAAGAAGCAGGCTCTTGGTTTTTGCTGTCGGTGTTTGTATCCGTACTGCTCTCGATGCTCGGTAACGCTTTCGGTCGGGGTCCGTCGTCTGCGCGTGCGCACGCTTCTAGTACGTACTTGTTGAACTGTTCAGGCTTATCTAGGTATATGTGATGACCTGCGCCATTTATTACCTGTAATAAAGCATTAACAAAATTTATAAGTTTTACTAAATCTTCTAGGTACGGTATCATTATTGTTATTATGTATTGAATAAGTTATCAAAATACTCGTAAAACTAATGAAGTTTCAGATAGTTCTCTATTGCTAACACAATAAAAAAAATATTCAAATAAAATAGCTTGAAAAATATTTTATTAAGTAAGAATTAAGAGAATAGGTTTCGCTTCGATCGGTCCACGTAGGCGGCGCTCGTTACCTGCACATAGGTCGGGGAGTCGGGCCGGCTCTCTCCGAGCAGGTGGCCGGTGCTGTAGTCGACCCAGGAGCGCGACCCGTACATCACGGTGATAGGAAGGCCGGGGTCGAGTCGGCCCACGCGACGCACCATGGGGTTCTTGGCCCACCCGAAGCCGTGCATCAGCGTGTGGAAGGCGCTCTCGCCACTGCGATAGGGAACATATGTCGCTATAGTAACATGATATATCTTCGAGCTAGAGAAATCCTTTATAAATAATTACTTTAAAAATAATCAAGCAGTATGGAACGGTTATGTTCTTTAAAACGGAAAAGTATAGTAATAGTGTAAAAGTCAAACTGTTCTTTCTAGAATGTTCACAAAAACTTTAAATTCAATATACATAAAATATTTAAAACATAAAATACATTTTAGTCATAATCTTAATATTTAATATAGGTAATGTATGAGCAATTACTCACCTGGGCGCCTGCGAGTTGCATTGGTAGATGTACTCCGGTATGACGGTCTCGGCGTCGGGCACGTAGTTCAGATACTTCCTGGATATGTCAGGGCGAGTCTTGCTGACGAGCCACTTGCCGGCGGGTCCGGCGGCGCGGACCGCCCACAGCGGGTTCAAGGGCTGCAGGGCTGTGGCCACAGCCCGGAACCAAAACGGCACTTGGTACTTCTCGTACACGTTCGAGGGTTTTTCGGGGAAACCCCACGGATCTGCGAGGATGAGGTGTCGGACCCTTTTGAAATTAAAAAAAAAATGAAATTAAAGTAACTTTATCCCTTTATTGGCAGTATGATTTTATGCAAGCTTGCATGGGTAGGTACCACACACTTATCATATTTTACTACCATAAAACAATTATGTAACTGTTTTTTTTTTCACTAATATCGGACAGGCAAAGGTGAAAGAAGGTTGAAAATTTAAAAAATATTTTTTAAAATTAATTTAATTATATGCACTGCAAGTAGTAAACATTTCTCCTTACGCCGTTAAGACGCCTCTAACTTCGTGATCTAAGATATTATATAACTAGTGCCCATTTTTACAACAAACAACATTTGCTTACTATTCATTTAAGTTGACCAAAACGACCGAAGTTTGCCCGTCTAGTTTGCAGATACCTGCAATTAAAGTAGTTAATCTATTTACTCACCTCTCAGGGTACTTAAGCGCGTAGGCCGTGGCTATGAATCCGCCGAGGCTGTGACCGAGGAGAATGAATTCGTCGATTTTGACCTCCCTTCTCCATTGCTCGACCGACTCCACCCATTGTGCCTCGACTTTTTCCGCGTCCGATGCGAATTTAGGCCGGGAACTGCGACCAAATCCTGTAAATACATTGTGTTATACATATTCAGGCCAAAATCAAAATATACTTTATTTAAGAGGACTACAAGAGCTAAGTGCCCTTGAGAATCGCACGCACACACTTACAAAATCGACAAAAACGGCAAGCCCGTGAACTAAGGGTTAAGCGAGGTAACGAGGTTACGCCCAAATATTCTAATAGATGGCGCCAAACCGAGCGAAGTAAGATCAATCATAAATCTCATAAAAAATAGATAGGACAACAGAATTATTTTTATTTCTTTCGATGTTAGTTAACAAATGATTATAAAAAAAACGGATTCAATTAAACTTACAATATTTTTATTTATATTTTGTACACAATAAAATAGACAGTTAGTTTTAATCTTTTTTTTCTTTTATTTATATTATTATACCTACCACAATTAGTTCTTATACTAAATATTAAAACATACCAATTTTTAATATTTTATAAAAGTTTGATAATCTATTTAAATAATAAAATCGTAAGTGTTCGAAACCTGTAGTGTAGTAACATATAGCGTAGTGTTTGTTCGTTTTATTAATATCGGTTTACAAAGAAAAAATTCAATTAAATAAAAAACATCTAAATATTTACAAGAAAAAAATGTCGTCAAGTCGATTTGGTTGAATCATTGGTTAACTAGGTTAATCATACTAGGTTTAATTATAAATCTCATAAAAATAGATAGGATATTAGAATTATTTGTATTGCTTTGGACTGTTATTCGAAAATGATTAAAAAATAAAACTGATTTAATTAAACTTAAAATATTTGGATTTGGTACTACAAAAAAAAAAAAAAACATTGTGTTAATTTTTTTATTAAAATATTTTATTTAATTTCACTTGTATGTATGAATGTATGTACGTATGTCCTGAAATCTTGCAATCAATATTACACCTACTTCCATTGAAGCTATGGAGCTGAAAGTTAGCACACATATTTAGTCTCGATGACAATCCACGATTCATGAATTGCTTCCATTTTCAATCCAATATGGCGGACGTTACTAAAAATTACAATTTTTGAATTACGTACAAATGACACTTCTAAATATTCTAGTTCTCTGGTTCACAACAACTACATTTTTTTTATACGACTTTACTTTTTATTTATTATTAAAATTAGTTTATACATAACTTTAATTCCTATTATAAACAAAATCGATAAAATTAAACTCTTACGCAATAAAAATAGCTTCCGTGTTATTGTTTTCGACTTTCTTTATTCTGTAAAAAATAAATATATGTTAGTAATTATATTTTTATTTATCATAAACGTATGTATTTAAAAAATATGTATCTAAATATGCCCCATAGTACTTTTAATGAAAAATATCAAATTGCTTCGAGTTCATGGGGATCGAACGTAGTCACTCTCAATTGATTTTTTCCTTACTTTCACCAAATACTCTATCATAACATTTGAAGAACAGCTCGAAAAATCTGATTCTATGCGAACTGATTGCACATTTTTTCTAATAGATGTTTTCAATATTCAAAATTTATAAAAAAAAAATATGTTTACTAAAAAAATACTCTTACCTTTTAATATCGTTCATATGTATGTTCGGCGCTTAATTTATATAAACGTTTTTAGTTTTCCTCACGCGTTTCACTTCATTTCCCATATTTACACAATTAAAATTTATGACAAATAATATAATAAAAAACAAATGCCTAATTACTACTATATTATTTTAACTTAATATATTTATCTACAAGAAAGAATAATATTTATTATAAGAAAACATGAATTTACAATTAAAATTACAAAAAAATATCTCGTAACGTAATGATGCTCGTAACGAAAAGATCGACACGTCTGTATAGCATCAGGCCTCGGCCGGCAATGTCTGTACACGGCGTTTACGCACACATACGTACGAATTTTGTTCGAAAATAAGAATATCTGATTTAAAAAACATCTATTGATTTTATTAAAAAAGTGACGCAGAGGTTAAGTAATATATTGCTTGTAGAATAATCTGACAAAAAACCAGAATTATTGAATGTATATAAGTATAGTTATTATTTATTAAAAGATTTGTTTAGAGGTAACTTTGTGATTTTTTTCTATCGAACCAAATTAATTACATCATGTTTTCAAAATAGCAAATAACTAGCATGTATCCTGAAGATTGTCATATATTTTTTTTATTTAGTTTACTGCATTGGATCATATACTTTTTTGCATTATAAAACTTGCATTTAGCTCATGTAGTCCCCTTAAATATTCTTATACAAGCACTTTTGAATCGTCATTTAATTATATATTAAGTGAATCTACCACCGGAATGTAGATTCTACCGAGGAGAACCGACAAGAAAGTCAGTAGTTCTCTTTTTTAAAATTTTAAATACAAACTTATTTATAATATAATTATATTTAACTAACTTTAATTATATATCTATACAATATCCTGCCTGAAAGTAAACAAGTACACCCTTTTTATCATATGTAAGTATAATATTGTGTTAAATAATATGCCTTATTTATTAATATATTTTTACAAAAGATTTGAATTTATGAATTGGCATTGTTAAAAATATCTGCACCAAAAAAATCCTACCCTTGCAGGTTTCCTTGTGATGATATACTCGGACCACCTCGGCTATTATCGGTAGAAAATGAAAATAGCAATTCGATTATCATTCATTGTATAAATACAATGAAAGCTAATCTATTACATACATACTAATAAATTGTTTTTCTAACAAACTAAACATGGACATCTGGTAGACGAAGAAATCTTAAAAATGTGAAAAATAACGGAACGAACTGTTTAGTTTCAATAAATTTTAATTTCGAATCAAACGGGAATCAAAGGCGACTACAAAGGAGAGACTACAACATTATAATGGCGATCAAATTGTGTTCCAGTTTGAGTTTGACTACAAGGACACAAAATCTTATTCCCCAAGGTTTGAAGACGCATTGGTCACTTCCATGTACCATCAGATAAACCTTATGCCCAACCGCTCGTTTTATAAAAAAAGTACAAAAATAATAAGCAGAGCAAATACCCAATAAGTCCATAGCATAGACTGGACGAGTGGCCGCAAAGGCGTCGAGGTTAGGACACCAGAGCGCCACGCCCGCTCCCATCCCATGCAACATCACTAGCGGGGTCTTGGTGCTCTCGTCGTTGAGGGAGATGGTCCATATCTTGTCGCACTGGCCGACCACCGCGCCGATATCCACGTAGAAACGCTTGTACGCTGTCTTTACGCCTAATGAAAAAAAAAAATAGCTACGTATATACACACTATTATTATAAATGTAAAAGTATTTTTGTCTGTCCTTCGAACACTCCCATACTCTATTCCAATCATAACAATAAAAAAGCCAAATAAACAACATTTGACAGCAAATTGACGTGATATCATTGGTTGAGAGCTTCATTCATCTATTACATTCACTATGGATTTGCAAAAAAAATGGCGTTTTAAACGTCGGCGAAACTGTTATCGGAATTTTGGAATTAAACGAAATTAAAGCGGAAATAATTAGTTAAGTGTAATAGTTTTGTATTATAAATAAAGATATATTAAACATAAACTCTTAGTAGTGCACAATATAGCCGAGTTATTAGCAAATCGCATGAAATACGTAAATATAAGGTTTGTTTATCTTTTTTCCTACTTCTATTGGAATATGCTATATATAATATATTAATCTCAATATTGTAGTTACATAACATGACACAAAAAAATGAGAGAAATCGTGTGCATTTTTGTTCATTATAAAATTTAAATGTGTCGTTAAACGGGGCAGAAGATATTTTAATATTTTATTTTAAGATGACGCCTACCCAATTATTAGATAATAAAAATATACTTTTATAATGTGTCCAAAAATATGTTAATACCAGACTACATAATTATAATTGAATTTACGCCACTACTTACCATTAACAAGCTTATTACGATAACCAAATAGGATAATATCTTATGCAAACTAAATATATCTATTATTCACTAAAATATATATCTACAGTAATACCGCAAGAAAATTCAAGTACTTTATTTAGACCAGAAATTTAATCAAGTCTTTCATTGTGAAAACAGGTCTTCCTTTCAACCGTTTTGTTTGTCACGCAGTCCTCGGTACTGAATATTTAAAAAAATACACAAATACCTACATTCATGAATGAGTAATATTGCGACGTTGTATTTCTTTATCCTTATCTTTTGTCTGATCTTAAAACGCATTTTGACCTTTAATCTTCAATGCTTATGCACATATTGTAGATTAAAGATCAAAATGTTTTGTTAATTTAATTATACGATAATTAAATTAACAAAACAATAGCTCAGAAAAACGGCACTCCAATTATACTTTTATATATATTTTATAAATAATTTGTTCTTTTATAATAAGTAAATAATACAAAACAACACACAAACAACATTTCGCTTATATTTTTATTTGTTGTTTTATTGTAATAAAATATATAGAACATTAAAATAAAATATATTATTATTATAATTTAATATGTGACTACAAATTTTATCTTGAGAAAAAAGTAGACCAATAAACGTATTATTTTATACCGATAACATTTTATATTATCTGAAACGACTATTTTGACATATCTACAACATCTTATTATTGAAAAAAAAAAACATAAACCGAAAGAGTTATTAAATTTTGTTAAGAACCAAAAAGTCATGACTTCGTCCAAATAGTAAATCAAATTTAAACTCTGTAAATAATATACTAAAAATAGTTGTTGATTAATCTTTATTTATAATAGGTACATTACTATTCTACGTATATCCACTTAAATTTTACATTCAATGTTACGATATCAATTTCGCCGACGTTTAAAATGCCATTAGGTTCGGTCTCGAACACAATTATTATGTCATGTCAATTCAAGGTCTAGCTTGTCTTGACACGCGGTAGCGTGTCAGCCAAGTTCAAGTAACAGAACTGGCGAGCAGCACCGTGTGTAATATTACACGAACCAATTGGAGCCACTTTTGACCTCCTCATAACTCAAAAACTATTTGACATAAACGTGTCAAATTTGGCTCATATATTGAGACTCGCGAGATACATATGTGTTCCAAATTTCATAAACGCATCTCAAACGGTTATTTAGATATTAACGTCTAAAAATCGTCATTTTTATCACTGACTGACCTATAGATCAAAACTATAACCTACTACCAGGTGACCTAGAAAGTTCAAATTTTGCATGCAGGTAGATAATAAGGCCAATACAAAGGAAAAAATCTAAAACTGGTAATTTTTTATCATTTTATTATAATTTTTCATTTTATTGGTTCTATTAGGAACACTAATATACTTAGTTCCTGTAATAACTGTAATGTAATAAAAATGATGTAAGAACCAGCAATCAAAACTTATGACAGCCGGTCTTAATTTGGATTTTAAGGTCTTCACGTGAATATATAACGTGTTTAGTACTTATGGGTATAGTCGACTTTCGTATTTATTACGTTATTAACTGGTATTTAGTGCACATCAATGGTGCAAAATCTTTAAACTAAAACTAAAAAATAATAATAATAGGTATTTCGGGACACGGCGCGCGACGCGACGTCGTAGCAGCGGGATAGGAGCGTTGCGATAAAACCTTGACGCGGACGTGTCCGAGCGAGTAGCAACTGCGCTCATAAGAATTATTCCAATGCCTTCCGATGGAAGCTGCCATTATTTTTGTTTGATTACATATTTCTGTTTTGTTTGAGTATACAAGTATACAACAAAAAAATAGGTTTCATGAGTCTGTAGTAGAGTATGTATATCGTAACTGGGATGATATAAGTATGTACTCTACCGCTACAAACGGGGATCCTTATTGCTCGGAAGAACAGTATCGAGCAAGCATGCTGATGTGAGCATAGGACTGGTGAATGGGTCCAATGGAAAAATAGAGAAGATACATTGGGACGTCGACAACAGCAAAAGCGCATGTAAAATAACAATTCAATTTAAACATAAATTTAATTTGCGAACTAGAAATCAAAACCAAGTTTCAGATATTAAGTAATGTATATGTTCAAAGGAAACAATTCTCTATTTGCTTAGCTTACGTTGGCCTCTCCAGAGTTAAAACCTTAGATAGAGTACATCTTATCAATTTAGGTCCAAGTCAAATCAAGACACAAGAGAGTACTATTGTAGAGTACAACCGTCTGCGCACGTTATACCGCCCCGACTTGGCCAAATTAAGTATATACAGAAAACGCGTAAAAAAAACCGGACACTGAATGGGCAACTCATTCGAACATTTCAGAGGTACAAGAAAATATAGAACGTATCACAAAAAAGACATTATACCCCGTAAACGTAGGAACATAGAATAGTTTAACAAAAACCATTTGGTATTAATTTTGTTATTAATAAGTACCTACTAATAATTTATATACAAAAAGTAGTGATATCCCATCAAAAACATAAATGTAAAAATGAGAGCCAAGTCAGACCTTAGGCTACAATATATTATCCTAAGTTATAAGAAGAAATGATATTTTATGTAGTTATAAATACATTTTAGGAATGACCATTGAACTTGGCACCCATTTAGATCTCACTTCTTTTGTCGTTTAAGTCAACAACCAAGGTATATATCATAATATTAGACTTGGCTCTCATATATGTTTTTGATGGGATTTATTTATCTTAAATGTTGTTGCCGTTGCAATAATGGCTATATGATTTTACTGTTAACGTATATATATATAATACCAATTTAGAATGTAGATTTTACCGAGAAGCAACGATAAAAAACTCAGTCACTCTTTTTCACAAATTAAATAAAATACAAATAAATTTACCTACATATACATATCCTGCCTGAAGATCTACAAATACTAAGATTCGACAGTTTTTATCATCAGTGTATTATCTTGTATTGTATATATGTAATTATTTATTAAATAATTTTGAACATTCGATTAAAATTTATTAATTGGCAAAGTTTTCTGCAGATTTTATTCATGGATATTATTCTAAAACTATGATCTTGAGATGCAAATTAATTATCTATATCTATCAATACTTGAGAAATTCTTATTGCAATAAACGGATCTTTATAAAAAAAATAGAGATACACAGATAATGCTCGAACAAAACGCAAAGATCATCGGCGATGATAAGCACGTTCGCGAATTGTACTTTGTACTAGTAACTGATGAAAATAGTAATTCTATTTCCTGAATGATTAAGAATAAATAATGACAAGGTCGTTAATCGTATTATTAAATGGCAAATTAAGGTCATTTTATTTGATCGATAACGCAATCAAATGCATTTCTATAAACTCGTTTTTTAAAAAAATATTATTTGTAATATTGGGTATATATCCAATTAGTAAAAGTTATTTATAGTGTCTAAACATTGTCTTGGATCAGTTTAAAATTCATTATATTTTTAAAAGCTATACTTTTATTTAAAATTATACCATGTGCAATAAAAACTTTTTGCCATGAACGACAAATAATTAAATGTAGAAGAAAATATATACAGAAAGTATGTAAGTATGATGTATAAAATATTTGATAAAAGCTAGTTTTGTTAAAAACACTTCATAAAATAAATTAAAATTAACCTGCGATAATAAAAATATAATACTATGGAACAAAAATGCGTGTGCTTAAACAAACATGACATAAATAAACTATAAGAATCATTCTAGAGAATACATCAATAGTAATAGGTCCTCTATATAACCTTTCTTAATAAACAGGTATAGTCATAAATCTTGTAATCTATATAACGCAAAGATTTTTCCCAATAGGACTGGTAGACAAGTAGATTAGGACGTTCATAGAAATTATAATAATAGGATTGTATAGACTAAACCTTATTGAATATATTTTATTTGGGTTTTAACCGCAACCTTTTAATGTTGCCAGCCGCTATGACGACGTGACCGATATGAATAAGATGTCTACAAAATTGTTTCTTACAAAAATATAGACAATCGCGCTTCAATGACATTTAAAATATTACTATTAATTAAATACTTCATTAAAGACTAAAAAGTATTAATGAATAAACTCTTTCATAATCTAATTGAGAAGATACATCTAAATAAGAATTATACCCTAGTGGTTATACACCTAACACTAAATTGCTTCCCGGAACGAGGGGAGGAAATTGACAACAAACACTTCCCTATATAAACCATGTTCTGACAAAGTTTTCCCAACAAAACCAAATAAATATGCTTTATTGTACACCAAAATAAAATAATAATAAAATAAGTAATATGTCATCGTTCGACTTTATATTATACGAAACTTTCATTCTGTAGAAGCAAGTAATGCACGACTACTTCTTCATTTAAGAATTTAAAAACAACAACACTGTCCTGCTCTATAGTTCTATATGTTTCGTTAGTATTTAATAAAATTGTATTTAAATGTATACATGTATAATTATGTTTTATTGTTATTTTTAAATTTTAAATTATCCTTATTTTAATGTTGCATGGAAAAGATCGCTGTATTAGCGATAAAGCCGCCTCTAGTAAATATTTCTTGTGAGGTGAGGTGCACAAATGTTCCGTAATACATGGATACTATTACAATTTTATACAAATCTTACTACGATTGTTGCCAATGACATATTTTGAAATTCGTTTATCATTATGTTAGATACCCAATCGCGATATATTTGATAATGGCGACCCCACGTTTAGAAATGATTTTTTAGATTAATTGATATATGTACATTATATTAAATAATATGTATATATAATATACATATATCCTATGTTAGAAATAATTTTATTGTACTTATCTATATTAATAATTATAAAAAAGTAATGAAACTTATATTATTTTAACGCCATTGTGACATAAATGTTACCAAATAATATTTGTCATGTACAACATATTATTCAGTAGTGTTGCATATCGATAGTCCACTATCGATAGACTATCGTTAGTTAAAGTGTTAGCGATAGTATTGATACTCTATCGATAGTATTGCAAAAACCATTACTTCCTACCTAAACTATCGATAAACCAAAACTTTCGATACTATCGATAGTACCAATAGTATTGCTTACAGAGAGCTAGCGATACTATCGATAGTATTATCGGTATCCTGAATAGTTTTCGAGGTCAACTATCGCTAGTCAAACTATCGATAGTTCTGCAATGCTGATTCACAGTACCTACAATAAAATATCAATAAAATGTACTGCACCTTATCAAGCAACGAATATATTATTCTTAGAGCTCTAAAATGCGGCGTTGCTAATTTAAATGGCTAAATTAGGTATTAAAAACAAACTTACATGATAAAATAGTTTGTTCTATATTCCGTAACATTACATCAGATTGTCGAGTCCAGCTGAACCAGCCTCCGGTCCAACTGCGAAAAAATATTAACATTGTTAATGAATATAACTTTGCACAGATATTGGTTAAAAAACAATTTAAGTAAGCCAACACAATGCACTGTTATTAAAAACAAAAAACATTCAAATTAAAAATTAGATACGACATAGCTTTTGTTTAGTATAAAAGTTTGAAAGTTAATTCATGACTATTATTATCAAAGTAATACTAGTATATTCATTATTTAATAAGGTGATTTGTGTTTTACAAGTGTATCTGATTTCATTTGGAAAAACTAAATTTTCTTAGATGGAATTTTATGTAATAACAATCTTGTATTATTACTTAACTTTATCTTAAAAATAAACAATTCAAGGACAATTTGGCGAATCATCATTGAGTCAACTCAACACATCGATGTTGTTATGCCAAGTAGCTTTAAATTAGTCTCATAAACAAAAAACATGACAATCCTTTTGAATATAATATCTTAACCTTTATGAGACTTATTTTCAATAGTAGAGATGGATAGTTATAAGTGCAAAAGGTATAGTGTATTTATCATTCATGAATTACAAAATTGCCATAACTGCTCAAATGGAACAAAAATATTTTTTAAATAAGCACTTTAAATATTATAGAATACAATTAAAAGCAAAAGCAGGAATGAAACAAAAAGGCCGCAACAATCAATGAATCTTACTTCCACACAAAGGAAAATATACTTCTAATCCATGTTCTGCCTAAAGAGCTGAAACTGTGGAATATGAATGTTTTTTAAACACTTTAAAAATGGAAATATTCAAACAACAGGAACCCTACTTTATTTTATGATCATTTTTTCACTGAATTTTTTATCATTAGACAAAGTACCCATTGCATATTGAAATACATTCAAGCTATTTATTTAAAGATAAAAAAAATATTGAAATATATACTACATACTACATTTAATATTTTAAGATAACCTTGTATTAGTCACAATCAATTTTAATTCTGTATGTAGGAAATTAGTCAAAAACTTATGTAAGAATTCTCAACAAGGGTGCAGGATAGATGCAGTTAGTAAAATTTTACATAGAAAGGAATTTTTATGTAATAATTGAAAACATGTTAAAAAAAATCAAAACAAACTAATGTTCACAAAGAACTTGCTTGTCAAATCCCATTGGTGACTTCAATTCAATATAGACTACCAAATTATCTGCAAAATACAACAATAATAAATCTATATTCTCTTGACTCATTTCCATCTCAACGGCTAATCTAACAGACGAGTGAAAAACGCTAGATGACCATCTATTTTCTTTCACAAATAATTTTGACTGGCAATTAAACACAACTGGAGAGAATTCACAACATGTATTTTCTGAGGCATGGACATAAGCGGTACATTTTAATAGCCCTACCCAGTGTTTTACCGCAGGTCCTCACAATGAGTATCTTATATTATTATTATCCATTGAGATGTTACTAGCTCAATGGATAATCAAATATATATAAAAAACATTCGTAATATAAAAAAAAACTTTCATAATTTTTGTAAGTAATTGCATTCATATTTAATAATATATTTCTTTCTTTTGGTATAATAATTTCATCACCCATTATCACCCATAAGCATTGTCGCTGTAAGAAATATTAACCATTCCTTACATTGACAATGCTTTACTAACATTGGGAGCTAAGATATTATGTCACTTTTGTGTCTAGTTAAACTGGCTTACGATCCCTTCAAAGCGGAACACACCAATACTAGGTATACGGAAGTTAAATACACAAAGTATGTAATTAGTAGAAGTTTACTTTGTCAATTTTATTAAATACCAAAACAAAAAAACAACTCTATAATTAATAAATAAATATTTATGTAGCTATTTGAAATGTCTATAAACGAGAAATTTCTATGATATTGGCATGCAAAAAAAGAGTAATTACCTCAATGAAACAAGAATGATATGATGTATGAGTGGTAAAGCATAATGGATCCAAATATAAAAAGGTGAAATAAGTCCAAACATAACAGACAAATTATTCAAAGCAGTATTGAGAACCTACAACAAATACAAAAATAGTTAAAATGTATTTTCAGTCAAATAAAATAACAATAGCAGTAATTGCGCAATAGTTGATTATTTTTAATGTTAATATATTTTTTGAATGGCACAAAAACTAAACAAAAGTTTAACCTGGATGTTGATGTTTCGATATTTAGTTCACTTCCCATTTGGCTAAATTAAAAGAACTTTTAACCATAATATTAGAGTTTGAATGAAATAATTTAGTTTGCACGAAATATTTGTACGCAGCTCTCTTATGAATTTATGTATTGTAATGCCAATTTCATCGGTAATCGGACGGAGTTTTGTCTCTTGGCAGTTGTCATTGTCAAATTAAAATTGACAAATGACAATAATGTTTTACATAGTTGCTATTTAAATAATACTACATTCGCAAACGTTGGGCTATATCGTGACAATGATTATAAACCTGAAAATGCCCAACATTACAACGGTACTTTCCTTTTATTTTTCAGTTTAGAAAATTACTTTAGCTTGACATATTGAAAATATTTCAACTTGCGTTTCAAGCTCTAAAATAAATGACGTTGATATATTTGTGAATGTAATATAGTTAACGTTAGAAATATCTCTTTTTTAAGCATTGTTTGAGTACGGTTCGATTTGCAGCAACCAAACAAATATATATTTCGCTAAAATTATAAAAAGATTTTTTTTCAAGGAAAATCAGCTTAGAATTGTTTGAACTGCAATATAAGGGGTTCGACGCTGTTTTTGAAGTGGAAAATAGTTATTTATTACGAAAAAAAATAGACACCAATATTTGAATATATTTGAAAGAAAAAAGGTAAAAATATTATAATTTTAATATTTTCCAACCATGAATTTCGAGGCAGTTTTTAAAGTTGAAAGTATTCTTTTACAAAAAAAAACAATCAGACCGAAATTTTGCGATGACTAACACCGGACGTATTGCGGATCTTAATTGGTTTATCACATTACCCGACGTCAATCTGTTAATAATCACCACTGAATAGCTTCCTTAAAAATACGCCAAAAGTATCGATACGTTTGTTTCGATACCAAGTACTTTTGGAATCGATACTTAATTCCTATAAATTATTTAAAAGAGACGTTAATGATTAATATATATTTATTTAATACCGAAATTAGTATACGTAATTTAATTATATATATAAACTCATTATATTTTTAAGTTTTAATAATATATAAGAGTTACAAACTCAGCTGTAGGTTTGTTTCAATATTTAGGTATAGTAATATGCAGTTGCTATGACAATAGTTATACCAATACAAAATATAGGAAAACGTGGAATATAAATATAACAATAGTAAAATGCAGGCGTCTAGTGTGCAACCTGTATTTAAATTGGAATTAAACCACAAAGTAACACCTGGGATAGTAACTGTCGCAAAGTACGATGGTGCTCATAGCTGCCTTACTGCATCTGCTGGTTACGACAAAGTATATTATATTTATAAATGTCTCAATAATATCAGCTGTATTAAGATGTAGTCGTGTTATGTTTACACAAAATATATAATGCACACAAAAGGTTGTATAAAAAATATATTTATATTAAGTATAGTATATATCATTTTAGAGGTTGGTTAAAATATATATATTTTTGTCATATGTTTGTTATATATATATATTTAATTTTGGTTGGGGATACTATTATATTATATGTACGTATCATGATCTAAGTAAAATAAATCCTCATATTAGCAGGATTTATTTTTTGAGTTTGTTATTCAGTAACCATAAAATGTTATCTTAATTTATTTGTTCTTTCTTAAGATCATTATCCATCATCCTCATGGAGGCATGATAAGCGGACGTGCACAACGATCTTCAGCTCACGGAGAGGTTTCTGAGCTTAATCTTAGTCAAGCAGTTATTGCCTTAGCCACAGGACCAATTAAACCAGATTGTAATCGAGATATGCTACTCATAGGATCTCCTACTCAAATATTAGGTATAAATTTAATGTTTGATAATTTTATCTTTTCAACATCATCTAAATTAACTTTATTTTTTTAAATTTCTTTACAGCATATGATGTTCACGATAACTCAGATCTGTTTTTCAAAGAAGCCCCAGATTGTGTTAATGTGATTATAGTAGGTTATTTTGGTAAATATAACGAAATCCTAGTTATTGTTGGTGGTAATAGTTCCGTACTTGCACTTAATTGGGAAGGAAATGAAATATTTTGGAACGTAGTAAGTGGTAAAGTTTGCTCGATGATAACTTTCGACTTTGACAGGGATGGTGAAAATGAGGTGAAATTCTTTGGCTATACTCATATCTACAAGTCTAGTTACAATGTCCTATTGTATATTTTTATCAGAGTCATATAATTCAGTTTTTTTTAGCTTCTTATTGGATGTGAAGATTCATACATTAAAGTATTAAAAAATAATCAATTTATAATGGAACTGGCTGAAACTGGGCCCGTTCTTTGTTTGTCACAAATAAGTGACGTCAGATTCGCTTATGGAATAGCAAACGGAACTATAGGAATATACGAAGAGGGCATTAGATTATGGAGAGTTAAGGTAAAAATCTACGTATCGACAAATATTTTTGGTTGCCGAAATATATACACTTTCTACTGTAACTCGGTTTCAGTCTAAGCAAAACGCAGTTTCTCTCCGATGGTCAGGTGATAGTCTAGCATGTTGTTGGGCCAACGGTCGAATAGATTGGCGAGATGGAACAGGACGAGTTCACAGACGTGTACAAATGCGATCTAATGCTGCAGCTATGTTGCTTGCTGACTATCGATCCATTGGAGTACCTGATCTTGTTTGTATTTCCGATAGAGGGGAAGGTATCTAAATAAATAAAATATTAAAATTGTATTCGTTTGATGTCTAGTACTATCTTAAAATAGAAAAAAAATTAAAGTATTTAAGGTTAAAGGAATGTATTTGAACGAGTGCTTGCTAGAGATTTCAAAAATAATTTGAAGAAAACACTATCTAGTTTTACAGTGCTAGGCTATCCTCCTGTACAAGAGAATATGGGAATGAATACAACCTCAAATAAGTTGGCTAACGAAGAAGACCGCTTGGCCGTTACAGAATTATTAAATAAAAAGCAGGCTTTAATGGTTGAGTTACAACATTATGAAGCAAATGCTTCTAGTATGAATCAAGATCTAGAGAGATCTACAACAGCTATGCCAACTAGCACCAAATTACAAGTTGCTGTTGCGGCTGATACCGACGAAGTGAGCTTAATTGAATAATAATATTTTGAATAATATAAAAAAACCAAATAACTTTTAGGTCAAAATATTACAATAAATGTTTTATTTTATAAACACGAAAAACTTAAATTGACTTTTGAAATAACGGAAAGTGAAATAAAAAAATAACATTGCTGGATAATTGCTTAACGATATTTTTTTAACTATTAGGGTTGTCTTCAGTTGGCCATTTCAACAAACAATAGCACAATCGTACGTGTAGCGCTAGTTCTGGCTGAGGGAATTTTCGAATCAGGCGAAACTTTAGCAAGACATCCTAATTCGACACAATTGAAATCTCTCCTGTATGTACCTTTGGAACCACCTAGAGATGTTCCTGTTGATGTTCATATTAAGGTCATGGCTACATATATAGCTTAACTATTTGTTCATTATTATTTTTGCAATTATTTATGTACTTTTACTATTTCAGGCTCTTGTTGGTTATCCAGAAAGTGAACAATTTCATATTTTTGAATTGACAAAACAGTTACCACGATTTTCAATGTATACGATGTTAAGTACATCAATAGTTAAGACAAAAATCGATAGCTATGTAAGCTTTCGTATTACTGAGAGAGTTCAAAGGATTTGTATTTGGATCAACCAAAATTTTCTTTTAGATGAAGAGATTGACTTAGAAAATGAGGACACTAGAGAACTGCACATTAGTTTCCTATGCCTTAGAGACAGATCTCGAGTAGATCTGGATTTTGGTGCGGACGGTCAAGTGAAGTTTACCACTCATGACATTAGATTAGCTGGCGATTTAATTCAGAGCTTAGCTATATATTTAAATTTATCCGATTTACAGGTAAGTTTCACTTCTGTATTAATTGTTACAATGCACGCTCTTGATTTTAAGCATTGGATCTGAAAAGGCCTAGACCAACAATATTGATATGATAAGAATTAAAATATATGTAGAGCTATACTTAAATATTTTGATTTTGAGTCATAAAAACGCATTATTAATTTATATTGGAATTAAAAGTCGTATTTTTTAGTCTTTATATCACGTGACCTACAACACGAGCCGCCATGGCGTGGCGTTAGATAGGCAAAAATTGACATTTAAATATCATCTGGCACTTTGATAAACAACTTTTCTTGAGTTTTAATGCTAATATTTGCACATTCCACTCCTATGATACTGATTGTAATTCATTATTACCCAAAAAAAAAGAAAAAGTGCCAGTCGTTATACACAACTGTTGTTTTTATCAATGTGACGTCACCAAAATGACTGACAGCGTTTTTGCGGGAATAAAAGGTTTAAAATTTAAAAATGTATAAAATTTAATTTTATGGCAAGAAAACGTGTTTATTATGCTCAAGTATATTTTTTGTGGCTTTTTGTTAGGAAAATCAACATCTTGAAGTATTTTTTTAAACATAGAAGAATACCTTATTCATTAAAGAAAATAATTAACAAATTTTCATAGAATATACTTTTTCTTTTTTTATATTTATTTCAAATGTTATCGAAAAAAAAAAAACAAATATACCAAAAATAAAAGAATGAAATCTTCGAACAAAATAATTCACACGGAAATTAAAACAAAGTATATCACTATATGAAAAATTAGTTCAATAACCTGAACGCTTATTATTAGTTCAAAAAAAGCAGAGCCGCGTGGCAGCGTTATCCGGCGTGGATGTACCCGCTCACCCGCTCTCCCCTTTGACTTCAGTTGGCATTACTTAGGTTAATATTTTTTTGAATGAATAGTTCGGAACGGTAACGTTTGTCCTATTTTGGCCGTAAGTTATTAACCCGCTAGTATTTATGTAACAATATCTCCGATAATGCTATAGGATGTTGTCATTTAATGAAATTTAAAAAAATCCTGTGGCTAAGGTATTTGATTGTTTTTGGTCTTAAAATGCTATAATATAGCAATTTAAATGATACCCCTCATAACATATTATATTATGAGGGATATCATTTAATGCGTTGACGTCACAGGCTCATTGTAAATACGTATATTATTTATAATTTTGCACAATACAATACCTTCATAGACCAAAAAAGATTTAAGAGTTTATCAGAATCAATAAATTTTATTCAAAATTTCACTTTAATGATATAATAAATATAATATTCAAAGTAGTAATAATAAAATTGCACTTAATAATTTAACGAGAAATGCTGTTGCGGGTATTCGAATTCTTAAAATTAATTTTGGTTGTGAGTTGTGACTACACATGCCGAATTCAAATGCTAGATTTGTACAAAATATCGATTTGAATCGATATTAAGTAATATAATTCATGGTGAAGAAATAATATAATTTATGAATTAACAATATTAAATAACTGATATAATTATAAATATTATTATAAAATAAAATAAAATGTAAATGATATGATGAAATATAAATATAAAAAAAACAGAATCCGATAAATCACTCGATTGGTTTTTCATAAAGGGTAAACACTATCCTTTATGGCGTGGTAACAAACTAAGAAACTTTAATGTCAAAATTTAATACCAAACTGAAGCCGTGAAGCGGCAAGCGATTGCTTAAGGCAAAAATTGTAAAAATACTGTATTAAGATGGTTGAAAATAACGAACTTGAATTGTCGGAAGCCGAGGCAGAACAATATGATCGACAAATTCGATTGTGGGGATTGGAATCTCAAAAAAGGTTACGCGCTTCAAAAGTTTTAATCATCGGATTATCAGGTTTGGGTGCCGAAATAGCGAAAAACATTATATTGTCTGGAGTAAAGAGTGTATGTTTATTAGATGATGAAAAACTTAAAGAAACTGACTTATACTCACAATTTTTGGCCCCGCCCGATAAAATTGGTGAAAACAGAGCGGAAAGTTCTATTCAACGGGCAAGGGCTTTGAACCCAATGGTTGACATTACCTCTGAGACAAAAGCAGTTGATGAATTGCCTGATGCCTTTTTTACGACATTCGACATCGTTTGCGCTACTGGTTTGAAACAAGAACAACTAGAACGTATAAATAATATTTGCCGCGACAGTAACAAGAAATTTTTATGTGGTGACGTATGGGGCATGTTTGGCTACATGTTCGCTGATTTGATCGACCACGAGTATTCAGAAGAGATAGTTCAACACAAAGCTGTAAAACGAGGACCCGATGAAACAGAGAAAAACGCAAGAGAGACCGTTAGTATTACTGTAAAACGAAGAGCTATTTATGTGCCTCTACAAAATGCTTTATCGGCTGATTGGACAAAACCTGAATTGCGCTCGAGGTTGCGACGAGGTGACCCATCGTATTTTGCAATGAAAATTCTGCTAAGATTCAGGGATGAATTCAATAGAAACCCTGACCCTGCTAAGAGAAAGGCTGATACTGAAATATTATTACGTATGCGAGATGAGCTTGTAAAAGAATTGAATATCCCTGTTGGGTTTATTAGTGATGCTTTATTAACTGATGTATTTGGAATTGTTTCTGGAGCAGCTGCAGTAGTCGGAGGAGTAATTGGTCAAGAAGTAGTGAAAGCTGTGAGTCAGCGTGAGCCACCGCACAACAATATGTTTTTCTTCAACCCAGTAAAATGTGTTGGATTTGTAGAACTTTATGGCCAATAATTTTGATACTCTGTAAAATGTACATTAATAAGTTGAAATAAATATGAAATGAAACATGTTTTTATTTTATTTTCCTCATATTTAAATCATTTATATTATATGAGGAACTTAAGTCTTGGCCAAAAATTAAATATTTTGTTTTAAAATAAACCAAACACATAAATAAAATTAATTCATATTATTTATATAATTTTAAAAACTAGTATATTAGATATGTGTTTATTATTTTAGTCTCTAGCTAGATTTCCAGAAGCTGAAGAAAAACTGAGATCAGAAATGAATATAGTGTCTGAAGTGGGAGAGACCAGGTACAGATTAGCAGCAGAAACTGCAGAAAAGGCTCAGCTGATCACGGCATTGTTGCCTGCTGCTCAAGATGCAGCATCTTATGATTTGTATGTAGATTAATATTTTTAAGTGAATTTCAGTTTAAGCAATTTCAGTATTCTTTTACATTTTTAGAAAGGAAATGCTAAACAGATACAAAGATGTCATTTTATTAAACGAAGAATTACTAACAAGTTGTCACATTCGTCGTGCTACGCAAGAACAAGCAGTAGCCTCACTCAAAAATCTTCATACTATTTTACAACAGGCAGCTAGACTTAGAGGTATTTTTTTTTTATATTAAGTAGAATTTCATTGAGAGCTGTGTTCATACTTTACTTATGTTTAGCTGTATAATGGTATTTGTTTGGTGAAATTTAGATATTTTGTTTTAAACATCCTGTAAATATACCACTGCTGGGCTTAGTCTCCTCTCCTATTAAGGACAAAAAAAAAACCTCTCCTATCAAGGAAAGCTTAGCACATCATGATGCTTTGATGCAGATTGTTGGACAAATATCCTTGCTTGGGTTGAATCATCATCATCTAACTGATGATAGCAGTTTCAACATAAGTTCTAAAGACTGCGGCATCTCACAACTTCTAAGTTTAATTCACTTAATTATTATTAGGTAATATAACCGAATAAAAAAAATACACTTATTTTTTTCAGTGGGGAAATATAGCAAAGCTGTTATAACAGCTTGTAGGGCAGCTGTAAGTGATAACAATACCGAAGCACTTGTTAAAATACTTCAAGCTGGAGATACATAATAAAATGCCATATTATAAAAATAATTTATTAACTTAATCAACATATTCTTAATAATAAAATTCGGTCAAACTTTAAAAAGTATTGAGCATTCAGAAATTAAAGAAAATAAATACACCAATGCCTTAAACAATACATGTAGTTACCGGAATTAATTAATTTATTTATAATCAAGTAGTATAATATGTTATTATTTTAATAAAAACAATGTAGTATACAAAATAGTTATTTTTATTATTGTTTCGAAATATTAATACATCACACAGAACATCACTTATAAGTCATAAAATGCTCATAAAAATTCATATTAATCTTATTTACTACTACTTTTTCAAAATGTTACACAAAACTGACTGAATTGGAAGAATGCTGCATTCATATTTAAAAAATAAAATCTTTGTAACATTTACTAATTCTTCTTGATGGAGATCAGTTCATCACACAATGACTTTCTTGGTTGCATAATGTACATCATCAGCACTAACATTGAGTAACAATCTTGGTTCTGAGGGTTTTGGTTCCATCAATAATAACTTGATTGCTGCTAGTCTAGCACATATTGTCTGTGCTTGTGAAGGTGTGGGTGCTCTGATTCTGGGTGCCGATCGGTATGGACGCCCATCCAATGCAACTATAGCGGCTGCTGTTGCCAGTGCACGCGATAAGGTTGTCTCATCTGAACCTGTTCTTTCAACCTGGAAAATGAAGTATAATTAATGGATAATTATTTGTTCATTTATGTATTTTCGTAGTTTTTTCATATATATATATATGATGTTATATAAGAAGTTTAATGAAATACATCACTGTTTTCTTGTTTGATATGTAAAAAAATGATAAAGTATGATTGTCATTTACATACCTCCGCGGCAACTGCTCTCAACATGAGCCTTTCAGCAGGGGAGCAGTTTCGTATAGCCCTGACTGTAGCACCAGAGGCAGCTTCACCCAGTGCTTGTTGCACTTCCTTCATTCCGGCGCAGTTGGGACCGGCTATTTCCAAGGCTCGTGCACATAACGCTAAAGCACGACGAGCATCACCGGATACTGCTGCTACTTTCCTAGAATTCACAAATATGTAATTTTGGTATTTATGAACCTTTAAATAGAAGCTAACAGCTAAGATATATTGCAATTCAGAAAACTTATAATACAAGTGTCAATAGCGCAATGGTTCACGGGACGCCTAGCGATGTAAAGCGTCGCAGGATTGATCCTTGGGTTATTGTCGTCCCCACTCCTAACACAAGTGATAAGTTTAAATGCAAGGAAATTGGCTATTTTTTATACAAAAAAGGATTTTTAGCATATGAGAAAACAAGTTTAAATTATATTCTGAATCATAATAATGTTTCACTGACCTGGCAATAAGCTGCACAGCATCTGCTGTGACATTAGCACCAACAAGCCTTGTAGCGACTATACACTGCAACTGGGTATGAGTGTAAGGTGGGAAGGTCAGTCTAGTGAGACCTAGCCTGGACGCAACTCTAGCGGCAAGTGCTCGCTCAGGTAGGTCCATAGTGTTAGCTACAGCTAGAACGGTTAGTAGTGCTGTATTATGGGCTGCCCACTCCATTATGCTGTAGAGAACATCCTGTCGCCGGTTGCAGAGTGCGTCCAACTGAAAATGATACATTCCTAATGAGAATACTGTTGTTTAAAATAAAAAATATATTAAATCCCAATAAATAAAAAAAAAGAACTATTGAGAAACTACATCTTATATTAAGTTATATTAAGAATAATTGCTTACTTCATCAACAACGAGTACTGTTGGTGTTCTTCGTGGTCCTGGGTTTTGGAAGCGCTTCTCCAGAAGGGAACATGCTTGTTCCCACACCACTGACTTGCCTGAAAAGGTTGTCATTAAGTTTGATTCGTACATCATTAAACTTATCAATGGCAATGAGATTTAGACATATTATTCTAATTGGTATATTCCTAAAGAAGACAAACCTGTGAGTTGTTTGTATATTTGCACATAGGCTTGTCTGGGTTCAGCTATCCGCATTCCATTAACTTCAACAAGTTGAAAGTCAGGCAAATCTTGTTCCTCTTTCAGGACCTTGAGTGCTGAGTTAACAGTTGCAGTTTTACCTGTTCCTGGTACTCCTGAGATATACATACACCTAGAATATGTTTTAATTAATTTATTACTGATTGCTTTATGTTCACACTACAATTAGCTCAGCATGTGTTCAGGTTCAGGGCAAGTATTTAGTTCTATGCTTTTTATTATCCCTGACATTGTGTATGCAATATTTTGTGATGATCCAATGATTAGTTAAGATGTGATAGCACAACAAACAATAATTTTCTTCATAATATTATGATAAATTAGATAGACTAAATACTAGTATCATAACTATTTATGCCAATGCATGTGCTTGTCATTCAACACACTACAAATTTATTGATATGAATGAAATTAGATGAAATAAAAAATAAGATATTAGTTTAAAAACGTAGTACCTTAATGAACCATAGAAAAATAAAAATTCATTCCGTCTTGTCAATTTTTTTTCTCAAATCCATAACACAGGAATAAAACTTTGTTCATTATACAGAGTTAGTATTCATGATGGTGCCAAAGTTGAATATTTTTTTTATTTAATTAGTCTTACTTACCCACTTACACCGTGTAAGAGCTTACTCCTAACAAATGATAGTATTTCATGCATCTGATTTTCTCTGCCTGGTAGTGATTTATTTTCTATTAGAAATTCTGTAAACATAGATATTATATCTTTATAAAAAGTGATACCAAAAATGATATATACATATATATATATTATAATTGATAATACTAGGTTATTAAAGATAAATTTCCCACAACTGGGAAGTCTCATATCCTAAAGGATGTTACAAATGTCTTATAATGCAAAATATTTTATTACACCACAAAGCTCCAGTGGCGGTTGGTGTCAGAGAAAAGTTTAGTCTGAGCAACCTCTAGCCAACCATTAACACTGTAATAATACTAGGAATCTTCAGAAAAAGGCTATAGATTATATGAAAAAATCAGAGGTGTTAAAAATAAAATAATTTATAGGCTTTTGTAACTATTAAAATACACTTTACATCCAAAATCTGTGTAAAACTTACCATTAATATTATCAACTGGATGTGCTCTTGTGTGTAATGTTGGTGTGAGTGCACTAGTTAATACCCTTTTAACGCTTCTAGGTGTTTTGGTAATAGAAGTTGTAATTATAGGTGTCCTAGGAGTCCGTGGTGTTTTAGGAGTCCTGGGAACCTTAGGTGTTTTAGGCACTTCTTCAAAGTCAATCTCACTTTCTCCACCAGAACTTACTTTACGTGTTGTTCTCCTTGGTATTCGTTTAACAGGGGATATTTCATCTTCACGGTATATAGGATGTCTTGTTACTCTCCCAGATCGAGTTGCATACATTTCTTTTTCATCATCCTCAAATACTAGTACTTTTTTTGGAGTTTCATTATTTATTTTCGGTTGGGGTATTTTTCTTTTTGGAGTTGTAGGAATATGTTCTCTTATAATAAGAGTTGGTAACTCATCATCTGAATTTTCTTTTAATTCCATTGAAAGTATTTCCTGAATATTATTTTTATTTAATGTTTTGGTACTCCTTGGTGAGTCCAATATTGGTGTTGATTTTAAACTTCTTGGAGTGGATTTTTTAGGTGATTCTTTTTCATTTCTGTCCGCTAAAATCGCTCTTTTAAGAAGAAGCTTAGTTCCATCATTTTTACTAACACTCCAATTTTTTTCTGAAATTGAGACTCGACCCATTCTCTTAATTAAGCTGTTTGGTGTTTTAGGAGTTTTTGATTTTGGAGTAGCATTATTTTTCCTGGGGGTAGTCAGAAGTTCTAGAGCCTTTCTTTCATCTTCAAGTACAGGTTCTATGTGAACCTTTTTTCTACCAAAAGGCATGAGTCTATAGCGACAAATGTAATGATATGAGGGAGCTCCAATTAATGTATCATCTGTGTCTTTTGTAATTGTTAATGTAATGTAACACTTTTTAAATATAGTTTCTATGGACACATCTGTGTCGAATGGACGATTATCTTCTATTACCTAAAATAAATTAATTTAACATAAATTTAAATGTGCTTGAAAATATAATAGTTAATAGTTATATTTTTAGTTTAGGCTTACCAGATAGTCTTCGCCACATTGGAAGGACAGAAAAAAGATTATAAATATATAATAGTAATAATTATAAATAGTAAATATATTACTTTAATAGAATTGCTGATTACCTCTTTATCATAAAACAAAATATTTTTCGAGTCACATTCTTTGGGTAAATCACTTGGTCTAGAATACCATTGAACCTTTGCTCTGAATGGATCATTCTTATTCGATTGGTCTTCATATAAAGCCAGTATCTTTGCGGCATCACAACCGCCTTCTGTGTCTGGCTCAGCTGCGTCTGCATTTGATATTAAAACAAAATCGCCAATTTCAGCAACAATATCCGCAAATTGGAATTTCCTAAGAAAAGTATTACAATTATGCACGAGACGTAAATATGTACATTAATTAAAAATGTATGGTTAGGTGTTTATTTACTTGTAAAAATGAAAGGAATTTGAAAAATTCTGATCATTAGATATTTCTTCAGAAAGCCAAGTTACATTTCTTGTTATTATTTTTCTTCTAGGCATTTTTTATATTTATTTGATCTCGTTATTATATATTATGATTATTACTCGTTATTCGTTTTAAAAATTATTTTGCATTCATTTGTCAAATATCAAATTGTTCTTTCGCGCCACTAGTTGTCACAGACACAGACTAAGCAGTAAATTCCAAAGATATAAGTTGAAAAATTAACTATTATAGAATGTTGAATTAATTGTATCCGATTTATTGATTTTATCGAATACTTTTTTAATGATTTTGAGATTAAAAGATTTTTTTCGTACATATTGGAAACATTTTAAAGCAATTTATCACACTCTTATTCTTTAATATGACCTCTGACAACTTAATTGTTTCGTTGTGTGAATGTTGACTTTTATATATTTTACACACTATTTAAATGTTAAAAGTTTTGGAATATTATTAACCAAAATTTTCATTGATCAAAAGTATAAATTTTTAGGGTTAAAGCTATAAATATAAATTAATTATGGTGCCTGGCAAGAGGATTTTGCATCTAAATATCTATTAACTTATATTTTTAGGTTTGTTGTATTGTAGTACCTGTACTAATAGTGAATTAGCAAACTAGCAACTCTATGCTTTTATTTAGGGAATTAATGTGTTTTTAATATCTGGGTATAAAAATATGTACCGTAATGATATCGAGACCAGATAGATATCCATATCATTATGTCGATGTTTTTTTTAACAACTTTATAAGTCTGAAAATATACTTAGTTTGATGTTCGTTGACAATATCAGTTTAATTTTAAATAGGTCTGTGATGCTAACAATATAAAAATATTATTTAACGTTATTGTATCAATAAATGAATGGACAAAGGCTTAAAACCACCATGTATAGTATGGCCGTTATTTTTTCTTTTAATTTGTGAATGTGGAATGTATTTGAGTGCAACAAAAGTTTCTCTTTATAAATAAATCATATTTTCACCAGAATCTGTTCCATTATCCATTTAAAAAATTATTAGTCATATAAATTTTACAGTCGTATTATTTTGTGTGTAGTGATTGTTAGATAGTAATTATGACTCGACCTAAGTCTTTTTTCAATGTTTGGTTTTCATATCGATATTATCGGGCTGCCGATAATCGACATCCCTAATTCTATGTGTAGCACATTTAAGGCAATATGTCAAAGTTGTCAAAATTTTTTGGTTAATTTTGTAATAAACATAAAATAATTTGTGTAGTGAAAATGAAATTAAAAAACAAAAAATCTTCAAAGTCCATTTTATCGGATAAAATCGCGGATGCACTGACTGTAAAACCTCGAGCTGATATCGAAGATGACCATGTTTTTAATACAAAACCCAGCACAATTTCTCGCAATGATTTGAGCTCTTCGGATAGTGAAGAAGAGGCTGCTATTAGTGATTTTAGGAAACGAAACGTGAATTTGTTGAGTGAAATTAGTAAGAAATATGAAGGTCAAGTTGTGTCGCGGAAAGATATAGATGCAGAGAATTCGCGTGACGGGAGTTTGAGTAATGATACTAACACTTATAGTGCCAGCATCTCAGAGAAGCAATCCAAAGCATTAATATCGAATGACGATAGTGAAGAAGAAAGTGATGATTACAATATTACAAATACTTTAAAACAACTTGACAACAGTCTAGGTGAAGATTCGGATGGTTCTGATATAGAGTCAGATGAAACTGATAATCGTAAGAATGACGATGACGACGACGACGACGACGACGGCGATGATGATGAGGTAGATGATGAAGGTGACGGCTACGACATTAGTCAAATGGATGAACCAGCCGAAGAAGAATTTGAACATGTTAAGAAGCAAAATATGTCTGAAGAAGCTAAGAAAGGCACTTGTGTTAGAAATCAACTTCTCTTATGGGAGAATTTGTTAGAGATGAGGATACACTTGCAAAGATGCATGAACACCGCAAATAGGATGCCTTTAAATGATGTTTATAATGAGTTAAAATCTTGTAATGAATTTGTAGACGAGACAAGCACTACTATAAATAATGTAGCTAATGTATTGGACAAGTGAGTAACATGTCACATTTATAATATGATTTTAAATTAATATTTTAGAGTATATTTTTATTAAAGTTGTTTTAACCAAGTGCATGTATATGATTGATAGGAAAATATAATAAGCATGTATTTATTCAACCTTAATTTTTATTTCAGATTTCTAGCTCTGCAAAATTTATTATTAAATAAGTTTCCAGAAACAAAGTCAATCTCAAGTAAAAAACAAACTTCTGAAGAAAAAGCACCAAAGGATGAAAGTGATGAAGAGATTCCAAGTGACACAGATAATGAAGAAATTCCTTCTGACACAGACACAGAAGAGAATGTAATTCAAGACAAAAAACACAATATTCAAAAGAAAACCACACAAAAGAAACGTAAACTTGTTGATTATGAGAGTGAAATTGCAACATGCCATAAAGTTTTCAAAACCTTCAGGGATTCCACAATTCAAAAATGGAATGAGAAAACTAGACTAGCAACAGCTGCAAACATCAAAAATACTCCAACAAACACAATATTACAGCAGATATCTTACATTCTATCTGATAGAGATAAACTTATTCATAGGACACAGTTGAAACGATCTGAATATGACATAATTGGATACACAAAGGTACCTTCTCAGTCAGAGAATGATGACCAAAATGGAATGGATGTGAATTCTGTATCGAGAGACAGGAAAGATAATGATGAGTATATACCAGAAATATTTGATGACAGTGATTTTTATCATCAATTGCTTAGAGAATTGATCGAATGTAAGTCAGCAGATGTATCAGATCCTGTTCAGCTCAGTCGGCAGTGGATAGCGTTACAGCAAATGAGAAGTAAGATGAAAAGGAAAGTAGACACGAGAGCTACAAAAGGACGTAAAATTAAATATGTTGTACATAATCCATTGGTGAGCTATATGGCTCCAGAAAAATCAATCAAATGGAATGATGAGAGTTGTGATGAATTGTATAGTTCACTGTTTGGTAAAATTTTTGAGAATAATAATGTAGGAATCAATGTTAATTTAGAAAATGTGTAAACAATAAAATATTTTCGATCATTAAGTGTATTTATCATCCTCCTTTCATGAGTATCACCTTTTTTTTTTAAATCAATACCTCTGCTGATAAACGACATTGATTTGAAAATAATATTAAGTAATTTTTTGTCTATATGATTAAATTTAACATAGATAAGGCTTACTTAAAATTTGTATAACCTTATGGGCTCCCGTGATTGTATTTAGAAATACTATGCAATAAGTGCCGTGAGCATTAGCAACAGGCTTGTATCTCTATATCTGTTGATTAAAATCTCAGCCCCGCTTCGGTCATCCGGAAAAAACAGTCGCGCGAGTTTTAACGGACGCCTTATACATTAGAATAAATTAAATATTTAATTGAATACATGCATTTATACCTGGGCCCTCACGCATAACTAACTTGATGAGTATTGATAGTAGTAGTTAGATATCGATTTATATCGTAAAGATAAACTTAAAATATTTATTTATCGTAATATATTTGAGAAGTGTATTCTTTATGTGTATACACTACTGATTTCTTTAATGTGATCACTAAATGTAGTTATAAGGTCGACTTGACCTTGTAACAGTTCGACGTCCAACAGGTCCATTCGGATATCGAAGCGTTCATGCGCGTCGGGTCTCTATCGGATCATGCAGTGGCTCGGAGTGGTGTGCCATGGATTAGTACCAGCGCTTCGAATTTGTAAAGAAGAGGAATGAATATATCCATATTGATCTGTAAATCGCTATCGATATTAAACATGAGCATATCGTGTAGCGAAATGCTAATTAGCTGTACAGCCCTACCGTAAATACTACGATGTAATTATCTGACCATATTTACTTAAGTCTGAATAAGTTTGTTTTTTAAATAAACCGATTCATATTAAACATTTTCAATATATCCACGATTCATATTAATCATTTTTATATACTAAAACCAATCAGTAAGTATATAACGACACTTAGATTACCTACAGCGAAAATATCGATCGTGTAGTTTCTGCAAAATTCTCACTCATACAAGCCTATGAGGAAAATTGTGTTTATAAGTATAGCATAATTTGTTTGACCTAAAAAAGCTATAGAATATCGAAAGTAACGCTCATATTTATATAATATATAATTGTATAATGTTATTTAAATATTAATATTGTTTAAAAAAAGATCATAAAAATATATTTGAACTTCCGGGAGCGTAAACTAAAAGCTATAAAAATTAAATATATCATGAGAAACACGCCCTGTATCCGTGGGGTGTTCTACAATTTTTTTGTTATTTGAATTCTTAATATTTAGGCAAATTTAAAAACGTCTAATATCACGAATATAATAAAGATAGACCATGCCTAAATTTTTATTTCGTTAAAATCGATAAAATGATAACGCGTGTTTTGTGCGAAACGTGGACAAAATATATTGAAACATACTAAAATTGAAATTCAGTAGTTTCTGTATTGATTGAAATTGATTAAGGCTTACGTATCGGATAATTGATATTTAATAATTATAATGTATAAAAGTACTGAGATTTCTAAGAACAAACACTACGTGGTAATTAAATATCTATTAATCCGGCAATACCATAAAAATAATATTCCTTTTCGGTTTGTTTAAATAATACCCTGTTTTCCAGTAACGTCTACGGCTATCGATGGTTGACCCAAGAAACACGCAGGGTTATCTCTCGGGCACAGACAGCATCTGTAACTGCGACGCCACATGTTTTTGGGTGATTTCAATCATTAATTAAAACAAGAATTCGTCCGTGAAATTATAGATAGTGCGCGTACACGAGCTTAGCCTTAATTACTTTAATGTTAGAGTGATAGTTGTGTGACGTAGATTTTAGTATGGATTGTCGTAATATTGGTCTCTATTCATACAATTTCAATATTAATTTTTATTTTTCCTTTTAATAGAAACAGCTGACCTTGTACATAACATATGTAGATTAATTTCGTAGCTTTTGTTATTGACTAATTTTATATTATTATTTAATGTTATCGTAAATGTTGATATTATTTAGTATAGTGAAAAAATTGTTAAATTCTAAATCTACGACATCAAAAAAATTTTTGGAGCAGTATTTTTCAGTCTAGGAAGTTCATTAATGTACTTAATACGCAAATAACACTTTAAATTAAGATCTGGATTCATTGAATGAGTTCTATACAATCCTTTCTTCACTTCTTGAAATGTATATCGCCCCTTCCGCTCCAAGCCTACCTATTGACATTCTCATTCAAAAGGAACGTTTTCACGAATTTTATATAAGTTAAATCACATCCGACCTTATTTCGACAAATAAATACGCGTGGTGTAAGTTTCGGAAATCTATTTACTGGAATCGTTTGTAAAGCTAACCTGTATCAATTTATACTGAACGTGCGTATATTAGGTATATTTTATTAAATGTCTTTGTAGAAATCTACTTACCTAACATTGTAAGTATTTTATATTTTGCATTTCACCGAGTCTAAAAATTTACAAGATAAGTAACTAAATTTGATTGTCTGTTTGAAGGCTAATCTTGTTATTCTCTAAAAATATCTTGTTTATTTTTTCCAGATAATACTTCAATTTATAAATAATTATCTTCTGTGAAGTTGAGAACCACACAGCAGCAGCTTTACTGCTTTGTGGTTGAGCTGAATTTCATGAAGTATAAACTACTTTTTACGCTTTTAAGTACTCTGCCGATACTCTGGAACTAACATAACTCACTATCTATTAAACCTAACACTACAATTATCACTGTTTGGTAACAAAATAAAAAGGGGCAGAGTTTGTGATTATATAAGATAAATAAGATGTGTATAACCTTAAAGAAAAACATACTTCGTGTAAAAATAAATTGATATGAAGGACATTCTAAATTATTAAACTTGTTGGCAATCCTTAAAAATACATCGCTTAATAAATTTAATAATCTTATCGAAATCGAAATTCGTTATTTGATATGGTTGGTCTATTTTTTAGGGAGAGCTATTAATTGTATATTAATTGTATTGAGGACCCTATGTCGAACACCTTAATTGTATTGATGCTCCATTAACCGCTATTAGAAGGGTAGCGATCGAATAAATTATCTTACGTGCTTTAGTTTTGCAATATTATAAATTGGCAACGGTACATTTCACTTTATTAGTAGAACTTCTTTCACCGCAAAAAAGAATAAAGGTCATTGTAACATTTAAGAGAAACATTTCTAATGCCAATATGTTCTTCTGTAGCAAGAAGGTTCACGCACTTTTCTTTTCAAATTAACATTAATCTATAAAGCCCAATATGAAAGAATTATCGATATTTTCTTTATCAGAAATGTAAATAACAAGTATGCCACACAGTATAACCTCGGGCGAACGTCATAATTGCTAGATATTTATCTTCATTACCATTAAGAGAACATAATTAAGGATCGAGGAAAATATCAACATCGGTGAACAAGATAATTTGTTCCTACGCAGCAATAATTCTTCTACTATTTTCATAGTTAACTTATTAACGAATCATCGAGCTTATTAATTTGTCGCCTAAAGATACACTGATAAACATTTGGTAAACAGGGAATATTAACAGTGTTAAGTTATAATTTATTTTCTAGCTTTCTTTCTACAACAGTTCAAACATAATTGATGTTAAAATAAGAAAAGGAAGTATTCATTATATTAATGATAAATAAAACATATTTACGAGTGCTTAATTTTTTGTATTTGTAATTTTTTGATGCTTGGTTGTTGTATAAATTATTAGTAGATGATAACTTCAAATGGAGTTCGTAAAAAGCCACCAATGGTTAAAAGTTACCTCTAGATTTCTTCTCTTTGTGTCTAAAACGAAACCACAATTACAAATATAATCATATATGTGTGTATAACTTAATAATGATAGTTAATATTCGGTCGTTCTAGGGTAATTATAGCTCCAAGGGTGTATTAAGATTAATATAAGGTTTGGTGTGACAAAAGTCTGATTTTACAAAGGCACTTATGATTCGGTGTTTGTAAAGAATTATAAAATAATTTCCTAATAAAACCAAAAACTGGTTGTTATTACCATAATATGAAATATTTAAGGCATAATTACATAAAAAGAACGGAGAATTTTTTATTTAAAAATTTAGAACATCAGCTAAGTAATATATAAATTTTAGGAATAATTTTAATTTAAAATAGTCTTTTTTTAATAGGTGTTTTATGACACAAAGGACAAATAAATATGGTAGTAAATTTTTTTATTTTCCGTGAGAGAGGTCGCAACAGATTTTGCTATTATATTCAGTACATTTGTATGTTGTAACGTATACCTTGCAATTAATTAATTTAATAAAAATATAATTTATCGTTAACAAAATATAACATTATGAACGTAATCTTTGTTGAAGTTAGTCGTAAACAGAGGAACGAAAAAGTCATGAAAAGGTCCTGATAAAAATCTCGTGTAAACATGTTTACCAACAAATAACTCTTTAGTTCCCGGGGTGCAACATAACATCGATGCAGACATGTCATCATTAAGCCATGTTTACGAGGCGCTATCCAACTGAAACAATTGACGACAACAGCGGGTCCTCAGGGATAATGTGTGGTGTGTTTTACAAAAAAAGGCGGAATCTATTTATCTGAAGATACCAGTTTCAAGTTTAGTTAAGCTTATATTTTACTGAGACAAGCTTAAAATCTAATGACTCATATAATAACGTTGGTGACAATTAAAATAGATTTGTTCTTTTAATATTCAGCAAGAATATATACATTAATAATATGGTAATGAAAAAATAAAAGAAAATTAACAGTTACATTACCTCAAACTAAGCCAGTTCACATTATAAAATATAACCTTACAGCAATTTATTGTGTATATAACATAAGAACATATATTTAAAAAAATCGGTAGAAGATGCAGAGTAATCCAACATCTCTACGCAAAGCTAAAGGATCAAGCAGATCGGAAAGGGCTTGATCGTCGATAATTTGAATCGCTCTGCGTTGGATACGGTCAAATGGAAGAAGCTGGTACTAGGAAGCACCCGCCCAGAGGTGAGAGCAGTACTCCATGAGAGGCCGAATTTGGGCCTTGTATAGTCTTAGACGATGGGCCGACGTGAAGTTTTTGATGCCAATTTGGCTTTACCTTTCCATTGACCACGGAACTGAATGAGACTCGAAACATCAACGCCAAGTATTCAAATACTAGCTGTGGCGGCTATTGGAATCTTTTCAAAACGAGGAGACACGACAAATGGTGATTTTTTGCGGTTAACGCACAAACTTGCGTCTTTTTGGGTTTGAAGTGGACTAGGTTTAGCCGGCCCCAGTCCAGACTTTGTTTAATGAAGACTCGATTTTAGACACAAGTTTGTTCCGGTTTCCGTTGATGTTTTCCTGTGAAATATCGGCACGGCCGGTGTATAAGGTGTCTACGGTACTGTCGTCTGCATAGCAGTGAATGATCTTTATGTGCAACAAGTCATTGATATGCAGAAGAAACAGAGTGGGCGATAGAACGCAGCCTTGTGGAACACCAGAATCGACGAATTTAATGTCAGAGAATGCACGTCGGTCGCTAATCAGCTGGTACTCCTCTAGGTACCGCACGAGCTGGCAGTTTATAATGGACTCCATTACCCTGGAGAAAAAAGAGGTGATGGCTATAGGTCTATAATTGGACGGGTCTGAGCGGTTGCCCTTTTTAGGGATTGGATGCACTAAAGCAGTCTTCCAGGCGTTAGGGACGACGCCGAATGCATAGGATTGCTGGAAAAGATGAGTTAAGACCCGCGCCAACTCGGGAGCACAAGTCCATAGTACGATTGGATGGATGCTATCGGGTCACTCGACTTATGAATATTCAAGGAAACAAGTGCCTTACGAACTGCACTTTGCCGGAATTTAACCTCCGACATCGATGTATTACAACGCGGGATTGTTGGTGGTGACTTTTCTCGGTCATCCAGAGTCGTGGTCGATGCGAAGAAAGAGCCTAAAAGATCAGCTTACTCCTCGCGGTATAGGCCAATGACTCACCGTCCCTGTGCAGAAATGGAAAAGAAGGCTGACAGAAATTTCCTAAGAAGCCTTAGCGAGAGATCCGAACGCACGTGTTCCTGAAGGAAGGCGCTCCAGTTTCTCGCCAATTCTACAAATGTACTCCGTTTTCGCCTTATCAATTACGTTTTTGAAGGACATAGAGGCAGAGTTCTTTTATGAATGCGCTGGTGTTTACATCACGAGACGCCGATGTGTTAGCCCAGTCTTGGTAGCGTTCCAATTTTCGGCGTGAAGCTATTTTGCAGCAACAACCAAACCAGGGCAGGGACTTGCCACCGATGGGAACCGCAGAATACGGAATGAACAGTTCCATACCTTGAAGCACCACATTGGCGACAGAGTCAGCAACAATGCTCGGATCATCCGGCGAGAAATATACCTGCCTCCATGGGTAAAATGCAAAGAAGGACCGCATCCCATCCCAATCTACTAATACAATCTACTAATCTACTTGTAGTGCCACACTTGGTGGCAGCCCATGAAACAAGGTCGTGAGTATTGCGCAACCAGCACCGTATTCCGGACGAGACTGTGGTCCAACGAGCCCAGAGGGGGATCGACGATAATCTGGTAGCCATCCGGATTGGAAGTCAGCAGAAGGTTCAACAGGGCAGGTTGCAACAGGTATGAATTCTCCGCAACCTGTATTCGCGTTGGCGAGGTGACCAGTTGTGTCAAAACATATGCTAAAGCGAAGTCGAAAAAAGATCTACCCGCATGATCGGTAGTGGGTGATCCAAGCCATTCGGCATGGTGGATATTAAAATCGCCAAGAATTACGATCTCTGCCGCTGGGATCTGCTTCAGTACGGAATATGTAGCCATTTGTACGTGCTCGTCCAGTCGGTCGGTTTCGGCATTACCGCTATGGGGCCTATAAAGGCATCTCTGACGTAAACGCACACCCCAGCTCGTGGTACAAAGAAATGTTCCAATTTGTACCCTGGGTAGGAAAGAAAGGTGGTATCGTCAGGTGAGGATATCTGGGTCTCGGTAAGAAAGAGTAAGGCCGGCTTCACCGTCTCAAGGCGAAAGTAAACGGAGTTCAAGTTGGAGTTGGGTCCCCTTATGTTGCAGAAGTCCACAGCGAGGGTGGTAAGAGTTGCCTTAAGATGCCTGCTCCGCTTGCCCCGAACAGTAGCGGGCGCAAAATTGTCCCCCCCCCCCAGAAGGGGGCAGTCAGCCTGGGCATTGTTACTCAGGTGGTGTACGTACTGAGCATGGATGCCCAGAGAGGGGTTGTCCACCGCAATCGCTAATGGTACCCTCCTGGTGCAATATTACCGAATTCTGCACAACCATCATGGTTTGGGGAGAATCGGGCTTCGGAGACTCTCACATACCGGACGAAACGCGGCAGCATAGCTACCACTTTACGCATATTTTAAGTAAGAGAGTGGTACTTCTAGTGAAGGTATGCAGCATGGAATTACATGCAGAAATATATTTGAAGTAAATTTGATTTTATAATTTTACTCGTTTTGTAATTTGTTATTACAAACATTTTATAATTTATTTTTCTAGTTTTAATCAAAACATTAACTAAGAAATCATTACAAATAAATTGTCAATTAGTAAATAAAAGATAAAAATGTCGATTCGATGACCGCTAGAAGATTAACACTTGCCCCTGATAAGATGAGGGCGGGCCGCCCGCCCGTTCCTAACCAGTAGCGATTCAACGCGCGAACCTTACTCACGCCTGCTAGTGAAGTGGTAGTGCAGTGATAGTGTTGTGCAACTTGTATCGGATGCCAAAACAATAATTGGTAAGATAATTTGATAACATTTTTTTTTTGACTTCAGACCTAATAAATACATAGAAGACATTTAAAAAAAAAACTTTTTAAATCTCGCGCTTGTTTGGTATTAACAAGATATTTATTATAAATGTTTGTCGTCGTTGGGTATATCGGTAGTTGGCATAGTTCTTAGGTCAAGGAATATTAGTTTACGTATGCTTTTTGATAACAATGTTATTCTATAAAAAGTATATATTCACTTGTGTGTCATTCGATTTTTTTTTTAATAAAATTGTTTACGTTAACTCATTTTAGACGAAGTTTTAACATCAAAAGAATCCCTTTTTACCCTTACAGCTTTATCTTTCACGGGTTAAGGCAATTACAACTTTTCAATAAAACTTAGCCTTTACTCACATCGAAGTTCAGAGATCAAATGCTCGATATTGATATTTGTTGAATACGAAAGTGCCTTTTCTGTCACGAAAACTGTTTAGACATGTTATATGTTTAATTGCAAAAGTTGCTGAAACATAAGCTACAGGGCCGTTTTATACATAGGTCTACTTTATGCAAAGAAAGACAATAATTACTTTATTGAATAATAGAGATTATCATATAATAATACGTTTTAAATGTGTGAATTTTACGATAACCACTTTGTGTTAAAATTTCAAATTTGAACTGAAAACCGAATTTACAAGATGTGACCATAAAATAGCTTGAGCTAAGTGATATATTTAACTGTTTAATTTAATAGTTTGATATTTCTACGATGTTCAATTTTAATATTTTTATCGTATTTAACTTAGTTTGCACTAAGTAATTTATAATCAAACTTATTAATATATATGATACTTTGAATAGTTGTATCAAAATCAATTACGTTAATTTTATCAATCAATCCAGAAAGTTGAACCAGCAATATATTCGGTGGTGCTGATGCATTGATCTTCAATAAGATAAATTTAGTAGAATAAAATTAATCATTAGAAATTATATATAAATTTTAGATTATATTGAGTTGTAGATCTGCGATAAAATAATACATTTTAATTTATTAATGATGAAATATACCAATTATTATAGATGTTTATAATGCGCATTATTAACATCTATAATTTTAAATATTTCGTACTTTAAATTAGACTAGCAAATTCGGTGGCGACATCGATCGTATTAATATAGCTAAAATAATATGTATAGAGGTAGGGGACGACCAAAGAAACCATGGATGGATTGTGTGAAAGACGATATGGTTAGAAAGAATCTTACTTGTGAGATGACGTCCGACAGAGAAGTATGGAAGAAGAAGACATGCTGCGCCGACCCCAAGTAGAATTGGCATAAGGGCAGGAGGATGATAATGAATTGAATTATGCAATACTATTGCTTCGCTGAAAGTATTGAGGTTCAAACTTAAAACTTTTGAAAGTATTAATTTAAATAGAAGTTACAACTTTCAGCAGTCTCCACTCGTTAACATCTAAGAAAATGTCATATTTATGTCTTTTGTGTAAATGTGTGTACTTATCATGGATGGAAAATTAATTGTTCAGTTTTTGAATAATATTACTAAAACCGCCATCCTGCGTTTTCGATTTTAGCTCTTATGTAATTTAAGCACCCGTTATTCCTCACAAGGTAAATTATTAAAAATATTCTAAAACGTTTCATACAAATGTTACATAATTATTGAACGTCGATTACACAATTCGAGCGTACTTACATTTGATGAAATTCAATAAAATGTAATCAAGCCCTGAGCTTTGAGAAGGTAGATGGAGCACGGTGTAGCATTGAAATTGAATCACACGGACAAAACCCGAACAAAACAGCTTTTTTTAACTCAATTATTGTTAATGGCACGGTCTTCGACATCGTGTGTTACATATAAAGATTACTAAATATATATTATCTTAGTTTTTGTCTTACATTCGAATGTTAGACGAATAAATTAATTATTTGATGGTATGCAATTGCTTATGATCGCTTATATACACATTTGCATTGTAAGTATTTTACTTCAATTCCACATTGTCAAGGTACTGTTGACAATGTGTTCTGTGTTTCTTAATACTCTGAACATCCAAAGCAAAGAAAGCTTGCAAAAACCAGCCGCTGCTGATATCACAGTGAGAGAGTGGTTTCACAATGTAGAGGTTTTCCACATACATAACTCCTGCTTATAGTGCGAAAAGTCATTAGCTATTCAGAGGAAAAAAAGCTCACCTACCTTGAAACAGTATTTCAAGAATACCTACAAAGTCTTTTAAATTACAAATTGATATTTGATAGTATAAATACTGATGAATGCCTCGGTTAATGCCCTTCTAGAAATCAGTATTGTCGTGAACTGAGTATAGAGTATAAAGTATACAGAAATCAAAATGTTATGTTAAATAATTTTTAAGATGAGTGCGAATATAAATATAAGGTTTTTTATTAATTTTTGAATATAATCATATTATTGCTAAGTAAATAATCCGATATACATTTAATATTCTAAGTTATCAGGCTGCCTTTGAAGATTTATCTGAGCTTTGAAAGTGTAAAAGTTAATAAACTTATAAATGTTGTCATAGGATTTTGTAATATTATATTAGTTCACTTTTTAATAGTAATAGTATAGATCTCCTGGTCGATTTTGGATACGGCTAGTATTCTCAAAAGAGATTAGCTGACTGCACAGATCATATTATTTAGATGTACAAGTGTGTATTCCCTCACTCTGATAATGTCATGGAAAGGCAAATCACAACTGGAACAAGTTATGAATCAATAACTTAACGTGCTTTTTGAGACACGGGAACACTGCTAGACTCTAGGTTACTACTTCCCGTCAACACAACATAACACTGGATTTGTTTTTATTAACCTGACTCAGGACCTAAAAATTCTGTCTGAGGCTGCCGTAGTAGTAGTTTTTTTCTTCATATTGGTTCTTATTCGTTAGTTTATTAGGTATTACAAATGTATTTTAAAGCTTTACATGAAGCACAGCATTTTCATAACTAAATGAAATATTCAAATTATTATTTCTTATTCTGCTGACTTCTAGGTGAGAGGTAATAATTTCGTCTGAATTTATTCAGTTGTCTTGCCGATTAGGCACAAATTTTAATGATGCTTTTTGATTCTAATAATAATAATTAGGAGTATTAAATCTATCCCTGAAGTAAGAAACAGCATTTTGCGCATTATAGAGATCAATGGGCAAATAAATAAAATGATTTTGCAATAGAGCAATTAACGTTACAAGATTATTTAACTTGTAAGAAAAGTTCATTTCTGAATGATATTTAATAGGTATACATGTAAAAACTTTTCATACATTATGTATTTTATTATTTACAGGATTTTAAAAATATCTCGGCTATGATTTTTTAGGTAAATGTTAAATTACTTCTGATTTAACTAAATATTACTCCTGCATAAACATTGAGTTATGTAATCATTATTTTTTCGATTATATTATGAATATTTTTTGTTATCATTATGAAGATGAAAATTATGATGAGCTTACCTTTCTTAAATTTAAGTCATTTTGACATCGTCTCGGCAATTCTCAGAAATGACTTCCATTAGTTAGAGGTTTGTTACATTTAAATAATGTTTTGTTGTTCATAATTTTACGAAAAGCTTTATACTTTTTTATAATCCTTACTACTATTAAAGATGTAAAAGTAACTCTGTCTGTCTGTTTTATAATGCTTTTATGGTTAAACCACAGAACTGATATCGATGAAATTTGATGGCCATTAGCTTGAAAGGATATAAGCAACTTTTTTTGTTATTTAAAGGATGAAGGTGTGATCGTAAATTTATTTAATTTAAAAATCGATGATGAATGATAGTAAAGGTTTTTATATCAAGGTAGTTTGTCATAAATTTCCATTTCCAAACTTCCTTCCTTTCCAATAATTAAAATATTTTACGTCTCTAATAAATTAAATAGGTATTATTATTATTAGAACTTTTAACGTAATTTTGATTCCTCAATGACGGTTATTGAAAAATTTTTATCACAAAAAATATTCCACACGGACGAAGCCGCGAGTTGGGCTCGTAAACATAAATATCTTAAACGAGAAACGAGATCATTCTTCAAATATAACATGTTTGTGTTTGAGAAAACTTTTGACCAAAATTTCCCGTTTTTCGTGTTTATAAAAAATAATATATATTTAAAAAAATGACTCATAATTTTTACTTCTAAGTCGAATGGGAAGTAATTCTAAACAAAAAATTCAAATCGGTTCATAAATGACGGATTTCTGAGGTAACTTACGACTTGGACAACATCGTGCTTTGGGAATGTAAGGATTGCCTTCAGGCTTAAAAAAAATGTGAGCATGCAATCCTGACAAATAAAAATTTTCGCCGGTTTAACAGGCCCGATCTTTAACGATGGTAGAATTTTGACAATCAATAAGAACAATGAACTATTCCTTCTTTCCTTCTTCAGAATTGATAACCTCCTTCATTATTTAAAGTCGCATCACTGGAGTTGTTGTTTACTGAGAAATTTGGAAAAAAAAGCAATAACTTTTTATCGGCCCTACCTGGCATTAGAAACCAGAACCTCTTGATCTGTGGCCTAATCTAACCACTAGATCAATGAGGCAGCCTAATGTTTTTTTACAATATTAGTACGATTACAATAATGTTATTTATTTCTAACGTGTTTTCTGTTTACAATATTGCACTTATAATAACTCCAATAAATCCGAAGCTCATTGGTTTGAGAATATTTCCTCATCCGAGTTCAGGCGAATGGAATATTTCATTGATGTATTACTAGCAATAAAGCCTATAACAGTCGAATTACTGTGATCTCATAGCTATTGATATTTGCCAACCAATTGATATGAATTCTACTTCTTTTAAAACTATTTCAATATACAGAACAGAGATGGATTTTTTTATCAATAACAACTTTCTTGCCGCTAGTAATTTTATTTTAAAATAATAAAAAGAAATACCCTTTTAATAACCATCTAATGCTAAGGTCGCGGAATACAATCTAAGCAAGGACTACTGAGTTAATAAACTCAATGATAAAATCAATCTCAACTCAAACTTAATAAAGTGTAATGAAAATTGCTTCCAATTTATATCATTGTTTCGTTATCTGCTAATGAAAAAGATAAACTCGAAATTCACGAATAATACGTTCGCGAAATGTCAGAATGTGATTTGCGATATTGTTTAATAATAGTTAATGCATCAAAATATCGTATGACCGTAAGTCGGTAAAAATTTAAAACAATTTTCCTCGAATGAGGTCCGAAGAGCAACATAAAAGCACTGCTGTACCTGTCGGAAGGAATTCTCAAACGTGTTATAAAATATTTATATAGATGTTTGCCCAGTAGTGGCCATTTATTGGGTGTTATTTAATAAAACATAAATTGTATAAATAGAAGACCCGATATGATGTCTTTGTTTTAAGCTATATTTTATACATATATATAAAATGGATTAAAAACCTGAACTTTAAACATAATATAAATATTTCGTGGTAGCGTTTTGTGGAAGCCCGTCTGAGTACGTACTAACAATTCATCAGATATTTCACCGCCAAGCATAAGACTTAGCATTGCTGTGGTCCGGTTAGAAGGTTGAGTGAGTCAGTGTAACTAGGTATAGTTACAAGGAAATAACGTTTTAGATGGTTTCCCAAGGTCTGTGGCGCCAATGTGTGGCGTAAAACATGGTTAATATTTCTTGCAGCGCCAATATCTATGGACGGCTACTTACCATTTGGTGGTTCATTTACCCGTCAGCATACATATATCACACATTGGTGATGCAATGGGAATGTCAGAAATAGAATTGGTTAAGATTTCTTACAGCGCCGGTGTCTATGGAACTAAATACATTCAGCTGTTGTTTGCTAGTCCTACCTCCTTAGTAATAAAGATCGATATTTGTTATTTCATAAACATAACATAATTTCAAATGGTTTAGAGCCGTGTTTTGTTGTTCCATCGAACAAAATATATTATTTCTGAAGACTAACTAGGCTTACGTATCCTACAACAATAACTGCGTATTCAAAACAACAAAATTATTAAATATAAATACATAATTAGATTACCGAAATTTATCACATTATACGTCGCTTAATAATTTAAAGATATAAAAAATAAAGTAAAACTGTTCCTACATGTAACGTTTTAAAATAAAACGCATCGGACACGAAATACTCTGTTATGTGTATTGAGTAGCGCACGCCCTTGGCTTTAGAAGTAGTTTATATCATATTTGTTCAGAATTTAACGGATTTATTCCATTTACGACAAAACTGCGTCAATTACAGTAAAACATCTATTTAATATACTTTTATGTTTCTTAACCTTTTGATATCGATATCACTGAACTGTTCTATGAAATTCTCTTCGAGTTCGAATCTTAGAGAACAGAAGATTGATTTATTCTGTAGATTCGGCTGTCTTTGTGATTACAGACGAAAAGAGTCCTTTTAATTTTAATCCCTTTTGAAATGTTCAAGGTAAGGTAAACAAAAACTAAAGTAATTAGATCCTTTAATGCTCTTACAACTGTAAATATACACATATTAAAAGTAATTACATTCAGTGTATGTTAATAATTCATTATTTCTTTGTTATATCAATATAATCGGTGCTTTATTTACATAAGAATCATTAATATTAAGTCCTTAAAATATGAATTGAAAATAGTTAATGTATAAATCTTGAACACGTGGAACGGTGGTAGGAATGCTAGCAGCATTTCCCCTTTGAATCGCAATTCCAAGTCCAATTGTTTCAACTGCAAATTAAATATAATTAAAATAAATGAAATCAAATACAATTTGCTTATAGACTAAATGTAAGTAGTGCTCTGTGTGATTTAAAATATATCTATATACATAAACATGTTATTACAACAAGGATGTTATGGAATTTTGGATCGAAATTATTACGGATTATCCGATTGTTTCGGATTGATTGAACGTAAATGCTTGACTTTATTTGTAGGCTATAAAAAAACAATTTTATAATAAATATCTTCATATCAAATTCGGTTACGGTTTCTGATAGATTTTTATTTCGGATATCCGGTAGTTCCGGCTACGGAGATCCATAACATCACAGGTGAAGACAAAATAGTTCAGTAACTTTTCCTCCTTTGTTTGTCAATCGAACAGGTTTTTGTGGTACCCTTCGACGTTGTTTTATTAATAAAATGACAATAATTATAGAATTTTCTTCTATATGTTTAAAGTATACAAAATGATATCATCGACTTCGACCATTAGGCGACTACTAACTTTAATAAATATATTTGTATAAAGAAAACACGTACGACCTTCAGGTATAATTCACAGTACATATATCATCATCCTCCTGCCCTTATCCCAATTTTACTTGGGGTCGGTGCAGCATGTATTCTTCTTCCATACTTCTCTGTCGGACGTCATCTCACAAGTAACATTCTTTCTAACCATATCGTCTTTCACACAATCCATCAATCGTTTCCTGGGTCGTCCCCTACCTCTATATCCATCCACATCCATTCTCAAAACCTTTCTCACAACATGGTCCTCATTCCTCCGCATAACATGCCCATACCAAGACAGCCGGTTTCCAGATAGCTTCTCGGTTACCGATGCCACTTTCAAACTTCCTCTTATGTACTCATTCCTTACTCTATCCATTCGCGTATCACCACCCATTCCTCTCAGCATTCTCATCTCCGCCACATGCAATTGTCTTTCAGTCATCCCTTTTATAGCCCAACGGTCTGATCCATATAGAACAGCAGGTCTGACCATGGTCTTATAGATCTTCCCCTTAAGTTTGAATAATTCACAGTACAGTGTCCCTTTTTAAAATGATTGATATCAAACTGAAGCTCCCAAGTAGATTTGTTTTGACGACATCTTTTTTCTCTATGAAAATGTTCGATTGTATTCGATCAATTTAGTATGGCGGGTCGATAAAGAACATGTCCATTCGGTGATTATCTAAAAACTTACCGATGACAGATTTTTTTACAATTTAATCTTAATATAAAAAAAAGAACAGGAAAAAATTGTTTGTCCTAAAACACATGGTTTGGATCAAAGAGTTTCTCTCTCCGAACTTATAAAATTTATTAAATACCGTAAAACATAATACGAAAATCAACCAATTTTTTTTAAAAGAATAAGTTTCATTTACATATTAATTATTTTCTTTAATACGGTCACAGTACCACCGTTCGGAAACTCAATTAAGCACACATTTTAATTTTTAATTTCATCAAAATTGTTAAAGTCGTTAAGGAGAGCTCAGTGACAACTGTTGAATTTCAGGCTCAGCCCAGTTGGTAGTTTAAAGACTGTTCAACGTGATTTATAATATATTACAATTTAATGACATTAAAGGAAAATTTTACTTTCTATTAGCACACAGAAAACCGTAGTAAGGCGCTTCAATAATTTAAAATGATAGATATAATTTAATTACTAATTATAAGTACTTATTAGTTGATATTCGTATATATATATATGTGTCTGTGTATATGTTATTTTTTATTATAAATTAAATATGTTAAGTCTTAAGATCAAGTATTTTATTTCAGATTAAAACTTAGATTATTTTATTTAATGTAATAATACTTATTCCCTTTAACTAGTGTACGACGTACCTACATACGTCTAAAAAAGGAAAGTGGTTTGGTCCTTCACAGGAAATCCGGTTCCATACCCAGAAATGTTAATGGTTCAAAATTATTAAATTCGAATTGCCAATAAATTGTTTTTAATTTAACAAAGAGCAATGAGGCAAAGTAAAGAGTTCAAAAATTGTATTAGAAGGATTGTTAAGATCTTAAAAAGGAACATTTTTGTAGTTAATACATATTCCAAAACACAACAAAATTGTCAACATATTTTCTACATTACCTGTGCCTTTAGAAAGCCTTCTTGGATTAAAATCTTGGTCAATGTAATCCGTTTATTAACAAAAGCATAGTCTATATAAGTAAATGCTACATATTGCTTAAGGGTCCTTATCGTGACGCGTCACAAATTTAAGAAACATTTCATATAATTCTTGAACAATAGTTGATGACTGTTATGAACGATAATAATAATTGTGTATTTAATTCAATACGTTAAGTTTTTTTGTATTTTTAACATTACATATTTTTAAAAGTTTATCGTTACTGAAACTAAATGTTGCGTTAATTACATAAATTCGCAACGTCTAAAAGTGTTGCTCAGTTTAGGTTTATTAAATTCATGACACGTCTATATGAGAAGTGTCAACCCATAAAATTAGGTTACATCTGATAACTTATTTATACGGGTAGTTTTGTAAAATACTTAATCAATACTCCATTCCAATCGAAGAATGAGCACAGATAAAATAACCATAGATTTATTAATTTATGCCGTATTATTATAGCTCTACTATATTTTGTATTTACACACAGATAGTTCTTGATTAATATATATGTTATATTTATGCTATATGTTATATTTAGATATAAAACAACACGATTTCACTAGGTAATTTTAGTTCCAAAGATCCGATAGCGACTTCGCCAACATTCAGAAAAACATTTTTTCGCGAAACAATAACGACCAATAATTTAAATAACTTCTTGTAGGAGGGTAAACCGCTTCGTTATGTAACGCGTTACGACATTTCTCTTATTAGCTGAAGTTATCACTTCTGTCCGAACTTGCACACATACATAGGTATAATTTTTTTTCGTGCTCCCTTATTTATAACATAAGTGCAATTACTGGCACGTACAATAAATATAAATACATACGAGCAGACGATCCTTTAACGTTGATGTCTCCATTTCATTTCGTTGATAAATAACCTTCAACCAATAGACACAATTGATCCATTATTGCCGAGGCGGACAGCGAATATATTTTAAAACAAGATAAAATTTCATCAATCTCACAAAAACTCCCAGGGCAATGAATGCTTTTACAATTTTGTTTTTTGCGACTTATTTACGTACGCGGCTTTACACGTCTATCGAAGCATTTTTTAGTTGTCATTAATTTGATTTTAATAAATCTTTTTTTTTCAATTGTCAAAAACTATTTAAGACAACGCTAGCCGTAGTAAGTTGTTTTATAATTGTAATTCATTAAATAGAGGCTTCTCTTAATTAGTAGTTCAACATCTTCTTGGTATAAAACGAAGTCGCTTCTCGCCGTCTTTTCACTCAGATCTTTTAAACTAGGCCATATTATATAGAACTTGTACATATAACTATCAAACAGCAGTGAATTTAAAAGTAGATAGATATTTACCCTTTTTTATGATATAGGTAGGCGGACGAACAAATGGGCCACTTGGTAAGTGATCACCATCACCTTATTGGTATTGAGATATTTTGTTATTAACCATCTCTTACATCGCCAATGCGCCACCAAGCTTGGGAACTAAGGTGGATACTGCTATTTAACTACCCATGTTGGCCATGTGGTTAGCGCGAGTGTATATACTTAGACTACCAGTGTACTTCTGTCGTACGTTGAATTAAAAGTACAGACATAGAAATAAGAAGTACACGGAACGAATATGGTAAGAATAGTACAGATGTAAGTAGGGAATATGACATACTTGGTAATAAATGCGACTGTGTGTGAGGAAAAAAGGTCTTTCATAAAACAGAACGTTATTGTAAAAATACAATATTTATAGGATTCTTATAATAATTATGCAATAATGTCGTCATAGCTGATTCGGCCACACCAACGATTCCTAAAGGAAACTAGCTAGAAGCGTAGGATATATTATAGTGTATTTGTAAGTGTGTCCATCACACATACACACGTCATTCCCTAGTCTCTCTATCTTCTCTCTCATAATCCGATGGAACGGTACTTGCCCGAAATCCCGTTTAAGAATCTTGAAATTAGTATTCTAACCACTGGATCATCTTTGTTTGGGAGGCTTTAATTAGAATAGTGATGATAAAATAAACGAAAGTGATCGATCAAAATTTTTATTTTCAAATAAATACAAAATTATGCATATTGAAATTTAAAATATTTTAATAAATCACGAATATTGAAAATTAAAGTTATATTAATATTTTATGGAATTTAAGCAAAGAGTATTTTTTTTTTTTTAGAATACATAAATGGTACATATTATGTATATCTAATATATACTGTTTATTTTATATAAAAAAATAAAAAACGGACTTGTTAGTTAAAAGTTATTCGTTTATCTTTGAAAATCATGCCTTTTGAGGGAACCGGTTTGAGGGAACCAAAAAAAAAACAAATTGTAACATTTTAGACATTGCCGGATTAGGGGGTTGGCAGTTTGGAAGGCAATCTGCTCTAGGGCGTCCAAGGAGAGGGCCCCCGCAATAGAGAGAGAGATTAAACATATTTTTGACAAATCTGACTTACAGAAACGAAAATGTTCAAATCAATTTGTATAATAATAATTAAGGCCTCTACTCCTTTGTTGCCCGGGGGCTTCCAGACTCTTAAATCCGTCGCTGTGGGGGACACGGTAATAATTGCAGTAACCTACATTGACATATGTGACCACTAAACATTACATTATACGTTTTGCTTGAACAATAAAATACATAAGATATTAGACATACCTAATAAAATAACATGTCATTTAAAATCATCTACATTAGATGTAGCTAAATTATTAAATAATAATGTTTCTAAATGCGTTATTGATTTTTCATTTGAAACAGTTTCTGCAATAGATATCATAAAAGTATTTAAAACTATCAATATTAAAAAAAATTAAGGACATATGGGGCATCTCGGTAAAATTTATTAATAAGATCATATACGATATTGCTCCGTATATAGCAGTAATTTTTAACCAGAGTTTAGACACGGGTTTATTTCCTAACTTGTTAAAATGTAGTAAAGTTTTACAACTTTTTAAGACTGGAAACAGAAGCGATCCCAGTAATTACAGGCCTGTTTCAATACCCCCATCTTTAAGTAAAATATTCGAAAAAAATATTTTAAATCAACTTCTCGTCCATTTCGGTACAAATACTATTTTTTATAGTTAGCAATTCGGTTTTACAAGAGGTCGCTCGACAACTGATGCGGGAATAGCATTTCTTAAACATATTTACGATGCTTGGGAAAAATCACAGAATGCTATTGGAGTATTCTGTGATTTGTCTAAAGCATTTGATTGTGTAGAACACGAGACACTTCTGTATAAGCTCAAACACTACGGTATTAAAGGTAAAGCTCTTGATCTCATTGCTTCATATTTAAGTCAAAGAGTCCAGCAAGTTTTCATTAATGGCATGAAGTATTCTGTATTCTAGGTTAAAAATGGGTGTTCCACAAGGATCCATTTTGGATCCCTTTCTATTTCTTGTATATATAAATGATCTTTTTTATGTTAAAGGTATTTGTGATATAGTATTGTTTGCTGACGATACTTCATTGATTTTTATGGTAGACAGGAAAAAAACTGACTATAACGATGTGAATGGTGCATTATCACAGATACATGATTGATTTACAGTAAATAATTTAGTTTTGAATACTCAAAAAACAAAATGTGTAGTTTTCACCCTACCCAATGTTAGAAAGCAAAAAAATAATATATCTTTAAATGGTGGCCGTCTTGATGTAGCCGATACTACGTTTTTTTTGGGAATAGCATTGGATTCCAAACTTCAGTGGAGTCCTCATTTATCATCCTGACAGGAAGACTCAGCTCCGCAGCATACGCGGTTAGAAAAGTTAGACAACTAACTGATATTGATACCGCTCGTCTATTATATTTTGATTATTTTCACAGTATTATGTCATATGGCATATTACTTTGGGGTAATGCTGCAGATATTGAATCTGTTTTTATTTTAATAAATCATTCTTGGGGCAAGGTATCCGCTTCTATAATAAAATTTCGCAGACATTTTTAACTTTGCCGTTTCATAGATTCAAGTCAATTGTAAAAAATACATTGGTAAAGAAGGCATATTATTCAATACAAAATTATATTGATGATAAAAAAGCGTGGAGTTAATGCTTGTTGACTTCCAGGCAGGCGACATAACATACATATATAAAAGTATTTAACTAACATGACTGTATTTTTAGATGTTGAAAAAGAGTAACTCAGTAAGTTTCTGTCGGTTCTTCTCGGTAGGATCTACATTCCGACTTGGTGGTAGCTTTACTATGAATAGTTTGTTAAATGACGATTCAAAAGTGCTTGTAAAAGCCTACTTGAATAAAGTATATTTTAATTTTGATTTTGTCAGTCCGTGTGGGTGTCAATACCGATTGAGTCCGGTGGTTGCCTCTTCTTATCGTTGCTTCTAATCCTTCGTCGTCAATGCCTGCGTCGAGACAGCTGTTCGGCGATAGCAAGAACTCACGAGGCTGTAGACGCTCGTCAGGTGGTCTTGCATGCAGAGGGGCAATACCGTAGAGGTGGCCGCACACACTTTTGTCCGCGCGAAGATTGTTCAACATTGCCACGAATGAGAATGATATAATTGTATAAAATGATAGTTAATATAAATAAAAAACAAACGTCAAAATGTACTAACTACTTAGAATACAATTGTGACCATTTAAAATTCTATTCCATCAAAAGTTAGATTATTAATAAATGACGTATTTATTTAATATATTATAATTTTCCTAATAGTGAGTATAACTGGCTGTACAACCTGCGGTTTTCTAAATTAGTTTAGGAATTTCACCGTGTATTCTGTCTTGCCGATAAATATTTTGCTACGATTACAATAATATCTTAATAACTCGATGTTAGGGATGATTTTGGGTATTATTGGCCTTGAAGAACTTTGTCTTGCGTAAACGAATGTAAATTTCAAGATATTGTACCAAATATTAACAACATCATATATTCAATATTATTGCTTGGTCATTATATTAAATAGAGATAAAAACTTTAAAATACTCGTAATTACTGCACAAAATAATAATCTCGGGAAATTGTTGGCAAGATTTCTAGTAGCGGTTCCGTTCTTAACATTTTCCACAAAAAATAAAATATTGTTCATAATTAGGGATTTTTTTAAATTTGTAATGTGCAAAAGGTATCATATCCTAATCGCTAAAATCAGAAAATATATTGTATGAGTAAGTATATGTGTATGAGTAATTCGTTGCGTCCCTTAGTCATCACTTTGACCGATCGACTTAATAGCTTAATGTGTATTTTTTTCTGTGAAACCTTTAAGAACCCAATCCTAAGGAGAGTGTCGTATCTCCTTAATCCGTCAACAGTAAGAATTGTAATGGCTTAGAAATTTATACATACGCATTTTTCCGAAAAAGAAACAATTTTGGAATTTTTGCTACGTCCTATCTGTGATTAATTTGACTTGCTAATAATGAAATTAGCTCCAAACCTTCTCCTCTTTACTAGAAAATTCAATAATTTATACAGACTATAAGACTTGCCACAAGGGAGTCTGTATTTATTCCTCTATTACTCGTAAGTATAGAGATATTTGTTTCAAGATTGTCATATACCTATACCAAAAAGGTTACTTAATTTCAATTTTAAAAGCAAGGGTGGACTTTGGCTCTCACAGGATATCCGGTGCCATACCCCAGAAAAGTAAACGATCTAAAATTAAAATCTCATTACCGATCAATTATATTTACGCTTCAAAGCAAAGAGAAATATATGTACAAGAAAGACAAGACAAATGTTTCAACAGTGTATTCTAGTCATCGCATAGAGTTGAGTGAATATTTTTACTACGACTATTACTATTCATTGTATTATTTTTACGGGCGATCGAAGATCGTTTTAATATCTATATTAACTTTATAAATGCGAAAGTACTCTGTCTATTATGCTTTAACGGCCAAACACCGGAATATGACGAACTATGAAACAAGCTTGAACCCATTAACATAGAGTTCTTTCTGTATCTTAAACCTGACAATCAACCTCTAAAATACGAGCTAAGCGGCGGGCGATAACTAATTAAAGATAAAACATATAGACCCTTATTTGTTTCTTTTTCATCGTCTTAATTTGATGTTACGAAACAAAATATCCTCGAAAATTCGTCAATTTAATTCTCCTAATGATTAATTTAAGGTCCGTTTCATATTAATTATTATTATATGGCAAATTAATTTCGAGTCAAAGAGAATTATTTATTGTTCTTAATTCAAAACATTTTATTGACTATGAGAAATAATGTTTAATTCATTTATAGGTTATAACAGATTCTTATATTGTAAGAAGTTAAGAATTATTTTTATGGTATTCTATATAAGTAGTCTACAATAAAATACTTTAAATTTTTTTAGAATGAGTTACAGATTTTTTTATAATATGAATTGATCTTCTAATGTCTCTTAACTTCATAGTTATAATTATTTAAACAATAACGTGACGTTACGTTACGGGACAAGCTGGAATTTGAAAGAGGCTGGAACTATTTAGCGGCTATACTTAATGTCAAACGCCCTGCATCCTTACCTTGTATAAGTTTTATGTATATTGGTTAAGCAGTTTGATATAACAAAAAAACTTGTTCCTTATTTATTATACAAATAATAAATAAAGGAATATGTTTTTTTAAACATAAAGTGCATTATGCAATGCAATATTATATTTTGAATGTAAAATCCATTAGTTTAACTAATATTAATATATCAACTTTAAAGGAAAGTATAATTATATTTCAAAAATATCAAAATTAATGAAACACTCAAATGATTTCATAACGATATAATATATTGATATTATATCGTATTGAAATTGTTTGAATGTTATATTTATATGATATAACATAATATATTGATATATTAATATTAGTTAAATTAAAGAATTTTACATTTAACACCTAACATCAAGTGGATCATGATTATGTCCATAAAAAATGCCAGTTACAAATAAAACAATTTTATTTATATTATATTTAAATAAATACGCGTTGAAATTTGGTTTTAATGTGTTCGATTTGATTAGGCTTACTTAGATATCATATAATTCTTAATTAAATCCTTATGCTAGTCTGGGAGACCTCAACCTTACGAACAATTACTCGTTAATTTGTAGTCGAAGGCGACATCTCAATTCAGATCGCTTAACGGCTGACATTTCTCGACTAGCATCAATTACCTAGACTAAAATAAAAAAAAAAAACTTTTTTTTATTAAACTAACAATTATCTAAAATATAATATTCAAAAATACAAACAGAACCAATGTTATTAATAAAAATTATGCACAGATAAATAAAACAATAACAATAAGAGAATATTTACTAGTTACTTTCTAAATTTCATTCAATTAATTTAAACGTTTTACTTGTTGTAGGGCTTTGTGCAAGCCCGGCTGTAGGTACCACCCACTCATCAGATATTCTACCATAAAACGGCGTTGGCACATGGCGATGTAGGGAATAGTTAATATTTTTTGCAGCGCCATTGTCTATGGGCAGTGGTTACCATTTACCAACAGGTGGCCCATTTACACGTCCACCTACATCATAAAAAAGTAACCCACAAGCCCAGCATGCCTGAGGTAACGTCAGTTGCAATGTCACCTCGTTAATTACCTTGTAAACATTAAAAATACCAATCACCTATTGTACGTTGATACAATTCCTAAAACCTTCACGCAAGTGCAATTTCAAGAACACGTAAAAGCTGTAAAAACGTTTCAATTCGATTTAATTGAATTAACGTTACTTGAACGTACAACGAACGAATGAACAAGCATTAATTAGTATAGACGGTCGTGTAAGATACATCGGTGTTCTTATCTTGACATTTCTAATGCTCTATCAGCCTTGTCAGACACTTAGGCGTTTAATCACACTGACACGTTAACACTACACTTGAACGTCGAAGAATAAAGTATTACGACATAGCTGGCTTCCACCTCATCCCCATATGGATGGAAGCCACGCAGACGTACCAAAAAGATTTAAAGAGCTTAGCAATTTAAAGGTTAAGTAATTGCTAGCCTTATCGTTCGATCAGTGAGAAAGTGACATCATCTCTGTATTAAAGTGCTATCTGCCCCATTGGGACTAGTGACTAGCTTATAACGCTGTACTTTCAAGGTCATGGGTTCAAATCCCGAGTCAGATCAGATCAATAAAAAGTGATTGAGTTTTTCTTTTAAGACATCATATGCAGCAGCCGGGATTAAATGCAATGCAATGTAACAGTTTATCCACTCGAGTCATTCTAACAGTGCATCTGTGTTTGTGCACACAGCTGTTAACAATGATATATATTTTACAGTAGGCTAACCTAATGGCTCACCGACTTAATACCAGCGATTTATGACGTGTGGCTCACGTTAGGGTGTTTAATTCAATTAAAATGTTTTCATCAATGTAACTTTGGATCTTAGACGATATAAAAATTGATTGAATTGATTGATTTAACAATTCGCTTTGAATACTAAATAATAACGTAAGACTTAACAATTTATTGTAGTTGTAAGTTAGAAACCCGACTTTTTCAATTCCTATTTACTATTTAGGGTAATTTTCTTATTATAAACGCGTGGGCTCCGCCTACGCTTCGGAATTAGATTCTATTTTACTTCATTCGAAATCCGTTTATCGTACCGAATTCAAGTGTCTCTCGTGACATCGGTTAATCGCGAATTCCTATATAAAGGAAAATATTCGTTTATTTTCAAATTCAACCGATTATTTTTATATAATAAATACTAGCGACCCACACCGGCTTCGCACGGGTGCAATGCAGTGCAACTAAATATACCACAGAGTGTCTTTATATACAACGTTCACCGCTTTTTTGTCATTAGACAATACAACCCGCTATGTCCCTGCATTTTAAATCTGTAATATCTGCGAAAATATCAATTTAAATTACATGCTGTAAAGGACTGTATTGATCTATATTAAATGCACAATGTATTTAAGGTATTTAATCGGATAAAGATTAATTTTATATTGCTTAAAATTATTTCGTTAATAAGAGACTATTTCTCGTAAAAAGTAATGATTAAAAATGGTTATTGTGGGTTATCCCTAAGAGAGTCCTCTTGAATTATTCAATCTATTAAAAAAGCTGCATCAAAATCCGTTGCGTAGTTTTAAAGATCTAAGCATACACAAGGATAGACTGACAGCGGGAAGGGACTTCCTTTTATACTATGTAGAGACAAATCAGATCATTATTTGTTTGTTCAAATTTTCACTTATACTATACAATAGCAGTAAGTTAAGAATTTAAAATAAATATTTGAATAACGCCATCAGAATAAAACCTTGGACACGCGGTAACATGAATCATACGAATAGATAGATCGTATTGTTTAATGTATATATAAAATTAGATGTTAATTTATTGAATTTAAATAACTAGACTTCGACACAACTCACATTAAAAAGTTGATACATATGTATTTCCTCATGGAGTATTTTCAGTATTTACACCAACCACTAATGTAACACGCCGCTAGATTCTAGCTCATTTCTATTTCAATCAAACAATTTAATGATCATAAAAGTTAGATATCTAGATAATAAATTACAATAACATAGTATAATTTATTATCTAGTTAACTGTAAGTAACGGTATGCTTAGAAAAAAAAAACAATAATGGAATTATATGCATTTTTTATATTGAAAAAGAAAAGTATAAAATCGTAGACGATACACAGGACGATGGCCGTAAACTTTGTCTCTGAATAAACCAGATATATCTCGTCAAAGTAGATCAGTTTTTTTCTCAGACAGAATACAAATCAAGCTCTCTAAGGAGATCATCATATCATTATATTTCTTGTATCTTTATCGTGGATTTGGAAAGGGTAACGATAATCCTATAAGTTGAATCAAGGGGTCAATTCTATTTACATATATTATATATACGTCCCCGATTCTATTCCGAACCAATTTCGACATTTTTCACAAAAATAAAACTCAGTCTTATCGTAACTGTTAGCCAAATCTACTTATTTATATTGGTTACAATACGATCCCGATAATATTCCGATCCAATTCGACTATACCTTACAAAAATAAAACTCAGTTTAATCGTAGATGATGGCCAATTCTTCTAATTTATATCGTTTACGATACTATCCTGATTATATTGCGATACAAGTTCGCACGGACCACAACTGGATCGTTGTGTTAGTGGAATAGCAAAACGGCTTAACCGCAACGTTGACGTTTCGATTCGATTGCAATAAATATATATAAATATCGCCCTGATAATCATTTTACTCTTTCAATTTAATCTTATCTTATCTCTTTTAAAATTGATCTTTTATTGAAACACTGGAGAACAAGTAACCATATGAAGCGACATTAAGAAACATGAGCGTATGAAACAGAATCGAATTCGATATTCAAGAAGATATAAGCTATAACCATTCCATAAAAACAGATTAAAAAATTTCGGCTATCTATAAACAAAAATATAATTTAAAAAAAAACAGCTGAATTGATAATGATTTTTTTCTTTTTTCAAGATAAGTATATCCAGGTAATAATAAAAAAAATGTAAGTTTATACAACTTTCATACAAATACAAATGGAATTGCTTAATAATATACGCCCTTACTGATAAGCGTTATTTAGCGGGCGTTTAGTTTACTCAAATTTATCTCTTTCCGTCATCATAGATTTTACATTCAAAAGAAGAAGACAGCCTCGTTTAAATAGTTACCATATATATATACCATATTATAACTTTTTAAATCCATATAACACTTATTAATAAGCATATTGTACACTTAGTTAAAGCATATCTTGCTTTAGATTACGTGACTATAAGATACAAAAGGCGGTCGGCGAATCGTTAATTAGTCGTTTAATTAATTTCTCAAAACATGTTGACGATAACGCGGGCCAGAGGGTCACCTATGCGGACTCTGGATTGTGACTAAGGGTAATCAATACCTATTTTAAAAGCCGTGATTATTGAATGTGTCGAACATGTGAATTAGGGTTTAAAAATTTTACGACATAATTATCAAGGCCGGATTAATCTCGGGCTCTCTTTCCTATTCGTCTCGATAGAGCGGAAATGGCTCAGTTGTTAAAACCTACAAGGGTTTTAACCAACTAAAGCTTGTGTGTTCCATGCCGGGCGAACACCACTCAATTTTCTCGTGCTTAATTTGTATTTATAATTCATCTCGAACTGCGTCGTGATAAAATCAAACGAGGCCTTAGCCAAGTAGTGAGACATATACAGGATTTTACTTCTTTTACTCGTCCCATTAACTTAACACACACATACGCAGGGAAATGTAGGTATTCAATGGTAACACACTCCGAACAGAGAGTATATATAGTTTAAAAACACATCGATAGTTGTGACGTAGCTGTATTTACATATGCATCACTTAGCTATTACGTCCAAGGTTCTTTATCAATTAAACGGTACCCTGTGTGTATTTACATAGTTTATTAGAAAAAAAATTACCTACGGATTTTCTTGCTTTTTTTTCTCAGTTAAATGTACATTACATCCGAACTAATGATAGCTTTACTTTTATGTTTAGTTAAAAATCAGTTTTTACTAAATGTTGAGTTAAAATAGCCGACTTTATAATCTTAAATCTATAAATGGTTTTGATTAAAGTTATTTACATAATTAGCAAGCCTAGCATATAGAAATACGACACAACCGCTGCATCTTGTTTATTACGCTGGCTCTTAACTCCTTCCAAATAGTTTATTTCTCAGGTTCGAGGTATTATTTTCAATTAATATAATCAATAAAAAAGTGTAACGCTTCTATATTGAATATTGATGTTGAGCTTGACTTTGAAACCCAAGTAAGCTTCACTGAATTTTCATTTACTTCATTTGTATTTATGATTCATCTCATGCTCAGTTGCGAAGGAAAACATCGTGCATATGGTATGGATATCTAGCGCTCTTTGAAAAAAAAAAAAATCTAAATCGACACTGACTGTATTGACAAACAACCTTCTGTAACACACCTTCTCGATAACCTTATTATAAAGTTGATATCATATTACAGTAGAACGCCGATTATCCGAATTAATTGGGACCGGGGTCGATTCGGATAATCGAAAATTCGAATAATCGGACATAGACTGGTAAAAAAGAAAAACGAACTGTCACACATAGTGTAAACTTTATTAAGTTTAACAAACAGAGTTCTACACTAACGCTCACTTGATCAACTCGATCAGAGTAAGTTGCAACCCCATCAGCCGTAACAAAAATTACTTGGTTTTCATTTTTTATATTATGCTTACGAACGATTCGGATAATCGGCGTTCTTATATTATATAGTTCTTATATATATATATTTGATAATTGTCATTATATTATATAAACTTAATTTTAGCTTATCGGTTTTGTTGTAAAGTTTATAATTGATCTTTTTAATAAAATGTTTTATAGTTAATCTGGTAGTTTATGCGTAGCTACTTTTCGTAACGATACGATGGAAAGTCTACTTGATTAAAGTATATTTTGATTTTGATCGAAACCTGAGAAATGATTATACCGATCATGATTGAAAAAATATTAAATAAACAAATAGAAGCTAAATAAAAAAAATATCTATAATCTTGAACGGACGATATACAAATTCTTTAACGCAATTTGCAATAAAATTATTAAAGACATTTTCGATTCCGTCGCTTTGAACGTAACTTTCCAAGTATGGAAGGAATTCATGAAGTAGCTCACTTTGATCCCCACTTTGATTAAGGGTTTGATACAGTTATCGTTTTTGTAAGTCAAGTCAAAATCTTGAATTAATTGAAGTGTTACTTGTTTATTGATTGGCTTGCAAAAATCAATCATCGTTTCGAAGAGATATGCCTGACTGACCAGACCTGTAATATCATATAATAAGAATATCAGCGGTTTTTCCTTTGCCTTAAAATCATAATTATATTTTATAAAAAGGCTAGTAACTTGATATATTTATTTGAAAATGCGATCGTTTTAGTAAAGTTAAATCTTATGATAAAATAAAACATTTATAAATAAGACTATTTACACGAAAAAATTACATATATTATAAAGACGTGGAATAGAATTCGTTGATTTTCATGAAAGATATAATAATAATTGAATTATATTGAAAAGAATAACGACCCAGTCAGAGTTTCTTATCGATTTATAACAGAATCTACATTCTGAAACGGTGGTAGCTTGACCAGATAATTTAAAAATAAATTATAAGCGTCAACTTGACAAAAGAAAAAAATGATTTTGATTTTACAATTGAACATTTTTAAACGTTTTCTGGCATCCAGTTCTAAAAGCTTTTAAATTATAGGGATTCTAAAAATATGCGTATGTGTGTAAAGCAATTGTATGTATTTTATAACGCCTTAAATCATCTCAGATATTACTACGCAGTATTGCAGGGTGTACAGGATTAAACTATAATAAGCACTTCGTATAGTTGTCGAGTATGGTTACAGAGCAAACATTACCCGAGCCATACGAGAGGGTAAATAGGAAGGTGTATGTTCACCAAACATTATACCATATTATATTGCTATAATATCTAATAAACTAATAACAGATTTAGTTTCATTTTTTTATAAAATACTAGCTAATGCCTTGTATGAGTTGTATTTAAACTATGTCCCATACGTCTTGGGCTTTAACATACTCAGTGCTCAAAATACCAATTATCATGGCTATCAGTTGATGTACTGCAGTGCCTTCTAGTAATTACGACATATATAATAGATTAAAAATTAATCACCTGATATATGTCACCCAAAAAATGACCTACACTGGAGGCCAATTATAAAACCTAGGTCATCGAAATTTTTTTTTTAATCATTTCAAAATTTTCTATTTTTAAGCGTTTAGTCATATTTATATACTATACAACATTTTTGTTATATCTCTAGCGGTATATACTTGTGTAGAAAATAACACACCTTCTTGATAACCTTATTATAAAGTTAGTACGAGTATCTATTATTTTATAATTGTCATTGTATTATATAAACGTAATTTTAGCTTATCGGTCTTAGTTTTAAAGTTTATATAATCTATACATACAAAATAATTATAAAATACGAATTTAGTATAAAATGTTTTATAGTTAATCTGGTATCCTTCTTTATGTAGCGTATCTAACTACTTTTTTTAATAATCAGATGGTAACGCTCGAAACACATACAAATAAACGAAATGCTTTGTTTATTTATAATTATTTACACCTAAACCAAAATTAATTACAATTTCAGACGTATAGTTAAGATTGTTGATTTTTTTTTATTGTGTAAATAGACACTCAGTTGTTGTTTTTAATAGAAATATTACATGCTTTTAAATTTTTTCAACCGTCGACTGAAACTTATTTACGAAGAATGTAATCAAATTCCACGAGGCTGCTTTTCTTTTAACTGACAAAAGTTTTATGATCGATTGATTAGACTCCACCAGTAAGAGAATAATGGCTGAAGAAATATCCTTTTAGTCAACTTCGTCAAAGTTTTCAAAGGTTTGCCCACCTTTGAAAACTTTCATAATCTTTTAAGAATTTTGATGGCTTTTATATTTGATGGTATTCACTGTTTGCTTTGCCCTGAATCCGGAATATGTTGTGGACAGTTTTCGGGATTTGTGGTTTAGTTTTTTTTGTGTCTCGTGCCTAGACAAGCATATCAACCTGATTGGTATTTACTAAAAATTTATATTTAATATGTTGCTATTAATTTTTTTTGATATTAGATTTGGGTGAGAATGTGTGCAGTTCATTAATAAACTTAATAATTATCTATGAGCATGTCTTAGTATTTATGACAAGCTCACAAGTATCCATATATTTCATAGTACGCTAGAAGGCTAAATGTGGATGCCCTTATAATGCTAAATATAGTAATATATTAATGACTCAATTAATTTATTAATAAACCAAAAACTTTTACTAGCCACGCATCTAGGTAGCACCCACTCATTAGGTATTCTTCCACAACAGCAATATTGTTGTGTTCCGGTTTAAAGGATGAGTGAGCCAGTGTTACTACAGGCACAAGAGACATAATATCTTAGTTACCAAGGTTGTCGAAGCATTGCCTATGTAGGTAATATTTCTTACAACACCAATGTCTATGGGCGATGTCACTTAACGTATCCTATCGATGACAAAAAACAAAATATGGTATGATAACAAAATAACTTGAATAGAGACTAATATTAAAATATTTTCACTTAAGGAAAATAACAAAATAAAGCGTGTTTATATTATAATATGCGTTTGTTTACAGTGATATTATCAATAAAATTATCATCAATAATTTAAGAATAACTTACAACAGAGCAATATGATGCATGATTAAAATTATATTCATGTCGATATAAATTTGCATTGAATTGATTTACTGGCGATCTGTTCATGGTCCCACACACACAAAAGTGTTTCAACAACACTAACTATGCTATACACAATTACATTATAGATAAAAATGTGTCTATGAATACGTATGTACGTATGTGTGTGAAACATTAATTCCGTATCGTACGATCAACATTGACGATGTGTCTACGTAAAGACAACGCCTACACTTGTGTCGTCACTGTGACGCAGAATAGTCCTTTGATGATAAAATTAAATGCCTACAACAATATCTAGAACATTGACATAAACGACGATCAATTAGATGAAAGTTGCTGTAAATTATTGATTCGTCCTTCAAAATATGATTCAAATATAATTGTTTTTTTTTCTCTCTGTAATAATATATATTATTATATATTACAACCAGTAACGCGTTGGGTTTAGAGGTTTTGTGTAACTTTCAATGCACATACCCTCACATGACTCTGGTCACCGCACTCTGTTCTCAGGGTCAAACAACTCACAACCCTATCAAAAAAATGGCAATGAATCAACTTATTTATCATTATATTTTTAATTAACTGCCAGAAACACTTACTAAAATGATAAACTAAAAGGTAATTTGCATATAATTATATACGGCCAAAAGTAAATTAAATCTTGTATACAACCTCTATTTCACATAAGCATAATAGTTTTCGTTCATTTACATTACATTAGCAGCCTGTTAATTTCTCACTGCTGGGCTAAGGCTTCCTCTCCCTTTGAGGAGAAGGTTTGGAGCATATTCACCACGCTGCTCCAATTCGGGTTGGTGGAATACACACGTGGCATGTGAATTTCGTTGAAATTAGACACATACAGGATTCCTGACGATGTTTTCCTTCACCGCCGAGCACGAGATGAATTATAAACACAAATTAAGTATATAAAAATTCAGTAGTGTCTGCCTGGGTTTGAACCCGAAATCATCGGTTAAGATGCACGCGTTCTAACCACTGGGCCATCTCGGCTCTTACTTACTAACATACTTCGTGTAAAAATAAATTGATATGAAGGACATTCTAAATTATTAAACTTGTTGGCAATCCTTAAAAACACATTGTTTAGTAAATTTAATAATCTTATCGAAATCGAAATTCGGTATTTGATATGGTTGGTCCATTTTTTAGGGAGAGCTATTAATTAAACCACTGGCCCATCTCGGCTCTTTCGAGTTTTCGTTCGAACTTCACGAATTGCAATTATATACGACAACAATTATATACCTATATATATAATATTTCAATTTTATAAATAATTTACTTAAACAACAGCCTTTATTTCATTTACGGAAGCCTAAATACCGATTCCATTTTTCTATCATTATAAAAGACCAATTTCCATATTACACGCATACTTGCTTGTATGTTTACGGTAAAACCAAAATTGTTATTGAATAATATAATTCGTAAGTATCTACTCAATTACAATTAAATCCGTTATTATAATTGTATTCGATAATAATAAATAAAGTTGTTTATATTGCTTGAACATAATAAATGCCTAGGCTTTTGTATCGACTTTATTCAGTTTTGTAGTACTTGGGTGAGTTTACGCTCGCGTTTCTGTATTGAGAAATACCGTAAGCAGCACCAAGAGGCGCGAGCGCATGAACGGGGTCATATGCGCAGCTTGTGGCTCGTTTCTCTAATCTGTTAAACGCCGCGGAGACGTCTCGTATCAGGCCCGAGGTGGACTTCCAGAGCGGACACCCGCTTATTGCACAAGCGAACGTCCTCAACCAAAAAATATTTATCGTAATGTTTTTATTTTTATAATGTGAATTAACATTTATATATGCAAATCCTTAAGTTTCCTATTTGTCACAATAAGATTTTATTAATTCTTTAAATTGTTACGTTTCTAAGATTGTCGTCATTTCCACAGTAGACAATATAGCCTTAAAAAGAAAAAAATACATATTTAAAATATTTTATATTATGGTAAATGTTATATAGTACTGCATCTGAATGATAAAATTATTGATCTTAAGCTGGTGAAATTTACAATTAAGCAAATCAATATTTTCATTTAAAAGAGAGTTTTTTCATAACTTCCATTTCGATGGCTAGCAATTTCTCCTCTCTCTTTACAGAGAAAACGACGACAACATAATATGTTAATTACTAGATAATCAATTCATACTCAACATTTAACGTTTTAATTAAGTACAACTTTTAATTTATTCATTGATTATTAAACTTCATATTTTATTCGAAGCAAATTTGGAAATCGTAATTAATTTACATGCGAATTTCAACAAACATCAGTACTTTGCATTGTTGTGTTCTGGTTTAAATGGTTAGTGAGCCTGTATAATTAATAACAGAGCCTGTAATACAGGCACAAGGCATTAATTTATGTATATGTATATTCCATGGCAGAAGGTAACCACCAGGTGTGCAACTTCACCGTCTATGTTGAAATACATTTCGAAAATATATGTTTTGAGCATTCAAATAATTATAAATGTAATTATATCTTTATAAAAATCATCCGATTAAATTCTAAAAGTTCATTCACGCTTTGACTTCGTGTGGAGAGGTTATGAGAGGTGATAGAAATGACATTTATTGACCCCGTCTATGAAAACAAATGCGAGGATTAAATGAACGTATAACCCAGCTAAGTGTAGCTTTCTTGTTGTTGAATTCGATGATATCTTTGTTTATACCAACTAACTAATATTTTATGAACAAGAGTCTTTTGTCATTCTCATCATCCCCCTGCCCTTATCCCAATTTTATTTGAGGTCAGCGCAGCATACTACCCTGTATGTCGTCATCTCACAAGTAACATTAATTCCAGTCATATCGTCTTACATCATCCATCCAACAAAGTAATTATTAATGATTAATTATGTATTAATTAAATGATATTCTATTTTATAATTATTTTAAACTTATATTATAAAGGCTCTTCCAAATATTGTTTATTGTATTATCGAGATATGAACTGTTGTACGTTGCCATAAAATGTTAATAATAGTATACAAATGAACAAAGTCTGAAGAATCTTTAACAATGCATAACAAAATATTTGAATATAAAACTATTTTGATATTGAAGTCAATTTGCTATTATTCGGAACTTTAAATACCGTCGAATATCAATCAATATAACAATCACGTCGAGTTCTTAAAATAAAGTACTTAGTTTTTATTTTTATAATTCACTACAAATTTCGTGTGGTATAAAAAATCGTGTAAAATTAATTCTAAATGAACATATAAATATATTTAGAATAGCATTTTTTTTAATATTCGAAATTCGAAATCGTTCAATCAAGAATATAATTTTATCTTCTTTAGGTTCAACAAGCACTTTTGAAACATTATTTAATATGAGAAATTAAATTGAAAAGCTACTTAAAGCTACGGGTTCGGAATGTAAATACTGTATTTAGAAATAAATTCATTTAATATATAATATGTTGTTGTATTTCCTTTCTGGGCAGACCCCAAGTAAAACAGAGTCTAGAAAATATTTGTATACAAAATGATGGTATTATTACTACACACATTTACATAATTTACGTTTTACGTGCGATGCAGCAAATGATACGAAACAATGGAACGGATTTTACATTCCAAGATGCGTCAATAATTTTATGTAACGCAAAAGATATTCATGTTACGCTAAAAAATATATCAAACATCTAATCTCACTGTTTTTCAAACTTGTTAACACAAAGGCTACGAAATTCTATTAAAGACAGACGGAAATGCCTCTATTTTATGCAGTTATTATTTAATTATTTCTTTAATAAACTTTCATTTTCACTTACTTTTATTTATCTTTTTATGTTATATTTGTAGCTTCACAGACCTATTTTCCTTGCCTTTGGTGTATCTTATCGATCATGTTTTTTTTTAATTTAAGTATCCTCTATGTTATTGTTACCAGACAGCATCAATATTTAAGTATTAGGATTAAAAACATTTTTCTTAATCAAAATATCTGTTAATATAAGTCTGTATGCATTAGAAGTTAAGAGACGACGATGACGTCGAAGATTATAGTTAAACTTCCAAAAAAAAAAAACTCCTAGAGAATCTAGAGGAAAAGTTAGACTGGAAACCTAGCTTCGGTTAAAATTCACGTGTTCCATCTTCTGGCCAATAACGAGAAAAAAAAAGAGAGAAAAAAAATTAAAAAACATCATTCAATAATAAAGCACGGACACTGTCCCAATTAACGCCGAGATTTATCAAGAATAATCCGTTGAAAAATAAGATAATTATATATAAAAATATATGTTATCGTCTCTCGGAAGGTCGTAGTTTGACCTGGTCGTGATATGACTGTGTTTTGTTAAAGATTTTATGCATATTTATAATCACTTAATAGTAAATGTTAGGTATTCTATTTATTCTACCGTCAACCAGCATTTTTTTTAATAATCTATAACTTTAAATTCGTATATTTATTGTGTACGTACGTAGGATGTGTGCGTTTATTTTTTGTTGTTGTTTATAAAACGATTAATTCTTATTGCTTTGCGTTCGGTATGTGGTCTCATATCAATTTTATTGAATTTGTTTTTATTTGATGCGTTTATTCAGGCAAATGATTTAAGTCGGTTTTTTAAAAAAAATAAAAATATTGCTACTTACTATTTCTTTTACATAGTTTAAATAAAAATCTAAAGAATACAAATCTTGTTTAACAAAAAAAATTTAATAAAGGCAAAAGTTGATTTTAATTAATTAATATTAAAATATTACGCATTTATTTAAAATATTTTTTCAATAAATGTATGTGAAATAAACTTGTAATTCTGAGAAGTTGATAAAGTCTAGTTAAAGATCACACTCAATTAAAATAGGTTGGATGTGTATAAAAAGTTCTCGTTAATACCTACGCTGATTAAGATACGCGTAGTTAGGTTACGATTATTAATTCTCTCTGTACTTTAAAATTGTGTTTACAATTCAATAAATTCAATGTAAGTTTTGAATTAAAAAAAAAACTATTAACGATTAATTCGTTCAAAAACTTTTAATTTGAAATGGAATTAACTTGATTAAGTTATCTGAAAAAATATTAAGTTTGAGTAAAATATCCTAAGAAATAGATATATAACAAGTATTGTTTGTCTTCTTCTCGAGAATATTACTATATATGTTATATTACTAATAAAATGTGGAAAAAAATGTTATATTTTCAATATGTATTATCTCTGCTAACTTTTAAACAATTATTATCTATTTAATATAAGAAACCAATGAGAAAATATCTTCTTACTAAAATACTAATATAAATATCCTACTCCCTATATTGAAAGTCCGTTTCAGATTTTCAAATATACTGGAAAGGGTTCGATATAAAAAGTCGTCCAGTGAAGAGTGACATTAAATTTAATGTTATCTAAACAAGATTGCGATACAAATATATAGTCTCAAAACTCAAGAATACCGTGCATATCATAACGAAACAGTGAACATATGAATAAATAATCATTATAAAATAACTCAAGTGAGCAGAAACAAGAGCGAAAAAAGTATACACAAATAATATTTGGTTATATTTCTCTATATAAAGATATTGTGTTAAAATTGTTAAAAGACAACGCGCGTATGTGCGACGTATTAAACTCGTAATATCATTACTGCCTACAAGTTACGAGGACTTGTTTTTATTTAAAATTAATGTGCTACTATTTATTTAATTCATAGTTGCTAATTGATTAATTGTCAAAATTATATTGTATAAAACTAACAATAACTTATTTCTCAACTAAATTGCGGATAACACCTACTATGACGGACGGATTCCATTGGTTAAATGCATTAAACGAGCATTTATTCATAATATTATTATAATAAAATAGCTTGATGGATTATTTTATATCCACATCTGAAAATTATGTCAAAGGTTTTCATCCGCATTCTTCTTTTGTAGGATGATCCCAATATTTTTATATAAGATAAGCAAACACTTCTACCTAAAGAAACAATGGATTTTGAGTAACCAATAATGATTTTGCAAAATAAAGAATCACAAGTACCTACTTTATAAGATCAACAATATTATTATTATTATATTTTTTAAGTAGTCAATATAGTCTCAATCAATAAATCAACCAACCAAATTAGAGTATTACAGGGGACGATGTCGCCCTGCTTATACATATTTGATTGATTTAAATACGAGTATTATATACGATATATAGTATATACATATATCGTATAGTATACGATTTATTTAACTTTTTGAAAGTTTCTTTATCGTTCATGAATGTATTTATAATTATAGAACTACTAACAAAAGTAACCATACTTTAATACACGGAGATAGTTAACCAATGAAGGTGAAATAAATGAATTGCTTGTTTAAACAGCACGTTTAATATTTCATTATCATCAAAAACACGGAGAAAAAAAAGGTACTATTAAAGATATTTTTAGAATAGGATTAAACGAAATTATTATAAGAGAATAAAATTATTGTTTGTAAATTTATAAAACGATTTGGAAAATTTTGCGATTATTGTATGAAAATATACAAAACTAGATTTCGCGTCTTAGAACAAATGAAAATTTTCCTAATTTTATATAATTGTTTACTTCACTCTCATCTTCACCTCTATGGCAAAACAAGCTATACATCCAATTCTCAGTGAAAAATAAACAATGAATTCTCATTACTGCAAAATAAAAAAAAAACAAATCACATCAAAACATCGTGATGTCAACAGCATGTTTTGACAGTGGTGATTTCCGATAGCATTTAACACTAACGATGCTGCCTGACATATAACGCGACGACATCTGACCTTCAGGTCACAATGAACCTTTGCAATTGTAGTCGATGTTCAAATTAAAAAGATTTGTCTTTGCTAGAAAAAGTCAAGAAATTGATATGAAATTATTTAGTATAGACATTTATGTTTTTTTAATAGGATAATTTTCCTTGTTCTTCTTAAAACAAATCTCTTACATACTTACGAGTAATAATACACTTTGGATAAAAAACAACACTATATTAAATATTATACAATATGACCCCAAAATGAGTTAGTGAAAGAAAAAAATAAACTCGATGGTAGAGCTTTGACTTTGAACTCATCATAGATTCCGGAACCGGCAGCAATCAATTTTTGGTATTGTTGTGTTTACACTCTGTGTCTACAGCCGCAAGAAACATAACAGTTCCCAAGGTTGCCGGTATAATTTGAGGAATTATCAATATTTCTTACAATATGAATGCCTATAGACAATGGTTACCACACACCATAAGGTGGTCCATTCGCCAGTATAAATAAAATAATGAATATGAAAATATTTATAAATGATATAAAAAATATTTTCTCCTCTTAGATAATCCACCGAGTAAATTCATATTTCCCTATAGATTGCAAATTATTTACCAATTAATACGCATCAAAAACTTCAAGGCCCTCTGACAGTTCCATTCTGGTAATAAATAAAAGAGGATTTTCCCTCAAAGATTATAGTAAGTTGCAAATATGATCATAATATTATATTTCTTATCATGTGCTTATGTTTAACTTGACGCAAGTCGTGCATATTGTAGATAAGTTTACAAAATTATTTTTTCTACGTAATAATGGGCTTCTTATTCTAAATGTCTATCGTATTCAATGCGTAAGGACTATTATCATCGTGTAAGATGATTTTCGGGTTTAGTTTGATCAACTGTCTGCTTTAGACTAAATTATTTTAAGCAATAAAGAATTCCAGACAAGAAATCGTAATTTTGTTGTAAGGAAATAATGAGAAGTTACGTCCTTTAAAATGATCACTGTCATTATACAGCCAAGTCTGAGTCAAACTCCTCTCCAGATGAGTCCGATTGCTGATCCTATGGGACTATGAGACAAATCAGTTGACTATTCAAGCACTATAATGTCTAGGTTAACTTTTCTCCGTTAAAAATAGTTCCGGCTGCCTGGAATAATTAAATTAAAAATTGAAATATCAGCTACTCGCAACAGCGGAATACAATCGTCATTTTCAATTAAGACCAGTGTCTTACAATACAACGAGTTTTTGTAATTTTACGTCATTGTTTAAATATGCCAAAAGTGTGTTATGTGTCGAATAAGGAATAAGAATGTGTCGAATGTCGAACAAGAAATCTTATACTCAATTGGAAAAGAGGCCAATAGTAGAATGTTTGTCGCAAACCACCATTTTATTTCGTCGAAATTCGATCTATTTTTTGTACGCATGCCTAAGAACCTTTTTAATTATCGTTCCTTTTATAATCAATATAAAAAGGCTACCGGATGTATATGTTGGATTTTAATGAGTTATTAAAAAAAGTAAACGAATAAACCATTTATAAAAAAGCTTTATTATAAAATAAACACATAGACAGGGCAATGATGTTGATATATTCAAATTCAATAAAATATAAAACGGTAAATTCTTCAGAATCGAACGGGATGTGTCGGTAAATCTAAGGAAATTCTAAAGCCGCCCGATGTTAAATTATTTCTTGGAATCCTTTGAAGTACTGACATGATATTTTGTAATTGATTTCGGTATGTATATATTAAGTTAAATGTTTTGTTATCTGAGTTAAACAATGTAATATATTTAATTATTCAATTCAGCCAAAACGTATATGTTTTCTTTTAATGTGAATTAACTCGAAAACATTCAAATTGCCTCAGTTGCTAAATTACAAAAAAAAAGAAGGACCGTTTGTTTGCAAATAGCGAGAACATTGAGGACGAGGATACATTGGGAATGAAAAAATCGGCTCCTGACTAGTTTTTCACCGTATTGAAAAGTTGATAAAATGCCGCTTGGTTTTCCGGTTCTTCTAAGTCGATTTTCTTTTCTGAACTGGTGTTAAATTTTACGTTGACTATTAATAAGTAATTGAAATTTCTAAATAAAATAAATTGATTTGAATTTCAACTCTTGATGGGTTCTCACAAAAAATACATGATTCTAATTTTATTTACTAAATTGACTTTTTATATTATTTTAAGATCTCAATAATAAAAAATCCGAAGACAATGAAATATATGTTAACTTTAATCAAAAAAAATTTTCCTCGAAGCGATCAGTAAAGTTTCGTTTTTGTTACAAAGTGGAGAGAGAAACATCATTTGAAAGTATCAACGTCATTTCAATTCCTTTACAAATATATTCAGCATATTAATGAAGTTTGTTTTTTTACTTGGTGGTAGAGCTTTGGGCCAACATTATGGCCAGCAATGCTTTGTATTGTTGTGTTTTAGTTCGAAGAATTTCTTCGTTCCTAAAGTTTTCGATGTAAGGTATATTTTATATATTTTACTGTGTCAATTTTTATGAGTGGTAGGGAACACTAACCCTATGCCAGCGTTTACCTTCAAAATAAAAGAAATGAATGTAATATTATATTTAAGTAGCAAAAAGTAATAGTACTAAGTGGAATATTTTTATTTTACAAGTTTTAGTAATTTGCGATCTCAAACCTTAATTCTATTTACTGAGTTTCGATTTGGAGTGTTAATAAAGTAAAAGTATTTTATTGCGCCAATATTGGGCTAAAGCCTACCTAAAATAAATTATAAAAAAGTTGAAGTTCAAACTCTATAATTTTTCATATACTGAGTAGTTTCGTATTAATTTGTAATCGAGTGTATAAAGATTTATGTATCTATAAAATACATAAACATAAATATGATTGCTGAAACGAGATAAAATGTGTTTAAAGGAACTTGTTATGTTAAATAAGCTTTGGACATCGCAGTTCACGTGCTGATACACGTGTTATGACAAGGGATTCGAGAATATAAACGCGACGAGAATATCCGTGCACTCGACGACGTCATAAATCATAATATTATTATTTATCTTATAAATTAAGCAATCTATAATTCTCTTAGAATGTTATTATTTACACTTTTTTTTTGTCTTAGGTTGATAGATATTAAAAAACTTAATTATTACTACTTGATAGATATTCGCAAATGTAGTTTATTTATTTAGTTACGGATTCTTCTAATATACTTAAACAATATGTATTATCTTAATATGCGTCATTTATTATTTAAAATTAACAGCACGATTCTTACATTTTTCAAAAAATATATACTATAGCCTGTACATTCAAATTCCATCCACACACACACCTTCAAAAGGCTCCAATTTCCAGTAAAAATTTCTTTCGCACTAACGATAAACAAATCCCAGGGCCAAACATTCAAATTAGTAGGAATTGATTTAAGAAAAGAATGTTTTACGCATGGGCAACTTTACGATGCCCTATCACGGGTCGGGGCTCCCGACCATCAGTATATTTTGTTACCTGAAAATAATTTAACGTCAAAAGTTGTTTATAGAGAAGCTCTACAATAATCGCTTTAGTTATCTATCCTAAAACAACGGGTTGTACTCCGGGACTGCCGGCAGTAGTGAAACTTAGTAATTACATTTAAATATTTTCATCATTAACAACTTTAACATCCACATAAAGACAATCTATGTAGCCTGCGGGTTTTTTTTGAAAAAACCTCCTTATATTAAAAATGGGTTTGGGAACATGCCCGAGATGTTCTATATACATCAATGTGACTAGTTTGACTAGCCCGAGGCTTGATCCGAATAAAATTTTGAATTTTACAAGTTAGGATTAATCGGACCTCGTTTCAGTGCCAAAATAATGCTCTTGTGTTTTCAATTCTACTTATTTATAATTCATATTTCAATTACATAAGGTCTGATAAGTGAAGTAGCATTGATATATCGTACGGTCTAGGGCCCAAATAGGTCACTATTTTTGCCGATAGTTCAAATAAAACGTATCAAAAGATCGCAAACATGAGTTCTTGTTTGCGAGAAAATATTTAACCACACAAAAAAGGTATCTGAAATTCTTCAGCTTTCTACGCGTCATTGTACAGACCTAAAGTTATACAGTAGTTATATTATATGTATAATCCTTTTGTTTTCATATATATAGTTACAGTACATAGATATGTACTGTACAATACAAGTACAATACAAATAGATATTTGTATTGTTCACACATATTTAATTTAAAACTACGAACAAATAGAAACGTTTTAAAGGGAAAATTTCTGCGGTTTGCGGAATCAGGTATTTAATTTGAGTAAACAAGTATACGTTCACAGTGTGAAATAATAAATATATATGTATACGTTGTAAAAGTCCATCGTAAAAGCAAAATACGTTTATCCGCTTCGACAATCATCGCATAGGAATCTTTGCAGGATTAAGTGATTATGTAAATCGGTTAGTCGTATTTATATGTAAATAAACAGCAATGTAAGTTCTACTTGCAATCCGAGAAACGTCTCAATATATATTACAAGCTCAATGTAACTTATTTTAATTAATAATTAATTATGCTTCTACCACATCAACGCGGTTGTTATTTCTAATATTAGTGTTCAATACCAACGGCGCCTTAAGCTTGTGATTAATGTAGCGTATTGCTCATAAGTTTTATCGGGGAAATTTCCGTTGAGCCCATGCCTCTGATTGATCTGAGTTTTGATACATATGGATTTGACGCGCTGATGAGGGTTATTCAAGTACACGAAAATTTTATTTTCACGGTCAAATCGAAGAAAATCGTTTTTTTTTTTCAATGGATGTAATATTGCGATATATTGCTGTTAAAGAAAAATGTTTCCTACAAAAGTTGTACGTCATAAAAATATTGTTATTTTTTATTCAATAAGTGTCTGGTTGTGGCTGTCCAGAAAAATGAGATGTTTAGATATTGTAAGTAGTAAAAAGCATAGCCTTTTTGCAGGCGGAAGGGGTTCTCAGGGGAGTCTCTTCCTTTCCGACCCCATCTTCCATTTAAATGTGTATTTATCTCATAAAAAACAACTCTTATTTAGAGCCTCGGCCTTAACCGTAAATTACAATATTTATAACTAGAATAACCATTCGTGACGATGACTTTAATAAAAGTAAAGACACGTATCTTTTAGTCGTCGTGATATTATATAAAAATCACAGGGAAGCAAAGGTAAGCGTTCTTTTGGAAAAAAAATTTTTCACGCATCAAAATATCTTCTATAATAATAAAGAAAATCGCTCGAGCCAACATTTCTTGGATAAACTCGGAATCCGATTCGATTTCATATTATGTAATATTATATTATGTATATATTCCTTAACCATCACCACTTTTTTACCAAATATAATAAATCTAGTTGTTAAGAAAACCAAATTAATTTGTGATCTTGATTACAGAGTACAGTAAATTTCGACTTCAACAAATTCATTTCGATATATTGAATTTGAAATTGAGTAGTCAGTAGGCATTTTAAGTAATGTCATTAATAAATTAACTCATTTAATATCTGTTTTGTAAGCTACTACAGCGTATTTTTAATATGAATATGGCTTTAATTTGTGCCAATATGGCACAAATTATTTCACCTGTGTCATTAATTCATTATTTAGTCTAACTTTCTAAATGTAATTATTTATTTGCTTACATGTTAAATTTAAATATGGGTAAGATAAATTTTATTAAATCTAAATCTTGTATCAAATAACATTTTCACTGAAAGTTCATACAAATAAATCAATGTAATTTAATCCTATAATCTTCAAACAGGTTTGTTTAAATAATATTACTATGAATGTGTTAATGACAGACTTCAAGTCGAAGACCTCTTCTCCTGTTAAGGTCAAGGTGCTCAATCTACAATCCTTCTCTTGCACGATTCAATGATAATGGACGAATGTAAATCAAAATCTCTTTGCAATATATTTAATAACATTTTATCTTTTAGCACCGATCACAAGATTTATCTTGTTAGTTTGTTACGTTTTCGTGTTAGTCTTAGCACTTTGTGAAAGTGATACTTCTTTGTATTTCAATCAGTGATCTTCGTGCGATGTCCGATTGGACATGTCGGCTTAGAGGAATTACAATAGTAAAAAAGGATTTACACTAATTAATAATTATTTGAGGTTATAACTTTTAACATTTTGCTTATAATGTTAACGATTTTCAACCATAAAAAATATTTTGTATACTTCATTTCATTATATTTATTGAATATAATCGTGTTCGTCTACTTATTTGTAAATATATTTTTTTGAATACCATTCTACGGTATACGATCTTACTACTTTTGTAACATAACATAACATAACATTTTTCAAATACATGCTACGTATTTTAATAATATTACATCGTTTACAATGTTGTCATATCGTATATGTTTGTAAATCATACATATTTTTTAATATATTCTTATGACACTATATAAAGTCAATGTACTTAGTTGATATAAGTTCGTATATTAATAGAAAAATGATAAAGATGACGTTAGGACCCGCTTTGATGTCACTAATAAGGTGTCATATATTATATTAATATAATAAAACATGACAAATTTTCTCTTTAACATATTCTATTACATGAATTAACGCGCGAAATAAAGACTTGTTGTAATAGACATTTTATTAAAAAGTAAGAATATCTTCTAATTATGATATAAAACAATTTTATTCTTAACCTTATTTATAAAACTTGTTATAATTCAATTAATATTCCATATTTAAATTCGTTTTCATAAATTCCATAACTGTTCATTACGGACACATCTTAAATCACATTGGAATCGTTTAGACAGTGTATCTTTCATTCGAAATTGACTATATATCTGTTACAATATAAAGTATACTAACCAACAAATGGTAAATAAACAATCTTCCTACGACTAATTAAAAAAAAGTGGACCTAACTTTCATAATTTTTCGTTGATAGTTAATACTAAAATAGATTCGTAACATAAATTTCGAAATGAATAAGTATGTGTTATAATTTTTCTACTGTACCACTTTGATCATTACTCAAGGTTAAATCAATAGACTTTGAAGATAATTGACTTAAATAGTAAAGTGACCACTTCGCTTATGTTTTCAACAATTATTTGAAAGGCTCAAGATATTTTCCCCTTTGTTCCGTCGGAAAACAGAAGCCATAGACAAATGTTGTGGAAAATAGCCAAGCCCATGTTCTTAAGAAATTTTCTATAATCCTAAATTTGTATTGAATATATTTTATTATTTCCCAATAATATACTTGAGAGTTCTTATTGTTATACCAAACCCTTATATTTACTCTATTCATATTCTTTATAAGTTTTTTTTTGGAATATATCAGGGAAAGTATTAATTTATTTATCTGTCCCTTTATTTCATTTTTATAATAATAAAAATGATTTATCTCTTTTTATCCGATAATACATTGTTTATTTATTTACAATTGCTTATACAAAGAAATCGTAATATTTTTGCGTGAAACTTTATGAGAATATTGACATAAATATAATAAGTTCTTTAATTATTTCGTTATATATCACATAATTAAACAAAAACTATATTACGTACATCCTTGTTAGTATAATTACAGTAAAGTACGTATAGTTTAAGAATTTTTACCAATTACGAACATTTATAAATAGCTACATTGTGAATTTACCGAAATATATGGAATAAGTAATATTTAGGTATTCGAAATAAAACAAATGATCTTCTCTTGTTTGTGTCTCTCAAATAAGACATATGTCACTGAGCATGTCCTCATTAATCTTCAATGGGACTTTTTCTTTAATCTTTAATCCGAATTTGTAATTTTTTAGGTCATCTTATATTCCATATAAAAATGTTATTCCATTCTGAGTCCTAATAAAATTTTTCAATTTTCAATATATATTTATGACAAAATTGTTTCGACATTTTATCAAAATATATAAATAATTTAATCCCAACTATTTATTCATATTGTTAAAAATGTCGAATGTATTCGTGTCGATATGCACCGGTAGCTTGCAGTCGCTTTTGATTTTGTATTAGTTTTTGTTGCTTCACTGTAAAGCTCCCAACGCTCCATCTGCCTTTTGTGTTATAATCTGAATCTGAGTTTTATAATGATATAATTTATGGTACAAATCAAGTTTATAAATTACAATAAACTAATCTAGAGATGCATAACACATAATATAATATATTAGGATTAAAATTCGTAATTAATCAAGCGAAACTAAACAGATACACAATCATTAACACAAAATTAAAGAGAATATTATTAGACTAAAATCGCATCTTATATAATTCTATCATGGTTTTTACTACAATAATATAATTTATAAACGATGTTTACAACATGTCGCATTATACCAAGGTTAGCAATTTCTTATAATAAAACCTGATGTAAGTACATACGAATAAGAACATTATACACATCGCATGTGAACTTAGCAATAACGTAAATAGTTGTTTAGCGTAACCATTTCCAATTTCATTTAATATCGAACATCAACAAGAGACTTAAATCGTTACGTGTTGATATTCTATTGAAATATGTATATTTATATCGTCACCTTTGTTACAGGTACACGGATTATATGATTGAACGAAAATGTTTACCAAGAGTACGTGTCACGCTAAATTGTGTAATTCTTCAATAAAAGTGTGAGTTTGTGAGTGATTTGTCGAAATGGATATTGATGAAAAAGTATCGGGGCCCGGCGGGGCCTCGCAGAAAAACTGGACTCACCTAAATACTAGTAACGATGAACTCCCTCTGGAAATGCGTTTTAATCACGGACACATGGTTTCTATTACGGTGTACAGCATACTTATGATGGTGTCCGCTTCTGGAAACTTGACTGTGCTATCGCAGTTAGTCAGGAGAAAGAGAATGGGTAGAGCTAGCAGACTCGACGTCCTGCTCATGCATTTGGCGGTTGCTGATCTTATGGTAAGTATTTCATGTGAGATAAGAATTTGTTATTCATAAAATTGCTTCTTCTTAATTTTGCATACAAATAGTCCAGTGTAGTAACCATTTAAAAAAATACGAAGCGGCTACAACCACAATGTCTTGGCACACCCTATCCAAAGAAAGTATTCCAATGAAATGATTTTCAAGTTCATTTTTTTGAGTCACCTGTTTTTAAGACATTATACAAAAATAATAATTCAATAAAAAAAAAAAATTCTAAATGGTAAGAAATCTTTATATTTTATAAACATTGCAATTCCATTTTAAACCTTATTATTAAGAGCGTCCGAGCGGGGTTAAATAAAAAAGCAACATAAGTTTTTATTCATATTAAATACGAAAGATACTGTTTTTGATCTTGCTTGATCTTTGAACTGTTTTGATCTTGCTCTTTCACGGCCAAACCACGGAACCAAATTTGATAACATTTGGAATCAATGCAGCCTATGCAGATACAGAAAATCTTCACATCTCTATTAATTTTTGTTGTTTAATTTCTATGAATAAAATCAAATATATTTTATTAAAGTTTTATTAGGATTATTTTTTTATATATATATATATATAACCTCTTTGTTGTTATGTTAATAAATTTAATCGAGAAGACTATTTTAAGTAATGCTTTGTAAAAAGATAGCAATATATTTTGTTCATAAAAAGATATATAGAAATATCAATAGTTGAGATAGTAAAATAGGCTTGGTTGATTAAACTGCAACAGTGCGCGTGTTCAGGTGACATTCCTGATGATGCCGTTGGAGATAGCGTGGGCTGGGACAGTGCAATGGCTGGCAGGCGACCTCATGTGCCGCCTCATGATGTTCACACGTACCTTCGGACTCTACCTTTCCAGTTTCGTTCTCATTTGCATCGCAATTGACAGGTAAAAGACTGTTATATATTATGTTGTAATATAAAAAGAAATTTATTTAAGATATGAACATTATTTTGTAGGAAGTTTCTAGTAATTTATATTGTAATGTGCTATATAAAAATTTTAATATTGTTAATACCATAAATATAATATTAGCAAAAACTTATATTTAATATTTTACAAACAATTAGAAATGACCCTCTAAAACAGAATATAAGAAATATTCATGTATAATTTAAAACACGTTACGTTAGCTGTCAGTGAACCCATAGCTGACCATTTATTTACAGGAGCACTTGCTTCTTAATTTCTAACTCGAACAGCCCAAGAGCCATTTCGGTTCAGTTTTCTGAGCGATATAAATTGATATATAAACTGTGCGGTTTATGTAATTTAATAAAAAAATCACTCAAATCGATCAAATCAAAATATACTTTATTCAAGTAGGCTTTTACAAGCACTTTTGAATCGTCATTTAACAAACTATTTAAAGTAAAGCTACCACCGGTTCGGAATGTAGATTCTACCGAGAAGAATCGGCAAGAAACTCCGTAGCTACTCTTTTTCAACATCTAAAAATACAGTTAGTTAAATACAATTATATATGTATGTTACGTCTCCTGCCTGGAAGTCAACAAGCATTAACTCCACGCTTTTTTATCATCAATATAATCTTGTATCGAATAATATGCCTTCTTTACCAATGATCACTCACCCAAATGGTACCTGTTTATTCTTTTCCTATCGTTAGTGATAAATATAACGCATCTCTGTTAACGATGATAATGCATATTGAGTAATAAATTATGAATTCTATGATGATGTATGGGGTCAACTTATGAGATTTGAAACTTGTTCTAGATATTATGCGATATTAAAACCACTTAACGTGACATGGGAGGCGAGAGTACGTCGAGCGCTGACTATTGCGTGGGTCTGTGCAGGACTTGCAAGCTTGCCTCAGAGCTTCATTTTCCATTTGGAAGAACATCCTGATGTCAGAGGGTATGTTATATATATGTATAAGTTTCTTAAGTGATTATGACTATGCCACAAATATAAAGAGCTTTTTTATGCTTTAAGTGAATCTACTGTAAAATTAAACCAAAGCGCCTCCCATGGGTGCTAGAATATCGCCTCACTATCGAAATTTTTATTAGAAGTTTCAATATTTTTGAAATTATTACTCACAATATTTTATATTGTTCTATTTTTAAAGATAATGAAAGAATTTTCGATAAGGTTAATAAATATGTTTTTCTTATCCAATCCAAAACTATACCTCCCGTGAAAATATCCCGCCCTGGGCACTATATACTATTCCCGAGTACCCCTATTGTATACCCGGCGATGACGATTAACGTCTAAGTTATACAGATAAGCTGGTGAGAGGTAACATGAAACTAATTCTTATAATATACATATAAGAACTATACCAATAATATAAATGATCTGAGCAGACGTCTAATTATCCTTGAGAAAGTCCACCGTGGTTTAAATCGGCCAGGAAGATATGATTATAGCTGGTTGGAGTATGAGTGACTGCGTAATTATAAACAAAAGATACATTAGCTCTCACCAGGGTCGGATTTAGGGGTGGGCAGCTGGGCAACTGCCCGGGGGCCTCCACATGAAAGGGGCCCCCACAACTGAGATTCCGACGAGTTAACAAATATCTAATATATACAGTCCAATTATAATATATTACTAATAACTGTTTATAAAAGTTTTCGATACAAGTAAATAAATTATAACTGATTGAAATTAAAATATTCTAATTAATTCATAATATAATTATTAGGGTCTCCACGTCTCTGTTGGTCTAGGGCCTCCACTGATTTGTGGCCCCAGGGCCTCCAGACCTTTAAATCCGACTCTGGCTCTCTTGGTTATAAGTCTATGAGTTACGATGCCCACCTACCATCAGGGAGCCTATTTGCACAACTGCCTTCCTGAATTAAAAAATATATTAATTATCCTTACATATACGCTCCCAAAACCGACTTCTAAGTCCCTAATTGAATCTTATCTAAATTTCGATTCATACATACGGTGATTGAAGGTACTTTCAGTATTATATACTATATAATATAGTATTTATTTATACTATTATGTATTATTCGGATTCACTGGCATTATTTTTAAGTAAAACAAACAAATTAAACTAAATTATTTTTATATTATAGGTAACGTGACATAAAATAACTGAAATAAATTAATTTCAATAAATGAAGTAAATTAAAAAAAAAAATCATTTGTATTTTTTTTTAAACTAGTACTTTCAAAATTCATGACATAAATTCCAAGCAATTAAATATAATATCTCGTAAGTAAGAATAATAACCATTAGTGGAAATAAATCACAAATTATTACAATAATTTCTATTGCCAAGTCATTAAAACTAATTGAAATAATAAATAAATCATAATAATAAAATTGATGAGTCAAATTATGTAATAGAAAGCTAGACTTGTTAGTAACAAGACAAGACCGTTTACATCGTACATGTAATCGATTGTTTACCTGATGGTAAGTGGTCACCACCGCCCATAGCCATTGGCGCTGTAAGAAATTTTAACAATTCCTTATATTGCTTAGCCAGCCTTAGGAGCTTGGAGCTAAGGCAATACTTCGTTTGTGCCTGAAGTTACAAACCAGATCACAATAATATTAAGTATCGCCGATTATACGTTATTTTCCCACCACATAAGACAGAATAAATTTATTTTACGAGTATGACTGCTTAAATGTTAATGTTGTAACGTTAAATTTGTTTATACAATGTAGAAGTAATGCGTGACTTATGCTAAAGTGATGACTATAGTCCAAGTCCTAAGAATAACCGACGAAAGAAATCCAGTAGTTTTTTTTTGTCTTGACATTTTACAATTGTATAATAATTATTTGTTAATAAAAGTTCCTTTACATTTTTTTTTTTCAACCCAAAAATAAAATAACACAATATTCACTACATATTAAACCTCTTTTAATTTAAATATCTTTATTCTTCACATTGGATGGCTTTTTCATAATTTACACCTTTGATCTAAATTTTGTTTGATGGACGAGTTCTTGTCTGAAACTATCATTCAGCAGAATATTTAAAACTGATATCACATTAATTCAAAGCGAATTAATTGCATATTGTATCGTATTAATCATATGAGTATTTGTGATAATAAGGAAGTGGATATTAAGAGGTTTCTATGAACTATGGACATCTGGAACAAACTTTGAAATGTTCGGGCGTCTTGCCAGGTTCATAAATTGCCACCAATAGCTGAATTTATCTTAAGTGATCCATAAATATTTAATATAATTTTAACACGGCTCACTCTGATCTAACTCGAAGATCTAACGCTAAGATATCTTAATGTAAAATAAAATACAATATAAAGATGAAATGAGTATCTGGTGCTTTCCTAAAGTTATCTTAGGATTGCAATCTGGCTGGCATTATTGCGTAAGAACTATTTACTTCCGACATAAGTTCAGCAGTCTTACACCGTTTGTTTATTTGTATTTCGAACGAAATACGTAATAGTATTCTGTTTACATCTCTAATATTATTGTAACCCTGGATCTACCGGTCAAATTCAATAAAAACTTTTTGCGTTAGATAGCCCTTTTATTAATAAAGTGTATTGACTTTATTAATAAACGGGTATTATGCTACGAGCGCAAAGCAGTAACGCGGACAAAGTCATTAGTTACCAAATATAAATATTAGGTAGTACATATGAGGTACTACCTAATATTTAGCACGCGTTATGTAATTTTAAATAGTTAATTTTAAAAGTTTTATCCCTGTTTCATTATGAGTCTTAAAATATTATTTATAGTCTGACCGCGTTAATATTAAAAACAATTGTCACGATGACGGTTAGATGTTCTCAGCATCGACATCAGAAGTGTATGATAACAATTTGAGAAACGATTATTTGCGATATAAGATTGTCAATAGCTAGGAATCTAATTATAATCGAGATCTGGCTCTTAATATTGCCAGTCTTATTTAAAACTAACTGGTGCACGCGACTCCGTTTGCGTTAAGGTCCAACTCAAAAATAGGGACATTTTATGGTTGATATATTTGTGTATCTCTGCGTCTGTCATGGCGTCGTAGTTCCCGAATGAATGGACCGATTTTATGACTTTTCTTTTTGATATATCAATTATTGAGAGACAATTTAAAAGTTATGGACATTAAAGTAGGAATGACAACGCAACGCTTAAAAATAAAATTTAATCTTGTTATTAAAAAAATATCATATATTTGTCTAAATGCGTAATATATAAAAAAATAGGACAAACTTGTTGTAACAATCACAATTTTTGCCTGCCCTTCCATAACTTCCTCGTGGTATAACATCTATGTGACGAAAGTCACCACAAAAATACTGTAGTTCATGGGTTGGACGTTATATTTTGGTTCTTCAGGCCAACTCGCATAGAGCCCCTACCTTGGATCAGGTGTTAAAATGAATATAACAAAAAGTCAGCGCTTATTTGTTTTATTACGTTTGCAGGTACTTCCAGTGCGTGTCATACGGCTCGCTGCCAACAGAACGACATGAGTTTGCGTATTTTCTACTGAATATGACGCTTATGTACATCGCACCGCTAGTGTCTACTCTCTATTGCTCGTCGGCAGCTTTGTTAGAAATTATTCGTCGAGCCAATACCGCTAATGGTTAGTATATTATCATTTATTATATCTTTAGATTGGGACGATGAATATTCGGGCAGAATCCTATTAATTATAAATAAAATAAATGTAAAATAGTACTGTATATACTGTATTCCAACCATAACAGGAGAAAAGCCAAATAAACAACATTTGACAGCAAATTGACGCGATATGATTGGTCGTTATATCTTAGCTTGATTAATCTATGATATTCACTATGGATTTGCGAAAAAATACGTTTTGAACGTCGACGAAACTGTTATCGGAATTTAGAAAGTAAAATTAAAGTTGATATAAGTAGTTAAGTTGTATTATAAATAAATATATTAATTAGAAACTCTTATTAGTTCACAATATAGCTGAGTTGTCAGCAAATGGCATGAAATATGTAAATCTAAGTTTTATTTATCTTTATTCCTTCTTCGATTGGAATAGGAGATAGTTACTTTCGGATATTGACAGTCAGAAAAAACAATGCCTGTCTTTTCAGAAAAAAATCTGTTTCCACCTTTTACTGTATTTCATAAAATATGAGGTCACGAACAATATCGAGTTCAACGTGCTGAAGATCCATAACCGAAGTAAATTATAAATAAATATTTAGCCTCTGATCACATAGAAATTACAGCAATTATCATTAGGCACTTGTCAATACCAATTCATAATAATTAATTACTGAATTCGTGGTCTTTGAGAAGTTCAGGCGCGTGTATCGAATTGTTTTAGAATTTAGCTTGAACATTATTTAGTTGTTTTTACGTGACGTGATTAATGTGAGTTTCATACATATTATAGTTGATATTAATGCATTAAAAAATTGGATTGAAAAATAAAAGTAGAGAAGACATAAATTAAAGTTTTAAAACACAAAAAGAGCAACAATCGAGTTTCTTGCCGGTTCTTGCCGTTAGATTTTACTAACAATAATTAATTAATCTTATAATGATATATAAAAATATAAATGTCTATGGTTCCTATTAACAAATAGCCCTCAAGCAGATTTCAAACAACAAACTCTACTAAATACGATAATGCGTAACTATTCAAATATTTTAAAATCAGAATAACTTTTATACAGTAAAACTTTTTTGCTTTAGAATCGTAATACAACGAAATACACTCAAAATCGACAAAACATTTTTTTCTTTAAAAAAATTATTCAATCATTTATATCCTGAAAGCAACAGTACAAAGAGACGGAGCTTATTAAAACGCCTGTCACGTTCACATACGTTGTCAGATACGGAAAAGGTTCATTGATTATATCGTTAATGTAATACACAATTACCAATTTATTACGGAGCCCAAAATAATAAAAGTAAAGCTTAGGTTTCACTACTAACACATTTCCGTAAAAATATGTCACATTCGTTACATTTATAATGTAAAACATGTTACTATTTTTTGGGCTAAGATCCTTTTTGGGAGAAAATTCACAATAGTTTCAACACAATCGGATTGAAAGTTTAGGAAATAGGAAAAGAAAAAAACATTTTTTGTTAAATGTATTATTAAAACGTAAGAGTTAATGATATAAATACACTCGTAAGAATATTTTTTAATATTCCTTCTAATGAATATAGGTAGGCAGACTGAAAAATTATCCATCTAGATTGGCGTTGTGAGAAATATTAAATATTCCTGATTGAAATATTGGGAACTATGATGTTATGCCTGTGCCAATTGTAATAACACTAGCTCACTTACCCCTCAAATAGACCAAAAAATTGCTTTGGTGTATGTGTAACCAAGACTAAGTAAAAAGTAATAAGTAAAAAATCACAGCTGTTTCATACAAAAAACGTTGCACTCTAAATTCATCTTACATTTTAATATTGACTCGCCTAAATAAGTTCAATATTGAATTTAAATACTTGGATTTTCATTTTTATTTTAGATAAAATGCGTCGCAGCGGCGTCGGTATTTTGGGGAGAGCGAGGGCAAGGACCCTTAAGATGACAGTCACAATTGTTCTTGTTTTCTTCACTTGCTGGTCGCCCTACTACTGCTATTGTATGTGGTAAGTTGTTTTTTAAAACGACATAATGTAAGCTATTGCTCAGCTCAGCTCAATTGACTTATTATGGAAAATCAAATACTTGTAGTAAAATGTTATTTAACAAAAAAAAAGGCATTAGATGAAGATTTCCGTTGTCTGCCTGCGAAACTGATCATCCGATCTTAAGCCTTTCGCACAACATATAATTTTGCTAATCCGTTTATATATGACGGCGTTATACCCGAACATACATAAAAATATATAGACATCCAAATTAAGAAAAAAATGACTGACTTCAAAAAGAAAGAGGTTCGTTTTTAAGTTTAAGAATGTATTAAATTTTCTTCTATAAATATAAATTATATTAATGAGTTAACTACATATTTTCATTTGACTAATTTAAGGGTCTATATTTAAATTCCAAAAAATTTGTTTGTAAGCGTGTGTGTGTTAGTGTTTCAGTGTGTGTGTATTTACATAGAATCGTAAATTGCATCGCATGTGAGTAGGAATTGAAGTATATTATTTGTGTTTTTTAACCAGGTATTGGATAGATAAAGATTCAGTGAAAAGTCTAGATCCGGCATTCCAGAAAGCGATGTGGCTCTTCTCGTGCACAAATTCTTGTGCGAATCCTATTGTATACGGCGCCTTTAATAGAAACCGGTGGACGTGGCGTTCGGGACACGTGAGTAAGACTTCCAATTGTTTTCAATCTGAAGTGGAAGCACTACTTTACTTAAGATAAAGTAAAGTAGTGCTTCGGAGTGTTTGTTTGTAAAATTAAAATAACCGTTTTTTACTAAATGCATATGTATATATGCACGGTACATATACCAAAATAACATTTTTTTTTAAAATTTTTGTCTGTCTGTCTGTCGGTCTGTTTGTTCAATGGCAGAAAGCTGTTGTTATAAGGAGTAACTTAGGCTACAACAATCACTTTTTTGGTAAATTCAAACGCGCACGAAGACGCAGGCACAGCTAGTCTATAATATAAAATAGTTGTAATAGTAGTAGTAATAATAAATCACTAAGAGAATATTTTATGTTTTTATTTTATTTTATTTTATGTTATACGTCACGATCGGCCGACGGTCAAATGGACCGCCTAATGGTAAGTGGAAACCACCACCCATAGACAATGGCGCTGTGCATTAAATATACTAAGGTGTATGTCGCTTGTAGCTGTAGTTACACTGAGTCACTCACCCTTCAAACTTTGGAGGTAGAATATCCGATGAGTGGGTGGTACTCATCCAGACGGGGTTGCTGAAAGCCCTACCGCTAATTATGTATATTTTAGTATATATGTTTAAAAATTAAATAAAAGTTTTGGCAAATATTTAATTCCTATCAATGTTAAATGTCGAGACATATTTACATTCATTACTAACCGTATAGACCGATACTAGCTTACGTAGAAATAAAAAAAATATCTTTTACAGAATGCACGTTGTCGAAACGGTTGGAGAGGAGGGCCCAGATTCCATCACGGAGATTCTATGGAAATATCCGCAGCGACTCTTGCCAGAGCGAGATGTTCACTTCAAAGTGACAGACACAGCAGAAGGGATTCTGCGTTCGGAATTCATAACGGGTCTCAGAAACACTTCAATAATAACAATAACGTTACTGGCGTCGTGTAACGAAACAACGTTAAGAATTGTTTTCAGATTGAACAACAGTTACATTTTCAAATATTTAAAAATAACGTTATATCACAAATATTTAAAAATATTGTTAAGTCAAAGATTTTAATAGCTTAATATGTATAAAGTTAAAATGTATTTGTTCTATTTTTATCGGGAATTCATATTTTCTCTCTAAATAATGTTGTTTGTACATGATTGAAAGAGAGCTTTAAAACTTTATACATATCTATGAAATAGAATATAAGGTCATTCATTCTTCATGTTTATAGTAAGTTACTTCGTTATATTTTTGTATATAGTTGTTAATATCTTGAATTTGTGATAAAATGTGGAGTTGGATGTATGGTTAGTATGTTATCGAAATTATTTTATAAAAGATAGATATAGATAGATTTGTCTTTATGTTGTAAAAACATATAATTTAAGTGCGTTCTTCTAATATTATAATTACATTCCTTTTAAGATTCAATGTTGTAAAGAAATATGATATGATATTAAAACAAACATTCCAGATTAATTTATATTTATTATATCATTGAAATAATTACAGACTGATTATATTCCATTCCCCGATGAATGTCATTTATTTTTTATTTATATTATTATTTTATAAACGTCAATACAAATTTACTTTTTACAAAAGGAATTATTTTTAGCAATTTTTTTTTCCTCGGTATTTTACCGCGATTTTAACGTTTTAATTTTGTCCAGTTCCGTTGCAACGAGTATATTTCTGTTTCACATGTTGATTTAAATATAAAAATATTTTTTTGTATGTCTAAAAGACTAAATAAGTTTTAGACATTATTTGTTCGTATTTGTAACACTTTCTGAGTGGATGGGGATATAATTGTCTAACGTTTTGGATGAACAGGTGAGAGCACTTAATTGTAGTTATTTTTTTAGAATATTGTAGTTTAATATGTACGCTGGCTGTGAAGCGGTGGAGACTCAGTCCAATAGGAGTTTTATACCAGATTAAGCCTTAAGTAGAAGTGCAAGAAATTATTTCATTAATAAAATATAATAAAATTAGTAACTTTTTTTCAATCGATACTCATCCTGGAAATAAATAAAAAAACATCACTATGGTACGTATTTATTAAAATAACATTTGGAAAAGTTTAGACAGTAGTATAAACTAAAATATAAACGGCGATATAAAAATCTATAATGATTTGTATTTGAAGTTACGGTTTATGTAATGATTTTATAATAGGTTTCTTGTCTTAACCTTCGTCAGTAACAAACTGTCAAGGAAAGGTGGAAAAGAAAATATGTACATGGAATCTACAAGAATGTATAATGTTTAGAAAAATCTTTACAATAAATAACAAGTGAATTCACATCTAAGTGGTCTAATATCTACATATGCACGATTACAATAATAATTTTAAATAATAAAATCTGACAATTACAACGTTCCATTTTAACTTAGGTTAAACATTTACTTAAACTTCTAATTTTTGGCCATTTTTGATGGTATAATAAACAATATATAACCAATGTTTTTATTTTTAAAATAAAAAATATCGTGATTATGTATTCCATACAAAGTTGTCATTTTTAAATCGTTCTTAACGATCATAAAATAAAATATAACAATTAAATTTAATATAAAACACTAAGTGTTATTGGATTCCAAAATAAGTTAATAACTGGAATGCAACGACATGATGACGGAACACTAGAAACTATTTTACACGCACTTATATTATGGCACATTTGATAAGTTATAATATAAATAGAACAGTACTACAAACATGCACGCATATGAAGGATATACTAATACATTCATACAAAAATAGATTAACAGATCTCAGTTACAGATGTTAAAAGTTTTAAAGGAAAACTTCATTGGAAGTAATGAGATTAAAACATTTAAGATCTAATTTAACTCAATCGTTTTTATATGCAGCGTTATTTTGAAATTTTATAACGTTACATACCTAAAACGACACGAAAAAGGGTATTTTGACACGTATACTTAAGTGCACGTGCTTGAATTATTCATTTTAATAGAGTAAAGTGTAAACATCTGCTAAAATACCGCTTGTCTACTGAGACTTGTTTAATATTTATTTAAACATCGTTCCATTATCAAATGTAGGAAAATAGTATAGAGCTTTGTCGATGTAAAGATTTATATATTTTTAACATTCAATAGGAAATATGAAGTTGGTCTCAAAACCAGTTCCACGACGTCTCAAAATGTATTCAAATGCTGTTTACAAGTTAAATGTTTTTTGAGAAATCATGAAATAGTTTTAAGTACTATTAATAATAGAGCTGCTTAGTGCTTTACATATTATAATTTGGCACATTTCGAACACACTGATGAATTTTTAAATCCGTTAAATACTTATATATTTTGAAATAATAAATAAATAAACTAAAATGTATTTTGACAACATGTGCACTACACATCAAATATTATAATTATTTAAATTATTGTAGTAACGAAGAATATTTACTTTTAAATATTTCATAAATTATTTCACTTAACAAAGTTATCATAATTTGCTATAACATATATTTATTATATAATTCATAACCCAGATGCAAGGCTGAATTAATCTGAAGCAAACTGTTATCTATGGACTGGCCACACTTAGCTTGGATACATACAATAAATATTTATTTATTTAATGGATGCAATATATATAATATAATATGTGTATATAAGGTTGAGTGGTTAATAATTAACATTTTAAATATTAGGTGAGTTATTAAAACTAATATTGCCTTTTTGTTATTTAATCCAGCCTTGTGCAGACGATAAAACCAGTATCTAACTAACAACGCAACGTAATAAATTAATCATCACAACAAAAATAATTCACACTACTTATACGTTATTGTCCTAATACGGAATAACGTTATCGTTATTGAACACAGAACGCTTAACCGTTTAACCGTTATAACGCTTGACGCTAACCTCATACAGAGCGGTACACAGATATATGACGTACTCTGTCTCGCTCTCGCAATCGTTATTGTCAGTAATGCGTCTAAGTCTATTTCTTTAATTTATTATACGTTAAGATTAAAATGCAACAAAGTTATAAATTTCTAGTTCACAGGCAGTACTAAACTTAGTACACAGATTAATAATAAACAGATTTTTTAGAATTTAGATTCAATTATTCTTGCATAAATCAATTCAACATTGGGAAATGAGGTTTCAATACATTTTGTTTGAATTATGGAGCGGGACTTTATACTGAGTAGAGCTCTAAATCAAGTAGATGGCGAGCCCGCGAACGTGTTCGTTCAATGCTCACCCTTTTCCAGCTCGGTCAGTTCGTGCGCAGGCGCAAGTTCTCTGTCGTTCTGTAGCGCGCGCGTCTTGTCGATGTCCCCTTGCGATAGAGACGTAACTATGATGGCGCCGAGAGCATCGCAAACAACATTAATAGTTGTACGGAATCGATCACTATAATAACAGAAAGAGATAATATACTAATTTAATATTAAATGCTTATTTTTATATTATTTGTATATCTTGTAGTTATGTGGTTAATTGTAATCAGATGGTTTCGATAATGGAATAGCAAATGGTGACTCACAGTAACCAGTCGACTGCGAGAATGATGGAGACGTCCTCAGCAGGCAGGTTGACGGTATCCAGCACCATCACCATGGTAACCAGCCCCGCTTGTGGGATACCCGCCGCGCCTATACTAGCTGCTGTGGCTGTTACGCTGAAATTAAAACTGGCTCGTTATATTTTGTTCATAGAATACAAAAAAGTAAATAAGCTCACATGTTCCCTAATGATTACAGCCGTATATATATATTTTTTTAAATACTCTGACATTATGAATTATTCACTGAAAATAGATCATAATTTGTATTATGAAAAATTTCAAAATATAGATGTGTTTTTGTTTTTACATTGGATATTGTCTAGCGAAGACTAGTCGACTACGAATGAGATACTATAGTTTAATTACTGCGCAATCACAGGTAAATTCCCCTTCTATTTTCTCACTTTTATGGTCCGTCAGGGTGTCAATTCAACAGGAAAAGTAAAGGTCATTTTTCCTTAACCTAATCATACCTAATACTGCTACGAATATATAAAATCATTAGAAAGTGCTAAAATTGTCTCTCTAAATCAATCTCTTTGATAAGTCAGTATAATAAATATACTAGATATTTGACGTACAGTATGGTCTATCCCAGATAACCTTGATATAATTATTAGTATACTTGATATAACCTATGTAGTGAATAAAAAGTTAAACAAAACTTACAAACTATATAGTGGTACCAAAGATACGGTCAATGCGTAGTTTAAAAAATAAATTAATGAAAATCAGTCCTTACTCACCTGACAGCAACAATTTTGCCAAAAGACATATCAACTTTCCTTAGTTGAGCGATAAAAATAGCAGCCACGGCTTCGTAGAGCGCGGTCCCGTCCATGTTGATGGTGGCGCCGATGGGGATCACGAAGCGAGTGATGCGCGGGTCCAGACCCATGTCGTCACAGCAACCGATCGTGATGGGCATTGTTGCTGAACTGGTATTTATTTATTTATATTAGTTTATATATGTTATGAATATCAGTACTTATATTTTTTCTAATGCGGTATCAGTGAGCTGTGAGTTATGCCATTCAAATCGAAAGGAAAGAGCCTACCTAATATTTTTACTGAAAGGTAATTGTGCTTTAAAACCACTGAATAATGATTTGAATATTTACCATAAAATATTAATTAAAAGTCGTTTACCTCGAAGCAGTTCCAAAAGCAGTCGCCATAACCTGTCCCATCTTAGCAATGTAGCGACACGGGAGTTTCTTAGTCGCCAGGATGAACAAAATACTTAAAGTACCAAAGCCGTGGAGGAAGAGGCCCAAAAGTACCGTCATGAAGTAGAGACCCAACCGTCCGACTAATTCCGCAAACGATTCGATCTCCATGATTTTTGCTGTCACGAGGAAGAATACACCGAGTGGTGACAACCTAAAAAGACATGTTTGAGCAATAATCTTTACGGTAATGTTCCACATATATGTAAACCCTGAATACTTTGAACAAAATTTATTTGTAAAGTAAATGTTAAGAGTGAATAAAAAACCGAAAATAATGAAATAATAACGAATAGTGAAAACCGTATAATAAACGTTATGGTAGTTTTTAAGCTTATCGTGTACAGACGCGACGGGAGTACTTTATTTTATAATATGTAATGATTTGAGCCACGTTTGCATTTATTTGAAAATAAATAATATATCTTGTCTAGATATACTTTTTCGAATTCAAATATTAGTCTTAGTCAACATAGAACTATTACACTTTCTTATTGATTGTCAAAATTTTACCACCGGTTCGGAGAGAAACACCTCAGACATGAGTAGAACTGGTGAAACAAACTCAGCCGGATATATATATATTTGTGATTAAAATGAATTTATTTTTGAAACGACCTGGAGATGATCGTTTCTTTCCCAAGGCGCGATATCATATATTCAATCGTAAATGTTACATTAACCTTTAACACACAAACGTTATGAAACGGTTTTTTAACGTTCTGGGATCCTGTAGTAAAAGCGTGTACATTGCACAGGAGCATTGCAGAATTAGAAGTAAAAAAATTATGTTTGTTGCTGTTATTGATTCCGTGCACATCACAATTTCTAGAAGAGAACTTTTAATCCTCACCAAATAACCCATCCAGTGATGATCATCATAGCTTCAGACAAGGCGTGAAAGAAATTTTGTAACGGCCGACTCTGCTCCCCCATTTTGCCAAGCGTGATACCCAAAACGATGCTGAAACATACCAGACCCAGCACGTTGCTGCCGCTTTGGTAATCGCCTTCTATTTTATAAGTTTCCAGGTGACCTGAAACGATAATAGTATTTTATATGTAGCTTATTAATTCAAAGTAATATGTACATTATTTTATCATGATATATATTATGTATCATGTTATAGTTTAAGGACGACACTAGTCCGGTCACAATAGACAACAAAATAATTACGAGTTTACCAAAGTTGTTTAAAAAAATAAACTTTGTATTTATGGTTTTTTAATTACTATTATTTTATATAATTAAATTTATAATATTAAATATGACATTGTTTTCAAATAAAAATATGTGTTTTTTTTTTTTATTTTACCTTATTTATAAATATTATATGACTACTTTAGAAACAACACAAAATAGTGATGTTTTTAAAATATTTGGCCACTCAAGTTAATTTTTTTTTAACTGGACATGCCATGCATTTTCGTTTTGTGGACCTATAAACATATATGTATGTAGCAAGACAGTGCGTAGTATTGTCAATAGGTCATAACTATGTAGCACAGTAACAATTTTTTTATATGTAAAACTTGTTGGTCGCCAAAATATGTACAGAAAAGAAGGCTATTTTACGCTACTATAATTTCAGGATATCAATTTGAAGCATGTAATTTTTTTAAAAACAGATTTATGATAATACTATGTAAAGATTATTCACCTTTAATGGCCTTAGTGTCATTCTGATCATATGCCAGCCGCGTCCGGTACGACGCGATCGTTGCCTGAGCTATGTTCTCTGGGAAAAGGTTTCTGAAAACAATAGTTATAAACACATGAGTAAATATTTACTACGAATTATTCAATTAACCACCGAATGCAAAGCTTTCGTATTTTGACGAGTCGATGTAGAAAAAGTTCATAAGTTTTCTATGTTGTCTTGGGTCTGGGTGTTTGTGGTACCGTCGTTACTTCTGATTTTCCATAACACAAGTGCTTTAGCTACTTACATTGGGATCAGAGTAATGTATGTGATGTTGTCCAATATTTATTATTATTATTATTTCTAATTAATCGTTACATTACAATTATACGTTTATTTACATTGATATCAAAATGAATTTAAAAAAAAATTTAATCATCATAGTTATTCATTGATAAGAAATTACGTCTTATTTATATAGTATATAATTATTTCTGTATATTCTATATTTTGTGGCATGTTTCGACAAAAGTTACATCTGCGTTACTACAGTGATATATGACAAAACTAGTTGTCGCCCGCAGCTTCGCTCGCGTTCTAGGGATTGGTCGTGAGGTGTTAGGTATAAAAAAGTACCTATGTCCTTCCTTCGGGTTCAAACTTACTCCATACCAAATATTTCAAATTCGATTCACTAGTTTGACCGTGAAAGCGTAACATTCAGACAGACAAACAGACAAAGCGCATTAATAAGATTAGTATAGATTAACAATGAAAAAGTGTAGCATTATCTTCGCAATTGTTCAGTGAACATTTAACCTTACATATTTATTTAATTCGACGATAAACTGATATTTATCTCTAAAAGCGAATGTGCTATTTATTTGATTTTTATAACAAAACATTTGACAATTATATCAGTTTTTTATACAATAACCAAATACAAAATTAAGATAGACGGTAATAGAACAAGTAAAGGTCTTCGTTAGTATTTTTACGTACAGACAGATTGAAAAGGGCTATTACCTCACAAAATACATCATTGGTTCAATCATGTGTTATTTTTTAATAGTTAGGACGCTCAATCTTTACAGGATACGACGATATAGGATTTGTTTACATTTTATAACATTGTATAAGCTTAATTTTAATCTTTAATCGTTCTGGCAGATCTATGTTAGCTTTAAACTCTATCGAGTGACCTATGGCACCTGTCGTGCAGACAATCCTGTGCGTCGATCCGTTGTGTTGTTTTGCTTTATTGATAACGCTAGGGTCATGCTTTTCAAAATTAATTCGACCAAAAAAGTGTTATGTCAACACAATCACGATATTTTATTTGAAAATTACGAATCCCTACGTTCTAATCAAGTTCATTAATAAACTATACAAAATATAAAACATTTGTTAGATTCTGAATAGCGTTCATGTGTCCAATATAGAATATATTATAATATAGTATATATGTATACGTATGTAACATAGTACTGGTTAATAAGCAATGACAATTAACGGATTAGTTACCGTTGAAAATTGAAATTGAAGGTCTCCAGTACAATTAGGGCGGCCAAAATTTTACAGACAATTTATAGCGATTATGCATGCCAGCCCTAGTAATGGTATCTAGGGCGCAATATAAATAGCGCGGGCTGATGAAGACTGACTAGGAGGGAACCGACGCGCGCGCCGCTTCTCTTGACAATTGTCAATTACGAATAAACTTCGCGCGAACGTTGGCGCCTTGATTGAGAAGATTATGTTTCTGATAACCACTTTTCATTTTATGTGATGACTCGTATAATTTATACTAAGGGTTTACTATTTGACACCTATAATATAGTAAGATACTCATTCGCATGATATTATCAAAGACATCATTGGTAAAGCAAAATTAACGAGGGGTATTTTCAAGTGCATCTGCATGATTGAATTCAAAGTTATAATAACATCGAATATGGTCAAAGGACATTTTGGGCCGATTCCATCAAAACTAGAACTGCTTCATAAAATTTTGAAAAACATATATTTTAAACAGTTGTTACATTGTTGGACAAACTGTAACACATTAACACATTAACTTGTAACCAACTATTCATATTATTTGACACAATGTTTAATTTTTTAAAAAACATTTTCATTATACAATTGTTATCATTGTATTTTAAATTTGAATTATTTGAATATCTTTTGATCCCGTAACATTTGAATAAAATCTGAAAGTATAAAAGCTATTATTTATTTTACGTATATACTCAGAATAGGATTGAATATAGGATTCTTTATTATTGGATCTGCCTAAGAAAACCTTTATTAATATATTTAAACAGCAGTATTTTTATAGTAATTTAAGTTAGCTTACTCATTTAATTAAATTTTTGGCAAGTTTACTTTATTTATTACACAGAAAATATCATCAATCAAAAAATTTAAATTCAAGTCAAAAAAAAAAAAATAAAAAAAATTAATATGTCATGTATAATTGTGTGTGTATAGCACAACACTAAATACTACAAAACTTATTTCGATTAAATAAATGACGTGATTTGCGTATCGAAATCGGTTGTCACCTCATTAAATAATAAATCAAAATAACATCCAGTTGTCTCAAAAGGTATTACCCACATATTTACCTAATCTTTTGAAAAACGCTATAGTATACGCCATAGACAAAGTATAGGACTACATAGGATCAACTTTAATGGAATCATTATAAACTTTAAATCGTTCAAATCGGTCTAGCCGTTTTTGAATTATCATTGTACATACATATAACCTCTTCCTTTTTAAAGCCGGTTGAATGATTGTTGTCTCTACAGTAAATTGTTATAAAGACTATCTTATAAATTAAGTTTACAAGAAGATAAACCACTAAAGATAAATTAAAAGCCAGTTATACTGTCAGGTATAAATTAAAAGAACAATCTAGGCGTCCATTCAACTACAACTATTAGACTCTTCGTCCATTACACTTTAAGTCGGACATGACAACGTCTTGATCTTAGTCATTAGCAATTGCTTTTAATTTGTAAGCCAACGGATTAAAGATGCTCTTTATACCTTTAAAAACATCGTTATCTTGATACTCCTCAATTTAGTTTCATAACTACGCCTAACTATATGCTCAATAGTTGTATGTAGTTAATTAACTTAAGAATTATACTGCTTCCCTTTTGTTTGTTTTGTATGGCGAAAAGCAGTTATCGTTCTTTTAATCGATGTAACATTACCTAAATTTTATTATTTAATGATTAATGATACTGTGATTGTCACTATCAATCAGCCCAGCACTGAATCTGCGGTTTTATGAGCTAGACCATCGAGCCAGTAATTTTTAAATACAATTTATTCCCGCAAATGGGCTTTTTGGTGACTAAAATTCAAAAAAGTTTAAGAATTTTAACATGCCGTTAAACTAATTTTAAGCAAGGAATTATAATATGGCGGACACAATGAGTAAACATAACATAATATTAAATCCCATTTTATTTCAATTTATCAAAAAAAAAATCATCAGTCGTAGAAACAAAAAAAAAACATTTAATGAGTAAGCATCAGCAACATTAACATTGAATCAGTTTTCGTAATCCACACACAAATTTACTACAAAAAGTTTAGGAAACTGTTTAATGAAATAGATAAAAATTAATAAAATGGTTTTCGCGAATTTCGCCCGGACGGGTAAATTAACACTTTCATTAAGCCAATATAGTGACACGCAAATGATGTGTGATATTTCATCTGAGCATTTAAAACGACTCGTTAACGAGATATTAAGCGCATATCAATTTGTATAATTGATATTCCTTTGGATTAATGAAAAGGCCTGTATCATTAAGAATGTCAGATGACTCAAGGATTTTCTCACTTTAAAATATTAACTCACTAATATTAAATATTGTCCGTAGTTATTCCTATATTAAATTTTAATTTAGATAATTATTAAAATAAACACGACATGAAACATTATTTTTATTACTGAATATAAATTGGATATAACAATTTCTTCTATTTCAATTGGATATACAAATTTTTCTTTGTCTTCCCCTAACCATTTAATTACAGCAGAGATTATTTACTAGTTAAACAAGAGGTTACTATCTGAAGGTCGTTTATACAAAACCAAGAAGCCACTGAGTATTCTATAATAGAAATTCTGTGACACAAATATCCGACAACTCGCAATGTAGAAATGTTGTGAAACTCCGTGAAAGAATAACATATTCGTGTCTGGCCCTTGCCTAGGAGTTTGACGGCTGTTTATGATGAATCGTTAACTTCGTCATTGTTAACTGAACTTTTTAACCAATCAAAAAGGCTTAAAAGACAACAAAATTTCATATTCACCTTATTAAATCCAATAGAGTGTCAGATGTGAGCGTGTCCTTAGTGACGAGTTTCTTGGTAACGTTGGGCTGACTGTAAGCATCAGAGCCTCGGCCTGGCTTGATTGTGGTGACTAGAGCTATACCGAGCATCACTGCACATATTGTCGTCGTCATGTAGTAGATGATGGCTCGGAGACCAACCCTGAGATAGTAACAAGCTAGTTAACACCAATATCGAGTGTCCATAAATTATGAAGAATATAATAATAAATTTAATACTATTTCAATATTGATTAGTCTTATTTACATTGAAATTAAATAGACTATTGCTAACACACATCACTTGGAAATATAATTATAGTTTATAACCTGATGGATTACAATTTCAATGTGTTTTGTTGTAATTAGATGAAATCAGCACAATATTTAAATTAGAAATTTAACGTTTGCTCATATTTACGTAACTAAAAAATCTTAAATGTTGCCAGATTATTGTAATGTTATTAAAAGGTGAACTTACTTGCCAGATAGACTGAGATCTAGTGAACCGATCGCAGAAACAATCGAAGAGACTAACAATGGTACTATCAAACATTTCAGCATCCTTAGAAACAGTTCACCTGGATACTGGAAGTACATGACATCACGTCGTGACCATTCTATACCAGATGCCCGCAGGCCCCATCCGAGCAGCGTTCCGGAGAGAACTCCTATCACAGTTAGGATGGTTAAAAGATTCTCTCGAAGGAATGAAGTACATTTATTTCGTCTGATTTGAAGCGGCATCTTGGTGGGACACCGTCGTTTCTGAAAAGATAAAATATTTTGTTACTCTCGAAATTATTATATTTTATAGTAAAGCAACTGCATTGCAATGTTTCTTTAGATTTGTTTATAATATATTATCCTAAACGAGTAGCGCTCAAATATTCTACGTTTCATTTATTCCAATTGTCGTAGAATCGGTTCAACGGTCTTGAGGTACATTATTCTCAAACAGATCTATCAAGATACATTTTTTAAAAGCAATAATAAATAATGGATATATAAAGAAGTATGTTAACAAAATATATATTTTTCTTATTAGGTAAATTCAAAGACATATAGCAATCAATATATTTTATTTAAGTAGGCTCTTAAAAATACTTTCGGTAACCATCGTTTTCTAACAACTCTTACCTAGCCTTCGTTTCAGAATTTTGGTTCTTCCGAGAATAATAAAAACGAACAAAACCTCATACTAATTTACACCCTATTTAAACCACTTCAGGGTGAAATTGGTAAAATTCTTAAAATCACTTTATGGTGTCGTTACTTAAATACTTTAGCTAAATAAATTAATCTACCCATTTCCATCTTAAAAGCACAGAGAGTGCTTTATTTGTTTTGTATGGTCAATTCCCAGTATGGGTAAAAGACTCACGCTGGAATCGCAACTAGCATCACTGTTCGTCGTTGATACCAAAAACCGTATGCACATATTTTCTACTATCTTGACAAACTACGGCAACGTCGTACGTGGCCGTACTATTTTCATCCCCTTATGCTACTATTCTTATGCATTGTATTCCCCAAAACCCCATATGGTCGATCATAGTGTGTAATTATTTTCAAAAACCTACACACTCAAATCAAATCAATCAAAAATCTAAATATTCTTTATTCAAGTAGTCTCATATAAGCACTTTTGAATCGTCATGTTACGTTGTTGAATTAAATATATGGTACCACCGACTCGGAAAGCAGATTCCAATGAGAAGATCCGGCAAAAAACTCAGTAGTTACTCTTCCCCACCATTTTAATTAAAAAGTAGTATGTCATTAAAGTACAATTAAATCCTATTAGCTGCCCAGAGTTTGGATTTTGGCAGTTTTTACAGTCCCGTGTCTCGTGAAAACACGTAAAATACTAAAACCGTTGTTAGTGGATACCTGACTATATTTATAGTAACAATTTTAAGAAAACTAATCGTAGATTTCTTTTTTTTTTTTTTTAAATCAACTGGAAATATTACTTAATAGAGGTTGATTTGAAGGCCAACAATGATATCAGAAATCGGTATTATTTGTAATGTCTAAAGTCGATATAACTTTATTTTTTTACATCTTTATTAACATGAAATATGAAAATATGTTTTAGGCAGATAAAGCCAAAAGATGAGCAGAAAAACTGGTTTTATATTTTTGTTTCATTTATATACACGTTAATTTAACAAGAATAATTAAATAGTTGCTCTTTTCTTTCTATTGTAAAAAAAAAAAAACATAAAATATATTATTATCCTAAAAGTTACCAAAAAAAAAATTATTAAATAAAATGATGTATATTCTATGTTTAAATATATTATACATCATTTTATTTAAATTCTATATACAATTATTCGTGCTTCAACTTTCGATTATACCCAAATAAATGCATACTTGGCACGTTATACTTGGCAAACCATGTACATGTTTCGTTCCATGATTAAACAAGATAAAATGTCACAGTATCTTTCAATATATACTTTATTCACGTGAGAATTATTTACATTAAATCCTATCGTAATCGTAAAAATAGCCAATGCAGGCAGTTCATTCACCAGTAGAGGCAATAATATGAGGAGTTATAATTTTTAATTAAGGTTTTTGCACTATTGTGTAATACATATTAATATTTACATCGTTTATTCGTATATTTTTTTTACCGCAGCGGTTTCGGCCTTCGACCAACGTATCAACGCATGTAGCGTCCTAGAGCCCGTCCGAGTTCCAACGAAACCAGTGTCATTTTAAGAGGTTTTTGCCATAATCTATGTATAATGCTATGGGGCTCAATGGAAGCAGGAACGTTGAGTGACAAAAGTCTTTTAATTATATCATTAAGAGAAACACGCCGTTCACACGGAAATTGAATTTTTAGAGCGACCGTATGCAACCCGTATGACCCGGCTCAATATCGACATTGAGGCACTATATTTTCCAATTTTTTATCACCTTTGTACACCTCAGTACAGGAAAGGACGAAAGGGCAACACTTAAATCTTCCCTCGAATCGATGTCGCCATAATAAATAGGAAGTGTAGCTTGAATCTAGGAATGCTCGTTGTTTCAACTTCATATAAAGCAGAAGTAACCCTTTAGAAGTTACATTTATAATGATAACATCGCAGTGAAACTGGAAACCCTCTATTGTCTAACAACAGGCACAGTTCAGAGTAGGTCTCTGATTTAAATTCATTGTTGTATGGCAATAATGTTAATGTTCCTATAATTCATTAATAATGTTTAAAAACAAAACATTTTTTTTTAAATAATTGTGAGTAGTAAAATAAAAAACTAAAATAATATATGGTATATGGTATATGTATGTATATTAATTTTATTATACTTGAATATTTGAAATCACTCAACTTTTAACCATAACAAATGTCAAGATAATTGTTCTACTGACATTAATGCTGTGGGAAAATTGGCAGATGCACAACAGTGTACGTAACTACATATGTGTTCATATATTGGTGTGAAGCATCTTGTACAAAATACATTGTTACTGAGCTTCTTTCATTGTTGAAGTGAAAAACAAATATTGTTATTGTTATTGTTGGCATATTGTTATGCCATCAACAAACATGTGATGCAATCCTGACCTCAGATATATATATTTTTTTCGTACAATGTCGAAATTTCGTGCTCAAATTTAGCGCGGGACCACACGTGGGAGACAGAGCATACGCGCCCCGCGCGGATGTCATCGCGGAAATCTTTATTTAGTATCGCGATCAGCTCTCCCCTCGCTCACACGCACCGCAATCTGCCTAACGACGTACCTGGCTGGAAATGTACACTCATGACACTAAACTTTATTGTATTGATGGGATGACGAAATCAAAAATAAAGGATGAATTAAGGTCTGTTTTGCAATCGAAAGCGACACAGACTTTAGTATATTTAATATCATCCTGTCATCCTTGTTTACTAATTTAAGTATTTTTATAATATATTTCAAATGACGATGTTATTGAATATTATTTTGCTGAGACTTGCACATGAATAAGTTTGAAATTGTTTTTAAATAATAATGATCAATGTACTACGTATTTAAATCACCGTCTTGGGTCGTAAGTCCATTGATCTTGTCCCTGACATTATGCTCGACAGACAGAGACAAGGATCTATTAAGTGTTCTATATATGGAACGTACAATGCTTCTTCTAATCATTTCACTTCGATTAATAATTAAGACAACATACTTTTATTAATCTACTTTGTCTATTATCAATTGTTTAGTAGACATCATATTAAAAAAAATAAAAATTGCCTAATTCTCAGTGTGCTTCAACTAAATTAGCTTAATCACATAATCAATATAGAATTCAATAAATGATAATATAATGTAAGGATGTCTCAACATATATGAAAACCAAGAATAATATAGAATTATTGATTACATTATTTTAATAACTAGGGCTAATATCTATGGTTATATAGTAGATGCGCTACGAGAATTCATCCGTGTTAAATTTGCATTTATTATATATATTGCACATTTAAAGATAAGTACATTTTAACTAAGTGTATCTTGTCATCAACTAAATATAATTTAGCGTCGAGGAGTTCCTCATCTGGAGTAAATCTTTTGTGGATAATCGGGTAATGCATACCATAAAAATACATTGTCATCGAAACTAAACTAATAAGTAAAATTTAAAATCTTTAGAATAACAGTAAGTCCTAATTCAGATTTGCAAGAAATAACATAATCATAGTTACAAACATTGGAATTTTACAATATACCACCTAACGAATAAAGATTTGTTCAAGAACGACTAGAACTCTTAAAATTATCGATTTCTTATCGAGATATAGTTTCGATTTAGTATGCGTAAAATTTAATACGTGTTTAATTTTCTTAATTATTAACATTCTAGTTTACATATTTTCTTCTTATGCTAACCTCGTGGATCGTAGCATTATGTTGTAACTTTTCTCAATATTTCAAATCGGACTATTAGTCGCTGAGATTAGCGCTTTCAAGCCAACCAACTATTTATCTTTATAATATTTGTATAGAGAGATTTCTTCATAATTATTTACGTAGACTTGAGCTGCTGAATAGCTTTCAAGTTCATGAGAAATAACAAGGGTGAACGCATTTTTTTGACACCTAACAAAGTTGATCCACTAATGAGCGCGCCGGCACGTGCGCCGACATTAATAAGTATATAGCGCTTGTTAGATCGGGCGACGGTTGTTTTATTTTTAATAGATTGTGCAAGAATACGCAGCCAGATAACTCAATAGTCTCGACAACTATACAAGAAACTCATGAAAAACTAAGTACAGACTAAACACAGCACAGATTGAAGTACTTCTTAGCGTTTAAATGTAAATAAATAAAGGTGGAAGATTTAAATTTACGTCATATGTGTATTTAATTAAAAAAGCCTGCAAACATAGATAAAGTCACGCGGCAATTGCCGATGATATTTCTAACAAAGATAATCCTCATTTGTTCCTTTCTGATGAAGTAACAACCCCAGGTGGTTGAGAGCCGCAGTCACTGACATTTATATTAACAAACATTAAAAAATTAACAATGACAGTTTAGGTTCCACTAAAATTAGTTCAAAATATTTCATTAAATTTTGACACATATACACTTCCACTCCAACTTGCCATGTTTAATTAATAGTTAAATTAAACACAACATTCGATACGAATCAATTTAACTTTTTCTTAGCATCGAATAAATTACACATCAAATAATGTATTTGTTGTATAATTTATTAAAAAAAATATATGTTTCTATCGATCGTAATACCCGTTTCAATGAAATTCAATTACATATATGATATCAAAAAGTCTCGTGATAATTTAAGCTTAATCGAAATATAATTTAATAATAATTTGTACTGGTTCAACTTTAATTTCTTGTCACTTCAGATTGTTTTTTAATTTTGTTTTGCTTTCTTAATATATATATATTTTATTATTATTATAGAATTTCCTCAATTTCATAAATACTTATTATTTTCATTGAAATACTACTATCTTTCATATCCTATACATAATTCGTAGCCAATGTCGTTAGCAGAAATCGTTGATAGCTTCTAAATTACGCCACGTTGATAATTCTACAATCCATAAAAAAACAAACCATTTTTCGAATCGAAATTTCTTATAGGAACCGTGCACACATTAGTGACAATAGGAGATTAATTACGCTCAGAATCCAAAATCTCTCTGCAGTATAATTCAGTAAGAACTCATTTTATATCTCACTAATGAAATTATGAAAAACAAATTACGTTAATTAGTTATTTATATGTGCTTATTATATATAGAACATATTCGTTTAACAATTATTATACGCAATATCGCTTAAAAATATAATAATTGTGTCTATTTTCAGTTATTCTAGGTTACTTTCAAATTTGTTACTACAGAATAGCTCTACAATTCAAAATCTTCAAAGTTTATTAAATACAGTAAATAAGTCACTGTAATAATTACTATTACGTCAAATAAATAACGCCATGAATGCGATACGCACTGATTATAGTAATTTTTATCACTATTATTTTACTATACTATTAATGGCAGTTGAACTAATTTAATGAATCTGTGAATAATTACAAAACATGTAAAGGAATTTCTCTTTTTGAATTAATAAAAAAATATTTTTAATAAATATTATGAATGAGCCGAGATGGCCCATTGGTTAGAACGCGTGCATCTTAAGCGATGATTGCGAGTTCATACCCAGGCAAGCACAATTTGAGTTTATAATTCATCTCGTGCTCGACGGTGAAGGAAAACATCGTGAGCAAACCTGCATGTGTCTAATTTCACTTTTTTTTAACTGTTTTGAAAGGAAATCATTTGAGCTGCTGAGAAGAACCGAAGAAGAACCGAAGAAATACTCCTTAGCAAGATTTTTATGAGTAAACAAAATATAATGCTATTATACAAATCTGGAAATTTGATACGGGATAGTATTCGTAGGAAAAATTTCGCATGCTTTGAGGTTTTGGAGTATAAATACTACAAACTTCTCTACTGCAGCTGCAAACTTCTATCTTCAATAGCTACTACTGAAAATTTCTTAATAGAAAAACACAAACACTTCTTTATTATCCGACTCGGTGATTGAATCCTTGATCTTGGAATATGCAGCAAGAAAATAGCTTGCTTGCTGCAGATAGGCTAGAATTACAAGGCAGTTAAAGTTATGTAATTCACATTATCAAACATAAATCGACATTAAATATTTTTATTTCTTAAGGAAACTTTAGGTCCCCCGGTTTTAAATATCCCTCTTTTTTAAGATGATAGCTTTTTTATTTTCCTATAAATATTTTTAACATGTTACTTTCAAACTTTTTTAACTTTGCCATTCTCGCATTCTCATCTCAGTTAAATGTATTTGCCTCTTATCTATTATCTTAGTGATCCAACACTCCGATTCAAATATAGAATAGCTCTAATGTTTTAAAAATCCCTTTTAGTTTTAGAGGAATTCGAGAATCCACCGCCTTCTCATCCACTCTGCTCTAAACTTCTTAGTTTATATCATATGGTTTCTGTATATGAGTGATCCGAGCGAAAGGTGTTATATTATTTAGTACAGAGCGTTATGAACTGGTAAAACCACCCAATTCACAAAATTTCAGGTGTTTTTGTTTCTAAATATTTTTAAGGCGACATTTTCAAGATTTTACCTCTAGCCTCACTAATAAGCTCTACGACATGGTAGGTTCGTAATTAGGGATGGAATGTTAATCTCCTATTATATTGTTAGGTGATTATCATTCAATTTTTGTTTATCGTTAGTAATTTTTGAAAAGCTAGTCTGACATAATTATGCTCGTGACCTTACTCAAAATTCTAATATAATCATGAAAAGATCTCTTAATGCGGAAATAAAAAATGTCGGTGTCTATAAGCATCATGCCGAAAAGCAGTCACGTATTTAGATTTACTAAACATGGTTTCCTATCCACTATATAATCACTGAATCATTTACTAAAAAATGTGCTTAGAAAGATAATCAAGAAATTACCAATGGAGGATCGAAATTTATTTGTCTTAAATTATACACTAACATATCAGTTAACAACTAAAACAGCAAAGGTCTACAAACACTAGCAAGTTATGTTAATTCGTAGCGACGAAAATTATTTAGTATCTGCTTCGTCTGAACCCAACAGCGAACACACTCTTGTGAAATAATTATTATGTCTTGACTGTTATTTGGTAATTTCATGATCAGATATAATATCACTTAGAGTCTAGGTGATTGAATGATCAAACAGAATATGTAGATTTTTACCGAAAAATCGAGGGTTGCTTTTGGTCCTTGGGTAAGCACCACCGAATTTTCAGAGCATCTCGACGAAACGAATGTGTCGTATAAAACTATTACACCCGAAGTGAAATAAGCCCCAAATTAAAATTTTCTTTAAAGGACATGAAACCTTTGCTCAGTAGTGGGAAATTTGGGGGCTATTATTTGTAAATATATATAATTATAGGTGACTTATGTGATTATTTGGTTTTATTTCGAACATTAGTGTCAAGTTCTAATTTAATAGTTGCCCTGGCCAATTGAAAAGTAAGTAAAGAAGTAAGAAACAATTTTATTATATTATAACTACGTGACAAATACAGAAACAGTATCATTGAAAAAATCTAAAATAAATACTCAAATTGAATTTATAACTTGGCTCTATGATTTGAATACCTTTTAAAAAAAAAAACATATTTTTGACCTTCTTTCGTAATATATAATCTTGTGAAAAAAAAAAAATCGATGATACTTAAGCTTACCGTTGCGAGGTGACATAAGTCAGCCTGAGAGTAATCCTCGATGTAGGCCGTTACGTCAATATCGAAAAAGGGCACAAGTGGGTATAAAAGTGCTTTTATCTCGTATTCATGTAGATTTGAATGCTCTGACATTGAAAATCGGTAGCCATATATATATATATATATATTATAAGTGTTTCAAACTATTATTATCAACGACAGATGACCCGGTTATAACGACCATATAATTTGTTATACCGTTGATTTATTTTTGCAGTGGCTTCAACTCTAGCACGTCGCAGATTCGAAATAAATTACTCTTTTATTACTTGACTAGCCCGAGCAAGTCTATTGTTAACATTTGATGAGCAAATATAATTCGTATACTGTATTACTTCATTGACATACGCTGTATTTAAAATGGTAGAAAGTGTAACTACTGAGTTTCTTACGGGGTCTTCCCGGTAGAATCTTCTTTCCGAACCGATAGCTTTAAATTTAATTCAACTCGGCATCATTACGATTTAAAAGTGCTTTTATTAGCCTAATTGAATAAATAATGTTTTGATTTAGATATAAAATGTGAAATGATGATTTTTGTAACACTTTGATGGTTTATACACTAGAGTTAGACAATAGTTAAGTAATTGTTATATCTATAAACGTCTACTGTTCCGTTGTTAACATAACATGAATTTGTAATTGTGATTTGTGACTTTATACAGGTGATTTTTGGATGATATTTCGACTGTCACAAGGAATGCTCTACTAGTGATGAAAATCGTCATAACAGTATTTAATAATAATAACAAGTTTTTTATTAAACAGATCTAAAGGTGTCTTTAATAGAAGGATGTAATATGTTAATTTATAGAACGCTATAAAATAGTAGTTTCCTTATAGGGTGTAGACGGATGTCTTGGCGGATTAAGAACGAATTTTATGAAACTCCATCCCTAAGGTAAAATGAGGATTCGAAGTTTGTGTTTTATAAATTTCGCGCGTGTTTATACCGGTTTGCGGTTTTTCGCAGGTTCAGCTAGTATTATTTATAAGAAAATAAGTCATAGTCGTTATAAAGCAGTTCTTCCACTCAATGATTACCATGTAAGTATATAAGTAGTTAAGTACTTGAATGTAGAAAGAGTAAAGAACCCTCATAAGAACTCTCAAACAAGTGGGCTTCCATACAAGCACATTATTACTGTTTTATTTATCCTTGAACGGCACACAATAGAACTTGAACGCTACGCAATAATAGCCGTTATATCAAGGTTGTAGCGTATTATTTTGCCATAAACATCTTAAAATGTAGAAGACCAAGTTCAGTATAAATGGATTACTCAATGGGTTAAGCAAATATTTAAAATGAAACAAACTTTTTCACCGTCATTAATTAAAACAGACTTCTGTAATATGAAATATGAAGACGTAAAATGAAACCGAGGAAGCGACTTTTAATTCTTTATATTAATAAATCATTGATAAATGAGCTGTATTACGCTTTATCATTAACTAATGGGTAAAATTGTGTAAATAGACTTTACATTCCCAGACAGTGGTAATTTTTTTTTTTTTTTTAATCTTTAAATCTACATGTAAGTATTAGAGATTGAACAAATGTGTCGTTCTGTAAATAAAGTAACTTTTTTATAACACCTCGAACGAAAGCACCACACGTACTTGCTTCGTATAACGTATTTCAAAGGTAATTTATTATTTAAAAATGTTCTCAGCCAAATTATTTTTATTCCAGCAGAACTGTGTTCGAATTAAGTATATTTTAGACTTCTTTGTTATTATATTGTTTAGTTTTTTTTTTTTAAATTCTTACATTTAAAGGCACAAAGATTTGTGCTACCTCGTCCCCATTTCTAGCTAGTACGTTTTATTCTGAAAGGCTTACAGCATTTAAGACCAACCTACGTATTATATTAATATGACTCACATGTTTATGTATCCTTTGTTGCAATACAAAATTATTCAATATCACGATATTATAATGTTATTCAAAGTCGTATAAATCTAATTAATCAATAAAACCATTATAATGATTGTTATTTATTATAGTCACGAGTGATTTGACGTGTTTAAAAAGATACTTAGGGTAAGTTTTTTATTTTGACACAAATAGAGTCTGACACGCCACTCCCTACCAACAGGATTGATAGAAAATCCAATCCAAGAAAATTTATTGTTCCTGTAATCTGCGCCCATAATAGCGCATATATTGTTGTTTTTCACTAACAAGTCTATTTCATACAGAAAAATAAAACTACTACGAATTTGTAAAGGAAAATTAAACATTCTTCCATTTCCCATTCTCCTTACTATGGGTTGTGGAAGGTTCATGTCTTAGGAATAAAGTATCCCTTTCTATTGATTAAATAATTTAGTCGTTTTTAATTTATAAAAACCTTTTTATATATTAAAATATTATGACTCATTCAAAATCAAAATAAAAATATACTTTATTCAAGTAGGCTTTTTCAAGCTGTTTTAAGTGAATCTACCACCGGTTCGGAATGCAAATTCTACCGAGAAAAACCCGCAAGAAACTCAGTAGTTAGTCTTTTTCAACGCTTAAAATTACATCTTGCCTGGAAGTTAGCAAGTATTAACTCCACGCTTTTTTATCATCTATATAATCTTGTATTATTGTATTACCAATGTAATTTGTACAAATAATTTAAATTTATGAGTGAATTAAAAATACCTGTGGAATTTTATTACAGAAACGGATACCTTGCCCCAAGAAAGATTTATTGACTTTGCGGAGACGAAAACTTGGCGTTATAAGCTTATCCTTAAGTCTCGTGCACATGGAACAATATTTATCACTGATTCTTGCAAAGTGATCAATGTTAGAGTGAATATACAATTGCTGTAAACATATTGTGACGCAACAGTAAGTATTCCTACTTTGTTAAAACATTGACACATCCCATTTAAAAACTTCAATAAATTTATATCTTTACAATTGGTCGTCTGTCCTAAAATTACCTGCCTGCCTGTGGTGGCCACTTAAGCGATAAGACCGTCTGTTGCACCTTTTGCAATTTCGTTCATTTAATAATGTACTATGTACCAGCACATATCAATATTTTTAATCGGAGTACAATTGAATATATTAATAATATTTTACCATGTCCGAAATCTACGCGAAATAAGTCGTGGTTATAGGTCATTGCAAACCTGCAAATGCAGTGGCGCAATGGGTTTAGTTTGCCAAGCTTTCTCTCCTCTTATGAAGAAAGTTGGTTTATTAAACTGCCGTAGAATATCATTAGACACACGTAGATTTCCGCAAGGCCTTCCTTCATAGTTAAACACGACGTTCTCTATGAGCCCAAGATAAATACATGAAAAGTTTTTGCCAGAATTTGAATATGGAACCTTTACTTAAGATGCACGTGTCCTATTGACTAAACTGTAATGCATCAAATCTTAATAAATTATAATATTTTACCTTTGTTTCCTTGTAATTGAATACTAATCAAAAATAACGTTTAAAGCAATACGTTAACGTAACTGATTTATTGCTGTTATCACGCACTGTGGAGGCGTTTTATATTGATGTAATAATAATTATATAGTTTGCTTGTTTATTTAGTTGAGATAAATTATAAATCAAATATAGTGGAGGATTAATACTCTTCACTGTTCTACGCAATTATAGAAATAAAAAAGGACTATTAATCAGATTTTAAATGAGCCGTGATAGTAGATAGTGTAGAGAACACTCGAATCTTATCTCTGATGCTTGCAAGTTAAAACAGATAATAAGTTCTTGCAAGGTAAGACCCGATGAGTATTCACGAGTTTTGCTATGGAGCTAATGAGAGAAAATATCACAAATAAGGCTGTGTCATCAAGCTGCAGTACGATATATAAACGTTTCGTTAATATTATTTACTCTTAAAAAATACGTTAAGGTTTCATCGAAATCAGTTCAACCGTTTTTGCGTCACTGAGTACCATGCTTTAAAGAAAACGTTAGAGATTAATACCGTTATTTTTTAAATATACGTACATATACATTATGTAAAAATCTAGGAAATAATTTTTAATTTGCGTTTAAACGTAACAGGATTAATTTACAATAGATATTTACTTGTATATAAGCAAATATATATATGTGTTAGCGCATATAGTATATATTCGTATATAACGAACGGCCACTTTTAAGAATTCTGCCCACGCTTTGGCATTAACACGTGTCTGTAGTATAGTAACTATACATTGATATATAACCGTCATTTCACTACTAAATGAGCTCAAGATTAACCATCCACATCGACGACACTTAACTCAATGTACTAACGATGTCCACGTAGCCGTAGGAGGATAATTAATTGAGTATCATATTTATTTAAGTTAACTAAGTATCAAGTGTCGTGTGATCATAATAAAATAAAATATGTTAAAAAGGTTGTATCTTATGCTTAATTTTAAAATAACATACTGAGGCGTAGAAGTTGTATATGCGGTCGGGCTGTAACGCATTAAATTTCAACTTATTAAGATACATTAATAAAATATTCAATAGTCGCCATTAATAAACGCGAACGTCTTTATAAAACAACAATAAATACATATTTGATTTTTTTTTTAATTAAAATTTTATCTATATTTTTTTAATTTCGGACTAAAACCTTTGATAAGAACGAAAATCGTTCAAACAATTTTTTTAACAGATTCAATAAAAACGTATTTAATTTTGTAAATTATTTATTATGTAAAAACGTTCACAAGGAAAATAATGAATAAAACATTTATGTAATTGATATAATTAACGGGGTTATATAATGCCGTGATAGAAATAACTTTCTATACAGTTATATAGTTTAAGAATACGATTTTAAGTTAATTAAGTTGAATAGAATCCTTAAAGCTTAGAAAGCGCTTGAGTAAGACTTCAACGCGCCATGCGAAAGTGAACACATTCACTCAAAGCTTTACTTTAAGCAAGTAGCATAGAAATAATATTAAGCTATTTTAATATCTATATGTGTACGAGCAAACCCTGTCTGTGCATATGTTAAATTAGATTTTTAACACAGACACACACATATATGAGATCGAAGCTCAGTCAACCTTTTTTGCTTTTTTTTTCGACTGATTCAATGAAATCAAGCAAAGATTATGTTTCATTACGTCATAGTAAGCTGAAAACGTGAGACTTCAGGATCAAGATTAGGCTTAATGATGCAAGAGAGATTTATTAAAATTACCAACGTTGGTTGGTTGGTTGGAAATTTTCATTTCTCACATGTGAATCCTATTATTGTTATGATATAAAGTTGTTAAAAGATTATAATTACATGTTTTTCTCTATATAAAATTACTATGAATTTGCACCAACACATCAAAACACAAAAAATAACTGTTTAACCATTATAATATAATGTATTTTATATTAAAACAATAAATTAAACGTATATATTATTGGAATAAAATGAATTCTTCCCGTTTGACTATTATTATTATGATTGACTTATTTTTCTTGATATATTTTTATCCAGTTTGTACTCGTGTTACACAAACAGAAAATGTATTTTTTATGTTATTATTCACTATAAAATTTTCTTAACGGGCCTTTTCTAATTTATTTAATCATTAGTAGAATAATAGTTATTTATCCTGTTTAATTCTAATTATATCCGAATATCGCGTTTGATCGAAAATCGTTTAAATTATTTATAACAGATTTGATAAAAACAAATGCATATATTCATTGTACAACATCAATGTCCTTATAATAAATACCTATAAAAAAGTAACATTTTCAATCTTCCCGTCACACATTAAGGACCTATTCGAGCTTTATCAATATACTGAATAATAAACTAATATTAAATTAAATACGTGACTGTGAGAAAGATTAAAAAATGAGGTATTGTATATAAATATATTTATACATTTACTACTAAGATGATGAAAAACGTAGTAGTCTCCTTTGAATAACTTGCATGTTACATTCCGACATTAGTATTAATGTTTTAATATAATTAAACACATATCGACATTGGACATTAAGTATGTAACAATGTATTTTGGCCTATACTAATATTATAAAAAGGGACAATTTGTTCTTTTGTATGTAGGGGTTAATCTCCTGAACTAATGATGGACCGAATAAGGAAATACTTTTTCATAAGTTGCACCCGTGCCAATCAAAATATACAAATCAATAAAATAATATGTAACTGTGATTTCTTACTTAACCCGTTTTATGAATCTGTTAATTATAAAATCAATAGCTTTTATCAATACAATAGAATATCGTAAATTTAAAACCACTACGCTCGGAGTTCTTAGTTTTATTCTAAATCATAATTAATCATGTAACAGTTTTTCGTGATATATAAGGAAAAAATCTCCATTCAGAAAAATGTATAAACAAAAATGATAACAAGGCATGGCGAACACAATTCGCGCAACTAGTGCTTCCGGCGAACCGTAGAGAAGTTAACAATAGAGGGGATACGCTATCATTAAAATAATTCGATACTGGCTTTGTGTGATCTATATTAACTTAATTTAAATATTAGATTCAAAACCACACCACCTTTGCCAATCAAAAAAAAAAAAAAATACGTTAAAATGAATTTACATACGAAACATTTACATTACATTCAAATGACTCTTTATTGTATTTTTGTTCTATAAAATACCAAAAGTATAATACGGATGACCAATTTAATATGAAATGGCGGATAATTTTTATAACCTTGATTATAATTGGTAATATAATAATTTAATGTCAGTGTTATTGTACGGTAAATTAAGATGAAATATTGCATATGTTACGAATAATATATTATAATAATAAATATTCAAATGTGCTAATGACAAATTGAGTCACTGGGACAACGTGAGAATATTATTAAATAAATTAATTTAAAATCTTTAATTCAATTGCGATGTTCCTAATTTAAATACATCGCCATTTCAAATATCTACCGACGTTTAATAATTAAGATCGACGAAAAAGGTTTCGATATTTTTTCCTCGCTCCTTTTTCCGATTTACAGACAGCTCATTACTTAGAAATCAGAAGTAATAAGTCGACCGAGATTGGGTATCATTGATTGATATGATTTTATTTATTGGAATAATGAGTTCTGAAACTACAAGTGTGAAAAGTCTCGTATTGAGATTTTTTTTCATCAAATAGTTATTTACGACTCACCGTTGCAAATAAAGAGCGGGAATCTTATGTATCACTGTATCGCGTTCAACTATCACAGCATAACTGAGACCGCGTTAATTCGAGCGAGACGAGCACGCTCTGGGAACGCCGGGAGCCGACTGAGATGAGCCACTCCGTCTGGACATCCTCAGATCCTGCGGTGGAGGCTGGGTGGGGGGACGGAGGAGGGGTGGGGACGATTGATCTGCGACTCGGCTTCCGGCGACGTTTCATGTCCTGAATGAAAGCCCTCGTGTGGTACGTCCTACGCGTGTAGTATTCGTAGTTCGTTCGAGTGACGAAATGTATGTTATTATTTACATTGAGTAGCAATCTATACGTTTCCTAACATTGCACCGAGTTCGTATTGTTTAAAAATTAATATTTTCCTTACTCAGTTTTTACGTTTATAAACTACTATTCAAAATAAGCCGCGTACTGTTATTATACGTTATTATGTTTCCTACTTTACTTTTTTGTTAGCTTATTCTTTAATCACTATGTTTTATCATTTTTAAATGTTACTACATCATATTATTGTTATTTCAATACCTGCGACAAATAAAGCAACATACGTGAACGTAAGTTATAGCAATTTCTCAATAACTTAAAGTTGAAATATTTATCTATCTATTAATACTACTTTTAAGAATTAAATAGATTACATATGTTTTTAAAATAATTAATATTACGTATACGTATAATTAAAAATATTTACCGAAAGGCGTTAGCAATTATATTAAATAATAATCGATGGCTTATTTAAATTACAGATTGCTTAAATTGTAATTTCCTCTACGTCGTAGATGTCGTAGAACCTGAGCTACACAAGATAAGACGATACAAGCATTTTGGCTTATTTATTTTTCAATATATTAATATATATCTCTTAGTTTTATTTATTTAAATAAACATCATTTATAAATTATAAAAAAGAAGTTATGGTAAACTTTAAACATATTTGTATATGTACCATCATTTTTGTAATGATAATTTTAAAAATGATGACGCTTTTGATCTCTTGTAAGTTGTAAAATTATTTATTATTAATGACAAATAATCTAAAGAAGAACTAAAAATCAAAGTAATGATTCTTATTAGAGGCAAATCAAATCGATAAATAATAACATTTGATAATTTTATTTTACCATTTTATTTAAGTAATTCGCTGTAAACGAAAACAATTTCGCTGGTATTATATAACAGCCTCGTTCCAAATAGTCGTTTAGTCGACAGATGAAAATAATTAACGCATAATGATTGCGACCTTTAACAATTGCGACATCCGACACTGTTAATTATTATATGACGGATATAATTTATATAATAAAGTGTTACGAGTATGTCGGAATGTTTCCTAAAATACAGAGTTTTTTGGTAAAATCCGTATTTAATTTTAAGTTAACTGTCGATGTTTTTTGTTATATTTTATAATATTTTGGGCACTATCGATTATAAAAAATAATAGTCAAAATAAAACCTGTTCATTTTATTTAATCAATAAAGGATTAATTTTATTATATAGCAATAAATATATTCCAAAGAATTTGATATTAGAGTGACATTAAAGAACTATTTCTATTTTAATCAATACTCAAAAACAAAATATGCTTTATTCAAGTAGGCTTTTACAAGACTAAAAGAAGAAATCTCATTACTATAAATGTATCAATTTTCAAAATCAAAATAAGCTTTATGAAAATAGTTAAAATCACATTTGAAAAGTCATGTCACCACCAGATCTTCGGAATGTAGATTCTACTGAAAAACCTGCAAGAAGCAAGGGTCTGACGTATAGGGAACATCTCATTTCGGATTTATATCAATGAATCGATGAGTAAGGATCAAATTATAACTGTAGACTTTTGGAGCAACAACTCTTATCTTACTAATATGAGATGCAATAAAACTTGCAGATGTAATAAAACTTAAATTAAAGCATTTTTTATCCAAATCTGAATGTTTTTTTACACTCTACGTTGTTTGATTATTATTTATCAGTATCAGTCAATTGTCTTTAGTATTTACTCTTTTTAATACCTTTTTAGTATATTTAAAAAAAAACTCTTTTATTATAAACGTATTACTACTACTTTTACCGATACGTTTTAATTTTTTTTGTAAATCATAGGTTAAAGTATTACGTGGATTTAATAAACAAGTATCATATTTTGAATATTCTCGCAAAGACAAATTAGACGCCATCGCTAGCATGGCTATTGCCGAAAAGCAGAATTATAATACACTTAGAATTGTGCTGAGAACAATAATGATACTCATCACAGAAATTTTGACTGTTTAGCATCATTAATTCAGAATGAGAGAAACGCTTATTTTTTGTAGAGCCGATATTAAATTTAGGAGTCGTCGTTAATTTTTTTCCGTATTTTGTATACGGCGGGACTTCTTTGTCATACAAGACGTGTTAAGTTTTAGAAACATTATTCAGTCAGAATATAATGTTTGGGTATTGTATTAGGTGTACTAACGTTTTAGTAACGTTGACTAGAGTTTGTATAGTGTCGTCTTACTCTTAAAAGATGTCTTACTCTGTTTGCACAGCTTCATAATTATATTATTAACAAAACAAATTTACTTTTAATAACTTTATTACACGAATATAAAATAATAATTAATTAATAACAAAATAATTTAATCAATTTCTGGTTTGCTAATATTATTACAAAAACAGTTTAACAATGATACGCCTTTCCGTATATCGCGCTGCTTCCCGCCAAAAAGTGAATCAATTTAAAAGACGTCTGACAGCTTGACGCATGACGTTCGGAAAGTCACACAAATTCTCCTTATACGGCCTCTCCTGATGTCCTGGCGTCCTCGTCAGTCTGAAGTCCAGCTTCCTTATCACCCCGGTCCAAGGCGCTGATAATTTCAATAGGGTCATTCATACTCGTAGGGGTCAACTCATCTGTTTGGTCTACACCTGCGAAATTCCGAATTTATTGTTAGAGCATGTAAATGTCAACAGTAGACATTCAAGCCAGCTAGACATACAACAGCAAGGTCTAGTAGGTAATCACATAAGACTAGACACAGAACAGCAAGGTCTAGTAAGTATTCACATAAGACTAGACTTAGAACAGCATGGTCTAGTAAATATTCACATAATACTAGACATAACACAGCAAGGTCTAGTAGGTATACACATAAGACTAGACATAATACAGCAAGGTCTAGTATCAAACAGAAGGAATAACTTACTATCAAAGAAAGCGGCACACTCATCAGGGGTTCATTCTCCTCTCCAAGGCACCATATACTGATCGGCAGCATAAGTCAGCTTGCCATAGTCTCCAGCCACAAACCGTAACTCATATCGTCCATTCTCAAGAATTCTTGTGACCTTATAAGGGATACTGGCGATTTGATCCCGAATAATCAGTAGCCACATCACGGACTAAAGCTTGTATCACAGGAGTTGTCCCCTCAGAACCAATTAAAAGATTCAATGGAAACATTTGTGTCGTATTTTGCTTAGTAATATTGAGCACCAACTGCAGCCGCCATAATTCCTCAGACCACTTCTCCATTTTATGACTGGCCTCTATGCGTAACATATTAAGTACAGTACGCACGTGTCGCTCCACCTGACCGTTACCTTGGTGCATCTCAGGTGTTATATGATGTATTTTACACCCGAAACCATTCATCCACTTTATGAATCCCAATGACTCAAACATTCGACCCCTATCAGTAACGACAAGACGTGGAGTACGAAACAGCGAAATGACATTTTTAAACACACGCTTTAATTCATCAAGATCTTGTTTGTAGAGAGTATACATGAGACAATACTTAGAAAAGGCGTCGATGACTATCATTACATGTTTATAGCCATATGATTCTGGCAAAGGCCCTAAAATATCTACATGAAGCGTGTGGATAACAGTATCCGGCTTAGGCCATGATGAAATAGGTTGTAATGATGCTCGCGGGATTCTCTTATGGAATATACACGTTAAACAATGACTTATGTATTTCTTCACGAATGTGAAAAGACCAGGAAACCAAAAGTGATTTAAAATTAGCCCGATCGTTTTCTCTACGCCTACATAATCCTGAGCAAACTTAATCGATAACCTTTAGGTATGTAGCATAACAAACGTGGTTGTTCACCCACAGGCGTATATTTGTAGTAGAGGATGTCGTTTCTTTTTTGGTATCGACTAGCATCTAACTGTCCTTCACCTAACGGTTCCATAAGTTTTTGCGTCTCTTCATCTCCTGATTGCGCTATCCGTGCCCAGTTGCGTGCCTTTCGATGCTATTTATTACTCGGATGGGATTGCGACTCAAATAGTCAGCATGAGGTATTAAAACACCTTTTCGGTAAACAATCGTAAAAGAAAAATCCTGTAAGTAAACCCACCATCTTGCAACACGGGGTAGGAGGTCCTTTTCATTTTGTGTAGCTTTCAAAGCGTTGCAGACAGTTATAACCTAAAATTCAATACCTATGACATAATGGCGAAAGTGACGCAGAGCTTTGACCACCGCCAAGGTCTCTAATTCATAAGAATGATAACGTACCTCTTCCCCTTGCGTGACCTGACTATAATAAACGACGACGGACTTGCTACCATTTTTACGAATCTGAAGTAAAACGGCACCATATCCAAGACTGCTAGCGTCTGTGTGAACTTGAGTTACTCTGTTGGGGTCAAAGATAGTGAGTACTGGTTCACTTGTCAAACATTTAATAAGATTTTGTCGTACTTGTTCCTGTTTTATATCCCATTTAAATTCAAGATTTTTCTTTGTTAAGCGAGCAACACACGAAGTTTTAAGGGCGTAGTTTTTCATGTATTTTCGAAAATATCCAGCTAATCCTAAAAACTGTCGATTCTGTCGAACATTCTCAGGCACCGGAGATTTGACTAAAGAAGTTATTTTGAATTTTGATGGCCGTACTTCTCCATTCGAAATAATTCGTGCAAAAGCTTTAACCCTCCCTCAATGGTATCAGTTACTAATAAAATATCGTCGATATATACCACCACCTTGTTATCATTAATAAATGAACCCAGCGTGTTATTAATACGCTGAAACACTACTGATGCATTAGCAAGTCCGAAAGGCATTTTTAAATATTCATAATGGCCCTCGGGCGTGACAAAACCTGTTAACGGAATTGATGCATCGTCTAAACGAATCTGGTGGCAGCCAGACGCCATATCTAGTGTTGTAAAATAACGCCCTTTACCTAAACGATCTATATGATCCCCGATTAACGGCAGAGGATACCTATCCTTAATCGTCACCCTATTTAATGCGCGGAAGTCAACACACATTCGATCCGTTCCGTCTTTTTTCTTTATTAAAAGAATTGGCCTGGCATACGCAGATTCGGATTCACGAATTATACCTTTTGATAAAGGTCTTGTATTATTTCGCGGACTTTGAGTTTTTCATAAATTGACAATTTATAAGGTCTATAATATACAGGCGTATCACTGTTCAAGCGATTGTGCATACTACCTGTAGTTACTGTAGAAGTAGCAGTTCCAACAATCATAAATTTCGAATATTCTTTTTAAATGTTATTAAGATTCGCATAATCTTTTCCAACTAACGGGGTTTTAATAGAATGTTCATTCGCTTTTACAATTGAAACATTTGTAAACGAGATACATTCGATTTTATTTATATTGCATTAGAAATTGACAAGATTCATGAAATAGAAAAGTTTGATTTTACAAACAATGTTTTTACCGTATCTTTTAACAGTGAGAAACAAAATCTTCAATAATGTAGGGTCTCCGGCCTTTTTTTCGAAATATCCAGGCAAATTAGCTGGTCTGTCCGGCTGTTAAGTTTGGCGACCTGGCAATCTTAGTCATATGACACCATAATTATATTCGCCATTACTCAAAAACTCATATTAATAATTTTATTTAAAAAAAAGCGTTTATATAAAATAATTTCACATTTTTATCAATTTTTAATATAATTTTTCATTAACAGCAAATTAAAATTTTATCATCTGACTGCTACTGCGTTTAATATCTACTTGTTTTAAAATTAAGTTGAAACGTTAGGTTATGTTATGACAATTGACAATGACAGTTGACTAGAATTAAAACCAAATCCAAAACTGTGAGATAAAAAAATATACATAACAAATTTATTACTTATAAGTTAAATCGTTTGTATTATCTAAATATTAACGATTTAATTATCTTACCAAGTTACCATTAATACTTCATAAGTGTTAATGTGTATTGGATTTTTTATGATTCGAGTATAATGTCGAATAGACAACTTTGGGGTGAATTTGAAGATGCTGAAAATGATGAGACAGTATTACAAACTGTGAATTTTAATCCTATAATTGAGCTAGGAATGCAAAATATTCCAGAAATACCTATCACAGTAAAATCATCGCCGATAGAATTACCAAAACCAAATTTGATTACACACACTATACAGCTTCACGAGTATGCAAGGCAATTAACGGCAATAATAAACCGAACGGAAAATGCTGCGTATGAAGGGGCTCGACTAGATAACTTGAGCTTACCAAGTACTCCGCCAGAACCGAATTTGAAAGTAGAACATGAAGCAATACCACCAATTAACTTTTTACCAAAGCAATATTGTGACTTTTCTCTTGGGAAAGGGCCTGTTATTTTACCCTTTACACCAGAAAGTCACAGACGAGCACTACGACAATGTGCTGCTATAGCTATAGGACATGTTGGCTTTGCTTCTTCAACTAACACAGCCTTAAATGCAGTAGCAGATGCTTTAGATGTTTACATGACAAATATGTGCAAATTGATGAGAACTGTTGTGGATAGAGAGGCGAGTGGTATTAATTCTGGTTATCCAGATGTAATATCTAAAGTTTTCGCCGAATTGAATGTTGGAAACCTATATAACTTCTATGAAAACCGAGTTGTGAGATATCATGAAAAAATTAAAAGTCAATGTGAAGAATTAAAAAATCATTGTGAAGCATTAGCTATAGGTGACATAGCACCCCAGCTAAAACTTGAAGAAGTGCCGGAACTACATTTCCCAGCAGCTTTAGATGGTGCTTTCACACCCTCCCTTGAACCTGGATTTCAAATGTTGCACAGTCTTGAACAAGAACAGTTGCAAGGACTAGATTTATTAGATGTAGTCACAGATGATATCAAAGTGGAGCCAATGGAATTTTCTCAACCAGAATCTACTAAACTACCTACTTTATCACCTAATGCAAAAAAGAAAAGAAAATAAAATGTTTATCATTGATAATGTTTTATTATTTAATCAAATACATACATACAATTTGATTAAACTTATTTTATTTTGAGCATAAGAATTTTTGTTCATTTCATATATTAACAATTCAAATATTACCTCACACTATACCTGAATAATTATATGCACCTAAGAAGCTGTAATTAAAAGTTCCCTCACTGACATTTTCACAGGTTCAACAAGATAAAATAGCAAATTAAAACTAGAAATTCACAAAGAACTGACTGCAGCTCTATGTATTTACTGTGTTCAGTTAAATTAGTGTAAGTGAAAATGTTGGATACAAATAGAATTCCCAATTTAAAAATACATAAAAACTTAAGCTCATTTCAAAGGCCTATTTCACATTATTGCATTCATACATCAAGGAAACTGTGTTTGTTGGTATCCTTTTGGTTTCCTGTATAATACCACTGACATGGTATGAGTTTTTATTAGATAACTGTATAAAAATAGAGAAAATGTTACTTTCAGCTATAACAAAAGTAACAGTTAATGGGAATTAAAATAAAATTACTTGGGACTTTTTTTACAAAAATAAAACAAACCTTTATAACATAGCACCAAATAATTTATTTGTACCAAACATTATTTCATTAATTTACAAACACCCGATTATGATACAGTGTGCCTTTTATTGATTTCAATTTCATTATATACATTTAAAAATAACCTATATCGATTTAAACAATGGCTGGTCAAACAAAAGAAATCAATCTATATTAAAAAGCTACCAAAAATATTTGCATTATTATAATTGGTGGTCAATTCTTAAAATACTATACAAAGAAAATTATAATAAAATTGTCATGTATTTATTCCTATTTTAAACATAGAAAGAAAAAGAAATTATTATTGTTTATTATAGAAGAAGTTCTGGTCTTGAAAATAATGTAGCGATGACTTAAAATTAATGACTTATTTAGGTTGCAACTTAAGAATATGGAATAAAGATCATTATACCCATAACAAACTTATATACTTTGACACTGCAATTAGAAATATTATTATTTAAAAAACTTAAATAGGAACATAAATGAATTTAATGTCACAGCACAAAAGATGTAAAGATTTTTTTTTGACAATTTTGTAAACACTAATCCTGCACTTAATAAAGGACGGTATACAAACCTGATCAATACTGTGTAATCAATACATACTAGTGCCCTCACAATGATTAGTATGACAAAGACTTAATGCTACATTGTCATAATTACATCCATTGTGAAAATAAATAGAAATACACATTTCTTTCTGTCAAAAAATATCTTATTTCCTGATAAGGCACATTTATATGTCATGTAAGAGATTCAGTTTATAATTACCTACATATTATTCCAGATAATTTCATGTCAAATGAAAAGCAAGTGTTATGGAGGCTTATTTTGAGGCAAATTATAATTAATTATGTCTAATCTCATGACAAAACTGTACAATACATTTATCACAACCTTTTTTTCTTATGGTCTTACTTTTTCTCCGGTGGGGTTGTCTTCTTCCGCCTGAATAGCAGGATATGAGGTTCTGTGTACAGAATGATGAAATCATTAAATATTAGAAAATATATTAATTCAAACAAGTAACTAATGCTTTATATTGTAATTAATATTTATAACTACTAACATAAATTTATTATTATGATTCATTTAAACACAAATTTATTTTTCAAATTCTTAAGTAACATATTAGGCATGATTTAGTTGCCATCAATCTTTCTATTGTATGTTGTTTAACTGTTGGGCACCATCATCTTGAGCTTGATAACTGCCTAAAAAATATTTAAGTAATTCTTGCATATTCATAGCTCAATGTGAAAAAATGAATCTGTGAATTTTATTTAAATAGTCAGTATGAAACTAAACAATAACAGAAATAGAAGATTTTTTTAATAGATATTTTACTAATATTATAAAAATACTTGACTAAACTATTTATACTTTTAGTTAGCACTAGTTTTAATATGTTACAAGATTTATGTCCAATGAGACTTCGATATAAACTTATTGAACTTCATACATATATAAATTTAATATGACCAAAATATTAAAACAATAAATTCATTAGATTTAAGACGGATTATTTTAACTAACCTCTAACAAGGTTTAATCCAATTGAAGGGAATTAGAATTATGTTCATTCAAAAACTACAGACCTGGTTGATGTGTCATATAGTGCACCCATCCTTGACTCTGTTGAACACCAATACCACGCCACTCCTGTTCCGACATCAGATGATTCTTAGGCACTAATTTCACCATTTCTTTTGGTAACACCACATGCCTGTAAGATTATATTATAAGCGTAACTATTAGATAAAATATATTTTATTTATGTATATCCAAGCTATTTACATGAAAAACTTACTAGAATTGAAACAGCCTTTCTGTTCACTTCTGCATTTACATTATAAAGGTTAAAAGCAAGTTATCGTGTAGTTTAAAGTTTCAAGGCCAAGCAAAGAAATTAACTGTGGTTTTTATTAAATTTTCAATATTTTTAGCACACAAAAATAGCTAACTTTATTTTTAATATGACATAAAAGTAACTTTACCTATACTCGTGTTCCTCGTCATAATATTTTTCAGAATAATATATTATATCCCTAGACATTTTCTTCTTACGAAAAAATATTTTTGTCGTTATAAAGGTGATTATTTAAGTACCACTTTTAGCACTATATTATCTCTCACAATGTTTTAACATTAAATCACAATTCATAAGAACTTATTACTTAACAGTCACAAAGAAAATTCGAAGCGACTCGACAAACAGAAACGTTAACGAATTTCAAAATTCGAAAACATTACAATGTTGCCACTTTTCAAAAAAATTACTTCAAAAAGGGTCTGTTACACATAAAGGTCAATTTAAAATTGTGTCACACACATGAAAACTTTATGAATTTGGTTATCAATGTTTTTTTGAATTTAATTTTAATAAAACGTTAGGTAAAAATATATATATATCTAAAGTTATTTGTATAAAATAATTATTTTCAAGTCGCATATTTTAAATATCAGCATGAAAAACACGGTTTTGTTGGGGTGAATAAAAAAAGTTGCTGTTTAAACTTAATTTATTTTTAAATCACTCTTATGTTTCTTTTCGTGTTTTTGAAGTTCATTTTTGCACATAAATTTTGAAGGACATTGAGTACACTTGTAGGATTTGTCTTCATTATGTGAATATTTCACGTGGCGTTTTAAATTTGAAGCCCTTGAAAATTTCATACCACAATTGCAGCAAACATGAAGCTTTTCTCCGCTATGTGTCATTATATGCTGTTTCAAATCACTTCGTGTAATAAAAGCACGACTACACATGTCACATTCAAATTTTTTTTCACCAGTATGTCGCCTATTGCAAAAAAAAGTAGATATAAATATATCAGGCACAGTCTAAGAAGATGACAGTAATTTTAATTTACTGCTTCCCTAGTATCATGTATTTTTAGATTTAGTAACATTTTAGTTAAAAAAAACAATTACATTAGTTACCTCATTGGTGTTGTCCTTAATTTTACACCATATTAATTATTAAATCGACACCTACAATTTATACTACGCTAACTGGAATTTTAGTGAAAATCGTTTTTTTGTGCCAAGTTGCTTAAAATATGTTATTTTATATGTATTAATAAAATCGTGAAGAAATATACAAAATTAACGAAGTTACAAATTTGTACAACGCTAACTAAAGGCAATTTTTTAAATCAATCGATTTATATTACGCTAACAATTATTAGCGGAGTGTGCGCACACTTTCGAGTTAGCGTAGTATAAATTGTTGGTGTCGAAATGTTAGTCTGAACCTGAGGCCTAATGACGAGATTTAAAATTTAGTAAAAACCTTACTATACTTTTTAATAGTTAATATCTTGCATCAATCTTTTTGTTTATATTTATTAATTACTCTGAAGTATTTAGAAAGTTATGATGCTGTCTTAATAAAGATAAATTTTGATGATGAATGATTTTATACATACCTGACATGATATTGTAAATGTCCCACTGTGCGAAAACTGCGTGGACACAAAACACAGTTATAAGGTGTTTGACCAGTGTGCTTTCGTTTATGTGTTGTTAATCCTGATGATTGAGCAAATGACTTTCCACATACAGCACAACTGAATGGTTTTTCACCCTGGAAATAAAAAAAATTATTGTCACATTACAAATTTAATTAATGTTTTTATATAATACTTTAAATAAGTAATGATACTTACTCGTATCCATTTCAATTTTTCACTCTATATATAAAAAATAGGACAAATCATTTACTCATTCAAATATTGTAATATTAATGAAAATCATTTACCGTATGTATTCTTAAATGAACATTAAGATTTTGCACTAATGAGAATTTCTTGTTGCAATATACACATGCATATGGTTTAACATCTGTGTGAGTTGCCAAGTGAGTTTTGAGCCTAAAACTAATTAAAAAGCAATCTTAAAGTTAAAATTTTAATTTTTTTTTGACTTGAGAGTTCATAACAATGATTAGTAAGTACCTAGATGACATAATTTTTCCACATGTACAACATTGCTGTTTTTGAGAAACTTTGTTGGAAATACTCAAATTATTGGAAGCACTTGTCTCAGTTTTACTTATGACTGCTTTCTTTGATTCTTTACAATTTTCGTTATTTACATATAATGTACTACACTCCTTACTTGTTGGTTCATATTCAGCATTTGTTTGTTTATCATTTGTACTGTTCATTAAGGCACTTCTCAATTTCTTATCAGACTTCTCACAGAGTCTTCTAAAATCTATACATTTTTGTAAATTTGTATTGCAACGTTTACAAATAGAATTAGGTAGTCCATCGTTCGGGTGTATCTATAACATTGTATAAGATAACATTTCGCAATAAAAATAAAAAACAAATTTGTATTTTATACCTTATTTTTAACTCACTTGTATTTCCGTTATACACATTATATTAGTAGATATCATTCCTGAGTCAGTGTTTTTAAAAATATTTATCAATACATTTGTATTTTCTAGGCATACTCTACATTTATTATCAGTCATTTTTAATTCGTAGACAAATTGTAAACAAAAACAACAAACATCAATTAACTTTGACAATGACGTTATAACTTGTGAATTTCAGAAAAACTACCAAATACCAATATGAGAATTTGAAAAAATAATCCTTTTAATGGCTGGGTTACACGAAGCATACATTTTTAGTTGTAATAAAGTTAGTATGTTATACTTAAATAAAGTAGCCGTACAAGTTAACTGTACCTTGTGCGAATTTTAACAATAATTGTCCTACCTATAACACTTAACAGGAATAAATTAAAACAACAAAATCATTATCAGAATATTATTTTAAATTAATATTAAAATAACAAAATATTATTTTAAAATCTAATCAAAAATTGTTGGGTATGTGAAGTATTTTTTGTAAAATCGAGCAATTCTCGTAAACTCCTTTACGATTAAATAAATTAAATTTCCTTATCAGGCCCACCACTACATAGGTAGGTAGATACTTAAAACAAGATACGTAAAATAAGGTCAACAACCGAAGTGTCTGACTTTTGAGCCAGTTCATTTTAATCAGTTTTGTTACTTTTTAAAACTTTTAAAAATGTCACCGCCAACGTTGTATCATTTCCCTTTAAGTCCACCATCTCGAGGTGCGGTTATTGCTGCAAAAATTATAGGCGTACCAGTGGAAGTTAAAATTATAGATTTAATGAAAAAGGAACAGTTTAATGAAAGTTTCATTAAAATTAATCCTCAACACTGCGTACCTACACTTGATGATAATGGTTTTGTAATATGGGAGAGTCGTGCAATTGCGTGTTACTTAGCAGATAAATACGGGACGAATGACGATATATATCCAAAAGACCTGCAACGACGCGCAATCGTCAATCAAAGATTATACTTTGATAGTTCGTTCGTGTACCCAAGGATTCGAGCAATATGCGTACGTTTATATTTTAATAATCTTATAGGCTAATAGTCTTGTTTTCATTTTGGTAAACTCCACAATGGCTTGTACCATTTGAAAAGTACCCATCACAAACCAAATAATATAAAAGATTATTTTATTTATCTGTTTCAGTATCCAATTATTTATGATGGTGTAACCGAAATAAAGGAAAAATTAAAAAATGATTTGAATGCTACTCTTGGTTTTCTCAATCAATTTTTGGAGGATAGTAAGTGGGTTGCCGGCGAGCACTTGACCATCGCTGATACCGCAATTCTTGCATCTTTAACCTCTATACTTGTGAGTTATTAATGTATTGACTATTTGTAGTATTGCAAGTGAAATAAATATTAAATCTAATAAATTCATGTAAAAAACTTCTTTAAATTTTAGGAAGTGGGCTGGGACATAACTCCCTTTCCAAACATTGAAAGATGGCTGCAAAGTTGCACAAGCATACCTGGATATGAAGATAATTTGGAAGGTGCTAAGATCTTTGCATCAATTGTCAAGAAAAACTTAAAATAGTGTTTATAAATATATTTTTCATATGTATATATATGCACTTAATCCTATAAAATTATATAATATTAAATGTAAATGATAATATATTTTTCTATTTATAAAATTTTAAAACTAATTGCTGCTCATTTCTCACTTGTCTCGTTATTATAGTCTCTGACTTGTAACCTTTTTTGGACATTAGTTGAACAACTTCAAGTGGAATGTTATCTTTAATAAGCAAGAGGTAGAATGCGCCATTAGGAGACAGAATCTTTGGTATAGCATCCAATAGCTTGTCTGTTACCTCTCTACCCTTGACACCACCGGCCCAACTTGCCTCTATACCACAACCTCCACATTCTGTTGTGTCTGTTACAACATATGGAGGATTAAATATTACAACATCAAATTTATTATTAACAAAACAAGAAACTAAATTCATATTGACAACATCTAGTAATACATTGTTTTGAATTGCAGTGCTTAGGGTCATTTCACATGCTCTGAAATTAATATCTGTGCTAAAACAAAAAGTTTTAGGGAAAGCCATTCCGAAAGCTGTAACAACAATACCACTCCCTGAACCTACTTCTAAGCAAAATATTGGTTCCTTAGCCTTAAGATAAGGTAGGTCTTTTTCCAAAGCATCAATAAGTAGAAAACTATCTTCAGCGGGTTCATAAACATAGTCAAAATCATTTTTATTTATGTGGCTTTGATAAGGAGTATCCATTATATTAGTTGATACACCCACGGTCTGAAATAATATTGCTTGTACTTTGTTGTGGTTCTTGCAATGTTTCAGTCAATGTTGGTCGAACACTCTTTTCTTTATTGATCATTCGTCTTATTTCATTAAGTCTGTCCTGAAATTAAAATATTAATTAATTATTCTATTAGAAGAGTGGCCAAGCACAGTGTTAGTTAGTTTATGCTTGAATGTAAGTCATAAAGTAATGAAATATAATGTCAAATATGTTGTATGTTATTGTGTTATCAAAATTTAAAGTACTCTGCTTAAAGACTCTGTTTCGATAAAAAATATAATATTATACAATGGTGTGCTAAGGCTTACCTGGGATGCTTGTAAAACATTAAGCACAACTGTGACTTTATGTTTACAAGCTATGAGTTTCTTGACATAGGGGTCTAAATCTGGATGATTATTAAGTGCCTCTCTAACTTTGAGCAACTCTTCGTTTAAAGATTCAATCTGTTGCTTCAATTCTAACTGTGAAATCCTAAATAAAAATGATCAAGAATTAACAAAATAATCAGTGCCTTATTAGCAAATTCATTTCAATAATTACCTCGTAATTCTCACTCGATCATCCAATTGGTCCACTGTTGGTTTAAGCAAGCCTAATAGACCCTCGGCGAGAGTATCTCTAGTCGGATTGTCACACAAGTTGCCAGTGTTCTCATCCGCTGAAGTTGTTGTGCTTTCCGTGTCATCCATATCGTGACGTTTAAATTTTATTACATTATTATTGAAAGCGATGATGTGAAAGTGTTATGGTTCTTGTTGATTTTTAGATAGTTATCTATCTCTTCTTCGTTTGGTGAATTTACAAGATCAAGTTGAAAGTTAAATTTTTGACAATTGACAACTCTATCTATCAGTTTAACAGCTATAGGTTGGCTATGGTGCATTCAAGTTATTTCCTCTATACAGTATACACAGTAGCATAGTGACTAGTGACAGATAAAAGTGACTATTTTTATTGCGCTTACGTGCTAAATAAAACTATGTATAATACACATTTGAAACGAACACTGCGTTTAATTTAATTAAAACATATGTAGTTAGTAATAATATGGAGTACGCGTGTATGCATTAGAATAAAAAGATATATTTTTGGGTTGTTGCATATTGCTAGCGTGAAATATGAAAATTGTTAGATAACAAAAAAAAATACAACCATTTATAAGTTTTTTTTTATTTACTAAAGTCCACCCATACTATTAAATACTATTTTCTCAAATGAATTTACAAAATATTTTAATCGGCTATTGGTTCTTGAATTACAGTCTAGTAAATATATTGAGCAACTATTTGAAATTATACATCAGTTCTGAATAATATGTATTAACCTAAATGTTAAAATACACTAACAGATTTGATAACATATAAAAATGGTGGTAGGTAGTGGGTACCTATTCTTTCATATTTAAATATAACTTCGATATAAATCGAGTAACATTGACAACATTTAGTGCATAATATGTTATTTGTATTAGTTTTCTAACTATAAAAGCAAATATTTTACTATTACTATTTGTGATCAATAGCAGCATGATTTTTATGTATAACATCTCACAATATTCTTGAACGTTTCTTTATAGAAGAAAAAAATGTCACAAAGAATCCATGAGAAATCGCATCTGTTCCTTTACATGAGTTTCCATATTTGCAAAATCTCTCAACACCTCTTCAATCATTTCTATGAATATTGTTGGCCACTGAAGTTCGAGTGTGCGAAGACGAATTGCAGCACCACAAGCTAAATCAATCGCGTATGATAGTTGTCCCCGGCCACGAACTCTCCAACTCATATCTTCCTGCACATTAAGTAATAAGGTAATAGTCGGAATTTTAACTATCATAGGAAATTAAACATAAACATTGTTTTAAATGAATGGAACTATAGTTATTACCTGAGAAATATGACCTTTCTTATACTGTAAAGCTTCTTTAGCTATAACATCTCGTAAAGCTGGGTCAGCTCCTCTAAGCCAAGTTTTAGCACTAACTGTGCAATTTCCACTTTTTCCTAACCTTGCTAGTAAAGGTTGTAATGGAGCGTCAGGGAGTGCCCGCAGTACTATGTCACTTAAACCATGAAATGTCTGGTTAGCTGACTTTAATTCTTCATCAGTAACCTTATTAGGGAAAAAATAGTATTGCGGAATTATACATATTTATTATAAAATTAAAACTTTAGTGCTACAAATGTCAACAAAAACACGAGTATTCGTTACCGGTTCATTGTTAATTTCTTTGAGACCCCAATGAGCAAGTCTGTATATTGCATATTCACGCCAAGTTCTGACACCGATAGGATTACCTTCTGGCATTATAGTCAAACCTGTTAATCCTCTTAATTCAGCTAATGCGTGTAATTGTCCTAAATGTTGAATTCCTGTCGCACGAATTGATATATGAGTAACATTTGGAAATCTGAAAGTTTAAAATATGTCTTTATATTTACAATAATAATTGAATATTGTAGTAAACTGAACGTTTTAAAAATTTACTTCGTTTTTAATTCTTGTAAAGACTGTGCGACTGCATTAAAGTGAACGTAGTGAAATGCTGCACGTGTTACAGTTTTTGCTCGATCCCATTCCCAGTCACGAGATAATCGACGTACTGCACCAGCACCCCATGCACTCACAAGACCATCGCTTACTTCAACCAAATAGTCAACACCCTGTTCCCTATCTTTAGAGATAGGAATCTGCTTAGGCACGGGTTCCGATGACTTTAAACTTGCTAAATTTTTGCTAGGCTTAACTCTAGCAGTTGAAGCTCGATGAGCAGATGAGGCTCTTTCGTTTCTTCTTGTAACAGTAGCGCTACGAATGTTTCGATTGTTCAATCTGCTATTTAAGGAACCTTGTCTTCGCAAAACCTTGCTATTATTATCACTTCCTGATGTTGAAGATGTCGCAACAGATCCAAAATTTGTATTACCTGAAATGTTGCTACCACTCTCTATATTGTCAGAATTTTTATTATTGGTTTTAGCTCTCCGACTTTCAGGGTCGCAAACGGATTTAGATCGCATAGTACTAAAATTTTCTCGCTTCCTCAAAACAGTTGGATTTCTTCGGAAATGTGTTTTACTGGTTTCTTCTTCACTATCACTTGTCGATGAAGGTAGTGAGCTAAATGAAGAATCACCTATTGGTTCAACACTTGAAATACTCTCCCAACGTTTTAGTACAGGTTCCGAACTATCAGATAATTTAACATTTTCTAGTGAAGATATTATTGGTAATAAAATTGGTGGTAATCTTAAATCACTACTAGTAGATGTTGAATATGATGCATCTGTTTCTTGTGAAGCGCTTCGTTCCGAAAAATTAACCCTTTTATCTGAAGGTTTACGAGCAGTCGAACTTCTTTGTAACTTACGCAAAGCCTTAGAATTTGTTTTATCAGACTTTGCTTTAATATTTGTATCACTATTACTAGGTTTGCAGTCTGCATCTTCTACATCCACGTGCCTTGTAGATGCTATTAAATCAGGAATAGCAGCAGTTTCTATTGTCTGTGTTCCATCATTTTGGGTAACTTTTGTCGAGGAATTATGTAATTCAAATTCTTTTCCAATATCAATTTGTTTATCTGGGCTAGCAGTATTACTAAAACATTTATTTTCTGATCTGAAACGATAAAATTACGGAAATATACAATTATATAAAGCTACCAAATGACTAAAGTATTATTATTGATATACAAAAATAACTAAACCTAAGTAATTCCCAATTAGTTCGTGCATTATGGATTATTTGATCACGACGAGCAGCTTGTTGTGCTGAACCACTAAGAGCACAATACGCTGCATGTGCTGCTTCTTTGTTACTCCGCCAAGCCATTGCAGCTCTACGAACCTATTAATATGTATTAACAGAATATGCCGTTATGTAAGCCAGTTAAGCATTTTTTAAATAAAGAATGAACATAATTCATTTCTTATTATCAAGAAAGTAACGAAAGCCAACTTTTGAATTAAACAGTTGTATTAAAAGTACACATGATTGGTTCTCACCTGCTCACTAACGTGCATGTTGGTTAGTGTAAGTAGATTTGGAAGATAAGAAACTAAAAATGGAGTACAATCACCACCTAAAGCTACCGGATTATTATCCAAAGAAACTTCTGATAATGACATAGCTTCTGCTAGAGACGCGACGTCTTCTATACTAAATAATAAAAAACATACTTAAATTAGCTTCTTTTCTTTTAAACAAAATATAATTTATAAAACATTTAAATTGCTTACCTTTGTAAATCATTATTTCCAAGAAATAGTTTTTGTAATTTAATAGTGTTTTGAAAACCTTGTAATTTTCTTAAGCGATTTCGCTTTAAATTCAATTCCCTCAATGATACAAGGCCCTGAAGATCTGTTGGTCCTATGCATTTTATTTGATTACCGGCTAGGTTAAGAACTTTGAGTTCACTTTGATTAGATAAGCTTCCAACTTTTGTTATCCTGTTACCATGCAAGTCTAATACTTCTAACTTTAAAAGATTTGATAATCCTTCAATTCTCTTGATTCTGAAATTATTATTATTTATATCACTTATAATATATTAATTGTGAATAAATATATATGTAGTTGTTAAAAGCAATGATATACCTGTTTTTACCCATCAACAGTACTCTCAAGCTGAATAGTCTCTCGAGAGAAGATATTTTGTCTATTTGATTGTCATATACATCTAGAAATACAAGTTTACTCAAATCAAGAGGAGAGAGACCAGATAAAGTGTTTATTAAGTTATGTTGCAATGACAAAAGACGTAATCCGGGTTCTCCAACTATATGCGGTATTGACGAAAGTCCCCGTCTGAAAATGTTTTTTTTTGTCATAATACACAAATCATCAAAGATTTTTTGTTTGTAATTCATTATCATAATTGATTACGTAATGCTTATATAATTAAATTGTAATGATGTATCAGTTGAATTAAATACGAGTAGCATCAATAAATACCTATCAAGACTAATTCTGTCGGGTAAGCGATCCTTCTCCTGTGGTGTTCGAGACAATTGTACTTTGCCTTCTCCAATAGCTTGTAAACTAATAGTCTCATCTTTGATATCTTCTTTGCACACGTAATTATTCCTATTAAATTAAAAATTAATAGTAAATTGTATTATTATAATATTTAATTCGAAAATCTGATAGATAATCGCCAATTAAGTATGTAAAATAAAGTTATATAATATACTCTTAATAATATTAATCCCGCTAATTTGTTTAAGGTTCTTATATTTTTATCTATAAGGAAAAACATAAATGAACGTTTTATCTTTAGAATATTTTTCATTATTATATATTTTAAAAGTTTAATTACCCTGATAATATTGTGTTAGAACGTTGTAGAGTCGTAGTGCGATGATCCGCCAATGCAGGTCGTATTTGAAGAAATTGGCGTCCATCTCCACCTGCTCCTGAATCAACTCGCGATCCGCTAACATCAAAAGATTGTGCCGATCTTCCTCTTGTATGAAAAGCTATTTTTCTTACCTAAAGATATATATTTGTAACAATTTTAATGTTGAAAAGAATTTTTTGTAACACATTGATTAAATAAAATGAAAAATAAAGGGCATATTACATTTCCACGATTGTATGTAATAGGCATTAGCTTAAAATTATTTTAAAACAGTATAAAATTTGTTCAATTGGTCCCGTTTCATATTATTCTTTAAATTCGTTTAAAAGGCAGTTTTGGTCCATTTTATCAGAATCGGCAATGGTTGCTAAGTAACTAAATAATTTTCTGTATTACAGTTACATTTATGAAAATAACTCATATCGAACTTATGAAATATTAATAAAAATGCATTTATTATGATTACAGATTTTGATAAATTAAGTGTTATTGATTATTATAAAGCAAATGTTCTAATGATTTTAGGGGTCACCTGTCTTGATTTTTATGGATATCTTTATTATTTTCGGCTATATTGATTATGTTGGCTACACTGAGTAATGGTTCACTGACATGTAGCGAAATGCGAAAACAAATGTTATGAAAAAGAAATGAAAACAAAAAGTAGTGAAGACATTTGAATCTTCTAAGTTTAATGTAAATTATTACTGATATAATTATAATATTGAATGAGTAAAATTTTGCAAACGGTAACTTCATTTTTATCCTTACGTAATTTTCTCTCTGTATTAACTCCATTTGGATTAAATATGGTGCGTTATTTTCCAAACCCTTACGATGATTACAAGCTTGGAGAAGTACCGCTTCACAAAGATGAAATAATTAGTCAAATCAACGATATTCTTAGTAATATTACGAAAAGATTACAACCGGCCCATAAAAATGTTGAAGGCGGATTATATGTCGGAGTAACCGGTGTATCGTTTATGTTTTATTATTTGTCAAAGAATCCTTTACTATCTGAAAAAAGGACCAGTTATTTAGAGAAAGCACTAGAATATCTCGCCCCTGCATTGGAAACATCAGCGGGTGATAAAACCTCATTTCTTCTTGGCGATGCTGGTACATACGCTCTTGCGACGGCTTTAAAGAAAGAAATAGGAGATAAAAAATTCGTCGAATATGTAAAAGCTTATAAGTCCCTTTATAATTATTATTTAAACCCTAAATTTCTTAAATGCGGGGGTGATGAATTTTTCGTTGGTCGAGCTGGATATTTAGCTGGAGCACTGTGGATAAGTCGAGAGATAAAAACACAGATTTTCTCAAATGAGGAGTTGTATAAAATCTGCGATATGATATATATGTCTGGACGAGAATATTCTAAGAAACACAGAAGTCCATGTCCATTGATGTATCACTATTATAATACTGAGTATTTAGGTGCTGCACATGGAATAAGTTTTATTTTGCAGATTCTTTTGTCTGTGCCTGGTTACTTGGACTTCAATACATCAGCCGCTCAGGATGTAAAAGAAACAGTTCACTTCATGTGTTCTTTACAAACTGATGGAGGTAACTGGCCTTGCTGTATGGAAGAAATTGGTTTATCTGATCATAAGCTCATTCATTGGTGCCATGGAGCACCTGGTACTATTTATTTAATGGCAAAGGCTTATTTAGTATTTAAAGATCAAAAGTTCCTTAATGCTTGTGTTAAGGCTGGAGATGCAGTTTGGCAGAAGGGCTTGCTTCGTAAGGGACCGGGAATATGTCACGGTGTGGCTGGCAATGGCTATGTATTTCTTCTTCTATACAGATTGACTGGAGAAGATAAATATCTTCATAGAGCTATTCGGTTTGTTGATTTTATGAACACTGATGAATTTATGAGGGATGCAAGGCTCCCAGATAATCCTGAAAGTTTGTATGAAGGTACTGCCGGAACTGCATGCTTTTTAGCTGATGTTTTAGTACCTGAAATGGCTGAATTTCCCTTCCAAGATGTTTTCTCAACATATGTTTATTAAAAAATTATGTTATAAATAAAGAATATTATGTGGTATAATTTATATTGTTATATTCTGGAATATATATTGTTTGAAAAACCAAAACATTATTAGCGCCTATATTTTATCTAGTAAATTTTTACATAAAATATTTTCAATATCACCAAAATTGGCCCTAAAACTATCGGTATTTTTAATGTGTTTCTGACTAACAATGCACATCCTTAACATTTAAAATTTAAATATACAATATGCGTTTATTATTTATATACAAAACAAATTTAATTAATATCTTTGTTTTGCTATGTAGACGTCGGCACAAAGAAAGATTTGTGTTTTTAATTTGAGTATTCCTATTCAATTGAATCCAATTAAAGATAAATTAATTTGGTTAAGCGCGTGAGATATTGCTGTATGACTATTTAATTTTTAAGTACCTATAGACAGAAATCCTAAAATCTGGAATATCTGACGTATAAAGGACTGAAGGCAAAATTAGTTAAAAATAAAAATGTAAGTTCATGTTCCTACAAATTAAAAAAAAAATCAACATCAATCAATTTAACATGAATCAAGGGCGCACTGTAACTTAAAATCGCTTCTGAACATTATTAATCATTTAAACATCAATAAACTATCATTACACTATTATGAGTCGAATCTATAATATTGTGCTGACAGTAATAACTTCTCAGCAATTTTCCTGTCAGAACTAATTTAATAAAACCCTACGATTTATGTCTTGGCTTTCTTATCTTCGACGAAGTTAGACTATAAAAATGAATTTATTTGCATTTGTGTTAATATTTAAATTTTGTTCCATTTCGGCAGTTTCTATATTTATAGACATACTTAAATCGAAAAGTATAGAGAATGGAGTTATGTTTCATTGCCAAAATCTTTCTAAAGTTGTCTTTAATCAGAAAGTTTTTTGTGCGAATAATATAAAAATTACAAGTTTAAAAACAGAACTCAATTTTACAAATATCGGGTATTTCGGTCACTCAAAGCTTGGTTTTATAGTAGATGCATCTTGTACCTCTTGGTATAGCATTTTTGAAATTATAGATAAAAGATTTTTTAAGAGGTCATACACTTGGTTGATCTATACTAATAATTTAATAACTACGTCTAATACTTTGTCAAAGTATCCAATTGAAATTAACTCTGATTTTATTGTAATTAAAAAAAGTGGAGGAAACAATTTTTTTTATCTTTATGAAGTTTTTAATAACGGATTTTATACTCACGGTTCTTTCGTTGTTGAATATTTGGGATACTGGAATCAAAAGTTGTATGCAAACCAAATTATAAGGACGAATTTGACGGGAGTTGTATTAAAATGTGCTGTAGTAGTGCTTGATCCCATAGTCAATCAAACTTTTGAACACTATTTAGAATATACAAAGCCGGGAGTAATAGTTGATTCCTTACATAAATTGAAATTCTATACTCTGATAAAATATCTAGAAAATATGTATAATTACAGGTAATATTAATATATTAAAAATTGTCTACTTGGAAATACATATATTTCTAATGAATATTTCTTAAGATAGATATAGACTGCAAAGAACCAATTCATGGGGGTATTTACGCAACGGCAGTTTCGATGGAGTTGTGGGCGCTTTACAAAGACGCGAGGCAGATATTGGAGGCACACCAGTGTTTTTCAGGTCCGATAGGGCTAAGTTCATCGACTACGTAGCACCTACGTGGCAATCGAGGTATTACACAAAAACGACCAGAGTATATAATGATATCTCCATAATTTATATATGTTTATGTTACAAAACAATAACATGTTTATAACCTTGTAAAAGAACCTGGCATTTTCAATTATTATAATAATAAAAAAAATTCTACAAGTGTAGGTTTACGTATTTAATTGCGGCAAAGTCTGACTCCATTGGGACCATTCTACATCACTGATAACTTGACAAGTGACAAGACTAAACTATTCGTGCGAATAAGCCTAACGCCTTTGAGGTGGACCGGACATAGTCGAGATTGTTTTAGGTGGGGTTCGTGGTATAAAACGCGCGCTCTGAGAGCTCGCTATGTCATAGACATTATTGTTTTATTATTTTTTTTAAGCACTTAAGAGAACATTTACTAAAACGAAACTTAGAACGAATAACCATTCAATTCAATAACAACTGATCTGTATAAGACGTTTTTTAGAAAAGTCGAGTGTTTTGCTCTTCGAAATTAATTATCTAAATAAGTATGTTTCATTTTTTTATAGACCCTGTTTTATTCTGCGTCACCCTAAGTACCCGGGTGGGTTTTATTCAATATACACGCGACCTCTAACCGCTGAAGTTTGGTTTTGCATTCTGGCTCTATTGGCTTTATCTGGTTCAGTAATGTGCGTAATGTTTAATATCAAAGCCTTAAAAACTACCGGAGATGATAAGGACTCTTCATCTTCTATGGCATTCTTGTTTATATTTAGTGCTATCAGTCAACAAGGTAAAATTTTAAAAATTTGGTCATTTTACATTTTAGTAAATTTGCCAACGTCTATTTGCTGTGTAAGATTTAAGTGTTTAATTGTGTGTGTTATCATTTCGACATTTTGTTTCATATATGTCCCCCACTTCTATTAACTTTTGAAAAATATTAAGTTGGTTTTTCATTTGCTCACTTAGAAGCTTGGTCTTTTACACTGGGATATTTTAAATTAAACACTTTTATAGTTTGATAAAGGCTGGATTTAGGGGACTGCAACTACAAGGAAGAGGCGTCTAAAATAGATATTCTAAAAAAAACAGTATTTAACGAGTTAACAATATCAATATATGTGTATATATTGTAAAAAGAAGAGAAAGAAAGAAAAAAAACGGGCCTGTAAATAAATTAATGAAAAACCTGACTGACAGAAATGAGATTATTCAAATTAATTTGTGAAATAATAAATTGTGGATGACACCTCTGTTGTCCCAGCGCCATCAGACCTCTAAATCTGGCCCTGTGTATTATATTATAAGTACTTTATACCGAAACAATAGTTCACATGCGCCTTATAAAAAAGTATTTACAAATAATTATAAAAATAGGTTCTGTACAAATGATAAACATTTGAAATGATACCAAGATTGCTAGTAACAATCTCAATTCTCCTCACGAATCGATACAAATATAGTTCCTTTTAATTACCATTCACATCCGGTAGGCACTAACTACTCTCGTATGTTTATTAATTTATTTTATTTGTTTATTTGAAAAGTTACACCATCAACTGATCACTAAGCACTTAAAATTAATATCTGACTTGGGTAACATACAAAGTGATACGTCTTTAAAGGTGTAAACAACATTAAATGTCTTATCGTTTATTACAGGCACAACTTTAACCAGAGGTTCAACATCAATGAAAATTGTTATCTTTATTACTTTTATTTTTACGCTAAATTTATATCAATATTATAACGCGACGGTGGTTTCCACATTACTCCGCGAGCCTCCTAAAAGCATTAGAAATCTCAAAGATCTATTAAATAGTGATCTCAAAGCAGGAGTCGAAGATGTTTTGTATAATAAAGATTTTTTTAAGGTTTGGCTCACTTCTATTTACCGCGTGTTTATTTGTCTACTTTTACTTTAATCCTAATCATCTTAGCGCTTGCATTTATATAAATGTGATCATCTCTTGTTATAAAGAAGAAAAACTATGTAAATAATTCGGCATTACAGCGAACGAAGGACCCGATTGCTTTAGAACTCTTCTATCGAAAGATAGTGACAAGTCGTCACTATAATTTCCTTGAACCAGAATACGGCATGCGTTTAGTAAAACGTGGTGGCTTCGCGTATCACGTGGACAGTATTACCGCTTACCGTATTATGAAGAGAAGTTTCAGCGAAAGGGAGATTTGTGATGCGCACGAGATCCATTTATATCCACCGCAAAATATGGCGGCAGTCTTGCAAAAAGACTCGCCATACAGAGAACATGTCACAGTTGGGTAAGGAGAGAACTTAAACATTAGTTAAACGTGATTTTCGTTCTATAATAAAACGTTTACGAAGTTGTTAATCGAAGAGTCATTATCGATACAGAGATTTAAATGATTTTCTTAAATATCTAGTCTGGTATGGGTCAACTCATCACATATTCCACAACCAAACATAAATACTCAGTATTGTTGTGTTCGGGCTTGAACGATCAGTAAGGCAGTGTAACTACAGGCACAAGGGATATAACATCTTAGTTCCCAAGGTTCCGCTTTATTTGAAAATAATATTTTATACACCGCCACAGTCTATGGGCGGTGGAGATTACTTTCCATCTGCCCGTTAGTAATTTTATATTTAAAAAAAAAATCTAATCTATTAATCCTTTCAGAATACGTAAGATATTTGAATCGGGTTTAATGCACAGATTGAAGTCGATTTGGGATGAACCCAAGCCGCCGTGTGTTCGGACTCCCGACAGCAGCATATTCTCAGTTAATCTGCGAGAGTTTTCCATGGCTCTGGTTATCTTAGCTGTTGGCATACTGTTCGCTGTGTTTATTTTAGTTGGCGAAATATTAACATATAGATATCAGAAAAAAAAAATAACATTTTGTAATTAATTTCATATTTCCGAAGTGAAACAGTTTGATTATACTTCAATATTTTTTTACGCGTGTAATTGCAAAGATCTTAATGTTTTCAGCTTATTCATTAATATTATATTCATGTTTTATATTTTAACTTAAATCACACTAGTATATTATGACACTCACAATTAACAAATAAAAATCGATTTAACTGTGTAGGATTGCTTGATAAATAAACGTAGAATTAATTAATAATAAATAAATAAAAACAAAATTGTTCCGTCTGTTTATTTATTTGAGTACATAACGTCCTTCTATACATTTACAGTCATGTGATTCGGTGAAAAATTACAAAGTTCAAAATTCTTTAGCTGAGCTCTCGTACATTCATTTCTCCTCGATTTTGCGTCGTACTGTTACTTTCTACCTCGCATACATTTGTTTATTACGCAAAACAGATGAATATATCATCCGATTGCCATAGATAAAACATATTATGATGTATTTAACAATTGTTTGAAGTCTATAACAATTTCGCTGATAAATAACCTAAAAAAACCTTGATAAATTTTAAACGTAAACTGTTACTTTTCAAATTTAACTAGAATAGTTTCAAATTATAAATATTAAAGCGATAAAATGTAATGGTTCTGCTTTAACGCTTACTAATGCAATTTAAAATGTCGTGTGTATTGGGGGCAGATTCTTGATATTTGTTAGCGTCAAAGACTTACTAATTGCCTGTAACTTAAAATAGTGTTTTTTTTATTTATAATTTAAGTCTTACTTTTAAAACTAAAACATTTAAAGAATACTCACTACCGTAATCGCGTAAAATAAATTAAGGAATTATAATTGTTTTAGTTATAAATGGATACGAGGCAAGAGGCTATCTTGCAAGAGTAATTTTTAAAATTAAAAGTAAATTTCTTTAAATCTGAACGTTCCTCAATTTCTAAAACAATAATTAATAATTATTTCGAATTGACATCTGAAGAATTAAATGAATGTCGGCAGATATAAGCTTTCCTGCTTCTTAGTTTTATTCTCATTATTTTAAACGTTAATATATTTTAATTATTGCTGTCATTACATAAAATGTACTTAAAATTTAATAAGTGTTTTAAATGAAAAAAGATAACGTATAAGCTTGCAAATTTAGCCTCTACCAGTAACAGAGCATTCATTATGTATAACGGCATTGTCAATTAGTATATAGTCGATTCCAATGGTAGGGGGAGTAAATATAAACAATTTTGACCTTGAATTCATATGACATCATTGATCAAGGTCTACATAATCTGTGGTGTTCGTGAAATTATGACATTTTGACAACGGGCGAAGTTGTTATCGGAACTTTGAATGTAAAATGAAAGGGCTCATACCGGTTGCATCACTTTTACACTATAAATAAAGATATTATAATCAAAAACTGTTTGTAGTGTTTAAATGTAAACATAAAGTTTGTTTATATTTACTCCTTCTGTTCTTGCAATAGTATAGTAAGTTTTATAAAAATATACACGAATAATTAAATGGATAAAGACTCTTGAGGTACACAATTCAACCAGGAATTGTTGACAAAGAAACAAATATCTATCTTTCATTAATCAATGGTGCCAATTCATTTGTAGTTAACAAACTTTATACTCATTTTACTGAACTAAAATACGCTGTCCCTTTTACTCCACATATGAAAAAGAGATAGCGATACTTTTGACAGTTAAATGAGTTGAGTTTGTGGACAACAGAACCAACACCAATATGGAACAACTACCATACCGCGGCCTCATACGAGTTTCACACCAAAATATTTCTCGTTGGGAAATGACAAAAACTAAATATGGAATTTTTTGAAGTAGAGACACGTTTATTACACTAATCAGGGAAACACATTAAATTGTATCTTCTAATCTGTAAAGGAATCAATATAATGTATACCAATATAAATATATTAGTAAATCAAGACCACGATAATTTAATGAGAATAGTTTTTCAATAATATTGTACAAAATATAATTAGACCAAAGATAAACAAAACAAATATATATATATATTACATTTTTATCAACAGCACTCTACAGTCGCCAACCAAAACGCACATGTGAGTTTCGTTGTGTATTCAAATATGTTATGAGCTATTAATATTATAGAGGGGCCTCCTAAATACTACGAACGAACGGCACTATTTCCACTGACTCTTTTAGCGTAACGTAAGCTGGCAGTTTCAGCGTAATATTTTTATTTTATTTAACTTAAAAACATTTATATTTACAAGAGAATTCTATTGACATCAAATTTAATAAACTTAATGTTAATAGAACGTCTAGCAGTTCTAATTAGATATTTTGTACAAGTATATTTGTTAGCAGTATCTCTATTTTATTAAAATTTATAAATTACAAATGTGGTACATTATATGAAATACTATTAGCCCGGGAGCTAGCGACTGAAAATTTCTAGTAATTTATTACAAATATTGCGAAACTTTAGGATTCGGATTACTCAATGGTATGACAAATAATGGTCTTAGCTTCCTTGAAACGTAAACGCAGGACAAAGTGTATTTCACAAAGATTTTTGTATGTATTCCATAATAGATAGACTGGCATGACTAACCAACTAGAACGTGTGTTTTTATTAAATATTTATTTCGTGCTATTTATTTAATTTATAATTACAGTTAAATCTTTTACGAAAATCACCACGTCAAGCCGTTCGGACAGAATATTCGTTTCAAAATAATCACATTTATTAATAAAATATTTAGTTACGAGATATTTTTTTATGAATTTGACAATTTCGGGTACACTTCAGAGGTAGTAGAGGTTAACGATAGTAATTGATGTTTATAATTCAATCAATTACTTTCGTTTTTTTTTCTATAAATGCGCACGTGTGACATTTATCAGTCATGCTCAATGTGGGGTTTATTTTGATGGAATACCGAAACAAACTAAAAAAATAATAAAATAATAGCGTTAGTCAAAGGGCACCGCCTTTGCACTCCTCCACAAAAACATAGCAAGTATATTAATGGTCACTATATCATATCTTTTCACGATTCAAGTGCTATTTTGTAGAAAATATCTACTTATTTTTTTAATTATAAAATTATATTTTAATTTAATATTAATATATCTTACAGCGGAACATTCGTTCAGGTTTCCATAAGTATTCACTAAAAAGTCTAAATTAGACAACAAGTGTAGCTTCTAACAAACATGTTCGTGAGACAAATGTCAAGTTGGACACTTGTAATAAATCACTTAGAATTTTCAGTCACTATGTCTCGGTCTACATTATGGAGGTATAATATGGGAGGATTAAATGATATTTATAATGTTAAAATTCAAAAATAAATTTTAAATTAATGAGAATCTTATATATACATACTACATATTTAGACAGGGATACGTTAAAATAAGAGATAACTGATCGTGTGATTTAATAAACGAAGTTGGTCGAAGTTGGGTGATATGCGGGTAGTTTGAAACTGTTGGATATTGGTACCCTCTGTTTGTTATTCGTGAATCATGTACGTTCCGCGGCAGCTGTGGCGTGTCACATTCACCGTTCCTCCAACATGACCGTCTCCTGTGGGTATAACTTGAGCGCCTTCAGTGTACTATTGTGAGATTCCATGGTGAGCTGAAAAAGTTTTTATATATTATAACTATGGAACTTTATTTTATTGATGGTAGAACTTTGAGCAAGTCCCAATGGGTATGTATCACCCACTCATTATACTATACGTCTAGAATACATATATACTTACGTCTCTTCTAGGCCAGCTAGCGATAACCTTGTAGTTTTCTTTTGGGTAACCTTTCGATGCGAGGAAGTCTAATAAAGCCTGTAACAAAATACGTTATTATCTCGATGGAAAGTCTCGTGAAACAGGTTTTCAGTAAAGTCTGACATGGCGTTACTTACGGCGAGCGAGTCGGACGCGCGGAAGCGGCGTTCGAGGCAGGCGTGGTGCGGCGGCGGCAGGCGCACGCGCACGCGCGCCACGTCGGCGTCGCCTTCGGCGGGCTCCGCTGGGAGGCGCGCTTCCGCTCCAGCTCGAAGCGCCTGTTGTAGACAAACAGTTTTATTATAATTCAGGGATGGTAGTCATTATGTGAACGTTACGCGACAATTATTTTGTCACAACTTACCTCTTTTCTGGCTTCCTCTATTTGTCTTTCCGATTCTACTCTCTCCAATTCTTGATTTCTTTCTAATTCTTGTTGCTTTTTTACTTCTTCTTTCGCCCTGTTAGATATTATATTTGATTTAATACATAAAATAATAATAATAATGTATTATACACATTAAGAAGAAAGTATTACCTGTCAGCTTCGAGACTGCGCTGATATGCTTCGTCTTGCTCGAGTTTGACTCGTTGTCTTGCATCTCTTTCCCTCTCTAACCGCGCATCCTCCTCACGTTGCGACGCGAATCTCTCTAGAGCTTCGACTAGACTGCCCACCAATTCGGACACTCCAACATTACCTATATACGAACAATTTAATAAAAACTTTGTTTAGAACTAATGTAATATTTTTTTTGTAAATGACAATGTAATGCCATCAGAGTATCGACACGTAAGACTAATATACCATTGATGACGGAGTATATCTCGGTGTTGGAGCGCACGCGCATGATGATGAGCAGCGCGGGCAGGCGCTCCACGGGTATGCTGCGGATCGTCATGCTGGCCACGGGGCCCAGCGCGCTCGCTATCGACGTCAGCAGCCTGCGTGTCACATACAGTTAATGCTCGTATTCAACCAAGTCCACATTTATAAGGCTGCATTTGATCGTTAATTACTATTTTTTTGCATTTTATAATAAAAAAATTGTGGAATTTAACTTCACAGCAGAAGTTAAAACATTCAATACATTGAAATTACCAAAGAAATAGTATTAGGAACCATAGTTTATGCTTATATTCTGTTGAGTAAGATCAAAAATAATAAAGAACCTATAAATGTTCTAATTTTGATTTTGAATTTGTACATGTCTGTACTTAAAAACAAATGGGTTATAGTATACTTACATATTGTTATTATGTGGATGTGTAAGATCCCATCCGTAGAGTACAAAGTTGGCAGCAAGAGTCTGTAGAACAGTTTCACAACCTAATAGTTGAGCGCAGAACACATTGGACAAAACTGATTGTTCGTGATGTAAGTATACTCCTAGTAGCTTTCTCTGTAAACAAATATTACAATTTCAATAACGATTATTTTATATTAGTAAATCATTCCTTATACTATGAAAGCGCAGCAAACCTTGGAACTTAAGATATTATGTCAGGTTACCACTTTAGTCATTTATGCCTGTTATTATAAGGACTTTTTCATCCATCAATCAAAAACCATCAATAAAAGGATATAAATGGGTCTGTGGTGACAGAGAAAGAAGAATTTAATTATTAAATTGCCATTGCATTCACACAGGTTCAATGAATGGCGTCATCATTACAAACATTTTATTTTTATTTATTATGATATAGGTAGGCGGTCGAGCAAATGGGCCACCTGATGGTAAGTGGTCACCACTGGCCCATAGACAACGGCGCTGTGAGAAATATTAACTACTCCTTACATCACCAGTGCTCCACCAACCTTGTCTCTTGTTCCTGTAGTTTCATTGGCTTACTCACCCTTCAAGCTGGATCACAACAATAGTGAGTACTGCTGTTTAGCGGTAGAATATTTGAGTGGATGGTACCTACCCAGATGGTCAAGCTCTATCACCATTTATTAATATGAAAACTTTTTTATTCTTTGTAAAATTTTGAAATGACAATACTTATATTCTACATATATATTTATCTACTATATATTTATATTCGAAGATTTTCAAAACCATAGACAAAAAGGACAATGACCAAAATTTTCTTTGCTACGCGATCAGACCTTATATGATAATTTGAGAATTGAACAAAATCACCTCTTTCGCAGGTTTCAGGCAGGATTCCTTGATAGCATCCTGTAAGGTCCCTTCGAAGAAATTTGGCGTATTGGGTCCATAGCGAGCACGGAAGCGCTGTGCGAATTCTATACATCCTAATGCTTCGTCTTCGACATGTTCAGACACTGGATAATGAGACAACAAATATTGTATAACGTTAACAATGTCGGAAATTATTGCAGAGGAAAACGAACCTAAATGGCATATTAATTTTATTAGTATCTTAAAAAAAGTAATAAGGCACAGGTACATACAAAATTTCTACCAAAGGAAGTATTAACAGTGTCTATGAGGTTTGACTAAGTTTATATAAAGTCTAAATAACAACTGAAGTATTTATTATATTTTATAAATTTATATCATTATTTGGACCATCAAAAAATAAAACATCAAATGTGTGAGTGAATACTTTCATATTTAGTTAGTATTACACCCATGCAATGCTTACCGGGGACAATTTGAACGAATGGGACAAAAGCGATATATATTATATTATTATAAACAGTTGTAATATTACTTACTGAGTGGTTGTAACCGTTCTGAAGATACATCAACGAACATGTCATCTTCTGTGGGAAAACTGTCTCCATCTTCAACTTCTTCTACTGAACTATTATCACTATCCGAACTTTCGACTACTATCTGAAAATATATTTAGTTGTAAATAATTTGAACATTCATTTTGCCTCACATTTTACTCGTGATGATGCAGATTCGAATCATGACAGAAACTTTACAGACAGAAATAAGATGGTCCTTGGAGCCGGATACTACAAAATATAACAATAAATTAATAATGTTAAATATTTGTATTAGTATAGCATAGCGAGATGATATAGTTACAACAAAAATGAGAATTAAAAAAATTTAGCTGAATTTATGACATTAATAATATTCCTAGGTGATTTATTATTGGTTATAATAAGGGTATATTAGAATCGACAAAAACTTCGACAATTCAGTCAGAACTGAGCATTACTACAACATAATATAATTCATTAAAGTCTACACTAAAAACATACCATATTACATAGATATTTTGTTGCCAATTTGAATGTTTAAAAGATTCTAAAGGTTCAATACAGAAAAGTATCTTACTCTCTTGTATTCTCGTTGTTTACTAGGTGCCCGTTTGACGGTTAGTTCGTGCTGAGGTAAGTCTAAACCAACCATGGCAAGTACCGTGTCATCTAATCCTGTCACAGTAGGCCAGCCGGTCCAAACCTATACATATACAATACCATCAATTTACATAATTACAAAAAAATATCTAAAGAACTGTAGATAGCATAGGTAAGTATGTACATAATATTAGGATGATATCAGAGCTATTAAAACAATGAATAGCAACAAGTGTTCATAATAATCATCACTCCAGATAAAATTATATAGCTCATTTCTCATACCGTTTCAAGTTGCTACATTATCAAATATAAATATATTATTCAATAGATTTTCGATGCTTTAAAGTCGTTTTAAATTATATAACAAATGAAACTTAAAATTATTTCAGTAACTAAAATATATATATTTTTTTAAACCATAAGGGATCATAAAATTAAAACATTTTTTATAGATAATTATTCCTAGAATAAAAAGCATTGTTAAACATATTTTTTTAATTTTCTACTAACAGACAAGTTCAATAATAAAAATGAATAAAGTTAAAGTGTTTCCTCACCTGATGTCGAACAGGTATATCTGTGAGGGAATAGAGATCATTTTTGACTTCTTGTACAGTTTTAGTGCCGGGATATTTCAGTGTATATTCTCTTTGATCATGTTTCACTCGAAGAACATATGTCGTTGTTAATCTTTCTGCTACCCTGGTAGCAAAACGAAATAACAATAATTATCAATTTATAGTCAATTTAGTTGTTTGTGGTTTTTGGTATACATAGTTACTATCTTTAATATTTATATAAATCGTATCTGTAGAGATTTAATAGCAACATATTGTTTTTAGAAACCCAGTGAGATTTATTAGATTAAAATAAATTTAAATTAAGATCATTAGAAAAAGGACAAAAATATTAGTACTTAACCGAGGGGGTTATGACTATACTTTCAGATTCTATGGAAACATAAATGTATTTTTTTAATTAAATTATAATGCTCTAGATGTTTATATGTATTGACAGAAAGCAAAGGTGCCTTAATTACGAATTTATTATTATTTATATATATAACTATATATTCGTTATTATTTTTGCGTGCACTGGTTCATGCTTAAAAGAACTACACTAAAACTGCAGCTTTATAATATACATATATGCGACATAAATTTAGCATTATTAGTTTAAGCATGAATAACTTTCTCACTCATCATCATCCATAAGTCGTTCTGCAGCTTTGAGGCCCAACACTCCGTTACGAGCAAGTCCTAAACTTGAGAGTGTGGCTGCAGAAGTAGCCCGTGAGCCGCCCAGCCCAGATATCTGCTGCCTACACACAGGTACACCGCAAACTAACTCTAATTGCTTCTTGAGATCATCTAAAAATAGCAATATGCATATGAAATTCCATTCCAACGTGGCCCAGTAGTTATAAAATGTTAATGTTAACAGAAGATTGTAGGTTTTAATACTGGAAAGCCCTTAGAATGTTTATGTACTTAATTTGTGGTTATAATTCATCTCATGCTTGGCGGTAAAGTGAAACATTGTTACAGGTGTCATAAGTTTCTAATAAAGGAGAAGAAGGGTTTATATATAAAGGTATTAACCCTTTTCTTTTCAATGGCATGTACAGGCCATTCCTATACCATTTTTATTACATTTCATGTGTTTTTCATTTGTTGTGAATTATCCTCAATGTTTTGATTACATTATTGTTTAATAAATTTAAAAAAAAAATATCATAATTGTCATTTTGTAAATATAAATTATTTCACTTACGGACAGTTGATGCACCAGATATTTTTATTTCATGTATTTTATTATTACAATGAACTTGTAACTCTATTAAGTCAATGGAATTATTTTTAGGAGATGAGGTTGAAGCTTGATTTCTATCTTCCCGATCTGCAAATATAAACACATATTTGTTTATTAGCTAATATCAAAAGTGAGTAATATCAGCAGAGATCACATTAGATTAAGCAATAACTTAAAATTTGCAAAAATCAATGTGTTATCAAATAGATAAAATAATAATGAGACTACATAGAAAAAAATATTTGTTAATTTAATAATCCATCTTGTTTCATAGAATGATTTTTTTTAATGAATTAAAATATCATTTTTAAATAAATATCATATTTTTTTAAATAAATCTAGTTTTTCCTGCATCATGGAGAAAATAAAAATATATCGGTTAGAACTTTATTAAAATAAATAAAGCATCTTGTAGTTAAATATTGGCCTTCACAATTGGAACCAGTAGTATTAGAAATATTATTTAAAGAAACCTGTGAAACACTTGTGGTATTGTGGGATGCACATGTTTATATCTCAATGCTTAAGAACCATTACTTAGTAAGATTAATCTTATTTAAATCTCACAAAGCTAGGACCGGAAGGATATATAACATGTATAAAATATGTGCTTCATTTAAGATAAAAACTAATTGAATACATGTTAATTAATAGTACAGATGAAGCTAGAACACATGAATATTTGCAGTCATCGCAGAGAAGGGAAACACAGAAACCTACAAGGGTCTACCTACATGGCATTCACCAACCTAATTGGTACAGCATGGTAGATTATTTTCGAAGCCTCGAGAGGAGAGGCAGGCTTTGTCCAGTAGTGAAATTAACACATGGTAAATGTACCAATTTAATTAAAATACAATGTTTTTATTTTACTTACCAGGCGGGTGTGGTTTTTTAAGAGTTATCACAGATATATCATCATCTATCATCTCCACATCATGAGTGTCATTGGACTGAGATGCTGAATTGTTGTCATCTTGAGGCATTACTCTATTAATTGCTGACTGTAACCAATAAATAATTATCTTTATTTAACTGTGTATATTTAAAAATATTGCTAATAGCATACTTGAAATAAAAAAACTTCTTAGTACATATAATTGTTACCCTTTATTAGTCATTATAATTATTATACAACATATTGATGTTTCTTTGTTTACATTAATTGTTCATGTTATTCATAGTCGTGTTTGTTTATTAAATTGTATAGGTCAGATAGAATTCATTATATAAAAATATTGTAAAGGTAATTAATACTGAATAATTATGTAAATAGACTTACAAGTAAGTCCCAATTTGTTTCTTCTAAGTGAAATATTGCTTCAGCAACATCTTCTATATTTGTGATACCCTGAAAACAAAATCATTTTATTTATTTATATTCAGACATAGACTGAGGATTGGATTCCATAAAAGGTTGCATGAGCTTGATAGAGGAATTTAAAAAAATATCTACTAATCACCTTGGAAATTCAAGTAATCAGACGTAAATTTTAAAACGGAGCACAAAGAACATTTTGAAAGATTCATGGAAAAACGTCGTCACAACGAGAAATGGCGTCCATTTTTGGGAAAATAAAGGAAAGAAAGTTTGCACCTTATATCCAGCGATGATAATAACAATATAATTTCGCGTTAGACGTAGTACAAAGAGATAAAGGAGAATTAACAGTCACTGTTTTTGTATCTCACATAACCTGAACATTTTAAAACTATAACACTGTGTTAGTTCACCTAAATTGATATTAATAATATGGGTAATATTTACCTGAAAATTTGCAAGAATTTCTTCTCTGTTTTCAGCCATTCCGATATATTTGAGCTCAAAAATACTACTCTTCTAATAAGTATGACATTTAAGATTGCAGGCAAATCACACTCAAACATTGACTATAGACAATTTGTTAAGTATTGCCATTAAAATTTTGAAACGATTTGTTGTATCATTTACCATAGTCGATTTACATCTATAAGATAACATTAACACGTATGAATTTTTAATAATTTCTGATAATAATTGTAACTTGTTTATTTTTTTGCAAACAAATATCGTTATAAACATAATGTTATTTGGCTACTAAGAGAGTTGAGCTTTTTCAATAATAGATAATTACATTTCGGATATTTTAGTGCAAATGTTTAGTTTATAAAAATAATGTATGTAATTCAAAACTAAATTGAACATTACTTTATTCCATTAATACTTTTTAAGTTTATTTACGTTATATCAACACTTACAATAACTCTAAATTTATTTGTTGTAATGATTAAAGCGTTTACTATTTGTCCAGATTCAATTAATCATATTTATTATTTTTACGTTCTTGTTCAAAGCGTAATTTATATTTTTGGTTGGTGATTTATTTTTTAATTTTTTAGAGCATAATTTTGTACACATCGCAAGATTGAAGAAAATGTTCTTGGAAGCGGTTCTTTTACTTTCAAGTAAGTCCCAATTTATTCCGGTATTCTTTTACTTTCATTATTGACATTTAACATTTAATTTAATTTAATTAAATTGGATTAAAAAAAATTAAAAGTCTTTAAAAAATATATCTTATAAAATATATATAATTTTTGAATGTGTATTATTGCAAGTTTATATATCCATATTATGCTATTTTCGTTTGACTTTTAAAACTTGACCTGTATCATTCATGAAAGAAAATTGTAATATATATATTAGTAGAGAGTAATAAGTGATAATATTCTTATTAATGAACTATGTTAAGTACTTCTCACGCAAGATTGTTGCCAGTCGAGTATGCGCGTAAGCACTCCGCGCACGCGCACTCGCTACGAAAAGCTCGAAACTATATCGAAATTTTTCGCATAGTGTGATTGGTCAAATTTGAATTCCGTGACAATAGTTTTTGATTCAAATCGAGTGTTTTAGTTTAGGATTAAGGTGAATATTTTTTTTTTAAATCTTTTTATTTATATATTTTAATTTTTATATATATAATAATAATTCGAATAAATCCTAGTTAATAATTCCAAATTATATATTCAATTATAATTCCTAGTTAACTAGGAATATATAATATTCGAATTATTATTTTCTAATATCGAGGCTTTGTTTCTAAATTTGTCTGTTATGTACGTATTAGCTTTTGAACTTTACCTATCGGTCCGCTTTGCTACATAATGACGAGAATTAGGTTTTTAAATAAATATATAACATATTATTAGTTAAATAATATGTACTTATTTTTTTTTTATAATATATTAGTGTGATAGTATTTTATCTGCTTAGTAGTTGTTTCTTGATATTTTTTTATAGGTTTGCAGAGAGTTTTTATTATACAGTTTTAAAATATAGAAATGGAATTACATAGAGATGCTTAATCAGTATTTAACGTTGAGGTATGATTGTTTTCAGCGATCGAAAAACAATTTATTATTTTAACACCGTTCCAATTTATATCCTCGATATACTGTATGCTTAATGTTTTTCAAATAATTATTGATAGACGAGAGTCGTGTGTAATTATTCTGTTCAATTATTTTATACTTTATATATTCCAAGTTTCCGTATTTTATTATTTGTTTTTTACGACTTGGCAGGAAATATGGCTTTGCAAGCCGTATGGAAGCAAGTGCTAGTGCTTCTTATTGCTGCATCCGCTTCATATTCGCTCACATTAGACGAAGGTTAGTATTCATTATTAAATACTAAGTTTTTAAAGAATGCATTAATATTTTCAAAATTTAAATTATTATTACAGTCTGAATATTTATAAGGTAATGTGTCGTGTCGAATTTTAAAAGAATTGCCTTATGTCTACGGTGAAATTTGAATTTAGAACATGTTGATTTAAAAATGGCAGCTAACAAACCCTTAGGTTGGGACTATTTGCGTACTCATTAGTGAGCGGGAGACGGCGTGGAATAGAAAATAAAAACTAAAGAGAGAATAGTTCGCAGAATATAATTAGGTATAACACCGGAAATGTAGTAATGCTGAACTCATTGAAACATTCCAAAGATGTATATATATTGATAAATACGTATTCATAGAATTTAATTATTATTAAAATTTAATATATTATCTAGAGGAAGATTGAAAAAACTTTTTAAAAATGAGTAAGCAAATTATGACATCAATGTGTATATTTTCTTCGACATTAAAATTATAACAATTTATAGAAGTTTTTGGACAAAGACAACATAACCATGTTAACCTTGCCCTAAACAGCCAATTCTAATCTATTTGTTACACTTCGTTGGGACATATTCTGATAATAGGCCGAATCTTCGTAGGTACTAACAGAAATTGTACAACGTGTAAAAAAAAATCAATATATTTTTTGAAAGATATGTTTTATACTCTTAGGAGTTTATTAGTGAAAACTAGCCTTATTGTCTATGAAAATTTGTCTATATTTAATTTCGCCTCAGTGTGCGATCCTTTTACTGGGATAGGTAATCTTACTTCCATTACTTTTATTTAATCGTACTTAAATATTATTAAGTACTTATCACAAAAATAATAATACAATGCAAACTAATTTATATACAAATTGGCATTTTATTTTCTTAATATAACAAGAACTGGGCGATAAATAAAACGAAAGAACGAAGTATATTAACTTACTTCATATTGAGATTCCATTGCAAATGATTGAAAATTTAACTCTATACAAAACTTTAATATAAATTATTAGATTTGTAATATAATTGACAGTCATATGTAAACGTCTCCCTTTTTCTACCCTCTAAAATTTGTATCACGATTTGAAAATATTAGAACAAATATTTACAAAGCTCCGTATATGGTGGCAATATTTATTATCATCAATCAAGTTTCTATTAAATTATGATGATTTTCAATGGTCAATCAGCCAGTGGCAGAAGTCAGTGGGTCAGGGACCAGATGGTGTTGGCTTCACCATATCGGGTCATACTTGCGCAAGAGCATGTTTGTGTGAACTTGCACTTAAATGAATCAGTGATTTCGAAAAACGGAATGTTTACCGTTACAGGATCCCTTTGTTTGAGGAAAAAGTTGTTACTTTAAAACTTAGTAATTGTATATGTTGTGTGTTTTATTCGTTTATTTATTATAATGTTTATTAAACCTACATACATATTGTTTTGAGTCTTGTGCATCTACTACAACGTAGTTTTTTTTTAAAGTGGCAGGCAGACCCACAAATTGACCACCTGATGATAAGTGGTCACTGCAACCAAACATTGGACAGCGCCCAATATCCATCACCAATGCGCCACCAACCTTGTGGACGAAGAAACAACGTCCCTTGTACTTGTAATTTAAATTAAATCGGAATAATAATCTGTAATCAGTTTTTGTCTAACGTACATAACATCAATTAAAATGAAGCCATACAGTGTGTGTTTATTATTACCATAGACTATGATTATATTTTATAATGTTAAACGTTTTAACACACATGATGAATGATGTATACGATATTAATCGATTGAACAGAGTTCGAAATAGAACAAATTATGCAAAGGCAGACAGACATAAAGCCAAGAGGCATTCTGTTCCAGTCAAATTGATCGTAAATGTAAAAAAGCTGAATTATGAGAAATAATTTAAATATATTTTTTTCAAGGAATTTTTTAAAAGCACTTTTCAGTCGTTACTTCAAATGTAAAGTTACCTGTTCTGAATGTAAATTCTATCGAGTAGAATCAGTGAGCAAATCAGTAGTTACTCATTTCCACCAATTAGGCGTGTTAATTGAATACAATTAAAATATATGAATACAATATTACTCGTAAATTCATCTATGTATATTCCGTAACTACGTTCTTAATAAGGTGGCACCACAATAAATTAATATCCTTATGAGATTTTAATCAGCTTTTTTGGTACTGAACTGAACCTAAATCTAACATTTACACTCTAGTACTCTTCGAGTGTCTCATATAAAGGGAGGCAAATAAATAGACAAACAAATAATCTTTTGAATATATACGTAGAGATTGTCATACAGATACATAATAATTATTGCATTACGTATAAACATTACAATAAAGTCATTCTTTTGAAATATTTTTATGTTCCGCTGCTTAGCTGGACGTTGCTAATATTATTTGAATTGATGCTTTTAAAAATGTGCTGTGATAGTTTTACGTTAAATTCGGACAAAATAGTTTATTTTATCATGTCTATATCAACATGCATTTTATTAAATGCAGTATTATATGCAGGATACCTTGAATGGGTTAATTCTAAGTTCTCAGCGTAGGTATAATATCACTGTGGCAGTGACATCAGCTCAATTTATTGCGGTGACACCCACGTCATGATAACCGAGAATTGGTTACGAAAGTTACTAATGAAAACATTACAAATTTATATATTATTATTTTTAAAAATGAATATGAATGAAATCATATTTCGAATTAAATCATGCGTGCGATGTAAATGCCGTTACATATTGTTTACAATTAAACGCATTATTTTTTGGTAGATTATAATCTAATGAAGTGAATGTTGGTAAAATTATAAAAACTCAAACTTTACTTTTTTCTCAGGAAAAACGCGTTTACACAACTAAGCTTTTAATCTGATACACCCCCTCGCTTTTCATCTATCGGAATTTACAATTTTACGGTTAAATAATTTATAAACATATTATATACATAGTAAATCAAAACATGATGATAATTTACAAAGATACATTGTAAATTTTCGAGTAAAATAGTGCTCTAGGAATAAAAAAGACACATTCAGACAACGAAGAAGAATATCGAGAATTGCCTTCTTGAGTACAATTGCATTGAGCAATCGAACGCACAGTTGAGCAAATTTTATGCAAGACTTTATTCGTCCTGTGTGCAAGTTTTAAATGACAGACTAACGTAATATAAAAATCGAGTAAGATTCTACTTTCAAACGTAGTGAAATGAGTAAATTATTTCCAACCACTGGACAAAAGTACTTCTTGGTATTATTCTGTTCACTCACGAAGTCACGAAAGCGCCCGTTTACGTAAAATTATCGCCGAGCATTGACAAATATAATCTGATTTGTATTTTTTTGTATCTTTGTTCTTACATTAGTCCCTCGCACTTCGATAATTTATCGTGTAGGAGGGCCTTATTCTTTAGTTAACATTTTAGGATTTGAATCTATGACCTTTTTTAGATCCATAATTATGGACCCTCTTTCTTTAGATATTGTGATAGGTAAATAATATTTGGTATCGAGCAAATTTACTTTTTGCTCTGTGGTAGGTGCAAATATATGCATTTGACTGATTCATTCATGCAGAGGTTAAAGACTAGGTCGATCTTGATAAAATATGTCATTAACATCTTACTAATGTTTCATGATGACGATGTTTATGGAAATAAATTGGTCATGATTTTTGTGCATAATGCGTTTGGAATTTAATAATAATATAATTTCAGCTGCTGTACTTTGAATTTTATACTTATTTATTTATTATGTTCTAATTTCTCCGTGGTTAAAAGCCAACGAAAAAATAAAATTTAGTTCAATCCCCGCTAATATAATTTGAAAAGTGTAGCCTGTAAGTTTAAATTAACAACAGAAAATTGTGATATTAAAAAGTTGTCATATAAAAGCATATATCATAATAAAAAAATGAGTAAATTCGGTCACGGAACTTACTATATAAGAATTGGAATAGAACACTGTTATAATACGTGCATTCAAAGTGTAAAAATATATCTTGTAATGATATATTTTTTAATTGAAATATATATAGTTTTTTGTTTACGTTGAATTTATAATACAAGGTCAAAAATCTTAGAGTCTAAAATTAAAGCTTTCAATCGATTGCAAATTGAATATTGAGTAGTCATTGTTGTTTAAGTGTTATTAAGTCATCGTTCTAAATGATGCTAAAAGAATGGTGTTTAATGCAAGTTGTGAAAATGGATCTTCATATATTTTAATAAAAGGTTTTATATCTAAGAATAATATTAATTAACTTGTAGCCTATTAAGTTAATTATCTGTTTTATAGGATATATAACATAATACATACATATGAGGGTATTGTTCGGTCACAATTAAGCTTTTACTTCAAGATATTTATTTATTTGGTAATTGGATCAGTGATGTAAGAATTGTAATAGTCAAAAGCGTGGCCAGGATTATTTCTGGAAAGCCCACTAAGGTTAATATAAATTTTCCCTTACTGTTAGGAATATATGTATGTACCTATTTAAAGAAGAGTAATTGTCAGTCGAATTGGGTTGGGGTAGTGAGCCGGCCAGATCATTGTTATTATCCATATTCATTAAATATTATATTATTTTTCTCAATTGCTGTTATGGACGTGGTATAAAAGAAATTACTCAATTTGACTCCTTTATTCCACGTAAACGTAACGAATTTTTTTTTAACCTCCTTCACATTAATAATAATTATAAGTAATAGAAATTAATACATAAAGTATTCTTTGAATTTGTTATTATTAGCTTTTATTCGTTACATACGCTATGTATCACATTTTTTTATTTACATTGGAATATTATGTGACCCAACATTAGGGGAACCTTCGGCTTAGTTTTGCTGAATATATATTTTTTAAAAATATTTTTAAGTAATCAACGCCTCCGTCGCCAATAGTTCAGTACGGAATAAGTGATTGCTGAACGTTACGGACGTATGATATTTTTTTTGGAAATACAAGGCGCAGAGGGTGTCAGGTTTCCGCGTGGCTTATTCATAGGTAACACCCAATCGAGCAAGGTCAACAAAGTAGATCCTCTTAAATAAATAATATATGTGTATGATTCATTCATATTAAAAAAATCACAGCCCATTACCAAAATAGTTCAAACTAGCGATTACTTTTTTTTTATCTATCCTATCTTTTGTGAATGTACTCTGCTTTGCTATATTAGGCGAGGCAGTCCTACGGTATTATAATTTCTGCCCACGATCTAATGCCTGCCGTGTTTGTACCGCACCTTTGTTACATAATACTATATTATAATTATAATTAGTAAACATAGTTGTTTTAATGGTATTGTAATTAATAGTCACCTCACCTTATTATATTTTATATAAAAATCTATTATAAATATTGGAAAATATGATTGCCCAAAATTAATTAAATTTGCCTTTCTCGGGCTGATGTAAGGATTCTAAGGATAACAGTCTGATCAGGCATATTAAGGATGGTGGATTAAAGAAGCTCACGTACAACGAACGTGAACCAGAACCTTAAAGAGATTACGCTCCATTTTTGGGCAGTCATGTTAAAATATTATATTAATACACACACACAAACTATTTATTTGAGCGAGTGACCAAACCATGTCCTCAGAAAGATTAATGTGTTATCTACCTCTAAGACTTTGATCATTTATATGTCTAGATATTCAAAGCTGACAACGCGTCGAAAATCATAGTGCCCAATAGTTCGCTGCTAAAATGCACACTAGTAAAGTATTACGATATTAGCTGCCACGCGCACCAAATTATTAAAGTTGACTCGTTTGTTTTAAATCCGTTTAGTCCGACACTCGATCTAGATAAAGAAGTAATCTAAGATCTAAGACGTGTTTTTTAAGTTTTAAAAAAACCGCTGCAGTTTTTTTACTTTTGCTTTTATACTCCAGTTACTAGTATTAGTAATATTTTATTGAGCTAAGAATTTTTGAAGCGTTAGTCGCTACACAGTTGACGTATAATTTTTTTTCCATAAATTATTCCTTTTAAAAACGTGTGTTTCATTTATAATTCCTTGACATCGTGTCAATCAATAACAATTTTCCCTTGCTTCGTATTTATATAAAAAAAAAAAAACTCGAACGAAAATGAATTTATCGCAGACAGGCATCTCAAGCGTTTAATCCTAGCTGTACACGTCATTATCAGTATAGGACAGGACCAGGAAGGCCTTACATGGCGGACTTTTTGCCTCCTCACCGTTATGCTCGCATCAATGATGCTGTAATTGTATATTATGTGATGTATTTCTCAACGAGATATCGAGTGTGAAGCGTTCCTACAAAGTGGAAAAATATTAAAACAACTTGTAATAAATAAATCGGTATGTACAAATTATATAATATGATGAGTGAAGAAAATATGTCAATTTTATTTGAAGTTAACGTGTTTCATTTGGGCAAGCACTATTGAGTTTTCATGTCCTTAATTTGTGGTCAATGAAAGAAATAAAAAAAAAAACTATTAATTAATAATAATTAAACTGCTTCGGTCATCAAATACTTAATAGTGAATAGAGCTGATAATCCATCAGCTTATTCTGGAGCTTTACCAGTATATGTATTGGAATTAAGCACTTAGAAAGGTTCTCTTTGTCCGAATACTAAACCGGTACCTTTGTGTTTGTATAAACATCAACATCATTTGTACAAACAACATGTTTATAATCATGATAGGGTTATACATCACTATAATTAAACGCGAGAGGGTATAGCTTAATAAACAGAGTCTATAAATAAAACATTGCCAACTCAAAAAAAACAAATCATAGAGACCTAAAAACGTTTACCATTATGCCAAAAATTCGCATAGAGGTTTTATATAATAAATAAAAACTAGTAAAACTATGAATTTGTTATCGTTACGTTTTAAATTGTATACGAATCTCTAACATTCCATATTTAATAAAAGAACTTTCCACCTGCGTCTCAAAATAAATATAAAGCGTTTCAGACAGTTGTTTTCTTGCGAGTTGAACTAATTTGAACCGAATAAGAAAACCGCAAGTTTAGTTGACTCAAACACGATGTTTGTGTCATTCCAGTTAAGAATAGCTTCCGATAGCGCTTGTAGCTTGTAGGGCGTTACGTCATTTTCTTGGTAAATAATATTAAATATTCATTTAAATTTTGTAATACATTAAAAAAATGCTTGATTCATTCAACTGTGATGATATTTGGTACATTTACAGTGTACAAGCACGAGCTACCAATAAAAAATAATCCATGTCAATAGAATATTGCGTTATTTGTAATGAGATAATAAGCTGGGTCTTTATATTACATGCGGCGTATCTTTATTGATAATGTAGATGTTATTTCTGGCAAAATAATAGATTCCGTAGCGTACAATCATTACGTGCATCTGTATGCAATATCTCGTGGAGAAAAACTGTCTGATTTATTAATAGTTGATACGGTTCTCATATATATTAAAGTACGCTTCATATTGTATGCTTTCGCGTTTCATTCATCTGTTACAGATGAATTACTTTACACACTTTGATGGCACGTGCGTGGAGATTTCTGACATAAATAAATATTCGGACATTTTATAATATTTTCAAAATTAATTTAATCATCTCCTAAAACCTATTTATGTATGTCCTTAATAACATTTGGATGGATTTGGAGTACAATATAAAGTACATTACGGGTTATAGGTATATTGATATAGGTATATAGTTTACAACAAATTTCAAGATATATTTTATCGCTTGCCGGTTATTAGTTTATTTTTTACTGAAAATAATATACGAAATTATTATTTACGAGATTTAGACAAGTAAAAGGAAATCAAAATCATATTCCTTATGTATATCCTTTTTATTTGAACTCTAATTAAGATTAAATTCTAAGTGAAATACTTTTATGTATTTTCTAGTACGGAAATTTGGAGAAAACCAGAACCAAATATAAAATTTAATTTAAAATTTAAATATACATTTACGAGCAAATAAATGTTTATCTAATAATATATAAAAAGTCTTTTATAATTATATCTGAAACCTGTTATAAGAAAAGTTTTAGTAAAACGAATTATTGTAAGTAATGTTTACCTAATAGAAAGCTATGTAATTATTGTTACTACGATATTTTTTCACTTGGTAACATCGAAATGATTAGATTTAATATAGGTATCTTCTAAATAGCAGTTCAGTGGGTTGAATTACGCTTATCGGCATCAATTCACGAATTTTGTTTCTTTATCTCGACGAACTATGACATTAGTAACAATTTCTTCGTTGATTAACTTGTACTTGATTATATATTTATCATTGTTTTTACATATTACAATTCATTACTATATATTCCGTTTATTAACATAAAATTTTTATTAACATTCCTTAAATATATACAAAAAATCTCTGATCTGCCTGAAATTGACCCTTACGTTTGGCAATGTTAATGCTTCGAAATATTTTTTGGCGAAGATACAATTAATTCTAACATAGGCGTTCAGCAAGGAGATCCACTGGGTCCTACTTTTTTTAGCTTAGGTATCCATAACTGAATTTCAAATTTAAAATCTAAATTAAATGTTTGGTACCTAGATGATGGAACTATAGGAGGTAAAGTAGATGACGTTATTGAAGATTTAATTCAAATTAAAGAACAATTCGATAAAGTCGGCGTTCAATTGAATTTTTCAAAATGTGAAATATTTTTCACAGACAATTTAACTACCAAACATATTAGTTTGGCAACGGATATATTTAATAAAATTGCACCTAACATAAAAACTCTTCAGAAAGATACACTTTGCCTCCTTGGTGCACCACTGTTTGATAAAGGCATAGGGCCTATTCTTAATGATAAAATTAAAATATTTTCGGACAATATCGACAAATTTTAAAACACTGCCTTTTTGCCATCCTTAAAAAAACTTTAGAAAAATTCTAAATTTATCTCTTGATGAGTATTCTTGGACTCAAGCTACACTTGCCATTCCATTTGGTGAGGAAAATTTTATGTGTTGCCCTTCCGGCCTTTTTCTCTTCGGTACATAGCATTTCAGGCCTTTGTTCACAAATTTTAAAATCAAAATCACAAATTTTACTGAGGCCAAACAGACCTGGAAGGTAAAGTGCCCTAATGATGATGTTCCTAAGGAAGTTATAATAGTAGTTATGATTGTAAGAAACCTGATGGACTGACATTGGTACCCTGGGAACGAGGACGGTCCCTTGTGAGGGTCGCTACACGTGTTGACACGTTGGCCCAGTCTCATATCCGAGAAACAATGTTAAGAGCCGGTGCCGCTGCGGAAAGAGCTGAAGCTAAAAAACGATTTGAATATTCGATGTCAAATTATTTTTTTGTCCCATTTGCTGTCGAAACACTTGGCCCTTGGAGTAGTGGTGCAAAAAGCTTCATTAAAATTATAACACCTCGCCTTATTGCCTCCACTGGTGACAGGAGGTTCTTTTTTTGCCCAGAGGATCGGAATTGCGATTCAACGGGAAATGCTGCTAGCATTCCTGCCACCATTCCAAGCGGTCAAGATTTATATAGTAACTATTTTTAATTCATATTCATTGCTTATAAATGAATAGTGCCGTGTATTCCTTATGTTATTACAAATCAATTGAAAGTGACTATGCCATAGAAGTTCCAAATCTCTATAGTCAAGCGAATTTCGACCGAACGTGATACTAGATCTTGACACGCGGTAGCGTGTCAGCCAAGTTCAAGTAACAGAACTGGCGAGCAGCACCGTGTGTAATATTACACGAACCATTTGGAGCCACTTTTGACCTCCTCATAACTCAAAAACTATTTGACATAAACGTGTCAAATTTGGCTCATATATTGAGACTCGCGAGATACATATGTGTTCCTAATTTCATAAATGCATCTCAAACGGTTATTTAGATATTAACGTCTAAAAATCTTCATTTTTATTACTGACTGACCTTTAGATCAAAACTATAACCTACTTCCAGGTGACCTAGAAAGTTCAAATTTGGCATGCAGGTAGATAATTAGGCCAATACAAAGGAAGAAAAACTGAAACTGGTAAATTTTTATTATTTTATTATAATTTTTCATTTTATTGGGTCTATTAGGAACACTTATATACTTAGTTCCTGTAATAACTGTAAAAAAAATGACGTAAGAACCAGCAATCAAAACTTATGACAGCCGGTCTTAATGTGGATTTTAAGGTCTTCACGTGAATATATAACGAGTTGAATACCACCCTTAATTTTTTTAAATCCAAATATTTCCATTTTAGTACTTATGAGTATAGTCGACTTTCGTATTTATTACGTTATTAACTGGCATTTAGCGCACATCATTGGTGCAAAATCATTATACTTTAAAAAAAAAAAATAATGGGCATTTCGGTACAAGGCGCGCGACGCGACGCCGGAGCAGCGGGATAGGAGCGTAGTGATAAAACCTTGACGCGGACGTGTCCGAGCGAGTGGCAACCGCGCTCATAAGAATTATTGCAATGCCTTCCGATGGAAGTTGCTTAGTCTATTCGATTGCATATTCTTTGTTTGAGTATATTAGTATACAACAATAAATAGGTTTCGTGAGACTGTAGTAGAGTATGTGTATCGTAACTGGGATGATTTAAGTATGTACTATAGCGCTACAAACGGGTATTCTTATTGCTTGGATGAACAGTATCGAGCAAGCATGCTGACGTCAGCAAAGGACTGGTGAATGGGTCCAATGGAAAAATAGAGAAGGTACATTGGGACGTCGACAACAGCAATAGCACATGTAAAATAACAATTCAATTTAAACATAATTTAATTTGCAAAGAAGAAGTCAAAACCAAGTTTCAGATATTAAGTAATGTATATGTTCAAAGGAAACAATTCTCTATTTGCTTAGCATATTCTACTACTATCCACAAATCACAAGGCCTTCGCCTTGACAGTGCTCTTCTCTCCTCTATATTTAGTAAAGAGCAGGCTTACGTTGGCCTCTCCAGAGTTAAAACCTTAGATGGAGTACATCTTATCAATTTAGGTCCAAGTCAAAACAAGGCACAAGAGAGCTCTATTGTAGAGTACAACCGTCTGCGCACGTTATACCGCCCCGACTTGGCCAAATTAAGTATATACAGAAAACGCGTAAAAAAAAATCCGGACACTGAATGGGCAACTCACTCGAACATTTCAGAGGTACAAGAAAATATAGAACGTGGTTATTTTTATTACTAACAGTATTTAAAACGGGATATTTACCATGTTTTTTATTTGTTCACGTGAACAAGACATTCGTAGATAATGTCGAAATATCGAGCTCCACCAAATAAAAATAAAAAACATGGTAAATATCTCGTTTTAAATACTGTTAGTAATCTAGAACATATCACAAAATGACAATTATACCCCGTAAACGTAGGAAAATAGAATAGTTTAACAAAAACCATTTGGTATTAATTTTGTTATTAATAAGTACCTACTAATAATTCATATACAAAAAGTAGTGATATCCCATCAAAAACACAAATGTAAAAATGTTTATTAACAAAATATGGAACAAAAAATCGCTTTGATTTAAACATCTCTCATTTATTTTCATAAAGCGATTTAAATTAAACTATTTTAAACAGATAAACTGTTTATATTAATTACTCTGAACGTCCCGACATTTCAAATTATTAATAATAATTGTTTTCAGGTTCGAAATAATATATTTATATTGAACTTTAAATGATATTGTTTTCCAATTACATGTAAAATCTCATTAGGGTGTATTGTCGTCATTATTGTTTACCGTCTTAACTTCTGATTTTCCATAACACAAGTGCTTTAGCTACTTACATTGGGATCAGAGTAATGCATGTGATGTTGTCCAATATTTATTTATTGTTACTTAGATGAAGTAATTTAATTTCAGAAGCGACAAACGACGTTATTGCAGCAGCGTCCGCCTCTGAAGATGGTCAAATAGCTATTTTAGTACGAGGTCCTTCGTACATCGATATAGGGCGGGAGGAACTTCTTCACGCGAAAGGGGCTGACGATAATTCAATTTCACTCTTTTACAATAGTAAAAGTAATAAAGGTAAATAACAATACAATGTTCAGTAATATAGAACACGAAAGAAAGAGCAGTTATGTTTTGAGTTTATTTGATAGAATAGAATGGAATATTTATATGCTTATAAGCGTTGTAACATTTTGCCCACTAGTTTTATTTTCTAACACTAATTATAACATTAAGGGAAAGTAAATTTAAAAAACATCCTCATAATTTGAATCTTTGTTTGTTTTAGTTTCTCTCGAAAGTCTTAATGGAGGGCACATTAAATCCGTTTCATGGAGTTTAGGTTCCAGTTCTAGAGGCAATCTTCTCCTTTTGATAACACATTCGAAAGTAAAGATTTTTGCAAACTGTAAGCCCTTGCATTGGCATACTATGTCTGGCAGACATGACATTTTAAAATTACTTGCCAGTCAGAAACTGAAGTTGGTAAGTGTGATATCGAACTTTTAATTTTTCAGTTATCTTTAAAGCTTTAATAGCTTAATGCAGTTGCAGGTTGAACTATTACATTCACTCCTGGATTATGATGTCCATCTTTGAAAACAATTTTATCTTAAGCTGTCTAAATTATAATTTAAATAGGTGACGTTAAAACTATGTATGTTTGACAGTATCATGAAGAAAATGCACCAGTCGAAGTCTTTGGTAGTGAAAAGTCAGCATGGGATTCTATAGATTGTGATCACCAAGAAGAACTTAGACCACCAACTTTAATGACAGTGGATTCAGATGTAGAAGAGGTCAAAGATTTCATAGCGAAAGAAGAAAGAATTAAAAACGAAGATAATATGCAAGGAGATGACCCGAGAAACAATTACATTGATCCTAATATTTTCGCGCCCTTACCATTGCCGACGACACCGTCATCGTACCGAGGAGATATTCCAGCAACGGATATAGAATCCTGCGATGGTACGATCTAAGATGAACTCTAAAAACCTATAATAATGGAAATATAAATAAATATTGATGTTTATTTAATTTAAAGTTCAGTTTAAAAGTTTAAGGAGTTATGTTAACACTTAATATTCTATTTCAGATGAGGTAATTCGACAACTGAAACTACTTCGTCAAACGGTAGAACTGCTACGTCGTGAGTTAGCTGATCAAAAAGGAAATATAGACAATCTTCGAAATCAACTTCGTGTTTGCTGTAATCGTGTTCCGTCTCAGCCACCTGTAGAGCGATGCAGCGGATCTTCGTGTTATCCTGGTTATTGACATTTGTATTGGAAATAATTCAACTTTCATCAGCTGTATTACTAAGTTTTAGTTTTCTTATTACTTTTTCGCCGGTTACTTTATCCAAATGCCGTATTGTAATTTAATAACGTAATAGCACATTTCGCATTTTTCTAACATCTGTTTAAAGATTGTTATCGTATTATTTTTTTTAAATGTAATTAATATCTCCTTAATTTTACTAGGCAGTCATGAAATGGGCAAGTTTGCTCTATTATAAGTAGCTTTAGAAGTTAAAGGTAAATCAAGCAACGTTATCAGTGTGGGTTTGATTAAATGTTACGACAAATAATACGTATTTTATTTAACAAGCCAAATCCCTTTTTGTTAAATGAACCTTTAGTTTATTCATAACAGAGTTTCAAGTTTCGCCCACGTTCATTCGATTTCAAGTTGCTTGATTAGCCTTGGCTGAGCCTTTTAAGGTAACTCAAGATAATTTATATTAATTGTATCTTATGTGATTACATTCATGTTAAAATCAATAAGTGGGATTACTGGGAACTCTGTTCAGAAAGTTATAATAATTATTTTTAACTTTTGAAATTGGAACTTTTGGGAATTTTTTTTTAACTTTTATCTGGTGTTCAATATTCAACAACACAATAGTACATGCATAATAATATTTAAATTATTTAAAAAAATCGCATTGATTTGTAAATATAACGAACTTTTGTAAATACAAGGAGCAATTGCAATTAATAAAAATCGATTAAGAATTTAATTATTAATTATAAAAAAATACAAACAGATTCGTCTGCGAAATTCTGCGTTTTTACCGAGATGTTATACAAAACATCTCAGTATTATATTTATTTTTATTAGAATAATTAAACAGGCGTGGAATGTCGTAATACGGCGAGCGGCGTGGAGTGCGGCTCGTGCCCGTCAGGAATGGAGGGAGATGGGAGGCGCTGCAGGCCAGTGTCTTGTGACCGGAGACCTTGTTCTCAGGGTAAGATATCCCTTTGTTGATTTTCTAATGAAATATATAATTCGTACTTATGAATTACAATTTGTTACTATAATAATTTATGTAATAATATAAAAAATATATATTAATTTAAAATAAAAAAAAAAACGTTAAAATTTTACAAAGATGTAAATCAAACGTTAAAAATAATTCGACGAAATGTTTTTTTTTTTTATTAAAGAACATTAATAAGGCATATATCATATTTTATTTCACTGACAGAAGAGGTTTCAAGAGTTTTACTCAATCATTAACATCGTATACTATATGTATGTCTGTGCCTACGTGTGTCTGTATTACCGTGTGTGTGGACGCAACTTCACATATATCGAATAACGGCGAAAGAATACTTTATCTAGCTTTTGAATTATGTATTATCTTTTCAAGCGATTAAAGTTATTGCTTAGCATCGAACTGCGCCGTATTTAGTTTTCAATACGTGCAAATAAATATTTCCAACACTTTCCTGCCGTTATAAATGTGTAAGGTATATTATATTCGAATTATATAAATTATATAAATGATTATACATATATAAATTTTTCATTTATGATAAGTGCGTTTGTTCGTTCCTTTACACGACAACTACTCAACCTATCGTCATGAAATTTTGCATTCTTTTTATAAATTGTGTAGAAATGGTCAGTGTTTGGGTACAGTCACTGACACAGAATGAACACTGGTTTTTTATATGATCAAAAAATACATAAAGTATAATGTGATAGTGCATGGTGAGATTACCTGCAAATAGTAGAACATTTGCCAAGATAATTTTTAAAAAGAAATGTAATTTTGTTTTTTATGTGATATAGTATCTACTGTTAGTTGTCCTACTGAAAATAAAAAAATATATATATAAAGCTCACGAGATTTCTTCATATTGCTCTCCGTTCATTTGTTTAGAATTACAATATTAATTTCACATTTATCTTAAACTGTCTATACACATTTCTCAGTAAATTAAATACAGAATCGGTTGTATTTCTCTATACAAATATATGTATGTATTTATATTGATTGACTCGGCACGAGATCTCTGAAATTATAGGCCGCAATTTGACTTGAAATTTAGTATAGATACTTCTTTCGCTACGTAGATTAATTTAGCTCAATAAGAAATATTTTTTGGTTAAATCAACTTCGAGCAGAGATGTGGGATTGGTACATTTGTATTAATTTAACACGCACGAAGTCGGGACGGATAACTAGTATTACATATATAAGTATCGAAACTAGTTTTCCATATTAAATATGTGCTGTGTATTTCTGCGGATTTCTGTATTCCGAATAGACTTTGCTAATTGGCCGGAATTATAACGGGCAACGGCCATTTTTCCTCAGGCGGACTTCTTCTAAATACATATGTACAAGATAATTTACGCTCTATGTGATTAAGAAACATGTTATAATAACTTTCTTTATTATATATCTCTGGTTATAAACTTTATCATAGACAAAAAGTCACGTAAAGGTGACACATGTATCTCTGGATGTACGAATAAATTATTTATGGAATTATTTCTTCTAGTCGAATACTGCATTGACTCTGAGCAAGGATTCCGGTGCGAGCGATGCCCGGGTAGACAAAGCAGTGATGGTCAGACATGTCGATCGGCTTGTAGCTCAAACCCATGCTTCGGAGGACGTAAGTTGTCTCAATAAATTCACATTTGTGAAAATATGACTCTGTTTATTATCAACTAGGTTTTTAAATAAATAAATATCGTCTCGAAAATAATATTCATTGCTGCTGTTTTTGTCACTAGTTAACCACTGCAGTTTTTACAAGAATATGTGTGCCCCTGTTTTCCGCAAATGTTATATATTTTTTTTATAGTTGCATTAACATCTCCTATGCGTGAGACGTATTTGGCAAATTTCGATGTTATATGAAAGTAACACGCAAGGAAGATGTTCGGTGTTTAATTTTGAAAAATGTCAGGAATTTCGTCCAGGACACCTAAAACAAATAACATTAAACGACGACACAAACATCACAAGACTGTAGCGGACACACTAGTTCCCTGTTATATTTCCTGCGCAGTTCACCGAAATCACACATCATTTTGTGGTTAAATGAATGGTTGGTTATTAATACATGTGATAACAAAATAACAATAATGATCCAAGGTATATTTTCTGAGACAAGATAAATTAGGCTTCGTAGCTTGTAATTTTTTTTTTTGTGATGAAATTTTTATCATCATGTATCTTTTGATACTATAATTTCGCAAAATCCTCTTCGTTTGATTGCCTTCTACTAACTATAACAATAACATTAAAGGTGTGCAGTGTCACGATATGCCAGATGGCAGATACAGGTGTGGTACCTGTCCCTCCGGCTTTACCGGTAATGGAGAAGAATGCGTCAGGCTTTCGTGTCGGGCAGACTCGTGTTTCCAAGGTGATTATTAATGTATAAAGTCAAAGTCAAAATCAAAAATCTTTATTCAATATAGAAGTGATTACACTTGCTTATTATTAGTCAAAAATCTACCACCGGTTCGGAAATTAACACCTCGGACCTAAGAAGATCTATCAATCTGATATATATATATATCTCGCTGAGTTTCTTTAACCGGATGCTGCTGATAATACATATACATATACATATACATATATATGTATTATCAGTATATATATATATATACTAATAACGATTGTTTTTTATATATTCCAGGTGTAGAGTGTCAAGAGACAGCTGCAGGTCCACATTGTGGGCCATGTCCCAGTGGCTATTTAGGCGACGGGCGACGATGCCAGAATATCTGTGATGCTAGGCGACCTTGTGGCGAGAGAAGGTGTACGCCTACTTCGAGCAGCCCTTACTACCAGTGTGAAGGGTGTCCCAAGGGTTATGAGTGGAATGGTACGATCATAAGAAAAACAATGTTTTTCGAATCGAATAAGTAATCATTAAATTAATAGTAGTTACGAGTAGTTTTATCATAGCATCTCTCCATATTAAAAATAGCCACCGATAGGAATTAACACTATATTATTATTTGATTCAGATCAGCTGTAATATTTGAGATGACGTCTAAGATTTTGAGTTACGTAATAAATTATTCATTCAAATAATACTGCGTAGGATATGCGTGCGTCGATATGGACGAGTGCGACTTGATCCGGCCGTGCGACGAGTTGGTCTCGTGCAGGAACACCGACGGCGGGTTCGTTTGCGGCGCGTGCCCCGCGGGGTTCGCGGGCAGCGCGGGCTGGACCGGCGCGGGAGACGAGCGCCGCAAAGAGAGCTGCACTGACGTGGACGAATGTGCGCAGCGAGACGTGTGTCCACGGGGTCGCCTGTGTGTTAACACTCCAGTAAGTAAGCTTACTATTTACGGTTTTGATGGTGACACACTAGTAGTTATATTGTAAAAAGCGGATAGAAAGTCCCCCATTCGATAGTTCACCATATCATCTGTTGTGGCAGACGATCTCACTTCAAACAACGAGGATATTTGTCTTCTTGATTGTTGGCTCAGGGTATCTAGAATAAAATAATTTGAAATCCATTAAATTGTTTCCCCGTCTCTACGTCTTTAGTTAATCAACTAAGCTTAAAGAATGTGTATTTTTTCCATCGCGTGCAGGGTTCGTTTACGTGCGTACCATGTGGCGGTCACTACTACGTGAACACCTCGCGGCCTTGCATCGAAGTCGACGAGCTGCGCAAGCGCTGTGATCCTGCGCGCTGCCGGCGGTATAATGCTGTCTGTGGGTTCGGGTTAAACTGCGTTTGTGCGGTAAGTCTTTACACATTTTAATACTAAAACAAGTACTATAAATATCATAAAAGTAAATAAATACTTAACTTCTATTCCCTCGTGTTCTTATGAGTGTTTTAAAAAATTATACAAGACTGTGTTATGTACGCCTGTTATGTGTTTTTTAGACCGGCTGGGCGGGCAATGGCACTATTTGCGGCCCAGATAGCGATTTAGATGGTTATCCAGACCACCAACTTCCATGTAACGAACAGCATTGTAAAGCTGATAATTGCCCACAAGTTTCCAACTCTGGTCAAGAAGATGCTGACAAGGATGGACTCGGGGATTCTTGTGATCCTGACGCTGATGACGATGGTATTCCTAATATACCGGTTAGTATCCCATTAACCAGAAATTCTAAGATACAATTTTTTTTCTATTTATCAGAAATCTTTGATTTTGGTGGCTATACGATTTGGTGGTGGAATAATTTTCTTTAATAATTCAAATATATCATATTGCCTATATTTTTATTGTTTAGGACAACTGCCCGTTAATTCCGAACCCGGACCAACTAGACCGAGACGATGATAGAAATGACAAGCGTGGAGATGTTTGTGATAATTGTCCACGACGTTTTAATCCAGGACAGGAAGATGCAGACAGGGACGGATTAGGAGATGTTTGCGATCCCGATATGGATAATGATGGTAAAGCTTATATGTTTTTGTTTCTTTAAAAAGTGAAGGCAGACCGGCAAATCACCTGGTCACCACACATATACACTGTAACAAACATCAACCATTCTTTGAATCGTCAATTTATACGTCCTTGGGACGTAAGATGTTACGTCACTTGTGCCAGTAGTTACTCTGATAGATATCACTAAACCAAATAAAAAAAAATATACAAAAAATAAAAAAAAAAACCTAAAGATGTTATTGGTAAGATGTCCTGTGCTGTGTTACATGAGATAGAGCCCTGGCCCCAAAAAAGGATTTTTTTTTGTATTGTTGTTTTTGAATTTTAACATTGTATGTTGATCGTTATTATTCCCTGTGATGCCGGAACTTGAAAGAGTTTGTTATTTTTTGTTCGAAACTTTCAGTGCTTACAAGCTATAGCAGCGTGTAAGCACTAAAAGTACTACTTATACTTAACTACTAACTTACTTATACTTGACTAGTAACTTGACTGTATGTCATTTTGCTTTAATGATATGAGGATATATTTCTGGAAAGATATTGATAAGTTCGAAATGAGGATCCTATGGTCAACAAAATTCAACGCTGGAAAAGCTACTTCTATATCAATATCTTTGAGTCTATGATAATTGAAGAATTGTGGTTTGAATTTAGAATAAGTAATGAATTGTTAGTATCTACTCAGACGGACTTGTACATAGCTGAAACTTAAACATATAAAATATATTTGTAAAGATATATATAAAACGATAGTAATTTAGCAAATGGTTTCTAGCATATAAAATAAATTGAATGTCTAATTTGTAAAAGATAATCTCGATTCCTTATTTTACTCCGAATACACAATTTAGACTCATTGCGATGAAATAAAATGAATAACTGTTAATGTAACTGTAATTATTTTTTATACACATAGGTATTCCAAATGAGCGTGACAACTGCCCACGTGTTTACAATCCACAACAGGAAGACATGGACGGCGACTCGATAGGAGACTTATGCGATAACTGTCCCCGTGTCCGAAACCCGTCTCAAGACGACTCGGATAGAGATAACGTTGGTGACGCTTGTGACAGCGATGTAGATCGAGATCAGTGAGTTTTTTCTTTTTATGTAGCCGTGGTTATTACACGCAAAAACATTGTTAAGAAAATTTTGATAGTATGGCTAAGAGTAGACCTGATTTGCTCACCAGATTTACTCAGGTTAGTATTATACTAGGTCTAGTGATCGTAAGTGGTGACCATCTTCTAGAGATATTGTTATAAAAAATGCAACGCATCAATATAAATTATTTATTGTTTTGAGGGTGGAGTAATTAATGAATGGGTGCAACCTATTGAACACCCAAAAATATTTACTATTAAGTAACTTTAGATATTAATCGTTGAATCAGTAAAGCGTATTATTATTAACTTAAAATATTTATTACAGAGATGGTATTCAAGATGGAATAGATAATTGTCCAAATCTAGCAAATAGCGATCAACAGGACGTTGACAACGATGGTAAGGGAGACGCTTGTGATGAAGATATCGACGGTGATGGAATTCCTAATTTAGAAGATAACTGTCCTTTGGTGTACAATCCTGACCAAGCTGATTCGAATGGTAACTATTGTAATTTTGTATTGACAAAAAAAAAACATTAATTTGTGACTATTGTGAATTTGTTTAAAACAATAATTCAATAATTGATATTCAATCTAATAAATGGAATTGAAATAAAAAAATAAATTTATGGGGATGAGTTTCCAGGAAGAACAAACTGTTTGTTTGTGTGATTTTTTTTTAAAAGAAAATGTATTAAGATATTTAATGATATGTATTAAAATTAATGTCATAATTAATTTCCAGGTGATGGAATGGGCAATCTTTGTGATAATGATTTTGATGGGGATAACGTAACTAACGCGTTGGACAACTGTCCTAATAATTCAAGAATATACCGCACTGATTTTAGGTAACTTAATGAAATTTAAAATGTGATGTGATTTGGTTAAAATATAAGACTTTAATAGTAATTTTTAAAAAATCTTTCAGAAATTACATGACAGTACGACTAGATCCTGAAGGAACGTCACAGCAAGATCCTAACTGGGAGATAGCCAATGAAGGTGCTGAAATTTTGCAAACTCTCAATTCAGACCCTGGGCTTGCTGTAGGTTTCGAGAGTTTTGGAGGCGTTGACTTCGAAGGAACTTTATTCGTGGATACTCAAATTGATGATGATTACGTTGGATTTATATTCGGGTGAGTGCGTAAGGTTGCATATATTCAGTTGCTTTTATAGTTTTCTTTGAATTTTTATTCGATATTTTTCTGTTATGCTGAATTCTTCAGGTCTTCTGGGTTAATAAATGAGTTTTTTATTAATAGGTATCAAAACAATAAACGGTTCTATGTTGTGATGTGGAAGAAAAATACCCAGACGTATTGGCAGACAACGCCTTTCAGAGCAGTGGCTGAACCGGGGATTCAACTAAAGCTGGTCAATTCCAAGACTGGACCAGGAAAGACATTACGGAACTCACTCTGGAATACTGAATCAACTCCTGATCAGGTTATATATCCTAAAACAAGCTTATTAAAAATACTCGTGACATAAATTGCAAGAAGCTCTTAATCGCAAATATGATTTCATTCGAGCATGCTTGCTCAGGCCTTGCTATATATAATTCACTTGTTTTCGTAAAATATCTTCCATTTTAATTATTTTAAATTTGGGTTACTTGTTAATTTTTATAAAAAAAATTATGCAAACCCTCAAATATATCAGATTATTTTATTAAAGACCATTAAATTGTTAACGATGCCGTCATTTTCAGGTAACATTACTTTGGAAAGATCCCCGAAATGTTGGCTGGCGTGAACGAACCGCTTATCGCTGGAGACTGCTCCATCGCCCTAAGATCGGTCTCATCCGTCTCAAGATCTATGAGAACAACCGTCTGGTGGCTGACTCCGGTAACGTGTACGACTTCACTCTGAAGGGCGGTCGTCTTGGCGTCTTCTGTTTCTCACAAGAAATGATCATTTGGTCCAATCTCGTGTACAGATGTAACGGTAAGTAAAATTGTTTACTTAGTAATTTATTTTTTATACATGTGATGTTGCCATTAAAATATAATTTTATCCGACGACTTTTTATCGGAAGAGTTTGACATAATTAATAGGTCAGAAATGTGTGATTTATTTAGTATTTGTTAATGTTCAATTTGATTGTATTTTTTAGCATAGCATCACAATAGAGGCAATCCATTGTGAATATATCTGCTTCACAAAAAGGTTGATTTTAAAATAATGCCTTAATTGTGGCGTTAAGTTCTAGTTTTATATCACGCAATTTTTCTTGGTCGATGGTAAATAAATAATACAAATAAATACAGTATGATTATCTATCTATATGATTGTTCCAGATAAAATTCCAACGAACATCGTTTCCGAGCTTCCACCGAGGCTACTCAAAAAACTGGACGTAGACCACGATTTCGTTTATTTGTAATGACAAAATGTATTATATAAATATTGGCACAAGAGATTAAATTATATAATTTAATATATCAATCACTAATTGTTAATGCATTGTATTTAAAACAATGGTTTTGGTAATATAAACAAACTCTATAATAAGACTTTTTGTATCAACGACTTTTCTTAAAATATAATTCGAAAGTTATGATAAAATATACTAATTTAAATCAATTATTAATTTTATAAGAATAGAAAATGTTTTTTATAAATATAAAAGTTATATACAAAATAATTGTGTAAAAATACAAGTGATTTGGTTTGTTTTATTTTAAAGTCTCATCAGTTAGATGTATTCTAAGCTATATATAGATTTATATATTTTGTTCCCGTTTTATATCGTGATATATCAAAACAGTAAGATGTAGTAAATTTTTCCGTCTAAATCTCATTGTCTTTGACTATGTTTTTGGTTTAGTCATTGTCATCAACTCGGCTGTGTGTCGTGATATTAGAATCATTATGTTTTCAATTTAGGTCCATTACTGTTTTAACTTACCGTGGATGGTTATGGCGATATTATGGCGACGAACGCACATTGCACTGGAGGTCGACAATTTCAAGTTAAGTTTTTCTCTCCCACACTACAATATATCCAAAATTGAGCCTTTTTGGTTCATTTTATTTTCCAAATATATGTAATTATTGGACTTATTATATTCATTGTGTATGTATATACATTTAGTCAAAAGCGAGCGACCGAGAGGAGCTGACAGTTGTTGAAAGCATCAATTTATTTGTATTCATATAAAAATGCGTTATTATTTATATACCCGCTGTGTACACGTGATTTAATAATTATTAATGGTTAATAAATAATTTAAGTCGTATTTTCTTGTAAAAAAACTTATTTCACGAAAATTACATGTACGACGGAGACAAAGACAGAGACAAAGAGGGAGCAGTACAACCGATATACCGACATAGATTAACGAATATACTTAAAAATAATAATAACGTAATAATTTAATTTAAAAATACTTACTATTAAAAATGACTGTTGTTGTTAAAATGGCGAAATTAATTCTGCGATACTGTAAGATTTTAACAGTAAAGTATTTTGTGGGCATTCATTTTCTCAAGTAAGTATTGTTCTAACCTTAATGTGTTATGTTCATTATATGTTGTTATAATTTTTGTCTAATCTATATAATATCATTACAATTATGACCATTATTGAATCTTATAATTTCACCGTAATACTCTCAGAGACAAACAGAAAAAGTAAAAACTATTGAGCCACATTTGCGTGATCGTCTCTGCTTAGTCACTGAATTAATTCTCCTCCCCCTTTCTTTCGGTATACCCAGAGATATGTTATGTTAATTAGTTTATAATGAATAAAAGTTAAGCGAAACTTATAAACCTAATAGTGACAAGAATGAAGTATGTATGAATGATTTTAATTCCAGAATTAAACAGATAACAAATAATATTATCAAAACAATTTAATAAAACCTGAAATAGTGGTAGAAAAGAATAATATATGAAAAAAAAAACAACAAATTTGACATATTTCAAAAACAGCATTTGATAATAAAGTTATTACTTTTATATGATTAATTTTTTTATATAATTTCCTTGTCAAATGGAAACCCTTGAAGGTGAACTGCAAACATGTGAAAATATTGACATAAATCTCGATGAAATATTAAACGAAGATGTAACAGATGACGTACAAAATAGCCAAGTAAACGAGACAGGTTTTGAAGGTAATACAATGATCGGTGATGGACTTGGCGCGACACCAAAAGAAAATTCTATAATAGAAACTCAAGCAAGTACGAGTAAATCTAAGACAAAGGCTAGACGACGCAGGAATGGACAAACGCGTTCAATGATTCCTCGATCATCAAAAATCAAAGCAAAGCATATGATTAAAGATATAGCTAAAGGAATTTTTCCAAAGGATGTGTCACAGAGTAGAAAATCAATTCGTTCTTCGTTCAAAAGGAAGGCAGCTAGATCAGATGCTACGTTACGGAAACGTCTAAATAGAGCGATCTCGTCTGATTCTTTAGTCTCCAATCTTTGTCCACGTTGTGGTCATTCTTGCTGTAATTGGTATTTGAACTGAAAGCTTTCTAAAATTACATTTAAACTTTTTATCGTTTGTGATCACTCATTTACTTATATTCAATTAGTTTGGCAAATATTTCAAAAGTTTCTTGATTTTTCTTTAGAATAAAATATGAAAATTCTTAGTATTTTTTCTTCATTTTTTGCTATAATGATTTACTCGTGATAAGAAGTAGGAAATACTTTAAGTGTTTTTAAACAAGCATTAAAATGTGCAAAGGAAAAAATACGACAATGTTTGTACTTTAGGCAGCGTTTTGTTCAAGCCTCTTGAACCAAGTGAGCAAGTGTAACTACAGGCACAGGGGACGTAACATCTTAGCTCATTGGCGATGTGAGGAATGATTATATGATTGATATTATTTGCAGCGCTTATGTTGTGGCGATGGTGACCACTTACGAGCAGGTGGCCCATTTATGGTCATTTGCGGTCTTCCTGCTAACTATATTATTTAAAAAAAAGTAAAAACAACCTCGGGGCCTTTTTAAATACCGGTTTTCATTGGTTTGGTCTCAGATTTGAATAAAAATACCATAACGTTAATAAAAATATATTTATAATAAGCTAGATATGTCCCGCGGCTTCGCTTTCATTTAGGGGTTGGTCATCAGTTATTAGGATTAAATATGTCCTTCCTTGGAGTTAAGATTGTTTCATACCAAATTTCATCGAATTCGGTTTAGTTGTATGGCCATAAAAGAGCAACAGACAGACAGAGTTACTATCGCATTCATAATATGAGTATAGATAATAATATAATTTCGCCTTTTTATGATATATTTAAGTAAACGTCATGACAAAGACAAAAAAGGACCAAAATTTTCTCGTGAAGTCCTAAATCAATTCTTATGCTTATTATTTTTTCATTCGATGTCCGAGCAAAGGCGGGACGGGTAGCGAGCGTGGTGTAATCTCTTTGTTTAGGACCATATGTGTAGCGAATTTTTATTTTCATATTTTACAGTGAACAGCATATTATATCCTGCAAAATAACCTACGAAGTTTTTATTTGCGTTGTACTTAGGTTGGGAGATAGTGGCTTGAATATTGTACTTAAAATAAATATACTAAAACATAGTTAAGTTTGTTGAAATATGGTCTATCAATAATAATTTTCAATACCAGTTTTGTTCACGTTATTATCTTGATAAAATATAAACTATAAGATCTCACTTCGTATCTCACTCGTGATATGTTATAAACTTACGGCAATACGCTGTGCATACGAGTATTATTGAAATTTAATATTATTTATTTATATAAGAATTATTAATATTAAGGTATGAAATGAAATAACATTATTATTATATTCTATGTCGTATATCAATCTAACATTTCACAAGCGTCTTTTGCGGTAAGTATCGAGTTCGTTTGAACAGAACAGCTCTATTGTACGCCCACGCCATTTCTAAAGGATGGATTACACATCGTTAGTTTCATAATTGTAATATAATACCTAATCTTTTTATGTATAATGACTATTCAGTTGATAGTAGGGCTTTATACAAGCCCATCTGGGTTGGTACCACCCACTCAAAAGCTGTTCTACAGCCAAACAGCAATATGTACTTAGTATTGTTGTGTTTGAAGGCTCAATCTCTTCCTCGTGTTTAAAAATGAATTAAGAAATATAATTTAATGAAAAATATAATAAAATATTTATTAAGGTAAAATTTCCCTGTAAATAAATGTTTAGCTCTTACAGTATTTTGATAGCAGGGCAATAAACGGAATGGCTGAACATTGTCTGGCCAATTCGAAGTAAGTGCCTTTGGCTGTGTGTTTATTCCTTTTGACAATGCTTTCCTTGGCCATGCTCTTAAACTATTATTGATCACTAGAAGCGGCTACTTTGCCAAATTGATTCGAGATTAGATTTTGTATTCTGCGTTTTTTTATATAAGACAATCTTCATAAGAGCTTTATACTGAGTCGTGTTATAAAACGGTAAATCACCCAGCGCTGGAAATATGTTAGTACGTTTTCTTATAAGTTGTGAATATTTATGTTTATAAATGTATGTTTGTTCATGAATAACATAGCACCAAAATTAATTATCTCGTTAAAACCGAGGCTATTAGACAAATAATCCACGTCCGTAAATTTATCCAATTACAATAATATTCAGGTAAAATGTTTATTGTCTTTATATAGGAATTAAAAAGCTCAGAAAGAGGACATAGTATTCATAAGTTAGACTTTAAAGAAGAAGGAGAATCTAAATCACCCAATATATATAAATTATGTTCTATATTTATATATGTTGGGTACTCGGGTAAAACTTTTTTGGTATATCCTATAAATTTCAATTTCCGAAGTATAAATACAGGCATTTTTTATTGCGGTATTTTTTTTTAAACTTGTCGTATATTTTTAAATCAATAACGTAGTGAGAAGTATAATACAGAATATTATCTATATATCTATATATTTATATTTCATCGCAAAGGAACTGCTGATATTAGTATTATATTATTATTATTATGTAACTAAGGATGGTTATGGATGACTATGAAACGATGAGTGTGATCGATCCTATTGAAATAGCGTGGGCGTACAATATATCTTTTATATAAGAACATACTTAAAATAGCTTAACGCAAAACACGCTCGTGAAATGTTAGCGAGCAGTCTTAAGCACCACAATGTGCCCGAGATTAAGCAGTGTTCTAGGCATATATCATCTCCCCAAAATATGTTTAAGATTCCTTATCGGGTGCCTCACAGATATTATATAACTTGAACATTATCTGCAAAGCGGCCCTCAACGAACTGCACCCGGGTTATTAGCAACCCTTGTACGCTTGTTAAGACAGGCCTGTTAGAGTGATGCGTGACATCGACTGTAAAATATTAATATTCAAAGAATAGGTATACGCATCAATATATTGTATCAACGTATGTGTGATTTCGATGTTTTACTAGTTGTGAAGTGTTGTCTAACATAACCGCTGAATATTTTATTAAACATGTAACGTGAACTAAGTAAATATTGAAAATTATTGTTTATAGGCGATAATTTATTATATATTTTATACTTATATTTATTTGGTGTAGGTTTACTTGGTGTAGGACTTTGTGCTAGCTCATCTGGGTAGGTATCACCCACTCATCAGATATTGTACCGTCAAACAGTAGTACCCAGTATTGTTGTGTTCCGGTTTGAAGGATGAGTGAGCCAGTGTAACTGCAGGCACAATGGACATAACATATTTACGTATAATTAATAAAACATCAATGTTATCTATGATATAATTCATATTTATTTAATACTAGCTTCCCTTCCCGGCTTGGCACGTACTTATGGCCTATACAAAACGTTTACAGTTGACGGGAAACTTCTTAAGAGCGTAGTTTGTAAGCGTGGGAATTAATTTTAGAACACACACATAGGTACTTTTCAATAATACAGATGCATTGTGCAGTGTATCGTACGCATCCCCGGAGATAGTTAGTTGCTTGTTTTCGGTGCAACGAATAAATTAAATTTTCATTGCACGTTCATAACGTAGGATTTATAAAAATACATTTAATTACGAGTAATGTATTAGCTATAAGGTTGTCACTCGCAAACGCAATTATAAATTATTTGTTAGCATAGGGTGCGGTCAGAGTGCAATAAGATGCCAATTATTCATTATGATTTTTATTGTTTCAACTGCTTTCGTCTAACTAAATAATAATAATTATTTTCTTGATATTTTAAGGTTGGTAGATATACCGAATTAAATTAAAGTAAAAACACATTAAATAATCACTTCTTAAATTTTATAAATATAAATAACGAAGTTAAATATAATTTTTTTCAATACTCTAATTTTAAGTAAAATATTCGAAAAAAATATTTTAAATCAACTTCTCGTCCATTTCGGTACCAATACTATTTGTCATAGTGAGCAATTCGGTTTTACAAGAGGTCGCTCGACAACTGATGCGAGAATAGCACTTCTTAAACATATTTACGATGCTTGACAAAAATCACAGAATGCTATTGGAGTATTCTGTGATTTGTCTAAAGCATTTGATTGTATAGAACACGAGACGCTTCTGTATAAGCTCAAATACTACGGTATTAAAGGTAAAGCTCTTGATCTCATTGCTTTATATTTAAGTCAAAGAGTCCAGCAAGTTTTCATTAATGGCATAAAGTTTTCTGGATCTACGTTATAAATGAGTGTTCCACAAGGATCAATTTTGGGTCCCTTTCTTCCTTTCTATGTTAAAGGTATTTGTGATATAATGTTGTTTGCTGACGATACTTCACTGATTTTTAAGGTAGACAGGAAAAAACTGACTATGACGATGTGAACGGTGCATTATCACAGATACACGATTGGTTTACAGTAAATAATTTAGTTTTGAATACTCAAAAACGAAATGTGTAGTTTTTACCCTACCAAATTTTAGAAAGCAAAATTATAATATATCTTTAAATGGTGGCCGTCTTGATGTAGCCAATACTACGGTTTTTTTTTGGGAATAGCATTGGATTCCAAACTTCAGTGGAGTCCTCATTTATCGTCCCTGACAGGAAGACTCAGCTCCGCAGCATAAAAATTAACAATTGTGTCCCACGACACTCGCGCCCCACCCTTATGCTAACTTGTCTATGTGTGCGTAGACGTTTTGCGAAATTATAAGAGTCGGCTCGAAATAAAAATTGACGTGCTCTCACCTTGGGCTCTGGGGAGGGACTGAAAATTTATTGACAGCGATGTCGAATAATAAGTCAAAACCGTCAAATTATTTTCTCCATACTAAAATGTATGGACGACGAATGCCAAAAAGTAAGCAATATTTAAATAAAAATTACTATAATATTGTCAGATATAATAGAAATTGAACACGGTGAACTTATTATTTACACTTCTGTGTCCCCATTTAACCAAAAATACATGTATAAACTAGCCGGTAAATAGCTTAAAAAATGTTAATAGAAAAGGTCGATTTCAGTGTTTGGAGTGATGTTGACGATTAATTTACCAGGTTATTGATTCAAATTTTATAAATATCATGCGGTGAAACTTGAGATATATCTATTGAGATACTGAATGTATTTTTTTATCCATAATCAATGCTCCAGTTTTAAGATATTTTAAAAACAGTAAGCGCTATTTTGGCGTTCCGCAAGGACTGTCCTCTTAAACGTATAGCTCGCTTTTTCTTTATCTCTACGTCATATCTTTGTTCTCTTTCATTTAACGAGTTTCCTCTCAATTCTCGTCCACCAAACGATTATTGAATCGCTGTAGACAAGAAGTTTTACTTCAAAAGTGTACTAAGCTGACTTATTATAATATTATCATAATACTATTTTGTCATAACATTTCATTCATTTTTGTATTATAATTTGGTGATCAAATGAAGATCGTAAAAAATTACAACCGGACTACGATATATGTATGTCGGCGGCAACCACGTACTCATTTAAGAAAAACACGTGTCCGGAAATGATTATTATAATGATTGAAAACTTTTAGATTAATAAATTAATAATATGTAGTGAATTCTGAGATGTTAAATTAGTCTGAAATATTTTACCGTCCATAAATAGGTGTTATATTGAGGGAATATTTCCCCCAACCAATTTTGTTATAGAAGGCCGAGAGCCTCGAGTGCTCGAACAAGCCGTCGAAGCGATCGGACCTCCTCAATTTGGAATAAATTAAAGAAGAATATTTCCTGCGTTGAATTTCATACCTTCGAGGATGGATAGAAATCGAAAACAAATTCGTGACGTCAGCAATGCCGATGCTGATGCTGTGTTCCCTGATTATACAGTTGCATACATTGATTCTATTTATATATTGATTGGGTTTACCTGTGGATAAATTCTGAGTAGATTGGAGTCTGGTCCTACCACTACACAACTCTTTCCGGTTGTCGAATTTTTCATCCTATCGGCTTATGAGTGTGGACCTTCCTTTGAACCTTTTGCACCTTAGCTAGTGCACGTTTCCGCTTACTTTTGCACTATAATACGTCCCGCGCAGGCAAATCTCTCTTCAGAACATTCGTCGTGGCCGAAATCAGTCCCAAGGACATAATCATCATCGTCATTATTTTTACACATACAACCTGAAAATTAGTTGTTAGCCGTTTTACAAACGACCCATAATGTATAAACGAATTTAAAAGAAAACAAAATGACGGCTAAATCTCACAACGTTCAGAACAGTTCTACAGATAAAATAAAAATACAATATTATCACAAATATATTTATTGTATCATTGTTGTTTAACAATGTTTACGTAACACAGACGAAGTACTATCACTCTGAAGATTGATCTATTAAGAAATCCCAATAAGGACAGATATTTGAAATAGCTTAAATATAAAACGTTGTGCTAAAAGCAAATTGATTTGATTCAATATACGATATAAACTTGTGCTCTGGAATTAGCGTTTTCCAATCTTCCAACTTTTGAGGCGATAATTGTTTGAGCCTTTTTAACGGCTTCACTTACGCGACAAAGCGATAATGACTTAACACACGTGCAAGGTGTTGTCAAAACAAAAAACATATATATTTTTTAAATATTTTTTGACAAAAATATTAAACAGTTGGTTGTATATATTTTTTTCATTTAATATTTTAACTGAATAACAAAATATCATTTCCATTCAATTAAGAATAGAATTGACTTCAAAATATCATCGGATAAACAATTTATTCAATGATTACATTGGTTAGGCTCAGATTTTTTTTTAAATTAAACTTTACAAAATACATATTTACCAAATATTTGCCTATTGAGAGTTTGTCAAATGCTTTATAAAACGATAGGATTTTACTAGACCTGAAAAGTTTCTGTAACTTTTTTAAAAATCATCGTCATTAAAACATAATTCTGTTTTCTTTCGTTTCGCGTTGTCGCGTTGTGAAGCGTTTATTAATTTAACATGATTTTGTATTGACTATTGTTTCTTTTTGGACAAGATAAATTACTTCAGAAAAAAAGTTTGTAAAGTTCAGTGTAAAGTCAAGTCAACGGTAAATTGATGAATCTCTTATCCATCGCCAAGAAAATCGGAAGAATGATCATAGATGATGAAAGCAAATGTCATCTTAGCCGAATCAATCATTTCATTTGGTATAAAACAACGCTTCCACATTTACATAATATATAATATTTACACACAACTTGCTAATTACTAACGAACTTATACATAAAGTTTATTAAACTTATTCTAACTAAAATATGTTTTATTTACTTATAATTATAATGTATTTACTGTTAGTAGTTGTTAGGACTGAAGACAGACCCGTAAGTACCATTTGGTTACTCACCTTTGCGTAATTGCAGTCAGAATAAACATAAAAATATTGATCTAAATGATTTGTAATGCATAGACGATAACGATGCCTGGTCTATTATAGACTTTGTATTCAATTAATTTGACAGAACTTTAAGCCGTATTGTCTTATCTGTACCACATTAGAAAGAGATAGCAATATCTGTCAAAGTAGTTTAGATTGAAATTAAAAGATTATCATAAACAGCAGGCATAGACAATAGCATATTTGATTGGAGTCAATTTAAATTCGATTCTATTAACTCTCTACCTCCAATATTTGATCACGTAACTTAAATTGAATTCTTATCTCAATTTTATACATGTGGTTGTTTCCTACATAAGAAATCGTTAAAAAAAATGTGACTACACCCGCTGTATATTTATGCTTAGATTTCACTTAACAACTGTGAGCAGGAAAGTAATAAGACGCGTCCTTATTACTTTGTATAGATGACGAAAGATGTATTTAACATATATATTGGAAGTTAGTAAAGGGCATTAAGGGCACTGGTACAAACTTGTTCCGCCACGATGTTCCTCACGAATGATAGTTACAATATGTTTAATAAACGTTTATGAATAACATGATAACATTATGAAATATGATTATCGAAAAACGCAACGCCCTAAATTTTACGCACTTTGAAATTAAAAAAATCGCATTAAATATTTCATGATTTTTTCCTCTCGTTCTCTTTTAGTGGGACTAGTTTTAATTATTGCATCAGTAAAATTATTATTATTTTTTTAATCTAAAATCTTTCACGACTTGTTTAAAAGCACAGATAGTAAATATATTTCATTTATCGATTCGCATGGCGATTATTTCGGTCGTTTTTTTTTTTTTATATATACATACTATTATTATTATTATATGATAAATTTAAAAATGGAACAAGTATGAAATTAACTAATTTTAATAGCAAGGATGTTTTTTATAGCAATCAAAAAATAAAAATGAATTACATCGTCAAATAGTACATTATATTATAATATATTATTAAAATTTCTTAATCGGTCATATTTATATTTCAAACGAACCTTCGTAAATAGAGATAAATATACATATTTAAAACATATATATCTCTGTTTGATTTATTTTATTTTTTTAATAGTACATAACGCTGCTAATGTTGATCTGTTACATATAGAAGTAGTTGTGCGAACTAGAGTTTGCACAAAATATTTGGTAATATATGAACACATTGTGATGAATGATGAATATCGAAAAGTGTTATGAACCGTTAAGTTACTTGTAATAAAACGAATGTAATATAATGACCGTCTTACAAGTTTTATATATATTTGAAATACTTTTCAACTTTGATAAATACTCTTTGTAATAAGTTGTAGTTGTACTGAATTTATACTTGAAGTGAAACTTCTTTGGGCTCATTAAAATGATATGAAAACGTATCTAAAGTCGATTCCAATAACAGGAGGATAACAGATAAATAAATAAATCTGACCTTAAATGCACATGACATCGGTCGGGGTCTGAATAATCTAACATTAACAGCCTGTAAATTTCCCACAGCTTGGCTAAAGCCTCCTCTCCCTCTGAGGAAAAGGTTTGCAGCATATTTCACCACGCTGCTCCAATGTGGGTTGGTGGATACACATGTGGCAGGATTTCGTTGAAATTACATACATGTAGGTTTGGCATGGAATATTTAAAGCTAAGGTTTGTTTGGTTGCTTGCCATTGGAATGTACTATTAATTCAAAAAAGTTTCACTTCTGCCATATGTACTTATTTTTAAGAGTGCGTTCATTAGATAGGTAAATAATTTTAGATAAGTATAAAATGATTATGTATAGAAAGAATTGCACTATTTTTATTATCTGTACAGATACTTTTTACGATATGTAGAGTAGAAAGATATTTTTAAATACATTAATAAATACAGTATAAGATTTTCGAAAAGTGCTAAGTTTCAAAAGCGTTAGTTAAACTTCTTACATAGATTGAAAGTTTCGTTCTTTTTTTTTAATCTACTATAGCTTAAGTATTCTATATACAGCCTATATTTGAACAGATTGGATACGTCCCTATTTTATATAGATTACTGAATCACAATCAGCATGCAATTTTTATTTCTTATTCCTATTTATATCATTTCAATGCAGATAACATTATTCCGTAATCTATCTGATATTATTTACACCGTGAGCACTAAAGTGTTGTATTGTCTTTGTCTAGATAATAACATTCTATTCTGTACAAGAATTAAAAAAACTGTATCAGATAACATGTTGTCAATTCATTTGACACTTTATAAATAAAATCTATCACATTTTATACAATCATGTCAAATGTAGGTGTTCTATTTTCGAAAATATTTTCTCGTATGTCAGTGTGACATATGAGCCGAGACACAACAATGTCGTCCATTTTTGATGTAGTATCTATGAGTGATTTGACTAAATTACAAATCATTCGTTGTTTATCAAATTATCAATATTTTAATTCGTTTCAAAGAAAAACGATTCGTCGTCGAAATTGTTTAAATTACAATTATACTATTTATATGATGTACGAATATAACAAGTACCAATTTTTAACATTTTCTTTATGTATGTTTCGATTAATGCATGAATTTAAAATGTAATTGCAATTATTTCATAAGACGTATTGCGAATATTTCAAATTAAAAAACGTTTTAATTTTAATAATAATGTTATTTGTAACCATAGTTACCGTTAAATGCATTTCGAAATAATCAAATGCAGGTTGCGTCAAGCACTTGACAAGTAACATAGAGTGGAGTTAATTGATGTTACGAATGCCTCCGATTTTGTAACAATTAATTACGAATAATTGGCAATGCAACTTTTGAGTTTGTGTATTCAAAAAAAAAACATTCCGACAAAAGAGCGTAAGTAGGTTTTGTTTCAAAATGGCATAAATAATAATAAAAAAAATCTTTGTCTCTGGTTGAACCGGTAAACTTGATAATGTAAAAAGAGGTATAGAGATGCAAATAAATTAATACGATAACAAATTAAACACCTTTAGCTTTAAAAGGAAAGACAAAAAAGATTTTGAAATAAGAACAAGGTTGCTAATCGTATTGGAAGCGGGAATAGAGTAATTAAATAAAGCATTGCATTTATTTGTCTGCAGAGTAAATGGTTGACAATGAACATTTAAAAAGACGCAAAAAGTTATTCTATTAGCAAAAATATAAGAGCTATTTTCCACAAACCAAACTAATTCTCTTTTTACTATTACTACAAACACTATTTTCGATTTAAAGCACATACACATAAAATAACATTTCATAGGACACCTCAGTTAGGTTCGTTCAGAAATAAACGTCAATATAATTTATAAAATGAAATACCACCGTAATTTCGTTCATTGACGAATTCCTCTTAAAAACGACCAAAGACAATAATGATATTTAAACGAATTATATCATTATTAAGAATAACTATAATTTAACATAATTTTTTATAGTATTTTTGCGATATAAGTTAAAATATATTCGTTTTTTAAATAAAATATATTGACTTCATATGTATTTAGATTTCACACTCGATAAGGTATACTTACGCTGATTTAGTCAATTTCTAACAATTCTTGCCTTGCATTTGTAAACGTCAGACGTTTCGATAGTTTTTTCTAAAGGTAAAGCGGAATTTCCCGCTAAAATAAATGATACCTGTCAACTTGACAGATCTCAAACGCCATTTTTTAACCGAGCGCGTGCATAAAACTGAATTTCTTTTGTTATCCTCATATGGGTCTAGAAATATTTTTATATTTCCGCGTAAAATATTTAAAACGTTTAGATATTATTTTGATTTTAAAAATAAATCGCTTTTATAATTCTGTCAATGATGTGTTTTTGTTGTAAGTTAAGTTTATGGCTATGGTGCCTAATTCAGAAAAAAAAAATGGTTTTTAAGAAGTAACTTTCGTTATAATGTTATTTTGGGAAAACATTAAGCGGTTTATAATTAAATTAAAATCTGCACGTTTTCACCGACATCAGAGTGAACAACAAATCTTCATAATGTTTTGCATAAAATATTTTATGTCCAATTTTATAATACGATAATATTTCTGTGAATCTCTCAGAGTCTACTCTGAGTGTCTAAACTTAGTATATTTTACATCTCGATTCGGCAAGTTAAATATTTACTACGTAGCCCTTATTTTAATAAAGTTTTTGGTTTTTCTGCCATCGTTACTAATGATTTGTTATATTACTTAAGAATTTTGGTCATTCGTATAGTCGTTCTTCTACTTCTTGGAGATCTTTACAGTGAGGTGTTACCTGTAAAAAATTAAACGTTTATTGCCCGGAAACGTAGGTTTTACTGATATAGGTATTTGAATTATCAGAATTTGACGCAGGCGTTTTAAGGTAAGGTGAGCTCACTCCTAGCACATGGTCTCGGGGCGCGCGGGCGGCGGCGCGGGCGCGGGCGGCGGCTGCTCGGCCGAGCGCTGGCGCGGCAGCTGCGACGAGTCCAGCACGATGGACGGCCGCGGGGGGAGGTTCTCGCTCACCATGTGCGACAGCGACAGGTCGCTGGACGCGTTTGTGTCTCCTGGATTAGACACTCGGACTCAGGGTACGTTAGCGATATCGGAGCGGCGAATGCGTAGGTATAAATGTTAAAATAATTTAAGTTTAATTATAGAGTTTTGAAAAATAGAGTTTTTTAATAAATAAATATTATTTAAGTAGTTCACCTGAAGGTTGCCTCGGAACTGGTAGTAATACTTCGCCACAAGTATCATCACCGAGCAACGGCTGTAACGGGGAAGGCAGTTCGCGACTGTCAATCGCTGACGCTCTTCGTAGGGAATGCCTAGGTATAGTTTTCTTGTTGGTTACTTTGGCTTCAATAAGAACTTAGTAACATAAAATGATTGTAAAATATCGCACAATGTAAAGTAAAGAAAAAATATTTTAGATAAGCTTATAGCAGGTACACAGTACGAATCTGGTGGATATTCTAAATACAATAATATTATATGATTGCCAATCCTACCTCTGGTGCGGGAGTCTCCTATCGCTGACCGTGAGCAGCGTAGTGGTTTGCGGCTCCTCAGCGCTGGTGTTGACGCAGACGCTTATGCTGACACCGCTCACTCCACCCTCTCCCTCCCCGTTCACACCCTCCTCCTCCTCGTATCTGGCCAGGACAGACTCCATTTCTAGGCTAAGGTTTAGATTGACCCCATGTATTGTCCCGTTCGGTATCATGTCAGTGATGTTAGTGACGTGAACAGTATTAGTTATTATGGTCTCGTGTATGTTAGTTTTGGTTGTGTTAGTTTAGATTCTATTGTTATTGTAAATCAAACGGGTAAGAAACAGCTCCTTCCCATTATAAGGTCATATACACACATACAATGATATTTCACGTCAGAAAGTCATACTATTGTAAAGTTAATATAAAACATTCTAATAAAGTTGGTTTAACTCAATAGGTATTATTCGGAAGAAAATACTTACATGATAATTAATTTTAGTATACTTATTGACATTAATAAGACGGATTTATACTAAAATTATTTCTAACGAAGATAAATAAGCTCAACACCTATTGTTACCAAGAGTTTATAAGCCTTATAATTTTGAATATCAGTTACAAACTTCAAACATACAGCTAGTATTTATCGAAACATTTAAATTATTTTTGCAAGAAAATAGAATATTTATACATATATATATCTTCAACCAACGCCACATATAAATATATGTGGTATTGGTATATGAGATTGGATTAGAGACAAAACTCATTTTGCCAAACTAATTTCATTTAAGCTGGTCCACCGGTATTCATTTTTAAATTAGTAGAATATGTCTAAGAATTAGTTAAACAAATAATCGTGATATACTTTAAAGTAATTTTTTAGTAAATATCAAGTACTTACCGACGCTGGATCAAATTTTCCATAATTATATAATCGTCTTCTTCAGCTCCTCTGAGGTGTTCCTTTTCCATGAAAAGTGCGAATTCCGGGTTGGACATTTCACTTGCGTGCCTCCGTCGGATCGATGGTGACGCGGCTCGACCGGGAGACAGGAGACGGGTTGCAATGGGTGTCCTAAGAAACATTTATTAATTTAAAAATATTTATTTTATGTTTCTCTAATAAAATAATAAATATAATAATAAATATTGGACAACATCACATACATTACTCTGATCCCAATGTAAGTAGCTAAAGTACTTGTGTTATGGAAATCAGAAGTAACGACGGTACCACAAACACCCAGACCCAAGACAACATAGAAAACTAATGAACTTTTTCTACATCGACTCGGCCGGGAATCGAACCCGGGACCTCGGAGTGGCGTACCCATGAAAACCGGTGTACACACGACTCGACCACGGAGGTCGTCAATATAATAGATTATAGAAAAGCAGTTTCGTCTTCGATACTTTTATTTATCAGTCCTATTCTGTTAGTATTTGCCTCGTATCACAGTCGTGAAATGTTGCAAGCTGACTAACCGTTATAGGTTATTTCGACCAATCAGAAAATTATGCGGTTATCCTTTAAATGTTCTGATTGGTCAATGTCGATTATCAATCTATGCCATTTCACGATTATGCGCTCAGAGAGATTCGAGATTTTTCGTACAGAATAGCTCGACTGACGTTTTCATTGATATATAAATAAATATAAATCTATGAATTAAATTATCAAATGGAAACAATTACAATAATATTTTTTGATTTATGGCTTTGTCGAATTTATTTAATTCTCTTAGTTAACACTGAGATTTACAAGAGACATCAAGATATTACAAGAGGTTTGACGTTTCACGTTTATGATTTTAGCAACTGCGATGAATAAGTTTACTTTTGTTGGCATATATAAATATAAATTAATTCCCGCTTACAAGCAATAACACGTTCTTTGCCTACAAGATAAGTTCTAAATATATTAATACTGTTCTAAAGCCATTGCAGGCCTATACCAACTTTGTACCATATAATTGCAATTACCTTGGTGTATGAGGAGGGGAGAACAGTCCGTATACAGTCTCCAGCTCATCAGTGATGCTGGTATACTCGTGCATGGCTAGTAGCAGCGATCTCGGTGCACCACCCACGCGTGTTCTACCTGATGGGATACCGGTCGCACCGCCTGTGGCTTCCCAACCTGATTGTTGACCTGATGGTGTAGTATTATATAGGGTGAAACAAAAACGCGAATACGTTCGGGTATAATCGCAACAATGAAAATATGTCAAAAATGTATTTATAATGCATACGTCATCATTACATAAAATATTCTTAATTTTCAATTAGTAACCTGCTTATCGAAGTATTACTAATAATAATTCTAAATTGTCAAACAGTGTCAGCGTAAAATCACTCAACAATTTCGAGCCTACGAGTACTTTTGAATCGTTACTTTAAATTTAAAGTAACCGATTTACTTTATATTGTGAATGTAAATCAACCGAGAACTGAGAGACTTGAAACTCAGTTGTTACTCTTTCCGACAAGTTAATTACACAGATATATATAATACAAAAGAACAAAGCCCATTCCTGCTTTGTTGGAAATTATTTCTCGGAATCAAATGTAAAACGGTTCCCTTTCAGCTGAGGGAACTTTGTATGGAAGGTATTTTAAGGTCATTTGAAAGTTACTTAATATTGCCAGTGTAGAATTTTACATTAAATGTTTTTGTAGCGTAATAGTTTAGACTTGGCAGTATCATCGTAATTTATTTTAGTTATACTGAAAATTTAAATTAATGCTTGGCCTCGGCTCGATAATTAAATCATGACGAAATGTGACGTTAATCATTGTAATGTTAAATTTAATGGATTATTATTTGGTAGTAACATTATACAAATGTAATGCAAGCCCACTTGTGAAGGTATTCATCGCATATTACCACAATACGCAATACAGCAATATTTAGTAACGTTGTATTCCAATTTGAGATGAGTGAGCCAGTGTAAGTACAGGTATTGGCCCCTCACTTATATGGGCAGTGATGGTTATAAAAAAAGTGCTTAGTAATTTATATTTATACTAATTTATTTACGTTGGTGATAACTGATTATATTATAAAAACTATATAAAAGAAAATATCTTCAACAAAATCGAATATACATTATATCACTTTGTTTAATATTATCAGAACATAACCTATTAATTTTATTTCGTTTAATTAATAACAATAATACTAGATAATTAATACACTGAGATTATCATTCAAAATATCTGATAGAAGTAATTCATTACTCTATACAAAATTGACTAGGTCCTGATCCTCGCTCGTGGGAATAGTAGTCTTAATTAAGAGTTAATTTCGTATCGCTATCGTATCGCTACGGCACACGATCGTGAAATGTCTAAAAGTAATACGCGACATTGACCAATCAGAACGTTTAAAGGATACACGCACCGAAATAACGTGCAATGATACGTCAATTTGCAACATTTCACGACTGTGATACGAAGTGAGCACTTACAGAATAATCTTCATTGTTATAGTTATTCCCAATGTCATGGTAGTAAGATTAAATAAATAGGAATTTTGAAATCTAAGTACGCTTTTAACCATAAAAATTATTCTAAGCAAAACTAGACAGGATATATAACAATTTAATTAAACTTTATATTGATATATTCTGTAATTAAAATGATGGAAAAAAGTACCTACCAAATGAGTTTCTTGCTGGTTCTCCTCGGTAGAATCAAAAATAGTTTCATTTTATAATTATGTATATATTCTTGTGTTTCGTTTTATTAGACTGGTTTAGTTAGTTTCTTGTCTGTTTTCCTTAGTAAAATATTATATGTATTTTGAACTGGTGGTATATTTTCAAGCTTTTAATTTTTAACCGATGAAAAAGAGAAAGACGTTATCAATTCAGTGGTATTTGTTACTTAATAACTTGAAATCTGTTCATTAATGACTTGTTATGAACAGATTTGGAAAGTTCTTGTTTTTGTTTGGAAATTTGCTTTCCGTTTGGTGCCGGTATCATTTGAAGCAATAAATTTAATTCGGTAATTTTTCGTGAAAATAACGATTCAAAAGTTCTTTTAAGATATTATTATTTTTATTATATTTGATTTATATAGTAATGTGAGTATGTATATATATATAAAAATATTATATAGCATTAGTAAATAATAGATTTATATATATTGATAATATGCATGACAGCAACAATACGCAATGCAATCATTTATTGTGTATAAATATTTGAGTGTTCAGTTTCACTGGTCCTTATATAAAATGATTCACAGATTACATCATTACATAATATATTACAATGTAACTGTCAGTCTACATGTTCCCTCATCTCAGTTAACTCCTGAACCGAACGTAATGAAATAGGACATACGAAATGGGCATATAAATTATTTTCTGGAACAGAATATAGATAGTATATAAAACAAAGTTCATAATATATTTTTTTATCATGGGATATTATATATGTTTTTCTAGTAATTTTTCACACCGATCAACAAAATAGTATTTATTTGTCTTGTTAGGTCTTTTCTTTATAACAATTGAATTTCTTATCCCTATTTAATCATCATACAAGATAGTATAAGCTAAAATACCTGAGACCGAGTTCTGAAGCGAGTTCGCATCGACGGCAGAATTATCGGGCTCCGAATGCGTCTGGCTGTGCTGCCGGCGCGGCGCCAGGTGCTGCCCGGAGTGGTGCCCGCCCATACCACAGTCATTACCGCCTTCAGAACGCCTGCAGAATTTATAATGGGCACTAATATCTCACATTCCAATATAGTGGTCATAAAATGTGTGCTGTGTAGGTCAAATTGTGCTGTTATTATAAATGTTTTCGGCAAGGAAATTTAATTTTTTTAGTGTATTTTGTATGAAGCTGTAGAAAGAATTTCGTGTTAAAAGTTAATATGTTCATACTTACCATAAATACTATTAAAATACGATTTATACTTGTATATAGTATATACATATATATACTCATCTGGTTACTCTTACCTTCATATACAATCTACCATAAAAACTTGATAACTTTTTAAACACAATCGTAAATTTAAAAATAGTTTAGTAACAGTCTACGAGACATTTTAAACTTTTACAGAAGAGTTCGTATATTATTTACATAGAAATAGTGTAATAATAAAGAACTATTTTATAAAAAACGGCATTCAATAAATTTTATTCAAATGACTATTTAAATTCAAGACAATTTTTACTTTTATTTATTTTAAATTTATAATTATACCAAAATACGATATTTATTGTAGTTAAAGTCAAACGCTAATTTAAATGTGTCAATAAATTCCATAGACAATTAATATTCGTATTTGTGAGTGACCATAAACAAAAAGTGCAAGTGTCAATGTAAATATATTTTATTAAACTATCGAGCGTGTTTTAAGCTACTTATATACATATTTGCTTATAATAACTATAAAAAAGTGCTACATCTAGCTACATTGCTATCGAAAGCTAAGCCATTCGTCAAATGACTATTTGACTTACTGTTTCCACAATCGTCTCCTAACAGATGCAAGAAAGTAACAAAAAATAAAATTAAAACAATCATGGCGATGGTCAATTTAGTTATCGCGGGACAACGCGGTGTGGCCAATTCTGTGAGTGAAGATAAACTATATAATATCGGGACAACTAAATATGGAATAAACAAAAAGTCTAACATGCTATGGTTTTCAACTATAACTATCGGCTGCATGAATCTAGTATTTATTAAGCAATCGTCTTAAGACTTTCTTCAATTGAAAATGTACGTATTCAGAATAGCATAATCTCAAATCTCACCTAATAGTCAACGATGAAGATTTCAATAAAAGTGTTTTTTCATTGGTCGAGTAATTTCTAAATTTTGCGAAAAAAATTCTGAATATTGAGGTCTGATTGAAATTTATAATGTTGCCAATGGTTGTATTAAAATGATTTTTAGCATTATCTACGGCTTCGTGGTATAGTGGTAGTTTGCTTACCGTCTCGTGTTGGCCGTGCGTCTGGTACCCGCTGAGGTGGTTCGAGGACGCAGACTGTGCATTTCGGACGGCACTTCACGCATCTCCGGCAAGAACGCGTCGTCAATCATCGATGGCACTTAATACACAAAAAAGGAATTTGAAATTTGTTCTTGAAAAAAAAATAGTTATGTTTAAGTTACCAAAGAGAACAAACTTATTAATTTTTTGCTTTAATTTATTTTGAGGCAATTTAATTTCACGGTAAGTATTATACAGTGTCCAGCAAGTTTGCACCGTATTTTAGTGAAAATAGTTTCAAGGTTACACCACTATTTTAAAACCACACAGGATAACTGTTCCTTTATTGCTAGAGAAAACCGCGATGAAATTTTCTCTATAATTACAGTAAAACCTACTGTTAAAATTATTTCAACTCCATAACCACAATAGAAAGTTTTCTTAAGTTAAGAAGATATGGGACCCATGGGACTTATTTTTAAGTCAAGTTATCGCAGTTCAAGTTAAGAAGTTCGAGCGGTAAACGCTACGTAGGCTAAAGATGTAAATGTCTTATCCCAACGTTTTTCTTTTTATTTTTTTAAAGATTTAACGTCATATTAGATTCATGTTGATTGGTCATTTTTTTGGACAAAGTTCGGCGAAAAAGCAATGTTATTATTATTTATATAATGATATACTAATATTTATATACTATTTATTATAAACACGCTTTTTATATCTCAACTTTTTTTAAACGTATATTTTTTCAATAAACTGCCTTTGCCAAAAAAATTAAACTATCAAATGTATAGTTTTATTAATACCTTTCTTCTCTTCACTTGGTTCAGTTCTATTGCTTTCAGAAGATCTTTGGCGCGCTGGTGTAACTGGGGCAGTTGGCCTGATGACTGTCACATCTGGACCCGCGACGCTTCCCGCTGACGATGAAGAAGAATCTACTTCTGGTTCTTTTTCTACGACTTCTGGACCAGACTGAGGAAGCTCGTCCTAGATTAATGATGATTTGTTATATATTTGGTAACGATAAATAATTGGTAACGAAGAAAATACTCATTCAAAAGGAAAACTGCAACGAAATTGTGAAACTTATAAGAAAAGTAATTGGAGTTTTATTAAAAATCATACATATGTAAATGCATGTGATAATAATTTTGACTTAAAACAGTCTGGCCTTTGGTTTGTATAACGTGTAATATGACAAGCATACAGATAATGAATTCATGCAACGGCTACGCGAGTGAAATTAAATATTGTCTATTGAAAAATGAGAAGCCAGTAAATTTCCCACTGCTGGGCCAAGGTCTCTTCTCTTGGAGAACGTTTTGGACTCCAATGCGGATTGATGGATACATATGTCGCAGAATTCCATCGAGCTCATACAGATTTCCTCGTGACGTTTTCCTTCACCGCCTAGCGGTCGTTGCTTATTCGTGTTTGAATCCGCAGCCGCGGAAGATTTACGTGTTCTAGTCAATTCGGTGTCAAGTCATTTCAGTGACATGGAAATTTCAAAACGAAGCTTGTGAACATGAGCACGTAAAATTACATTTGGCAATGCCTTGTACTTAATATTAAGTACAACAAAAACAAATGCGTACTGAGTTTGCGAATCAATGTGCATTTATTTTTATGTAAAAGTAACACATATTTGAGTTATAGAAAGAAGCGAAAAATGTGTTTATCAAGAAAAAGATGAAACAAAAACAATACAAACTGGTGCCGTCTCATGCGACACGAAGCGCTCTGATCTATCAGACATCTTCATTTCATTTGTAACCGATTTATTTATATTAAAATTACAGAATGGCCAAAGAGCTTTGTAATTTTATATAACCCCGTTTTACTTCCCAACGTTCATTCATTTATGAAATTATATATTTGAGGAATCTGATAAAGCTTAATAAGATATTAAGGAAGGTTGGTAACTAAATTATGAATTATTTATTCATTTTATTTTATTTTGTAATCAAAGATTCAATGTTAAATTAAGCAATGAAATAATTTCATCGTACTTCAAAAAGATTTGGAAGTTAATTTGATTTCCAATTAACGTCTGTCGAATACAAAACACTTCATGTTCTATAATATTGGGTAGTAAAACGTGGAATAGGATCGGATGGATCTGCTTACTTCGGAGGGCTGCGAGGCGTGCTCGTCCTCCTCCTGCACGGGGCGCACCGCGAAGCGCGCCGCCCCTGTGTCGCTGTCCGACAGCACCTGCCGTCTCACCACGTTAACGGCACATCCAGAGCGTAATTTGTGATCCGTGTTCGGAGATTTTAGGAATAATTTGTGTAAATTAAACCGTTTAAAAACGGTCCTAGTTTATATTAATGGTATATTTTTAATTTGAGTGAAAATTCTCAAATTTTTTAGGCTTATGTTAGCTACGGTCAACGTTCTTATTTCGTTTACGTCGTTACGCCGTGGATATATGTAATTACTATATTAAATATTATATACCGTAGAAATGTCAGTAAAGAATTCGAATAAAATCAATTAAATTTACTAAAATAACATGACTTCTATCGGTTCCGTGTCTTTTCGTTTTCAAATAGAATGAGATATTTTGTAAGAGGACGTAGAAACAAAGCGTTATTCATCTCCTGGCGGACGCAGACATAATCTGGACTTTTACATTTTAATCAAGACGCCATAGAATATTTCTAGCTTATTAAAATATTAAAGAGAATTTTTCATACAAAAATATATTTTTGGTCTCATTAGGGCTGATTTGTGAAAATGGTTATATTAAAATATCTCCGAAAACCAGACCACAAAACACGCAAAAGCACACGCAATTTTTGCAAAAAAAAAAAATATAATAAAATGCATAACACAATTTTATTCCTATCAATTCAACACTTAACGTGAAGAAATAAGGTCGAATTTGCAACAAACATATAACACTGATAATGTTAAATAATGAAACATGCTTAAACAGCAAACAAAAATATGTAAATTTTGTTATTTATAATAACATCGAAACCAAGTGACCACATAAAACACATACATATAATTATTTATATTAATTTTGCACTTCATAATTTTAACGGTAAAATGAAACAGTCATCGTATTGGGTAATTTCTTTTTCTGGCGTGTATACCTAGTCAAAACATTTCCTTATGCTTTTCGTTTTTTTCGTCGTGTTCGAAATTTAAAACCACCGATACAGATAATAAAAGATTCACTCACCTCAGATCTGTCACTGGCTGTTCTGAGCCGTGCTGCTCCAGTTTGAAAGGTAGGTGGTGGTGGTCCCAATGTGTCAGTCGATCCTCGATTAACGAGAGACGGATGCGTGGCCATGAAACGGTGTATCACAGCCAAGTGGTTCATAGTCTGTTCCGCTACGTCTTCCAACTTGCGTAATCTAAATTCCACGCTCTGAAATTTATATGTGAATTCAATCCATTGCTGGGCAGTGATATTTGAATGGAGTTTCTTATTCCACTACCAAACAGCAATATTTAGTATTTTTGTGTTACACTTTGAAGGGCGAGTTAAACGTAGTATTTACAGGCGTATGGGGCATAACATGTTAGTTCTCAAGGGATGGTTAATATTTTTTACAGTGCCAATGTCCGTACTATAATGTCAACACACTTGTATGAATGTAAATAGTAAATCTTACACCAATATATAACTTTAATAAATAATAGACTGTCATCATTAACGTAGCTAATTCAAAAATCGATAAACCTTTCGATACCTTTCCTTTAAGGGATTATGACAAAATATATGTACGTATGATTGTATGGTATGATCAATCAAGCGTTGAACACTGAGTCCAATTAAAGTTCGGTAATTTTAAAATATATAATAATAATTACGTTTTATAAGTGAATAAAACATATTTACTATTGCTTACAAAAAAAAAAATGTTCATTTCGTAACGGGACATAATTCGATTATCAGAATAAAAATTACGTCACTAAAATCAAAGAAACTTTTAAAAGCCAAAACAAAAGTGATTCGGTAAAAAGGTTAATATGAATAAAACAATATAAAATCTCGAACATCTGGCTCGGAGAAGGGTCGACAGATGTACCTGTTGACAGCAAAGGTACGGGGAGAGGGGGGGAACTGAGGAAAGGACCGAGTTATGGAATACGGAATTGGATGGATTTTCGAATATGAAGTACATATATCATATTCCAATCGAAAAAGGAGTAAAAATAATCAAACTCTAGATTTACATATTCCGTTTGAACGTAAACAATTTTTGATGAATCTCTACATGTTGTAAAACAAAGTTGCTTCCCACCGTCTGTACCCTTAGATCTTAAACTAAGGAACGGATTTTTTAATGTATTTTTCATCAAAAGGCAGAGCGACTCAAGAGGAAGGTTTATATGTATAATACAAGCACATTATAGCCGAGAATTTCAAATTCCCTAGCCGGACAAAAACAAAGATTTTTCATTTAATGTTTGTTTTTCAATATATATGTTGTATATATACCCTTACTGTACACGTGTTATGTATTGTATTACTAGTACTAGTCTTTACATAGTATAAAACAAAGTCGCTTTCTCTGTCCCTATGTCCTTTTGTATGCTTAAATCTTTAAAACTACGCAACGAATTTTGATGCGGTTTTTTTAATAGATAGAGTGATTCGAGAAGGAGGTTTTTGTATGTAATACATAGACAATATAGTTAAGTAACACTGATAATTTTAAAAGTTTCTAATGTGATGTCGTAAATTTATACATTTTTTGCGCTTACATTGTAAACGCTGGCTGAACCCTACAAGATAGATCAAAATAATGTACTACAGAATTGTACACCTCAAAAATGTCTACAAAAAAGTCCGCGATGGTATATGTCTATTTCTTAAAGATAGCCCACAATAAACATTTTTTTATCGTTTACTTTTTACGAGAAATAATGGCTTATTTTCGAAGCGATTTTAAGCAATATAGCATTAATCCTTATCCAATTAGGTATCTTAAATAAATTGTGCATTCAATATAGATCAATATGGCCCTTTACAGCATGTAATTTAAATGAATATTTTCGAAGAAATTACTACATATATAAATATCCACTAGGTCGATCTTTTCAGTCATATTAATTATGTCTAATAAAATAAACTTTTTCAAAATATTACAACATTAATCCTGTTTATTTTAAGAAATGAGCATATAACCCGCATTGGAGCAGCGAGGTGCAATATGCTCCAAACCTACTCCTCAAAGGGAGAGGAGGCTTTAGCCCAGGAGTGGAAAATTTACAGACTGCTAATGTTTAAGAAATCAGAAGATAAAATCGAACAATCGGACAATCGGATGAATTCGCCACTAGTGAACTATTCTGATTACACAGTACTCTTATTGTAACTGGACTGATCAGAAAGCCGGGATGGATAGTTAGTATATAAAAACACTCCCGTTCCACTTATCTACTCATAGATGACAGATGACAAATTTAATATAAGTGGTAAACTGTATTTAACTTTGAATATGTAAATCTTCTCGGTTAAAAATGTTGCCACGACCGAAGTCTAAGTGAAATTTTAATAATGGCAACCCTACTGTAGTCGAGGACGAAAAATCCGAATAAAAAAATATTGTTGTAAGAGACACTGAGTCTATATATAAATTATTGAATCAAGGAAATATTGTGTTTCATTTTAACAGGTTATAATCTTTTTTAAAATTATTTAATTTCGTTAAAACTGAGAAGCTAAAATTGTAATGAAGTAGTAGACTTTAGTGGTGAGACTGGCTAACTCGCCACGGTCCAAAAATTTTTTTTAAGAAAAATAGTTGGAATACCACGTATTAATTAAGGATTTGCTAATATTCCTATTTACCCCTCTTTTTAAGCTAATCACTTTTGTTATGAGCAGAAACGACAATAGCCCAAGGGATCAGGATTGATCCTGCGATGTTTTACACCGCTAGGCGGCCCGTAAACCATTTCGCTGATTCAACGTTAGTTATCCTTAATGAGTATTTGTGGGCAAACACAGGTAGAGAATAGAGATATTCCTTCACTATCATAATCCGTTGGGACAGCAAATCCAACACGACCGGAAAGAGTTCAGGCACAGACCTGGGGTTTTGAACCCAGAACCTTGGAATTTATGGCCTTATATAGTTATATCTAGGCACTAGACCAACGAGGCATTCAAAATATATTCCATATCGAAAGGAACTTCGTTTCAACCGGGCGTACAAAGAGCAAGAGCCTTTAAGTTAGTTGTTTTTATTTTATCAACATTACCTGTATAGACTGTATTTGACAGTTAGCTTTCTGATTAAAATCTTCCATTTTGGTTGTGATATGTTCCACTCTGTCCGTCGTATTTCTGACTCTTTCTTCTATCGAATTAGACAACTTTACTTCCTGAAATGTGTTATTATAGTAGTCAAGAGAGACTTCAATTAAATGCCCAACTAAAGGTGACCGTAACATATCTTAACTATTTTAAGGCTTTTTATAAAATAAATTCGCTTACACGAAAGGTCCTTAAATAATGGTGGCATACGACCGGCCTTCATCTGGATATCATTATATCTATGTCTGATATTGAAATTTATAGTAGTATGGTAGTTAAGAATCTGGGAAGCGCGATTTTTCTCAATTTAATTAATAAGTATTTATAAAATGTAGCTATGTTACCTAACTTCCGTTTATACAAACATGGCCAATACAAGAGCTGATATCATACTTGAGTCAATCTATTTTCAACACAACCTATTTTTTTTTTAATCAAAATAAAATCAAACTTACCTGTTCCCTAAAATATCCCTCAACACATTCCTCCTCGAAGTCATAAAGTCGTTCCATGTCTTCCTTCTCCAAGAACAATTTGAGACCATTATCATACTGGAATCTCTTGTGCGATACATTCCTGGTCACCCATTTACACGTTGCGTAAATATGGCAGAATATAATTAAAGGTGGGGGTAAGACTGGCTTCTGTTCATATTCCATAACCACGGTGAATCTTTGGAACATCCACACCTAGTAATGCATATATTAGTTAAAGTAGGTGTATCAATTTGTCAAAAAATTTGACGTCATTATCTTCAAGTAATACATGTTTTGACCATTTTACTGTACCGAGTTTAGAATAGATTTTTTAATATTTTATCTATCTTTTTATTCTTGCTTGATCAAATTTATATTGGGAAGAAAACAGAGCTAATATATATGCGTAAGAAGCTCTTGATATTATTTATAGATTATAAAAAAAAAGTTTTACTTAAAAAAATATATCTATACAACGAAAGCTAACATCATTTAGTGGAAAGCACTACCGGCCTAAATATAGCACAATATGCTATAATGGTCGAATCCGTCACGTTTTATGGTTTCAGGAACAATGGCTTTGAGGTCTAGCAAACGTATAATAATTTCCATATAAATTGGAATAATTTTAGTCGTATTTGTACAGTACATTACACATGCAAATGGATGTTTCAGAATCATCAATATTTTTTCCTTATTATTTAACGCATTCATTAGATTTTCAATTTTTTAATGGAATACTTATTAAACTAATAAGAAATATCGATTGATCGTTCTTAAACAAACCCAAAAATAACAACAAAACAAAATAAAAAGCAAAACAAAAACCTGATGCGAGACTTCATTGACTTCGTTAAATATATTGTTAAAGACGGCGATAAGGAGATTTATAAGGAGAATGTTCGCGACGAGGAGGTAGATGGTCATCGCGATGGGTGTGATCCAGCGGCCGGTCACGCACTTTTGGTCGCCGATCCCAAAACCACATTCGGGTGCGATGTCAGGCGCGAACACCTCGCCGTACAACATGAAGTACGGTTGGAAGAATATCTACAAATAACGTGACGGGTGAACTAAACGATAATATAAACGTAAATTATAACAACAGACTCAAAACAGAAAGTTAAAATTTTATGCGTAATTTGTAAAAACTTCTGATGAAAACGACGACACAACAAAACAATAATAGAATCGTGTGGTGAATGAAATTAAGGATGAATACTGGCAATTAATTCTCTAAATAAATTTGATATAAATTCAACTACCGCCAAACTACATAAAGTTGATTAAAAACAAAACTACCCTATACCACTAACGTAATCAAATCTCGCAACAGGTAACTAAAACATTGATAAATCATAAATGTTGCGGGTCATATAGTGATTATCTGACTGTACATCACATTTAATTTACAAGTATAATATCTCTAAGGACATTTTTAATATAACAAGAAACAATTGAAGTAAATAACAAACTCAGGCGCAAAAGAAGACGTGTACTAAGTCAGTTCCAATATATTATTAAGCACAATACGACCCGCTTTAAATAAATCAATTTGCAAAATAAAAATACTACGAGACAACGACTACGATTCAAGATTCGTGAACCTGATGAGATACTCCGTTGACTTCGATGAATATATTATTAAAAACGGCTATTAAAAGGTTCACTAATAGTATGTTAGCAATGAGCAAGTATATGCTCATTACAACTGGAGGCACCCAGTGGCCGACTCGGCACTCTTCGAGCCCTGGGAGCCCGCAAGGTGGAGCCATTTGCTCGGCGAATACTTCGCCATACAGCATAAAGTACGGTTGGAAGAAGACCTGGAATTGTTAGTATTGATGGAGATAGGTGGAGAGGTCGGATAGTCTTATTCTATGCCTGTGACGATGAATGTTACATGAATAATTGCTGATTCAAACATTATTAATAATAATCAAATTAGCATATAAAGTGATATTTGGAGCTCGCATAGTTAATTTCTTCTGCAGGTGAAATTGAAGGTGCTTTTTGTGTTCTTGGTTATTTGGAATAAATATACGTCTCGACAAAAAATCTTCTTTTTTGTGTAATTCTAGTATGAGCTGACTAATTGAGATTCGATTAAAAAACTCTTTTAACGCTTTACCTTATGAACTTTATTTGGAAGATTACATTTTTGGAATATTTTAACACGAATTTAATTTAAGTTTAAAATGCTTTGCACAAATCAAAGGAAATCGGACATAAACCGATTAGTTGAAAAATGCATATTAATGCTAATTTCGTTGCACTTTTAACTGTTTCTGAGCTGAATGCAAAATGTAAATTAGCATTAATTTCAAATGAATTTATAATGAGCATATCAAGAGAAGAATCATTCTTCAATATTACTCATAAATTCTCGTAAAATGTCTCATTAGGTAATTTAAATTATTATCAGATTCAACTTACCCCCCTTATTAGATACCAACTTGCTTCCTTGTCTGGATACAATATTGCCTGTCTCGCCACCCCGAACGACATCAGCACAACCAGTAACAGCACCACAAAGTATATCATATTTTTTACCATTTTACCCATCATTGTGACTAGGGGACCTGGTGACGAACACAATTGTTTGACTCAATTCTAAGTTCGGAGATTTTCAGTTGTGATAAATACGGCACAAATGATATTGCCAGTGTGATGTAGGATGGAGAAGACACGAAGAGGATTTATCGGTGCGGTCGGATTTTTTACATACGTATGAAGACAAAACAAAGAATCCAAACCAAAGTCACGAAGATACATAGATCATTATTTGTATTATTTTATTTTTAATTTATAAGCAGACAAATATACCACTGAATTTAAATGCAGCCAGTAATATTCAATATACTTACCTAAGTATTTATTAACGCCCAATATGTTAAGTATCCTTAGATACCAGTAAATGATATCGACGCAGTATATGACGCGTCCGACGTCCATCGAGCTGGTGCGCAGGCGCAGCGTGAGCCCCACCAGGAAGAATATAATGAACCCTGCGTCGTACGTATTCCACATGTTCCACGCCCATACGCTGAACTTATGTCTGTATAGGTAATTAATTAAAGTATACATCACATACATATACACCTAGCCAGCTCCTCGTCTACTGAGTCGACCCTCAATCATAATAATTAATACTTTTATTTGAATCTGTATGCAATCTCAAGATTAAAAGCAAGTATAAATCTATCTGATACCAGAGAAAAATATTCGAAGCAAACACGAGGTTTTCATCCAATTCCAATTGTATTCCAGTATCGTATCGTTATTAAATAAACGTACAGACCAAACGAATACTGGTTCGTTCTAAATTAAAACAATCATTTGTTCTCTGTGATAAATATTAAGTTCGTTTCATATCATGAACTAACTTATGCTTTCATAATCATGTATATTCAATTTGACATACGTTTCCAAAAAGGAAATATAGAAATATACTAAACGAATACGTACATCTGTACACAGATATATTATATACACAAATACATAAATAACATAAGCCGTTAAACATAAGCGAATAAACAGTTAGGGTCGATAATATCAACTTTTAAATGGTTAATGTACAAGTTGAAATCCACAGTGAAAACGGATTAGTCCTTTTGACTTAATGTTGACACTAAATAGGATTACGTTAAAATAAAGGTTTCGAATAAGCTGCAAAGTAAAATTAAGCTTTGGTATTTAATCAATTCAAAGCGATTATAATTAGATAAAATCTCACCTAATAGCAACAGGCTCGGACGTAATAATTTCTCTGATCTTCTCACATAAAAACGTGAGTATATAACATATGGAGTATATCTCCGGCCAAGATGGCGTCGAATCCATCTTGACTAATACTGTATAAGTGAACATCAGTAGGAACAATATGTAGGCGATCTGAAAGCAAATTAAAAGTATATCATATAGAATATAATAAACGTTTACCAAACTTAAATAACTCAGACTCGATATCTAGCGAGGGCAATGGCGCCATCGTTATATCTATGCACGTCATATAGGCACGTTTTGTATTTTTTTTATTTTTTATTAATAGAATTCAAGGCATAACTTTTTTGTTTATGAACCGATTATGTTCTTCAGTATATTTCCAAGATGGTCATCGGAATTTCATTTTCTTTTGGACATTAATTTCATTCTTCAATTTTAATTCAGTTTTCATTTCATTCGAAAATATATTTTAAAATAAAACTAAATGCAAAAAAATATTTTTTAATTTCAATGGATTTAATCAGTCATCTCGAGGCTATTTTTTTTTTAAGCAATACATTTGTAGGTATTCATATTTATTTGAATTAATTCAGATACAATAGGAGAAATTAACAACGTTTGCGAATAATTATATATTTTTTTTTTTAAAAATCCCGTGTATTTAATACAAAAAATAGGTTAAGATATTATTATATAAAACCGTAAGCAGAAAGAGACAGAGAGAAAGAAAAAGAGAAGGAAAAGTTACCTAGAGAGGGATATAATGCTTTTTCTTTATGAGAAGATTTCCCAGTACACTCTACTGTTAGCTGCGTAAAAGAACTTTGTTCCAAAAATACATACTACCCTTTGAAATGCTGTTATTATGGTTTCGTAACCTAATTTTAAATGAGTCTTACCGTAATACGGTGAGAGAGATAAGTAAGGGGTAGCCCTATATTAAACTCGGTGAGTTAATAAATCTTCTCAGGTGCGTACGCGAAGTCGTAACGTAAACTCTTAAGTCTATATTACATTCTTAGTTATAAAATTAGTGGTTTTAAAAGTTATATACCGGTAGTAAAAAATATTATCTTATACTAACCTATAAGCATTAATGTTTTGTAAATGTATAAATTAGAAAACTTCTTAATTTGTGTTTACTTTTATATATATATATAACTAATAACTATTTTTATTAAATAGTTTTTTTTTTAATTTAGCAAGCAAAGGAGCAACTGTAATGTTTACACTTTCTTTACTCCACAGATAAAAAAACCTACGTTCAGTCATATCGATTGCAAAATTGACGATCGATTCTAGTGGACTTAAATAATTATTTGTTCGAAATTTAAATTAATAAATGATTACCATTTCTTAAATACAATATGGCATTTATGGATTATTATCTTTAACCTACACTTATGAAAATAAACGTTATCGGTCGCCGCCATATTTGATGGATAATAAACAACTTTAAATAATGAACGTTGAAAGCTGAAATGTTTGTTTGATATATATATTTTTTAATTATATGTGGATACTTTTTAATTAATGATTCGATCAAACATATTAATTATGGGAAGTGAGAACTGTTTTAATCCGTAAATTATCGTTTAAACATTACATATGCAACTCAGCGATAGTTAAGTATCTTTTCGATTTTCATGTTTTTTTTTTAATAATAAAACCGAGCATAACTGTGCGGTTAAATTGTATTAATTTTTAGTTTGTTTTCTCTAAGGATTTTAAACTTAAATTAACTTTTCTGGACTTGTTCTTTGTTCATTAATCAATTATACTATTGAAGAACCTTTCTTATTTGAATAAAGGCAATTTTGATTAACATTTATCATAGTTTTGCATGATACTTAATCAAAATAATCCACTCTTTGATAACGAAGTCGCGAGGATGAGTTGATTTTGTTACTGACCCTGAAACATCTATACAATTGCAATATACTTAACATTTTAAATTCTATGGTTGGCAGGACATTGAAGATATTTGAATTTAATACTTCATTATATACAGAAACAGTGAATTATGAGCGAATGTGATACCCACTCACCAACAACCTGCCAAACCAAGAAGTTGCCAATTTATCTTACTAAACATTTTATAATATCGCAGTCCAATCACACTTAGATGATTAGATATTATGTTTAAAGTTATATCCACCCTAGCTCAAGCTCGGTTACTTAGAGGAAAAAACTTAAATATTTCATCATCCTACTAAAACCTCTTAAATACATACAACGTCATTTCATTCATTTCATTTCAGCAGACATCATCCGTCTGAATTTATAAATCGAAGTAAAGTGTGAACTGATTTACTGAGTTCGTAACAAAATCACTGTTACAGACGTTTGCCTAGTTCTCATTATCAACAATCGGACGGTATCAAACGAATCTTAGAGCCGGGCACGTTCGTTACATTCAACAAATAAATAAATGAAAATGCTTTTAATGTGGTTTACGAAGCAAGGCTACGATGGTAAAGGAATTTAAAAATGCTTTAAAACACCGTTTTTGTGCATATATCGAACATACATTAAACTTTTTTATGTAGTGTTAAATCTTTACCATTATTGCAATAACCAAAATTAATTACCTATTAGACAGTTGAAATACGAAATGTACTCACCGAATCTGCCCAAAACTTAGTAATCGGCGCCGTAAAGAATTCGTATATCTTCTTCCTCAGTCTCAAGGGTCTCATCCTCTTGTCTTCCGGCACGTGGTACTCCGGCAAATCTCTGTATGTTGGGTCCCAACCAATTTTACCGACTTTCCCGTTTTGATCGACCCTGGTTTCGCATTCGGCCCCTGAGCCAATCAACGCCTGCTTGAGTTCAGAGAAAATCGTATAAAAGTTACCACGGCGTTTCCAAAAGAACAGTTTTCAGATGAGATTTCAGGTGTGAAGTTATTCAGAATAAATGTGAAATTAAATTGAAGGAATAAATTACGAAGCAAACATTTAAAACAATAATACTGTTAATTAGAAACAAAATCTTGATAACATTAGTAAGTATTTAAACCTTCTTTTTGTTCGGCTTAGTTTTCTTCTTGTTTATTAATTTTGTTTCTTATTAAAAAAACAAGCATAATGTATTTACGATTCCAATAATAATTATCTGATTCATTTGAAGTCGGAATTACATATAATTTCAGCTAAAATTTGTGTCGAATACTCACCTATATTTTTGTATAAGTTACGTTGTGATTAGAAATACGAAATAAATTGTGAAAATATAAAAAGCAAAAGCGAAATTTGACATCAAATACAAATGCCATTTATACATTTATTAAAAGTTAATTAGAGTATTGGTAAGAGTGAAAATGATTAGGTAATTATATTGAAATGCAAAAAGGTTACTATAAAATAAGAACATGTTCCTAAGAGTAGTACAGTCGGTATATAAAACTACAAAAATATTATTCTTTAATTAAATAAATAGTTAATACAATCATTCAAGCATAAAATACTACAAATACATATTAATACGTGAAGATACGTGTTATTCATTTGTTTGGTGTTTATTATGAAACTTAAATATCCTAAATGTACAGAAAATAATTATTGGAAATTGTGAAAAAAAAAATAAAATTTACGAATACCACAATATTTTTAATTACTATTTATTTCGAATAATATGTTGTTATAATATAATTTATGTTTGTATCTTTAATTTCAAAACCTAAAAATTATGATTTTTATGATTACTAATATTATGATTTATGATTAATTATTATGATGATTACTATGATTTTAATACGATTTAAGATCATTATTTCTACGCCGACTTAACTTTCTTACATCATTTTTTATTGATCAACGCGTGTAGAAGAAAAATTTGCGGTTGTTATAGAATTAGAATTATAAATTTGAAAGTCGTTTAACGTAAATATTTGACTTGCCTATTGCCTATCTAATAGTTAATAATATTCAATTATAAGTCAAATGAGAACATAATTATTTTGGAATACTCTAACTATCTATAAACATATATCCGAAGACAAAGTCAAACTCTTGTTTAGTCTCGTGTCCGTCACAGTAGATACATTTTCTCCGATCAAGACAACAGCAGATGTTATTTGCTGCTCATATAGCCAGGTGACAAAATCACGGATGTATGGCATAAATAAACTAATTCTGATTTTGGTGATTATTAGAAACGAAGATAAATAAATAAACGTTAGAAATTCAACAATTTATTAGGCAAACGAGCCAAATATTCGTTATTTCAAAGTAATTAACAAAGTTATATTGAAATAATAATGAAACCGTGATTTTAATTGCAATACCGGTAATGCCACAAAACCACAATTATAGTCAACATTAATTGCAAAATTATTCACTATTATATGAAGTATTCATTCGCGAAAGTGATTATCTATTTAGTGTAATTCGTCTGTTTCACTTAAATCGTAGGAGGCTCAAACTCAATATCGAAACATTACCTACACTTGATTGATCAAAAAGAGGTTCGAATAACAAAGCAATTTTAGCCCGAAAATCACCCGAAAAAAAAACCCAGCCGCTTCCTTCCACCAAGAGCATTCGCATGTTATGTAATATCCAAATAATAATTTAATGATAAGCATATCGGTAGAGCATCAAGCGATAGCGGATATCCCTTAAAACACTAAAAATATACATTATACGCGCATGTCACAAGCGTTTGATAATACTAAATTGCACGCGCATGTTATAAGCGTGACCACTTACTATCAGCTGACGTATTTGCCAGGCTGACTACCGTTATTAAAATAAAAAAAAATGCTTGATAATGATGAAATATTACATACGAAGCTTGATGTTTCTTGTTTACATGATTGCTATTTGTAATCTTTTATCTTCGGTTCTCAAACGGATGAATTATTAAGTATTAACTAGGTGGCAGTACTAGAAAAAACTTTAAATAAAAAGGGTTCGCTTTAGTGTCCGCTGGAGAAAAAAAATCGTATTGAGAGGGTAGGTCCCAAATTACAGCACTCGTAATGGTGACGTTTTTTTGAAAATGCGTTTTGTTCTTTCATCTTTGTCAAACTTACGCATTGTGATTATGTTATCCTGCTCTCACAATATATATAAAATTACATTTATACGAAAATGTTTCATTGTCTTGGGATCGGAACCGCATGCCACCGGATATTAAAGCTCACCCAAAAAAATAATACAAAAAATCGCATTTCAGTGTGAAAGAAATTGCAGATGCAAAGCTGCTTATGAAAACGTCTCGTTTGCAACACAGAAACCGTTTAAAATCATCCTCAGTACCTGTGCGCTTTTAAACTGTTGTCCCGGTGGCACTATCTTCTTAATAGAAAGTGTTCGTCGTTTCACCACACCTGCCTATTACAAAACATTTACAGCCAACATTTATTTCTACTATTCCTTAACATTCATAGAATTTAAAAAATATAGGTTGATTTTTAATATGATTTTTGAAAGATTTTTTTTTTCACATGATTAGTATAATTTCTTAGAACAAGTGAAGCGCTATTAATCCTATGCGTAAATAAATCACTAAATATGGTGCTATTTGGTGCTGCAAAAGGTTTTCTAAGTATATTCAAAAATAAACGATAACTGTTTATAAAGTGTATTACGAAACACAATATTAATATACATTAAAATTTATCGTAACGTTTTCTTTGAAGGAAAATCTGACGTTGTAAACAAGGCAATTCCAGCTGAAAGAGATTTTTTATTCGCTCGTAAAGGTGCAAAGTTCTAGAGTGCGTTATTTCAGTAAGCTCGACAGATACCTGAGTGGTTTTATTCTGCTGCCCGGGAGGGACTATCTTCTTAATAGAAAGCGACCGTCGTTTCACTTCCCCGACCTAAGTACGTAATATGTTTTTGTTTTGTACCTCAATATTTATTTATAGCTATTTGAAATTGGTTAATTGATAGCTTTATTGGTTATTAGCGGCTTAATTAAAAAATATATGAAATATATTTTCTTGTACTGCTTTTTATTTAATCGAATATATAGTATGCCTATTCGCGTTCGCGTATCGTTCATCTCATCCGAAACTTTGTACCAAATTGTGAGAATTTGCGTGGATTTTACCACATCTTATTTCAATTAAATACAAAAACTTCATTGTTCACAAATAATTAAAAAAGAAGAATTGTAACGCAATTACTAGTAAAGTATTGCCATTAAATATCTCATTGCTTGAAAAAGGCGTCCGCTTATAAAGTTTGCGACTTTTTTCACCAAGTTACTCCAGCTTGGGTTGGTACACATTTAATCCCAAAAATGCAGATTTTCCATCAGAAAAAAAAAAATTAAAGGCATATAAAAACTCACTGGAGCTTGTTCTCATTTGAACCTAACTTTGATTAAAATTATATCCAATCCAAATCCAGCCGCGCAATATTGGTAGTATATACTATGAGTAGAGTACCAATATTTATTTTTTCCAACTGGCAACCCCTATATTTTCACGTTTTTTCTCTTTTCACATTGCGATATTATTCAAATAGACACTGGCTGTAAATATCAACGAGTTTCAACGGTATCGTTTAAATATTAAAGTTCGAATATTTCATTCTTGTTCTACATTTCTTTGCTGTAAATTTCAACGAAAAGTATTTCAGTATGCAAAAACTTTTAGTGCATTCCGCCTAAATTGCACTACGTTCTAGAGAAACAGGAAAAATAAGATTGCTAAACGTCTTTTATTTTCGTAGACTGAAATCATTTTGATATTTTTCTTGTACTAAATTTTCTTTTTGATCTTACGTAGATTATTGTGTACGTATATACGAAGTACATTGTTGAAAGAAACTTTGCCATTAAAATTTTATCTGATATGTTTATCCGAATGAAATGATTCATTAAAGCCATAATTAAAAGTGTTAGTCGCTGTTTTATCTGTGAATTTGTAGATAAACGCATGCCTCAATGTCTATTATAAAATAATAATTATTAAAAATAAGGGTTATTCTTTCTACAGAGATATAAGATTATGTTTTAGTTTTAGTTACTAACATTATTGCACACATACACAAATCGTAATAGAATAGAAGGATAAAAAATATGTTAAACTGATGCAAATTTATTTACCGCTTACACACAATTATTTCAAGCAACCAGTATAGTAAGGTCTACTAACTAAAGATTTTAGTCTCTCCGGTGTTCGGTTTTCCGATTGAATAATTAATTAATCTAAATGTATTTCTCTGAAGCGCAATGGTAAGCAACTAAACAGAAAACGGTACCTCCGCGTCCGTCGGGTCTCTCGTACTCCTGTCGTCCTCCATGCTTTCGTTCTCGAGATGTTCCTCCTCCGTCTGCGGCATCAGCTGCAACTCTTCCTTTGACTTGAACTCCAGTTGCAGAATGTACAGCGGACACAGCAGGCTCAGAATTACCTTTGACATCACGACAAAGCCGATGTGGCAAACGAAACGCTGCTCGATCGATGCTAACTATCACTTCGACTTAAGCATTACATGCTACAATAACGTTTAGCTAATCGAAAATATTCGACGTCGATTATGCTATATCATTCTTTATATGTTATTATGAATAAGTATCAAAATTGCTTGTAAAGTTCTTTGAATAATCGGCGTCAATAGCATGCTGTCAAGCGACTCATTGACACACAGACATCTATCTCGGTATTGTTCATTACGATCGATATGTTATTCTCTAAGACTACTACGTGCCAATACAAGTCTGTGCGTTAACAAGATGAAAGAAAGAGATGTGAGTGTCGATAATTTAGTTGAAGGTTACCTTTAAGTTGGTATTCTTTCGGGTCCTGAGACCTCCCATCCATAGATCGGCGAGGATGATTTGTGAGCAAGGGTGAGCGAGGAGGGCGCGGTGGTTAGCAGCTACGGCGAGGCTCAAGCACGTCTGTCCGGACCAGTTCTGAAGTTCACAAGTCAACAGCTGTTGCGCTTGATCGTCATCTTGGCGGTAACAATAGTCTAATAATTCAAGCGCTGAAACAAATTATTTATTTAGATGCAGAATATTCTGTAGCGAATAAATCTTGTAATAATATTTAACATTCCAATTTGTTGTTGGTTTAATTAAATAGGCCGAAGCACATGTTTATTTGACGTCTAGTGTTAGAAAACTGTCAGCACTCTCCACCATTGAGATAATGATGAGTGATGTTATGTACATCATTTTAAAATATGAGTATCTTAAAAAATAATAATTATTATATGTATTAATTATATGTAATACTACTGGCAGAACCGGTAACGCAGTGTTGTGGCTACGTTATGCCTTAAATTATATTGTATGACATGTTCAGCCAAAAACCTCTGAAACATGATGAATGGTACTTATTTACGTCAACATATTCAGCAGTTTTTGTAAATAAACAGTGATTTCTTATAGAGATAGAAGATTAAGAAACACATTCTGTATAAAAAAACGAGCAAGCTTTACAGTAGGGACATAATATGCTGTGTCTGATGATACAGACATAACAGATGTGTCTTCTCCGTTTGGTATCTGACGGTCAACGCGACGCACGGAGCGCGCTTATTGGTCGAATTAAATAAAGGTCTAAATCTCTCTCACAGATTATACGAAAGCAAGAGGAAAGATGTCACACATCAAAAAAGACATAATACTAGCGAAATTTTAAATATTTATTGTTTAGTATTGCTAATTCTGAAATCACAATGATTGTATATGATTGTTTATACTCGATCGTTTGTCGGAGCAATTCCGACAGAGTAATTTATAGTTTATTATTACAGTAGCGATCGGATCACTATTATCTTTGTAAACTATGTGTTTAGTGGATTATATAAGTATTTTTTTCATAAAATTATAATGATATGTCTTATAACAACAATTTCAGGCTAATAGGTTCGTATTGGCATTGTTTTGTTAGTTTTAGTTACATGGAGGACAAAAAATACTTTCAATACATTAAACAGACAATAAAAATACACACATTCACGATCAGTTTTTCATTCTCTCAATCAAATCCATTCTTACAATTTGTTTTTTTAGAAAGCAATTTAATTTAAAAAAATAATTGATTAGCTATAATAAATAGAACGCCTAGTCATTAATTATTTTTTCGCCCAGAGGAATGGAATTACAATTCAAAGAGGATTTAGCATTAAATTTTAATTCCTACCAGCTATTTGCAATTCTACCAATATTTCCCACGGTCAGTCCACAGGTTTCTTTAATTTGGTTTCTGTAAAGAAAGAAGTCCTCAAGTCTCCTTACCTTTGGTCTCAAATTCCTTGCCATAATGACGTAATTCTTCATATACCTCAGTTTCCATATCGTCCTCAGCAGCTTCATGGGCCATAGCTTTGTACAGCTTACAGGCCACTAGGGACTTAGCGAGAGCCTCTTCTCCATGCGTCCACATTAACAGAGCCATCTGATGCCGTTTTGTCAAAACCGCCCACATCTATTGAATCGGTGAATTAAATGAATTTAATTTTAATTATCGAATTCATTATTCTTCTGTATTTTTTTATATTTCATAGATAAATCTTAATCTAAGTCTTATTCAAGTTTTAAAATTATTAAATCAAAATTTATTTTATAAAGGTAGGCTCTTATACTTTTGAACTTTACAAAATAAATGAAATGTAAAGCCATCACGTTTGAAACGTCGATTCTTCTGAGAAGAACCGAAATGATCAGTAGTTAATACAATTTATAATCATTCTTGAATTCGGCGGTGATGGAAAACTTCGTATAGATATGTCTAAGGAATATCTGTCAAATCAGGCTGTTACTGTGCTGCTTCCCATTTACATATTAATGTACTTTGATATGCTCCAAACCTTCTCCTCAAAGGGAGAGGAGGCCTTAGCCCAGCAGTGGGATATTTACAGGCGGCTAATGTAATGTATGTAATAATTAAGTTCTATTTAGATTATATTCAATGTTCTATGTTTTATTTATTTAAATAAATCCCAATTATTTAATTAAAATAATATCTTAACAAGTTGTATCTTCATTAGTAACGTAATTATATCAACGAAAGGTTTCGAAGCTGCTCTTGATATCATGTTTCTTAAATATATTCCAACTTATAATTCTTTAGGAATATTAATCTTTTCGAATTATGTTCCAAGGGTCCAAACCATTCGATGAATTTTAATAAAGTTGAGTCTGGTTATCGTGGTATATTTTATCGATAAAATATAATCTCCGCGAAGGAAAATGTTTCTAAGGATAAAGAGGCTGTTTTTGCAATTAAGTCATCAGTAAAGTTTTGTTATTTATTTCATAATATTTTTTAAATCCAGCTCTTAAATTATCGGAGAATTCTTCACATAAGAAGACAGTCTTAAATCATCACAGTGATGATGATGACAACCATATTCTTGGTGATAATGATGTGAACAATTTTATCGTCATCGTAGTTATCTTATTAATATATCAGTTACAGAGTCTATTAGTCTAGTAATGGAAGAATCCTTGATAAATTTCAGGAAGATAATAATTCCATCATAATTTTAATAACAAGTGTTCTATGATGATGAGATCGACAGATAAAACTTACCAATAGTTCATTGAATGGATAGCCGAAGAGGGCCATCTCAGTCGTGACAGGCATGAAGCCGGTGATGAGCGAAAGACCGCCGGCGTTGTGACGGGTGAAGGACGCGCTGTTGCGATGAACGTTCACACTCTTGTTCATCACCTTCGCGTATATCGGACGGAACTTGCGACGGGTGTAGTAACATCTAGGATTGATACATAAAAACACACAAAATATTTACTAACTTAATAACACATTAACAAAATCATTCTTAAAACTTAAAAATATGCTTAATTTTTAAGTGATCCGAGGTAAAAATGGGAAGTCCCCCAGTTAAAGTTGAAATTGATTACAACAACTGATTTATCAGACTTTATAGTTATGTAGGAGGTTTTATCTTAGTTTTAAAAGGTCAAGCCAGTCATATTTCATTGCTAATTTAGATTTACGATTATCACATTTTTTAATGTAGTGTTTGATTTTAGTGATTTGGTTATATTTTTCTTTAACTTGCAACGATTTAAATATGGAAAATAAATAATCTTTTATAAGTTTGACGCAGCAAAACCCCAAAACAGAAAATGTACGAAGCATTCAATCCTATCCTTTGATTTTAAATTTTAATATACATATACGTAATTTTTTTGTTGTTTGTCGTATCAGTCATGTTTTATTTGTTTATATAATTATTTAAACAGGTACATTGACAACATGCACATTTTACACTAAATAAGAAAAATAATTATATCGTAACATTAACTGAAATGTATATCAATTAAAAATGTACTCTACTCTACGTTCACAAAATTTAACATGAAAAATAATCATAGAATATTTTATAATTATATAATATAGAAAAAATTATCTTATCTATCTTATCTTATCTATCTATAGCACGTTATATGTAAAATAACATCTCCTAGCAGGAATTTACGAAAAAGCCGATTATTATTATGATCCCCTTATTTGCCAAACTATACTAACCAATTTAGGAGCTACACAACAACCGACGAACATATATTGATAAATAAATGCTACAAATAATCTCCAACAGAATCAGGGTTTCTGGAAGAGATCTCTTGTTAGAGATAAGTTATCCTTTGTACACGTCTTTTGTCTATGTAATTGTCTATATATTTGTTGGTACATAAATAAATAAATAAATGTATAACCTCCCATTTAACTTTATCTTTGTCGGCGATAAAGTTAAATATATAGATTTTATACGAGCGCTGTGAGATCGAATTTTTCCCCGCATAGTTGCCGCGGCGACAACCGTGAAAAACTGACGCATACCTATAAATCCAAGTCTTAATCGCAAAAGCGACAGATTTCACTGTCGTCGAATTTTTCCCGCTATTCTCACGTCGTAAAAGTCTGATAACTTAGCTGATACGAGTGAGTTAAACGATATTTATAAATAAGAAATAAAAAAAAGACTTTTCAATATTAAGTCAAAATAATTTTGGTGTAAAATGGACTTCGTTAATCGCGTCTCATCACATGGTTTTAAATAACCTAATAGGCTAATAGGTAAAATATTTGGTTTTTATTGATACTAGTAATTTAGTAAGTAGCCTTTGTATAATTTTGTTTTTATTTTAATATTTATTTAAACAAACATCGGATAGTTGGAACAAAAGACGAACGAAATATTCGAACGCGTTCTCTACTAGTAAATGTTAAGGATTTTTGGAAATATATGACGGTTAAACTAGTATGATAATATTCGATGTGATTATATGAATTGTAATATAAATATTATTATGTAATAGAATGAACTAAAATAATAAATATCGAAAACGTATGTAGGAAATTTTAAAATATTTACTATGTGCCTATTTAGACAATTTTATTTCTTGCTATTCTTTAATAATGCTACTAGAAAAACCCGCAAACGTTGTCTTGCCTATTTAAACGTCCATGTATAGAAGCTGATGCACCGCAACCTAATAACAATTTACAGCGAAGTGAAGCGGTACAATTTTTTTCCATTAAATTTTCTACGTAATAATATTTTGCGTCACGTTAAACAAAACGGTATCGTCGCAAGGACGTCTGGGTTACTGTATTGTTATTACTGTTCTGTCAGTTATTACTGTATTGTTATTCTCTGGTTTAAAGGATGAGTGAGCCAGTGTAACTACAGGGAAAGGGGAAAAAATATGTTACAAAATAAATGAAAACATAACAAATTTTAATATAAAAAAGTGCTATGTATGTACTACATACAAAATTTACAAGTACATATTATTGGATATTCTCCGTCGCGAATTGTGATATTTGACAATCACTATCTGCCAATACCGAAAGTTTATTTAATGTATGTGAAAGTTATTTCGTAGCTTATATTCCCTTATAACACTCACAAAGGGGAGTTATCTATCACTGACACTCCGAGTCGGCTCATGAAAATGCGATTTCAAAGGAATAAATAAACTCGAGTGTTATCTCTTTAAATAACTCACAGTAGAATGTGATTTCTTTTCAATTTGCCTTGACAAATAATTATTATTCTGCCAGTATGAAACCGCTAATACGAAAAATTTCAAGATCTTTTCGAGAAATTTTATATAGTATGGACTAAATGTATTTTATATAGTTATTTGTTTAAGGATTTCCAACAAGAGATACACTAAAAACGTATAGCGAAATTGTTCTAAAGTATAATTTCAAAGGTGTTTTTTTTTTCAATTACAGGAAACCACAGCTTGCATGATAAATTTAAACTAAACAAATATTATATGTAAATAAAATCAAATCATAATGAGATTAAATAGATAATAAGTAATAAAAAAAAGCTATACTATAATTATTTTTTATCATCGCCGGTTAAAAAACATTATTTATTGAAACATTTCTCTCTTTCTATCATGACTGATTTAAAAATGGAAAGAAGAAGACACAGCACTAACAAATCACCATATCAACATCATTTAAAGTTAACGTCGCTGTTGTCAAATCATAATTACCTTTAAAAATAAATTTTGTTTTGTTATTTAGTCGTGATTTGAAGAATAAGTATTGAGTAAACTGTTATGGTTATATACATTCGGAATGTAAAAACTTGCTCGAAAGTGTGGCAGCGCGTTGGTATTTTGAGGCTTCGGTGATTGTTCGTATTATGAAACTGTATAGACATAACTTAATTACTACCAAGAACAATAAAAATATATTATTACTATCTGTGCCCGCGACTTCGTGCACGTTTGTATTTAACAAAAATGTTATTGTTATAGCCTAAGTTACTCCTTATTAGATCAGCTATCTGCCAGTGAAAGTCCCGTCAAAATCAGTCCTGCCATTACAGAGATTAGGCGCAACAAACAGACAGACGAAAATTGAAAAATATGTTATTTTGGTATATGTACCGTGTATATATACATAATGCATTTAGTAAAAAGCGGTTATTTTGATATTACAAACAGACACTCCGATTTTATTATATGTATAAAATAAGATAACAGTGCATGAAGACTACTTCAATGGAAAAAAAAATGAAAATTATTTTCACCAACATTACTATTATTTTAACAGAATCTACTTTTGTAAATTTATTATTTTTATTTGTTTTTATATAAAGGGTAATGTATGGGTGTCTTTATATAGATTAAAAATCTTATTAATAGCGAAATTGGAAGAGTACTGTTTACGTAGGTCAAGATTAACGTATTAATTAAATAATTCAATTTAATTTTATGATTAAAGACGCAAATATGCTATTATCAATTTGTAAGCTTATTTAAATGAAATTCTTATATATTCGTGTAGCTCAGAAACGACTCTAACGATAATTGTACCATTCTTGTATTAAGATACGATTTTACTTTTGATTTTATCTATATTCGTCTAGTCTATCCTGATAGAAATTATAATTAGCATTATTACTAATTACTAAAGTGAGCCCCCGAGTCCTAAAATAAAATGCCGATAGTATAACTTACCTATAAGCACCTCCCATCAGTTTATTTATCACTAGCCCAATGTCGTGTAGTGTGTACACATATCCTCTGGGTAGGTGGGGCCTTACATCCCTCAGAATATATCTTAAGGTGTTACTAGGACCGCTTTTGGTGTTGTAAAGTTCTTCGAGACGAGGAATCGTCAGGAACTTCCTCATGGATACGCCGTTTTCCAGGAGCAGCTTCACGAAATCTATGCGGTCGTGTTCCAAGGCTTGCATCATTGCTTCGTCAAGGGCACCTGATGAGAAAATATATATATATTTACATATTGCAGCTAGTTTTCAGATAGTACTCGGTCACTATCCAACAAACCGCATTGGAGCGGCGTGGTGGAATATGCTCCAAAACCTTCTCCTCAAAGGGAGAGGCCTTAGCCCAGCAGTGGGAAATTTACAGGCTGTTAATGATGAATTGGTCACTTTCGACAATCGATAGTGTAGGTAAACATCATTAACAAGTTTATTGTATCTTTTGAATACTAGATGGCGTTATGTCAAATCTTTGACATTTCTATATCGCGATGGCAAGATTCGCTATTTCTTTTATAAAGTGCACAGGAAATATACATAATAAATATGGTTACAAGTGACATCTAATTGCTTTATTCGTAAAACACGGTGTTGTGCCGCTTAGGATCTACTGAGCTAGATGTTCTGTGGGAATGTAAGAATTATTATAACCCAATCCTTACACCTACCCCTAGCATAATTAACAAACCAGCGTTGCAGTCAAATTATCGATATCGATAGTTCGATATCGATAGTTCGATAACGATAGTTAAACTATCGATAGTTGATCTCGAAAACTATTCAGAATATCGATAGTACTATCGATAGTATCGTTTTGTTCAATATTATCGATGCTATCGATAGTATGGATAGCTCTCCGTGAGCAATACTATTGACTATGGCAATACTATCGATACTATCGATAGCATCGCTAGCTCTCTGTAAGCAATACTATTGGTAGCAGCAATACTATTGGTACTATCGATAGTATCGAAAGTTTTGGACTACCGATTGTTTTAAAAGTAATGGTTTTGCAATACTATCGATAGTATTGCTCAGAGCTATCGTGACAGTACTATCGATATACTATAAATACTAGCGCTAACACCTTAACTATCGATAGTCTATCGATAGTTTATCGATAGTGGACTATCGATATGCAACACTATAACAAACACATATTGAGTTTAATTAAATAGTTACATCATTTTTTACTTTCAATTTTTTTTTCATACAACAAAAAAATATTTCCATACTTTTTAACATGTTTTAACAATCTTAAAATAACTTATTTTATACTATTAAAAGTCTTATACAGTTTAGGTAATTTTTAGATCCATCTCTATATTATGTTCGAGTAGAAGTTCATTGAGAAATAAAAAAAGGTAAAAGGTAAAAGTTACTCAGTTAAATATTAAAGTACTAGAAGTTATGAATTTTTCTTTTGAATATTTTAGTAGACTTTATAAGTTGTTTTAAGTTTTGTTATTACTGTTTTAGGCTGTTTTCAACGGGGACTAGCCATACTACAATATCAATAGTATCATTAAGATAGAAAAACATTTTCCCATTCATAATCCCTTCCGTGGCAGTATATACAAAGTGAGCGTTTAAACTCGAAAAAACCTAATTACTATTTTGTTGGCCCTCCTACTATAATATAAAACCTAACGATTACCTAATAATATATTATTATTATTATTATTATTTGTGTTTTTCTCAGCAGAGAGCTGGTATTTTTTGTAAACAATATACGGGCATGGCCAATTAAATGATCTTATTTATGTGGTCAATAAGCTCGATGTAGGTTCATCCTTAAGAAAACGAAGTACAATACATTATGTATTTACGATGGCAGCTTTTTGCATGGTGATACTATTATTTTATTATTATTATTAATATATAATATATTAGAGAATATTTTGTAGAAATTATATATTCAGATAGGGTTCTTTGAACCTTGAGTATAAAGTCAAGTATATTGCAGCGAATGAGTTCATTATTATTCAGTAGGTGGGATCAATAAACGTTAAAAGTGAGTTCAGTGAATTTATTCATAAATGTTGGCTTTCAAACACCTGCGTTCTTACGTTACGAACCTGAACCTGATGCTTGTTAAATATGAATGTACTAGTCCTGACTCTTTGAATACAACAAAGGATTTGACGTAGATGTGTAAACTTTCTACTATTTGTTAGATATTCATTGGCCCTTTGTGGCTTTTTTTTATTACATAGGCATTGAAATATGTAATACAGCATTGTTAATAAAAAGTATGATTAATAAAACGTTAAACTATTAAGTTTTTATAAAATAATATTAAAATGTCGTTTCAAATTTGATTGTCAAATCCATTTTTTATATTTATTGCAGATGAACCAACGGATGTTAAGTAGTCGTCGTCTTAACACATACATTGGCATTATAAAAAAATGGAAACCACATCGGCCTTACTACCAACAATGAGATCATAGACACTGGCTTTCTCACCTGCACAAAGTCTTAAGTATTAAATAAAGTTTAAATAAACCTTATTTAAATCAAGCAAAATTATTTTTTTAGTAAAGAATTTTCTAAAACCTTTATTTTATTAGTTTTTAAAGACTATTTACTTGATGAACATCTTGGACATTATAAACGAAGATTTACCAAAAATTTGCCTAAAATGATACCAGAAATATACTTTTATAATCTTGTTTAATCGACTGTTAACAAATATTTTGCTTTGACAAATATCTTTCCTCGTTATTTGTTTCCACTTTCAAACCAACTCCCACTTAGATGAGCTGATTAATTTTAATTGCTTACTCAAAATGTTTTCATTAAAGTCGACCAATCAGAACATTGCAATCTTAAGAGGATTTACAAAATAGATCGGACGATATCGGACACAAATATTCGATTGGATATACAGGATGTATTTTCCAACTAGGCGTGGATGGTAAAATCCGAAACTACGAGGAACAGCAATAAATAATCAAGAGAGTCTGTCTGGATTTCGATGAAAATTAAAACCGCGTCATAGGATTTTTGATCAATATTCCAATATAACCTATATACACTTTATTCAAATTTGATACTTAATATACGCAGGCTCATATGTAAGCACACACATATGTACAGTTACTTGCACACACTCTAAATACTCTATGATTATTATTAATAATAAACTGTACACGTACAAACATATTATACACAATACAGTTGTACTTGTACAGTATATTAATAACGTTCCATGTTTTTTTAGGTAATAATTAAAACGATGAAGAATAAACTGTACTTGTATAAGGTTCAACTAAGTTTGGATATGCTATCGGTAGTAAAATAAAAATCAATTTTAAATTCTATTTTTAAATATGTTTACAAGGTTTAGCGACAAAGATTGTCGTAATCAACATTCAATTAAAGATTCAGAATGCTATCTGCCAATATTATTTAGTTTTCTTCACACGGTCTGTCACTAACATTGAAATTTTGTTGTATTATAAAGTTTTATAATTAAAAAGAAAAAATACAGTTGTATAAGCAAATTGCTTATAAATAAATAAAAATGGTTGAATGGTTATATATATAAATCAACATCAATTGGATTATTTCCATCAAAATGAATCCGCAAATCCTTAGCTTTATAAATTATTTTAATCACGGTGTCTTTCACTAGAACACTAATACTTAACCCTCAAAGGCATCGTAATAACTACTCAAGGTTTTATAAAGATTGTTTTCATTTTTTATTACTGTTTAGCTTAGATTCGTCTCAAGCCAGGTTCTTAAGTTTTTTTTTTACTACTGTATGATAAGGATAAGTTTTATAATGAAGAAAATTATAAATATAGATATTTTTATTTTATTTTATAAATAGGTTACAAATAAATAGATAAATACAAAGCTTTTTGTGTGGAGATTTTAATAAATAATTTAATTATAAAATAATTTAATTTTAATTTTAAAATAATTTTAACAATAAAAAATTCATGTGTTTATCAAATCGGACAATGAACATGCTTAAAAAAATAAAAAGAACCTATTCCTTTTTTAAAGTAAAATAAAAAAAGCGACTTTTTGACGTTGAATAGGACTAGGCTTAGCTGACCCCAATCTGAGACTTTGTTTAACAAAGACGATTTCAGACACAAGTTTGTTCCGGTTTTCGTCGACGTGTTCCCGAGAAACATTATCGCGGCCGGCGTATAAGGTGTCTACAGTTCTTTCGTCTGATTGCGTGAATGTATAATCTGTGCCATGTTCCAAACTAGCAATTTTAAAATAATAATAATGTTACATCATTACATTTTAAATTTATCTGTGTTCAACTTTTAATTTAAATTGCGAACATGTTATTTTTCTGAAATTATTTAATTGCCTTGCGATTATATCGGAATATAATTAAAAGAGAATCGTATTTCGTTGTAATGTTTCATTCATATCGTACTTATTAAAACGTGTTACAAGATGAACGATGGAGAAATGTATATTTATTTTTGAACAGTGGGTAATGTATTAGTGAAAAGCTATGTGAGTGTTGATAAAATATTATTTATTCAACTAGGCTGCAGTTACGTTACAGTGTAGAGTAAAATCACACCATCTTTTAGACTGTTATCGATATATGCTTTCCATAGTTTTCGTTTATTTTCTTCTTTAGAAACGCATAGAATACACGCAATGAAGTCACGTAAAAAGATTACTTCAAAACTGAAGTATAGGGATGACACTAAACGTAAGGCTGTATAAGGCCTTTGTATACTTTCTAATTTATCTGTCCTTTTTTCTATTTATAGTAAATTGTGTGAAATAAAGACTTTAAAAGTAAACAGATAAAATAAAAAAAACAGCTTAATTAGATGTGCTATCTACAAAACAGTTTGAAGTCTATGTCTGGTCCAAAGAGAGTGCTATATTGATTTTACATTATCTAGTCTATATCGAGGGTACGAATCAGTTTCGTTATTAAAATTATAAAAAGATATACTATTTTTGAATCTCACCTGGCGGCCATTCTTGCCCGTAGACGAAGATCTCTGATCTCGCAATATCGACTCTGTTCCACGTCAGTGCCAGAGAGAGTTGCTCGCTTGGAGACAGGTGCTGGGCGCGGAACAACGCAGTCAGAATCACTTGATCCAGCTCTTGGACCTCGCCGCCTTCCGCGCGCTCTTGAATTCTGAACACGGTGATCTGAGAAACGGGAAGATAAGTAAAGATTTTATTTTTGTAATAAAAAATATGTCTGATTGCACACGTCACTGGCGATCAAATAATTTGCTTAAATATAATGTTATTTACATACGTATGCATGTTTTTAAAGAACGACTTTTATCCTTGTTTTCTTTTCTAGTTAATCGTATTCTGTTACCCGACTACGGAGGTTGTATGATTTAGGAGCGAATACCATACTTAGCTTTAGAGACCAGAATCAAACCTGCTGATTAGACTTATTTCAAGATTTATTTATGTCAAAGATACGAAATTTAAACAGACATGGAAACTTAAAGAAAACTACACATGAAAATGTTTAGTTTTATTTTTTGTGTGCGGTGCTTGCTCGGTTGTTCTTCTGTTAAGATTTACATGATCTAACCGCTGTGAGATCGTAATCATTGTGATCATTAAAATAAAATGACATAACATCATTTTATTAACACAGTTTTACATATTACTTATATACTAAAAGGTAAAGGTGTGTTTTCACTAAAAACGAAGATAAAACGCATCATATAGTTAAATCACGCTTGTTTTACAATCAAGTAAAATTTAATAAAGTGATATAAATGAAATTGTATGAGCACGTTTAATTAAATTTATACTGAATTTGTTCATTCATTTTAAAACTTCAATAGATTTCCAAATATTATAAGCATCATCGTACTGGATAAAAACGGTTAAATTGGAACATTCAAATTCTATATTTAAAAAACAAATATAATAATTCTATATTTGAAAAAGAAATACACTTCCATTTTTTACACTAGCCGCCACCCGCACTTTTCGCTTTTAGAATAAATTATTTGTTTTTTTTTTATTTATTTATTTAGCAAAAGTATTCCATTTACTATTCCTCTACTTTCTATACGTTTATCCAAGACTAATTTTTACTTTGACCAACAATAAATAATTTGTTTCTACATTGAATGAGGAAAATTGAAATTTAATATGAATTCAAGGTTTAGTTACAATAATAAAAACTGACCAACTATTTCATTTATAGTAAAACAGTATATGAATAAGAATGGTATAACAATACGTTTTCGAAACCTGCATTCGTGGAACATAGAATAAATATTGAAACGTCTTCTTTCAGAAGATTTGATACGTAATATTCTGTACCAAGAATTCTCAATCTTTCTATTCAAGACATATTCCGAACCGTAAAGGATCAAGAGCACCTACGAGAAAGACCGAGACAAAGAATAGCTTGTAAGGCTGAATATCTGTATTCGGTTAAGCTAAGTTGGTTATATTTTCGTTATAGTAGGCTGTTCTTCGCGGCTCCATCCGCGTCAAATTTATTTTTCCCTTAAATCCCGTATTTATTTTAACTAACGTGAGACCCAGGTCTCATGTTAGTTATGTCGATTTAATGACGATTTGTTCCATGGTTTAGTCAAGATGAGCTAACAAAAAGATAGATAACATGTTATTACACTTGGAATTGTTTTCTATCTATCTATAACAGCCGGTAAATGTTCCATTGCTGGGCTAATGGGTCCTCTCCATTTGAGGTGAAGGTTTGTAGTATAAGTATTTTCAAACTATGAGGAATAACCTGTTTTAGTCAGTCTTTTTGCATTTAAAACATCTACATACTTGTATTATCAAACAAAGTCACCCGCCGTCTCTCTCTGTCTCAACGCGATAAACTCAAACACTATGAAAATGGACCGGAGTGATTCATGAAGAGGTTTAAATTTATTCCATGGAAGAGTTTTAGTGGTGTTTGCTGCGTAGACCATCAGAGTTATTTATATGAACGATACAAATGTTTTATGTAGACCCTTACTCTACCTGTGCGCAGAGCCGTCTCAAACTATGCTGTGGCCTTGGGCACTCATGAATTTGGGGCCTTTTGGTAGATATTTACAACGTACAAATAATTTGCTTATAGCCAGGCTTTAAGTATAGTTTCAAATAAACGGTGCGGTAATTTTCGTAAAATCGTAGAAATCCGATTGGTTGTACAATCTTATGGCTATAGTATAGCTATTTCTATCATGAAGAGCACGTCCATAGCTTTCTCCTTTAATAACGACTGTCGTCACTAGCCTTTTGATATATATGTTAGTTATTTCTTAGAAATACGACAATTTCGCACATATATATAGCAATCAACAGCACAAACGTGTGAATGAAATTGTTGGTTCTACGTTGGGCCCCTCTCAAGATAGGTGCCTTGTGCACGTGCCCCATGTGCCCTATGGTAAAGACGGTAATGCCTGTGCGAAGCCGGAACAAGAAGTTATTATTACTACAGATACAGTCCGCCAAGTTTGATACGATTATACACTTCACGTCTACATAAGATATATATTAAACTCAAATAAACCCAGATCGGTGTAATTGAATGGAATTATTCACGCTCTCCTAACTTTGAATTACAGCTCTTGAGTAAACAGTCTAAACAGTTGTCATTAAAGTTAATTGTGCTCAAGATTGGCTCCACATTTACCTTTTATCCTACAGAATAGCTTACAAAGATATAACGACTTTTCACAGCGGTAATATTTGTTCTGGCGCATAATACTTTACAGAAAATATATTTAAATTTTAATTTTATAATTAATTTTAATATAGAGAACAGTAATAGATTAATAAATATTAAATAAATATCGAACAACAACACATACATTACTCTGATCCCTATGTAAGTAGCTAAAGCACTTGTGTTATGGAAAATCAGAAGTAACGACGGTACCACAAATACCCAGACCCACGACAACATAGAAAACGAATGAACTTTTTCTAAATCGACCCGTCCGGGAATCGAACCCGGGACCTCGGAGTGGCGTACCCATGAAAACGGTGTACACACTACTCGACCACGGAGGTCGTCGAATAGGAGATTATTTCTTGTATGCATTAGTAAACATACAGCAACGACTTTATAAAAGTTTATATTTAAATTCAACTGTTTTTAGTATAATAGCAAAGTTACTCGTTGCATAAAGTTTGAAATAGAGGTTCTATATACAGCGTGTTATTAAGCAATTTAATTTGAAAATTGTTAATGAAAAATAGACATTTTAATACGGATATTTCACTTCGTCCATTTCCAATTTATATTTGAGAAATAATCGCCGTCCAATGAAATACAAACAACGTACTAAGTTCATTAAAAAAAATAAAAGATCGGAAAATGTTTATAGCAAACAATTTTGGGATAAAAATTATGGAAAAATTGGACTGATTAAAGTAATTTCCGATTAGAATTTCGGATCAATGAGATAATAATAAAATAAATAAGAAAATGATATATGCCGAGTGCGATTTGCACAAGAAAATACTGTACTTGGTGCTAGGGCTATGTGCAAGCCCGTCTGGGTAGATAATACCCCAAACATCATAATTATATTCTACCGCAAAACAGAAATACTTAGTATTAATCTTTCGGTTTGAATGGTGACAAGTAGAGTAGGTTAGGACCCTTACATTGCCAAGGCGTCACCAGCCCGCACAGTTCAAAAACTAAGATCTTATATCCCAGAGTTACACTGGCTCACTCATTGCCAAATCGAAAGACAGCAATATGTGTTATGTATATGATGTTTGGGGACAAACTCTTAATCAAGGTAGGTTGGGTGGAGATAGCAGAATTTTAAGTCTTTATTTTATCTGAGATAAATAACGCTTGCGCATTTCAAAAGACATTTTGTTTGATTTAAACCCCAATCTACTTTCAAATGAAATTTATATGCAAGAGTGAACTTAATCGAAACAACTGTTCCGGAAAATTGATCGTTTTATTATATTTGTACGTAACTAACACGTAACGCACGTTCAGAGTAAACCTAACCAGATCGTAACGTTGTAGGGAGACGTATGTGTAATTAAAATTAAATTAATACGAGAAACGTTTTCATCCAGATTTCGGTAATTATGGTTTCGTTCTAATGTATGATGTAGTGGACGGAACATGGAATTTAATTTAAGATGGTTCGTAAATTGGACAAGTAGGTACCACTTAGTATACGATTATATATCGTAGTAGAAAGCAAAAGATAAAGATATATAATAGATAGATAATAATATAGAAATAGATATCGTAGTAGAAAGCGCTTAATTGTTGTCTTGGATTTGTAATGCAAGCAAAATTTATATTGTTGTTTAAATTTAAGATGTTGCCTATACAAAAAAAAAAACGCAGGCGCATTATAAGTAACATCAATAAAAAAAATACAAGATAAAACAGCGGCACGGATAGCACGTCTGTGGAGATACTAAAATATTATTTAAAAAAAACAAAACGCTAAGTTGAGACTATTGGGAAATTAGTTTTTTCTCCAAATACGGTGAAGATATACGTATTTTTTTTTCAATTTATAATTCATTTCTAAGGCCTACAAGATTTAATTAACTCCAGGAAAACTTCGTAAAATCCATAAACGTCAGATAGAGCTAGGGTCAGTTTAATTAGTTTTTAATCATTTTTTAATAAGAGACCTAGTTAAAAAAATAAATTAACTGATTATTACTGGTATTGACTTCAAGCATTGGTAAGTAATTGTGTTAATTTAGTGCTGTTTGACACCATCATAACAACCGGTAACCTTAACAATCCGGAAATGCTGATAATTTATTTCCGAAAAGCTAATCGTATTAAGAACATACACGTTAATTTATTGGAACGAAGTTCATTCACGAGGTGAAGTGCAACTGGCAGGAATCGCCACGTAAGGAAAATACTCCCCCCAGACGACCTTTCCCTCTCTTTTTCTTTCTCTCTTGCTTCTAAATACGGTTTTATTTAAACTTTGTTATTGTTTTAATTCAAACGGTATGTTTAATAACAATTTTATGTCATGTCATTTCATTTTTAACGTTGAAATTGTTTATTTATTTCATTGTGTCTTTTATTTAATACATAATACATAGCGAGAACAACTTCATCCCAACCAGGTGTGCTTCGGCACCTCTCGTTTTTTAGATTAATCTGTTTTTATGTGAGGGTCAGTTCTGGCGACTGATTAATTATTATTAAGCCAGTTTCACACAACCATTAATCTAAAATTTAGTAACATTTTAGTGCAACTCAATTTTTTTTATTCTCGTCACAATTAATTACTTACTAAGACAAATAAGTTACTTACTAAGTTCTTTTTCCTGGTGCACTGCAACAGCTCACCGTATAGGCACTCTGCTTGTTGCGTCCCGACTTCGAATGTCTTCTGGATGGTTCCGACCAGGTAATCCCGCATAGATTCCAACACCGTCTGCTCGCCAGTTTCTGACGCGTATCTGGTAAATAGTTTCAAATGTTTACTCTTTATATAATATGCTTGCCTGGTACCTTTAAATTAAAATACCTTTTAATTTAATATAAATTAACAGCTTTTATAATCCGTTATTTTTTTATATCTGAATATATTATGACGGTAAATATTTTCTTTTTTACAAACCGTTTACCCGATGGGATAACCCACTTGTTGGTCTTTCATTATTAAACAGAGGAAAAATCACCGATTTTCATATTTTAAAATTAAAATAAACTTTTTTAAGATACTAATTTAACTGGTAACACAATTAATAAGTAGGTAATTTGCAAGGACTCTTCCCATCTCGTTAATATCAGCGAAATAACGAATACCAATTAAAATGTCACTTCACTCAAGGCAGTATTATAAATCACTAGCCGAACCCGTGGATTTATCCGCTCGAAATTATAACACTTTATAGTACACATGCTCCCCCCCCCATTTCACCACACATTATATAAAAAGGACGTCAAAACATCTTCTAATTAACCTGATTAGTCAAAAAATACTAAAACTCAAAACCTATGTCGTTCCACGGAACTTAAACTATCTCCATAATAAATTTCATCCAAACTGGTTCAGTGGTTTAATACTTAAAATTAAACAGGCACAGTTACTTCGTATTTATAATATTAGTAGGGACAGGGGTAGAGTGTACAGTCACACAACGAATCGGCTGATCAAAATAGAGTTATTATTGACGATTTAATCAGTATTATGAACAATATCGCCGACCGTCTCTAGGGAAATTATAAATTTACTGAATTTTGTTTCGTGGATTTGTAGACTTGAGACGTAATTCCCATGTCACCAGTGAAATATCACGTCATACATTACGATTATATTAATTATATATTTATTAAAGTAACAAAAACTCAATTTGAAATCGATATTGTTACAAATGTTACTGAAATGAATAAAATAATAGATCTCTTATTGAGACGAGTCCGCTATTGTAAACTTTGATTTACGTGCTATAAAGAAATTTATAATGAATGAGAACCATGCTGCGAGGAAGGTCTTCAGCATGGACGTGGATTGATATAGAGGAAGGGGACGACCAAAGAAACGATGAATGAATTGTGTGATAGACGATATGGCTCGAAAGAATGTTACTTCTGAGATGACGTCAGACACAGAGGTATGGACGAAGAAGACGCTGCGCCGACCCCAAATAAAATTGGGATAAGGGCAGGAGGATGATGAAAGGAATTTATAATAACATCAACAACTTCAATATAATGGTTCAATTGAAACATAAAAACAGTAATAATAACATAACATAACATAAACAGCCTGTTAATTTCCTACTGCTGGGCTAAGGTCTCTCTCTTTGAGGAGAAGGTATGGAGCATATTCCACCACGCTGCTCTAATGCGGGTTGGTGGAATACACATGTGGCAGAATTTCGTTGAAATTAGACACATGCAGGTTTCCTCACGATGTTTTCCTTCACCGCCGAGCACGAGATGAATTATAAACACAAATTAAGCACATGAAAATTCAGTGGTGCCTGCCTGGGTTTGAACCCGAAATCATCGGTTAAGATGCACGCGTTCTAACCACTGGGCCATCTCAAAATATATGAGTAATTTTAACGAACAAAACCGACTGAAAAATTGGAATGCTAAAACATTGGCGCTGTAAGAAACATTAACCATTCCTTGCATCGCCAATGTACCAGCAACCTTAGGAACTATAATGTTATGTCCATTGTGGCTCTAGTTACACTGGCTCACTGACCTTTCAGACATTAAGTATTGCTGATTGGCGGTAGTACATGTTTATTGCAATATGTTTGATACAATAACAAAAATATTTCAATAACAATGTAATATTACGTATTCTAGGTGTGTATATTTTAATCAAAGTTAGTGCAATGTACTTAAATTGCCTTTATACTAATGTGAGCTCTCTTCTTCTATCATTATTGATTTCGACATACAAAAGAAAGAGACAGAGCATTGCTTAACGAATCAACCCTGAACAACGTTTATGCGTAAAACCGTAAGTTTACAAGTACATTTAAAGTGCTTACCACATGTGAACTTAACTTCATATTTCTAAGAATAATTTTCTCAAAGGAGACCATTTACGCTCGAATATATTATTATCAGAGAATAGATTTATTCTAATTTCAAATTGTAAAATTGCCTTCAGCTATGAATTAAACGTTACGGTTCTTGTCAATGTCTGTGAAACTTATATAAAAAAAAAAAAAAAAATACTAAAAATTAACTTCTATTTAAACTGAGACCATTGATAAATACAATATGTATGAGTAATTTTACCCAAAATCATGTATAATTTTCAATTTAATTATTATTATTAGAACGATAAAGGTGTTCTGGTATGTGGTTAAATTATATAATATAGTTATTTACTTGTGCACAAAAGCAATGAGGTCAGCTGCTCGACCGCTCCCGTCGCACACGACGACTGGCACAGGTGGGTTGTCAGTGACGTATTCCAGCACAGCTCTTACTGTGTTCGTTCCTCCTTCTATCACGAGACACACGACCGGAGTTGATGAATGAGTGTCTGTAACAAAGTAAGATTTTTTTTATACGTTTATACACAACAAGATTTTCTACAAAATAATTCGAGATGTAAAAGATATTTACACAATAGAGATACAATTGACAAAAGAAACAAGAAAAGCGATCTTAAGGAAACCTTTACCTTACTTGTGTGCATTTCAATGGAATGAAATATATTCTGTACAAACAATTTGATATTAAAAATACTGTAAAACGTAAAAACTGACCTAAAAAAAAAAACCTACATATTTGCTTGCAATAAAAACACAATATTGTCTATTAAATTGGCGATAGGACCGCCTGGAGCTAAACTGTTCTCAACGCAAAATGTACTATCAAAATACGGTCGATAGACAACAAGTTATTAATTTTTAGCCGTGCACCCGATGGAACATCCCATCGGAAATATTATTTATATTAATTTTTATACCTGCATTGTGAATAGAATGAGTTCCATAAGAAATTACAGAAATTACTTACTTCCATACAAGATTTCAACTCCGTTTTAACTCGTTCATGAGATGATTTTTCAAAAAAGTGGCAACTGACAGTTACTCATAAGCAGAAAATTATATACCGAAAAATTTAATATATATATATATATAACACTAAAATGTAATATTTTCTCAAAGGAATAGTTACATTAAATATTATATTTATTTAGTTGATGTTAAACGATTCATTAAGTTAACTTTGAAATTCTCTTATTTGCAATTCTTGGTAAAGCTCCTTCTAAAACACTGTTTCGCGTCTTCAAACGCAGACTTTAATTAAACGGGCATCCTTAATTAATTATATCAAACACTTTGGAAGTGTACTACGAAATATTCTAAACATATACGACAGTTTATTTAGAGAAATATTATAAAAAAAAAATGAGTGAATAGTATTTTCAATTATTTACTATATATCAGACAATGTCGGTTCCACTGTTCCTTGTGAAAGTGGTGATGTCTTTTTGGACATACTTTACGTTTCCTCTTAATACTTCTGCTGGGTTCAAGAAGGCTGATTATATTTTCGCCCATTTAATGGTGGTGGATTCCTTTCCCATTACCATATGGGTGTATTTGATGGAGTTTTGTGTGATTAATGGATGCACTTAACAAAACAACCCTTATTCGGTTCTTGTGAGATGCGACAAATCCAGCATGATATGAGGTAGCTATTCTACTATTTCTCATGAATTTTACAATAAAGAATTGATACGTAAGCATGTTATGATGTCATACGACTTTTTACTTGTAGAATAATATCATATCCATCTTTGTATTTTTTAAGAGATCATTTCTTAATATTAATGTAAGATACCAGGTCACATTTCAGAGTCGTGACGTTTTGAGGGTGATGAAATGTTTCGTACATTTGAATAATACAGAACTTGGAATGAAATTATATTTACGAATATCCTAATATCTTCTCAAACATTGGAGTTTACATGCATCCATAAACTAAGACTCATAATTATATCAAACACGGGTAATATTTTGTGTTCAGTTTAAGGCTTGGATTAATTTCTGTATTCAATTATTAACATTTAATTATATAATAAAAAATAAATAAAAAATATCACCAGAAAACGTGGTCTCGATTTGTACAGAAATTATGGCTTTTGAATGCACATAACGATAAATATTTTACAAATTTTACAACAGTGTAATTAATTCTAGGACCTAAAATGCATACAAGCACATACTCTCGGTGCCAGTGATAAAATAACATGGTATGATGATTCTAACACGTAAATGCATAAACTAAATATTGATTCTGAGTATAAAATTTAATTAATTCAGTCCTCGATCAAAAATTGCACTAAGCATTTCACCGGACATTTTCATTGTGAATCGTAAAGGAACATAGAAATAAGTTAAAACTATAAATTTAACGACCTAAAGCGTGGCGTCCTAAAACACAAGACAGGTGCTAAAACACGTAGGCAGGTTTTATTGGATCTGTAAACTGTTTATCGCTTGTCTTGCGAGACATCTTATGCATTTGTTTATTTATTGAAGTGAGCAGCACAGACGCGATGCTTCACGTTATATTTTGAATATTCGTTATGACATACGAATCGATAAGACAAATTACACGTATAAATTTAGTCGATAATCACTGATTTAAATCCAGGTACAGCACAGACTTTTAATTTGAATTTGTGTCGGATGAAATTTTGACACAAATTTACGCACCAAAGCGTACTAAGGCCGCGTGGAATCTTCAAACAATCTCCTTATAGAGAAGGTGAAGAGCGGTGGGACACGGGCGGGCTGCTACTTTTTTTATTGACAATGAACAAGCATATGCCCATTCTTAAACAGCCAGTGCATTATTGATCGTTAAATGAGTTTTTTTGTGTATTATAATAATTATTAAAAAAACAAAAACTTTGATATACTTAATATATTTATGAGAGCAAGTCGAGTTTAGTTGAAAAAATATATATTAGGATGTTACAAAGTAAGAAACAACAAAAGAAAACTATTATTTATGGTTGTGTTTAATGGTCCCGTTTTATTTCGGTACATAATAGCATTATGACAACTTAAGTTGAGCTAATATCAGGCTCACGAAGAAACCGAAAACAGCATTATTACGTTGAGTTTTAATATTTGGAGTGAATACCTACCATATTATTCATTAATAATGTTTTTCGATTTCCTTCAACATTATTTTCACGTTATAGGCAATTTTCTTTTAATAAAATAACGATCGTTTCCAAGATGTAACTATTTTATCGATTTAATCGCACAATAGAGAGGATCGTATAAATCTTTATGGCCATTAAACATAATGTGACGTCACACACCACCGAATCCGTCGGGATATTTACTCTCTTAGGTAGGTATATATTTTTAAAACACATAAAATTCGTCCATAAATAACACATAAGTTTTACTTGATATCGTCTTTTGTTATTTACTGTTCAATGAACATCAAGTTAATACATAGTTGATTCATCTAATATTATAGATGAGGAAGTTTGTATGGATGTTTGTTTGTGTCTCAATCACGCTGACTCGGTTTAACGGATCTGAATAAAATTTGACACTGGGATGATTACTTATAGTATGGAATAGCACATTTGGTATTTTTTAGCCTACGTGCACCCCAAACTATATAAGTTGGCGGACGAGCAAATGCGCCACCTGATGGTAAGTAGTCACCATCGCCCATAAACAATGGCGCTGTAAGAAATATCGCCAATACGTCATCAACCTTGGGAACCAAGATGTTATGTCTCTTGTGCCTGTAGTTATCCTGGCTCACACACCCTTCAAACCGGAACACAAAAATACTGTTGCGGTAGAATATTTGATGAGTGGGTGGTACCTATCCATTCGGGCTTGCACAAAGCCCTACCTCCAAGTAAAGTGATTGACTCTAAATACATGCAAGCTTTATGATAGTCTCGTTTTAATCCCCGTTCTTTAAAAAGATTCCAATAACGTACAATTTATTAATTTATTTATACTGCAGCGCGTAATGCGAAATATTGTACTAGGTACAAGATTTATTATTTTGACAACAGGAAATTCTTTAACCAAAGTAAAATTAAATTTGTAATTGTATTTATAAATATATTTGCATTAATACATGGATATGAAATATCAAGCCTGACTCGATTCAAGCTTGGTTTTTTTTTTAAATACTGTTTTTATCATAATGCAACTTATTCGCTGATAAATCGCGTCTATTGGACAAATTTATTGAAAGCGATATGTGATTTAATTTCATATAAATTAATTTTGAATCTTAGTAAACTAGAAAAAATACAGCATTTTATAACATAAGCTAACAATATCGATTCAATCTTTTAAGTCTTTCACAAAAAAACTCTGACGAGAAATGTAATGGAAAGTATGAACAAACAAAATGAGCGCCTCGACTCGAGATCAAAGCGTATAGAAATTACGAGCATTGAATCGAGCGAGACCGGTATAATGTTGGCAAGGAATACATCGCACAGCGAGAAAGGGAGCCCGGCGGGTAGAGACGGGGGGGACGCCCAACACGTCCAGTGACCTGCGCGACGCGCCGCTCGCCGTACGCAACGAAATGGCGCAGAGCAGCAACGTCGTATTCCCGCGTAAATTGCTAAAGAAATTCATCTTGATGTACAGAGAATTAAACTGTTTATGGGATAGGAAATGTCTCACGTATAAACATAAGAAGAAACGACACGATGCTGTAACGAAATTGACTGAGTTGGTACAGAAATACGATTCATCGGCTACCAGAGTCCATGTTTTGAGAAAAATCGAGAGTCTACGGGCGTGTGTGCGACGGGAGTATAAAAAGATACAAGACAGTCGGTTACAGGCGACGAGCCCGGATGAGGTTTATACACCTCACCTGTGGTACTATGATATGCTTTCGTTCGTATTCGGCGAAGAAGAGAGCAACATAAAAGAAAAGCAAGAATCACCTGACCCAGTAATTTCGGTAAAAATCTTTAATATCATTTTTAGACTTAGATTAAAACTAATATTATATACTCACAAGGGTGCAACTTTTGTGCCGCAATGTACTTCTCCAACTTCCGTCGCAAAACAATTTCAGCGCCGTACCGACCGACGGAGCCGTTGTCTACGAGTAGGAAGTAAGCATGCCGGTTATTCAGAACAGCTAGCTTTGATCTGGAACAATTACCGTTATTAAACAATTACTTCGAACATATAATTTCGCTTTAACGTCGTGAGCTTATAAAATATATCGAATGATCAACTTTATGCAGCGTTAGCTACATAGTTGATTAAATTACACGATATTACACGGTGGACCGATTACACGACAATAGCATTGTTGTGTTCCGGTTTGAAGGGTGAGTGAGCAAGCATATAGGCACAAGGGATATAAGATCTTGGTTACCGAGGTTGGTGGCGATGTAAGGAATGGTTAATATATATATTACAGCGCCAACGTCTATAGGTGATATGGGTCTCTTACCATCTTGCCATCAGGTGATAAGACCGTCAGCATGTACAAGACTCTGAAGTAGTAATAAATAAAAACGACCATACATCCTGCGGCTGGGATTGTATCGGCGATGTTAGCTATGGGTCTGATACTGCCACCCAAGTGCAATAACAGTGATAGATTTATATTCCGATGTTTGATTGATCGATCAAAGGTGGGAAGAGATTGTTGTTTAACCCATACGCTCGTCCTTTAACCGACTTCATAAAATTAAAAACAAAAGGCTTTCTTCGTTTTTCTTATTATTGATGCATTACGATATATTCATATAGTTAGTAGTTTTCGATCGCGGCTTAGTCGTATTAGGTCATAGGTTTAAGGTATAAAAAAGCATATGTCCTTGCTTCACATAACATTTCATCAAATTATATTCAATGGTTTAGGCGTGACCAGACAGACAGGGAGAGTTACTTTATAATATAAATATATAGATTTATATTATATTGTAAATGTCATATACTAGTAGCTAATAAAATATTTATTTTCAAATAGATATAACACATAATATTATCTATTTGTATCTATTCTATGTGATAGATAATTCGGTGTTGGTAATCTGTATATTATTATTGTCGATTTAGAATCTTTATCGAAACAGCAATGAGCATATCCTCCGTTTAATTTAGATGACTGATAAGGCTAGTAATAAATTCCCCAACACACTTATAATGTCTTCGGTGAGAAAAATACAAGTTATCATTATTTAAATCGAATATGCTGCATGCTGATGCTAAAGCAGGGTGACCTTTTTTTTTTAAATTACAAGTCGTAACTGAGCAAATTTTGCTTCGAGTTTGCCACACAATATGCTTATATACCTCGTTTACAACAGATTCCATCCGAATATATTTTAGTGAAAATATATTTTTTATTAGAGTGAGCCGGTATCATTGCAGATATTCTACGTGATACAGAAACGAGAAGGAAGAAATATCTTGGTGGTAGGGCTTTGTGCAAGCCCGTTTGGGTTGGTACCACACATCTGACATTTTTCCGCCAAAAAGTAATACTGTTGTGTTCCTAAGGATGGCGGCACATTGTCGACTTAAGGAATTGATATTTCCTACAGCAACAATGTAGCTATGGACGGAGGTGACCCATAGCCCTATCCGCTTATTGACATAAAATATAGCTTTGTAGATTTCATCGTTAACCCATTATCTATAGAGTAAGGACTGGCTTAATAGTTTGTGCGCAGCCAGTTGTCAAGAAGGGGGCAACTTATCACCAAGGGCCGTGAGCTAAATAAATAAAAATAAAACTCGACACCGTATGAATGATACTAGTTTAATATCGTTTCCATTATAAATATTGAAATACGTTACGAATATTTTCGCAGTTCACATATGATATTTATATACTGAACGCACGACGACGTGTTTACTAAATTACACAAGAGGCTCGTCATTGAAAATTTTTACAACTATTAAAAATGTTCGTATTAAGATAATCTCATTTTCAATATCCGTTAAACTCACGCGGGTCATTAATTTTTAGATAAATCATAAAAGCGTTTCGTGTCGCAAAATCTCGAGCAAAATTGCTTTCAGTTTCGCGGTATAAAAAAGCAATCTATATGTTGATAGGTTTTACATACAAAACGCTTAATTTCAGCAATAGTGTTATAATCATTTCGTTTAGAATTTTTTATAGGTATAATATCGTTTCTAAATTTATTAGATTTGTACGGGTTTATCGCGTGCGCATATTGAAAGCATAATTTCTTTATCACAAAAGAAACTTCGATATGAATTTAGTATGCTTTGTTCATCTAGTTCTCCGGTCCTGTTGATTTGTGTTCAATGCGAAAATGAGAAATAAAAACCTAAAAAAATATATTATTAAACCTTTTTAAAAGTAGAATGTCGTTTCTTTAAACTAATTAAAAATTGGGCTAATACATAAATATTCTTAAGGATAATATTGCATAGGATATAAAATGATATTAATGGTGATGCCCTGACCGATATCAGTCACGACGGCTAATCTCAATTGAGAATAGCCGTCGTTAAATAAACAGGACATATTGTAGTACACGAGTGTGTAAGAAAACACAGGTGCACTCTCGATACCCACACTCTGACAATCCATATGTGCAGCCTATAAATTTCCCACTGTTGGGCTAAGACCTCCTCTCCCTTTGAGGAGAAGGTTAGGAGCATATTCCACCACGCTGCTCCAATGAGGGTTGGTGGATTCACATGTGGCAGAATTTCGTTGAAATTAGACACATACAGGTTTCCTAACGATGTTTTTCCTTCACCGCAGAATTATGAACTCAAATTAAGCACATGAAAATTCGGTGGTGCTTGCCTGGGTTTGAACCCGCAATCATCGGTTAAGATGTACACGTTCTAACCACTGGGCCATCTCGGCTCAGTTGAAGTCAGTCTGAAGTTCTCAGATTTTCACTATTACAGTATGAATGTATAATATACATATAAACCTTTATCTTGAATCAGCGTTGCGTACTTTAGAAGATCTAAGCGTATAGACGGCGGGAAGAGACTTTGTTCTATACTATGTAAAGATTGTAAGCAATGACAAAAAATGACTCCATACCTTCTCCTCAACGGGAGAGGAGGCCTTAGCCCAGCAGTGGGAAATTTACAGGCTGATTATGTTATGTTATTATGAGAACTTCAAATTTCCTAACAGAATAAATTATCTTTTTCTTTTTTTGTATGATACCGGTAGGCGGACGGTCAAATGGGCCACCTGATGGTAAGTGGTCACCAGCGCCCATAGACAATGACGCTGTAAGAAATATTAACCATTCCTTACATCACCAATGAGCCACCAACTACTAAGATGTTACGTCTTTTGTGTCTGTAGTTATATTGGCTCACTCGCTCTTCAAACCGGAACACAACAATACTGAGTACTGCTGTTTGGCGGTAGAATACCTGATGAGTGGGTGGTACCTACCCAGACTGGCTTGCACAAAGCCCTACCACCAAGTCGTTCTTCAATCTAAAAATCATATGTTCACCCTTATTGTGACCGTGTGAAGTTAGGACAGGTAGCTGGTATTCAATATAACAAACAATAGCGACTAGGCGATCCTTTCATTCTCATAACTTTGGCTGATAAAATTAACATTTCCAAAATAAAACAACTTTAATACTATTGCTTTCTAGGAATCAGAAGATGAAAACGAAACAAGGGAATCGGATGAAACGTTCCAGCCGCCGATAGTGAACTATTCTGATTACACAGTGACCACAAACTTGATGGAAGGCGGCAATGTTTCGCCCATTCCGAAACAGTTTGCATTCGAAGAGGATAAATCTAAAAGGCATTGCACGGAGGTTGATGACGAATACGACGCGATTGGTGAGTTTAGACACAATTGGAAAACAATTAATCAGGATTGGTTATTTATTTAGTTCATTAGTCGTGATCCAATAGGCCATCTGATGTTTAATAGATATGTTTGCATTTCAAGTGAAATTAAATATATTTAATAATAATAATAATAATAAAACACTTTATTTTAAATAAAATGAAATAAAAAAAACAACGTTATAAAATTTTCAGCACTTAAAGAGCTGTATTAAGAGAGGGTCTTATTGTGAACAATGCAATTTCGTGGAGGTAGGGCTTTGTACAAACCCGCCTGTATAGTACCAATCACTTATCAGATATCCTACCGCCAACCAACAATACTGAGGACTGTTATGTTCCGGTTTGAAGGATGAGTGAGCCAGTGTAACTATGGACACAAGGGACATAACATATTAGCTATCAAGGCGCATACGCAATGAACAATGGGGAATATTTCCTACAGCGCCAATGTTTATGAGCGTGACCACATAACATCAGGTATATCACAAAAAAACAACTTGAGAATATATATGCGAGAAATATTTCCCCAATAAACATATAATAAGGTATATAGAAAAACTATCTATATATACGAGTACTTATAATAATAAAAATTATTATGTATAAAAGCACACACACATTCAAACTAAAGTATAATGAGTTTATATATATTATACTAGTAGTTAGTAGTTACTTCATATGAAATTTAATTAAATTCAGACAGACAGAGTCACTTTCTCATTTATAATATTAGTATAAATTAAATAGAGGCTAAGCTAATATGTTCTATGTACTTTATAAATATGATCGAAACTTGAGCAAGTTGTACGCCCTGAAGCATTGTAAACATTTGTGTGTAAATATAACTTTTATTGCAATTTATTTGCTCTCTAGACGTCGATCTTTATTCTGACTTCGGTATCAATACCAATCCATACTGGCGCCTATAGCAACAGTAACCTCTTAACCATCACAAGCGAAACCATCTTTGCCCAGCAGTGGGATATAAGCGGGCTATTTATATTATAAATTGTGTTCTCATCTAAAATTCATTACATTTTTAATGGGAATGGTACGATCGTATCTAGAACGTATCAAATACAAAAATAAATAAACAGTGACCAAAATTTATTGAAAAAAAAAACAATCCAAAAAGTATTTATTCAGGCAATAAGTAATTGTAATGCTTCTCCTTACAACCTTTGTTATAAACGTTGATTAGCAGTTGTTCAGTGAAACAGTTATTTATCTCACCTACCATTACTGAATTGACATTTGAAAGAAGGAGACAGAGTATTACCGTTATATTCATCCAAACAAAAGTTATTATAAGTAAGAACACTAAAAATTTGAATCATAAATGTTGTATAAATGAATAGAAATGATACAAATCCAGTATCAAAACATCGCAACTGCTTTAACTGGCAATTGACAAGCCGTAATCAGAATTGTTTCGATTGAAAATTTTTATCAAAGCGGATTACGAGATTTAACGTTTATGATGTCAACAAGCTCTTGGATTAAGGGCTCTTTAGATGTTTATCATCGTTTAAATTCTCATTTCGACCAACGGGGCTTGAAATTAATAAAGCCTATAATTTCTCGGTGTATGTTTTTAATAATAACATTAATTATCCTTGTTTGTGTTAATACGTACTTAAAATACTTAAGAGTTGATATTTGGTTATACGGCTTTGTGGAATCCCGTCTGGATAGGCACCACAAATTTCTATAGGCAGTACAGAAATACTCGGTATTCTGGTTTGAAGGCTGAGTGAGTTAGTTTAACTACAGGCACAAGGTACTTAACATCTTAGTTCCCAAGGTTGGCGCATTGGAGTTTTAAATAATGGTTAATATTTTCTTACGGCGCCAATGTCTACGGATGGTGGGCCAAAATCCCCTTAAATTGAAATACAATGAACAATGGAGCTTGAAAAAGTCACGAATTTAAGCCAGGAGAGCACATCAGAGTTATACGATTATATGTACATACTCGTATTTGTCATTATAATTCATCCCGTACTTGCTAGCGAAGCTACTTACTACTGAAAGTAACTGAGTTTATTGCTAAACATTCTCTGTAGAATCTACATTCCGAACGGTTGCTAATTTTACATTTAATAACTATTTTATAAAATGACGACTAAATCTGCTTGTAAATTTAATAAAGTATATTTCGATTTATATTTTTTGAAATATCTTGTTCAAGCATGCAAGTTAGATATAACCAATCTGCAGTAAAGTAGAGTGGTGGTGTATGTCAAAATTTATATCTTTAACATTTACGGGCTGTTAATTTATATATATATCCTTCACTCGCACACATACAAACACACACATAGACATGATCTCTTCAAAATATGTGAACGTCCATCCGTAACAAAAAAATAAAAATTCAAATTTAGAACAATCAGACAGATTAATATGATATAAATGAATTATGAAAAGAATTATATTTTAAATATGTTAGTAATTAAAAAACTAGCATTCAATTAATACTTTTCGTTTCACTCCATCGTAATCTATCTTTAAAATTACACGGTAGTTTTCACGTTGAAAAATTTTCCCATCACGTTTCATATTTCCTACCTAATACCGTTTGTTCTCCGTGAGAATGCATAAGTAAACGATGATGAACTACCGAGCTAACGAAGGATACATGAGCGAATAAAGATTATATTTAAAATATAAATAGCCTATTCCAATGGAAGTATGAAAAGAGATAATCAAACCTTAGATTTACGTATTCCATGCGATTTACTAATAAATCAGCTATATTGTGCACTGCCAAGAGTTTATGATCAATATATCTTTATTTATAAAAATACAACACTAATACACTTAACTACTTTTTTCCACTTTAATTTTACTTCCAAAATTTCGATAACAGTTTCGTCGACGTCCAAAACGCAATTTTTTCGCAAATCCATAGTGAATATCATAGATTAATTAAGATCTAGCAACCAATTACATCGCTTCAATTTGCTGTCAAGTGTTGTTTATTTTTTCCCTGTTATGGTTGGAATAGAGTATATATGTATGTTACTGTAAAAGCTCGAACTAAGGTAAATCTTAAGATTTTTCTGTAAAACCTAAGATTTATTGATATGAGTTGGTAAATGTAAGTATTTATTATAGAGGGACGACTTTTTCGGACTTTTACCATTCCAACCTAACCTAACCGAACATGTAAATCCTAAGATTTACCAAGTGAATGATGGTAAAAATTCGAATCCCAAAGTTTTATGGACATTCACCATTCATAATCGGTAAATCTTAGGTTTTACTGGAAAATCTTAAGATTTACCGTAGTTCGAGCTTTTACAGTAACATAATAGAAAAAATTTGTTTACTTTTAGGCATAAATGTTGCAGCGAAACTACGCGGTCTGCCTTCGAACATGAGGATATTAGCAGAGAAGTTGATTAACGACGTTTTGTACCAGGCGCAAATGAATGGTCTCAACTCTACCACTGTTATTGCAACGCCGGACCCGTTTAAACAGGACGTGTTATAATCTACTCGTACATATATACTTCAAACTTTCGTTATATATTGTAAATTTCATAAATTATATTCTATAGATTTCAACTACGATTGATAGAGAAGTAGATTTTTATTTATATATTACGTTTAATATATATAGTTTAACTTCCATGTCCATAATTGATTTTATTGTTAATTTTTAATTTGTTTTCACTTTGTACGTATTAGGTAATAGACGCAATAAAATAAATGATTAACGTCTAAAAATAATTACATGACAATGTTAATAGAATATAAAGACTGTATGAATATCGTTCGTGTTTTATTTTAATCGATTCCAGATGATAGCTGGTAACGAGCCGAGATAGCTTAGGGCAGGGTAGGCGAACCACTGGCATGCGTGCCATTGGTGGCACGCGACACAATATTTTGGGCACGTCGCCGATCATAAAATATGTGTAAAAAATGTGTTAAGTATTTTATGGTTGCAGTTCGATTGGTTGGATATTGAAGAATTTGAATTGCAGCTGATTGATTTCCAATCTAGTTCAATATGGATTCAAAAATTGATTAAAACAAGAAAAGAGTTGGAATTAATTGAAACCGAAAGATTGATAAGTAATTTAAGTAAAAATGCTAATAACAAAATTCTATAAACATGGAGTGGGTTACTCATGCTATTATAACAATGTTTTCATCTATGCCAGCAAGTAATTTTTTTCAAAGATGAATAACATTAAAAACTCGGTTAGAAACCGTTTAATAGATGAATCCAGTTCAGTATGCATTTTGCTAAAAGTAACATCTTACAACTCTAACATAAATTATTTGTCATCTAACCTGCATCAACAGAAGTCGCACTAATTTTACAGTAATTTAATTTATGCATGTTTTTAAAAACATTCCAAAATGTACCTTTATTGTTTATTTTATTTAATAAAGAGTTTTGATAGTATTTATTATTGTTATTTTCATAATCAGAAATTCAAAATTATTCGATGGCACGTCAACCCGTTAAACATTCTTTAGAAAAAATAGCACGTTGATGTATAAAGATTCGCCTACCCTGGCTTAGAGGATACACGTTACATACGAACTTTAACCAATGAACTTCAGCCGAGCACGACTTAGACTTTGATGTGCCAAATAGGGGAAAATTCTTAAAGAAAGTATAATTAAACTAATATATACGTACATAACCACCACAATAATCGCTTTACTCTATTTTTTAATTTATAAATTATTATTTATAAACAAGACACTATTATATAGTTATAATAATAAATAAATAATAAATATCGGACAACATCACATACATTACTCTGATCCCAATGTAAGTAGCTAAAGCACTTGTGATATGGAAAATCAGAAGTAACGACGGTATCACATACACCCAGACCTAAGGCAACATAGAAGACTAATGAACTTTTTCTACATCGACTCGGCCGGGAATCGAACCGGATTGGCGAACCCATGAAAACCGGTGTACACACTACTCGACCACGAAGGTCGTCATTCATGTGTTTGTTTTACTATTTTATATCTCTCCATCATTTCTTTTATTTTTTTTAATAATTAATAAAATAATCACGTTCTTATGTAGTTATAGTAATATAATATACAATGTAAGGATCATCCTAGTTTAGAGGCCAGGATATCATTGAATATACGTATGTCATCCAAGTTATTTATTGTTACGAACGGGGATCCATTTAGCTCTCTTTAGCTGGTATAAATCTTTTTAGAAAAACAATTAAAAAAAAATTGATTTCTAATTTGAATTAAACATTCCATCGTTCCATCGACTGTTATATATGTTATATTTTCTGTTTCTCATCACTAGCCCGTCTGTCAAAAAGATCAAGCTAACTTGAACAAGGTATAAGTATATTTAAAAATATTCTTTAAGTACTTTTGAAAGTATATACGAAAACATACATACGATATAAGAAACGAATCATTTCCAAAGTTGAGTTCAGTAAAGTAGTCAAGTGAAATATGTAGTCATTAGTTGCAACCAGTCTTACAAAGTATGTGAACTCAGCGCACTCGATCGACTTGCGAAGATGAAATCTTAAATATTTACGATCGCTTCGAATCGTTTTGAAACGAGCTCTGAAAAGAAAAAAAATTACCGAAACAAAAACTGACTACATCTCATTAAGTCTTCTAATCTTACATTAGCAGCCTGTTATTTCCCACTGCTGGGCTAAGGCCTCCTCTCCCTTTGAGGAGAAGGTTTGGAGCATATTCCACCACGCTGTTCCAATGCGGGTTGGTGGATACACATGTGAATTGAATTTAGTTGAAATTAGACACATGCAGGTTTCCTGACGATGTTTTCCTTCACCGTCGATCACGAGATGAATTATAAACATAAATTAAGCACATGAAATTTAGTAACATCTCGCCTTATTGCCTCCCCTGGTGACAGGAGGGCTGGTTCGTTTTTAGCCCAGAGGATCGGAATTGCGATCCAACGGGGAAATGCTGCTGGCATTCGTGCCACCATTCCACGCGGACAAGATTTATATATATAGAGTTTGATGAAGTTGTGTCCAAATAAGCGTAATTTTGCAATTAAAACTAGTTAAAACGTTCAAATTTATATATAATATTTTTTTAAAAAGTATTATGTATTCGTTTGGCGTTTTACGTTTTCGAATTTAATCTCTTTAACAACCAAAACGAGAGCTGTATCAATGTGCTACACGAAATTGCCTTGTGGTTTAATTGAACGCACCTGTCGGTACTCTAGATAACTAGCAATTGCACTTCATTTTAATGAAAATACATTATCAATGAAGAAATTCTCATCAAACAATATTTCAACAATTTATCTGATAATTGTTTTATATTTCGTATTAACTTTAATTACTCCTTTGTATGACGTCATTAAATCTATTTTTATAATCAATATATTTTCGTATGAGATTTACTCAGGGCCGGATTACAAATTAGGTGATATAGGCTGGAATCCCCGTATCGGTTAGAGATCTCTCGTCAAAAAATAATATAAAAACCTTATTTGTGTAGAGTGCTAGTATACTTTCGTTTTATAGTAAATAAAACATCATAATTTTAAATAAAGAAAATAAATAAATATTGGAAGTTAAAAATGGTTAAGTATCAAGCGTTGCTGCGGAGAACTTACTTCAATTTGTGTTTTTTTTGTATGTTTTGAGTTTATGTTTTGTGCCTTTGCTTACATGTTTTTTTTTAAATACAAAAAAATCATATTAGAAAATTGTTTTTGGTCGATGCACCCTTTAAGCCTAGATCTATCAATGTACGTACATAGACATATTTATATCATACATATATGCAATGAACATAATTAAATATACAAACGCTTTTCGAAAGTTTTCTCTATCAAATTACCAAATGTCAAATATAATTAATATTTAAAGATATAAAATGTAGCCTTAAAATTTTGTTTTCTTAATTCATAGGTATGTATGTAAATATTTTGTTATCACAATGGAATTTTTCAAATATCATAAACACGTACATATTAATTCACTGTAAAAAAAAACAGTTTTTATTTACCAACCCAAAAGGAAAATATAAACATTTTGTTATAACCATATAGAAGACTTAAAAAAAAAATCTTCACATTAATTAATACGCAAGCATATTAATATAGAATATATGAATTTTTAACTTATTTCGTAACAAATATAAGAACGTCCGCATGTTTTTTTAAATAGGAATCGATTATCGTTTTCACAGGAAAAGTGTATCGACTTGGAGTTGGAGCGAAGCTGGAGTCATATTCGAAAGCCCTACAGCGTAATAAGTGTTACATATAATAAATATGGTAAGATATCTGAAACATTTACCTTGGCGACGCTATCGCATGATATGGCGCGTCCCGACCCTTTCCTATGAGCTCGTTGGCGCCCTCCACGATGCCCCATGGTGCTATTCCTATACTGACGACTCGACCCGCTCGTTGAGAACGCTCCAACTGTAGCGCGTCTCCAACTTGACGCGTCACACCTGTTAAAATTATAGAGGACTTTAAGTAACAGCGCAGTAACTTCATTCATTTGCCCATATCTTTTTTAAAGCCAAGTTTTAAATGTCTCCTAGGGTCAGGCGGTTTTAGACTATTATACTAAGTTAATGATTCACGAAGATCTGATGTTATTACATTAACAGCCTGTAAATTTCCCACTGCTGTGCTAACCTCTTCCTTTGAGGAGAAGGTTTGGAGCATATTCTACCACGCTGCTCCAATGCGGGTTGGTGGATACACATGTCGCAGAATTTTCGTTGAAATTAGACACATGCAGGTTTCCTCGCGATGTTTTCCTTGACCGCCGAGCACGAGATGAATTATAAACACAGATTAAGCACATGAAAATTCAGTGGTGCTTGCCTGGGTTTGAACCCGTAATCATCGGTTAAGATGCACGCGTTCTAACCACTGGGCCATCCGCTCATGATGCTATTGATGGATGCTTTTATTAAAAAAGTGCCCCTTAAGCAGCACTTACCCACGACGAGTTGAAATTTTTAATTTTTTTTATCGTTAAAATTTTATCGTACGACGGTGATTAATGGCACGATAAATTTACTGTGAATGTTACGCTGTGATCGATGATTCTGCGACTTTGTTATATCTATGACGACATTCGATTTAGAGTGATTTGTATTTTTTTAGTATTCAGAAATGAATAAAACACGCATATACTTTAATGTAATACTCTATTATTAATTCTGTTTCCATTTTATTAAATCGTTTCGCGTATTAATAATTTCTATTTATACGTGGATAAGTCAATTAAGAATAGACTGGGCTATTGTTGTCATTGGTCTGATAAAGGTCGTGAATTGAATTAAGTTAGCACGTAGAACTACGAACCATCTCGTTGCTTGGAGGTAAAGGCCGCAGTAGACCAGCATAACAGAATAAGTCTAAAACCCTTTAGAATTTTTTCTAATATTGCTGACGCCAAGGTCCTCTTTTTAATCTTTCAAGAAAGAAAAAGTACTCCAGAGTTTAGAAACTGACTGTATTTACATTTCCAACCATCGACAAATATTATTTACAATCAGATTGATTCCCTTTCCATCGGTTTTTTATAATGAATGTAATAATGACCGCCTCGTTGATATGTAAGGCCACAGATCCTGAGGTTCAGGGTTAAAACCACAGGTGAGGCCAATAAAAGTTTATGGATTTTTGGATAAGTGGGAATTTGGAAGTGTGTACACTTTGCCTCGGAAATCACATAAAGGCGTTGCTCCTGCATCTGAATTCTCTGAACTCTCTCTCATCTCTCTCTGTTCATCTCTCGTCACGGATCAATAGAGAGCGCACCTGGATTTTGCACGACAATATGTCCTGCGTAAGGCTGGTCTCCAATGAGATTGGCCACCAAACCGAAGTCGTTTATAATTAGTAAAAATAATGTGAAAATATAGAGTAGACTTGTTTGGTTTGTGCACACGTAGTGCACAAGAGTGCACAATTTCTGAGTTAATTTTCACAGCGACCGAAAACCTTCAGGAGGACATCACCATATAGAATATAATGCTAGAATACTCATTACGAAAAAGACAGCTACATTAATCGTTAATTAAGCTTGGCGACTCGCAGCATACGAAAACGAAGATATAAAACTTGGCACTGTTCAGCGTTTCAAGCGCCAAGTTTGCCTGATAAAAGAAGTGATTACATTTTGACTCCTTAACAGGAAATTATTTTTTTAAGTAGAAACTATTACTTGTTGAACAAAGTAGCGTAACATATATTCATTGAGAGTTTATCTATGCAACAAATATTATAGATTAATTCACTCACGAATTGTGCGTGCATTAGCATGTGTAAGTGACGCTTGTGCCTACAAGATTTCTTAGTGTGCGTGAGACAACTTAAGAGTATAGACAGCAAAAAAATGCAAATTAAAATATGTTTGTTAAGTGTATTTCATTAAAAAAAAAAAATTCAACGTAAAACCAATCAAACCAATAGAAGATAAATTTCAAATTCAAATTTAAGCTTGAATTGTCTTGACATCATTTTTCTAGATCAAGATAATCAGTGGTGTTCGTGAAAATGTTATATTTTGGATTTGAAATCTTCACTTCTTATACTATTGGAATATTTGAGATATAATTATGAAACCATGAACTATATACTAAGTATCCTATCGTATGTTCGTTTGACCCGCATACATTTGAGTACATTCGTTCCCTAAATACGAACATAGTTTGCCAGAATATTTGAATAAACGTTATTGGTAAACTTATCGCGGGCAATTATGCTACGTTTGAGGAGAAGGGGGAGGTGGTTAAGCCAGATATTAGCGATAAAAATTTGCCACTATTCCAGACTACAGTCTATTTCTGTGCCAAATTTTATACAGATCCGTTAAACCGCTAGGGCGCGATTGAGTAACAAACATCCATTATATTTGTAAGATAAATTTTTCAAGATTATTATTAACCGGAACAGAAATTCTTAAAACTAGCACATACATTTCTGCTCCGCCCCCGTGAGTTTTAGCTTATCCTTATATAGTCTAAAGCATTGGTTATCTAGATAAAGATCGTTCAAACAAACAAAAAAATCTACAGCTGTATAAAAATTACAAGTAGTAATTTATGATTATTATCGAATAAAACTGTCGGCAGACGTTGTCTGTCATGTATTAAACAATAAAACCTTCTCCAAAAGACGCTTCATCTTCTTATGTAAATTTTATCTATATTGGTTTAGTCAGTTTTTTTTTTAGGAAATATAATAACCTTCTCTTCATTTATTAATAAAGATTATTTTCAAAAGTTATCATCGTATAAATATACCTGTATTGGTCCCTCCTGTAAATATCCAAGCTCCAGTAGTCTTCGCAGCCTTCAGCAATCCTTTTCTGAGTACTTTCTTGAGCTTAGGCTGAAGATCGAAGTTAGCTTTTCCACCTTGTATAGTTATGAGAAGCTTCGGTCTGTCAAGAGCCCATTCTCTCGTCAACAATTGGACTATCAAGTCTGGCCGAGTGTCGTGGGATAGTCGCACATACTGAACATAAAAATATTCAATTAATCGACATCAAAATAAGTATAATTTATTTAAATAGTCATAATATAGATAACAATCTGTTATTAAATTTGAATTCAATAAAACATTTTTATCATATCTATTGGAATCATAATATACCTGTGCTTTGGTCGGATGCGGCCCTCCCTGAAACTCAACGGTACCATACGCATCAGTTGGAGCAGCCTGGGTGTGCCGTGTTGGTACCCAGGCTTCGCCGGGTCCAGCTGTTTGAATGTTCGCTCCATGAGCAGTCTTACTGAGACCGCACCAACAGCTGTTGATACAAAATAAGAATATAATTAAAAAATAATTTTACACTAAGCTTATCCAATTCGTTAAATAAGGATTAAGTCGTGATTCGGTGTGTGATAGATTATGTGTCACGTGTTTATGCACCAATCCGCATTCGAGCAGCGTAGTGGAATAAGCTCCAAACCTTCATCTCAAGAGGTGAAGAGTTTTGTTGTCCACCACTGGGATATCTAAGAGCCTTACGATTACCGTACATGAAATTATAAGGTTAATTTGCATAATGAAACAAAAACTCTATTTTTGTAACAGCAACACCATTTTAGACTCATGAGCAGAAAATAAATTAAATTTTCCTCGCCTTTCAAGTTAATTTGTTTGAACTTAGAGCATTCATCCAGGTAATAGGTGTACTTAACGTAGTCTACTCTACTCTATTTTCTTTTGCGAATTCTATTCATAATAAATTATATTTTACGCTAAACTGTTAAAGCTCGATTCGAAGTGTATCCTCTTTAGGAACGTTCGAACACGACGTATAAAACAAAAAAACGAAAGAACTAATCACTGTCTATTTTTATGACAGATCGCTTTTAGAAATTTTCGTCGATAATTTTATTTAAAACGATACAAAATTATTAGTTACATCAGAAAAAAATTGGGCATGGAAGATGATAATACGAAAGACGGTCCAAACGAACCTTCCACAAGTAAGAAAGCGAGTCAGAGTAACAATTCCGTAGATGATGAATATAATGATAATAGAGACCAAAGAATAAATAGAGACATGTCAGAATCGGATACTTATTCAGAAATAAGTGACGTTGATATGGCAAGAACTAACCAAGAGCTACGGACAAGTTCGATTTTAAAGAAATATGTCAAAAGTAACGCGAAGAAGAAGAACACGAGGCGTTTGGCAGGGAGGATTAAAAAAAGGGGACGTCCGCCAGCGAAACGTCAACCGCGCAAATCACTTAAGCGAAAGTCCAAAACCACAGGCGAAAAGAAGGAGAGAGATATATCCGTCTCGACTATTTTCACGCGTTTGTCATCGAATGGATTCCAAACACCTGGATGTGAACGTTGTGGACATCGTTGTTGTCTAAGAAGGTAGTGGCTTCAAAAGTATTGTTCTGTTGTTGTTGTTTGTGATGTTGAATTAAATAAATTAATTTCTCGACTTCTTTTTTATTTCCGATACCAAAAAATCGATTATATTTTATTAGGTACAATTACGAATTATGGAAGAAGTTTAATCGATATGAACAGGATCTTCGTAAATATAACCGACATATTAGCAGCAATAAAGATAAGAAAATGGATCAAACAGAGAAATTCTCAGGTTAGAAAAAACTATAGGGTATTTTACTTGTATTATATTTACCGAGCCGAGATGGCATCTTAACCGATGATATCGGGTTCAAAACCAGGCAAGCACCACTGATTTTCATGTGATTAATTTGTGTTTATAATTAATCTCGTGCTCGGCGGTGAAGGAAAACATCGTGAGGAAACCTGCATGTGTCTAATTTCAACGAAATTCTGCCACATGTGTATTACACCAACCCGCATTGGAGCAGCGTGGTGGAATATGTTACAAACCTTCTCCTCAAAGTGAGAGGAGACCTTAGCCCAGCAGTGGGAAATTTACAGGCTGCTAATGCTAATGCTAATATTTAACAAAATAATGCTATCATTCCTCGAAAGTCCTAACACAGTTCTACCATTAAAGATATATCTTTTATTTAATTCAACAATTTAAGGCTTTATATTAAACATTTTTACCATTACAATAATTACAATTTAATTTTTACATGTAATTTCGTTTTTATCACATTCGTATTTTCCTTCCCGTAATTGTTATTTTAAGTAGTCAAATATTCTTTACGAAACAAAATTCAACCGAAGAAACTTGGAAAATTAAACTAACACGCACAGAGCGACATTTAAAACACAAACTATATCATATAAATTTTAATGTTTTTTTTTTCGAATTGGTTAATTATTGAATATAATAAAAATTAAGGGAAAGTAACAAAAGCCCAGTCAGCAAATAACGAGATGTCTCTTAGATAACGTCCAACGAAATGTTTTAAATGAAATAATCCAATTACTAGAGTTTCTAAGTATCAGTTTTAAATGAAATTTTAAAAATTGTCTTCCCTTGTGTCATTATGAAGAAGGTGCTCAAGCTGGATCTTGCAGTATGATGTTATCGCCTTTGTTCGTCTCAAGTAATTCTTCGCCCAATGAAAATCCGCCACGAGCAGCTATGCCATGTTGCGAGGTTAATTATAACAATATTTAATACGATTAATACTAAAAGGCTTTAGACCTTATTTTTATTGAGCACTCAAAAACAATTACATACAAGTTTACAAAAATTTTTCTTACGCTACAACCTACATAAAGACTTTGTGTCCACAATTTACGAAATGAATTGAGGACAAAATGTTCATATAATTTTGAAATTTTCCTTATTCAATCTCTTACAAAAATTTATGAACTGTCACGTCAAGAGATTTAATTATTTGTGTAGTTAAAAGGGTACCGACAACCGTAAGACCGTAAGCTGTTAATATATTTCTCAAAAAATATCTTATCCGTAATCTAATCTAAAATAATTCATACTTTTTTCACTCACAAGTTTATTATCCGCTATAAATACAGCATCTCTTATTTAATTAGTTGCTGATCCTACTGATATTATAAACATCAAAAAACTCACATACGCTGATGTGTCTTTCACGAACTAAGACACATTAGCCTGATTTTTAATATTGGATGTAAAATATTCATGTACGTAAATGAAAAATCTATATGTAATACGACAGATTCCAAGATACAATATTATAATATAATGAGTTTTCTAAAGCATCACTATTGTTTTTAAATTTTAAACTAATTTCTAAAGAACCTGATTTTTCTAAAAATAAATATAATTAAAAGTAAGTAAGTTTTGCCCTCCTAAATTATAATATTTTATCAAAATATTTAACAGTTCATATAATTATGAAGAAATATGTTGATGTACAAATCGCGATTTTAATAAAAGTACTTTATTAACATCTGCGTTTTATAGCTCCTTAGTGCTTGGCATTCAACGAGGGATTATGGTGTCGCCTATAAAAGAAAATGTGACTTTCGTTTTCATACGAAATTACCAATAGCCTTAGAATTAATTCTGAAGCCAAGATAGCCCAGTGGGAAAACGGAATTATATTATGGGTTGAGTAAAATAGACGAAAATAAGTGGTCAGATGATGTATATTTTCCTTTTTAATAAATGAAGCGAATGCGAGCTGTGCCTTAATATGTTTAAGACGTCGACCACCGTGAAACTTCTACTATAATTGTGTAACATATGTTCTACTTTAGTTAACACATACTAATCCTTACGAAGTTTGAATGTATTATGATTAATTTTACATTTTTATAGTAAATAATAACGAAAAGACTATTTTCTTAACTTATAAAATAAAATATTTTATTATAATTATATATATATTTTTTTTAATTTTTATTTGAACGCTCTCCAATTTTATTAACGTTCTTCGTCGGTATCGAGTATTTTATGTATAGGTTAAGCGACTTCGTTCCAACCATATCTTCGATAGAATATCTCGTTTTTGCGCATCAATGTGCTATCGACTTTGGGGTCTATAATGTCTATAATTACACTCTAAAAACATTCGTAAGTTGTGGCCTAGTGGCTCCAACACGTAGTCAAGTAGTTAACACAGCGAACTTCTATCCTTGTTGGCTCGTTGAAATTAGGCTGTAACAAAGAACAGCAACTAACGCGGGTTGAGTGATACACGTGACAGATTTTCATCCCGAGATTTTCACGTTATTTTTCTTCTACACCAAGCAAGAGATAAACACAAACATATAAATTTGTAGAAACATATAGTGGTGCTAATTTATGTTTGAATACGCAATGATCGGTTGAATCATTATTATTTACTGTGGATTCATTTTCATAAGTGTTTTGTAAATTAAAATTATTATAATGCAGATAAATCCAGATATGATATATGAGGCTCTGAAGCGGCTTACGATGTGGAAACAGGATGTACCGACGAACTCTATACTGGAATATATAGCTGTTAGTAACTTTTATAGTCACTCGGTATCTGTTTATAATTACGTTTGCATTCGACTATAGCACAAGCTAACTTTAAGATTTATAAAATAAATGCAAAAACCGAATTAATGTAAGTCTTAATACAGTATTATATGAACCAATACATTTTTTCAATTATATAATATAACAAAATAGACATTAATTCAATGGAAAAGTTTGATTTTTTTTTAAATAATAAATATGAGATAATTTTATACGTCATCTCCTGTCAAATTAATTATCTATGCTAATATTATAAAGCTGAAGAGTTTGTTTGTTTGAACGCGCTAATCTCAAGAAGTACTGGTCCGATTTGAAAAAAATATATCAGCGATAGATAGTCCATTTAGCGAGGAAGGCTATAGGCTATATACCATTATATTATGACCTTTATTTTATAACATTTTTAATAGATACTCTATCAATGAAAAGTTTTACAAAAACGAGGGGAACATATTTATTTTGAGAGCTTTCGTTGCGTGCGCTACAGAAATGGTTAGTTTCGCAAAAATCATATATGACAGAATTTGTATACAGCTAGAATATAGCCGAGCGCAGTCGGGGCGAGCAGCTATTTCATCGGGACTATATGAGAGCTATAACGCCATAATGTATATAAGAATACATTCTGAACCGGTGGTAGCTTCACTTAATATAGTTTGTAAAATGACGATTCAAAAGTGCCTGTAAAAGCCTACTCGAATAAAGTATATTTTGAAAATTTTCGCATTATACTATAGATAAAACTAATGTCAATCCTGTTAGGTATCTGTCGTCATTGTAAGATCACAATTGCATCAAAATCTTCGAACATTTGTAAAGTTGACTTTATAATTTTCAAAATTAATTTAATAATAAATACTTATTATTATATTAATATTCTATGTTGGTATGCGTATATGAAATTACAATAATCATATTGAGGGATTTTAAAAATAGCTTTTTTTAAGTGATAATTTCCCATGAGACCGCTTCGTTACGTAACGCGTTACGGCGCTAGTATGTCTGGCTTCCCTTTCACTTACGCATACGGCAGCAATTAGATTAGTTATCACTTCTGGTGGGCGTTTTTAGCTAAGGCAAAACGAGGGTTATTTATCTCTATTCGTATGTCAGTAATTCAGTATGTTATTCAGATTTTGACCTAAGTTCCTTATCATAATTTGACAAGTTAGATGTCGTTCTCGAACTTCGTCTTATAAACGCTGCTTGTCATTAGCTGTCAGCTATTTCAACTACAAGAAGACAAAAGCCATTGTAATTTCAGTAGTTCGGGATGGCAATAAAATTATGTTTTTTACAATGATGCTCCAATCTCTCTATATATCTTTTAAAATCCCTCACAATCCTCCAATTGTTTTCCTTATGACAGCTCAATCATTTTTAAAATAAGAAATAGTGCTACATGCCAGTATTAAATGTTATCCCATAAAATAATATTAACTAAAGTTGTACAAATTATTGATCAATTAATTACAATAATAATTGTATATATTTATAATATATGATATTATTAATGATATAATTAATTATAATATCCTATGACGTAGCACCGTATGGAGGCTAGGGCTAGTCTCGTAACACCATATAAACAACATACGATATATACTTGACGCGATATAATTGGTCAAGAGTTGATGATCTGAATGGTCTATGATACTCATTATCAATTCAAAAATTGGCGTTTTAAACTGTATTCGCAGAATTTCTTTTCTGCTGTGGTGGCGTAGCTTACTACGTAAGTACCAGTATTTCTAAAGTAACGTCCGTAAATATTTCACTTTTAGGCCAAAGGTAAATTATGGGCGTGAAGATTTTAGACTTTATTCCATCGATTTACTGGATTTCCTTACAATGTTTAAATCTAACGCCCCAGTTCAATAAACACGAAATTGATTTTCAATAAAAAGTAATTATGATAAATGTATTTAAAAGTAAATTATTTAAATTTTGTTCAATCTCGGAGATTTAAGAAACGATTCAAAGAGAAGTACGCTCGAACTGAGATACGCTTTTCGTTTAAAAACATTTAATTACAAGTGTTTAAAACTATTTCAAGTTAAATACCTATTAATTTATGATACTTTTCAACTTTGTAACTGGTTTATCTTTTTTAAATTTTAATTAACTTTTTTTCATCATACTTAAAGTACTTAAGATCTTCATTAACCTTGCGATGCTTTCTATTCATTTTCAAATACCGTCTTAATTAATTATTTTTTACGAAGAGATTGACAGTGATGTTTCTTTTTTAATATTTCGTTAAAGTTTAAAAAAAGAACTATACAGATTCGTAAAAATTAATAACAGTATTGGAAATAGGAACTCTTTGTGGCATGTTTAACTACAAAATCTAAACTAAAAAAACTTTCTAAACTAAAAAAAAATTTTAACACAGGTTTTTAAATTTATATTTTAATTGATAAGCTATTTCAGTTTGTATATTATAAGCATTTAATTTTTCAGCAAAATTATCCAGTTAATACGAAAAAGGCCGAATTAATCAGAGAGCTGTATGACAAGCTCACGATCGCAAATATACTGGGTACAATATTTTTCTTCTATAATATGTTCTTATTTCGATGACGTAAAATCTTTACGTGCGAGTATGTTGTAAATTAATAATTTAATTATATTTGGTGGTAGGCCTTTTTGCAAGCAAGGGTAGATACTAGCCACTCATTTGATATTCTACCGACAAACAACATTAATCAGTATTGTTGTGTTCCGGTTTGAAGGTTGAGTGAGCCAGTGTAACAGAAACAAGGGAGATAACGTCTTGGTTCCCAAGGAGTGGTTAATATTTCTTATAGCGCCATTGTCTATATTTGTTATTGTGGTCTATTTGCTCATCTGCCTAACTACATCATAAAAAAAATCAAAATCAAAACTGTCGAGGCTATATGATCATTATTCCATATATATTCCAAAATATATTACATCGGTTAGGTTATAGTATTTATTTCATATGATACACGAAGGCAATTATCACAATGTTTCGTTTACCACAAACACAAAAAAAAAGTTTACAAGCTAATCGTTTTTTTTCATCCTTTTTCAATTCAACAATATATTAACGAACTTGTTTTCTTTAGGAATAGTTTCTCGTACGTCAGCTGACACGTGGGGTTTAGGTCACGTGTTCCAGAAGCGAAGACCGAACAAGAATCACGTGACCATGTTCTGGAAAGTATATGCGGATACTTTAAAACCAATTGCTAAGAAAGAGGTGATTTATTAATTAGTAAATTGTATTTATTACTGTCTATGGTACGGTATGCGTTAAATACTTCTAAATATTTCTGAATACAAATATCCGATACAGCTCGCATCGTATTACGACCATGTCTTCAGTAACTGTGCAAAATTTCATGAATATCGGATACGTACAAGAGCATAGCAAACAAAAGAGCAATATTTATTATTTTACCATTATAATCAGATCGGACGGCAAAAAAAACGGTGTTTACATCTAGAATCTCGCAATCTGATATTATAGTACACCCTGGCTTCTAGAACAAAGATCGAGTAAATCTGCAGGAAATAAAAAAAAAAAAACAATATATATAAATGATATAATAAGAGAGCCGAGATGGCCCAGTGGTTAGAACGCGTGCATCTTAACCGATGATTTCGGGTTCAAACCCAGGCAGGCACCACTGAATTTGTGCTTGTTACATGTGCTTAATTTGTGTTTATAATTCATCTCGTGCATGTATCTAATTTCAACGAAATTCTGCCACATGTGTATTCCACTAACCCGCATTGAAGCAGCGTGGTGGAATATGTTCCAAGCCTTCTCCTCAAAGGGAGAGGAGGCCTTAGCCCAGCAGTGGGAAATTTACAGGCTGCTAATAATAAATAATCCATAGTTAATTTCAATAATTTCAGAACACTGAAATAGCTGAAGAGCCAGACATGTGGGAGAAAGCGACAGACAAAAATGTTAATTCCCTTGCAACACATGAAGAAGCTATTTTATAAAATAGGTACTTTGTTAATCAAACTCCAACTTTCATACACGACTTATTATTTAAATAAGCTTTAATAAAAATATTAGGGTTGTGGACCACCACAGGATGAAACAGGTTTAGCAGTTCTTACGAGATTACAGTCTACGTTTATGTAATATTTTACTTGTACCAAGAGATCTCGCCTTTACATATTGATGTAAGATGTCACAGTACAGTGGTATGCAAATAAAAATTAGAATATTATTTACATGATATATAAAATAAAGAAGGAGCAGTTGATAAGGATTACAGAGATCAGATAGATAAGATAGATCTGGAAGTACAAGATACTGATCTTGATGTGAATGCACGTAAAAACTTAATAAAAATTAAATTAAGTATAAATTTTTTGTTGTCAAAAATACATTTTGACTTCACTACTGTAAACACAATAGTTAAACATTAAAATTGTGTCACGTGACTCACTCAATACTGCCAGTCTGTCAAACTGTATGATTTAAGCCAAAACTATTTGTTTTCCAATCGATTTAAGTTCATTTCACACACATGTCTGAGTGTGTGTGTCTATGCCGATGTGCGTATAATAATGCTCATATGTGATTTTTAATTCGAAGCAATGATGTGTCTCAGAAAGTATTCTATAACAAATAACTCCTGGCAAGAAATACATTAAAAATGAGTTTGCATTTATAATATTGATCAAATAGCCCAGAAGATATATCAGGCACCGAATATTCACGTCTCAAGAAATATGTACTTCAATATTTATGTAAGACAGTTTTCTAGACTTTATTTTATTCTGTATCTCTCTCAAGACCTGAGATGAATAATCCTTCAATTCCTAAAGGAACGCGCAGGCGAAATGCAGTAAAGAAGATTAGGTAGGTTTCTTTTCGCCCAAATTCGGCACAAAAGTATAAAGACAATTTTGTTTTCCACAGAGGCATGATAAATATAATACATTTATTTACATCATTTTTATTTTATTATTTTTTAAGGATATTTGAATTGCAGAATTTCAAATAAATAAAATGAAGTCACGCCTATATTAAAAAATACCTAAGTTCAAATTCAAAACACCACCGAGAATACATATTCGTCAATATGCCCAAATCTTTATCAAATATTGAAGGGGTCCACAAAAAGCTGGTACTAATTGGCGACTTTAGGGATTGGAATGGGCTTGACACGCCCTTTTTCTACCTTAACTAAGCCGGGAAGTTTAACTAGCATTGGAATATTGATGAGTGAAAATATTTTACGTATTTTTTTTGTCCAATTTTCTCTCGTAGCGATTATCGTCGGTAGCCCAGTAGCGAATAGCAAAAATAAAATAAAAAAACCACTCCGGGGTCTGTCAGTAAGGAGCATCGCCCGTTTTGCCCCGAGGAAATACGTCAATGTCCATACCATGATATATTTATCGGTATAATTTTGGAATAATCGACCCGAGCTTAACCCTGTGAATAATTACGACATGAATAAGATATAACACCGTTTCCCAGCGTTAGTCTTGAATTACCGCTGTTTGTTCAGGCCTTCACAATTCAGGCAAGGCAAATATATGGTTCGATCTTCTAGAAAGTCTTTGTCTGTTTATGCATGATTTGCATAAGCCAATTAATTAAAAAAAAAAACAGATCACCTAAGCATAATATTTTTTGGCATTCTAGTCTGAGGTTAAGCGAACGATATCAATAGGATTTTTGTGGTGCAGAGGAGGAGGCTATTTGCGTAATATATAACCTGGGCCCCAAAGTTTCTTTAGCAAACAAATTTAAAGAAATTAAAATATTAAGTGTTAACAATATATGATAATGAGATGTATTTTTGTGAAAATATAAACGTCTTGCGTGACTAGAAACTGTGACGTAATAGTATACCGGGTTAAAAAATATTTTGGAAAATTTACAACAGAATCCCATAAAATTTTCATGATTATTCAATTACAAATTTTGAAAAAATCGTTACGAAACGTTGGTGTGTTAAAAGATAATACAAAACTTGTGACTTCTTAGATGATAACACCACTGGAAAAAGATCGCCTCCAGGCCGTATCAAATAGAATTATGAACAATTGTAACGTAAAGGCAATGATTGAAAAATAATATCTTCTTTCACCGGAACTTCTCAGGTCTGATCTGTTTCCTTCCGAACCAGTGGTAAACCTGACACACATAAAAAACCTCTTTATTGAATATTAGACTAAACAGAATATAACAAGAGTTGCACTTATAACTTTTATCTATTACAGTAACTATGGTAACACAAAATAAGAGTTCACTGTTCCAAGCACTTTTTCCAAGTGATCTGAAGTTGACTCCTACGAACTTCACGTTGCACAGTGCTGCCATCCATTGAGATGAAACATGACTGGAAATCGGCTACACAAACATGACCGGATGGCGATAACATGAATAAATAAATTTTGACATTGACATTACGTTAAGAGGTCACATCCATTGACAATGGCACCGTGGGATATACGAACAAATACACTTTACATTTATTGCTTTGTCAAAAATAAGATGATCTTCTTATCATTCAAACCAAAACAACAATAAATGATTTAAATTCACCTCTTACCCTTCTTCTATCGTGAAACTAAGCACCATCAGAACCTATACTCCAACGTAATCGACCTTTCATCTATTCGCACGAATCGTTCAGCTTTGCCATTTCTAATACGCACAAGGCAAGAGTTAATGTCATCTCCTAGGCAATCGCGTTCTATGTTAGATTACATACTAATGCAATCACCATGATTGTGACCAAGCGTAAGCCTGTTACCAAATGAAAAAGACGACAGTAGGTAGTTCTATTTGTCGATAAAGCGATTTACAAGTAAAAAATAGTGTTGTGTATTACCAGGTTGCTTGCTTTTAAGTATTGCAATAAATATTTTTTCCAAAGTATGAAAACTTTAGGCGGGTGTTGAGCCCATAGGTTGAAAGGGTCTGGCAATAACTTTTTTAATTATATTGAGTGAAATATATATAAAAACCAGCTATTTCACTTCAAATTTAAAGCAAAAGATTATCTATTTATTGAGAGAGTTATTTCAATTGAATTTGATTAACAGAAACTCTGTAATTAAAATGATAGAAAAAAGTAACTACTGATTATCTTATCGGTTCTTCTCGGTAGAATCGACTTTTCGAAATTTACGTACATGACGATTCACAATTGTTTTTATAAACATACTTGAATAAATAATATTTGGTTTGATTTCATTTATACACATAACTGTGCGGGCACTGAAAGAGCTGCTTGCGGATTAGCTTTAGGTACATATGAGTATTTCAGTCTTAAATTTGCTACATCATTCTCTGCAGTCTCTGCAGTTTTACACTTTATATTAGTGGTAACTCTTTCACATTTGTGTATGACGTATACCAAAAATAAGACATGCTGTATCTTTTTATTTGGGGTCAGCTAAGTACCTTATGTCAAAAATCAAAATCAAAATATACTTTATTCAACGAGCAGTTTTCATCATCACAATCGTCATTTTACCCAAACTGTATTAAACGTAAACCTACCGGTTCAGAAGGTAGTGTTTACCGAGAAGAACCGACAAGAAACTCAGCAGTTACTCTTCTCCAACATACAAAGTTATGTCAGTTAAATAAAATTATATATAATATATCCTGTCTGAAAGTCAACATGTATTAGCTCCACGCCTTTATCATCTACAAAATCTTGTGCCTTAGTTATTAATGTATTTTTAACAAAACGATTAAACCTCTCCTGTACCCTGACAATATGTATGCGAAATTAATTCATTAGCATTAGCAGTCTGTAAATTTCCCACTGCTGGGCTAAAGGCCTCCTCTCCCTTTGAGGAGAAGGTTTGGAGCATATTCCACCACGCTGCTCCAATGCGGGTTGGCGGAATACACATGTGGCTGAATTTTGTTGAAATTAGACACATGCAGGTTTCCTCACGATGTTTTCCTTCACCGCCGAGCACGAGATGAATTATAAACACAAATTAAGCACATGAAAATTCAGTGGTGCCTGCTTGGGTTTGAACCCGAAATCATCGGTTAAGATGCACGCGTTCTAACCACTGGGCCATCTCGGCTCCTTATTATATATCGAAATTAATTCACGATCGGTTAAATAGATAAGACGTGAAAGCGTAACAAACAAACATTAATTTTCGCATTTATAATATTAGCTGGGATGATAATCTATTAAGAAAAACGACGTAGAGAGTAAAACATGCCCATTGCATATTCCCAACTGAACCGTTAGCGCTGTGACCCTGCGCATACAATTTCAGTTATAATTAGTATAATTTATATAAATAACAAACCACGCGGTCACAATTTCGTTTTTCTCTCACCTCCTCATTACATTTTTCCAGCTAGAATTGCTCCCAGAGCGACCACTAGAGGTTCTCATTTGTTTATATTAAATAAAATAACAATACTAAGAAAAGAAATATTTAAACATTAAACAATTGATATTTATATAAACCGATAAAGTAAATTAAATTCTTATAAAGTGTTTCTACTTAAGTCTGCTTGAATTATTATATTGCTTGAGAGTTAGAAATCCTTTTAATTTAATTGTTACGAGCGTTAGTTATTTATTCGCGTCCTTAAAAAGCATTTGTATAAAAGCAATTGTGAAATATTGTTGTAGATATAACACCTACAAACTTGAAATTCAGCAGATAGGTTCCTTATAGGGTGTAGACATCCGCTAAGAATGGATTTAACAGAACTCCATCCCCTAAGGGGGTAAAGCGGGGATTGGAAGATTGTGTTTCATAAATTTAGATTACAAACAAAAAAAAAACGCCTCATGTCGGTAAGATTTTGTTTTACATTACGTCATTATATGATCCTATTTAATATCATGATTAAAATTTAACGCAAGCTCACTAACGAACCTATTTACATGCAAGTCATTTTAAATGTAAAATTATGATAGCATGTTTTAAAAAACGCATAATACGGGCATATGATCTACATACTCGTAACTGACTTTTTTAACACGTTTATATTTTATACTAATCATATTAACATAGATAGATAGAATTTCAATAGATAGATATCTTTAATTATACGGGATTACTTTCTTCTGTAACGATAATATCTATTAAAAGCTCTTCGAGAAAGCCATACACGAGAGTTACTCTTTTTTTATTTTATAATTGATGATGTATTTCTTATGTTTAGTCTTTCACCAATGTACTGTAAAAATAAATATATAGTTCTTATCCTAGAGGAGCAGCAAGTAGCCTTAATACAGGACAACCTAGATCGGGCTCCTGCCAAAATAAAAACTGTATTGTGTGTGGAAATAATTACATATATTATTATAAAATAATACATTTATTATTTCACCAAGAGAGTCCGTACGGAATAGTACTGCTGATTTCGTTACCTTAAACCGACTAACGTGTTCTTGTAATATATATATTTTTGCATGTTTTACATCATCATTCAAAAAATAATCAATATATTTACGTTTTGTAAATTCGAAATAAAAATACATAGCTATTTTATTTACTTGTGTATGTTTTAACAGGCAACTTATCGTTAGATAATACAATCAGATTATGTTCTCACAAATCTTAGACCGATTCACGGAATTCGTAAATTTTGTTAAATTAATATCTTATTCCGAATAGTTTCGAAGTTTCGATTAAATTAAACGTGATTTATCGAAATTTGCACGATTAATTAATTAATGTATAACGTTAACTGTGATGGATGGTTATCGTAGTAAGGAACCACAGTTAGCTCTTACATAATCTAGTAAAATAACTTTAGCATCAAGTTTATGCGGTAGGGCTTTGTGCTTGCCCGTCTGGGTATCACTCATCAGATATTCTACCGCAAAACAGCAGTACCTAGTATTGTTGTGTTCCGGTTTGAAGGGTGAGTGAGCCAGTGTAACTACGGGCACATGAGACATAACACCTTAGTTCCCAAGGTTGGTGGCGCATTGGCGGTGTGTTTGGTTAATATTTCTTATAGCGCCATTGTCTATGGGCGGTGGTGACCACTTACCATCAGCTGGCCCATTTGTTCGTCCACCTACCTATATCATAGCATCAAGTTTATGTAACTCATGTTAACCAACACGAACAAATACACCGCAAAAATTAGTCAATGATAAAAATTACGGCGCCAATGTCAAAGAGTGGTGATGGTAGTGATAGCCTTAAAGAGCTGTCGTGGGACACCTGGTTAGAATGAATTTGTTTTCGCTATATATTATGTATAATAAGGAGAATTAGTGTGACTATCCGAACGTCATACGTCAAACTGTCAGATGGCTTTTAAATTCATTCACTTTTTGGCGGGAAGCAGCGCGAAAGACGCGAATATCTCATCAAAATGTATACCTTTATTTGTTCGGAATATTTATATAAAATAATTTATAATAACATTACCTATTAGTATGTCTTTTCAAGGACTATGTTAATATATTTTATAAATGCCTAGAAAGTTGGAGAGCGAAAATATTAGCGACTCATTTCACAAAAAAAGGTTAAGACCTCCGTGGTCGAGTAGTGTGTACACCGATGTTCATGGGTACGCCTCTCTGTCCTCTATGTTCATGGGCTCGATTCCCGGCCGAGTCGATGTAGAAAAAGTTCATTAGTTTTCTATGTTGTCTTGGGTCTGGGTGTTTGTGGTACCGTCGTTACTTCTGATTTTCCATAACACAAGTGCTTGAGTTACTTACATTGGGATCAGAGTATTGTATGTGATGTTGCCCGATATTTATTTATTTATTAAAAAAAAAAATAACCATCTTAACCTTATTTAATTATGATGTCGTTCTTTTAAAAACTAAAAGAAAAAAAATCAAACAATAGGTTTGTTTAATTTTGAGGAATAATCAAAGTAACAAGGTATTCAGAAACTTTAATGATTACATTATTCATGATCTAATTTCTAAACTTTGATTTTCTATAGAAATGTAAATACAAATAATTTAATTCGTACTCCAGTCAGTTTCGAGAAGCAACCAGTGTTCTTGTTTATATATTCGCAACCAACGTAGCTTAAAGGAAGAGAGGTTGCTTTCTCATTTATAAATAGGTATCGTTTAACTTACACGTGCTCGTCTTTAGCGCTGGGCACAAAGAACTTGCATTCTCGTTTCTGAAACGTACTCTCGATCCAACTGCGTGTGGTTTTCTGTAACAAAGAATAATAATATTTAATTACATTTTATCATTCGTATATTTTTCGTACTTATTGTGTAGCGATACAGTCTATTCAAACAAAATAATTATTATTTCTATGAAAAATTATAAAAGATACGATTTTAGTCGATCTTTAATTTCCGTTTGCCCTGGTTTATGGACTAAGGGAAAACATACGGAAATAAAATCCAATCGACAATGACGAATTACATAATAGGACATATTGTGTTCACAAATGATTCGGTTGTATCGTAAAAAAATATGGGCTCCTGTCTGTGTTTCATGTCACATTTTCATTTTACATAATATTTTCGTCGTTTTTTTTTTAAAATACTATAGATGTAAGGTTACAATTTTACCAGGATTCAAACCCAGACAAGCACCACTGATATTCATGTGCTTAATTTGTGTTTATAATTCATCCCGTGCTCGGCGGCGAAGGAATCGTGAGGAAACCTGCATGTGTCTCAGTTCAACGAAATTCTGCCACACGCGAATACACCAACCCAAATTGGAGCACCGTAGTGGAATATGCTCCTAGCCTTCTCCTCAAACGGAGAGGAAGCCTTAGCCCAGCAGTGGGAAATTTACAGACTGTACATGTACGTGGTGTTTGTGATTGCTCAACCGGCCGGCGAAAGTAGGTCGCGTGTAGCCAAGCTTGTAGTATATCTCAAATGAAATTAGTTTCTTTATCACAGGTAAGTCAATCTTAAAGACCTAATCTGGTTCGATCCATGTATGTATTACGTATAAGTATAACTTTGTATATATGTCAATTACTCCACCGCCTACCAAGATTATATTTTTAAAACTCTCTTTTTGATTGTGTTGCTTGGCCAGAGTCAGAGGCGAAGCGTTTTATTGGTAAAAACTAGAGAACTCGTGGCGACCGAAGCGCTTTCTTGATGCAATTTAAAATTTGGAACGAATACGTAAAATTAAAGAAAAAATCCGTTCCATTTGTTCTCCTTAATAATTGGATGTAATAATTTTCTGCTATTTGACTTGTGTAACAAGTCAACTATTTTGAATTGTGTAAAATAAAAAAATAAAATAAATAAAAGTGCTTTAAATATTTAATAAGTCAGACTCGCCGCCCACTCGGCATTTATTCTAGGTCAAACAGATAAGCCTTGCATTGCAGTCCAGCCATAAAAGTGAAGCCAGTACATTACAAAACAGTTATTCTATGAACAAACTCGATCGTCGACGTATAACTCGATGCATTAAAATAGAGTATCATCGTAAAAAATAAATCAAAATTAAATGTTCATGTAGGCTCATTAAAGCACTTTTAAATCAAGTTACAGTGTTGCGTAAATGTAAAGCTACTATCGGTTCGGAAAACAGATTCTATCAGAACAGAGATATCGAAAGGTGAACGATAACTGAGAATTAAATTTAAAGGACGCGTTACGTAAAAGCACATTTTCATAATTTAAATTGCATGTACACGCAATTTTATTATAATTAATATTTAATTTAATCTTCAAGCGTCCGCATATTTATATAACTTAACTAGTAAATACTCGTATATATTTTTTAATTGCTCACAAGTATTTTATTGGAATATTATCGTTTGCAATCAGTGCTCCAACTCCAAGTATAAGCAGTATTTATTGTAAGATAGCCTAGGTGAATAAGGCACTGTTACTTGAGGAGCTTCACTGTTCAAATTCGCCCCTCTGAGCAATAAGTGTTGCCATTACGATCCAGTCTGCTACGTTTTGCCATTTTGATTCTTCAATTCTTTATTGAATCCTTTACAATAATAAAGTCACGAACAGACTGAGGTGATAAGTTGACATCAGACTTACGTCTGAAAAAGTATAATTTAAGCATATTAAGGAGCTAAAAATATATATTTTATTTTTTAAACAACTATGAATGCTCACTGCGGGAGATGCTGCGACATTTTTATCGAGTTAACAATAGGGTTGAAACACGCCGAGATAATAATTTTAATATTCAGAAAATTCATATTGGTCTGTACATTATACAAATAAATATTCTAATTCAACACAACGATGTACATCAAAGCTTGTTCGTAACATTATCCGTTGGGATTATTCATGTAATATTATTTACGTTGTCTCAAAGATAGAACTTTTTACTCCGATTACTGTCTACTTATAATTTACATTGTAATCGTTTTAACTTTTTTTTTGTAATTCTTATTATTTTGTAGTATTTTTTGTATTACATTAGTGTGCGTATGTAGGTGATGTGTTCACATATAGGTTTGTGTATTCGTTGTTTGTTTGCCTTATTAAATAAACTACTTAACGAGTATTTGTATTTCGTTGTAAATTAGTCAATTTACTTTATTTCAAAGAAAAACCCAGTAATCATCAATGATCTCTAAAATTTTAATTGAAAACCTAATTCATAAATTCATTTTCTTGGTGGTAGGGCTTTGTGTTAGACCGTTTGGGTAGGTACCACCTACCAATACGGGCACCCCACCCCACTCATCACACATTCTACCGCCAAACAGTAGTACTGTTGTGTTCCGGTTTGAATGGTGATTGAGCCAGTGTAACTACAGGCACAAGGGACAAAACATCATAGTTCCCAAGGTTGGTGGCACATTGGCGATGTAACGAATGGTTAATATTTCTTACAACGCCATCGTTTATGGGTGATGGTGACCACTTACCATAAAGTGACTCATTTGCTTCGCCTAACTATATCATAAAAAAAATCAGCTTCTCCTTATATCCTGTTACATATAGCCTTCACATTCTCTTACAAGCAACAAAACAGCATACCGTGGACTAAGGAGTTACTCATCAAAAAGGACTTCAGGAATTTAATACATAAGACTTAAAGAGGTTCTTGTTATGTATACAGCAGATTTATGTGCTATGATATATTTACGTGGATGGCCCATTTAGTAAATACGAGTACACGACAGAACAATAAATACTTCAAGAAATCAAGGGATCAAAATTCGTGAAAATAAAACTTTATATCAATTATACAAAAAAATCTAGTTTACTGAACTCGATTATGAAAATGTACAACTAGTACGGATTAAATTCAGCCTGTATAAAGAAAGTCAAATTAAAAATGTATAGCAAAATATATAACTTATTCTATTGTTTTTGCAACCCTATATAAGTGTCAAATTTCTTCGATACATATTTCCCGGGTATGTTTCGCTGTCAATTTAGAATACATTTATATTGTATGAAGCATTTTCTGAGAATATCAGATAAAAAAAACACAAACAAATGTATTATATATATATATACATTTTTTTTTCATAAAAGATCCGAGATGGCCCAGTGGCTAGAACGCGTACGTCTTAACCGATGATTTCGGGTTCAAACCCAGGCAGGCACCACAGAATTTTCATGTGCTTAATTTGTGTTTATAATTCATCTCGTGCTCGGCGGTGAAGGAAAACATCGTGAGGAAACCTGCATGGAGCATAATCACACATAATCCACCAAACCGCATTGGAGTAGCGTGGTGGAACCTTCTCCTCAAAGGGAGAGGAGGCCTCAGCCTAGCAGTGGAAAATTTACAGGCTGTTAACTTTTAATAATAATGTATTTTTATCATAAAAGGTGGTTCCAAATTTTTTAACTCAGAAAATCTTACTAAGGAATATGATTCCTTGTGTTTGTACTTATTCCTTCTATTGTTTATATTATTGAGTTGTAATATTGTACAGCTCGTGAAGACGTTGATCCTGCCTAAACTCTCTTCGGTTTTGTCCGATTGGCTTCATTTTCTTATTCCTTGGTGGTAGGGCTTTGTGCAAGCCCATCGGGGTAGGTAACAACCACTCATCAAATATTCTACCGCCAATCAACAGTACTCAGTATTGTTGTGTTCCGGTTTGAAGGGTGAGTGAGCCAGTGTAAGTGTGCCTTCGCATAAGAGACTTAACGTCTTATTTCCCGAGGTTGGTGGAGCTTTGGCGATGAAAGGAATGGTTAATATTTCTTACAGCGCCATTGTCTATGGGCGATGATGACCACTTACATCATCAGGTGGTTCATTTGCTCGTCCACCAAATTATATCATTAAAAAAAATTGGCTTGGCATTGGCTTCTAAATTTAAAGCGAGTGATACTGCGCAGCTTAGCAGCACTTATCTATAAATCGATGCATATTCTTATATATTCTATATATTTTGAATATTTACTAATTTTTTTTTCAGTTATACATTTCAAAAACTACATAGACAGCGCATGATCTATGACTAAAATCGGTCAGGAGCATATAGGTATTATCAAGATATGTAATCAAAGGAAGGGAGGAAACGGGTCCAACGTATTAAAAAAAATGAGTTTGATATTATAATGTTTATATTTTATTCTAATTATGAACGAAATCAGATTCGAACAAATCTTTTAATGCTGCTGTAATGATCACATCGTTTTAACGCATTGCGGATATTTAAATGCCTTAATTAAATTATACTAATTGTGTGATAAAAATTGTTTCAAACATTTTAAATAAAGTAATACTATAAGATAGACAAATTAAGACGAAACATTTTAAAATAAATCAATTACAAATGATTTCAACGCTCAAAATAAATGCAATATATCAAAATAAAAAAAAAAACAGAAATAACATATCCTTACGGAATTTCATAAAAAAGTGTGATCTTAATAGTGTGGACATACCAAATAACTAAAACATGTTTTTAAATTACATTCCTAGTTTACTACCGGCCGGAATCCGATATTGGAGTAATGAAATCTTTATACGACGATTTTCCCGCAGGCGACGGTATATTCTGAGAGTTCTTTGCATAAGAAACATATAGAAAAAGTTCGATATTTGTTTCAATACTTCCAATATTCTTAAATCACTATGTAAAATGCAAACCAATAAAATTCTTCAACATGAAAGTATTCCTACTTTCCTTTAGTCTCAGATTTATTACATTTAGTTAAACAGAGATTCGGTTTGGGTTGGTCGGTCGTTTAGATTTTTATACACAAGCAGAACTCACGATGTTTTTATTCAGATCATGAATTAATTTTATTATTTCAGAACAGTTACAGAATCGTCACAGAATCTAATGCTAAGTCGCTATTTCAAGTGTTAACGTCTTCGTTAAATATTACAGAACAGTATTGCGATTAAGGGAGGACACATGCGTTACTAAAAGAGTGATGAGCATGAGCGTAGAGGGAGGGAGGGGAAGAGGATGACCTAAGAAAAAATGGATGGCGGGCGTGAGGAGGGATATTAGGGAGAGATGGATTTGAACGATCAGATGAAGAATAAGGGAGGAGGAATGAAAATACATGCTACACCGAATCCAAATAGATGGGGGCACGGGGAGAAAATAAAGAACAGTATTACGATTAAGTAAAGAATCGAAAAAGAAATTCACTTTGTATCTCATTCCTGAAATTTTGACAACCGACTTACGGTGATACGACATTTTGATACGTGTCAAATCGTGTATTTTGTAATTATTATTGTAGTCAATACTGCATGTCACATTCTGATATTTGACGCTCGTGTTCTCATGATGAAGTTAAAACAAAAAGGATGTAAGTATTAAAAAAAAAAAATGTATTAATGTTCATTTGGTGTCTAAGCTCGTTAGCTTACTCTTCAAAAAGAACATAATACGAAAAAATGTATTTCCTATTATTTTTTGTTATGACATTTTCATTCAATTTTCATTACATTACATCAGCAGTCTGTAAATTTCCCACTGCTGGGCTAAGGCCTCCTCTCCCGTTGAGGAGAAGGTTTGGAGTATATTCCACCACGCTGCTCCAATGCGGGTTGGTGGAATACACATGTGGCAGAATTTCGTTGAAATTAGTCACGATGTTTTCCTTCACCGCCGAGCACGAAATGAATTATAAACACAAATTATATGAATTCATGGAAAAAAGTAACTCACTCGCCTTTACTAAATTACTTAACGTAAGTTGCTCGCCGGTTCCAATTGTTAGAATCTATATTCTATCTATATTCTAATCCTAACTTTACATATATTTATTGTGCGATTCGAAATATATAGGCATTTTTGAAGGGCAAATTTGATTAAATAATATGATTGTAAACGAAAAAGCTATTCGTGCTAACCCAATTATTATTCCGTACAAACAATATTGTTACGAATCACCCGTAAACGGGGATAACGTTGAAATTTATTTTTACGAGTACGACTTCATTTGCCAAATCTGGCTGAGTAAAAGGGATTCATTGTTATTGGAAAATCTATCCCCAATTTTTATAACGTCTCATATAAATATAACTATATACTATAAACATATAAATTAGACAAATAGATTATACAATGCAAATAAGGATTAGTAACAGCCTGTAAATGTCCCGCTACTGGGCAAAGGCTTTCTCTCCATTTTAGCAAAAGGTTTGGAAATTATTGCACCCCGCTGCTCCAATGCGTCTTGGTGGATACAAATTTCATTTATATTAAACACACGCATGTTTCCTCATGACGTTTTCCTTCACCGCCGGGCATGAGATGAATTATAAGCATAATTTAAGCGGATGAAAATTTAGTAGTGCTTGCCTGGGTTTGAACCTGTGAAATCATTACTTGAGATGCACGCGTTCTAACTACTGGGACATTTCGGTTCAAATTAGTGTTATCAACAACACTAACACAATTGTAATCTAGAATGCTTGGTTAGTTGGAATTGTATAAATTAGTGAACTCGACATTTGGAAATAAAATTATAAACTTAGAAATTATAAACATTCTCCATCTAGTAATCTTAATAGTCATTATATAAATTGTAATGAAACCAAACTGCATAGGAGTAGCGCGGTGGAATAAACTGCTCCCTACTCCTAGAAGAGAAACATTTATTGTTCTATTAACTTTATTATAACATCATTACTTCCTAAGATTTACGATCAGAAAAAACCATTAGGGAAGCCAAGCAACGATCGATCTATTTTCTGCATTAAAAAATAAACAAGTCGACTTGAGAACTCTTTTATTACACGTAGGGAGAGTGCTACATTTAACATTCGAATCGTGATATTAATAAAACAGTATAATATATTGTCGAATATAAACAGACCCTAGCCAGCCGGGGCCGCCGTTTGCATAGATTCGCAGCACAGTTTGCCGTCTCGGCACACAGCCAACGATGTTTAATAAACCCGAAACTAGACAGAGAATAAATTACACACAGATTTTGGTCTCGCTACAGCTGTTTCTGATATATATCTTGTTATGACAAGTGATCGCATTACAACATATGGTTATATATGGAAATGATGATTATATATTAATAAATAGTTTCATATTTGAGGGATTCTATTATTATTTATGAAACTTTGATAACCTTCGTTGCAATTTTATACATTTATACGAGTTAACTGTTATGTTTATGAATTGGATTTGTCAGTTTCAGAGCCTTCAACTCGTCAAAGCATACCGACTCCGGTAATTATATAGCTCGGTATAATTCACGGACCTTTGCGCAAATTCGGCTGTTCATCAAACCTTGTTCACATAACGCTTAATAATGCATAAAATATCGTTTACTGATTATCGAATGTCCAAATTAAGCATACATTTGTCTTCCGAATACTCGATGTAGGAATATATTTGGAGTTTTCATATTACTGGGAGTGGCAGAGATGGTCCACTTGTTATAAAATATAACCTAACCTTAACCAAAAGTTGTGGCTTCAAGTCCAGATGAGCCATCATTGATGTTTAGTGCAATTATGCCAGCATTGCTTTTTCGCATGAATACAACCTATTCCCTATCCTATTCTCTATCGCCAAGCAACAATATACATCATTGTTGTGTTCTGGTGCAAGGCGAGTGAGTCAGTGTCGCTACAGGCCCAAGAGTCTTAACATTTTAGTTTCCAAAGTCGGTTGCACATTAGAGTGGTATGTATGTGGTTAATTTTTTATAGCGTCAATATCTATAGACTGTGTTGATCAGGTGGCCCATTTGCCCGTAATCCTATACCATTAAAAACCTATTATTAAAGTAACGACTTAGTATTAATCTGTTAGCACTCACATCGTATCTCACTCGAGAAATGTTGCAAGTTAAGAAGTTTGTCTTAAAATGTTTCGCTATTTTGATACGTACATAAAAACATAATCAGCCTGTAAATTTCCCACTGCTGGGCTAAGGCCTCCTCTCCCGTCGAGGAGAAGGTATGGAGCATATTCCACCACGCTGCTCCAATGCGGGTTGGTGGAAAACACATGTGGCAGAATTTCGTTGAAATTAGACACATGCAGGTTTCCTCACGATGTTTTCCTTCACCGCCGAGCACGAGAGGAATTATAAACAAATTAAGCACATGTAAATTCAGTGGTGCCTGCCTGGGTTTGAACCCGAAATCATCGGTTAAGATGCACGCGTTATTTAAATGTTATAATAATTAAAATCAAAAATAATAATATCACTTTCGAATTTGTTTCTTAGTCGTTTTATTTAATTAATAATAGCAAGACAAATGCTGGTAATAAAAGATAATGTTGTATATTATCTTCGTAAGCACTTATTATCTCGTGGTGCGGAATTGTGACTCTTACTGTATAATCGTAGACGCGTAGTAGCATTCGTAGTCTCTCGTGACGACGCGGCGTAGCTTTTGAAATGTGCTTGCTACGCGTTTAAATTGCCAACGGTTATTTGCATTATTTTTATCGTGCCACAGTTGTTACGGTTCTCAGAAAAGATAGACTTCATGTGTCCATACATCGTGTGTGCTTAGTATTACTTATTGACCTACAAAATATTTTTTAAGTGTATATTTTAAATATAAATATATATTTATTGTGGTCGTTTATGGTATTCGCAGTATTATAGTAAAAATAATACATGGACGGACCCAATGTCTATTATGACCACTTACCATCCGGTGGCCCATTTGTCAGTCTACCTACCTATGATATATGTATATAAAAATAAATAAATAAAGACAGTAAACGTTAAATGTATTGGATGATGAAAACACTAGCAGTCAACTCGAGCCGACGAACGCTATTAGAAAAAGGGAAAGTCGGCCAAAAAAAAATAAATTAGACCGCGTTTAAAACTTGATATAATACACAAATTACAAAAAAAACATCAGCACGATTGTTAAGTCAAACCTTTGTTCGACCTAACACCACAGTACAGTGTAGTACAGTTGGTCGCGGCATTTAGAATTTACTTAACCGTATTACGAAAAATGTTTCTGACTAAATTTAAAATTTGTTGTTCAAGCCCAAATAAATTACGGTAATAAAACTTTAGTGTCAAATGAAGCTCAAAAAGCGGTTTAAAGCGCTATGCGATTTTATTACCCGGGAGCAAGAAATATATATTTTAATGTTACTCATTTGCATACCTCCTCTCACCTCAAGCGTATCACAAATTATGAAATTAAGCTCTTGAATTTTATATTTTTCAGCTTCAACTTTGTTCATTTGTATTTTTAATTTAATTGTTATAATATTTTTCGCATTACGCTACCGGAAGGTGCGAGGAAAATGGAAAAATTTAATTACTTAAAAAAATATAAACCTAATGTTCAGAGGGCAACGTTTTTAAGGCTAAATAAGGTCGTTTATCCTGGGAAAGTTTTCACATAGTTCTTTATTGGGTCATGAACAAAAGAGACATTAGTGTATGGTAAGATTAGCAGATATCAAAACTAGCATGTGCTTAGTTTCTGTTGTAATTGATCTCGGCTTGGCGGTGAAAGAACACATCGCGAGGAAACCTGCATGTGTCAAAATTCAACAAAATAATGCCACATGTGTATACACTAACCCGTATTGGAAAAGCGGGGTAGATTAAGCTCCAAACTTTCTTCTTAAAGTGAGAGGACTTAGCCCAGCAGTGGCACATTTCAGAATACACAAAAATTTAAATACAACTATCGATATTTTTTATAATAAAAAAAAACTATACGTTATAATTACTTTAAAGAAAAATAAAAATACCAACGTGATAGAAGCTGGTACATTAAAAGGATCTAAAAAATTTCAAAGCAAATATGAAAATATTTCTAGCGCGTCAATTTTAAACGAAATTGGTTTTGTATTCAACTATAAGCTTTCCATTAAAAATACGTCGATAGTTGATAATGAAAATGAATGGAAAATAAACGAACTTTCGGTTCGTTCTCGTTAAAGTGTTATCACGAAGATTTCAACGCGACCTGTAAAATAAAGGAGGATAAATTGTTCAATCGATTGCAACGATAAGACGTATACTGTAAAAAAAAAATATTTAATTATAAAATAAATTTGTTTAAAATATTTCGTCAAACCAATGATGTGTTACTTTATACATTTTTTTTTTTTTTTATGCTAGAGGTGGCAAACGAGCAGGAGGCTCACCTGATGGAAAGTGACTACCACCGCATGGACATCTGCAACACCGGGGGGCTTGCAGGTGCGTTGCCGGCCTTTCAGGAAAGAGTACGCTCTTTTCTTGAAGGTTCCTAAGTCGTATCGGTTCGGAAAAACCGCCGGCGAAAGCTGGTTCCACAGAGTGGTTGTGCGAGGCAGAAAGTGTCTTAAAAATCGCGCTGTTGTGGATTTTCGGACATCTAGGTGGTGCGGGTGATATTAATACACCAGGTATTACACTTTAAAACCTTTTTTTTGTAATTCGTTTTTTTTTTTAAATATTATCATAATTTACGTTATGTGCTATAACTTTTTCATCCATATATTGAGGTATCGCTTTTTCTTATATTTTTTTTTTAAAATAAACATCAAAAACAACAATTCAAAATAATATTCATATAAATTATTTTAATAAAATTCGACAAAAGCTTACAGGTAAATTTGAAGCATCTGGAAAAAAATCTATACTTATGTATTTTAATTTACATTTCGAATTCCCGAAATTGACGATCACTTAAAAACAATACATACGAGACTGTTAGTCTGATTAAAACATATAGGTAAATATATATGATATACTATATGTATTTTACATACACCAGAGGTTTGTTAGTCGAATTCCTGCGACGAAATTAATACAATATTATGTATGTATACTTTTTGATTTATTATATAATTTATATATATGATATACTATATATTATAGTATGAAGCAAAGTTTTTCCCTACGTATGCTTAGTTCTTTAAAACTACGCAACGGAATTTGCATGCTTAATATAGTAGAGAAACTATCATAGAAATGTTTCTAATGTGATTTCGCAAATAAACACATATTTTTGCGCTTAAATTGTACACCTTAAAAAGGTCTACGAAAACCTCCGGGATGGTATACGTCTATCTCTTAGGGATAACCCACAATAACCAATTTTTATAGGTCATCTTAGAACCGAGCAAAAGTAACCTGTTATCTTAACGGTACTTATTTCTTATTGTTTAAAATGAATATTCGGCAGAATTCATTCTATGCATTTTTCAAGATTAATTAATATAAATTAAACATATAAGAGCTAAAATATATTTATCAGGATTCGAACCTGCTAGCCTTGTGTGATTCTTCTGTTAAGATCAGTCAATATTAACTAAACATTTTACCTGGTTATGAAATATAAAAGGTTTTCATTAAGTAACATTTCATTCGCAAGTTAAACATTAAGATAAATTGTCATTGCGCCTAATACATAGCACTTTAAGCATGCAGAGTAATTGTACACTTAACATATTAATTAAGCAATGTTCGCTAAAGTAAATTAATCTCTCAAGTATTAACTGTATCAGCGCGTCTGCAGTGCGATTCAAAATACAGAACCTTGTCGCATTAAATACACCAAATATCTTTTTAATGTTCAAACGAAAATAGCACTTAAGCATAGAGATTTAGATGTCAAAATTTTGTAGGTCGATTTCCGTACGCTTGCGGAGATTTTAACTTGTTTGTAACAGTACTATATTATTCAAATCCTCAGCTTGCCCTGTTTTAGTAAACTAACGTACTAAGGTACCGATTTTGGGTTAAATAAGTTGTCTATTTCCTGTTGTTTTTATAGTTAAGTGTTGACGATGCTTTAGTATAGCTAAACGGATTTCAGTTGTAAAAGGTATATGCGCAAAGGTTACTGATTTTTAATTTGGTGTTTATTCATTTCATGTTCTGTGGTAAACGAGTATATTATTATTTAATAGGAATGACTATAAAAATAGTGACCACGATTTTCATCCTCGGTCTGTTTTCGAAAACGCGATGAGTCGAGCTAAACAAAAAATGAGTGTGGCGATGTTTAATTCGTCTTCTTTGGCGTACGGATCGTTGCGTTATGAGTTATTTATGTAATTATTAAAAAGTAGTTTGGTCATGTAATTATATAGGTTAACATATTAGACAATAACACACAAAGTGATCTCAAAAATGCACAGAGGAGAGATAAAAAAGAGATTACTGGAAGGAGACATAAAATAACATAAATATGTATGTCCTAGCAACAAGTGACAACTATTTATCTAAGTTTAGTAACTTCAGGCAACAAAAAAATCAAAAATATATAATATTTAAAAAAAAGAAATTATCATATTACTGTGGACAATTAAAACTATTTTTACAATATTTCAGTATATAGCAAGTAAAAAAATAAACATAGTTACTAAAGAACTGATTTGCTTGTATAAAGACTAAACCTACCTACTTGCTCTGCTGCAGGTATTAATGCATTCTGTTGCAGTTTCAATAAATCCCTCCTCTCTCGCTTCCAAATCTCCAATTCAACGCGTGAACAATTTTAGTCACTGTCGCCTTACAATAAAAAAGTCACGAGTTTTTATAACTAATAAATACAGTCGTAAAAACTTGATCAAGTTTAGAATTATGAGCAAAATATATTTTTTAAAAGAAATTGATAAAATTAATTTATAAAGAATTTACAAAAATAATACATTTATAAAAAGTATAACATTTTAGTTTATATTCATATTATATGAGATTACAAGTGAAAACAGAAAGTAGATTAAAGCATATAATGAAAACTGTGACGACGCAAATAGATATCGATTTGAAATTCAATGGAAGAGTTATAATATATATCGCGATTAAATATATTGATCATCTGCTAATCTGAGATATATAAAGGTATGGATAAAAAAACCAGTGCATTCTCTTTTTGATAATTCGAAAGTACAAGGAAAGCCAACAGCCAACAGCCAAAGCCAACCAACTAACCAACTTGTCCTATATTAAGATAATATTATCAACTCCTACTGATAATTCTCACAGAAAAAACACAGAGACAACACACAAGAAGAAGACGAAAAATTATTTGGTGTAATTTTTCAAATTTTCTGGCCAGGCATTATTGAATTTTTACGCGCTTAATTTGTATTTATTATTCATCTCGTGTTTTACAGCGCAGGAAAACGTATTCAGGTCATCTGCACATGTGAAATAAACTTCAAACTTTGGATTTCAGATAAACTCAGTTTGAGTAACGCAATGTAATAACCACCACATGAGAAAACATTTTTAAGTCCCTGAATAAGATTAGAGGTAATGTTTCTGAAAATACTAAATTTCTAATGTATATGGGCGAAAATGACCATTTAATATCCGTAGCTTATTTGGCTGACAGCCTTCTTTTGTATGAATAAGATATACTTTTTGCTTAATCATTAACAATATCGAATTTTTAAAACATAAGATATAGTGACCAGATCGAGATTTTAAATGAATGTTTCATTGGTATACAAATATTCAAACCATCTAATCCTCGTGAAAGATATATTAAAGAAACAGTATATATTTAACAACTAAAAACAATTTGGCCGACGTTTCCGACAAATTACTAAACTTATAAATGCTAGATATGGCCCAATAATATCATCAGACTAAATGTTTTTTTTTTATTTCATATCGTTTGACAGGCTGACAAATGTGATGCTGATAACTTGTCGGTGTTGACCACATAGACATTAGTACTGTTAGATATATTAACCATATCGTCAATGCACCACTAACCTTGAGAACTAAGACGTTATGTCCCTTGATCATGTAATTACATTCACTTATCGATTCATATCTCAACAAGACTAAGTAGTCATGTTTGACGGACTTGATGAGAAGTGGTAACTACCCCAAACAGATCTACACAAAGCCCTACCACCAAGTAATATTATCAATATATATAATTCTCTCATAAAGAGATCAATTTTGAATATATTTAGTTTACGTATTAATGAATAAGAAAAGAAATAGGTCGAAAATATTTTCCTTGTAAAATTAAAAACGTACAATAGAAATACACAACGATATTATAAAGCTATAAAGTTGCAAACATGAGAATTATGCTTGTCATAAAACATAATATCTTCGCTACGTGGTCTTAACTTACGTAATGGACTTAATTCATCGTTTTAACTTAGTTTGAAATTATATGTAGGTTATTCTACTCTGATTCCAGGTTATATATTCCTGGGTTACAAGATTATTATATAACATGCGAACCAACCACCGCTTTGTGCAAGCCCGTCTGGGTAGGTACCACCCACTCATTAGATATTCTACCGCCAAACAGCAGTACACAGTATTGTTGTGTTCCGGTTTGAAGGGTGAGCGAGCCAGTGTAACTACAGGCACAAGGCATATAACATCTTAGTTCCCGAGGTTGGTGGCGCATTGGTGATGTAAGGAATGGTTGATACTTCTTACAGCGCCATTGTCTATGGGCGGTAGTGACCACTTACCATCAGGTGACATATTTGCTCGTCCGCCTACCGATATCATAAAAAAAAAACATTATATCTAATAAATTATTATATCTAACAGAAAATAAATTCGCTTCAAAATGATCAAGTCCAAAGACGAGCTTTAGATATTAATTATAAATTGAAGTGCACTTAATTGTCATTCATCGTCGTTCATTCAAAATCCTCTGTCGCGGTTATTGTGAAATATACGAGTGTCATTTTTCCCGAGCTTTCATTGCATATAATTTAATAAAATTTTTGATATTGGTATAATTGTGAAAATAAATTGTCGTCGTATTTAGTTGCACCAGTTGTGGTTTTGGTAGTGCATCGTTATTGCATCTGAAGTTACAATAACATTTTTTTGAAGAGATTTTATTAAATTACTGAATTACTATTAAGATGAATATTAACTCTTTCAAGTAAACATAATGCCTGTGTAACGTAAACGTAAGGAGTGGAGACATTAGCACGACGGAGGACTATAAGGTCTGATCTACACGGCCTGTATTCCTTTGAGTTGTTGTTCTTTTAATTTAATTAGTTACTGGCAACATTCTTTTAATTTCAAACTAACATTAACGATCATACTCTTTAGTTTCTCGTACATTCTTATGAAACAGTGTAATCGATATAAATGTATATCTCGTATTTATAAAGTACATTCCTGACTTATTTCGATCGAGTAAATATTCAACGAAGACAAGACAATTATACATAATATATTATGCTTCAAAATTTGTATGCTATATACAGGTGCAGTCGATATCCCCTCACTCTCATAATCCGATGGAATGCAAATCCGACACGACCGGATCGTATTCTGATTAATAATAATTATCGAATCATTTTTTGACGTCATCCTTCAAAATTTATTACTTAAAATATTGATATATGGAACCGCTTCCAATCAAATAAGTGTCTTACAGGCAATCAAGTAATGTCGCTCTGTCGTCGAGATAGGTAAGGCTATATGAAAAGTGTCAAACTGAACAATACGATAACAGAAATTGAAAACTTGTTTGAAGTTATTTTATATTCAATTTGTACAGTCCATTGGGAATGAATCCGTATTATATGAAATATAAAAGTAGCAGCTACTGAGTTTTATTTGTTTGCAATGTTAAGTACATTGTGTTCCTTTTTTCCTTTATTTTTAAGAAAATGTATTACATTTGGGCACTCCAAACGGACACTCGGTCTGTAGAGATTCAATCAAAAATATATTTTTTATGATAAAAATTAATATGTATATTTTTATTTACATAAGAATTATTATTTCTTTTTTTTAATTTGTGCAATTCAAATGTTCTAAGAAATACCGTAACGTCGCTTTGTTGGGGAGCGTTAATAACTGCACCACAGTTTTAAACTCTAGCAGTTATTATCGTTCATGTATTGTTAATGATGCTTAAATAAATTATTATTATTATTAATTATATATATATATTATTATTATTATTAATTATATATATATATTATTATTATTATTAATTATATATATATTATTATTATTTAATATTTTATTTATTCTTACTCATGCATAATAGATTTTTAAATATAAAATACAAAATATATAAAATATATTTAAAAATATAAAATACAGAGGCCAACCAGTGGCGGGAACAAGGTCCAAGCCACCGGTGGTCAGGGCCCCAGAGAGAGGAACTTCCTCACAATACGCGCCGTGCCGAGGAGTACTGCCTTCTGCATCAGGCCCTTGACCCAGCTGCCTAACGAGAGCCTCTTGAGGTGTTGGTCGAGGCTCTTGGCCATTAGGCCATTCGCTGAAACGACTATCGGCACAACAATTGCTGTATCCACATCCCACATGTCGACAACCTCGTGAGCTAAGTCAAGATATTTTATTTGCTTATCCTTCTCAGCCTTCACGAGATTCTCGTCATGAGGGATGGTGACGTCAACAATTATCGTGCGGCGCTCTGACCGATCTATCACCACTATATCAGGCTTGTTGGCGACAACAGTCCTGTCAGTGATTATAGATCGGTCCCAGTACAGTGTGATACGACCATTCTCGAGAACTGGGTCGGGCACATACCTGTAGTAGGGTACCTCTGATACCACAAGACCGTATCGAAGTGCAAGTTGTTGATGGATAATCTTGGCCACTTGATTATGTCTGTGCAAATACTCTCCGTTAGCAAGACGAGAACAACCGGAAATAATATGTCTAAGGGATTCGCCCGGAGTGTGACACGCCCGACATATGTCCACCGTGCCATCCCTCACAATATACTTCCGGTAATTGTTCGTCATGATAACTTCATCCATAATTGCACAGACAAAACCTTCGGTTTCACCGAATAGGTTGCCGAACCGTAGCCAAGATACGGACGCCATAAAGTCCACATCAGGTCCATGAAGGGCCCGATAGAAGCGTCCGTGTAACTCCTTGCTCTTCCATACCCCCTTGCGGTTCTCAGTACTTAGTACTACAGGTTTGCGCCAGTTCTCTTTGCCTAAGGAGAGCGGAGTTAGCCCCTTGTCCATTGTAACTACATCTCGGTGCATATCCAGGTCAGTGTGGAGAAAATACTCCCTGAGTTTGTATACCTCACGATTATGTAGGGTCTTGGCATTTAAAAAGCCACGGCCACCACATCTCCGCGGGATATACAATCTCATCACCGAAGACCGAGGATGATGCATTCGATATGCAGTCAGCAGGACACGGACTCTCCTATCCAAGGCGTCTAGTTCTTTTTGAGTCCACTTGAGTATGCCGAAAGAGTACATCAAGACCGGCATGACCCAACCATTGAAGGCACGAACCTTATTGCCACCCGACAAAAGACTCTTGAGTACTTTTTTCAGACGACCAAAGAAACGCTCCTGCAGTGATTGTTTCATGTCGGTCACATTGATGCCTAACGCTTCCGACACACCCAAGTATTTGTATGATTCGTTTGCGGACAGTGATCTAAAGTTTATGGAATCTGAAAGTTGTAATCCGTCAGATTCCATAATCTCTCCTCGCTTTACATGCATAACCGCGCACTTGTCAACTCCAAATTCCATTCCAATAGAATTACTAAAAGTTTCTGTTACCTTTAGTAACTCCATTAGTTGTGAACCTGAAGGTGCAAAAAGCTTTAAATCATCCATGTAAAGTAGGTGGGATATTACTTTACCTCCTCTCCACAAACAATAGCCCAACCTTGAACACTCTAACAGAGTACTTAGAGGGTTCAAGGCTAAACAAAACCACAATGGACTCAAACTATCGCCCTGGAATATTCCCCGCTCAATCCTTATCGGTTCGTCATTACTATGAATCGTTCGGCATCCTGGATAGCGAAGGACTGTCCGCCATTGCCCCATACATGATCTTAAGAAACTGCATAGAGTTGTATCTAATTTATACAACTCCAGCACCCTCAAGAGCCATGTATGCGGCACGGAATCATAGGCCTTCTTGTAATCTATCCAGCATGTCGACAGACTCTTTCGAAAACGACGAACTTGTTGGCTAATGGTCATATCAATGAGGAGTAGCTCCTTAGTGCCTCGTGATCCACCCCTACATCCATTCTGAGAGACAGACAAAATACTATTATTCTGTATGTGACTATTAATCTTATCTCTCAGAATGGAGGTAAGGAGCTTATAGACCGTTGGTAAACAAGTAATCGGTCTATAGTTTTTAGGATCCGTTGCACTACCTGACTTATGGAGCAGGTGGGTGACTCCGGTGGTAAGGAACTGTGGTAGCGACCCTGACTCTAGAGCTGACTGGAACTGAGATGCTAAGCAATCATGCGAGCTGCGTAGCCATTTTAGCCAAAAGCTATGCAGCCCGTCTGGTCCCGGAGACTTCCAGTTGGGAACGGACCGAACTGCAGCAGCTACATCTTCAGAAGCAATGGAAATTTCTCCCATCGCTTCCAAAGGCTCGCACGCTTGCCTGACCTCCCGCATCCAGTCACCTTCAATGTGGTCGACGGGCACCGACCAGATGTTGCGCCAAAATATATTCGTGGCATCATCATCTGGGCGACACCCATCGCTCACACCCTGGTCAAGTCGCTCCCACGTTCTGTACACCCACCTTTGATCGCTCTGGAACATGCGATTCAAGTAATAACGGTCCACTCGCCGCCTGTACCGACGGATGCGGCTCGCCCATGCATAAACTTTTTGTTTTAGGAAGTCAATACGCTCCACGACATGAGACGGATATTCTTGCGGACTGATACCAGTCCCCAAGAACGCCCGCCCCACGAAACGCATTACACGTGGACGCGTATTCCCTTCCTTAAAACAATATAGTTTTCCAATGAGCACTCTGGTCTTATTAATACGCTTCTCAATCCTGCTCTGCCAAGCCGGTGTAGCAGCTTTTGGTCGTGTAGCTCGTTCGGTGTCTTCAAATGTAACACCAGCTACACGACATGCTGCAACAGCGGCACAAAACAGAATTGAGTGCGTATCTTCGAGATCTTCACTGCTTTCAAAATAATCTGCGAGCAGTGAATCCAGAGTGCACACGAGGTCCCTATTCCGTTTAGTCATGGGTAAACGTGGCAACCGTGGCCTAAGCTCAGCGGGAGTGTTACGATACTCCCGAATCGCATCCCCCAATGCGCTCCTCAGTTGATCACTGTACTTACTTGTTGTAATAGCCATGTCACCCTCGTCCTCATCATCATGATCTGGGCCCTGTGGTGTTGCAGGAAGTGGTCCCTCAACCACGGGCTGTGACGGGGCGGAAGTGAAACCGCTATTACACATTTCTGAGCGAATCCTATCAAGCACGGTGTCACTCAGCCTGTTGTTACGCAGAATGACCCGCACCTGATCCGACAGTCGTTGAGCCGAGACGTTGATAGCTGGTTCAAGCGCCTGAAACAGAGAGAGCATCCTAACACGGTACGCCGTGAGATTAGTTCCCCCCTCTGTAGCCCCATAGTATGCGCGCATGACATTTTCATTAATGGATTGTGTCCATCGCATGCGCTGCACACCACCACCGGAAGCGGGGACCCCGTTCGAGGCCGGTTGGCCTCTGGCTCCCAAGCTCGTCGGTGGCCGGCGTCTCCCCGCTCGACGTACAGGTGTTGGCGACGTCGGCGGGGAGAAGTACTCGTCGCTCGAGCTCGACGCACTTGCAGACACCAGACTACTTCCTTGTGCAGGGTCCTGTGCCTGCGAGGCGGAGCTGAGCGGCGGGTCCGGAGATGGATTTTTGTGCGCTCGTTGTCTGGCTCTTGTCAACATGTTCTTGGATTTTAAACATTATGTATTTTTTTTTGACACTGTCACTTTAATTTTCGTTGGAGTCCACATTATTGTTGATATATATTTATTAATATTTGTATATACGTATTTTTTATTATGATTGGTGTTAAAATATCTGTTTTACACTTTTTCAGGTTTAATATTCAGATTTAAATTATTTTGCATAAATTTCTTTTAATAATTTTATGACAGCCCAATTTTTTACATGTTGACGTATTGGTTGGTTGCCAGGTTATTTTTTATTATTATTAATTATATATATATTATTATTATTATTAATTAATTATATATTATTATTATTAATTAATTATATATTATTATTATTTATTTTCAACATTTAATGTTTCTCCTCTTTCGAGGGGGTTAAAACCTAAAACGCGGGCCACAGCCAAGCGTTAAGGAGTGTTTATATTAAGAACGTGGACGATGTAGTTGAAGATGTTTTATTATTATTAATTAATTATATATTATTATTAATTAATTATATATTATTATTATTAATTATATAAAAATTAAAAACAGTTAATATACAGAGCATGAGATGGAATGATAGCAAAAATTAAAAAAATAACTAGTGTTTTGTCGTGATGACAGAGTTCAGATATATAATAGAAATACAAAGCAACATGTTTGTTTGAAACGACGCGTCAACCTTTAATGACTTATAACGTAACACTCAAAGGGATTCACCGAATAACCGACAAAGGGTTGAAGCGCGTGGAGCTTGCGGTGAAAGGCTCGGCTCGCTTTACTACAAGCTTCTATTAACTTGCAATGTTTGTTAATTTGTTGGGAACATCTTCCAAGCTGAATTAGAACCAATGCCATTTACTTGGTGGTAGGGCTTTGCGCAAATCTATCTGGATAGGTACCACCCACCCATCAGATATTCTACCGCTAAACAACAGTACTCAGTATTGTTGTGTTCCGGTTTAAAGGGTGAGTGAGCCAATGTAACTACATGCGCAAGGGACATAACATCTTAGTTCCCAAGGTTGGTGGCGCATTGGCGATTTAAGGAGTGGTTAATATTTCTTACATCGCCATTTTCTATGGGCGGTGTTGATCATATGGGCCATATGTTCGTCCACCAACTCAAATGTCATAAAAAAACTGTACGGTTCAGTGGGCTACAGTAGAATAACTGGCAGATATTGCCACGTAAGAAAAAAACGTACAGCCTACAGCTGATTTTTTCCTCTCTTTCATTTTCACTTATTTCATGTTATTGTTTTAATTCGCAGGGAATTGAATAACTAATTTATTTCTTGACATTTAATTATTCTTAGACATCTTAATTTACTTCGTTGGGTCTGTTATTGAATACATGAAATATAGCGAAAGCCACTGTAATCGCAAATCCATTACAATATTAACGATAAATTTGTCTGCGACGTTATTACACATAACGATTTTTTATTGCAAGCTTCTGACACTTGTGCTCGGCGTGTAGCTTGATGTTGCAGCTGAACCATTAAATGAAAATGATCGGAGCTTTACGACTGGCCCACGTTTTCTGCTTTTCTATATTTCCGTAAGGAATCTCTTTTGGATGCAGTCACGTGTTCGCTTATGAAGCTCTTTTTCGGGTTTTTATTATTAATGAATATAAATATGATCCCAAATCTAGGAATTGATAGTTACGAATAAAGAATATAAAACCTTTTTAACGTACGATATTTTTACTAATAAGATAGATACAAAATTGAATATAGTAATTTAATTATATCAAAAGCCTGTGAGGGAGTGCATCTCAATACACAACATTTAATTTCATTTTAAAACAATACACATAGACACTTTGCTTTCAAATTGAAACTTGTAATGTTATATTTAATGCTCCCAAATAATCTAACTTCTATATAGGTCATATATACATAAAATTTTATAGTTCGTACAAACATTGTTTTTCATATCTGTCTAATTGTTGTTAGGTAACTCAAGAGGTAACCTTGGGTGTCCAATCAGGTCATGATTCCCGTGTGAATTAAAACAATAACTTTTTTTTTTAAATAATTACTAGTAACATTGTAATTGTGAAAGTAAATATGGCTGTCTATTAACTTGTCAGTTACTAACGGCCAGGCGGTCCACGGCTTGAAGACCAAGGAACGACTAGTCTAATACATAGGATCATAATTTTTCTTACTTAGTGTGTTATATGCATTACCACAGCTGAACCACTAAATAAATTCGTATCACATTACGATAAGATAAAATGATGAAACTAATCCAGCGATACTTGATCCAAACAAACTAACAGACACTGAAAAATAAATTAAAGCTACAAGCTTACTAATAACGTTGCTAATAATATTTTGATTTTAAAATATTAATACGTCATATTCCCAATGGGAGTAGATAGCGATATAGCTCACCGAGTAACACAACCCCTCGTGACTATGAAACATTGGCCTGCGTGATAATTAATTTAGACATTATTTGGGAATACAACTCGACACATAGATAGATAGATATAAATATAGATAAATTTATATGAATCCTCATGCAAAAAGAGATGTACCTAAGTTTGTAGATGTATTTAAGTTTGAGGTTTTCGATCTGAGGCATCATGGCTCTCAAACGCATGGACCGAATCTACATTTCATTTTTTTTCTGTATGGGCTCACCACTGCTCATGCCACCAATGGGCCACCAGTCTTGGGAACTAAAATGTTTTTTCCCTTGTGCCTGTAGTTACACTGGCTCATTCACCCTTCAAGCCGGGAGATAACAATAGTAAGTGTTACTTCTTGGTTGTAGAACATATGAAGATTGGGTGGTATCTACGCAGACGGGCTTGCAAATAAATTAACGTTTGAAGATAATTAAATGACAAGAAATAAAGTTATTATTAAAATTGACGACCTCCGTGGTCGAGAGTGTGTACACCGGTTTTCATGGGTACGCTACTCTGAGGTCCCGGGTTCGATTCCCGGCCGAGTCGATGTAGAAAAAGTTAATTAATGTTGTCTTGGGTCTGGGTATTTTTGGTACCGTCGTTACTTCTGATTTTCCATAACACAAGTGCTTTAGCCGCTTACATTGGGATCAGAGTAATGTATGTAATGTTGTCCAATATTTATTATTTATTTAAAATACCGTTATATTAAGTAATATTTTATAAAACATAATATAATAGAAAGAAAAACATACGAGAGGTAAATGTCGCCTGGATTGAGTATAACGCTTTATCGTTACGTGGCGATTTCTGTCAGCTCTCTCTACTGTAAGCTGCGCAAAAAATCTTCGTTCCAAAAGTTGCAACATCCACATGCGTTACGTTTGCAGCTACGTGTTCATTAAGCATTTAAATTGACCTTTAAAACCCCACAACTAGTTGTTTAATGTGTCTTTTGTGACTATAATTATTATATATAACGGCGAGCCGGCAGTATTGTTTGGTTCGGGGCCACCATCTTCGTCATACATATTCACAAATAATACAACAAATCGATAGCTGGATTCTCGTATATTGATTTTTACAATATTTCATTGGCCGCGACCACATCTGTCTTATCCTTCTTGACAACTGACATTTTATGTTTTTCTAACGTGACAAAGAGTGATTGACTTCTCTGGCCATCCAGAATGAAATCTCAAAACTAAGGGATTACAATCAAAGTATTTAATTATCTGACGCTGCGACATACATTATTAGCAACATAAACGTACAATAATATCCGACTGGAACTAAATCAAAGTCTATCACGAGAAATTTACCAATGTAAATAAATACCAATAAATGTGTCGTGACCGATAGTTTTATCGGATCTCACTACTGTGAATAGCGCTAGTTAAAAACGCCGACATACGCCGACGATAATGTCGGTCACATCTAAACTGAACCAGCTGCGTTTTACGCAAGCGAGTAATCACGATAATCCTTTTCATGATTTTACTTTATATAAAAAGAGACAAAATTATAAAACGTTTCCAACAGAAGGAAGAACTGTTTGCGATGCGATGTGTTTATACTCAAAAAAGAGTTACTTATTGTAATCAAAAACTTTAAGATAATCTTTTGTTTCTTAACATCTATATTGTGTTGTTACAAGGTTACGTCAACTGTTTTTTTTATTATTCTTTATTTAGCAGGATAAGGTTCTGTACTCAGATTATACTGTATTTTAATTCTAGGAAGAATAAAGTTTATTACAAGCTATTACTTTTTATATTTTGCTTCAAATATATAAGGGTTACGCTTTATTTACATAATAAATATTAACATTAAGGCCTTAACTATATACAAATATCCTTAAAAAGATCCTCTGTACATAGAAATGAACCAGCCCTCCTGTCACCGGTGGAGGCAATAAGGTGGGGTCTTATACAATTAATTAACATTTTTGCACTGCTATTCCAAAATATATTATTCAAATTAAAGGTCGAAACCCTCAACTCTTAATCTAAGCCTTTTCATTAAAATCAAATCTTAAGCTTCGCGTCTAGACTCCTAAAATGTAAAAAAGGACGAGGGGATTATGGCTTTGAGCGGGATAAGGATCTTTATTCAGACTGTATTATTATTGTTTTAATTCTAGGAACATAAATGTTTATTATAAATATAAGTATATTAATAAAAACCGAACTTTAGAATTCCTCTATTTTAATCAAATTCAATTTAAATTAAGAAGCATTAAATACAAAGGAATCGGCGAGTTTTTTTTTACATCAAACCCATACGTTTGGGCTTACGTGTGTTCAGCATTTGTAGGTATAAACCATTTGTATTTTATATTAGTATGTTCTGCTACGGAACCATTCATGGGCGAGTCCGACTCGCACTTGGCCGCTTTTATTTTATTACCTGGCGTTCCCTTCAATTTTCAACTCGGTATAAATCCGACACATTCCCAATTCAAATGGTTAGGCTCTAGTTTCATGTTCCACTTCAGTTAATACTTGAATGACAGGCTAATTGCATAGTTCCTGGTCCCTACACTGAGACGTGTCGCTAGAAATTTCCTATAGACAAATTACAATTCGTATATACTCATATATACGAATATTAATATTAATATTTGTTACATTTATATATTTATGTAAATAAGATATCTTCCTGACCGATTTTGAGTATATCTACTTAATAAAATTTTCTATGTTTTTTTTAGTTTTCTATGTTATCTTGGTTCTGGGTGTTCGTGATACAGTCGTTACTTCTGATTTTCCATATCACAAGTGCTTTAGCTACTTACATTGGGATCAGAGTGATGTATGTGATGTTGTCCGATATTTATTATTTATCAAAAAAAAAAAAAAAAGAAGATTTACTGTTTACTGTTAAAAATTTTAAAATGACTAAATTACATACAACACAGATTTTATAAATCACAGTTATAAAAGGATAAAATTTAGTACGAAGAACGTACGTGAGCACTATGAAAATATTTTTCAAAATTCATCTCATAAGAGGTTTAAATAAAGGATGCAAGTTTGTATGAGAATACATCATATCCGATGTTAGAAGTATGGTAACATGCTTTTTTTTAATCATCACCTAAATGTATGAAATTTAGGTCGTTCACCCTAAATTTTGTATGAAAGTTTGTAATTTGTTGAAGTTAGACAAATGGAATTCGGTGGTTAGGCTGCCTTTTACGAGAAAAGTAAGCTGTGTCATATTTTTATCCAATGAGGAGGTAAAATAAGGGACGGAAGTTTGAAAATTTTGAAGTTAGGTATAACAAAGGAAATCTATCTAACATCTATAAATATTTCGCCTTATCTTAATGTTTTAAATACGGTAATCGTTGTAGTGTTTAAAAAAATAATTTTAAGGTATATTTTAATTAATCCCTTAAGAGGATAGGAGTGTACAAGTCTTTTATGAAATTACAAATATGAAATTGGTGAATTAAAAAAAAATCGGTATGTATATACGGATATTCCATCGGTTACACGGCTAGTCAATAAAAATACAACGTTTCTTCTCGTATTTATTGTTTAGTTCAGAAACGGCAAACATATTCCGAACCAATGCAATTTTCAGCTGCAGTCCCTGACTTTCATAGTTAAAGATCGAGCAAATACATCACAAGATAGTGCTCCGAATGTTTCATTGGGTCAATGTGGTTTATTTATAATTATCATTACATTAGTTAAAATTAACTACGTTTATTAATAGAGCTGTCTTTATAAACACAATGTCATAAGGAAAATAATTATGAATTGGGTCTCACACAATGTCTATTGTATCTTACTCTATAAATGCTTAATAATTGGGTCTTAAAGAATGTTCCTTAGCTGTATAGTTTTAAAAATTGACATCACTCACTTGGTTCTGGAACGTTCTCGAATATGTTAACATACGCATTAAAAATCTTTTCTCATCTCTTTGGTGTTTGCATTTCCGACATTAATCTATCATTTATTACTATTAAATTGTGAGTATTTCATATATCATTGACTACTATTATTGATATTTGATTATATTAAAATAATAATATTCAAATCTCAGAAACCGTAACACCTACAGATTTGAAATTTGGCAAGTAGGTTCCTTATTAGGAGGATAGAGACATTCGGTACTAAGGGGGTAAATCGAGTTTTGTTGCATAAATTTCCCGTGGGTAAAGCCGCAGGTTCATCTAGTATAATATAAATGGAGAGAGTTTGTACGTTCTACCAGGATTTGGATTTATTTTGTGTTATTTGCCCCATTTATTAAGAAAGGTTACAGACTGTTTAACATTGCGGTACGACCTACGGGGCGGAGCAGAGACGATTAACGCTGACCGTGAAACTACGCCGAGAATCTAGTTATAAATTTAGAGTTAAGTGGATATACCTTTGGAAGTTCTAAATACATATCTATATAACATAGTAGCGAAAAAGTAATTAAAAGGCTCTATAGTCAAACCAGTAATTAGTGCATCACTCTAGTATCCATACTTTACAAAGTATTAGCACTTAGCTGCTGACCTTTAATAATTGGTCTATAAATAAAGTATTTATGTTTAATATACGTTGAAAATGTATGATACAGTTTTGTATTAAGCTTGGTTCTGGTCACGCGGGCGGCGCCCTGTACGGCTTGGACGCGTAAGTACCGTGTTTCTGAGTCTGCGTGCCAACCTGTATGATTTTTAGGTTATTCATTGATTTATTTTTATTTTATACTTTTTATTTACGTATCCGATGTTGTTTTATTTAGAGTATAGACGAATACCGAATATATAACTTTGTTATAAGTAATCAAACTTCAAAATATTCTTTATTCAAGTGGGCTCATTAAAACACTTTTGAATTGTAATGTTACAGTGTTTAATTAAATGTTGAGCTACCTCCGGTTTGAAAAGTAGATTCTACCGAGAGCAACCGGCAAGAAACTCAGTAGTTACTGTTTTCCACTATTTTAATTAGTGTATCCATAAAGTTTATATATTTCCTGTCAAGAAATCAAGAAATATTGAATTCATGATTTTTTTTTTCTTGAATATATTCTTATATTGAATAATATGGCTTATTTGTCAATGTTTGAATTGGTTAAATGTTTATTATAAAAGTTTGTTCAATATATAAAAGTCGATACAGAGTTTCGTGATGACTGATATACTTACAACCGTATTAAATTGAAGCGTCAATAGCTCAACGGTTTACGGGCCGCCTAGCGATGTAAAAAGTCGCAGGATTGATCCTGACCCCTGGGGCTATTGTCGTCCCCACTCCTAACACAAGTGATAAAGTTAAAAACAGGGGTAAATAGGAATATTAGTAATTCCTATTTCCCGGGCGGAAACATAATTTTACTTGGTGGTAGGGCTTTGTGTAAGCCCGTCTGGGAAGGTACCACCCACGCGTCAGGTATTGTACCGCCAAACAGCAGTGCTCAGTATTGTTGTGTTCCGGTTTGAAGGGTGAGTGAGCAAGGGACATAACATCTTAGTTCCCGAGGCTGGTGGCGCATTGGTGATGTTAGGAATGGTTAATATTTCTTACAGCGCCATTGTCTATGGGCGGTGGTGACCACTTACCATCAGGTGGCCTATTCGCGCGTCCACCTACCGATATCATTAAAAAAAATAACAATGACTATAAACTGTATTACACATGACTTTAAAATATTTTTTCACGCTTTGTGTTTGACTGAATTTATGAAATTAATAATTAAAGCGCCCCGGGTTGCAAGCGATGCAGACCCTGTTGAACTTGTTTAACTATCTGCGTTGTACACATTGTGATAATAATGATATTTGAAATTTAGTTCTGATAGCGTTTACAATACGTGACCTTTTATTGTATTTGGTAGAATGCATTTCACGACACTTTGATGACCAGGCACGTGTATGTGACCACTACCTACAAACATTTTGCTGTCCCGATTTGGATGATTAGTGTTTTAGTCAAAATAATTTTTGTATACATATATATTATATGCAAAATTAAAATATTCTTTATTTATGTAGGCTCTAAAAAGCACTTTTAAATTTCAGACAGTGTTCAATGTAAAGCTACCATCAGTTTCACGCGAGTGTAATATAGATTCTACCGAGAACAATCGTAGAGAAACTTGGTAATTAGTCTTTTGCGTCAATAATGTCAATGATATGTTAATTAAATACAATCAAATATTTTATCATTTTTAGGGGTGTAAATTAAAATAAAGTAGCCTATGTCCTTTCCCGGAATCCATATAATCCAAATTTGAAACAAAATTTCATCCAATTCGGCTCAGCGGTTTAAACATCAAGATGTAACAGACAGAGTTACTCTCGCATTTATAATATTTGATAAGATTGACAATATTTTTATGTAGCTTACACTGTACATATCTTAACGATTATATAATAAACTTTGCAAGTACACAACGACGACCATTCAACGGGAAAATGATGCTAGCGTTCTCGCAACCATCCCAAAATATTTTTATTTTTTATTTTCTATATATAATTAAGGTTTTAATGTAAAAAATATTAACCTCGAATCTTAGCCCAATACAAGCCGAATTGCAATATTTCTCCACAAAAAAAAAAACTCTGCGGAGCGTTTGATGTAAGAATTAAACCGACAATTTGCCGCAGCGTATTCGCAAAATGACAGAACCCTGTCGAAGCACAAAGCCTCTTTTAAGGCTTTCACCTGTTGCGTGTTTGAGCACTTGAGCGCGGTTATATTCATTTTTCTTTTTGAATTTAAGCATTATTCATAAAGGGCTTTATGAAAGCCATGTATAAAAGTTGAATCTACAGGATAATGTTTCATGGCGAAAAATTGTTAAAGTATTTTGTAATTTTGAGCTTGTTTTGCCCGACTTGAAAAGACAGGAGGGTTAAAATGTAAATTTTTAATATGTTCGTCGATTATGTCGTTTACATTTCGAGTGTGGTACGGTTTTAATTTGAAGAAAAAACTCATCCTCTTAAACAGGAATAAGGAGTGGGGAGGCTTTTTCTCAGCATGGCATGGTACATTAAAGGTCAATTATTTTGGTTATATTTCTGCACCATTTAATTTTCCGTTTAGAAGGAACAACGTAATTTAATATTACCCCCGACATCATTATTTATAATTAATCAGCGATCCCTACGGAGTACAAGAAGACATTAAATATCGAGAGGTAAGCAACAAACGACGGAATGTTGCAACGAGCTCTACAAGTAAGGTTTCCGCGCCTTTATTAAACTAGCTCTTAGACAACATTTTTTAATTATTAATTAAATATTAAATCGTACTACTATAATGAGCCGAGATGACTCAGTGGTTAGAAGGCATGTATCTTAACCGATGATTTCGGGTTCAAACTCGGGCACCACTGCACACCAAAATTTCATTGTACTTGATTTGTATTTATAATACATCTCGTGCTTGGCGGTGACGGAAAACATCGCGAAGAAACTCGCATGTATCGAGTATCAGTTCAATTACCAAATGTGTATCCACCAACCCGCATTGGGGCAGCGTGGTGAAATTCGCTCCAAGTATTCTCCTAAAAGACGAGCCCAGCAGTGGAAGGTTTACAGGTCGTTCCTATTTTACTTTTGCACTATACTCCGATTGTAATGATACTTTTTTATAGCCGCAGCATTCTTTAAGATAATTTTCTTAATACTTCAAACTATAGGTTAAGTATTATGGAAGTCATTATCCTTTTTAGTAATAGAAAATTATACGCGCACTAACACATGCGCAATAACGCAAACACATGCAAACCAGCTTTAATTACAGATAATATACAATTAAAAATAAGACCCTAATATATTATATATATACTATAAATTATAACAAAAATAAATTGCTTTAATGTTAAATTTTGTAACGTTGGAATTCGTGGTACCGATATATACAATAAAATATTTTTACGACGAAAATAAATGCTAGACTGATAGATTCTGAACCTTACTCCATTGGATAAAATACAGCGATCCTAAACCGTTTTCGAATCCCCCCAGCACCAGCAAGTTTAAGTCCTAAATTCATGTTTTTGGAAATATCCTAGATCTGTACGTATTGGAAGAGATTCTGATATAAATTTTAACATATACAGTGGAGTTGTGTGGATAAGCATTTTCCACTTCTTTAATAATTCATGAGATTCAGATTCAATTACAATTTTTATTTTGCAGTACATTGGCGGTCGGACAAATGTGATGGTTACCACCATCTATAGACATTGATGTTGTAAGAATTATTTCTTGGGCTTATGCCCAACTTTGGGAATTAAAATATTATGTCCCTTGTCCCTGGAATTATACTGACCGACCACCCTTCAAACCGGAACTCAATAATACTAAGTATTGCTGTTTGGCTGTAGATCTGATGCGTGGGTGGTATCCAGGCGGGCTACACTAAGCCCTACAAATACAAATTTCCAGTAGAGCGACACAACGCCGCTTTTTGATACGTCAAAAGAGCCGTCACTTTAATTAGTAATGAAGTATTGCTTTTGATTTTGTATTCGCTTTAATTGCTTCACTATAATGTTTTGCGTGCTCCATCTGCCTTTTGTTTTATAATCGGACCCCAAAAGTTACTGCATGCTATTCATTAGATAATATAATGTTCATATCTTGATAAAAATATTAAGTATTAGAAGAGGGGGGTTGACACGGATACTAGTAGCAGTACTAGTAAAAAACTAGATTGGACAAAATTAATATCCGTGCTAGTTGTCAGTGTGTGTTTTACGTCCGGTGTTAGGTATGAAAAAGCCATTGTCCTTCCTTGGATTTCAACCATACATCATACCAAATTTCATCAAATTCGCTTCAGTAATTTGGCCCTGTAACCGTTATAGACAGCTCGTAATGGACAATACAATAGTATTTATAGTATTCATATAGCTTAAACAGATATTTTTATTAGAAGCTAAGCGAAAAAAATACTCTTTGAAATTTCGCGATGCACATTATCGACTTCGTACAATATACTCGGGTTATAAACGCGACCAGATCAATCACAACACAAGTCTATCGACATCAGGAAATTATAAAAGTTATTTTTACGGTTACAACCCTAAATAAATCCCCAAATCTATAAAAAAGTATTTCGTGCAAGAAAAGTTAATTTATAACATATTGTCGGTTATTAGATATCGTTATCCAATACCCAATTTATTAATAGAATTCCTCTTCCTAATATATCTGGAACATTGTTTTCGCCATGCCGAGATCCCGGGTTCGATCCCGGCCGAGTCGATGTAGAAACAGTTCATTAGTTTTCTATGTTGTCTTAGGTCTGGATGTTTGTGGTACCGTCGTTACTTCTGATTTTCCATAAAACAAGTGCTTTAGCTACTTTCGCACTGTACTTACCAAGGATAAAGAATAATAACCATCAGTTGTTCAAATTAGTAAAAAAGCAAATTTTGGGTGAAACATTCATTATTTCGTTGGTTTAGTGCCTAACTTATGACTGCAGGTCCAGAGGTTCTGGTAACAAGTCCGGTTCAAACGACTTACTAATATTCCTATTTACCCCTCCAACAACTTTTGCTAGGAGGTCGTATCAAGGGGTCGAACTGCAACTTTTACATTGATAGTTTTTCGTGTCTTTCTGAAGGAATCTCTTTTGATAGCACGTATCCTGAGCACGTTGATCCTGTGCTAAAATACTATAAAATTTCGTGATGGGAATCGGTGAGGACATAACATTGTATCGTTAATTCATAGATATTCCATTTAACAGTTGTTCCGTAAAATCGGTTCAATTTAATTATTTAACAAAAATCCACCGGAACCAGCTTTCGCCGGTGGTTTTTCCGAACCGATACGACTTGGGAACCTTCAAGAAATGAGCGTACTCCTTCCTTAAAGGCCGGCAACGCACCTGCAAGCCCCCCGGTGTTGCAGATGTCCACGGGCGGTGGTAGTCACTTTCCATCAGGTGAGTCTCCTGCTCGTTTGGCCTTTACCTAATCCCTAACGTTGCACGAAATAGCAACAGCAGTAGAATATATTATTGATATTTATTAACAGTCACAAGGGACGTGCATGTAGTTACACTGGCAACATCTTAGTTCCCAAGGTCGTAGCACATTGTCGTTGGTTTTGAAAGGAATGGTTAATTCTTACTACACCAAGGTCTATGGGCGATGTCACCACTTACTATAAGGAGCCCCATTAGATCGTCCGCCTATTTTATAAAAAATACATAAAATCCTAAGCACCGGACGTGACGACGTAAACAGTTATTGTGCCAGTGAATAAGGAAAACTACCACAAAAGTGGGGGCATGTTTGGCCTTAAAAAAATTCCATAAGGTCCCTTTATCGGCACATACGTCATCCACACTCAATTAGCGAGGAGACTTGAATGTGTAATTTTTCGTTCGCTCTGGGACCCTTTTACGCACTATTGAATGTTAAATGGGGCAGAAAGTATCAAAACATATTGACTGTAAATATTTGTATATTGCACGATCATCAGGTCGTCAATACAGAAAGCGGTGAATATTATACACGAGTTTATTTTGTATTAAAATAAATAACTGTTGAGTTCATTGACTTTCCATTATATATTTTTTTGTGAGTATGTTCCAAGCCTTCTCCTCAAAGGTAGAGGAGGCCTTATGCCAGTGGGACATTGACAGGCTGTTAATTTTACACTCCATTACATAAGTTGTACTATAGGCAGGTCTAAAGTATGTAAGCAGTAGGACTCACTTCGTATCTCACTCGTGAAATGTTGAATTACGGCGATACACAATTATGATACGCGCAGCCTTTAAATTTTATAATCATAGTAAATGTCGTATACTTCAAGGTCGTGTTCTGTGATGAGTTTCGAGTTGCTTCTTAAGTTTTTACGCTTGCTATAAATTTACTCCAGATAAAATTTATACAGGAAATTGGAATATTGAAATAACACCTATATTTTGAATATTAATTACATTATATATATATATTAATTATGGGTATTATAATCATATATTACATACTTATATACTTATGTATACGTTATATACTTATATATACGTTATTAACATATAATTTATTTAAAACACGACACGGTTGCCAATTGATTTGTTTATGGTTGGAGGAATGTTATGTAGTAACAGTTTAGTAACTCATTGTAAATATCATATTTTAGAGATTTGATTTCAACTGATCTTGATGTTATTTTTTGTGCTCATAAACTCCGAACTACATGTTAAGTAATAAGTATTTGCACATAAACATATCTATACTGATATTATAAACGCGTGAGTTATTTTGTTACCTCTTCACGTTTAAACAGCTTAACCGATTTAAATGTAGTTTGGTACGGAGATAGTTCTAATCACGGGGAATAAATAGGCTACTTACTTAAATAAACCCCTCTAGGGAATACTGTAGGAAAAAGTTTTATATAATTTCGCGCGAGTGAAGCTGCAGATTCAGCATAGTCGTATATAAATTAAAACAACAAACAATGTTAAAAGTTTTCAAACTATCGATTTAAGCGTTATCCTCAAATATCTAATTACAATGAAACAAAGTTAATGATAAGATATTTTAATTGCTAATATGTAGAATTACAAACAAACGATATGTACTGAACCCAAAACACGATTAACCGCCATAAACAATACCGTGTCGCATCTGAATATGTTGCATTGAAACAAATTAAATGGAAACGGCCATTATGAAGTTATTATTTATAGCTTAATGATCTGACCGATTTCTTTACGGAGATTTTCTTATTATTCAAGAGATATTATAGTGCAGTGAAGTTTTTGATTAATTACACATTAGTGCGTGTAACTACAGGCACAAGGGACATAACATCTTAGTTCCCGAGGTTGGTGGCGCATTGGTGATGTAAGGAATGGTTAATATTTCTTACAGCGCCATTGTCTATGGGCGGTAGTGACCACTTATTTGCCCGTCCGCCTACCGATATCATACAAAAAAATAGTATTTCTAACATCAGTAATTTAACATTCAAAATATCAAAATAAATATTTTTTAAATTATACAACCTCAGATTTGATCTTTCAATATTTTAAGATTCCATGTAATATGATAATTGTTAGTTTGCCAAAAGCACTTCCAGTTAAACGTTAATCTACTCTGTGTAATGCCGACCCATTTGAACGTGGTGCGGGACACATTTGTCACACTAATGCAGATGACCGTCAAAAGGATAAGCGTATATATGAAAATAATAGCTTTCTGTGCGTGGAATTCGACTATATCCACCTCTGTAATAAAATTACATAAATTCTTATCACTTAAACTTACTTAAACAAACATGTATGATCTTCTCTACGCGTTCTTTAAACAATTATCTAATTTTGATGAAGTTTTTGCGAGTTCATTTAACTTTCGGTACGACAACCGACAGTAGATACAATATCATATAAAAAAAAAATATATTTTCAAAATTATCTTGCCAAATGTTCTACTATTTACAGGTCACATTTACACAATATTTATTTAAAATTATAAAACGTTGTAAACGCCCGCGAAGATTACCTTTACCAGGAAGGATAGCTAGTTGACACTGTAAACCATGAGAAAGCCAGTGTAACTACAGACACGAGGGACATAAGACCTAACTTCTGGCGTTCGTAGCGCAATGGCGATTTAAGGAATAGTTAACATTTGTTACAGTACAAATGTCAATGGGCGGTGGTTACCAAAAAGATATTTCTAAGAATTCGTGCTACCTATTTTCTCGCGATAAATAAAACAGCATGTGTATAAGTAATTATCAACGGTTGTCTATATTCAATTTAATTTAAGTAATTTAAGAATCGCTATGATCTCGGCAGAAAGCAATCGCGCTCCGTTCGACCTCTCAAGCTTTTCTATTCGTTAATTGGAATATCGACTCACCATCAAGCCTTTGATCCAGAACCCTCCCAACAGTCCTCTTTTTTATGTACTGCAGTGACGTCAAGCAATCGTTTATAAACCATCACTTAACCTTCTCTAATTTCAGCCAAGTGAAAAGTTATGACGTTTTTTACCAACAAACTAAACCAATTTTAAATAATATATAAATTCTACTGTGATCTCATCGCGAATAGATACTCATTATTTGATAATTATATTACAAGTATTGTATCGCCGGTTCGCTCCTGCGTCTTTTTATATTCTAAGATAAAAGGTAAACTCTTCACAACTATGTAAAAGAGACATCAATCTACTGGAACCGTCATTGACGTTAAATTAGGCTTAATATTGGTCAGGTAAGAATAAAAATTCAGGCCGCTGATGCTTGTGTATAAAGGAATACGGAAGTATCTATTGTGACTCGTATTTAGGCGATTTCGGCCAACCGTGAACAGACGTGTGTGTAAACATGTGTGCAAGAACTCGGACGGAAAAATAAATCCGCGCATGTTTTACAATAAAATTACTGATTGGATGCAAACACGACATAATTAAAAAAGGGCAACACGGAATTATTGCTCGTATCTCTGCGTGTTTGTTATCAAATATAAAATATAAAGCACATGTAACACGTAAGGGGCGTGGTACCTGCGATGTATAAACTCAAGATCAGAGACAACTGACTCATATCAGTGGTACATGGTGGTAGGACTTTGTGCAAGCTTAGAGGTCGGTACCACCCGCCCATAAGATATTATACCGCCAAACAGCAATACTTAATAGTGTTGCGGTTTGAAGGGTGAGTGAGCCAGTATAAATGGTAAGTATAATTACAGGCACAAGGGACATAACATTTTAGCTCCCAGGTTGGTATCGCATCGGCGATGTAAGGATTGGTTATAGTGTAAATGTAGGTAGGAGGCCTATTCCCGGCCACCTTAAAAAAAATTGCAATATTAATCCTTAATAATATTTATTAATTAATTTAATTATTTGTGCAAAAGCGATTTTTTTTTTGTTACATGAATGCATGAAACTAAATCAAAAAGACAGATGAAAAATGTGTGCTTGCCCGGGTTCGATTCATCTTCATTGAAGGTTCACGTGTTCTAAAATATAAAAACTGAAATATTATTAATTATTGTATTTTGATAACGGAAATAATAAATGTGATTAAACTATTTTATAAAACGATTGTAGTTTATAATTTAATTACTCAAACGTAAGCAATGACCTTTTAAGTCATAATGAACTCTTGGTAGTTTATTTGGCAAAATAAATAAACTAACTAATATAACTCTGAGGGTTAAAACTAGAGTGAACTAGTTAATGCCTAGATCCGTGAATTATAAATCACATTCAACTTAAAAGCATTTGGGATTGGTTGGGTTCGTATTTTACATATAACTACGTGGTCTGTCTATTGTTTTTTTTTTTTAATTTGATTAAGATGGCAAAGGCCTTTGCCCAACTGTGGTACATTAATTGATTTAAGTTTTAGCATTAAACGTTTCAAAGATAGACACATACAAATAATTTAACTGAAACGTAATTTACCTAAAGGCTTTAATATAATCTTTATGTATACAATTATTTTGTACGTACATATCTGTTCCGAACTCATCTTGAGCGGCTGGGCCGATTTTGATGTGGGATGGTTTAGATGGGACTCGATAGACGCTGCGACTGGGTTCCAAAAATTTATTATCACCACTTTAATAACACCACACAATAAACACCAATTTAATAAATAAACTTTTTATTTAACCCGCATGATGTCGGAACGGACAGCTAGTATTTTATAAATTTCACAAGTATTATTTAGTGTTTCAAATATTATAAACTGTTAGAATAAATTTTTATTAAAGTATAAAGCTGCTAGCGAGCTGGGAGGTCGTAAACGTCGTGCTAATTAATGTTTGAGGTAACCACCCTACGTGGAAGTTCTAAAACTTTTCATGCGGGTATTTCAGATTTGACGCATATTTTATAATTAATATTAAATAGCCTGTTCGTTGACCACATGAAGCAGCTGATAGCATTTATATTTATACTATTACTAGCGATCTGCCATTTTTTTGGTGGCAAATGAGCAGGAGTCTCACTTGATGGAACGTAACTATCACCGCCCATGGACATTTGCAACGTCGGGGGGCACGCATAAAACGCACCTGTATCCGACGCGTGGGGACACGTCGGCTTCAGGTGCGTTTTACGGCATTACGGTATGTGTAGGTTCTTTTCTTGAAGGTTCCTAAGTCGTATCGGTTCGAAAAAACCACCAGCGAAAGCGTGTTCCATAACATGGTTGTGTGAGGCAGGAAATACCTTAAGAATAGAGCTGTTGTGGATTTTGAGGACATGTAGGTGGTGCGGATGAAACTTGGAATTCTGACGCGATATATGTAGGTGAGATTTAACAGCCGGAATTAATCCACAAGTTTCCAGACTTCAGACACAAGTTTATTCCGGATTACGGTGACGTATTTTCGATAAATGTCAGCGCAGCCGGTGTATAAGGTGTATTCCGTGCTGTCATCTGCATAGCAGTGATTATTGCTGATTTGAAACAAGTCATTGACATGCAGAAGGAACAGAGTAGGTGATTAGTATGTATTTAATTATTATTAATGTTATATACCTATAGTTATTTTATAACGTTAACATATCTATTAGTTTATTTGTAAGTATGTATTAGACAAAAAATCATTAGTCGTAGCCGCAGTCAAACCTATAATTTTATGACCCTTGTGCCTTTACACTGGCTCACACACCCTTCAAACCTAATACTTCTACCTACCTACCCAGAAGGGTTTGTCAAAGTCCTACCATCAAGTAAAATTCTTATATATTTAACGCTACATAAAGAATTTAATTCAAATAATTATTTAATGTATATTATCTTTGAAATACATATGAAAGTGCCTCGTTAATAGAGCGGTTAATTTTCTGGAATTTATTAAATTGTGTTCCTCCGGAACTCAAACACGACATTTTTGCAATTCCGTCTATATATATTTATTTATGAGCCGAGATGGCCCAGTGGTAAGAACGCGTGCTTCTTAACCGATGATTTCGGGTTCAAACCCAGGCAGGCACCACTGATATTCATGTGCTTAATTTGTGTTTATAATTTATCTCGTGCTCGGCGGTGAAGGAAAACATCGTGAGGAAACCTGCATGTATCTAATCAACGAAATTCTGCCACATGTGTATTTCACCAATCCGCATTGGAGCAGCGTGGTGGAATATATACAAAACTTCTCCTCAAAGGTAGAGGAGGCCTTAGCCCAGCAGTGGGAAATTTACAGGCTACTAATGTAATGTAATATTTATTTATATAGACGAAATTACCATGAGTCTTCTCATATAATCTTTTCACACCCAGGGCTGTTGGCTTTGAAGAAATTTCACCCGTCGACCGGTTTCATATGTCTCGATCGTGACACGACAACAAACACGCAACGGAAGCTATTCTCTTTAGGCCCGTAAAAACCTTACTAAAAATTGACATCCTAACTAGTATTACTATTTCAATAAACACATCTAACATAATAAACATAATCAGCCTGTAAATTTCCCACTGCTGGGTTAAGGCCTCCTCTCCCGTTGAGAAGGTATGGAGCATATATATACACATAAATATAATAAACACATCTGGTAAAACTTTATTGGTACTGTTGTTTATTAAGGTACGTTTCCATTTACACGTGTAGTCCGATCTATTGTACCTTACGAGTATATTAGTTGGTAAATAAACGAAATAATTTATTATTAAACATAATTAACACGTTCACGATCCTTTCAAATTATAAATAACATTTTGAGCTAAATGTCTCCAATTAACATGAATTCTAGACAAACACATTACTCCTTGTCTCAATTAACTGTTGCGTTAACATTCAGACGCAACTTGGCGTGACATTCAAATATCACACTAAAAGCTATTACGATAAGAACTGAAATATCTTGTATTATTTTGCACAACTTGCAACGTAATACGAATTTCAAACTTCGCACTATCAACATAAGGATTGTATTGCCTCGTATCATATTACGTGTAAATTCTGTCGAGTTACCAATAATGGGAATGGTATAATATACATACATCAGAATTATACAAATGTAGATTATTTATACATCTCTTGACGGTAGAAATGATATGCGAATTGTTTGAACGCAACAATGTTATTGAATTAATAAAACAATATTTTTCGATAAATTCGAATTTCGTATTCATCTAAGAATACACTTTTATGTTTACCAGTTAGATCCAGTGGAGCTATTCTGTAAGAAGAAACTCGAAACTCACCGCAAAAACACGAGCGTGAAATATCAGAATATGATATTGAAATTGATAATAATAATTATAAAATGTATAGGATACAAATATCAAAAAGGTGGTTGTCAACATTCTACGAGTGAGATCGGACTGCTAATTAGACCCGTTATAAATGAAATATATTTTTGTATAGAACTTTCAATACTAATACGAGTTTCGAAGGATTGACTTGTATGAATCTTGTAGGGAAATCTTGGTCGAAATTCAATACAATTTCATAATAATAGCAAACAGACAAATATAATTATTAACTTTCTATATGTTACGAATATTATACGGGTACAAATGGCAATCGAATATAACAAAGCATTTTTATTTATTTTGGTTTGAAAGACCGGTTTTACAAGCACTTTTGAATAAATAAAATGGTACCGTATATTTTTAACTAACAACATAAAAATACAGTTGAATAAATTGTTGGTATAGATGTGTGCAAGCCCGTCTATGTAGGTACCACTCAGATATTCTACTACAAAACAGTAATACTTAGTTTTGTTTTGTTCTCGTTAAAGGTGAGCCAGTATAACATCTTAGTTCTCAATGTTGGTGGCGCACTGGCGATATAAGGGATGGTTAATATTTCTTTCAGTAGTTTATGGTGGTAACCATTTATTAGCAGTAGCCCATTTACAAGTCTAACAAACTTTTTGAAATAAAAATAAAAACAAAATATAATAATAACATAACTTGTTTATTATTATGGAAAATTTGAACTTATTAAAGAACCCTTTTTCGATAAAATGTACTATTATAACAAACGATTAATAACACTTTAAATAAACATAAAAGCGAACTCTATCAGCGTGACGCTGAGTGGCATTGTGATGTATTGAGATCAAGCTGATTATTATAATTGGAGAGCCCGAGCTATTACTCTGATCGAGATATTTCCGATGAACTGTCACAGATAACATTTCAATCATTGCAATTTCTTCACTCGCACAAAGGATAAAAATGTCAAAGAATATTTTGAAAGAGTTGAATTTCATTCGAATGCAATTGTTATTTATATAATATCAACGTGCGATGAATCAACGTACTTTATTGAAATATGTATTGAAAAGGAACTTCGTATTTTGTAGATTAAAGTTTTTTTTTCTTTTGCCCATAGATTGTAATACAAGAATTACCTTTTCAAACCGTCTATGCACCGCCATTCACAGGATTTATGAAGGTTTTTTTGCTTGGCGTATTTACGTTGGCTCATTCATTTTAAAATATAACTTAAGAATCTTTTCGATATGGGATTAAATTTAATGTAAAGCTTTTAGATGGATGACGGCCGTTTTGGAATATTCTACCAAGTATACCTGTGGAAACTCAGTAAGTAATGTTTTACGAAACTCTGCGACGGACTCAAATTGGAAACTATATGAGTAACAAAAACAAAATTACTAAATTACTAATTAAAATAACCAAAAAAATATATATTTTTGTCAATCTATTACATTAACGACCAAACTTTGTAACCAAAAACTAATTACTAAGATGGAATATTCAAAGAACCAACTTCTTTGTGAAGTTAATTAAGTCTTCTTACAATCTAAGTTTTAGTAAGAACAACTATTAAGTTCATAATTCCGTCTAGACGATCATAGTATTTAATACGATTAAATATTGTAACACGTCTTATAATATTTTTTGAGTATTGCATATTTAGGATTTTGAAGTACATACAAAAGACATGCATGTTTTTTTTTTAAAACACCGTTTATTAAAAAATTAATTCGGATTCATTTCTTAAATGTATTAGACAAATATAGTGCTTCCATTTTTTTTTATTACGATATACGAACGTAACTCAAATATATAAAGCTTTAAGGGGCTCGATCCCTTCAGTAGTTTCTGGTGGAAAGTAATCTTAATTTTAAACGCGACATTGAAACTTCGAAAACAGCAACCAGTTTTAATATTTCATTTAAAAAAAAATGTTATGGACGAAACAACGAAATGTCAAAATTATTTTTATATTATTACATCTTGAATATGAGCTAATTATAACCGATCGAATAAAACTTATGATCGCTGATCGTGATCTTAAACTGTTTGTTAATAATAATTTAAATTACCAAAATTTGGCCGCCCATTATATATTTAATATGTAAATTCATTCAACATTAATCAAAGAATTTTCTTTCGCCACTAACACGAATAATATTAATAATTATTCAAGATTTTTTAAATTAAGCAATTTCACAGTTCAAATATTTCTGCAGATGGTACGACCCTCGCGCGTCGTAAGCAATTTTACGGAAAAATAAATCACAATACGAATCTATAGATTCTGACAAAATATTGTATTGATGTAAAGCTATTTTAAACATACTTGGTGTGTGTTAGAGTTTTGTGCACGCCCGTCTGGATAAGCAGTAATACTTTGTATTTTTGTGCCGGTATGAAGGGTGAGTGGAGCCAGTGTAATTACAGCACAAGGGTATAACTAGTTACTATACTATGGTTGTTAGTGGATAGTTCCTATGGTTGGTGGCGCATTGGAGATGTAAGTAATGGTTAAAATTTCTTATGGCATCAATGTCTAAGGGTAGCGGTAACCATTAAGTACCAGGCGGCCAATTTGCCTGACCGCCTAAAAAAAAGATTAAAACGAAATTTTACCAACTAGGTATGTAATAAAAAAGTAATACATAAACATAAACATACTCAGCCTGTAAATTTCCCACTGCTGGGCTAAGGCTTCCTCTCCCGTTGAAGAGAATGTATGGAGCATATTCCACCACGCTGCTCCAATGCGGTTTGGTGGAATACACATGTGGCAGAATTTCGTTGAATTTAAAAAAGTAAAAAATTAATAAATGTAAAGTAATTATTATTATATGAACAACAACTAAAATATTACAATGAAGAATAAGATAAGAAAACGATGCTGTATCTTTTATTTCATCTTCATCGTTCAAATGGCTTTTCCGACCCAGTTCTAGGTATAAGTGCTAAGTTACTTCACTTGGGGAATACTTTGTATAATGTTGTAATAAATTTAAGTATGCATAATCTTTTTAATAGTATCGGTATGGACCGACCGGTAAGCTGCTAAATGAAGATAAAACGTTGAAACTTGAATAATATTATGACGTAATATTATATACTGACGATCAGAATAACTTTACTTGCTGATAGCTTTGTGCAAGCTTGTTTGGCACCTAATACCTAATACCTACTTAGCACCTAATACCTACTTAGTACTCTTGTGTTCCGATTTGTGTGAGTGAGAGAAGTGAGTGAGCCAATGATTTTATGTGGTAGTGCCACACTGCATACCTTCGGGTTGCAGCCGAATGGGCCGGCACTTCCGGGGAAGTACCACTCTCTCACTTAAAATCGGCGTAAAGTGGTAGCTATGCTACCGCTTTCGTCCGGTATGTGAGAGTCCCGGAGGCCCGATCCCCCTCCCCCCCAAAACATAATGGTTGTGCAGAATTTGGTTTCATTACCCCAGGAGGGTACCATCAGCGACTGCGGTGGAGAATCCCTCTCTGGGCATCCATGCTCAGGACGTACACCATCTGAGCAGGGATGCTCAAGGGAGTTGGAGTGTGCGTTTACGTCAGAGATGATATCTGCTCTCGACGCCTCGGCAGCCTTGAAGGGCAGGACCTATCGATTATCTGGTTGCGTGTAGACTGCGACGACCATCCGCGAATCTACGCGTGCCTTTATAGGTCCCATAACGGTAATGCCGAAACCGACCGACTGGTTGAGCACGTCCAAATGGCTACAGATTCCGTGCTGCAGCAGATCCCATCCGCAGAGATCGTAATTCTTGGCGATTTTAATGCCCACCATGCCGAATGGCTTGGATCACGCACTACCGATCATGCGGGTAGATCTGTTCTCGACTTCGCTTGAGCATTCGATTTGACACAACTGGTCACCTCGCCAACGCGAATACCGGACGTGGAGGATCATATACCTTCCCTGTTGGATCTTCTGCTGACTTCCCATCCGGATGGCTACCAGGTTATGGTCGATCCCCCTCTGGGCTCATACACCAGCCGTGCTAATATTTCTTGGGAAAACGTCGAAGAAAACCGGAACAAACTTGTGTATGAAATCAAGTCTTCGTTAAACAAAGTCTCGAACTGGGGTCGGCTAAACCTAGTCCATTTCATCACCAAAAAAACGCAAGTTTGCGTGTTAACTGCTAAAAAAACACCATTTGTCGTATCTCCACGATTCGAGAACATTCTGTTAGCCGCCAGAGCTAGTATCGGAATACTTGGCGACGATATTTCGAGCCTGGTTCAGTTCCGCGGTCAATTGGAAGGCAAAGCCAAATTGGCATCAAAAAAGCTCGGTGTGCTCAGCAAGGCAAGACAGTATTTCACGTCGGCCCATCGTCTAAGACTATACAAGGCGCAAATTCGGCTTCACATGGAATACTGCTCTCACCTCTGGGCGGGTGCTCCCCAGTACCAGCTCCTTCCATTTGACCGTATCCAACGTAGAGCGGCTCGAATTATCAACGATCAACCCCTTTCCGATCTGCTTGATTTGCTGAATTTCAGCTTCTGACATCTCGTCAAAATTCCAAATATTACCCGCATCACCTAGATGTCCGAAAATCCACAATAGCGCGATTTTTAAGACATTTTTTGCCTCGCACAACCACTCTGCGGAACCAGCTTCCGCCGGCGGTTTTTCCGAACCGATACGACTTGGGAACCTTCAAGAAAAGAGCGTACTCCTTCCTGAAAGGACGGCAACGCACCTGCAAGCCCCCCGGTGCTGCAGATGTCCATGGGCGATGATAGTCACTTTCCATCAGGTGAGCCTCCTGCTCGTTTGCCACCTCTAACATAAAACAAAAAGAAACTACAGGTACCAAGAACGTAACATCTTTTAAATAACTTTCTACTTTATTGTCGAGATGTAGACATATTTTGTGATCTCTTTTATACTATATTCAAACAATTCTATATATTCCAGAATTTTAAAGATTTTTTATTTCATTCATCCTTAGTAGTATGTTTTAGTCAAATTAGTAAGAATATTTTAAAAAATTGTTAAGTAATTAGTGTAGATATAAGCGACTTGGTGTAATAACTGTATGGCTTATATTTTTCAAATAAAGATAATTATTATTATTTTTTTTTTATTTATTCTTACTCATGCATAATAGATTTTTAAATATAAAATACAAAATATATAAAATATATTTAAAAATATAATATATATATATTTATTATTATTATTATTTAGGTCCCAAAGATTGGTGGAGCATTGGTGATGTAGGAAATTGTTCATATATAGATGAGCGAGGTCTTTTCACAATTGCAAAATTTTGAGTTATTTCTTTCTAATGAATTTAACCTATCTACGACAATAATGCATTACTCCATAAAACACAGTCCACCCGTACGTCACGATTGCAATGTGTACTCGAATGTAAATAAATTTGATTGAACTATTTTATCTAAGCCGAAAAAATATTATCATCGAAAACATCAGTCTATATTCTTCCAATTAATTAATTGCTCTCTCGTATTAATGTAATGATCTTCCATTTAAAAACCCAGCGCCTGTAAATCTCGTTTAAAATTTGGAGGAGGTGGTTGCTACCTACACATACGTTATATTTAAATAACGCGTAAGCAAAATTTGTAACGAAGTAAGCCTATTTTTTTTTTTTTTAAATACCCTCCAGTTTCATTAAAATTATAAAATACATATTTTCTAAAGAAAAGTATATTCATATTTAAAACTAACGATATTCAAAAATTACAGTAAATTTTTATAAGTCAGTGAATTGCGCTTCCACAGCGAATCGGTAAAGTTCTCTAAACTCAATACAGCGCAGCAACACACGAACTCACCGATAACAAGCTCAACACAATGCCGTGCCCGAAAATCCAAGAGACCTAAAGTTAACAATTGTCTTTTGTTTGAATTAATTTACATCCGCTTGTTATGCATATAAAGTCGTCTCAGATACTCATAGATTCATATGTTCGTCAGATCTCAAATATAATTGGACGTTATAAAGAGCTCGGAAGACTAAGACTTTCGTTGTTAATATTTGGAAATAGCTGTTTCTCGCGACTGTATTCGCGTCATACTTGTTTTCACCGTAAATTTCATAATTTTATTTTCATAATAATTATTAACATTAAATCCTTAATAAATGTCCTTAGTAAAATCAAAGTCTCTGACTACTATGATTAAGTTCATTATGATCGCTTTATTGTTGTAGATGTTCTAGATGACCATAAAAAATACCTACTGTTGAATTGAAATAAAAAAAGCAGTATGTGGACGTTACGTAAACCTGGCTGGGTAGGTATCACCGGGGTACATGTCAGTCACCTCCTCGTGGTGTACCCTGGGCAACGGGGCCGGCTTGAGCTTGCTCGTCGGCCACGGCTAAGACTGGCGGGAGGGATGCCGCGGGGCCGCTCCTGGTACGTCCCTGATCGGCGTCAGGGCGGACCACGTGAGTGGCCTCGTTGGCTAGGAGGGAGTGGGAGGGCTCGCTACTCGAGCCTCCCAGGTGTTTTACACCGGCGGTCAGCGGCGGAGCCTACCATCTTATCCGCCGCAGGGCGTCAGCTTCGTTGACGCCCAGCCTCCAGTGGCGGACTCGGGGGAGTTCGTCACATTACAACGTGGAGGATGAGGGGGAAGGCGCGCACTAGGCGCGCTTTCCATGAATATTCAGCCGCCTCACGGCGGCTGCCGCTGGTGGGGTCGCGGTTGCATGCCCTTGGCGATCCCGTTGCCTCACCACTCGGCGGCATGGTGGAAACCCGAGGATGGTTTTAGTGGGTAGGACAGGGCATTAGCATCAGCGTGCCCTGGCACGGGGCATTAGGCCCCGGCTGAGTCCCACATACCCGTCCCGGTCCCCCGACCGGGCGGCATGCGTAAATGCATTTCCTCCTCGTTAAACAAAAAAAAAAAAAAGGGTAGGTATCACCCATTCATGGTATATTCTAGCGCCAAGCAATAATACTTAGTAATAAGTGCCAATGTCTATGGGCAGTGGTGACCACTTAGCATCAGGTGGCTCATTTAGTGGTCCACCTAACAATGTTATAAATAATAATAATAATTTCAAAATATAAAATATGTGCCATAAATGACTGATCCTTACTACTAAGATAACTGTTGTTATGTATGTTATTGGTCTTTTTTTATTTGAGGTAGCATTTTTTTTAATTGTTGATACGCCTGCATTTAATTTTGTACATTTAATGATTGACTGCCAGTTAAGAATATACTTTTATTATTATATATGTAAATTACTTTCATCTCAATTATCTACTCTGTTATCAATCTTCGACCCTATTATGAATTTAGAGGATGACTTACTTTTATGACGGAGACATCTGCTATGACAGGGAGGAGGAAATAAAATTTTAACAAGGTTATAACACAAAACGTTCTTTTTATCAAAAATTGTGTTCAAGCATATCCAAGATATTATGATTAAGGAGGGAAAGTTTGTAAATATATAGACGGAGTATATTAATAATTTTGTTAGTGAAACAATCGTGAAAAATGACTTTACAAAGACAAAGTTTCCAGCTTGTTTAATAAAATTGTATGAGATCATCTAACTTCATATAAGACGTCTAAAATTAACAGAAAGTCTTATGTTACTATTGTGCAAGCCCGTCTGGGTAGGTACCATCCACTCTTCAGATATTCTACCGTTAAACAACAGTAGTCAGTATTGTTGTATTCCGGTTTGAAGGGTGAGTGAGCCAGACACAAGGCACAAGAAGAAGAAGACTACAGGCACAAGGGACATAACATCTTAGTTCCCGAGGTTGGTGGCGCATTGGCGATGTGAGGAATGGTTAATATTTCTTACAGCGCCATTGTCTATGGGCGGTGATGACCACTTATCATATGGGCCCATATGCTCGTCCGCCAAATTATGCCATAAAAAAAGTCTTATATGAATTATCCTATGACACAATAATGGAAGAAGTCACACTCCCAAGTGACATACTAATTTAACGATATTCTCAGCTTTGCTACATTTTTAAATTCCAATTTTTTTACCAATAAAAGCTGATATTGCAATCTCGAAACTGCAAGAGATTGCAAAACGACTCATTGAATGAAATATAATGGCAAGATTGAATAAATGTAAGTTTAATGTTACTCAAATCTGCCATAACGATGAATACTTTTTTGATTTAGATTGAGTGCATTAATTTTATTATAACAGTGAAATTATGTTGGTTTTTCTAATTTAATGGCATATAAAATAGTACTAGACACTAAAATATAGTTATAGACTTGTTATTGAACAGTTTTATTTATTTTATGTTTTTATGAAGTCGTTGGAAAACTTCCAGTAGGCTCATCTAATGGAAAGTGAAGAACATCCACCGCCCATTGTCATCTGCAACAACGGCAGGTGCGTCGACGGCCTTTAAGAAATGTGTACGCTCTTTTCTTGAAGGTTTCCAAGTCGTTGTTAGTTTAGTAATTTTAAATAAAATCTAATACGTAAAAATATTACATATTAAAAATCGTACGTCAAATGTTATGAACAAAAATATATTCAATTTAGAAATTATGTGATATATTTATAAAGAAAATTAGAAGGCAAATTCTTAAGGCTTTCCTTTGAAGTAAATATGTACTTTACTCTACGGGACATTTTATTTGGTGCTTGAAAATTTATAAATACGTAGGATCGACAGGGGTCTATTCTGCCTAGCCGTTGACCTGAATTCAAATGGTGCATTGGTCTCGCTCCAAATTGACCATAAATTTTCAGCACGAAATACATTTTATGAAGACAAAAATTATAACTATATTCTGATAATTTAAAATAAAGAGCAATTTATATACTGTAAAATGTATAAATAGTCATGTATTTTAATTTAAAATATGCCTTCCTATAGAGTGACATACAATTGTATCAAGAATTGCCAAAATTTCACTGTATCACGTTTTTGAAATTAATATTTTATTATAGGAGGTAGAATAACCAGTGAACTGGTGATAGCAGAGATGAACTGGCAGATCATGTAGTAAAATTTAATCGAAATCGAAATATATTTATTTCGAGTAGGATCAATCAATTTTGGAACGCCATTTGCAAGTATAATGAAAGTATATTCCAGCTAGAAGAGACTCCGTAATATTACTTAGTATTTCCTACATAAAAATTAATTAAAATATGAGAAAGTAACTGTTTTTGTGTTTCTGTCTTTCTACCTGTATTTCTGTGTGCTATGCTTTTGCGGCAAAACCAGTGAACCAATGTTGATAAAATTTGGCATGAAGTAAACTTGAGACCAAAAAATCGGTCATAGGTCATAGACTTATTTTTACCCTTTAAAGGGATAAAATTTTAGATGGGGATTGTATGCAAATTCTTAAAGGATTTTTGTCACAAATCAGCTATTAATTAATAAAGTATTAGTAAATAGTTAAATATCACAAATACCTTTACGTAGTAGATCATTTATATCTTTCAAAAATAAAAATAACCTAGAATTGGTCCCAATAGTATGCCCATTTTTAAAACTAAACCAAAGAGACTTTATTCCATGGATGGAAATTTGTTGGACGGTATGACTCAACACCAACTATCAATGCAAATTACCTCAAAGCGTTTCGTGTGCAATTCAATCAAACGCTTTAAACAAATCCTAGAATTTACCCTTGGACTTATTGCTTGGGAGGTATATTTTTGCTAACTGTTCTACATGTAAATTAAAGATTTTTTTTTAATGATACTTAATTGTTACCGCTTGTTAATACAAAATACTAAACGTATTTATATAACAATTTTCATAACAAACTGAATTCTTCAGATAGTTTCAAGTATATAACCGTAATAGGGCAAAGAGTACAGGAGAGTCGCTTATACTCAGTACTAATGGGCTGTTCCTTTCATATAAAGTATTTTCAGAAAATCATATATGAATTTATTCATGTGATCATCTAACAATTTACATTACAAACCTTATTTAGTCACAGTTTATTCCTCATCTATTTTTAAAATAAAATGCTGGAGAATTTGTATATTTAAACGTACACAATGTCAGAAACGAGTATTCAATAATTATTTGTGTCGAATAGTATAATAATAATTCGATTTTTTTAAAAAGGCTATACCAATTAATGTACTCCACGTTTGGGAGCATTAATATTATACTTAACGTCATTCTACTAATCCTCTCAAACCCGATCCCGTATACTATAAATCTCAATCTACAATGTATCTACATATATACATTAACAGTTCTCAATAGGACTTTTAACTAATGCTTATGCTTGAATAACTTCTGATAATATTTACAAATAGTACTTCTATATGAAGACGTATAAAACGTAAACGTGCCAAATCAAATGCCATGTTAAAAGTTTTGTTATCCATTTTTAAATAAAATAATTTGATAGCCACTGTCTATCAATATTTTGTAGATAAGGCATAACGATTTTTATGTTAAAGTTAAAAAATTATGAAAAGAAATGAAAAGTGTACTTAAATTGATTTGCCACACAATTTTAGTCTTTTTTGAAATTAATTGCCTATTCATGTTAAACGATTTTTCTAAATAAAAAAAATATATATATAACATATAATTTCAATAAACCACAGACAGACATTTACCGTTATTTTAGCGTCTAACTTATAATGCTGCAGAACCCGAGGTACAAAATCGTCGTCTCATAATGATCATTTTCAAATTTTACACGTGCGATGTCGGCGTGTAGCTAGCGAGATGTTTATTTCTTTCTACCTTTGATCTGTCTATTAAAAGGAAGGAACAGTTATAATAATAAAAGCATACCCGTGTTCATACAGTGTCTGCGTTCTAAGCACTAGGTCATGTCAGCAAAGACAATAAGTTATTGGAATTTGAACTTTATTACTAGTACATTATGAGATAACGACATATTCCTCCTACATTTGCTTAAAATATTATTCGACGGTGTATTCGCAAGGGAGTGTTAGTTCATATATGGAATTATGTAAGTTTTGCTCCTTTGGCTAAACTACCCCTTCAATATTTACAGTAACAATACATTTATTGTATCCTATATGAGCTGAGATGATCCAGTAGTTAGAATGTAACTCTTAACCGATTTTTACAGGTTCAACCACTATGTTTTTTATTAGTGTCTATGGCTGAAAAAAAACGTTGAGAAACGTGCATGACTCAATCAAAATGCGCCAATGGCTTAGTTCAAGCCCGCCCGGGTAGGTGCCACCAAGCAACAATACTAAGTATTTTTGTGTTCCGGTTCAAAGAGAAAGAGAGCTAGTTTAAATATTGGCACAAGGAACAACATCTCAGTTCCCAAAGTCGGTGACACATTGACGATGGTTAAAATTTACGGCGCCAAAATCTATGGGCAGTGATGATCCCTTACCATCAGGTAGCTCAATAGCTGGTCCAAGGTGAATGGCATGGCGAGATAAGCTCCAAACCTTCTCCTGAAAAGCAGATGTTTACAAGCTGTCTCTAGGAAGAAAGCTAATCCCAACATGCTCGAGCGTGGTTTGCTAGATATATATTATATGACCGAATATGACTTTTGCAGGTTTCCTCTTGACGCTACGTATTAATTAAGAACATAAAAGCTACATGTGTACTCTAGAATTGACACCACGATCCTTCGGTCGAGATCCTCGCGTTCAATTCACTGACCCAAGTCGACAGCGAATAATCTATGCCAAAGAGAAATTGGAACAAGGCAAAAGGAAATTGAGACGTGAAATGACCTTGAAAACATTCAAGATTACAATTTTTCTGCAAATATTTTAATTGCGTGATTTCAACAATTAAATGCAAATTGTTTGAATACATTTTCACAAGGATTTATAGAATGTATATAATGAAGACAAAGCGACAACGATTCATTATTAAAAGTATAATTTTAAGAAAGAACGCTCTTATAAATATAAAAGTAAGTTACTTACAAATTGTTTGTACTTCTAAATGCCACTTACCTGTAAAAAAACATATATATTAGTGTTTGAATAAAAAAAACCGTAACACAAGTTCTCAATTACAAAATATTTTGTGTACACTGTGTGTGTGTGTGTGCTATGAACTTAAGTATTGTTTGAAAATGTACATCTGTCGATCGGAAATAATAAAGTGTATCGTAAAAGTATCTGTATCAGAATCTATTTCAGTAATTGGATTTTTCGTACTAATACACTCGTAACAGCAATGGGAATACAGAATTTTATTTTTATTAATACTTGCAAATTATTTTAATACATTCCAGTGTTGCAATTATCATTTTGACATTTTAGTAATTGAAAATTTTCCATAAGCAAATCCGTGTTATTGTTTTTTTAGTTTAAGGATGAAGCTCCTGTTTCTTATTGCTGCCCTAGTACCAACCATCATTTACACACATGCGCAGAACGATAGATTCAGCTCAGTGAATATCGAAGAGGTCCTATCAAACAAGAGATTGCTCTCTGCATACATTAAATGCATGTTAGACAAAGGTAGATGCACACCAGAAGGCAAGGAATTGAAATGTAAGTGGATTACTCTAGCTGTACTTTACGACATCTTGATATCCATGTAATTGTTGGACTCCTAGTACTTTGCAAAATGTGTTTGCACAGTATTTTATTCTTAATAAAAAATAATATATAAAAGTGTGTGAATATTTATTGTTGAAGTTTTAGTTTTTGTATTTTTTTATGATGCGCGAGCACCTGTGCTGTCATTAAAACTACATGATGAAGTTGCTCGCTAAGCCGCCAATCGTCAAGTTGCAATAAACAACTTTACGCCTTATCTTATTGTATAATATTTATTTCACTTATTAAAAGTTTAAAGTTATAAAAAGACAGAAAATGACTTCTACTAGTAGATTATTAGTGGTTTATTTTTTAAACCTCCTGCTCTTATCTAAATTTTACTTGGGGTCGGCGCAGCATATCTTCTTCTTCCATACTTCTCTGTCGGACGTCATCTCACAAGTAACATTCTTTCTAACCATATCGTCTTTCACACAATCCATCCATCGTTTCTTTGGCCGTCCCCTACCTCTGTATCCATCTACATCCATGCACAAGACCTTCCTCACAACATAGTCCTCATTCCAACGCATAACATGCCCATACCATGACATCACAGCTACAACACAACATGAACAGCCACAAAACATTCAGTTAATCTCACGTGTATATCCAAATTTATTTCATTTAATTTGATTAATGTCCGTCTTTTCAGCCCACATAAGCGACGCACTACAAACGGGCTGCGAAAATTGCACAGATATGCAAAAGGACGGCGTGCGCAAAGTCATCAGTCATTTGGTGAAAAATGAGAAAAACTACTGGAACCAACTGGTTGAGAAATACGACTCCGAGGGGATTTATTCCGAAAAATATGAGAACGAATTAAAATCATTGGATCGCTAGAGGTATTAAATATTGATATTATCATATATCAGGACGGACGACTTTAAATCAGCTTTTGCACGGCTTGCCATATTGCTTAATGTTTTTTTTTTTTATTATTAATACTGAACACAACATTCGTATGTCATGCCATCCTCGTGTACGACTCGTAGGATTTTTTAAATATCGGACAATTTTATTGCATTATGAATTAGATCAAAAGTTTACAAGACGAGTGAAAAAAACCATGTGAAAATTTTAAATGAAGAATTTCTTCTAAAACATCTAATTATTAATCCCCTCTACTCAAAAGCCCTCACTTGTGGTTGCAGTAAAAATAAAGTCTCTCTAAAAAACATTTAAGCTTATGCAATCGTGTGTTGGAGGTACCTTTATACCGGCAGTAATCATACCTTTGATTTGTAAATATTGATTCCAACATGTTAACTTAGTATAAAAATTATAATAAATTATTGTATATTTATGTATATGTTACTATCAATTTGTAAAAACCGTTTTAGATTATAAAAATCGTAACACGCTGCATTATTTCTCCATATAATCTATCGAAGTGAATTCCAGTTAAATTAAAAAGACCTTTTTTTTATGGCATTGGTTGGCGGATAAGCATATGAGCCAGCTGATGGTAAGTGGTCACCACCGCCCATAGACAAAGGCGCTGTAAGAAATATTAACCATTCCTTACATCACCTATGCGCCACCAACCTTGGGAACTAAGATGTTATGTCCCTTGTGCCTGTGATTACACTGGCTCACTCACCCTTCTAACCGGAACACAACAATACAGAGTACTGTTATTTGGCGGTAGAATATCTGATGAGTGGGTGGTACCTACCCAGACGGGCTTGCACAAAGCCCTACCACCAAGTAAACCTTAACCTTACCTAAGCGAAAGATTATAAATAATAATCTGGTCACAATCTTTCAACAGTTTACAATCTCACGAAATATATTATAATCTAACGGTCTTAACAATTTTCCGGTAATGTAATACATTCTTAAGTATGTTTTATGTTTATTAAAATTAATTATAATACTGCATTTTGGGACTTGAGGTTAGTTTTAATAGAATTTTGTTAAATACTTTTAGCCAATATGGAATAGTTTAATGTTGTTGTTATTAATTAAAAATAAAAGTATATTTAAAGCAAAGCATTTTATTACGTGGTTATTCTTTGTGAAAAACTAAGCTGTCATACTTAAATTACAAAAAGATTCTGTACTTATATTTTATATAATTCAACATGTGTATATATATAACGAGATGTATATAATAAACATTCTGAAATATCTATGTATATATAATTGTTATTTGAGAATTGTTGCTCAATAAATTAAATGTGCACTTATCTGTATGTTAATATACATAAAATGAATGAAATAATATACAATAAACACTCAGGTTACATTTTGTACATTGTTTGGTAAGCGACAACAATAATATTAATGAATATATTTATTAATTTATTTGTATTTGCTTTTAAATATTGTGTTTCAAATAAATAAATAAAATAAATCATTAAGACATTGTTATATATAGACCTATTTACTCACAAAGGCGTAAATAGATCCCATTCGCGTTAAATTGTCGACGTGAATTATTACGAGTGACGATCGAGCTTACGAGATATCTTGATGTGCGTGAGACTATTAACATGAGAGTAAAGGCAACACAAAAATACAAATTAGATTATATTTATAATAAATTAAACGATAAATTTACGTGGCGGGTCGCGCCTAGCAGAAAGAAACTCATCCCAAAACATCAACACTAATGAAATATTCAACACGCATATCAGTTAAGTTATATTTGAGCAACTTAGGGCAATAACTCCACACCTTTTCCTACAGTCTAGCACCGGGATATTTACAGGCTTTATTCGTTATATTAAAAAAAAAACATTCCAAGAAACACACACACAAATACAGAAACACGCACACTAATTCATAAATGTGAAGCTTTGGTCGTTTACATATCGATCGTATCTCTGACGATGCAGGTGATGCGTTGGGGTGTGCGTAACGACTGTTTCCCGAATGTTCCACACGAGTATCTTTAACTGGTCAGAATTAAGCCCAGAATTCCAATATTGGAATACGACCTGCCATGACGACAGAAACCCAGGCTGGATAAGACACTGTCTACATGTATCGTAATAAATACACCAGTACACAGAATCTTTTTTTATTATTTGTTTTAATTTTATAAACTTTATAATCCTGTGAAACTGCCAATACAAAAAGATTTCCTATTATTATTACTTTATGATATTTTAAACAAGTTACGAATTGTAATTTTAGATACTAAAAATATATTAAAATCTGATAATAATTATTATTGGAATTTAATAGTTTTTAAGCCCGATACCATTTTGAAATTAATCATTCAAAATTGATATAATGCTCAGTATGAATTATAGGTTATCGAATAATACTTTCTAAACTTAGAAAACATTGAAGTTAATTAACAAATCATAAATTTTGACTTTAATAAAATTAGTCTGTTACATAACTATTAATTAATTTTCTGTCATGTACAGACAGAAGCAGCTCGGAACATTTGTGTTCACTTTGATATACATATTATTTTCTGCGTCTATTCTCTATACAATATCAAAAAATTATCCGTTATCCTAATGTAATGTCTATTATCTTTTAATTCACTTGGTGGTAAGACTTTATGGGTAGCTTTTCAAAATATATTCTACTATCGAACAGCAATACTTCGTATTATTGTATTCCAGTTTGAAGTAAGAGTGAGCCAGTGTACTGGCATAAGGGACATAACATCTTACCTCATAAGGTTGGTGGCGCATTGTTGATGTAAGATATGTTTAATATTTCCTACAGCACTAATGTCTATGGGTAATGGTCAGGTACCAGGTACCAGGTAACAGGTAGGTAAAATCAGGTATCATAAAAAAGAAGTTGGCCGATTTGCGTCTGCCTATTCATATGAATAGCGACCTATATTTTGTATATCGGAAAATAAAAATTATTATTAAATTAGGATTTAAATATTAATTGTTTTAATTTTCAATTTCATATTTCGCAAATTGTAACTACAATGTAATGTTACGTACCGAAATGGCGTTTAAATCTTCCTGAGCTCTTACACTTGGAATTCTAATTTTCTTTAGCAAGATAACTTAAATTAAAATGTCAAAGATTTTGTCATAAATTATCTCGTTAAAGTCAATATTCAAACTCTTATATATTTTGAGTTATTTGAAACAAATTTAATATTTTTTAAAGTACGTCACCTCATTTTCACTTTCACCGGTATTTGAAGCTTTTATATATACTCATCATCATATTTTATTAAATCCTACTGCGATCACTACCGCCCATAGACAATAGAGCTCTAAGAAATGTTAACCATTCCTAACATCGCCAATGCGATTTTAACCTTGGGAACTAAGATGTTTGTCCCTCGTGCCTGTAGGTACACTGGCTCTATCACCCTTCCAACCGGAACACAACGTACTGCGGCTATAACGGTCAATCTCAATGGAGCTAGCCAACAGGACAGGAAAACCTACACGACCGAAAATAGTTCTAGAACGAGACCAACAGTTTTACATAAAATCCGAGACACGCCAGTGTCGCACCTCCAACTTCCATACTCCGGGTATGTACTGAAAATTTTTCGATAGAAAAACACGATAAATTCTTCGGAATAACTCAGAATCTTTGGCACCTTCTCGTAGTATTTTTAGCTTTAGCAGAAACAGATAGCAGAACTTACAATGAATGCAAAGTGCAATTAAAAAAATATGAGTTATAAGAACTCAAATTTTTATGAAGTATCACTTAACAAAGTTCGCTTCCACGCCGACTGACCAAAAAGTATCTAGTCTAAAAAAGGTTGTCGAATGCAGACACGTGTAGTACTAGAAGCTGGCATGCTTTAATTAAATCACAATTTTTTTTATAACCCGATTTTAAAAGTTTATTATTTTCATTGTTTTTACACTAAAAATATATGAATAAGCGAAAAGTGAACTATACAAACTAAATGACATTATTTTCTTAATAGTAGAAGCTATTCCATTTGAATAAAATGAGAGGGACTGTACAGTTTAGGCCTTTTATTAGATTTAATTAGACGTTTGTTAAAGTCAATAAATTTTATTAGGAAATTAGCCTTAGCAACGAGGCAGTTACACATACACAAACATACATATATGCCATCAATTGACCGTAGCTAATGGATAAGTAAATACACGAAAAGAAGCCTTATTTGAAATTGGAACAGTTCTTTTTTAATTACTAGTCACCTTAACAGGAACTTCTACATATAGTGTAACAATGCTAATACAAAATGAAAACTGTGTCGCAACTATCGACGCTGACCACCAAACCATTGACTATACATAAAACCATTTATCACGTCTCTAAACAATACTCTTTTACAAGTTATTTCCGCTATACCTATTTCATTATAATTTTAACGAAATCCTCCATATTACGACATTTAAAATTACGACAATCTTGCCAGTTGACCTTTCTATCAAGTTCGTCATCCTTTTTAGTATTTCCACTGTCCAATCGTACGTCAAACATTTTTTAATCTTTTTTCAATACTGTACATAAAAATACACGATGTTATTATTAAATATAAATAGGCAACTTATATTCTGTGACGCAACTTTTAGCTGTACATAAGCTGAGCTGGGAAAGCTATTAAGTTTATAATAATACGGGGCAGGTCATAAATTTCTGTAACCGCTATTTCGCCTCCCGGCTCGTTTATTTACGAGAATTTAAATAAACACATCCAAGGATGTTTAGCCTTGTTTTGAAACAAAGAACGAATTTAATGTTTTGCTTCCAAACTTTCGTATTAAACCGTTTAGTGAGAATCTTCATGAGATTTGTTCTTTGGTATTTGTAACCGGCTTTTCTGTAACGCTTAACGTAATAATGTAAAAGTATGTTGAACACTTCTAAATGATTAGAAATATTTTTAATATGAATTTAAACTTATTAACAACAAATTCGGCTTTCTTTGTAATCGAGTCAAGTATTTCAAGTCCAATTTCTACGTTTTGAGTATCTAGTAACTCCATTTGATTTTGTGTTTTTTCAGAAGAACGTCTCCTTGCCCATATCTAGCATAATCACATGTTACATTTACAAAAAATTGTATTGACTTAAAACGAATTTCATCAAGCGTTTGACAAATGATTGATTTTTACTTTGATTCGATTCTGAGGATCAAATGAGTATTGACGGTTGGTACACAGTTGCTTGCGCTTAAAATTATATACATATTAAATAACAGATAAAATGAAATAAATTAACAACATTTGAGAATAATTAAATGACAATCTCAAATTTATTATTAAAGTCTCTAAAAGTATGAATTAAAATAATAACAAATGATAAATTTAAATAATAATATATAAAACGATACTAATAAAAAAAGAAAAAAAAAGAGAAAAGACGCCTGTGTTTTTTCCATACGTGACGATTTCTGCCAGTTCACTCTACTGTAAGCCGCTTAAAAGTAACTAGGTATACTCTATTCCAACCACACGTCAAAATTTGACAGCAAATTGACGCGATATCATTGGTCAAGAGCTTGATTAATCTATGAATTCACTTTGCGAAAAATTGGCGTTTTGAACGTCGACGAAACTGTTATCAGAATTTTGGAAGTAAAATTAAAGTGGAAATAAGTAGTCAATTGTAATAGTGTTGTATTATAAATAATGATATATTAATCATAAACTCTTCGTAGTGCACAATATAGCTGAGTTATTAGCAAATCATATAAAATATGTAAATCTAAGGTTTGTTTATCTTTTTTCCTACTTCCACCGGAATACGCTATACTTTCCAATAAATAATATACCAACAGTTACAAAATTATGTTGAAGTTTGAGGGACAGTGAAAGATAAGGGACAGAAAATATTAGAATAATGCCTTGAAGATCTATTTTTGAAACACCGTCTGTAGACCTATTACTCGAAACTCACCGCAGAACACTATCGTGTAATGTCAAAGTGAAATTATGTGACCTTAACTATAAAAAATAATTAAAAGATCGCATCAAAATACCTTTCATCCTGTATGTCAGTTTTCAACATTTTATGAATGAGATACGAAGTGACTTACAGAATAGCAGGGATGTCAACCGTCAAACAGAAATATCTTTGATGTTCGATCATTATTTTAGGAGTTGTTACAGAATTAAAAATATACGGTCCGCAAAGCTGCACTACCCTTGAATTTGCAAACAGGCTGAGTAGGCCACTCAGCCTGTTTGCAAATCCGCCACCGGCAAGTTCAACTATATATTATTGATGTGGCAAGAGTTGCAGTTGCCCGCTGTATAATTAGGAATGTATAAAATTTAATTAACTCATGCAAAATCCGGCGAAAATATTGCTACTGAGATTTTGGTCAATCATTTCATTTGGTTTGACACTTTAAAACTGCTTGTAAAAACCTTCCTGTATGGGGATAAATAGTAAATTTTGATTTGATTTGTATAGCAATGGTTGTTATTCTAGAACATCATTACAAGGAGTAATTGCTTATAACAAATATTTTACTCGCTTTTTATTTATTTTATTTCTTTTGAATTTTGCTCATTTTTTAGATGTATACGACCTTCTTTGATGTCCATAATTTAAAAAATATTTTCAAGCTAAGTTTCTTAAAAAATGTTTCGAATGACTAAACATTATATGTGTTTAGTCATTCGAAGGAACGCGACGACGCAACACACGTCCGTTACCTTTGTAGACCGGAGAGCGCTATTATTATATTTTTTAAAACGCAAAATTTACATATGTACTTTATATTTACCAATTTATTCCTTGAAAAAACAAATAAACATTTTCATTAACTTATTAATTACTTTTAATAGATCTTTAGTTTTATGTTGTTTACGCAAGCGATTTTTAGTTTTTTATTCTTAGGTATATCTCTTTGTTGCCGGTCATACAAGGAGTATTTAGCTTAACAAATTAAAAATATAATCATATTATTTATGGATAGTATTTGTATTTACATAAATGTACTTGATTTATTTCAGAAAAAAATTATTAATAATGTCGGTGTGGTGAACCCACGGTATTTCACACATCCAAAAAGCGTCTAACGCGCATAGCAGACGGCCGCCGCGCATGCGCATGTCATGAGCATGTCGGTGACGCGATCCTATAAGATTTTCCTTTACCAAAAAGTGCCCAACGCGGCTATAGAAGTTTACTCTTCAAAAAAAGTCTACAAGAACTAATCACAACAATAGTAACTCATTCACTTATTATAATATTAAAATCAGCTTTCAATTTAATATATGTAACTGATAAAAATAATTGATTGTTCGATGAAAATAATTCCAATTAAATATAATTTAAGCTGGCAGGAGCTGGATGCGAGTTGCCGAAGAAAGACCACAGTGGCATGCATTTGGAGAGGTCTATGTCCAGCAGTGGACGAATGTGAGCTGATGATGATGATGATGAATAATTTAAGAGTTCATCCAATTGAAAAATATGTTTTAATTTTATTTAAGTATTAATTATAAAACATTGCATTAATTGTAGGTGAGACTGGTAACAAGCTCTCAAACATATGTCGATATTAAATAAATATCCCAGCTCTGAACGGAACTATAACAACAAACAATACTACCGAAACCTCTTTGTGTAGAAAAATCTAGATGCATGCGAACCGTCGCAAACAGACCGTTTTAGTACTAGTACGTTACTTCAAAGCGAGCAAACGTTCAGACACCGGGTCAACAAATTTCACACTCATGCTCTAAATCATCCGTTGCTGGAGTCCTTATGTTAAGACTTCCAAAACGGAATAAATATTTTGATAGCACGATTCACTTTCAATATAAATTTAATACTATTATTGGTATTTAGTGTGTATCTTTTGTTGGAGACTCGTAAATTAAATAAATAAATATGTTTGCAACACATTTCATAGAATTATATAGAAATGTAAATTGAGTTTACAATAATAGATCACAATTATATTTATTAGCTCACTCGTAGCCAATCATTATTTTCAAATTTCGAATTATCAGAACTAAAATTAGAACCGTTAGCCGCCATTTACAAAATAATAATCTTACATACAAATTGAGCCGAGATGGCCCAGTGAGCCGAGATGGCTCAGTGGTTAGAACGCGTGCATCTTAACCGATGATTTCGGGTTCAAACCCAGGCAGGCACCACTGAATTTACATGTGCTTAATTTGTTTATAATTCATCTCGTGGTGAAGGAAAACATCGTGAGGAAACCTGCATGTGTCTAATTTCAACGAAACTCTGCCACATGTGTATTCCACCAACCCGCATTGGAGTAGCGTGGTGGAATATGCTCCATACCTTCTCCTCAACGGGAGAGGAGGCCTTAGCCCAGCAGTGGGAAATTTACGGGCTGATTATACATACAAATTATTTACACAGTTATTAATAAAAACGTAGATAACAAAACGCGTCGAGTTTTGATTATGGACATACATACATATATATCTATGCGTAGATTGTGTGTATGACGTTATCGTCGAGGTGCTGATTAATCGGCCCCTCGACCTTATATGAATATATCAGCAATAGTTTCCCTGAAAACGAAATACGAAAAAAGGTAGGCAAGTTGCGGACAGGTCAAATAACAAAGGTCATTGTTTATGAGCTGGTAGAAATATTGAAGCCGGCCAGTATCTCCGGCTTGCATAATTAAGCCGGAACTGTCCTCCGCATCGCAAAGGACGAATTCTTTTGTAAAATTTAACGAATATAAAATCATTTGTTCAACCACTGTATCTCGCGTTCGTTTAATTTTCATTTCAATTTACACGGCGTTGGAATGAAAATGTTTTTAAATAATAAAAAAATGTTTAATTTTGCCTCAAAGTGTATGATATATTTCGACTTTAAGTCAGTTCTATGATAAATATGTATGAAATATAATTAAACCTCAGTGGCTCAGTGGTTGGAATCCGTGAATCTTAACCAAACAACGTGAATATTGCTAGTTTAGCCAACACTACTGAATGCTTATGTGTTAAACACGATACAATTGTAGTGATTATAATCTCGTATTCTCCACTGATGGTTAGTGGTCACCACCGCCCATAAATCTATTAACAAGAAATTAACCATTCCTTACATTACCAATGCGGTACAACCCTTGGGAGTTAAGATGTTATGTCCCTTGTGCCTGTAGTTGCACTGACTCAGTCCCCTTCAAACCGGAACACAACGATACCAATTATTGCTGCTTGGCGGTAGAATATATGACGAGTGGGTGGTACCTACCTAGACGAGCTTGCACAAAACCCTACCACTAGATAAAAATGAAATAAACTTTAAAGACATTAATAGTCAGCGGTGCTTTCCAGTTAACTAGAACATCTGGGCTCTCATAGTTAATTATGACATTTAAATATATTATAACATTAAAAAAAAATACATTATAATCGTAATTTCCTTACAGATGATTTCAAAACTTAGTTTACATTAAAATTAAAAATATACTGCAGAAGCATCATCTGCTCTTGACATTTAAATAAACGCAAAATGTTTAAATAATATGAAAACACGATGGTACTTATAAATACTGTAACAATTTTGAGAGCCATATATCGTAATTAGGCAGGTACATATTTAAGTATCCAATTGAAAGCGACAAATTTATATTTTACAATTTCTTTTTTTGGTCGTTTCTAAGTCCGTATATTTTATTTTGCTACATAATAAATCACATAAATTTCTGTTTTATGAGTATGTATTTCTATTTATAATCTTGGAGCTCGAGACTCCTTTCGGGATGTGAGTTAGAGATAATCGTTGTATGTAAGTACACGAGATGTACAAGCGATTGGGTCCGAACTTTGTACATGTGTGAATATATAATATTTTTATCGCACATTTGTTTACCGGAGTATTTGTAAGAAAGTAATTATTATTGAAGTTGATGTATTGCGTAGTGGAGTCGACTTTAAACAGATAGTTAATAAAAAATACATAATTGTATTACTACATAGATATTCCATTTGAATAGTGATGTTGGATTGTTTTCCTTTTATAACCAGAAAAGTGAACTGTCCTTTCCTTTCTCATATTTTCTATCTTCTAAGATTATAAGGGATCAAATAAAGACAGAAGTGTCACAACGCTAGTCATCCGTAAACCTAAGACGACAATTTTGCAATCACTCGTGGAAACAACGAAGATATGTTCATGGTTCATAAGATATAAAAAGAAAGGTTACATACCTATGCACATATATTTAACTATTTATATAAAATTCACGGTTAAGTGTCACGTAAGCTATGCTCTAATAAGAATATTTGACTGTATAATAATTATTTGAGTAATTAAAACGACGGGTAACATCATTAATATGTTCTTTTTAATTGTGGTCGAATCGTTTTAAAAGTGATAACTTCTTATGGGAGTGTAAACCGGTTCGTTACGTAACGCGTTACGGCGCCAGTCTGCCTGGAATCCTTTTCTCTTACGCATACGGCAGCGGTGGGCAGGTTCCTCCTCTCTCACTATAACCCACAGCGCTAGACGTATCTCGGACAAACGCTTTTCTCAAGTTAAACAATTTCAATTAAATAGTTCTACTTAGATTAGTTTAAGTTATCACTTGTGTTGGGCGACTCGAGACGCACATGCATTTTTTTATGATGTCAGTATTATATATCAGAATTATATAATATTTACCAGAAAAGCGCATGATTGGGGCTTAGATTTTAATACGCATCTTAGCGTACATAATTGGAACTCGACTCCGAAGAGGTCTTAACGAAACAAAAACTTTTCCTCGAATTAATAACAGGGAACTACATTTAATACACAACCATTATTTATTAGAAAAACTTTGCGAGACAAATTTCAGTAAATGTTAGCAAAGACATTCCCAAGTCCTAGAATCATAAGAATTTTGTCTCTAGATAATATTCTCTTAGATCAAACGTACGAGTACATAAAAGGAGCCATTGTACCCACATCTGAGCAGGACGCAAAGGGATTAATTAGGCTTAGCTTGCCATAGATAGTAGTGCTGCTATTTTAATCTTACCGTCTCAAAGATGCCACTGATTTACATAATCCATATCACAATCGAATTAATATTTCGTTGACCTTATGATTGATATCGAACCAATATGGCCCAGTGATTAGATTGCGCGTATCTTAATCGATGATCGAGCATTCGAACCCAGGTCAGTACCGCTAAATTTTCACGTGTTTACAATTCAACTTGTACGTGGCCGTGAAGTTAAACATCGTAAGAAAACTTGCATGTATCAGATGAAAATCTGCCACATGTATATTCCCCAAGCAGTATTCCACCACGCTCCTCAAGAGCGTGGTGGTATCAGCTTTCTCCTCTAAGGCCTTGCAGTTGGAGATTTGGACACTGTTAATTTATTAATTTTTAAATTAAATTTATGAATGATAAGATTATATCAATGAAATATTTATACTTTCTTTAAATAAAAATGCTATAAATATTATCAGTTAATAATAGGTTTCGAAGCTGAGTCATAACTTGAAAAAGATTCCGATAAACACTCATGTAAATGTTTTATCTTTAAGTTATGAGATATCGTTCAATTGAAATTAATCATAGAATGGAATTTCCTTATCAATTGCATTAGTACGTTGTTTCATGAAAGGCATTAGTAACATTAAACATAGATTAACTAATTCGGCATTCACCTGAACGCTCATTGGTCGATTATTATGTAGAACCTGCATCGACCAATGATCGTTCAGATTAAAGCAAAATTACTTAATGTGACTTTGATCAGCTTTTTAGAATTGGATGTTAATTATATGCCAACAAATGATACATTTGGTTATTTATTTACTAAACCGATATTTCAAAATATTACACAATAAAGCATTAATTTTATTTTAATCCACTGCGAGTTTAATAAAAAACTTATTAATCATTATTAGGCGCAGGAGCGACTCCATCTTACACGTTTTTATAATGCGTAGGTTGGCTGACGAGCATAAGGGCCACCTGATGGTAAGTGGTCACCACCGCCCATAGACAATGGCGCTGTAAGATATAACCATTCCTTACATCGGCAATGCGCCACCAACCTTGGGAACTAAGATGTTATGTCCCTTGTGCCTTGGCGGTAGAATATCTGATGAGTGGGCGGGTTCCACCTTGTCGGGCTTGCACAAAGCCCTACCACCAAGTGAAATTACCCTCACTTATGTACTTAAAACCAATCTTTTGTGTAAATTACAAGTTAGCATAAGTTGCCGTGGAGATGAAATGATAGTTAAATTAAAGATACAGTCAGAAGAATGATATAACTTCATTAGAAAGTATATTAAAATATTATAATTACCTTGCTCTGATTACGCTGATACCCATTGCAAAAATTATAATAAGTATAATTAATGATATCTTATAACTCTTAGCGATATTCTTATCAGTCTTAAAGTTTTTATTTTAAGAACGACCCTTCTCTAATCTGTCGTTAAATGATACCGTGTGAAAAATTTAACAATTGTTCAATTTAATAATTGATAAATATACATTTGGAACCATGTATAAATGATTATTTAAATAAAATATAATATACACAAATTTTGCAATACAAGAAGATATGATACACTGACGGATCTCTGAAATTTATCTACTTTTATTCCATTCTTATGTATTGAATTTTTCCTTTGAATGTATTTCCTGTAATATGGTGATGTTTTGTGTTCGTGTGCAATAAAGTTTATAGATAAAGAAAGCATTCAATTAAATCGTAATAGCGAACATAACACACTCATACATATACATATACCTAGAACATATAACTTTTTTATACGTATGTACATCACTAAACTCTTCCAAAGCGGTTGGACCGACTTTGATGTGTAGTTGACTGCGTGGTATAGACTGGACTCAATGAGACTGGGATCGAGATACCAATTAAAACAAAAACATAAATTCAATACAATTCCTATTTCACACGTAGGTGATTTTATAATAATATAAAATTCTTTATAAATATAAAACATATTCAAAAAAAATTGTAAATTTTAAAACATTTGTATTCATACATTTAATTTTTAAGGAAGTACTTCTCGCATACATTCGTAGCGATCCGTAGCGAGTTTTGCGTGTTGATCGAATTTTTCTACGGTACAAAGTTTTCAAGTGTTGCAAAATAGCGGTAACTTTCATAAATACTTGTAAATTTCACCGCAGAAATAAAACATAGCGCGATGCTGTTTTAGTTTTAGTACAAACTTACTCAGTAAGCTGCAAAAGAGTAGTAGGTACCTATCAGAATCCTTTAGATGCATATTCATTTTATATCACCCAGATGACTAGAGGTATAGTCTTACAAGTATACTCTAGTCTTACAAATATTAACTGATATCCCATCAAAAACATAAATGTAAAAATGAGAGCCAAGTCCAATATTATGATATATACCTTGGTTGTTGACTTCAACGACAAAAGAAGTGAGATCTAAATGGGTGCCAAGTTCAATGGTCCTTCCTGAAATGTATTTATAACTACATAAAAAATCATTTCTTCTTATAACTTAGGATAATATATTATTGACTAAGGTCTGTCTTGGCTTGTTCTCATATCCGAATTATACCTTTCTAGGTCACCTGGAAGTAGGTTATAGTTTTGATCTATATCAGTGATAAAAATGACGATTTTTAGACTTTAATATCAAATTAACCGTTTGAGATACGTTTATGAAATTTGAAACACATATCTCGTAAGTCTCAATATACCTATGAGTCAAATTTTACACGTTTATGTCAAATAGTTTTTGAGTCATGAGAGGATCAAAAGTGGCTCCAAATGGTTCGTGTAATATTACACACGGTGCTGCTCGCCAGTTCTGTTACTTGAACTTGGCTGACACGCTACCGCGTGTCTAGATAATAATAATTTCACGAACTCAATCACTCGATAATGTATCTTTGTATCTGTGAAATAAAATTTTGAATTGGATCATCAGTTCTGGAGATTACCTCTAACAACTAACAAACAAATTTATGAATGCTTATAGTTCACACGAGTATATACATATATATACATATGTATGAACGATTAATGTACTTATGAGAGTTTAGCAAATAACTTCAATTGCACTAGAGAAATAGTCTTATAATTAATTAAACTTTAATGTATACCACAAGGAAATAGTACAGTTAAAAGCTAAGAACTAATTAATGTGTTGTACTTTCGTACTGTGCGGTCTAATGGCTAATTAACCCTTACTTTCAGACAAAAACCAGGCGATACTGATATACTTACAAACTATCGTGTATAACATAATACGTAATACTCGTTTATATAAAATAAATATTATATTCTTATGTTTGTCAATAATACTAATAATAATGTTGGAAATTCGATGAGAATTTCTGCGTTCACTCGGGCCCGTCATGGACCAAAAAAACACAAAAATATCGTTATATTGAAATATAACGATGTATATTAAAATAACGGTCATTTTGAATCGTTTTTTTTTTTATTATTTAACACTCTTTATATTTCAGTCATAGAAATAAAAAAAAAACAAAATATAAAAATCTTTCTTCTAATCTTTCAACACACTCAAGATTTTCTTTACTATAACATGCATAGATATATTGTATTTAATAAACTTTAATAAATCTTATTGAAACTTGATGAAAACCGCTTTCAAAGTCGTTGCGTAGTATAAGTTTTAACTGTACAGACGGTAGGTAAAAACTTTGTTTTATACAATGTAAATATTGCAATTGTTTGAATCGTAGGATTAAATAAAAGATTGTTAGAAGAAATACTTTGTAATAACAGGTTAGCGCTAAGGCCAGTTGAACTAGCCCGGCCGATTAAAGTTTGGGTATGTCTTGTTGGAGTCCGATGTCTATTATTTTAGAATTATATTGTATGGGTTAATTATCTGTCTAATATATACAAGTTCCCCCACTATATTCTGTTATATAGCAATGAGAAGATTTTACGTGCAAATAAAGATATCAATAACATCCTAATTGAATCTGCGGCCTTTGAATATCATCAATGTACATTTATAAAATGTAATTCCTAAATAAACCAACATTAAGTTTAACAGAATTGTGCAATTCAGATTCTAACTCTGGTTTAAAATAACATGGCGGTCTAATATATAAAAATTGTTTGTATGATATCTTAAAGTAAATAATCTTGTAGTAAATAATAATCACAAGAAAGAGAACAAAGAGTCTACTAGTCAACGTCTATAGTCTTTAGTTAAACTTTACGTAAAACTTTAGTATCCAGCAACTTATCGAAGTTACTCTTTCCGTGTCCAACGGATTTGTTATAGAGCCTTCTTTAATAATGTCGCTCGTTGAAAGTTTTTACATGGAAGTTTTCGGAAAGGATAATAGTTAGAGCTTATTGAAGTTAGCTTCATAAAGTCATCCAAAACTAATATAATTGGTAGGTACTTACACATTTTCCAAGAATTAATTGCTCAATTTACTTAGAACAAAAATAAGTTTATTATTAAAATAACTAATTACATTAAGACCTCAAGTACATACAGATAAAAAATAAAATAGGTACTGTACAAATCATGACCGCGTTGAAATCTACCAGCACACTGTTGGTCTCACATGGGCGAAAAATTAACCAGTAATTTAAACATTAAATTTTAGAAACATGAACTAAATAATATCACAGACGTGATGATAGTTTCCGAAAAGCAAAAAAGTCTCAAAAATTATTTTTGCATTCGTGATCTTAGTCTAATTAAAAAACAAGCTCACAAACTTGGTGCTATCTTTGTTATCGTAAAAACAACTAAAAATTATATTCGCTTCATATTTGTAAATATTAATATTTACCTAAATCCTTACTAAGCCACATCCGTTTGATCTTATTAACTCAATAAAAGTACCAGGGAAAAATATTTTGAAGGTATTTCCTAACATAAAATATATATTACTTTTACGTTAAACAGGAAAACAAATAAGTTAATATAAAATACGCATGCTATGAATTAACTGACTATGACCGATAATTTTTAATATTTTGATAGTTTAGGTAACATTTTCTACGTAATATAAATATTTTTATAAATCAAAACGTCAATGCGTGACAATTTAAAAACAAATGTTTAAAATCAAAATAATCTTTATTCAAGTAGGCTCATAAAAGCACTTTTGAATCGCCATGTTGTAATGTTGAATTTATGTAAAGCTACACAACCCTCATTCGGAAGTTAATTATGTTTGCGAGCAGTCATACATTATATTTGGCACATTATGTAGCCTCACTGGCTCTGTTTTTTTTTGCATACGTCATTAGATTCGTCTTAATTTTGGTAATGACATAGAGTATAAAGAATACAGAGCTTATTTATCTCATTATAATCGTAATTGAAGTTTTTTATTAATAATCTTTTTTTACAAATTTATCTATTATTCATTGATTTCTGATTAATAAAATATAGGTTTTTGTACATTAAAGCAATCAAAATTAACATTTGACTTAAAAAAATATTTAAACATGTAATAACTTATTAAAACCGGTTAATACCAGTATACCAAATTTTGATTGACGTGAAGCGTATGATCGGAGCTATTTATTACACGCGAACTGATTACATTTTGTTGATCTGCCCGTGATTGATTTGCTGATATTAATTCGAAAGGAGAGCTTCAATGTAAATCGGTTATCGGTCGGTATTAGAATAGCGCACTAATTTAAAATGCAAATTGGTATTCGAGTTGATCACCTTTTAATAGCTCTTAATTGTTTAGCATTTGACATACCAGAACGACTCTTGATTATGGAGATTACAATTAATTTATTAAACCTTTCTATATCTAGTTAGAACTTTTTCTAACACGTTTAACTGATGTGCAGTTATAGACGTATTAAGTTAATTTAGTATTTATTACGGAAATATATTGAATTTACGACTATATAATACGAATACGACAAATATTGATGAGTTAACTTTTTCTAACTACTCTATGCTAATTCTTCAAATACTTAAACTAACGGAGAGTATATATTGAAGAATATATTTTATCTTCTCTTACTCGAACACCCAGCCAAATTATAGTATTACTAAAATAATAATAAAGAAACAATCAAATGTCTTTATATATTTACTAAATGTTAAAATGAAACATCGTAACATAATAGGAGGATATGTAATACTACATTAACAGTAGTAAAATAAACTCTTATGAATCACTAAATCCTTCGAACAAACGTCCTCCTCGTGACATTTTTCCCAGAATAATTACAGTGTAAAATACAGTGGAACTATATTTTAAACTGATTACAAATGAATGCGTTAAAATATAGGTCAGTGAGTACGATAACGACTGTTACTGTCACGAGTGTTCATTTTAAGGTTCCGTTGCAAAATTTTGCGCTAGAAACGGATTGTTTTTTTTTTTTTTTATGGTATTGGTTGGCGGACGAGCATATGGGCCACCTGATAGTAAGTGCTCACCACCGCCCATAGACAAAGGCGCTGTAAGAAATATTAACCATTCCTTACATCACCTATGCGCCACCAACCTTGGGAACTAAGATGTTATGTCCCTTGTGCCTGTGATTGCACTGGCTCACTCACCCTTCTAGCCGGAACACAACAATACAGTGTACTGTTATTTGGCGGTAGAATATCTGATGAGTGGGTGGTACCTACCCAGACGGGCTTGCACAAAGCCCTACCACCAAGTAAATGAAAGATGAGGAAAGATGCTCCAGGATTATAATTTGGGAGGCCGAGCGCGGGTTTTAGTAAAGTAAACAACAAATTTAAAAAGTAGACAAATTTTCGGGAACGCGAGTGGTTTTTTTTTTAAAAGAAATTAAAAAAAAAATCATTTAAATTTACTTCAATAAAATAATAAAACTTAAACTAATTACAATTAGTGAAATGATATAGCAGAAGCTCATGCTCTGATCAAGTGAAGTAAAATTAATACAAAGTGTATTCAAATTGAATATACCACCCAAGATGCGAGATTCCCAGTCAACTCATCGCCGTATTCGTATCGCGTGTAGCCGGAGAAAAATCGAACCACTTACAACAATAGAAATGTAAATTTGCTTTTTATATATCTCAATTTGAAAAAAGATTTAATCACGGAACCTTTTCATATCTGGTTAGGGTTTATATTTCGTTCCAGCTTTTAAATAAAAAATGAAAAATGAATGAAACATGAATTGAAAGTAGTAAATCGTTATGCCCAAAATTCTTTATGAGTAGTGCGTGACTAGGATTTTTTTTGACAAGAGTATTATTGATCGACTTGCGCAGCTGAATTTGTTATTGTTTTATTGTATATTTATCATTGATGATATGCAGTTTTAAATTGTAACAATCGGCACACAGGAGAAACGGTAACGAAATACGGTACGATATTTTGTATATATTTTTTTTATTTTTCTGTTACGTATAATGAAGTGTTAAATATATTAAGTGAATTACGAAAAATAGTAACTAATTAGTTTCTTGCCTTATTATTATGGGAAGAATCTAAAAAAATCGGCCAAGTGTGAGAGGCACGATGGGTTCTGTACCATTAACTATGAAAACGTTAAACCCTTAAATATTTATTTTATACTTTTTTTTAGTATTTGTTGTTATAGCGGCAACAGAAATAAATCATCTGCGAAAATTTTAAGTATCTAACTATCACGGTTCATGAGATACAGCCTGGTGGCAGACGGGCAGATGGACAGACGGATGAATACTCTTTGGGTACGGAACCCTAAAAGGTTGTTCTCAAATCGTTTGGATATGTATATATTTGTGTATCGTTGCGTTTTGTATGTAAACTAATTATGATGATTTAATTTGCATTAGGATCAATATACCGTCTTCTTTAAGATTTATTCGAAGCGTAACTCAGATAAATTTCAAAAACAGGTTTATTATATATGTATATTAAACTTGAGTATTATATTTGGATAAAACATATTATATTCATTTTGATTTGATTACTTTTGCTGTTATTTCTTACTCGTGTCGAGTCCACGTGACTAGTTTATTGACTAAGTTTGTAACGCCCAACGCCCACGGTAGATACGTGAAATTATTTAGATATTTAGAGCAAAACGTTAGCACCTGCTGCCCCGGGCATATCGCAGAACTTGAGCGGCATAAATGTAATTTATGTAATACAATATATTTGCATGTAACTTTATATAAGGAAGAATATAGGTGATGTATCTGAATACTTTGAAAGTACATTCGGAGTGACATATATTTATTTTGGCTGCAAAATCGTTGTGCACATAAATGTGGAGGTTTTGAAATATATTACACTTAACGACCGCACTGGTTGGACTCATTGAATTGGGCACTAGCCAATTCAAAGTTTCGTTTTTTATAGTTATAATGTGACCGTCATTTAAACAACCTCTCTTTCGAGCCTCTATTATTAATTTATGTAATTATGTCTTTTAGTTGGCATATCATTGGTAGGCCCTTTTATTTTTTTATGTTTATTTAATCCTAACAGACTGGGTTCCGTGCAACTGTTTTTTTAAGTTACACATTTGCCGGATTGCTAGGTATTATTTTATACAACAAAATACTTAATAAGTGTGACTTAGGATATAATTTTCGCAAAAGTCACGACCGTAGGACAGCCTAGGATAGAATAAGCTATTAAGAAACAATTATAAATCTTCATAATCTTCGAGCGAATATACTTCTGTCAAAAAGTGTTGCCGCAGTGAAGCAGAGATTGAATAAGATCCAAACCGTCTTATCAGAGGAGAGGTCTTTGATCATCAATCAAATATCATCAATAAGATTTTAAATTAACATGGTTATTTTTACTACTATGAGTATTTGAAACGGGATATTTACCATGTTATTTCGATCTACGAATCTCGTGAACAAGACATTCGTAGATAATGTCGAAATAACGAGCTCCAATAAAATAAAAATAAAAAACATGGTAAATATCCCGTTTCAAATATTTATAGTAATAAAGATTTTATTTGATTATGTACTCGTATGTATCAATCGACTAACGCTGACTAACGCAATTTCATACAAAAATGGCCGTTGAATATTTAAGTTTATTGAATTGCGCGTCGCACCGTTCATGCAGCCAATAACTAGGTTATCTACAGGGAAATCTAAAACAGATTTAGAACATGAAACAAATTTAATGAGTTTCTGTTAGCTAAAGGCTATGTGAACTATATATTTTTGTATATGTATATTGTATATGTTGTATTTAATTTAGACATGTAGTATTATATATGTAAGGGTATACGCCAGTCCATTTAAATATTTATGAAAACTTAAAACGACATTTTTAAAGTTCGAAGTTCCGTTGTGCGTCTACGAAAATCATTCGATTTCAATCGAACTTTTAATAAAAAAGGAAATTTGCAAATTCGTCTTTTTGACGTAGTTATGAACATACATTATGTATATAAGCATACTAATTGAAAACCTCCCTCTTTTTAAGGGGGTTAAAAATACAGTTCAACTCTTTTGATGACCCAGAATACAAAGCGAGATAATTATTACTTGTGTGTAATGTTTACTTAAGCAGTAACGTTTGTGGACTAAAGGTTTCTGTAAACTCAACAAGACTCCTTAGTCGCTTTGCCGCTCCGATGGACTTTTGTTTCGCATTATTGCGGAGGTGTAATTCCTTAGTCTCAATTGAAAGTTTCCTGAATCATATTTAAAGAAGAACGAACGTAAGTTTAAATATTCCCACGGAAAAGCGTAGACATTAGTCTTTCGCTTGATTGAAATTCAATTTTGATATAACGTGATTATTCAACATTGTATTGATAAAGTTTTTTTTTAAATAACATCTTTAGTGGGCTTAGTGGACTTTGGGCAAATCTGATTGGGTAGGTATCACCCAATGATCATTGCCAAACAATTCTATAGACGGTGGTTACCACTTACCGTCAGGTGGACATTTTCCCCTTCGCCTTTCTACCTTATAGAAAAAAAATTACAAGAAAAGGAATTTCAACAATTTTTTTTTTACCAAAACTGTAAAGGATTTCTGTATAGTTATGAAGTTTTCGCACAAAGTTTTAGCTTAGTGTACATAGCTCAGGCCGGCACCAGACCGGTCTCTTTGCGATGGAAAACGTATCAGACTGCATTAAAGAATATGATCGATAATACCTTTATATGTTAGCTCAATAAATTTTCGATACAATTTATTAAAATATAATATGCAATACACCAAAGTCGACATAAATAACATTTTATTATACAGGTCAGTCACTATGACTTACAAGGAAGTTTGTGATTAATATGTTTGATACAAGAATTCTTTGAAATAGCATGAGATGAATTATAAACACAAATATTTTTACTCTTTCTGCCAAACCACTGAATTGAATTTGATGAAATTTGTAATGAAGGAAGCTTGAACCCTAAGGAAAGGTATAGGCCTAACACATGAGGACTAACTTCTAAAACGCGAGCGAAGCCGTGGGCGCAAACTAGTATATTATGTATTAGTTTACCAAAAAAATCAGTGGTACCTAGTTGCTCGGATTTAACCTTAAAAGCTTCAGTAAGGATTCGTACGTACTAGTAACATGGCTCCTTGCTTCTAACTTATTAAATCCCTGCTATAATTTTTAAATCTACATCAAAGATAAAAAAATGTCTAGGAACTGATGTTTTAACGAACGAAACTTTCAATTACGGAGAGCAATAATTCTTAAATCTAAACCACAAACCGTTCCTAGTAGATTAAAGTTGGTAATCTATCTGAAATAATATTTAGTCATTTTTGTGGCTTACCGTTTCTCCCGAGTTCTCGCTTTGAAGCCAGTGGTACCTTTGAGTTATTGCAGACCGTCCGACGAAACTTCGGAACTTCGAACAATAACGGATTACGACAAAACTCGATCGTACCGAATTTATATCTTCGTATTTGTTACATTTGTGGAGATTAAATGAACTTGTTCGTTTTAAATTGTTTTATTATTTATTTTGATTAGGCATTTGTTACACTGACTGTTGACTGTGACTGTTAGGGCGTTTATTTAATTATATGTTTTGACAAGGGAACGGGAAGGCGCTCCAAACTCGTATTGTTTGCAAGTTGTTTGCAGCGAAGTATTATCGGGGGATCAAATGGTAAATTAATTTAGGGAAGTGCTTTCAAATGTCTACAACTATTGTTTTATTTGATCGTTAAAACATTGCTTTTTCAAACAGAGTTTGCTGTTGGGCTTAAATGGCCCCAACAGCGTCAGCGAGCGGGGAGGCGAGTTAAATTACTTAAATCAGGATGTTTTCAGATTTCAGAAAACGCGCTTTTCCTAAGGGTGCCACCTGTGAGGTCGAACCTCGTCTTAAGACTTCGGTTTAGGTTTTTACATATGTCATTCTGCACTATATAAACCCAATAGTAATATCTAGACAACGCGATTCAGAAAAGTGACAATTTCAATCAGCGCCATCTTTCGCTAACTGTTTAATATATTTTGCTGATTCATTGTATATTCTTAGTGTTTATCTGTAACAGCATCGAACATTTATACACAAATCCCACTTAGTCAAAAGAATTCACTTTCGTTTTATCTTATTTTACTTATTATCTTGAGTCATTTTTTTTACATTTTTAAAGTTTAATTAGTTATAGTTAAATCTCATGGTTATGTCTCTTGTGTTATAATAATTCAGATATACGAGCGAAATTGCGAGCTTCCAAGTAAGGATAAAACTTATGTTATGTTTTATAGCAAACAAGAGTTAGGTATAAAACGTAGATTGTCCGAATTAAGGCAGTAAGTTGTGCTACGGGGTATAAGATCTCCTCTACTGTCTAGAAGATTTTAAGGTTTAGTTTTCTATTTTAATTACAGAATATCTCAATATAATACAATTCAATGTATAAATATCCAGTCTAGAAATTCTAAGTCCACAATTTTTTATCTTTACTTACCACCACCACCACCCACCACTCATCAGATATTCTACCGCCAAACAACAGAACTAAGTATTGTTGTGTTCCGGTTTGAAGGTTGAGGGAGCCAGTGTAACTACAGGCACAAGGGACATAACATCTTAGTTTCCAAAATTGGTGGCTCATTGGCGATGTAAGGAATGGCTAACATTTCTTACAGCGTCATTGTCTATGGGCGGTGGTGACCTCTTACCATCAGGTGGCTCATATACTCGTCCGCCAATCTATGATATAAAAAAAATAATGGGTTTAAAATTTACATTTACTGATTAAGCGATATATATAAATATATATATAGGATAAGCATAACCATAAATATTTTGAGAAGTACAAAAATAATATATGTTTTATATCAATAATTGAGACCTTCTGACTGAGTTTTGGCCGCGGAAATAAAATCTCAAAGACAAACAAATTACGCAGGATCGGGACAATCATTATAAGATTAATGACGCAGTATATAACATTGCACAATTGTATGATACAGGTGCAATCTCCATTTCCTCTTGAGCCGATCTGACGGTAGACTAACGCGACCGAAGGCACAGGACCAACGTCTTGACGTACTCTCCAAGTCAAAGGAGTGTAACACCGCAACATCCCAAGTGCAACAGCTATTTACTAACCTAAACATCGCGTTATTAGAATATACTACCTTATTTGTAACAGTTATCAATAATATTCGAATTTCTAGAATCTTCTCGCGTTTCTCGTTATATTTTTATCAGTTCGTTAGCAACGGTTAGCTAATGATCCCAAGTTTTATCTCGAGCTTTGAGTTATCTCTCGTAATTAGCGAGTTCTATTTGCAAACTTCACTTCACGATTCTTCGACTTTACGTTATTTAAGTGGGTACTATAAATTTGTCTAATTGACTACTTATTTATTTTAATCCGACTTTATTAAAGTACTTCACATTAATAAATGTTTAACTTGACAAAATCTAATTAAAATATTTAATACTAAAGTGCATAAAATGTACAAATACGCGATTTCACAAAGCTTAATTCGTACTGGATATTATATTGTACTGCCCGTCTAAGAATTACAGCCTCGGTCTGTGAAAGGACATTTACAACCAGCTCGTAGAAAACTCGGAAACTTTTCACGATAAAGAATTATTGTTTTTCATAAGACCATTTCGAAATTCTCGTTCAAATTATTCTTGTAATTATGGTTGGAACTTTCATTAAGGTGACGATGAGTAATATTATTTGCGTCTGTGAATGTGTGATGGGAGTATAGTATAGGGAGAAGAGTGTAAATGAGAATGACACATAATTCGAGATTACAGAATGAACTTTGCCTGACTATAACCTATTTGGGCTCAAATCAAATCAAAGTATACTTCATTTAAGCAGACCTTTTCCGATACTTGTGGATCGTAATTTTACAGAATTATATTGAAGAACCGGAATTGATGTCAATCAAATACAATTAAATGTGTGTATATATTGTTAGAATCAGAAATGGAAATCACTTTAAAAAAAAAACAATCGTTTGTTAAATACTATTTAATGATTTTAACTATTTTAACAATTTACATAATTAGCCTTAAACCTAAGATATTTACACTTACTATCAGTTACACAAAAATCAAATCTAAATAACAATAAATAAGGTAACGATTACTTATTTAAAATAATTACAGCAAATTTAAAGTGGCTTACGTGACCTCAAAGATTAACACCGCAAATGACGAGCATGTCCGTTTAGCACGAAAGTTGAAAAGCAAATGGGCCTACTAACAGTAGTCACATCGTATATATAGTCTTCGTTTTGCGAAGACGCCCTTTTCCAATATATATGTCATCTATATAATATTGAAAAAGGTTATCTCAGACATTCAACAATGCAAGTAACATTGAGTATAGCAATTCCAAGTACGGAAATAGAACGCCTATTACTTATGGAAACTGAATAGTCAGTTCAATTAGTTCTGTTCTTGCTTAATTGGCTTTCAGTCGTGCCAACCTCTGCACTTAGTATTCAGGTTGGACGTAAAACGACAAATGTTATAACTTAAAATATTGCCGGTCGACTTTAATTAACCGAATTATTAATGACATATTACGGAATGTTCATTATAAATTGAATATTGACTTGTATTGGAAAGCATAAAAATTTACTAAAGTTTTGTAGTGTTTTTTTTTTTTTACAATAAGAATTACGTTTTTTTAACTGTCTTCAAAAAGGAGGAGGTTATCATTGGTCTGTTTTTTTTTTATTACTACAAGGTATAGTCGTATAAAAGTTAATTTGTAAAATATTTCTTAAAGTATTATTCTCTTATTATTTTTGCTAGGTATATTGTAGTGTTTCCTTGGGTGACACCGGCTCCAAAACTAACAATAATTGTAACTACAAGATATTATCGTAAATCGACTTTTAAGTATTCTAATATTCATTTCATTTTACTTACTTACTAAACTCATAGATCGTACCTATATATTGATGAGTAGAAAAAGTAAGTTGAAGAAAACGCAATTATTTTTTAACTTTTTAGTGCATATTAATTTGTTTTGGAATAGTGTTTAATTTGAAGTCTGTTTTTTTTTGTTAAAATTTTTGTTCATTGTATTTAAATATATATGTTATATAAAGTTTTATACTGCATAAATGTGACCAATATGTTTACTGTATACAAATTGGTCATTGCTTTGCGACTGTCGTCGACTTTATACCTCGATAACGTAGTTTAAGCTATAAGAAACTTGAAAATTGCAGGACAAATACGTTTCGTAATATAGAGGTATAGGAGAATGACCTCTTAATGTAATAGTCCTGTTAGGATATAATACCTTTTTAAAATCAGATATGTTGAAAACGCATTAAGACACTTTGCTTAAATATCCGCGAGCGAGACAGCGACGTCTGGTATCTATCGTGAAAATGGGAGATACTCGCTTGATTCTAGACAAGTAAGAAACAAAGGAGATTAGTACGCACGCAGGCGAGCAATACGAAATGTTATACCATTCAAAATATATATTTATTATGATTTACACGTAAGAATATTTTGATTGATATCTTGTGATACTTATTTCTATTACGCTAATTTCGATTAATAAACAAGGACTGTATAATCTCTAAATGACTGAAAAAATTCACAAGGTAATTAAGGGTTTGTATGCTCGTAGATCGTCTCGTTTGGTCGCCATTCCGCTAATCGTAAAGTCGTATATTGGTGTGTTCCCAATGCTATTCCGATCCAACTGCAACCGTTCCGCAAATGGATTGCGTTAGTCGAATACGAAAACGACTAAAAGTTAACGAATACGTTTTGATTTGATTGTGTTGAAGTGACAATTCATTAGTAGAAATGATCTCTTGCATCCTATTGGTCTGAAATACGTTAAGCGGAATTTGAACGTGCGATCGTCAGCGCAGCAGCCAGCTACGACACATTAATCTCTTATTTAAAAATAAGCTTTAATCCAACACTGGCAAGATGCCAAGTTGAAGTAATACTTGGGTCACTCTTTGCAATATTTTAGCGAAACTTCATTGTAAGCACTTCTATGATAACATTATATAATAGAGAATTTTGAATATATTGTTATAACGATTGCAATATTATAGATTTTTAAGGTTCCGACGAGATGGTCCAGTGGTTAGAACACTTGAATCTTATCCGACGAGTACGGGTTCAAATCCAGACAAACACCACTGAATTATACTTATGTATAAGGACTTTAAAAATAATTATTGAATTATATTCAAATCTATTTTCAATCAAAAAATCATAACAATCCAAATATATTTTCTTCAAGTAGGTAGGTGAGTCAATTACAAGCACTTTTAAATCGTCTTCATTATGTAGAGTATACCAAGAAGTACCGGCTAGAAACTCAGCAGTTACTTAAAAACTATTTAGTTGCTTTTGCACTTATTTTTACAGTGTTAATCTATAATAACTAACTTCGGATCTCACTCGTAAAATGTTTAAAACCGATTTACGGTAATACACTGTTTCGATGCGTGTATCTTTTAAATGTAGAATACTTATGTTGGTGTAAAATAATAGCTCTTCTAGGACCGAAAATGTATATGATATATATTATGTCTTATATTTTGTCAGTATAACATTCTATATTCAGTATGTTGCATGTAATAAAAAAGGCAGCGAGTTCATATAAAAAATAAAGTAACAATTTTCTAAAAACTCTTGTCATGAAATTTAATTTATTTGCGCGTGTGCATGCAATATGAACATGGCCGACATCGAACTACCATTAAACGAGTAACCGCGTTCTACGACGGAGAATGACGACATTTAACGAACAGATTAAGTTACGATCGTAGTAATAGTCAATCTCGTTATATATATTTAGTATATCAAGTTTTGTATATCCAAAAATTCGTATGCATTTTGCCAATACAGTTCACGTCGATAGCTACAGAGCTGTGATATGATGTTAAGTACATTAATAATAATAATAATAAAATGTTATCTTTTAAACGTTTAATCATGACTTGCTTGAACAATTTTAAATCTATAAATAAAAAAATAAAAATTAATACTACGATAAGAACAATAAAACTATATGGTCGGAAGACAGCTTAGAATCTCAGATTGGGATATCAACGAACTATTTGCAATAAAGGACATCATTACCATAGGTAAGTATGTGTATAATTGGTGTAAGATAATAAATCGAAGTAGAGCCGAGATGGCCCAGTGGTTAGAACGCGTGCATCTTATCCGATGATTTCGGGTTCAAACCCAGGCAGGCACCACTGAATTTACATGTGCTTAATTTGTTTATAATTCATCTCGTGCTCGGCGGTGAAGGAAAACATCGTGAGGAAACCTGCATGTGTCTAATTTCAACGAAATTCTGCCACATGTGTATTCCACAAACATATAAATAACTGGTTTTACTGCTAAAGTAATGTTAAAAAGAGGTCCGATGTATGGAGGTTTTACATAATTCAAACTCGTTGGCCGACACTGAATTATATATTGAGCTGCGAACGGTGAAATCATCTTTTTAAATTGCATTTCATCCGATGTTAATCACAAGCTCAAAGTTCACTTAGAGTATGACGGATTAAAATAAATTTAGTTCAGTTTGCTGAAGCGACAGGTGGCCGTATCACAATATTATGTTAAAATATTCTGCATTTTATCTCCATAATTTACCAAACAGGTTCATGATTGTGATATTAAAAAAGTAATAGAATAGACTCCGAGTCTCAAATTACGGACGATATGTTTTGGAATATGAATACAAGTTTCGATAAAAAAACAAAAGGTACCCTTACAACTGAAAACATTAGGTAACCTTAAAGTTTTTAATCCAACGAATAAATTGTTAGTAGGGAATGTTACGAGGAGTTGTTTGGATTAATCCCGCCTGATAAATTTCACCTTCGGACATCGCGTCAAAATTTCAAGTTCACCCGCATCGCACGCACACGCAAGATGTCCGAAATTTGACAACAGCGCCATTTTTTGCTTCGTTGTGAAACCAGCATTCCTCGGCGGTTTTTCCGAACGGACTTTCTTCCAAATAATAATACTAAGTATTGTTACGTTCCGATATGATGGGGAATGAACCATTATAACTACAGACACAAGGGACATAACAACCTAGCTTCAATGGGCATTGGCTATGTAAGGACCACCATATGAACATACCATCAGGTTGATCATTTGCTCGTCCGCTAAACTTTATTATATAAAATAAAACTATTATTTCCTAACAAGATATAAACTTAATATTAGAACTGTATGTCAAATAAAAATATGATAGAAAGTGTACGAATACAGTAAGTAAAATCAATGCTCATAATTCTGGATGCTCTAGTGCAGCCCAATTGTCAAATCATCAGACATTTAAGCCGAACAACGCATTATCCTCTTAAGTTGAAGCGCTGACAAAATCGATTGCGTTTGATTCGAATACATTTGATACATTTAATATCGTAACTGAACTATTTACATTACTCGTAGTGTTCTTATGATTGCGTTGGGAATAAGGGCGGCATCCCTATCGAACGGTGACCCATAAATGCAATGAATCAACAACGCAACGGTTTTCATTGGTTACTTTCAATCGATAATTGTGAAAACAATTTAGAATGAGCTATGACAACTTTTTAATAAACTACCTGAATCTGTGGCTTTACGTGCATGAAATTTATGAAACTTTACCGATAGCACACAAACCGTCACGCCACGTAAAGCCTCCTTTCCCGGGGTTCAAACTATGTTCATACCTAATTTCATCTAAATCGGTTCAGCGGTTAAGTGTGATAAGGTAACAGACCTAGTTACTTTTCATTTATAATATTAGTATGGATGTTCCGAATTTGAGGATCAATAGTTTTGTGGTAGACACAATAATGTTATATATACAGAACTGGTATGTCGTTAAATACAACCTACCTATATATACCCCAATCAACCAAATATATTTTGCTTATTATCCTTTCAATAACATTCGTACTAATATTAAAATACAGAAGTGAGTTTGTTTGTTTGTAACGTTTTTACGTCATAACTATTCGAACCTTGAAAATGTACGTTATTTTCAATTATTTTCGTTCGAGTAGTTCAAGTTCAAGTTCAAGGGTTCCTAGCACCTCATCCCACATGCGGGCAGAACTTGTAACTATTTAAAAATAAATTTGCCGTGTAATAAAAACCTATCTGAATATTTTAAATATTTTTATACGGTGCAAATGGGCCACCTGATGGTGGTTGGTCAATACCGCCCATAGAAATTAGTACTGAAGGACATATTGACCATTCTTTACATCGCCAATGTAACACTAACCATGGGATCTGAATTTTAATGTCCCTTGTGCCGGTAGTGACACTGGATCACTCATCCACTGATGAATGGGTGGTACCAGGAGAGGCTTAAATCATATTCTAATGTTCACCAATAATTATTAATTTGAACATGATTTATCTCTCCGACTTATCTGTATTGGCCACTTCATCTTCAATAATTATTCATGACAGTTGTCAATACAGAGCTTAACTATTGCACGCAATCAGTCTAATGATAGTCTTGCATCTAGTTTCAGTAATATATTACATAAGTATATAATGTATGTCAGGCTGTGAATGTATGACATAAGCACTATTATCTTAACTCGAGGATTTTGTAGTATTTCCGTAAAGACATTTTTTTTCCTCACTTTTTTTCTTAATATTGCTTTGCATGTAAAATAAAGTAACAGTCTTAAATGGACTTCTGGTCAAAGGCTTCCTTTTGAGGAGGAAGTTTGGGGATTTCTCCGACACGCTGGTCCAATGTCGGTTGATCGAATGGCAGATTCTCAGCTACCATATGGAATTACTTCACAGTGTTTTCCCTCATCACTGAGCGAAAAATGAATTAAGCATATGAAAATTCAGTGGTACTTGCCTTGGTTTTGAGCTCAGAATCATCGGTTAAGGTTCACGTCTTCTAGGCATGACCATCATGATTCCCATGAAATAAATAATAAACGCATTTATCACATGGACGCACTGGAAATGCATTGGAAACAAACAGTGTATATATAAACACAGAACGTACAAATAAACATTTACTCTACTATAATATAATATAGTATTATCGATATTTTTTTGTTTTTAGAAACCCTTTTTTTGATATAATTTGTGTCTTCTAATATGTATAATGTTTTCGTATTGATTCGTTTTAAAAATACACCACATTTGCCAACCATGACTGTTGAAACGACTGTCCGTAGACTCAAAGCAAAAACAAATACGTACCCGGCATGTTTTTATAATAGTTTACAAAAAAAATACAGCACGGTCTAGCTTAAAGTTTTGCTATATAGTTCGAATAAATAGCCAAAATATTTAGTACACGACTAGACTAACAGATACAGAAGCTGCATAAAAGATTGATAAGCGCCTGTGTTTGTATTGAATAGCAGGTCTGCTTACAGCCTAATACAAATAAATACACGCCTCGTTGGTCTAGTAGCTTTATATAAGGCAGATCTCGAGGTTTTGGATTCGAACCTCGGGTCGGCTCAATAAAAAAAATAGTAACAGTTCGCAGTAACAGCCCGGAGTTTTAAAGTTTGGAGTGACGTTTCTCGGAAAGCACGTATAGTCCTGACCTTAAACCCTTGTCGGATTTGCTGTCCCATTGGATTATGCGAGTGTTGGAGTAGAAAGTGCACCTGCGTTTGCGGATACATATAAACTATTATGTCATGCGTAGTTGGCTGGCCTGCCTTAAGATCGGCCGTCGGGGCCAAAATCAATCAGTATGACGTCTTCATGAGACCGAGACTTTACAGCGGACACCAAGTACCATATATCTTCATCATGCCGGCTTCTTGTACGTTGTGAATGACTTGATAAAGGCAGCTCAACCAATGAGGACAGCTGACCACCTCCGTTAACTCGCTAGCTTAGTTGTCACGTACGAACTAAATTCATAGCTAATTATTGTAAAACTTAAATTTGATTAAAGCGCTAAGTTTTAAAGTTTGGGTCGTTATTTTTTATATCTGAGGTGTAAACGCAGGGAACATTAGTGGTTCTTTGATAAACGAATATGTTTTTTTTTTTAATGAAACTTGTTTACTCTACACTTAGGGCTTACTTACTTACTTAAGGTTCCAGAGTTCAACTTATTAGGAAAAGTAGACCCAGGCAGGTCGTTCCAAATCTTAGCGACTCTCACCAAAAACGAGCTGTCGAACCGTTTAGTTCGACTTTTGGGTATGTCAACAACGTATGGATGAAACTTTTGCCTGTGCCTAGTAGTCCGATAAAGGAATGGAGATGGCTCAATCAGTTCGAAAACAGCCTTCGATTCACACACACTTTCCATATATGTAACAATGTAACACTCTCCATATATGTAATGGTACACTATGTACACTGTTAAGTATTTATTCAATGTTGCTTCAAATTCTGAGAATACTTGCTATTAGAATGTCAAAAGGTTATCCTTTAGGTGTAGCGTATTGTGCTCAAGATACTCAACTAACTAAACTCCAACTCGTCCTTCGAGTTTCACGCTCATATTGTTTTATGAGGACGCAAGTAGTAGCAACTCGTTTGAATGTTGCGTTGAAAACGTCTAGCTGTAATTACATATATCAAATTTTAATGACATTTACACTACGTTAGGCAGAAATGTCGTATATAAAATGAATGAATAAAAAAAGTATAATACCTCGCCTTATTGCCTCCACTGGTGACAGGGCTGGTTCGTTTTTAGCCCAGAGGATCGGAATTGCGATTCAACGGGGAAATGCTGCTGGCATTCTTGCCACCATTCCACGCGGTCAAGATTTATACAATTTATATTTGTATATATTTAAGCACTTAATGAATACATTTTTTTTACAAAAGGTAAAAAAAAAATGTATACTATTTGTTTTATAGATTTAGAATATTTGAAACGTTCAGACAATACATCTGGAATTGTTACAGATACATATTTATCTAAAATACAACACTGTTACACTTAACTACTTATATCCACTTTAATTTTACTTCAAAGTTCCCGGAGTTTTGAAAGTCGACGAAACTGGTACTTTTTACTGAATCTAGAATAATGTCGTTTGTGCGAATTCGTTTGTACAACTACATACGCAATCGACGTTGAATTGCTGTCTGAACATAACCTTACTCTACGTTTGACACGCTTAAACTACAAACGTAACTCCAATTCTCTCTAACTTCACATAGAGATTATTTGCGCCGTTTTATAAAAACATTAATCAAACTCATAATGATATTCTCATGGTATGTTATTTAAATGTTCAATTATAAAATATACACCATTCGAAGGCATTTTTTAGTCAATTTATTTAAATACGTTATATAAATACTATATAATTCTAAAACATGACGTAAGCACATCACCTGACATCGCTGCAGATACAAACCCTTTGCCGCAAACGATTGTATGTTTCTTGTCTTACGTGTGCAAAGTTACTTCAAAAAAACTTATTAATATCTGTTTATAAGATCTGTTTCAATTTACAATACAATTTTTTTTAAATAATGCTGTATAAAGCATTTTATTCCCTTCTCCATCCTTCTCGGAGCAGTAAATAAGTGTTGCACATGAATCCGTAATAAACAGATTTCCATGTAAATATATTCAGCAACCAACTGCAATTAAGGTTATTTTTAAGTTTAGTTTAATTACGTAAAACTGTACCTACACTTAGGGCTGCATAAAATTTTAATATTTTTTTCCACCAAATAGTTTTAATTTAAAAATCATAACGAAACATATTACACATATTGAATATTACAATGATCAAATGTAATATTATTTAATGATGGGAATAAGGATTTTATTGGTACATTTTTTTTGTAACAGGTAGGCGAATAGGCGAACTGGCTAATGGACCACCTAATGGTTAGTGGTCGTCGCGGCCGAGAGACAAAGGCGCTGTAAGAAATAATACCCTTTCCTTACAACACACCAATGCGCCACCAGCCTTGGAAAGTAATGCCGTTGCTAAGTATTGCTGTTTGACGTTAGAATATCTGATGGGTGGGTGGTACCTACCGAGACGGGCTTGCACAATGCCTTACCATCACATTCCAATTTATTAGAAAGTATCTGAGATCATTCTTTCAGTGATGGGCAACCCTATTACGCCATATAGCTTTCAGAATTTGCGCCTTAATTTACTGCAACTAGTTACTAACTTCCTGCTTAGCAACGTCGACCTTCACCCTGGATAATGATCGTCCTTGACACAGCCTTCTGTTTAACAGGTGAGAGTTAATTTATCAGATTTTAGCACTTTCACGTTCAACACATGTATTTTCAATAGAGATCGCAATAAGGGAAGAGTAAGTCTAAAAAAATAATGTTGCCGTCACGGAACGCCTGGTGGATGAAAAATCGTAATTATTAATGGTTATTCCATTAATAATTGATGGAATAATAGTTGTCATACGCGTCTTTGCACGCATTTTAGGAGTTGGTCGTCATAAGTTAGGCATAAACAGTATCCTAAGTCGATCCTTGAAGTTCAAGCTTGCTTTATACCAAATAAAAAAAAAAAACATATCAGTTGTTCCATCACTAGTTACCACCACTACGATCTGTCAAAAATTTAATTGCACCGTAACGTGTTACGTAACGAAGCGGTTTACCTTCCCATAAGAAGTAATCACTTCAAATATAAGAGTGAATTTAATTTTACGCACGGTGTAACATAAAAAATACTTAAGTTGCTCGCTGAACCGCAAATTAAGTGTCATGTCTAATATATAACTTCACACCTTACCTTATTTCACAATATTTATTCCATTACAAAGTTTAAATTGTGAATGAGTGTTATATTAAAGATGAAGAAGGCGAAATTACAATAATCATAATCATTATTATTGATAAGTAATTAATATTAATATTAATTTTATTGAACTGGTTTATTTTGGGACATTTCAGCGACAAAGCTAAATATCAGCACTCTTAATAGCATATCCACTACCACCGACACTGATAATAACCTTATAATCACAACTTATTTACAGTCACATTTTTGTGTAATTAATTATTTGCACAATCAAACACTATTTTTATTAGCGCCAAGGAAGTCGAACTTTTCACGGGCCTTCAAAGCAGTGCTATCCTCTACGAATTCATTCGTATTTCACTCGTGAGATGTTGAAAACCTAACGTTATTTAAAGGTTGTATCACATTCTGATATTTCTCGATCAAGCTCTATAGGTGTAAATTTGTAATACAGGGCTATAGCGCGACTAATAATATACATTATTCCAGAAGTTCGTTCTTCCGCAGGGACCAACCGGACTAAACTCGAAATTGGTAGAAGGTTACTTAATCTTGATTTATTGTTCCAGATCTGGGTCAAGAAAACCAAAAGCCCTATTATTTTTAATGACCACACAAATTCTCACCGTTTTCTGATTTGGGAAAATGTCTATGACATAGAAATGATCCTACATTTTATACACACGACTCTTTAATTCGTAAAACAATCTACTTTCAACTAAATGTAGTATTTTCGTGTACGTAATAACAGAGTATTATCCTATTTTCGAAATGAACAAGCAAAACGTAAGATTTCCTTTTCATTTTTATGTCCTGGAGTTTCAAGCAGTAGAATTGCTACGTGCTAGGCTTTGAAAGTCGACACCCGTTCATGACCAATCAGCAAATTCAACAGAATTGGATTCGTTCATGCATATATTACCATAAAATAGGTACCACTGGAGTATGTGTGTCCATGTAGCTTTTCGAAGAAGTTTTATCGAATAGCTAACAGGAAAACTGCTGTTATTTAGCAAATACTGTCCTAAAAAGCCAATAAGTGATTTTGAATCTAGGACATCATGCAGTACGGCTGAGAGTTTTGCAACCTTCTAAGATATTAAATCGTCGAGACCGGTAGCATAATTGAGGGAAATTCCAAAAGGTTGGATAAATCTCAATCGCTTTATTGAATGCAAATAAACTGGTTAATAATTTACTAAAATCCAAGACGAATAATGCAGAACGATCTCGTCTCGTATTCATTTAACACTTTACTATAAAGAGTTATATGAGAAGAAAAAAAGTATTTTCGACCAAATGGGAATTTGTGAGAGCTTCAATAGCAGTGTTTTGGGTGAGCGCCAAGCGAATACTAGAGAATTAAGTGCCCATTTATTGTATGGAAGATAATAGAAATCTATGAATTCTCATCCCACATGTCTATATGTAATGGTATATTTTATGATAGGCAAGTTGAAAAAGATTAAAGCATTTCAAGCCGTTTACACTATTTATTTCAAAAACACCTTTGGGTTTGGGTTTTGGTACGTTTCCGGTATTGTAACCTACAAATACCTGAAACGATAATAATTCATATGAAAAAAAAAATTGAATTAAAGTATATTTTTAGATTCACATATATATAGATAGTGCATGTTCTAGTACTTCTTTTAAACTACCTACAATTCGAAGCGCCCCTCGATCATGAATAGTTTTTGCATAAAATTATGCCAAGAAATTTCAGAAAGATTATTCTCTTTATTATCCCACAAGCACAACAAAAGTAGAATTAGTCATGATTAAGGGGTTACCATCTTGGATGAGAACAATGTCCAGTTCAACCAGCCAATAGATTAGGATTGACTTATAATCCCCAACATAAGTAATATTTTAACACGCGTCACCATCAAACTTTGTTTTTCACGACTTTGTCTTTGTCATTGTCTTTTTCACTTGTTGTCAAACATGTTTCACGACTCTAGTTTCATGTTTTAGATAATTAAAATACAGAACCTTATTTTTAGAAAGAAAGAATTTGCGTATTAGTCATCTTCCGTTTTAAATTACGAAGCTCAATCTACTGATACAAAATTGAACGTGAAATTATTGATAGTGTCAAATCAAACCTAATTGTCTTTTATAGATGTATTTAAATACAATAAATTTAAGTATTCATATTAAGGTATTTTAAAACGTTACCGCTTCAACAAAATTAATTTATTTACGGTCAAACATCAATCACTATATTTTATTAATCCGTGTTGATCATGTTATGGTATTTGAAGTGTTCCTTATATATATATATTTTAATAACGGTTATACTAAAATAATTATTGTATAAAACTTATTTACATTTCACATTCAGTAAAATAATTGTGCATTAAAATTATCCTCTACCGCCAAATAGCAACACATAGAATGCTTGTGTTCCGGTTTGAAGTAAGTGAACAGGCACGAAAGACAAAACATCTTAGTTCCCAAGATGGTGGTGCATTGGCAATCGAAGGAATGGTTAACATTTCTTACAGTGCCAATGTATATACGGCGGTGGCCACTTAACACCAAGTGGCCCACTTTCCCGTCCGCAATCTATTTTATATAACAAAAATATATATTTGACACGACACTATTGACATAGAATCGATATATAGAGCTATGAAGAATATGTACGTACCTACAGGCCAAAACCGGTTACAAAACGAACGGTCACTTTAAAATCTGATGCGCTGCCAGCTTTAATTAGAAACATTGATTATTGCAAGGAAAACTTCAGCAGGATTTTTTTTTAATTAGTTGGAATTTGACTTCTAGCCGACACTAAATTAATAGGAACTGTCCGATTTTGTACGAAAAGTTACAATGCATGTGTAACTACTGTTTATAGTGACTATCTAGACTGACGCTATTTTACGGATGCTTGCATTCAGAGGCATAAATTACTCGGTTTGGGCGTAACCTCAAATACAAGTTACTAGTGCGAGTGGTGGTATTCTGAAATATAATCTCAATTACGCCCAGAAAGATTATTTAACACAGTCTGCAATAGTAATATTAATCATGCTTTTAATTAAGCTGTTACAATTCAATAAAATTATTTTCATTTCCAAAGTTACGCTAGATCAAGCATGTACCTTAAAACACAATTAACCAGACGGTTGAATGATTTGGCGACCTTTGAAAATTAATAATAATAATTTTGATATTTTCGCCGACCTGTAAAATGTTAATCAGCTGGACCTCTCTGGACTCTCCTCGTTAAGGTGTTTGGTTAAACGTCCGATTATACACATTGCACTAACGTAGATACCCACACACGAGTTGACTGAGTCACTCGAAAGACAATATATTTTTTAATATCTTATTAATAATTTGATTGTTTATTTTTAAACGGTCACATTTATCTATTTCTTTGAAATTATAAATGCGGTAATAACTCTGTTTGTTACGTTTCCACGGCTAATCCATAAAATTTAATAAAATAATTGAAAATGTACAAATGTAGGCCACTGATAAATGTTAAAAAATACTATTATAAAGCGAATGTGAGTGAATGTGATAGCCCAGTGGTTAGAAAGCGTGCATCTTAACCGATGATTGCGGGTTCAAACCCAAGCAAGCTCCACTGAATTTTCATGTGCTTAATTTGTGTTTATAATTCACCGCCGAGCGGTGAAGGAAAACATCGTAATGTGTCTAATTTCAACGAAATTCTGCCACATATATATCCATCAACCCGCATTGGAGCAGCGTGGTGGAATATGCTTCAAACCTTCTCCTCAAAGGGAGAGGAGACCTTAGCCCAGCAGTGGGAAATTTACGGGCTGTTAATGTAAAGCGAATGTATTTAAAATAGACAAAAATACTAAGGCTCCTATGTCATAATTTTCATGAAGTTTAGAGTCCGTTTGAATAATAAATGAAAAGCGGAAAAACGTATAATATACGTTTGAAGTGATTACATTATAAACAAGTAATTAATTCGAATCTATTATTCATCCACATGTTATTATAAAACTTGGGCCACGTGAATATTAAATTATAAGTGGAAACAAAAACACGCCACCTGAATGAAACACGACTCACTGAACTAGGTCACTGCGAGAACAAATATACCTTGACTGAAAGTAAATTTACAGCTATTCTGCCGCCAAATAACAATACTTTACATTGTTGTGTTTCAGTTTAAAAGGTGAGGGAATCGGTGTAATTACAGAAGGAACGTAGCATCTGATTCCATTGTTGGCAGAACGTTGTCAGAACATTGACAATGTTTTTTTTATATATAACATAGGTAGGCAGACGTGCAAATGGGTCGCCTGATGGGAAGTGGTCACCACCGCCTATATATATTAAGATGTATTCGCTTTAGTTGCTTCACCGTAATGCTCCACGTGCTCTACCTGGCTTTTTATATTTTTATTATCTGTGATACGTATATCTTAAATCATTAACGTTTAATTTCGTATTTAATTTTTGATTAATTCTTGAAATTACACCTGACTTTTATACGATGTCGTATCATGCGACTAATCATCTAGTTCTCTTCCAAGAAAAAATAATATACTACGACATGTAAACAATACATTATCACCGGTAAACAATTAGCAGTGAACGATAATATTGTTTTAAACCTCAGTTGGAAACGACGACTTTACTTGCGATAAATGATTTCATTTTCATACAAAACGGGGTATAATATATGTATGAAATTGGTCAAACTAAAGAGATAAGATTCAGATGTACTTCCGCGTGCCTTTCTCATAACTCGCTACGGAGTAAAACAGTACAATTTTTTTTTTTTTTATGTCCCTACCGATATTTCTTTGGTGTCATATTGAAGCGTTACTTAAAGTAATAGGTAATAGATGATCTTATAAAGGTATATTAAATATATATTATGTTTTATATGATTCTTTCATAATTGGCGCCATAAGAAAATTTTAATCATTACTTACATCGCCAATGTGCAACCAACCTTAGTGACTAAGTTGTTTTGTCCCTTGTGCTTGTACACTGGCTCACTCGCCCTTCGAAGCGTAACTAAACAATACCAATTATAGCTGTCTGCGGTAGAATATATGAGGAATATGGTACTTACCACAAAGCCCTACCACTAAGTAGATGTTAAGCTGAGCCTTGAGTTATGGAGCAATTCCTAAAGTGCATAAATGGGATCGTTGATAATTGTCCATGGTATGATTTTGACGTATGACGTACTTCCCTTCTCGTATGGGCCGGGGCAACGTGCGTATCGTTAGTGCGCCGCGTTACTTGCGTCCTTACACTAGCTAACTTAAAAGTTAGCTAGTGTAAGGAACGACTCTTTCTTCTATCATACAAATAACATACGCATACTTTCGCTCGTGTCCTTCCAGTGTATGAAGACCCAACGCTCCCTAGAAGAAAGTGTCTTCGAAAGTAAGAGCCCGGATTTCGAGGTAACAACTCCCCCTTTTCATTCATCTTAATTCAGTCCACTTATCCCTCGCGCGTACATTTTACCAGTTACATTCATTTCTTTGATATCTAACATTTGTTAGTCGACAATGGAATAACTGCCGCTACTAATAAATTACCGAAGGATGTCATGAACAATAATGCTTGCGTCATGTTGTGCAACAATAATATGTTAAGTATATTAGAGTTAGATGTGGAATATGATAAGAACGTTTGAAAGTAAATAATATTTTATCGAGATATCTGAAGTGATTCAATGAAGACACGAGTGAGTCATTGACCCTGAGTACAACAATAGAATTCATTGGGAATTTTTACCTATCCGGCTTTCATACAGTTTATACAGAATGTGTTTTTCAGCATTTCGTATGTCTGTTTAATAATTATCTCGGTAATAATAATAACTTAATTTTAATTTAAGTTTAAATGCCTGAAACCTTATCGTAATCCTTGTGGATATTGTTTATCTAAGTATCGGCTGTTTTCTTGTAGTAAATTTTCCAGATTTAGTGGTGAATAGGTATTTATTAATTTCTTAACGCGCCGTTTCTCTCAACAAGAGATGAGTTCTCTCGTTATAGTGTGTAGGCCCTACATGACTTTTTACTCAAATGATTAGATCAATTTATTTTAGGAATACTATTTATATCAACACCGAACGCCGACCATGTAGCGCCTCTCACTGGCCTCGCAATAACAACAGCGCTAAGGGAATCTGAAAACCGAACGAGATGGAAATATATCACAACAAAAGCAACGCAGGATGTTCAAAGACTCGACCTTGTGTAACCTTGTGTAATGTAGGTATATTACCAACTATTTTAATTACATACATATATGTATATAAGACTCGAGTAACGAACACGATCTCTGAGTATATAACAAGAATTATCCACGTTTCTTCATTTTGTTATGGCGCTTATAAAATATCCGCAACCGTAGTCCGTAACGTAAAATTGTCACAACGCGTCACGTTACGTTTAACTAGAGAACGCCACCAGATGTTACGTGTCTATACACACATACTCGTTGTTAAACTGCATTAGAATTAGAGTAGACTGTATTGCATGAAATATCAGTATTACGAATATAAAAATCAATCAATTTCGCCTTAAGGCAGGGCAGAAAAATCTACCCCGAGAACCCCCTCTAGGTGTTGGAGGCCCGCATAGGCGGGCCGACCGTCAGGGCGTCACGGTAGCATGCGCAAGCGATCCCGTGGCGCCCGCCGAAAGACGGAGAGGGTACCGCTGGTTTTTTAGTGGGTAAACCCGGCGTACCTGGGCGCACTCAGCGTCCAGGGCTCCGGGGAGTCCCCCCCCACCTTCCATAACGTGGGGTAAGCGCGTAAAGCGTTTACCCAGCGAGAAAAAAAAAAAGAAAAAATAAGGGCAGAAAAATCTAGTTTGAAGTGGGAGTACACCACCTATAGACGTGATAACATCTTATTTCCCAAGGTTGGGAGTGCGTTGGCAATATTAAGGAAGACTTATATTTTTTACTGCTAATCTGTATTGGCGATCGTTTTTGAGTTTGTCAGTCTGATAAACTTAAAAAACAAAAAAACATATTTAGTTTCTCGCCTCTAAGTCGAAATCATATTTCAACGAATAATGTATACAATTCTATATATAAGATGTACATTTATTATACAGAATGTCTATTTGAATTTCGAATATATAGTCTTATATTATTGAAATATATTAATTATAAATACACGCTCAGCCAATAATAATAATACAGTCTAATATAACAATTTTAAACGAAGTATTTCGATCTCATTGAATAATGAATACTAGCATTGTCTTGAAGTAATAAATTACACGATATATGCTTTGTCTCTTTCACACAAATAAACATGGTCGGTACGGTTGGAAAAAAATCCTAGCTATTCTGACTAGCATAACTTGAATCGCTTTAGAGTTAAACATGTTTCTACGTACTCTTAGTTCAAAGTATCCAAAATCTTTACAATAGTCTTATTTCACCGTCTATGTCAGCGTGTATGTCATTCATGTACATGATAAAAAGCGTAGGTCCAAGAATGCTACCTTGGGGTACGTCAAAATTGACTGCTACCTGGTCACTGTCGTAACAACCGATTCTAGTGCAGTGTTTCCTATCCGTAAGGTAACTTCTAAACCAATCTATTACTACACCCCGTATACCGAATTGGGATTCCAGCTTTCCTAAAAGTATTGATATCGAGACGGTGTCAAAAGCCTTGGACAGATCCAGGAATACAGCAATACTGGGCTTGTTATCATCCACGTAAGATGCCACTGTAGATGTAAGCAAATTTTCTGCGTCTTCTGTAGACTTTCCTTGTCTAAAACCAAATTGCCTGGGGGAGATCAAGTTGTTACCCTCAATGAAATTGTTCAACCTTTTACTAACCACCTTCTCAGGTAGTTTTGAGAAAGCGGATAGCAAGGAAATTGGACGGTAGTTTTGCGGGGAATCTTTTGTGCCAGTTTTATAAATTGGTTTGATACACGCCATCTTCCACTTTTCGGGAAAGATACCAGTCTCTAAACTTTTGTTAAATATAATTGTAAGAGGCGGAACAATAACGTCTTTTATTTCTTTTAGCAGACCTTTACTTAGACCATCGATACCAGGAGCTTTATCATTTTGAAGTGACGTAATTAAAGACTTCAGTTCATATTCGTCAATCGGTTTTATAAAGAAAGAGTTCAGCACTAATTTTTTTGGATAAATTTTCGCTGCCAACTTTTTTTTATCTGTTTATAAATTATTTAAAATATCACTAGCTAGAGTATGACCTACAGTTGAAAAATATAAATTGCACTTGTTTAAAGAATTTTTAGCGTCAACCGATCCTTCGATCTTCAGTAGTTCATGAGGATCTTGTTTATTTGTAGGAAAGTGACATATGGTCTTTATGGATCTCCACATTCTTTTGGTATTATTTAAACTGTTAGATAGGGTAGTGTTATCATATTCTGTTTTTAGTTTACGCAATAGATCATTACAAAAATTTCGATAACGAGTATAAATTATTCGTTTGAGTATGTCATTTGGGTGTTTTCGTGATTGCATGTGCAAACGATCTCTGTGCCGCATACAACGGGTACAATCAATCCAGGGTTTAAAAACACGCTCACTACGTTTTATTGATATTTTAGAGGTATATTTGCTAATTATTTGAAAAAGGTGAAAACAAAAGTTGTTGACGGTTTCGTTAAGGTCATCAGTGCTGAATGTTTTGGCCCAGTCGATTTCACTAAGGTCCTTTTTAATCGCATCTATATCATGTTTAATCCTGAATCGGTTTATAGGCTTTGGATTAGGTATAGTTAGTAATAAACCAAGTATGACAATATCATGATCAGTTATGTCACTGTTGCAGACTATGCCTATGGATCCCTCGGTTTTGTTGGTAAATATGTGGTCAAGACACGTATTTGCTCTCGTGGGATTTGATATAGCAGGTAAAAGACCATGTTCGGCCATTAAGCATAAATATTCTGTATCTTGATTGCTGGTCGGGCATAACAAATCTATATTTAAGTCACCGGCTAATACTAGTGTTTTGTTTAAATTAGAATGCGTGTTCAGTATGCGATTAAGCGAGCACAAAAAGTTATTAGTGTTTTTAAAAGATGGCGGACGATAAATTGATAACACTGTGACTTTATCTGGTATTTGGATTTGCAAGCAATTGGCATCCTGTAGCTCGGGCTCAGAGATAATAGCGTTCAGTGTTTCTTTAGTGTAAACTACAACACCACTGTTTTGATTTATTATGTTTCGAGTATAACGGGTAATATAGGAACTAATTTTTGGGAGTATAGATAGATCGTTTATCCAGCATTCTGTTAAAATGGTAATATCAAAAGAACTGTCAAATCTTTTTAAGGTTGTTACAAAGTTATCAAAATTTTTGTTTATGCTTCTTATATTAAAATTAAGTATTTTAAAGTTGTAATCCTGTGGCATAGACATTTTACATTGCTCCGGTTCTTGAATTGTGTGGCAGTTTATACGTATTGAATCTAACTCATAATTATTCATGCGATTATCGCCTGATATGCATATTTTCTAGACAAAAGAGCTGAACATTTTAATAAGAACTAATTGCAAAAACTGACACACAAGTCATTCCTCGTTTAATAAAGACACAGTTACAAGAAACTATAGGTTGGCAAAATAAAAATTGGATTGTTTGAAGCACATACTGATAAGACAAAAGTTAACCACCATATGACCTCGATAAAATAAACAATTATGCGTGTTATACTAAGAACTAAGTTATTTTTAGAAGTAATACTTAAAATTATAAATATATACAGAAAAAAAATCAGGTTGCTTTCGATACCATATATAAGCAGTACAGTCGACACACTGATATAACCAATGTAACTGTTCATAATGATGATTTTATGGCTTGCTCCTAGACGGTGAGAAAATTTCGGCCAGGTCATCATGATTGCGCACAGAGCGAGCTGGCTTTCCTTCATATTACCTGACAAAGATATTGCCTTGGGAACACCAACAGTGTGAGAAGCCCATTTCTTTGGTTTTCTTTCGAGGTTCACGAAAAAGCTCACGGTTGAGTTTTGTCAAACGCTCGTTATAATAAATTTTTTGTGACTCTCCAGGAATGTCCATGTCAGCGCTTGTTATATTTCGTCTTACCCTAGCAGCCTTAACTATTTCATCTCGCTTAGATTTTCGTAAAAGGCGTACTACAACTGGTCTAGAAAACTTTGTTTTACCCTCCGTGAGAAACGCGGGCTTGCGAGGCCCGACTCGTGTAACCCAGTCAATGTCATTGTCGTTTAGCTCCACACCCACCTTACGGGCAGCCAATAGCGCTATATGATGGAGATTTTCATTGCTAATCTCAGGTACACCAGATAATTCAAGCTCGTTTTGTAACTGATTTTGACACTGCATGTTCAGTTCTTGTTGTAAGTCTTTGACTGTTGCTTTTAATATATCCGTTTGCTGTTCACGGTCTTCCAGGTGCTGTATACGAGTATCATTTTTAGCTATTGCGGATCCTAACTCATCAAGTCTTTTCTCGCAGCTGGATAATGATAAAATAGCATTCTCAAGCTGCATTTTTAGCGAACAAATCTCTTGAGTTAGGAAACGTACTTCGCTGGTGAGCTCCTTTACATCGGTGCTAGTGGCAGGTTCGTAGTCTGTGTCAGGTTTCTTTCGAAAGGTGACGTTTTCAGCCACGGGTCTTATAGGCGTAGAACTATTATCTCCTCCTTTTCTCTGAGACGCGCAGCAATCGGGACATTTCCAGTTGCCTTTTTTTTTACTAGATATACCGGATAAATTAATACATAAGCTGCAAAAATATTTCTCACATGCAGCTGATGAGCATTTTATTTTGTTTAAGTCCTTTACCAGTTTTAAACACCCGTGACACTTCATTGCGTTTAGAAAAAAGACAGCCAGTTACGCATAAAATAATTAATGTCTCTCAGAGTAAAGCGTTCAGAACTGTCCGCTCGGATCTTTTATTCTTTGACGAAAGCGCCGCGTACAGCGAATGAGTCACACGCGATGCACTTCACGCGAAGATGACACTTGCGTCGCACACGTAACCGCGTCAATTGCGTGCGTTAGAAATAATGAACTATCATGCACTTGACAGCTGATTCGTATTCAACTGATTTTTTATTTTACTATAATTGAATTATTCCACTTTATAATAATGTAAAAATTACAACTTTTATTAGTAACGCACTATTTAACAGGTTAACGATAAATTTGAATTGATTACACTATATTTTCTGGTATAAATCTGATATTTTGTGAAGAGGTATGACGGTTTGATTTTAACGAATCGACGACGCGTTTTAAAAGGAATAAAGATTAGAATAAAGAATAAAGTACTCACCATTCAGAAGTGCTGGGTCATTCCTGATTTTACGTAAAACGAAACGAACCGGTTTTTTAAATTTACAAAACAGTTCTTTGAAACGGTTATAAAAAAACCGGTTTGTTTTCATAGGTTCGAGTACTTACTATATTTACGATACTTTACTGAAATAATGTATATTCAACACCGGAGTCATTATATAATTTTGAAAATAGTCGACCCTATAATTTATTTGGATTAATTCTCAAATTTTGAAAATAGTCGACCCTATAATTTATTTGGATTAATTCTCATGTAAAAAAAAAAAAAGTTAAGAAATATTTTTAAATTATTTGTAATTTCAACTATTACGGCTGAGGATTACCCGATTAATAATATTATTAAGCAGTTAATACTAAATCTGTAATAAAAAAATAATAAGCGTATAAGGAGCCTACGAAAACTTTTTTTTTGTTTCGTAATTTTTATTGATTCTTCTACAACCAAATTTGTATTGTATTTCTTTAGAAATAAGATTCATTGCAGCATATTAGTTACTTCAAATCCAAAGTAGTTTCTTATAACTGGTTTAATATTCATACAATAATAGTCCTTACGGCGATCAAAATAGAGTGTTTAGTCAGTTACACGTGATCGAAACCGGTTCGCGAAGCAGTACCATAACGACGGCCGCCGGTGCCGAGTGTCGTCTCGTTCGTTTTAAAGCTATATGTCCTATAATCAAGAAACAGTTCGTTCGTTCTTTATAAAATAACTAGTTCTTAAAACCGTTTCTGAAAAAAACTCCCAGCACTGCCATTCAGTACTTGGCGGAACAGAAAACGTATAGCACGTGCGCTCGGTTCCATTTGCGTGTGTGAGTTATGTTGTTATTTGTGTGCCTGTGTGCGATAGCAGCTGCGTCCGCGAAAGACGCACCAACGGTAAACATAAGGCAAGGTGTGATAATAGGATCTCGAGTAGCCGATGGAAATTACATATCATTCTATGGAATTCATTATGGCGGTTCGACCTCGGGTGAAAACAGATTCATGGTAATTGTGTTATTAAGAAATATCATAATGAAGAGTTCATTTTTACTTAAAACGAAAAAATATATTTTTTTATTGTTTACGTACACTACTATTCCTGCGATTAGATATAGTTAAACATTAAATTGTAGTCTTTCACACTCATGTATTCAAATGAATCTTAGCTTCATACAAATAAAACCGAAAATGAAATAAAACATTTTTACTTAAACACATTTTTATACGATAATCATTCAGTAAAGATAATTAAGATTTAAGTTTTGATAAATAAATAATTAGTATATTTATCATTTTAGTGTAATGTAAACCATGAATGTTTGTACTCGAACTGATGATTTTTTTATAATAAAAATATATGTTTTTCTTGTATAACGTGGCGCTAAGGCCCTTCCACATATAATTTGATGACTTCATTCGTTTGAAACAAACCATTAAATCCTAGTTCAATTTTTGACACCGACAAATTTTCTGTAATTGGTGACTTGAATTACATTCCAGGGCGAGAATTATAGCATGTAATTGATCCCAATAATTATCTTATATACTTATCGTGCTTTGAACTTAATCTTCAAATAGATCTTATATTAAAGGAAATTATAACGTTATTCCAACTACACAATGCTCAAATTTAATTTAAAAATCATTGTTATTTTTTAAATTGCCAAACGATGAATGTGTCATTTTTGCGATATATTACATACTTGATCTATTCAGGTTTATAAAAGAATCTTCAAGTAAACTAAAAGTTAAAACGATTGGCTTGAATTACCAAATATAAAACTCATGTCAAAAAAACATTGATAAATAAAGCATGTTACTTAATACAATATTATATTAAAGATAAAAAATCGTGGAATTAGTATTTATTGATTTCTATGATATATAAAAAAAACATTTCACTTTACTGACATACTCCTTGGTCGAGTAGTGTGTACACCGGTTTACATGGGTACGCCACTCCGAGGTCCCGGGTTCGATTCCGGGCCGAGTCGATGTAGAAAAAAGTTCATTAGTTTTCTATATTGTCTTGGGTCTGGGTGTTTGTGGTACCGTCGTTACTTTTGATTTTCCATAACACAAGTGCTTTAGCTACTTACATTGGGATCAGAGTTATATATTATGATGTTGTCCAATATTTATTTATTTATTTATCTACTGTCTAATTAAAATGGTAGAAAAGAGTAACTACTGAGTTTCTTGCCGGTTATTCTCGGTAGGATCTACTTTCCAGTGGTAGCTTTACATTTCATTTAAAACTGTAACATGGCGATTCAAAAGTGCTGTTATGAACCTAACAAGAATATATCTATTATGACTTAATACAAGTAAATTGTAAAAACTTAAAAACATAAGTAGTAACACTAATCTATAACTGGATGACACATTTATGGGTAAATTTTCAAGAAATATGATAAACTGTAAATCGATATACGTTCTCTACATATCTGAAGTTATTTGATAAGATAGATACACACTTGTTTATTTAAAAGATAACAAACAGAGCGGTTATAGTACATTCTAAGTGTTGAATTGTCAACCTAACCAAACAATCTTGATCACGCGGTATACTGTTATTATGCACACAGGCTAAAGGGTTCACGATTATAACTATTTATTCAAAATTGTCTATTTATTTTCAGGCACCCACTGAACCACCTGTATATCCTGGCGAATACCACGCTGTCAGCAGTGACATAATATGCGCTCAACCTTCTCCACGAGGACTTATTGGTATTGAAGACTGTCTCGTGCTGAACATTCACACAAAGAACTTGACAACGCCTAAACCAGTAATAGTATGGCTTGAAGGCGAAGAATATCAATCGACAAGCAATATTTTGTATTCCTTTAAGGAATTAGTTGAAAAAGATGTAGTAGTTGTTTCTATTAACTATCGGTTATCTATCTTTGGTTTTCTATGTCTAGGCGTTCCAAAAGCACCTGGTAATGCTGGATTGAAAGACGTCATTCATGGATTAAAATGGATTCAATCTAATATAGCCGCTTTTGGAGGAGATCCCAGTAAAGTAACATTAATTGGTCATGGATCTGGAGCAGCTATGGTAGATTTGATCACTTTGTCGCCATTATCTCGAGACTTAGTACATAATGCCATAGTACTCAGTGGTTCAGCATTGGCTCCATGGGCAATGGCGTATGATCCTATAGGTTACGCACAAAAATTCGGAGAAAAATTGGAATATACTGGCCAAACCCCCACGGAATTAGCGAAATTGCTTTCTACGACCGACATAAATGTAATATCCAGCGTATTAAACGAATTCGAATTTTATAACAATACGCCATTATTTGCGCCCTGTATTGAAAACGCTAAATTGAATCCAAATGGAACATTTCTTTCTGATGCTCCAATTAACATACTCAGATCTGGTAACTATACTGATATACCTTATGTAGCTGGTTTCACAGACAGGGAAGGTACGATGCGTGCTAAAGAAGCAGCTTACAATAACTGGCTTGAAGTAATGGATAGTAGCTTTGAGGACTTTTTAACGGCAGATCTTGTGTTTAAGACTAGAAATGATAGATTAAACGTAAGCAAGATTATTCGTGAATTCTATTTCAAACAACGCCAGGTTAATATGGAAACTATTGAAGATTTCTTAGACTTCCAAGGCGACGTTTTAATACTAGTACCAGTTACAAGAGGAGCAATAGAAAGAGCCCTAACTTCGAAATCTGAAGTAAGAATGTTTGAATTTGCATATAGAGGTGCAAAGAACTCTGACTGGGCGTATCCTCAAATACCCTTGACAGGCGTAAGGCACGGTGGTATTCTGAATCATCTGTTTAATTACGATTTAAAATCAAATACAGCAAAAACATCGATCATTGATCGAACAGCGCATTTTGTTCAAACAGGGTAAGTCAATTTAAAAAATAAAAACAAATCTGAAACTATTTCTGGATAACAAATTTAGACTTATGTAACAATGGTAAAATAAGCGTGGTTTATGTTATTAAATATGAGTGTAAGCCGCTGTGGCCTCATAACCCGGAAATTTGCGTTTGAAGCCCGCGTTGACGTCGACGTTAACGGCAGTCAATTCTTCGGGATAATTTTTCATTTATATCTAAAAGTCTTAAGTCAGCTTTTTACACTTTTACAACGTAACTACTCAACCGATCATCATAAAATTTTGAAACTAAACTATGAAAACTGAAACTATGTACTATATAAATTCTGACTTTTATTTTTCATCTTTAAGGATACCTCAACCAACAAACAGCGTGGAATGGAGACCCATGCAGAACAGTTTCAACTTGTTGTACTTGAGCGGCGGGGAAGTTCAAACCGACATTATAGTTTACAAGGAAGAAGGACTAGGCAATCGCAATAGTGAACGTACAGACTTTTGGCACAAATTATTTAATGAATATTATCAACCTCCGAGACCTGTATCTTCTGCGAATAATCTGTTAAGTTTTGGAATAATGACATTAATCACACATATTGTAGTAACACTTTTTTAATTACATATTATAATTTAAAAGAAATATTTTTGAAGGCAAATACTTCTTTATAAGTGACAAGAAAGAATATTTATTTTAACTAAGGATTTTTTGCGTATCAGGACTAAGTGTAATTTGTATATTGTTGTTGTAAAAAGCTATATATATATAATATATTACATAAAAAATAGTATTAATAATATATATTACATATAAAATTATTGGTCCTGAGTCTGAATTCTCTACGATCGTGACGGTTTGCCATGATATGGGATTATGAAGGTGCACCTGTGTTTGTGCACGGAAATGAGCGCTAGCAGTTGGCTAGTCTCTGTTGGAACGGCTGGCACAGTTTGTATCAATCTGATTAATTACAAAATTAGACATCGTTTAAAAAAAATCATTTAAAAATGTATAAGACGTAATAATATTTCCATAATTTTCGTTTTATGCAACGATTTGACAATATCTCGTATAAGCAAGTATTCCAAAAATATTAGTAACGTTTTAAATTAATAAGTTCGTATTTGTATAACAAGTGCTTTGTATAATTTTAAAATAATTTATAATTTAATAATAAAAATAAATTAAATGCGAGGTAACTTTTTTATTGACGGTACCCGTCTCCATAACAAGTAATAAAAAAAAAAATCTTTTTTTTGATATCGAAATGTAACATTTCGTATCCAGATACAAACAACACTATTCTTTGTTTTGTACAGAATCCACTTAAAATTGCCAACGAATTCAGATGCTTCTGTAATATTCCTTAAACAATCATGTATATATCTGCGTCTCGTTTTAGCAGATTGATCGATGGGACAATGAAGAGGATAGCTATATGTTTACCACCTGTTACAACTTTTGATCGAGTAGAGCTATTATTATTATACAAAGAATAAGGAAAGACGTTATAGAAATACTATGTAACTTGAAAATTTATCTATACATATAATAAAATTGGAGTGTCTGTTTGTAATATTAAAATAACCCATTGTTACTAATTAAAATACATTATATATACCAAAATAACATTTTTTACAATTTTTGTCTGTCTGTTTGTTCCGGCTAATCTCTGGAACGGCTGAACCGATTTCGACGGGACTTTCACTGGCAGATAGCGGTTGTAATAAGGAGTAACTTAGACTTACAACTTTTATTTTAGAATTATATAATCACGCTACAATATCCAAATAACTTAAATTCAAACAACGCGCACGAAGTCGCGGGCGAAGCTAGTCGTCAATATAACATTTTATTATAGTATACCTATTGAGGTACAATCTCATACAAATAATAAACTCATTGATATATTGTTTGATCAATCTCCATGAAAGTTGCCCCGTTTATGTATTTTGTCATGGATACATTTTTATTTGTTTGGACGATCTATTTTGTTATAATTCGCTACTAGATGGCGCTGTAACACGTCAACATCGTTACCTTTAAATCGACGTCCATTAGAATTGTTATTCATATGAGCACTGAGAAAATTAGCGCAAGTCGTATCCGATGGTAGTTTACAAACTAAATTTAAAGTGGCATTGCTAAGCATACGAGGCATTATCTTACATATTATATACTAGACGTTGACTGCAGCTTCGCTTGCGTTTTAGCGGTGGTCGTCAGGCGTTAGGCTTAAAAATGTACCCGATCCTTCCTTGAGATTCAATCTTGCTTCATACCACATTTCATCGAAGTCGATGCCGTGGTTTGACCGTGAAATAGGAACAGACAGATAGAGTTACTTACGCATATATTATATTCGTATAAATTTCGAGAGAAAAAATTAGGATGTACTTTTTAGAAGTTTTTTCCTTAATGTGACGTAAATTGTAAGTAATACTTTAATAAATTTTTTATCGACATTACAAACGAAATATGATATCCTCCTGTCTATGAATTGCCATCTTACACGTACTTAAATTCTAACTACAATGACAAATAATTCGAATATATCCGATGACTTTTGATCTTGAAATGGAAACAGAGAAAACGGGATACCCCACAAAACCTGCTCCATAGCGTAACGGTTTGTAGAGGTAAGGAGAATGAGTAAAAATAAAACAGGACCACTACGAAGGTCGCTAACCGTGAAGCTATCTGTCGCTCACTGTCCATTTAATGGTAAATAATTGCTTCCAGATATTTTTTTTTGTATAAACCTTCATTTCTTACTAGAACTAAACCTTCAGGTCAATGCTTCAAGTATTTATTATTATCAGCCCATTACCAAAGAGCAGTGCATTGTGATGCTATATTCCAGATACAATTTTGAACAAAAAGATTAACAGCCTGTTGTCACGAAGATTTGCAACTTATTCCAGCACGTTGCTCCAATGGTTTTCGGATACACGCGTGTGTGACTTTGACTTTAATACATGCAGGTTTCCACACAATAATGAGGTAAATCATACATAAAAACTAAACACACGAAATTTGAATTTGACACGGCCTAAGTTTGGACTTCAATCATTGGTTAAGAATCGTGTTTCACTCCTGGGTCATCTAGGATCTTTTTAATTGAGTGTGCCAGTGTAATTACAAGGGACATAACGGCTTATTTGTAATTGCTTTAAAATTATTTAAACTTTATTATTTAAATATGTTTTAATCATGGCCGGTGAATTCCCTTATAAAGAAAATATTATGCCACTCTTCAGCTATCCTCATGTAGAACTGACAGTACAGATCAGATCACTTGGATCGAGTATCCTTTATATTATTCTTACGGCACTTTAAAAAAATCTTGTCCAATTAATTTTTAATGGCGTGTAAATGATGTACGTGGATGAAAGATGAATGAAGCTTAAATCTGGTCAAGGCACTATGTGATATGCCAACGATAGTACTTCTTCGTTTATTTTTTGTAATGGTCAATTTACTGTAAAATTACTTACCAAATCGCGGCAGCATTAAGGGAGCAGATATATCATGTACTTACCTGCAAAAAAAAGATAAAAATACAATTTAATTTCGTTATTAACATATTAAGGCAAAAAATATATTTTTAAAATAATTAATTATTTGCATTAACAATATTCATTTAAATAATTATTAACTTGATAGAGATTTTAATTTCGTTTTCAGAATATACGAAATAAATCAAAGAAAAGTTTTAGAATATATTTTTAAACGGTATATTTTTTTTTTTATCATCCACAACCTTTAACCAAAGAACTGCAGAATCGATATAATAAAGTTTCATCGGAGACGAATTATCAAGATGTTGTAGTCTCCAAATAGTTTTCCCTTTACCCTTCAATAGTAGAACATCTTTACACGTATATGTATAAGTCTATCAAATCAATTTAGCACTTATTGCTTTTAAAATAAGGCATCATTTCAGTTATATGTTAGAAGGCACGAGATGAACCAGGTAAGCCGAAGATGCGTAGTAATTTAAAACGTAAGGGTTTATGGAGTCCTGTGAAAATTGACAAAGAAAATACGAAATATTTTTCGTATTATTTCGTAATCTTCTCCTGCATGTTCGAAGCGACCTTATTTTATAGCACAATAAAGAAAATTTTGGTAAAAATCGTAAAAAATGGTTGTAATTAATTCACAATAGCCGAAATATGATTTTTTTTTTTTTTTTTTAATTTTTCATTTTTGATCTTTTATATAGGTAGGCGGACGAACAAATGGGCCACTTGGACAAGTGGTCAGTACCGCACATATACATCAGCGATATAAGAAATATTAACCATTCCTTACAAGACCTATGCACCAACAACCTTTTGAACTAAAAATTCAATTGTAAAATTATTTTAAGGTCACATGTGCAGACTCTCCTTGTACCACGACAACTCTTCTTTTTTGTTAATTTCAGGATATAATAATATTTATATCACACAATTTTCTTTACTAATAAATTACTGCGCGAGTCGTTGGTTCTAGATAAACACGAAATTCACAAAGCTTTAGTACACCCTGAATACATAATACTTATACATTAAACTACAAAGCTGTTAACCGAACAGATGTAACCACGATATTCGATAGAAATAATATTATTTGAAACAATTCTTTCTCTACCGCTACAAATGAAAAAAGTTGTTCCGTAAGCGTTGTTTATGTTGCCACCGCCTGGGATTTCACTGGAACTGTGCAATCATGCTACGAATAATGGAACCCAAGTTACGTTATACAAATATTTTTGATTATTCGTGTATATAAAGGACATTTTTTTTACATATTTAGTTAATTTTGTCAGTATAACATTGCGTTTAGTTTAACACCCGCCTTAAACTACATACTATATATAGTCAATAAAAAATGCCGTATCTCTGGGTCTCTAAGTCGGACTAGACACTCATCAGGTATTTTGACGCCAAACAGCAATACTTAATAAAATAAATTTCGTGTTCCGATTTGCAGGGTGAGTGATCCAGTGTAAATACGGGAACAATGGACATGACATTTTAGTTGCCAAGTTTGGTGGCGCATTGGCGATGTATGGAATGGTTAATATTTCTTACAGCACCGATGTCTATGGTGACCACTTAACTTAAAATACCCATTTTTACGTCCACCTATGAATTACATAAAAATATATATCCTCGCTAAAAAAAAAGGTGTTAGACATAAAGACTGAAAATTTGAATAAGACCCTCATTTCGTTACTTAGCATCACACTGTTAAAGGACCTTGCAGTAATTTTAAGGAGGGCGCTGGACTTAAAATTTCTTCAATGGACCGGATTCTTTTAAACCGTTAGTAGTTAGTAATAAATATATCATGATGTATACGCACTAAATGTAAACAGAAGAATGATGAAGATTGATTTACTAATACTATTAAATACTGAACGCTCATTGGTCGACTGTAGCGCTATCTGCAGATATCGACCAATCGGATCTATTTTACGCTGAACAGCGATTCAGAAAGTGGCGGTAACATAAATATTATAGTAATAAACATTAAGATTAGACATATAGGTCACATCGGAAACGGACTAACATATTTTGCACTATTAGAAACATATAACATTCTTTACACTGATAATGCGACACGTAGCTAAAACTTTATAAAGTCAGTATTGCATTACAAAAGTATGACTTGCTTTGTCTATAAATCAAATGTTACTGTTCCATAAAATCCGTTGACGCAAATATATGTTCTGCTCAAACATATATTATAATGTAGTCTCGTGTTTATATCTTCGTCTATATTTAAATATTGCTTACGGGAGACACAGCGACGCCTGAGCTGGACTGACTTTGGACTCACAGAGATTATCATATTTAGAAAATAAATTATATTTTGTATTAAATCAGTCAAATAATGATTAGTTTTAGTTAATCTTTATATTCAGTTATGAAATATAGGAAGTAAATAGATACTTCATTATTGTACATATTTCATAGTCATAAATGAAAAAAAAAATTATAGCGTAGGTGGATAAGCATTAAGGTCACCTAATGGTAAGCGGTCACCACAGCCAATGCACCACCAACCATACGAACTGAGATATTATTTCCTCGTAATAACTCTGAGAGAGCAATTGTATCCCTTCCCTTCAAACCGGAACGCAACAAGACTAAGCAGGTCTAGAGACGATTAGAGAATACAATTTACCTGACAGTCTTCAAATATTCTAATTGACAATCTCGTCACTATTTTGAAAAACTATATTTTTCGAAAGGTTATCAAATTGTCTTGTAATAAATTAAGTTACAACAAATATAAATACGCAATTCTTTAGCATTAAAATCCCTTGGAAATCCTCGAACTATTTTCAGCACAATACGAGTCTATGAATACAGCAATGTAATTTCCAAGAACAATGATGAGATCTTATTGGTTTGAAATTCCGGATCAAGCAGTGATAACGATTTACCAAAATACAAAACGATAGAAGCCAAAGAAAATAGTTTACGAATAGAAGTGTTTGAAGAGCATTATGGTAATAAGGCGGAGAAGCTCAAATCATATTGAAAGCAAATCTGATTTGGGTGTGAATCACGCAACCCGAATGCAAAATGGCCACTTACTAACCGCAAAATTCAAATAAAATGAGATTCTCAAACAAATGAAAACTATTACAGACGCAGAGAAATCATAATGTATAAAATATGAATTTGCATGTTTTGAACATTTATTTTCTACTCGTCAATGTCTACCCCCCAAAAGATTGGTTGACAAACAGAACAATTCAGAATTCCAAATTGAATCGATATCACTTCGATGTCCGTAAATCCACAACAGTGCGATTTTTATGGCATTTTCTGTCTCGCACAACCACTCTGTGGAACCTTTCACCGGCAGTTTTTCCAAACCGATACAACTTGGGAACCTTCGAGAAAAAAGTCTACTCATTTTTAAAGGCCGGAAACACATCTGCAAGCCTTCCAGTGTTGCAGGTGAATCTTCTACTAGTTAACCACATGTGCTTAAAAAAATAAACCAAAAGGTAAAAGGTGTTTTGACATTGTCTTTTTTATAGATATATTCATAATTAACCGAAAAATTACTTGAAATAAATTTCCTCAGCCTCAATTTTGAGCCAAAGTTACATAAGTACATTGCAGACAAGTGATGACCAACTCAGAGCAACTGGTGATGGCAGGAAAATGGAGACAATGATCAGGTTAAAAATTGTGCTTATGTCTAGCAGAGGATGGATATGATCTGATAAAAATGAACTAATACACAAGAGTTGGCGTAGTATGAGCAGATACAAAATTAAAATGAATAATTGACAAATTATTGAAAATCAGATTTTATTGGACAAAATTAGTATTCCAAAATGAAGTGAAGTGTTACTTCACTGTGTTGATAATGACTTAAATATCACTTTACCTATATTTAATATAAACGTTTATTATTGATGCTGTTGGTCCTAAATAATAGTACGAAAAATCGTATATCTCAATGGATCGTTTTAATTTAAGTTACGGATGTGATGCTATAATAAAATTAATTAAATTATTATTTTTGTCCGATTTTGTACTTCACTTAGAAGATCAAAAATAGTTGTTTTTATAACAAACTATTCGTACGTATGAACGTAATCCTCGTAATGAAATTTGTTACTTGTTATTTTTAGTTTATGCAGATTGGATAAAATCACTTGCAAAAACATTTTCCTGAGCGCAATATCGAATCACATTTAATCACTCCATCAAGTGAGATGTTCGAAATCTATCAAAGTTATATATGTTTTTATTAATATTGGATCACGTCGATCTTTGGTACTTATTGACGGTAAAGTTTAACACATTAAATAAAAAAAAAAAAATTGACCATTTTCAATATCGATTTAAATAAAGCGTTGATAGTACTTTTATTATTAATTGACCTGTTATATATTTATTATGAATTCAAATCTGTTATAATGCAATAAATAATGAAAATACCTCGATTCCAACTAACCATTAAAAAGCGGACGTGATGAAATTACGTCACTTAATATATCTTCGATAAACAAATTTAAAATTATCTATATTTAAATAGGCAAGGACAGCTGTTTGTCAATCGACACCTTACTGACGAGCATCAATGTTATAATTGAAAAAGATCGAGGAAAGAAAAGAAAAGTAAACGGAAAAGTGATATTACAGAGGCGATGAACATAATGCATAATACACACAAATTAATTATTTTACAAGTCAATAAAGGCTATGGAATATCGACCATTACGCGAACATTACTTAGTAAAAATATATTGACATGTCTGTGTACGAGTCAACCTCTCTTATTTGCTGTCTAAAATATTTTCCTTTTTGGTTGTGCTGGAAGTATATTATAAAGGACCATGCCATTTATACTTAAAACTTTTTTATTTATATATTAACGTTTTATTTCTGTATGTTATACTAATTATATATCTCGACCAGAGATGCGTGAAGAATGTTTTCTTAACTTTTCGGGAGATCCAAAAGAAAGTTCATAATGAAATCATATCATATCAATATTTATTTCATGTAATCACTTTCCATCAGATGAGCCTCCTGCTCGTTTGCCCCCAATAACATAAAAAAGAATAGGCTATAAATAAATTAATGTTTTAACCTTTATAAAAGCTAAAAGTCTTAATATTTGTATTCTTTATCCTAGCAGACTCATTATACTTGTGACCTGTCCCGGCTTTGCATGGGTAGAAAAGGGTTTACATAAAACTTTTATATCGTAATACATTATATAAAACTGTATTGGTTTACGCGGTCGTGTTTTTACGTATATTTAAAAATCAGCAGCCTGTTCGACTACGTTTATTGATGAAAACCGTATGAAAATCCGTTTGCTAGTTTCAGAAAAACAGACAGTCACGGCTGGGACTTTGTTAACTATGTAACTCTTCTAAACAGATTCAAACTTATATAATTTTATTACATTTACAATAAAATGACGTATAGCATCATTTGTAAAATAACAATTTAAGACTCGAAGCTTTAACATGAATATGAATTGCAATCCCGTGAAACCCGGGATTTAGGTATACGCCGGTGCAGCGTGGGATGGGATTATGACGGGATCGGTGTAACAATAATCAAACGATGATTTAAAATAACATCACTTGTGTGTTAAATATTTAATTTTCTAAAACATATGTAGATCATGGAATACGTTCAAAACGATCTCTAATAGTTATTAAATATCATGAAACTTGACTCAGTAGTTTGAAATAAGACCCTAAGTTACTTGTTTCTCTTGCCTTTATCTTACGTTTAATTCAATTATTTCAAACTACCAAAGGTGAGACTTTTGCTGTAATTTTGTTAAATAAAATAAAAACACTACAGATAAAACAAAATCCTCCGTCAAGTTGACAATTGTCAGAACGGATGAAGAAGAACTATGGAGTAACCAAAAGGATTTCATACGATTTTCACCAATAGACGGTGTGATTCATGAAGAATGTTTAGTTGTTTTCATGATGATTTTGATTAAATTGGTTGGAATGTGACGATTGTTCTGATTGTTGAAGATGTCGGATAAAATCATGGCAACTGAAATCTTTATTGGATTGCGCCGCATAAACCAATGGAGATATGTGATACGTTACAAACATTTTAGGTAGATCCTTATTCTACTCGTGCGAGATCGGGACGGTTAGCTAATCTTGGTAATAGCTTGTACCTGGTAGTAGAAGGTAGCTAGACAAACCACTGTGAGAGAATAAGTTCTTAGCCCATTACGGATCTAATGTTCATTGTGTTCAGGAGTTGTTAATTAAGTATGCTAATACAGTGGAGGCTAAGATGTCGGCTAATAAAGGAAAAAGGAACAACCTGTATATATCTCACTACTGGAAAAAGGCCTCCTCTTCTCTTAAGGAACGGGTTTGGATCTTATAGCAAGAACTCGTTCCATTACGTCACACGTCTCACCACGAGATATGAGCCAATTCTACTAATACATAACAGTTATGACCGTTCCAGATACTATTCCGATCCAACTTCGATTCTATTCCTCACGAAAATAAAACTCAGCTTCATCGTAATTGAGGGCAATTTTACACATGTATATCAATCAGTAATGACAGGAACGACTCCTACTATTTTCTAATCCGACTTGAACCCAGCCGCAACTGGATCGCGTTAGAAAACGGCTAAACGGAAACGAAAACTGCGATGAAATGACAATTTATTAGTAGACTTGGCGCCGCCTCTCTGTATGTTTAGATTAATATGAAATACTAATTAAGCACATGAAACCTTTCTAACTCTACGCGGTTCAATTCTACAAGGCCTAACTTCATAAACTATACACCTCAGTCACAATATGTGGCTTGCCCATTTCGCTGCATTCACATGGACGTAAGGTGAACAATTCATCCTCTGTTCATTACTATTATGTTATGCAATAGTTCTTCTCGTAACAAAACGATATTATATAAGTCTAAAACGCTTTAAATTTAGACAATTGACGCGACAACTCATATTCTTGTAGCAATTAATGGAATATATATAATATACGAATTAGCAAAACAATTGAGAAATCGTTTATTATTCATTACTTATTTAACCTTATAAAACAATCTGTCATCATAGCAGACTTGCACTGTGACAATGCCGAAGCGTGTTTGGTCACCATCCAAATAGATATTCAGATACCTTTTAGCTGTATCGATTTAATCGAAAGTTAGAGATAGCACTATTAGCTACAATTTACGTGGTTCTACATACAACACGGCATACCTGTTTTCGTATAGAAGATAGGTTTTACCTGACAATGGATATTTTTTCACGGTTAGCGGCATTTCCAATCCTGTATCGATTTGAAGGAACCTGTTGCGTACCGACGGCAAAAACATATTGAATAGAAAAAATATTAAGTTACAAAAGTTATAGACATATATTTCTCATTTTTTGGAACGATCTTTCTAATCGCACATTACTCTACACAGCCTTTCGGCCAATATAGAGTATATTTGCCAAAAGGCTCTGGACAGTAATTGTGTGGATATTACTTACGTCCAACGAAATTAAGCTCTACTTAACAAAAATTCAATACCCAATTCGAGTGTCAAGTCTAATTGTACTGCAATGTCAATAAAATCGTTTGAAAGAATTTCTCGTAAATATATATCAGATCTTTCAGAATAAGGCAGCAAGGTGGATTCAAATTTAATTTATTTTCCGTAACAAGAGAAGTAACTTTAGTCGAGCAACATAACTAGCAATATAACTTTTGCCATTGTAAAAACTATTCAATAGGAAAGTCGTTTGTCTGTTATTTTAACACAAATATATTAATTAAACTAATTATGTGATGACTTAAAAATGAACAAAATAAAATTACAGTTGAAAAATACATTTAGATTAATAAACTATTTAATAGTATCATGTGTATTAGTGTTACATACACTTAAAAACCAGTGATCCTACATCAGTCATGTCCAAAAAAGTTGCCTGGAACAAATTCTCTCATGCATACAAACAATAAAGCGTAATAGTAGCGTTACGGGAAGCGACTGTAAATCATTTTTTTGGCATCGGTGCAACCGATCTCCTCTCTCACTTACAATCTCCACTGCTGACAGACATTGGCACCGTATACAATTTTAACCACTTTTTACATAAGCATTGCAATATGTTACATCCTTTGTGTTTGTTGTTACACTAGCTCCCTTCAAATCGAAACACAACAATACATACATGCGAGTTCATCTATACAATGAGTTACGATGACGTGAGAACCCGCCGGTAACTCCCCTGTCCTCGATACAGACCTACACTGTCTATCCATTAAGCTATTTCATAGAATTAGTAAATAAAGTTTATTTTTTTTTGTATTTATAACTACATTTTCATTTGAGTAATAATTAATATGTGAAGGTTAGCAAAGAATTTTTATTATAATAAAAATGTTAACACGATTTTATTGTTTTGCTGACGTTATCGTATTTATTGGCCTGCATTTCTCTCCCATGCAGTACAAGAGCCAATCTTCGATTAATCACACATCTTCTATCCTTTTCTAGCCCACATACTCATGCCTGTGCTTTTGAAATAGAACGTTCTCTTTTAAACGTACTAACGATATTCGCGTAACGTTCTATACGGAATATCGGCTAATTCAAATTGTAATTTATGATCATAGATAAATGAGCACTGGCCACGAGCGATGCTCTCTTGTTGGGCAGAATTTGCCCTTCTTCATTGAGCAAGATATTGTTGACATTTCATAAAATTAGTCTACAATTCATGAAATCTATTAAATAAATAAGAAAAAGTGCTGACTGTGACTCTGACTGACTTTATAATTATTGGAGTGTTAAACAAGCGCCGTTTCGCATATCGAGAATGTGTATACAAATTTGATTTTATAGTCGCTTTTGTTGCTTCACTATAATACGCGCTCCGATTGCCTTTTGTTTTATAATCAGGGGCCCTTGCTTTAAACTTACATAATATTAAATATAATTAATTTTAAAATACCTTACTAACCAACAAAGTTTTAACAAAAGATGGAATCATTGCTTGAAGGTATTTTCTACGCTGAGCAAATATTCACGAAGGTCGTGTATAAAACTAAAAATTTTACACAAAATAATTTTACAAAACCAAAACCAGTGTAATTTTGTACATAGACAGTGTGTTAGAAGGTTTAAAGTATTTCTTAATCATTAGATAACCTTCCTTAAAACGTCAACCAATCAATAATTGAGTACAGATAAATTTATCGACCTTAGAAGATCTTAATCTTCTAAAAGTTAAGCGGCAATTATAGTCAGAGCGATGGGAAACTATGAGATGTAGAACAGTCTAAATTATCTGTTGTACGCTACAAAGGATATTGCCCTCATCAAAGGATCTACACTAACTTCCTGAAATGTCAACTTTGAACTTCTTTTAATAAATAATTAATTCAATGTAGGTTAAGCTTATGGCATGAGGGTAATTATTATTTCTGCCCTTATTCCTGGCTGACTAAATAAAAAAAAAAGATAAAACTATCCGAGTGAGACCGCTTTGCATAAGGTACGATAAACCAAGAAACGTAAAAATACAATTAATAGTGAAGTAGAAAAAATAATATATACAAAATATCAGAAAAACAATGGATTTATAGAGGATATTTTATAGAGTTTTGGATAGCGGTATGTGCAAGAGTACCAGAGCCCAGACTATAACACAAAAACTAAGCTAAAATAGAAAAAAAAATTGCTGCGATCGAAATTTGGTGAGTGACTTTTTGTTAACTTCCTCCTTTGTTTAAGTAAGTGAACTTCTATGTTTACGTAATTAAACAAAAGTGGCGTATTTAATTCGAAAAGTCACTTCGAAAAACAGCATTAATCTGTTATGACGTAATAAAATCATATCGTATTATATAAACGCGGAGCTCAAGTCAATGCAATTAACTGTTAAGGAATTCCGTCGTTTGAAGACAATCCTGACTGCAGCGTCGGGTCACGGTCAGCGGATTATAACTCAAACACAATATCAGATCTACATACCTTAGCGAAAGAAGACCTTCATTGGGTAAATGGTACAAATACTTTTTACCACAAATTTGCTTACAAATGAAATAAAAACTTGGTCTTAAGTATATTCTTGAATATATTCGTAAAATACTTCTGTCAATCTAGCACAGCTTCTTATGTAATATTTACTTTTAAATACTAGCGTCAATAGTGCAATGGTTTACGGGCCGCCTAACATTGTAAAAAGTCGCAGAATCGATCCTGATCCCTTGGGCTATTGTCGTCCCCACTATTAACGCAAGTTAGCTTAAAAGAAGGGGTAATTAGGAATATTAGTAATTCCTTAATAAAGTTGGGGCATTGCAACTATTCTTATAAAAAAAAGCTGCTAATCGGTTTAGCAGTTTATAATGCTTCGGTACAATATATGTATACTTTCATACATAATGTAAAACGTACACATCAGGGGAATGAGAAATCGTCATCACGCGATAAATCATGCCAGTAAACTGTGATACGTAAAGTCAATACGATGACGTGATTTAATGCAAACGAACAATTTATTTGAACCCGATAATCAGTCACCTTCATCACGATCATGTGTGATGATGGTGGTGTGATTACTATTGCAACTACTTTTAAATGGCTCATATAATACAAGCTTATGATGGTTGTGTAACACCCATACATTGTATGTATTGCACCATTTAAATGTATATTTACTATGTTTTAATCTGGTATGTTTATCTGGTAAGAATAAGACCGCTACTTATCGGTAAGACCGATTAATTCTCCATCTGAATTAGTCATTTATAATGTACATTAAGTATTATTACGCAAACATAATAAACAGACAATTAATCATATTCGTCCATGTGTCAGATTTGTATTTAGTTTTCTCGCGGTGTTTTTAAAAGAAAACAAGTTAAGAACGTGAAAATTTAATGGTTCTTGGCATCTTCTGTATATTAATATTAAAATAGAAATAAAGTTTGTTCCATAATTACCGTCTCGATTGCAACTCACAATTGTGATCATAGTTTCATCATCAGTACACAAGTACGGCATTCAAAAATAGAAGATCGATGACTATTATCAAATTTCTGACACGCCTATCTATAATAACTAATTTTATTAACTGTCATTGGTCCATGGCAGTCGATGACGGATAGGCACCCAATGAGCGTTCAGTATTTAGCCAGATTAGTATAACAGACGTATCGATAATATTACTCTTTCAAGTGACTAGTTGTAGACCATGTAACAAGTCGATCGCATTATTGTTCGGTGGTAATATATCAATCATATACGAGTATATCTTGACACCATCCAATCATGACGTCAGCGAACCTTCAGGTGTCAAAGCAATCGTAGTTCCATCTGAACTCCGATGTTAGAAAATAAAAAAGTATCATTTCCGCTCTTCGACTTTCGATCAGAACGACGTAAAAGCTCATAAGAGGAGACAATTAAATCGCATTTTCATCGCAGCAGTCTCTATTATTGAATACTAAATATTTTGTAGTTCTCATTATTTCAATGGAATTGTTTTTTGATTGTAAATATTTGCCTACTTTTATGAAAAATGAAATCATTAAGATTTTAACGTTTATTTTTGTACGTTTGAAATCAATTTAATCGTTTGGTCTCAAGATATGTATGCCGAAAGAAACACGTCCACAAAATTACCACAAATATCTAAATGACCATAGACCATAATAATCATGAAACAAGACAAGAACATATATTTAAATCCGCGATCTTCGGTTAAAATAAACATAAAATCCACCGGGTCATCCGGCGCCAAAAGCACTCGTATCAAATAAATATTTACTTACCGCGTAATATATTCTCAAAATAAATTCACCTTGTACTTTTATTCAGTTGGCGTGAGGTTTTTTCTCTAGTGTAGCGTATGAGCTATGAGCGTACAGAAGTTTTAAATAAATTTTAAATGTAAAATATTCAGTGCCGAAATTTTAAATCTTAACTAATGTTATAAATGCAAAAGTAACTCTGTCTGTCCGTTTGTTGCTCTTCACCCAACCACTGAATTGAATTTGATGAAATTTGATATGAAGCAAGCTTGAACTCCAAGGAAGGACATGGGCTACTTTTTTTTTAAATGTAAGCGAATCCGCGGCTGACAACTAGTATTATACGTACCTCTGTTTATTAGTTACACTTTCAGGTCTTAACTAGTCAACTTATCATCATAAATTATGTAGAGGGTACAAAAAGGACATACCACCCGCAACCAGCCTCCTCCACTAGCTAAACCATGGGTGGAAATTAGTGCTACCATCTGTCTCAACTATCTATTCAAGTTAGGGTCGATTTTTATTCGAGTTTTAAAAAAACGGCAATGATAAAGTCATCTCATTCGAATTTGATTATTAAATAGGTTGCTAGTTTGCTTGTACTGGTACATCGATACGTTGTGGCATATTACGGTCTCCTTTGAATTTAGTGAAAAAGTTCCAACCCCTAGGTCACTTATTTACTTTAAATTACTTTTCATTTGAGCAGAGGTTTTAGATAGCTTTCCCAAATTTAATATACCCAACCGTTTAGGATTGAAACAAAAAAGCAATTTAAGAATAAGGCCAAAATGTATTTTTCGAACAAAACTTAAAATAATATTTTTTATTAAATCAAAGAAAAGTTTGTTCACAATCACGGCATATGTTAAGGCAAAAAATATTCAAGTATACAATACAAAAGGCATATTATAATAGCATACACGTCGAAGCTGCCGCGGACACCTTTTGATTTTATGATGCTTTGTGTACGGTTACTGGGGAGTTGTTGTCTGTAAAAAATATATTGTTCGGATTTGCTGTGCAATTCTGTTAGAGTTCACTTTGTATCTCACTCGAGAAATGTTGATAAACGACTGACGGTGATACGCCCTTTTGATAAATGTATCTTTATTATAGTCAATGTCGCATATCTCATACTGAGATTTCACGCTCGTGTAGAACACGATGAGTTTCAAGTTTCTTCTAACAGAATACCTCTACAATAAATTGTTTTAATTACATAATTAGCTTATTTGAATCGTTTCTTTCGTATTCTGATACAATGACGTTATATTCGTAATTTTGTGGTTATTTGTGACCTCCGTGGTCGAGTAGTGTGTACACCGGTTTTCATGGGTACGCCACTCCGAGGTCTCGGGTTCGATTCCCGGCCGAGTCAATGTAGAAAAAGTTCATTAGTTTTCTATGTTGTCTTGGGTCTGGGTGTTTGTACTACCGTCCTTACTTCTGATTTTCCATAACACAAGTGCTTTAGCTACTTACATTGGGATTAGAGTAATGTATGTGATGTTGTCCAATATTCATTATTTATTTATTTATTTGTAAAATTATTACTAATTACTTAATTGATATTTCACTTTTGCTAAAATTATGTATAATTTCGCCTTCACTCTTGACTTATATTTTATGAAGCGTAAGCAGTATGTAGTTTAGCCCTTCAATAAATTTTATTACCAGATTGGCGGCTACGATAATATTCAGGCTTGTAAAATTATAATAGCATCGCATCCAACAACTAACAATCAAAACCAAATAAATTTATATTGATAATGTTCGCCTTCCTACTGTAAAACGTGATTGAGCAACAAATAAACACACAAATCAAAAGTACAATAAATACATATATATATATGATATATGGTACCTCTATATATGTATATGTACGTCATATATTCTACCGTCAATGTGCTGGTACGACATACATATCAACTTGGTTTTTGATTGATGGCGCATTGGTGACGTAATTATGGTTTAAATTTCTTGTGGGCGGTGGAGACCACTTACGACGTATGACTTACATGAAATTTTATTACAGTTTTTTGATTTCATGCAAGAAAATCAAAGTCGAAATACATATTAATAATACGGATACTAAAATCAAAATATACTTTATTCGAGTAGGCTTTTGCAAGTAATTTTGAATCGTCATTTAACAAACTATATTAAGTGAAGCTACCACCGGTTTGGAATGCAGATGCTACCGAGAAGAACCGTCAAGAAACATTTAAAAATACAAAGTCAATAATTCAGACAAGCACAGTCAGCTTGATCATTACCCTACTGGACTTAACAGCGTTAACGGGGACGAGCACTAGACCCCGCCTTGAAATTTGAGCTGTATCGTGCTCAGAATGACGTCCATCCTGGGGGTGGCCAGAATGCGGTCGCATATCGTCTCTATACGAGGTTATCGCCCACGTGGAGAGGATAGTTTGTCAAATAATAGCACTTGGTTATAGTCACAATATATAATTTTAACTGATTTCAAAAAAGGAGAATGTTCTCAATTCGAACAACTTTATTTTTTTTATAGCATAGGTTGAATTCTTCACAAATAAATAAAAAATACTTCCAAAAACTAATTTATGTGGACTCGTAAACAGGCCACCGACTGGTTAGAACACCATCGCACAAGGAAACTGACACATTATGAAATGTTTTTAAATTACACTGGTTCACCCATCTTACAAACTGGAACACAATAACACAAAATTGTGCTGTTTAGCAGTAGAATTTTGTACCTACCTTTACTCAAAGTCCTTTATGACGTTGAAATCATTTATCATATTTAAAATAAATAAATTCGTATTTCAAATATGTTAGCTAACATGCTTCTATTTAGGGACAATACTGAATATATTACTATATTTTGTATATTAATTTGCATTAAAATTAGCACCGAAATATTTTGCAAAATTTCAGACGGTTGAATAGGATTAAATAGTTTGACTAACGGGTATGACTTAACTGTAGTTAATATAAATAAATTGCTTTAAATGTTTGGCTCGTAACAAATGTAGAACATAATTATGGATTTATTTCAATGAATAATATAATCACTCTAAGCTACGATTCCCTCGTGTGAATATCGACTCGCTTGTAACTTATAACAACTCAATCGTGTTAATTTTATGTTTTATGAGTGTGTGAAAGAGAGATAGATGGAGAGGCTCAATTATTTAATTACAGGATACATTTATAATATTATAATTTGACTTTTATTTTTTTTTATAAAATTACGTTTATTCAATTATATATTGCAATATTGATAAACAAAACAATACATAGATATACACCTACATAATCTTAACCAGATATGAAATTAACGCTACATAAAAAAATATTTACAATAAATAAAACATTGAAAAATATAAAACATGTTGCCTTTTTTTGTCTATAAATTCATTTCAACACATACGAGATTTTGACTAACGCAATAAATAAACTTTTATCGTGACGGTAAAAATATGACTGGCATTTGAATTTAGTTATCCTTTTATAACCGTAAAAAAAAAACATTTAAAAATGACATATTCGTTTTATATAAGGATTTTACAACGAAAATTAAAGTACCGAGTCTACGACACTGATTGCTTATAAGGCTGTAAATCCTAAGGTTCTCGATTGAAAGCCCAGGTCGACCCAAAAAATAAGTAATTGGATTTTCTATCAAAATATTCGCCAGAAGCAAGATTTCAATGTGTAAACTCTCATGCCTTGGAAAGTACATACATTACATACCTACGTTACGTAAGCCTAAACACTTCCGATCGCATCGGGTTTGTAATGCCTTCGAATTATGACATTAAAAATACACTGATTGCACTTTTGCTAGTGAACACCCTTGTGCACTATAATGATGATTATATCGTCCTGACCGTTTTCAGCCTCGGCGGCAAATCTCAAAGGAGACCAGCTGACTACGCTAGTTGACTGGTCTCCTTTGAGATATGTGAGTTCGAGTGCACAAGTTTGTGCGCAAACCAAGTGCTCTCTTTATTCCCTAACTCTCATAATCTGGTGGGACGGCAATTCCAAAGAATCTTTCGATAGAAAATTCAATACCTAGGTAACTTTTTATCGACCCGACCTGTGGATTAAACCCAGAAACTCTTGATCTGCGGCCTTATATCTACTAGACCAACGAGACTGTAAATAAATAGACACCATAACATACCCAATTCAATTCACTAGTGTCCTTTGCACTTGACCGCTGTTACCAAGATCGGCCAGGACACCATACAAGTTACAAGCTGTGTAATTTCTTCAGTAACATAAATGTAACATTACAAAGCTTTCCTTTGCCGCGAAACCTTAACGATAGTGCAAGGATTTATTTTATACACGATGACACGGTGATATGAATTTGTATTCTTTGTTTAAGATTCAGAAAATAAAATCATACGGCTTCAGTATTAAGATACCCATAACTATGTTTTAATTTTATGAAGGAAGATATAACTATACCATTTGATGGGAAGTTACTTCCACCGGGAAATACTGACACAGTAAGAATAAAACCACTCCTTACCACGAAGATACGATCTAAGCTGTAATTGTAACTTTGATTACATTGGCTCACTCACATTTTGATCCGGAATTCAACAGCAATAGAACACAGTCACAGCCTGTAAATTTCCCACTGCTAGGCTAAGGCCTCTCCCTTTGAGGAGAAGGTTTGAAGCTTATTCAGTCACGCTGCTCCAATGCGGGTTGGTGGATACACATCTGGCAGAATTTCGGTCATATTAGACACATGCAGGTTCACTCACGATGTTTTCCTTCACCGCCGAGCACGAAATGAATTATAAACACAAGTTGAGCATATGAAAAATCAGTGGTTGAAACCACTGGGTAATCTCGGCTCTCTCCGGAATTCAACAATACATTTTTTTATATTTGGTAGTAAAATAACTGATGAATGGGTGGTATGAACAATTACTTACTTAGAGTAAACTCAGTATCAAAAAGAAAACACCGCGCATTTTAAGAGATTTTTGACATAGTTTTAAAGTATTATTAATATAAATTCATATATAGGAATCAATAATTACTATTTAACCCCAATTAGGCAAGAAGCTTGTGCAAGTAGGGATGCCAAGTGACTCTTAATCTATGATTCGGATTAAGCAATATTCTCCATTATCTTCAACAAATGAAGTCCTTCGAAATCCCAGACATACTAATTTGGATTTAAACCTTTCGTAAGGAACCTCATCAGCTCTTCGACCCATTTAGATAACGATTCGCTACCTGTAAAGAAAATGGTCCCACTCAAATAGGCTATTTATTTAAATTGAATTTCCTTGTTCGAGTTAGCGTTACGTTAATTATGAACAATTTTTGAAGCTTGATTAAATTGTAACTTTACTTGTTGTCTTGGGGTTCAATTGCTCATTATATTTGATGTTCTGTTTCTTCTTTTAGAATGAAATCTACTATAAAAATTTTATAGTAGATTTCCTCATTTTGGACACTTCACTGTCATTTAAAAATGGACTCTGTTAAACGAACAAGGTTCAGAATTAGCTACTTTTAGAACGCAACCGTATAATATTACAACGGACGATTAATTCTAGTTCAGTTCAGCCTCAAGTGTATCCATCGAGCCGCAAGGAGCAGCGTGGTGGACTAAGCTCAAAATGTTTTCAAACGGATAGGTTTTAGCTCAATAGTGTGACATTTGGAGACTTTCACTTAATTGGTCAGACTTTAAGTGGTCACTATCGCCCATAGACAATGGCGGTGTAAGAAATATTAAACATTCATTTAATTGCCAATGCGCGACCAATCTTGGGAACTAAGATGTGATATCCCTTGTGCCTGTAGTAACACTGGCTGACTGACCCTCTAAACCGGAACACAACAATACGTGAGTACAATGAGTACTGCTGTTCGCGGTAGAATATCTAATGAGTGGATGGTACCTACCCAGGCGGGCTTGTACAAAGCCCTGCCACCAATTAGTGTTTCCCTTAAACGTTATAATTATTATAAGTCCAATGTCCACGTGACTTTCAGATATTTCACCAGCATATTCTAGAGTGAGTTTTGTGTTTGGTTTTACGGAATAGCTCTTCAAAAAATTCATTTATAGTGAAATTCATATTTCGGCGGGAGTATTTTCATTATCTAACATCTGTCAGTTAGTTAATCTCTCAAACATATTTGGGTAGTATGTTTGGGCATTTGTTCATGATATTTATTTTCATTGTTCATAATATGGCCTTTAGTGCATCAAACACTCACGAGGCTGAGTTTAATCCGCAAATCTCGCAATTAATTCATAAGCTAGAGACCTCAGAGTAGTAGAGCCATATGATCTTAACTATGATATGAATTGTAAATTGAATGTGAAACAAATATTCAATAATTATATACACAATGTAAATGTTACCATTACATAGACTAAAATGTGAAAATAAACTTATGTACACTAAATTAACACGTAACAAAATAAATTAAAAAAACTAAAACATGATCCCAAACTAATATATTACATCATATGAATTATTAATATATAATATTATATTAGTACGAGAAATACGCCACAGTACACACACAGTCTCATTATAATTGGTAATAATACTCATTTTTATTTTAGTTATTTTATACACTACATTTACTCATAGGGAAACAATTCGACGCTTATCACGAGAAATCCTAACACATAAACTCTACCGTGACTGAATTTCCCCGTACAATCTATAGGCTGTAGTTCAAAAGGATATTATAGAAGCCGAGATATTATTTCACTGGTGAAATTACAGCTGCACCGAATTTAGTCGTCGTCGACTGTATTTTCAGTGCAAAAGTTAAATCTTTTATAGAATTAGCCAGTGAAGCATAAACTTATAAAGGCCATAATTAAGTTTGCTATCGTAACTCCGTTCGCAATTTTAACACAAGCCGAGCAATGTTCGGAGCACGCTATTGCTAAGTATCTTACGGATACTTTTAATAAGTTAACCTTAATAGTACTTTTTAATGTAGAAATCAGAATCGTTCACTTTTGACTTTTCTTTTAAATAACTTATTGGAGATTTTACTTAACAGTTTAGATACTATTTAAAAAAAAAACTTGTTTTCTGTTTATATCTTATTGCTCTTCATATTGTACTTATATATTTATATGTTAAATACTTTACTTGGTGGTAGCGAATTGTGAATAACCGCATATATTCTACTTATATGCGACAATACCTAGGATTGTTATTTCGGTTTAAATAATTAGTGGGCCAGTGTAGCAATAGACACAAGGCCAGCACATCTTAGTTCCCAAAAGGGCGCATTGTCGTTGTCGTCGTAGGAGTCGTAAAAAATTCTTGCGACGGCAATGTGTATGGGCAGTGGTGACGACTCACCATCAGGTGGCCCATATGCCTACCCATGCTATTAAAAATAACTAAAAACGTATATACATTTATAATATATAGTATTATTTAGTAAACATTATCCCATCAAAAACATAAATGTAAAATGAGAGCCAAGTCCAATATTATGATATATACCTTGGTTGTTGAGTTCAACGACAAAAGAAGTGAGATCTAAATGGGTGCCAAGTTCAATGGTCATTCTTGAAATTTATTTATAACTACATAAAATATAATTTCTTCTTATAACTTAGGATAATATATTGTTGCCTAAGGTCTGTCTTGGCTAGTTCTTATATAATTTGACACGTTTGTGTCAAATAGGTTTTGAGTTATGAGGAGGTCAAAAGTGGCTCCAAATGGTTCGTGTAATATTACACACGGTGCTGCTCGCCAGTTCTGTTACTTGAACTTGGCTGACACGCTACCGCGTGTAGATTCACAAATTTATTGCCATAATTAAAGTTATAGAAAATTTAATGGTAGAATCTTTTTACCTTTCCTCAAAAAGTAAAAACTTATACCCTCATCAATATAAAATACATTATAAAAACAATCTATTACTTAAAAGTTAGTATTAAATTTGCTTATTCACTATTTGCAATGTAAAGCCATATGTTTGACTAACTGCACCTCACTTGTCTTCAAACTAAAATAATATTCAACAAGTAAAGCAGAAAATCCTTCACCCTCACCTACATTGCCAATTTACACTAATGTGTCCAGTTATATCGTTGAAAAGCATATTGCTTCGATATCATGACACACTACACGTCAAAAATGCTAAAGTCAAACGAAAATACAAACAAATTTAACACCTATTACATCACATTAAGCACGTTTATCGTATGCACGTTGCAAACATAGGATCTTTTTCATCGAAGAACATCAACAGGGCTGTCGACTATGGAAAATTTTACATGATCAATTTAGCTGCAATCGTAAAATCAGTAATAAAAAACGCACTAGGAAAAATCTGATTCGTTCAAGGCGAATTATAAAATGTATATTTTACACGCGATAACAGTTACTAGCGATTCTTTTTATAGATGATTTAAATCGTTGAGTCGAATATATATTTATATTAAAACTCTTTATCCTTATATTTTAGACTATTTACATATCCAACTTCACATGGGAAATAATATATACTAATATTATAAATGCGAAAGTATCTCTGTCTGTTACCCCATCACACCTAAACCACAGAACCGATTTATATGAAATTTGGTAGGGAAATTGAGTCCCGGGTATACATAGGCTACTTTTTTCAATTGACCCCTCGAGGCAGATTGGGGCCTTTGTGTGCGATAGGTAGATTTATAAATTTCGTGCGTATTATATACAATAATTATTAGATGTACATTTATATATATGCTTGTTGGTTCTTCTTGGTAGAATATGAACAAACAATCCGAACCGGTGGTAACTTCACATCCAATTCGAAACTGCTTGTAAGAGTCCTTGGATAAAGTATATATATTTTGATTAATGTTCTTAAACTTCCGATTTATATAACTATATTAAAAAAAAAACATTAAGATTCCACATCATAAAATATATTTGATCTTCATTAGCGGTCAAGTTCTATCCACAACGCATTTTTATTCTGCGTAAAATTTATAAAATAAAAGGAATACCGTCTTAACAATACATAGATCTCTTACGCTATACGACTTTTTAACTTATTTATATGTTTTCATCTTCATTTAAACTATTTTTATACATTCTTTCAATCGTCTTACAAAATAATAAAATACTTTACTGAGTGGAGTCGAATGAAGCAATATTTTTATTTAAATACCAATATTTTTACAATATTTTATTCGATATGACTAAATCATGTTATGCAATCAAATTTAATCAAGATATAAGAGTCAGTACTACGGCTATGTTCTGTATCATATTTTATATAAAAATGACCATAATCATTAGTGGCCATCTGCCTTAAAAACGAGGGTTAGCTTTAGCGGATGTTTAGTTAAACATATATTTCTCTCTTTCTGTGTTCATTGAATTAACGTATGAAAGACAAAGACACCGGCATAGTTTGATTAATCAATCCCTAAATGACATTTATACGTGAAGACGTAAGTAATTAACAAATAGTCTTAACTCTCGTGAAGTGTGACGTCATTCCAACGTCACTTGGCACAGTCAACGCTTGTATGTTTGAGTAACTACATGCACAAAACTAGTCTAGTTCAGACCCTTTATTAAAATTGTTATATATTTTATGATTGTTATTTATCCAACTAACTCTTAGCGGCTTTTATCATTATTTTATACTAATACAAAGCTGCCACCTGATTCTGCTTTAAAGTATATACTACGGAACAAAGCCTGTTTATAAGAAATTCTTGTGAGCTTTATTGCTTTACCTTTCTTCAATTAAAGTTGATGGTTAATGTATACAATATAAGGCTAATTAAAATGTAAAACAATATATAAAATGTACATACTAGGCATTCATACAAATATGCAAAATTCTTAGATATTTAAATTTAAGTGCCATTTAGCAGAATCCCACTAGTGTTATAATCCTCAACGTCTTATAAAAATGGTGGTGAGCGGCAATGTGAGACGGGACGCGACGGTCGGACGGTAGCCAGTTTATATAAGCCATTTACATGGAAGCTATTCCAGCGATTTGATTAGTGAGGGCAGCTAGAATAAAATATGTTTCTTTGTAACGAGTCGATTAAAGTTATCGATTCTGTTCGAACTAACTTTAAATGTTCCGAAAAAACGATCGTAAAATGTCAGAAAATTATATGTACTACAACTTGAATATAAAATTGCAATAAATAATCACATCCAAGAACGTTTAAACGGAAGTTGCTTGTTAACATTGCAAGTGAGAAAAGGCCATATAACTGTGATCTGTTGAGAAGAAATATCAAATCTGATTCTATTTCGATTACCATATTTTATTTTCTAAATGCTGTATGAACTCATATTACTTTGTAGACACTAGTTCATACCAGAATAGCGAAAACAATATAACCTTTAGCTGTTTTAAGGCGAACATAATAAATTAAACACACAAAATCACAGACACCGCGGTATTACTTATGTACATAATTGTCGCCAGTGACGTCAATGCCTTCATAAATCAGAGATTATTTAAAAATCCTGAGCATATATCTTGTAACAAGGGTCCCGTACAATAAAACAATAATTTAAGCAGACCAATGTTACCGACTTTGAATATTTCATTGTTTTAATAAAGCGGAAGTATACAATATTATAATAAAACTATAGCCTACAAATATTTTAGCACTTATAATAAATGTCTGAAAACCAGCCATTCGTTAAGTCTCAGCAAGAAAGGTGTACTGTAATTTAAATTAGTACATTCAAAATTACTAATTGACTTTAATTATAATTCAATTTTTTTTCTAGCGTCTTCGAAGTAAAGTGCAGTGGTGTAAAATAAAGTGTTGTGCAATTTGTGACTAAACTAATAAGAGAAGGCCGTTACACCAAAATAATGGTTGATAGAATTATTACTTATTGTATATTGTAAATTAACTACTACGTATGGGTAGAATAAAATGAAGGGTTTAAATAAAATGAATGTATCGCAATATACAACTGCATTGGTTTACGCGACGCACACCAGTGAAGCTATCAGTCAGCTGATTTTTTTTTTATAAATATTGGACAACATCACATACATTACTCTGATCCTAATGTAAGTAGCTAAATTCATATTCAATACTTAATTAGATTGACAAAAAAAAAGACCCGCTGAGTTTCTTTCGCCGGTTCTTCTCAGGTCAGGGTGTTTCCTTTTCCGAACCGGTGGTAGTGTTTATTTTGACTATCAATAAGTAAGTATAACGCTTCTATATTGAATAAAGGAATTTGAGTTTGAGTTTGAGTTTGAAAATCGGTGTACAGACTACTCGACCATGGAGGTCGTCAATTGTGCCATCATCTTCAACAAACATCGTCACATTTCAGACAATTAACACAAACCCCTAATTAATTATCTTAAACCTTCGTCGTGAATCTCTTCATCCATTGTTGAAAACCGTATAAAATCAGTATGGAATTTAAAGCGTTGAGACAGACAAATAGACGCTACTGGGGGACTTTGTTTAAAAATATATAGTGATCATCTTGTAAATTTAGAAATAACTATGATATAGCGTTAGTTTATCTGAAGATAAAACTATAATGTATATTTCTAGATTAACCCTCCAAAAATTTTAGTATGTAACTTATTTTTCATGTGGCTACGGAACCCTAAATCTTCAGCTTATAGAGGATCATATTGCATTACGCATGTATCAAGACACAACAAATAGGTGTTAAGTGCGTATACCTTTATGACAGAATGACATTAATGTGATATTGTTTCATAGTTTTTGTTCTCTTTTCTAACAAAGACTAAATATAGTACGGGCGAAGAATCTACTTACGTAACGGAGCTCCTGTATACATAATACATTTTAACAATCAATCTATACAATAATGTCATATAATTAATAATTATAAAATATGTCATTAAAAAAAAATCCCAGCTGAGTTTCATTCGCCGGTTCTTCTCAGGTCCGAAGAGTTTGTCTCCGAACCGTTGGTGGATTTTTGACACACACATATTGAATAAAGATTTTTGACTTTAGCTAGTTTTCGCGGTTTCGTCCGCATTGACGTAGGAGTATTTACAAAAAACTAGAATATGTTCTTCCGTCGTGTTCAAACTTGCTTCTAAAATTCATCAAATAGATTTAGTCGTGAAAGCGTAACAGACAGACAGTGTAGTTTTCGCATTTATAATATAAATATAGATTATTAATTATTCAGTCTGTACTAAAAAAAATTGATATATAATTTTATATTTTGCTTTTAGGTCTAGAAAAAAAAAAAACTGGAATATTCCATATACAAATCCTTGTAGTCAAAAATGAAGAATGACTACATAAATTCAAATAGACCAGATGGTTCAAATTGAAAGTCGATATTGAAAGCAAAGTTTTCTATTTATCAAAAGCCATTTGCTCATAGCATAAGACAGAGTTTAATACGATTGTTTGCATAAACTTGCAACAAAGTAACACCGGTGTCGGAACCACGAACTTTTATAATAAAACTCAAGTTCCGCTTCCCGTCACGGGCGCGGACTTCAATTATTGTTTAAAGCCAAATAACTTCCGACAGCGCTGAAAGTTAAAATATAAGTGACTCTTTGTAATGATGAGTTAAAACGGTTTTTTTTAATATTTTGACGGACGAACAAATGGGGAGTAATTGACCATGGTCCAATATTAACCATTCCTTATAAAACCAATACGCCAACAACCTTGGTAACAAAGTCCCTGACTAAGTATGTTGTGTTCCTTGCACATTAATTATTCATTACTCACTATTCGAACCGCAATACAATTAAACTGAGTACTGTTGTTTGGCGGTACATACGTGAGACAAAATCCTAGGTAACAAATCTTGGATTTTGTAAGGGGGGGAGGTCAAAAAAATCACTCACTTCTCTTTCGTAAGTGACGCCAACAGTATTGCAGTACCTATATCTACATTTTATTTATTTAATATATAGGCAGTCAGACAAGAAAGTGTCAATTGTTGGTGACACTCCCCAAAAACATTGGCACCAAGAAATAGTAACAATTCATTACTATTATACGGTACAAGAAACGGTGAGTGGGGTCACCCACTACGCAACGGTCTGGGTTGATATCAACCAATCCAAACCGTTGCGCAGAACACTACCACTTATTATTACAATGCTTTTCTAGTCCTTGACTATCGATGGCTCTGAGGTCGATAGCTCTACTATAAAGACAGCATCCATCTTGGTACTAAGTCTGAACGCTTGGATCTTTCAAATTTAAAAGCGGTTTTCATCAATAAACAGAGAGATTCAAGAGGTAGGTTTTTATGTATAAAACATTGATATTAGTTTAGTGAAAAGACGAGAATTTTAACTTTCCTAGTCGGACAAAAACTATAATTTTTCTTTTCATGTTTGTTTTCAATATAAAGGTTGTTTATAGACCCTTATTGTACTCGGGTGACGTCGAGACGAGTAGCCAGTTCGAATATAAAAATAAAAAATAAAAGAACGAAATTTATAGCAATTGTATTTAATGGTACTGTACACTATTACATTTATAAATAGTCAACACTAATTACGGCTTATTTCAAGGACGTGTCGTGTATCGAGCAGTAAAATCGTTCGTTTTGCTTGACAAAGATTTGTTTCCGCAATTCCATCATTAATAATAAATAATTAATTACTTGCTGTTACCGTATCATGAAATACTCATTAATCTATCATCTACGTAAAAGACCAAGAATTATATAACTCTTTATTGAAAAATTAATAAATTGCTGCGATGTCGATAATAATTTACTATAGAATTTGATTTGAATCAATAGTACTGTCATTAAGTCGTATGTAAAAGTTCGTTCGGATGAGTTACACAAATTAACCAATCCTTTTATTGCCTGCATCAGCAGTAACTTTATTGTTCACACAAGGGAAATCTACAGAAAACACCCTGATGATTTTGGTGGAATTTTGCCCAGTAAATACCCCTTACCTGGATGATGTCGTGATCAGAGAAGAATAATTTCGTCTTATTCTCAAATGTTGCGGCACATTGATAGTGCAAGTAAATATTTCTGACAACACCAATTTCCATGGGCGATAGTGATTACTTACTATTTAATGTCTCAAACCCTCGGCTGCCTGTCTGTTATAAATAAAAATAAGTAAATTCTTACCTTTTTTACAATGTTTTTGATCGTCTTTTGCGTATACGCAGATGTAAATAGTATGGTGTGGACCGGTGCCTCCGTGGGTATACCGAGGGAGGTCATCTTTGAACTCGAACACTTGAACTAACAGTTGTCTCTAAATATTGAAACTCACTAAATCTTAGTCACTTCTGTTATTTCCATCGTAACTTTTGCCATTGTCTAAATTATGTTTGAAATATTTGACTACTTGAATCCGAAACGCGAACTAAAATGTATTTTGAGTTGGAACGTATTTGTACATACGTAATTATATATTAGTATATAATATATAGGTTTATATTTTTTTATTATTATAAAATAAAATGTTTTGGTAATAAATTAGTTTAAGATTACATAATATTTATTATTACAAATTAACAAGCAAAGAAGTCTTCACGATTTAATCAGAATTAAATTAATATTAATTATAAGTCTATTATCAAAATAAGTGTTTACGTTTTATCAAAAGCCTAGAAATGCTGTTAAAAAGTTTCAAAATTTTATAGATTTTTTATGAATTATTCTGTACCAACTTAATATTTTAATTGTCTTTTATTAGTGATGAGTAGTTATTAGTGATGGCATTTAAAAAAATACTAAGAATTAATCCGATATTGTCAGGTCATACTGTTAATATATTCTGTATTCGCAGACATTTCGAATTGTAAATCTTATAGAAAAGAAAAAAAAAAAGATATGACACGAAAAAAAATTTAAAATATGTTTTAGTTATGTTGAATATAAAATGCGGTGTTGAAATTAAATAAAATAATTTGAAAGACTCTGAAAGTTTTCTTTGAAATGAACATACGAAAGAAAGATAATTTCTATATTTCTATTATAAAAGTATTTACTATGTCAGTTATAAAATGCGACTAAACGGTTGTGTGGCGCGCGTGCAGCGATGGACGAAATTGGATTTTTACAACACAACCGGTCCTTTGTTCGTGTTATATGTTTTCAAAACAAATATTCTATACGACTTTCTCTTTCACGAGAAGCTTCATCTCAATCGAGTGAACGATAAATGCATAGAATACAAACATAATACCTATTAATACAACTATACGTCTAAGATTTTGTTTATCTAGAGTGTCGCCTACAAAGAACTGAAACAAACGAGTCAACTTTATTGTTTTGGTGTGCGTGAGAGCTACGCTTGACAGTCGCAAAACTTCATACCAATTTAGCAGTGTGCGTGTAGCACATTGGGCCAAGGGTTGGCCATTACTTTTATCCACGAGTTCTTAGCTGTGTAAATCAGTGTAATTTTTGTGTCAATTTAATTTGTTATTTAATTTAACGCTGCATATGGTTTATATTTACAATATTTTTTTAATTATTGTTATTATTTTAGCTTAATATTATTATTTCAACATCTTTCAATTTCACATCAACGGCCAGTAATAGAATTCCCCGGCTGAGGAATTCAATTTGAGCTATTAGGAGGCAAGGTTGGCGAAGTTTTACTTTTATATTGATTTTTTATATATATACATATCGGCTAGTCCTCTTTAAATGTATTTATTACTCGTTACCCGTGACTTCGCTCGTGCTTTAGGGATTGATCGTTTGGTTTTAGGTATAAAGAACTAGCATATGTCCTTCCTTGAGGTTCAAGATTGTTTCACATACCGAATTTCATCAAATTCGAATTTGTGGTATGGCCGTAAAAGATTAATAGACTAACATATAGGTCATGTGATGGTAAGTGGTCGTAGCGCTATAAGAACTGTTAACCATCTGCTACTAATCTCGGCAACCAAGAGTGTCGAGTCTCTTGTGTCTGTAATAGCACTGTTTCAAACATCCTTTAAAACTATGTTCCAATAGTAATTATTTTTAGATACTTCTAAAAATAAGGGAAAAGTGTGAAGAACGAACATTGCTTGCCTAAAGTTCTACAACCAAGTCTTTTGTGAACTATTGTAAAAGAAATATATAAAAAAGTCTGACTAGATTCTCACAATTTATTACCTACTAGCTGTGCCCGCGACGTCGTGCGCGTTTGAATTTAACAAAAAAAGTTATTGCTGTAGCCTAAGTTAGTCCTTATTAAATCAGCTTTCTGCCAGTGAAAGTCCCGTCAAAATCGGTTCAGCCGTTCCAGAGATTAGCCGGAAGAAACAGAAAAACAGAGACTCCAATTTTATTATATGTATAGATTCTACAGGTAAATATAATTTTAATGTACTTTACAGTTTGGTAGCTTGAACGAGCGCATTAAAGTATATGATATGTTAGATGTTTGTCGACATTGACAACGGGCCGTTTGTCGTATCTAACATTAAAAATACATTTAATATCAAATAAAAGATAAAATGAAAATCTTACTAAATTTAATTAATAAAGTGTCGCCAGATATTTTAAACACTTGGATTTGTTGAATGTTTAATTGAATTAAAGTAATCTATTTTTATTCTAATTACAAAATTGGTTCGTATAGTATTACACGCTTTTTTTTACTAATAGTACGTTTTTATATTGCTATTTTTGAAGAAAAAAAAAATCGTATCGAAATATAGATCATTGATTTTTCTAATTTAGATTTATAGCAAAACTATGTTGCGATATTTAATTAGGTTTGAATAAGATACATTTATATATTATATATAAATATGATATTTTTTGCAATTATTAGGGTATTCATTTTTGTTCAATTTCTAAATTTTCGTTCATTATTTGTGGAAATTATGTATAAAGGTATTTTATTATATAAACATTACACATTACTTTTTATGGGAATATATTTTAACTACAATTACACTACAATATTAGTAACGCCTTAAAACCAACTAAAATTGTCGAATTCGAAGCGAGATAATATTATATACACTATTCGCACTGTACAAATATATATTAGAGAAATTTTCCACGAGCACTTTCAACTAGAAATTGTAACATTAAGCGCGTAATGCGTAGGAGCATCGTGTCATACTGACTTTATTTAATAAACACCTCGACGTAAACGATGTAGCCTTGAAGTGGAGTGCTTACTTTATTAATATTTGACATTTATGACATGTCAACATGATATGACATTGTTGATAATTATAATAGTGTTAACGTTTTTTTTCTTCTTTTGTCTTATAATAAAATATGGGTTAGAAGCCTATTACGTCATTATAGATATATTTCTGACAATTTTTTTTAACGTTTCAGTTAAAGTGATGAACAACGCTCTCGCTTTCTGACTAATAGTACATCGGTTTAGTATTTATATTCAGTTTTTAATAAACAATAACATAGAACATTAATAAGGCCCTAATATCAGTAAGTTTTGTAACGGATGTCGCTTTTTTAAGGTATATGTAGACATTGGCACTTATAGAAATAATAATCATTCCGAATACGCCACCAACCTTGGGAGCTGTGTCCCTTATGTCTGTAGTAAAACTGGCTCATTCATCCCTTCGAACCGAAACAACAATACTAATTGCTGTTTGGCGAACGAATCTTGACAAGAATCGAAAAAAATATACATAATCTTTGAAACTTTATTTTAATTTGAACATGGTGATTGCCTGCTATTTTGTCTTTTTAATTGTTAGTCATGCTTAAAATCTCGTTTATAAACTTAAATTATAAGCGTAAAATCTGCGCTATAAAATGACCTCATTTCTGTATTTAATACTTGTAATAATTATTACTTATACCTAACTCCTAAAACAAATTGAACAAAGGCATCGGTTTAACGAAGACAAATGATTACTGGTTAGCTAGCTCTGCAGATTCTAGGTCTTGGAAACAATGCGGTACAATAGATCCACTTTGTTTTCGGGTGCGGCAAAATGAACGCATAACGAAACGTAAAGTAAATGTTCCACAGTTGTGTTGAAGTACAAAGTAGTCACTATATGTATATACAAATACACATCATCCTCCTGCCCTTATCCCAATTTTACTTGGAGTCGGCGCAGCATGTCTTCTTCCTCCATACTTCTCTGTCGGAAGTCAGCCCACAAGTCACATTCTTTCTAACCATATCGTCTTTCACACAATCCATCCATCGTTTCTTGGGTCGTCCCCTACCTCTATATCCATGCACATCCATTATCAAAACCTTTCTCACAACATGGTCCTCTTTCCTCCGTATGACATGCCCAAACCATGACAGCCTGTTTCCAGATCTCGCTTACCCTTAGCAGCACGGACAGTATATACAAATGCACATTTGGAAGATTTTCGCGAGAAACATGGCCCCTGGGGGGCTCTTCCTTTTATACACTGGGGCCCGAAAAGGCTTAAGCTACCATGTGTCTTTTATCGCCGAGCACTACATTACTATATACACAGATGTTTACACCTTTAAGACACATGCGATCAATAATTACATATATATTTATATCTCGTTGAAATGCTGACGGATACGTGGATTGCGTAGATTGAAGTGGTTAATTTGTTTACAAACATGCCATTGTCAGAACTATAATACTTTATGATGTCGATGACCTGCTAGCCATGGAATCAAATATGTTATGTATCTTACATGTGTAAAGATTGGATTAATACAACCCTACAACACACACAACAGTAACCCGTTCGAATACAAGAATACAACATAGTTTAGCTGGATAATTAGTAACAGGATACAGGTGATACCTTCACTTTGTTGAAAAGCATGTACATGGTAAAACGGCTTAAAGTTAATTAAGGTCAGATATTGTATGCACAATATTGCTCATGAAACTCAGAATTATGAGCAATTAACTTACTGACTATTCTTCCGCAATGCCTCGTGGACAATTTGGTTACAAAAGAACACACCCTTTTTGAATACACCACTCGAAATGTCCGTGATGACGTAATATAGTACGATCAAATCAAATCATCATCATTAATAAATATAAACAGTACTTTGTTATTATATCAGAGATGAAAAGGTTCTATCAAGTTTAGGTTAGTTTATGAGATGGGAGAACGAGGAATCGGGTGAAACATTTTCTTAGTTGACATTAATAAACTATGGCGTACCTACAGCACTTTCAATAACTATAAATAAATTGTAAATTGATCCATATATAGAGCCGAGATGGCCCAGTGGTTAGAACGCGTGCATCTTAACCGATGATTTCGGGTTCAAACCCAGGCAGGCACCATTGAATTTTCATGTGCTTAATTTGTGTTTATAATTCATCTCGTGCTCGGCGGTGAAGGAAAACATCGTGAGGAAACCTGCATGTGTCTAATTTCAACGAAATTCTGCCACATATGTATTCCACCAACCCGCATTGGAGCAGCGTGGTGGAATATGCTCCATACCTTCTCCTCAACGGGAGAGGAGGCCTTAGCCCAGCAGTGGGAAATTTACAGGCTGATTATGATCCATATAAGCACTTTCGAATCGTCGCGTTACAGGATTAAATTTTATGAAAATTTCACAGCGTTACGTAATCGTGATTAAAGAAAATGCAATCTATTTTTTATGGAAATCTGATACTAGAAACTCCAAATTTACTTAACATCTCATAAATATATATATGATATGTATTAACCAATTACTTTGAATATAATATTTTAATCAATTAATGAAAAAAATAAAATATGCCACGGCTACTCATAAAAAACTTAAAGTCAATAATTAAATTTAATTGAAAATAAACTATTAGGTTAATTATTATATAATTTTTAATATAAATGGAATTTCTAAATAGACTTATTAAAATCCTCATCTGTTTCCATTTCACGAAACGCGTGATCATCAAACATTTAATATTAAATACTGAACGCCACTACAAAGTCACATCGTTCGCCAGAGGCTTGATAAGTTAAGTCCTGTGCAAATAAGAGCTCAACAATCAAGCAATTTGTTTAATCAAGAAACCAGCGTTGTGTGTTTACGGTAAACGTACTGTGCCCATTACTTTTGTCATTTAGGGATTTTTTTTATTAAAATATTTATATTAACGAGGTACCTACTTATACATGTATATGTATATTTCTCGTCTTTAATATTATTTTATTATAAAACACACACACCCTTTTACTGTACATTGCACTCATATGCTAACACTATATCATAATATTTTAACACTAGCAACCCGACACGGCTTTGCACGAATGTACTTTATTAATGAAGAAAACGATATGCTATAAATATAATTCGTCTCCTATCAGAAATAATATGAATTTCTACCAGTGATTTTTTTTTAGAATTGGATCAGTAATTTTGAGATTACAGACCCCCCCCCCCCCCCAACATACAAACGAACAAAGTTTACCTCTTTATGATATTAGTATAGATAATACTATTAAACTCTCTTGAAACGGAAGAGGATTGCTTTTTATCCACTACATGCTATGCTATGCTAATAAACTCCAGATGTATAATTCAGTAACGATACCGTATCAAAACACAAAAAGGTTTCCATGTGCAATAAGAACCACTACTCGTATTTTCAACTGAATGTAAAATAGGTCACAAGCATACAGTGGAATATCAACAAAGCTTTTAAGCTCGTTAACTTTTCAACATAACTTTAAATTCAAATACGAACAGAAACAAAAGTTTCTTCATAATCTTTACTACTGACCGTGATCTAAGGAGTTTATAAAAGGCTATTGTAGTAGTAATAGTAACTACGTAATCATAAGTCATGATAAAAGGTCAATTGCGCTGCTGCCTGAAATTAAAAACATAAAAAGACACTCAAAACAATACAAAGTATACAAAGAGCCACGAAAAACAGTTGCAGACCTTTTTTATGGTGTAGGTAGGCGGACGGGCGAATGGACTACCTGATAGCCATGGCCATTAACAATTCTTTACATTGCCAATGCGTCAAGAAACTTGGGATCTAAGACGTTATGTCCTTGTGTCTGTAGGTTCACTGGCTCACACCGGAACCCTACGATAGAAAGTATTGCTGTGTAGCGTTAGAATATATGATGACTGAACGGGCCAAATTTGAGTGAATGAAATACCCAAACGGGCTTGCAATAAAACCACCAAGTTTATTTAAGAGGAAAAAGACGCTATATTGTATGAGAGCAATGAGATCATTATTTAAAGCAAATCAAAACTGTATTCACTGAAACTGCAAAACAGATAATCTACATGATGTCAATAATAATGTCCTATTCAACGAATTCTGGTCACGGCGACCAATCTCCGAAGGATCAATTACGGATGAGCATTATACGACAAAATAAATACTCAATACAATTTCAGCCACCGTGGTCTACTCGATGGAGACTTGCCAACTGCGCAGGATGTTGGTGATTATAGTGCACACATGTCTATATGTGGTGCAGTTTTTTTTTTATATAAATAAATAAATAGTAATAAACAGTTTGACGCAATGCAATGATATCAGTCATCGGATATTTACAATCATCATAAATTGTATTTGTGTAAACAGACTTCGTTTAAATTATAAGCTGAGTCCACCCAAACTTTAATAATTCTTGAAGTAAAAATGAGTTCAATCCAACGGCTAGCTTCGTATGCATAATAAAGTAAACGTCAAAATATATCGTAAAATTATTAAGAAAACACTGGCAGTTTTCTGAGAAAACAGTACAAAGGACATATTAAAATCGTAAAATATATATGTAACGACTTGATAAATAGATAGTCAAAACCTATATCGAAAGAACTGACGTGTTGGTCAGTGATTCGTCAGGTTGACTGTCTAGTCATATTTTCAAATAGATGGCTCTAAAATCGATTGAAATATTACGGGTTAAAAAAAAACGTTATTGCGTTCGTCTGGAATAACACGATACGATATAAAAAGGTCTGCCTTTAATAAAGTAAGTACCTTCTAGTGGTAGAATACTACTAAAGGATTCTTTTTTATTTCATTACAATAGTATTATATTTGTATAAGGAAGCACTAGATGACATTTCCATTTATTTGTCATTTATTTTACAAAGGTACCAAAACCGGTCACTACTTTGTGTGTTCGCCTTCAGCTATACACATTTATCTATAAGATATACAAACCACTTATTGAACTTGATCTAGATCTAATTCACCATTCGATTTGGAAAGTATTGCTTTCGGCAGTAAAATAACTGGTGTTACAAACACAGACAACCCTGGACAAAACTGTAACACCATTGGAATTTTATCTATCTATGCAGTAAAAGAACACTGCATAAAAACTGGTATGTACTTTTTCTGTATTTTTGAAACGAAGTTATTTTACACGTTTTTCAGTGGAATGAACTGGCAGAAATCGTCACGTAAGGGTATAGCGTTGTGCGCTCTCTAGGCGACCTTTCCCTCCGTCTACTTTATAAATAGTTTTATAAAAAATATTTAAACATATTTGTTGTTATTGTTTTAATTCACACCACGTTCTTATAACAAATTTAATTCTTGCGATTTAATTAATCTCAAACGCTGTTAATATATTGAACTGTGTCTGTTATTCAGTACCCACAGCAGCTTTGTTCCATCCTGGTGTGCCACGACTCGGTTTTTTTACTTCCATTTATCACACACACATTTGTGTGTAAATTAATCATTTATTCATTGCAATATTTAGTATTATTGTGTCCTGATTTGAAAGGTAAGTGATCAGTTTAACTAGCAATAAGAGAAGATAGAAAATATCCTCCACGCTTAGTTTCCAGCCTAATGTTTATCTTGTAGTCTCTAATCAATCCGCAATTCGTGACCGATCCCTCTCCAACTTTTGCCGGAATAAGACCCATGTGGCAAAGTATTCACGAGCTGCCAGGCGTATGTCTAAAACGTCAAACGTCATAAAATCGATAAATTTATATTTTGTCTTTGACTCGTGTTTAATTTCATATTAAACTTTCCTCCTTAACCGTACCTTCAACTAAATTGCTTTCAAATGGATTAATAACAGTGGAATAAATAAGGAAGTAATTAAGTAAACTTCAATTTATTTTTTTTTTGATGTTCAAATAACCTCTGACTTTTAAATCAATCAAGCAATGGAGAAATATGCTGACATTAACTCCAAGCATTCTTAATAAATGAAGACTTTTCCCATCAGTGGGACGGTTGTACTCTGTTATGTTCACTCATTTTTTACTCAAAATAGTTTCAAATTAAATATCATAATTATTATAATTTATTATACACAGGGCACTTGATAAGAGGAGACGACAAATGGAGCAAAGGAGTGACACAGTGGTGCCCCAGAGAAGGCAAGAGGAAGAGGTAGACCGCAGAAAAGTTGGGATGACGACATCAGACAAGTGGCAGGAGTCATGTAGAACAGAGTGGCTCAAGAAAGGGAGGAATGGAAATGGTTGGAGGAGGCGTTTGCCGACTGGCAAACAGATCTACAAGTGATAACCAAGAAACAGACATTAGTTTAAATTTTTATTTAAGTAAGAATTAGTGTTCGTTTTTTTTTAAGTTCAAATTATTGTAACCTATTAAGAGATCTGAATAAAATGCTATTATTGTTATTATACAATAATTTATATTAATTTAATTTATCATATAATTTACTGGTACGGCTTTTTGGAAGCCAGTCTTGGTAAGTACCAACCAGTCATCACATTCGACCACGAAACTGCAATATTTAGTATTATTGTGTCCTGATTTGAAAGGTAAGTGATCAATTTAACTACAGGCACAGGGCATAACATCTTTTGTACCGAGTGGTGGCGCGTCGTTGATGTAACGGATGGTTATATATATATACACGTCTATATATATATATAGACGTGTAATTGAAATACTTGGATTTAATATAAAGATCGCATCGTCCCTGATGGTTGTAACTATTTAAGTTCAATCGTCCGGAAAATCGGAATTACTTTTCAACGGGGAAAAGCTGCTATCAATCTCTCCATTTTCTCCACTCAGCCATTATTTGTAATCTATTAATCCCTTGCAAGCCTGAACGGTTTGTACACTTCATTACATTCTCCAATTTTCGGAAAAACTTAAAAAAAAAGTAAAATTCTAATTAAGTTTACTTTTTTTTTTTAATTTATATGTACAATTGTCACCTCCTCGATCAGAATAAGCCATTTGATTATTTGTTGAAAATAGATTTAAAAGTAACAATATAAAAATTGTGAGGAATAAAGAAAATTCGTCACAGACGGAGTGGCGTTTGCAGGGGCCCGATTTTACCATCAAGTTAGTTCATCGCAATCGAATCGTAATCATTGACGTTCAGATGTTTTCCTAGTCTACAAACGCAATGATGATCCAGTTTCGGTTCAGTCTAAGCTATACATACATATGTATACAGAAAAAATGAAGGAGTGTCAACTAAGCTAGTACAGCCACATCCTGAGACGTAACGATGACAATCCCATCAAAAAAGCCTTAAATATCACAGACCGACCGCGGAGAAAAGCACAACCGCCCGCAACCTGGTGGTCAAACATTCAAAGAGGGCCGGAAAGAGAATCTGAGTAAACAGAAAACCCAGAACAGAGCTCTCTGGTGCAGACGTACAAGGAGACTCGACTCCAGCTGAATTGGGAAGACGGTTTAGACAAAGAACTTCAAATATGTATAAAAACTGCAGGCGGTATAACGCGGCGGCAATAATATTATATGTCGTGATTATAATTATAAACAATATCATTGGCTTATCAATAATACTGGGAGTCATATGGCAATACTTGTACCGGCACACGTTTCTCATACAGTAATATGATACTGTTGCTATATGGATTTGTTTGGCCATGAAACTAGTGATTATGTTATATTGTTTACCCGCTGAGTTTCTTTCGCCGGTTGTTGGCAGGATAGGGTATTTTCTTTAAAAATATGTTTAGGTAAACTGTTTTAACTATTTTTTCCACTTAAAATGTTGCACACATATTTAATACCGGTGACAATACAAAATTAATACGAATATATGTGATGTAGACTGGTTCAAAGTTATTTTATTTTAATATTATTAACACGCTTTTATTAATTTTACCTGTATGAATCTATGTAACGGAATCTTTCAACGTGGTTGTCATTGGTATGACCGATGACAATACAATAATTTAATAACTTTGCTCTAGAATCTTGACCAGTATTACAAATAAAAAAAATAAACAATAAGGCAAGAAATAAGGAGGTATAACAGGTTGCCTACGCACCGTTCGCTTAGTGTCGGTAAATGTTATGGTTTTTTATTTTTTATTTTGATTTACAATTATTTGGCGTTACATGCATACTCAAAATTTTCACGTGATAAAATTTATAATTAAGATAAGACATTGCAGAAAATATGCAGGACCTTAAATTGAAAAAAATAAATACTCGGTAGATCTAAATAATCGTAATTGATGGCGTTTGTAAAACTCATAAAAATTAAAAACATAGATTTCGTTAGTTACATAAAAAAACTTTTCACACACGGGTAGTAGAGAGAGCGACGAAGGGGGCACGACGGTATACGAGAACGTCATGCCATGAGCCGGTCTTGTTCCGAAGTACGCCAATTGATTATTAACATCAAAAACAATAATAAACAAAAATATATTATCTTCCTATATATAATAGCGTAAGCCGATTTTTGCCCAGGGATTATGGGACGATAGCTGCATATAAGATATTAGTTATGGTCTTATTTTGAAGAACTCCAGCCGTGAATGTGCAGAAAATTAAAAAGGAATCTTGATTGTAATTTACTAAATTGTTGCGATTTAACAAAGAATTAATTTTAGAGAGCGGAAAAAAGTTACTGGCCGGGTAGAGAGCGGCGCTATGGTCTTCAGTTTACAATGAAATTAAATCAAAACAAAACCATGTCATAGGTTATAGGTTTCGAAATTTGTAAAAATCTTTTGAATAAACGCGAAGTTTCAAATGCGACCCATTAGTACATTATTAACGCTACTGTAAAATTCCACAGTTGTAATTTAAAAGTATTTTTTTCCACGCATATGGGTTCACGCTTCTAATGGCCACACCGCGGTAATCCCTAGCAGTAACAGTATGATACTTATCATACTGTTACTGCGCATGAGAAATATTAACATTGCAATATATAATTTTGAATGCGCTCGGCAAATACTATGATATGTTTAATACTAAAATGTAAAGTAAAATGTTACGTTAACGTAATGTCATTAAATAAAAAACTTATAACGCCAAGTTTCCGACTCCGCAAAGTCAAGTTGTATTGAATAATATACCTTCTTGATCAATGTAATTTTTACAAATTATTTGAATTTATGAATCGACATAGTTAAAAATATCTGCGCAATTTGATTTTAGAAACGAACACCTTGCCATAAGAAGGATAAATTCTAGGGTTTCTATATTTTAAGCTAATACTCGTTGATTTCCAGGCAGTATGTATTTATTATATACATATATCATTGTATTTAACTAACACGACTTTGTACATATAAATGTTGAAATGGTAGCTTCACTTAATATAGTTTGTTAAATGACGATTCAAAAGTGCTTGTACAATCCTACTTCAATAAAGTATAGTTTGATTTGATTTTAAATATTAGTTTTCGTTCGCGTTTTCGCCAGTATATGCAAGTTATTAGGTACCCTTTGTCCTTTTCTGTAACAACGTGATCGATTGAATAGTTAAGTCTTAAAAGCGTAACAAACAAAGGAGCTCACTTTCACCTTTTAGTTACGTTTTTATAATCACAAAATTGCACACTTTTAAACGAAGTCGCTTAGCACTCTATTTCATAATAAGATTTTAACTCCTTTTTAGTATACGGTCAAACCTTGCCACTGGATTTTATACCAGTATCCACCAGTTTATACCAGTTTATATGTATCTTCGGTGAGAATGCAAAAAATATGATAACAGGCTGAGGCTGTGAGGTGGCCACAGGTACTTCTTCATTTAACTTGATCGTATTCGAACTCTTCTTCGTTTTATTACATGGCTTAAAATAAGCTTATCTTTTTATATGTCTTCCTATTTCTATCGTGCAATTACTTACCATTGCACGATAGTTCCATTATAGATTAACCGTTTTTGTGTATCAATTAACAAAACTATTGTAAATACCGGTACCGAGCATCTACCGATCAACCTAGTATACAATCTGCTATCGAACCTCCAACCTTTTTAACGTTAACGCATCAAGTGTAAAATCATAGAATCATTTAACATACTCCGCGTTCTTTGTAACATTTTAATTAATTATTGCTTCTACTCTACAAAAATTAGATTATCTTTATAGTGTCTGATCAAACACGACGGATATAGACATGATTTATCTCAAGCTATCGCGATGCTGTTAGATTCATCAACGCTAACGACCTAGTTTTGAATTAGTGGTTTGCGTCCAACCTTTACAAACTAGAGATGGAATCTTTCTGTGGTTTGGGTTTAAATAATTAGTTTTTTATTCTGTAATATTAGTATAGATTATAAGGTTGAGGAATATAAGGTATGGTGACCTGGGAGCTAACTGAGATATTTTAGTGCATGAATGTGTGCGCAAACACAAGTTAAAGTATCTACTGTACAATTACATTTTTTATTAGTTCGAACTGTTAGTCTTAGACATTAGTGCCGATTCGTTGGATAAAATCTATATCTAAACTAAAAGACAGCACTAAAAAATACTGCTATCTCTTTTTGATGTATGGAATTAAAAGTAATAGAAAATATTTGAGTTCTCTTAGTTTACATAAAATATTATTTCCAGCAAATTGTGTGTTTGATACGTTACTTGACTTAATTATTTAAATAATTTCGACGAAATTTAATTGATACAAAAAACAGAAAAGAAATATAATTTCAAAGTCTAAAATGTATTGATATGTTGCATTGTAAATAGATTCATTTTAAGACGACGCCTGTATACTAGTGATTCAATAGATTCAATATTCATTGATCGACGCTAAATCTTCTTTTAATGAAAGCAATCATTCAAACGTATCCCACACTCCGATTATATCGGCTTCAACTAATTTCCTAGAGTGACCTAGTTTGCACAGGGTTATTTTATCAATGTATGAGTGTGAAATTTTGTAAAAGACAGAATTATAATACAATTCTGTGTTCTTCTTTCGAATGTCCAATGAATAATAACAGAAAGAGACAGCTACATGGATAAAAATGTTTGAAAAAAAAAATACAGAATAACTTGACATTTTTCAATGTACATATTAAAATTTAAGAAATAAAATACGGTCTCTCCCCTTACGATACCCTGAGAAGAGGCTTTATAATATTCAAAGCACTTAGACGAGCTTAACATTATAAAGTGCCAATGATGGTGCAGAAATTGAATTCTAAAAAGAAATTTTCACACGAAGCACTCAACAGCACTATAGTGTTCGAAAAATGTCATGTTGTAATATTACTTGCTCAACCCTGAACCCTTGAGCTATATCAACAGCTTGCCGGGCATAAAAGATAGGGCATAATCCTGCGGCTGTGGATGCGTGAGATGAGGGTCTCGCGTGTCCAATTCGAGGCCGGGGCGGCCTCATGGCGTCGCACTAATAAGGAGTGCGTGTGCCAATAGTAGAAGCAAACCCCGGGAGGAGCCGCAGATTCGTTGCATTAACACCATCCCACAGTCCCTTCAATCCGTGTCCAAGATGGCCATCACAGCTGTTTTATTGGTTAAAAATCCGACATTATCCGGTTCCGTTCCTCCACTACGCTCCGGTACCTTTCTCACTACCTCTCTTTTTACATGCTTAAAAAATCATACAGTCCTCCAGTACGAATATCAAGGCAGCCATTTTTAAGAGTCGAATCAACTAAGCTCGATAATTTACATTGGACGAATGTTTACCCAAGCCGAGATGACCGAGTGGCGTAGCGTGGCGTGAGGGGCGTTTACACGCCAATCACCACGGAGTTGATGAAAAAAAAATATAACCGTGACGTTTCGTCAAAATCAACATCTCTGTTTACTTATACGCGGCGACAGAAGCCTATAAATAACAAGAGTTTCTTTATCGACCGCGCCATACTTCTGTACCCCGACGTATTGTGAGTGCAGATCATCAGCTCATCGGTGGGTGGATCCACGCTTATACAGGACTCTTCTCTGTATTCCATCTCGCCCACCATAAACCACCACACGTGTGAATGAGAAGCGCTAGCAGTTAGTCGGTGAATTACTTAAAAACAAACAATAAAAAAAACCTCTAATAACAACGAACAGCCTTTGGTGTTAAAACCTCATAGATATGACACGTTCTCGATAAACGTTAACAAGTGGACGCGCTTATTTCTTCTCACTTATTTAAAGTCTTTATTACCTTTATAATAAGGATTATAATTCCATATAAGCATTACATAATATAAATATTTATTTAACATTAATTTACAATGTATCCGCAAATTAAATTTGCATCGACATCGAAGGTCGCACTAGTTGAGTAGCATGCTCAGTGTAAATATATTTAAATGACTATGTAATGTATGTTTTACTCTGGTTTATAATAAAACTATATTCGCCGATACGTCTGCGTCAATCAGAAATGAAGACTATGGGTTCAAGGGCAATACAGACAATACGGCAAGCGTGTCTCAATTTTTATGTACTTAATTTGTATGTATGTATGTATGTGTGTGTGTGTGTGTGTGTGTGTGTGTGTGTGTGTGTGTGTGTGTGTGTGTATGTATGTATGTATGTATGTATGTGTGTGTGTGTGTGTGTGTGTGTATGTATGTATGTATGTATGTTTGTATGTATGTATGTATGTATGTATGTATGTATGTATGTATGTATGTATGTATGTATGTATGTATGTATGTATGTATGTATGTATGTATGTATGTGTGTGTGTGTGTGTGTGTGTGTATGTGTGTGTATGTATGTATGTATGTATGTATGTATGTATGTTTGTATGTATGTATGTATGTATGTATGTATGTGTGTGTGTATTCACTTAGTGTTGGGCTATCACGGAGAACTTCGGAACATATGTATGTACTATGTAGTCACCAGCTCACATTATAGCAGCTTTTCTTATACCAGCAGTACATTTATTTTCTCTTCACATAATTTCTTCTATATAATAAGAAATATCTACTAAAATACCAAGTAAAAAAAAAAACAAAGAGATATATCTCTTATACAACGGACCTCGATTCTATATTGATTCCACTTGAACACCAAGTAATTTAATATCATCAAAATTTCTTTCGACATATAGCCTATTCCAATCGAAGTAGGAATAAATATAAAAAAACCTTAGATTTTGGTACTTCATGCGATTTGCTAATAATTCGGTTGCACCACTAAGAGTATATGATTAATATGACTTTACTTATAATACAACACTATTACACTTAACAACGTCCACTTTAATTTAACTTATAAAATTCCGATAACAGTTTTCTCGACATTCAAAACGGATTTATTTTTTGTAAATCTATTGTGAATATCATAGATTAATCAAGCTCTCGACCAATGATATCACGTCAATTTGCTGTCAAATGTTGATTATTTGACTTTTCTCCTGTTATGATTGGAACAGAGTATAAATTGTTTTAACGTAACGATTACTCTCACCGTAACATCGAGATACGTGATGTGACAGTACTGATGTATCTCATAGATGGCACTAATATAAAATTCACTAATAAAAAAACCTTTATACCAAACATTGAATATAACAAAACAAAAACATTAAACATTTTTATTTTTTTTTTATGTAAATAATCTAATATTTATAACGTAATAACATCATATCTTGATCACAGTACCATTTAAAATTAATATTAAGTTTTCAACCCCAGTTTGCCTGTGAGACACCACAGTCTCAGCATTGCAAAATCTTGTTTTTAATATTTATATTTCGTTTTGTTCAATACTAATTATAATCAACTATGATATTATTTATTTAATACTACACTTTACAGAAAATCACCTCTAATAATAATATTAGCATTATGCAAAATTTATTCTTACAATTTTAATTAATTACAGTTTAAACGATAAAAAACATTAGTCTCATTATTACTGAGGCAATTAATAAATTATGAAACAGCCCGGGGGGATTCTGAGACACAGTTTCTACCCTTACTTTTTTACTAGGTAGAATAATGTCTCCTTTTTTAATAAAAAACCACGTATTGGAAAAAAAATCTATTACAATTTTTTAAAGCACCCAAGTGAAACATTGCTACGGTAGTTGCGTTAAAGATTATCAAATATTTTTAAGTTATTACTTTTTCAAACAAAAAAAATTGGTACTGCAGTTGGTTCTCAGTTATTTTGGTACCTGAACAATCTCTAAACTTCCATGGTAGAATCTTCGTACACTAAGACACAATTAAACAAAATGCTTCCAGACGAACACTTTATTGTAAACTTGAACAAACAAAAAAAAAACTTTTATTCTATATAATTTAATGAACCACATAATAGCGCGATTTGACTCTCTACTAACGTCATCTATTATCAAGTGGATAAACTATATAATTTATATCTATAGTATTTATAACACTTCAACAGTGCTGAACAACCGACGTCTATCCAATCAGGAAATCACTCATCAACAATTAATTAATTCATTGTTTTTTTAATAAAATAAATTTAACAAACAATTTAATTTGTATTGTTTTGTTGTCTTTAGTCTTAGTCGTCAAACACACTAAAACCTCTTGTTAGCACGAGGGTCAGTCATTCAAATTATGCATCAGTACTGAATTATTTTTAATACTCTATATTCATATGACAAATAGTTTTTCCTACTATTTTTCGAAACATAATAACTTTCAATATAAATATATTTATTACGGGTTCGATTCAAGTAACAAGGCAGCCGCCTTATTGCACAAATACCATTAAGGATTTAATCAAATATTGTTATAAAACAATAAGTAGCTCACCAAGCAATCTTCCCCTTCTTAAAGTGTTAATGAATATCTCACCGGCTACAATGACCTGCCTACACGTTGAATTTCATAAAATATCATTTTCTATATAAGGTATGTTAAACGCTAGTCGAGCTATGGCGGCTAATATCTCCTTTTATGATATGGTTAAAATGTCCAATTAACATGGATCTCCGGTATTTAGTTTTTCCACTCAGAATAGTAGTAATTATTTGAGTAAAAATAGCTTCACTCAAATAGATATAACTAAAAAAATCGATATACAGGGTTATTGGTAATTCGACGTATTCTCGTTAGGAGGTAATAGGGGTGACTATTTGCGATAATTTTAACCCCATATGCATTATGCAAAAGTGAGTTATTACATTTTTTAGCTTTTTTCAAAATAAGTCATAAATTCAACTTCAAAAATGTATTTAAAAAAAGTATCAATTAAAATCTATTTTTTTCTCTGATTTATAAAAACGATAAAACACTGTATTAATGCTACACGATAGTTTGATAGCCATTTTCCTAATTGGAGTCGCCGCCACGAACCATGTGAATCTAATAAGTTATGTCCCTTGTGCTTGAAATTACATAGACTCACTCACCTTTCAAACAGGAACACGGCATTACAAATTTTATTGATGCAAATTATATACACAAGACAGGCTTGCAAGATATCCTAAACATAATTAAGCTCAAGGATGAAGCGATCTGTCTCTGCCCTTTTTGTAATATTTATTTATCTGTGCGAATATATATTTTTGTAACAATGCTGTTGGATTACCAATATATAAATAAAGCAACATACAGAACATATTTATACGAAAAACATTCGGCACTCGGTATTGCTAGCATCATAAGGTTGTATTACAATATTTACGTTGCGCAAAACGGCTAAATTAGGGTTGCTATTCCCAAGCGCTGAAAAGCAAAAAATAATGAAGATTTATGTTATAAAACGAGTCACAATATACATTGCTAGCTAGTGGCAACACTGCCACCGTTTATAAATATGATACCTAGTAAATATAGTGATTTTCTAAAAATAAAGATTTTCTTTAAAAAATCTTTAACAATCTACATAAGATGATTATTTTCTCCAATTGTGTCAATTTTTTTAAATCAAATCGTAATAATCGAAGCCTTCTTTTATTTGTCTGAAATATCGCTTGAATAACAAATAGAATTGGAAGATCACAGACTTAAAATTAAAGATAGACCCTTTGTGATATGTTTGACCTATTCGGGTATAGTTTGCTTAGAAATAAAGTCTTATAAGAATAAAATACCTACCAGATCCTTCAGACTTAATACAGCAGTGATAGTTCACGTCGACTCAAACAGACATCGAGACCCCACTTGCGAGGATCCTCCTCAACGGTCCCTTCATCGACAAAGGACAAATATAAGGGAGGTCGATATTATATATAGGTAATAAATATATCAAAACAAAAATTATATTTTTAGCATGTTTACAATAAAAAAATACGAAATAATATGGCTTTAACATTGGCGATACTTATAATATAATTAACTTGGTGATAGGGCTCTGTTCAAGCCTTCAACTCAACACATATTCTACCTCGCCAAACAGCAAAACTTAACACAGTATTGCTGTGTTCCGGTTTGAAAGACGAGTAACCCAGTGCAATAATTATGTGATATGTAATTTCTTATTTTTTCAGCCCTACTATAGTACTTACAATAAATTAAAGATTTGCAATTCACATCTGTATTAATTAAACATTGGGATATAAGGTGAAGTGTGAAATTGTCTATTTCGAGAGATTTGATTTCATCGGTAGTTAATGAGCAACTTAGTGGTGTAGTTTTCTTATCAATTTGTGCGCGAATAAAAATTCAATTTAATCGTTATTTTATGTGAAATGAAGGTTCTCATATTTATCCAGGGCAGTGATGCTATTAATTGAATATGTGGAAACTAGGCGATCGGTAGCCCTAGTCGATATAAATTGGAGTTGTAGCACGTACGTGTGATGTATATTTTAGTGTTACCCATAAACAAGACTTAAAATGAAAATGTTTTAGCTTGAGCAAACAGTTGCTTCGTAAGTACTACTTTTACTAGTCACAAATATCTCAATCATAACTGTAGAACTATGGTAACCGTGGATTAGAGTTCGGCACCACCACAGACTTTGTCATGAATCGATTACTATAGTTCATTACGTGTTTGATAGCGAGGAACCAACGATTGGATAGCAAGACGGGAAGAAGGAAGTGATTATGACAGAAGTTACTTATGTTCTATGACCGATATTTATTTATTACCGTCTGTGACGAGTCGTTTTTGTTCTTTAATTGGATTAATATTAAATCCTAGTAATATTCGCGAAATTACAACAATGATTTTTAATAACTTCCATAGGGAATTCTAACAAAACCCTAAAAATAAAACGCTGGTACCTAAGCTAATATACACGTCGAGCTTAAGCTGTTTTATAAGATACACACTGTACACTGGTGACCACTTACAATCAATTCCAATACTTGTCGTCCGTACTATGAACATGTACATTAAAAAAAACCTTGACGTTTGTAACGTTTGTACGAAATGTTTCTGGCAATAAGTATCCATACTTACGAAATAACTGCTATACTTTCCAATTATTAACATACATAAGAACACAGACGCTGCGGATACGTTGTAGTATTTCAGCCAATCACAGTCCTCGGTCCACAGTCCGCTCGAGGCCAACACTTGTACCCGCACCACGTATCCTTTTAGGCTTCTATGCTTATATTTTGCATCTCGAACACTTGGAAACCTTCGACTTTCAATTTATTTTTAGATTTGACAATGTTTACTTTTTAAAATTTATTTTTATTATGTATATTTTTTTTACTTTTTGGTAGGGCTTTGTGGAAACTCGTAGGCCGTAAAGTTGTAAAGTAATGTTCTATTGTATTTCATAGTAACTAAAAGCACTAGGGACATACAATCTCAGTTCACAACATTGGTGACGCATTGGGGATGTAAGGAATGGTTAAAATATTTACAGCGCCAATGTTAACGGGCATTCATAACCACCAGGTGGTCCATGTGTAAAAAAATCTATATAGTTTTAGCAAAACTCGCTTTTAATATTTATAATCAAGCTATAATTTTATAAAAACAAATTAAATTTGAAAATCATATTTAAACCGCGACGCCCTCAAAGCACATTTTAAACCGTGTAAAAAGTGTTATTCCGTCAAAGTCAAAACTTACTTCGGATCTCAATTGGGAAACGTTGAGAACCGACTTACATTGACACGATAATATTTAAACGACACGCGCATCTGCGTCGTTTAAATATTATAATGATTATAGCCAATCTACACCACTTACTGAAATTTCACGTTCGGATTCTGCGATGAGTTTCGAGTTTGTTCTTACAGAATAGTTGTATTTACCGAGAAACGAGCCCAGCTCCTCTCTTCGTGGAAAACACATATGACAGAATTTCGTTGAAATTAGACACATGCAGGTTTCCTCACGATGTTTTCCTTCACCGCCGAGCACGAGATGAATTATAAACAAAAATTAAGCACATGAAAATTCAGTGGTGCTTGCCTGAGTTTGAACCCGAAATCATCGGTTAAGATGCACGCGTTCTAACCACTGGGCCATCTCGGCTCGCTCTCCCTCATCACATTCAAATCATGCTACATCACATTTTTTGCTTAGTGAAAATGAAATTATATGAAATGAAATTTCCACATAAAATTCATTCCTGAAAAAAATGTTCATGATGACCATGTTACGTTTGAAACGTTTATCAAAAATGACAACGCGATACAGCGTAAACAATGAAAAAAAAAACAAACAATCAAAAAATTAAACTTTAAAAAACACACCAATTAAATTAGATTATTCACAATCACACACCAATCACAAATCAGACATTCGGCAAAAAGACTGCCGATTGGATACCAGAAACGTCAAATGATGGATGAATATTGAATACACGAATGCAACATTAACTGTATGTATGTCGTGACACAGTACTTAGTTTATATTGTCATTGCAAATTTCTTCTGGGTAATGTTTGCTTTATATTGGCACGTCTCAGCATAATATTTTCCTCGCACTAAGAAGTTTGATTTCTTTATCTATTTAATGTAGCACACAGACACATCTTAAAGCTGAAATTTCTAATTGAGATGACGTTTCAGCTTTCAAGTGCTAAATTTCAGTGTTTATAATTAATCTGTTGCTCGGCTTTAAATAAATACATCATAAGGAAATCTGGAGTCGAAAGAAATCTGATACATTGCGTTATAACACATTACATTAACAGCCTGTAAATTTTCCACTGCTGGGCTAAGGCCTCCTCTCCCTTTGAGGAGAAGGTTTGGAGCATAGTCCACCACGCTGCTCCAATGCGGGTTGGTGGGATACACATGTGGCAGAATTTCGTTGAAATTAGACACATGCAGGTTTCCTCACGATGTTTTCCTTCACCGCCGAACACGAGATGAATTATAAACAAAAATTAAGCACATGAAAATTCAATGGTGCTTGACTGAGTTTGAACCCGAAATCATCAGTTAAGATGCACGCGTTCTAACCACTGGGCCATCTCGGCTCATTACATACAGATACCCGCAATCGATCAGCACATTGGAATAAGCTTAAAACCATTTCAAGCCAACGGTGACGCTCTTTATTATAATAATCTCGCTTGGTCGCACATCGGTAGGCATAACTTTACAGATCATTAATTTTCGCTTCGATTAGTCACGATAGATAATATGAATACATTAGAACTTTCAACCCGTCAGTTATCGTAATTAACACTGTTTTGTGACGTCATCATTTTTGTCAAACCTCCACAAATACACTAAGATGTATCCTGTTTACTTGATGCATGTTTAATAAGTGCGTGTGCGTCTGTGTGGAAATATTTATTCTGCCTCATATATATTTAGTACTAATTTGATACCCAATCCTAACCATCTACGTAATAAGCATTATTAAAACCCGATTATGTTTTCATCCAAATCGATCAACCCAAAGCATTTTATAGTAAGCTAGAAGTACCGATAGCAGCAAAAAAATTTTGATCAAATTTTATTAAAATAATGGATTGTGACGAAACGGTCACAGATGAACCAACGATTTGATGATATGATGATATAAACCATGCCCCACACGATCTACTGACTTTGTGTTTGTCATCGAGCGGCATCGACAGAGACAGCATCGCCAGACCGACTTTTTTGAGCCCACTTTGCACCCCCTGTTGAAAAAGGCATTAAATTTTAATAAATAAAAACTAATCATATTTTATAATTAGTCATTTATAATAATACAATAAATACACAATAAAGTAAATAATTAGCGGGCACTATTTGACCGCCGAGAACTTATCAAAATAAACGAACCACCACATGTAACCACACATCTAGAGAAACGAAAGCTTTTTATCATATGAATATGCTGGAGACAACATTTTCCTAGTTCTCTTAATAATATACATTACATACATTAACAGTCTGTAAATTTCCCACTGCTCGGGTAAGGCCTCCTCTCCCTTTGAGGAGAAGGTTTGGAGCATATTCCACCACGCTGCTCCAATGCGCGTTGGTGGATTCACATGTGGCAGAATTTCATTGAAATCAGACACATAAACAGACAGACAACAAAATATATATTCTCATGCATTCATACTGGTTCTCTGCCATTCACAATGAGGGTGAGAAAGTCAAAATCATGCACCTTTATTAGCACGACTGAGAAACTATTATGTGGTCTGCCTGCGTCTTAGAACCGACCTACGTGTCTGCTTTTTTAGATATATGTATATAATAACAATATACATAATATATACAAATTTCAGCCTCGCTGAAATAACGTAAATTTTTGTCAAATTTAAGTAGCTTTGAAATTATAAAAAATATCGAAGGAACCGGAGTAAGTGTCGGCCATTGAAGTTTTCTATATATATTTTAAGATATCAAAAGGGCAGACTTGCTGCGATCACGTTTTGAAAGTCAATTTTTATGCTTTTCGACTTCTTGGGGTGCTCAAAGGAACCCTCGATGGGAATAGTGAACCTCCATTTCACCAACAGAAGGTGAAGCAGTATACCTGGCAGTAATATGGAGCTTGCTGCTATACCGTAAGTCGGCCGATCACTGGCTCTTGGACTATAATTATATTTACGTAACTTTCCGTAAATATTTAATCGAATGTATTTAAATATTCTAGAAATTTCGTAATGAGTTTACTTGACATTTCATATGTTCTTATTAGCTCCGACCCTTCACATAGAACGCTTAATATTGCTTTAACTACCACGTAAAAAAACACAAGTATAGCCGCAGGCGAAAACTAGTAGGCACTATATATGTATATAACATTATTATTATCATACAACATAAGTTTCGAAATCAAGTACATTTATATTCGTGCGTCGGTAATACTAAAATATGTAAAGTGCTCAATACGCATGAAGTTTGAAACTAGGATAATCCACTTGAATCTCGCCACGTGTTATAAACTGCTTTGAACCTTTTATAGATCAAATATCAAGATTTATTGGGTGCGGAATCTGCAATTGCAGGCCTATTCATAAAATGCCAATATTTTAGCTTTCTTATTTATGGTGGGAAAACAGACAGGCGAATGAAACATCCGATGATGAATGGTTACCACTGGTGGTATTTCGTTAAGCTGTATGTAATTACTCATGTGCCGCATACATGCACACAATAAATAACAATAAAATTGATTGTATTCTTATAGATATAAACACAATATATTAAAAATTTATAGGTACTATTATTATTTTTGTTACAAAGGAACCTCCCACTCTGATACACAGAAACAACTCGTGACAAAATTAAACAAAAACATGTTTCGCTCAGTTCAAATAGGTATTAAGATTTATATTTATTCACTAACGAAGCGCGCGATTCCTCGTTAAATTATCGTTTGTTTTAATAAAATAATCTTAAGAAATATAATCTTATTTGTATTTTTTTGCTGTCTTTACTCTTAGTATTCTCACGCACACTAAGTTATGTACGACGAGCTTTACTCACTCACACATGCACACCGAAAAAAATTTACGTGGAGGGGCGTGCTTTCGTGTAATAGTAAAATCTAGATCAATAGACTATATTTTTATTACACGCACAAGTTCGTTAACCTTAAATTTTAATATAACGTATAAATATATATATTTAAATATACCAGCAACCTATTTTCAAGGAATTACTAATATCCTTTCTTCCTTTTCATGAAAGCGTAAGGCTTTTTAAGCTTTTAGGTTCGAAATGGGTACAACTTTGGCCCAAGAGGTCAGGACCGATCTAGCGGCTTTATTATATTTATTTTATCTTATATTATTAATATGTTCATGTATCTTGCGTTCTAATACAGACATTGTCACAGCTCGTCACAGCTACTAAGCATAAGGTACTATTGAGAATCAGTGTTGGATTTTGGAACCCAACTTGGAAGCTGGGTGTTACATCTGTTCGGGACACAATTACATTAATTGTTTTTTTTTTCTTTTTCTTGGTTATTTTTGTAACGAGTTCTTTTACGCGGCTAACAGCAGAATGAACTGGCTGAATATTTTTCTCTTTCTTGTTCATTTTTGTAACGAATTTTTTTTACGCGGCTGAACTGAATGAACTGGCTGAATATATATTGTCTAATCATTTACGTGTTTTTGTTATTTAGAAACAATTTTATTTGATGCCATTCAATTGAATCTGACATTGAAATGAACTTTTGAGAAATCAATGAAAACTGTTTTATGCATAAACAAATGAGATTTACAAGACTTTTTGTACTTAATTTATTATTCGAGTGGTAAAAATATAAATAGCGAATAATAATGTATTTATATAGTAGTGCATGCAAAAACATATTAAGTCACTGACTTATGTCGTATGTGCAATGAACGTCTTTCACGCGGTATTATTCGAAGAGGAAGGAATTTATCTTACGTGATTTTTACCTAGAACACGCATCTACCTTTGAGGAACCATTTTCAGTACAAAAAGCATCTTGGAAAAAAATGTGACTTAAGATGTTTTTGAAATGACCAATAATTATTATTGGTGAATTTTGTTGGTTTATTTCATTGTCTGTATGTTTAATACATAATGTAGGTATATCGAAAGGAACTTCCATCGCTCGTCGTATCTATCGTGTAAGGTTTATTTTAATAATTATCCTAAATTTAAAGTAGCTTTACCGGGTGAATGATTTTTTTTATCAACTGGGCACACTGGTGGCAGCTCGGTGGGGCGGGGCATCAAAATAAGATGGCGGTTGGTTACCAAGCGCGGGAAGCGACATTTTAAAAAGTTACCGAATTGTATTTGAAGAAATATAGTCCTTGTCAGCTTAATAATTGCGTTTAATTATAAAATATAACCTTCGTCGACACGTTCAGTGACATAAAGGGGATTTATTTTTACAATCGTTCGTGTCTCAAATTAACTTTATACTATTTCACCTTAAACTGTTACTACACTCACAGGAAAAATTGACATGTGACATTAGACCTAATATAATCAGACGTAAGGACTTTCATCTGTTTTTGATATTAAGAATCTGAAATGTCAGTTTTAATCGCTTTTAATCTATAAAACGGTAATCTGAATGTAATTAAATAAATCCCTTTATCTGTGTGTCCGGAAACAACGTTACGACATCAATATTAAATCAAATATACTGATAGGTATCTGATAACGAAATCGTGTTTGTGCCTAATAAAAATATAATCCCTCGATAATACATATATTAAATCTTTATATTATTAAAAACTGATAAATATAACATTGTTGCATAACTTTCACGTTACTTGTGTGTGTTTATTTGTATGTGTGTAACTCTTTGTATGTAGGTTCGTTTTTTTATTAATTTTATGACGGTGTTTCAATTTACCTTTTCCTTTTTTTATTTTGTACTTTATGAGTAAGCAATCGCTTTATTTAAATCGCCTTAAACGTGACCACCCGCTTATTGTTTGTATAAACTTATGATGTCAAAAATAAACATTGATAGTAAAGATCACGGCGCGTGTCCAGAACACACGTTCGAACAGAGACCCGCAATTTAATTTAAAAAACACGTGCCCTGAGCTTGAGATCGTTCTGAAATATGTAATATCAATATATATTATTATATTAAATAAAAATATACTTTATTCAAGTATGCTCTTCCAAGATTTACTTTTGAATCGTAATATTACATGGATAATTTTAACATCAAGCTGTAACGGGTTAGGATCTTTTTCCACCGATCCCTCGGTACTCGGTAGTTACTCTTTTTCCATTTAAATGTAATAATCATATACTTTAATATATTTCTTTCATTATATTTCTTCTAACCCCCAAGTGGCCAATTTTTATCACACGAAAAGCTACATATTGACAATGAAAACAAATTTATGCCATTATCATGAATGTATTACCTGCTAACATTATTTAACCAATTAGCAATAACTTGAGAATGAAATTTTATAAAATTACAAATATGTTCAAAATAAGGCTTGAATTGTATCCACGAAACGTCAGAGTAGAATGACTGATAAATGGACGAAAACTACCAGACGCACTTGCACTCAGTAAAATACCATCGAATTTGAGGGTAGACCATAATTATTCTATGACCTGCTTAGTTAATTCAGAACAGGGAGATAAGCGTTATACATTTTAAATAGAAGCATAATTTCATTAATTTCGCTGCGACAGACATTTCTCATTTATGTCGAAATTGTTAAGTCTACTGTACGCGACCCGCCGTCTACATTTCAGACCAACGGTTTCTACGAATAAATAGAAAGAATGGATTCGGATATATAATGAAGATTTAATGAAACTAATTTTATATTAATATCCTAGAACATTGAATTTGCTTAATACAAAATTGTCTGAAATAAAATTATGCGGAGCGATCCCCATGACGAACTCATTCAAAAAATTTGAATCTTCTAAGCAATCTGACTAAAAATTTTAAAAGCAAAATAAGAGCCTACTATCATAGTATGTCCTACTGCTTTTACACTATTCAAACGCAGTTCTACATTGTGTGTTGGTGACAACACACGCCGCAGAATTCTAACCAAAACATACAGTATGTTTACTCACGATATTTTTTCTTTCGCAGCCGAGTACGAACAGATAATTTATTACAACAAATAAGGTCATAAAAAACGCAAACATGGCTTGCCTGTAATACTACCCACAAATTCTCTATTTTCAAAATAATTAACCCAACGACAAATATATCTACAAAGCGATTTGCGCGAACATTGACGACCATACCTATTTAATCATATGTAGCGCTTGAATAATTCAAAGAACATATCAATGAATGAGGAATGTCAAATCAAGATGCATCCGACATTATGCCACGAGTTGACATTCCTACCCTGTTTAATTCCCGCTGCATGCAAATTAAATTACGCTCTGTATCTGCAAACAAAACCTAATTGCATCACATCATGCAACCTGATTCAAAACAACTCTAACATGATTTCAAAACCGTTTTTTGGACCTTCTCCCATACTGGCACTACAGGGCGTAGAATTGACTGTATAGCCGGTAAAACGTCGCAAATTATGAGGTCTAAGATACTCGTAGTATACTTCTTGTCTCTGTTATTACTCTGGCTCATTCACCCTTCAAACCGGAACTGAGCTACACAAAGTATTGAAATACATCACGCCACCGGCCATAATTAAGAACGTAATAGCATATTTATTTTGCCGTTGTAATAAATTTTAGATGAGTGCGGTAAAAACTCATTTCATCCAGACATTTGGAAACGTGTACTTCCTGTGTTTAAAAAGCCATCAAGCTTGGAGACACGTAATTTAAGACTCGTCATATTTCTATTATGAGTTCCAAGTGAGTTAAATTTATTTTAATATTTGTGCATGTTGTGTTTGCTTGTATAATACAATCAATTCTTCTTTTTTTATTTATTTCGTTCATTAACATCATTTATTCATATAAGGTGACTGGAGCAGAAGATGGAGGATTACATCATAACGTGCATAATCCACGCGCAAATTTTAGATTTACAAAATGGCTTTAATGCGTTTGAAAATGATGTACATTTTAGAGAATAACTCTTGTCAGCTTAACATCATTACAAGTAAATGCTTGTTTCATGGACATATTTTGGAGTGACTCAGGGAAATAATCTGGGTATCATTTGAGTTTTTAACGTTGATTAATTGATCAGACAAAAAACTCTCGCGCCTTGTTTATTGATTTCTAATCATTTAAACGGCTTTTTAATGTGCGTAATTTATCTGATATTAAGTCTACAAATTAAACACATATTCTTTTATTTAAGAATTTCACGTTATTTTAGCCATAATATTAGGTTTTATATATATCAGCTGCTTTGTAAGAGTTAAAGCAAAGGTTCTAAATGTAATTATAAGAACGCAACCGACCGAAGCTAAAACGACAGCGACTTGGGATTTGTGTAAAACTACCATTGGTACGAGATAGTGAATCCAAAGTTTCTTTGTTGTATTTATCAAGCTTAAACCCACAGGTGTGTCGGGGGCTTACAATTCGGAGTCAACGTTGCTTTCGCTTAGTTAAGTCGAAGGTATGTTCGCTCCCTAAACAGTAATAACGCTAAAGCGTTAAATACACGCGATTATTCGTATAATATTATAAACGACACGGTAAAGCATTTTAAAATCAGATTCTTTGATAGAAAATAATTGTTATATAAACGTAGTTGTTATAAATGACGTCAATGGGGACTATTAAAAGCTTAGTGTAGCTTACCACTGCGAACAGGTCTAATGTAAGGTAAATTCTTACTAGTATATAACTACAAATGTTTTGATTGACTGCCGATCACAACATAAACACAAATTTAGTCTGTTCACTCAAGAAAGCGCGCGCCTCTACCTTAAAATATTGGCGTACATCAACAAATCCATTCAAATTTGTTCTTTTTTCGTTGTCTTTATTTATTTATTTATTTATTTTATGTGCAGGTGGACACATGCACCATTTGATGGTAAGTCGTCACCATCGCCCTTTCCCGTCAGCGGAACACAACAATACAAAGTATAGCTGTTTTGCGGTAGAGTATGCCATTTGTGGGGGGAGGGGTACCTGGGGGTAAAGACATTTTGTAAGCACCAGCGACACTCATAACCTTCCCGAATGAACAGATCTATAAAAGAAATGTATTGACGCTCGCCCTATTACAAACATATGAGTATTGGTCAGGAATAACATAGTTCATCCAATATGTCATCTCCCCTCCTCTTATGTACACAGAACAATACTGCTAATAGATAAGACATATAAAAAAAAGTTAATAGAATAATGAACAAAAAATATCAGTAATTTTACTTAGAATTTCTACTCAATGTTAAATATATTTTACATTGAAATGGATGTTGGTAATCTTTTATATAAGATGTATTAACGATCGCCCATGGAGCGGCGGGCGTGCGTTCGTTGCCAGCGGATTTCTGTTTGAGATTAAAAGACCCTTCATCAAAAAAACATTTCATAGCGAAAGTTTTTATGCCATCCACTTTGTTAGAACTGGTTCCTTGAGAACGCTATAGAGAATCCTTTGTACCGTTCAACTGTTTGTCATGACAATTGGTATATTTATATACATATATGTATGTACGTACAATAGCCTAGGACGTCTGCCGCGTTTTGCTAGTATTTGCATATGTTTATTGATTTTCTTTTTAGATTCAAGGTCGAACATTAATATTTCCTAGATATAAATTCCCTAGTGTAATGGAGGCGTTGCGTGTTAAACTTCGCATGCGATGACTTGATAAGTTTCACTATAATAATTGTAAATTTATTTAAAACATTACTCAAGTAATTCACTGCGAATGTAGGTTAATGTTCAGAATTTTGTAACGCGACGATGATTTATTATAAATTACATAATTTAGTATATTATGTTAATTAATAATCGAGCAATATTTTTATATTATTTATTTAATTATATGAAAGCTTTTTGTGTAGTGGAATTAAATATTAAATAAATGCTTTTTGTTATATTTCTGTAATTATAACGCATGATTTCGTTCAAACGTAAACGATCATTTTGTATGATCATTATCATTATATAGTATAAAACAAAGTCGCTTACCGCTGTCTGTCCCTATGTATGCTTAGATCTTTAAAATTACACAACGGATTTTTATGCGGTTTTTTTTTTTTAAATAGATAGATTGATTCAAGAGGAAGGTTTATATGTATAATACATGCACAATATAGCAGAGAAACACTGATAATTTTAGAGACATTCTGTAGTATATTTAGTATAAGCATTGCACCCGTGCGTATCTGGGGCGGGTCACTAGTCATTAATTACAATAGTTACTTAATGATACAAGTAATTGACTAAAAAAAGAATAAATAAATATTTTTTTCTGTTAAAGTTACGCGAGACGGAAGTACCGAAGGTAATTGAAATTAAAAGAACTGTAATTCAACCTCATTTCGTTTTATTAAAGTAATTTATAATGCGACCGGTCAAAAACTCCACTCAAAACTCAAATTCCTTTATTCAATATAGAAGCGTTATACTTACTTATTGTTAGTCAAATTAAACACTACCACCGGTTCGGAAAAGATAATACCCTGACTTGAGAAGAACCGGTCAAATCATTTCAAATGTATTTTATTTAATTGAACTTTACAACTATGTATTTTTGAATCGTCAATATTTCAACAAAATACCCAATTAGTAAAATGTTTCAAGCAACCAACCGAATTTCCTAAATATTACACACGGAGTTCTACTCACAAACAAAGGCCAAAACACCGATTTCCATATTTCTAACGTAAGAAATGTCAAATTTGCATACAAACTTCCATTTAACCCCCTTAGGAGATGAATTGCTAAAAATCTTTTCATAGTCACATACGTTCCAGTGAGAATTCCTGTCAAAAATTTCATCTTTAAATTTTTTTAGCTCTGCGTTGTATATAAAATAGTTACTTTATTATTACATTAAGTAAACATCATATTTAAAATATCCTGACGGCACAGAGGTTCAAGGGCCCTGGTTGGAGTTCGGAAGTAGCAGGGTAACATTGGTCCTGCGGCTGAACTCTGCTCGCGTCGGATTACCCGTTCCATCGGTTTATGTGAATGATCGAATGAATGAATAGACAGTTGTTTTCATTCATCTTTGCACCTAAAATTTTAAATGTCCTACGCAGGTGGTTGGTCTCTCTTGAGAATGGCCACAGTTGTCGAAATCGGCCAGTAGGACACCGTCATTATAAAAATATAATTTAGTATAATGAATATATTTCATATAAATATCAGTTTCCATGTGCTGAATTGGTATTTTATTTGTTTCGACGGTGAGTACTAAGTAGTCGTACTTTTACTGTTAACTGTGAAATAGAAATTGCGATATAACGGTGAAATGGTGCTAGCATTCTTGCCACCATTCGACGCGGTCATGATTTCTGCAGTAACTATTTTTAATTTTGATTAATATTATATTTAATCAAGATCTCAAAAAAGAAGTAAACTATTATAGCAAGACAGTTTCTTAAAATTATATTTATTAACCATGATATTCCATTAAAAATATCTTCATAAGTTATGTAAATATTTTTTTCTATTTATAAGTAACGGTGTGAATGTGGCGAGACCCAACTGGATACTGGATACTGGAATTACAAATGAGTCGTAACAACGAAATTAGCATTTATAAAGAGTTAGCGTTCCTTATTGATTCTTAAAATACTTGAACGATCCACATTCTAAATAAGTCTTTACACTTAACTGTTAGGTACTTAAGTGTACTTCTATATCTGACAGCATAATATGAGTCACTGACGGACAGTATTGCTACATCAAATTTAATATTCAGTCTTTAATTATCTATATGTTTAGATAGACTGTCAAAGGTGAGAACGCGTTGAAAAAACAGTAACCACTAAGTACACGCACACTAATAAAGCAAAATGACGTTTGACGAGCGTCATGCGTAGCTGTCACGCACACCATGATAACAAAAGTTAGCTCAATTGTATAACTCTTTTGTAATGTGTGTATCTAATGCAATGCGACACTGTGTCTAGATATATATATCAAATCAATATTCAGAAATGACAAGTTACAGAAAATACCACTTTTATTTGGTTTCTTTATCGTTCCATTTTCAAATATACATATTTTCTGATGCCTTGCCCAGATTTAAGAATAAAAAAATTCGTCTGTAGTCACATTTTATCACTGTACTGTTACTAAGATATAATTGTTTTATTTTTCATTTGTGGATTTTTATTTATGGTTTTATATATTAGTTTTGTATATTAGGTCTTATGATTACTCTTTAATATATATATATATTTTAATTATTACTTAAATTCAACAGGTAGACAATAAGTTTAATTTTTTTTTTCTTTGTGTGAATGGTGTGTACATCTGTAATTGTCACTCATATCAGGTCCTAATTTTTTGCTCTTGTTTTATCTGTTATTTATAAGTGCTAAATATGTGTGATGTTGATGTACCTTTTAAATAAATAAATAAATAAAAATACAAACCTTTCAAACTCTCAAGAAAAACCGTTGTATTCGCTAGTATCGTAACTATACCGCTATAGTATATGTATATGTAGTGGGTAAAACTTCCGTCTCGTTCATTTATATCTCATAAAGTAGCTCCAATGATGATGAGAAACGTGCTTATGACTTTGCCCCCGTAATCTTAGTACATGATATAAATATTACTATCAACTTCGCGAAGTTTCAATTGCTAATATCTACAGCTCATGTCTAAATAAATTATATATATATCATCAGACTGATGGATACTGGGATACGCGACTTTAAACGATTTTTTTACATATTTGATAGACGGACTGGCAGATGAGTTACGTGATGCTAAGTGGTCCCATCCACCACCAGGTAAACAAAACAAACGGTTCAGCTTTATATAATAATAAAGAATAATGTTTAATTTAGCTTAGACCCTGAATTAAACTCATCTTAAATCATTAGACCTTTGATTTTATTTATATGTCTAGACAGAGTGTGAAATATGAGAGTCGAAAAAAATAGTGACCAACGGTTGACAACTACTTTTTTTGCACAAGTACACGCACATTAGTCAAGCAGTATGACGTTTAGCGAGTGCAGGCGTAGCTGTCACGCACACCAAGATATTATTATCTTGGTGTGCGTGTTGGCTCATTTGTTTTTGTTCTTTTGTAAGGCGAACCGCTCTATCTCTAAATATATAAATAATCAAAGCAATACCCTTATTCAAAAACTCGACTACCGATACAGAGTAATCTGACCTGACCTGAGAAAACTTCTCTTACTTTTTAACTGTTTGAAAGTTTCAAAGGAACCACTAGGAGCCACGAGTCGATCGTTTCAATACCGGGAACCCAACAACTTCGGACATATTTAAAATGGCAATGTAATCCCGATGTTTTAGTGACTCGTAAACTAGATAAATACTCATCGCTGTAAAGTTAATTACATGAACAATAAATTAATACAGAAACGCGTTCAGTGAGATATATAATTCTCTAAGTATAAGACGTATGATAAAATACTTTTCACGTATTTAATGACTAAATCGGCGGGTATCGACTAGAATTCTGTATCGTTCTTACAGCTATCGTGGGCTGTATAGTATGTACAATTAATGTGAATATTAAAAAAAACGTTAGAAATAATATAAGAACAAAATTAGTAGTAATATCTTAAAAAAAAAAAAAATTATAAACTGAAAATTAAAGTTTTTTGTTCTAATATCTTTCCACCCCTACAAACAAATCGGTGATCTCAAATAAATTTACTCTTCTGTATAGGACCTGACAGATTTAAGGCCAAGCTACATTTTCGCCAGAATCCAGCCGCCTGCGCTTTATTGTAAACACAGATGCACTTCCTATTCCCACATTTACGTTTGGGATGGCAATCTGATACGACCGAAGAGTGATCAGAAACAACCGGCAGGACTAACACATTTACGAACTTCCGAAGAACAGAAGTTTAAGTACAATATCAATATTTTTACTCCAGGCTTTTATTGTTAGGTATAGTAATAATAATAATATCATATTAGAACAAATTGATATCTTAGAGATAAATCTTGGAGCAAACCTCATGTGTACCCGTGCGTGATCAGCGTTATACAAGATGTGTGATGGGAAATTAATTGAAACTGATTGTCGAAGACAGAAATACACCGCCACCATTAAAACTTAAACAACAAACTTGAACAAAGTCTGTTAGGTCAACAGACGTGCCTAGTTTGGTGCACGCTTCTAAATACATAATAGATTAAATGGGGTACGGGCCAGTGCTTAATGGAATGTTCTAGAAGTTGGAGCCGCAGTTTGCTGGAAATGTTTAGTTCATAAAAAAAGTAAAACCACTTCTATGTCTATTACGTGCTGAATATTAAATTTTAGTTTGAAATGAAACTTCTTTGGATGCCATTAGAGAAGGATTTCTAGGTCGAATTTTGATCGCAGCGTTTTATATTTTGTAGCGTTTTCATAATTAAATTTTGACGCAAGGTTTCATTTTTGACACTATCTGAGTTGAACGTGGGTACCACACATCTTTTTTCAAATATATTCAATTCAAAATCGAACCATTTTTGTTATAATTAAGCTAATTATATTAAAAGTCAGAAGAGAAAGTTATAAAACCTTTTTATTTTAGAAACTTTATTCAAAAAAACCTTTGCGAGTGCCAAAAGTTATCACCGTTAAAAATTAAACACCCTACAATGTTCTTTTTTATTCAAGCGAGCGCAATGCAATACTTTCTAAATTAAACATACATTTTTAAGGAAGCAAAATGTACAATTTTAAAATGTTCGTGTTTTTGTTCAAATTAACTCCGGAACCTTTATTCGAAACGACGAGACTTGTATTAATAAATTCTCCAACAGTCCATCGCGAAAAGGTATGTGTTACAAAGTTTCTTTTTTTGATATATTTTTTATAGCAACTTAGATCTTTCACCTACGAAGGTGTGAATGTGCCCCTTCACTCTGTTCTTCCAAGATGTCTTAGTGTGCGTGAGATGATTTATGTAAGAATGAAGACAGCAAAATATACAATTTAGATTATATTTGTTAAGTCGCGACTTCTTCAGTGTGAAATCTATCCATACATTGAAGATTTCATTTAAAGGTATGTTCCCAAAGTTACTATATTATTACGTTTTAATAATTACTAGCGACTCGCCCGGCTTCACACGGGTGCAATGCTGATACTAAATATACTACAGAATGTCTTACGTTCTCAGCTTTATTGTCATTAGACAATACAAACCGCTAGGCCCTGCATTTTAAATCTGTAATATCTTCGAAAATATTCATTTAAATTACATGCTGTACATAACATGCACAAAGTGTTTAAGGTACTTAATTGTATAAGGATTAATGATGCATTGCTTAGAATCGCTTCGAAAATAAGTAATTATTTCTCGTAAAAAGTAAAGGATAAAAAATGGTTATTGTAGGTTATCCCTAAGAAATAGACATATACCGTTGCGAATTTTTTGAAGACCTTTTTAAGGTGTACAATACTGTAGTACATTATTTTGATCTATTGTTATGTTTGTTAATGAAGTCATCAAAGTCTCATTGTTAAATGTTCCGCATCACTCTAAATACGTAACATTTCTGAAGTGTAACTTAATATCTGGTGTAGCATCGGATGTATTTACACGAAATATATATAATGTACTAATAAATGAGACTTTTCTTACATAAAACTTATATCAAAAGATGCAGCGCTTTTCATTACATAACAGACAACGTCACGCAATTAAAATACATTGTATATAGCCCGCAATAGAATAGCTTGCTGGAATAATCTCCAAAACTACTTCCTACACGCAGAGGACTTTTCCCAGCGATGAAGCATTTGATTTATACTTTGCTGTTTAATTCTGATCGAAAACAATTTAAACGAATCATATTATGACAAGCTAAGCACGCTTTCATTCTGAAACCAATTGCATTTATTTTTTAAAATAAAAAATACTAATTCATTTATCGTGAACTTTTAAATAAAGAACTATTTCTGTCCCAGTTGATAAGTAAGTGAGCATCGGAACTGAGATTGGTTAGAAAGTTCGAACTAGCTGTACAAGAACCGCAATATTTAATCTAAATCCTTTCAGATTGAATGTTTAGATTAAAATAAAATATATATTATCAATAAAGTAAAGCAGAGGAGTTCTGTTCTTTTTCTTTTTAAACGAACTAATTTCTGAAACTGTCAATTTAAAAGAATTTGCATTGGATAGCCGAATCGTTGAGGTAGGTTACATCTGTTACAGCCTATTTAACATCTCGCAACGATCCATGGGTGCGGAACAGAAACGGGTTAAAAATTTATAAAGTGGTCACATTTTCATTACACGGGTTAAAAATTTATAAAGTGGTCACATTTTCATTACACGGGTTAAAAATTTATAAAGTGGTCACATTTTCATTACACGGGTTAAAAATTTATAAAGTGGTCACATTTTCATTACACGGGTTAAAAATTTATAAAGTGGTCTATTTATTTATAAACAATCTTTTATTTTTGCCGAATGTTCAAGAAAATTGCAATATTCATATTTGGTAAAACATTGTATGCGTCAACGGTACCAAAAATGTGTGCAAAATTTTAGCTCAATCGTTGAACTAGTTTTAAATTAAATATCGCAACTAGATTGAAAAGGTCAATTAGTAAAGTTATTTCAAATATTAAAGTAATGATTATTAATTGAATTAAATCTAGTTTAATCTATTTTAAATAATGGACGAAATAAAACGATCTGTAAAATTTGTTTATTACCAATCATCCAACGAATTCATAAACATATCAATAATAAGCATATTCCTAATAACTAAGAAAGTATTTAGGAATTCATAACATGTCTTAACTGGTATTATGTATTAATATACCTAATATAAATTTACTTGGTACTTATATACAACTCGTATTTGAACGCACCACCCAATCAGAAACGAAGAAATAAAATACTCTGTATGGCCGTGTTCGGGTTTAAATGATAAATTGGCTCTGGCATCTTAGATGCCATAATCAGTCATTTATACTACTTACAATGGACATGAGTAGGTAAGTTATTAATAAGTTAATTTGTCAATCTGTCTGCTAAATAATGTCTTCAAACTCTTTACAAAACCTGTATTTAATCATCTAATTATCCGCCAGGCTCAATAAAACAAGCACATGTAACATACGTCCATAATTGCCATTGCGTTGGCAATACTATTACAAAACTGGATATGTATGTTGTCGTTTATATCCTCGATACTGAAACGACAATTATCATCAATCAGGCCACCAGCTGCCCTGTCTCCTCTATAAAAAATATAACCTATGTAAAGTCCGTTGAACTATGTATATACAAAAATAATTTACGATACCATTAGTACTATTGCTTTACCCTGGGGTACCACTTTGTGAATCGTTTGTACTTTAAGGGGGTGAGGGATATGGGCGTGGACGCGAAAAATATGATCAGCTACCCCCTTAATTGTGAAACATTTTTGGGAAAAGGTTATTTAATTCACGTGTTAAAAATATGAATTAAGTATAGCATATGACACCGATAAAACTTTCCGTATATGTTACGTTTTCAGTCCTATGATTAACCTCAAATCTGAAACGAGGTCAACACACCTAATTATCAACAATGAACTGTGATTTTACCATGAAAATTTCGATAACACATAGCCTTGTATGGTCTTAGTGGGTCATACTTATTGAAAATTGCAATTATGTATTACTTTTTAAAACTTTAATTATAAAAAAAACTATGTGGTATTATGTTAAATGAAAATTTAGTTTGTGGAAGTATGATTTCTACTCTGAAAAACCAGCAAAAAGTGTTACTCTTTTCCAGACTTTAAATAACGTAGGTATGTTATTATAGTACAATAATATTAACGTATTATACATACACACTTGAAAATCTTGAATAGAGTAATATCCTTTTTTACATAATATTTACATTTATTAATTGCCGAAGTTAAAATGTACATATATTTAAATACTAATAGATTATCCAAATACCAGATGAAATAAGATAAATAATGAGTAAACGCTGTGCAAGAATACATAAGACCTTTTTTGTTATTTTGACAAATGTTTCGTTTGATTCGATGGAATAACGCAGAAAGCTTGTATTGTGACGTCATGAATGCAATATGGCGACAGTTGTCATATTGTTGATGTAATAAGCCGTTCATAATTCTATATTTTTAATATTATGGATAAACCAAGCTGTTTCCTTTAGCCTAACGATTATTTATTATAGCGTAACACTAACATAAGTAACTTATTACGGAAAAGAAGATCAATAAGCTTTATGAATATGTTATCTGTTGCTTCCCTTGACGCTATCACACATCTAGAGTAATAAAAATAACGACGCTATAAAATATCTTGTGCTGTTAACGACCATTGAATAATAGATGAAAACAAAAGGAAGTCGAAAAAATATTCATCCATAAAATATCGATTAAACGAATGACAAACTACGAACACATTTTCCGTTACGGTCGGTTCGATTGAGTAAATTTCGAAGACATTTAAACATTTTGACACCTTTTCCAACCACAGGAGTTAAGTCGAATAAACAATGTTTACGTTGAATTGATTTGATATCAACGGTGGAGAACATGAATAATTTATATAACATAGATTATTCATGTTCTCCACCTTACTTTGGATTGGTGAAAAATACAGTTTTGAATACCGACGAAGTTACTATCGGAATTTTGAAGTAAAATTGAAACCGAAAGAAGTAGTTGGAATGGAATAGTTTCGTATTTTAAATAATTGTATATTAATCAACTGTTATTAGTGCAAAATAGAGCAGAACCAGGGTTCGCGCATATATATCAGCGGATATATATTATGATATATATCCGCTTTTTTCGAACCCTGAGCAGAACAGATGCGAATCGCATGGAATATTTCAATCTAAGGTTTATTCATACTTAGTAATTCTATTAGAATACGCTAACATACAATTATCGGTTTACTAATTTAATGTGTGCAATTCTAATGTCCATGGAAGATGTTAATCACCATTATGCTTTTGCGTGAAATACGTTTCACGCATATTCCGATATTAAGGTTTACATAACTAATCCATACCTTCATTATTAGCCGTCATTAAAAATACCGGTAAATACATCGTGACAGGACAATCCCCGGCTAGGAAGTTAATGAAAATGATATATATTCAGCACACAATTACACACCCGAATTCCATTATGGCCGATACAAAAATATTATGGTCAAAATAAATATTTATAGCGTCCGGGAATTCTCAATAGCAGGATTTAGTTTTTTTTTTTATGGCATTGGTTGGCGGACGAGCATATAGGTCACCTGTTGGTAAGTGGTCACCACCGCCCATAGACAAAGGCGGTGTAAGAAATATTAACCATTCCTTACATCACCTATGCGCCACCAACCTTGGGAACTAAGATGTTATGTCTATTATATGTCCTTGTGCCTATGATTACACTGGCTCACTCACCCTTCTAACCGGAACACAACAATACTGAGTACTGTTATTTGGCGGTAGAATATCTGATGAGTGGGTGGTACCTACCCAGACGGGCTTGCACTAAGCCCTACCACCAAGTAAAGTGTACACCCGTGCCACCATATTACACATCTCGAACAGTAAGCGACGTGTGTAAGGGTAGCAGTACTCTTTTATTGGTATATACAAGTACCATCGCAATTTAGTCGGATTCTCTCATAAATAGTATTATTCTGTATAATTCTAAAGCCATAAATATACATAACGATTTAAGGAAATATTATAACTGTCCTATCAGTACAATAGCTTTGCCGAAAAGTCATCGATACGCAAACGTACATAAAACCTAATCTTGAAACGCTAGTAATAGCAATACCGTTTACTAAGCTATAGTTTTTATTCCATTTGATATAAGAACTAGATTCCTATATTGTAAATTGCATTCGTACTTGAAGCGGTGCATCGTGTAAATTAAACATGACACCGTGGCTCTCGTTTCTATCATTCTCTATAAATTACTGCGCAAAATGTTTCATTAATGTATACATCGTGTCATACATTCTACAAATCAGACACTTCACGATTAAATAAGTAAGAATATTAAAGATTTATATCATTTAACATAGACCAATGAAATACTAGAAGAAATTTTAATGATAATATGGCAGCGATACGGGAGCACTTTCGCATAATATGTTAGACTTAAACCGAGGGCATAATGTTATATCAAACTTATTACGTTCTAGATATTAATTCTAGAACTCTCTAGTCTCTATTATTAATCTAACCTAGTATACAGGTCACTTGTTTCTGCGCAAAGCGATTGCTATTTGATCTCTGCGACCTACGTTAAGGTTAAACAAAAATATATGATAGGTTAAAGTCGTTCAGTTTTTTCATTAATACAGTTTCTGAAATAGTGAACGCTAATTGATTGTTAATTGCGTCATCGCCTGCCAACCGACCAATAAAATTCAATTACATGTCAAACGAATTAAACCGACTTTGATGACCGTTTTAACAACTGGAGTTTAGTCAAGAAGTTCTTGTCAGATTACTTAAGGCAATTACAAAATCTTCAAATAGTAGAAGTTGAGCTAATTTTTTGTCATTCGACGTTTAACATGCGCAAAATTAAGTGACTTTCAAATATGTCTCTTATAAGTATAAAAGACCTTCGTTTTTAATTTATTAACAATAATCTATCGCGCAATTTATTCAACTTTTTTTATTTATATTTATATTTTAAATACGATATTTCATTAAAATCAACAAATCAGCCAGCCATTCATCGAGCGCGTAGCTCATTTCAATTAAAATACACCCGTCCAAACTTAATCACAAAGATCCGTCGGCAGTTTCTAAGCATACACAGAGGACTACGGCCCTCAGTGTATTTAATCAATTGTGAGAAACGAAAAGGTACAAAAAAATTCAAACATACAAGAAACTCTTTGTAAATTATCCACACTCAGACAGGGAAACGATGCCTTATAAGGAGCTAAAGACAGGAGAGAAATAATTATGCGCGAAGCAACATAATAACGGAAGCTTAAGGATAGAGTTTCAAACGTTGCCGATGCTAAAGTGCGTTTACTATACAGATACTTCTAACGATGCAACCGTCCTCTTCATCCAGAAGACTGAAAACTACAACAGCAATATTGAATAAAAACTTGAAAATGGTTATAAAACGAGCCTAGTAGACAATTCGACTTTACCGATTCAACTTCAATTATTTCTATTAAACGTAATTGAGGATCGATTCTATTTATTAAATCGGTTACATTACGGGTGCCTAACGATTACCTTTCGAATTTCGTTTCGATTGCGATAAACCGTCAATTTCATAGTAGGACTACCCTAGTGAAAACATCGTTGGCGCGTAGTCCACGGTTTTTTCAAGATAGTCACAGTCATCAAGATAGTCAACAAGTGAGTCGACATAAGTAATTAATTAATAATACGAATATAAGGGAACAATAATATATCATTCAATTATAAGGAATCGTAGTTTAGTATTAACTTTTGCGCCTCACATGTCCATACCAAATACATATAATATATATGACGACTTATATATATTAACACGTCACTATTTAGCAGCGGTATGTATTTATCTCTTATGTCAATGGTAGCGAAATCGACTCCCAACTTGAAATAAATATAATTATGATTTCAATTTGTTTCCTTTGGTCCATCATCACCAATCATTGCTCTCGCTTTTTTTACTCAAACAATATTTTATAAAGAATAAGAAAGAGTTTCGTCTCTTAATCTACCAGAATAATAAATAATAAAAAAAAATGTAAAATAATTATTTATAATCAGCCATCGAGAGGCCCAGGATATCTTTAGGAGCAACGCATAGATCGCGACGACCATACTGCGCAGCAACTACAGCTGCATAAGAAATTAATGACTAGCAATAATCTAGATAACGTAGTGTACCATTTAGCAGTTCCAGTAAATAGTTAATATTGAATAAAACGGAACATTTTTTTTATTATTATTATTCAATAAAGTATTACACTTGCTTATTGATTATCAAAAATCTACCACAGTTTCGTAAATAAAGACGAACTTGAGAAGATTTTTTTAAAATGTAATTTTATAATTATGGTTTCCATACAATAACAATAAATATATTTTCGTTATTCGAAACAGCCTGTAGGCGATCATCTCATTTTGTATCTTATTTATGTATTAAATTTACTAACGTATTGCGTTAATGTACCGAGAAGTAAATATAATTATAATGTTTTAAGGTTAATACCGGTTACTTTAAAATAACAAAAATAAAATTTGTATGTATATTTTATTATTTTTTCGTTATCTACACAGATATGTCTTTGGTTACATTTGGTTGCCTTTGGTTGCACAAAACAAAAAACTATATATTACATATATTATTTGTATAAACCTTAGTAAAAGAGGAGTTACTACTGAGTTCGTTTCGTAATATGTATCCTATGCATTTCAAGCACGTGTAATATTTAGATTTTTTCCATTTTTAAAATACTACATTTATTTTATTGAGTTAGAGGGAGTCCAGTAACTGTTGCACTGCGGGCTCATATCAAATATTCCATCACGCGGTCCAACTGCGGGTTTAAATACATGCTACGAGTATTCTTACATAACAAAGGTTTGCTCACAACACGCTTCACAGCTCGAAAATTAATGTAAGCTAACTTTAGATTTGAAAACTTAGTGAAGCGTGTCGGGATTGGACCCTTTATAGCAGGCAGTATTAAATCTACTGGGAACACACGGCGCAATATTAATCTTACTCATGTCGTAATTTACAAATATATTTTAATGATCCTTACACGGTTACGCAACAATCTTTTTTTCTGCTTTACCGCTAAGGGGGGGGGGGGCGATTGATTAAACAATGCTGTGTTCTTTTTTAAATATCGAATTGAATAATTATTGAAGATCAGTGTTTAACAAAACAACGTTTATTAGTAACACCGTTAATTTTTAATTCTTTGTTATGTCAAAGGTATTACAAACACTTATCCACAATAAACACAATTTTTTTTAAATTCATAAATTAATTTAAAAAAAATACGTTTGATATTGCGCGTAACGGAAAGTAAATGAATAACAGTTAATGATGCGACCCTATCATTGGCTTGTATTATTTTTATTAGAGAGAAGTGCCAATTGTTTCAATGCCAACAATAACGAGAATATTTTATTATCTAAATAAACTGTCATATATACAGACAGGCAATACTTCATTTTGAATCATTTTAATTATATCTATGTTGTAGTTGTTCAGATAAATCGTTCATATAACTTTCTCTACAATTGGAGAGACGCCACCGCTCCGCTGGGAAAATCTTTGCAAAGCAATGGAACATTGATGGTATGTCATTATTATTGAATTACATGTTAATGTTATATTTCAACTAAATTTACTAATTTTATGTCACAGTAGTATGTTAATTCAATTTATTTCATGATTATAAAAAGGAGACTAAAATTGGTAGTTATTTAATTTACTATAATTCTTTATATAGTGATTTGTTTCACGACAATATGATAATAATTTTGGAAATTTCAACTCTAGGGGGATAAGGGGGGGGGGGGGGGGTAACTGCATAAATTTTACCCGTACGAAGGCCGAACGGACACCTAGTAATAATATAATTTTAAAATAACACGAACATGCACACTTTTAATAATCTCAACGAATAATTTTAATCAATGCTAAAAAGTCCTACATTTTGAATTTAGAATTTGAATTCGATGTTTCGAATAGGTTCTAAAATTCAAATACAGAACTTTCGAGGCGCACAAAGCCGTCCCGAGTTTGTCTCATATAAAACCGAAAAAAAAAAAAACGGAAAGTAGTAAGTAAGATACAATGTTAAAGTAATATAGGAAACATGTGACAGATATATTGTGTACTGAAGTGCTTTGTTGTATAAGAATAAAAATAAATATTAATCAAATAACGAACAATATTAAGCTCTTTACATATTTTACTGAATAAATAATTAAAGATACAAATTTTTACTAATATTCAACACTCGATGTTAAATGAAGATGTGTCTAGACATAATATTTTTAATGCATATATATTACTATGATTAAGTATTGGATGTTTTGTCTGTACTTTTTTATTACAATACATCTGTGTGCTCACATACACATATATAAATGTTAAAGTGAGCGGGTGTGCATGTATGTGAATAAACAATTAATGTCCACTCCAAACAAATGACACGCGGACCAAGTTTTTTGAATTTCGAATGTTCATTAATTGATTGAAGTTTTAAGTAATTTACATGCCAGTGGCATTATTAGTAGTGTTATTGACCGGCCGACCTTTACTGATGCTTTTGTTAATACAACATTTATAGATAGGTTTATCATCTTTCTCACTGTTATCTGTTGCCATAAACAAGTATACTGGTAACAAATGTATCAGATGGCAGTCTAGACTCCTCATTAAACGTAATTGTGACGATCATAACTTATTTCAAAATACTAAAAATAAACTATAATTATTTTAACGATATTTGGTTGTGTATTTTGGTTAAGGGCCGAACGCTTTAAAATCATTTATCTCGGCCGCGTCACGGGCCAGTGAAAAAATATTAATTTATACTGCAAATTATAAAGGAAGGTGATGATGGAACCACGGCTGTTAAATTGCATTTGTTGGAACCGAGCATAGCAACGAACTCAAGTCATACATCCTCCAGATACTCGTGTTACATTCCGCAATCCTAACCCCTGACTTTTGGCCGGCAGTTGTATATTGAAAGTATGGGGAAGCAAGACTAGAATATTAAAATACATCGTATTATGAGTTGGGCAGCCTCCCTTTAGGTTGGTCGCCGTGGTCGGTCAGGGAGACATCACATTCATCATATATATATATTAGACTATAAGTACATATGTATACATCGGCCTGGTGTGTGCGTACAAACTACAGAGCACATATGAACGCTATGTTTTGGGAGTAACAATGCTCTTTTATTAATTCAAGAATGAAAACTTATCTACTATGCTTCCAAGTTTGTTCAGACATAATTAGCTTTATTATGTAAGTTATTGTTCTGTGTGACTGAATTTGATAAAATTTATAGTTATGAAAAGCCGCGCGCGACAGCTAGTTGAATATACTGAGGTTCTAGTCGATCCTCTATAGAAGATACATTGTCAACCAATAGCTGACGAATTTAAAAGTGCGTGTAATTATATTTGAATGTAATTATATAATCATATTTAAATAACGAATATTTTTGTTTTAGTCTTAGCGGGTGCTTTAGACTGAGCTGATTAATTGTATTGCGTTAAGTACACGTTCAGAAACAAGGTACAGCTTGCAAGTCGTGCTGTAATCTGTATCATTTAGTATATATTGAAAAAAAAATACGATTCACTCAAATTACATCATCCTCCTGCCCTTATTCCAATTTTACTTGGGGTCGGCGCATCTTCGTCTTCTTCTTCCATACTTCTCTGTCGGACGTCACCTCACAAGTAACATTCTTTCTATCCATATCGTCTTTCACACAATCCATCCATCAGTGTGTACAGCGGTTTTCATGGGTACGCCACTCCGAGGTCCCAGGTTCGATTCCCGGCCGAGTCGATGTAGAAAAAGTTCATTGGTTTTCTATGTTGTCTTGGGTCTGGGTCTATGAGGTACCGTCGTTACTTCTGATTTTCCATAACACAAGTGCTTTAGCTACTTACGTTGGGATCAGAGTAATGTATGTGATGTTGTCCAATTTATTTATTATTTATCGTTTCTTTGGTCGTCCCCTACCTCTATATCCATCCACATCCATTCTCAAAACCTTTCTCACAACATGGTCCTCATTCCTCCGCATAACATGCCCATACCATGACAGCCGGCTTCCAGATAGCTTCCCGGTTACCGGTGCCACTTTCAAACTTCCAACAATACCAACCAACTCCCAAGTTACAATTAAAATAAAATAAACATATTTTGAGGTCCTTTTTAAGATGCTCGAAGCTAACTTTAGCTCAGACTTAATAGTCACGTGCTATATATCCTCAGTTATTTTTGTGAGGACGTGTTGTTGTTTTATTCAAAACAAAAATGTGTTTGTGTAATTACTTTGTAAAGTGATTTGAGACGGGATACGTTAAATCACAATACGTATAGTATCAGTCGGTTAGTACTAAAGTGCCGTGTAGTTTTATTAGTACTTTATAAATTGAATTGGTGTTTAATAAGGAATATTGTATTGTATGTGATTGCTTTACACTTGTCTGTTCATTGCCATAAAAGCGAGCTAAACATATAAAATGACGTCGCAGTCAGATACGCCGGCTTTGATCATCAATAACAGTGTTAAAGATTAATCGAAACGAGAGCACTAATCTCGTCGGTTGCAACTCATATTGCAAGGAAATAAATACTAAAATACATTCACGATCGTATTGCACTGCGTAAGTGTAAAAAATAAAGTATCGGACACTTAAGGAAGTGTTTTTAAATTATTCACTTTTAGTTTTAACGATTTATTTCTTAATAACACTATATAATTGAAATGATTGCTTTGCCAACGTATGATATATACCTACCGGTTCCAAATTATCAAATTATTTTTAATAACAGGAGAGAGGTAAGAGGTGATAAGACTTTGCAAGCCCTTCTGGGTAGATACCACCACTGACGAGATTCTACCGATAAGAAGCAATACTGTTTCGGTTTGAGTGAGCCAGTGTAACTGCAGGCATAGGGGACATAACAACATAGAGCCCAAGGCGCAGTGGCGACTGGGTGGTGACCACTTACCATCAGCTTACCAATTTCCCCTCCCGCATATTTATATTATATTATAAGATAATAATATAATTTATGCTGTTAAGTATGTTTTCATCAGACCAATATATTATCTTGATGGTAATTAAGGAATAGATACAAATTGATATTGGCCTGGCTTGCGACTTAGTCTACCCACTCTACCAACTTCCAATTCACGCCCTTAGAATCATCCAATCCTTATATTAATTAAATCACAATTTACCCATACACGAAAACACACACACACGCTTACACTATTGCTTAATCTGACGTACTCAAAAAATATATGAATCGAACTCTTTGAACGTCAAAGACAAGCCGTATCATGTATATACTAATGGGAAACGAAAAATCTCTGCGACCGATTCTAAAACGTCAAATACAAGTCGAGTTCCGTAAATCAAACATTACTGTACTTTCACATATTCGAATAGTACCAATAGTTCAAAAAATGTCAAAGGCTAAATTGTAACACTCGAAAACGTAGGGTTTGTTTAAGCTACAGCTGCGTCCAATCAACGATTCTTAATTAGAATCTATTAGTCTTCATTTGTAAGTGTTCCGTATCTTATGCAACACTTAAGATAAATTAGGGTCATATAGCTTTGATGGTTATGTAATTATTATTATGTTATGTATTCCGTAAGGTGAGCCTCCTTCGCCTATAACATAAAAAAATATATAAGGTTACGAGTAAATCCTGACTAACCACTGATTTTTCATGTGCTTAATTTGTGTTTATAATTCATCTCGTGATTGGCGGTGAAGAAAATCATCGTGAGGAGACTTGCATGTGTCTAATCTCAAAGAATTTCTGCAACTTTAGCAGTGTGGTGGAATATGCTCTAAAACCATCTCCTCAAAGGAAAAGGAGGATTTAGCCCAGCAGTGGAAAATTTACAGGGTGTTAATGCTGAGCAAATCCTTGTTTAATTTTAAGTACGAGATATCTCAATGAAACTCAAAGATGTTGGTACAGATCTAATCACTTAGGAAGGCGCGCCCGTCAGCGTTTAATTATCGTCGTGCATTAACAAATATAATCTGATTTGAATTTTTTCTGCTGTCTTTGTTCTTAAACTGGTCATCCCATTAGCGTGGAGGGGCGCGCCTTCGTAAGCGAAACTACATATTCTATTCCAACAACAAGAAGGAAAAAGCCAAATAAACAACATTTTGCACAGAATTGACGCGATATCATTGGTCGAGAGCTTGAATAATCTATGATATTCATTTATGGGTTTACGAAAAATTGCGTTTTGCTCGTTGATGCTGTTATCGCCACTTCGGAAGTGATATTAAAGTGAATAGAACTCATTAACTGAATTAGTATTATATTGTATAACAATGGCATATTAATCAAGAACTGTTAGCACAGCATAGCCGAGCCATTAGCAAATCGCGTGAAATGCATAAAACTAAGGTTTGTTTAACTTTATTCGTTCTTCAATTGGAAACACTATAGATTGTCTGTTTGAGATTATTAGATTTCGAGATTTACCCAAACACTAAGAAAGTAGGCACATATATGTATTTTTATGAAGTGGGTAATCATAATATCCACTTCGTTATAGCTTACCACTACAAGGCGCTGCAGCACATCTTCCATATCTACCAACTTTTCGCCTTGTCTATTGGTCATTAGTATTTCTCACACAGGACAGGCCTGGTTTTGCTAATCAATTATTTATTTGAAACACCAAGGGCACAAGAGAAAATCATCGAAAAATACAGGGACTGATGCAGTGTTTTACAACACTACAAGTATTTACCATATTAAAAAAAAAATACCGTATACGAAGAAGATTAGAGCAACGTTATTGTAAACGTATATGTAAATGTAGTAAAACATTACATGACAAATATATAAGCTCAAATTACATTTACTTACACGCGCATTAAACACGAAAGTTTTATAAAAAACATATCTAAAATATTTTGTATCACGAATTTACAATGTAACGATCAACAAACACGTACAATATATAATTGTTAAAAAATATAACCTCGAAATTTCAATGTATATCAAAGGCAATAAATTTTAAATAGGATACTATCTACCATAAGGGATCAGGATCGAACCTGCGAATTTTATATCACTTTTCTTTTTAAACACCTTTACAACCCAACCAGCATTATTTATCTACTGATGTGAATGAATTATTTAGTTTGTAACCGCCTTCAAAAATGGAGCAGGTTCTCATGTAACTCGGGTATAGCTTCGTCAAATAAAGTTGGATTTGTATAATTATTTATTTTTGTCCGAAAGTCGTTTATCCTGAAATAGTCCTATTTAAATTTCGTAAAGATCAGATGAGTTTCGGAGACAGACGGAACGGAACTCTTCAATAAATGCCAGCCACGATCGCTGCCATATTATTGCTGTGTTATTGAGGTCGTTTTTTATTAAAAAACTTGTTTATAATGTGCAATGTACTCGTAAATGTCTATTTCATGCAGCCGTGTTTTTAGTGTTTATTTTTGTCGTTGATGTAAATTGTGAAGGATATTGCACAGTAATGTGCGTAAATGCAATGGATTTCTCCACTTCTCCACTCTTGTCCAATAAGAGAGCAAATCTGACGTCGGCGATAGTCCAGGCTCAGACTTAATCCATTGGGATTAAGTTGTTTTCTGAGACACGAGATTTCAATCCCTACCAATTTCAATAAAGTTAGCTAGTACTGACAATTCCAAGTCTAAGACATTCTGTTTCCCTGTAACTGGGAACATCCGCAGCCATTAGGGAAACGAGTATCCTATATATATATATGACTCCTTGATCTAATAATAATAACATATCATCAATATGTATTTATTGATCACTAGCGACCTGATTCGACTTGATTAAATGATACGGGCATAACCACTACCAGTGTTTTTTTTTAAGTATTAGATCATTAGTTCCGTATATTACATACAAACAATAAAACGTTACCTTTTTTTAATATTAATCATCAATACATAGTATAAAACGAAGTCGCCTACCGCTGTCTGTTCCTATGTATGCTTAGATTTTTAAAATTACACAACGAATTTTGATGCGGTTTTTTTCATAGATAGATTGATTCAAGAGGAAGGTTTATATGTATAATACTTGCACGATATAGTAGGTAAACACTGATAATTTTAGAGGTTTCTGAAATGATGTCGTAAATAAACACATTTTCAGCGCTTACATTGCAAACGCTGGCAGAACCCTACGAGATAGATCAAAATAATGTACTACAGTATTGTATACCTTAAAAAGGTCTTCATAAAAGTCCGCGATGGTATATGTCTATCTCTTAGGGGTAGCCTACAACAAACATTTATTATCCTTTACTTTTTACGAGAAATAATGCCTTATTTTCGAAGCGATTTTAAGCAATACAGGATTATCCTTATCAACGTGGCCCTTTACAGCTTGTAATTTAAATGAATATTTTCGAAGATATTACAGATTTAAAACGCAGAGACATAGCGGTTTGTATTGCCCAACGACTGAAAAACTGCGAACGTTATAAGACATTCTGTAGTATGTTTAGTATCAGCATTGCACCCGTGCGAAGCCGGTGCGGGTCGCTAGTAATAAATTATATAGATAGGATGATGGTTATTTGGTTACCTTTGCCCGTAAAGCCAACATTGCCATGCTCATAACAACAACTCAAGTTTGACCGTCAAGACCGACCATCCATGATTAAATTAACTAACACCATTGTTGTTTCAATTGCCTCTCTATATGCCTACTTCTCCACCTGCACACAACTTCAAACCTTCTCCTAAAGAAGGTAAACATTTATAGACCGCTACTGTTGAATTTGACATAGTGCACTTTATACATCATGAACTAATATAATAACCATTCCTGAGTCAATCATTCGAAAGATGTTTTTATAATTATACTGTACCTGTGCTTACTGATGGTTGGTACTCATAAATATCCATTTATCAGATATTATAAAACCTGGCGTTCGGGGGCATTATTATTTTTATAATATTTAAATAGTAGTTATGATACTTTAGTTTTTTACAGATTAAATATAACAAGTATAATTCACACATTTATTTATTAAAACCTTTTTATATTCACTACTATCTACACGTCCCGGCTTCACACGAGTACAATAAGGATTAATATACAACTTTTAGATTTAAGAACAAACATAAATATAACATTAATTTTATTCGGTTGATATTCTCGGCTTTTCTCTGCTTTAATATGCATATACATATAAACCTTTCTAGTAAATCACGTTACGTAGTTAAGATCTAAGCGTACAGACGGCGGGACTATTAATATTTCAGTATTATATTATTTAAAAAAATAAATACATGATATAACGAAGATAAGAAACGCCGTTAAGTCATAAGCGACGTTACTGAGTAAAATAGAACCACTCCATCAATTCCTAAATGTTTTTAACAAACTAATATTTTGTTTATGTCTGAATGGTTAGTGGTCAACCAATCCATCACCAAAAGAATTTCCAAGAAATATGAAATTAGAGATAAAAAATTATGAACGATACTGAACCTATCTAAATAAAGTAACTGTCCATAAAATACACTATTAGTACTTTAACAGAGACTATTCCACCGCACTACTCCATCATGAGTTCCCTAAATGTTTTGCCTAATTGATAAACGCAAAAATAATTACTGGCACAAATTTAGCAGATAATAAACACAGCCATCCGGATTGGAACCTTCGTTTTTCAATAGAGATGTACGTGTCCAATCCATTATGCCCACTAAAATAAAGAGCAAGATTTATTGCATTGCCTTTTTGATGGACATTCCTTTGTTCCTTGAAACTCGATTTAAGCTCTGACTATAAGAAATTAGTAGGCACTTAGTTTACCTTTACTCGTGAGTAATATGTCTGATTTAATAAATAATTATAAGCACTGCACTCCTAACACGAGTATTTCTTTAAAGTCTAGTAGCAATAGCTCATTTTAAGGAATTACTAATATTCATATTTACCGTCCAATTAGGATTAGGAGGAGTGGGGAGGACAGTAGCCCAAGGTGTCAGAATCGAACCGGCCCGTAAACCATTGCGCTATTCTGTGTCGCCGTAATCGTATAAATAAATATTCTTTTTTTTAATTAAGGAAACTTTAATCATAGTTCTGATACTTTCATCATGGTGAAATATATATTTTTTTTAATTAAATATATTTAATCATGACATAAGTAAATGAATGTAGGATGTTTTTATTTATACCTTTTTAGTGAATATTATTTTTTTATTATTAATATCTTTAATCTGTCCAGCTAAGTCTGGCTCAAAACGTTAACACATTGCGCAGAAAAATGTGTACACAAAAAAAAAGTGACGGGAATAAAAGTAAAAACTCTTTGTGTTCCTTTTATATGAGTATTTAAATATATTGATTCGTGACAGTTCTAGAAGATATCCAAGTTTTATAATTCTCGACGTTAAAACACATTTGCTTATGAAATTCGTATATTCTCTTTAAATTAATAACAAGAGTCATTCCCATTTCAAAACAAAAGGATAATAGATGGAGTTACTGTTCGTTTTAACTGCAGGGTGTGAACCAATTTGGCGGTATTGTTTTAAGTTTAACATAATACATTCAAACATATTATTATCAAAATGGTGTTATTTTATTCTAAGTTTGTATAAACATAGTTAAAGTTTGTTTTAAATAGCAGCAAAACAATATTAGTTCTTATGAAGTAAATTATAATTTTATCCTGTTACAATTAACTATATATTTTTTTTTATAATTTGATGTATCAAGTTTTATTTACAACGTAATTTATAAATTTTAAAAATATTTATATAATACATACAAATTATATAAAAGATAATAACAAATTAATTGCAATAATGAACGAAGCAATAATGACTAACAACTATCTTTATTTTTAACCTTAAACGTCAAAAAGATAACCTAAAAATGTAACTGTTTCCGCTGGACGCCTTTGTTTAGTTCACAACATTGTTCGTAATATAACAAATTATTTATCACTTACCGTTTTTACTTCACTATTAGATGATTTCGCGGTTGACATCGCCTTGATCATCCTACTGGAATTATCCAGAAGGCACTTTTGGATACTCATAGCTCCTTTTTCAACACTACACACATTAATTCACATCATTGGCATCACACTAAACACGTAACCGAAACACAGCACTAGTAGTGACCCATTACTTTTTCTGAACAATATTCACATTTTATAATTATAGTTGCAAAACTCGCGGCGTGTTAGGTTATATCCATTGATTTGACGTAAGAAAGTTTTATTTATACGGAGCGCAGACACACGTACAAACGTGATCGCGAGCGGGGCTCTACTGATGTGATGCGTGTTCCGTGCGGTCACCGCGGCCGGTGACGACAGCTGACGCTAGCGCCCCCTGTCTCAGGATCCCGGGCAAACAAAGGAAATATTGTTTAAACCCTAGCCACACCTTGAGGGATAAAGAATCATACCTTTTTAAAAATAATAAATAAAAAAAAGGTGTTAAATATGTCTTCTAATTACGAAACACAATTCGTACAGTGGCTCTTGTTAACAGTGACGCAGAAGGAAATGTACGAAATATTTTATATAGATACCTAAGTACTAAGCGATTATCATATTTTGAGTTAATAAAAATATACTTCATATTGCATTTATTTAATATGCAAGGATAATAAATTCCTATCATTATTTTTTATCAAATAAAATTTGTACAAGTATGTAATATTTTAGATTAGATAAAAAGATTAGATTACAACTGACATTGCAATGGCGGCTTAAGTTAAGTGGGCGCCTTTGATTACCTATATATCTAGAATCAAAATAAACTGTCAAAACTGAAACGCGTCAAAAAAATAGCGGCAACTGTTGGCCACTCACTCGTCAGGTAGCTGACGAGCACACCGAGACAATAAAGATGTATCATATAATATGTTATACGTCTTTTGTGATGCGACAATATACCTAAATATAGGTAATTAAAGTTAAATAATTGGGAGCCGACAAAGTCAACATTAGAAATGCAAGAAACAAATATTTCTACATTAATTACTGAATTTCATTTTTGCAGTTAGCAATATTTAGAACCAGTATCATGCAGTTAATAATTTCTAATTCTTATCGTCTTTTACGATTATTGCGTTCTTTTTTCCTAAAAACATTAAACGTTTGGGGGATTCTTGGCCCACACGTATTCTTATTATTATTTAAATTAAAGCGAAATCCATCGAACACAAAGTATTATATAATGTATATCTCACATGAATCGGAGGCACCTATTTAAAGGCGAAGTTTTCAAGGTACTTTACTTCACTACGGCTTACAATTAGAGTAGCTACATTGTTTTATGACCGTTTCCTACTAACTAAAGTAGGTTACTTAACATTGTTTTCACTAAACACGCGACAAAGAATTCACTAAATAATTATATACTTTTATGAAAATGAATCATATATTAAACGCTCGTTGTCACGTGACTTGGTTAAACTATATATTACTACTAGCAGTTACCCGCGGCGTTGCTCGCCTGAAAGTTGAATATATTTACAGATTAACTTAAAATATTACGTTAATTTAAGATCTCTTTGTATACCACATTGGTGTGTATTTCACCCCTTAGGGTAAAATATCCAGAAACGCTTAAATACGTATCTAGTCATTTATAACCAATATTCCAAAAATAAAGTTTCATGTTAAACTTAAAGCGTGACGGATTCCCATATAAACTTTCAACTCCTTTTTCCACTCTTAGGGGTAGAATTTAAAAAATCCCTTCCTTAATGGGTTAATAATTAAACGATCCTACTCACCAAATTTCATCACCTAACTTTAACAGTTTACGCTCGGCGATGATGAATCAGTCAGTCATATAATTTTATAAGTATAGAGGCATATTATTGTATTACCGAAATTTAATAAGTAACGTTATCACAACATATTAAAAAACAAAAATTGCAAAACTACGGAATGGATTTTCATACGGTATTCACCAATGGTGTGCAGTGTGGAGTGCTTTATGAGGACGGTTTATGAGTATAATTTATTAAGGTTTATTTTGTTGTATATGATGTTGTAGGTTTCGGAAAAAAACATATCAACTGGAAGCTCTACTGGCGTGCATCGCGTAAACCAATAATTATATTATGTATTACAATATGAAGCTTTCATTATAGTCGTGTTAAGCCGGGACGGTTGGAGTCTGGAGAGTTTATGGCTATAGTAACGGCCTGTAAATGTCCCATGGCTGAGCTAAGGCCTCATCTCCCTTTTGAGGAGTAGGTTTGGAGCTTATTCCACCAAGCTGCTCCAATGCGGGTTTGTGGATATAAATGTGGCAGGGTTTCATTGAAATTAGGCACATACGAGTTTCCTTACGATATTGTCCTTCATCACTATGCAATAGATGAATAACAAAAACACATATTAAGCACATGAAATTTCAGTGGTGCTTGCCTCGGTTTGAACCCGCAATCATTGGTTTAGATGCAGGAGTTATAACCACTGGGCCATCTCGGCTTATTTTCTAGCTATTTTATATTATTTATTAGTTAGAAATGTTTTACCCTTTTTTATGTTGTTGAATGAATAACATAAATATGCTATATTAATACCCTTTTGCTTATTCCCAGGGTGCGGCTAGTGGGGCAAAGAGGCCTCCCGCCCGAGAAACTCGAGTAGCGCTAAGCTAGGTCAATGGGAATCCCGACTCCCTTTTATTTACGATCAAGTTGTATTGAAAATAAACATAAGTATCTTCATTTCAATTACTATTGGACTAAACCAATCTCTAATAAATACTTTAAAACTTTTCCAGGAGAAGAAATATAAGAAATTTATAAAAACAGCACACACACACACGCGTTTATATATAATAATAAAAACATAATGAATGCGATTGAATAAATTAATATTTATAAAAAACGTAATTATTCGATTTGAATGTTATGATTAGTTTTTTTTTTTCATCAATAATTGTAAAAAATATATATTGAAATAATATCAGACCAGCCGCGATTTATAAAGATACTAAGAATATTTATTATATTACTAAGAAGACAGACCACTAATTCTTCCACATATAAATATATGTATTCAAATATGATGATAAAAAGAGAAAATAAGCATAATTACCTACAGCGAAATAATATATCCAGGTCACAGAGTCTGCAATGTGCGTACACTATAACGAGATATGTGTATATCTTTTGTAATAATAAAAAAGATAAGAGATTATGATAATGTCTCGCAGAACAATCACTCGTAATTCGAAATTCGAAAAATATATAAATATACTTATGTAGTTTTAAGAATTAGTTTTTTTTGCACATGAGCTGAGCAGTTCTTTTTGAAATAAAAAACAAATATGATATATATTTGGCTCACGACAACACTGAGATATTTAATTTTTAAAAACGTATTCGTTCAATGTGACCTTTGGCAAAGTTGTAAGGACGAAAAAAAACTCGCGGACACACACAAAACACACACAACGATTACCCCTTTAATAAATATCACTTATCCAAAGTGAGTATTAAATATAACATGTAAAAATATGTACATGTAAATAAAATACATGCCACAGAATTCACCCATAGGTGACATCAATGTCCCGTGTTTCTTGAGGCGTTTCAATGTTCGCTTCAACCTTGACTAATCTTGAGACGAGACTTTGATGTATTCGTTTGATAACGATAAGGCACATAATTAACGCGCACAAGATTAATGGCTGGTGTGATATTAAACCATTCGTCAGGAATTTAGATTTTTACTCCGAAATCTTATGGATCAGTCAAAAATGTTCGAATAGTTTTATTTGTATTTTGTCTTAAACTTAATAACCTTAGTAACTATCTTCATCGTCGGATTAAAATTTTTATAGAGACAAAGTACTTTAAACTGTCAGAAAACGAACATTTTATTTAAAATCAGTAAGTAGGGCTTTGTGCACGCACGTCTAGGATCAGTTAATCTATTCACTTTTCTATATTTCGGTATTTCTAGATAAAAAAACAGGGACAGGTTTTTTGTAACTATAAAGTTAACTTCGCCCAAGATTGAACGAAAAAATTTACACAGTTTCAAAGTCAAAGACAGGTCATTGACCCTATCGTATTTTAGTGTAAGGGTAATAGTTGCGTGCAATACAATGCTATTTAGCTTAAGCACACACATTCGCTTTACAATAAGGTCATTACGATTCACTTGAATATTAAACAAATCTGCTTCTGTGTTAAAAAAACACAAAGTTAAAGTTATATGAAGAATATGTCTTCGTTTAAGGTAAGCTACTCGATTGGGTAATTAATTATTAAATATTCTACCGCCAAACAACTATAGTTTTTATTTTTATTCGTGTTTGAAGGGTGAGGGAGCCAGTGTACATAACATCTACAGGACATAACATCCTAGTGCTTAAGATTGGCGGCACATTGAATATGTAAGGAATGATTAATATTTCTTACAGCGCCAATGTATATTTACCGGTGACTACTTACCATCAGGTGGTCCGTTTGCACGTCCAACTAAATAAATAAAAAGCAAAACTATTGCCCATCATAAACTATTAATCAAATTATTCACAATTCACGAGGGAGATGTGAAATATGTTCATACGAAAGGAACTGTTTGAATGACGTTGACAAATTTTGAAACACCGTTAAATACACACGTGCTTATCGGTAAACCTAAACACCGATATACAATTGTGTTTAATTATGGAAATTTACCGGTTATAGGGGATTGTGCCCTGATTGTGGTCTGATTAGTTACTACTCACTTTTCAATTATTCCACTGCGAAACAATAACGCTTTGTTTTGCTGTTCCAACTACGTGGTTTTAACCATCAGGATTATTGTATAAGGGACATAACATCTAACATATGAGTACCTACAGTTACCATATCTGTTTGCGAAGGAGACCACTTGACATTTTTTTTATGATATAGTAGACAAACGAGCAGTTGGCTCACCCAATAGAAAGTGACCATGGACATCTGCAACACTGGAGACATTGCAGATGCATTGCCGAAATGTTTACGCTTTTTTCTTTCAGGTACCCAAGTCGTATCGGTTCGGAAAGCCGGCGAAAAATCACGTGACCGATGCCCTTTTGAACATAAAAATTTAAATCGTATTTTCTTGGATTTAGGTTCGATTGTCGACACCGATTAATGTGATTATTGACAGTGAATAACTAATAAATAGTGCTTCGGAATACCATACGTTTAACAATCGGACCGCGTTGTGCAGCAATGTATCAATCCACAGAAGGTTTTATTTACTACTGTTTTGGTTAAGATTTTTAAGAGAAAATTAATTTTATAGCGACAGTAAACTTTTTATAAACCTTCTCCTCAATAGTTATGTTATTTACACTGCCTATGACCATTTCCCAATACTTTTCAATGTGTGCACATGAGGCCTAAATCACTATGGACAGTGGGCATCCCCCTTTATGTCTGTTATCTGTTAACCTTATACTTTTTAATTTAAAGACATTTGACAATATTGATTATCTCTTTGAAATCTTAACAACTTTTATTAGTGCTTCTATGAGTCGATACATTTGTTATGTTATTAATGATTTAATAAAGTGTAAGATATATATTTTTTTTTTTTAATAATTTCTACTTTGGGATCCTAAATATATAATAATTAGTAAGTTCATTAGACGTCTTGAAAATGGTGAAAATAGTATTAAGAAGAAGAAAGTCATACTGGACAAGCTATAGAAACGTATTAAAAAGAGGTAAATATAGTTCCTTTGTTTTTGGGTACTGGATTGACGCAAAACCTGCTCATCATTTTTAGGAACCATGCATTGTTTGGAACTTCCATAATAATTTATTTTCAGGATGCATATAGCCTATGTACTATAATTATATGTTGCATTTTTACAGGTTAAGCCTTATAACGTCAACGTAATTAGAGAGAAAATTGCCGGTGCGGGCGCTTTCCAAGCCAACGCTGTAAAACGTATGGATTTGTAGAATTGTAGGTAAAAAGATTGGACCGGTGTATATGTATCTTTAATAGACATATTAACGGTATAATTTCTATGATTAAAAATTAAAAGATTATTTAAATTCAATTATTTTTTTTATAAATTGAAATTTTCATCAAAATAGACAACATATTAATTTTAAGCGCTTTTCTGTAATATATGTGTTAAGAGACGAAACTTCACGGCATTCCATGGATTAACCGTCCGTGTGCCAGGTCCATCGTGGGCTAGAGCGAAACTGAGCAGTAGGTACCCGGGACTTTCGGACCCGATGTAGGCTTAAAAGATAGGCCTTCCGGCAATTTTGCAACGTGAATCAACGCCTTCACTGCTCGTATTGCGCTCTCTGAATCTTGGGTCATAATCGTTCGAAACCACCAAATTTTATTCGTAAAGATTTATTAATTATTAATAAAAGCCAGAATAAAAAAAAAGATACATTTTTTCAGAATTATATGAACGTGTCGTGAGTAAAATTTTTAACCGAACGAAACCGCACCGTTGACAGCTTATATGATTTTTTTTTTATTTATTACACAGCATACCTTTCTAAGCAATATATTAATTGAATTTTAAACCAAATTTCGCATCGCACGAGAAATTAATTTCAGATTCTGGATAGGGGCCAACGTAACTTTAACAACATAGACGAGATCTTCCAAGTTAGCACGTTCTTACTTAGTTTTCAACTTTTGGTAAAATACCACATATTATGTAACAGATATATTATATATTTTGGATAGGTTTTGGATAGATCGCCAGCAAACAACACTGATTGCATCCGACCGCTTGTTGTACTTAAGATGGGGCTGGTACCCTTACGTTATTAATTTAAAGCAATTTTAACAATGTATCTATAGCTTATTCCAAGGAATAAAGATAAACAAACCTTAGATATACGTATTTCGTGCGACTCGTTAATAGCTCAGTTATATTGTGCAGTACTAAAAGTTTTGATTAATATAATATCTTTATTTATAATACAACACTATTTCACTTAACTTCTTACTTCCAAAGTTACGGTAACAGTTTCGTTGACGTTCATGATGACATTTATTCGCAAATATATATATATACTTAATCATTGATTAGTCGAAGATATACTTGTAGATCGCGTGAATATTAAACCATGAACTATTAATTTAAATTGCTCTGTTCCGGTTTTTAGCGCGAGTGAGCCAGTGTATTTACAATCACAATAAATATAACATACTAGAATCCTTGGTTAACGGGGCATTGACGTGAATGACTGCGAACGTAAGGACCAGTTACCAGGTGCCAATTTGCCAAAAAAAAAAACAATGTATCAAATTATATAAGTGTTTAACTTTAGTTTTTAATATTATTTATTAATATGTAATCGGAGGTAGAATTTTGTGCGAGCCCGTCTGGTAGGTATCACTCATCAGATATTCAACCGCCAAACAGACATACCGTATATTGTTATATTCCAGTTGGAAGGGTAAATGATCCAGTGTAAAGGGAAGGTTGGGGACACATTGGCAATGTTAGAAATGGTTTAAATTAATATTTGTTATAGCTCCAACGTCTATGGTGGATGGTATTTGCCAGTACTTACAAATTTAAAAAAAATAAGCGATGTAAATGACTTAGGTACGTATGTACACAGAACAGCTACAGAACATTGTACGTTTATTATATCAAGTTATTTGAAAGGGAAAAGCCAAGCCAGTTGTTTTTTTTTTCATAATAATATGAAAATAATCGTAATTACCAGAACTACTGGTGTGCGTAGTTTTAACGTAGACGATATCGATCATTTCAGGTGACATTATATTTTAATTGTCCAAGAGCATGTTCATTATAAATTTTGTACTGCCACATAAGATTTTAAATTAACATGGTTATTTTTTACCATTAGAATGTCTTGTTCACGAGACAGCAACAGTCTCTTCGTAGATAATGTCGAAATATCGAGTTCCACCAAATAAAAATAAAAAACATGGTAAATATCCCGTTTTAAATACTGATTTTGTACTGCCAGTTTACGTTATAAGATCGCTAAGTGGCAATTATATAAAAGCTGGCGATCCCTCTTATCCAGGCTAAAGAACACGTATTCCAAGAAAAATACTTAAAGGACAATCTTCAATTACATTTTCTCCGATAATTGGTTAATGGATAGTCTGTAACATAATTACGAGTAAGGAAAGATTCGCATACAAATAACGAGTACAAATCCATACATTCACTACTAAACACCTATTATATATTATATAATATAATTATTTTTTTCCTATACTTGTGCTTCTCGCCAAATTGCATGATTCTAGGTTAACATAAAGTACCTTTTAATATATGGGAAATGTGACATAAACGGCCTTTAGCATGCATATACAATGCATAGACTTAGAGGTATGATTTTTTCAACGCACCCTGGGATCATTGACCTTGGTATTTGGTATTAATTTCAACTTTATACCTCGTAAAAGTTCCTGGGAAAAGGGTATTGACGGACATACAGACTAACAGACAGACGGACAAAGAAGTGATCTTATTTCCTTTAGAGGTACGGAACCCTAAAAAACAGGCTTTGTTTAATTCTTATACCAAAACTTTTGCCGAGTCACAGGGCCGGATTTACCATATGGCTTTATGGGCTTCAGCCCAGGGCCCCGTGGATTCAAGGGGCCCCCAGCTAAGTTAAGTCAAAGTCAAAAATAGACGATAATGCGAAAAAATCCATTACTTTATTAAATTAAACAGATAGTATGGTTTGCAGGCCTGCGAGTCCTGCAATTAATCAACAAACCCATTCAATTAATTTTAATTCAAGTCTACGTTCAGATATGTCTCAGGTGGGCCCCTAAGTAGTGTTAGCCCAGGGCCTCCTAAACTTACGGTCCGGCCTTGCCTAGTCATACCAACCCTTTTTTGGGAACCGCTTGCACATTAGCTTCTCTCCATAGATATGTATCTTACAGGACTTGGATTCTTTGTTGTAGGTTGCTTTCAGTGAGTCAATGATTGAAGCTTATAACTTTAATTGTTCCAAATTTCCGATAACAATTTCGTCGACGTTCAAAACGCCATTTTTTCACAAATCCATATCAGAGTAATTTAGCTCTTGACCAATGATAACGCGTCAATTCGACGCCAAATGTTATTTACATGGCTTTTATCCTCTTGTGGTTGGAATAGACTATAAGTATGTTTATAATTGACTTGACCACGTGATACTCTATCGATATAAAATACCAGAAAATTATTTACCAAAATCTTCGCAATCAATCTCTTACCAAGAATTTGATTGAAGTAAATTTTTATTTATAATATTGATATATGCAAGTTTTGCATATAAAATGTAATGTACAATCTGGAATACCGTGGTCTCGTTGGATTAGTCAGATATCTATATTTTAGCATTGGACTAAGCTCTAGAGCTTAGAGTACAATATATAGATAGACATATAAGCAATAGATGGGTATCCTAACTCTGCGATAAATACCTACGCGTTTCGACATTTCTGGATTGATTTAATATTTTTTTCGACATCGATACTTACCGGCAAACGTGAAATGCAGTCACCTCCATAAAAAATATATAATAAATAAACATAGCCCTAATTCATATAAATCTAATGTAATATATAAATATTATTTTTTTTGATAACATCTATTATCTGACCATATTACTAACGCATATTAAAGTTTAACAAATTAATAAAAACTTTCTCTCAATTTCTTTAACAAATTTTAAAGAAATTCGTTGATGACATGATGTATTTCTTTCCTCACAACCGAAATTTCGATCAGGAAAATGTCTACCATTTTTCGTTCAACATCGTGCGATTGAAGATAACACAGAGGAAAACTAATTATATTCGATGGAATTCTGTCACATCTGTATTTGGCAACCCTCTAACCTTAAAACCTCTTAAGGGGAGAACAGTTACTGTCACAACAGCTTGGACATTAACGAGAGTTTACTTTTTATATCGTATTTATATTAAGTCCCTTTGTCGCAACGTCTGTCAACGTGGAATTTTATAATTTAAGCAGTATTACTCCGTCGAATCGAAATTCCGATCCTATGGGCAAAAAGTGAACCAGCCCTCCTGTCAACAGTGGATGTAATAAGGCAAGGGGTTATACTTTTAATGAAGCTTTGTGCACTACTACTCCAAGGTCCAAATGTTTCAACAGTAAATGGGACAAAAAAAAATGGAATAAGACACGAATATTTCGTTCGTTTGTTCGCTTCACCTTTTTTTCAAGAAAATAATTCCACTGCAAGTAAGTGCGACATTTATATTTTAATCAACCATTCAAAACAAAAATATTACACTTAAACTTACGATAATTTCAAATGTAAATAATTCATTAATAAATTGTTTGATTTGTTACCAAAAGTAAATACAAACAAATAATTATGCGGCCCCACGTCTCAGTGGACAGGTGTCGAGCTTTGAGATAAAAGCTGACGCGCTGTGATAATGATTAAGGCATCAAAGACGTCTCCTTCACCAGACAGCTTAATTAGCGAATATCTTGTAAGTTTAATTGAAATAGTTTTCAATTAAACTTACAAGATTTCTTAAGAAAATTCCTTTAAAATGACTTAAATAAAAAATAACACGGATTTTACTGTTTATCATGAATGTTTAATAGGTTCGTATAACACCTACATACGTCACGTCAGTCGTTTGCCTGCAAACACTCTTAAGAGCCATTTACCTTTCTCAAGGTCAGGGCTGGACCGTACATTTAGGGGGCCCTGGGTTAGCCAGGGCGTCACGGTAGCATGCGTAAGCGATCCCGTGGGGCCCGCCGAAAGACGGAGAGGGTACCACTGGTTTTTTAGTGGGTATTCCGTTGATCGGCGCGCACTCCCCACATACCCATCACTTCCATCACGTGGGGGAAGCGCGTAAAGAGTTTTTCCAGCTAGAAAAAAAAGGGGCCCCTAGTGTTAGCACTACTTACGGGCCCACCTAAGACATATCTTAACGTAGACTTGAATTAAATTAATTGAATGGGTTTGATTAATTGCAGGACTTGCAGGGCTGCAACCATACGATCTGTTTAATTTAATAAAGTTATGGATAATAATAATAGTCTTTCGCATTATCGTCTATTTTTGACTATGACTTGACTTAGCTGGGGCCCCTTTGAATCCAGGGGGCCCTGGGCCGAAGCTCAAAAAGCTATATGGTATGATCCGGCCCTGCTCAGGGTGCACCACAAGAAGGTAACTGATCCTGCGACAAACCAGCAAACCTGGCGAAATAATACTCCAATAAATATATAAGTACTCATTGGAATATAATAAATAGCTATTTTAATTATATTTTCACGAACGTTAGTTTGTACAAATAATTATAAGGGATACCTAAGCAATAAACAATTTAATTAATCGAGAAAGTTCAAGAACCGCAAATTAAAAGGTTGTGTTAAAATAATAAACCTTTTTTGTGTAATTATTGAGTTGAAAACTTCGTTAATTAGCCTAACATTGTTATCAAGCCACCTTTATTAACGAGTTTTAATAAATTATAAAAATATTTAATTACTGACGGAACTAGGAAGTTTTAATTGAAAATAAAAACTCCGAAATGCTAAAATTTTGTACAAAGAATTTTAATATCATTTTTACAGCTCAACTAATTAGTGAAAGTTCATACTTTGATGTATTATTTTTTACCATCGTAAATTTGTCTTATCAATACATACAGTTAAATATTCGTTTTCATCCGAGATCACGTGATAGTGTCGCAAAATATTGGTTACGATGTTTTATCTCTTACTAATCAATCAAATCAAATCAATTTTATTCAAGTAAACTTCACAATTAAGCGTTTTTGAATCGTCGATATTAAAATACTACCACCGTTTCGGAAAGCAGTCTCCAGCGAGAAGAAACGGAAAGAAACTCGCATAGTTGCTCTTTTCAAATAAACAGATTTACAATGCTGTTTTTTTACAATAATTAGTGTCCTGTGATGGAAGCCGAGCCTAAATCCAGACGTTTTTTTCTAAAAAGTACTCTTTTAATGAATAATAAGACTTATTTATTAATTTAGTCGTACGCGAAACTGTTCGAACCGTTGAGTAGATTAGATCGTGTTGAGTTTGTGTGTCGCCCGCGTCAGTCGTAGGTACATCATCAGCAGCCCATATTCGTCAACTGCTGGACATAGGCCTCTCCAATTGCACGCCACTGTGATCTATTTTCGGCTACTCACATCCAGCTCCTGCCAGCCATCTTGCCTGAGGACATCCTACACTACGTTTGCCGAGACGCGGTCTCCACTCTAGAACACGGTTATCGGTTCTACGACAAATATGGCCGGCACACTGCCACTTCAGCTTACTAATCCGGTGGACTATGTCGATGACTTTGGTTCTCCGACGGATCACCTCATTTCTGATGCGATCCCTCAGAGAAACTCCAAGCATAACCCTTTCCATAGAACGCTGAGCGACTTTACACTGGTGGACCAGCTTTGTCGTGAGTGTCCACGTTTCGGGTCCGTATGTCATGACGGGTAGGACGCACTAGTTGAAGACTTTCGTCTTAAGGCACTTTGGGATCGACGATGTGAAGATTCGACGTAACTTCCCAAATGCTGCCCAACCTAGCTGAATTCTTCTATTCACCTCGTCCTCAAAGTTGTTTCTACCTAATCGCAAGGTCTGCCCGAGGTAGACATATTTTTGAACAACTTCGAGGACGGTACCGTGTATCGCAATCGGTTCCGGTAGAACATGTTCATTGAACATGACCATTGTTTTATCCAAGTTCATCCATAGGCCGATGCGCATAGAAGAATCAGCCAGCTCCTGCAACCTGTACCTGGAACCTGTAGTTCCTGCAACGTTTCTGCCATGATGACGATGTAGTCTGCGAATCTCAAGTGAGAGATGTATTCGCCATTGATGTTGATGCCACAGTCATGCCAGTCGTAGGTACACCGACTGATAAATGGAACATCTGATATTGAGTGGCCACCATCGCCCATAAACATTGGTATCGTAAAAGATATTTATCGTCATTACAATATCGCCGATGCGCCACCAACTTAAGGAACTAAGATGTTATGTCCCTTTTGTAGTGAAGTTAGACTGGTTCACTCACTCTTCCTATCGAATCACAACAATATCACAACATAAAGAAGTTTTTCTTTACGCTGAAATAATACTAAGATATTGCTGTTTGGCGGTAGAATTACCTCCAAGTATGAAAGATCGTGAGTTGATCGTCGAAGATTATTGGAGTAACATGTGGAATATTCAAAACTGGTATCCACCCCAAGTCGACTGATTTTCTCTAGTTTGTAAAATTTTAACCGGTAGCAGTTGTACTCGTATAACTGCCATCTATTGTAAACATTCTATATCACAGCTCAAAAAATATTGAACTCACGTAGTCGTGCAACACTTACTACGAAGTAACGTAATGGAATACTAGATGGCGCTGTCAAACCCGTACAGCAAATTAAATAAAGTATGTCAACATAACTTGTCATTGTCAAGCAAACGCGATAACAAGATACGCTATCTTGTGTAAACAAAATAACTTATATTAGTCTGTGCTTGGATGAGGGTGAAGCATCTTGTGTTATTTTACAGGTAAGAGTTTATTTATAATCATTAATAGTTAACCATTCATTATTGTATTTATATCAAATTGATTTTTATATACAATTATTGTTAGTTTTAGTTCTAGTAATAATTGTTTATTTCGCGTTTGCGGCGCCATCTATGAATGGTATTTTTAAACTATTCATTATAGTAATGGAATCGTTATACACGGTTATTTAAAATACGTCTTTTTGTAGCTATGTCCCTCGCATTAGCTGAAATAAAATAAAATTACCTTCTTGCAATTCTTTTTCAGTTTCTTTTAATTTAGTGGTATGTTAAAATAAATTTACAAGTTCAATGCACCGGCTTCATTAAATTCATGGAAAAAATTATACTTAATAACACATTGGTTAGTAATCATAATTATTTTGTTAAGTTTAATTATGTACATTGCAAGTTACATAGAAAATACGTGAGTAAATTAATGGTTAAATAAGTATTAAACAAGAGGCCCCAGCCGTAATATCTGTTTGCATAACTATGTGGTACGATTGTAATTCGTTATTGAATGAATAAATTTATCTTAATACAATTTCTTATCTTCTAACGTTAGGCAGATAACATATAGTTATTATAAAAAACATTGATTAGATGTGTCGGAACAAAAAAATGGTCTGAGTAGGAAGATATCTCTTTTTTATATCTCATTAAGGTTAAAGTGACAAATGGGTTACCTAGGCTACTTAATGGTGAGTGATTATACTTCCGCCCATAGATATTAGCACTAAATATTAATCACCGTTACCAATTTTGGGAACTAAGATGTTATGTCCCTTGTGCCTGTTTTTACATTAGCTCAGTCACCCGTCAAACAGGAACACAACAATACTAAACATTGCTGTTTGACGATAGAATATAATATGGTGAGTGGGTGTTATCTACCCAGGGCTCAAAGACCTACCACCAAGTAAATCTGATCTGAACAATAACTAAGCCTCTATTGATTGTTTATATTACAAACTGATACTATTTTTTTTTTAATCGGCACATGCGCGACGAAATATATTCCGCCTCAATAATTCACGCGATAATCGCATAAATGCTGATGATATTAATCATGCGTGTTGCAGGGCAAATTGGTGTCAATATAATTCTTTAAATTATAATTTGATAGACTGCCCCCCCTTTCTTTAACTAACCTTTTTTGTATTATTCAATTCAATGCAACAACAAATATATTTATTAATTAACTAATACGTTGAGAGATTATTACTTATGCGGTTTATGAAATTTAATATCACTGAATTACAAATCATGGATGTTACTCTAACTCTCTTCTGGTACGTAGGTATATAATACAGACAGACAAACGGATAACATGCTATTTGTTCCATTAACCGCATCTTTAATCTAGTCAGTAGTTGTCCGAAGTCAAGAAGTTGGCCGTTTAGCCACACTTCTGCGCCAAAATCGCATAAAACTATTTAGAGACTTTTCAGAGCCTCTCGAATAGCCGTTTGGTTCTATGATTTTAAATAAATTAATATTTAGTTTAAATAACAATTCGATAATTTTTCACTTCATTTTCAGTACATCAATCAAAATGAGTCGAACACCGGATCCAGCGAAGATGCTCATACGAGAACAAGTGACGGCTCGTATCGCGGCTCTAACAGAAGAGGAGAAGAAGAGACAGTCAGAAATCGTTTATAATCAGGTAAGGTCACATTCAATATTATAAAGCTTCGTACACACTGTTGCGTACACGGCTCGTTTTATTGCTTCTTCCTTCTGTTTTATAAGCTGTGCATAATTAGTTCTTCATCAAATTTTATGTTGTATTGTTCTTATTTCTACTTTCCTCCGTTTTGGGTTCTACGTTTCTAATATTTTTTACAAACATGCTTAATGTATTTTATAAGTTAAATAAATTAATACAGTCACATCTCGTACCAAGGTTATCATAGGTTCAAACAGCAAAATATTATATAAACAATTTCAAATGTAAAACAGAGTAGTAACAATTAAATACGCAATTAATTTACTATTTATAGTTATCGTTTAATCATAATCAATTTGAATAAAAATACTTTTACAATAACATTTGTCATCATTTTACAAGAATAAACAAGTTATTGTTAAAGCCAATTTTTGCGGAATTTTGCTGACAGTAGTTACTTTTGAAAGAGTTTTATGAATTATTAACTAAATATAGCTGAAGTAACAGCCCGTCAATATCCCACTGTTGGTCTTTGCTCTCCTTTTGAGGAGAACGTTTGGAGCTCGTTCCACCACGTTGCTCCAACGAACGCGGTCTCTGTAATGTCGACGTCGTAGGCTAAGGGGCGTTCTTAGGCACTAATAGGCATTAATAGGTTTACAAGTAGTTTTAAAGCGATACCGAGATCGATTTTCTCGCATTGAATGTGGATTTGCCAAATGCCACTCGTGCAGATTATGCAGATTCATGTATCCGTCTTTTTTTACGGTACGTTCATCGGACTACAGAATTTTGTTTAAAAATTGCGGATCTTCCCTATATTTTTGCAACATCATTCGACAAAATGCAAGCCTTGCTGGGTAATTGCGGGGCAGGAGACTTTGTACCCATTGTACATGGTACGGGTTTCTCTTTCGTTTCTCTTTAAAATTCGGTGTGCTGTACTTTTTGACACCCTCGTCCTTGCTTCAATTAAACACTATCTGTCTCGCTCACACACGGCACAATATTGTCACTATATTATAGCATTCGTACTCAAACGCGGTCCATAGCAATTTAATTAATAAAAATAATTAACGTTCAATTCGTTTACATTTTTTTTCTACCTAATGTTAGGTGTAATCTTCTAAGTGATAAACCATCTTTTAAAGTCACTTGTCAAAAGAGCGTAGTACATTTTTTTTACAAGACAGTCACATAAAGATGAATGATGTAATCTTCTTTTCGTAATGGTTACGCAATAAAATGATGTTTTTCTAAAACTGAGGCATTTTTTATCGATTTATAAAGCGGTTATTCAGAGACCCGTTACAAAAAAAAATCAAAACATGGTCAAGGTTCGTGGTCACAAAGCCTCGTTTACCTCATTTTAAGCTACCAAATGTTATTTAATCATGTTACGGACGATTTAACAAGTATTTCAAATACGGTCTCAATAGTCTGCAGTATAATACTCCATTCTGATATTTTCTCCAGGTAATAAACCACCCACACTACAAATCAGCGAACAGGATAGCAATATTCATGAGCACGGATCAAGAAATCAACACGATGCCCATAATCGCTCACATCAAGGCAAGAGGCGCTGCGGCCTTCGTGCCGCAGTACGCGGGGGGTAAAATGAAGATGCTGAAGTTGGAAGCTGGGGATGAGACCAGCATGCCATTGACGAGACACGGAATAGCTCAACATACCAAAGACATGCAAAGAGAGGACGCTTTAGAAAAAGGTAGTATAAATATTAGACTTCAAAAACTTTTTACTCTTGTTTTATATAAAACTAGGATTCGCTCGCGTGTCAGCGGATAAAATTGGATACGTTTTGTTATAACGAACATAACAAAGATATTAATATGATTGAAAACTAGTTAATATAATATTGGACGGAACTCCTCGTCTGTAAGCACTTCTTTTCGTCTCTGGCATACACAGAATAGATTAGTAACAAAAAATATTTAACATTTAAATTCGATTCTATTCTTTTTTCTGTTCTATTCTTTAAATAAGAATATAAAATGAATGGAGACGTAACTTCTCTATAATAACATAATGCAATGTTTTTGTTCCACAGGATTAGATTTAATAATCGCTCCAGGTGTAGCGTTTACGAAGAACGGTGGTCGAGTGGGCCACGGTGGTGGATATTATGACAAGTTCCTGGCAAACCTGAGAGCAAATGATTCTGTTCCTAAGGTTAGTAACAGACACCGTAACATTGAATTGCCGTTTGCAAGTTGCCATAGAGATTTGCGATGTTTGAAGTGACAGTTTATGTTTAGGGGTAGTATAATTGTATGTATAACTGTTGAGTGGCTAGTACCTACCCGGATAGACAAACTTCTAAAGCGAGTATTGCCTGATTCTTTAAAATGAACTTCATGTTGTTGCTAAAGCATCGTTTTATTACAACTAGTCAAGTCGGTAAGAATCGATTTTTCTTTAAATCACAACTTACCGTCGTTAGGACTGTTTTTTGCATAAAGCCGTTTAGAAGATTTTGTGTCTCTGGTTTCTGGTTTCAAGTGTAAATGGTCGAGTGTAACTACATGCGAAAAAGACCCTTACCCTCTTTGAATCATGGTTAATGATCCATTGACACTGCAAGAATAGGTTTATCTTCCTTAAAGATCACCGATTTGGTCGTCACGTCCTTGACCACGTCACTCAGTTTTAGTTCAACAACAATATACATTCATATAAAATATGAATCTGATACTATTTAATATATTATTGTAGACCAGTGTATGCTGCAGAAAGTTATATATTTTTCTATTTTTTAGATATTAGCAGTTGCTTTTAAATGTCAAGTGTTCGATGAAGTTCCAATGAATGAAATGGATCAAAGAATCGATGGAGTTCTATTTGCGGACGATTGAATCGACTGTGACGTGTGACAACACGACCTATCCGTGTACGTGTTCTATGACTTCAACGTCTTCAATATGACTAAATTTAATATTTTTGTTTTTTACGTGTGACATTGCATATAAATATTAACTGTATTTTTTTAATTAATTTTATTCTTAATCTGTTTGTGTTCAAATTGCCTTGTATAAAGATAATATTATATACGTTAAAACGTTATCGTGATATTTTTATGATGACTTAAATAATTGTAACTACATGAAATACTATAAATATTGTGAATGATGTTGTGAATTTTATATATGACATAAAATATTGTTTCATTAAAAATATCTCATTCTTCAAAAAAAAAAAAATAGTTATTTTTGTGGAATGGAATCAATTCCATCTAATGTTATATGTATATTAAAGTGCATCATTGTTTCACGCGGCAGTAGATCGTCGTAGTAGTTTATGGTTCTGAAAGTTACATAGAAACTATCCTAGAGGACGTTAAAATGCTTCAAATTCCAGAAATTTGGTTCGAATCCCATATCAGACAAACACGTAACTTATCGTTCTTTTAAGTAATTTACGGTAGCACCATAACGTTTGGAATTGGGCAGTGTAACTCATGTACCTCGAAACGTATGAAAAATCATGATTACTGCGACCTTCGAATTACGCATAGACTGTTTAAAATATCGCCATCAACATTTGATCGGGCAGAAGTTCTTGACGGTAAGTGGTCACCGTTGTCCATGGACTCCTGCAACATATGGGAAGTTGCTGATGCATTGACGGCCACTAAGGCACCTGTGTACTGGAGGATGATTGATGCTATTAATTTACGCCTTACATCAAGCATATTAAGCATTTTCAACATATTTTCTACGATGATGCAATCATTACACATAAATTCCTCAAATCATATCAGTCGATTTCGAACTGATCCGTTCAATGCGACATTCAATCCTTCAACTCAAATTATGTTGAAAATTATCGCAACAGATAACCAAAATTAAACTTTATGTTTAAGTGTAATATAATAGAATATACTAAACTACGTAAACCTGCGGTTTAATTCGCGCGAAATTTATAAAACAACTTCCAACCGTTTTACCTCCTTAGGGATGGAGTTTCGTGAAATTCTTAGCGGATGACTACACTCTATAAGGAATATACCTACCAAATTTCAAGTTTGTAGGTTTATAATTTCTGAGATTTCATAATTAATCACTGAGTTGTATTTCGCTTTTATATGTATGATTATGTTTGTTTTATTAATATAAAGAACACGTCTTTCTGGATTGGGAAAAATAAAACACATTTTAATATAATATAAATTTTTTTCTACATAAAATAATGCACTCTGTGCAAATTCGTACGTTACCTTTAGAATATCTACAGCCATTAAATTTTAACTAATTCTTACATAACAATACAAAATATTTTATATTTTTTAATAAGTAAGTGACTACAAGCGTCAATCACATCTTAAATGGTAAATATTCATACAATTTATTAAATACCATAATATATTTTTTACATAATTACGTCGTAAACAAAGGGTTTGCGTTTGCGTTTGTTACGTTTTGCGTCTCAAATGACGTTTATTACCAATATAATTTAAAATGGCGGATGACACTATGTACCTAAGCTTTAAACGTGTCAGTTTAGTGTTCGTCTTATAATGGGTTATCACGATTCGATTTTAGTTCTTGATGATTTATTGCTCAACAACAATAAATTGAAACAACAATAGTGGGAATATGGTTAAGATTTATTCAATAGATTTTTGTTGCTGCAATTTGATTCGCGATATATGACGCGTTTTCTATTCAATAGACGCTTAAATAGGTATATACACTTTTTTTTAAATATGTTTGACACCACGCAGACACCAATATGCTTGTGTCATTGACAATAGCCGTAGTTTAATCATAAAATATATATACTTACTATTAATATAAACATAAAAAAACCCACTGGGCATTGAATACAATTATTTGTGATTCCAAATGAATATCGTGAGATCTTACCATTAAAATATATCTATACATCTAACTACACAAAAAAAGTTATTAAAAATTGCTTACGATTGGTTATTCGATAAACAATCATGTTAATGTTAAAATATTAACATGATTGTTTATCTGTATTTGTATTTTCACTATCGGATTTTAATGCGTATTTCATGAATTAACAGAGCGATCCAAGAGGAAGGTTTACATGTATGTATAATACACGCATATTATAGAAAAGAAACGCCGAGAATTTCAACTTTCCCGGCTGAAAATTATTATTTTTATATTTGTTCTTCAATCTTAAAGTTGTACACAGATCCATATTGAACCGTGTGAAGCCGAGTCGGATAGCTAGTATTATATTATTATAACATTGGATAGTGGTAGGGCTTTGTGCAAGCCCGTCTGGGTAGGTACCACCCACTCATCAGATATTCTACCGCCAAACAGCAATACTCAGGATTTTTTGTGTTCCTGTTTGTAGGGTGAGTGATTGTCTTTGGGCGATGGTGACCACTTACCAGCAGGCGGCCCATTTGCTCGTCCGCCAACTTATATCATAAAAATAACCTAATTAAAAGATTTAATATAAATGTGACAGAATAAAATGAAGTTTGTAACTTATTAGATATAATCTAAGTACATACATACATATATAGTACATATTTTGATAAAAAAACAATTTAGTTGCACCATCGGGAAGATAATTCTTCTAAGTTATATCGTTACGATACGATTTCGATTATATCCCGTCCAAACCAACTGGATCAATAGTTGGTTTCTCTTGGTGGTAGGGCTTTGTGCAAGCCCGTCTGGATAGGTACCACCCACTCATCAGATAATCTACCGCCAAACAGCAATACTCAGTATCGTTGTGTTCCGGTTTGAAAGATCAGAGAGCCAGTGTAACTATAAGCACAAAGGACATAACATCTTAGTTCCCAACGTTGGTGGTGCATTGGCGATGTAAGGAATTATTAATATTTCTTACAGCGCCATTGTTTATGGGCGGTGGTCATCACTTACCATCAGGTGGCCCATTTGCTCGCCCGCCAACCTATACCATAAAAAAAATTGCGTTTGTGGAAGAGGTACTCGGCTTAACGTGAAACGATGACATTTCGATTCAATTGTTTCGTACCAATAAGGTAATAAAGCAATATGATTTTGTTCACTGTGCTATTTAACATTCCATTCCACAGAACACAACGCGACTGCGAAATCGTTATAGGAATGGAACACGACGTGCGTTCACACAACTTTTTAAATAACAATAAGAAAAAAACAACTTAAACGTCATATCGGAAATATCTATTAGGCCAACTGTTCGCATGTTGTTTTGTTATTTTTTTAAAATAATTTTCGTTAACGCTACATAAGTTTTGATATAAAAGTAATACAAAACTTATATATTTTTATATTAAGAATTTATAGCGATATACATAATTATGCTTATAATAATTAATTGTATCTGTAAAGTATACCATATCACACAAAAAAAATCACTTAAATCTAACTATAAGTATGGCTATATTCATTAAAATATATATTATATGTGAATTCAATATACTAAATTTTCCAATACTAAAACAAAAACATATATGTATATATGCTTACATTACATAATAAGCTTAATAGTACAAAAAATAAACACAATAATTATTCCTTCGTCTGATTTAAAAAAAGAAAAACAAAGAATTGATTATATACATTAAAAAATACTCATTATTAAATAATTCTAAAATAAATGGCATAATATATTGAACATTTTAGGAAATTCTTAAGAGCGAGGATCGTTCCTTCAAACAATAGAAAAAATCATATTCCAATTATATGTACGAATTAACCTTATATCACATAAATATCAATTAAAAACTAAAATGATTTTCAAAACCTTAACTAGTTATATACTTATAAAATATAATATATACAAATAGTATATGAAATCCTCTTTAAAACCAAAACCAAATAAACACGTCTCTGTTACAGAACAATAAAAAAATTATGTAATCGAAACTTGAGTTTTACGATCATCCATCTATCTGTGAGAGCATTCAACACGACCGAGAAGTTTATCGTGAAATTACAGAAAGTGATACGCAAAATTGACAATAATGAACATAATATTTAAACGATAAACGCGTCAAAATTACGTATCACTGTACAATGATTTTGGATCTTTTACGATTGGGTTGCGTATCAAGTGGCAAATTTTGTTTATCAGAATAGCTTTTCCGGGGTCTGGTCTAGCCTTTTTTATTAATAAAAACTAAAGTCACCATGAACCCTTCCCAGCCCGAATTCATCTTACGTTGCACTAACAAAAGTTGGCAAATAAATATTGCTGCAAATAAAAACTGTATACTACTTTAAAATGCGTTTGTTAAAGTATTAAAAGGCTTATGTTGGTACTACAATCAAATGGATCATGAGTTATCAAGCTGAGTTGCTTGATCTCGATTAATCTACGGGTTAATCAGTGGACTTGTAATCACAGTAGTTGTTATTCTATCAGGTGAACCAGTTGATGAAATGTTATATTCCATGTAAATAATCTTTGTATGTACCAATAAATCCAAAGAAGAAATGTTTACTTTTGATTGATATCGAGCTATTTCGGCTATATCGAGACTTAAATTTTACCAAGGATTTAGAAATTTTAAATAGTATGTCAAAATTATTAATGAATTACCAGAAAAATATAAATCGAATGTCAACGAAGCACTGCTCCGAAAACACGTTGTCCTCGAGATAGAAGCAGTTCGACCGCTCCGACGGCGGCAAGAAGCAACAAAAGCGCTAAAACTGCTAGAATCGCTCGACATCTTCTTCTCCTGCGCTCTCCGCGTGCTAATCTTCTCGTTAATTCTTCACCACGAGCGCCGTCCAGAGTAAATAAAGCGCTTGTCGCCTGAAACATAATAAAGATGAGATATATTATTTGGCTTCATTGTGTGGTTTCTGTCAAAGTAGAATCGAGTCATTATATCAACCTCTGGATGTCGTAAGTGCGAACGGAGCCTGTCTTAACCCAGCGTGCGGGGTTTGCAAAAAACTCGGGCACTACACGTTAGGGACACCTCTCCGATGATCCTTGACTTGACTCATCGGCACAAGTCAATTAAAAATATAATTTTTAAAATCGCCAGAACACTGCTTGTGCCCGGGCGCTTATTGTGCTTAAAAGGGGGCTTAAAAACTTAGGTCTTTTTTGTATTATTATTTTTTATATTACTAAGCACAATATTTGTAATGTAATTACAGTAATCCCATCATTAAAAACTGTATTATTTCTTATCATTATTCAATATAATAATCTAAACTAAATATAAATTACCTAACTAGAAATTTTAAAAGGTTAAAAATGCAAGACTCATTACAAAATCATTATATTTTTTTCTCTTGACATATTTACGTATTTGTTATTAAAGTCATCGTGTGAGTTAATGCAGCTTAGTAAAGCCAAGGTTTATTTCAATGCGGTTAACGTAAAATGACCAATTTAGAAGATCACGACGCATTGTAGTCGTGATTGCGAAAAACGGTAAAGGGTTTCTCGTATTAAAATTTAATTAAAAGACGAACGTCGATTATGTATGAGTTTAAATATCGAAGATTTCATAAAGAAACACAATAAGTTTTACCGAAGAACCAATGTGTGAACCTTGGTCATGGTGATCTTAAGCATACAAAATCAGCGTGTTCGTAAGATAATCGATTCATATATTGTATAAATGAGAAGTGAAGATAAACTTGTTTTTCATTTCGTAAAGTCATCCTACCCGGAGCAGGATATATATATATATATGAGCTCGGATTTATTATTCATTATATAAATTTTATTGCATAAAATTTGATGGAACAAAGTTCGAAGTTAGTAAGTAGTAAGAGTCTACAGTCTGGATCGTTGATAGATTTATATTTAATTTTTTAAAAGTTCTTACTAAGAGTATCGTGTAAAGGATATTTTAATTTGTTTTAACGATGATAGATGCAGACCTTCGATCAAGAAGATGCAGACAAAACCCTACGTCATTGTGCGACGTCATGGGATCGCTTGGGTATACTATTGAGACGGCGCGTAAAGTACCCGGCCGCTCCTTGATTGCTTTATCTAGAGGTCACGAGAATTCACGAAATTTACGAAGGGTATATTATATAAAATATGGTTTTCAGCGTTAGAATTACAAGATATATAAATTCATTAGCATCGTCAATATGCTTATGCAATAAATATAGTGCTATGATGCTATGTGCCTTATGAGATACTAAAATGTAACTGTTTTGTGATAATCTACATTTAATCATTACGGAGACAACAGAATTCGTACCAACTTGCCTTGTATATATTCTAGATCGTCTCGTTTGTCTGCGATGTGTTATCAAGGCCGCAAGTTCCGAGATCTTTGGATGAAAACGGCTCGGGTCTTTTAATAGTGACAAATTTATTTGTAGAAATCCGTACTCTGAAAGTTAACAGTGCCTCTGTACTTTGGTAGCACTTAAAGCAGTTCGTACAGCGTCAGAACTCACACGGGCTATGTCGCGTGTTTCATTGGATTATGATAGAAAGATTAATTATTTGTCTGGATAGAGTGACGCACTACGAAAGAACTAAAACGAGCCAATTTTATTATGTAAGTATACGTGAAAGCTACGCTTGACACTCGCGAATCTTCATTCTATTATACTATATATTAGCGTGTCCTTAGTGACCAAGATTTGTCTACTTCTAGATATTTTTTTCGACGCGTTTTCAACTAATCACTAATCTAAGACATAAATTTAGACATTCGGAGTTACAAAAATTTACAACAAGCTGAAAATGCTCTCACTTGTTCAAAACATAATTAAAAATAATATTCAGAAGTTCCGAATCATTCCGGTACCTGGGAAAAAAATATTTGAGGTCATACGTCGAAAATCCCGAAATCGAATGGTTTTTCGTGTTTTTCAGGGAAACGTTAAGTTTTATCGCAAAATTACTTCAGATAAATAGTAAAGCTTATAAAATTCCCTATGAAAATGTATTTATACTTAAATTTCAGAAAGAATTTTCAGCTTGTTGTAAATTTATGTAACTTTACCCCTCTTTTTTGGTCTAATTTGATCGGACTAGTACGCTCTCTTTGCACACACCTATGTTTTATAATTACTCCTATGTATGTGTATAGGCAAGTGACTATCCCCCGTTAAGATTTGCCACCGAGACCAACGTCGGTCAGGAAACATTATCATTATTTATTCGTATCGATGTCATAAAAAAAACATTAACTTAATGTTAAGTTTTTAAATTGCTGGTTATTTCTAAATATTCACTATACATCAGTTAAGTTGCCCAATATCTACTATATAGAATGCGACCTTCTTATTGGATAGTCGAATACTAAGATTTGATCATATTATATACTTATATGAATACATATGTAACCAAAGAATAGATAATTAAGAAAATATACCGTACACGTCTTGACTACAGCTTATTCGAACTTTGACTATTTATATGTCTAACTATACTATTAAAGCTGAGAACGAGTGCAAAATAATAGTGGCTAACAGTTGGCCACTAAGTACACGTACACTATTAAAGTAGTATCATGTTTTTCAAATGTCAAGCGTAACGGTCACGCACACCAACATAACAAATTTGGCTCGTTCATTTAGTCCTTTTTTAGATCTCCAATTTCTTTCTCCGGAAGAAACCTTGAGGATGCCAACCACGCACTTGGTCTCTTGGCCAGATGAGTCGTGGTCACGGTGCCGATAGGTGATGACTCGAAATAGTAGAGTGACATACCTTTCCCCACTTCAAATGGGGGAAACGCGTAAATGCGTTTTTCGAGCGATTTAAAAAGAGGTTTCTCAAGATTTTGCTTTAAATTTAACCAACCCTGCGGGCTCCTGTTGTAACAAGTACAATTTGAGTACTGTTTTTTTTTCTGAAAAACTATTCAGCATAGATATTTAAAAGAAAAATAAAGAATTCTAGCATTATTTTTAAGGCGTAGACTTTTACAAGCTTTAATTTAACTTCACCGGCGTATATTGCGTACATATGGGTCAAACATTTGAATTTTAAAGCAGTTCCACACAACCTGAGATTGTGCTGAAATTTTACACATTTTTTTGGACTAGTTACTATTAAGTACTTACAAAACATTTTTTCGCTCGATATTAAAAATCTTTTTTTTTGAATAATGGTTAATAAAATATTTTAATTTCGTAATCTCCAGTATATTCTCAATAATATAAAAGGGATTTTATAAATATTTTATACAAAGTAAATCAAAATAGACCATCATAAATGTTCAAAACTTTCCACATATTAGCGATGGCGACATTCGCAGCTATAAAACTCAGTGCAAGATAATAAAATTATAAAAAAAATCTTTTCGGATCACATAAAACCGCTATAAATATTTAAACGTACACTCGGCCACGCATTGATGTGTAAATGTACGAAATTAACGCGTTCAGACATAAAAATACAATTAACTTTTATGATATCTTAATTCTTTAACTGTTGCGGTCCACTGTACGTGTACATTCGGCGCCAGCGCAAGGCGACTTACGCAAGATTCTTAAACATATAGATAGCTATATAAAAAATGATCTGATTAACTTTCATTAGTCCCTAAATTTATTAATACTCAATAATTAATTATTAAGATTATAGACGTGAATAAAATTAAACAAATTATTATTATAGTTTTTGATATGTTGTACGAATTATAACGTTACGCCCACAGCGTAAGTTCGTGGTTTGCTTTCAATTACCGAGACAGACACTTAACGATCCGATTTGCGGAGATAATGAGCTGTATGCTGATTAAAAAATATATTAATTTTAATTTTTAAATGTCAGAAAAAGAATTGTTCGTAAATTTGTTTTGAAAAATGTCATACTTATAAAATAATTTGTCCGGACTGAATATCAAAATAAAATAACTGAGCCCAGAAAACTAAAATGAAGAATATAGGTTTATTTTATAACGTTCAGAAAGGATTTTAGTGAATTTAAATTTTATTTGGCTTTATTCAAGCCCGTCTGGAAAGATACCACGCACTTATCAGGTGTTCTGTCGCCAAACAGAAATACTTATCGTTGAGTTCTGTGAGTGAGCCATTGTAACTACGAGCACAAGGGACATAACATCTTAGTTCCCAAGGTTTGTAGCGTATTGGCGATGTAAGGGATGGTTAATATTTCAAGGGACGTTGGTGACCTCTTAATATCGGGTGGCCTACTTAGCTGACTACCTACCTAATACATAAAAAAGAGGCAAAATGGGGGGAATTGTCACTTTGTATGAATTTTACCCGTATGAAGTCTGGGAAGGGTTGCTAATAAATATCAAGCGTGGCTGAAGCCGATATATAAAAAAAATAATAACAATATGTAACCATATTAAAGTTCTCCTTGAAATCAAATGTAAAGTTTATTTGGATAATAAGACCCAGGGATCAAGGACTAAAGGTGCTTCCACACAGCAGTAAAAAAATATTATATGACACAACGTAAACATTTTTTTTAACACGAAAACATTTTCAAAGCATCCACACTGATATAACATGTTATGGATCATTTTGTAACCACCACTTCGGATTACTTTGGTCTATATTTTGAAAGACTAGTCGCTCTTACAGAGTAAATGGTAGAAAAATTGCTGATAAGGTTAGCTTTTATGCTTTCTTTTTAGAAAAAGCGGTCAAATTGGATCGCTACTTTGCCGATCTCGATGTCGCCCGGGTAAATGTTATCTAACAAAAGTTAGAAACTATTAAATTTTTCTACATATCGTTTTGTCGGCAAATGTTTTAAACAAGAAAATATTTAATATTTTTTGGTGTAAAATGTTTTAGATTGCGATAAAATATTCTCTAACAAATGTTAACTAACATTTTCAACTGCTGTCTGGAAGTACCATAAGGTTTGAATTTGCGATTAACCTATCCATGAACTAAACATGGAAAGAAGGCCAATTATAATCTAGATATTAACTGTTGCTTCTCAATATAAATTTTGTAATGTTTTGTATGTACGGAAAAATATCAATGATTTTATGAGAAAATGTGATACTCATAGCATTGGTACAAAGAACAAACACAAACTTGTTACTCCTGTTACTCGACTGCATAGAGTCACTAACTCTTTTGTGGGGCAATGTATACGGTTTTACAACAGGATCCCAGAAAGCGTTCAAAATGCTTCTGTTTGCAAATTTAAAAAAAATATTAAGGAACGCTTGTGTGCAAAAGGGTACTATACAATTAGTGAGTTTATGATTGACAGCACACCTTGGGAATGAAACGATCGCCTCCTGGCTATTACTAATCATATTCAATATATGTACTTAATTTATTTGACAAAAAAAAAAGACCAGCTGAGTTTCTTTCGCCGGTTCTTCTCAGGTCGGGGTGTGTCCTTTTCCGAACCGGTGGTAGTGTTTAATTTGACTATCAATTTTGCCCTTTCACGCTCAAATTAGTAAAATAAGTAAATACTCGTATGTATTTGTATAAATATATACTGTATTTCTATACATTATTCTCTATAAAATTAATATTTTGACTTAATGATTTGACTTGTTTTTCGAAGTGGTATTACTTGTTTGACTATCAATATAATATACCAATATTAATTAAAAAATCCTATGTCATGACATTGGCTAAAGGCGAAGGTGACAGAAAGCAAAAGCTTATAAGAGCAGTCATATATTTTTAATTCTTTAAAACAAATTTTATCCAAAGATATCGCATCGTATCAAGTAAATGCCCCTTTTATTACGGTGGGCAGAACTTTCAATATTTATTTTGTAACAATAAAAATAAAACATAAATAAACATTAAATAAATAAAAATCACTTTAAAAGTGACAATGTATTTAAATAAATTCTTGGAAATGTTTTTGTAATACATGGCAACACCTACGTGCATGTCAGATGGGTGAACTTCTCATTATCGTTATTATGTAAAGAAGCCCTTGAAGGAAGACGATCATTTTATTACATTTTAAATTGCTTTATCTTGACAACATGACATCTTTATGTTTCGTGTAAGTGGCTATCGAGCTATCCTAACTGATGACGTCACGTCATCTTAGAAGCCACCGTATTAATATGGTCTATTCACTCAAGAAGTCGCACCCTTCCACTTTAAATTATCGGAGTTCTTTTTTCCTTTGTTTGGTTCAACAACTTATAAAATTTATATACATCAATGACAGTTTCAAACGTATAAACTACTAAAACAAAATGATAAGCCAATTATAGGTTTACACCGCATGCAATAAGGATTTAAATAAAATTAACAACTAAATACAAGAATAGTAGCAAGTAAGTTACAACAGTAAAAAAGTATACCTACGTTAAACTTTATTAAATAAAAGGACTTTTATGAATAAACTTATCAAATATAATTTATTTCGTATTTTTTTGTTGTCTCTACTCTTTGTTAACATGACTAAGAGTATAGACAACAAAAAAATTCAAATACACTAAGACATCTTAACAATTCATCTGTTTATGATTAAAATTTAGGGCCTTTGTGAGTCAAAAAGTCTATAAAGCAAAATAAACAACTTTGACATTGAACGACGATATCATTGGTCGAGGTCTTGAATATGTTATTCATTATGGATTCACAAAAATAGGACGTTTTGAAAGTCGGTGAAGCTATTATTGTAACTTCGGCTGTAAAACGAAGTTGATATCAATAGTTAAGTGGTGATAAATAAATAAATAAATATATATATATTAATCAAGTGCTGTATGTAGTACATTATATAGCAGAGCTATAAATAAATCGCTTGAATGCAAATTTAAGATCGATTAAAATTTTACAAAATAAATCTATAATTACGTCTTTGTAAAATGAGTTACTTACAAACCTTTTTATTGATGGTCGGCTTAACACAATTTTGTTAAGGCTAAATACGTACACAGTTCCTAAAGAAGTTTCTGTGTGAAGATATCTCATCATCATTATAACATTGAAAATATAATTAGATGTTACGAAATAGGTCAAGAATATTCATGAAAATTAACTAAGCGAGTGTTCATTAACATTATATTATCATAAGAGCCGTGGCTGCCATATGTGTTATCTCATATCTGCCTCGTTGGTCTAGTGGCTAGATAGAATGCCGCAAATCCAGTGGTTCTGGGTTTAAACCCCAAGGTTGGTCTACCCAATCAACGATTACCAAATTAACGTTTTTTTTTTATGTTGTACTTCTTAAAAAATTATGAGTATGATTTTTTTATGATATGCGCGCACAGGAGTGAAGTAAAAACTACACGATGAAGTTGCGCGCTAAATTGCCAATTAAGTCACTCGAAATTTTTAATTACACCGAAGAAGTTGAACTTCTCACGGGCGCACATAAGTAAACGCAACTTTTTAATTATATTCATACCTTCGACATTTAAATCCCAATAGATTGATTTACAATATTTATCAAACTCCATCAGAAATACAGCTTGGCATGAAATAAGGGCCTTGGCAACCTCACACTTGTGATTTGTTGAAATACATCAATCTGGTTCCTTAACACGTTAATTATAAAACAACCGCAGGCAACGACTGCGGTACATTATCTACCACGTAGGATTGTTACCTTAACTATGTGGTTTGCCTAGATTTAAATATAAAGTGATTCGATAATTACATCACTCACAAGAATTTATATCAAATACTATACTTGGATTTGAATTTTGCAAGTCCATCTGGATATAGCGCCCGCTCATCACTTACTCTAGCTTTTAAGGGATTAGTTAGTGAGTGTATACAGGCAAGGAATCTATGTACAGTAGAACCTTGATTATCCGAACCGAGAAAAGTTCGGATAATCAAAAGTTTGGACAATCGAAACGTGGGTACTTTGGGACAAGATCAAACAAAATAACACCTTGTCACATAAAAACAGTACAAACTATTAGAATTTGATATACATATTAAAAGATTAAATATAAAACTTTGAAGGTAAATATTAAACACCTTAAAAAAATTGAATTCTAATTTCTTTATAAAAATTGACGGACAGCTGCAACGCGGCAACGTTCGGATAATTGAGGGTTCGGATAATCGAGGGTTCGGATAATCGAGGTTCTACTGTATTTATATAAAATAAAACAGATGTATATATATATATCTTCATATATATATCGAACATGCGACGAACGATTAGAAAAAATATGTCAGAATTATCTTTCTACAAATATCCTTTCATAAGAAATTTTAAACATTTTTAATAGATTTTATTTTATTCCAATATAATTACTCCGTAACAAAATTATATGTATTTTAATATTACACGTGATACAAGTGACAGAGCCCGAGGTTATATGTTAGAAACATTTTATGGAACCTAGTAATTATTACTAAGTTACATACTTACATATAATTCTACTTAGAGACTAGTTAATCACAATAGTTTTGAATATAAACCTACTATTTGCCTTTTTTTCTAATACGAAGGCGGACCGGCTAATGGGCCACCTGATGTTAAGTGGTCACCACCGCCTATAGACATTGGCACTGTTAGAAATATTGACCATCCCTTACATCGCCGGACACAATACCAAGTAATGCTGCTCGGCGGCAGAATATTTGATGAGCGGGTTTGAACAAAGCCCTACCACCAAGTCGAATATAAGAAAATTAATGTAACAAAAACATTTGAAACAAAAAAAATCATGAATACGAAAACATACGTGAAAATAAACTTAATGATAAACAACAGTAAATTTTAATCCTCTTAGTTTAACGGCCGTTTTCAATAAACTATCTATCCCTTGTTTCAGTAACTAAAGATAACCAAATCTATCCTTCTGCCTTTACTTTGTTTTCAATTACCTATCGACGGTTAGCATTTCCTATCGAAACTAGCTATCTGTCATCGGGAGGACAGATAGCTTACTAGAGATAGGAACGCTTATACGATTCGTGCTTACCTACGTTTCTATATACGTTTGAAGTTACTCTCGGATAGACGAAGCTATCTCTAGTAACGTCAATCGCTTATCCGTCAAATTCGGCCGATCGACTTGAAATTTTGAAATATAATTAAGAGTACATACTCGGAGATAGATTAAACATCAATGAATTATATGAAAATCGTTATGCTTGGATTTAAAGCCGCAATCTTTGATTAACGCCCGTTTTCAATAACCTATCTAAGATTACAGATAGATCGCTATCCCCGATTGTCAGTTAGAACTTATCTATCGTTAATATGCGTTTCACAATCAAGGATAAGTGTCATCTATCTTCGACCAACGATAGATTACTTTTCCCTCTCACCTATCTTAGCTTATTTGAACGTTTCGTTTTACGATAACCACGAAACAATGTCACGCTCAAAACTTGTTTTTCATTTATTTATTTTTTATTTATTTATTATATCAAATTGATTAATAAATTAATTTTAATAAAAAAAGTATATCAATATACCTATTTAAGGTATTTCTTTTGTGTGATTTTCCATTCTTTTTAACAGTCACGGTAATGTCAATAACAAAACGAAACGTCTTGACAGTTTGAAGTTTAAATTTTGGTTTTCGGTTGATTATCAATTTGTGTTTGCTTTTTAATAAGTGATACAAAATGGCTCATGTAAGTATCTACGAAATATATTGATGTTTAATAGTACATTTTTACATTGCGTTCATCTCATCTCATCATTGATATACCAACTTTTTCAATCAACAAAGGCAGCACCTATGACCAGAGATCAGACGATGATTTTAGTGCAGCTTGTGGCTGCTAGTAAAATCATTAACTGTAAGGCAACCAATGCGACGAATAATAAACTCAAGGAGCAAGCGTGGCAAGATTTGACAAATGAGTACAATTCTTCGGTCACAAGTTTTCCACGAACTCCTTCGCAGTTGCGTTTAAAGTGGGAAAACCTCAAGAAATCAGCTCGCAAACGCTGCGCAACTATGAGAAGTAGATGTAATAAGGTTAATGATGTTATATTTAATTGATATTATACTACTACTACATACATATCAGGATACTCATTGGAATGATATATTATCAAATTGAACTTATTACTTATTACTTTCTTCCAATAAATTTGCCTCAAATATAGGGTGATTGCCTCTAGAGTCTCGTAACATTTACTAGCCATACGTGATTTATTTTTAAAAATTGGTTTGTTACAATTCTCTTGCCTAACCCTTGCGAATGTATCTCTAATGGTATGGATAAAAATATTGGTTGGCCATCATTAATATTTTTATTTTTTTTTACAGCAAAGCGAAAACACAAACTAGAAGAAGAGAAGTGTAAGGCACGCATAAATAGAGACAATGCTTTAGCTGAGTATCTGATAGTGAAAAAGAAAAAAGTTGAATTAGAACTAGAGGAAAAAGAAATTATAATTGCGAAACTTAAGGTGGAGTTAGAGAATGCAAAATTAGAAAATTTAAAATTAAAAAATGATTTAAATAAATAGTTAAAAAAAACGTTTAAAAGAAGGACTTTCATTGTTGATACGTGTAAAATACCTATATATTTAAAAAAAAAAATAAAACGCTGATAAATTAAATATTTATGTGTATAATTATGTGTTGGCGAAGTAATAATTTATTAGTGATGCCGTGAAGAATAAATTCTGATGGTAAATGATTATCTATAACAAAATTATTTTCTTCTGGTATAATTGCAATTGATATTTCTGGTTCTAATTCTTGTAAATTCATTTTCCTCGCAATATTGTGTAGCACAGCAGTAGCTATAATAACTGCTTGCAAATTTTGAATTTTGAGTCGGCATTTTAATGCTAGAATAGGGAATCTTCTCTTCCAAACACCAATGCAACTGCAAAATTACCTAAATGAATATTACATATGATATTCAACAACCTTTCTTAAGCTCTGGTATTATTTAGTTAACATTACCTCTCTATTGTATTCCTGGTTTTTATATGAGCTTCATTATATCTTTGTTCCGATTGAGTAATTGGGTTTAGCAGAGGTGTTAAAAGATAGGCCTTACAGGGATAGCCACTATCACCAAGCAACCATCGATTCCCTAGTCCACCTTGTTCACAATGATCTGTAAATCCAAACAATGCTTCAACACTGTCAATTCACAGAAAACAAATGCATATATTTAATGGATAAAATACCTTTTAAGTCGGAATGATTAAATATAGTTGCATCATGAGCGGATTCTGGCCATTGAGCAACAACATTTAGAAACATCAATGATGCATTGCTCACCACTTGGACATTTAAAGAAAATGATCCTTTCCTATTTCTAAATTCCTCATTAATTCATGTAATTTATTCGTGGCTTATATTTCTTTTGTGATCGCACATATTGGAATCACTGTCACTGTCTGTATCACAATCATTTAAAATTTGTAATAATTCCATATCACTATCATCACTGCTACAATATTCCATCATTAATAGAAATTAGAGCAATTATACTTCAAAATTTCAAGTCGATCGGCCGAATTTGACGGATAAGCGATTGACGTTACTAGAGATAGCTTCGTCTATCCGAGAGTAACTTCAAACGTATATAGAAACGTAGGTAAGCACGAATCGTATAAGCGTTCCTATCTCTAGTAAGCTATCTGTCCTCCCGATGACAGATAGCTAGTTTCGATAGGAAATGCTAACCGTCGATAGGTAATTGAAAACAAAGTAAAGGCAGAAGGATAGATTTGGTTATCTTTAGTTACTGAAACAAGGGATAGATAGTTTATTGAAAACGGCCGTAAGACTCAACGTTCTTGGCTAACCCAAAATAATTACTTACCAAGAAGTTGGAAATTGAGTGAATAATGTTAAATTGTTGCGTGAGATCTGCCGTTGAAAATTAATTGAGACCATAACTGTAGCTAGTACACTGCAGATCTTAAATCTATTTGACCTAGTACTAGAAATATCAATCATTCGACGAATTTTGTTAGTCGAAAGTTTTGTAATAAATTGTAAAATACTTTAGAAATTCTAAAACAAATTACGCAGTATAGTGTGTCAATAAAATGTTTTCTCATAATTTTTCACGAATACGATTTTTTTATATAGTAAGGATTCGAAATTAATGTTGCGTCACACGTTCAATGACGCACCGACGAATGAAAATCAACAACAAAAATTTCTCTGACCTACAGAATGTTCAATGGTTACATCGCAATCACGTATCTCCAACTAACTTAAGTGTCTTCAAACATCTAATTAAATTCCATCATCATATTGTCGTAATTTGTCGGAATTTACATACTAAGTCGCTTTTAATATGCGTCCTAATGACATTTGCGCCACGTCACATACTGGCAACATTATCATAAATGAAGAAGAAAAGGCCGTGAGCAATTGTATAATTAAATACGTATGTTTGAATAAAGAATTATATAATAGGCTATGTATTACATAACTATCGCGTGTATGGATTTCGCATTTCTGTCATTTGAGACATGGCCTTTATATAAGACTAGTTGCCGCCCGCGGCTACTTGCTTCTGTGAGGGGGAGAAGTATTAGGTACTCTATGTCCTTTTCAGTAAACGTTCTGCTGTTGTAACTGTTGAGAACTGACAACGTGTGAGTATGAAAAATTTCATGATTGGTCGATTACTTGAGACGTAAAAGGGTAACATAAAAACAAACCAAACTTTGGGATTAGAATGCCAACTTGCAGCAGCGTTGTGTTAAAGCTGAGATACGGTAACATCAGCCTCGATTTCCGAGGCTTAAAAGATAGGGCGTAACCCTGGGGTCGTGGAAGCGTAGCGAGTCGCGTGTCCTATTTAAGACAGTCCTGAGGAGGACGGCTTCCGGGATGGCCTTGCTCTTCACACGCGCTAGCGAGAAGTGTAGGTGGGCAAGATCGTCTTTGTCTTAGAAAAGAGCTCCGCTAACCCCCAGGGACACAGGTACCATACACCTCACGACGTTTTTACGTGCAAGTGTCGTATGAACATTTTTCTTATGTACATTACCCTATAGGTTACAAACATCGAAGATGATGTTTATTGAAAGCATTGATAACCACAGAAAACCACATTTTTCCCACAATAATTGTCTATACTCATATTACTAATACGAAAGTAACTTTGTCTGTCTGTTGCTCTTTCACAGCCAAACCACTGAACTAAATTTGAATGAAATTTGTTATGAACCAAACTTGAACTCCAATAAAGGACATAGGCTACTTTTTTATACCTAATATCTGACAACCGACCCCTAAAACGCGGGCGAAGCCGCGGTAGATAACTAGTTAAAAATATTACCGTGTTCAAAATCTTAGTAAATAGTTAGACAAGCTAGTACTTCGGTAACTACAGACTACAAAACAAAGCCGGTTTATAATTGAAATACTCGTTCCGGAACTTCGTTTGCATATATAATAGAAAACAGTTGAAAAAAATAAAATCAAAATAGGTATAAGTGATGATTCACTTTTATTTTTTTTAGTGTATTAATTGTTATTTTCTATTAAAAAATAGCCAAACATTTAGAATTTGACAGTTAAATTGTTATTATTAAATGAATGGAATCATAATTTAAAATTGGAATCTCTTGTTCGTACATTTAAGTGATTTCTTTTTAAATGAATGCATTTCTTTTGACGGATAACTTTTAATAACTCAAAAATTATTGTCATATTCAAAATTTTCTTAAGTAAACAAAATCTCTTGTGGGTATGACATATAAAACAAATCTAAAAATAAACTTAATAATACAATCGTAAATCAGTAAATAATTTAATTACTTATTAAAGGAAAACTACTTTTTTAATGAACATATGTCGCAAAAGACCAATCTAAAGACCTTAAGCCGTATTTTGTTTAATAGCATTATAAGAGACTTTTACGTTGCTTCAAATATATAGTTTATTAGCGGAATCGTAAATATTCATAAATATGTTTATTGGTTCTAAATGCGCAATTAATTTTATATAAAGTAATACATAGTCGTATTATATATTGTGTAATACAATGAAATAATATTCACTGAACTTTTTTTTACATTTACATTAACAGCCTGTAAATTTCCCACTGCTGGGCTAAGGTCTCCTCTACCTTTGAGGAGAAGGTTTGGAGCATATTCCACCACGCTGCTCCAATGCGGGATGGTGGAATACACATGTAGCTGAATTTCGTTGAAATTAGACACATGAAGTTTTCTTCACGATGTTTCCCTTCACCGCCGAGCACGAGATGAATTATAAACACAAATTAAGTACATGAAAATTCCGTGGTGCTTGCCTGGTTTTGAATTTATTTCATATTGTTTTTACAAATATGATACAGCCTGGTGACAGACAGACGGACGGACAGACAGTGAAATCTTAGTAATAGGGTACCGTTTTTACCCTTTGGCTACGGAACCCTAAAAACCAAACGGGTGACAAGCAAAACTAACACTACGCTAAAATTGCGATTACAAATTTATGACATTCTGTATTGTATATGTTTTTATCTTATTAATATAATAATATTATTACATCCCAGGTCACGGTATTCGTTTCTATAATAATATCCCACTAATATTTTTAACTGAGCCTATTAAAAAATTTAAAGCTCACGAAAACAATATTGATAAAAAAGGCACAATTCAAAATTATATTAAATATAAGAAAGCGTGATCTTCGTACTTGTTGATATGGCAAGATATGTATAAATTTCATTGTACCTGCGATCAATTGGATGGATAGACTTAATACTCAATCGCGCCAAAATTCCTGAACAGATCTGAATGAAATTTGGCACAAGGATAGATAGTCTGAACTACAATGATTGCTGACACACAGGCTACTTTTTAATATGTAATAATTTAACCTCTTTCTCAAGATGCGAAGACGGCTTTGCCGATTAGTCTGCCGTATATTTATCGATCTACTGCCTCGTTGGGTAAATGGCTGCATTTTAAGCCTGTAGATTTTAAGGTACAGTCACTGGATATTGTATCAGCTTAAATCTGGCACTGATACCATTTTCGTGTGTTAAGAAGCACTTAATGCCATTAAAAAGAGCCTACTCAGATCTTAAAAGGCACGCACTTAGAAGCCTTCCAGTATTGCTTTGTCTATGGATGGTGGTATGCACTTTACATCAGCTGAACCTGGTACCAGTTCGCCTCCTATGCCATAAAAAACTTGCACTCTAATACGTACTCCGTAGTTTTCATCGTGAATGCCCGCCGACCGAAAATGATCAAGATTATATCATCGTATCCAATGATTTAAGAGATAACTAATATTTTCAATGATGATACTATATATGATAATAATACTTCTAAAGTAAGATCTTCATAAAATTCCGCATATAAAAATGTACAGGAAGAAATCACCGAATAGTTTACGGATTGGTACATCTCGGTTCAAAATTTTACTTCAACAGAATTGTGCTCATTTATGTGTAATCTTCACATAAATATCAAGGATCCCTTCTGCTTTAACATAGTTCAGCTCAGTCAACATGTTTTTCATTGATCTAAATTATATTTGAGCCTCTGTACATAATAGCTAACATTAAAACTAACTAAATAACTACATGTTGGCAATTAAGAGCAATTTATGATTAAGAGTGACGGGCGATCGGCCCTATAATACGAGTCATTATTTCGTTCAATTCGTTCACTGACAATCTCAATACGCGATTCGAACGAAAAAATTATAAATCTTGATTAATCGTCCGAATTAAGACACACGTCAAACGCTTCGTTTAAAGAAGTCGAATATTTCATATTACAAAATACATATTCTAGTACAAAAGTATATCCATTAAGATTCGTGTACGTCTGTCAGTTGTTGCATATCATAAGTGTTAAGACATTATTTATTAATTGAAACTGACGGGCGGACAGTCTGACGGAAACCTGCTGTTGGCGCCAGCAGATATTGCCAACGATTCACTTTAAACAATTTCATAAAACAGATTATATTACAATCAATTTACGAAAAATTTATAAATGGAACTTCGAATATCACATTAAGTAAAACATATTTATATTATACAGAAGAAAATAAAACTCGTGAAGTTAATATTACCTTTTGTTATATTTAGCTCATGTGACATAAACTTAATATGAGATTTGATAGGATATTGCAATTGTAATAACGTTTATATGTAATCATAAGTATATAAATATCTGTAGGGGAGATAAGCAGATGGATTACCTTTAATATATAGGCCAATATATAACTCATCTGATTTTCTAAGAGTAATGAAAAGTGTTGTCATCATCAGTCCGTCGCCTGGGGGGACCTATGCACCATGGGTGCCCTAAAAGATCTCAATTTTTATTTATTTTTATTCTAGTATTTTTAAGGGGCCTCTATAGGCAGTCTATATGTCGGCTCCATCGTTATACGCTAAATTAAATCAAAATTGGTTCAAAAAGTATGACTAAATCAGTTTGAGAGAATCACTAACGAATTCATAAATTTTAATTGCTGAAATACTCGTAGGGTTACTAAGGATAGAATTAAAAGCACCAATATTAAACAAATTTAAATTTAGTTAATATTTTAGTGTTTCTCTTAAACTGTGGTTACGGACACGTGCCAATAACAAGTGTGAGACATCTAATACACCACATACTTCACAGTTGGAAGTGTCACTTTTCCTCATTAGATGCTTAAATTTGCCTAGTCGAATGTGTCCAGATCTGAGTCTGAATGCTATAATTTTCTATGTTGGAGATCTCCACTATTCGCAACCGGACGCTTGTTGTGCTAAAGACGAACAAGGGCTGGTCCTCATACGAATATCATAAGTGTAAGTTCTGTTGTGTTAATCCGATTGATATGTAACATTCGCATAGGCGATTAAATCATTCTTGCGAATCTTTATGTCATATTATTGTTTAAAACCTCTAGACGAGCCGGGACGATAATGAGTAAACTACAAATATATTAATTAATGTAGATACATAGAATACTTCAAGAACATTGCTTAAATTATTTAAGCCGTAATTAAGACGACTTTTGCCTGCGAGTTCATTCACTGCATTTTTTTTTCTCGTAGATCGAATTTAAATACTTACTATTGGATATGTTTAGTCGTGATGAGATAAAACAGGCGAACAAAGTTACATGCGTTCATTTATAATAGTCTACATAACAGACTAATATCTGAATATATTTGAATAAGAGTTACAGACACAATATTAACCATTAAGATTAAATACTTAGGAATAATTTACGAGGTATGAGATACTCTGTTACATGAAACATACATATGAATGTGTAAACGGATATTTTAGAAGGCTCATGAACTTACTAAAGAATCATTATCAACACTTAAATGTCATTTCATCCAGCAGCGGTATGTTGTGTGATATTCCACTAGATTCCAATTACGACACCATTATCGAAATAAACAAAAATATCAGCGCCTAAAATAAAGTCTAAATGATTTGTGACATTAACTAAAATAACCATTGTAATATTAAAAGGAAACACGTTACGTTACGTCACAAGTAGGCTTAAAACATTCTACGAGTGAGGTACGAAGTGGGTTCTTAAAGAAAAGCACCGCCCTTTCTCGCCTTACTGATCACTTTACCACCTAAATACAATGTAATTCTTATTCTATGTTGCAATGTTTTTAATTGAAAGTGGAATGAGTCAGTGTAATTAAGGACCACAGTTGGTCTCATATTGCGATGTCTATGTATATTAGTTAATTTCTAACCAGTGCCCATGTCTTTGGGCGGTGACTATTTAAATGACCACTGATAAGCCACAAATTAATTTTTTTTTTAAAAGTATAAATTGTCGAGGGACATCAAATTTGAACGAAGTCGCTTTCGCTTGATATTATGTGTCATTGAATAACAGATACAATAAAAAAAATAAACGTTTGAAACCAATTAAACGACAAGAAAAAATACACATTAACAAAAAAATAGTTGAAATAATATTATTAAAAAAAAAAAAGACCGTAACATATAATAGAAAGAGACAGAGAACATGAGAAAGAGAGAGCCTGAAGAGGGCATAACGCTTTTTTCATACTCAGGTATGTCTACCAGTTTATAATTAATTAAATTATAAAAGTACATCGTTGGAAATAAAAACTCAGGTGGAAATAAAAGAGGCAATTATTTATACTAAACCACTATATTTTCTAAGCTCTTTATCGACTGTTTTGTCCAATTACAAGACAAATAACCATTTTGACGAGACAGTAAATGCAGAAACAATTTCACGAAATATTAAATGCATTTTGTCTGAGCCCGCTAGACGTATTAATATTGACAAGCAAATAGCGATATCTTGAGCAAGACTTCGCCCTACGTCTTGTAGTGAAAGGCCACCTTTATTGGCATACATGTTAATGCCATACAACAGCCGGACAACATCAATTAGAAGCTGTTTTTTTAAATAAATTCCATTGGAATGTAATAAATCAACCGTGGCATTAGCACATATTACTAGTGTTCTTGCGAATATTTTTTTCTCAAAGAATTTCACTACCTCCAATAGGTGTCGTTTATTTTTATTTGTATTTTAATATTTATTTACCTCATATAAGATATTCATAATAAATGAATTGTTTTGTTTGACAGAGTAAAAGACGAAACTATTTTCTGAATATCTACGGTTGCGAGAATTATTGGAATGTACACTTACAATTTGAAATATACTGCATTATTAAGGCAAGAGGTAATGAAGATAAGCTATGTAGAAATAATATTCCCGTTAGTTATACTAAATAGTAAGTTAATATAAAAATTACCACCGGTAAACATAAGCTTAGAACAACAAACCAATTTATTTGTATAATAAAACCTACTTTTAAGAAGAAGGTTTAGAGATTATTACACTGCACTAGACCAATGAGTATTTATGGATAAACGTTGTAAACATTCATTCAATACGCCATAATCTTTGGGAAGATTTACGTATAGATGTTCTCCTTCACTGCCGAGCACGAGATGAATTATTAACATAAATATTAAACACATGAAAATCAGTGATAGTCGGCTTGAGTGCGAAATATTCGATTAAAATTTAAGTGTACACCACTCGACTGTCGACTCTATTACAAGTTGTATAATTATTAATAATCTCATAATATGTTGTCTGGCATCAAAAACATAAAAGCTCATCAAATATGACATAAATCAACGAAGTAACGATACACCAAAAGGACAAACGAATCTGCGTACATTTATTTTAAGTTAATAATAATATTTAATGGTCAGTGTTCAAGTTAACTTAAATAACTAGTCTTGGTTGTGTTTAATTTATTACTATTTGACTTAAATAACTATTAATCAAGTTAATTACATCATGAGAACGTAATATATCCACGAGGGTGGAGGCGTGGAGCAACTATACACTAAATGTTGATAAAATTAATCGAATTCTTTGATTGTAAAACTAATTGCAGTCCATAGAATACTTTTGATACTTTTCACGCAACGAGAATGTGATCCTGCCATTTTTTCAACTTCAACAAGCCGAAAATGTGCTCAACAATTTTTTGTAGGCAAACCTCGTAATTTAACAATAAATTTCAGTACCATAATAGACCATTAAAATTAAATAGGATTCTAAATGACTTTATTAAAGTCGTAATATTTAACGACCAATAAAAAAACTTAACGATATAGTACTAACCACGGAGGTAGGTCAGGAATACGTTATTTATTTTAAATAATAACGAAAATTAATAAAGTCATTCTATTCATTTGAGTATAAAATAGCGTGTAGTTTTCGATAAACTATAAATCACATTTGATAAATTCCTAATACAAACTAAAGTAACGTCCAAACGTATCAAAGCCTTACATTAATTACTTTAATGATCAAATTAAAATTTATTTCGGTCTGATACAAGCGCTACTAAATTGTTTTACGAGATTAAACGTGCAACTAGATTATTATCACGACTGAAGCATGTATAATAATATTTATATGTATATAAATACATTATTTAAGGTATATTTTTAGAACTAATAAACGACCACAGACATGTAAACTCATACACACATACATACAATATTCGATTCATAAATTTCACTTGCACTTATATCTTATCTTTTTTTTTATAATAAAGATAATGGAACGGGCCAATGATGGTAAATGTATATTACAAGAAGTTAATAGTTTAAAAATTTTATAGTAATCAATCAAACTGTGTCGAAATTGAATCATAAACTGTTAAAAAGTCCATTTTTAAGTGAAAAATCTGTGTATGAACATAAAGATAATTTAAAGTCTAATCTTCATATATTTTAACAGTGAACGGAACTGGATGTGTCAATTGCATGTCCATTCTCTGGAACGACCTTCGCAACACGCTCGCCACGAACATCTCAGTAATTTACTCATCTAAACATATTGTCTAGGCTGAGTTACCTAATAATCCATTAAAAATCAATTTGCAATAAATATATTGCATATTATATATAATACTAGATACGAAAACAAATCAAATAAAAGTTCTGTATCATAATGATTTTATTTTAATACATCAAAAATAGTTTGTATGTATTTGTGTGTTGATTAATTACGGGCTGAATGTTTGGGTAATAAATATATATCTATATTGAAATTAAATTAAAAACCTTGATGATATACTTGTATTGGAGTTAAAATGATTTTTTTGAAATCACAATTTTCATTAAGAAATAGTTTAAATTTTTCGTAACGTTTCGTGTTGAATTAGCACTTCTTCAGGCGATCATAATATATAATATTATTCCTCAATTTATAATACTCTTGTCATATTTCATATTTACACAGTTCCGAAATTAAATTCTTGACTGTCAACACAAGCTGCACATTAAAAACGCAGAATACGACAAAGAAAAATGATACATTAGAATTTTTTTTTTATTCTTTGAATGTCTTGTAATCGTATCAAAACAGATCAAATTAAAATATAATTGATTTAAATAGAAACCTACATATTTAAATCGTAATTTTACATTAATATTAAATGGCGCTTCGGAATGTAAATGAATAACCAACAAGTAACGTAGTAGGTACTCTTTTCTGACAAACAATTACACAGATTATACAATAATTGAATTATACTAACAAAATATTTTTGCAATACGCCTTAGTTTTTTTAATTTTATTTTTTTGTTTTGTCTTTTATTTGTGCCAATAGGGCACAGGCCTTATTTATTATTTTTTTTAATTTATTAATGGCAAAACTAAACGTATGTGAGGAATTTTGCCCATGGAAGATGAATTGATTTTGCATAGACGGAAACCTAGTATTACGAGTCTTTCTTTACTTTTCGGATTTAAACTTGACATTTAGCTGCCGAAGCTTTCTAATTGCGTATCTTGTGAAGCTGAGTCTACCTGCAAGGGATGAATTTTACCGGAAGTTTTACCGTATAGTAATGTCTGAAATAATTATCAGTTATATTAAGTTTTCTCTTGTCATTATTAAATAGATGTATTATGATGTGCTTATCAAACTGAATATAAGCTTCAAAATAATCAATTAATCAAAAATACACAGAAGAAAAAAAAACAAATTATACACTTTTTCAAATAGAAAAATAATTTCAATATCTGGGCGAACATGGCGTATCAAAAAAAAAAGAGAAGTTTACGTAGCTCGTCGAAGGAGATAAACATATAAAGGCTTACATTTGTAATCTCATTTTCCTGTCAGGCTTACAAATTATTATTCCATTCCACGAGTCAGACTCCTGGAGAACAAAATACTCGCACTTCATTGGTCGACGACGGATAGAGAAAAGCGAAACAAATGCGACATGTAAGACAATCCTAAGAAATTATTTGCGTGGTGAAGGTCACGCGCCAATGAGCCCACAGAGGCAGCTCCGTCGGGAGCTCGTTGCGTGGAATGGAATTAAATTTTAGTAAAATCTCATCCATCACTAGAAAGTTACCGATTATAAAAACATTAAGCACATTATACTCAATGGTGCGTGACTTGAAGTGGGATCGCGTGGGATCTGAAGTCGCTATCTTCGGTTAAGATCGGACATTTCGGCTCTTGTTTTTTGATGTATATTATTCCATAATTGATTTCGCTTTATGTTGATGGAGTTACATTATGTATCGAAGAATTTAAAAGCGCATAGCATTATAAGACTATCAATTCACCTATCATCAGTTATTAAATTCGAACGCATTTATACTTGCATATAAATGCATTAAGATTATGATATTGTTAATCAAATGTGATGCGAAACGACCGAACGAAAATTGATAAGTTCATCTGTTCCAAAACGTAACAAGAAGAAAGGATATTTTCACAATAGTCGGACACTGACAGCGGTTATAGGCTAAAGCTGACTCGCCAGCGTAAAAAATTCCATCAAATATAAAATGGAGTCGTGCAACATTGCCCGCGGCAAGGCAGCTTGGCGGTCGCCGCCTCGTATCTAATTTTGTCACCTTCTTACGTTAATTTAATACGAAAACTGTCCCCTTGTGTCGTAATAAATACTTATTAATTATGTCTATTTATTACGCTACGTCATAAACCGGGTGATGTTGTATGTACACAACATATTATGTATAATTGCAAAATTTTATTTTTGAATGTATTGTTTCGACTCTTACGAGATAAATTACAGTCAAATCGAAATACACGTCTATAGTGTAAATTTAAAACGGGTGTAACTGCGAACTGCGCCTGCGCCTGTTTTTTTATATAACTAGTCGAGTTATATAAAAAACAGGCGCACAAACAGCAAGTACTAAAGACTACAATAATATATTTATGTCACTCATATACAAAGTCAAACCAAAACTAAGAAACTAGGATTTTTTTTTGCTTAAAAACGTTTCGCTGAATGGTTACATATAAACTCATCATATATTCTACCGCTAAGCAGCAATACTTAGTATTTTTGTGTTCCGATTTGAAGGGTGAGTGAGCCAGTGTAACTACAGGCACAAGGGACATGACAACTTAGCTCCCAAGGTTGTAGGCGCATTCGCGATTAAAGAAATGGTTAATATTTCTTACAGCGCTAATGTCTATGGGTGGTGACCACTTACTATCAGGTAGCACATTTGCCTGTCCGCCTACCTATATCATAACTACTATATCTATTAAAAGTTGCACTCAAATATGAAACCGTAACAAAAAATATTTGACTAAAATTAACTTAAGTCAAAACTAATACGTGTGTATGAGTCTACACGACTGAAGTTCGAATATAAATCATACAACCCGAGACTTTCAAATCGCTTATTGAAATATCATTATAAAGGCTTATATAATGAAATTAGCTAACCGATGTCTATTGTATACATTATTATTTTTTGTACAATAATTATAGTAATAGCTTTTAATAGCGTACAAAAAGTGCTAATCGCTGTATTTGTTGCCGACAATAATTATGGCAACATTTGTGTTGAATTATTGAGATAATACGTAAGAAGTTAATTGGATTTTGATGCGATTCAATTAAGCCGAGATACTGGGACAGAGCGTTTAAATTACGAAGGTATGCCATCCCTATTCCAATAGGAATAATAATTGTCCTAAAAATTGTATTATACAGTGAATTTTAATAACTCATTTCGCACTGTCTAAGGCCAGGGCCGGACCTTAAGTTTAGGGGGCCCTGGGCTAACACTACTTAGGGGCCCACCTAAGACATATCTGAACGTAGACTTGAATTAAATTAATTGGTTGGGTTTTGGCAGGACTCGCAGGGCTGCAAACCATACGATCTGTTTAATTTAATAAAGTTATGAATTCTTAAGCATTATCATCTATTTTTGACTTTGACTTGACTTAGCTGGGGAACCCTTGAATCTACGGGGTCCTGGGCTGAAGCCCTAAAAGCCATATGGTAGATCCGGCCCTGTCTAAGGCCCATCAATTCGAGGCTTCTAGGCAGTTGCCTAATGGATAATGAGCTTAAGTGTTATTACTGTGTAGTCATAACGACTATGGTTAATGTTCAAATCCACGATATTTAAAGGCTTCTGACTAAATATTACATTACTTGAGGAATTCGTAATAGACGGAGCGGGGTTAGCATTTCGTTGTTTATTTGGAACGAAGTTCTTCAATAGACGACCTCCGTGGTTGAGTAGTGTGTACACCAGTTTTTATGGGTACGCCACTCCGAGGTCCCGGGTTCGATTCCCGGCCGAGTCGATGTAGAAAAAGTTCATTAGTTGTCTATGTTGTCTAGGGTCTGGGTGTATGTGGTACCGTCGTTACTTCTGATTTTCCATAACACAAGTGCTTTAGCTACTTACATTGGGATCAGAGTAATGTATGTGATGTTGTCCAATAAAAAAAGGTTTATGCCTGGATGACCTTCTCTCTCTTTCTATTATTATGTATGTATATACGGTTCTTTATAACATTATTTAAACTATTATTTATATAGGTGTATTTTTGTTATAATAGTGATTCGAACGCGATTTTCAATTTAAAAACACAAATTGTCATTGAATTATCCTCAAACGTTCTTAATTTATTTTATCGTGTCTGTTATTTAATAATTAAAATATTATGATGTATAGTGGAAGAAACCAACCACGGTTCCACTACATATCGCTTTTTTATGTCGATTTTCATGCATTAGATATAGATTTAACTATATTATATGTTTATTGATAACATATGTAGGCGGATCGGCAAATGGGAAACCCGATGTTTTGCGACCGCGACTCTGCCGCCCATCGACACTGGCGCTGTGAGAAATTAACAATTCCTTACATCGCCAATGCGACTCCAACCTTGGTCGATCAGATGTTATGTCCCTTGTGCCTTTAGTTACCCTGGCTCACTCGCGATACAAACTAAAACATAATAAAACTAAGTTTTGCGGTTGAATATCTGATGATACTCAGACAGGATTGCCAAGAATATTATTAATATATTTTATGTTATTCGATGAGTGAAAAAGATTAATCACTCAGTTAATATCTGGCTCTTCTCGTTTGAGTATTCATATCGACAGTGGAAGTGTAACTTTTGATCGAATATTTCAATTAAAAATTCTTTAATTGGTCCACTTATATCAAAATCTATTTTTTATTTATTTCGTTAGACAAACATTTCATTTAAATCATTTCTACCTAGCTATCTATTTTTTGTCATTTTGATTTTATCACGATTATAATTTGTTATATATTCACTATCCATTTCTGAATCTTAATTCTCCTCGAAAATAAATAAGACCTACACACTTAAGTACGACATTGACTGAAACTGACTCTGAAGATATTTAATTATTTGTACCTACAAAATGTAACTGTTACATTTTGTTTATTAAAACACGTTAAAAAGGAAAAATATTGCATTTCCTTTCAATTATATAAATTCATTAAAATCGTTATTAAATGGTTTATATTCATTAAATAAATGTTACTTATGGTGTCTAATAAATCAGAACACGGAAAAAAGTACTTAAGCTAAATATAATAACGGTGATAGTCCTCTAACTCCCTGACCAGTTGCCCAACTATCACCAGAATTTGTTCCAACTGCATTTGCGAGTGAATGTAGTTCAAGAGCGTAGTGTAGCAACACGTCCACTGTTTTGCATATCAACGTACAAACTAACCATATACGGAACTCTCACATCTATCACCATGTAATTAGGCTCATATTACCTTGATTCTTCCGCAATTAAATTTCGGAGTAATAATTTCGCGCGCAAATCAGCTGATTTTTATTTTTATTTCAATATTGACTTTATTATATAATAGTTAAGATTGATTTTTGTTCGGTTTGATTTGTTTTGCTTTCGTTTCTTGTCGTTTTTAGCAGCAAGTGATAGTACAGTATTAGTGTGAGACGTCATAATTAAAACAGGTAAAGGTGTTCGTTGCATATTTATTTATAAAAATAAACTATACGTAGAAGTTTTTTTCAATAAATATATAATTTATTGGTCATTCTGTCTCTGTAGAGGCATTTTGAGAACTCGAAACTCATCGCAGAACACGAATTTGAAACATCAGAATGGGACATGTGATAAAATTTGTGCGATAACTGTGAGTCGATTGTCAACGAGTCACGAGTGAGATACTAAGTGATATCTTACAGAATCGCAATAATATAATTCAAAATTTATGCAATATTACTATCAAGAGTATTTGTTGACAAAATCTTATCTGATGACATATCTTAGAATTACGTTTTGCTGACTCTTTTTCCACTGAACAGTATTTCTCTATTAAATGCCACGTGAGTCTAGGTCTCGTCTAGTCTAGTTCCACTGGATTAAAATCCCAGGTCATACCAATAAATGTAATGAGGTAATGAGCGAGACAAATTCATTGTAGCAGCCTGGAGTGTACTGGACATGGTACTCGTGCCTCGTAAAAAACGTAACTGTGAGTCCAGCGTATTATGTCTCTCGCCTTGTCGGAAAAGCACCCCACTGTAATCCTGCGCATTTAGATAGTCTTCATTGGACTGGTAGAATATAATTAATATATATTTTAAAAATAGGTGCCATAGACCTAACCTTAGAAACTGGGGTATTATGTCCCTTGTACCAGTAATTGCACTGACTCACTCACCCTTCAAACCGAAACACAACAACACTGAGTATTGCTGTTGGGCAATATAATATCAAATCAGTATATTCTGGTGAGTGGGTGGTACATTTCCAGATGGGCTTATACAAAGATCTAAGACTAAGTTCCATTTCAATTTTTATTTAACATCAATTAATTTTTGTCAGCTAAAATTGAACCGTGTAAACTTCCCAAGTCCACAAGTCTGATGCGTCGTCGCATACTCAGAATACAAATACAAATCGTGAGGTAAATGCAAAAACTGGAGTTCCATTACCACTATCGGTATTGGTATTATCTCCACGTGTAGCAATGACCCACTTCGCAAATAATTGAAAATGTTTAAAAAAATATTTACCGATATTAAAAATGTAGTTACTAGAAAAAAAATTAAAAAAAAAACTAATTACTTCAAATAACTAAAATATAATTATCATTGTACATGAAAAATGGTTAAAAAAAAAAATATATCCCGCTGAGTTTCTTTCGCCGGTTCTTCTCAGGTCCGAGGTGCTAAATTCCGAACCGGTGGTAGATTTTTGACAATCAATAAGCAAGTGTAAACACTTCTATATTGAATAAATATTTTTGACTTTGACTTTTGTACACGCGTAGATTAAACAGCGATGCATGGAATTGTTGCTCCAGTTTTTCGTTTGAGTGAGTCAGTGCAATTAAACTACAGACACAAGGGACATAACGTCTGAGTTCTCAAGTTTGGTGGCGCATTAGCGATGCAAAGAATGCTTAATATTTGGTGAGCATTTATCACAGAGGGCCCATTTGCAATAACTCAATATAAAATAAAATCAACATAAAAACTAATTATAATATGTCCCTATTAAATTCGGTGAATTTTGACCAAGGGCAGTCTCAAAGAAATCGCATTTGCACAGACAATGTGCAATTACAAGTGTGCTTTGCATTTCTTTATTCAGAAAGTCCAATGGGATGGATGACAATCCGACTTAAGAGGAATCATAACCACCACCTGCCCGTCTTTTTCATTGTAAAATTCCAACTCTAACGTTGTCTAAAGAAATCTATAAAACACGCTTAAGAGATATCTACATATCAAACTTTAAATTTATCCTGAGCTTAACTTCATTTATAAGCTAGTATAAAAGCCAAGATAAAGAGCTCCTTGACTAAATCATCTATTGAAAAACCTATTTTGAAGTATAAGTACTCGAACTGACACACTTCACTTAGCAAGAAACATGACATTTATGATGATGATATTTGGAAACACAAACATAATTCGCAAAATCAAAGGTCACGATACTTTATTAGGAATTGAAATTCATTGCAATGTAATCTGATGTTTAATGACCAATATTTCAAATTACTGGTAAAATTATAAAGATTTTTTTTCCATAAACATCATAGTACGAGTTCATTTGATATATCGTCCGTATCTAATGATTAAACGATGAAACTACTTCGCTGGTTTAATAGCTGGCTTATAAGATTGCAGATTCCAAGATCTTAGGCTCCATTTCCAAGCCAAGCCAGTATAACTTTATATAAAGATAAGGCAAAAATCGTAGTATCCACCACGCCCATGTATCGTTCGTGTTGGATTGCCATCCCGTCAGACTATAAGAGTAAGCGAACTGAGGTTTTATTTGTGTTTATACACACTCGTTCGCTATGATGTCTCTTTTGGTTTATTCCAACCACAAGAAGAGCAAAGCGAAATAAACATAGAGTTAACGTGATATTATTGGTCGAGGTCATTAATGACCTATGATAATCAATATGGTTTCGCGAAAAAATGTCGTTTTGAACGTCAGCGAAGTCGTAATCGGAAATTTGATAATAAAATAAAGTAGATTTATATAATTAAGTGGAATACTGTTCTATTATATTTAAAGGTATGTATATATTTATATTGATTAAGAAATGTCAAATGTGGCAGAATTTCGTTTAAATAAGACACATGCAGGTTTCCTCACGATGTTTCCCTTCACCGCCGAGCACGAGATGAATTATAAACACAAATTAAGCACATGAAAATTCAGTGGTGCTTGTCTGAGTTTGAACCCGAAATAATCGGTTAAGATGCACGCGTTCTAACCACTCGCTGTGCCGTCTCGCATCAAATCGCATGGAATATATAAATCTAAGGTTTGTTTAACTTTACTCCTTCGTTCGTAATATATGAACTTGGCTAAGTTTTTATTAAGAATGGTACAGAAATTGGTCATAAAAAAACAATACTGCAATGTTCGTTAATTGGTATGTTTATATTTAAATAAATAAATAATAAATATTGGACAACATCACATACATTACTCTGATCCCAATGTAAGTAGCTAAAGCACTTGTGTTATGGAAAATCAGAACTAACGACGGTACCACATACACCCAGACCCAAGACAATATAGAAAATGAATGAACTTTTTCTACATCGACTCGGCCGGGAATCGAACCCGGGACCTCGGAGTGGCGTACCCATGAAAACCGGTGTACATCCTACTCAACTACGGAGGTCATCACATTTAAAGCTGTAAAGTAAAAGCCTTTATATGTCCCACTGGTGGGTCAAGGCCACCTCTCCCTTTGAGGAGAAGGAAGGAAACTTTTTGTGTCACGCTGTTCCGATTCGGTGGAAACACTTGTCGCAGAATCTTATTAAAATTAGGCACCCACTGGTTCCCTTACGATGTTTTCCTTCACCGCCGAATACAAAATGAACTATAAACACACGTTAAACACATTCATTCGTGCTTGCCTGGGTTTGAACCAAGAATCATCGTCATCAATCATTAACCAAAGCTTTAATTTCTTAAATTGTAACATGGACCTGTCAAAAGCTTGTAAGAGTCTACTCGCATAAAATATATTTTAAATAAATGTAATTATAGCAAATCTGTTATGTCTAGATAAAAATATATGTAATTAAACAATAAAACTTTCACTTGGTGGTAGGGCTTTGTGCGAGCCCGTCTGGGTAGGTACCACCCACTCATCAGATATTCTACCGCCAAATAACAGTACACTGTATTGTTGTGTTCCGGTTAGAAGGGTGAGTGAGCCAGGCACAAGGGACATAACATCTTAGTTCCCAAGGTTGGTGGCGCACAGGTGATGTAAGGAATAGTTAATATTTCTTACAGCGCTTTTGTCTATGGGCGGTGGTGACCACTTACCATCAGGTGGCCCATATGCTCGTCCGCCAATCAATGCCATAAAAAAAAAACTGCAAATAAATTAATTCATTACTTAAAGTAGAGTCCGTAAAAAAAAACTAACCAACGAATTCATTCAGTCAGAACTAGACCAACGATTGTAGCTTAATGTTTGTTTAAACTTGTATTAAAACAATTCAAAAACGCGTAAAATACATATAATATATTTTATTAACTTTTTTATGTAATTACATTATTCAGAACTAAATGGGTATTGTGTATAAGTCCTAAAGAATAAAGACATCGTTGTTATCGGGAAGCCGACTGTAAAAGACGAATGCGGTACCTAACAATGTTACTCTGCGGCTCGAGATCTTTTATACCTCCACAAAGACGTATAATTATAATATACTCACTGTGTATATATATGAACAAGATGTTATTATATTATAATATGTATACGAATTGCTCAAATTAAATTATACTTATTTAATCCAGTCATCATACACATATTCTACCGCCAAACAGCAGCACTTTGTATTGATGTCGGATTTGAAGGGTGAGTAAGCCAGTGTAACTACAGGCATAAGGGACGAGACATCTTAGTTCCCAAGGTTGGGGGCACATTTAAGACCTTTAAGACATTTTCTGCCTCGCACAACCACTCTGTGGAACCAGCTTTCGCCAAGGGTTTTTCCGAACCGATACGACTTGGGAACCTTCAAAAAAAGAGCGTACTCTTTCCTGAAAGGCCGGCAACGCACCTGCAAGCCCCCCGGTGTTGCAGATGTCCATGGGCCGTGGTAGTCACTTTCCATCAGGTGAGCCTCCTGCTCGTTACCACCTCTAACATAATATATATATATATAAGCAATAGTCTATGGGCGGTGGTGACTACTCACCATGAGATGGCCCATTCGCCCGATGTTTACCTATATCATAAAAGAGATATTAAATTATACAACGTATACATTTTTGCAATAATCGTAGCGAAATTAAAATAACAAACAAGAAAAATGGCACAGACAAAAAAAAATGTGAAGAGATAAATAAAAGAAAATATGTATTGAATAATAACACTAGCAATGGCATTAAATCCTATTACAAAATTACCTTACGAACACATAACATACGAATATATTTTTAAAAGCAAAATGTACTCTTAAATTGATTGACGTTAAGTGTTTATTCGCGACGCGTAATCGCTAGCAACGAGATAGGTATCTAGACTGAAGAATCTCTTAACCACTATAGCTTTAAAACATTCTTGGGTATTATTTTGTGTATTCGATTTAGGGTACCGCAAAATTACATCCGAATAAAGAAACTTTTCCAACTAATTATAACTTTTTTCTTAGACAATTTTACATGAAACTTTACCCTTACTTGTTCAAAAAGAACCAATAATAAACACATATATTTTGTGATGGATAGATGTCGTTGACCTTACTAGATTGGCTGTTACCTATAAATGTGTAATTACGGAGAAAGTATCCCAGGTCAGTTCAGCACAACGTACCGGACTAATTTGCTAGACGACAGAACCCCAACTGTATCATGGTTTGCACAAAGTAGGCACAGGTAGGTAATCAGAAGTTAAGTTATTTTGTTATTTAATATTTCAGTGTAAATAAAATAATATAAGTACATACTTAAGTATTTTGAAAAAATATCAGTAAAAATAAATTGAGAGGTTACTTTACTTATTTCATTGTATTAATTTCAATTATTTTAACGTTCACTTCTATAACGACTAATGTACTAGATTTCCAGAGGAGATTAAAGGGATTAGAGAATAGTTAAAACTCTTCTTATCTAGAATTAATAGGTTAGAAAATCTTTCAAAACATATAAATAAATATAAATATTGGACAACATCTCATACATTACTCTGATCCCAATGTAAGTAGCTAAAACACTTGTATTATGGAAAATCAGAAGTAATGACGGTACCACAACATAAGTAATGAAATTAGTATGTATAACAAAATATTTTTCTCTTCTTCTGGTTAGACCATCGGTACGGCAAAAGAGCCTTGATTTTTTTTTAATTATAAACGTAATTATTTTTAAATTAAAAGAAACAAAAGATTCATTCTTAATTCCTAATGCAAATTACAAGAAATAAAGATTAGCATCATTGTTCGTTAGAGCTGCGGGAACGGAGTTTAGATTATATCGTGACTTAGAAATTACGCAACTGTATGGTAATTGTTTATGGTGTTCTCTTTGGTAAATAGAGTGAAAAAAATTCATTCATTTTACTGTAGATAGTAAATCTTTCAATTAAAAAAAAATACTACTCTCGAAGGACAATGTAGTTGTGAAAAAAAACCTCGCGCTGATGAAATTAAATTATAATTTTAAAAAAATAGAGTATACAATAAAGAGATGTGTTTATCATCATTTTGGAAGTAAGATGCTACGGTTATACATATTATGTATTTAAGTAAATAGACTATGTTTGAAAATAATGAAATGAAAAATAAGAAAAGGAAAGGTCACTTAGAAGCATAACGTTTTTTCCTTACTAGAAAGTTTCTGCCAGTCCACCATAAGCCGCGTAAAAGAATCCAATAATTGAAATCATAACGTTAACTTAATTTATATTTCACTTGCACTCAAATAAAAAAAATATACCCCGACGAACACACTCGTATATTAGATATAGTACAAGCGAATGTTACTTGCTGTAATCATTGTAAATAATGAACAAAACATTCATTACTGGGTACGTACAAGAATTATATTTATTCTTGAAAAATTTTTCTCAATATCTTATCGATAAGCCTATAGGTTCCGTAATATTTTATCTACCGATGTGACTTAACACTGGCTTGCCGGCTGTACCAATGTCTTTAACCGTGTCAGTTTTTTAGGCTTCACTATCTATTAAGAAGAATTTAAAAGCAGGAGCAATTTGCCTGCGCTAACCGTTCGATAGACACTTTTGACGTCGGTCGAGTGCTGTCGAGAAAAGAAAGCCTATTTACATTTCTCGCCAATTAAATATTCTGTGACCACTGTGTCGAACCACATCGCTAGACTAAGCGCTGCGATCGCACCTCCGTATACTGTTTGAAGTGAGTTGTCATTAGTGACGTTTACGCTGACGACAAGAGTAACAATTCATAGTCTTAACGTAAAACTTTCGGTAAAATCCATCGACTTGTATAGGCGAGCCATTAAAATGGAAAAACCATTGATGTCCGTGATACATACAAAGGTACATAACTAAACATAAATCAACATTTACAATAGCAACGCTTAAAAAAACGCTAACATGTTGCTTGAACAAACTTTAAAGGTGAATGTTAGGCTCGTGGGCACATATAATTATATCAGAAACGTCGAATTGCGAAGTAAACCGTCATCCCATCCTAATGAGTGGAATTTCAAGCAAATCGTTTACAAAGAATGACAACAAATTGCCTATTACAATTTTAAATGTTTCCATAACTTTTATAAAACATGATTTTGTGCGTATATTCCGTTAGCCTCATCTAAATTTGAATGAAATGGACTTTTGAAGTGAACGTCATAATTACTTGTTTCCGACAAAATAAACCTCGTTAAGCGGTAAATAATTTGCTGTTTTGTGAGTTGAAATGAGGCAATGTGTTTGTGATTATATTTACTTATTAATATAAATGTGAAAATGGTTTCGTTTGTCTCTCTTTTTCGCAATAAAGGAGAAACGGATCATTGTGATTGTGACAAGTGACGTAGGACGAGAAAAACGTTTTTCTTCGCTGCTATTGGATGTTATCCTGGGGCGAAATTAAAGCTTAAACGATCGTTCCTTCATACAAAAGGTAAAGTTATGATGTGTTTCGTACCATGTACTTATAATAATTTATAACTTGCACTCCGATATAAAACTAAAAACTGTTCTTCCCATTTTCTTCTTTATTTATTTATCGCGTATACTATTACAAATGATGACGAGCTGAAATAAATTTAATGATGCGACCACATCATTGCGAAATAACATTATGCTATATATCATCATTAGCCAACAACATACACGACATCCATCTTCAAAAAAACGCAGACTCATCACAAATCGAAATCTTTGAACCTTACAACGTAAAGATCAACAAAATTAGTGTTCTTGTAAAAAAATGATGCAATTTGTCAAAAACAAGATAAAAATTAATGTCTTACCAGCAAAGACATCTGATTCTTGGGCATCATAGTGACATCTCCAGGTCGGACTCCAGGTCCACAATACGGCAAACTTGGTCCACGGTTTGTTGGTGGATCGTGCAATGCAAGCAATGCTGCGTGAAGACGAGCCCTCGCTGCGCTTATACCACCTGCGCCGCGGATTGCAGCTTCGACTACATTGCCGACGTCCTTCTCCCATCTAACGGGAGGCTTCTCTGTATAGTCTCTACTAAAGAAGATAATTTGTCTTGAGCACGGAAGAAACAACGATTAATTTACTAAGTATAAGTTCAAATACAGGAAAACCTGCATGAATGGCAATTCATATTTATTTATAATTTTAAGATAATTGTACTTGGCATTTAAGTTTCGTTTCATTCTAAAACGTAATTAGGATAATGATCACAAATATCCATGTACAATGACAACACGAACATGTTAAAGAATTACGTTATAAATGACCTCAAGGTAATTGACAGTACAAAATTTTCATCGTTGTCAGGCATGGAAAACATCTATCTTATAGAACCGCGTATTTTAATCAATAGCCTTAAAGAATTACACGAAAAAAAAAAATTACCTGCATCCTCCCAAACACGCTCTAATATCTTCTTTCAAACTCCTCGACATGGTGCACGACGGACTGCCGTCGGAGTCCGATGTGCTTTGAGATCCTTCGTTCTTGTCCAAAACGGAGAGCCGTCTTACCGGCTCTGGCTCGAACTGCTCGTTCTTTGGTAAGTTGGGTGACACCCGACCGTGACTACCGCCTCCACTGCCATACCCTGTCACACAGAATATCAAATTATTTCACTCTCATAAAATCGTATGATGATGATATACTCTTCATGGATTTCAATCATGACTTCCATTGTGAAGGAAGTGCCTAATAACCTTTGACACGGGCTTTTGAAGTGCTTACGTACCATTTTTCAGAATCCAGGCTGCTTGAAAAACCCAATTACATTTTAAAGGACCACCTCTGAGTTTGATCCCATGGGAACCTCGGAATCTGCAGCCTTATAAGTTAGCCACTAGACTAACGATCTCACCTATGTCACACTGAAAACAGTATTAACAACTAGTTGCATAATTGATCTACTTATGCAACAACATGATCAAGATCAGAAATGGCGATAGGCGCAACATGATAAAGATAATATTATTTTAGATTCAACTTTGCGTGATATGTATTTGGGCGTTTAAGACATTATTTGAGACGCGTTTCTTATATTTGCTATAACTTATTGTTTATAGATTTTGTTAAATGAGTGTAAAAGAAAATACTTAACCAACGTCTATTGTCAACGTTGGTATAGTGAACGTCAATAAAGCAAAGGTTTATGGATAGCGATGTCTAAAATACACGTTCAACGTAACTGTTTTGTCGTCCCTACGCCTAGCGGAAGCTTCTCGCTTAAATGGAAAGGGGAATAGGAATTTTAGTGATTCCTCGAAAGCGACCATTGGTATTATCCCTTTTTTATAAAAACAATACAAAATGGGCTGACGTTGTCCATTACTATATAAAAACTAAAACCTTCTCCGAAAGTCGCTGCATTTTCTGGTAAAATGTTTGTGCTTATTGGTTTAGTTGTAGTTTTTTTTTAGGTAGGCAATACAAATGAAATGCACTTAATAAAGTCATCAACAAAATGATAATTTTTAGCACGCCATTACAAAGTATCTGGACTAGTCACGTAATTGAGTAATCAAGGTCACAATGCGGTCGCCACCGCGCAACCAGCTCGCGATGACCTTGAAACGGATGCTTTTACTCTCGATCAATTTCCGAAGGACAATGATACAGTAATAGTTCTACAATAAAAAGTAATTCTGTATTAATTAATCAATCATTGAAATATTGATAAGAAAAAAAAAAGATTAATTGATTATATTTCTATTGTCTGAGTTAAATTGAAACGTGATTCACGAATCACGAATTCATCTTCCAAAGTTAAATTCATTTCGTTAAAAGAAATCCATTAATTTATCAATTACTGATAGCGATGACAGATAAAAAAAAAACTACGACGAAAAGTGTATAACTTTAGTAATTTTAATTTTCATAGATTTAAATGTTAGTTTATACAAAATCAAAATAAAAATATTCTTTATTCAAGTATGCTCATAAAATCACTTTTGGATCAATTTAGTGATGTAATAAATGTAAATCTAGTACCATAAGGATACTTCCCGAACCGGTAGTATTTTCACCGAGAAGAACCGTCAAGAAATACAGTAGTCTTTTCCATCTTTTTAATTACAGACTATGTCAGTAAATAAATTACAATTAAAATTTTATATATCCTGCCTAGAAATAATACTAAGTCCACGCTCTTTTTTTAAAAATAAACTTCTATTGACTGATATGGCTTATTTATCGAAATTTTTCTTTACGTGAGCTTTAAAATTTTTTATAGACCAAGTTAAAAATAACCGTGGAATATTATAGAAAGGAATACCGTGCCCCAGGAAGGATGTATTATCTTTGCGAAGTCGGAATCTAGGTGTTACTAGTTTATCTTTCCTCCTCGTGTTATACAATGATTATCACTGTTTTTTTTATCTATATTATTGTTAATATATGTTTGTACGTAATAATTCTGTAAGATATTTTGTGAAGGAACTATGAGTATAACCACTTTATCAAAAACATCCCGAAGGTAGAGTCTCGAGCTCTAAGATTATAAAGACATTGATTGATTTACATGCATTGTACAATATTTTTTATATACATCTTTTTTATTAAATAAAATTTTCAGTGCAATAATAATACAATTTCAAGATTAAATTCTGCTGCTACAGTTTTGAATATTGAATACTTCGTTGATCTATAAACTAGCTCAAGCTAGAAACTAGCAAGCACGCACCCCTGGGGTTGGACCAAAAAAGCTAATGACATTCTTACAAAACTAGAAACGTAGTCTGAAATTTAGGACTCAGCACACTCCCATGCCTCAAAACCTCGTAAAACAGATGGTCCTGCTCTTAAACTTTTTCTATAGATTTTGGTTTTGCCATCATTTTGAGCTATGAGAGTGTGGAATTTGGTAATGTACTTGTGCTTGCAAACACACTTGTGAGTATTACGTCCTTTATAGGGTAGCAAATTGGTTTCCATTAATATGGACGCCATGGCCTAAATATTACAAAAGGGTCATCTCAAAAATACGCGTGCTAAGTCTTTGTACGTCTTTGTTTTATTACCTGAAGAGGTGGAAGGTGCTCTTCGAGGCACACGAGGTGCGTCTGGCGTATCTCCCTCCGCCACATCATCATCCACGATGATCACCACCTCTTGCTCTTCTTCCTCCGTGTATAGCGGATTCGACCTAAAATTAACCAGCTATTAGATAATTCCAATATTAAACATAGTTTCGTTACTAATATTATTATTAATTAATATTATAATACGAGCACATTTCAACGAATTTACTAAAATAGGCTAGTGGAAGGCAGAGGTTCTTGAAAAAATTTTTGGATATTGGGTATTTGATAGGATTCTCAAAATATTAAGATCTATATTTCAGTATTGTACTATTTTTAATACATTTGAAATTAATGACTGTCTCATTAATACTTGCTAAAATTTAGAATATATACAGTATGCTAAAGTACACCAATTTCTAAAGACTGCAACAGGGATCCAGAAACTTCATAAGTATTTTTAAAATGTTATGTGTTCTAATTAATTTATAAGATCTTATATTCTACATTACTACACATTTAAAATTTAAATCGATACATCATTATACCAGTAAACAACGAAACATATAATAAAATGCCTACAACAAACGATTCCTGATCGTATCATCTCTTGCATGTCGGGCATACATAATTTTTATTTTGCAAACACCTGTCCAATGCAGAAGGAGGCCGCATTGCTCAGTGTTTAGCTTTAAATATGGATCTATAAAATAAGACCACTTTATTGCCAAGATGTTCGTGTTGTAAAAAAGTGCAAGCATCACCATCATGTATTAAATCTAGATACGCACGATGCATGCGAAATCGCACCAGTCATTGTCAAGTCGTTGACCTCATAACTGGTTTCAACATCGACAAACTTGTACTGTACAAGATTTGAAAAAGTAACTCTTATTACGAGTCAATAGACGTGTAGGAACTACGTGATTATATTGGTTTAAATCCTAAATGAATCAGTAAATTCCTACTTCGTGGTTGAAGAACTGCCCATTGTTTGAACAGCGGTCCTTTATCCTTTAGGATTTCTTAGAGACTTGTGGCATATTGTTTACTGAGCGTGCAATAAACTTTGGCTTCCTTATGTGTCGTTTCCTGAATGCGAATAGTTTTACTTTAACCTCTTTAATGGCTTCTAGGTGTCGTCTGAGAATCTGAGTACTTTTCTGTACCTAGTTGTCTTACACAAATATTTTCCTTAAATTAATGTTATTTATTAAAACAAATACCAGTGTGGTTAATTTATTATTGTAAATTTGAGTGAAATTGCTTTCTTAAATCGTAACTTTTCTGAATGTTAAGTAAATGAAGTTCTATTGTTTTGATCTTTTATTGTAATTTATACTGACTGATATTTATAATTTTGGAGTAAATGTATCGTTTTCTTTTTGAAGTATATTACTTGAACTAGTCTATAATTTTGGTAATAATCATATCGAACAACGTCTAGTTTTGAAATTGTAAGAACAAATATCGATACAAGTATATTATTTCTTCAAAGGAAACTCAGGTGGAAATAAACACGTAATTTCAAAACTTGGAGAATTATTTCGTAACTTGATAAAATTTTCTAAATGACATAACAATGGACATTTAGCAAGATTCTAAGCAGTTCCACAGAATACACCATGACGACGGCTTAATAATTGATGATGTCAAATGCCATCGGGTTACGGAATGTCTTTTCCATACGCGGAATTCCGAGTACAGTTTCTTGTTACTGTGATTCTATTCATTCGTATTGTCGCTTCCGGACTATGGTATATATTGCAAAAGTACATTACGACGTATAATTTAACTCCCATTTTTGACTCCCGTATTTATGACTGACTTCTGACTTGTAAGTGGTTTTATTAAAATCGACCTTCATTTAACATTTTATTATACGTTCCAGAAATTAAAAAAAAAATACAATATAAAAGTTTAAACAGTCTTAAAGAGATTTCTTCCGGGATACTAAAGGAAGAATCAATCAGCCTCATAACTTCTTGGTATATAATATGCATTTATAATTTTTTTATCTCAATCTCAAAACATAGTTTTTGATACATTTTAGATCGTTATTAAAAAATCCTACTGAATATAATTTTGGCAAGAACAGTAAATATTTTACATTTTATATAATATACAAATATTTTTGAGTGATATATTAATTGAAAGTATTAAAACGTTAGTAAATGTTATTATAAGGACAGGATATATATAATACATTTTATTATAAATAAACAAATAACTCTATTATTACTCAAAGTAGTTTTAATATTTGTTCAACTATATGTGATTCAATAAATTGTCATTTTTATTTTGTAGGGTTTTTTATGTTCTTCATTGAATTTTAATTTAATATAAAATCCTTATAGATAAATACGTATGAAATAGTGTTGCATATCCATGGTCCACTATCGATAGACTATCGATAGACTATCGATAGTTAAGGTGTAAGCGATACTATCGATAGTCTATCGATACTATCGATAGTTTTGCAAAAAACCATTACTTTTTACCTAAACTATCGATAGTATCGATAGTTTTGTACTATCGATAGCCAGTAATTTCCGATAGTATTACTTTCTCAAGATATGTAATTTAGTAGACCAACTATAGTGTATATTTAAATAAATGAAATTAAATTTATCACAATATTTGTTTTTAGAATTAAGACATTTTGTGCGGAATAAGGAATAATGAATAAATTAAATGTGAAAAATGTTGTCAATATTTTTTGTGTTTGATTTATGAATAAACATTATAAATACTCATAACATTAAAAACACTTTTAGGAGGACGGTGGCATTACAATGAAACTTATTTGTAGTAATCTTGAGTGTAGCGATTAGAATACATTACGAATACATTACTTACATTAAAAAACTAATGCTATAAATCGCTGGCTATCGATAGTCTAAAACTATCGATAGTCTAAAACTATCGATAGTCTAAAACTATCGATAGTCTAAAACTATCGATAGTCTAAAACTATCGATACTATTGACAGTAGCAATAGTATCGCTACTACCAATAGTATTGCTTACAGAGAGCTAGCGATACTATCGATAGTATTGCCACTATCGATAGTATTGATCAATACGATACTATCGATAGTACTATCGATATCCTGAATAGTTTACAAGGTCAACTATCGATAGTCAAACTATCGATAGTTCTGCAACGCTGTTATGAAATGGCAGAAAATGTTCTTTGGATCATCTCGCACTAGCGAATGCGATAGTGAGTTCAACAGTGACACTACATTGTGACATGTTCGTAAAAACAATTCATTTTAAAATCTTTAAATTCTAACAGTTAAGACTTCATTTAACTAAAAATTAACCTGAGAACAGGCGGCATGTCATCGAGGGCGCGGAGCGGATGAGGCGGTGCGGGCGCAGGGGGGACGGTACGCGCGCCGCACGCGCAACCCCCCGCCTCGCTCTCGCGGCGCCCTCCACCCTGAAAAAATAAATCATAAATTAACAATTCTGTCATTTTCATTGTCAATCAAGGATTTTAATGTCGCCCACGTAATAGACTATTCATGGTTAAACTTAAGTTTATTATTTCCTCCTTCGCAAATGCGCCACCAACCTTGGGAGCCAATGTGTTACGACCCTTGTGCCTGTAGTTAAGCTGGCGAGATATGGAATAACGGACATAATGAGCGAAGTCAGATATATGTAATAATGTAACTAAATTGTGAACACTAACTGGTTGACTCTTGCGCTATTAACGGCATCGGCTAATGTTCGTTCAGATGAAAGTAAAATTGGTTAAGCTGACTTTGATCGGAGTTAGAAACTGGAGAGTTGTGTTGCACATCGATGTTCGTTCGACTGCAACCGAATGCAGTTTTTTTTAATACGGTACACTGTTTTTTAATTATTATTTATTTAAAGTAAATTTACAATGCCTCATTATAACAATACATTACATTAACAGCCTGTAAATTTCCCACTGCTGGGCTAAGGCCTCCTCTCCCTATATTCCACCTCGCTGCTCCAATGCGGGTTGGTGGAATACACATGTGGCAGAATTTCGTTGAAATTAGACACATGCAGGTTTCCTCACGATGTTTACCTTCACCGCCGAGCACGAAATGAATTATAAACACAAGTTAAGCACATGAAAATTCAGTGGTGCCTGCCTGGATTTGAACCCGAAGTCATCGGTTAAGATGTACGCGTTCTAACCACTGGGCCATTTCGACTCATTATAAGGAATTACTTATTAAAATTCCTATTTACTCCTCAATTTAAGCTTGAAATTTGTATTAGAAGTGGGTACGACAATAGCCCAAGGGCACAGGATCGGCCCTCCAACTTTCTACATCGGTTAAACTATTTTTCCGTCCAAAAATAGTCTGTAACATCAACAAGTTTGCTTAACAGACGCGTAAAACAAGGTCTGTTAATACTGACAAATCATTAGACAAATACTTATGTAAAATTTGACAAATTTCTTAGCAAGAATCCAAGTATTACCGAGTTCGCAATCGTCGAAACGGAACTTTATTCTAGTTGATTATAATTGAACAACCAAATAAAATTTTGAAATGTAGAAATAAATTTGCGTTAATTGGTAATTATTTTAATAATTCCAAGCTGTTTACCGATAAGATCAAATTGACGATGAATTCTTGGATGAGCAGCAAGCGGTTTTGAAACGAATTGCTTATTAATTGGGTCTTTAAGACTCGGGCCTTGAGGAAAATGCTTAAAACTACGCAACTGAGGTTCGTTAGTAGAAACAGCTTACATAGTCGGCATTTTAATGTGTAATTTGCTTGAACGGAATATAATTTTAGATTGTACTTTTTCATCATCAAATGGAATTTCTTTAGTGAGAACATTCTTATTATATTAATAAATCTTGGATTTTTAACGGACGTCATTGGCTATGCGATAAAATTTAAAAAAACATAATCGAATGTCTTACTGAAACGTAATGAGTATTAATTTCTTATTTAAAAAAAAATACACCGTTTTGAAATGTCATTCGATGTAATTAAACGTAATGCTACTACCGGTTCAAAACTTAGATTCGACCGGGAAGAACCGACCAGGCCAGTTACGTATATTAACTCCACGTTTTTTCTCTTCCTGCAACCCTTAGTTGACTACGTAACAGTTTTATAAATTCTTGCAACATCTCGTTAAATGATTACATCTCGTATGATATAAACACAAGAACACAATGATAATTGTCGCTGCAGTTACAGTAAACAAGCCGTAACGCCCTCAATATAGTATTGTCACAACACGACACGGTAGTACGCAGTATTAGAGTTGCAATGGTGTTAATCTGTTAAACATACCATGAATGTACGCAATCTCTTTATAGAATAAAATAAAAATCCAGCCGCAGTACGCTTGGATCTTATAAACTACGTAACGGATTTTAATAAGATTTTAATCAATAAATAGAGTGATTCAAGAGGAAAGTTTGTTATTTAAAATAATACATGTATATTATAAAATCAAAATCAAAATATTCTGTATTCCAGTAGACTCATAAAAGCACTTTTGATTCGTCGTTACAGTATTGAGTTAAACGTAAATCTACCACCTGTTCGGAAAGTAGATTTTACCGAGACGAACGGGCAAGTAACCTTTCCACCATTTCAATTACAGATTATGTCAGTAAAGCACAATTTTTTTTTCATATATCCTGCCAGAAATCCATAATTACTAAGTCAATACTTTTTTAGCTTTAATATAATCTTGTATTGAGTAATAATATACCTTATTTATCAATGTATTTTCGACACGAGCTTTAAATTGTTTAATACGCCAAGCTAAAAATAGCTGTGGAATCTTATTGTAGACAGGAATACCGTGCAGGCAGGAAAAGAAAAGCCGAGAATTTCAACTTTCCTAGCCAGAAAAAAAAAAGATTTTTCCTTTTTATGTTTGTTCTTCAATCTAAATGTTATCTAGTAGATATATAATATATAATTTTATTATTTTTCTTTGTGAATCAATCACGTGAATACTACTGAACGTGTCGGTATGAAGCCGTGACCAATCAACGGAGTAAAAACAAAATATGGTATTAATTATATTCACATTAGAATCATTTATATTACCTATAATAACTTAAAGTAATTATAATGAAAATAATCGAATCACAAAGGAAAATATTAAAAGTATTCAGTTTAAATGTTAAAACTACATCTTTCCTACACATTTCGTATACTTTATACCTGTACATTTAACCAACGTAGCTGAGATGGCCCAGTGGTTAGAACGCGTGCATCTTAACCGATGATTTCGGGTTCAAACCCAGGCAGGCACCACTGAATTTTCATGTGCTTAATTTGTGTTTATAATTCATCTCGTGCTCGGCGGTGAAGGAAAACATCGTGAGGAAACCTGCATGTGTCTAATTTCAACGAAATTCTGCCAAATGTGTATTCCACCAACCCGCATTGGAGCAGCGTGGTGGAATATGCTCCATACCTTCTCCTCAACGGGAGAGGAGGCCTTAGCCCAGCAGTGGGAAATTTACAGGCTGATTATGTTATGTATGTTATTTAACCAACATCATACTCATGACTTTCCCTAAAAAAAAAACTAATATTATTTAAAGACATGAATTTAGTGGTATTTTATTTGCAATCTCATATATCATCTTTTATTTTTAACTAAATTCGGCCGCGCTCGAGGAGGAGGTGTTACATTAGTCTATGTATTAAGTCAGCGTATACTCTTTATCTATTCCAAATGTCATCCAAACCCAGACAGCTGTCCTTGCATGATTGATTAAAAAATCCAACACAAAATTTCACATTTATAATAATAAATTAAATAAGAAAAAAAAATTGATTTCAATTGATACTTTTAAATAAAATATTATTTTGAAAAAATCTAAAAAACGTGATAATTCAAAAATTATTCACTTTTGCATGCACATGAAGTTAATATTATCGGAAATAGTCATTCCTATCACCTCCTAACGGGAATACGTAAAATTACCAAAAACCCTGTATATAACAATTTATTTATAAGACAATAAATATATAAAGAGCACAGCCTTAAAACATCTATACATAAACGCGACATCAGAGTCGCCGAGGCTGTGCTCTCTCTGATCAAGCACGGAGCAGGGCCCGCTGGATTGCAGTAATTAGGATTTAAAAAAAAAATTAAAAAAATCACCATATACAGAATTTTTATATATTATATATTATGGACTATTTATATATTATTTTAAATTAAAAAAAAAAATGTCAGTGTGGGCCACGTCTTCCAAGAAGACGACAAGGTTCAAGTCCAGCGAAGATCTGCGGATGTTCAGTGAAAATATAAAATAACGCCACAATTTATAAAAATAAAATGTAAAAAAAGGCACGGGCAACTGTGAGCCCGTGGATGTTGTATAGTAAATAAAATATATATATGTTTAGCAAAGAGTAGCTCGGTTTACATATCACACAAACTAATAGAAGTTTAAATATTTAATAAATAGTTCATGTTTGATTAATTAATTGATCAATGTTTGGAAAATTGGATCGTGTGTCAGTGTCACGGATGTGGTGTAACCTTGATGACTTATTTGATACCAAGGAAGCGTTCACGTTTAGGGTCGTGGGGGGGGGGGGGGAGAAACGAAAACAGTACTGAGCTACGTGAGGACAGAAGAGAGTCAAACACGAATTACGTGAATTACATGCTTGAAATTTGCTTATTTTATACCAAATATTTCTTTTAATAGAAAGAGAAAGAACTAAACGTTATTTGGTCACTGAAGGGAAAAATACGTTCCAGTTAAGAGGAGGGACACGGCTACACTTCGATTACATGCACATAAATAAAGTTTCTGAGTCTACAAAGAATCTTCATCTTAAGAGTGAAAATTTACCACAAGTGACAGAATAAATACAAGACATTTTCATTTAGATGAAGTTCTATTTTACGTCACGTTACAATATATTTACTCTGCAATAGATTTGCGAAATTCAAAAGATCATTAGCTACCGTTCATATGTCATTACAATTTTATCATTACACGCATACGTCCGATAATGATCATTGCGAAGTATCACCTCAGAGCCTAATGCAATTATTCTAATACCTTTGAAGTTGATTGAGATATATTATCGAAGTGTACCTGTATACCTGTCGAGTGAAAGGTGTGTAATCATTCATAACTGTATCACGAACAACGATTGTAACACTTCATTTTGTGTATATATTTTTGTTTGTATTTGAAAGATAACTTAATGGGAATTTTAAGGTTATTGTCTTGACGGAGCGTCAACAATTGATCGTGAGAAGGTTTTGTCCGGTCTAGTAAGCATATTCTCCAACGTACTCGTATCAATACAGAGAAAAACTGAGCGAACGTCATCCACGGGAATATGTCACGCGGCTGAAACACGGATGCTACGTTAAAATAAAAAAAAATATATATCCCGCTGAGTTTCTTTCGCCGGTTCTTCTCAGGTCCGAGGTGCTAAATTCCGAAACGGTGGTAGATTTTTGACAATCAATAAGCAAGTGTAAACACTTCTATATTGAATAAAGATTTTTGACTTTGACTTTAACTTACGGCCACTTAAGTCGTTATGTACGGTTGTGATACCCTATTGCGTTCTAGTAGTCATAGTAATTCGTGTCGTGCTTATTTCCATACATGATACGTTCAATGCACGGTCATGCTATGAGACGGCGTAGTGGACTCCTTTGACAAAATTGCTGCAGCCCTAGAAGTCCTGACATCACGTCGGGGTCACATTGGAAAATTAATGAGATTGACAGTTTAAAAAGTGTTTACTTTCCCGCGCCTCGAAAATCATGTTTTTCCTGATGCCTGAACTCGTTCTGGTGGTGTTGGATAGGCGGGATGCCTATCGGATTGTGAGAGTTAAAAATGGAGAGCGCACCTGTGCTTATGCAAAAACTTTAGTACCATAATATCTCCGGCACAAATTAACCACAATGAATGTTATAAAATATTAGAAACATTTATCTAACCATTAAAATAAAAATGACTGTTTGACAAACAGACAACGCAAATCTTAAGAATCAGGTGTCGTCGATATTCATCATCCATGGAAATTTTATGGTCTCTAGCCTTTATTTGTTTGTTAGTTATAGGGCAAATAATTCCTGGTCGCGGTCAAAGTGTATATAAAACGACGTAGGAACAGCTCGTTACACCAACAATTAAACATTTGGACAAAAATCAGAGATACTAAGGACAGGATATCCCTTAATAAAGTATATAAATGACATCGATTGACGTAATTATCATAAAAATATATTTACGATAATATCTTATTTTGTAACAATACATTAAGAAACTATTAAACGTCCATTAGCCCTTAGGTGAGGTACAAGTACATTCATTACATGATTAGTTTAAATGTCGTATGCCTGAAGCAATCACACATGTTTAATCATAAGTTAGTATGCCCTCGCTATATCTCTCGCGTAGACATTCGATATTACTGATGGATATTAAATGATGACGCCTTCTACATATTATATATAGTTCAGAAAAGTATGCGAATACAGGTTTCACGTGCTTTCCGTAGCACGGAATTGTTTTAACACTACAGTTTTTTTTGACAGAAAAACACTATTGTATTTTATTAACCCAACGAACCCAGGCCTTCTATATCTGTGAATTTAGAAGCTAACTACCGATTACCTATCCAACGAAGCACTAAACCAAAGGGATGGCTGAGCTTTGTGCAAATAAATCTGTGATCAGAGGCGGAGTAAGGCTTCGCGATATGGATATATGCCTACAGCCTTGTGGTTAAATAGTTATTGCGCCTCCAAAGTTTAGTGTAAAGCTACTGGTTTCTATCTCTCAGTCAAAAAATATTAAATATCAAAAATTTCAGCATTAACATAACACAGCGTTAACAGCGGAACAGCGTCGGAACAAATCTTTCTGCCCTATGAAAGAATTTGTATTTAAAACATTTTTATAAATAAAAAAATTAAAGTACTTTTTAAATAACTCTTTTGACAACGGGAAGAAATTTTGCATCGTTTATACATGAACTAAGGGGTTTTTGGCTTGCCCCGCCTCTTTCTGGGATGATGAATGGATGGATCGCCCAACAGCTATTATATTGATAAACATATACAATGCATCGTTTTGCAACATTCTGGCTTTACCGGAATGAATGAATGACCGGAACTGACTTATTAACCAACCAGTTTCCGGTCATTCCGAAGATCTTTTTACCTTTGCTTTTTAATAAATCTTATGTTAAAAAAGACATGAATAGATAAGGCTTATTACGCAAATACGGATAATATCTTTGGTAAAAGGAGCGTTCTTTTTAATCAAATTATTTACAGAATTTATAAATATATTGGTTACATTTTGGAGGAATAAGCAGGCACGAAGAGTTTTACCGATTTATTAGGAGTAGAGCCTACATTCGTTGGTGGAATTCATTCAACAGAAACCAGTGACTTGACTATTGCAATATGTATACAATAAATAATATGTAAATACAATTATCACCATAGTCTTTCATTGTCATAGAATGATGGGATTGCTATACCAATATCGGGTAAAATTGATAAAATACAAAAGGCTGATTTGGAATTAAATCAAGCTATTCATTTAGACATTTAAAAGCTCAACATATATCTCTTCCTCTGCAAATGATACGTTCTATTGCGTTAGGTGCGAACTAAAAATCTAGCAAAAGCCGGTTGGACACATACACACATACATAGCTAATATTGAGCTGAACAGACAGAACAGAACAGAACAGTGGGTGGTACCTACCCAGATGAGTTTGCACAAAGCTCTACTACCAAGTAAATGCTTGCCTAATTTCTTCATAATTGTCATTAGTTTTAAAGTACAGTAACTTTAAAATAAATTAGGTCGCTTTATCCGATCACAAATCAACGTATCAATGGAATGATATAGAACTGTCAAACAAATTGTTGATAATAATAATCGGACCGAATCGATCTCTGGCCATTATACGAGGAAAGGTCATTTTCGACAGCTTTCTTGGACAGCAATTAAAGATAAATCAGTTTATCTGAATCTTGTCACTTATTACCATTTTGTAATGCTAGTAATCTTGATAAATTGTACATATTTATATGTCTCAGTTATCCGCTATTGTACCTTATATATTTTGACAGTTATATGCCGTGGTCACAAGATTGAGGCGAATTTCCAACTCAAATTGACCTTTCGATCAAAACGGTCATTATGAAGGGAGACTAGGCAATTCGTAAGGACATATTAGACAGTACTTACGAGTGTGTGTGTGCAAACACAAGTGCAATCTCAATTCCTACATGCTCCTAATCGAATGGGACGGCCTATCCCATACGATCGGAAAGAGTTCAGACACACGACTGACGACTTTAAATGCTTTCCAAAACTAGGAAATCCAATGAAAGGTACCTAGCTATTCAATTAAAATAATATACCGCAATTATCTTTCTTTTTTTTCTTACAATCAATGAAGTTTTGTTATTTAATGATATTTACAAATATTTCATAACTTTTGTTGAGATTACTAGGTTACGATAACAGCCAAAGGGGTCAAGATCGAAATTGCGAATTTAATTTCAATAGACGATCCTTAAACTATTGAGTAATAATAGTTACTTATTTTACAAGCTTTCATTAAAAATTATAAAGTATATTAGGACAGTTATTATCATATTTTTATATGATGACATCCCGAAGCTCGAAACTCCAAGGTTGTCAACCTCAAAATGATTATACGAATGACAGCCCTATCAACCGCACACCGCTGCAAACCGCTCAATACACAGATAATCTGACATTTTCACGTTAAGCAGAACAAAGCGACCATAAACCATGGAACTTCTTCATTTGGTCATATAAATGCGATAGCCAGATCAAAGCAACAATATGTCATGGTTCAGACATGACGTACGAAGAACGCTCACAGAAAACGTGACTCAATAAAATATTGATTTGACTCGATAAACTTTATCTGGTATATCTATTTTAGTATAAATTTAAATCGAAACTATCTAAATATGAACAATGAACATGTCTGTCTGTATGTACAAACTTGAACGAAAAAACTACCAACCGATTTCGGTGAAATACGACCTTTTTTTGAAATTAGACCACGCGAAACGGCGGCATAATATAATTACTTTTCTATATATAGAAAATTAGGAGCAATTTGTTTTTTGTTTTCATTTGATTAATATTGACGAAAAAAATGAAATTTCGCAATAATTTTTTTTAAATGTTGGGTTCTACAATACATTATGACGAAACAGTTTAAAAAATAAATCATTTTATTGTGAAGTACACTAACCTAAAATTTAATAAAACGAAATCCTATGAATTCTTAACGAGCTTATTTACAAAACTTCTTTAGGGGTTATAAGTTCACGGTAGCATGCGCAAGCGTGACGCCCCCGGAGAGACACATGCGCTACTGCTGGTGTTTTGATAGGTATTCCGGTTCAATCAGCGCCGGCAAGTAATTACACGCTCCCATTCAAACAATGTTATTCTTTCGAATGTCAATTCAATAATAACAAAAAAGAGAAAAATGAGTTGAACAAAATAACTGCTAAGCCACGCTTATGGATAAGGCCGTAAGACCTTATTTATTTGAATAGTTATAATTTTAAGGTAATGTTCATTCTATCTAACAATAAAACTAATCAATGCAACAACGAATGAAATCACGAACATGTAGTCGGTACTCCAAAATATGGCAACTTGTTTGAAGTAGACAGCTGATAAGTCGAACCCTGACCTAACTCCTTAGGTTTTTGGTGAAACGACAATGTAAGATTAACCGAGGTCATATATTATTAATTCAATTGTTCATGCGTACATAGCCACCACTAAATCTTCTACTATCTTTAATCTTAACCTTTTTTGTTGTTTTTATTTTGTATTTATAACTAGCGACCCGCCCCGGCTTCGCACGGGTGCAATGCTGATACAGATACTGATATAATACAGAATATCTTTCTTTATATTCAACGTTCACACATTTTTTGTCATCAGACGATACAAACTTAGTCAAACAATATGTCTCTGCATTTTAAATCTGTAATATTTTCGACAGTATTCATTTAAATTACATGCTGTAAAGAGAAATATTGGTCGATTGATGTTGTTTCGCTTAAAATCGCTTCGAAAATAAAAATTAAGGATAAAAAATGTGTATTGTGGGTTATCCCTTAGAAATAGACATATACCATAACTGACTTTTTGGTAGACCTTTTCGGGGTAAAGTACAACTATATAATATTTTTATCTATCTCGTAGGATTCAGCCAGCATTTGCAATGCAATGTAAGCGAAAAAAATGTGTTTATTTACGACATCACATTAGAAACCCCTAAAATTATCTGTGTTTATCTACTTATTATGCATGTATTATACATATAAACCTTCCTCTTGCACCCTTCTATCTATTAAAAAAAAATCGCATCAAAATCCGTTGCGTAGTTTAAATTTAAGCATACATAGGATAAACAGACAACGGGAAGCGACTTTGTTTTATACTATGTAGTAAAACAATATGGATGGTCTGATTGGAATTATACCTTTGCCTTTATTCCATTCATTAAAAAAATCAACAATAATGATCGCTTTTATTTCTGTAAATGCTAATGTATATAGATATACGATAACGACAATTTTCAAAACTTTTATATCATTAAAATTTTATAACCAATTAACCCTTTACCCAGTCCACGCACGAATACTATTAAACATCTACATTATCCGAAGGTGTTACTTGATATGTTAAAAATATCTGTCACACTGCCAACCTTTGTATGTAACAAAAGATATCATTTCTCTTAAATTATTCATACATATTTTAATATCGACAAAAGAACTATTGAAGAGATTTTCAATCCTCTTTTACAACAGACAAAAAATAGACAGTCTTCTTGTAAATACTAACAAGAAGACGAATGACAAGGAATGTATTATAATATATGATAAAAAGCATGGAGTTTTTACTATAAATACAGAATATATTAAACCTAAATAAATAATACTTTGAAATGACCGACTGAGGTAAAAACCTCATTCTTGGAGCCATCTACATAAAATTTCATTCCATCGTCAATGATAAAAAACTTAATGATCAGGTAAAATAATGCTAAAATAAAACTTCTAGAGGTCAACAGCCATGACATTTTATTTTTAAAATTTTCACGTAGAATATATTTCCATAATAACATTATCATTATTGAGACATAACTTTTTAGTATCAAACAATTTATTCGATATTTAAATTTAGTAATTAAATCTTCAATTCATCCTTCGTGCATTATTATATTTATGAACCGTTTCAAAGGATCGATTACTAAATCTTAAATGCAATTCATTGGCAAAGATTGTTCCAACAGCATTGCCATTTAAGTTTTGAAACAGCGTCTTCTTGCATTGACCTCTGCTTCCGATAATGAAGTTTTATAACAAGACTAGCGACCCGCCCCGGCTTCGCATGGGTGCAATGTTGATACTAAATATACTACAGAATGCCTCAAAACGTTCACAGTTTTTCAGTCATTAGACAATACAAACCGCTATGTCCCTGCGTTTTAAATCTGTAATATCTTCGAAAATATTTATTTAAATTACATGCTGTAAAGGGCCATATAAATCTATATTAAATGCACAATGTATGCAAGGTACTTAATTGGATAAGGATTAATGCTGTATTACTTAAAATCGCTTCGAAAATAAGTCATAATTTTTCGTAAAAAGTAAAGGATAAAAAATGGTTATTGTGGGCCATCCCTAAGAGATAAACATATACCATCGTACCTTTCGGACCTTTTTAAAGACCTTTTTAAGGTGAACAATACTGTAGTACATTATTTTGATCTATCTCGTAGGGTTCAGCCATTTAAGCACAGCACAGCAATGTAAGCGCAAAAAATGTGTTTAATTACGACATCACTTCAGAAACCTCTAAAATTATCAGTGTTTCTCTACTATATTGAGCATGTACTATACATATAAACCTTCCTCTTGAAACAATATATCTATAAAAAAACCGTATCAAAATCCGTTGTGTAATTTTAAAGATCTAAGCATACACAGGGACAGACAGCGGTAAGCGACTTTGTTTTATACTATGTAATGATAATGATAATGATTTTACCTAAATATTGTTTAGACTTTAATTTAAGAGATTTTGCGATTTTGTTTATGGTTATGATATAAAATTTATTTGATGTGATATCAAATAAATTTTATATAATTTTATCTCTCTAGAGTCTAATATCGCTTTAGAGACTCCCGATATATTTTCTATAGAATTCAAATTTCGAACCGATAATCGTCGTCACACTTTATTGACATTAAAGTTTAATATTAAGAGAAGTATCCAGTTATTCTCATATTGGAAATATATATATATATGCATGATGTTTTATAAAGCTTAAATAAATTATTAAATTTACACCGAGTTTTACTTTATTTTATTTTTTTGAGATATACCAATCAATCAAGATACGTAAAATACTGCGGAAACTTTAGTAACAAAATTCTTAATTTCAGACAGGTGATACACAAAAATACATTTATTTCTCGGCAACAGATAAAAATAGGATATACAAAAAGATAAAAAAAAATAATATATTCAACAACGGTTCTTACTTCTGGTCTGTAATACATATTATTATAATTTTTTAATCGTTTTATTTCTAGGGTTTAACAATAGGTATTACAAAAAATGTCTTTATGAATATATACTATGAAGAATTGTATATATTGCACACATATTGATAAACACAGCATACTTTATAACATAGGCTATAGTAAATAATAATAATTTTAACTAAATTAAAAAATACAAGTATACTGTTTAAATTTAATAAATATATAATTATATTTAATACGGGTTACAAAATCTATATTTCTTTACGAAAAGAACATAAGATTTACAGTAAACATCCGCGATTTGACTACATTTGTTATAGAGGTCACACGTGGTATCGAGGAATTGGGACCTAATGGAGTCCTACGTTGTTAATGAGAAGACATTTTGAGGGTATCAACATGTGGTTTTGAGTTCAAATAAGCTTATTAACTTTGGGGACGTGATTCAATTATTAATGAGTTTGTAAAATAGGTCCAACATGTCTCTGCGCTTTTCCAAGTTTTTCTTATTGAATTATCTTATTCTGGCTTCGTAATAACGATGTACAAAACGTTTGTGAACACGTTTAATTCTTAGAATATGGTTATCGTAGTGATGACACCAAACTACTGAAACATATTCTAACATGCTACGATCTGAATTAAACAAAAGTATAACAAATTCAAGAGCTTTGGAGGCTTCTTAATATGCTGTAGAAAGGTAAAGGCCTGACCGGTATATGACATCTTTAATTGTTTTACTTCAGTAATATTATCATGAGCGTAGTTGTAAGATTTATTTTACGAGTATAATTTATATGAAACCATCTCTTAGCGTTGAGATGCATTGATTACTGCTCTCACCGTGTCGAAAGATTATTTAAATATTAATATTTCTGTAGTATTAGAAATTAAATCTACTATAAAGTCATATGCATATAAAAATGCCTGAAAGTATAAAATTGTTTTCTGAACATCGTTAATAAAGATGTAGTAGAGAATAGGATGTGGTATGATCCTTGTGGGACACTCAAAGCGATGGAAGAATTTGAAGATTCATAGCTATATTGTACAACTCGAAAATATCACGGTGTGAGTAGCAGGCTAGCCATCTCAAGAGAGGTCCGATAAAGCCATGCATAACTATTATTATATATTAGCGGTCTACTTCAAACGCCATAGCATATTTTAGAACTATAAACTGTGCTACATTGTAGACTTTTATTAAATCTTGACAATTGTATATAATTTATTACATATTTCTTTATAGGGACAATTTTATAAGCCTACCTTAAAATAAGAAGGTTATCAATTTGGCATATAAACAAAGTTATAATTATTTTTTTAACCTTATTTTAACGTCATGCTCCATCAATTATAAAAATAAATTTTAAATTGTCTAAAACTCCCAATCGTAATTAAATCCTTAAATAATGTCGAATTCGTATAAAACTGAACTAAACTGCAGTGTGGTGTTTGAATAAAATTAATATGTCGAAAGGAAGAAGAGCTGAAGTGCCAAAATGGTGCTTTAGGGAAATGAGGTTTAAAGTTTTTACTTTAAAACTCCGTTTGTCCGTTACGGTACCCCGGACAACGTGTACAAATTTATTGATGATCGGTTGAGTAGTTAAGACGTGAAAGCGTAACAAACAGACTCACTTTGGCATTTATAATGTTAGGATAATGATGATCACGTGATTTACAATATCATTGTTAATTGCCTTGAATTAAAAAATAAATTAATCTCCGCTTCTGCTCATCAATTGTAACCTCTAAACCATAAACAATAAATTTAATCACATACATAGAGAAGCATAGATTAATGATTTTGAATATACAGTGACCCCAATTTTATCTCTGTTTACTTCAACGTGTCATAATTTCGGACCTTGAATGTAGAGCGTTGAATTCTCAAGTCAACTGTAGCTAATCGAATTGATGAGTTTTTTAAATATTTGATTAGATTTTAAAATAATATCTTAGTTTCGTTAAAACAAACATTCACGTAATGACGTAATAATATATTAATATTGTCATTTATCTAGCTGGTGTCTCAAGGGACTTTTTTTCCCTAGGTTTTTTTATCATTATCACTAAAGAAGTTTCTCATTTACCCAGTCTTCCAAATAATTAGATTTAGATTAGAAAGAGGTGAAAATGCTCACTAAAAATTTATATTCCTTTTTTCATCTTGCTCACTGTAACACTCACTTCAAATCTCACTCGTGTTACTGTGATATACTATTTTGATGCACGTTTGCTTTTAATGCTATAATTTTTACAATCAGTTTTACAATCAGTTTATTATGTTTCACGATCGGATTCCACTGTAAGTTTCAAGTGTATTCTTACAGAATCTACTGATTTACAGAGCGAATTCGTTCATATAAGCCATTGAAGATATATGTACATATAATATATATGTCATATAACTAGTCAGATGAAGTAGTCCTCTTGGTTAATTACTTCCTTTAAACATTGGTACTGTTAGAAATATAAATCGCGCCACCAATCTTGGGAACTATGATATTATGTCCCTTGTACCTGTAATGACACTGCTTTACTCACCCGTCATTCCAGAACACTATATTATAGTGCATAAATATTTGCGATAACACAGATACACTCTGTATTACGTCGCTAATATAATCTATGGCACGCCACGTCCGGAAATAATTCAGACGCAGACAAAACAAGCAAACAAGCTGTATTGAGAAATGTGTTGATAGAAAAATTCAAAAGCTCAAAATTAGTGCGGGCGAAGATTTGAACCAAGACCCTGGAGATCTATAGCCTTACTATCTAGCCAGTAATGGTTTACTGGCTAGACAGACGAGGCAAGTAACGTATGAGTAACCGGCGTGTGAATACAAATTCCATTATGTAACAAATATTAATAACAGCGCAACATTAGCTGTTATAAAAGTCAATATTTACGGCAACATTACGTCTATAAAATAGTACTGTCTAAGTAGTTATTAATTATACAACCGATCGGATATAAGCAGTATAACATATGTAATTATATAACTATAGGCTCTTCTAACTACGCCTAAACCGTCTTAAAAAAAAACAGCTTGCAACGCATTGATATTTCTTTGGTAAATGAAAATATCGTGAATAGAACTACATATGTGCCGGATGGAATTCTTCCACAAGAGTATCGACCGACCTACGTTGGAGCAGCGTTATGGAATACTCTCCAAGCCCTCCCTAGATAGAAATTATTTATTATAATTAATTATCATCACAGACCTTTATGTAAAATTTTTGAATTTCTATTTTATTTTATATTTATTTATATCAATTAATTGCAAATTGAATTGGAATACATTATATACATATTAACATACTTACATAATTATAAATTATGTTATTCACATTCTAAAACACTATATTATTATTACTGTGCTTCTTTGTATTAAATATATATAAAACAGTCGGTATCTTTGTCAACCGTTTTTCTTATTCATCCGTCAAGGTAAGGTAACCTGCACGATAGTTTCCGGCATCCAAAACCTTCTCCTCAAAGGAAGAGGAGGCGGGAGGTCTTAGCCTAACAGCGGGACATTTACATGAGTTTCAAATCAATGATGACAGACTTTATAAATTTGTGTTTTAACAAACAATCAACGTTTAAAATTAAGTTCATAAGGTAACAGAACACTTATTATTTTCACTATTAAGAATCCTACGAAAATGTAAATTCTCACGACACGTTATACAAACAAAGTTTACGGATCAAATATGATATACAGTGTACACAAACATCGTCGCCATATTTTAACGGTACACGCGAGGAGAAAGTGTACAAGCAAGCTGACCGCAACCTGTGATCGTTTTATGCAACAACGAACCATTTATTTTCATCGAGAGACAACTATATCTTGAATATAAAATTAAAAAATATATTTTTACTAATTTAAATTCAAATACTTTGTTGCAAGCACTTCTGAATTGTATTTTTTTATATCATCTTATATTCATGTTCTAATATTGATAATTTTCATTGTAAAGTCATTTAAAAACTAGTAACAATAGAGTTTATTATTTCATAGTTTATTTAGCAAGAAAGATTTTTTCGTATTGTCGATTAGACACAGACTAAATTTGATAGTTTTCAAATCGTCATGAAACCTTTTCAAAATAATTCGCAAATCGTAACAGTAACCTTATTCGCCAATTAACACACTTCACAGTGTACTAAGCAAATTATTATATTTAGTATGTGTCGTGTGCGTTTTGCATACAGCCGTCCATGACGCAAGCTAGCGCTTTTCTCTTACAGCACATTGTATAATCGACATTGAGACCGACTGACCGAATTCCACACATCGCCGAAAATAAGCCAAAAGCGCAAGGATTGTTCCAAGAATACATAGACATATGGATATATATAATAAGGGAAATTATCAAATATATAATAAAAAAAAATAAAATTATTTATATTAATTCAAAAGTAATTCACAACTTGATTTGACAATACATTGCCAAGCTTGAGATCTAAGATGTCATATCCCTTGTGCCTGTAATTAGTGGAAAAAACTGGAAATTGGCACGATGCGATTTCGTGTGTCAGTCTCACTGGTATAGTTCGCACAAATTATCGCGATGCGTCGTACGAACTCGCACGTTACTGCGACGTCGCATTTTGTTTCGGCTCATTCAGACAAAAAAAAAAAAACAAAACCTGAGTAATGATTTGATTTGAAATTTCAATCTTATGTGATCACAATCATTACAGAGACCACATAAGATTGAAAATGAAGCAATGAGCTCGATCATTATGGCAATAAGCCGCTGTCAGTAATCGTCTCGCACGTTTTAAGACCTAATCTCAATCGATATATAAAACAGTGAAATTATCATCTATCATCTGCCTTTATAAAGACTACCATCTAAGTGCTATTTAAAGAATTGTGTAAAGATATATGACCGGACGTTACGGTAAAACGGCTTTATATTACTTTCCGAGGAACGGGAGTGTGCTAACTACTGCTAACGCTAGCTTCAAAACTCGAAACTGGTGCAGAGTTTTTTTTTTTAAATAGAATAGAAGCAATGACCCTTTTTTAGGAATTACTAATATTTCTATATATCTTTTTGAGCCGAGATGGCCCAGTGGTTAGAACGCGTGCATCTTAACCGATGATTTCGGGTTCAAACCCAGGCAGGCACCACTGAAATTACATGTGCTTAATTTGTTTATAATTCATCTCGTGCTCGGCGGTGAAGGAAAACATCATGAGGAAACCTGCATGTGTCTAATTTCAACGAAATTCTGCCACATGTGTATTCCACCAACCCGCATTGGAGCAGCGTGGTGGAATATGCTCCATACCTTCTCCTCAACGGGAGAGGAGGCCTTAGCCCAGCAGTGGGAAATTTACAGGCTGATTATGTAATATTTCTATTGGACCATGTTGTGAGAAAGGTTTTGAGAATGGATGTGGATGGATATAGAGGTAGGGGACGACCAAAGAAACGATGGATGGATTGTGTGAAAGACGATATGGTTAGAAAGAATGTTACTTGTGAGATGACGTCCGACAGAGAAGTATCGAAGAAGAAGACATGCTGCGCCGACCGCAAGTAAAATTGGGATAAGGGCAGGAGGATGATGACGATAATACTAATATTTCTATTTATCCCTCCAATTAAGCTTGAAGCTTGAAGGGATTAGGATCGAGCTTGTGAATATACATTGCGCTATTGACGCTTCCTTTGACGATTTTCTGGCCTGATCTTTGATTTGAAGCCCAGGGTAAGCATAAGTACTAGACCGGGTAACTTAGTCCAATATAGTATACTGATCATATGATTATCTATTAAACGATAATGATGATATATGATATGATTTAGAAAGTAAAGGCACGTCTTATATTGATCAATTTACAATGTCGTCAGTAGCAACCAATCCATATATATAATGTGCCAGTATTAGAATATTTAATGCATTTTGATGCAACTTTTAGAAACGATAGAACAGACATTACTTGGTGGTACAGCTTTGTGCAAGCCCGTCTGCTTATGTACCACCCACTCATCATATATTCACCACCAAGCAGTAATAAGTAGTATTGTTATGTTCCGGTTTGAAGGGTGTATGGACCTGTTTAACTAGGCACAATGGACGTAGCATCTCAGTTCCCAAGATCGGTGGCGCATGAGTGTAAGATATTATTAAAATTTCATAAGGCCCCAATATTTATGGGTAGTGGTGACCACTTACCATCAAATAGCCTAAGAATGCCAAGAAATAATTACATAGTCCGAGAATTATTACTTAATTTTTTCTGTTTTAGATCTTCACATTTTCTACTTTCAACTGACTAAATAACATATTCATTTGATACTGCACAATTTTGATGCATAATATAATAACGACCAAGGTGAATCTGATACGCACTAAATGTTCTTTACAACAACAAAATTTACGAAATGACTGACGTATCTCGACTGTCCAGTGGGCCTAGACAAAGTCACGTAGTAATTGCTAAGTCCAGGGTTAACTAAAAATGGCGATTCATAACAGAAGAAGAAATTATACCCAAGGACGAAAACTGGCAAAAAATATTGCGGGTCATTGAAAAATTGAATTTAAAAAGAAGATTAGAGTACTATTATAATTTGTATTATGTCTAATCATCCTGATCCTGTAATTGAGATTGTGATTCTGCTTGGAAATAAAGACAAAGCAATGGAAAACTTGTACTACAGATACGTCACTGGAAATTTGTTCATTTATTATTATACTAGCTACAAGTCCCGACTTCGTACGTGTAGAAACTATCTACTTATAACGTTGAGATCTCAATACATGTAACTAAAGATAGTCAGCGCTGGCCAGTAAAGCTGTTCTTATCAGACATTTTTACAATCATCTTCATATACATATCGGCTAAATCTCCGTAATAAATTATGAATCACTCGGTCCATTGGTGGAAACTGTATGGTAAAACTACCCAACGGTATATCCGTTGGGTAGTTTTACGTGACAAATAATAAATATTCAGTAGAACGCCGATTATCCGAATTAATTGGGAACGGAGTCGATTCGGATAACCGAAAATTCGGATAATCGGACGTATACTGGTAATAAAGAAAAACGAACTGTGACACATAGAATAAACTTAATTAAGTTTAACAAATACAGTTCTGCAATCATAACAGTTTAAATATATATGGACTCCAGTGAGTTCCAACTTGGTACAACAAAACAAAACGAAAATACTTGGTTTTCATTTTTTGTAATACGCTTAGGACGTACGACGTTAATCGGCGTTCGGATAATCGGCGTTGTACTGTACATCATTATACCAGTACAAACAATAAATAATTAATCAACCGTCATCATTTATATAATTAATTACTCATAGTGCACCTATAAACGTCACAGATACATAATTTGGGATAAAAGAATACTTAAGATGATAATTACTTGCTTCATATAAGTAACTGATAAGTGACATCGTAGCCGAGAGGCTAATGAGGCCGAATTTCATAATACACAAACACTTAGCTTGGTTTGTTTTAAGCAAGCGAAGTTCACGCTAAGTCATTCGCAAATAGCGTTTCGATTTATAAAATAGCATTTACAAATTGATATTGAATATTAATTTTTTTATTTTACACGCTTAAGATATTTATGATGTATATAAAATTTGTATTTTTTTTTTTTAATTAAAAAGATTCGAAGTTGATCTTAAATGCGATTTTTACATTTTGATTTTCTTTGTTGTGATGTTTGATGGACTTACTGGGCGATACTAAAATAATTACTAAGTAATTATTACAGTTATAACACTCGCAAACTTTCAATTCATCTTAAAAATGTACAATTTGCAAAGAATAAACGAATAAATTTTAATAAAAAATACCGTCTGAATGATGAAAAATGAATGTGACTTACTGATGGTTAGTAATTATATCTTTTTCCTAACAATCTTACGCGCGAAGCTATCGCAAGCGTGGTATAATCCAATTAAGTTTTACTGTTTTAGTAGCAATTATACCTTTTTTGTACAATGTTACTAATGTAGCTTAAATTAAACATTTTATAATCCAATTAAATTTCATTCAATTAGCTCGATTGAATATTAACAACGTGCTATAACGAAATCAAATACACAGATCCCTAAAACAGGTTATGTCACTGTTTATAAATCAACGCAATAATTCGTACTGTGACTAATCCTGCCGACAAATTGCAAAAGTCACCGCAATGCCAGGAAATGTTATTTAGTAAATTCCGTCTGTAATATAAACTCGCATTGATTTATGTATATATAATTATATCGCTACTGTCCGTGACTTATAAGTAAATGTGATTAAGTTTAATTATGCACTAAGCTTTTTTATTTAATATAGGAAGGCAACAGACACAACAGACACTGACTATGTAAGACGCTCAAATCATTCCTTGTAACATCCTCACGATATTTCCTTCATCCCTACAAGTTGAATTAAAAACACAACTTGAACAAATGTAAATTTAGTTATGATTTATAATCTGGGTTTGAACTGATAAAAACATTTGACAGCAAATTGACGCGATATCATTGGTCGAGAGATTGATTAATCTATGATATTCACTATGGAATTGCGAAAAAATGCCGTTTTGAACGTCGACGAAACTCTTATCGGTATTTTGGAAGTAAAATTAAAATGGAAGTAAGTAGTTGTATTATAAATAATGATATATTAATCATAAACTCTTAGTAGTGCACAATATAGCTGAGTTATTAGCCGCTATTAAAAAACGTTAATCTAAGGTTTGTTTATCTTTTTTCCTACTTCCATCGGAATAGGCTATAACTTCGATTATGCAGCATCATAATCGAATAAATTGGACAACCATAAGTAATAGACGAAGCCTTGAAGTTACATGCAGGCATATCAAAAGTAACGTAAACAATAGAGAAGTTACATCAAGGACACGAACAACATCGTGGAGATACGTTTATTCAAGGTCATTCAGAGCTCAAATCGCTTTCAATTTCCAATTAATTAAGTTTACAAAACATCCATTAAATTTTGTTTTTCTCAATACACGACTAGACAAAACGATTCGATCGATTTTATAACATGTAATCATAGCTGTCCAATCACATCCGTGGCTCATGTTACCAATATCTGAATATCGTGTAACATGATTTGATATTTGAACATGATCTTTGTGGATAGAATGGATGATATCATTTATATAACACGGTAATTTGATTAGCTGATCATTTGAATCGAGCCGAGTTGTAACGAAGATATTATTTACATTCTTAAAATGAGCTTTTAACAGTGTACAGTTTTGATCGGCTACGTAAGTTAATCTGCGTACTACCCAAGCATCACTTATTCATTGTTGTTTTCTGGTTTGATCGGTGATTGAGCATAAGTACAGAATCAAGGGACATAACAACTTCGTTCCCGAAGTTTTTGGCGCATTGGCGATGTAAAGAGTGGTTAATATTTCTTACAGCGCCACTGCTTGTGGGTGGTGGTAAACATCAACATATTCCAAATTTGAAATAAGCCTGATCTGCCAAACTATTTAAGATATATATATATTAAGGTTGGGCGTTTGAAGTATGTGTGTATTGTGAAGTAAGTGGTTCTTAATTAAAAGAACAGAGAAGACCAAATATATAGTACACGTTTACTAAATATCGTGATCTTAGGTAAACGTATACCATATACAAGCACTAATTTTTAAAGCTCTATTTGTATATATAATTAATCTCTTGCAACATTTGTGACATGAAATACTGCCACATATAAATTAAGCACTTCGAAGCCAATATTGGACGCGTTATTGCCGTGATTCAGCCTGATTTACTGCTAAGAGTGTATGAAAATTGGACCTTCAGACTACACCAAGTAAACGCCAGCCGCGGCGGCCACATATCCGAAATCTTATTCAAACATTAATAATATAATTTATTAGTTAAATAAATTAAATTTAAATTATATTAAGATATTTTTTCTGCAATTTATTTCATTCCTTAGATAGTCACTTATTTATTGTGAAACTAACGTAGTGGGTATTAGCACCGAACATTAACTTTCCTAATTAGTAGATGTCTTCTGTGAGAAGAAACTCGAAACTCACTGCAGAACACGATCGTGAAATGTCAGGATGTGATATGCGACTTTGAATACAATAATTATGAAGTTAATTGGATCACAATTGCGTATCGCCTTAAATCGGTTGTCAATATTTAGCGAGCGCCATAAAGTTAATTATTACAGTATTAAAATTACTTCGTGGTAAGGTTTTATGCAAGCCCGACTGGCTAGACACTATCGACTCATCACGTATACTACTGTCAAACAGCAATACTTAGTTATTATTGTGTTCCGGTTTGAAGGGTGAGTGATCCAGTGTAATTTAAAGCACATGGGACATAACTTAGTGCTTCATCGTAGTTCCCAAGGTTGGAACCGCTATAGTGATGCGAGAAATGATTAATATTTCGTACAGTACCAGTCTATGGCAGAATATATCGTCTTTGTCAAGCTGTGGTACTTATTATACAACTACTTAAAAATAATTACAAATAACACAATACGAGCGATCTGTGATTGAATTCTTATCTAAATAATCTCACGAGTACTTAAACGTTTTCTACGCCGACACAAATTTTACCCTCGAGTGCATATTGACAAAATGTACACATATATACGGAATATATTGTGATGTGATTAACCTTCGCTTCGTTAGCTTAGTGTCCAGCTCAAGTGACAGATTCTGGGCCTGATTTCATTCCGGTCGAGTCTAGGAGAGTGACAGTTTATTCTACTCTACTCGTATTTATAAAGCTTGTACTAGGAGTAAGGTCGACAACAGTTCAAGGGGAATCGAACCTGCGACTAGTACATCGCTCAAGAGCGTAAGTCAGTGCGCTATTGACGCTTCAAGTTCCATCCATGAGAATGGACCAGTTTACAAGTTTACAGTGGCTCGTAATGCGGTCAGGAGGACTTCAATGTTTGTTTAGATAAATACCATCTATCTGTATGTTCAATAAACAAAAAGACGCTATGATTCTATACCACACGCTCAGTAGTAAATATAGCTATAATTACCGATCGCGTATAGACATATTATAATTTGCTTTTTAATCTTATATATTAATAGCGTAAGCTGATTTTCGTCCCAGTGATTATGCGACGATAGCTGACCATAAACAATCGGTCATGATCTCATTTTGAAGAGCTCCAGCCGTAGATGTGCAGAAAATTAAAGAGGATTCTTGATTGCAATTTACTAAATTGTTAAAATTTAACAAAGAATTAATTTTAGAGAGGAATAAAGAGACTCACTCTCATATACGCACAAATTTCATAACGGCAGATAAAATTCAAGACAGTGTATGTTAATCAAATCTAAAAAGTTTAAGAGTATTAAAAATGTTTGCAATAAAATATATATTTATTGTGGATCCTGATTGTTTGACAGCTATTACTACGATTTAAAAAAAAAATTAGTTACGTTCACGACTTCGTATAAGTGAAATAAGAATTTATTTGCTTCCCGATGAGTATCGGGTCGAATTTAACTATCGAGAAACCCCCTCAAGAGCACAAAAAGATATTCATCATTATCGGTTTAGGAGGAGTTCAGTAAAACACACAGTTATAAAACTATATATATATATATATATATAAAGATACTTTGCTTCTAAGTAATGTCATTTGTAAGATTAAAAGGCATTCAAAAATTCCAGCCAAATGTACAGTCGAATATCTAAATGAAGCAGAACCTGTGTAAGCGAATTCGAATATATTATATATTTATTTGACCTTCGAGATACCGTTAAGTTTCGCAAGAGTCCGAGATGCCTAAACTTTAAGATACTTATCAGCTTTACCGTATTTGGTGGCGTTAAATGGATAATAACTCAATTGTTATTAATCCCTTGCAATGTTATTTTTGGACCTGGTACCAGTCTGGTATCACAAGATGAGATTGGGAATGGAGAAGAGAAGTAGGGTACCTTCTGAGTTTAAATATGTGATATGCAAATAAAGTCGTACCATCGGATGTAAACATAATCGTTATTATGTATCATATAGCATATATATTATAATTGAAATTCTATTCAATAAAACGAAATCGTAATTTGATTCCAATAGTTTATTTTATTAATTTAAAATGTTTGACAAAATTTTCTTTTAAAATTTATCATAAAAAACAAAAAAATATTAAATTAAATACTGACATACATACGTATATTTTATAAGAATGAATATATATATACGTATGTTTTATAATAATATAATATATATATGTAGATTGTATATGTATGTGATTAAACAAAAAAGAGTGAAATCAACTTGCATTTTCATCGCAAGCGATGACGAACAAACGACCGTCGAACCGGCTTTGTAACTCTTACCATAGTTTTAAATACAATAAGCTGCAACGCTGTTTAAATAATAATAATAACTGCATTAATAGTATATTATTATATAAATAGTTTTAACTTCAATCAAAACATTAACATTATATTTATTCTTTTCATAAAAAAAATATTTTGCACAATATACATTTTGCTTGAAAATAATATGAATTTCCGTGATTATTTTCACTAGATTCTCTTCCCGACTTTGCAGAGGTAAATTATAATTTTTTTAATAACAGGATGTTAAACTAATCTTACAATACATTAATTTAAAAAAATAATATACCTAGTATTGTAAATAAAATGATAATATTTATTTTCTTGTGACGTAATTCAAGATAGATAAATACGCCGTCTTTTCTATAGTCATTTTTATGGTCTAAAAATCGATATCATATTTTTAGCGGTTCATTTGAAGAGCGCCCGACCGAAAATTATCCGCAACGACGTACGTAACTTAATAATACACATTTTATACCTATATTGCACTAGCTTCACACAGGCACAATAAGGGTCTTAAAACATTTATGTTGAAGAACAAAAAAAAATAACTGTTTTCCGATTAGGAAATTTGAAATTATCGGCTTTTCTTTACTATTAATTATAAACCTTCCTCTTGAATCTGTTTTTTAATGAAAACCGCATTAAAATCCGACCCGTTGTTCAAAAGTGTTTTGTTTTATACTACGTATAAATAAACATTGTACTATCTTAGTGTGACAGTTCTATAGCAATAGGATTACTTAGTCGTTTTACGTGAATTCAAATGTGACATTACACTTAAATTCGACCTTAAACTTTAAGACTTCATCGCGCAAAAGGTACCACATTTAAAATTAAGAAAATTTACATAAAAACTTTTTTGTGAACAATAATAATATAAGCCATTAGTTATGCACGAAGCGAGGACCTCGCTTGCAGATTATAAGGGTTCATGGTATGCATTATTAATAAGGTAATTTGTTGAATATTCCGCTAATATTTCATGCTAAATCTATAATAAGCAGCCACGTGTGTCTAGTAGCTAAGATATCTGTACATCTTAGCTACTAGACACTAAGCGTACGTAAGACGTAAGGTCTTGGATTTGATTCCCAGGTCAAATTAAAAAATAGTTATTTTCTTGCCAAGCAATTCTCGGAAGCTAAATGGTGTTAGAAACATGTAGTTTTAGATACAGCTAGACTGTAGCCTGTTCCACGAGAGATAAATAAGCAATATTTGACATCGAATTTACGGGATATTATTGGGCTTGGGGAATGCTTAATGGGGAAAAATCGGTACAATGTGGCGTTTTAAATGTCAACGATGTTTATATCGGAACTTAAAAGTAATAATTAGTATGGACGTGTAAGTGCAATATTATATTAAAAGAACTATTGTTTTTAGTGCACAATATAGCAGAGCTATTACCAAATCGCATGGAATTCGCAAATCTAAGGTCTGTTTATCTGAACTCGTCTTTGGATTGGAATAGGCGAGACACTCTCTTCTACTCTCTCAGGTTGACACGGATACTGTATTTTATAATTTGGGCCGCCCGATAGTAAGTCACCACCGCCCATAGACATTCCTTATATCGCCAATGTGCCATCAACATTGGGACCTAAGATGTTATGTGTGCCTACAGCTACACCGATTTAATCACCCTTCAAACCGAAACACAACAATAATAAATATTTCTCGTCAATAGAATATATGAGTGGGTAGTACCTACCCAGACGGGCTTGCACAAACCTCTACCAAAAAGTAACTGTACACTGTCTATGAGATAGTGAGAAACAGCCAGAGCCGTCTCAAGCAATGCTGGGGCCCTTGGGCACCCATGAATATGGGGCCCTTTTGCTAGATATTTTTTGGTTTAATTTGGTAAATTGTTGGTTCTTCGGGGCCCTCTCAGGATGGGGGCCCTGGGCACGTGCCCCATGTGCCCTATGGTAAAGACGGTAATGGAAACAGCTACGTTTGCGTTCAAATACCTGCACTAATATACATGTAACATAGTGGACTCGTCCTCCTCATTTAAAGCCAGCTCTCCCGGTATCAGTTCGCTGTAAGGGCCCGTCAGATTCACCAATAGTCAGCGACTTCAAAGATACACCATCTTAATACACTATCAATATTCGTTCAGGAACTCAAGCGGGCTATATAATTGACTATTCACGATGAACTCCGCAATATTTACGGTAGTATTTGTACAAGTTTAAGGTACTGTTACGTGTTTTGCGGTTAAAGGAAGATGATACAATGCTGTTGCCGCTTATTATGTAATGTAACAAATGTGTTATATTACTACATATATTATATATTATTTTATATACAATAAAATAATATTTAATATAGTAATAAAACTCTTTGGACGATGTAAGTACTATTCTGTTTAATCGTTAATAACTAATTCAAGACTGTTAAACAGTCTTGATAATGACTTTTACAAAATAGTTTTTTTTTTTTTGGATAATTAAACTAGCACGAGTTATGTTTAAAATATTACAAACTTCATATATTATAATATTTAAGAAATAAAAGAAATATTTTTACATTTACTTGAATCATATTTATAACTGAGTATTTTTACGTTATAGTCCGCCTGACTAACAAATGGGCCACCTGATGGTGAGTGATCACCGCCGCTAATAGACATTAGTACTGCAAAAAATATTAATACGCTGCTAACCTGGACTGGCTAACTAAAATTAAGCACTAAGTTATGATCCATGTGCCTTCAGTTACACTGGTTTACCCTTCTAGCCGGAAAACAACAATACTAAATATTGCTGTTTGGCGTTAGAAAATATTATGAGTGCCACCAAATTTCATTATAAAAATACTATTCAATTACTTCGGGGCTAGGGCTTCTGACAACCATCTCTTGTAATAAACATTTTTCCTATGTACAATTATTTTTATGGTAAAATTTAAATCTAAATATTATTTAATATACGAAAAAGCTATTTTATTTTTTAATATCTAGCGCAATTGTATTATCTGAGACAATTGGCCATGAACGACGGATGCCCGGTAATGTTGGATATCGAATCGGAATTATTATTTTTACTTTCTAGCCAGCACCTACGGAAACTTTAATCGTGATAAAAACTAAAACCTATGATAGAAATATATGCAAGGTTGAGACTTCCGTTGTAAAATATCTATTGTATAAGTTTTTTTAAGGTATTTTTTTTATATTTCAATTTAAAATGTACTCGATGGCAACAAAAGTGTCAATATATACTATTTTTTAAATATTTTAAGTTGTGTGTGTATGAATATGTTATTAAAAAAAATATAAATAAAAATAAAAAATAAATCCTATACTTAAGAATTGAAAGTAATCCATAAATGTCCCACTATTGGACAAAGACCTCTTAAGGATCTCAGAATGACTCCAGAATGACTTAGGTCATATTCATGATTTCATGCTGTCTTCGGATGGTTTTCCGTCACCACCGAGCACGTCATGAATTACAAACATTAATTAAGCCCATAAAAGTTCAATAGTGCATGAGCGAATTTGAATCTGTGACCAACCGTTGAAATCAATCTCCACTGCGTTATCTCGTATATAGAAAACTGTTGGTGCGGACAGGTGTTAAACAATTTTTTTTTTTAAATGTTATGTTATTAGATACTTTACATATTCAAATGAAAATATTTAAGTGGTTTTTCTTTTTAAGTTTTAAATACTTGTAATAAGTTACATTTTTAGAAAATTCTATTTCCAATGAAATATTGCGAGATTGGTATGTATGAATAGCATTTTGAATACCATAAATACATAGAAACATAACTTTCATTTACTCAATTTAGATATTCTACCTATATAGAATCTAATAAAAAGCTTGATCAACGATGACAACACTCTTAGTAATATATAAACAACAAAAATGTATTTATTACAACAGATGATAAATTAAAAAAAAAAAATGAATATAAAACATTTTTGAATTCGACGTAAAGTTGTAGGTACTTACTTTTCGACAGATGGTGATTTAAAATTGATCACTACACAAAACACACATAAAGCACTTGACCACAATGAAATTACACAGCGTTCTACACATTATTTAAAAAAAAAAAGAAACCCGGCAAAAAAAAAAGTTATTAAATAACAAAATAAAAAATAGCGGGAAAGTTTTACAAACAATACTGTATAGTCTGTATTGAATAAAATATTTTATATCAATGTGATATCTGTGTCATACTTTATCGTTCAAAAATTCTTTTCGCATTTAAATAAAACGATGAATTTTAAAAAGTGTGTCATGCGGGCTGTCAAGCCGGGCGGTTGCGTTACGTAAGGCGTGTTTACGGAGCAAGTAATCTAAAGAAACTGAAAGTGATTCCCGGCGTTACCCCACCCTGATGCCACCGGCGCTTGTTAGGTAATAGTGATTACCATTAATCCCATTTTCATACATACATATGCCGCCATTGTTGTTTGATAAGTGTTTTGTTGACACAGCAACGTTTAAAAATTACGGGAAAATATTATGAGTATGGTACTTACTTATTGAAGATTCGTGTACATGTAATGAAATTTGATGATCTATTAAACTGCGATTCTGACTATTCCTACGATTTTTTATTTAAGTTTTCCTTCTGGAAGAGGTTGCTGTACCCTGTCTTAGCGATAAGAAACTTCTTGTACATATTTATTTCCTTTTTTTACAGCATAGATAGGTACCCCATTAGATGGGCTAATGGGGTAACTGATGTCCCCACATAGCTTCGCCTATTAGCGCCTTAAGAAATTTTGTCCGTTCTATATATCGCCAATGTGCCACCAATCTTGGAAACTGAGATGTTATGTCCTATGGGCCTTTACTTGGACTCGCTCACTCACCCTCCAAACCGGAACACAATACTAAATATCGCTGCTTGGCAGTAGAACACATGATGAGTGGACTTACCCACCCAGATGGACTTGCACAAAGCCATACCACCAAATGGTATTTGGTGATTGATTTTATTATTATGTATACAATGCAACGACTTGATGTTTTTTTTGGAATTGTTTGATCTACTATCAGTACTAACTATTGTAGTTTTTGTCAACTATTTACTAGTATATTGAGCCATTTTATGTATTATTGCATATGTAAATTAGATTTGTATTGTAATGTAGTTTTTAGTATGTGCATAAATAAATATCAACATATATACACCACCTATATAATAAAAAACCAAAGATTATGTGGCTGGAATTTCTAGTGCCATAGTAACATTTTATTGTGTATTTCTTGGGCCTATATCTCGTATTAAGGTGACACAAAAGTTTTAATAAAATAATTTCTCCAATCGTTCTAAGTTAAAACCTTAAAAACTTCTATACAACAATCAATACTAAATATGTAAAATATTACTTTACAATTTTATATTATACGTGTATAAAATTATCTCTCTGACATTTGATTACGAATCAATCCATAAATAAAAAACGTTTACATAACTCTCGGAACAGAGTTCATCGGATGCTTGTAACAATAATTTCGTGAGCGATCTCTTGCCTCATTGTCTTAAACTTCACACGGAAGTCGGAAGACATTGTCAATTCGTTTCGGTTTATAAACGACATACATTTTTTAAAAGATGATAGCTATTATTTTTATTTTATTTTTATGCTAAAGTACAATTAAAAAACTAAACCTTTTTCTCAGCAGCCGAAGATATTACGTGTATTGTTCCCACGTTTAATTACTAATTGATTTTTTCTGAGTGACCTTTGCTACAACAGTTACCCACTTACCTATATATGAAATTCAGACTATAGACAACAGTCTTTAATAATAATTTTAAAAATCGATTGTTCAAATAATACACAATATTTTAATCTCTGTCAAAATTTGGTTGAAGTGATTTTTTTAAACTATGTGTAAATTGATACTTCCAATTTTAAAATCCTGTAGCCCAAAGGTTGTCGGAAATAAAACAATATTTTGCGTAATTATTATTCGTCTATTCAATCTACTCAGCGTTACTGTAGTCGTGTCTAGTTAGTCTATCATCCGTAGCAATTAGTAATACATCAAATTATTAAAAAGTAGTAATATTATCTATGCCTAAATCCAATATCTTTGATTAGTATCTATATTTGAAATTTGACCATGTTAAATAACTCTGTTATAATATATAAATATATATAAAGAATAAATAGTTAAGCACGACTTATAAATTCGTAATCTGGTGGTGATTACTTACGATCAGGTGATATTATGAAAAATATATACGAGACTAAAGCAATTCTTTGATTTATACATATAAATACACGAACCAAAGGAAGGTGGGAAACCGAGTTCCACAAGGACAAAACTATGGCTCAGCTAATTGTACGTAAAAATCACGCGCCAATCGCCATCCCACATTAATGGCAATGGCATTATACAATACTAATTATGCTCAAGGCATAAGTGCCGTATCATCCGCTTGTACCGATAACGGCAATAACCGCGTAACAAAACGTTCATGTTTTAATTAGAAGCTATTTCATACTATGTTTGATAATTGATCGTTTTAAATGAATATCAATGAGGTAGAAAAGAAGCAGGTCACGTAATCGCTAATGTTAATGTTAAGCCTGTTAAATATTATAGAACTAGCTGCCCTATTAGATTGATGATGAACATGAAAACAAAAATTATTTTTTTCCGGCTAGTAAAGTTGAAATTCTCAGCTTTACTCTACTATAACATGCATGTATTATACATATAAACCTTCCTTTTGAGTCACTCTGTTTATTGATGAAAACCACATTAAATTCCGTTGCGTAGTTTAAAAGGTGCGAACAGACGGCGGGAAGCGATTTAGTGTTGTTCTGACCGATTCAGACCACGGCGGCCAAACTCAAGGGAGACCAACTAAGCAGTACATATTATAGGGCACAAATTAGTGCGCTAACACAAATGCACTTTCCAATCCCTTACTCTCATAATCCGATGTGACGGCAAATACGTAATGATTTCAGGACCATCGGCCTTACGTGCTTTCCAAGAGTACACACCTACAGACTCCGGACTGTAAATGATTTTTTATCGAAAAGTTATTAAACTTTTTATCGACCCGACCTGGGGTTTCAACTCAGGACCTCGGAATTTGTGCCTAGATACTAGACCAACGAGTCGATCAACTTTGTTTTAAAGCACGTAGAGATACCGAAGACAATTTTACCAAGTAACATTTAAAACTTATGTTTCCGAGTCGCCAGTTTTGGCGGGAAGTTGCAGGTGTCGCTGCAGCGGATGTTGTATTTAATTTTACGTGGCCAATTTCTTGGCCTTAATTTATTATGTTGTCTTTCTGACATTTTCAAATGATAATTATTGCTCGATTAAATTTACAAGGTGAAATTTCGTATCCCTTTCGTGAAAACTTGTCTCGGAAATCAATTTTCTATGTACTAAATATAAATGAAATATCAACAATAAAAATATCAACAAAAAATATCAACATCTGACATCGATATACATGTCAAGATTCACACTGTGATTTTAGAATAAAACTTACCGATCACTTTTAGGTGAATTTAAAAATAAAATTAGAACTTAATTAAACTATCTTTAAACTAACTCACTATTTTAAAATATTTTAATATTAGTTAACATGTTACAATTTGTAAAGGCTGTGTATATTTTTAATTGGTATATAAGCCAGCGAGTGTTACAGAGTCATCTTTTATTATTGTATATGTGTATTGTAAACTGCCTCGTTGGTCTAGTGGCTCTACTATCCCGAGGTCCTGGGTTCAAACAGTAGGTCGCTCCGAATAAAAAAAATATTGGACTGTTCTATTGAAAAATTCTCGGTAACAGACCGGAATCTGGGAGTTAGGAGTGTGCACACTGCCGTTCCTCAGAAAGCATGTGAAGCCGTTGGTCCTGCGGCTGAACTCTCCGATCGCGTCGGATTAGACGTCCCATCAGATATGACAGTGATAAAATAGAGTGCACCTGTGTTTACGCACACACATAGTCAGGTCGCCGTTGACAAAATCGGTCAATACATTATTACTTAAATAAAAGAAAAAATAAAAACACATTTAATTATTTATATATATTTATTTCATTTGATTTTGGACAAAAAAATAAACGCTATATTTATAAGATAAATATCATATTTACAATAATATCCGATGCATTTACATTTAAACTTTCCTCCATCATTCGTATCGACTATAATATATACATATTTCTTTCTACATGTCTAATTAGTGAGTAATCTTAATCTAAGCTTATTTTTTTTTATAATTTTAATATACTTTGGCGCGTCAGACAGCGTTTCAATAAAAAAAAAGTACAATCGTTAGCAAAAGTGTTAACATAGCATTATAAGGCTATACATTAAGAATATACGACAGATATGACGAATCATTTATATTATATTATTGTGTATTATTGCTAACAAGTGCGTAATTATTAGATTATTATTATTATTATTATAACAATCTATATTATCGATAATTTGATGAGATTCAATCTTGATGTTTATTTATTAGTATTATAAACGTATTGACGTCAGCTCCGTGCAGTTAATTAGCAATACTCGAGGCTAAATATGCTTTTACGATGAGTACAGTCGCGTTGAAAAGTACAATACTTATTCTGTATAAACATATGTCAAAAACAAAAATTGAATAGTTTTTAATTTGTTATACACACTCTTTTAGCTGAAATTTAACAAGACTAAAAAAAATTACATTACTTCGAATTATAACATGCGAAAATTCATGTAAAAAAAAACAGGATTTTTTTACAACATACATAATGGTCTTGCCATTATGGTTCAAGACAAAAAAAATATATATATTTTTTTTTACTAAATGATTTATAGTACATATAGTAGTACATTTAACATTGATATTCATCATCATTGTTAAAGTAAAAATAAAAAAATCAAAAATTTGAAAAAAAAAGTGTTTTAATCAAGCACTTTAGCCATTGAATGTACATTGCATGTAATACTCCTATTTCCGCTGTAGAAGATTATGGGAAAAGCAAGATTTCATTTCCCTGACTGCGTGTAAATCTACATAGCTATGATTCACTTACTATTTTCTCATAGAACAAGTGAATGAGAACCGAATGTAAGAAAATAGAACTTTGATTAAAATATTTTTTTATTATTTCATTTTCGATATTAGCTTTTATAATTCCAACAAGTATTTATAAAACTAGACAAACAGTTCACCCTTTTATCCTGTTAGTAAAGCGATTCTCTTTTTTTGGTTTAAAAATTGCCTTTAGTGATATCAATGAAATTAATGGAATTTAGAATATAAAAAATTATGTATGCACTTGGTGCTATATGCAAACCCGCCCTCAAGATTGTTGTGTCATTTGAAGGCTGAGTGAGCCAGTGTAATATAGGCACAAGGGGCATAACATATTAGTTCCAAAGGTTTTCGGTGTAGCCCGACATATATATTTTCCTAAAAGTTGACCATTGAGTGAACACTAGTTTATCAAAACGACTCAACTCACAATTGCTTAGTCGCACAATATAATATTACTTAAACCGGTATTATAACTGCCAAGTTAACATTCCGACATCACTATTTTATAACAATTATCAATTATGCAAATTTGAATGATAAACAAGAAAAAAAAATAGAAAATTACTTAATATTATATCACTTAGATAAAAATCGTCGTACAATTTGTGCGTATTATATAAAATCTTATTCAATCTCATTATACCAGTGTAATTAGCCTCATTGATCTTGATAATAGATAAAAATAATAACTATTCGAAATATTTGCATAGTTAGTTTTTTATAGGCGTATTTTATACATAAAAATGGGTATTTTTTTTATTGTTCAGTCATTTGATAAACGTAACATTAAGTAGAATTTTTAAAAAAATATACTACAACTATTTGTAAGAATTTATTTTTGAACATGAATATTTATTGCTGGTAACACATACAAGTGATATAAATACAAGAATTACTTTCAATCAATAATTTAAGTTCACAAATACCTAATAAAAACAGCTTTACGCTTTTATAGAAAATTTTTGCTCTAAGTTATTATCTACGTATTGGATTTTAAAGTAAAACCCTGTAGGGCGCGACGAGAGATTAAAATTTCAATGCCGAATTTAATTGCAACTTGTCTTAATATTAAACGTTCGAAAGTGACGATTCTATGGTTTTTTTTATTTAATTTGTATATATATTTTTACGTCTGTATTATTTTAATTGAGGTGAATTGTAATTTTTATTTTGTATTAATGTTAATTACAGTTTCCTTGAATCGTAAGAAACTATCATTATTGTAAATTTAAATGAATCTAACTATTTTAAAGCACATATATTCTAATTATATCATAAAAACATAAAGAAATATATGACGGAAACTTTATATCCGATAATGCCTTCAATAATGGACAAAAAAAGCCCTTCAAAAAACCAAATCTACAAAATCCCTAATTAAAATCTTTGTGATATGACATTGTATCACAATTATAATTACTAATTAATAATTCGAAACAAGCGTATAATTACTATTCGTTCCGAAACATTACAAATCGTCTCGATCTTCGAATTTCAAATTAAAAATGCAATTGTCCGATCGTCACTTGTCAAAAGAATATAATTCAATCAACAAAAGAGCAATTAAGAATGAAAGACCGAACGGTATTGAAATGTAATCATTTTCGTTCGACATTGGCGTAATAATTTGTAAACTGGGCACAACAGACCAGCAATGATCAATGATTCAAATTGTATTGTGACCGTACTAAATGTATTGCCAAACTTTTTTTAATTTCACACATGAAAAAAAGACGGTTAACTAGGCTGGAATATTTTAAATCACTTTCGTGTAGATATTGTGAACAAGAAAACCCTCAACAATATAAAATTTTTTTGTCTTCTTCGCCTATAACAATTTGAAAACGATTCCTTCCATTGTTCCTAGCGCTTACCATATCTACGTCCAGTAACACGTTGCAAAGTTGAAGGAATGTTTACATACTGCCCACTTTCCTACTCATTGCCGTGGAATCCAGTTAAATATAAACACGGTCACGTGACACATTATTAATAGCGACTATTTTTCATACCAGAACATCCCGCGTCTATTTAAAACGCTAGGTTACTTGACTTGCTCACATATGACGTTAAAGCTGTTTGATGAACTATTTTGAATTCGAATAGTGATAAAAACATCTAAGGCAACTATGTATGATTATAATTTCTAATGATATGAACTACGAGACAATTCTATAATAAAATAATCGCTCGCTTCGCAATCAGTGGAGGTATCGATTGCACCGAGAAACTCATTTATTTTGTCTGTGGTATCCGTCATCCGTCATCTGTCATTACCGGTGGTAGATGGTAGATAGTACAATTCACATATTTACTAACCAATTCTGTCAAAATGTAATTTTACAAAAAAAGTGTGAATATTCAAATTAATTTCAATGGATTTTATTTTTACAATATATACCGTACAAATATTAATAATCTGTTCCGGCCATGGCGTATCAGACGGTTATGAAACGACCATCGCTTTCCTTTTGTAAATAATTGCGTCAATACATTCGCAAGAAAAATTATACCGTTATGTATTTAAGCAATTTTTTTTAAATTAATTTATACATATAAATTTTTCATATAAATTAGTAAAAAAAATAAACAAATATTTAAACCTTATACGTATATCATTTTTGGTACATCTGAGTACCATCTACCAACATTCTGTCTATAATGTTGATATATTAAAAAGCACTCCGATCCCCGTTAAGTTGGAGAGGGGTGAGAACTTTTACGTCATTCTGTATCCCTATCCTAAACTCATCAGTGCAAATCACTTATCAACCGACTCTATAAAAGAAAAGTTCCCAATTCATTTAAATATTAATCATGTTCGGATGATCTGAATGATTAAGTTTGACATTGGCTTCGGAATCACTTAATATTGTACCCATCGCAATTTAATTTGTATTCATTTTCAGAAACAAATTAAAATATATATATCACCGTTGAATTGTTAATATCGTTAGATTGTAATCTATCTCGCGAGATTGTAAACTGCATAAATATCGTGAACGGTGATTTAACTCAAAATAAAACGTCAAAAATTTCGATAGTTTATTTCGTATATAGTTAAGTATGTTACGGTTCACAATCATTCGACAGTTGACAATCTCATGAGATAGATTATAATCTAACGGTATTAAAATTTTACGTTGACATATAATTTCATTTTTAGTTCAATTATTATTAACAATTATAGTATTTCATTTATACATTCAATGTTACGGTCGAGTACGATCACATAGATGAACCATGTCGAAACATGTCTGAGTCCACATCCATTTGCGCTAACGGACAAGTAAAAACCGAGTTTGTCAATATTGAAGAGTGCGAAAAGTTTGACCTTATTCATACTAAATAGTTATTTAAAATAATAATATAATTAAAATAATGACTAGTTCGACCTATAACATATTAATTATAAAACAAAAATTAAAATATATTATTAATTAAATTAATATAATATTTTTAATCTAACTACTTAAATCCAAACAACGATTTACAAAGGAGTAACTTTTTATACAAATCAAAACGAGTTCATTTATTTAAATAAACGATTTTTTTTAGAAAAATATCATTTATATAATAAAAAAATATGTCAATTGAATATTCTTCTATTGTCTGTGGTCAATTTAAATGAATAATATATATTACGGCTTTGATTATAAACGTTTAGCTGTTGATTAGTTAAACATTGCTATCTTCTTCTATCGAATGTCAAATCAATTGAGAGAGAAAGAGAGAAAAAAATAATCAGTTTAACTAAACACCCGCTAAACCAGGTTTAAAGTAAGGTTAATATTTTAATAGCTTATTCCAATTTGTCATAAAAACCAATCAAATCCTTAACCAAAGCATAAATTATATTTTTTTCTTATAGATAACTTAAATATATAAAATTTAACATTAATCTGCATTGATTTGTGTTTATACACCCATCCCTTTCTAACAATTTTAGCGAGAAAAGGACGGCTTTATTCAACGTATTTTCTATAACTGGCAAAAGTACCATCAATAACGCTTGTAACAGATTATAAAAGTGATATTTTTAACCTGAATAAGACGATAAAAATCTGCAAAGCGCGATTCTTACCTCAGAGACAAAAAAAAAATACACCAAAGGTTGTTAACACGTGATCTGACATAAAAAATAAACCTTTTCATATTTTTATCACGTCATAGTTACAAAGGCGCCTAATTGTTCTACCCTTAACCTAACGCTACCTATTTAATTATCACATTTCATTCGCCTCTATTTAGCGTCTAAATATAATAAATATTCGATTTGAGCCTTCGTTTATATTATTTTCGATCAAAACACATACAGACCCTGTGTTCGACCAATCATTTAAGGGGTTCCATACTTTGGAATTAAATATTTCAATCGTCCATAGTTATTTTTTTTTCTTATATCTTTAGAAAGCTTGCATAATTCAATGTTAATCAAATACGAATCATGTATTTAAATGAGTCGATTACATATGAAAGCTTACGTTACTCCGGTAAGGATGAGTAAATCTTTTTAAAGAAATATGAACACAAGAATAAATATAACCTATTTCTCAGTCAAATTTATGCGATTTTAATATCTATAATAGATATTTATTATCTGTGGCTACATAAAAAAAAATCAAATCAAGAACACACACCATGTCAGTCAAATGAAAGTAAATAAATTCAATTTCAATATCAGTAGTTCCCTTATTTTATAAACTCGAAAACTTGTGCGGTACGATGTACTTCATCGCATTTAAAATGATATAAATTCATAAAAAAAAAATATCCAATAATAATATCTAAAACAAAAATTAATATGACACAAGTCAAAAAATATTCAAAGAAACTTTATATAATAAAGAATCAGTTAAAGAATAGCGAACGCAAATTCATGAAGTTCTTGAGGAAGTTATGGTCAGTTACTTGTCGAAAAAATAAGCCGGTGACGACTTCCTGTTTCTGTAGCATTCTAGAAGGTTATATAGTATATCATATCGTTAACTAGAAAGTATGGCATCTTTAAAAAATCTAGAAAAAAATTTAGAAATCTACAAGAAACATTTCGCTAAAGACCTAATACTAAATTTTTATTCCAATCTACGTTTGAAAAGCATGGTACGTGTGAGAAGTTTAACGAGACGGGATACTTTTCACTAACGACTAGAGGATCCAATCGACAGGCAAACGTCTTAAACGGCAGGTAAACAAGAATTTAACCGTGGGGCCTAGGAAATACTTCACCGACCACTCGGCAAATTTTCGAATCAAGCTGGACCATCGTTACGAAAGAAAAATTTGGTAAATTTAGCTGTAATTTGGCCAATCTATAGCAAAGTCGCAGCTTAGACGACGCGGCAACGCATAAGGGACTACGGGTGCGGGCGCGCCTATCTGGGGCTGACGCCGTGCATGGCGAGGAAGGCGTGCAGCACGCGCGGCACGTGCGCCGGCGTGTAGGACGCGCCGTGCGCCGCCAGCGCCGCCGCCGCCAGGCACGACAGGCGCGGGCTCAGCGCCGCGCGCACCAGGCTCTCCGCCGGACCTGCGCACGCCGCACAGCACTCATACATCAATATCAGTGCTCTCCCGAGCATGCGGGATTGAAGCTCAGAGAGCTCGGAAATCGAGAGGAACGTTTGTATTTATATGATCTAATTCTAATTAATTATATATCATGCAAAATATATTTGCATGATATATAATTTACTTGCAAAATTTATTTATTTTAAAAAACATAACTCTACACATTTGGTGATCTATATTACATTATATAAATATTTAGTACATATTTATTTTAAAAGCTATATTTTATGACTCGGAAAATACTATTATATCATCGTCGAAAAATTTTAAAATTACTCTAATCGATACATTAAATGCATACGTCTCCTAGGAGCTCTACTACGATCGAGTTCGTCACCGGTCCGACCGATCCTCGGCACTCACCCCCGATGGCGGCGACGAGCGGCGTGATGCCGGCCGCGTCCACGGCGTCCACGTGCGCGCCGTGCGCCAGCAGCTCGCACACGCACGCGCACACCGCCTCGCGGCACTGCGACCGGTCGTCTGCACGGACATACACTAACTTAGTGACGGGCTTTATGAGAGCAAAATGTATTACTGCTGTATTCAGATCAAAGGGCAGATGAACCGTACAATTACAGACGCAAGCGACGTCATGACATTCAGCCGCGATAGTTCAGCGCCAGTGTATAGAGGCGATCGGGTCGTCGTTCGAATCGAAGCGTCGGCATTCCCGCTATAAACCAAAGGTACGCACCGGGCAGCAGCTGGTAGGAGATGAGCGCGACGTGCAGCGGCGTGCGGCGCGCGTCGTCGGCCGCGTCCACGCGCGCGCCGCACGCCAGCAGCAGCCGCGTGCTGCGCGCGCACGGGAACCTGCGCACGGACACAGTCTTACGTTGCGGTCGATTGTGGGAGCCGAATATAATTCAATTTGAAAGATTTAAATACTATCCCGAGCATTCACTCATTTTGTTATAATTCAAATTTAAATTCGATTGTATTTTGTATTTTTTTGTAAATAACAAAACTTCGTAAAAAACAGGTAAACCTAGTATCTCAGGAATGTAGTAGTAAAAACAAATATGACACTCAAATGTACTTTTTAAACGTTACTTGAACGATTGTATCGAACACTGGTATTCTTATAGTATCGACAAACTTACTGGCAAACGTCGCTCGTATGGAAGTCGTCGACTGGTGTCTGTCGGTCCACTGCGAGATGCAATAGCGTCTGGCCAGATCTTAGCGACGAGTATCGTAGCCTGAATATAGCTCGGTGAGTCGCGCCGATAGTCTCCTATAATTATATTGCTATTATAAAATATGTACAGGCTCGAAGGACCAAAATCAGTAAAATTAATCTTCAATCAGTCTCCAGCCAATTGTTTCAGAACAATTGTTATTATTCATTTATTTTATTATTATAAGAATAAAATCAATGTTCCATTCGATTATAATTTAAATAACAAATACTATAGAATACAAACTAATACGTTCAGACAACGCATTAAAGTGAGTTCACATCAGTTTGGACATAATAGATACAGGAATGTAACACTTTACACAACACACAGCACAGAATATCAAGCAAATAAAAAATAAACTATTACTACTGAAAGCTAAACGAAATATTTAAAAGTAACATGAAAATAAATTTGAATATTTAAATCATAAGCGTTTTGCCAATCAAAATAAAATGTTTGTAACAAAAGTCTAAAATCCAACTATCAGCGAGAACTGAAGAAGCGTAGTATATTACATTTAAGACAAAATAGAAGCAACAATAAGAAAAATAGCTGAAACAATCCTACGTCAAACGGTGAGCACATAGCACGACTCCTGAACCAGATATAGACCGCAGGAGTAACGCAATGGAAATAACTAGTTGCGAAGAGTCATAACAAGATGGTCATCCAAATATTTTCAGTTCAAACTTACTATTCATGGCCAACGATGGGACTAATTAATTTTTTATATAATTACTTTTTTATAATCAATTTACTAAACACCCGAACTGTAAAAGCATTCTAATAAAATATACATGTTATTTTCGTTCAAGCCAAGAATAGAAATTATTATATTGTATAGAAACTTACTTCATCGTTTCCAGAATTTTCCAGAAGTCTCGCAGCCACTGCGACCAGGTAGAGAGCCGTTCGGACGTTGCTCTCATATTCCTCCTGACATAAGTAAACACTAATATAATCAATCGAAAATATATACACATGTCTAATTAACGCTACAGACTAAAATTAAATATAATATCGAGATATTAATTTATAATGGTATTATATGGTAAGCTGTCACCAACACGGCTAAACATTGGCGATATACGAAATATTAACCAATTTTTAGATCGCCAATACGGCACCAACCTTTGGACCTAAGATGTTATGCCTGTGCCACACAATAGCCTATTTCAATCATAAGAGAAATATAGTCAAATTTGAGATCTTAAATAATCTATAAAAATCATTATGAATTTTCGAAAAAATGACCATATACAAATCGGCGAAACTGCTGTCGGAACTTCGGGAGTAAAATATATATACCAGTGCAATAGTGTTGTACTATAAATAAACGCATAAAGATATGTTAGACACGAACTGTTTGTAGAAAGGATTAGTACGGCAAGTAGATTCTACCGAGAAGAACCAGAAAAAAACTGAGTAGTTACTCTTTCTTTTTTGTATCTGTTTGGAATAGGTTTATAGTGATGTTTATGTTAATCTATAATGTTTAATTATTCAATAGTCGAAACATGATTGATATTAGTCAACTATTTAAACCATGATTTAAAACATATTATAATTTTTGTTTCCAAATAATAAATAGATATTTTAAGGATATTTGATCATTAAATCGCTTCACGAAACAAATTGTCATTATAAAGTAAAAAAAATATACAATAATAGAGGACTAATAACAATGGGTGAATTGTGTTAGAAAATGTTAATGTCGTAAGAAAACATACATGAGAACAATATCATTGAAGAGACACCTGTCGATGACTGCATCGAGACAGGTGTCATGCCAGCCATACTCATTATTAATTTAATATAATTAATCATTCTAACCGAGAGACAAAGGGACGAGATCAACTCAATTCTTTTGTTTCCTTGCTAAGAATAAATCGATAACACTAACAGTATAATCCCAAAAATTTAGGTAACGTTAAAGGTTAACAAGATATAAGGACTAAAAATTTGTTACGCAATACATTTTCACAAATATCGATGCCAAAATTTGTGCCAACAACAACTTTGATAAGTACCAACACAATCGTTGCGTGAACAATGCGTGAACGCATGTAATACGCGCAAAATAAGCATTAATTTATTACTAGACGTCGGAAATTTTTCTATTCACAAAATCCGTCAAAGAGCGTTTGTTTAGTAAAGATTACTACAGCATTAACGACTTCACATAGCACGCCTTGGGAATGAACTATCGCTTCCAGGCCGTTTCCAAAATAATAAATAATATTTATTTTTTTAACTGTAAACACACGTCATCCTCGTCCCCTTATCCCAATTTTATTTGGTCGGCGCGGATGTCTGCTTGTTCCATACTTCGCTGTCTGACAGAGACGTATGGAAAGAATGTTACTTGTGAGATGAGACGTCATCTCAACCCAATCGTCTTTCACACAATCCATCCCTCGTTTCTTTGGTCGTCCCCTACCTCTATATCCATCCACATCCGTGCTCAAGACCTTATAACTGTCAACACACATTTCTAGCAAAAAAAAAATCCCGCTGAGTTTCTTTCGCCGGTTTTTCTCAGGTCTGAGATGTTTCTTTCCGAACCATTGATACAATTTTGACTATTAATAAAAAATAAATAAGTGTAATGCTTCTATGTCAAAAAAAAGACATTTGAAAATTGAATTTGAATTGTATGATTACGATATCGCTAGCAATAAGCCGAGACGCATCTAAAGTAAAATAATTCACTCACAATCAAAGCATCCGGATCGTGATTCATGTGCGGTTTGTCCATCCTCAAGAGACCACGTTTAAGTTCCTCCGCGCAAGCTTCCAACACGTAACAAACCTGCAACATCAACAATCAATTTTAATAAAACTACAAGTGTGTTATACAAAAACACATAAAAAATGTTTAACACAATCAAAATATTGGAAGTTGAAAAATCTGGCAGAATCTACTAGCAGACTGATCCAAGCGTTGCCATGGCAACGTCATACCTTGAATTATATAGTATGATAACGTGTAACCTCTTAAACACGTTAGATATTTTATTTTATTTTCATTAGGACAACCAACAGTAGATACAATATCACATCCAAAATAAAAAATAAAAAATTACATTTCAAAATTATCAAGACAAAAGTTCTACCACTTACAAAATGTAATTATTGAAAATATGATTTAAACATAATAGATATAATAGTATTTCTATGTGGGTCATGACTACAACGGCTTAAGAGATCTATATATTGTTTTTATATATCATTTGAGGTCTATACATTAATTTGCTTAGCGGTGAAAGGAAACATCAAAGCAAATAAGATCATCCTGCTTGTGGCTGATGATATTGAATTGAGCAAGGGAATATTTTCTAGCCATTACTCTACTACGTGTAATGTTATTATTATTATAAAGTTTGTAACGGTTATTGAACAGTAGGATCAACGTACGCGAAGTCGTCCAGATTTGGAAATATATAACGTACCCTGACTAAACACAGGCCGCCTGGCACTGCTCAACTCGCGGACGAAAGCGCGGGCAATGGTTTGTAACAGTGATATGTTTGAAGATATATAAGCATTTTTTTAGCATTAGCAGCCTGTAAATTTCCCACTGCTGGGCTAAAGGCCTCCTCTCCCTTTGAGGAGAAGGTTTGGAGCATATTCCACCACGCTGCTCCAATGCGGGTTGGCGGAATACACATGTGACAGAATTTCGTTGAAATTATATAAGTATGTAATCTTAAAAATATATATACCATAATACATTGTAGTAATTCAAGTTAATTGAAGTTTCTCTAACTTGGTTAAATAAATTTAAAATATAGCTCAATAATTTAATTTTATTGTAGTCGCAAATACCTGATCGAGCGGCAGCTCGATTCCGATATGAATCATCTGTGAGAATACTTGTGCGAACCTCAGCAAATCTTTAACGACCGACACCTGCAAGAGAGACCAAACATAAGATAATGTTATCAATGACTGCGTGTGTGCGTGTGTGTGTGCGTGTGCGTGGGGGGGGCGCACCTGGTTCTGGTGGCGCAGCGCGAGCGCGTGCTTCCACAGCGCGAGGCAGCGGTCGAAGCGCGCCTCGTCCGCGAACACGGCGCCGCGGAACACGACGGGGTGCGGCAGGTCGGGGCACGCGCGGCCCAGCAGCCGCTCGCGCACCGTCAGCCCCTCCATGTGCAGCCCGTGCGAGTTGCCCAGCAGCCGCTCCACGTCCTGCGCACCGAGAGTTGTCGGGGGAGATTAGCTATCATATGGCGCAGGATACTGTACGAGTGCGTTTATTTTTGTGTTCGCTACTCCGTCGCTCACATGATGCGATGGAACGAAAAATCCGAGACGACCGGATAGAGTTCAGCCGCAGGATGTCCATCTTACGTGTTCTTCGAAGCTAGGATTTTTTAACACATCTTATGTCTTTGACATTGATTGTTGCATTTTTTTAATGCTTAAATTTATTTTTTTATAGACAATTCGTCTCGTAATACTCTTTGACACACCGTCATACGGTTCGAAATCTACGTCAACATTTGAGATAGTTCTTTATAGAATATCACTTTTTTTGTAATGGTAACGTTGCTTTGAGCCTCCTATAAAATTATTGTATACTACAAATCAGACAGACTTCACTTCAGACTTTTGAAATATTCAAACTAATTAATAGTTCTATACCTTAATATGATATTGATGTCGATTGAAGATAGTTTTTTTTTAATTTTTTAGTTCATATTTAAGTAGCGGAATATAAATGTAATTATGTTGTATAAAACACTTTTATTGTTTGATAAGAAATATTATGTACCTCTAGAGTGGTGCTCTCTCTCCAATTATCGTAGGCAGGAATAGGTTCTGCAGGTTTCTTCAGGAGTATGCCGTAGCGAGTGTCGTAGCGCATCGCCATCGCTCTGTGTAGGTACTGGTAGGCCATCTGAGTCACAAATAATAATAATTATTTTAATATTGGACAGCTAATACACAATACAATATAGAGAACTTGATGGTTGGTCTTCGTGGAAGCCTATCTGTTCAGGTACCACCCGCTCATCAGATATTCTACCACAAAATAGTAGTACTTAGTATTGCTGTGATTCGGTTTGAAGGGTGAGTCACAAGGGACCTCCCAAGGTCGGTGGCGCTTTGGCTATTTAAGGAATGGGTAATGTTGCTCACAGCGCAACGTCTATGACCACTAACGATCAGGTGGCCCATCCAGAGTGAGTGAGGCAGTGTAATTACAAACTCGTCGTATCGTTTAAATATAATATCGTTTATATGGAATGGGATCTAACTTGATGTGCCAATCGCTAACAGGTCGCTCACCCTCAAGCAGTAGTACTCCTTGTCGTTGGCGAAGGAGGCGCCCAGCAGCTCGTAGGCCTCGATGGACTGCGTGCGCGTGACCTCGGGCCGCGCCGCCAGGATCTCCACCACCGACGCGCGCGCGCGCTCGGCCGCGCACTGCAGCGGAGTCATGCCTGAGGACGATATGCACGTGTCAACTTTGGGCAAACAGCCTCGTCGTCAAGTGTCTACTTAGTCTAGGTTATCCTGCTCGACTGAGATGACGATAACTTTGTTTCAGCCTTTCATCCGTCCCATTGACGGCCGGGGGGGGGGTCTTTACCTTCACTTGTTTTAATATAATACTTAACCTTTTTTGATTAAGCTTTTCACCTTCGTTGTTAGTGGAATATGTTTTCCAATTTTAATAATTTAGTCCCGTACGAGCCAGGCAGCGCGTACAGTGCTATGTATCGTCGCATAAGCATTTTCACATTATTTCATCAGTTCGTGTGCGGCGAGCAATCACACCGCGCGCGCTCATATAATTATATCATATAGTTCTTAGTTACTTATATCAATCAATATATCAATCAATATCGTATATCAAAGCCTTTCATTCCACGCTACTATCAAATATCAGTTACCAACAATCAACTATCACTAAAAGGTTGTACGGACCGTACATCCCTTTTTTTGGTCCTTCGAGCTTAGTTTCGCGTGCGATTCAGTGACTACGTGGACAAGACGTGACTCTGTTTTACAAGTGTGTGTTATCAAGGATGAAATATTAGTAAAATCAGCTTAAATATGATATACTATGAACTTGTTACATCAGAGTAGGTACTACTTGTTTGTGGCACACTTGGTTTTCATAGAGTTTAACGCACTAGCGTTTTATGTCTCTAGTTGAATTTGTGTTTACCAATTCCGTTGCGAGTCTTACCGTTTTCGTTGGTGAGTATCTTGGCGCTGTGGTCGATGAGTGCGCACACGACGGCTGCGTGCCCGCACTCGGACGCAAAGTGAAGCGCCGTCGCGCCGCATAACGCCCTTTCGTCTACACGTGCACCGCTGTCTAAAAGAAACTGGACCTGATGGAACAAATATGTTTACATGTTTTTAAAAAATGTATCGCCTAACCTAATCCAAAACATCCCACTAAGAGACGATAACTCTAAGAAAGGCTTCCTTATAACGACTCTTTTGACTTTTTTGATAGTATTTTTACACGTATGGGTACGGTGACGTTGGCCACCTTGGAAAGATACAATTACGATTTGATTAATTTTTTCTTTTCGAGTGTTGATAATTGACATGCGTCAGAAAAATCAACTGCAATCCACGGATTACGTTATCGTTTTTCACGACAAGACTTCGTGCCGTGCGTCGTTCAATGATGCGACGTCGTGGTTTGATTTTCTTCGTAGCAAGTCGTAAATTTCCACGACACGATATTGCATCGTGATACGGCGCGTCGTCGTCATTGACGCGCGTTTATCAGTTTGGGGCTTTGGCTTTATCAGCCTTATCGGTTACCAAGCAAGACTTAGTCGAGAACAAGGAAACGGAAGGCTTGGCAAATGAGGCTTGCTTTGGTATGTACCTACACGGAATAGCCAGGCGCAAGGTATTTAAACAAATTTGTGCCACGAAAGTAGTGCGTGGCCTTCGGACACGGTGCGCCAAAGTCTGATGGACTATGCCGCTTGGGCAGCCCAGCGCTTATCTCTAGCAGCCATTATCGGCAGGGATCTCTGGCTGAAGAACATGATAAATGGAATGGTCGGAAGCGAGAACAAACGACGGGTTGTCACGGTTATACGCATAAGCGAACCCATGGTGCCCTCCGAAGAGGCGGATACCGCTAGTTTTTTAGTGGGTATTCCGGTGCACTGAGCCTCGTCCCACAAAGCCGGATGACCATTTCATGTGGAAAAAGGGCATAAATGCGTTTTTCCAGGCAATTCGAAGCGCATGCGGTTTTCACGTCTTTCGATGGACGATTATCTCTCAAAAATGAATACATCTGTATTCATTCAGATAAAAAGAGTTTGATGTACGTTTTTTACCGTAATTTAGTTTTGAAAAATTAAGACGTAAGAAAGATTAAGAATCATATTTTTCCATTCAGACATGATAAAGGTTAAAATTGTCAATATTAAGCATGTCTAAATATCAACATTGTATACAAGACTTATTTACTGCTGGTGAAAGTAAATAAGATAACTTTCAATCAAGAAATAACATCAATATACTATTACGTAACAAGATGAAGTTTTCTGTAAATATATATAAAATAAATGCTTTACTTTTTTAATGGAAGAATCAATAAAAAAATGTTTTTACTTTACACAGTATTTATATATCTACTGCTTTTTTTAGAACAAAAATATTTATATATCTATATATCCACTAACAGTTCTATAATTTTTTTTTATATGTATTTTTTATAATTTTTTTATATACATATATAAAGAAAAGAGAAAACCATCCTTGACATTATAGCGATCAAATAAATAAACCTATTTTAAAACTTTTTTTTTTTTATTTAAAACTAATTTCATCCTTTTTTCCTTGTAAAGAGTCAGCAATAAAAAAAATTACCACATCCAGGTGTCCTTTATAAGCTGCGATCATAAGGCATGTATTATTATACTTGTTCGCTTTGTGTATGTCCGCCCCGTGTCGCACGAGGTACTTCACTATATCGAGTCGTCCGTCAAAGCAAGCGGCTCGTAGGGGTGTGCTTAGTGTCTTTGTCGCGTGATTCACATTAGCTCCAGCTCGAACTAAACGTTTAACTATGCCTAGGTGGCCAGCACCAGCTGCACACCAGAGAGCTGTGGCACCTGAAAGGAAAATAATGATATTGGGCTGTATAGTCTTTTACTCTTGCTAATAAGAAAAAAACTGTTAAGGGGATACATTAATGATTAAATTAAGTTACTGAAACAGGTAATCCTGAGCAAAGACCAACGAGTTTTGTCCTGTTTAAATTGTGTTTGTAATTTAATGTTATTCAATGTTATTTAGATAATTTAATTATTAATGTTACATAATTTCAATTAATTTTAATTTATATATTTGCTGTAATTTATTAATTTTTAATGATTATATAAAATAGTACCAGACTGCATTGATATATAATTGATATGAGCATGCCGTGTACACATGCTTAGGAATGTAATCTAGCTCAAAATTTTGTAATTCCGTAATTTTAATGTATGGTCTTAAAAATAAATAAATAAATTTCGTATTTGGTGTTAAGGGAAATACCGTGAGGAAACTTTTATGTGTTAGATGACGTCTATCACAATTCACCCACTTGATTGCTTGTGGAGCATGTTGAAACTGTTTTTGTTATTATGTTCAACGCATAGTTTTTTTTAAGGACAGGACATCTTATTGAAAGGAGAGAGAGATTATCGATTTATTCAATGTGAACAAACATTTTATTAACTTTTACTAAACGCTGGTATCCTTTAATCGAAGGTCATCTGCACAAGACGATCTCTTAGAGTTGATATGAGACGAGATGGTTAGAACGCGTGAATCTTAACCGAGGGTTGACGAGGCTCGACAATCGTATCAGGCGAATGACTTTTCATGACGATTTAAAAATCTAAAAGTGATCACTGGACTTACAAATTAAATAACAAGAGACATATCCTACCAAGAATTGCACACGCATAGCCACAAAGTGAGTTACAGTTATATTTATATATTAGTCAAGTACAAATATTAAATGGATACTGGACCATGATAAGTATTACGGAGAAATATCAATAGATAAGTTTGGAATCACTACGTATTCACTTCTTAAAATAAATATTTACTTTAGTGATGCCGCAAAGTTTTTAACGATGACTAACAAATAAACATTTCGTACTAAATGTGACAATACTACAATACAATCTATGCCAAAAACATTCGTAAAGTGCCTGTCTCTTTGTCTGTTCCTCTTTCATGGCTAAACTACTGAACCGATTTTTATGAAATTTGGAAATAAAGCGAGCTTGAACTCCAAGGAAGGACATCGGCTACTTTTTTATATCAATATCTGACGACCAACTCCTTAAATGCGAGCGAAACCGCAGGCATCAGCCAGTATTTTATATCAAAATCCTTTTTCTTTGTAGTGGTAAATTAAAATATTATGATGCATGACAATTTCGACATTTGTCATATCTAATTTTAAGGTTTTACACATTCGAAGAAATTAAACCCTTATAGGATTAATCACGCGCATTTCTGTCTGTCAAAAACTATTTTCTCCCAATCTATTTGACATTAACAATTGAAATTTTGCCGATCGTATCGTGGCGCTAATCATTTTTGTTTTCTTTTAATCATCTGGAACGAGTTTTGTCCAAATAGTTACGAGAGATTTTTCATTGCAGAAATAATCTGCCTTGCATAATTAATATAATTAAGACACATAAACATTACTCTTTGAAATGAATATCAAAAGAATATAATAAAGAGCGTTTAATTCAATTCTTAGTTCTTCATATTATCGATGTGTGTATTTAAACTATCACCTGGAACATATCTCATTCAGTCATAGGTAAAATAATACAAATGAGTGAACAACGCCAAACAAATTTATAAAAGCGAATTAATTGCAATAAATCATATGAAAACAAAGATCTGGTATTGTGCCAAGTCAAGGAACATCGGCTACGTTACAATTCGTTCGGTTTCTTTGTGAACTAACCGACGTCTAATTATACATCGCCACGCGCTCGAGAACCTCAAAACGTAAAGTCATTGGTCTTTCACACGATAAAGATGACCGTTTTACGGAAATAAACAGTGTTTCTTAAATATATTTTTTTCGAAATTTAAAAATGGACTCGGTCCCTTTTTAAACACATCCAATTTTATACAAATTTCTTGTGCTCTTAGTATTTTAATTTCTTGCTTGTCTCGTTGATCGAACTATAGCAACGACTATAATACGATCCAGGGTTAGGTTAGGTTATGTTTAGGCTGACCTCTCTCTAGTCTTGTGAGAATCGTTGAAACAGACTATACGAATGAGATAGCATACACCTGTGCATGGGCACAGAATATGGATACTTGTGCACTCATATACCCTGCAAAGACGTCTATCAAGTCTATGAGATTAGCCACCGGGGTAATTGCTCCAACTGGTAAAATAGACTGGGACTTCTTCAGCGCCAAAGTTATATTAACAAACGATACAAATAATGTTTGTGTTCCGAATTCATTCAAAAGGACAACATCGATATCATAACTGTGTTATTATTTTACAAATTGTATAGGGATTTTTTTTTATCAATGTCGGAATAATATTATAGAACAAAAGTTTTTGTGTTACATTTGGTTACTCAGTCACGATTCGTCTGTGTGGATTCTAACAATTTGTTGTATAGAAGTCATGTAACAGGACATAGAATACCATTCTATAGTTTAAATATAAAAATTAAAAAAGTGTTTCAAAATAACGCAGTGAGAATTATTAATGAACATAACAATTTTATTGAGAACGCAACTGTTGCAAACATAATTGCTGATTACGCATTTATTAAAGTAAATACAATGTTTGTATATAAAATAAAATCAACGTAGACATATCACAAAATATTTTTAAGGTTCCCAGAATTCTATTAGTATCTAGAATTCCAATAAGTTAAAGAATTAATAAAAAATTGAAACGTCAATCAAAGTTAAATATAAAAGCTTGATTTGAATTAAGAATTATTCGGAACGGCAAAGTAATTTTAAAAAATTCAACTTACAACATAAATAACTGTTTGGAATTTATGTAACTAGTTAAAAAGTAGTTATTGTCTATGAATTTATCTGTAATGTCTTTGATTATATCTTGTAAGTTTCTGACAATATACCAGAAGGTTATGTAGGAGAAGGGTCTGTTTATGTTGGATATTAATTGTCACTTTGCTCGCGTTTTAGGGGTTGGCCGTTACCGTTATATGTTTGGTATAAAAGTAGCGTATGTCCTTCATTGGGTACACGCTTATCATAACATTAAGTTCAGCCATAAAAGCGTACAATACAGACAGACTGTTACTTCAGCATTTACAATATTAATATAGATTAAGAGTTAATACACGAGACTAAAATTATTGTGATGATAATGCTGATTAGTTTATTTTTGCGTGTAACTATATATTGGGTAAAATTGACATGTTTTAATGGGGATATTACTTCATCTATAATGGGATTTAAGTAAGTGATATCATTATTATAGTTAGCACAGAGTTTATTTACTATCGCCTACCGGACAATTCGACCCATGTAAACAAGTGAAATGGAATTCTACCATTATCGTCCGGTCCAATAAAAATATCAACAAACATACCGCGTTACATATGTTATATTTACATACGATAAGACTCAATGAAATAGTGAAGAATTTTACTACAATAGATAAAACTTATCTAGGCAATAATATTGAATTAAATATTAACTCGAGCAAATTACGTTACACGAGTTTTTTTTGTTTTTGTTCGCGTATATTGTTGTCATTCTATTTCTTTATCTTTTTCATTTATATTATTTATGTTATCTTATACTAGGTGTTAAAGCTTTGTGCAAGTCTGTCTGGATATTCTACCGCCAAACAGAAAAACTTAGTATATTTGGGTTCTGGTTTGAGACACAAGGGAGATTTTATTGCATTAGCTCTCAAGGTTGGTGGCGCATTGGCAGGAATTGATAATATTTTTTACAAAGCCAATGTCTATTGACGGTGGTGACCACTTACCATCAAGTGGACCATTAGCTGGTCCACCTACCGATATTATAAAAAAAAGTCTAATATATAAAAATATTCATTATGATTTATGCATTATGAAATAAATGAAAAACGTTTGAGAGTCATTAAACGAAAAATTAATAAATTAATTAATTAATATACTCAAATTGACAAGACACATACGAATTCAGCTAACGCGCAAACAGCAGACGCAGTACGTCAATACTACTTTAATATAATTATATATATTTATATATGTATATATAAATACATATGCTTATAAACACATAGACACACGTACTAACAGACCGTCACGATGCTTATAGCCAGCGTTATAACATTTCCCCTTATTTCAAACTATCTCTCGTTCGCCAAGAGAATGGAACGTACCATAAGAAATTTAATTCCTACAACATTTTGGAATTTTACCTTTTAAATAAATTGATGTTCTTTTTTGTATCGATATCGCAAACAATAACCGCACTTTGAATTGACTTGTTTATTTTATTTTTTTAAAGAATTGGTAATGCCTCCTCATTTTAAGACATTACTAATATTCCTTTTCATTCATCAAATAAGCATGCCTAAAGCTTGTGGTAGAAGTGGGACCGACAATAGCCCAAGCGATCAGGATCGTACTCGCGACTTTTCTACATAATTCAAGACTTCTAAACCATTGCGCAATTGCCACTTGTTTAAGGGGATATATACACCCAGGAGGCCGAAGAAAAGGTCGATTTTGCGAATTTTTTATAGGATCGATTGTCATAAATCAACATTTTCAAAATCGGCGATGACATCTACTAGGTCATAGTATCTAGTTTAATAATCTTTTTGTTATTTTTCTTTCAGATGATTTTTGAAAAAACGGCAGTGGGTACCGCATACAAAGATTTTTTTACGGCGCTGCTTGCAACATGCGATATATTTTTATATATTTATGATATTTTTTAATAAAAAAAATTTAACATATTCTTGAATGTGTAAACTCTTATTTGGTTCAAACCCAATCCGGAGTTTTTAAATAGTTTTCCTACAAAAAAAATCGCAAAATCTATCTTTTTTTCGGCCTCCTCGGTGTATATATCCCATTAAATTAACTGAATATTATTTCAATGTTATTAAATAACATTATTAAAATTAAATTAAATTAAATGAAAACCCCTACATATTCGTAATCATTGTGTCATGTGATTGTGATAAATGCACTAGCCAAGATCATATTAGTATAATGTATTTCATATATAATTAATTAAAGACTTATTATATAAGGTAATTATCTTTCAAAGATACTTACACACTTTAGCTTAGGACTATAAACTTTATAAATGTCATAAGCATAACTCTATAATAGTAAAAAAAGCAGCAGACTGCTGTTGGGATAATACCTGAAAACAGCTGGTGTGGTAGAATTAAATTCAACATGTTCGGAAATCTTTATAATGTTATTCCTATATTGTTAGAAACTATTTATGAAAAAAGATACAGATATGATTTCCTCTATACGATTTTTTGATATTGAAACTGTAATTGCAAACATTAAATTTTTTTATCTTTTTTATAAATTAATAACCTTGTCTTGACATGATTAACAGTATTTCTAACTACGACTTAACTATATTATAAAACATATGATTCTTTGTGCTTTATAAGTGAAATTTGAAATACACTTTTTTGTTTTCGAATTGTTTTTTAAAATATATGTTTAAGGGTATTTTAATCATCATTCATTAAATCAGGGTGATGTAAAATTATGATCCTCAAAAATTTAGTGATGATATACTTTTGATTTAATTTTAGTATTTTAAAGCTGACTCTTTCTTACACTTTAATACTAACCTTCTATAACATACTCGTCAAATTTGACTGTGCCCTCTGTCTCCAATCTAACCGGTGGACGGAACTTCTCTAGAAGTATTCTTACTGCTCCTTCTCTTCCATGTCTAGAAGCTGCTATCAATGGAGTACACTTTACTCCATCGCAGCATACATCCTGTAATGAAAAAAGGCTCGTATAACTCATTTTAGGTATTTAAAATAATTTTTTTCTTAGTATACAGGTTTCCAAAGATAAGGATATTAAGATAAGAGATATTTTTGGTCATCTATTATTAGAATGTCAATGAACTTCAACATTTGCATCTTTAAATATAAATAAAAACAAACTCATTTAATGTTTGAGTAATATCATCAACTGTGACTGGTTGTTTTTGTTATATTATAAATAATTCAAACAACAATAAAAAAAAAAATATTATGAATATTTGTGAAAAATATACATTACATTCTAATTCTCAATAAATTATTTCGTAATAGTTTATTTGGATTACATTGAAACAATGATACACATCTGAACCTTGAAAATAAACTATTTACCTAATTTCAGCGCTCGCGTGAATAAAATTATGATTTTACGCAATTCTTCAAACGGTACATGGTGTAACAGAAATACGTAAACGACGCAAAAAATAATTAAGCAACGCACCCACATGACTCGCAAAATAAGGTATCATCTGATTTATGCTGATAAAAATAGATATTAAAGACGTTACTTCCATTATTTTTCGACTCATGACATTGGCGAAATATAAAAATAATGACAGACGTTTTATAGTAATGTTTATAATTTTTACTCACGCTGTTCAGAAGATCATCTATGTCGTCAGTATTTTTTTCATATAACAAAGCGTATAGAGTTAGGGACATTCCATCCCTTGCGGCGAAAAACACCCTCTCTCTCAAACTGCTGGATATATCATCCAGCATCAATTTGTCCTCCATTATAACATTTACTTTATTTTGTACAAATAAAATACAATTGTATATTGCGATCGTTGCACGAACACACACTAATTATTTTGTTGTTATGGTTTGACACACGGAAGTCCAGAAACGTTCCTTTATTTAACATAAGACAAGACACTACGCACAGGACAGGAGTCAGGACCTGACTTCGACTTGAGCTCATGAGCTGAGTACAGAAAACAAATATTGCTAATTGCGGTACAATTTTCATTAGACATTTGACAGTTACGGTTTCTTCTGGTAGTTAAAAACCGCTTTTTACCGATATTTTCAAATACGAAATTGAAAGATGTAATCTTTACCGTCAGTATAACATTTATTTAATATAATACATTGAATTTTTAATTTTCCATTTATACACAATCTAAAAACAATTAATTAAATTATGCAACTATTACAAATGCAACTATGTGCACTAAACGTAATGCCACGTTTTGTCCAAGTGGAATTTATTAACCAATCAGAATCCACTTCACTTTTCAGTTTGACGTTTTTCTTTGTTTTTGACGTGTCTTGTCGCTTTCTCTGTATTTACAAAAAATATTACACTAGTATTTAAAACTTTATAATTATGTCGAGCGGTCAATGGGAAGTTGTCGGAAAAAGTAAGAAGTCTCAAAATGGTAAAGTTAAAAATATAAAGGAAGAGGAAAAAAAGGCGACTAAAAATGGTGCGAAACTTGAAGATGTTGGTAAGTTTAAATGTTAATAACTTAAAATATTACTTTATTTTATATTTTATTCTATTTATTTTCTACTATTATTTTTAGTACCACATTCTCAAATAAAATCTTACTATTCGGGTATGGAAATTGACGACCCTAGAAAATCGCCAAAGGACAAAAAGAATGGAGAGAAAAAAAACAAAAAGCAAGACAAGAAATCCGAACCAGCAAAGCCGAAACCCCCTAAGACCATAGATGAGGCTTTAGAAGTTGTAAGATTAACAAAAAAATGTATTATAACCTACACTAAATTTAAACTTTTCAGTGAGCATTTTAACCCACACAACTTTTTTTTTCTTATAAATTTTAAGTTGTCTACAATAGTTACAAGTTGTCTACAAGCATATTGTATTAATTGAGTTTTTCTTCACTCCAGTACATTTTACTTTCACTTTGTCTTCAAATGCCTCTCTCAATACATTTATTACAAAATGATTTAACATTTAGTTAGACCTGTATTGGATAACATTTAAAAACAAGATTATTATTACCCGTATATTAATTATAATAATTTATGTGTACTATTAACAGATGGACCCATCAGAGCTGGCCAGCATCATTACTACTAACAAAGTACGATTTTCGAATGCACCATTGGTTTGGTTGAAAGAAGTAGCTAATTTTCTAAATTCAAAAATTCAAATTGAGGTTGATGACCCCACTTTTTCGAACTACCCTCCGATGTACCCACTTTGTGTAACACCTGTAGAAATACGGAAGGCATTAGAGACTTTACTACAAGATGCCGGGAAAGCGAATGCTCAATTATTTTTTGATGTTACACTCACTGCCTTAGCCAATGACATGAGTAGAGGTTTGTATATTATCCAACTAAGTTTCTTAATCATAATATTTAAAAAAAATTAGTTAAGGATCCATAATAGTAACTTGAAAAAAATTTAGAAGATTTTAAGCTTTATTTTTATCATCAATTTATACTAGAAGATAATCTTAAGAATAAATATATAGATACAATTATATGTTGAAACATTTGTATCAATGTCTCTGTATTTTGAGACATGATTAAAACCTCAACTCGCATCTATTAACATACTTGGATTTACAATGTAGTATAAAATTCATAGTTATCTATCTAATGTCAGAAGTAAATCAATATTAAAGTGGTGAGAAATAAAAAATAAAAACTAAATCAATAGTAAGGTTTGATGGTCTTGATACTTGTAGAAAGTTGTCAGATCTGACAACTTTACTCTTTTTTATTACTCAAGTATTATTACATAACTGTCTTGCTCTGATACAATTTCCTTTCTTTTATTTATAAATTTATAATATATTACCTAATTTTTAAATAAAATGCAGTACAGTTTTTACTACACATTCTTATATATCTACAGACTTTAAATTTATATTTTGCTAATATTCACTTACTTAATTTGTGTTTCTCATATAAATCTAGTGCTTGATGAAATGTGCATCTATCTCCACAGTAGTAGCATGATGGAATAGGCTGCAAAGCATCTCCTTGAGAGAAGAGAGAGAGAGATGCTATGATTTATTGAACTGTACTGCTCTAAAATAATCTTATATTACTAGTTTTTATAATAACCTGTATTTTATTTAGATAAAATCTCATTCCTTATTAAGTTATGTAGGTTATATAAAACTTAATCTGGACTGAATTTTTTTATGGCTTCTTGAATGTTTTAGAAAAGTAAGGGATGTAAATGAAATTTAATAATAATATTGTTAACAAAGTATTACCAGATGTTATCATTATTTTTATTCCAAGTCTGTTTTAGTTAATGTCTACCATATTGCAATTTACAAATATAAGATTTATTTGCAATTTTGTTTATTTTTATAAAAAAGATAGTTAGACAGGCAAATGAGCCACCTGTGGGTAAGTGGTTACCGCTGCCCATAGAAATTGGTGCTGTAATGCTCTGGAAAGCTAAGATGTTATGTCCCTTGTGCCTTTAGTTACACTGGCTCGCTCACCCTCCAAACCAGACAGGCTCGGGTATCTTACCAGCAATTAAGAGTAAGTAAGTTTTCATATATGTATTGTATTAATAATATTTGTTCCATAGGTCAACCAGCCAATGGTCACCGATTGCTCCTACAAATGCTAGCAAATGAGTACCCTGAATTCTGCATATCTTCCATACCTAAAAGTGTCAGCCTGAGGACTTCATACCAAAATAGACCTCCTATTGGTCTCTCTTTGCTATGGACATTAGGGCAAGGTGGATTAGGAAACTTTGCCGTTGGATTAAAAGGTAGAACAATTTTTTTTATATATTTTATTTATTAGTTTAAATATACAGAATTTATTTGATATATCTTGTTGATTTGGAAGCGAACATCGTCCTAGCAATTACCGATGGAAGAAAATTATGCTAATAATTGTTGTAATTCTCGAAAATATGTACAAAAAAAGTCAGCATATACATATCGTTTATACAGCGTATCGTCTGTAATTATTTTCCTTAAAAAATTACAGATGTAAAAAGTAACTATTTTTTTTAAAAGGTATAATAGTATTCATCCTTATCAAATCAAATAACGAATTAATTTTACACGTGAACTATAAATAAATAATGTCTTTTACAATTTGCGATTCGTTTTAGAAATATTACGAGATATTTAAATAGCGTGACAAATATACGAGACGTGTTGTACGATGCATTAGCACATTACAGGCGAATATATCATATGCTTTTTAAATATAAATAAGTATATTTTCATAGCCTAGGTATTCTTATCTGTTATCAAATTTTCACCTCCAAGGTCGGCGATAACCTGCATCTCGTAACCTGCCTTTAGTTTAAATCTTATGACATTTATTTAACACTATTTTATCTGCGGAATATGTTATTTTAATTTGTGTCTTAGGCTATCGTATATCTTAAACATTTAAAAAAATAACATTCTGTTTTAACCCGTTCCGCTGAGACTATGTCTGTAGAAAAATAAACAATTTTTTATTCAGTCATTCTTTAATAGAACAAAATATAATCACATTTATTTGTTATCTTCATATTAAAGTTTGTATTCTTTTCAGCTTGGCAAGAAGTCTTTCTTCCTATTATAGAATTAAAGAATTACTCGAAGTACGTGATAGCTTACCTCTCCGACATACTAGATAAGCACGCAAGTATGGATGCAAAGGTAACACAAGATCAATTTTTGGCCATGTTCGACATGGTGAACAACAAACGGAATGCACTATCAAAGGATCTGTCAAGTGACCTTATAAAACAATTAAGTAAATTTAAGGTCAGTACCATTAAAATATTACAATAAAATATTACCATACAAAAAAATACAAGTGAGTGACTATAAATTGAATGAACTTATAGGACTAAAAATACTTGCTATCTCTTTCATATAACTGGGGTTAGAAAGAAAAGCAAGTATTATCTAATAACTTTTGTATTGCAATACAAAAGATCCAGCAGTACTGTCATGTTACTAGATTAAAAAAATAATTACAAAATTTATTCCAGGATGTATATTTTAATAACAGTGGCAATAAATTACAAGTGACCTTTAACCAGCTGATGAAAAAACTGCCTAATCAATATCTAAGCGGCTCTATTTTGGATCCCTATAACACTGTGCTGGTTGAGAGTTTAGTGGACTGCTTGGCACAGGACGACTCCTGTAATGCAACATGGAGACAACTGTTCCATAAATGCAGCAAACAATCTGCAACATTGATAGAATTTATAGGTATGAACATCATATGTATATTACATTTGTGTGACATTTACAATATGGTGTTCTTGTGTCAGGGGAAACATTGCATTAACCGTAGCATAATTCTAAGATAGGAATATAAAACAAGTTGGGTTCATATATTTTGATAAAATTTTCAAGTAGGTATATAAATAATTCTGCCAGTACAATATAGAATATTGCATTGGCAGGATTTTATTTTTGTTGTACTATTTTATCAATAAAAATATCAATATTGTAATTCATTGTATAGACAGATTGCTGTTTAAAAGTTTAATTTTAAATTTAGATGTCCCAATTATCTTTTTAATAAAAAGATTAATCTAAATCTTAACAAAATATTTATTCATGTGGAGCCTTTATATACACTACTTGATTTAGAAAAATGTGATTTTCATAAATTTACAAGTAATATAAAAAGAAATTGAGTCTTAGTTAAGGGTTTATTTTGTTTCAGATACTAATTGGACTAAAGTAAGTCCAAGATTAAAGAAGAAATCTTTGAAAATTACTATATCACAATACATGGAGGTTTGTGGGGAAACTTTGAAAGGCAAGAAGAAGGATGAGACTGTTGTTAAAACAAAAAAAATATGCCAGGTTAGTTAATTAGATTATTTTTATCTGCTACTTATTTTGCTATCTTATTAAAATATAAACATTTTTTTTGTGTAATTGCATTAATTTCATTGTATAAAAAACAAAATATATGTGTTATTTATTTTTAAGCTTTATTGCAAAAAACATATTATAATTGTATCACAGGATAAATAAGCGGATATGTGTTTATCTATAAAAGTTCTGCCATATATCCAAATCATCATAGTATATATTTAGTATATTTCCATATATACAAGGTTATTGGTGAGTTGCATTTTTGACTTATTTTGAAAAAAGCTAAAAGACGTGATAACTGGCTTAAAATTATCGCAAATAGTCACCCCAGTCATCTCCTAACCGGAATAAGTCGATTTAACAATAACTCTGTATATGTGTTACAAAAAAAATGTGTTTTTGTAATATTCGTTGATGAACCCTAAAAATAAAAAATAATACTAATAAAGATACACAGTAGGGTAAATCGTGCATAGGGGTGTAAACCAGCGTTGCAGAACTATCGATAGTTGACCTCGAAAACTATTCAGGATATCGATAGTCTATCGATAGTGGACTATCGATATGCAACACTAGTGTAAACCTTATCACTATAGCAACCTACATGACAGAAAATTAAATAAGAAATTTATAAAACAAAAAAGTAGGTGACGAATGGAGAATATAAAAAGACAACAATATAATAATCATTCATAAAATAAAAAAGAAAATAAATTACAAAAAAGAAATACTGAAGACAACTAAAATTAAATAATATAATTGAGTGGATAAATAATAAAGTCGTTGAGTTTTAATCAATATCTACTGTTTTAATAATTAACATCTTTAGATTTTAATTAAAATAAATTTTATCATAGAATACGGTTAACCGAGAAAAGACGTGGACCTTTTTACGCGTGGTCACACCGCTATTTAGTTTCAATGCCAAACGAAATCGAAAAGGACGTTTGTGACGAGTGTCGATCGAAATTGATTTTGTGTTTTTTTTTCGATTTAATAATCCGTACTACGTTTAACTAATTTACGGGTTAACTCTTAAAAACTATAATATTTAGTGTAATAAACAGTTGATTGGTAAGTCTTACTTATGATTAATAGTATTTATTACAAATATACGGGCAAAATTTTCCGTAGCTTTATGGGCGTACCGCGCAAATAACGTTTCTTGTTGAAATGTGATTTTTTCTTGTTTCGGAAACAAGATTTACTACTCTTCTACATAAGCATTCTCTTCGCACCCAATATTATTTTTTAGTAACAGTTATCTACGACGTGTTACATCCGTTAATCGAACTCAGTGGGAGTCGCATTTATATTTTAGAAAAGAATATTGTTTAATGTCCTTTTTATATTCACGTGAAGTTTATACGCAATACTCGTTGAATTTATATACATTGTATGTTATTAAAACAAGTTCAGTACCAAGTGTGCATTATTCATATAAAAAAACCAGAGGTAAATTATTTGTAATTTCGTATATTAAATACTTATTCTTATTTTGTTGTTTAATAGAATGTAATAAGAAATACTACTTTCATTTACCTACTTTGTCTATTTTAAATATGATTACATGAAAAAGCAATACCAATGACTGAGTTTATCTAAAAGCATCGAAACCTAAATAAATGCAGTTTATTTTCATACAGATGTGAATTCCGGGAATGTTGTAGTCGTATTTGAATAAGTACACGAATACAAGTGCTATGTTTTGTATTTGATTGTAAACTTACTTTACACAGCAATTTATTCATCTTTAATATATTATTGAAACGTAAAAATGTTCTTGTAAGATAGAATGCAAAAGTTATATTTTAGAGATAGGCTAATTAATACACTTAAATTATAGTTCTGTTATTTTTCTTGCTTTATTTTTAAAATTAATATATGACTAAATATTATAAGCCAAACCACAAGATAACATTTCTTTGACAAAAAGGTAAAATAAATTGAATCTTTCCTCTTTGTCTTAATTATATAGGACATTAATACAAAAAACAAAAATGTAAGTCTTAGGGAATGCATGAAAAATTTTATTAATCAAATTAATATTTATATAAAGTATGTCATGCACTATAAATAGTTGATAATATTTTAAACTATTTATTTACGAAATTATTATCATATCATGTTAATTTATAATCAATAAAAAATGTATCTTTACGGCAAACAAAATTCATGTACCATCTTTTTTTTTTTATCCAATGTAAATATGACTAAAAATAATCTGAATGTGATATTATTTACTTTACAGGATATTCTAGACAGGATGACAAGCACTAGAAGGTTTCCTTGGCTGTGGGCCAGCTTCTTCCTACTGGTCGGAATTGCCGGACTGATCGGATATGATGTATCAAGAGTCAACGGCAATTTCCCAAGTGAGTATTTCATTGTTTCTTCTTATATAAATAATGCTTGAGATGTCTAGTTCTATTATATATAGATCAAAGTTAGTCACACAAAAATCATAAACTGCAATACAATTCACTCAAACCAAATACAAAATAATTGTCTATAAGAAATACCAATAAAGTTCTGTTACATTAATTATGTAAATTAAATTACTCATATCTTTACAAATGTCTGAAAATCGTGACATTTCGTCATACAAATTATATAAAATAGTTTTAACTAAGCAATAAAGAAAATAATTTTGTAAATACTCATAAAGAAGTTTTCATTTTATTATATACAAATGTTGATTATATAAGAATTTTGAGCAGGTGTTTGACACCATTAATGTTTTCAGTAATTCAAAGTTTGTTTATCTATTTCCATTGAACTTGAAGGTATCATAATTTATTACTTTTATGTATACTCAAGGGCTCTTTAAAGATTAAATTAATAATTTAATTAGGGCTGGCTCAATGGTTACAACACATGAATCATAAATGAAGATTAAAAGTTCCACCGAGGTCAAAGAAACACAGAATTTTCATATACTTACAGCATGCTTAACTGTGTAGGGAAAATATTGTGAGAAAACCAGCAATTGCAGAATGATAATTAATCTGCCTAAGAGCCGAGTTGGCCCAATGTTTAGAACACGTGTATCTTAACCGGTGGTTGCGGTTTCAAACCCAGACAAGCATCTGAATTTTTATGTGCTTAAGCGGTGTTCATAATTCATCTCGTGCTCGGCGATGAAGGAAAGCATCGTGAGGAAACCTTCTTGCGTCTAATTTCAACGAAATTCTGCCACATGTGTATCCACCAACTTGCATGGAGCAGCGTGGTGGAATATGCTCCAAACCTTCTCCACGAAGGGAGAGTAGGCTAAGGCCTCCTAGCAGTGGGAAATTTACAGGCTGTTAATGTTATGTAATAAAAAAATTTAATGATTCTGCCACATGTGTATTGACTGACTTGCATTGAAGCAGCATGGTGGTATAAACTCCAAACCATAAATAGAGATACCTTAGTCCAACATTGGCATAGTTAAAGGTTGACTTTACAGCTAGGTGTATGAAATATTTCACTGCTAAAATATATGCTTTGTGTAAACAAAATAGTAGTAATCATATACATAAAGATTGTTGTAGATAAGATATATAATTTAAATTAATATGAGATGGTTGGTTAATATTGAGTATTTCATATTGTTAAAATATATTTTATGAATACTGAGGTATTTTATAAAGTAACAGTTCAATTTCCATTGGAACTGTATTATAATTTATATAATAGATGTTCGGGTTAAATTATTTAACATATATAAGTTACATTTGGAAAATATATATAATAGATTAGATATGACCACTTAACCTATGGACTTCACTCTTACCATTGCAATGCTATCACTATTTATAATTTCATTTTCATAACAAATAATTATGTAAAGATATAATTATTCTGAATAAGTATTTATGAAATAGTTATAACTTTAGTGATTCGATTTTAAAAACGAATACTTAAATTAAATAAATACTTGGCATAAATATTGATTTATTAACAAACTAAGAGTCAATCATATTATAAATTTTTATAATATTATTACAGAGAGTGCAACAGGAAAACTTTTAAATGATCTTGGTCTCCTTGAACAAAGTCAGCATGTCTGGAGGAAAACGTTATCCACTTCAGCTCAGGGCTATTTATGGCTAGAAACAAATGCACCAATTTACTACAATACCACAATGGAAGCCTGCACACCGTACGCTCAACTATCAAAGGAGGCATTTACAATAGCCTTGAAGAAAACTGGCATTTTATACACCAATTTGAAAGAATATGTTGTCGCAAAAACTCCTGTAGTGGTGGCCACGATTGAGCAATATGCACCTGGAGTCATAGATACTGTTCAAAGCTATGCCGTTAGTGGATATGTGGCTGTGAGAAAATATTCAAATGATTATTACCAAATAACACTCGAATATCTGAGTACAAAAGTGTTTATGTAAGTGTCTCATTTTGATTTTTATTTATTATGGTATTTTCATTTTTTGCACAGTACTATATTATATTTTTTTTATATTTCTAGTGGCGAATGGGCACCAGAAATTCTCCAGAATAAGACACAATTGGCTTTGAATGCTACCAGATTCCATATGAAATCCTATTTCCACTGGTTCCGGGAACAAGTCAATGTATACTCCGAGATACCCTGAAGTTTGTAGAAATTGTGATGTGAGAGACGTTGTCGAGTGCAGTAAAAGATTTATTTTTCAGGGGTGCCAGAACAGCTTCGGTTTACAATTTGTTAATCTCACAAACTATTTTTAGTAAATAAGTTGTTACAAATAATTTCTATAATATATTAATTTCTAACTTGAAATACATTTCAGTTTTGAAGTGTTTTTTAAAGTTAAAAGATCATTTGGAACAATTATTTATATATTTTCATATGCTATACCTTTTTGGTTGTATTTTTGTAGAGTTTAGATATGTTAATGAAAACAATATCACAATTCATGATGTATTTGTATACAACGAAATTAAAATTTCACATCAATCATCTGTGGAAGCAAATGGTATCATATCATTTTATCAATTAAAACAATTAACATGACAATTAAGACTGTATTCTGACAAAATATCAGTATTTTGAAAATACATTCCTGTAAATGCATTTTAAAATCTTAATCATTTCGCAATAAATTAAATATTATGAGTTGGATGTCTTCGCTTTATTATTTTTAACAAAAATGTGAGATGTTAATAAGTTTTTGTAGTGTATTTATTTGTGTTGATAAAGTTTGTGTGTTTTAAATGTTGAATACAGAATTTAAATTATAGAGGAATAAATTTCTATATTGTTTTATTTCACAAAATTAAATATGAGCATAATAACTTGTTACTCGTGGGACTTTAAATGATACTAGATAATTAGCACTGCTTTTTTATTATACGTTATTAAATATAAAATAAAGACGTTTGTTATCATAACAACACATTAGTCTTAGGAAGTCAAATATATGAAATCAAATCAAAATATACTTTATTAAAGTAGGCTTTTACAAGCACTTTTGAATCGTCATTTAACAAACTATTTTAAGTAAAGCTATCACCGGTTCGGAATGTAGATTCTACCGAGAAGAACCGGCAAGAAACTGTGTAATTACTCTGACCGATTATATATTGTATAACCTCCCCTGACCGATTTCTGCCACGGCGGCCATTTTCAAAGGAGAATACCTAATAGCGTTGGACATCATGTCTTCAAACAGGAGATGCTAAATCTGATTCGATCGAAAAATAATATGTAAACGACTTACTAAACAGCAAATCAGTAAGGTGCTATTAAGTGGCCTGACCCGGGGTTTGAGACCAAGATATCGGGATCTTCAATCTTAGTACTAGTAGCCACTAAACCAACAAGGTATCGAAAATAAATATCAACACGTTAACTCATTTTTTTTAAATGTAATGTATTGGGAATGTCAGAAGATATGGTGTTTATAAAAAGGAACGTAAGTATTATAGTTTTAGGTTCATTCACCCTGAGTTTTTAGTTCATATATAATTATATATATGTTGTAGATTACACTTGGGATAAAAAGTCGGAAGAACAATCAAAAGCGAATTCTGAGTAGCCACTCCGTTCCGTGGATAAACATAGAGGCAATTTTTTAAATTTCGTCTTTGATAAAATCTTTACACTCTGACTGACTTGTTTACTGACTTTAATCGAAGTCCAATGTTTACAAAAACTAATTTATAATTTGCGAAGTATTTAAAAGTAAAAATGTTTAAAGAAAACATTTTATTAGCTTGGTTATGTTTATAAAATAAAAATAACAAAATAATACATCAATGTCTTTATTCCAACACTGAAATACATATGTAATATACACTGGTAGTATGCATTCTATTTTTGTAGTCCGGTGTCGACATAAATGAAGTTCAGAAATACCTCTTTGTAAATTAATTCAACTTATTACTAAAGAACAATTTTTGGGTGTTATTATAAATAGCTTCTGCTAATTCATCAATATTTTCTTTTCTAATGGCAGAAAGTATCTCCAGCACTTGCCTATAAAAGTCAATAAAAAAATTAATAATATTTGTTGTATTTTATAAGGTAGTTTTATATTTAAAATTATAAATATTTTTTACTCACACAATGTTAACAGGTTCATTTCTTCCTTTTACTTGATGATTTGACTCAACTGAGTATTTTTCCTTTTTGACTGAAGGGAATTTTGTAACCACATGAGCATAGCCTGGATGTGTGGCTTTTACTTCACACCATGGGCAGTCTGTCTCAATCATCAACCTATTCTGAGGTATCTTTGCTGCCACCTCTAAGTTTTCCTTTGTCCTTAGTGAACTGGAATATTGTTTCTTAAATTATTTTTGTTTATGTTTTAATCTCACATTATTCAAATATAATTTAAAAAACTACTTACCATCCATTTATACCAACATATAAGTTCAATTCCAGAATCTTCTCTAGTGCCTCATGAGACCCATCGAATGAATGTACAACACCACCAACTATTATTTCATTGTTTCTACTCAAGATTTCAACAAGATCATCGGCAGCAGCTCGACAATGAAGAAACAAGGGCAATTGGAATTCACTGCTCAATTGCAATTGTAATTCAAAGTATCTATTGGAAGAAATAACAATTATTTATTATTATTCATATACAACAGATAAATTGTTATAATAGTTTCACACAACTCTTGTATTAGGTATGACTTTATGAAACTACGTGATATGGATAATCGTCTCCTGCTGAGCTGACAGTTTGAAACTTACCAGAACTCCATTACAACCTGATGCAAACAGAATTTCATTGAACACAAGCAAATACATGTTTTGCTATTTTTTTTTTACTACTAAGCTCAAGATTGTTATTATTAAACATAACACAAATTAAACACAATAGTTTAAAAATAATAAAGTAATGTTTAGCTGAATTTGAATTTTTTACTGTTTTTATTTTTCATATTTTCGTTTTTTATTAATAAAAATAACTAATTTATAAATACTTACTTTAACTGGACGTCTTTCTCACAAAAGTGTAATCTCTCATAGTCAAGCCCGCACTCCCCGATCGCTACAACTTTATCTCTGTTTTCTTTTATCAATGCTTTTAGATCATTGAGATATGTATCAGAGTCCTCTACAAAGTCATTACACCTTGTTGGATGACATCCTACGGTAGAAAATAATCGTGCTGAAAATTACATTGCAAATACAAACAACTATTACTAAAAATGTTTATACTTTATACATACTAAAACATAAAATGTATTTAAGTGTTGTGTATTCTATGTGTGACACTTAAACTATTGATAAATAAATTATAAAATTCTATTAATAAACCTAAAGAATCATAAATTATTGTCACATACATATTTTTGTTCGGAGAAGAATAGTTAAATGATCTTGATCTTGATCTAATAATTATTAAAATTCTGATCATGGTTTTCATTATTATTTGCATATCTATTTTAATTTAATTAAAAAAAAAAAAACATTTTCTCTGCAACTTCATCCAATAATAATGAAATAATGATGGAAGACAAAACAAGTAAAGAAATAACAAGTTTATAACAAAATAGAATATAATATTTAGTATATATACATAAATATATATATTTATTGTTATTGAAGGAATTTTACACTTATTTTCCGTTAACTTTCCGTATTCTCTATTTTTGTTTTATAATAAAATAGTTCTTGTAATTAGTATGTACATATGAACAGTAGCACAATATAGCCGTGTGGTACAAGTTAAGATTAAAACGAAATAGATTTCCTTGGTGTATGTATATAAAATACAAATTCATAGTTTATTTTTAAAAATGTACCTAACTTATTTTTTATTATTACTTTGTAAAAAATATTGCTTACAATCGGTACGAGACAATTCGATAGCTTTCTTGCTGTCTAATAAGCTTCCTCCAGTAATAATCATTTTGTCCATACCAGCCGACCAGGAGCGATTTAGAACTTTTTCCAAATCAGGTTCATGTTTTTTCGAACCGTGATATATTCCTTGATACATCTCATCGGTCAAATTAGCACCGATATCTAAAATTAAATAATTATTTAATTCTTGTTTGTGCGACTAACCTCACAACATTCAAGAATACATTTTGAATTTACGACAAAATATAATATATTTATTAACTAACCTATAAATTTTTTAATTGTAGTCATTCTTTTCATTAAGAAGTTTTATAATTAATCCCTTTGCTTTTCAGTTTAAAAAACTACCTTAATATTTAGTTTATTCGATTTGACAATTGACAGATAAAACTGCGTGGTGCGCCAAAAATCGTAAAAAAAAAACAAATTATAATACACATTTTTTATCACAAGTAAAAAATAGCATATGTACATACATTAAATGTTCAATATTCGAAATAAATAAATCGTAAAAATAAACTGTGTAGAGATTTTTTTTATTATATTTAGCGAATTTGCATATGTAAAATTAAGGTTTAACGCTTGTGTTACCTTATGATGTTAATAAATAATTAGACAGAATGCAGTAAGACAAAATTTATAATACCTACAAACTACTGTTTAACAATCTAATCGTTTGAATTCAAAAGAATAAGACTTAATTTCATCTTTATGTTATAAAAAAATGTTAGCTTCTTGTAAATCTAGTAGTATTTTAATTAATACTCGTTGTAGTTAATGGAAATACCGTTAACTATAACGACTATCAATTAAAATCAGAATCACAAAAAAAGAAGATTAACGTTAATATTCTCAAAGATTTTAGTAAAAGTTCAACCGAGTCTATTTTTGCTGTTTGACAAATATCCTGTATTAATTATTAAATTATTATAAAATACGTTATTCAGTATAAGTAGCTAAAGTTCCAACATTAGATAATTATCAGAACAGCTTATTAATGTGGCATTTTTTTTTTGTTTTATGTAATTTTAGCTGTTCATGGGAAGAACAAAATATGTACTTCGTTTAATTTAACTAATAACGTTAATTTCATACAAACATATATATAGGGTTATTGGTAATTCGATGTATTCCCGTTAGGAGGTGATAGGGGTGATTATTTGCAATAATTTTAACCCCCATATGTATGATGCAAAAGTGAACCATTTTTGAGTTATCACTTTTTTAGATTTTTTCAAAATTTACATTTTTGGAGAGCTGATAAAACAGTTATGTTTTTAAAATAATCTGCAGGACAAGTTTCATAACGTTTTTTTTTTGTTTTTAAGGCATTTTTGTGAAAAAATGTATTTAACATATTTTTCCGTCTCGCATTTTTAAATTTGGATCGATAATTATTCTTTTAATATTGACAAATAACCAGTGTTTATTCGTTTTTATAAATCAGAAGAAAAAAATACATTTTAATTGATATATTTTTTTAAATAAATTTTTGAAGTTGCATTTTTGACTTATTTTGAAAAAATCTATAAAACGTGGCGACTCAAGAATGGTCCACTTTTGCATCATGCATATGGGGGTTAAAATTATTGCAAATAATCACCCCTATCACGTCCTAACGGGAATACGTCGAATTACCAATAACCCTGTATATAATTAAATTAAAATATATTTACCACAGTTAGTTTTATAAATATAGTTTTATCTTTTAAACAAGTTTTTGTCGAAGGAACATGTCTTGTCTTCCTTTTTGTTATATTGCTAATAAAATATTTAAATGTCAGCTTCGGTCAAAGACTCGTCACTCGTCGGTGAAGTTTCAATCATAGCTTATATATAAACTAAATTTTTAGGTTTTGGTATCATATGATAATAGTACAATACGATTTATGCTTAAGATCTTAATTTAAAAGGGTTACAAATAAAACCTTCTTTATTAAAACACTATCTTAGGGTAATTTATGTATGTAATATCGATATTTGTACGAAAGCAGACGAGGTAGCGTTACCGTATAATATTTAAATATATGGCCATATAATCAGCGCAGCGGCTTAGTCCATATTTCTTGCTCATTTTTAAAAATATAATCGATATTATTTTTTAGGTCTTTAAGGTGTCATCCACGAGATAAAAATGTTTACTTATGATCCTATCTTAATTTTTAAATAAAAATACATAGATCAATATATTGCATATATCTTAATCATTTACAGAAATAGTACATTGGTTTAGCGTTCCTAACTTAGGTACTGAATTATTTAAGATAAAAAATTTAAAAAATATATATATTGACCGTCGCCTCCTAATGACCATTTTATGATGCTTTCGTAATAAATATATCTATATATCGTAATATATTTATTGAGATTTAGACGTACCCACATATTATTATTTATAAGAAGCCTACCTATACAGTGTTTATGGTTCTTTTTGTAGACAATGTCGATGTACCATATTTTAACATAATTCCAAATAAAAAACGTTCAAAAATGTGAAAAAAATTATACGAAAAAGTTAGAACGAAAGTCCTCTTGCTATATTATGTTATGTGTAAAATAACAGACACAATAAAATAAATTGACAACGTTTGAGCCTAATTAAATATCAAGAAATAAAATTATAATAATATAAGATCCCGTGTGAATTAAAATAATAACAAAATATGAGTTTAAATAATGTTATATAAGACTGTATAAAATAGAAAGAAAAATAACTGTAGTGTAAGCCTTGTAAAAGGACTTCGTTCGAAAAAATAAAAGCTTATGTGAAGAATCTAAAACTAAAACATTTTTTACTCATAATTTTTAAAAGGAACGTTATAATAACTTCAAAATTATAAACGTGCCGAGTTTCTTTCCTTCTCAGTTCTTATCAGATCGATAATTCTAGAACTTCATTCAGGTCGGATTTCCCATTGGACTCTGAGCAAAAAAACCTTGTGCACTATAAAAGTTGCCGCGCAGATGTGCGGAATCCGGCCAATAGAGCAAATTAAAAAAATATAATAAGTGAGCCGAGATGGCCCAGTGGTTAGAACGCATGCATCTTACCGATGATTTCGAGTTCAAGCCCAGGCAAGCACCACTGACTTTTCATGTTCTTAATTTGTATTTATAATTCATCTCGTGCTCGGCGGTGAAGGAAAACATCGTGAGGAAACCTGCATGTGTCTAATTTCAACGAAATTCTACCACATCTGTATTCCACCAGCCCGCATTAGAGCAGCGTGGTGGAATATGCTCCAAACCTTCTCAAAGGGAGAGGAGGCCTTAGCCCAGCAATGGGAAATTTACGGGATGTTAATGTAGTCCGTGATAACGTAACATACAGACAAACAGAGTTAATTTCGCATTTATAATATTAGTATAGAATATGAACTAATTTTTTTTTTGCAATTAATGATAAGATCTTATGCATTAATATGCTTTTAAAATCACATTAATTTTATAACATTCGTAATATGACAACGATTATATGCTAATTGCCAGAGGTTCCCAATAATTAAAAAAGTTATTAGCAGATATGAATATTATACTTATAATAATATTGTATGAAGAATAATATTACTAAATTGACGCCGACCACAGAGTATGTACCTACATTAAACACACAAAATCACAATAGATGACACTAAAGTTTTAAGTTATAGCTAAGGCACTAGGCAGTGTAAAATCGTGTTGCGTTGAGGGATAACGTCAGCGGTCCGACTTGAACATGGAAAAAATATTGCTACTATTTGTGGGTAAGTACTTCGACTAACTAATCTTTGAAGTGACTCATGTGACGCTTTTATGAATTCAAATTTAAAAGCAAAAGTTTATACAGGATTACAAAAAGGTCATTGTTTTTAAATTATGTTATTGTAACTTGTAACTTTTATACATATATATTTAAAAAATATATATTTAAGAGTTCATTTTGAATATTCATAAAACTTTTACAAAGTCTTTAAATGAATATGGCTGTATTTATAGTTTGCTGTTCCTTTTAAAGCCACACCTATATTAAGTCCTGTGAACAAAATAATTAGTAAAGCAGAGTATTTCACGTTAAACGATATTTGAAAAAAAAAACAAAATGAGTTTACCGTTCAGTTCAAAATCAAATCGTCTTTGTATAGCAATTTGCCCTGACTTCGCCCTTTAATTAATTATTCTTTCACGAAGTACCGTCTACTATTTTTAAATATTAAACAAATATACTTTGTACTTATCATACAATAATAATTCAATAATAATTTTTCAAACGATATTTCCTCAATCGAAGTTTTAGCTTGTGTTCATTGAGAAATAAATGCGAATAGGTATATTATTATAAGTCAAAGATTAAATTAATTAAAATTAAATAGATAAAAAAAAAACTTATTTAGTCGTCTTTTTAATTCGAATCAAACTATCGTCTAATATATAAATAATGTTTTGCTATAGACATTATAATTTCTATAATTTTTATTTAAGCATATTTCTATAATTTTATATCGAGATAAATATATTTTTTGTTTTCTTGTATACTTCCAAACATATCAAATATATATATATATTGGTGCATTTTATTTTGCAAAGGTTGATGTTTCTTGGACCTTTACCTAGCACAGCGTAGATGTTTTTTCAGACATATTATTAGATTGACATGAATATATGCAACATGTTTTTGTTAGGAATATCCTAACCATGATCATCAGGATCAGAAAATTTAACGAATTTATGTAGAAAAAACGTAGTTTATTTGAAACTTTAAAGAAATAAACGATGCTTGCGGGAGGGCGAGGCCGGATTATGCCCCTAGACAATGTACTCCTCGGGGCCCCTTTACCGTTTTATAACTTCCTAAAATATAGTTTTACTACCATAACGCAATTTTATTCGTAATTATTTTTTCACTTTATTAAAGATCAAACACGCTATTCAAATATGTGAAATATTTCGCTGCAACAATTTCATTAAAAATTAATTAGTTATTACCATAAATTGGCCTCTAGAGGATATATATTTTTCAGGCAGTGCGACGATTGCGGATTGTTAGTTTTTACAAGCTTTTATTTTAATTCCACACGTTTGTAAGTGTGAGTTGAACTAATACATACAAAACTATGTCTTTAACAGACTCGTAGAATCTTGTTCTATTCAACCGATTGAACCGATATTTTGCACACTAGCTGCTGGTGACAATCCATTATAGTTTACTAAATTTTATTAATCTAAGAATAACCACGTCATTGAATATAATATAAAATCGGGAAACGAGTACGTACTTATGGTTATTTACTCTTTATTATTGCAACGATTTAATTATCAACATTGTGTTTATAATTATAGTTGTTTGCAAACTCAACAAGAAATAAAACTTCTTGGTAATATTTCATAACCTATTCCAATGCCTGTATACTCTAATCCAACTATAACAGGATAAAAGCCAAATAAACAACATTTGACAGCAAATTGACGCGATATAATTGGTTGAGCGCTTGATTAATCTATGATATTCACTATGGAGTTGAAAAAATAGCGATTTGAACGTCGTCGGAACCGTTATCGGAATTTTGGAAGTAAAATTAAAGTGGAAATAAGTAGTTAAGTGTAATAGGGGTTTATAAATAAATAATGATATATTAATCATAAATTCTTAGTAGTGCACAATACAGCTGAGTTATTAGCAAATCGCATGTAATACGTAATTCTAAGGATTTTTTATCTTTTTTCCTACTTCCATTGGAATAGATTGGTATCTACTAAGAATGTCTGCCACCGTCTACATCTAACTAAATTGTATCTTTATATAATAATAATAACATAGGTAATTTGGGGTAACGCAGCTGCTATCCATACTATAGGTATTTGTACATTTGACATTGTCTTTACTACTTGCTCGTCCACCTACCAGCAACCTATACTCACATTTAAAAAAATAAATATTTAAAACAATTATGAGCCTTATAAAAATATATTTTTCGTATTTTTTTTTAAGCTTAAGTAAGATGTACTTTATTTAGCATTACATACTCCTTTAGTAGGGAAAGTTTAATTTGAATTACATTTTCAGCTATGTTCGCCTACGCCGCCACGGCTACGCGAATTAGATACACATTTCCAAATTACAACAGAACAGCACTCGGTGATTCAGTTGACGTCGCTTCTATGAAGCTATTGAAGGTATATTTATATTTTTATTAAACTAAAATACTATTATTACTTATACATACATGTACAATGTAAAATATGTTTAAATATACTTTAATCAATGAAGCTAGTAAAGCTGGTCGGATTTTATTGGCATGTAGCATAGTAATTTCTATAGATATGTAACCTATCATATGCGTCGCACAGCAGGCGCAATATTCATAAAATAATTGTTGCTGAAATTTAATGACTTCTAAGCATGGGAGCATATTTACGTAGGCCATGTGGTATACATATTTTTTAATTGTTTTTTAAACATAATCATTAGTAAAATTTAAATTCCTCCAAGTGAAGCGGGCTAGCTAGTTTTTATCGGTAATACCTTCATTTAGCCGAGAAAATTCCAAAAAAATAGAGTTATTCGTTTATTAAACTTTGTTCTGATAAAATATCCTTATCCTCGACCCGAGAGCTGAGATGACATAGTGGTTAGAACGCGTGCATCTTAACCGAAGATTGCGGGTTCAAATCCAGGCAAGCACCACTGCATTTTCATGTGCTTTACTTGTGTTTATAATTCGTCTCGTGCTCGGCGGTGAAGGAAAACATTGTGAAGAAACCTGCATTTGTCTAATTTCAATGAAAATCTGCCACATGTGTATCCACCAACCCGCATATGCTCCAAACCTTCTCCTCGAACGGAGAGGAGGCCTTAGCCCAGCAGTAGGAAATTTACAGGCTGTTAATGTTATCCTCGACCTTATCTTCATTGATGTGGTCACTTTAAACCAGTAACCACTAAATAAAAAAAAATCATTTTCAGGAAATATATGAACAATCTGCCGACAAAAACGTAGTTTCATCACCTCTAGGCGTGCTGACTCTACTCTCCCTGTACGCATCGGGATCGGAAGGAAAGACCCGTGCGGAAATCATGGCACTTCTAGGTTCAAAGGATTATGAACAGGTATTTATGTGATCGATACAAGAGTAGTTAAGCAGAATAAATTACTTTGGACATTGAATTGATACGATATCGGTGTTTGCCAATCGTAGCCAAACTCTTGGCCGAATTCACGGATATTATATATTCCGTATTAGTTAAAGATATTGTCTTAAGTATGAGGACAGCTTTCAGGTTCATACAGCCAATTGAGCGAAAGGTTCGCATCGATGGATCCAAAATATTTAATACTTGCTAACAAGGTTTTAGTATCTGATAAATACACTCTCGACGATGGATTCTTTAAAACAGCGAAAGATTATAAGAGCGAAGTGGATAACATCGACTTTAAAGATCGAAAAATGGCTGCGAATGCTATTAACGACTGGGTAAGTTTAAAGCGCAATATTGTACCAGTTACTCTAGATCTATTCTACTACGGATGTAACTGGTCAGGCCAGCACTCAGTGGAGGTTCTTCTTCACAAGATATATTCTTAGGACCTTGTCTAGAACTGAACTGAACTGGTTAGTGTTTTTAATCCTCGTTTTATTGTTTAAAGATAATGTAAAATTTTTAGATCTATATCCAGGGCCGGACCGTAAGTTTAGGGGGCCCTGGGCTAACTTAGGGGCTCACCTTAGACGTATCTGAACGTAGACTTGAATTAAAATAATTGAATGGGTTTGATTAATTGCAGGACTCGCTGGGCTGCAAACCATAAGATCTGTTTAATTTAATAAAGCTATGGATTCTTTCGCATTATCGTCTATTTTTTACTTTGACTTGACTTAGCTGGGGCCCCCTTGAATCCACGGGGCCCTGGGCTGAAGCCCAAAAAGCCATATGGTAGATACGGCTCTGTCTAGATCCTTAATTTTACAATTTGCATGTCTATCACACGAGATAAGTCACTAATTTATGAGGTAATAATTATTGTTTAGATAGAGTCCAGTTATGTGTATAATTATTCAAACAGTTTCGTGTGAATTGAGTAATTGAGTTTTATTTTAATATTATATTTCAGTCATCCAGTAAAACAAGGGGATTGATCGACCATCCAGTTTCCGAATCTGATATCGACCCAGATGCAGTTATTGCTCTCCTTAACGTGATTTTCTTCCAGGTATGAATCTATAACTATAATGTACATTACATTAAAGCTGTATAATATATTTTGAACTTAAATCTATGTTACAACATATTTAATGGCTGAACAGCCATAAATCTACAATTTGTAAAAAATGACTAAATATTTTACTACAATAGAAAAAAAATTAAGTTATTTATTATTCATTAAAATTATCAAACAATTTTATGATTATTGAATATTAAACAGGGTCACTGGCACGTACCCTTCAACGCCAGCAATACAAAGGAACAGGAATTCAACGTGGATCGCTCCACGATCGTGAAGAAACCCATGATGCAACTCCGGCGGTCACTGCACTACCACGAGGACAACGACATGGGCGTTAGGGTATACTTGCATTTTTAATTATATCTATTTTTTATTTAAAACCCGAAAGCAAAAGACATTTTATATATATAAACTATCCTTTGTTATGTTTATGCGAAACCGACATTTGGAATTAAGCTGTTATGTCCTTTGTGCCAGTAGTTACTTACCCAACAAAGCAAAACTGGTGGTAGTAATATCTGATGAGTGGGGGGGTAACGACCCAGACAGTTTGCTCTAATCCCCATCACCAAGTGAACCTTTGCAGACAGACTTGTAACTGGTAACGTTCTGGTGATTGCTGTCGGTAGATATTGCCTTTAAGAATTAAAAAAAACCTTCAATGCGTGGCCAATCTTGGAGTTTGATATTAAAACCATTAAACCTATGGATACTGGATCATCCGCTCTTCAAACCAGTCAGGACATTACTATCTATGTATGCTATCTTTTATCGAATAATACGTCTTGTCAGCTAAATATTATTTAACAAGAACATTAAGTGGCGTCGTAGGAAATTTTAACGATTCTTTCTATAGCCAATCCGCTACTTATGGACCATCCTTGGGTATTCGGTTGTATGTCTCTTGTGCCTGTTGTTGCCCATACACGTATAACTTATACGCACATTAGTTTTTAATCTTACCTAAATGTTTATTTAAATTTTAAGTATACGTCCAACAGATGATAGAGTTGCCGTACCAGGAGTCAAAGTTCCGAATGATAGTCGTGTTACCGAATGAAGTGGACGGTCTTCCGGATGTGCTGGAGAAGGTTGCAAAGAAGGGGCTCTTAGAAAACATCTTCCGGATGCGCCCTTCTCGAGCTGCAGTAAATTTAAACATGCCCAAATTTGAGACCAGGTTGAAGATTAATCTTAATGACGTTTTGAGCAAGGTATGAAAAAAAATAGTATTGAATGTTTTAATGTGTTAATTGGTATGTACCTAAGTTATAATTAACTATTCATATTGAGATATAGATTTTTAGAGACAGACTTTAAATTTACGCTTCTTACCAAAAGCTTCTGGTAAGCAAAAGTAAGTCTAACTTAACCCATCAAGTTGTTCGTATGGTGCCCATACAAATTTATTGCATCAGCCTCTGAGTATTAAACTAACGCTAATACGGTATTATGCAAAAAAAACAGATATACATGACAAGATTGCATTTATTGGCATAGATTTGGTATCATGTTCTATTTTATTTTTGGAATTGAAATGTTTTATCTGATATCTTTGGCATTATTTATATGTACATTTAGGTTGGAGTATCTGGCATATTCGAAAATGCGTCATCGGGTATTGTGAAGGAACGCGGCGTGAAGGTCTCCAAGGCGCTGCAAGAGGCATTCGTCAAAGTGGACGAAGAGGGCGCTACTGCTGGAGCCTTCACCGGTATTTCTCTGACTTTATCTAGCGTATCTAAAGTCATTACCATCAATTATCCAAAAAAAATCCTAATTTAATTATCTTTCGAGTGTCCTCCAACTTATACGCTAGAAAATACATGATTTTCTCTTCGTTTATGTATAATTACGTCTTATTTAGCTGTTTATCGCCCATAATATACTGATTATTTCTACATAATCCGACTGCATAGCACCTCACTCCCTGCACATTAACATGGCTTCCTGGCGTTTTATCAAATATTATATCTAATTCAAAGAAAATGAGAATTTGACAAATCAATTTTACTACTTTTAACTAGTTTGACATGTTTCAAAGGGAAAGAACTATACTTTTATTACATAACTGATATACTAGTGGTACAGAAAACAGAAAAGGGAAAATTACTGCATATTTTCTAATTTAAAAATTGTTTTGCAGGAGTAGTGACAATGGCGTTATCATCTTGGTCTCGTCCCCCTCCGCCGATACCCTTCAAGGTGGACCGTCCCTTCCTATACGCGATCTTAAACGACGACATTGTACTGTTCGCGGGGACCTACAGCCACTGAGTGCTTTTGAATAACAAGATGAAATTTTTAATACATTTTTAAAAATAAATAAAATAATGTGAATTAGGTTTTTTATTTCTACACCGTGCAGATGCATAGCTTCAGATCAAGCTTGAAGTATGTAATTTGTATGTTGAATATGAGTGCAGCGCTTATATACATATATATGTTGTTTTTAAATGAGAATTGTTTTTGACGTGAAAAACATTAAAGTTAATATTACACTTAACTCGGTTTCAAATGGAAATATTATTTTGCTGTCTGTCCTAGATAGGTAGTGGGGGCTCACGAATAACTGTTAGAAAAATGTTTACCTCTTGAGTCTGAACTACAACTACTAAAAAAACTACACGAGATATTGCATATATTATATTATTACATCATTTAAAGAGCACATCCTTATCTATCCTATTGGACAAGAAATAATAGAAACTTTTTTAAATATGCAGTTACGTGATCCCAATTTTAAAACAATAATATTATAAATTACTAGCGATCAGCCTCGGCTTCAGCGTCGTGCAATTTATTTATGATTCTTTTCTGGCTCTTATGTAGATATGGCTGCAATCAGTGATATCTTCTAGAGATATTGTTTCATATTATATATTTGTTTCCGAGTTGAGACAAAAATTATGATAGCTCGGCTAAAATGCCTTTAATTCAAGATGCCGATCATTAATTCAAGAGATTACACCAAACATACGGACAAATAAATTCAACTTCTATAATAAAACCATAAATGTACAATAAAAAAAAAAAAAACATCAACCAAGCTTTATTGCAATCGAGTAATATCACTTATATATCACTTCATAACTGTGTATCGCATTCGAGAAACATTACAGAAATTCTACCTCACATTCATTTTATATATAAAGGGCATCATTTTCATTAAACAACAGTGAGAGATGTAACTTGAGATGTATGACTGCGTTACAAAATAGACCAATTACAATAAAAATAAAATATGGCATGTATATATATATATATTTTTTATGTTATAGGTGGCAAACGAGCAGGAGGCTCACCTGATGTAAAGTGACTACCACCGCCCATGGACATCTGCAACACCGGGGGGCTTGCAGGTGTGTTGCCCGCCTTTTAGGAAGAAGTACGCTCTTTTCTTGAAGGTTCCCAAGTCGTATCGGTTCGGAAAAATCGCCGGCGAAAGCTGGTTCCACAGAGTGGTTGTGCGAGGCAGAAAATGTCTTAAAAATCGCGCCGTTGTGGATTTTCGGACATCCAGATGGTACGGGTGATAATTGGAATTTTGACGAGATGTCCGAGGTAAAATTTAGCAGCCGGGATTAATCCGAACAATTCCTCGGAACATTCCCCGTGAAAAATTCTGTAGAAGATGCAGAGCGATCCAACATCTCTACTCAAAACCAAAGGTCGATAATTCGAGCCGCTCTACGTTGGATACGGTCAAATGGAAGGAGCTGGTACTGGGGAGCACCATCCCAGAGGTTAGAGCAGTACTCCATGTGAGGCCGAATTTGCACCTTGTATAGTCTTAGCCGATGGACCGACGTGAAATACTGACCTGCCTTGCTGAGCACACCGAGCTTTTTTGATGCCAATTTGGCTTTGCCTTCCAATTGACTGAGGAACTGAACGAAGCTTGAAATGTCGACGCCAAGAATTCCGATACTAGCTGTGGTGGCTAACGGAATGTTCTCAAATCGTGGAGATACGACAAATGGTGATTTTTTAGTCGATGCAACAAGTCGTTGATATGCAGAAGAAACAGAGTGGGCGATATAACGCAGCCTTGTGGAACACCAGCATTGACGAATTTTAAGTCGGAGCATGCACCGTCAACAACGACTTTGATTCTCCGATCTGCCAAAAAACTGGTAATCCAATTACATAATTTACCGGGAAGCCCATAGGAAGGAAGCTTCGAAAGAAGCGCTTTGTGCCACACGCGATCGAAGGCCTTCGCTATGTCCAGACTGGCTGCTAATGACTCCTCCTTTCTCTCAACTGCTTCCGCCCATTTATGAGTCAGGTAAACTAGAAGATCACCGGCTGAGCGACCCCGACGGAAACCGTTCTGGCGGTCGCTTATCAGCTGGTACTCCTCTAGGTACCGCAGGAGCTGGCAGTTTATATTGGACTCCATTACCTTGGAGACCAAGGAGGTGATGACTATAGGCCTATAATATAACATCATAATTAATATTTTAAAATTAGTTAATCTATTTGAGCAACGACATTATTTATTGATCGGTACCCCCTAGAAGAGATTTACAACTTATAACGGCACAATTATACGGATACAGACTGCAGCAGTAGTGCAACAAGTTCGTGCACAGCGCAAATTTCGGCCACGCTTGTTACGACGGCTTGGGCTATCTGGCCACTCCAGATCTGTGGGGGTTCTATATTTATAATTGCACTGTTCGTCACTGAAATTTTAAAAATAAACTCTTGGTGAGCTACCTTTGCGGCATTTCTCAGAGTATATTGATGTGTCATGATCCATATTTTTAATAACTTGGTATTGGATGTTCTATATATTCGCCTAGGACATGAAATTGAGAAATACTTCATTTATTGTACGAAGAAAATTTAATTTGAAATACCTCTTTGTGGTCGGAAGTGTACCGCCAGGTAACGTCTTGCAAGTCGTCTCTGGAGAAGACAAAGACGTAGGTCAGCTGCTTACCCCAGCCGTGGGAGTACATGAGCGGGATGTTGAGAACACCTTCACACGGGTCCACATGAAGCCAGCCGTTTAATTCGTAGTCGAAAACCTGAGATCATTACATCTCTACTACGATTGCTAAATGCAAAAATGTATCCGGGCAATAGGGCAAATTAAATCAAAAAATATATAATAAGTGACCCGAGATGGCCCAGTGGTTAGAACGCGTGCATCTGACCGATGATTTCGGGTTCAAACCCAGGCAAGCATCACTGAATTTTCATGTGCTTAATTTGTGTTTATAATTCATCTCGTGCTCGGCGGTGAACTAAAACATCGAGAGGAAACCTGCATGTGTCTAATTTCAACGAAATTCTGCCACGTGTGTATTCCACCAACCCGCATTGGAGCAGCGTGGTGGAAAATGCTCCAAAGGTTCTCCTCAAAGGGAGAGGAGGCCTTAGCCCAGCAGTGGGAAATTAACAGGTTGTTAATGTAGTCCGTGATAACGTAACATACAGACATACAGAGTTAATTTCGCAATTATAATATTAGTATAGATTATGAACTAATTGTTTTTTCAATTAAGTATTTCATGATAAGATTTTATGCATTAATATGCTTTTAAAATCACATTAATTTTATAACATTCGTAATATGACAACGATTATATGCTATTTGCCAGAGGTTCCCAATAATTAAAAAACGTTATTAGCAGATATGAATTTTATACTTATTACCTATTATTAATTACCTACTGTTATTTCGATGAAAATAATATTGCATTAAACACACAATATCACAATATATGACACTAAAGTTTTAAGTTATAGCTAAGGCACTAGGCAGTGTAGAATCGAGTTGCGTTGGGAGATAACGTCAGCGGTCCGACTTGAACATGGAAAAAATATTGCTACTATTTGTGGGTAAGTACTTCGACTAACTAATCTTTGAAGTGACTCATGTGACGCTTTTATGAATTCAAATTTAAAAGCAAAAGTTTATGCAGGATTACAAAAAGATCATTGTTTCATCTTATCTTTAAATTATGTTATTGTAACTTTTATACATATATATTTAAAAATATATATTTAAAAAATATATATTTAAGAGTTCATTTTGAATATTCATACACCTTTTACAAAGTCTTTAAATGAATATGGCTGTATATATAGTTTGCTGTTCCTTTTAAATCCATACCTACATTAAGTCCTGTGAACAAAATAATTAGAAGTAAAGCAGAGTATTTCGCGTTAAACGCCATTTGAAAAAAAAAAACAAAATGAGTTTACCGTTCAGTTCAAAATCAAATCGTCTTTGTATAGCAATTTGCCCTGACTTCGCCCTTTAGTTAATCATTCTTTCACGAAGTACCGTCTATTATTTTTAAATATTAAACAAATATGTACTTATCATACAATAATAATTCAATAATAATTTTTCAAACGATATTTCCTCCATCGAAGTTTTAGCCTGTGTTCATTGAGAAATAAATGCGAATAGGTATATTATTATAAGTCAAAGATTAAATTAATTAAAATTAAATAGCTAAAAAAAAACTTATTTAGTCGTCTTTTTAATTCGAATCAAACTATCGTCTAATATATAAATAATTTTGGTATAGACATTATATTTTCTATAACATTTATTTAAGCATATATCTATAATTTTATAGTTTTCGAGATAAATATATTTTTTGTTTTCTTGTATACTTCCAAACATATCCAATATTATATATACTTATATATATAAATTTTTGCAAAGGTCGATCTTTCTCGGCCCTTTAGTCTTTACCTAGCACAGCATAGATGTTTATTCACACATTATTATTAGATTGACATGAATATATGCAACATGTTTTTGTTAGCAACCTGTGTAGGTAACATAGTCGCAACCCAAAATAAAATTATTATTAATAAACTAAATTCAGATCATTGTCGATAACACGCTTTATTTAATTTCCATGTTAAAAAAATAAGCAATTCTGAAAAAATTAAGTTTGTTCCTTTGACCACAAGTCGTATTGAGAAGTTTAGAAGTAATGTTATGGCCAATCTCCCATACCTATCTTTTAGTGATAATCCCTAATAAATTAATTAGGAACAAGTTTAATGCCATATTCACTTCTGAAACAGTTAATACAAAGAACTTTTTAAAATTCAATTATTGGGCGACTATTGGAATTCATAAAAGTAGGCAACGAATGTACGAGCTTTATAATGAAAGGACGTAATCACAGTGCCACTTTTGCCAATTATGTAAGTAACTATTCAAGATTATTTAGAAAAGTGTGCTTTTTGGCAAAGTCTTTAACTATAAAAAAAAGAATTAAGAATGCATCTGACAAGATAAAAATGACTCTGAAAATTATTAATTGTGAAACTGGTAGAGGCGGCAGTCGCAGCTCCGAATTGACCTTAAATTATAATAACAAAGTTGTAAATAGTGAACGGGAAGTTACTTCAGTTTTTGAAAAAATTTTTGCTGGCATACCAGTTTCGACAACCAAGTTACTTATTTCATCTGCAGCTGTTGCCGAATCTTTGATGAAAGAAAATATAAGAGAATGCAATTCGAACTTTAATTTTACCCCAGTAAACACCAATGACATTATTTGTGCGTTTAAGTCATTAGACATTAAGAAAACTGCTGATCTATGGGGTATTTCTGTGAAGGTGATAAATTCATTTGTTGATGTGATTGCCCTTATCTTGCAATCATATTTAATAGTAGTGTTTTTGTCTCTCGTTAGGCGTGTTCTTCATTAAACATGCAACCCTTGGTTTTAGTCATTGGGATGAGGTATTTACTTGTAACGTGTCATTTATTATTACATAGTATAAAACAAAGTCGTTCACCGCTGTCTGTCACTATGTATCGACAACGGATTTTGATTGACACAAGGGGAAGGTTTTTATGTATAATACATGCACAATAAAGTAGAGAAACACTGATAATTTTAGAGGTTTCTGAAGTGATGTCGACATTTTTTTGCGCTTACATTGCAAACGCTGGCTGAACCCTATGAGATAGATCAAAATGTTGTACACCTTATAAAGTTCTTCAAAAAATCCGCGATGGTAAATGTCTAATTCTAAGAGATAACCCGCAATAGCCATTTTTTATGCTTTACTTCTTCGAGAAATAATGGCTTATTTTCGAAGCGATTTTAAGCAATACAGCATTAATCCTTTTCCAATTAAGTACCTTGTTATTATGGTATTGTTTGCATGTAATTTAAATGAATATTTTCGATATTACAGATTTAAAACGTAGGGACGTGGCGGTTTGTATTGTCTAATGACTGAAAAACTATGAACGTTGTAAGACATTCTGCAGTATATTTAGTAACAGCATTGCACCCGTGCGAAGCCGGGGCGGGTAGCTAGTTATAATAATAAGTGTTTGCGTAAACATGAGCAATAAATTGTAATATTGCTGTAATTGTGCTTCTGAACCTTAATAATTATATTCTATGGCAAAACCAAAGATTTAAAGAAATGTCAAAATTGTTTTAAAAAAAAAATCTGTTTTTGTTTTAAAATATTTTGCAATAATACATAGCTTACAAGTGTACTGCTTAGTCTTTCAAGTGGTATGCAAATAAGTACTCAAAATTAAAATAAAATATCCTGCTATAGAGAGGAAAGAGGCTGCATTTATTATATTAATATGCTGTACCAGATATCAGTTCCGACTTCGCAAGAATAAACGTTAAGTTAAGTTTAGTTAAGTTTGACCCCCTGATACTTTTTAAAAAATGAGATATAAATCTTATTGAATTATTTCTTACAGCGACATTGTCTTTGCTACTTGCTCGTCCACCTACCAGCAACCTATACTCACATTTAAAAAAATAAATATTTAAAACAATTATGAGCCTTATAAAAATATATTTTTCGTATTTTTTTTTAAGCTTAAGTAAGATGTACTTTATTTAGCATTACATACTCCTTTAGTAGGGAAAGTTTAATTTGAATTACATTTTCAGCTATGTTCGCCTACGCCGCCACGGCTACGCGAATTAGATACACATTTCCAAATTACAACAGAACAGCACTCGGTGATTCAGTTGACGTCGCTTCTATGAAGCTATTGAAGGTATATTTATATTTTTATTAAACTAAAATACTAATATTACTTATACATACATGTACAATGTAAAATATGTTTAAATATATGTTAATCAATGAAGCTAGTAAAGCTGGTCGGATTTTATTGGCATGTAGCATAGTAATTTCTACAGATATGTAACCTATCATGTGCGTCGCACAGCAGGCGCAATATTCATAAAATAATTGTTGCTGAAATTTAATGACTTCTAAGCATGGGAGCATATTTACGTAGGCCATGTGGTATACATATTTTTTAATTGTTTTTAAACATAATCATTAATAAAATTTAAATTCCACCTAGTGAAGCGGGCTAGCTAGTTGTTATCATTTAGCCGAGAAAATTCCAAAAAAATTGTTAAAAATAATTAGATATCTATTCACATGTTTAATGTTCAAGGAATAAAGTTATTCGTTTATTAAACTTTGTTCTAACAAAATATCCTTATCCTCGGACCTGAGAGCTGAGATGGCATAGTGGTTAGAACGCGTGCATCTTAACCGACGACTGGGGGTTCAAACCCAGGCAAGCACCACTGCATTTTCATGTGCTTAACTTGTGTTTATAATTCATCTCGTGCTCGGCGGTGAAGGAAAACATTGTGAAGAAACCTGCATTTGTCTAATCTCAATGAAAATCTGCCACATGTGTATCCACCAATCCGCATATGCTCCAAACCTTCTCCTCAAACGGAGAGGAAGCTTAGCCCAGCAGTGGGAAATTTACAGGCTGTTAATGTTATCATCGACCTTATCTTCATGGATGTGGTCACTTTAAACCAGTAACCACTAAATAAAAAAAAAACATTTTCAGGAAATATATGAACAATCTGCCGACAAAAACATAGTTTCATCACCTCTAGGCGTGCTGACTCTACTCTCCCTGTACGCATCGGGATCGGAAGGAAAGACCCGTGCGGAAATCATGGCACTCCTAGGTTCCAAGGATTATAAACAGGTATTTATGTGATCGATACAAGAGGAGTTAAGCAGAATAAATTACTTTGGACATTGAATTGATACGATATCGGTGTTTGCCAATCGTAGCCAAACTCTTGGCCGAATTCACGGATATTATATATTCCGTATTAGTTAAAGATATTGTCTTAAGTATGAGGACAGCTTTCAGGTTCATACAGCCAATTGAGCGAAAGGTTCGCATCGATGGATCCAAAATATTTAATACTTGCTAACAAGGTTTTAGTATCTGATAAATACACTCTCGACGATGGATTCTTTAAAACAGCGAAAGATTATAAGAGCGAAGTGGATAACATCGACTTTAAAGATCGGAAGATGGCTGCGAATGCTATTAACGACTGGGTAAGTTTAAAGCGCAATATTGTACCAGTTAATCTAGATCTATTCTACTACGGATGTAACTGGTCAGGCCAGCACTCAGTGGAGGTTCTTCTTCACAAGATATATTCTTAGGACCTTGTCTAGAACTGAACTGAACTGGTTAGTATTTTTAATCCTCGTTTTATTGTTTAAAGATAATGTAAAATTTTTAGATCTAGATCCAGGGCCGGACCGTAAGTTTAGGGGACCCTGGGCTAACTTAGGGGCTCACCTAAGACATATCTGAACGTAGACTTTAATTAAAATAATTGAATGGGTTTGATTAATTGCAGGACTCGCTGGGCTGCAAACCATAAGATCTGTTTAATTTAATAAAGCTATGGATTCTTTCGCATTATCGTCTATTTTTTACTTTGACTTGACTTAGCTGGGGCCCCCTTGAATCCACGGGGCCCAGGGCTGAAGCCCAAAAAGCCATATGCTAGATACGGCTCTGTCTAGATCCTTAATTTTACAATTTGCATGTCTATCACACGAGATAAGTCACTAATTTATGAGGTAATAATTATTGTTTAGACAGAGTCCAGTTATGTGTATAATTATTCAATCAGTTTCGTGTGAATTGAGTAATTGAGTTTTATTTTAATATTATATTTCAGTCATCCAGTAAAACAAGGGGATTGATCGACCATCCAGTTTCCGAATCTGATATCGACCCAGATGCAGTTATTGCTCTCCTTAACGTGATTTTCTTCCAGGTATGAATCTATATCTATATGTACATTACATTAAAGCTTTATAATATATTTTGAACTTAAATCTATGTTACAACACACTTAATGGCTGAACAGCCATGAATCTACAATTTGTAAAAAATGACTAAATATTTACTTCAATAGAAAAAAAATAAAGTTATTTATTATTGATTTAAATTATCAAACAATTTTATGATTATTGAATATTAAACAGGGTCACTGGCACGTACCCTTCAACGCCAGCAATACAAAGGAACAGGAATTCAACGTGGATCGCTCCACGATCGTGAAGAAGCCCATGATGCAACTTCGGCGGTCACTGCACTACCACGAGGACAACAACATGGGCGTTAGGGTATACTTGCATTTTTAATTATATCTATTTTTTATTTAAAACCCGAAAGCAAAAGACACTTTAATATATATAAACTATCCTTTGTTATTTTTATGCGAAACCGACATTTGGAATTAAGCTGTTATGTCCTTTGTGCCAGTAGTTACTTACCCAACAAAGCAAAACTGGTGGTAGTAATATCTGATGAGTGGGGGGTAACGAGCCAGACAGTTTGCTCTAATCCCCATCACCAAGTGAACCTTCGCAGACAGACTTGTAAATGGAAACGTTCTAGTGATTGCTGTCGGTAGATATTGCCTTTAAGAATTAAAAAAACCTTCAAAGTGTGGCCAATCTTGGAGTTTGATATTAAAACCATTAAACCTATGGATACTGGATCATCCGCTCTTCAAACCAGTCAGGACATTACTATCTATGTATGCTATAACATTAAGTGGCGTCGTAGGAAATTTTAACGATTCTTTCTATAGCCAATCCGCTACTTATGGACCATCCTTGGGTATTCGGTTGTATGTTTCTTGTGCCTTTTGTTACCCATACACGTATAACTTATACGCAGATTAGTTTTTAATCTTACCTAAATGTTTATTTAAATTTTAAGTATACGTCCAACAGATGATAGAGTTGCCGTACCAGGAGTCAAAGTTCCGAATGATAGTCGTGTTACCGAATGAAGTGGACGGTCTTCCGGATGTGCTGGAGAAGGTTGCAAAAAAGGGGCTCTTAGAAAACATCTTCCGGATGCGCCCTTCTCGAGCTGCAGTAAATTTAAACATGCCCAAATTTGAGACCAGGTTGAAGATTAATCTTAATGACGTTTTGAGCAAGGTATGAAAAAAAATAGTATTGAATGTTTTAATGTGTTAATTGGTATGTACCTAAGTTATAATTAACTATTCATATTGAAATATAGATTTTTAGAGACAGACTTTAAATTTACGCTTCTTACCAAAAGCTTCTGGTAAGCAAAAGTAAGTCTAACTTACCCATCAAGTTGTTCTTTTGGGGCGCATACAAATTTATTGCATCAGCCTCTGAGTATTAAACTAACGCTAATACGGTATTATGCAAAAAAAACAGATATACATGACAGAATTATATTTATTGGAATATATTTGGTATCATGTTCTATTTTATTTTTGGAATTGAAATGTTTTGTCTGATATCTTTGGCATTATTTGTACATTTAGGTTGGAGTATCCGGCATATTTGAAAATGCGTCGTCGGGTATTGTGAAGGAACGCGGCGTGATGGTCTCCAAGGCGCTGCAAGAGGCATTCATCAAAGTGGACGAAGAGGGCGCCACTGCTGGAGCCTTCACCAGTATTTCTCTGACTTTATCTAGCGTATCTAAAGTCATTACCATCAATTATCCAAAAAAAATCCTAATTTAATTATCTTTCGAGTTTCCTCCAACTTATACGTTAGAAAATACATGATTTTCTCTTCGTTTATGTATAATTATGTCTTATTTAGCTGTTTATCGCCCATAATATACTGATTATTTCTACAGAATCCGACTGCATAGCACCTCACTCCCTGCACTTTAACATGGCTTCCTGGCGTTTTATCAAATATTATATCTAATTCAAAGACAATGAGATTTTGACAAGTCAATTTTACTACTTTTAACTAGTGTGACATGTTTCTAACAATTGAAAGGGAAAATTACTGCATATTTTCTGATTTAAAATTTGTTTTGCAGGGCTAGTGTTAATCAGGATGCCATATTGGTCTCCCCCTCCGCCGATACCCTTCAAGGTGGACCGTCCCTTCCTATACGCGATCTTACACGACGACATTGTACTGTTCGCGGGAACCTACAGCCACTGAGTGTTTCTGAATAACAAGATGAAATTGTTAATACATTTTTCAAAATAAATAAAATAATCTGAATTAGGTTTTTTATTTCTACAACTTGCAGATGCATAGCCTCAGACCTTATTGAAGTATGTAATTTGTATCTTGAATATGAGTGCAGCGATTATATATGGTTTTTTGAGAGAATTTTTTTTTAATGAGAATTGTTTTTGACGTGAAAAACATTAAAGTTATTTTTTTTTATTTTTTTTTATTTACTTTACAACATCCACGGGCTCACAGTTGCCCGTGACTTTTATTGCATTTTACTTTTATAATTTTTTGCGTTATTTTATATTTTTACTGAACATCAGCAGATCTTCACTGGACTTCGAGCTTGTCGTCTTCTTGAAAGACGTGGCCAACACTGACATTTTTTTTTTTAATTTTAAAATAATATATAAATAATCCATAATAAATAATATATGATAATATATAATATATAAAGATACTGTATAAAGTAGATTTTTTTTTTTACCCTGATTACTGCAATTCAGCGGGCCCTGCTCCGTGCTCGATCGAGAGAGTACAGCCTCGGCGACTCTGATGTCGCGTTTATGTATAGATATCTTGAGGCTGTGCTCTAGGATGGTCTTTTCTGAAACACCCGCCGCTCGGCCGATGAATCTGCCGATAGCGTTGCTATACTATACTATTTCATGTATACGGAGCCTCACATTCTTCGACTGCACTATGATAACGTCGCCGTAGGTCTGTCCCTGATATTCGTGGATGGTCATGACGCTGGTCCCTTCACCTTTTCCGTATCCCTGGTTCATCAGGAGTTTCTTTTCCTCCTGCATATGGGCCAGATATTGGGTTTTGGTTTGGTCGGATGGTATGTTGGGCGTTGGCGTCAATGAATCTCTCCATTTTGAGGGAGTGGACGATGGGGCTTGCAGAGTAGACCTCGCTAATGGCGTATGCGACGTCCAGGGGGTTTCGGTGCGTACAGGATAACTCACGGGTGATGTTTGTTGTCAGGCTTGGTCGGCAGTACCTCATTTCGAACAGATTTTCTCTGTCGATATAAGGCAACAGGTTGATATCTCCGATGAGGACGACCTCGTTAGCTCCGGACAGCTGTGCCGCCATTATTATGGCTCCGAAGTGGTTCATGGGGGCTTCGTCGACCCTAAGACGGTTACATTTTATGCTCTCGTTGAACCCGTTCACTAGCACATATGCCATAGTTCGTACCCTTGATTTAGCTTTTTCGCCAAATCGGTGTGTAAGTTGTTCTTTCAGGTCTTTGGCGTCTTCGATTGTGGAGGTGACTACCACTTCTTTGTCCTTATCAAAATTCCTGACAATGTGCGCCGTCTTTCCGCATCCTTGTACCCCGTTTATCCACGATATCTGTGGCAGTTTCCAACCCACGAGAGGTGCGTCGACACCCGGAACTTCTGCGATGGATTTTGCCATCGCGAGTATCCTGTTGTCTAAGATTACTCTGGTGCATCTGGCCACTACTACCACTGTGCCTCCTGTTGGTGTGAAGAACCTAGGGAATGCGTCTTTTCGCCCCTCATTTTCAACCAGGCTCACGAATCCTTCTGAAGCGCTGTACGCAGCCATGTGCCCGACATTTTCCCTTTGATAACTTGGGATGTGTCGTTGTTGTATATAGCCGCCTCGGCTTGTTCAAGGTCCACCTCCAGCAGCTTTTCGTTACCGCGTCGGTAGATCTGCATCATATTTTTGCAGGTGGCTAAGTGGCCCTCACGGGTGGCCGTCACAATAGCCCGGAACTCTAGGAAAGCATTCACTGCATGATCTCGAGGTTTTGACGCTGGTCTCAGCTTTGGTGGTATTACTTGACCCTTATCGGCCCTTGTTATATGGGCGCGTGTTGTTTTGGGATAGTTGAGCATCAGGAATTCCATCATTGACTGCGCCTGTCGGTTCGATGAAACCAATGGGCCGGGGTCTGATTGGGGTGAGTGCGACGTCTTATTTTTCGGAGATACCAGATCGCGGATTAAACACGTCACCGCCGTCACTGCGGGTCCAGGGCTCGGGCCTGGGCCATTCTCTGTGCCGCTATTTTTAGCTGCAAACGCTCGGATCCGCTTAATTGGGACTCGATGGTGGCCGGCTTTGCAGTGGGGAATGTTGTTGGGACCTCGGGTTTCAGGAAACTCAGATCTTCTCCCCTGTCCTCATGCTGTGGGGTAATGCTGCAGATATTGAATCTGTTTTTATTTTATAAAAGAGAGCAAGGTCTATTTATAATCTTGGAGCTAGAGACTCTCTTCGGGATGTTTTTAATAAAGTAGGAATACTCACTGTTGCGTCACAATATATTTATAACAATATTATGTATATTCACAGTAGCATTGATCACTTTGATAACATCAGTGATAATCATTGTATGTGCACAAGAAGTAAGGATAAGCTTAGAACGCCAAGTTTCCGACTCCGCAAAATCAATAAATCATTCTTGGGGCAGGTATCCGCTTCTATAATAAAATTCCACAGACATTTTTAACTTTGCCGTTTCATAGATTCAAGTAAATTGTAAAAAATACATTAGTAAAGAGGGCATATTATTCGATACAATATTATATTGATGATAAAAAAGCGTGGAGTTAATGCTTGTTGACTTCCAGGCAGGAGACATAACATACATATATAATTGTATTCAACTAACATGACTGTATTTTTATATGTTGAAAAAGTGTAACTACTGAGTTTCTTGTCGATTCTTGTCGGTTCTTCTCGGTAGAATCTAGAACCGGTGGTAGCTTTACTTTAAATAGTTTATCAAATGACGATTCAAAAGTGCTCGTAAAAGCCTACTTGAATAAAGTATATATTGATTTGATTTGAATAAAACCATAGACGTATAAATAAAAATAAAAAATAAAAAGTCAACCAAGCTTTATTGCAATCGAGTAATATCACTTATATATCACTTCATAACTGTGTATCTCATTCGAGAAACATTACAGAAATTCTACCTCACATTCATTTTATATATAAAGGGCATAATTTTCATTAAACAACAGTGAGAGATGTAACTTGAGATGTATGACTGCGTTACAAAATAGACCAATTATAATAAAAATAAAATATGGCATGTATATATATATCTATATTAAATTAATTTGGAACAAAAAAAAAAGAAAGAAAATCATTAAAATATAATAAATAATTTTTATATTAAACTATAATAGTGAAATAACAAAAAAAAAACTCGTTTGAAAGAGGAATATAGTTTGACATAAACACAATTTATAAAATTAATTCTTTAAACGTTTAATCGAATTAAATCATCAAGTAAAACTAGAAAGGCGAGAGAAAACGTTCTGGTGGATCAAATTGAAATGAACCTCTATAGTGGTGTCACAAATAAGAAGTCGGCAAAGGGCAAAAATAATAGAGGATATTTTGTTGTCTATGTAGCAGCGCACCGGTGAGGCCAACTTGGGTGTTTTTTATTTGGGGGGAAATTTTAAATAAAAAATGAAGAACGGAAAAGTATATAAAGCTTGAAATGATATATGAAAATAATTCGAAAGAGAAGCAAAACCAACGTATGAAAAAAAAAATTTAAAAAAAACTTTTTTTTTTTAATTTGAAATTCTGTGAACTTATATTTGAAATTTTGAAGTATTCAATCGAGTCACAGCCTCACTTAGGGGAATTCGACGCGGGTCGGAGGGGGATACTCTGGAGGAGTCGCTTCGCTGCAGCGCGGCTACTCGGCGACGAGGCGCGCGCTGAGGCGCAGCGGGGCGGCGGCGGCGGCGGCGGCGGCGGCGGCGGCCAGCGGCTGGCGGAACAGCTGCGCGTGCTGCCAGGCCGCGGCGCCGCGCCCGCCGCGCAGGCGCGCGCGCAGCGTGGCGCGCCGGAAGCGGCGCGAGAACCGCGCCGGGGCCTCTGCTCGTGATCCACATTTTTATATTCTTAGTTCGTTTTATGCATAGGAGCCTCGAGGATCATCGACGACGGATGTACCGAGTGTATCAGGTCCGACCATCGAATGGGCCTCAACTCGCCTCGACGAGAATTGTCCCTTGCTTATTTAAAAACGAGGCCCCATTTTTGACTTCAAAAGTTAAAAATCTTTATTAAATATAGAAAAAGCATCACTATTACTTATTGACGTGTCTCATGTGACACAATTTTGGTTGATTTTTTTTACCTACAGTGGGTTTTGGGTGTTTCAAATTGTATTTACTTTACTTGAATTAAACGGCATCTTACTTTATAGTTTTTCAGATATAAATCAAATATCATACGGATTTCAACTCACCCCCTAATTCAGCCGATATGGGCGTATCGTTGTCGAACTGTATCGTCCAATCGATCTTGCCGTCCTCGTAAATGGCAGTAGTCAACTCAATGACTAACGAATCGAACTCCAAATTTTCTCCCTCAGTCGCTATCTTCCAAGACGCTGAGCCGGTCTCTTCTCCTTCTACAAAAACATTTCTTTTATATAATTTACGTGTCTACAAAAACTATTTATTGTTATAGTTTTTTTTTTATTAATATCACAATAAGTCCCTAGTCTCGTATACCTGTATCTCTTAGTCTAAACATAATCAGCCTGTAAATTTCCCACTGCTGGGCTAAGGCCTCCTCTCCCGTTGAGGAGAAGGTATGGAGCATATTCCACCACGCTGCTCCAATGCGGGTTGGTGGAATACACATGTGGCAGAATTTCGTTGAAATTAGACACATGCAGGTTTCCTCACGATGTTTTCCTTCACCGCCGAGCACGAGATGAATTATAAACAAATTAAGCACATGTAAATTCAGTGGTGCCTGCATGGGTTTGAACCCGAAATCATCGGTTAAGATGCACGCGTTCTAACCACTGGGCCATCTCGGCTCTCTTAGTCTACACTAATACTATAAATACTAAAGTAACTCGGTCTGTCTGTTGCTCTTTCATGGGCAAGTCACTGAACCAAATTTGATAATATTTGGTATGAAGTAAGCTTGAGTCCCAAGAATAGACATACTTTTTATACTCTATATAAGAATTCATTACTGTGAAGGTGTCTTGCACAACTTTACTAATATGTAACCTTATTATATCAAAGTCAATATGATGTTGCGATAGACAATTACCACTTTTAAACTAATTAAGACATATTTCTCACAAAATTAACTCATATGTCAGAGATTTCACTTTAGAACGAGAAAACGGAACCTGAAACGTATTCCAAAAGAACTAAACATACTACTGCAACTGAAGTATGAAAGAGAACATACAAGTCCGTTTATGTGATAATTCGGATCGAAGTTGGTCACTATCGTTCATAGACAATCCCGAATATGCTACCAAACTAGTTCCTTTTCTGTTAGACTGGCTCACTCGCCCTTCAAACACAACAATACTAAGTACTGCTATTTGGCGGTAGAACTATCACCAACCCAGTCTTTGTTGTCTGTTGATAATGGTAAGGGGCCATTCATTTTACGTAAGACTATTTCGCTTGTTTTTGACCCCCTCTCCCCCTATTATAAGAAAAAATAAGAATATGTCGACCTCCTCCCCCCTGTTTAATATTTATTACGTAAGAATCTAAAAGGAAAAAATTAATACGCGTTTATTTTAATGTTTATGTTTCGGAGAAACAATTTTTTGAAATATTTATTTGTAATTTCAAAGGTACTAATCTTTATTTACGTGTAGGTGAATTATTATTGTGTATATAATTAGTTTATTAATTTAGGATATTTATTTATTATTTATGTAATAATATAATATACATACACAATACACACCGACATTACATTTCATATATTTATTTTCATAGCAATATTAACACAAAATATTAATACACAGGCATACTCGGGCGAAACCCGTAGTATGCGGCGGATCGGCCGACGCTTTCGTTCCGCGTCTACCCGCCACCGCGTAATATCGTAAGTCACCAATGAGTGCATATCTAATTAGTTAGTCGATCTCTCACGCTCGATGCGATTCGTCTACTAGCCTTAAATATCAAATTGTTTTCGTATTTAGTTTTAGTGATTTATATGTGTTATCGATTCTATCAGAACGGTTACTTTCTTCTTCCGTACTCTGTTACCTTCTGACTTCTTCTTTCTGTGTTCACTGTGTGCGTATTATACGAGTTACGATCAAGTTGTGGACATTGTTATTTCTTCCCGCTTCACACACTAAGCACACGCCTACATACGTAATAATAATCTTTTGGCCCGCCCGTTGCCATGGAAACGGAAATATTGTTCTACGCATCCGAGCGAACCTCGACAGTCGAACCTTTTTCAAATAATTTTGATTGCGCATATATTTGATCTTACGTAAGAACTATCGAGACTCCTTCCAACCCCCCTTGTAAGAAAACATAAGACATGGTCGACCCCCTAAACGTATTTCTTACGTAATAAATGAATGGCCCCAAGGCTTTATTGCTCAGTCTTTAACTAACTAAAACATTTTTGGAACGTAGTTGCCAGATTGTAAAATTGGTTAAGTGCTTTGCAAGGCACGAGGCAAATTTCTAATACTAGTGCTAATCGGAATCACTTGTCATATGAAACTAACATATTTGACTAGCCCGATCTGGTATTTGATCCCATGTCCCTACAAAATCCTTATAAGCAAGGCACTTGAACGACACAGTAAATTTATAAAAGGATTCCACTATTAAATGCAACTATTTACGTTAAGGCTACACAAGAACCAAGCATAGGTCTCAATCTGTCAGATTATTACAAATTTTTAGGATTCCGTACCCAAAGGGTGAAACGGACCCTATTACTAAGGCTCCGCTGTCCGTCTGCCACCAAACTTTACCTCACGAACCATAATAGTTTGACACTTCAAATTTTCACAGATGAAATATTAAAAGTATTACATAAGTAGTTCTGTTGCTGTTATAGCAGCAAATATTAAAACACAGAATAAAATCAATATTTAAGGGGATCCATACAAAAGATTTTTTCGCCGTTTTTGTAAATAATGGTACGGAACCCTTCGTGTGCGTGCGGTTTTTATATTATTTGGACAGTAAGCTAACCTTCTCTCGCCAAATATACTTGTTTCCAATCCTTTTCGACCTTTCTGAAGACATTATCGCACTGAAACACTCCAGCCGCCCAGGTTTTAATCGGTTCCAATTCTACACCGTTGCTAGTTATCCGGTATATGTCTGGACCGGTGCTGTACTGGACAGTGTGTTCACCCGGTACCTCGAACTGGAAAACGTGACCGGATACCGTTCCGCTCTCACCACGGGCCGTTCTCCATTCTTTAGATCCGGATATGCGACCGTGTGATTCGTAGTCTGTAGGTTTTCTGTAAATTGATATTTTAAAGTTTTCAGTATGCGATGTCCGAAAACGAGGAGTCGGTAAAAAGTTTTTTTTTTAATTTTTGTACAGTACATGTCGAATTTTCGTAAGATTCGCATTTTTTATAATGTTGAATATAGTCGGTGAAAATGTTTAGTCGGTCAGATTGAGTCACATCGATCAGACATATTAATTTCAGATGTCTATCTACAGAGTTCACATCCGTAAGACACACGTCTGCAGAGGTCCCGCCCCCGACAACCCGCGGCCCCTCGGGAGCCACACGGCGGCAGAGCACACGTCACCTCTCGCGCATGAGGTCGACCAGCTCCCGCAGCGCGCGCGCGGCGAGGTAGGTGCGGCGCGGCGCGGACAGCTGCGCGTGGCGCCGCGCGCGCAGCGCCAGCACGGCCGCCACCAGCGCCGCCTCGCCCGCCGCGCCCCCCGCGCCCGCCGCGCCCGCCGCGCGCCGCCGCAGCACCTGCCGTCAGCAGGGAGGGTTCTCAGAGCCACTCTAGATGGCTAGGTACCGCACGTTAGTGTTGTATGGAAACATAGCGTGTCATCTTTTGTAGTGTATATCTGCGATGACGTCATTCCCGCCATACTCGAACATCATAGTTAATATTTTAAAATTAGTTCATCTATTTGAGCAACGACATTATTTACTGATGCTAGTACCCCCTAGAAGAGATTTACGACTTATAACGGCACAATTATACGGATAGAGACTGAAGCAGTAGTGCAACAAGTTCGTGCACAGCGGAAATTTCGGCCACGCTTGTTACGACGGCTTGGGCTATCTGGCCACTCCAGATCTGTGGGGGTTCTATATTTATAATTGCACTGTTCGTCACTGAAATTTTAAAAATAAACTCTTGGTGAGCTATCTTTGCGGCATTTCTCAGAGTATATTGATGTCATGATCCATATTTTTAATAACTTGGTATTGGATCTTCTATATATTCGCCTAGGGCATGAAATTGAGAAATACTTCATTTATTGTTCGAAGAAAATTTAAATTTAAATACCTCTTTGTGATCGGAAGTGTACCGCCAGGTAACGTCTTGCAGGTCGTCTCTGGAGAAGGCAAAGACGTAGGTCAGCTTCTTGCCCCAGCCGTGGGAGTACATGAGCGGGGTGTTGAGAACACCTTCACACGGGTCCACATGAAGCCAGCCGTTTGATTCGTAGTCGAAAACCTGAGATCATTATATCTCTACTACGATTGCGAAATGCAAAAATGTTTTTTTTTTAAATATCCTTCTACGTTATTTTAGCAAAGATATACTTTGTGGACCAGAATTACTATTGAGTGACTTTTTTTTTTTACACAAATAAGAAACACGGCATTGTAACTGGTAATTATTTTTCGCAACTGGTAACTAGATGAGTTGAGCTAAATCTTATTAATATTTAACGCAAGTTTTTTGTAGTCCGAGTTCTTGAATTGTAAACAACGCCATATCTGAGTCATCGCTTCATTTGACGAATTAAAGTATCGCGCTGTGATAAAATTCTTTGTTAAAACAGGAAAAAGCCCATGAGATGATAAAACGTTGGGCACGATTATTTCAGCAGACTCGAATGCCCTAGAAGACGACGCTTACTAATCTTGTTGTTGTTGTGTTGTTTTTGGCCAAAAATTTACAACCAAGCATCGAACAAACCTCGTATGATTGTCTCAGTGATTAAGCTACGCGGGGGAGCAACGTCGGGTACAGCACCCGGATAGAGCTCCGACTCACCTCGCACCAGACGTGGTCGGTGGTGTCGTACACGTATCGCGTGTCGTACCCGAGCGCGCGACACAGCAGCGTGAAGCAGTTGGCCCACTCCCCGCAGCGGCCGCGGCGCGTGCGCAGCAGCGTGCGCGGCTCGTTGTAGCGCGCGAACTGAGCGTCCGCGCCGCACGACGCGCACTTGTACAGCTGTAACCGGTTACCTGTCTTTATATCTATGCACTTACGTACGATACCTACACACATTTGTAAATATTAGAATTAATATTACATGAAACATTTTACTTTTTCAAACAATTCCTAGTATTCACTAACCTCAACTCTGCACGTTTCTGTTTCAGTTTTCATTGATATTGTCTTCACGAACTGAGTATCGCCTCCGCAGCTGTCGCATGGAGGTCGATCGACCCAGGTGAAAAACTTGTGCTTGAACCAACCCAACAACTCCATCAGCAGAGCTATGTCGAACGACATATCGTGACCTTTAAGTTCACCTGTTACGAGACATGTCAGAATATTACATTCGATCTGCTTTGAGGAGTGAGGTAACCTGCATGTGTCAGATGACAACCTGTCACATACATATCTACAAACCGGATAACTCGGATAATTTGTGAACATACATCCTTCTCGCACGTCTCTCACACATCGTATATTTATTCCCGCAACTTATATACCAGGGACATCATAGATATGTAATTTCAGTTTTGGATATGGATAACGATATGTGCATAAAATTTTAACCGGTTTGAGATATGATTACGGATATTAGACTATTTAGAAATTGTAAAAGAAAAAAATAAAAAAATGTGAATTTGACTTTTTGATGAATTATTAATATTTAGTCACAGAAAACCAAGACAAACAGTTTTGAAATGCGAGTAGCTACTCCTACTTAAAGTAATATGATTTTATTTTCTTTATCATTTAATTTTTTCTCTACGTAAAAACATATTTTTAATAAACTTGTTTTTTTATCGGTTAACATGGTTACAAATACATTTTTATTTAGATATCTAGATAGATAGATAGATAGTTATAACATCTCTTATTAATACTAACCGAACCTATATCCTTGTATTGTTGTCTTCGACATGCCAATATTATAAATGTAAAAGTATCTCTATCCGTTATGTTGTGTTACCATCACTATTAAAAAACTGATGCTTAGGGTCTGGACGAGCATATAAATAACTAGATTTATGGAAAAAACGGTGATGTGGATGGAGTCTTAAGAGTGTAAAATATGAGTGTAAATTATACGAACCCGTTTTGATTTTCCTTTGTTGTTCTCTCATCCTATCCAGTGCCATTAATTGCAATGTTACTAATGGGATATGTTCCCTCGCTGTCTGTTGCAGTTCTTCATCTTCGTATTTTATCATATCATTAAATAGAGTTTGAATCTTTAGTAACAATTGATTATCCGTTTCCTGTTTATAAAGAAATCACATCAATCAATCAACAATCTTGTCTATAAACTATAAACTTTGTTGAAATGTGCATTTTTTCATAATGTGCAATTTTCATCTGTTGGAGCTACAGCACAGTCCCATCACAATCCACAGAGTAGGAGATGAGTTGCCCCTTATTTCTTAAAAATATTTTTGGAGGTTGACAGAAAGCTACTTTGTATCTAAGGATTACTACAGCATACTTGCTTCTATACAATATTTCTATAATTAGAACAATAAAAAATGTAAAAATTAACATTTTTAATTTTGATTAGTGAAAAAAAAAATTTTGGTCATATTATATTAGTAAGTTAAAATAATAAATTTAACAATTCAGATTAAGCCTAACTAATATTATATTTCGTACTAACTACGTCTTTGAAAATGAGTGTGTTAGTTACATTTATATGCCTTAACTACTCTGATCATTATGAAATATTGCAAATTTTCCAATAATTACTTTTTAGAGGACATAGGGTAAAGCAATCTTCACACACTGAATTTTTTTCTATATTTATTTATAAACTTTATGTTCATTCAATATAAAATAATCTCATTATTCAGCAATTAGCTACTAACACAATACATATGATCCGTTTATAACATAGTACTTTTATTTAATAATCATATTATTGGTTGGTGGTTTAACCAAATTATATATAAAATATATATTGAGGTTATATATATAAATCCTTTAAGTGTGTGGCAAAGCTTATATCTGTATATCTCTATAATACAATAAAATAAAAAATATAAAACCTTATTATTACATACCAGTACATTGGCTGGTGTCAATTGTATTTTTTTTCTGTGAGGCAAATAGCTCGGTAGTCCAGCTGCTCTGCTATTTTTAAAAGGTCCATAGCAGAAACTTATTTTTCTTTCTAATGCCGCCTGGGCAACTCTCAGCTTGTTTAATGTTTGTTCTTTAGGAAATGTAAATTCATTTTGCCCCTGAAATTAAATATTCAGTCCGGTTACTCAGTCAGTATTTGTTACTAACATTAAATTTACTTATTCATCATTTATAATCAAATCAAATAACAAAGTACTTGTAACAAGATAACGATATTTATTAAAATTTTAAATAAATATATTTTTCCTTAAGTTCCACGAAAACAAATAAAATGTTCCACTTACTGTTTGAAATCCAATGTATTTAAGATAATCACTGAAAGCTTCGCAATTTAGCAATTTTTTGAGCGTATCACTTTTAATCGTTCTTATTTCATTTTCGTGAGGATTATCTAAAATATAGTTGATAAGTTGCAAGAGTTCTTGAAGTATTTCGTTGAACTTATTGGTGTCTTTAATATTTTGCTCGACTAGGGCTAAACGCGCCATATCCTCCATTTTCGGATTTATATTGTTTTATTGCGATGGAATGTTAAGGAAAGGAAATATTTATTTATTACTGCATTATTGACTAAGTCATTTGGTAGGTATCGAATACTTGTCAATTTTGTAGTGTCATCTAATTTTCCGTTTGGAAACGTCCTGTCTAGTTGATTATTAAAACATTTTCTTATGACGTCTGTATTAGACATCTGAAAAAGAATTATTAAATTGATTCGTAACAATAAAGTTAACTTTTATAAGGTTTCACTTGGTATTTCATTTTTATTACTGCAATATATAAATATGTATCTATTTGAATTTTTAATCTTTTGCCAAGTTTGTGAATACTGTTTATATGTTGCCATGGTAATGAAAATATATACAAACATTTTAAATTAGGAAGATTTTCCTACGAAATGCAAAAAAAAACTTCTTCAATAGCAAATGACGGTACGTAATTCTTTCATTTTTGTTCCATTTATTTAAAAAAAAATAACGTCACTGACCTTATATTTGTTTCTTTTTTTGGGTTTTTGGATCTGTTTTATTTTTTAATATACTTTCAGAATTCATACGAGGTTCACGAAACTGGCTTCTACATACACGCTATGTACGTGGTGAACATGTGAGGTGTATGGAATTAGCAGAAGAATTGCAAAAACAGACAAATAATACTCACAGATTCGCGTACTATATAAAGGTACGGATTTAAAAAAAAATGTAAACTATGTGTAAGTTTTTAAATTAATTAAATATAATTAATAAATTTCTTTAATATATTTTAATTAATTAAAATAGTAGCTTACAATTTTATATTTGAAGCTTCAACAATTATATTGTACAGTTGCTAAAAAAATAGTATATCAATATAATATCAATAAGTTTCTGTTTTATTTATACTCAGACAAAAGTTAAATTAATTTTTATAAAAAAATTAAATAATTGTAATTTTAATCTGTTAGTTATCGACTAGAGTACTCACGATTAATACATTATGATTCGTTAAATTAACCAAAAAAATTATATTTATAGTTAAAAATTAAAGGTGATAAAAAATTTGTTTTTGGCTATTATATAATATATACACACTCTTAAATATTCTATTAAACTAGTATATTTAGTAGCGTCACATCGCCATTTTCGTTGTAGCTTCGATATACTTTCTTTAATTTTTCGCGGTGTTTTGACCAGGGCGCAGTTTTGGCAGATGCAGGGCGTCTTCAAGAAGCAGTGGACAAGTTCCACAGCTGTATTCGCTTACAGCCACAGGATCCAGAACCTTTGAAACAAGTAGCTAAGTGCTTGTTAGTGGTATTAATATTTTTCATATAAAGGTAAACTTTAAATTAAAAAGTTACCTTTATGGTAGTTGAATTTTGATCATTATTATTTTGTACAAAGCATTCCGTAATATTGTCTATGGGCATTTATCTTAAACTTAATTTGTAACATTTTACCATAATCAAACTAACATTATAAACGCAAAACTACTTCCGTCTGAGACTTGTTACTTGACAAGTTTCCAACATTGGTGATTGGCATATGACTATGAATTGGATGTACAGCAGCACCATTGCAGCAGCAATATTGAATATGAAACAAACCTTTATTTTAAACTCTTTACTGTTTAATATTTGTTGAAACCACATTACATGTAGGGCCGCTTTGACCGACAGATCACCTGTGATAGTAAAACTATGATGGTAAAATTAAGGCGGGGAAATGTATCATTAACTATTATCTTAAGTTAAATGTTCATAGACAATAAATTAAGAAATTGCATCTTTATTTTTAACTAATTTCCATAAATGATCGATGTTATATTTTTGTTTATAGGCTTTTATAAATAAGCCGTTTATTCAAAATTTGATCATAATAAGGACCATAATCGTAAGCGTTTTGTTTCAGATACCGGCAAGGTCGTTTCCAACTGGCACTAGAAGCTTATTTAGAAGCGGATAAATTATCTAAGCAACCAGATCCAGAAATCTATTGTGCTTTAGGTAGTTTATACTACTCGTATGTTATGTTTTGTTTGTCTAGTGGCTAGTTAATAGATATAAACTTTCAGATTTTAATGTTCTATACACAAAACACCGGTCGGCAGAATTACCAGTATAATATCGTATAATGGAATACAAAAAGTCATTGGCATATTATATTCTAATCCTACCACCACTATAACATAAATATTACTTAATCTTTATGGTGTCGTGGTGGTAGGGCTTTGTGAAAGCCTGTCTAGGTACCACTAACTTCAAACAGAAATACTTGGTATTGTTGTGTTCCGGTTTGAAGGAGCGAGTAAGCCACTGCCAGTGAGTTTACTAACTGTTAAACTTAATTAGAATGATACTGTATTATAAAATAGACTTAAAAACTAATTCGTCAGTGTAGATTCAGAAAAAGCGGATTCTACTATTTTACTGTACACGAATCCAAAATCGTATCCAAAATATTTCAGACAAAAAACATAATCGTACAATTTGTTTCCGTCTGTCAGAGGCTATATATATTTCTTTCATCAAGTCCAAGAAATGCTTCACCACAAGTCTGTTCATTATAGATGTATTATTAATTATATCGACCGAAGTAGTTTCGTGAAGTTATACAGTGGTAGACAATTACCGGTGAAACATGAGTCCAGCTCTAAATCATTAAGCTCGATGTTGTAAAACATTCGGTTATTATTATTTCGACCTCATACAACCAAATAATAACTCGGAGCGATCTTGGCTTAGCCGATATATTGATATCACCCACATTTTTCCACACACGTCTCATATGGGATATATGAGAAGCTTTAAGCTTTCTATGTATATTAGCGCACCAAGTAATCTTGTTTCATTTATTGAATCAGCAATCCCCTTCTTCAAAATATGTTATGAATTTCTTAGTTCCCGATTAGGGTTAACATTTTTCAATATTGTTTTACGTGGAATCGTAAAGTGATCTAATGATTTTTTGACAATATCTAAAGAAACGAAATTTCTTTGTCTACTTTTGCAATCGAGGATCTTTTTGTATACATAAAAATGGCAATTTTTTGAGATAAGAATATCACAAACATCACGAGTGTGGTAATAGATATTACCGTACTTTCAGAGTACTAAAATTAAGAAGAATTCAACTCCTTATCACAAAGATGTGTTTCTAGTTTCTCTTTCATCACTTGGTCACATTGGGAAATTTATTGACAAGTAGGTAGTAAGTTAGGTCCCTTTTTTCTAATCTTGTCTAATAAATAAGATGTTGCTGTTTTATAAGTTGGTCATCTTCATCATTCATAAGTTTTTTATTTCCAAACGTCTTTCGTATAAGTTTAGCTTGGCAAAGGTCAAGTTATACGTATACTTTTTCTGAAGTAGAGGGTTCTATAAAATATGTATGCTTTTTCGTATACTTGGTGAGTATTTCGAGATCTTCTTTTGTGTAATGTACATTTGTACTAATTTAGTGAAGAACTTCACGAACCCATTCTTTATTTTTTATTTATTCCGAATTTATCTTTCAAATGTTTAACAATTGCAGTTAAAGTTTTCGTTTTTTTTCGAAGACATATATTTTGACGTTGTAATTTTATAACCTTTTTTGCCAATAATTTTTTTGCAGCAATTACTTTCCTCAAATCTTTTTTCAACTGAATTTCCCGGGATGTATCAAAAATTGACTCAGAGTCAGAAATTTGTACTTCGTCTAAAGATGTTGGAGAAGCCTTTATATTTTTATAATCATATTCTGAAGGATTACTACAAGGAATAGCAGACTTCTTAAGAAAACGCTTTCCAGCTTTTGTCGTGTAAATATCATCAGCTTGAAAGTGTGCAGAGCAGATAAACGAAAATTTTGTGGGAAGCCATGTGTCTTCGCTTCTATCCTTTTGTAGAATTTTTATCCATTCTTCTCTTTTAGGATGACCAGGATGAACAAACCTGGAATATACAGACTGAATAAGCGACGAGATCTTAACAACAGTAAAGATAATACAGTGTGATTGACATTTATAAAACCCTCATAAGAGAAACCAATTTAAATCTCAATACTCTACTCTGTCTCAGTTATTCACTTTTTGACTAGTGATTGCGGCAACGTCACATTTTTATTATCGATTCGATTATTCGTACTTGATATGTGGTATCGATTATTGATTTCTGTCGTTAAAAAAATATTATTTGAATAAATAAATCTAAATTGTTATGTTGACGGTTTTATGAATTTGATTACAATTAAATGAAAAAAAAATGCAACTATTTTGCTATAAAATAATTAGATATAATATAATGTTTGTCGTGTCAATTATAATTATACACATACACATATTAAGTATTAAAACAAGGTATTTGTGAATAACATCAAATGAAAATTTAAAAATATCGAAAAAAAAATTCATCTTCCGACGAAAGTTTCATGTCGATAGTGTAAGATTAATAAATTACGCTTAGTTTATTCAAATACTATCTTTAATTTAATTTATTATACTATAATAATAATAATTATTGTATTTGAACTTTTAAATATTTATTATCCTGTTCAATTTTCGATGCACAAAACCTAAAATTAGCATCTTTTCAATAAATATATATATATACTTATATATATATATATAATTGATATATTTTATTAACACTTGAGTACCTGTAAAAGTTTTTCCTATAATGATTCATTTGTGTATTTAACGCTTATTTACAATTTACGTCACTAAGTGATATTATATATACGATAATTATCGGGTTAGGAAAAATCTTTACGCTTAAGATTATAAATAACGATAAGAAATAATAAATAACACAATCAAATAAGATAAGGCAGATTTTTTTTTTACTTTTACGTATTCAGCATTGGTTACGTTCTAATGCAACTGTCAAAAAGTGATGTGAATTTGGACAAGGTGCTGTAACATGACGATTAAAAAGTACTTCTATGAGCCTATTTGAATAAAGAATATTTTGATTTTATTTTGATTTTGCCAACGAATGCCAAAATTCTTTACGACAAAAATCTGGTCCCATCATAGTTATTCATGGTCTTAAGGTTTCCTAGCTTCTGAATAAGTAAAGAATTTACACATTTTCTTATAACTATAAACTTACCGATGAAAACTGACATTTGATGATTCGCTAACATTTCTTGATGTGTTTTTGCAGTATCGAAATACGCACGTCGTCATGTTTTTGAATTTCGATAAAAGTATTTGATATTATTATTTATACAAAAAAATAACATTCAAGAATATCAAGCTGGGTAAAAAAATAACACGAAAACAAATTAACTTTCTAAAAGACACCACTTCAAGTCTGTTTAGTCACTATATGGGAAAATCTACATGTATTAGTCTATGATTGTAAGATGGCGTGACGTTTAAATAAGTAAATATTTTTCTATTGTCGTATTTGAATATTGTTAATTAGGTATTTAATTACTTGAAAAACACGTAATTTTATGTACTTGACAACTGAATTGTTGTTAAATCCAGGATCACATTTTGATTCGGTTTCGCGAACTATTAGCACTGATTCATACGCGTCTACACTGAATGAATGCCAAAGCCACACTAAAGTCTGTGTGTAGACTGCAGTTCAGTTCAGTTGAACAGAGTAATTGTTCGGATCGCGAAATCTTGTACGCAGCATATTATGTATACTGTTGCAAAAAGTGTATAAATTTATCATTATATATATATATATATATATATATTTTTTTTTTTATGTTAGAGGTGGCAAACGAGCAGGAGGCTCACCTGATGGAAAGCCATAAAGTTGGTTGGCCGTTGGTCTGCGCTTGAATTCATTCTCTTATTTATCATTATAAATTATATGTTCGGATTCGATTGGATGTGTGTTTTACACAATGGGCCTTCTCAGCGTTGTAAATTGAAGATGTATACGTAATATATCCTCATATGCTTGCGATTTACCTGTAATTATCTTATCAAATTTGAGCCGCTGTCTTAAATGCAGCGGAATGTGCGAACTCCGTGGCGGGTGTCGGCGGCGCGGGCGTGGAATGGGCGCGGGCGGCGCAGGCTGCGGGCGGCGGGGAGCGCGCGGCGGCCTTGCTCGCACGGCTGCTGCTGGGGGCCGGCGACGTACCCGGCGCACTGGCGGCCTACGACCATGCTCTCGCGTAGGATCTATAGCACCATTCGCTTGTTTATATCCAGGCTTAGGTGCCTTATCCTCCTTATCTATTGCATAAATAATTCCTTACACAGTTCATCCTTATATTATTGACTTTCCCTTTTCCTATTGCCTTATAGCTTACATTCATGACTCTTTCTGTAATTTAACATTCATGACAACGTATTTCATGTACAAACTAATGTAAAAATAATCATCCATTCTTGTATTAATTCCTGCATCTCTTATGCTCGGTATGAACTGCATATAAATGTAGCAAACCAACGTCTAAATTATTTTCACTTTGTATTTATAAATGTTATACCTACGTCATACTATAATCCAATCACTAGAATATGTCGAAACTACGACCGTACGATTGCTAATAATCCATTTCTGGATATTGTCACACCTAAATTGTACAGGTTTATAAAATGTCATCAAGCTATTTTTCCTATTAAGAAAATAATATTTCTTTTGTTTTCTGTGTAATGTTTTTGTAGGAAAAACGTACTGAATTTTCTAGAAAATTGCCTTAAGTCTTTGAACTTGAAACACAATTTATTTCAAACTAGCTTGACTTCGGCTATTTGCTCTTAGGAGTCATGCTTGCGGCGCTGATACTCTAGCTGCGGCAGGAGCACTAAGTCTCAGGGCAGGCGATCCTCGTCGTGCCTTTCAATTGCTAGGCGAAGCTCTATCTCAGCAGCCTACGCAACACGCCGCAGCACTAGCGCTAGCCGCTATGCTGCTGCAACATAAAGACGTAGATGCCGCGCTAGCGAGACTTAAAGTGGCTTTAAGCGCTCATCCGACATGTGTTGCTGCGCATTCAAACCTTGGCCTCGCGTTGCTTACAAAGAAAAAGTTTGTCGCTGTAAGTAATTACTTTATTCATGATGAGTTTCAAAATTATCAATTATTGTAATAGAATATTATAGAAATAATTTTGACTGATTGTGTTGTATTCCCTATAAAAAGTATAAATTTTTGCCTGTCATCTTTCCGTACATGTTCGGCAATCGAACCCCTGGCAGGCGCTGACGTGCCTGAGCCGCGCGGCGACGGGCGCCCCGCTGAGCGCGCGCGCCGCCCACAACTTGGGCCTGGCGCTGCTGTGGTGCCGCCGACCCGCCTCCGCCTTCTGCCGCCTCGCCTGCGCCGCTGCACTGCGACCCACTCGCCATCACACCGTGAGACTTGCGACCATTCGTACTTCTACTGTATATCACATACGACGCTGTTTTCGGCAAGCGGACGTTATTTCTGAATCTATATCGTATATTTAAATCCAAAAATTCGCCATGTATTTATATATATTTTTAAATTGGTTATAAAATTTGTAACCAATTTAAAAATATATACTTATACAGACTACATTTCTTGGCTCAAAGCTGTTTGTCCTGTCGCCACTTATGTCTCAATGACCATACATAATGTCCCTTTATCTAGTTCTTGAAGTACATTTGATATCTTACTGGCTGCAAAATTACCACATTCATAAATGGTAGGTAAGTAGTAGGGTAGGTACATCAATATAAACATTTTTCTTGTATTTTTATCAGGTATTGCTAATAGGAATTGCTCTAGAACGATTAGGCGATAGCAGAGCTGATGCAGCGTATAACAGAGCTGTAGCTCTTTCTCCTGAAGACCCGCTAGTCAGACTTAACCTGGCCGGTAGACACGCTAGAGCTGGGAGATTGGCTGATGCTGTAGAGGAAGCCAGAATTGTTGCCCAATTGCTTGAATACACTCCCGATGCTCAGGTAACGTTGTTCTTGCATGAACAACAAGCATATAAAGGTAAATTAACAACCTGTAGTTGTCCCACTGTTGGGCTAACTTATTTACTTCTTGACAAGATTTGTAGTTTATTTTACTACGGTGTTGCAATGTGGGTGGTGATCCATATAAGCCAAAATTTCATTGGACATAGTCAAGAAAGTAATTTACGAAAATTGGAACGTCGTGGCTCTATGGCAATATAGCAAATATATGTCGGAAAAATTCTGACACAAAAGAAGATCTGGTATTACTGTGGGCATTTATAATTCAATTTCAGGTATCAAGTAATCTGGCGACTTTACTGAGTCTTCTGCCGAAAATAGAGCTTCAGGAGATTGAACTTCCGGCAGCGGAAAGCGAACACAGCACCACAATCGACGATACCCAAGAAACTAAGGAATTCCAGCCAGATGAAGTTTAAATACGTGCTTCGTGAAACTTTAGAATTAGTTCTAAGATATGTAGCAGATGTAGAAATACATTTTTATTAGGTTTGGCTAATAAAAGATAACCAAATCTTAGATTACTATAAGATCGTACCGTATTTTCTCTCGAATAAGATTAATTTCTCATACTATGTACTTACCTACTCATTAGTCAATAAAGTACATACATACATCCAGTTTACTGTTTTTATTTTCTTGGTGGTAGGGTTTTGTGCAAGCCCAAAGACAAAGCTTTCAATGATGACAATTAAATTTCAATTATAAGTTCTCAAAACATAACCCGTCTAATTATTAAAAAAAAACTGATAATATTAACTTTTCCTGAAATTTGTCACATTCTGCCAGGACTGATAGTTTTTCTTTGGCGCTAAAATAAATTATTCCGTATCCGAAATTCTTAAAAAGATTTTTATTTCGACATAAATACAGAGTAAGCACTCTCACTCACATAAAATCGATTATGCATTGAAATACCATGTATGATAAACCCATTAGGTTTATTGAAACGAATAAGAAAACAAAGGCAAATAAAATTTATAGCATTATACAATCGACTTTTATGTTCGTTTTATTTAACTATGTTATTGCTGATTTTTCTAGTGCTGCAGGTTGATGTTATTTTCGTAAGTAATTTTTATAACTGTATTAAGATATTGGTTAATATATTTTATTTAACTCGTTTATTTAGTAGTTCTGGTTAGGAAATGGAACATTTGGTTTAGATAGAGTTCTGTCTATTAGTCAATCATACCGTACCTTTAAAAATCGTGTTTTTATAAAAAAATACATTAATTTTTTTTTCTTATCAGATCATGTCCGACCACCGCCAAGCCGGCCTAATAGTACTTCCTCCTATAATTTTGGGATATGATGAATTATACGACGATAATGGAGAAAAAAATGTAAGAAGTATATTTGTCTATAAAGATATCCTCCCCCCAAAATGTATGAGTTATAATTGTTACTGGAACGCGCCGATGCCAAAAAAAGAGAGGCATCCGACTTCAAAAGGCGCTATTTTCAAATTATTCGGTTAATCTTTATTTACGGAACCCAAATGAATAATGCATAAATGTTAATTTCTGGTAAACCTTTCAGCTAAAGTTGATTTATTTAGGGCCATTATTGCAATTTTTGTAACTTTTATTTCATACATTTCGATACACTTTCGAGCGATATGAGATACTACTCCCCTAAAATATCGTAATCTTCCACAGACAAATAATCACCAACCATATTATCATTCCCAAGAAAATCACCACCCTGACAAAACCAATGCCGGTAAGTTACGGTCACATAAAAAAACGAAGCCATATCGCGGCTAATAAAAGGCATATTTATTAATAGTGTTTTATTGTTTAACTCTTGGTTACATTAACGTACTGTCCAGTAAAAATGGGCGTGTCTTTAAATATCAGTCCGAAAAAGAATGTGTTTTTCAGATTGTTAAATTCCAGTTTCGAACATTCTCTTGGTCGAGTATTAGAGGGAAACATATCTGAAAAAATGAAACGGAATAAGTAATATTAAAGTTATTCAAAATCTATATTCCAAAGCGTTAATTTTATTTTAATTTTAATCTTGTAAAATGACGATTAAAAATGGCTGTAACGTACAATCATTTTAACACATTTATTTATTTGATTTATTCACATTTTTGACATAAATGAAATCCTCTCTCCTTCTCAGGCCTGAGGTTTTTCTTTCCGAACTAGAATTTTGACAATTCTATAGAAAATCGGTAAAAAAGAAATAAAAACTTACACAGACATTATAATCGCAAATTACTATTATACTCACAAGTACAGACTTTGATTGAAACTCCTTTTTCATCAATTTTCACATTTCCGTATTCTGATTTCGCTAAATTATAGTCAATGTTAGTGATATGCTGAAAAGAATTATGATAAGTTTAACTAAACGATACTCGTCGGTGGTAACCTTTTCAGTTCTATTCAGAAGAGTAACATGCCTTGGCGGGCGGGGCCCTTAGTATAGGATAAAGATATCTCACAAAAGAAAAAAAATGCATAAAATTAAATGAAATACTTATTCATCATTAATATCTGTCACTTTTTCCAAAATTTTGGGCACTTAAGAAATAGCTTTTTATTTACTTTTGTCATTTGTGAAATAAAAAAAATTGGGAAGTTCCCCAGTCCCCAGCTCGCGCCCCAGGGACCCCGTATAATTGGTACGGCAGATATGGCGGAAGCTACGCTCCTGGTTCTATTATAAGAACTAAATTCTTACCGGCCAACATCTATGCTAATATTATTAATGCGAAAGTAACTCTGTCTGTCTGTTGCTCTTTCTAGGCCAACCACTAAACTGAATTTGATGAAATTTGCTATGAAAGAAGCTTTTAAGCCAAGAAAGGATCTAGGCTACCATTTTATGCAAAAAATCTGAAGATCAAACCCAAAACGCGAGCGAAAACTTGTTGATCATATATTGTTTACAAACATATATACATATTCGAATATAATATTGTTGGGTTAATTCTGAGGATAGTTGTGATTATTCTTCATTTCTTCGTTGTTGGTACTTAAAGTTAGGCATGAGATGTATCTTCATTCTTCTTTAGTCTCGTAAATCTCTTAAAATACGAAATAATCACTGTAAGGATCCAAGGCATTAAGACATGGACAATAACCATTCAAAAAGGCACACCCTTCAAAATTAAATTATTGGTATCCATTAAACATAATCTGTATATATTTTTCTGTCTCTATTCTTAGAAGACTATCACATCGCATTTTACGCACGCTGAGACATCATCAAAACTGCGTCACTAAATACTAACGCCTACATGAGTAAATAGATCTATATCAAGTTGGACGCCCCAAAACTTACCTGTAATGTATCAAAGGTAGAAGAAAATTTAATATGTGGTGCTTGAAGTTCACAGATAGAAGTAAAAAGTGGCTGTATACTGCCAATAGCCACTGTCAAACCATGACTTGTTAATTTATTAAATAAATTGCATAGCACATCTACTTCGTTAGGTGTTATTATCACTAGTTTAAAATCATCAGGCATTGGTAACTCTAAAAGCTAAAAATAAATAAAAACTTCATTTTAATATGAACTATGCCTTTTATATATGACTGATATAATTTATCTATATTTAAACCAATTTATACAAGGAGTTTATTCTCCCACCAATATCAATTTCTTTTTAATATCCATAAAAATTGTTTTCACGACCATAGATTGCAACAAAATATATAGAATTAGGACTTTGTTACTTATTATGGGATCAAAGTAATAACATCAAAATAATCATCCCCTTGGGACCGTTAAGGCAAAACATTTTGTGATCGATGACCTACTTTGAGATACCTCTTTATTTAAACATGCATTTATAAAAATAATTATGTTTACCCTAGCTTCGTATTTGATATCTTCTGTATAATTAAAAGAATTGTAAACTTTCATAATAGAACCGCTTAAGTTATCAATTCTGTTCCACTTATTCTGAAATGTTAAACAGAAATACATAGAGATTATTAAAAAAAAAACAATATGAATTATTAATGAAATTAACACAAATTATATCTTATCCAACTCACCTTATAAGTACTGATATTAGTTAAAATATATTTATTTTCAGGTTTCAATATTGAAATAGTGAAATCTTTAAAATTAACATTATTTAAAATCTGTAAACAAAAAAAGTATTTTTAATAAAAAAAAAGCATTTTACAATTTATATTATTGTTAATAAAAACATACTTTACCGATGATATATCTTTTATAATATTTTCTTTGTTCTTATGGTCTATCTCAATAGCATCTTGCACATCATTAAATTCATTTAAATTATTATGATCTGTGTAAAATATCTTACTTTCCGTTTTAAATTGTCCTGTGTCTCTCAAGCCTTTTTCAATCTGCAAATCATTAAGTTTACTCATGGCAATACAATACAAATTTGTTGATTACGTTAAATTATATATTTTTAACATTCTTGGTAGATATATATTTTTCTACATAAATATTTTTGTGTTACAGAGCATGTGCATTGAATTACAGAAACTGTCATAAACTGTCCGTCTGTTAGTCTGCATTTTTATGAGGGGTTTTAAATAAATTTAAGATACCTATTTAAATCCTGTTTGTACATAATGTTAACATGTTTAAGTGTTTAAGCAAAATAAAACATATACAGTTGCAATTAAGGTCACTTTTTAATATAGATTGTTAAAGAAAGATATTCTAAAATATGAGTTGGTGGTACCTAACCTGACGGGCTAGCACAAAGCGTTACCATCAGTTAATCTTATATTAAATATAAAAATTGTAGCAAATAAAAATGTCAGTGAAACAACTACTATTTATTTAAATATTTTTTGGTATATTAATAACATATAAATTTATGTATGTTTAAAATATTGTACAGTACCTGTTCATATATCTTTGTTTGAGGTTTTTTATTTTTGAACTTGGACAACAGTAGGTAACTCCCAAGATTCGAAGACACCCAACTCTTTCCAGTCTGTCACCAGGCAACTAGAGTAATGTTAGTTTTGTTTGGTTTCAATAATTAAATCAGTCGTACAACAAATATTAAATATACTCATTATGTTAAATATGCTACTGCCATAAATTTAATAATTGGATTTATTAAATAATTTAATATATAAATAATGGAATTATCATTATTTACCTGACGGTACATAGCTTGTTTTTTCAAAAGTTTTAATCATAAACAAATGTATTTTTAACAATGTAACAAGTTTTTGTTGTGCTATTAATGTTGTAAAAAAATGTCTTATACGATAACTTCTTAAAATACCGAGTTTGTTTGTCATTTGAATGACATTTGGCATTGACTTAGCATTTTAATGCCATCGTTTTTTTTTTACTAAAAATAGGTACGTGGTTTGCTGAAATTAAATTAACCTGATTAAAAAAAACTCATATTATATTTATATATAAAATATAAAGGTATATTTTTTTATTATGAACCGTTTCCGCCGCTCGGCAATGGGTTTGATATTTTACGATTATTGATATTACATAATGTCAAGTCATATATATTTAGAAAAAAATAAAATCAGTTTATATTATATATGGTTCATATTGTTTTGGAAAAACAACATCTTGTGTATCAATATTTCTTGTGATATATATAATATATTTAATATTCATTAAAATGTTTATTACAAAATATTTAAAATCTGATATCTCTGATGCAATATATCTTTCACACGCGAATGACACAGGTAAATGTTTGCTGTAGTTACTGCAGATAATTGGCCGTTAAATAACACACATAATGTGTTTTTAATTTAAAATATAAACATATCTACAGATACAATAAATGAAACAAAACGATGATTTTAATAATTTTTATTGAAATTATCACCTTCTTAGTCAACACTGAAGGGTGTCTACGTTTTACGTAAAACACAATTTCAAATGATAATAATCGACAAATGCAGTACAAATAGATCAAAAACAATGTAATGTACAATCACAAAGAAAAGCCGGTCTGGAAAAAATTTGGACTCGCCTGAAGGCACTTGCGGTCAACATTTATTTGCTTGAAGTTGCAATTTGGCAAGTCAGCACTTATTACTTATATTAAGTTATGTAGGAGAGTTACAATTTTTATGTACATTACAGAATCACGCTAGTTAAATTGGCATAAAATACAACATTAAAACTTTTTGATTCAGCATAGATTTGAAAATATTATTTTATCAGGGTTCGCAATATATATATATCTTGATATATATCACGATATATATCAATTGATTTTTTCCTATCTTCTGAACAACACTCATAGATCTATGCTTAAGGCCTGACTCTGAATGATTACTTTTTATGATTAGTCGATTACAAATTAATATTAAAATAAAATTAGTTGATTTATCTCACAAACAAATGAAGATTATTATAATAATAAAAGGTTTTTTTTAAACTTATTTTTTAAGTGCTCATTAAAAATTTCTTTCTCAAAAAGATACACTAATTCCTTTGTTACTTTTTTTAATAAAAAATTTGGTGTTTCGACACTTGTATTATTTTACAAATTCCTTTTTAAGTGTTTACAGAATGAAATTCGCTTCGTTTTCTTAGCCTGGATATATATCAGATATATATAAAAAAATCGGATTTTTGATATTTATTATAAAAATCGGATTTTTTCGAACCCTGTATTTTATTATATAAAATTATTTGTTGTCTACTTCTCCAAATGAAATTAAAGTGTGTATTTATAGCTTGATTTTGTAAATGACATTCCTTGCAGATTTTTAATTTTATACAAACATAAACAGACCGGCTAAAGGCTACTAAATTATTGCTCGTCGAATTTTAAAGTTATATTTGTTTAATATTGTAAGCTGCAATCGTAAGTAAAATTTACAAAATATTTCTCTATTTTGTATTACATTACAGAAAGGATCATAAACTAGTAAAACAACTTCAGTCTGCATTTTTATTAAAAGCAATTTACCCCTTATTTTTTACGAGGAATCTCAAATATATTTAAGTTATCTGTTTAAATCTTTTTTTGTAAATAATGTAAACATATCAGAATTATAAGTGCAATAAAAACGATATGCAGAAGCAATTAAAAAGTTATTTGTCAATAGTTATTGGATAACGAAAATGCTCTAATTTTTAATTTCGTAATGTTAAGTTCTGGGTTTAAGCTTGATTGTTTACATCATTTACATCAAGAGTTTAATAAAAATTAAATATATGTTAGAGAAAATCTTTCGCTCTATTGATTTCATAACTTTAACGGATTTGACACATTATAGGGTTGGCAAAACTCACTTAATATTCGATGTCATAAAATTTAAAAAATATAAAAATATAATAATAATTTAGAATTTGCAAAATCATTTATTGCATTGGTAAGTTTTGCTCAATTAAAAAACTATGATAGTTTACTTTAGCAACAAAAAAATAACAAAAATAGCTACTTTGCACAACCCTAGTACACACCACAAAAAGTACAAAAGTCCCTCGTAGCTTATATACTATCATAATCAATTGATCCTAATTTCTGAACACTATCCAATGTCACGTCTATCTTTAAATATTAAACATTTCTACCTTTATAAATGCACTTCTTTTTTTAATCTTTACATCTACTCTAACATAGAAATTGTGTATAATATAGAGGGAAAGAATATAATACAAATAAAATGCAGCATCACTATACAAAAAAAATATTTAAACAAAATGGCCGTAACAAAAACCAAGATGGCGGCATAACAGAAAAATATGAAGTGGACAGCTTAATGTTTTAAAAAAACGAACACCTAATATATATGAATACTCAAGAATACTGAAAGAAAGATGGCAACGCTCATTCCACGCTTAAGGATTCGCTTACATTATTATTTCTTTGGTGTGGTGTCATTTCAATCATTATTGATTCCACTGCTATTGGACGCTATACTCACGGCGTTTATTTATATATTTCATCGTACGAGCGCTATACGATAGACGTTTACAAATATGCTTTTCGATATTATTATCATTTACAATTTTCAGCGCTCGCAAGATTTATCGCCTATTTAAAATATATCTAACATTTTCCAACGAACTAATTATCTAGACTTAACTCGGATTATATTTACACACTATACCTATATACACAATGGAATCATTGAGATCATTACAATGTTAACTACTTACATTAATGCGACATCTAAGAGGTATTTTATAATCTAGGTTACATAAAAATAATACTTTAGAAAAGACTGGTTTGGTACAAATTGAGTACACGAACGCTAGCGCGAACTTCGATGAGGTAATGACGTTCAGCCGTGATTCATATTATATATTAAATCTTACGAATACGCTAAATGTCTTTTATTCGAATGGATATAGTTATAAAAATATACAATACGTGGCCATCTATTGCACGAAATTTATAAAATAAAACTCTAAACACAAAAATTTTAAACAAAGTCAACAAATGTATGGCCATGTACGTAGTGTCATTACAGTTAGTATTTTTCACTTACTGCAACGTTAATTTCAAGAGATAAATATCTGCTACACTTTCAGCCGAACCTCTCTTTGACAAGGAACATTAGTTTCTTTTTGCCTTTATATTTTAACTTTATTTCTTGTAATAGAGCAGCGAACTGATGTGGACCATCATGCGCCAGCGCAAATGTGTCTCGAGCTTTACCTGGAAAAATATATAAATATAATACAACTCATCGATATCAAATAAATCGTTGAAATATTTTATAAAGTTCCATTCAGATTTTATTTTTATTACAGAAGTAAAGAAGCTCAATATTAATAGACGCGTTTGCGTATTAGATTTGTGTGCGTATTATGAAGATTAAATGATAAAGTCAAAAGTGAAGCAGCATAACTCACCAAGGAAGTCAACAAAGTCTGCGTAGTGGCGCGGGGAGATGTGCGCGAGCCGCGCGTGCGTGGTGGAGGCGTAGGCGCGCAGCGCGGCCTCGAGCAGCGGGCGGAGCGGCGTGGGCGGGCGCGGGGGAGGGGGCCGCGCGCGCGAGCAGCCCGCCGCCGCCACGCAGCAGCGCCGCAGCACGTCCGACTGCGCACAGGCCGATTGCGTTAGATAGCTCGCTTGTGCGGGGAGGTGCGCCCTGATACGCCAATTCGGTGCGATTCGATTTATTGACAATCAGACTCGGTTGAACAAGTGATTGATTACTTTATCAAATTCGACCAGCGGTGTCGCAATTTTTTTGGATATTGTATTTCAAGAAAGATTTTTATTATTTTTACGGACTCTCTTTTGACTGACTGAGCGACTATAAGACCTCATAATATTTGCATTTATTAAGTACTAAATAAAATTAGTTTAGAGTTTTGCTCACCAGTACGGGCGCACACTGCACATTCTTGACGAGGAGAGGTAGCATGGCCTGGAGCTCGGCGCGACCCAGAGAGTGCGCGAGTGCGACCGCCCAATGGATGTCCGCGATGGCGGGGTGACTGTCCTGTAATATTTAATAATACAATAAATTATTATTATTCATCTAAACGACATCGCACTTTAAGTACAATATATTGGAGGGTAGTCAAATGTGAATAGACCGAGCTCAGTAGTGATCACAACATATTCTCGAGCACTCGCCTGGTTGTAGTGCAGGTGCAGGTTGCGCATGGCGAGCGTGGCGAGGCGCATGGCGCGCGCGGGCTGGCCGCGCTGCTCCATGTAGCGCGCCACGGCGAACAGCTGGCTGGAGGCCAGCGCGCCGCGCGCCGCCGCGCCGCCCACCGCCGCGCACGCCGCCTCGAACGCGCCCGCCGAGCCCTCGCACACCGACAGCGCGCTCAGCGCGCACCCGGGGGGGTCCTGGCAAATGTTAACGCGCTACGTAGTAGGCTTCTTTGATATTTATTTTATTCAGGAGAAGGTTTCATCTTAAATTTGTTTTTTAAAATTCGTAGAGGGAGCATAAGAAGATACGATAGTAAGGCGTACTTTGAGTGAAGTGAGTTAGAGCTAAAGTTACCTTGGCGGCGCATTGTAAGGCTAGAGTACGAGCGCATGCGCTGAGCTTCTCCTGCTGCTCGAAGCTGAGTCCGAGCCTGAGGGCCGTCGCGTGCGACATGGCGGCCGCGGCCACGGGGCCCGTCGCCTCCGTCGGAGTGAACAGCTCGTACCTGCGATGATTTCGGTAATTATACACACAATAAATCACCGCTACCTTTAAATTGTTTTGTTATGGCAACATCTGGATTGCTATTTTTTGCGTTATACTGTAGTTTATTTGTCGCGATAAAAATTTTAGGCGTATCACTTGAATAAAATATAATTGCAATCGATATCGCAATTCTTTATATCTAAGTCTCCTAAGGAATCCTTTTGCAGGGTAAGTTCACCGTCAACATACGTGTAGCATAGATGTAAGAGCTAGGGGCACAATGGGTGGATTTATTTACAAAAATATATTTTAACTGACATATACAAACTCACTGCGTAGTTCTACTTAATTATACCTAAAACTACGCAGCTAATAATGTTGACCTCATCGTAAACGTAGTACAATTTGAAGCATTTACTCACCAGTTCTGCATGATGGAGAGCAGTGCGTCGAGCCCCAACTCCGTGGCGCACGTCACCAGCCACCGCACCATCTCGCGCCTTCGCCAGTTCACAGCCGAGAGAGTCATACGGAGGACCTGATCATTAAATGAATGAATTGAATACTTGTCTATAATCCTCTGAAGATAAAAAAAGGAAGCTTTATTTGGCGGTAAATTGTTATTTAAAGTCGTGCAAAGTATATATTGGGAGCGATATAAGGAGCAGACGACAGCGTCTCGCACGGAGGTCTGTTCGGCGGCGAGCGCTACCTGCAGGCCGAGCTCGAAGGCGGCGGCCAGCAGGTCGCGGTGGTGGTGCGGCGCGTCGGGCGGCGCGGCGTGGCGCAGCGCGTCCTGCGCCAGGCGGAACAGCTGCGCCGCCGAGCGCACGTGCCGCTGCGCCGCCGCCAGCGCCGCGCGCAGCCGCGCCGGCGTGCCGCGGGCCGCGCCTGCAGCGCCAGAGTTATCGTTGATACATGACATACGGTACTGTACGGCCTCTTGTGCTCGATGAACAGACATCCAGGTGTTATGAAATCTAGCTACTCAATTGAATATATAATTTTAAAGTCAGAATAATATCTGTCGGTTTTTTTAGTCATCCTATTTAGGAGTTAGGAGTAGGAACGAAAATAGCTCAACGGCTCAGGATCAAACCTGCGACTCTTTACATCGCTAGGCGAATTGTGAATCCACTGATTTTTATTGTACTCAATTTGTGTTTGTTATTCGTCTCGTGCTCGGCGGTAAAGGAAAACATAGGGAGGAAGCCTGCACGTGTCTAATTTTAATGAAATTCTGCCACGTGTGTGTCCACCAACTCGCAATGGAGCAGTGTGCTCCGAACGTTTTCCTTAAAAGGGAGCTGGCCTAGCAGCGGGACTTTAACGGGCTAACAGCCCGCCTAGCCTACAGGACACGAAGCGAGCGAGTGAGCGAAGCAATGCGAGTAGTCTCACCGAGCAGCGCGCTGGCGAGCGCGGCCTGCTGCTGCTCGGCGTGCTGCAGCGTGTGCCACGCGCCCGCGCCGCCCGCCGCCGCGCCGCCGCCGTCCAGCGCGTACGCCTCCTCCACCATCGGCAGTCTGCGACACACACTCATCGTTTCACATTCGACCTAACTAGACAACTCCAGGAGTACTGATGGTATAAATAAATTTAACACAATATAACATAGCGTAGAGCATTATCTTTTTTCTTTTAATAGAATTTTTTGTTCTATAACCAGTGACAGAGACGTGACTCCTCATGCGCTCGTTATTCGAAACGAAGCAGGAGAGGACCATCTAAAGAATAGTCCCCCCGGTATGCGAGGAGACCTACCTCATCGCACGGAGGCCCACGCGGTAGGCCAGGTCGGGGTCGGCGGGCAGCAGCGCCAGGAACAGGAAGCGCGCGAAGGTGTGCGCGGGCGCGGACCGCGGGTGCAGCTTGGTGCCGAGGCACGACGCGGGCCCGCCCGCCAGCAGCGCGCGGGACACGCGCGCGCACACGCCGCCCGCCGCCTCGCCCTCCACGCGCTGCAGCTGGCTGATCAGCCGCTCCTCCTGCCGCCAACAAATATTAATTGGACATGTGCAATTCGGCAAGATTCTACCAATTAGATCCGACTCTTAATTCGGCGGTCATTCTTTTATATTCATTAATTACATATTTTAAATCCAGGAACAAAGGAACAGTTTTTTTCGCATTAAAACATAGTTTTATTAAATTCTTGTTTCAGAATCGATAATGATACCCTTTAATTGTTTACTCGTAACAATTTAAAAAATATATACAAACCGATATTTCTTAAGAATTATAATGAAATCAAATAGTATGTTATCTTAATTACATAATATTAAAAACGAAACGATGACTGTATTCAAAATAAGAGAATCCAAAACATACCTGCTTACAATACCTCTCCTGCGCATAGAGGCCGCTGGGTAACATTCTTTGCATGCCCAGGCCGAGTAGAGCGGCTTCCAGAGCAAGGGCGAGGTACGTTTCCTCGGGATTCTTACTACCGGCTACTGGCACGTGCTGATATCTATATATAAAAATATAATTAATAAATGCGAAAAATTATCACGATACACTGGGTGTGAACACGTGAATCTACGTCACGTTGCTAGCTTGGCGGTGGAAGTAACCTACCTGTGTAGGATGGAATCCTGACATATATATTTTGAAAACAACTACAGAAGATACATGAATCATAAAAAGGGTTTTACAAGTTATTCTGATTCAAATATTACATAATCTTTAAAAATGTAATAGCATTAACATCAAACAATATTATTAAGTAAATATTAAACATTACTAGTATAACGAGTTCGACAAGGTCGGTTACACTGGACATTATTCAATCAATTCCGTTTAATACATTTCGCTACACATTAACACAAGAGTGACCCAAATACCGTGTCAAATCAGACGAACAAATTCCAAACCAAATATACTTTACTCAAATCAAAGCAATTTTGAATCGTCACTTTACAGAGTTGTATTAAATGTTAAACTAGCACCGGTTCATAAGATGGCAAGAAACTGAGTAGTAACTCTTTTCTAATATTAGATGGAAGATAAATATGGATACGAACGAATACAATTTAAGATGTATATTACAATTCATATATTCAGAACTATTGCGACCGACATGCACCTATGTAGATATTCGAATATAACTTAATTTATTATTATATTTAATGAATGTATAATTATTTACTTGTTCTTCATTAGATGTCACACGAAACAAATACTGTTTGCGACGCCTTACTTTGCCGCTCTGAAGTAGGTTATTATATTGAAATAGCAAAGGACGGCATGACATTTATCAATATACAAAAGAGAATGTGAGTAGGTTGTCACCTGGGCGGCAGACCGGTGTTGGGCTCCTCGTCGATGTACGTGTGCAGCCTGGGCGAGGCGCGCTGGTCGTCCGGCGCCAGACACGCGTCGGCCAGACACTCGTACACGCACCAGATTGCCTCCAGCGTCCAACCCGTCCAGCATCTACTGTCTGTTAACAAAATATGAGTTGATTTTAATTTTTATTCATCGATAGCGCGTCAACGATAACACTGGGTATGCACTAGTAGTAGTAGGAACAGTCACCGTTTTTTAACGGTAAATTGCGATGTGTTATTTCTAATGTGTTTCATTTCAGAATTATTTCTGCTTTCATTGTTTAGTTACGAACGAATATGAAAAACTAAAATAAGTTATAATAGAGGTATCGAGTTAGAGCAAATCGTCGTCAAGCATCACCTCTGCCGATGCACCGCTGCGAGTGCGACAGCGCGCACGTGCTGGCGGCGGCCAGACACGCGCCGGCGTCCATGTGCGCGCACACGAGCGACAGCTTGGCGCGGTCGCACTGGCCGGCGCACGAGTCGCTGGCGCACGCGCCGCCCGCGCCGCTGCTGCTGGACGCCTCCCCGCCGCCCGCCTCCTGCCAACGTTGCTGGGCCACCTCCTGGCATGGCATACATATATTATTTAGCACTCACTATTACTTTGAGAAAATCAATTCAAATCGACATTATTAGAATATAAATAGCATTACAATATAAGGAGTAAGTTAATAAATATTCTCTCTGATGAGAGATTTGGGGATAATTAAGAAACACTGTTGAATTGCAAGTTGGTGGTTTCGGCGGTGTTTTCCTTCACCGCCAAGCACGAGATGACACCTTGAGCACTGGACTCGAGGACGCATATACATGATCGTGAGCGGTGCAAAGATACGCGTTAAACAGTAGGATTGCAATAAGGGCAAGTAGAAGGGCAATGCAGACCTGTCGGTGGCGCATGGCGCGCGCGGCGGCGACGGCGAGGCGCAGCGCGGCGGGCGCGCGGCCGTGCGCGCGCAGCGCCTCGATGCGCGCGCCCACCACGGGCAGGTGCTCTGCCGGGTGCCAACATAGCTTTAGCGTGCGTGCTCAGGGACTGGTTTGTCGGACGTGTTTTTTATTTACATGGATATGGCATGACGCTTGAATCTTAACATTGTATTAGATTCGATGAAATTGCAAGCTCCAATTAATAAAAAACATTTACAGTTTTGTCAATACAATGTTGTTGATATTTGCTTGTATTTTTTTTATTCATTATTTCATATATATTACAAATAAAATACATTTGTCTGGATGAGACCGAACTGAAAGTATATTTAGATTACTAAACTCACCGTGCCATAAGGGTTGTCCTAATTCATTAAACTTAGGGTAGGGCTGTAGTGAGGTAGAGCCTGTGGAAGCACCAGCTTTATCAGGTTTTTCAGGATCACAGAATTCATCTGAGCTTAAAATATTTTTAAGATGCTCATTTTCCCATGAAATGTCCACCGCGTCCAGGGCTCTATAAATATGACAAATTAGAATATTCATTACTCACACTTTTTTAAATAGTAACAATTTCAAAAGACCGAAACTAAATCTAAAAACGAAACATCAAATATTATGTAGTCATTTGATGGCGTCCTTAACGAAGTAAATCAAACTAAATCAAATTTGTAACTGGATGTTACAAATATGCATTTGAAATTAGAAATTGAATTCGGTTTAAAAATTAAGGACGAACACAAATTAAACAAAAAAAAAACAATTATTTTTGAATCTCCATAGACTAGGCAGCTTTGCGCTTGGTTTATTTTATGTATTTTTTGTGTTTATTATTTTTCCGTCGCCATATAACATGAATTCTTTCGAAAACTCACTTATGAAACACTGTCCTCGGCGTCAGCTGTGCCGGCCTCTGATTGTGAAGCCTAAGTCTTTTACTCGCTCTTCTGTACTCGCGTTCGTAGCTGGAAATAGTGATAGGATATTACTCGTACATTATTTATTACAAAAGCAAAAATAGTTATATGGTTCTATAATTTTGGTCGAATCGGATTATGAAAGTCCACCTGTGTTTGACACACCTGATCACTACAATACGTCCTGTGAAGTTGGCTGGTCTCCTTTGAGATTGGCCGCCGAAATCGGTCAGGACGATATTATGATCATCATATGGTTATAGAATTTAGTACCTTAGTACATTATGAGAGAAATAGCAAATCGATCTATACTAGGAACGGTACAAGGCGAAATAACAATTGTTCACAGCGTACGCGTTGTCGGCTACGGATGGTGGTTTTTAAACTGGTTTTGTAGGCCTTTCACAGCATACAGTTATGCGGGTCTGTATTAAAATAAATTTATTCCTGAATCTTCAACCTAAATTTGCGTGTCCACTCTCCACTCACGAACACTATTGTTAAGATACGATAAATGATAGAGAAAATAAAATGGATGCATAAATACGGTTAAAAAAGGACTAAACTTGTATATAAAAAAAAAAAAAATTAACTCACTTATTAGGTCTAGATTCTTCATCAGAACTCTCTGAATGGGAATGCATTTCTCTTCTCTGTCTCTCCCTATGTCTTTCTCTAAAATAATAAAGTATAAATTAAACTCTGATACCGACTTATCAATCTTATTTCTTAGGTCGGTACACACGTTTTACTTTACCTGTCTCTCTCCTCTCTCTCCCGCAGTCTTTCTCTGTCCCTCTCTTCTCTATCTCTATGTCGTTCTCGGTCCCTATCTCGGTGATCTCTGTCTCGGTCCCTCTCGCTTCTTTCTCGCTCTCTCGCGTACTGAAAGAGGGAAGAATATTTATGTTACATTAGTTTAATTTTTTTGCTTATAATATAGTGGATATGTATAGTTAGGCACTTATTTAACATTAAAATGAATGTTATAAAAAAGTTTTTATATATAAAAAAATATGTTTATATTTAATAGTTCCTTATTAATTACCAAAGTTATCAATAAACCTTATCTTACCAATGGAAACGATCTATAATCTGGATCTTCGGTCGGACAAACTTCAACAGCCGACCATTTCTCGAGCAGATGTCTCCACTGCATCCTGTGATGTTTATTGCTACCAGGATCTAGAACTATGCTGACCCATAAAGCACCTAATTGCTCCCACAATTGCCGGCATTTCTCAGTCATCGGAGTGTTCTGATTCCTCCATAAGAGCAACCTGGGATCTGATAGGAACTGTTCAGTCATTAACATTAACATTCTTGGACCGTTTGAATCTTGCGCTCGTAACATTTCTCGCACCTGAAAAACAAGTAAATATATATTTAATACCATAAAGAATAGTTACGACTGTTATTCTAATAAGTGTTAAATCATATTTACCTTAGAAAATAATGAATTTAATTGCTTATTGGCATTATAATAAGTTCCCTGTAATAAATACGCTCGGACTTGTTCGCAGACCTGAAAACAAAAGTGACACGTGTCATACAATGGACTCATACATTTCAGAAGGGCAAAAGAAAGAAAGAGATGATTCAAATCATAAAATAAAAATAAAAACTTAATTGGCTACGGGATGTTAGTATAAAGATTGTGAACCTGCTGCTCATCCAAGTGCCAAGCGTGATGCGCGTCTGGCGGAGGTCCGGCTGTGGGGTCGGGCGCCCCACAGATCCTGTTGATAGCGGACCTCGCCTGCAACACCTCGTCAGCTAAGCGCTGCGCGGTCGGCAGCACCTCCGTGTGATGTTCTGCTATTAAATACTGCACGAACTTCTGGAGCTGCTGTCGGTCCATTTGAAGGAGGGTTTCTGAAATGAAATATTGCGATTAAGGAAAGATAATTTTGAAACCTTTCATTTTTGTTAAAGTGATTATTCTTATTAATTGCAGGTCAGTGAAAGTCACGTGTAAAAACAAATCTAGGCACTTTTTTGCTGCTGACGCATGAGTAGCGTTAGAATGTAATTTTTTTTTTAAATGTATTCTTCTTGAAAGTAATGACATCTATTTATAAAGTACGTTTTGAGCCAATTCATGTATGTTACCTGATATTGGCACGCGTAATCGCACAGAATCTGCGTTTCGGATGCGGTAAAGCGCCAGCGCGACCACATGCTGGCACCAGAAGATGTCTCTCGCCTCGCAGCTGCATGTTACACCTGTTATTTTGCATCTGGAAAGAATAATTCATTGTAATTATTGGCAATAACTCTCTATTCCTAATTTGTCTGACTGATCTTAATATATTTTAAGCCAAAAAATGCCCACAAACGTAATTTAATTATTCCTTTATCCATTAAGAGTCAATTTCAAGAAATTTTAACGTTGTATGATTCATATCCAGTCAAGTAATATCACAATAAAACACATATAAACATAAAAATATAATATATTATATCTTTTATCTTTATCTTTGGTAATATGTTGAAATATTTTTTGTTTTTACTTAATAACCTGCTAGTTGGTAATTAACTTGGGTTTTTATTAAATTCACTGTTAATCAATTCAATGTCTTTTTAATTACAAATTATTACCCTTAAATTAAAAAACTTATTCATTTTTATTTTCCTTAAACATTGAACTAAATATACACTTTTGAAACTTGACATTAATTGATCCAAACGTTAAAATATATAAAAATTAAAATAAAAAAATTGCATAAATATTGAACAATATGTAATTTGCATTGCCTAATGTCTCAATTAGACTAATTTATGTCAAAGAAATTTCCCATTTTTAAATTCGTTTTAACAAAATCTACAAGCCGGTGGTCTGCCTGATGGTACGTAGTTACCATGGTCCTACAAACTGTCTGTGCACGATGTATAAGCTACTTCTCACACCGTCAATGCCCCGTTAACTAAAGGTCCCTTGTGCCTGAATTACTCATTCCATATACAGCATTTTGCTGTTTGGCGGTAGAATAAGTGATGAGTGGTTGGTGTTTATAAAGCCTAAGTATCTCTATGCTTCTCGTATGTTTAAAAGAATCGCCAGCGTGCTCATGTCAAATGTGAGTTTCTATCAAAGGGACACTATTCGGTATTATCAGTTACAAATGCCATTAGTACAGAACCAAGATAGGGATCTCTTCTCTCATGGCTGTTTCAAATAGTTACATGAAGTGTACAAACAGTCAGTAGCAGTCTGGTTTTAAGCAGACAGTTTAACGTAAATGAAAACAATTTTTGAAATGAGAAAAATATACTATTGATTATAAAAAAAATAAGTCACGAAGAAAATAATTGAATTCGATTACCTACTTATTTTGGTGAAAAAGTTCCATAAATTAATATAATACAAAAAATAAATAATTCGATAGTGATGTTCATGGTACTGACAGCCGTCACGGCCTCGGTTGACGTCACGACGACACGACGCTCCGTTTTCAAAATATCCTATCGCCATTCGGAACGTATATATATATATATATATATATACATACGCATATATATATATACATACATTTTACATTTATACCTTAATTTATATTATAAATGCGAAATTGATTCCGTCTATTCTTTTGTTACGCTTTCGTCTTAACTACACAATCGATCCTTATAGAAAAGGGTACCCTTTTCTACCTAACACCTGCCACGATCTGTTTCTCTACACACGAGGACAAAGCTGCGGAAACTAGTATGTAATAAAAACAAGATAGATCACGTAACACATCGAATATTTACGTTAATTTGTATACAGTTGAGTTGATAAATTCTATAAAATAATTTATCAATCAATATGTAAACGTCGAATCTGACGGTTTGTTTATCGTTCAGTTTGCATCATTCATTTCGCTCTTTCACTCCGAATGACACGTCTAAACAAAAAATTAAACAAACGTGACGAATTATTTCATTAGTAAACCGATCCAACCATGTACATTCGCGTTCTGCATAGAAATGAATGGTTACTGGAGTGAACGTTCTTTTGAATGAATGTATTTGATATCATCTTTACTTTACATAGAATCGCTGGAGTTATTAAATATGTAGTATTGTCAACTGAAAATTTATATTTCGAACAATATTTAAAAAAAAAACCATTAAATACAATGTCCACCGCAAAATCATCTCCCTATTCGACTTAACAATATAACTTTTTATATGAAACCAAAATTATATCTGAAAAGCTAGTTCTTCTGAAACAGATATTCAACATTGTAGTTAAATAAACGACAAATTGTTCGGAGACATTTTTAACAAAAGGCAGTTCAGGGACGACCTTTTATATTTTATCCACTGACAGTGACAAGGTTTTAAATTTCAATGCGATATTTGAACGAGAGAAAGTGTGATTTTAGGGTCGATTATTTTTGACATTCAACTTTCTTAAGAATAAAATTAAGGTTAAGAAAATGAAATTTGATACAACGAGGAGGATACTTTACATTTTTTTTATAATGATTGTAGGAAAGAAGAATGATGTAGAAGTTTTATTTATATTCATTTATTGGGAAATGGATACATCGGTTTTGTCCAAAAGATACTGAACGGAGTTTTCGATGTTCATGCACTAATAAAAATATTCTAATATCGATACAGATTAAATAATATAATTATGTCTAGGATTTTTTTATCAACATGGAAGATAAGTAAGTAAGATCAAAGTCAAAAATCTTTATTCCATATAGAATTGTTACACTTGCTTATTGATGGTTAAAAATCTACCACCGGTTCGGAATTTAACACCTCGGACCTGAGGAGAACCAGCGAAAGAAACTCAGCAAACAAGCGATTTAATTTCGTCAATATTGTAATAGAAATATTTTAATATACCAGACTAAAGAAATTTAATCTGAGCGCCTTATTTAAGTGTGACAGATTAAACTCAAAGCCATACATACCTGTCGAAGGAAACTGTGACTCTGAACAACCTTTCAGGTTCGGAACAGGGAGGCACTGCGGCTGGAGCGCGAACCACGCCACTAAGGTGAAACCCTGAAACAATTCAATGATATAGTTAATTATTTGAGTTTTGTGAATCATTTATTTATTTTATTATCATGAGGATGAGGAATGCGACATAAATTGCCATTAGACTTAAAGGTTTGAATTTCTGACAGCTCCAAGGGACTGCAAACCTAATAATTTGGTATTAATTTCAACATTAGACATCTAAGCGTTCTTGAAAAAAAAGATCTTGACTATTGTTTTACTTTTAAAAAAAAATACAATCAGGTAAAAAAAAAAAACATTAAATAGAGGTCGAAGTTTCACTATTGTAAGTTAAAAAAAAAAATAGTTCACAAGGCCGTTGTTAAGAAAAAAAATAGCTCGAATCGAATGTCAACCGTTAAATACGATTATAACAGTTGCGTAAAATAAATGGGAGACTTTTGACATTGTTTCGCTAATCAAGTGTTTTGGGGGTCCGCAATCCGCAATGCGTAGGTACTGCGTACTACGCAGTACGAATCAAGTAGGAACCACAGGTAAATAAATCAAACTTAAGTCATTATAAAGACATTGAAAACATTAAAGAAATTAGATAACCTTTTGTATTATATGTTTTAATAGCGCATATATAAAATGTTTCTTAAACTGCTATAAATCTTCACCCTAAATAAAAAAAGAACTGAATTTAAATATAATACTATCAGACTCATTTAATAATATAGTATCTTATTATTAAGAACGCATCCAAAACAACCGGATTATACCAGAAATTTTGAACAAAAGCCAATTTCCTATTTTAAAAAGCAATATTTTGTAAATAAGTCGTTAAAATTGTATATGTAGTTTTCAAAATGGCCGTCGACAATTTAGAGTTAACGATGTATACTAAAAATTACGAGCGCCAATCAAGCTCGTATCCTGTTATTGGGTTCTATACTTGGAATGAAAATGTTTGGTACATAATATAATAAATATAAAGCAATTATTAGAAATGATAAGTGGGTATTAAGTCTATTTGGTTTAATTTGTTATGATTCATAATTTACAATATATATATGTATCTATAATTAGCCAACACTGATCGGTGTGAATTAAATAGTAATCATATTTATTTTAATTAATACAAAAGTATCTTGAACCACAATATTCCACTAAAGATTTGAGATTTATGTATATAATTTTATTAGGATCAGTTAAGTCGTTAATTCGTAGTTGACTATTAAATAGTCAAACACACGAACTCGTTTTTGTTAGTAAAATAATATTCGCTCAGTAATTAAAGTATAATCATGTTTTTGTCAAAAGATAAACATAAGAAAAACCATTTAGCGTTATAATTTAAATGCACGTTGAATTAAAACACATTAAATACGAAGCAATTTGATACGCATATAAATACATATATATATATTTTTAATTTGTTTTAGAATCGTTAAATAGTCCATAGCGTTTATTATTTCGCAGTTTTAAATCGATTTATCAATTAATAAAATGAAAATCCAATTCAACCGCAATTTCATTGTTCCGAATTTAAAACTTGTAGAGAATTGCATCACGACTGACTTAACCTCTATGCTTTGTGAAATCGTTATTTCGGCTGAATAAAGTTAAATATCGGAAATCATGTCAGAATTTAAGTGCTATTCAGTTTGGCGATGGAGACGGAAACACTGGCGCTCGAGAAAGAGAACTAAGCTTGGTTTTTTGGTGAGAAAAAAAAATAATAAAACATGGCGGCGTTAGTACAGCTGTTTCTGCGATTTTATTGCGATTCGTTATCGGTGCGGACACGTTCGACGCAGCTGATCATACAACTATAATTCATGCTACTTTCTTCCTTTAGTCCTTGAGCATAAAGATCAAATTGGCTTATATTTTTAGAGGTGTATCAAATGATCGTTCATATAGAAGGGAACGAGTCGCGTTTCGTTTGATAACTCTTCGATTAGAAATTGCAATTACAGCTGTGCTATTATAACTTGGGTTTTGATTACATGAATGTATATTTAATTAAACGTTTTTTAATCTATATTATGAAATCGAAAACCAAAACGTATACAAATGTACAAAATCCACCAGATATAAAACATTAACATTATCAGTAAAAAAAAGTAAAATAAAAAAAAAAACATTTATATAAACAATTTAAAAAAATGTTAATATCAGCCGGAAGACATCCATTGCTGGACAACGACCAAAGGATTTTCACGATGGCTGGACTTGCGCTGCTCCAACAGCTTCCCGCTCATATATTTATTAGTACAAATGAATTTGTCTTCAATTACATTTCTATCACAGGCAATGAATAGCCACAGATATATTTAAGTCACAAACTAAAAGCAACAAACTTGCTTCTAACTTCTTCCAATTCCATTCCTACGACCGCTAATTTGAATTTAGCGCGAATTCGAAATTCAAAATAGGATTGCCGAGTCCTTTTCCCCAATACTAAATGTAGCTCGAGTCTCAACGTAACAAATTCGATGAAGTCACATACTGTAAGTATAAAGGAACATTTCTGAATATTTGCGCGTTGAATTTTGATTGGATGATTAAAATTTTTTTTAAATAGTCGTCTTAATGCTGCCACGCAATTGGTCCATCTGATGATAAGTGATCCTATTCGTCCATAGACATTGACAAGATGTTTAATGAGTTCCAAATGTACATACCGGGTCATTCCAGTTGACCTACCCTTTTAATCGGAACTCAACAACATTTCTGATAAGCTATAGAGTAACTGATGATTAGATGGAAATAACGTATCCAGAAAGGCTTGCACGAACCCCACGCCAGTAGAGAATGATCTAATTAAAATCATTGTATAGTGGACCTCAACGAAATATTCGCCATATTGGATTTGATGTATTGTGTAGTGCCGGCTTTACGCTCATTATACTGTGCAAAGCACGAACCAATTTTTTAATCATTCTATGTTGGGTATTTGACCCACGTATTTGATGTTACCCGTTGGAGGAAATGCAATAATAATAAAAAAAACTGCTTTTGAAAATACATTACCTCCATTTTTATTTGTGTATAAGTATATGGAAACCATAAATAAAAAATAAAATATGTTGAATCTATACTATACTACGTATGTATACTATGTATATTCCTACTAATTTTATGAATGCGAAAGTAACTGTCTGTTAAATATTCACGCTTAAGCCGCTGAACCGATTTGGATGAAATTTGGTACGGAGATAGTTTGAGTCCCGGGGAAGGACATAAGCTTATTTATTGTATTCACCCTCGAGGGGGTAAGATCAGGGGCGACGGTTTATGTGCCACAGGCAAAGTTTTATATATTTCGCACGAGTAAAGCCGCAAACAGAAACTGACATTGACTAAGAGGCTGGTGCGAATATTTGTCAGTGAAAAGATAATCAGTACATCGGTGTTCAATAAAAAAAAAAGTGATAACATTACGTCACGACCACACACACTCATATATGTAATAATAATACAATAATTAAACCAAATTTACACATAATAGTTAAATGTAATTTGACCTCGATGTATGCAGGTCAGGAGAGGTCAAGGCGCCGTCTATTGTCGTTGAAAATTAAACTTACGTAATGATTAATAACCTTGTTATTATTTCCTGTTTTATTTAAGAATATTACATGTAATTTAATGATACGAGCAAGCCATTCTGGGTACCATTCACTCATTCTATTGTTAGATTCCACAAGAGACATAACATCTTATCATCACAGTATCATCCATGGATGGTGCCGCATAGGCGATGTAAGACGTAATTAAAATTTCTTAGGGCGTCAATGTCTATAGGCAATGGTTACCAGGTGGTTAGCGCATAAGCTTCCTTTCCGGAAAAGGTTGTGCTGCTGCTTCCTCTAGTAGGTACAGTTAGTGCATAAACATTTGACAGAGTTTCATCCGACACATGACAGACTTCCTCACGATGTTTTAATTTACAATCGAATAATGAATTCAAATACAAATTGTTATGAAAACTCAGTCGTGTCACCTCGGATCTATTGTATTAGTATGGATGAAATCATTCCACTAAATTAGTGGTGATTTTTTGTGTTAATAGGGCGGAGTCGAAGTCCAAATCGGTGGTCTAATAAATTATGCTACGTGCAAAATGTTTGCATGTGATTTGCTTCGTATTCGTTTGGTTACGAATACGCAGGGCGAGCCAGACGATGTGTTAATATATTCATTATATGCACAGGAACGTTAACACTAGAACTTATTCTTGGCGGCATTTTCAAAGGATAATATGGCATTTATTTTAAATTTAATGCAAATTTGTTTAAAATAAGACACAATCTTATAGAATTTGAATTGTTCTGAATCGTATACCAGTCATCAGCTCAGGAAGTCAAATATCATTTGGAAGATGGCTCTATTTTCTAAATCTAAAATCGGAAAGAAAGGCGCCAGACATGAAAGGAATCGTTGGGAAAAGGAACGCTAAAAGTGAAGTTCTAAATTCATTTCTATTATTAATTTCATTGATAATTAAAAGCAGAGGATGAGGTTCCACATTGCTTTTAACTTTATCTTGATCTTGTATTGTAGTTTATGTTGATTCATTGCCCTTGGTAATACGATTTATTTATAATATATAATAGTTTAAAGGACCATATGAATGAGTAACAGAATGCAGGATCAAAATAATTATGAAATTTTTGTCTGTAAGTCTGTGCACTTTTCTCGGGAAAACATCTGGTTGTATTTTGATGTAATTGAAAATGATTAAAGCTTGTATATTTTTCTAACATATATGATAGTTTCCAGGAATGAATTATAATTAGGAGTATACAAAAATATTTGTTATATTTTAGATACAATACATATACAAAAACATATACATAAATATACAATAACATATACATAAATATACAATAACATATACAAAACTATTGACGGAACGGCGTATACTTTAATCATTTTAAACCTTTGCTACTCAATAATAACTATTTATTATTGTAAACTATTCAGACTCACTTGTTCCATCAGATGTTAAAAGTAGTATTTCCGAAATATGTTGATGTTTTCTCGATAAATAATGCAGCTAGAACTGATAATATGACAAGGCACACTCATAAGAACAGAACTTGTAATTAATAATCTATATTAAAAAAGTAGCTGCTCGTCCCGACTTCGCTCGGCTACATTAAAGATTCTGTCATACGTGATTTTTACGACACTTACCGTTTACTCAGCGTACGCAACGGAAGTTCTCAAAAGGAATAAACTTTTTTGCTACCCCATTTGTATTGGTCGCAGCATAATGGTATACAGCCTGAAGCCTTCTTCGATAAATGGGATATATAACACTGAAGCATTTCTTCAAATCGCACAAACAAACAAAATCCTCAGTTTTAAAATATTTAAAAAAAAAACTGATGTTGTATCATCCACAAATCAATAGCTTAGGTAGCAACACCGTCTAGTTAATACATTAATTCATAATAACCCTACGACTTCACCATTACAAATATAAGGAGTATCCACGAAGTGGGGACAGCCCCATACAACCTTCTAAATTTTTAAACCTAACTGATATTCAGATCGATAGGCAGAAATAAATGATGAACCGTAGGTACCACTCTAATAAACGTGTCGTACTGGTATCAAGAAATATCTTTGATATATTTACTGAATAGAAGGAATCGTAAAACAAATAATCAACGAGACGTATAATTAATTCATAACGGAGCTTTGAAAGTTTTTTTTAAATACATTATGATATGCGAAGACCATTTTTTCGAGGTTCTTTATTGTTATTATCTGTTGGTATACAATGTATTTGCAGGATATTTAATGATGTTTGTTTTTCAAGCTTTTATTTAATTAAATATAATAATTTAAGAAATTAATTTAAAACCAGTTCCATTAACCTGACTTGAAGTTTTGCATAAACTTTTAAAATTTCCCAAAAGACAATAAAAGAGATAGTATGTACTAAGTTTTCAAACCAATCAACGATAGAATCTTCAGCCTGAACCAGTAGCTTTGCGTGAAGCTACTGGTTCTATTGTCACGGTAGGTTTCTAATGACGTGATGTTTAAGAGGTGCCTGCTTTAATAGTATTTTATTTAAAATTGAAATTATTTAACTAAATGTTTTTATAATTTTTATCTTTGTCGATTGTCGCGTTACAAGCATATCAAATTATAAAATTTAAATTAGTAGTTCTTTTATTAGGCTGTATTGTGTATACCTTTGCCTTTTTAAAAAAATCTATACATAGACAAATATCTCAATGAACATGTTAAGCAGAATACTGTCTTTCTACACACTTTTTGTTTAATAATTATAAATGTTTAGAAGTAATCTTTTTTTAAAAACTAAAACAACGAACGAACGATCTTGTTATTAGTATTTATCTGTTATACGTATCGAGATTTTGCAATATGTATTAGGCATTTAGAAAGTTGTTAAAACGCCTATACTAATCGTTATTTAAATAAAACCCGCTGTCAGGTCACATTCGCTTTGGGGAACATATTTCACATTTAATGAGTTTTTTCGAGAAATCAATACTATTAAACGTTATAAATTTAGTCGTTTTTATTGAAATAATTGATGAGTTCTGGTATTGCCAGATTCTAGTATGTTTTACAGTTCTTTTTAAATATAAATTATCATGATAATGTTAATAAATTAAGAACCGGATGAAACTGGCATTTTAGTCTATCCTACATTTATCTTTGGAATTATTTTTGTTGATAACTGCTATCATTTATGTTAAAACATGTACCATATGAAATACCATAGGTTCTTGAAATGAAGTTAAATAAGTAGATATACAATTTAATTATGTATGAGTCTAAATTGTTTTTGTTCGCGCTGTGAGCTCTGCGCTCCATAAACCGGTCAAAACCAGTAATTTTTGGGCAAACGCCATAAATTTGCATGTAATAACAGTATGCGTGGGCCTGTGCGCTATTCATTTTTATTTACGACTGTACTTGTTTCACATCCAGCGGCGTTATAACTTTTGTACGCGACTGTATTGTGATTTTTATTTTAATTTTTTTTCCATTCCGGTATCTCTACTGTCAGTTTTTATTGTTCTTTGTTGTGGAAATTGGTAGCTTTGGCCTTGTTGAAGATTTAACTGATGGTTTATTTTATTGCTTTATTCTGACAGCGGCAAAAAATGGGGAGCCATCTTGTTCTGTTCATGAACCGAATCGTTTTTTAACTCTATTGAGAAATAATTACCTACTTACAAATTATATTTGGAGCAGCAAGCTTTCACATAAAAGTTCATGAAACTGATGATAGTATGAATCCAAGTAGTAAGTACTAGCTACGTTTTAAAAGTAATTTATTTTTGTTACTATACTTTTAATGGAAATTATAATCACAATGAAAACATAAACAATATCGTATCGTAATATTATTAGCTAATTTCCATCGTTCGAATCAGATGGCCCACTTTCGAGCTCAAGACCAAACTCTGTGTGAGTGACTCGATTCAAACCGGTTTGTTTACATTAATCACTATCTGTGTGCAACGAGCGCTTCTGTGTGAGTCATGTCGCTACGTCACTTTGTTTATGTCTAAGCTAGTGTGCGTGGAATGCTGTTGCGCGGATTGAGATCGTTTGGTAATGTGAGTGAAAACGTCACGTGGGGAGCGCAAACACGTGCGCGTGTGGGTGTGTTCGCGTGCCGACGTGACGTCACGGCGTTTCGTCACAAGCGTCGTTGTGTGCGCGGCGTCTACACGCCACTGTGTGCACCTCGTCAAGTCAATGTTACATTTTTGTGACCTTAACCGTAGCCATTTCGCAAGACTGTCCTTTACGTAATTGTCGTATCTAGCTCTACTAATTTCCGAGAATATGTTACTCCGATTATAAATAAAACATTATAGATAATGAAATGTAATTAAATATTTTAATGAAGCCTCAATTATAATGATAACATTACATTTTATTCTAACAAGAAATACAAATGCCAGTTGCTACCATGTAGATATGATATCCTATGATAATATGTATATATATTAATTAATGATCTAACTAGTACTTATGTAATTTGTAATTGTATATCACTGATGCATATATATTCTTGTTATATTTAATCCGTGTACATATGTTGTTATGCCTCAAACACACTTATGTACAAGTATCTACAAATGTATATACAAATAGGGAATACAGTTCAAACCATTATCTCTTTGGTTTGTCAATCGATTTGAAAGTAAGACTAGAAAAAGAAATAGTTCGAAACATGCAAAATGTTTACTTCAAATTTTCAATAATGATAATGGTTGAATTTCGGTCACAGGGCGAACACTAGACAAGATCAACTAGAAAACTGTCAGTATGATTTTTTTATTTTTATGATCGTGTCTCCATAGACATGTCTGTGCCTTTGGCCTATCCATCATAATTCTTTTTTTTTTACTGACGGTATCACAATTCAAGTTTGAGTTTGTATAAATTTAACATTTTAAGTAATATTGGCGCGGCCAGTACTTTTGTATAGCTCTATAGTACCTTAGCCACCCAATGGCTGACTTTGACAATACGAGTTATTTGAAATATTGCAGTTAAATTTCAAAATTTTTTTATATGGCAACCCTTACAGTGAAGATTTATTTAGCAGCAAGTGTTCGTGAATGGTCCACCATTTGCGATTGTGGAATCTATCGAAACTGAGGGGTGATTTTATGATAATTGACTTTTGACTGCAAATGAAATTGTACTTAGTATTCTTATAGCAGAGTCCATTTTAGAATGTTCGGTTAAAAATATGTTACAATTATTATTAATGCAGTTTATATTGCATGGCAATTATATTGTTGTGATTTTTTTCAATTTATAATACGGTCGATAAAAAAAGTAATATTATTAATCTGAAAGATTCGTTGTGAGAGCATTACACATAAACAGACTGATTTAAATATGGCATAGGAGGTTTTATTCATTGATATAATAAACTTGCCTGTTTTTAATAAATTGTTCATCTATATAAATTGCTAATATTATAAATACGAAAGCAACTCTGTCTGTTACGTTTTCAAAACCAAACCATTTAACTGAATTTTATGTTTTTTTTTTATAAAGCAAGCTTGAATATCAATAACGCGTACGTAGCCGCGGGCGATAACTAGTTCATTATATATGAGGATACTTTATACAATCCATTTTCTTGAGGTACATAACTTCTTATGTTGTTCAACAGATCGCCGTGACAATAGATATACGGGCAAGACTATGTGCACTTGATTTGCTAATATTACTATATTTATTAAATTGTTTATATCTATGGTAAGTAGTGGAAGACGTCTCATCATCTCATGGTCATAAATCATAAGTCACATTGATACATACAATTAAGGACATAAATATGTGTCTACTACAATAATTCAATATTCAATACGATTGAGACGCAAACAAGAAAAGTCAGATGCTTTTTATTAGATTTTATTATAAACAAAAATGGCGCGTATGAATAAATTATGCATATTATGTTAATATTAGTATAATAATAGCTTCTGCTTATAGAAATTCAAAAGGATAGATAAGTAGTTATTCATTGTAACGGAACACAATAGTGTGAATTATTTTTAAATTCCGACATCTAGTGAGTACCAACAATTTTAATAAGAGTATTACACTTGTTTAAACATTAAATTAGAAACAATTTATTTATTTATAACTTAACTCTAAAAATTGTAAGCGATCCTATTAGTTCGAGTTTGACATAAATGTCGAAAAATTATATTATAAATTGAATCAGATGAAACTATATCGTTGAAATTTCTCAAAAGATTCAAACATAAAAATAGGTAATTTCTTCACGATAGTCACAGTAAGTATCCATATAGAGAAGGAAAAATATAATTCAAAACGTATGCATACTATTTTAAATTTACGTCTAAAAGTATTTTCGAACTACCTAAGAATCTCGTAAATTATAAAATCCGTTTTTTTATATAAATATCAGATTATTTCTTTTTTGTTAGTAGGGATGTGTACAGATAATCAAAATAGAATCTTGAAATTGTATAGGCGGTGTTCGCACCTGCCCTTAAACAGGTGACGGAAGTCTATTAGTCGAACACCAACACTTGGGGACCAATTTGTTCTAGTGGCAAGAATTTTCGAATTGCAAGAGGGGAAATAATATATTGCGTACATTCTACACTTGCATTATTTATGCAAAAGCAACAAAAAAAAAAACCATTGTCGCTATGAGAAAGGCGGCAAATAGAAAAAATAATTTGCATGTTATTTGCGTAAAATATACGTAAATAAAGAAAGTGGTATTGAAATGTGCCTTGTGATTTAATGTTGGGATATGTGTCTGTTACCAATTACATTGTTGGATAGATGTGTGACGTATGTTTGAACCTATATTGTCATCTAATTCTGACAGTCATATTAACTACTATTTAATACATAATTTATAAGAAAGTCCATAATGTTTTAGGTTATTCGTATCTGCCTTAGCCTTTACCCTTAAGCATAACAATTAATAAGCCTACCCGCATGACAGCTGTCACATGTTAATCAAACAGGTATAAATTCAAAATGGCGACTCAAACGAACGTAAAGCAACCGACATTAACATGTTAAATAATATCCGGATGGGAATTTATTGCTTGCAAGTGTTTTTACCGCAGTCGGTAAGTTCGACTTGAGTTTATTAACATATATGCGGGCCAGATGGGACAGATAATATATTCTGAAATGTCCGTTGTCGATTATGTCATTAGCGTAATTATTATAACAGAATATAAATGTCATTACACTTTCATTTGACAGGAAGTGGTAAGTTTTTATTTTAATTTATAATCTTTTATATATTCGGATACCATATGTTAAGTTAATTAAAGAGGTTTTAGTTCCAATAATATTTTAAAAGTGCGATTTTGTGATGTACTTATTCTTATTTCATAAATATTTAAAGCATATTTTTACCAACGGTGTTAGATACCAAGGCAAATATGTAGTTTGTTAGAAGAGTGCGATCAAACATAAAGACTTCACATGTTTAGTACTAGTATCGATTTCAGACTAAAGTGTGTAATGAATTGTCGATTCATCATCATCATCATCAGCCCGCATTCGTTCACTGCTGAACATAGGCCTCTCCAATTGCACGCCACTGTGATCTTTCTTCGGCAACTCGCATCCAGCTCCTGCCAACCGTCTTGCGCAAATCGTCACTCCACCGTGCCTGAGGACATCCTACACTACGTTTGCCGAGACGCGGTCTCCACTCTAGAACACGTTTTCCCCAACGGTTATCGATTCTACGACAAATATGCCACTGCCACTTCAGCTTACTAATCCGGTGGGCTATGTCAATGACTTTGGTTCTCTGACGGATCACCTCATTTCTGAGTGGAGGGCCCTCGATATGTCATCGAAAATTTCCTCCAAATCATCGTCCGAGCGTGTCGAGGTCGGTGCGTACGTTTGCACCACCTTGAGGCTGTACCTCTTGTACGCTACCCTGTTCGACACACTGGAGATTTCCACAACGTTGTCAGCTAGGGACTTATTAACCAGAAACCCAACGTCACCTTGGGATTGTTGGTCTCCCTCTCGGAAGTACATTAGGTGGCCCGATTCGAGTGTTAGGGTGTCCTCTCCCTCTCTACGGACTTCACATAACCCTAATATGTGCCACCTAATTTTCCCAAGTTCCACCTTGAGTTGCGATGCGATGCGAGTCAAGCCGTAGCGTGCGTCCGTTGTACGTCGCCAGGGTCAGTCGGTTGTGGTGGCCTCCCGCAGCCCGGTGATTCTTAGCACCCCCCGTCCCGCCGTTACCATCGTCGCCACCATGACGAGGAATAGCGGGACCGCCGGGAACTGGGGGCCGTGGCTTACGTGTTTTCACCATTTGGAGGTATTGCCCATAATCGCCACGCTGGGCAGGTGGGTTGGCGATCGCAGGACGCAACTTCTCGCACCGGTGACGCTGCTGCCCGTCACCGGCCTGTGGTATTTAGCTACTCCTATTTTTTTTTATTTTTATACCGCCATCAGTCGGTCGCCAGAGCCTCGTTTGCTGGTCGGCAGGATGCACCACGGGCAGGTGAGGTTGGCTTGAGGCGCTAAGGTGTAGTTTGCGCCCCCCTACATGCCCATACAATTGTCGATTGTCTTACGTAAATAACGTAAAGGCTGTTCCACATACACGTCTTGAATATTATCAAATAAAATTTGTATTTTAAATTATTAAATGTTGTTTAAACTAAAGAACTGTTCTACACGATTCTCGAAATACGTAAATCCCGTAATTTATGTTCTTATCTAAGACTCAGAGGCTAGGCTAGGCTCTTTGTCATTCGTTAGATTGGTTCAGTGGTCTAGTCGTGAACTTCACAAACAGATAGACAAAGAGTATTCTGTAGTCTAGTATATATATGTAGATGAAAATTATTTTCGTATTTTATCGGGCTTATTAAAATTCGAATTTAAGCGGTCGATTTTTGATCAACTTAAATATAGCGTTTTTTAAAACTTTTTTTTTCTTTTACGGTCAAACTCGTTGGCTATAATGAAAAAGTCGGAGAACGTCGACAAGGAAGCAACTTGAAATAATTAAGAAAATTACGTTAATTGAGCAAAATATAAAGTATCGTTTTTAATACTATGTTAAAGTTTTAATGGTACTAATTTTGCATGGAATGATAATTTTCATTTAACAGAAGCGTAGACATTTATTTTTGTCTTGGGTATTGATATTCGTGTATATTCGTAACAAATTTTCAACCCAGCTAGCTAACCAGGATTGATTTATTACAGACATGCGTCCGTAATAACAGGTGCACTCTTAAGACCTCGCTCGCATAATCCGACCGGACGGCAATCTGACACGACCGGAAAATCAGGCGCAGGGCCTAAGGGTTTTCCTACTTTCCGAGGCACGGGAACGTGACACCGGTGATTTCTGAGCTACTGAGATCACATCAACAGGGAAGCCAATACGACGACGATGAAACCTGACCTTATGATCTAATCAAAATCAAAATATACTTTATTCGAGTAGGCTTTTACAAGCACCTTTGAATCGACATTTAACAAACTATATTAACTGAAGCTACCACCGGTTCGTAATGTAGTTTCTACCGAGAAGAACCGACAATACTCTGTAGTTACTCGTTTTCAGCATTTAAAAATACAGTCATGTTAGTTAAATACAATTATATATAAATATATCTTGCCTGGAAGTCCACAAGTATTCACTCCACGTGTTTTTATCATCTATATAATCTTTTATTGAATAATACGACTTCTTTACCAATGTATTTTTTACATATGTTTTAAATTTATGAAACGGCAAAGTTAAATATGTCTTTCTTTCGAACATCATATTATATCAAACAGTAATACTAATTATTGTTTAATTACAGTTTGAAAGGTGAATAAGACAGTGTAACAAAAGCCACAAGGAACATTACATTTTAGTTGCGGTATAGTAGGGATGGTTAATGTATCTTACAGTGCTAATGTCTATAAGGTGAGCGCTTGTTATAAGGTGGGCCATTCGCAAAGGCTATTAAAATTTTAAATATTATATCTTTTACGAAGTCCCAGAAATATCAGCGAACATATGCTCACTGGCGGAGGGTTTCAGCCAGATTATGCCCTAGGCGTTTCCCGATATGACGCGTTCATTATTTTATTATACTATGCTTGAGAATATTTTTTGTAACATGTTTATTTGGTATACTAGATTTAGTATTTATATATTGAAATAATTTAGCAATAATAAAATGTATTCTTAGTCGACAGAAAACTTAATCTGAAGTTTAGTCAATGTTAAAATATTTGTAACACTACATTTTTATCTGTTTTAGTAAAGAATCAAATGATATTGTATATTATGAATGCAAAATTTACTCTTGTCTCTTTGTCTGACTGTTTGTTTGTTGCTCTTTCACGGCCAAAAGACTGAACCGAATTTGATGAAATTTGTTTTGAAGCGAGTTTGATTCCTAAGAAAGGACATAAGCTACATTTCTATGCCTAACACCTGACAACTAACCCCTATAACGCGAGTAAAGCCGAGGGCGACAACTAGTATTATAAATGCGAAATTTCGCGTCTTAACTACTCGTGAAATTTCAACACGTTATCAGAGTTATAGAAAAGAGGGTATAAGTACCAAATAAGTGCCTGTTATTAGATAAATATTTATCATAGTTTCGTTTATAATTGTGTGTATACCTTTATATATAAGTAGGCCAGCGTAAAATCAATGGATAAGCCCGTAGGCGTTTTTGTATATTGTGTAGTATCTATCGTCATTCACACGAGTTTTTATTTATAAATAGCAAATATTTCTTCGGTATTTTTAACGTAGTAGGTGTATAATAGCGAAATACATAAATAGAATACGTAAACTTCGGTTCGAGACAATATTGACAATAGTAAGTTCGTTTTAATGAATATAGAATTTCAGTTTCGACTTCAGTAGAGTATGTGTATCGCAGTAGATATGTATATCCGTATTCTGAAATATCACGTTCGTATTCAGCGGTGAGTTTTAAGTTTCATCTTATAGAATAGCTCTGTTCTGTAAGAAAAAAATTACTTATTATAATTTGGCTTAAAAGTTTAGCTTGACACATTAAATATAAACTTTGATTTCTTTGAATGACAATGTATTGTAAATTTTTTTATTCATACGCATATTTTTTTTTAAAGTCAAATGTACGCAGACTTGTCCGTATTAATTTATTTGGTATATTGAACTTGCATGTCTCCCTTGCATTATTAAAATTCCGTTATCTTGTATGTGGTTAAATGTACCACTTTGGAATATAATATCCATAAGATCTTTGCTCCTAGCCACATTTACATTTAAGCTATACAACAGATGAGAATTCGTTGAGCACACACTGTCTCGCCTCTATTGACTTTCAGATAGCGTTCTATTTTGTTTCGAGATTACTAATGAACTCTCAACAAAGGAACGTATATATTAAAACAGGTTTTTAAATTATGTATTTAGAAAAATACGGTGAATAACTTATATATAAATAATATATATATGTTGCATAATACTTAAATTAAACTAAGCGACTGTAATGGCGCCAGTGTTCATTTTTTCTTCGAATTTTTTTATATGGAAATTATATTATTATATATTTTTTATTTAAAATATTCAATTTTAATTTTGGAATTTTCATTTTATGGTTTGTAGCCCTTACTCAAAACGTCCGAATGCGATTGTTTATTAAATGTATTAACTAACTTGTTATTTACTTACAAGAAAACGAAATTCACGTTTGTCGTGTTAAAAATCTAAATTTTAAAGTTGGTTAAGTTGATCTCTACATAGTAAAAGACAAAGTTGCTTCCCGCTGTCCGTACGCTTAGATCTTAGAAACTACACAACGGATTTTAATGCGTTTTTCATCAATAAACAGAGTGATTCAATAGGAAGGTTTATATGTTTTATACAGAGAAAAGCCAAGAACTTTAACTTTCCTAGCCGTAAAAAAAAAGAAGCTTTTCTTTTTATATTTGTCCGCTTGGAGCTGGGACGCCCGAAGCGCATATTTTGGTAAAGTTTTATGTACACTCTAATCCACCCATAAGAGGAGAAAAGCCAAATAAAAAACACTAGACAGCAAATTGACGGGACATCATTGGTGGAGAGTTTGATTAATCTATGATATTCACTATGGATTATTTATTTGAAACTGTTATCGGAATTTCGGTAGTAAAATTAAAGTAGATATACAGTTAATTGTAATCATTTTGTTTATTATTTAAAAAAAAAAAGAGATATTAATCATAAACTCTTATCAAGGAACAATATAGCCGAGTTATTAGGAAATCGCAAAGGTTTTTTTTTTCTATTTGTTTGTATTCCTACTTCGATTGGAAGAGGCTGTTATTTCATTTACAAATTATCTATTATTAAATGTCTCACCATTTATGAATACAGATATATTCGCAATTTGTATACAATCCGAATAAAGTATAGTTAATTAGTTTAATGTTATTTTAAGATTGTGGTTTTAAATGCTGCACTGATTTTACCTCGTTCGGAACAACAAGTAATATTATAAATAATGTAATTAATGAACTGGCACGCATATTCTCTAGTTTGAACATTAGGCACATAGGATTATATCCAGTACCGGATTCAACATCGCCGCTACTGGCCATTTTCAAAATTTTGCACTAAATGGATAGTTTCCATAAACAACTTTTAAGCAAATAAAATGATTCATTCATAGCAGAATTTAAAATCGGGGCGGATTTTATTTACAAGGAATATCGCTGAAATTGTATCGATAAAAGTGTTCGTATAGTTTAATATTAAAATTATTTTTTAAATAACAATACTACGGTCTTTTAATACGTTTAATATGATACAGGGAAATTTTACTGAAGTCTAGGTATGATAATGTCGGCCGCACTCACATCCCTTAGGCGATATCGTGTGAAAACATTTTTCTTCCGTTTACATGATGCGGGTACGATATTAATTATTTTGATTTGAAAATTCGTTCGAATAGTGAGAATTTAAGTACAAGTTTTTTGGCGCCTAAAAATATTTCTATTCTATTCAGTTAAAAACTTATTATCAAATAACCACAAAAAGTACCAAATTCTTCGTATTGTTGTTGATGTACAAGTGAGTCAGGAGACTTAATTTGCAGTAAATGTAACCGACTCACATACCTAATACTCTCTTAGCAGAGCGTTGCCAGTGTAAATACCACGTTTACATTCCGTTTACTTCAATTGCTCTTCGCGCTGTTTGTTTACTCCGCGAAATCATTATTTTGCAGCCTTGAAATTAATTAGCTTTTACTTATTCCCGTTGGATTATCTAATAGTGATGGTTTACATCTCGTCTACTTCCACGGTAGTCGTAATACTTATCTCATTAATTAATACTATTAGTTAAACATTTAAAAAAAAACTTTATTCATTAAATCAATTAACAACGAACAAAACAGATAATATACAGTGGAAATTAAATCTAAAAAAAAGGCAAAAACCGACCAGGTATAAAGTACTTATATACTATATATATATACACGTACTTTATTTTATTGGGATTTTTTGTTATTGTTTTACTTAAAAACACTGTAGATCAGACACTGTTGTTTAAGTAGGTATAGATTATATAAATGAAAATTTAAAAGAGAATTACATTTAATTAATAATATGCTAGTATATATAAACTTACAATATAGTCGTAATTACTTATATATCTGCTCGAAGAGCTTCTTTTTTAAATACATTTTATGCTGGAGGAAATCAAGGTGGCCGTTTCGCATTAGGTGGGCCCTTAAGCTAAATGGCCACCTTGATATCGTAAGAAATGTAAACTACTTCTTACACCGTTAATGCGCAACCAACCATAATAGAAGTTGTCTCTTGTGCCTGTTATCACACTGGCTCAACCGGCACACATACTACACAAAGTATTGCTGTTTGGCGATATAATAACAGGTGAGTGTACATACCTAGTAGATTCTGCAAAAACCCAATACTTGATGTATCGAGGTACGGCTTTTGTAAATTACTTTGTGATCGGTTATCATTTTAAATTATATAATGATGATGATAATATAACGGCAAGTCCATGATACCATATAATATTGTCATTATTTTTTTTTACGTAAATAAATAAATAAGGCACTTTGTGTGTTAAATATTAATCATTGAAATAAATTTATAATTATTCTTAATTGAATTAATTAACTTGAAAATGTAGTCACACATTATATCGCCAGTACAAGAGCTAATACTATAAACGGATAAATGGAAAAATTGTTAAGATACGTTTGTACAAAAATGTCTCTTTTTAGGTCTGTAGAGTTATTATGTAAGAATAATATTGTGTGGTACGAAGTGAGCTCGTACAGAATAGCACTGGTAATAATATATTAATTTTTACTATACTAAGAGTAATAATTCCACACTGAAAAAAAAAATTCTATATTCATTTAGTCACGTCACGATTTTATGTAAACGGCCTCTATAGTTACGTAAGATGCCGTTACTGCGGTACAACGCAAGTTAGACCGCAGGGTATCTATTTAGGAGTTAGTTTTTAAAGAATCAAGTTTTGAATATTGAGATGTGAGAACAATTATTATTTGCTCTGCGAAATGGAATAATGGTCGGAATAAGAGAATTGTAAGCAAAAACACAAATTAATATGAACACGTTAGTTTTTGTTTCTTTAAACATTAACTATGTTCAACGAATTCACAAATATAGATATTCAGTTGTTATATATCAAGTTAGTAAGTAACCGAGAATGGTAGTAATACTTGTTGACTTTCAGGAAGGGTGTATAATATATAACACGACTTTGTATTTTAAATGTTGGAAAAGAGTAACTACTGAGTATCGTGTCGGTTCTACTCGGTGGAATATAAATTCCGAACTGGCAGTAACTTTTTTTGAAGCATAAAAAAGTTAACAAATTACAAATCAATGTGCATTGTACAGGCCCAAGAATAAAGATACATTCTATGCACAATTAAATCAATAATTTATACATGACGACCGTTCACCCCCTAATAATAAACGCGAAAGTGTATTCATAGTTTTGTGTTTCTTTCACGAAGCGCAACACATCCACATAATTTCATGCGTAATGACAGTTTTTATGGCCTTTGTAACGATGTATTTTGTAGTTCAGAATACTAACCCCTCAAATACTCATTACACGAACAACCGAGACTACTTATATGATGCATAGAATCGGTATTTTATAAAAATAAATGTGTTTAAAACAACGCAATAGCTGGAGGTGTAACTCGAAAATCTTGTTTTGTGTTTATTTAACCGATTTCAAATCTCAAACTCGTTTAACACACGGACCCGATCGTAAAAGATAAGCAGTCGTTATAATTTCATATAAATATCACAAAATATGGCAAGCCTGCGAAGATTGAGTTGCAAATTCTGTTCTATTTTTTTCTTATTATGCTCTGTTAAGTATTGGATACTTTATGTTCGATCGGCAACTGTTTTACTGACGATGAAGATGTAGAGGTGTTGATGTTACACGTGATAAGTACTAGATATTAATATTAGGCTGTGCAGTCCGTTGCAAGACGGCAATATTGATATCTCCAATACTCGGAGAAGGGAGATCAAATCATATAAAATCAGAAGGCGATATTGAGAAGTTGGTTATAAGACGATAATTGTGACAATTCGAATTTTTCCTCAAACTAATCCCGTATGAACTGAAACTAGAGTACTACAAAAAATGTGATTCTTAGAATCTTTTATATAGGTATCTTCATCTGTGTGTGTAAAATCATACAATTGATTTTTAAACCAGTTCCACACAAGCGCTTGAGCTGAAATTTTGCACACTTCGTTCTTATTATGATACCAACTAGTATCGACATTTAAATCAGTTTCTTAAAGACATTAAAAAAATTAAAAGTATGGTATGATAAAGTATTTTTATAATAAGGCATTTAAAATGAAACTACTAAATATATAAATTATGATAAGATATTAAATCGACTTCAAAACAAATTATAGAAATAATGTTTCCAAAACAACAATTTCTTTTGGAATATTCGAAAGGCTTCAACCGTTAGACTGCTATGTTATGGCAAAGATGTTCTCAAATACATATATACATTACAATTAGCACTATTTTAAGATCTTTTATACATGATAATAAAACATTAAAAAACACTTTACATTGACCGACGCTTCTCATTTAGTTTTTTTTTTTTCGTTTTATATAAAGCTCTTTAAGAAAAAATTTGCTAACGCAGAATCATCCTACACGATCAATAAAAAAACCATATAAGTGTAGTTGAATGTACTGTAGTGGCCGTAAAGCTGGTGTCTATCACATAAGGCCGCAGCCCCGGTAAATAAAAACACAGTATCTCAAAGTTTGAAGTGTTTTCTGTGCCCCGGAAACACTAAAACCATTGGAAAGCCTGCGCCTCAACTCAGATCGCTTTCATCTGACCCACGCAGATCGCCTCCCCATGATTTTCTTTCCCAACGAACACGAGACAAAATATACATAATACTATTTAAGCATATGATTCAGTGTTGGCTTCCCGGGATCGATTCATGTCTTCTAAGCACATGGTCATCTCGGCACAAGATTCTGAACGATCACGAACACGAACGTTATTATCAATTAAATCATCTCGTCTTGTTCGGACACAATCTAATAGAAGGTCAATCTCAACTTATTTAAAGTGCCTAATTATATTCAATTAAATATGGCCGAAGATTTGATATTACATTAAATATTATATTTCCTTAAAGGGTGGACTATTCTATTAATTACTATAACACACTCAACAATCATTGAAGGAACGAGAGGTATCTATATTTATCAGCGCGTTGCGGTCGAACGCCATTTTGAAATTAATTTTTGATCGCTATAGAAATAGTGTGTTTGGATCTCGTAATCAATCACACGTTATTGAATTGGTTACAGATCAGCAATGCTATAAAAATAGCATCAAAATATATTATAAATTCGACTTAACATATATTACTCAAGGTAATTCCAGTTTTGAACATACTGACTTCTAGTTCTCGAGATCTAAAAGTGCTATTGAGCTCCTGGGTATTATTATCACGACACCATCAACTTAGGAAACTATACCTAAGCTATACCTAAGCTATACCTAAGCAATTTCTATCTATTCATTCCGAAAGACCCGCCCCTCCATTTTAATATTGAAGTGCATTAAAGGAGTGACGTTACTTACAAGACGTCTTAGTGTGCGTGAGACGACTAAGTAAGTAAGGACAGCAAAAACATACAAATTACATTATATTTGTTTAGTTTATTTTATTAAAAAATAACTAGTTTAACGTGGTATGAGTAACCTTCTTGAGTGTTTAGTTATATACTATAGCCATTGGTAGGCCCAGCAAAAGGACGGCGCTTAGCATTGTAAACAGTCAATAGTTGTATGGGCAGCTTAGATTTAGTCTCGTCTCAAGCTATCCATCGGTCAGCATGTTTCGTCTACAGGTTATTATTATAAATAAGATATTCTAGGATAGTGTGTACAGAAGTTAAGGTTCCATGATGGTTTCCAACATACGCCAACAACATCCTACATATATGCACTCCATTTCTCATACACCAGTGAAGGTGTGAAAATGTTCTTCAATCGTTTGTGTTTCCTGAACATTATATTTCTGATATATTTCAAGATCACAGTGAACAGGATTCGTTTTGATTGTGATTATGTATCTCAGTATACTTCATGAGCACTAATCAGTTGTGGCGTAATATCAATATTTTTATTTTATCTGTAATTTTCTATATCACTTCTACGAGCACCCATTACTCCAAGGTAATGGTGATTAATTTGATTGTATCGTAATTCTTTGTTTCGTTCGTTTTATTTCAAATAAAATTTGACATTATGATACGTTGCTTTTTGAACTATAAATTATTTCAGCAACAAAAATAATGATGGAGAGTTTAAGGCTTTGCATTCAGAAGTATTTTTTATTTATACGTAGATAAGAACACGAACGTAAACAGTGAAAGAGGGTCTCGTAGCTTTACACAACACTTTTAAGGAACGCGACCTTTTTAAACTATTTAAATCAAAAACCTTGGTTAGCACATAGAACATAGATATATTACGAGGATGTTACATTCGAATATGTAAGAGTCTGTTATACGTAGCGGTTTTCTACTCGTATGTCTAACTTGTATGTAGTAGATAGGCGATTTTAGATCCTAATCGACAAATTTTAAGATAACTATAGAGCTTCTATATGACGTTCATGTATTGTTCAGATGTTCAAACCCAGCCTAACCCTCAATCTAAGCCCTTGGCCCGCGGGTCCAATAGGCCCCTCCGACGTTTTTATGTGGCCCTTGACACTAACAAACAGGAGGTCACCATAACAGATAGTACTGTACCCAGTAAGTTATTTAAGCAAGTTGTTTATTTTTAAATTCGGAAAGACACATATATATTATACTATACATATACGACTGACGTTTTCCTGTCTGTATATCAAGTCATGGAAATCGCTTTAACAGTTATATAGAAGCTGATGTGCTACAACGAATTCTATTGGCGAGATATAATAGAAACATTCTCCATTACAACATACATACATATACTATGTCCACCTTTTGGGGTAAATGACAAAAAAAAAGAAAAAAAAAATTATTTTCGGGCTAGGTCATTAAAAATCTCGGTTCGTCTCTATAATGTGCATGTAACATATAAACCTTCCCCTTGAAACATTTTGCTTATAGATGAAAACAGCATTAAAATCCGTTGCGTAGTTTAAAAGATCTAAGATTACACTATGTAGAGCCAATTATCATGGTAATCAGTCAAACTATTTAGAAATCTATTCATCGAACAGATATACTATCATAAATGTATATATATTTAATATATATGTATATATAATTCTATATTTATCAACTCTTGTTTATAGTGCAAGTCTTGTCATTGACATTTCCTTTGTAAATAAGGCATTTCTCCATATAAAAATTGTCAATACGCTGTCTACCAAGGGGGATACGTTTGTGTGAAACAAGAGCACACAGGCACGCGATCCTTATATTGGAATATAATACAAATCACACAGTTTGTCGGTGGAATAATTGGTCATATTGTGGTTATTATTTTAAATTTTACAGTCATACTTAATTCGGGTTTTTTTTTTAAATTTATACGAGAACTTAATTATGATACCACGACTCATAAAATGATTCAGTAATGACGACTTCATAACTGCATATAAATTTATGAAATACCTAACTAACATATATTCTAATTTAGCGCCATATTAAATTCTAATGACGTCAGACGTGAATCTATAGTCTGGACATTCCGAAAAAATCCTCACATATATTATACATCATAATAAATAATAAACACGTACCGATAATAAGTTAATAAGCGCCAGTGAAACTAGAGAAAACACATTAGAAAACCCTTAACAGTTTTCCTTAAAAAAATACTTATGTCCAATACACTTGAAGTTAAGATCATCAGTGCTATTCTGGAAGAATTCACTTCGTATCTCACTCGTGAATTTTTTAAATTATAATAGTCAATGTCGCTTATCACATTCGTTTCGAGTTTCTTCTTCAAAATCGGTTAATCTATACAAATATTATAAATACGAAAGTAACTGTCTGCCTGTGTTTTGCTCTTACACGGCCAAACTTTTGAACTGAATTCGGTGACATAGGCTACTTTTTTATGCCTAAATCTGACGACTAGCCCCTAAAACTCAAGCGAAGCCGCGGGCAGCAACTAGTACACAAATAATAAATACATAACTGAAAAAGTATTTTTAAGCCAAAAAACTTAAAATATAAAAAGTTAGAACGCGTTCATCTTAACTGATGATTGCGGGTTCAAACCCAGGCAAGCACCACTGAATTTTCATGTGCTTAATTTGTGTTTATAATTCATCTCGTGCTCGGCGGTGAAGGAAAACATCGTGAGGAATTTCAACGAAATTCTGCCACATGTGTATTCCACCAACCCTCATTGGAGCAGCGTGGTGGAATATGCTCCAAAACCTTCTCCTCAAAGGGAGAGGAGACCTTAGCCCAGCAGTGGGAAATTTACAGGTTGTTAATGTATAAAAAAAATATAAGAGTCAAATAACGTACCTATAAGATTTTTGTATTCGTGCCAAATTAAATTAGATGTCTTAGTAATGATGTCTTGAGAATGTAGATGAATATATTTTATGCAACAGAAAACCAAGCCGCTGTCAGCTCCGATAAAAGAATTCATTTTTTATACATAGAGAATTAGAAAAGCGATTCAATGGGAAACGTTATTAACATTCCCGCCAACATTTCACGCGGACATGCTTTCCACCGCAATCATTTGTTCGAATATTCTTGATAAGAACCGTTGACTCAGTGGCTTGAACATATTACTGTCGCTAAAAACCTTTTTAAAAAAGAAGCCATTTTTTCGAATTATGTATTTGTGTGTGTCATTCGAGAAGCGTGGTGTCTTAAGTTCCAAGCTATCGTCTTATCAAGGAGCTTGTCCAACAGAGCAACATATAGAGGCTGTTAGTTTATTTTTATTATTAACATTTTAAATACTGACTGTTATATTAGAGTCCGTCTCGTCGGACGAGGGTACGACTCTTAAACTAAGTTTCACTAGACACCGTACAGTAGGTATTTATATAGCTTATAGCACAAACTTTAGCATTCATATAACTAGCTGTTCACTGTGACTTCATCTGCGTCGTCTTATACTATACATTTATGTTTTTATATTAAGCTTAAATTTTTATACCGGCGTATATCATAAAGATCAGTTAATAGGTTTAGTCGTGATGCAGTACCAAAGAGACATACATACATATAATGTATTTCAACCGAAGGAATAAAGATAAACAAACCTTATTTACGTATGCCACGCAATTTGCTTATAGCTCAGCTATATTTTGAGCTATTAACAGTTCTTGATTAATATATCGTTATTTATAATACAATACTTCACTAAAATACTTTAATCCACTTTAGTTTCACTTCCGAAGTTCCGAAAACAGTTTCGTCGACGTGAAAAACGCAATTTTTTCGCAAATCCATAATAATATCATAGATTATTCAAGCTCTCGTCCAATGATATCGCGTCAATTTGATGTGTTTCGAATAGGCTATAGTTACTTTCGCATTAACATTATTAGTCTGATGTGGATTGAATATTTGTCGGTATCTCTCTGTACATTCAAATCAAAGATGATATTTACATCGAATGTCTTGAAAACCTAAATCAAAACGTGTTTTTTTTTTAACAGGATCATCCTTAAAGTCTTTAATAAAACTTAGTATTGATAAATCTAAATAAGTCGTTCAAGAATATAAGAAATATATATAATTATGTGATACCTTTATTATCGATATATTAATATACTTTTAAATTTTTAAGAGAATATTTGTAAAATTTGATTGTATCTTATATATTTTCATAGAAAATGTTCTAATGTTTCAATGAATTATTGCAATGTCAACTCACAGTTTCGTAATATAAAATACTATATAGCGAAAATTACTCCCAAGGGGCTGTCAAAAAACTGTCCACATCGAACGGTCCACGCAAAGTCGTGATCACAAGCTTGTAACAAACGCGAACATGTGGTCTATAGTTCGAAGCGGGCGGGGTCCAATTGATCAGGGTCATCGACCTCTCCCTGCCTCATTTGAATTCGCGGCACATTACAAAGGAAGTAATTGGATAATAATGTGGGAGATGGCGCCTCCCCTAAGATTGGTCAATATCCACCGCACTTGGCACTCTGTCAAGAGAATCTCTCTTAACTTATTTTAAGCTTTATATAATAATAACAGTTTATCATCTATTTACGGGTAAATTGGTTATATAGTAATATACAAAATGATAATAAAATTAACATTGGAATGTTCATTCAGAATACCAGATTTATGCAATCTCAGCATAGTGGCTATTCCAGATGAACCTTAATGGAAGATTCCGGGTTCTACCCTAGATGAGAAAGGAAAGAAGAAGCATGATGGAAAAGGCTCCAAGCTGAAGAGTAAGGTGGTTGTCAAGCACTGGGACATTTACAACGTCGTAGTGACTACTTTAGTATTGGCGTTCTTTTTTGTGTTGAATTTCCTATTTACCAACAAAGTCAATGATTACATATATCCAAAAAAAATCGCATTTATATAATTGAAGTATAATTTTCATAGGAAATGATAAAACGTCAAAATAATAAATAGAATGTAACATAAGACCAATAATATATTATTTTATTTAAGTAAGTATAAGTTTACACTTTTAAAGAGTATTTTTTTGCAACGAGTATATTTGCCTTTTAATAGGTATGTATTTTGTGATCTGTTAATTTAAGTCAGTATGTGTTTAAACTATTATATAACAGAATCATTATTTTTTCAATTTGTATATTTTATATAATGTTAAAAAAACCTTATATATATCTTGTATAATGAGTATAAATGTTTGGAGTTCATACAATCATTTAATGTTTGAACGTCTAAGGGGTCCAGGCGTCCCAAGCGCCAAGGGATTTAACACTTGGCACTTGGTGCTCATGATGGCACGGCGCATGCGCGCAGCTAACAATGTTAGATGGGCAGTAAAGGGGAGGGAGTCGTCATCGCTGAAATTCTATTACGCGTTTTATACACGGGGCGCGCCTTAATGGGGGGGAGTATAAAACACGTCCATTATAGTTAGACCTGTGCAATTTTACACATCCACCCCTCTAGGACCCGTTTCGTTAACGACCGCGGGGAGGCTGGGAGGTCATATTAGAACGGTAGTCTCATGAAACATTGAAATCTGCGTTCAGTAACAGCGTTAGGGTCTTTTTAGTTGGTCGATTCGATACGCGCAGTTTATTTTAAATTATAACGGCGCGTTTCGGGAGGGACGTTTTTAATCTGTGGCATAGTGTTTGCTCAGTTGCTTGCATCTGTTGTATGCAATATTTACAACGATAACGTCGTGCCTGCGTCGTACATTCGATATGACAGATTTTTATTCCGTATTTTACTTTTGTAGAATTTTGAAATAAAATTGTACGTGAAAATGTGTTTCCAGCTCTTTGCTCAAGTTCTACAATTTGTCAAAGTTCAATGACCTCTAGGAAATGGATGATACATTTTTTTATACAAATGCCGCTAATTTCTCTAGAATTCGTACAGACAAATTTCTAAGAATTTGTAAATTATATTTTCAACCACGATTTTATTTGAACTGCTCTAATTTAACACTTTTTATTCGGAACGTACAATTTATACAGGAAATGAAAACTGTGACGTTACATTTTTATTATCTGTACTTACTTTAATCTTAAGAGTTTCGTGCCAACCCCTGGGTAGATACCACCCACTCATCAATTATTCCACAGACAAATAACCATAATTTGTATTGACTGCCAGTATCTGCGAGTGGAGGTGACCACTTACCATCAGGGGTCCATTTGCTCGCCTGGGAACTACGCCCTCCCATTAAAAAACAAACAAGTTCGATATAAATATATATGTAATATATAGTATATATCAAGAATAGTTTTCCCTTATATAGTAAAGGCAAGAATGATTATAGAGCTCCATGTATTAAAAAAAATATTTCCTTAAAGTTAATGAAAGAAAAATAAACTGAGCCGACAATCCAAACGTTTCAACGAAGAGATCCATTCAATATATTTTGAATAGGGCACGTGTGGCTATAAAAGCGAAACCCACAACGCCATATGTGAAATAAAAAATATATATCTATAATGCGAAGGATAAACATTAGGACGTGTTACTGCATAATCAACATAACAGATAAAACATTTAAAAAAAATGTTTTTTATTAGAGCACACATCATTAATTTTATAAATATATTCGTTGATGTTAGTCAAGGTTTATAGGCTTTATGACGTCATCAGAAATTAAACATGGCGGTCTTCATAGTGTTATTAGAAATTTGCCACGTTTTTTATACTTGATATTTTTGAAATGTTTTGATACTTGCTATATTTTACCTTAACTGGAAAGATTTGTTTCAATAGGATATCTAAATTAACATCCGAAAGCGATAAAATATTACAATATATCCGCAGAATTTGGAAATCTTTATTCAAATCAAATCTATATTTAGTAATACTTATATATTCCACCGAATATTAACAACATTGTTTAATGATACAACGGTCTACAGATAAAAAAAAAGTACAGCAATACTTTTTGGTCAGTTCTATTCTTTATATTAAGATTCCATTTTTAACTTCGTATTTCGTTCTAACAGTTGAAAGATGAAAATTTCAATTGCATCTTAAATTTATAAGAATGGCGTAATTGTACATTACCTACTAGGATTTTGATTGGTAGACTTACAAAAAAGAATATAAAGAAAAAGGCGGGAACCCTTATATTTTCTAGTTCCATATAATTCTCCCTAGCATTCAGTATTAGTAAGGATTTCAACCTAAACCTCTCCAAACGGTCCAAACGGTCAAATATAAAACTATCTTTTTAAATGTTCCGAATCGTATTAATAGACTGTGTGTTATGCAAGATCATGGTCCATTATGCGAAATCACGGTCCCTAGAACACAGTTCAATTTGTAACAGAACCACTCAAGTCTAATTTTAGAAACTGTATTCAATGAACATCCTTTCTTTTAAGGGAATTGCCATTTATAAAATAATAAAGGAAGTTACTGTACAAATGTCATATATCAAAGTAATCTCTACTAATATTATAAATGCAAAAGTAACTCTTCCTGTCTGTTGCTCTTTAGCTAAACCACTGAACCGAATTTGATGGAATTTGGTACGAAGCAAGCTTGAACTCCAAGGAAGGACCTGGGCTACTTTTTTGTGCATAACACCTGACGACCAACCCCTAAAATGCGAACATATAGAAAAACTTAGTGTACAAGTTTTTGTATTCGTGCCAAATAAGATGGCTCAGTAAAAATGATTGGAATGTCATGAAAAGTATTTTTTGTGTAAAATGTGTAGGTAAATATGTCTATGTGAAGTTTATATAATATCTGTTTATTTAGATAAAAATGTCATATGTAAACTGAGATACTGTCGCCGTTTGAATATATCGACGCTAAGATTATGAAATTTAAGAGGAACTCTTCGTTTAAAGATTTTTTGGAAAATTTTGGAGAGAACAATTTACGTAAAGATTGAAAACAATCAATCCACAAAAGGGGGATAGTAGTTGATTGTAAACGAAGTCTATTATATTTATAAATATAATCAAGAAGAACCCCTTGGATTTAATAAATCTGATTACGAAGACTTTAGTTTAAAAAAAAAGTTCTGATACGGTAAAATAGACTGGGTAAAATATATGTATACAGATTTCAATTTATTATCTTATCGGTAAAGCCATTGATTAAATAAATAGTTATATTTATACGCAGCGATACTAAAAAAATTAAAAAAGAAAATCAATTTTTTTTCAGCAAAAATTATTAAATTTGAATTCGGATCAAATCGAATTCAATTCCAAATCCAAATATTTAAGAACCGTGAAGGATAAGCATGTAATACAAAACCCCAGGTGTGACCATTTTATTAAATTTAAACCTTTATCCCTTAAATCAATACACATAAGAGTCATTATACAATAAAGTTTTACACTTGTATGAACCTTATGTTTACTCGAAAAACCAACGTAACTCACGGATATGTCGTCTAAAAATACAAATTCGTCATTTGAAAAGATTATAATACGACAGGATTTTAGTAACGATATTGCCAAAAATGCTTTTATGTAGGAAATTAAACGTCACAACCGATTTTGACAAATGTAGAATCGTTTTATTTCTAGACTGGTCTCGATTAGTGTAGCCAGCTATAACATATTTAAAAAAAAAAAAATGGACAAAATATAATAAAAAAATGTATCCTAATTGTGCTTGAGCAAAATATTGTTATTAGAGGGTGAGGGCGCAGCTTGTCATGACGTGGTCGGAAAACTTAAATGACATATTATTTCATCACATAGAAAAAGACAAGTATTATGAAACTTTTTATCCATTAATTTTATTACTTTTTTAATAGGTTAACTTAACGAAGGTTTTTTGATAAGGTAACGTAATGGCAACACTCCAAATTCGAGCAAATCGAGTTACGAGTGTGAATCAGTAGTAGTGACTGATGGTCAGCTAATTGCGCAGGTGCTCTGCCCGCTGGTGGCGATCCCATTATAGAGTAATCAGGACTTATGGTCACTGGTTAAAAGCAACTCGGTTATAACTCTTCGTTAGAAAACTTAATGACTCCCAAAAGTCTTTTTTTGTTTCATAGTTACATTTTTGTTGTTAAGTCGTGATTCTTTTACATGTACCTACGTTAATGTATGTTTTAAATAGCGGCTATATATTAACATATAACCATTTTTTTTAAATTATAATATATGCCTATTATATATGTATGTAAATATTGAATAAATTGATAAAAATATTATTATAGGAAAAAACCTTGTTCGTTTTGGGTATATTTTTTTTGGAAATATTTAAAGCCGATCAAAACGGAATTTCGTTGCAAGCAATATTTCTTAAATTGATCTTTCTTATATGGCTCTTATACTCTAAAAAAAAACACTTTATCTCGACACGTTTCTAAAACTGCAATAATCCTTAGAAAAATAACCGGCACGCTCGTTCAACGCATAGAAAAAGTTTCGGGAGACATAAAAGATGTTTAAAGGAATGCATCAGAAAAAAAGGCATGGGGCCTGGGTTAGATGTATTAGCACAGGAGGCGGCGTGCAGTGGAAGATTGTTTGACGCGATACAGATTATATTGTAACAGTTACATTTAACAACACAGTCTTTCAGAGTAAAACCTCTTTGCTTGATTCTGTCACATATTGAAATAAAATCTTGGAAAACAATAGAATAGACTGGTCATTATACTTATAGAAATAAAAAATAGTATTCTGATACAATTGTGATATTACATCTATCGTTGTAATAAATCCGTTAGCGTAGCACAGTCGATTCGTCAAATATTTAATGACAAGATTTATTTTTTCCAGTGGTTAGAACGCGTGCATCTTAACCGATGATTTCGGGTTCAAACCCCGGCAGGCACCACTGAATTTTCATGTGCTTAATTTGTGTTTATAATTCATCTCGTGTTCGGCGGTGAAAGAAAACATCGCGAGGAAACCTGCATGTGTCTAATTTCAACGAAATTCTGCCACATGTGTATTCCACCAACCCGCATTGGAGCAGCGTGGTGGAATATGTTCCATACCTTCTCCTCAAAGGGAGAGGAGCCCTTAGTCCAGCAGTGGGAAATTTACAGGCTGTTTATGTTATGTTTATGTTTTATTTTTTGTAAAATTTACAAACACGATATGTTCACAGTTAAGTCTGTTGGTAAAAGAAACTTTAAATATATATTTCAAATGTATGTATGGAAACTGTTTACTTTTGGTATCAGAACTGATTTTGTTACATAAGAAGAAATATCTACTAAAGATAAAAAGAATACACGAATCAAGTAGCGATCACAATTTATTGCATATTCGTGATAATTGATCGTCTATTTCGACTTCAAGAATATTGCCCTAGATTAATAATCACAAACTTAATATATAAAGCCAATGTCCTGGCTGAACGCCTATCAACGCAAAGATCACACTGTTAGACGCAGACTAGAAAGTTTACAGTAGACCTTCCCTTTTTAATAAAGACGAATTAATATTATGTATGTCAGTTTACAACGCTCCAAAACTAGAGTTCCTTGACTTGAATTTTAGTATAGACACTCCTTTCGTATTCAAACGTTCAGTAAGAGAGGATTTTTGGGAATTTCAACTTTAAATGGAATTATTATTACCCGTAGGAAGACGGAACGGACAGCTGATATGTACATACATATATATATTAATAGCCTGTAAATCATTTTGCCTCTTGAGAAGGTTTGGAGGTTATTATTCTTTGCCCCTATGCATATTACTGGATAAACTTGAAGTAGATATCTTATCCGTTATGTACAGGATCCCTTGCGACATATTCTTAACCGAATATTACATGAATTATAAACTCAATTTACTAGAAAATTAAAACTCAGTGGTGCCAGAATTCGAATCTGCGATCTTCGTTTAAAGGCGGTCCCTCGCCGGCAGTAACAGTTCCCAGTGAGGGATCGCCCTACCAACGTTATAACTGATCAAGTTCAGTTCATTTATTATATGTGGGTATGTCGTATTGTAAACTAATATGCACGTATAAAATACGTCAACGGTTGAATGCACCTGCCATTCGCGATAACATTTCCTGGTTCGATTCCCGGTGCAGATAAGTCTTTAATGCAAATGTTTGTTCCGGTCTGAATACCTTCTGTCTAAGAACGGACATTTGTAACGTTTTAACTGATATTGAAAATCTACACTTTGCTATGTGTAATATATTATAAAAATGCACACACACAAACACTCTCTTATAAATTAAGTTAATGTCTCATAGTAGATTTCGTTAGTTTTAGTTTGACAGTTGTCCTGTAGGCCTATTCTTTAACAAGTAACTCGAATCTCACCACAGAACATAAATGTGAAATGTCAGAATATTATATGTGTAATTGAGTATAATAATTATAAAATTTATAGGATACACGTATCAAAACGGCGTATCGCTGTAAGTCGATTCTCAAAATTTCACGAGTTAGATACGATGTGAATTCTGACGGGATCACACTCCTGTACATTTCTATATCGGTACTTTACACGTGTAACAACGAAACTTAACGTTGCATCGTGACATTTGGTTATGGAGATATCGCATTTAAAAGAAGAGAACAAATCAATGAAACATTCATCCTCGCAAATATTAATATACATATAATCCCACGTGGTTTCTTTCTCCTGTGCGAACTAACTCACCGCAGAATACGAGCGTGGGTTGTAAGAATGTGACATGCGACAGACTTTATCACTACATAGTATAGTATCAAAACAAAGTCTCCTCTCGCTGACTGTCTGTCCCTATGCAGGCTTATCTTTAAAACTACGCAACGAATATTGATGGTTTTTCTAATAGATAGAATGATTCAAGAGGATTTTTTATATGTATAACAAATGTGTAATATAATATAGAAACACTGATAATTTTAGAGGTTTCTAATGTGATGTCGTAAATAAACACACTTTTAGCGCTTACATTGTAAACACTGGCTGAACCCTACGAGATAGATTAAAATAATGTACGCACCCGTGCGAAGCCGGGGCGGGTCGCTAGTTAATTATAAAATTGATAGGATACACACGTATCAAAATGGCGTATCACCATAAGTCGAGAGAGATGAGATACGAAGTGAACACTCACACAGTTCCACTAGTTCTTTTCAGTCCTGCAACACAAATTTCCAAAATGGTGATATATATTTTTTAGTAAGTGTATCGCATCTAATATTGCGTCTACATTATCTGCTTATTCAGTGAGCTTCAATCAAATTAATCTATTCAAAGATCAAAGTTAACATTGAATATCAAAAATTATCAAATTAAATAACTCACGATATATAAAACATCGCGTAAATTAAACCCAATACCCCTCTCCAAGCAACCCTCTCTTCGTATTATTGTGTTAAATACAAGCTCTCTTTGAGTAAACAAGGGTGACACTGCCTTTATCTTTAAAATATACAAAAACATTAATACCCTATGTGTTATAAAATAAACATGAAAAAAATACTCTCTTATATTTAGTAATTACGGTATAACTTCAACATCAATTAAAGATTTGTCTTTAGCTATTTGTCGCCTGCGACTTCGCTCGCGTTTTAAGGGTTGCAAGTCAAGTGTTAGGTATAAAAAAGTAAACTATGTCCATCCAAGGCGTTCAAGCTTGCTTTTATATCATATTTCACAAATTCCAACCGAAACCAAAATGAAAACAGACAGACAATATGCAGGAATCTATATATGTATATAAAAATGCAAACACAAAACGGGTTAATAAGTTATAACCTATGTTTGTCAATGTTTGGGAAAAAAAGTAAATATTTTCTTTTAATTTGGTAGCTTTGATGAACTTTAGTGTTGGTAACAACAAATAAATAAATAAAAAAAACGGATAGAAATAAAAAAATGTTTGAAAACGAAATTCTTGGATGTTTTCTTTAAATTATTATCAATGATGATAATTGAATTATTTCGACCACTAGACAAATTCATATAAAATTATAATTCAATGAATATAAGTTAAAAATAAAAAATAAAATTTTGTACCAAATATAGCTATAAAAAGGCAATTTAAAAGTCAATGATACAAAGAGCATTTCTATACTGAGTATCGACCAAAGCATCCAGTTATCATTATCACTTCAAAATAGAACGGGCACGCACGCGAGCTGATAATCGGGCAAAGCTTGACCAACGTAAATTGAACCTTCATTTTACACGCCCATTCTCTTCTATGACCTCGTTTTATGGCGAGCGGAGGGGATAGGGGGTGTCGTTTTACGATGGTATTAGTTTAAAGGGCCCCAGGCATCACATGTGGCTGAAGATAAGCGATGGTATCCCTCGAAAACTTGTTTCCAGCGATAACTTGCATTGTCTGCCGTTAAACTCCAGGAGAATGATGGTTGTATTGTGTTGTCGGAATACTATAGAATTTAATTAAGAAAATGTGTTGTAGTGTTTCATTTATTGACAGTTATTGTTAGATATTTAAAATACACGAATAATAAATAATTGAATCAATAACAGACTGTAAAATGTGCAAAGTTTTTAAATTGATTTCTTCCATTTGTGCAAATATATTCACAATAGAAGAAAGTATATCGAAAATAAATAACAAAACCAAATAATATTGAACCAAAACTGTAGTCTGTGAACACGTTAAAATTTTCGTATAAGCCGAAGACGTAACGGTAATCTTCAAGAAACCAATTAAGAACAATAGCCGTCCGTAGAATTAGGCAAACCAAAGGCTAAATGCACAAAGCGCCCTCGGCACAGCATAAATTGTGCCACTAATTCAGACCAAAGGACTTGAAACTCAAGGGAGTTTTAACCGAAGATCGATATCAGGAGAAGGCGATGGTTCCCCTACGTCCAACACATCGAGACCTCAGCCATTCAACATTATTCTTCGATAAGTGAAGATTCACGAATTAGGGGAGATGCCAGGGGTGTCAGCTTCGGGTGGTCGCATTTAGTACGTTTCGTTTATGGCAGATCGTGACGCATCTGTTACTTTACATTTTAGTGCGTAATTTTGTGAACAGAAATCGTTAGGGCATAGAATATTATATCGTCTATGTATAAACTCAGACATAACGGCAGTTTTAGTGCTGTGGTTACGTTCGGATTGCTCTTTAACCGAGAACATAGGATTGTCCATTAACTTACTGATATGTGGTAAAAGTAGAAAAATCGACGCGATTACATACCTGAAACAAATAAGTTTAAATTATTAATATGTTAAATTATTAAATGTCATGTTTTATATCGATGTGTGTGTTACATTTCTGTATCGTGTCAAAATGCGCCGTCTTTGAAGTAAGATTTCTATCTGCCTTTGAAGCTTTCGATCTTCGTATCTCTTGAGAGGCGGAACGAAACACTTAAATATTTTAAAGGGCTTAAAAATAATTCTATATGAAGTTAATGGAAGTGTTCACCGTATGGCAAAGGTTTCCTTTAATACTTACCACAAGTGGCTTCATATTGAACAAGAGCACTATATAAAAAGGTTCAACAATTCCTGATAAATAATTAGAAAAAAATGATCTTTATAAGCAAGATAATAAAAAAAGGTATTAGAAGTATGACTTCAAACGCTCTTGCTATAGCTTAGGTGGTTATGTTAGTCTCGTTTCTCATGCGTCAGAAATGCTTTTAACTGTGTGAAATATACTATAAATAATACTTTGGTTTTACCTACTTTATATTAAAACTACTTTAGCGATTATTATCAAAATAATTAACAAATATGTACGTGTAGAATTACTTGTCTTTTGGTAGTGAATTTTGTTTTGAATTATTTATAAAAATGTATATGTTACTGTATAAACTCGAACTAAGGTAAATCTTAAGATTTTCCAGTAAAAGTATTTATTATAAAGGGACGACTTTTTCGGACTTTTACCATTCCAACCTAAACTAACCTAACATGTAAATCCTAAGATTTACCAAGTGAATGATTGTAAAAATTCGAATCCCAAAGTTTTATGGACATTTACCATTCATAATCGGTAAATCTTAGGTTTTACTGGAAAATCTTAAGATTTATCGTAGTTAGAGCTTTTACAGTAACATATATATTATTAATATCATATAAGACAATCACAAATTTTTAGTCTATCTCTTTGGTCTTGATTTTATTTCCATTTAACTATATTTTATGGTTTATCATGAATCATGAATTTAGTTATGTAAGTTAAATTAAATTAGCTGTACATACTCTCATATAATAATAACGCTGAACTTTGGAAAATGATGTACAGAATGTGTTTTTTTTAATGTTTTTATATTTAATTTGTATGAATATTGTAAAGTCTACTAGCTAGTCTTAGCAAATAAATAAATACCATTTTTAATCTTTAATTTAATACAATAACAGTAGTGGAGCAATGGCAAAGTAACATTAAAAAAAAAGGTATTATGTGCCTACATTTAAACAAACAATTTATTCCCAAAAAACAAAGACGAGAAGGATTTCTTTGTGTTGAGTAAAAACAAACGACTGTCAGAAACCCGTTGAATAAGAACGCCAACTCACGATCCAACACGATGACTTTCGGAATAGAGCCTCTAAGCACGATCTAAATCGTATTTGGAGAAAGCTAGCCTAAATTAAATCGCCTCCTGGAAAACCCTATTAGATAGATTAAATCGGCTTTACTTTGGGCCGCATAATAAATTAATAGCTAGTGTGTTTTGTTTGTTCATATATATGTGTATATTAAACTCTTAAACGGTTGGACCAATTTTATAACTGATTGGGTCTTTGAACCACTCAAATTGGTTTAGACCGAACCCGGTAGATGACACTACGATCGGAAAGAAAATAATATTCTTAACTTATTCTTATTCATCTAGTACAAACAATATAATTTCAAAAGTTAATATTACAACTAAACCACTCGATTGTAATGATAAAGCAAGAGCCCACCTCTTTCTAAAGATCCTGCTTCATTCCAAATCTAGCGTAGGACCCGCATAAAGGCATACGTATGTGAAAACTTTTTTTGGAGTCGTAGGTCGTCCAATTACAGATACTACGAGAGAACCATTTCTACAACCTTAACGCGAATTGAACCGAGCTACGAACGTTTCCTCTTATAAGTTGTATCACATAAGTAAAATTAACGTTCCACTGCCAATCTAATATGGTTATAATCTGAACGCTCATTGGTCGCCTATTGCGTAATCGCGTATCAATGGCCAGTCAGATTAAAGCCAAATTAGTTAATCTGACTTTGATCACAGTTTCAGATATATTAAGTTAATGTCCTAAAACCAGTGCAACAACAGGCACAAGAGACATCGCATCTTAGTTCCCAAGATAGATGGCGAATTGTCGATGTAAAGAATCGTTACGATTTTTTACGGCGCCAACGCGTATGGGCAATGGTACTCACCATCAGTTGGCTGATTGCAAGTCCGCATACCAACACTTTAAAAAATATACCACTGACGTGACACTAGTAGACGTTATATGGACTTCTAGAAGTCTATATTAGGTCATCTAACAGTATATATACTACTGTATTTACTGTAGTAGTAGTATCTTCCTCCAACGATTTGGTAAAGGTCGAATTGTTTAATTGTTGAGCGTTATTGGTTCAGACAGTACTCTCAAGTCTTTTCAAATACCGTACATCGTAGGGTTTTGTAAGTGTATTGTAAAATATAAATATGCTGGTTGATTTTCAAAAGAAGTTGATAAACAATAAAGCGACACGTCACGTGATATTTCACATTAACAACAATTTTCAATTTTCATTTCAGTTAAATATGTCCTCGCGGTTTCATTTCAGTATGTCCCTCGCGAAGTGTTGACATACGACATATTTTAATGTTACAATTATTTAAAATCTCATAACACTTTCTAATATATCACGATCGTGTTTTGCGGTGAGTTTCGAATTTGTTCTTACACAATAGTTCTACTTTAAAGTTTATAAAAAGAATCGACAAAATCGAATTAATGAATCGAACTTATATAATGTTGGAATGAATTTCGTCCAATTTTAGAGACGTTTAGTGCATCTGTAATACAGGCTGGGGTAATATTGATAAATATGTTAATAACAACGGAGCGCCGCATGCCCACCCTCGCACATTTCCATACAAACAGCTCGAATTGAATACTAAAAGCCGCTCCAGATGTATACGTACAGACGACCATTAGTTTTATACATATCCCGACTCTGTATAGGTTCAGTTGAATTTTACAAGATAATGAAGTGAAGATTAATTCGTCTGGTCATGTATAAGACGTGTTAATTAATCTGTCATTCTCTGTATTAATAAATAAATTACTTTTGAATTTTACAAATTTAAATATAGATATTTTATTATACTGTTTTATTTCCCAAAAAATGCTACCGTCAATTCATTTCGAACGAGCATTTTTATTTCTCGTAAATATATATAATTATTTAACTAACATAACTGTCCGTTTAGTACGTTACTTCGTATGAATGTTCCAGAATATATTTACATCAACTTTGATACTGGAAGACTTTTTGTGTTATAATAGTGTCGTTAAAGATGCCGTATGACATTAACAAGATGCAATCAATAAATAAACTTGAAGATGAAATATGAACTTAGGATATACATCAAATTAATTTACGCATGGCCGTAGGTCGTGGTCATAAAAGGCTTAACTACTTTTACGTTAAAAGAAAATGGCGGTGTACCCAACCTAACATCCATACGAAGCCGAAAGGTGTATATAATATAATCTTATATTAATACATATTAAGTTATGTAATATGTCTTTATTTTGTACCAGTAAAAAAATGTTTTTATTTTAATTAACCAGCACGTAACATAAATATTTGGATAAAAAAGGCTATTAAGTAATTTAATTCAATTACTTATCCAATTGTAATAAAGTTCAATTTCGTGTGAATATATATTTACACTCGAACTTGTTTGAGCTATTGTTTTTAAGATTATTTTATATTTCTTTTATTTAGGACCACCCAGGTGCAATTTCACATTTGTAGACATTTCGATCAATATTTGCTACAGATAATACAGAAATATTTGTACGGGACTACTTAATGTTGCCAGTTTCAAAATAATAAGGTACAAATTCTAGGATTTTTCGGCACTCTACCTGTATACAGTGGCATTGATAAATGTTTTATTGCTGAGTTTTTTTGCTTGTTAGTTCCGGTACAATCTAGAATCCGCCGATAGGACGCCTACGTATATCATAAAAAAGAAATATATTTGTTTTTAATGGACAAATTATTACATTAAACTTTTCTCCAAATCTATTTTTAATGACAGTAAAACTTTTAAATTTAATTGATTTTCAAAATAAAAATTAAACCTTTTTTCCTTCTTACTCTATGGTTATTTACGTATCGTTCATGATTGAGTTGAATTTGTACAATAATTGTTGCTGTACTTGCACACTTGCCTACCATCAACGCATACCATGAACGATACTCTTCGTATTTTTAGTTACAAAACATAAACGTATAATGCATGTCGGGCATTAGTCGGTCGGTCGTAAAGTATATGCATTATATTGTAGTTTTAAAGTAATAACTTACGTTACGTCTGACCTTGTAAAGAATCCTTAACCCTTGTTATCCGTTGAAACGCTTTCTTATCAAATTTAATTCTTCTGCTCTTTTGTCGCTTATTTCAATGCGTATTGTTGCAGCGAACGTTATGTTGCTGCAATACTTATTTGTCGTACAATTTTTAATTTACATAAAAAAGAAAAACATATTTAAACTTTTTTTTAGAACGAATGGCATTGATTTAATTTATGAAAAAAATTGTTCGATGAATAATTGCTTTCTAGTTCTTTTCGTTCGTTCGTTCTTTTAGTTATTAATTATATAGATAATGATTAATTAAATATGAAGTTTTCTGCAGTTTATTTTGCCGACAGTACTTTTAATAGAGCTAAGTCTAGTCCGTCTGATTGCTATTAAGATTATCGTACTTAGTAATAGAATTCAAAAACATTTAATAATGAATAAAAATATATTATGAAAGTTCCGTAACAAAAGAATAATTACTTTTTGTAGCTGGCAGCAGACACAAAAAAAAACTACTTATAAGTATAGTGTGTATGTGTGTAGTGACAGACTAAAGACAATCTTTTTAGTGTTCTTATTTCAAACAATGTAGTTTTAAAGATCTCTCCCCGAAGAATACAGAGACATTTCCGCAATCTATCGAGTGCATCTCATGTTTTACTCGAAGCTAAAGTTTCAACAAAACTTCGAGTTATTCCGAGATGCACATGCCTCGATCCGACTCCAGGTTTGCTGAGCAGGTACAGGAACAAAAAAAAAACACAAAAACACCGCTCTCTCCAAGGGGGTATAAAAACAAATACATGCCAATTTCAACCTTAAACAGTGACGATAACTCTTACTTTTGAATAATGATCGACTTAACCCTCGTGACGACGCAGGGGTCTAATGACACCCGAGGTCTTTTTTGCGATTTATTTTCTAGTCGCTGTTAATTAGTATTTTTTGTCGTCGATCGATCGTAATAGATGGCGTTGAAATTTAAATACGACACAAGCACGCGATAAACAATGATCAAAATTACTTTAAATCTAATCGTTCGTCAAATTGAGTTCGTTATGAAAGTCACGAACAGTCTGATCACAGTGTATAGACATTACATTGTATTCTGGCAATAAAACTGAAGTAAGAAATATTAAACTAAAATTTTTATGATTGTTTTAAAAACATGTGATTTAAGCATTATTTCATTTTTGCTTTCGGACAAAGTTGTTACTTTTTAACTCCTGCCGACGTAAGGCAAGATGTCTAAATGCCTAAACGGTGAACAGCCTGGCAAAGGAAACATTATAAATCGCAGTGTACAAGGTGTGGAAGTATCTAAGTTTGCCAAATCACCAACGGACCGGTGTGTACATATTGGCAAGTGTTCAGACTTCACTGCCAAGTTTCCAGCCAGACTTGGACGTGCGATGTCCGCCAGGTGCCAAGCCGTCATTCGTTTAAGGTTACTGGTCGGGCGCGGGAATAGGGGAACGAGGAGGGAGAGGCTTCGGATGAATTATTTGTTCTTACTGAGTTTTTTAACTGGGTTAATGAAAAACTTCTAGTGTAGATTCAAAAATAAATCGCTGATGGCAGATGCGTTGTTTCGCCAGACTTTTTATGTGAAATTGAATACTGTAGTGGAGGTCTCCGTAAAAGCAATATAAAATGACTGTAGTTGTTTGTTTATGGCCTTGTTTCAACAAACGAGATTGCTGGCTCCCCGGGCGAGAATCGCAAGATGAAATTCTTTACTGTTCAAATGTATATACACTGACACTTTTTTATTAAAAACTATATTTATTCAGAAAATAAAAACAATATGATCATACATCAGATAGAGGTTAATGACGTCATATCTTTTGAAGCTTTGAATAGTTCGAGTGAGTTGTTAAACTATAATTATTTAATTAATAGAACGATATTCGTGTAGTATTGGATGTATCATCTTAATATATGGTTAGCTATCAGCTCTGCAATACACAACAGGAGTAGAGTTCATTCCACGCGAGTGTTCTCGCACGAAAACATTGAATTTTCTAAAAATATTTCTAAATTATTTTTATCACGTTGTTTGAAAGTAATTTTTATTAATACTTCATTTGCTGTTAAAATAACTAAATAACTATGTAATTAATTTGTAAGTCACCCTGACTCACAAATAAATGTAACTTTTATTTTAAATCTAAATATTTGATACGAATACATTACTTATTCAAAATAGTGTAATACATCTTGTATATCTAAAATCCTTTATAATCAGACGAAACGTCATTAATCTCGAATCTGCAGTGTAACGTCGCTGGAGGGAAGTAGGGAGAGGTAAACCTGGCAAGTATAAATGAGTGGTGTTTTAAAGACTTCACGTTTATTCTCCTGACATTCTATCTACCCGGGTTATAGTTAACATCAAATTAATACTTCTTTACATTGTTGTTTATGGTGCCACAATCCTCTTATGTTATTACATTCTATATCGGTCGTTTTATGAATGTTCTGCAGAGGTCGTTTGAAGATTGCTGTTAATTTTGTATTGAATTTTATGAGGCTTTTTTTTTTAAACAATATTTCAAAGACAATAGAATATAATATATCAATTAGTTACAGAAATTATTGAATAGGGTATTTTTTTAGTAAAAATTGCTGTTGAAATGTCAAGGACGTTTTATATGGATTCTCGGGGAACATCTAGGCGAACCTTAAAAACATTTTGGCTTAGAATTTTCAAGAATACTTAGAGCAATTAAAAATGATTAAACTGATATGGCCCCGTGTGAAAATACGTGAATCGTAATCGAAAATTGACTGGTACCATATCCACTGACTCGCATAAATCCTAGTTCTGCTACAGAGGAGAGATGGTCTGGGTGAGAGCCAGTAGTGAGCCCTTAGAAAATGACACGATGTAACGCTTTGAGCTATCAAAAAAATTAATGTATAAATTATTAAATATAATACTATATAATAATATTTTTTGTTTTAATATTAAAATATATTGAGATAAATTTGTAGATTAAAAATGTTTTTTATTTTTAAATAATTAGATTGAAAACCAGAATCTGGTAGCCGAATTTAATTTAATTTATACTTTATAAATAATGTATATTTTTTAATATAGTATGGAAAAATTAAATAAAGAAAAACATAATGATAATTGAAACAAAAAACTTGGCCTCATGATCACTTAAAATAAAAAAAAAACAAACAGTTTTTATCTGAAGTGAATATCATAAGTTATTAACAGAGATTATAATGGCGGCGCTAAGGCAGGTAAGGGTTAAGGCAATTTATTTAATATTGATACAAGTTATTGCTCTAAATTACAGATGATTGTTGCGGTGCCTTGGACGGCAACCCTGGGGTTATTTATAGTTTAGATTGCACCTCAGGAAATAAGTTGGATTTACCTATTATATATCTATAATAACTTTTTTATAAGCTCCCTTAATAAAAATGTAATTTTACTTGATGTATGATTTAATCTCAATTAAATAAATACATAATTTCGTCATACTACTGCATTAAATAAACTTTAAAATTTGAATCAAGCACGCGTTTTTTTAAACGACGAGTCAAACCAAAAACAAATCTAAGAGAAAAATTTTGTTAGCTAAAGATCGTGGCCTAAGTGATCAAAAAACATTGACCTTAAGTGAGCAAAAACTATATTCAGATGCGTCATACGTTACAATACGCTGTTAACAATCTGTTTCCGTTCCGTCCCGTAATGCGCCTTAATGATAGCACCGACCCATGGCCAGGTGCCATTGTTTCAAACAATTCCTCATGAAATGGATCAGAAAATCGTTTTTTGCGACTTATTTTCGGGGCCCCATTTTCAACGACTTCTTACCTTATAATTACAAACATTTTCCGAGATTTCTAGAAGATTCTATCGGTCGTTTATTTAAGCCAGTGCCAGCAAAATATCCGGTTAATCTTTCTACCTGAGATTAATTGTTGATTGCTAGTAATATAAAACGTGACCGACGGTTTAATGTGACCATTTGCGGGAAATGTTAATGACATGTATGTATTATATACATTTATGTGAGCAATAATGTACGGTAGCACTGTAGTCTAAAACTTGCGGCAAAAATTACATAATTAATATTTTATTAGAATAATAAACACTGAGATTTCGAAGTCTTCGTTCTTTGGACGATTTGATATGAAACTTAAGGGTTTTCGTGAATACATTTTTGTATTATCTTCAATTTTGATTCTGGTTTCTTCATCCATTGAATTTGAGCAATTACAGTTTCGACGATTTCAGTTCACCCATTGAATAACTTCGATACGCTAGTATCAGTTTAGCAATATTTATTTGACATGGTTAAATTATCGGCGCTGACTGTAAATGGGGCATGGTTTACGGTATCGACAATCTGAAGCCGCGATAGCGACATTGCTTGCACAAGATGGTGTGTCAAGCACGATGCCCTCGATATTTTGAGGTGTTTTGTTGTTCGAGTGGTGATTGGTGATATGATATTAGCACTTGGTTATTGGCTGATAAAATTGGTTTGATGTGAATCTTCATTATGATTGGTTATTATATTTGTTTGCAAACGTATTTTTGGTGCAATATGATTTAAAATTTCAATATTTATATCGTTAAGTGCTTCTTTAAATGAAAACAGTCAGGGTATATCGATATTGGAAGAATGCCTACATGTTGAATGTATTGTGACAACATTAGATAACAGCGCAGTGCATCGAATGTGCGTCGCAATGCGTCGACTTCACGCGTCACTAGTTCCTGATTGCTTACTATTAAACCTAACGATACATCCTCACTTTCTTATATTGATAAATTAAAAATGGAACTCATGTTAAAACGGAAACTTATTATTCAAATTCTAGTCATAAAGGGGAAGCTTTTATGACAAACTTATGTATTCTTATAACAAATATCTGACATTTTCCTAAGTGTACGCAAACATTAATGATTGAATAGAACGCAGTAAATTCGCTTAAGCCAACTGTCAATTACGATCTTGATAATGTAACTGATTGATATGAACTAGTCCTGTAAAGATATGGTATAAAGCATATCTTCACATAAAAGGGATGACACAAAAATTTACACGAGGCATCGTCGAGCATACGAGATTTAAAGAATTGGTATCCATTGTAATGGAACGTCTTTTTGTCGCATTTCTTTGGTCAATATTTTTCTGTTACTTTGCTCTATCCACGATTAGTTACGATTACTTATAAATAACGTAAGTATTTCGTAACGAAGATAATTAAAATAAAAGATCTGCAAAAGTAAAAAAAATGTTTTGGCCAACACGTCAGTTACCTCAAGATCTCTCCCTTCGCTTGATGCAAATCTCTTGCATTTCAGAATTTGTTGCTACACGGCACGATAAAACAACCGGTCCGTCATAATGTGAACGCGTTATTTAACAATAGACGGCCGCCCGTCAAACCGGCTGTATCATTATAATTGACAATAACAAATTATACGGATCTACATCACAAAACCGTCCTGTCTTCGGTGTGATGGATATTGGATGCTATTGTAACGTATATTTAAAGTTAATGAATCTTGTAGCAGATTTGAAGATTAATTTAATCGGAGTTCAAGGAATAATTATTATCAGAATTGATTTTAATACCCACTACCTCTTTCTCAATGATGTATTCTCAGTACAAGAAAGGATAATCCATTATTTAGACGGTTGAATGTCTAAGAACCTGTATTAATGTGGCTCGGAAATTTATGAAGAAATATTACTAACATGTCGTTTTAAGATCTGTCGCAGGTCGCAGTTAGTATGTAGATCACGAACTATGGTTTAACACAACTGTGGAAAACGAACCACGGAGTGCTTAAGTGGCGATAGCTACACGACCATTCCGACACGATTCACTCTTCTACCCAAAAAGGCAAATCTTAAGAGGTGCTAAAAATGGAAATATGTAAATTCATTTTAATAATGCAATAAACGTATACAATATGAATACATTCAAAGTAAATATATGTTTTGCATCTGCACAAAGTTATATGCAAAATTTGCGATTGTAAATCAAACTGTTTTTATAACATACCTTATTTTATGACTAAAACATATTCTAGGAATTTTCTAATGGTCAGTTTCAGAGCATATTAAACGCTTTAATCAGTCAATTAGGTGCATGTTCAGTGTCAAAGAGTCTAACATCTTAATTCAGCTTCCTGCCGTCTGATTGGAGCTAATTGTGTTTCACCTCTACCCTCTTAGTCAATTATTGAAAGTTGACCTAAGGGTTGAACTTACTTCATAGTAATTTAGCATACTATTTTCTATTTGCTAGACGTTACGATGTCTATTTAGGTACGAACTGAAGTTCAGGTGACTGACACAGCACCGTATAATAAAATAATAAATCAAAGCGATGGTAATTAAGATAAAAATAAAAGTAACTAAGGTAATAAACTTTAGTAAAAAATTGTTCCAACACGTCGGACTTGAAATTGCAAGAACACTATCTGACTTAGCTAATGAAATACTTTTTTGGACAAAAGGACGTTACGATTATGATACGATATAAATCTACAGTAATCTTACAAAGAGCAGAAGACAAAAGAATAAACAACAATTACGTTCGAAACCGCATTGTTCTATAAAAGAAAATAAATCTATTTTAAGTAATATCACAAATTTAACCCAAATTTTCAGCCAATCATAATTTTTGATAACGCAAAGTGACTACTAATGTTGCAATCAGCAAATCTTTAAGTATTGCAACATTCGCCATTTTATTGTCGTTTCAGGACGGACTAAATAAATCATTTTGCAACGTTTTCTTTGCAACAACCAATTCCAGCTAATGCAGCGGTCGAGTTATTTATAAATAATTTGCTTATTGTTCGCTCGTAATATAGCTATGTTTGTTCGAAGGTGGTTACGGAGAAATTCCGCTTTAACCGTTTACAATTCTAGTTTTTGCACCATCAAATCAACTCAATACGTAAAACTTACAGGTTCACAAAATATGAGGAAATATTCGTGTCCTTATTCTCTATGTTATATTAAAATTGATTGAATATAGTTCAAATGAACAATTTACTATAAATATATAATTTATTTTGATACTGTGGTTAAATTAGAGGCCAATTGGTATAACGACTCTAATATTTAGAAGTATTTATCATTAAATGTATTTTCCGTTGCGCATGTTCTATAGACTTTTTAAGATTGACTACTTTTGGAAATGTCAATCATAAAATAATAAGCTGACGTTCTAAGATTATTGGAAACTTTTTACATAATCGCAGCTTCTTATAACGTGGCTCCGACACAATAAAACAAAATTAACCAAAAGATTAAGTTGCTTGGATCCTTTAACAATAATAGTTTTTTTTTACCTAAAACCGATTTATTTAAACCTTAAGTGTTTTTTGCAAAACAATAATCATATTTTAGGATAATGTGCCAAATGTTTTATGTTTTCGTTACATTCGTTAATCTCTCCTCGAGTTAACCATTTGCCTTTTATGACTAACATCAATATCTGTTCCTGTAACATTGTCAACACATTCTAGCTTGTACACAAAGTAATGTATGTAGGTCGCAGATTCTACATTGGTGTGTCAACTTCATACATAGTCGCATTAACATTTGTATACTTTTCCCACGACTAATTGAGTTATTACGTTCCCGCGTCGTATCCGTTTATAAACAAGTCTTTAGACCTTAATTGACAGGTGGCACGATATGTTAATCTGTTTCTATTAAAATGTTTTGTATGCAAAAAAGGAACGAGGTATCAGTTGTCGATTATGAAAAAACTTTCTGCATACAAATCTAATATCCCAAACAATACCACGTTGGAGCTTACGATTTCAACTCTTCAGAATCCTGTTCTCCTTCAACCATTCAATACAAGCGTTCATAGCTCGTTCATTCAAAAATATTCCTTATTTCTATAGTATAGAGTACTCTTTTACCGCTCAATTAAGTTTGCTAACCGGCTCTAAAATGCGGAGGTGCTCACAGCGTGTAGTACTTACGTGTCTTTGTAAATTTAACCAATTTCGGGAGACCTTCTACCTCCCGCTGATTGTATATTTCATTGGGTATATTAGGGGATTTTGAAGGTACAAAGAGGATCTTGTTTGAATGGTTTTCGGTACGAGGTCGGGCGACAGAAGCGCTCTTTTATCGGCACTATGAAACTCTGTTATTGGACAGAGCATCGTTCAAAGAACGTTTGAACGTTCGTCAGTCACTCAGTATATTTCTTTGTTACAATGAATCGCGTCTGTATTGACAGATGGTAGTTTTTCACGGATGTAAGTAGAATGGCTGCTTGTTATTGTTGCAGACGTGATATATTTCAAGTTTAATTTACCAGTTTCATAGATAGTGATCGGCATGTCATGGTCCATAGCTATGCGTACAAATGTTCGTTGAATATTAATACAAAAGTACTTTGATCTGCCGGAGTTATAATGTTTTTAAAACTTAGCATTATAGCTTAGATTTACATTAGGTAAAATAGTGCGAAAATAGAAGCATTATATTTCATTTTTCTAATAGTTTTATAATGGTTATCTCCTAAATTAAAATCAGTTTTGAATTGTCATAGAAAACATTATGGCCCGGTTTGGAGGCGCCATTAAAACTAAATTAGTATAACGAAACCGAGCTATAAGGAATAGTTTTGTATTTGAATCGAAAGTTTTAAAATATTGCATAATTTGTTATTTATTTTTGCATTCATTTAGTTCATCCTTTAATGTTGCATTTACAGTATATTTAATCTAAATTAATTAGATATTACCCATCCAACTATTTGAGTTTGAGGCTTGACACGTGTGCATTTTTTAAATTATTTTAGGATCCAGAAGAGTAATGTTGATTAGTCACCTTTACATGTGATTTACGATGTTATGTCCATTGTACCCATATCACTATAAACTGGCTCACCTAGATGTGCCTGCAAATAGTCCATCGGTGGAAATAATTATAAAATTATAACCGTACCAAAATTAGTATATAATAAAAGTAGGCGAGTAATATTTGCGGCCATTGCAGATCGACCTTTAAAAATTGCGAGCAACGCAATCTGTTGTCGAATATAGAATTGGACGCTATGGATTATAATTGAGACCTGTCAAATCGCCTTATTATGATATATGTTGTCAAATAATGAAGTTCAAGAAAGGTCATGAAACGATTTTTTTATTCGTATTTTACTAATGATTATTTATTATTGGTTATAAATTTAAAAACGGAACGTCTCCTTAATAATTTTACAATTTGAAATAGATGCAGGCAATTAAAAAGAACGTAAAATGGGCGTGACTTTGGTATCATTTATAAATAGCTCCTTTATCAAATAATATGTTTCTTAATATTGCTATTCGTAAAAAATTAAACAATAAAGATCTTAGTGATTTCGTTTCCTACAAAATATAAGGCTACGTCTGCTTCAAAACACATCGTCTACTCAGAATTTTCATTATAGTTCTGAATTTAGGAACGAAAAAACCGTCAAATGTTTTAGTTCCCAAGAAACTTGTTACCGTCTTGAAATATCAAAGATCATCACGGAGGAGCATGAATCATGGCGGCTAAGCTATAAAACGTTCGCCTGAACCTTCTGGGAACCGCGACTATCGCACGTGTGACGTGACATAACTAAGATTTTATAAAAATTATGACTCTGTATAAATATCTTACAAGTATTGAATCGTTTGATATGTTAATCGGACGTCACGAGATAAGCGCATGCCAGTATTAATGCGATTACGTACAAAAAGCCAAGCAAATCCGTAAATTATACAGAACTTCTTCCGTAAACAGGGGCTTCTTTTTAGAATAGTTAAGTTTTCTAATAATAGCTTGATTATAGAAAAAAAAACTCAACGCTTAACTGGAATATGTTAAAAGTATTTAGACATATTATTATCTCTATAGAGAAAATTCCGGTGTACGTTGGTTTGTGATCCTTGTTTGCCTATACGATGTTTTTTTTTTACTTATGAGATCAATTGGTCCTTATCCAAAGTAGTTCAGGAGATCCGCGACATCCACATATATTTTTTTATGTTTTGGAATTCTCAAATAAAAAATTGGTATACTAAATCCTTCATTTTTAGACTTGTTACGTGTCTTACTAATCTCTCATTGGGTAAAAAAATAAAGTTGAAATCTTTATTTTCCTCGTACGAAATCCGGACGGGCAGCGATATAAACCGTACTGATTAAATGTAATCAATTGTGTTTATTATGAATTTGAAAACAGTTACATAAAATGTGTGTCTTTAATTTTTACTTTAAGATAACTAATAATTATTATTCAAATCATGACCCGAGCGTCTGGTCGATTGAACCAGTTTGGTGTAAATTCAATTACAATAGTTCCATTATCGATGTTCAATTGCATGCGTTATCGACGAAGTAGTACCGGTTTTCAGATATAGATTCAAGCAGAAGATATGAAGTCATCAACACTGATTCGAAATATTAAGTCACTGTCAACTCGGACCGATAAATTTTGCATAACAAAGTGCGCCTCATATACTTTTACAAATACTTTTATATATCTTTCGGTACAAAATCCTCGTGTTCTTTTATTCATCATGAATGTTGTATTTCTCGTTTGTAAACAGTAACCAGTCTAATGGTGCCATAAGTTACATTTCAATATACACATTATATGCATCGAAAGCTACATTTTTTTAAAAATAAAATACCGATTCCTCTGACCCGGTTTGACCTACAAATTACTTTGCCATTTCAAAGCACAAGCGGAACGTCAAGCCATTCTTGGCTTGTATATTTTAGCTTGGCTTTAATCAAGTGGGCGGGTTTGACTGATCGTGGATTATGATTCAGTTGATACGAGTGTGGGAATAAACAGACAAATAAAATGATACATAACGTTCTATCTAAGTTAAGTAGAACATTATCCATACAGAAACGTTATCTCGAGTGTTGCCTCAAAGTTGGAAGAAAGCCAGGCTTACAACCAGAGAATACCACGTTCGGTCCATAACTTTTATCGCGTTAGGCGTATTCTTAAACCCGACTTTATGGGCCGCTTGGTTCCAAATGTGGCGTACGCGACCGCCGCTCGACCCGAAACGACCACAAATGACCAGTAATCGCCATCTTGATGGCAGATAAGCACAAATGAATATGTAACGCGTCCTCCCACGCCCGCCACAATAAAAGCGGGCTCGGGTCTGACCCTATGGAAATAAAACAGGCAATTAATATTGTTTATTCGCGTCCGTTAGTCACTGCGGAGACATTAACAAACGACGTTTGCATGGCCTAATGTGGCGCGCCTCTCGCGAGCCTACGTGTACGGTGAGCGAAGGAATCCAGTTGTGTAATTCCCTATGCTTATAACGGAACATCCAGTTATGGTAATCATAGCCGAATTTCACGAACATGCGGTGTAGTTTCGAAAGTAGATTTAAATTATGCCAACGATTACTCCCGTTCGGAGGAAGTTGTCGCATTCGCGAGTAACGACTCGCAGACCAGTCGAGACCCGAAACGATTTAATGAATTCCGATTAATTACTGCTGTGATTTCCTACCGACCGATGTATCGGAACGTTATCGGACCGCACCGACGAGTTTAGCGGGTACCATTTAAATGTGACCGATCGCGCCATCGATTCATCGGCCGTCCGACCGGCTCCCATCTCGTCGGACAGAAGGATTCGCCTCCGAAGCCCTAATCTCACCCGACGCATGAATAATTCCCGCGAGGAGCAGCTATCGATCGCACACGTCGAGGTTTTTATTTATACGGCGCGGGTGGGCGAGGCACGTATTAGTAAACAGGCGCAGGCGCGATCAGCGGACACTCACCGACTTGTAGGACGTTCTCCACGCAGCCGGCTTCCAGCAGCTTGAGGCCGCGGCAGAAGGCGATGTTGCGGTGGTCGTCTGGCGGCGCGCGCGCCAGCGACGAATACATGCAAATGTCGCGCTCATCTCTCGGGAAGGACCAATAGACGACGCGCCGTTGCACCGGTTCCGGGATGCGTTCGTAGCGTTCTTCGATGCGTTGGAACGGGATCGCGGCGGCGACTATCTTGGCCGTAATGTCAAGTAGGGTCGGCGGGGCGCGCGGCCGGCAGCACGCGCGCGGCGCACACGTCGACATGGCGCTCGCTCGGCCGCTCGGCGCGGACTGACGTGCTCTCCGCTACCCCTCCCCCGCTCCGAACACACGCTGGGGAGAGCCCCCCGCGGGGATGTGCGCCCTAAATCGACACACTACGATAAATTATTCATTTGGCAGGCATAATGTGCGATATATTATTAAAAGTTGGCATTTTTGTTTTGTTCTACTGCGCTGAAACTACATTCGATTTTTGATGAGAGAATATCACTTGTGTACAGACTCCGTTGGTAATGGTTATTGTTGCGTATATTAAAATTTATCTCAATTCATCTGATTAAATAACATTGTAGTAGTCCTTGAATTTATTATAAAATATAATATCTTATTTTATTTAACAATGTTAGGGATTCCAAAACGTAATATACATATTTATAATTTTACTCGTTCCGTATAAAAATATGTAAAATAACTTTAAAGTAACAATGCAAAACTGTCATAAAAAATAATGGCCCAAGAATCAGCATCCTTATCCATTCGGGTCTCACCTCCTCACATTACACAAACGAAGGGGAAAGGCGGGTGGGGGTTACATTAACAGCTGATGGCGGTGAGAGGCGAGGCGAGGGGAGAGGTGGGTCGCGACGTCAGGTGTCCGACTGCGCTCAGCTGAGATTCGTTGATTCAGCGCTGCAGCCGCTGACTTGTATCGCACGTACAATGACCTTTATTTGTTTATAATTTTTTTTGAGCGAATACTATTAATACCGTCCGCTTATTTGTGTAGCAGGTATTGTGTATTTGTATACTGGACCCAGGTAAGTAATTGAATACAATTGTGTGGTATTTAAAAAGTATTTGTTCGTTTTGAAATATGCAGGTAAAAGTACAGTACAGAATTTTATCTTATTGCAACAGTTTACATAAATGTATATAAAATTTCATAATGATAATATGCGATGATCAATAAAATAAATATAATATTCAAATACATAGACCAGTTACATATAATGTCGTATTATACTGGAATATGTATATATTACATATTCCAGTAATATCTAGTAAGAATATCTAAGTTAAAATTTTAATATTTTATAAGTAATAATAAAAAATTTGCTCCGTAAAGCATTTAAGTCGTTTTAAATACCATTACTAAACTTAATAAAATTATCAATAAAAAAGTTGTTAACCCATTGTGATACGTCATAAAAAGGAAATTAAAGAAATAATGAAAGTAAACGTGTTTCAAACGTTCAGCGCTGCAGCGCTTTATTCCTCTCGTATCTATGTCTCGGGCGAAATCCCGTCAGTTATACCTACATATAGCTATTTATACAACTGTTTGTACATAATAATAATACAAATTACGTGTCAGTCAGCTGATCGGTGTTGTGAACTGAGTTTAGAGTTCCTTTTCCTAATTATAAAAACGGCTTAAGAAAAAATGTTTAGACATACATTACACGTAGACACCTACATTATATATATATATATCAAGTTATTTATTGATCTACCTGATATTTTATTTTATAAATTGCAAAATTTAAAAAAAAATGTTTTTATAATTCATATTTATAAATTTGCGACTGCCTCGTTTGTAGCTTACATCTCGAAGGTTTATAATCAAATGCCGAGTCAAGACAAAAAGTTGTTGTTTCGAAAACCACGTAAAGCCGTTGGCCCTGCGCCTGATCTCCGGTCGTCTTGGATTGCAGTCCGATCTAATTATGAGAGAGCATTGAGAGCACACATTTGTGCATTATAATATTTCTAAGAGAAGGGCCAGCGTTAGAGATTACACGACGTGGCTGAAATTCAACTAGGACAGCATTCATATTAGGGTAAGTGTGCCATAATACCTTAAAAGTGACATAGTTAGTCTGCCATACCTTTCAATGCCAATGTATTGTTCAGATATATCTTATCTTACTTATATTGTAAACTAGCAAGGCTATCCCTAAGAGACGACATTACCATCGCGGACTTTTTTGGAGACTTTTCAAGGTGTACAATACTGTAGTACATTATTTTGATCTATCTCGTAGGGTTCAGCCAGCGTTTGCAATGTAAACGCAAAATAATGTGTTTATATACGACATCACTTTAGAAACCTCTAAAATAATCAGTGTTTCTCTACTATGTTGTGCATGTATTATACATATAAACCTTCCTCTTGAATCAATCAATCTATTAAAAAAACCGCATAAAAATCCGTTGTGTAATTTTAAAGATCAAAGCATACACGTGGACAGACAGCTGTACGTGACTTTGTTTTATACTACGTTATGATGACAAGACGGCTGAACGGAATTTAATGAAATTGGCACAGAGATTGATTATAGATTGGAATAGCATATGGGTAACTTTTAATACCGGAATAATCTAACTAACATCGGAAACGCCACACCCCCCGTCTCACATACGGACGAAGACACGGCCAGAAACTAGTTAGTTAGTTAGATATTCCAATTTATTTTTAAGAGCATTAATTGCAGTATATTTTATTCTTGCTTTAGTTTCATGTGAGCTTATCTATTAAAAGCAGATACACCTGTGTTATAGATAATTAATGGCAACCCGAGTGCTGTTAAGCCAATGTTTGAATTACACTGGCAACTAGTTCACCTTCAACCAGAACTTAACTATACCAAGTAGGTACGCCTGTTGGCAGCAACAGAACCGGTAAATGTTCGAAAATCGATATTCGTATTTAATTTTATCTAAAGTTTAGAGTGACGTTTATTCTATACTACGTGTTTTTCTTTTTTGACACAGATAAATTATAACTTTTACCCGATTAAATATGCTTTGCTTAGGTGAAATAAATCCTAACTCTATGAAATAATCAAGACAAAAACTTAGCTTAGTATTTTTTTTCCAATGATCGAATATAAATAAAAAATATATAGAAATACAGCAGAATCTGATCTGCAACTGATCGTATCGTTAAAGTATTTTTCGAATCTTGAGTGATCAACATGTGTTGCTTCATTCAATTTGTCTTCTGCGATGAACGAAACCAACTCAAAATTACACGTCTCTAAAAATCACAAAGAAAGACTGAGATTTTACTTGGTAGGCATAAAATAAGGAAGATAAGGTGCTCATGGTGGATATTGTAAAGAGTGATTTTGACTTCAGTGTTTTAAGTACAAGTATTTATTGGCGTTGGCGACCACTTATCGTATGGTAAAACCGTGTGCTTATAGTTCATCTCGTACTCGTTAGTGAAGGAAAACACAATGAGGAAACCTGCTTGAGTTGGATTAGAGTCAGCCACATGTGTAATAGCCCGTATTGGAGCAGGTCTTCATAATTCTTCAAATCCCGACTACATACGTTTTTTTTTATTTCGCCCGCAGTTTCGCGTGCGTTTTAGGGATTGATCGTCAGGTGTTGGGCATTAAAAAGTAGTGCTATAAATTTAATCTAAATTTCATCAGTGGTTTTGTCCTGAAAGAGGAACAGTCAGACAGACAAAGTAGCTTTCGTATTTATAAAATAGAAGAGGTGAAACAAGTGAGCTGGTGAGCGAAGGTGAGCAGTAAGAATTAATTTTTCACAATTAATATTCTAAAGGGGCTTAATGGGGGATGAACGTTTGTATGGATGTTCAGAAATTTATAAAATTGAATATGTTAGTTAAATATTTATGTTGAAACTTTAATATAAAAACATATGAGAGATTTCAAGCAGTGTTTTAATTTCTAAAATTTTAAACTATTTTAAAAAACCGCTCAGTTCTAGTTGCTTCGCTATTGCTAAGCGCAATTGTTGCAATCTAGCATTAAAAGATGGCGGCAATTAATTAATGTGAGTTCCTTAATCACACAGTCAAGACCTGTACAGACTGTACATCTAGGTTCTGAACTATATTTATGTAGTTAACAGCTGTTTGTGAAGATCGAATGAGAACTATTAAACTTATGTCCAATAGTGTTTCGTTCAACATTTTATTAACTATTAGTTGTCGCCCGCCATTTCGTTTGCATTTCAGGACGCGGTCTAAAATATTAGGTACAAAAAAGCAGCCTATGTATCCTTGATGTACATGTTTGCTTCATACAGAATTTCGTCAAATTCGGTTCAGTCATTTGGGACTGGTGTGTGACAGCAAACGTTTTTGTGTAATTTGTATTATGATTATTTTTATTATTATTTTTGTTTTTATTAATTATACCTTTGTTATGATTATTGTAGTTTGGTACAAAACTACAAGAGGTACTAGGTAACCCTTTATTCATAGAATTATCATTTTTATTACGATATAAAGATTCTAAAACATCAGCTCGATCGTTCAAAAACTTATTAAATAAGTTTAGTGTTGGGATATCATCTAAACCATTTCTATATTCGTCCCACTTAATTAACGCTTGACTGTCTAATTTTGATGAAAGCATATAAATTAATAACATCTCCCATTTGTCTGTCGGTTGGTCCAGACTTGCTAAAGCACGCAAATCTTTATCACCTGATCCACCAAAAAACGAAGCAACTTATCAGATTCACGCATAATTGGCTGTATGGAAAATAAATATTTCAAATGGTGATTAATCAGTGACCATTTATTGTAGTAACGCTCACAAATAAGGCTCCATGCTTTGGAATAATTAGTAGATGACACTTCGAGATTTGAAATTAGCCTGGCAGCATCACGCTCCAAATAAGACGATAGATAGTGAAATTTCTGTATCGGCGTGATGCGATTGTTGTTATGAATTAAGCTTTCATAAGTGTCATGGAACTGAAGCCAGCGGAAATATTGGCCGCCGAACTTCTCTATTTGTATTTGCGGTAACCTTATACCTAACTCGCTGCAGTCATGTAAGCATTGAGATTGCTCCTTGTGATCAATATTGTGATCATCTATTATTGTTTTAGCCATCGCAATACAAGAGATAATTTCATGTTCAATATTATCGCGTTCATCCACTTCAACATCAATGCTTTCCGAATTTATCACTTCAATATCGCTTTGTAAATTTTCAAACTTGACGGACAACGATTCGAATTTTGTTAATTTTAAATTTAATTCAACTAATTCAATATTTGACCCTGCCCCCTTTTCTTTAATTTGAGCTAAATAATTCTTAAATTTAGTGATTTGTCCCTTTATAGAACTACGTTTTACTATGAATTCCCTCAAACAAGCGTTAGATAAAGATGACCCTTTTCAGTCATTTTGATAAATAAAAATTTGCAAATAACTAAATAATGCTCATGCGCGCTGTTCAGCTCAGGATTCAGTGCAATCAGGATTTAGGTGCAGGTCATGCAACTGATGACTCAGCTCGGTCTCAAACCTTCGCAACTGCCGCTACCCGTCACTGAAATGTTCTTGCCGAACAATTTTAAATTACCTGTGATACAGATAATTTCAATTCGCTATACCTCAATCCTTTTTAATTATTTAAGACACAAAGATTTTAATGCGCTTCTAAATAAGAATAATATAATTATAATTTAGAGTTAAATATTATCATTTATTAACTGCTCTTACTTATAGATAATAACCAAAATCAATAAACTACATAATTAGAATATAGCACAAATAATTTAATCAATTATTAAATACGTAAATATTCTTCTAACCGTTGTATTCTTAAAAAATAAGCGAATATGTAGTTTTTTTAAAGAATAAATAATATAAAGAGTTTTAAAACACTAAACTAACATTCACGTTCTTTGATCTAAAAATTGTTTGTTCCGATGTAGGTAAAAAAAAAATTTACTAAAATGTTTGAACTTATATTAATTAAATATCTATAAAAACCGAAATTATCTTAGGAAATTATTTTTTTCGTTACTTAATTATTAATAACAAATATATTAATTTGCTTTAGAGGCTATTTTGAATAAGTTGTAACAGGATGATTACGGAACAAAGGAGGACACTTATCTGTTATTCCTGGCTTCGAAATTAGGCGTGAGCTTTAATGTCTGCACTGTTCCTTTCGTTCTACTTGCCAACTTTGTTGTATTTCTTAAGTATCGGGCTGGTTTTAGATCCACAACCTCGACGTGACCTTCTTCGAACACGATGGCTGGATGGATGGATCGATGGATGGATTTCTTCTTGAATATTTGTTCCCCTCATGGGCCACCAATAAATGTCTTCAACGACATTAAATTAAACCCAAAAGATTCTTCTTATACTGCTTTATTGCAATTTTACAATCATTTCTATAGGAGCTGATGTTATCTCGGAGACATGTTTAGTGAGAGAAAAAATAAAATAATATAAGTACTTTTAAATATAAAACTATGGTATTTGAATTTATGAAACGCCTGATGAAAATTAATGGCAACGAATTACTCGCCGGCATTGTAATTCGAAACAGGAATACTTAGGAAACTCGATTGATTTTTTAATACCGTTTCGAGTTTAATAGGCTACACGGCTAAAACAAAATAATAATAATACGTATACTTTTATATTTAACACATTATAAATATACATAATATTCCCCGAACATTATATTAGTCTTTAAATGAAAATATTTGGTCATAGATTGACGTAGATCGCTACGACCCACAACTTTCATATTGTGGTTAGTTCGTTTTGACATTTCAAACTAGTTTTGCACGTAAATTTTACTTTATTGACCTTCGCAATTCGTGGAGGGTGATCTAACATGTTTCTAATTAGATAACCAATATAACTATTGTCTGTACCGACCACAAGAAGAGCAAAACAATATAAAAAACTTTGACATTGAAATGACGCGATTTCATTGGTTGATACCCAGGGCCGGTTATACCATATGGTTTTTTGGGCTTCAGCCCAGGGCCCCGTGGATTCAAGGGGGCCCCAGCTAAGTCAAGTCAAAGTCAAAAATAAATGATAATGCGAAATAATCCATAACTTTTTTAAATTAAACAGATAGTATGGTTTGCAGCCCTGCGAGTCCTGCAATTAATCAAACCAATTCAATTAATTTAATTCAAGTCTACGTTCAGATATGTCTTAGGTGGGCCCATAATGAGTGTTAGCCCAGGGCCCCCTAAACTTACGGTCCGGCCCTGTTGATACCTCGAATAATCTGTGATTGTCAGTATGGCTAAAAATGTGATTTTGAATGTTAGGGGTTTGGTGTGATATTGTGGTGGTCATGACTGATTTTAGCCACGGCGCTCAATTTCAAAGGAGACGATCAAACTACGCAGGACATATTATATTGTACAAGTGTGTGCGCAGAGACAGATGCACTCTCTATTCCCTCTCTCATAATGCAATGGGACGGCAAACCGGACTCGTCTAGAAAGAGTTCAGGCGCGGGACCAACGGCTTTAGGTGTTTTCCGAGGCACAGAAGTGTATGCGCTTCCAACATCTAAATTCCGGACTGTTACTGAATTGTTTTTGTCGATGCGATCTGCGGCAGATACAAGGATATCTAACCACTAGACTAAGGAGGCAGAAATAAAATTAATATAGTTATAAGTAGCAAAGCGGTATAGTACGTTATTATACTATATCCAAACATATATATATTTATTAAGAACTGTCTGTAGTGCAAAGTAGCTTCAAGCAAATCGAATGTAACATGTAAATCTAAGGTTTGTTTATCTTTATTCCTTCTTTGATTGGAATAGAGTGTAGATATATTTCGGGTGAAGCAATACTTTGTTATCTAGAGAATGAATTGTTAACTATTAAAACTTTGAAACTGTAACTATATATTTTTCTTGGTTTTGCTATTAATAAAACTTAAGGCGTCGATTACATTTTCACGGGGATGTAAATCAACATACGAGTACAAGTTCAATAATCTTGTAACAAAACTTCTATTTCTAAGTGCTTACAAGAACATATATAAGATAATGTGTTAAAGAATATTTTTATTTTGTATTTGAGAATGATTATAATTTTAATTATGAATTATTTTCGATTCGCTATTTATAGCATGGTAATCTTTAAATCTTTTCATTCTACACAGTTTTAATACTATGAGACTTTCATGAGTCCGTCATCATATTGACACTGACACTGACACGTAGAACCATAATGGACGTCACAGAAATAGCACATGTTTTGTCTATGGTATTAAATACTCCATTTACTTGTATGTTATCCATAAAAATACTCGAAACGACATTAGCATTGTATGGAATTTTGTATTTTTCGCAAAATGTTATCAAGTATATTTCGTATGACCGCGTCTTACACATTAGCATAGCAATTTCTAGAAGTAAACTTGTACAACATTTACATAGGAATGTGGTCAAAACCAACACTTAACGTTTGTCGGAAATTTGTTTCGTTCAGCTAATTTTATAGGTACGTGAAAAATTTGTCAACGAATTATTTAGCGCTAACGTACATAACGAATGGACGGTGGTGCATTGTGCAAGTCTTGTTAGGTACCACCCACTTCTCATTAATTCTTCCGCCAAACAGCAAAAGTTAGTACTATTGTGTTCTACTATTGTGTGTAGGGTTAGTGTGCCAGTATAAATACAGGCACAATGACGTAACATCTTATTTCCCGATGTTGGTGGCGCATTGACAACTTACTATCAGTTAGCCGATTCGCCAATTTAAATAAACAAAGTTATATAACGACGAAAACATTATTAATATTACCGTAGATACTTATATAGACATACAGTTATAATTCGATCATGAATTCAACACAAGTACGATCAGACACGGCGCCGAAGTTCGTTCAAAACAAATATTTACAATTGATATTTATTTCCTCGATTTTTCGAATCCTACGAATTCGATGCTAATCGCTCAGTTCGTGGAATTAATGCGTATCTGTGATTGCGCCATGATTCATTCACAGCGTGTAAAGGGTGGGGAAAGGGGGAGTTTTTGAAAATGAATGTAGCTATACAGTCTAGACTAGGATTTAATTTTTAATAAGTTAAAAATACTTCAAAAATCACTTCAACTTAAGACAAACCCTTATTAATAGACAGAGTTAAAGAGTAAAAGTCGTCGAAATTGTTGTTGTTTTTTTTTTATAAAAAAACGATATATTGTTTGAAAAAAAAATATATCAAAGAGTCCAAATAAGTTTTTTTTTAATTCACTTTATAATAAGATTAAGGCATAACATTTAAGGTTGTTACATTCAAATTAGACAAGCCCTTTAATTTGTCATATCGATAAAAAACAACAGTCACAAAGCATCACGTACTAAGCTAAATAAGCAGATCTAATTTCAGACCAGGTGTCCTTCAGTTATTCATCCGCCTGAGTCTGGAATAATGTTGACCCAGACGGCGTAATTTAAGACTGGTTTCAGCACGGCTTATCTATTCCTGTTGCTCATTTCAAATTTAGTGACTGTTTATCGATAAGGTTTAACATAATATTAAGTTACCAATAGAAAGTATTATATTTTACATACATTTTAAGTTTTCTTTTGTTTAATTTTTTTTTTCAATTGTTTCTAGACCGGTTGAAAAGTTTAAACCGTGTAAACTGGAAATGATAATTCCACCCTTTAGGGTGTTTATTATTTGATATTAATGATCGATTGAATAATATGAATTTTTAAAACTACCTAATTCCAGTACTAAACTTTCACCTACAAAAATCTACCCGCATTTGATAATACAAATCAATAAATTATTTATCACTAACAGTTACAAATTATTTCATAAAATGGGACTTCAATAATGCTCTGCATGTTCAAAAGCTGCATGCTGCATGCCAATTTGCCAAAGCAAGGCAAGGCACTGTATAGATATGAACACCGACTTTAAAAGTAGCTGATTAGTATTCTAAATATTTATATAACAGTAACATAATAAATGAGTTATATTTAGTAACTGTATAATTTGTCTTTATAAACTTAAAAAACAATATTTATAAGTTTTTACTTTAAACAAAGATGGCGAATTTTAAATGTCGTTTCTTTTTAAGTTATTCTATTAACTCCACTTATAATGATGTCATAGTCCTTATTTTATTTTTTAACATTAAAATCTTAGACAGACAAGTTCTTAATGTGTAGTTCTTATCATTGTATGACTTAATCAGGACTATCAAATGAAAATCCAAACCAAATCTCACTATAAGAGAATATTATACTCCTATTAAATCTCTCGGCGCCATTTTTCCAATCGCAAACCGCGAATCGATATCGTGTTCCGAATTTAAACTGTATGTCCCCGCCATTTTTGTCGGATCTAATGAACTATTAAACTGCAATTTGCCTGCGCGACGGCTGCTAGATGGCGTTGTGCGCACGTATTGATCGCAGAGTGGGGGCCAACTTCTCAAGTTCTGCCAAGTCACGGAACGTATTGCCTGCTATTGTGGCAAAAAATGACGGGGGTCGAAGTGGGCTGCGGGCCCGGCTTTTGAGTTGGACTCCCATTCGCCAACTTTTAGTGCTGCATCGACGATTACTGTACGTTGTATTAATTTTTTATTTAAGCCGTGCGATCGTATCGTATGATTAAACGAGCGATCGATATGTGCATGTCACATGTGAATTAATGATTGATTGATGCTGTTAGTGTCACTTCTAGGTACATTGTAAGTGAACAGTTACCATATAACGGTCTTGACTAACGTTATTTATGAAATCTTTTCAGTGCTACAAAAAGTTATATACATAAATGAAAGTAAGGTACATATATGTTGTAGATATTCAAAATTAACTATGTCCGAATCAATAATGAATGAATGCATTGTTAAACAAATAATATTTGTTATATATTTAGTAAATTGATCTTGTTGAATAATAAGAGTTCTATAATTGAGTAATTAGTCATTTTAATCGACTGGACCAGTAACGCCATCTAGTGATGACCTTAGAAACCATAAAATTTATTTCGCATTAATTGATGGTTGAGGTCGTAAGTCGGTTATAGTTAATTCTATTAAAATTATGTCAAAAGTTATATTGCAGTTACTCATAATAGTATAAAACTACGTTGTTTTGGACTAAATATATGAATATTATAAAAAGTCGTCTTTAATTAGTAAAATAAACACGTCTTTAATATATTATGTTTTAATCTTATTCGATTATTTTGGATTAACGCGGTTCTTTCACTCATTGCAGGTTTGATTCGGTTTAGTCTCTACTCTCTATTCCCTACCAAGTGTTTCAGTTGATATCGATGATCCTCTGTGCATCATTTTATTTAGGCAGATGGAGCGCACGGAATAATAAAGTGAAGCAACAGAATTGAATACAAATTCACAAGCGAATGAAAATTTTCGGCCATGCGACACAGCACGTCGTTCGGTTATTATGTACGTTAAGTTAATAACTATTAATTAAAGTGACTTTTGACGTTGACGTTGTCATTGTGGGTCAGTTTACGAATGAATTATTGAGGGAACGATTCTCATGTATTTGGGCCAAATATATGGCATTTGAATTGTACTCCAATTCGTTGGTTAGTTGGAATGTACTATTGTACATTCCAATTTCCAACCTCAAGAGGACAATGCCAAATAAATAAACAACATTTGACAGGGAATTGACGCGATATCATTGGTCGAGAACTTGAATAATCTATGATATTTAGTATCGATTTGCGAAAAAATTGCGTTTTGAACGTCGACGAAACTGTTATTTGTGTACTGTTGGAATAGGCTATACATAAATTATTGTTTGGACGAACTTCGCTGTGGATATACTATTAGGATTTTGATCACTTGTAAAAATCAGTTTTGTTGTATATTGTAGCTGGTGATGTTTAAAGTAAAATATATTTGTTGGCGCTTTATAAGTTATTCTCGAACGAATGGTTTATTACAAACCAGACTAGCGGTAGCAACGTAAGGTGCTATTACGGTTAGAGCATAGTAACTATCAGCTATCAAATATTTCTTGCGGAGGTGGAGCTCCAATGGTCCACATTCAGAAGAGTTCAATGACGTATGGGTGTGGGATCTCTTTTAATAACAGGTACGGGTGAAGTGAACTGCCAGTTATATGATTTTGACTAAGGTCACGGTCAGGCGCTATAATTTGTCAAGGACAGCACAAAATACCTATCACACCAAAAGGACAGAAAAGTTACTGTCGCTGTAATTGTTTATTAATACGTATGATTGCGTGTGTACATTCATAGGAATATTTTGGTAAAGTAATAAAAACAAATCAGTTATGTATTATTTAATATAAAATGTGTTACACAATATCATATATATATTTTTATTAAGTAATCATCGTTATATCAAGGGCCAGGCAGTTCGTTGTATCTCACAGGATATGTAAGTTGATTTCCTCGATCCCATGAATACAGCTCCTAAAAATAAAGACACAAATATTTTGTAATTAAAAAGATTAGGTTTTAAAAACTTCGGTCACGAAATCATAGATGGCGCTTTAAAGTTATATTTTACTCTAATTTGTTAGTAGTGACATCTATCGCATTAATAACGCAACATTGGAATCTATTAAACTATGATAAGTTCTTGTCGTTGTAGCTAGATGGCTCTTTATGTACACAAATAAAAATAAAAACATTAAAGAAAATATTACATGGAGTGGAAAAATTAACTAGAATAACGTCGTTACTCTTATTTGATATCTATATAATTAAATAAACATGGACGAGACTGACAACAAAAACATTAAAAACAATTAAATTGCGTAAATGCGTAAAAATGTAAAACGTAGAGTCTTCCAATCGAAGAAGGAATAAATATAAACAAATCGTAGATTTACGTTTGAAACGACATTTATTAAAAGACTATACCACCATAAAAGTAGGTCAGAAATTTGGAATATTTAGTTTTTCCGTTTTTTAGGTTATATTGACTATTTTAAGTTGAGTATTTAAATGTTTGAAAATAATGTATTTGGAGTATTTTTAAATCGGCTAATCTAGTCAAACTAAAAATACAGGCATTTTCTTTCTCGTGCAGTTATAAGCTTCAACTAGTGCGTTACAATTGTTAAGTTTTTATGCCTTAATATTTTGACAATACTCGGGCTGTAAAGAGATGCTATACTCGTATATATTCGTCGCCGTAAGATTACAAAAATCGTTAGATTACAATCTGACGAGACGTAAGAGCGACCAATCAGACGTCACCGTTATTATTCGGTAGCTTACAATCTACCGAAGTAAATTTCAGTTAAATTATAAAAAACTCTAACCTAACCTAACCGAAATATTATGAACTATCGAATTTATGTATATTTTATTGCAAATTGAATAAGTTCACAATCTATTACAATTGCGCGAAATAGATTATAATCTAACGGTATTTGCAATTTTACGGTGAAATAATATGGTGGATGCCGGGGAGGCGGGGGCACATAACGTTCAACCAATCAGCGCGCGAGATGCATTCCATTCTACGCTAGTTCACAATTTGCCCGCTTCCCATCGATAGATTACAATATAGCGAAAAATATTGCGTTAAATCATATTTCACGGTCCACAATATTTCGACAGTTTACAATCTGACGAGATAGATTGTAATCTAACGATGTTTGTAATCTATTATATGTAATATATTACGGTGACATAATCAAACCTGGGATATGATACAACGATCCTACTTGGGGTTCAGGCAAAGTTAAGCCAATATAATTGAGAATTAATTGGGATCGTATCATAACCGATATAAATAAGTAGAATGGGCCCTCAGTTACAATTAAGCTGTGTTTTATTTTTGTGAGGAATGGTTGAAGTTGGATCGGAATATAATCTGGAACGTATCATATGGGTTGTATTTTAGTACACTACCCGACATGGCACAACGCGAGTTTTACGATTAATAAGAAGGACATATATTCCTATTAATAGTAATTACATTACAGAGGCTTGGCTAGTATTTATAGTACCTAGTATTTTAGTTTAAAATTCAAAACTAAGTTTTAAGCGCAATTTGTTCGGGTCTAAGTGTTAAATTTAAATTTTGATGATGTAACGTTACTTTCTGATAAGTTTTTTGATTGAACGCTGTCTGTGTATGGTTGTATCGTATATATGAACCTTATGCGTGTGGTCGTATCCGAGTTGCGTGGTCTTTCTGAAGGGATTAGTGAACTGCAGTGTCACCTCCACCGGTTTGCTCAAGTATAAATCAATTGCCACAGTGACTTTGCTTTCGCGCTCTGTGGCTGAGTCCAACGCGTAAAGCACACCACATACAATAAACATTTCTCCTACCTGAAAAGTAATTTGCAAAATTTACCTTTACTTATTATAGTTTGAACGAATATTATAATTATTGTATTTGATTTTATCGGATTCGGGATGAATACTAAAAACAACTGACCAATTACCGAAAATATGATGTATTTTAAGAATAGATTGAACAGTATTATCATAATCATATTTATTCGTTACTGTTATCAAAGCGAATAAAATTGTTTCTAAAAAACGACACAAACACTTAAAAATGTTGCAATTTGAGTATAAATCAATTGCATAAAAAAATCCGAACACCGCTTTGCGACAAATTCAAGCCAAATTGTCTTGGTGACGAAATTCGCCCAACATTCGGTATTTTGAATTTTCTCTCTAATCTCTTTGATATTTTACGATAATTTTCTCTTAGAATGCTTTAAACAGATAGTAACTATTACATGTATTTAAAACATAATGCATACTTACTTGTTTGTGATTCAGCGATATATTCCAAATGTAATCTATATTTAAATCGTCCTTGTTTGGATCAAAACTGAGCTGTAATGAAAATTTTAAATTAACATGGTTATTTTTATTACTAACAGTATTTATAACGGGATATTTACCATGTTTTTTATTTTTATTTGATGGAGCTCGATATTTCGACATTATCTACGAATGTCTTGTTCACGAGAGCTCCATCAAATAAAAATAAAAAACATGGTAAATATCCCGTTATAAATACTGTTGTAATGAAAATGTTTATCATGAATTTATCTAAATCTGATTTTAACAGATTTTTCCAAAACGGCTGACGGTAGCGCCAATTAATATTTTAAGTAGAAGTAGAATATGAAAGATACATAAGAAGTGTACATTATATAACATAATTATATAGATAAATAATTTACAAAAGATTTCCAAAAAAGGTCCAATGGTTTTGTTTATATTCAAATGTAGTGAGCACTTTAAAATTTTACAGCAAACCATTTTTACTATTTGACAGAGTACATTTAGCTCAAGACTGTCACGTCTCATGTAAATGTTTATAAAACATTTTTTCATGAAATAAATTATAAATAAAATGTACGGGTTCTTTTAAATATAAGCTTTGATCTCTTAATTAAAATTAGAAAAATAATTCATTCGAGGCCATCATTTCTTCGTTACCCCAGGACCGACCTCCAAACCCTTAAAATCTGGCACCAACAATATTATTTTCAACGGAATGTAGACATTTCATAGACAATATTTATAATTCCCAACAAATGGACAGTAGAAATTATTTCTCGTACCTTGGCAACGGCTGTATTGTTCGAACCTTCAATAGAATAGATAGCCCACAGACCGTTGTCGTCAGCACTGAAGTCGACCTGGTAAATTGAATGACATCTTGAACACATCTTACAAAACCGAAGACTGGTCAACCGACGCTATGGCCGAAATCGGATAGGAGATCATCAGACTTGCAAACAAAAGTAACTTATTACATTGTTATAAATGTTATATTTGTTAGGAAGATAATATTTATTAAAAAGTAGTAAAATTGTCTATGTTTTAATCTGATGGTTTTTGATTACACGCTAGGCGTATATATTAGAGAAGGGTCTATTCTGAAGTACTCTGTAGTAATAATCAGTACAAGTGTAACAAGACCAAGAACTCATTACTGATAATAATACAAAAATTATATGACTAATTAGTATTTAAAATATATATATATATATATTTTTAATAATTGACCTGATTATGCTGTGAGCTGTATAATCTACCATCAGCGTGGGGTAAGTGTACCGATTTTATACGACTTTGAGTCAAATCGTAACGTATGATGTCACCAGGGTGGCCTGACTCATTCGCCTGGTAGAAGAAAGACCCGCTGTAGACGATGTGGCCGTTTCCCTGAAATCATAGGAAATATTGCAAATTGATAAGTTGGTACTCCAGTAGTTACTTAAAAAAGGATCATTAATGTCGGTTCAAAAACAAAAACCCTCCATAAAAATATATATATATAGAGTAGTATAAGTATATAAATACATTATGTGGAAATACATACATTCTGTGTAGTGGAGGATATATTAACCGTTGAAATTAATAAATTGACAAAAGAACAGACACAATTTGATAATGGGTATGTCTACGCGATCTAAACCCTCATTCGCACGAGAGTTTTTTTAACGGACGTTAAGAAAGCGTTCAAATACAACAAATGCAATTATATGTTCACACGACGCTTTTTTATAGAGCATTGTTGCATTTTTAATTTTCGGTGTTGGAAATAGAACAACTTAAGCAACTACATACTATTATTCGCACTAGCGCTAAAAAAGCGGCGGCACTGCAGTCAGTGCGCAGCGCGCTGTTTTCCTGAGCGGACGTGTCTTGTTTACCCGCATTTGTCAAGGGCATATCAATTGATATCGCCAAATGAATGCTATCTTCAAGTGTTATTTGAGGGCCCACAATTTTAAACAATACGCCAAACTTGCTATAAGCATTCGAAATAAATTTTAAAAAAATGCAGGGTATTGCCTCAAATCTTCGTTCAGTATCACAAATTGACCTTTTATGTACCCAGAATGCCTTCTGTTTCTTTTCTCTAGCGACACAAACGGCTATTGCTAGTAATTTAGCGCTAAGCATTCTCACGTCAGGGCGAGACGAGAAAAGAGTGATTTAAAAGCGTTCGTATTAATAATCAAATTAAGAACGTTATAAAAGCACCAACGCTGGGATTAACGCATTGCTTGTTTAACTCTCGTGCGAATAAGGCCTTACATTATGAAATTATTAAGAAAAAGTGTAACTACCTACTAAGTTTGTTTTTTGAGAGATATGGTTTACATTTGATTCTAAACATAAAAATCAAGTATCATGACGATTTGAAAGTGCTTATAAAAAGCTATCTGAATATAGATATTGGTTATTTGATTCAAAGATGGTATGTATATATATATTACTTACAAAGAACGGCTTTTGTAACTTGTGGAACTCGTCGACATGGTCTGACTTGAAGCTGGCTTTGCTTCTGTACTCCCTAAGTCTTTCGATGTCATTCTCTTGTGTAGCCCAAAGCTTTTCTTTCTAAAAATATTATTTCTTTGTTATTTATTTTTTGGATTTGTAATAACTTAACGACTACTTAAAATGCTATTATTTATATATTATGTCGGTTCACCCCAGTTTTTTTTCTCGTTGGAAAAACGCTTTACCCGTTTCCCCCAGTAAAGTGGGGAGGGGGGGGCATGTTGAGCTCACTGGTGCCCAGGACTACCGGTACACCAGAATACCCACTAAAAACCCTGCAAGATCGCTTTTGCATGCTACTGCGACGATGTCGGTTAATCCCAAACTCAATTTTCTTCACCTGAATTACATCTTCAAGAATGAGCGGTTAAATTTTAATTTGTAAATAGGAATTATTGGCAAATGAAAAATTCACCTGACTATCGGAAGCGTTAGAGTCCCGCAGCCATGCCCCAAACAATTCATCTATATACCGGTGATACACGGGCTTACCGATCGCATATAACTGACAATCTGAAAGAAATATTTAAATAATCTTTACATATCTATACTAATATATAAAGCGGAAGAGTTTGTTTGTTTGTTTGTTTGTTTAAACGCGCTAATCTCAGGAACTACTGGTCCGATTTGAAAAATTCTTTTTTTGTTGAATAGTCCAATTATAGAGGAAGGCTTTAGGCTATATAACATTACGCTGCGACCAATAGGAGCGCAGCGACAGTGAGAAATGTTGCAAAAACGGGGAAAATTATTCACATTTATGGACTTTCGATGCGTGCGCAGCATAAACGTTTTAAGTTACTCAAAAAATGTGTATGAAAGATATATTCCTCTTTTAATAATAAAAAAAAAGTCCGTGACACTATATGTCTATTTGTTAAGAGTGTGCTAGCAGGCGGGGCGCGGCGGCGGCTGAGGGGGAGGCGGGTCAGCCCCGCCGCCGCGCTCGCCACTCTCACCCGCGGTGTAGTTCTGCGAAGTAGCAATGCACATAACGACTTAAAAAAATTAACATTCTTAATAGTTAAATTATTTATCAAAATTAGGTTTTGTTATCAGCTTATTTGCTCATTATTTTTTATCGTTTAAAATCGGTTACATTTAAATCATAATCTGCTGTAGTTTTAACTTACGATATAAGATAAAATTTCAATGAACATTCCTTCGTACTTTGCAAGTAAACAATTCAAACGTTTCACGGTATAAATAAGGTATAAAAATTACATTACACACGTAAAAAAGTTCAAAATGGCGAGCGATACTTTCACCGATGCAGATTAATCATCACTGAGAAAATAAATTATGCAAATAAGCAAATAGGTGAATATCGTTTAAAATGACTACACAAATAAATTAGTAGTTCAATATTTCATGTAATTTCTATTACGTTCAAGCATATTCAACACGGTTGTACTATAATCACCTTATGAAATAATAACACCAAAGGAGAAACAATCTAAACTTCTTAGTGTTCGGTTTGTTTATCTTATTACGTTTAAGTTAATATTGTTTGTTTTCAACCGACTTCAAAAAGGAGGAGGTTATCAATTCGTCTGTATTTTTTTTTATATGTCTGTTACCTCATAACTTTTCACTGGATTTTGATAATTTTTTTTTGTTTGAAAGGTAGTGCTTCCCGTGGGGCCCCATTTTAATTTTATCCTGTTACGATGATGGTATCCTTATGAAAAGTCGATATAAGTCTTAAATGTGCATTATGTATGTGCGCGATAAATAGGTGAATAACTCAAAATTGTGCCAACCAATTTGAATGATTCTTTTTTTATTATAAAGGATATACTTCAAGGGTACTATGGTGAAAGTTTGGTAAGGTTCTGAGCATAGGATCCATGACAAAGTAACGGTACGGAAGGGAACGGAACAATTCTAAGGAGCACGTTACCGATACTCGGCCGAATCTTTTAGAAACAAAAATTTTGACAAAAAAAAACCGACTTCAAAAGAGAAAAAAAATAATATGCTCTAAAAAGTAAAAAATAATTGCTTATTATTCTACAACTTAATAATCAAGTAACTTATTCTACTTACCAATATGTAGGTACGTTCTGTGTTTCCACGCAAGGAGATAAGTATGTACCTACCCACTTTAAATCTAACTTAACACAAACCTATGAATAACAAACAATGATCACAATATTTTTTAGATTTATACTATGTAAAATGAAATTAAAAATATTTAGACTATTTAAAAGTCAGCAAAGTTATTACGATAATATATTATAGTTAAAATTATTGTTATTTTTGGAGGCGGTGTCAGCCAAGGTAGGTTTGTAAATATATGATATACTCCAAATTTGTAAATCTGGTCTATCGATAAATACACTTCTTCTTGATGTTTTTTTAAACCCTATACGTACATAGTGGTCCTATATAAGGACAGAAAATTGGAATCAAAATTGAGTGTTTAAGCAAACATGTCTACCGTCAGGTATTACAATTCATGAACTTTTCTCCTAATCCAAGACAAAGAAAAGTCATTCAGATTTACTATTACATTTCCTGTTGAACGTTTTGTTTGTTTTGGCAGAGTAAGAATTTTGTTTGTGATTTATTTATTTACAATTGACTTTTTCTTTTGTTAAAAAAATTATTTAAACCCGAGCGGCCTTCCACCACATTCCCTGAAGTTAAAAATAGGTGCTGCGATAATTTTACTCAGAAATCTTAAACCACCAAATTTATGTAACGGGACCCGCCTTCAAGTAAAATTCCTTCGCAATAACGTGATCGTTGCAACAGTTTTGACTGGTCCGGCAGTTGGTCAAACAGTGCTTATACCTCGCATCCCAATGATTCCAAATGATTTACCTTTTAATTTTAAAAGAATTCAATTTCCCATTAAGTTATCTTTTGCCGTAACCATTAATAAATCATAGGGCCAAACATTTAAACACGTAGGAATCGATTTACGTCAAGACTGCTTTTCACACGGCCAACTATATATCGCGTTGTCAAGATCGGGTTGCGGGCAAAATCAGTATGTTTTTCTACCACAAGAAAATAAAACTAAAAATATAATCTACGCTAAAGTACTGTAAAACATATTATTAAATCTTATTGACGATTATAATAACAAAAACCAACGTGAGCAATCAAACGATAATCATGATAGTGTTTCCGACAACTACGCGAACGAAGTCGCGGGCACAGCTAGTTATTAAATAAAATCGCTTCCCGTCCTCTGTACGCTTAGGCCTTTTAAGCTACGAAACGGATTTGAATATGGTTTTTATCAATAAACAGATTGATTCAAGGTTTACATGGCGTAACTTTCCTGGCCGGACAAAAACAATAATTTTTAATCTAAAAGATATATATAGACTCTTATTGTACCCGTGTGATGTCTGGAAGAAAAGCTAGTATTTAGCATAATTCTTAGTACCTAAAAGTACATTTTCGTGCTATAACTTTTCCTCCTTTCCGCTGAGGATATGCATTTTCTACTTACTACTAGAAGTAAATTATATAATTCTATAGTAGTTTTATTTTATTGTCAATGTTTGTCTCGTTGTTTTAGTGGTCAGTTTTTATGCCTGTAGATTCCGGGGTGAAGGTAAAATATAATGTTTTACTTATTAACTCAATTCTTACTGACAAGAAGTTCTTTGGAAGATTCTAGTGTTTACACTCTTGCGTCTTGAAAGTCATATTTAGTCGTTGACGTGAATTCTTTCAGTACGTGTCGGATTGCCATGCCATTGGATTTTAAGAGTAAAGAATAGAGAGTGCTGCGCACAGACTTGCACGCTTTAATATGTCCTGCACAGTTTACTTACACAATGAATGTCATAGCCTCAATCGATCAGGTGGATATTATCATTCAATAATAATCATAATCATTACGAAGTGTGTGTGTGTGTTTTGATGAAAATACATAAAAAGGCTAGGATTTGGACGTACTTATGTTTCTTCTAGGCTTGTACCCGGCTGTGGTATTCATTGTGGATATTAAGAGCAATGCGCGGTCACATCGCGGACAGGACGGACAGCGCTGAACTTGACACAACTCCTCATATGACGTGAGTGTTGGGGGACGGAAGCCGAACTCCATGGGCTGCTGGATTTGTGTGTGCTGGTTGGGTCCCGGATCTGTGTGCCAAAGTTTAATATATTATTAATAAAATTGCCTTTTTTTCAAATTTTTTTTAGAATTTAGATCATGTCTGTGACCGTGAAAATATTTATTTAAAGTATTTCTTACTAATTTGTTGTGAGGCTGTTTTTTTATATATTTTTGATATATTTTTTTCAACTATTTACAAGAAATCGATCTCTAGATTTGTGAAAATATGAATGATGAATTAAACATCGTATTCATTGGAAAACATACACATCAAACGAATATGTCCTTTAACTGTTTGGTTATTGAGCTCATTTTTCGCCACACAGCTGTATTGTTTCAGGTCGTGTTCTCTAAGGTTAGGTATATCAAGTCTCATGATCCACCTCCAAGGGTCACCGGTTGTGGAAACTTCCATCTTATATCGAGATCCTTCTAGAGTAACTCCATCGCTTTCCCAAGCTAGAACTGGTTCTGGCCAGGCCTGTATCTGAGGAAGGAGTTTCAATCGTTTTTAGTCTAAGTCTCAAATAAATTATCAGTGTTAATATTGATTCCACGCTAAATAAATAAATAAATATTGGACAACATCACATACATTACTCTGATCCCAATGTAAGCAGCTAAAGCACTTGTGTTATGGAAAATCAGAAGTAACGACGGTACCACATACACCCAGACCTAAGACAACATAGAAAACTAATGAACGTTTTCTACATCGACTCGGCCGGGAATCGAACCCGGGACCTCGGAGTGGCGTACCCATGAAGACCGGTGTTCACACTACTCGACCACGGAGGTCGTCAGCTGTCTGTTTGTTAGACTTAGTCCAAAATTTCAATATCAAAGCCTAATGAGAATTTACTTCGAAAAGTAAAATCGCTCTTTAATAGACATAATTACCCATATATCTCCAGAACTTTGACACCGTTTGTTTTTGATTTAACATTTGAAGTTTTTGAATGATAAGTTCATTAAACTCTGGATGGTCCTAATGGGCTTCGTTTCTATAATAGTTCCGTATTTTTTTGACATATGGCGCTTTAATTTGAATTAATACAATAGCTTAGGGTTAGGGTGCATTTCATACAAACAAGTGTTTTGGACATATTGGGCCTACATAGGTGATAGAAGGTAAATGAACTGATGCGGTTCGAACTTTATAAAATATATAATATTAAGAGCTATATGAGAATTAGGACCATATTTTTTGTAAAAGTATTGTAGCAATGCTCAATTTTAAAAAAATACTAATTTTGAAGTGCTAGAAGTGGAGATGCCATAGCCCAAAGGGTTAGCATCGAATCTGAGACATTCTTCATCCAAAAATGCACTATTGATGGTAATATACCAAAATGAAATGTATTATTATAATTATATACATTTTTTACAGTTTTGTATTAAATAAAATATTTTTCTTACCTCACATTCGACTTTGACTGTTTTGTTAAAAACATACACTATGTTGTTAGGCACCCGTATGTATGGACTGACTGGAAAAAAAAACGAGATTTTTTTAAATATATTTAATAGACATACATTATAATCTCATCTAAGGTCTTGTTCTATTAATTAACGAGATGAATTATAAAGACAAATCGATCACATTATAACTCGTACTGAGTTTCCTCGGGTTTGAATCCTTAATCTTCGTTTAAGATTAAGATTTCCAACTATTAAGTCAGAGTTTTTTATTACTTCATAATGTATAGATCTGTTCACTCATAAGACGCGCTTTCTCATTAAATCAATTATGGCGTGCATTAACAGATTTAATTTAATTTGTATGTATGTTTACATTAGTCGTTTTGCGCACACTTTGTCAGTGTCAGTGTCAGTTGTAAACTAGTGTGTCGCTCGCGACTTCGCTTTTATTCAACAGATTTTAGGAATTTCGAAACCTACGATAAGTTTTTTTTTAATTTATTTTCAACGTACACTGACGACGTCTGTTCGTACGACTTACATTTTTTTATACAACCATAGCGCCAGTCTCTACCCGGCCAGTAACTTTTTTCCGCTCTCTAAAATTAATTATTTGTTAAATCTAGTAAATCAATTTAGTAAATTACAATCAAGAGTCCTCTTTAATTGTCTGCACATATACGGCTGGAACTCTTCAAAATAAGACCATAGACGATCTTCTACGTGCTATCGTCTCATATCCCATAGTCACTGGGACAAAAATCGGCTTACGCTATCAATATATAAGATAGAGACACAAGGATGTAATATAGAACTGATTCGTCGGAGTATTTGCAATGATTTGTAAATTTGTACAATTTATATTTTTAACTGAACGCCGGCAGACATATTGTTAGAACAGACGTCGCTCGTACCAATGCATGCCTATAATTTAATTTAAGTATAATATTTAATTATTAAGGATGTAATGTTACAATTCAAAGTAAAATATTATATAGAGTTGTGTAAAGTAAAGCTTAAGCCCCAAATTGGTACATTTCGAAAATAACTCTTAAAGCTTTTCCTATAAATCTCATTCTTCAAAAGTATCATTTTGGCGCTTATCGCTTCGTCTTTTCCACTGGTTTATATAGTTAATGAAATAATTACTAACAATGTACTTCAACGTCAGTGGTCTGGTTGGCTGGTGGCTGCATGCCATTGTTGGCGAGACAGACGTACTTGCCCGTGTGCCAACGGGACACGTTCGGTATATTGAGGACATGTCCGCTTACGGATGCATCACGCCACGAACCCTTGAAAATATTGGAAAAACATTTAGATTACTTTTTTTTTTGTGATACTTAGACTCTGCGTCTAAAGCAAATTAGTCTATTCTATGATCGGAAGATGAAGGCTGAATCATTCATTTATGCCGCTGTTTTTAAATAAAAGTCTAATTAAAGTATTTGCCTGCGACACATACGTAAGTAGGTATCTGTTTTAAACAAAAAGAGGACCTTCCTTATTCGACCATTAACTACATTATATACTCAGTCATATATGCATATTGCAGTCCGGCCTTAAGGACAACAACCGCTCGTATGCAAGCATTTAAATTTATAAATTTTAAGTGACGCTACACCATGGTCCATGAGCACGCGCCCCTACGCGCGGCTAGTGTTTTTGTGCACCTGCACCCAGGATTTAAACGTGCATATTTGTCATATATTATCGCCTACAATTACATTCGCTAAAACTCTTGGAAACTGAAAGAGTTGTGAATGGATGATATAACTACCATTGAGTCTCAATAAAACGAAACACAAATAAAATTTATCGAATTTAAACAGTAACAGCCTGTTAACTTCCCACAACCGGACTCAAGGCCTTTCTCTTTGAGAAGGTTTGGTGGTAATTCCACCACAATGCTGGTCGGTACACGTACGCATGTGTTAAAATTAAATTGAAATTAGACACATACTTTCATTCAACATGCCACATGCATTTTTGTTTTCTCGCGATATTTTCCTTCATCGAACACGAAATTTGTACGTAACAATATACTTATATATTCTTATTATACCTGAATGATTGGGGTTCCATCAGCTCGTCGCCACTCTATGGTAGGTTCAGGAAAGCCCTTGGGATTGCAGTCCATGCGCATTGTGTCTCCTTCGCGTACTATCAATCTTGGATTTTCCACTGAAGTTAATATTAAAAAAAATATATGGAATATTAAACAGGTCTTATGGGGAATGATTCCTTTGTCTTTTTTTAACATAAAAGATAAATTGTTTAAATCATGAATAAAGATATGGATTATTAAAATGTAAGGTAATTGAAAGATTTTATAACAAACTACCTGCTATACCCGGCTTTGCACGGGTAGAATCTACAGGAAATGAATTTATATCATAATAAATGGCAATTCAACAACATCAATTTCATTTTATCCAAAACCTTTATAAACTACATTTAAACCTAATCTAAAATCCCTTCGTCCATTAGTGAATACCGTATAAAAATACGTTTAGTAGCTTTTGAGCTTATCGCGTACAGACGCAGCGACAAGATTTGGTGGTCACCGCCCATAAATATTGGCGCTGTAAGAAGTATTATTCATTCCTTACATAGATAATGCGTCACCAATATTGAGAACTAAGCAACGACCTTTATACTTTAAGTTACACTTCGAACCGGAACACAACAATATAACACTTTGTTGTTTGGCTGTAGAAAATGATCATGACTGATGGTGGGTGGTACCTAACCAGACGGGCTTGCACAAAGCCCCGCCACCAAGTAAATACTGATTCTTTATGCATATATTGTATAAATAATTAGTAGATATTGTACAAGTTAAGAAAATTACGTAAAAACTCACATGCAAACGATGGTGGTATAAACATCTGATTTTCTTTAGTATAGTTATAGATGGATAGGCCAGGTCTCCCCGGAGCTCCATCATGACCATCATTGCCTCGTAAACCTTTCGGACCCATTGGACCACGGTCACCCTTCGGACCTCTTACGCCTGGTGGGCCCTGGGATCCTGCCTTGCCTGAATTTAAAAAATATAACAATCCATATAACCATAAAAAAGGTTACGTAGCAATTGATATAAATGAACAGTTGACATTGTTATTTCACAATAATTAACATTCTTACCATCTTTGCCATCTCTTCCATTTTTCCCTGGGCTACCATCTCTTCCTGGAATACCGTCGCGACCGTCCTTCCCTGGTGCTCCATCAGCACCATTTCTGCCTGACAGTCCATCAAGGCCAGGTTCCCCTGGTACTCCGTCTCTTCCGTCTAAGCCGGGATTACCAGGGAATCCACGTTCCCCTGGAAGTCATTTTTTTAGACGTTAAGAAATTTGTGATCGTAAAGTTTTTACGATTAATTTTAAATGTGTCAAAGATGTTGTAGACACGCTAATAAAAAAAAAAAACCCATACAAAAAACAAAAATAACTAGCCAGAATATTATTAAATATTATTAAATATTGCAAAAACAAAATGTTTACAATAAATTACATTTTGATTCAATTTACCTTTTGGACCAAGAGGTCCAACTGGACCTCTCATTCCTGGACTTCCTGGCGTGCCTGGTGCTCCCGCATCTCCTCTCTCGCCCTTTGGACCATGAGCTCCTACGGGTCCTTCAGGCCCTTGTACACCAGGTGGGCAATAATCTTGTGTTGCTTTGCAGAATCCTTGTACAACTTTGTACTGGAATTATGCGAATAAGTTAATAAAAAAATATTAATTTAAATGCCAATAAAGTATATTAAGAGCTCAGACGCGGGTCACAACACAGATTTTCTTTTTTTCTGAGGCATGGCAGTATAAACACTGCCATAGTCTAAACTCCGATGACCCAATGACGATATTGAAAAGATTAAAATCAAATTCGAATTCTATAATTTGATACAATATCTTCTATGAACTTTTACTTCTATCTATATCTGAAGACCCCTTGGACAGTTATGATCTTTTAAATCAAAATCTGTTCATAATTTCACTATGTCTGATATAACAAAGAATTTAGAATTATGCGAATAAAAATTTTTGTGTGAGGTTTGAACCTTCAAATAAAATACTCGTGTCCAATCCACAAATTCACGCTTTACGTTCTTTCTCGATCAATAGAAATCTTCAACATATTTCCTACGAATGGCTCATTTTTATGCCTAAACTTCTTTTAGCTTTCAAGAGTATTTGAAGACCGTATCTGCACTATGCAATATTCTTTGGCAATTTGCCAGAAAAAGTTAACGATTACAAAAACATTTTTCCCAGGGATTTATGTTTTGAATCTAAGACTGTTACAGTCCTGGTTTGAAAAGGTTCTGATATTATACGTTTTTTCGTGCCAAAAAAGGAAAGCTTTTCTACTCCGATATTATGTCTTTTTTTATTACTGTATGTTCAAGTTTTTCAGATAAAATATACCTTACAAAAGTTTTGCCTTTTAGATTCTTATAATTAGTAAATTATTTATTTTTATATAATGTTATGTATGCCTTACAGATTGTTTTTTTTAAAGTTTTTAAAGCGTAATGATTTACTGCCGTCTAGCAATGTAAAAATTCGTTGGCTCAATCCTTGGGCTATTGTTATCCCCACTCTGAAAACTAGGACTAAGAAATACTTTAAGCCTAATTGGAGGGGTAAATAGGATTTTTTCTCTTTCAAACGGACTTTGCTACTATATTTTTAAAATAATGAAGGTTTCTATTCAGAAATCTTAATACGTGTATATTTGAGAATTTTATGATAAATGTATTTGGTAAGTAAGTGAATTGAAAAATAAATAAAGACAGTTTCTTTGTCATAAATACAACTGAAGAATTTATGTTTAATGTCTATAACACCTGAAGCTATGGAATTGTTCCATTGACAGGCAGATTTTTTTTATCAGTTGGAAACTGACCTTATTAATTAATTGCGACAGATTATATTCAGTGCGATACCTATTGCAGCTTTAAATGTATTCGTTCAGTGCGCTGTGCTATTAATTACTACTATGTACTATGTACTAACTATGTACTATCTTAATACATTGCGAACGATTTGCGATGATACGCTCTTTTTACGTTTTTTTTTTTATGGCGTTGGTTGGTGGACGAGCATATGGGCCACCTAATGGTAAGTGGTCACCACCGCCCATAGACAAAGGCGCTGTAAGAAATATTAACCATTCCTTACATCACCTATGCGCCACCAACCTTGGGAATTAAGATGTTATGTCCCTTGTGCCTGTGATTACACTGTGTTCTTTAAACGTTAAAATTATATGATGAACAAAGTCACATATATCATTATGACAATGCAGGATGGTGTACTGTCTCTCTCACTCTCTCTCTCTCAGCCGAAGGACGTCCACTGCTAGACATAGGCCTCCCCAAAGATCGCCACAACGACCGGTCTTGTGCAGCCCGCAACCAGCGGCTTCCCGCGACCTTCACCAGGTCGTCGGACCACCTTGTGGGGGGCCTATATATCTTATCGTCCCATATACCACAGCGTCTCAAGACAAAAGTCTTTGACCAGTGTGTTGGCAATGATGACTTACGGCTTTGGTCCTTCACAATGAAGGCTCATAAGAAGGCTCAAGGTCACCCAAAGGGCAAAGGAGAGGGCTATGGTCGGAGTGTACAGTCGTAAGTTTTGAATTTATTTATAGCCAACTAAACTTTGAAGGTAAAATTTAAAAAGGAGGAGGATCTCAATTTGCATATTATTGCCAGCGTGTTAATGCCAACGTAGCAAAAACAAATTGCGTTTGCGCCAATATAGGTTAGGTTAGGTTTTTTTTGCACGTGGCGTTGATACGTAATTAACTTTTTTATGTGTGTTCGAGCACAACTGCCTCGTATATACGTAGAATTGCGAAATTATTTCTTGTCTGAAACGGTTTTGTCGGAAAAGTGGGACCATTTGTATTTCGTAAAGATCTGATGATGAGTTTCGGGGGCAGACAGCGGAACTCTTCAAAAAATTCCAGCAGATCAACCATGATTGCTGCTATATAAGCTATTACATGCATTATATATAATATGTTATATTGAAGTCGATTTTTTTCAAAAATTTCAAATTTTACCAACATTTTTAATTTTATTATTCCAGATATAATTTCTCACACTTTTAAATAAAATGTATATTAAAACTAAAGGTTATAATTTATTTTCGTCGTCAAAATTGACGGATAAGTTATTGAGACGCACAAATTAAGTTTTTATACAAGAACAATTTTTTAAGCTACGTACCGACCACCGTCACAAGGTTTCTCGTTTAAAAAGTGATGTTCTTTGTATAATCAATTATTGATATCATATCTGTAGATTTTTTTTTTATCGAATCTAGAATTTCATTTATTATATTATTTAATATTATTTATATATTTGAATCAATTCTTGTTTTCATTTATATGCAAGGCGAATACATATTTTTGTAATAAATATTAATTAAATAAAAGGCTGGTCCTTGGTAGTATCAGAGTGAGAAGTAGAGCAAATGTTTACATTTGCGCAAGCGTACGCGTTATTTTGCGCGACCTAACTATTATTTGCAAATCAAGGCATATTATCGCGTATTTCTTCAGTTTCCGTTCACTCGATAAACTTGCCCTTAGGCTTCGTGCACATGGCACATGGTAAACAGCGTTAGATTGCAATACTACTACACAATATAATACTGACACCGACGGTGCTGCTAGTAAATCCGAATTACTCCTTTGAATTGTACACCACTGAATGAAAATACAGTGCATCAGAGTATTTTAATCGTAACTATCTCGACGTCTGCAAACAAACAACATTTTAATTACTAGAGTATAGTCATTAGCATTCATTAATATACAAAGTACAAACAAGTATGAGAACTACGTAATGAACGAAAGTCGGTAATTGGTATATATTGTTTTAAGAAGGTGTTTTTTTTTTATATTTTATAGAATAAGTATATTGAGAGTGAGAATAAAAAACGCAATTTAAGTATAAGCTGCAACCGAATGGCTTCATGGTAAGATCGTCATTATGTGACTGTTGTATAAAATTAATAAAATTGTTGCACGCAATGTGTGACACGGCGCAGCCCTTTCATTTTTATTCTTATTCCGTACGTTGCGAGTGCGGATACGGCTTCATGTGCACGAAGCCTTAAGGTTTTACTATTTAATAAATAATAGTCTTCCATGACTTAATTATTGGTACTCATAAAGCTTTTTATTTTCATAATTATGAAAATTACAAAAACAACAATGTTATTTTACATGTCTTTGAATTTATATTTTCGATTTAAGTTATTAGAACAAATTATAAAAACAGATGAAAATGGTTTCAATTTTAAATGTTGATTGTTTATTGCACTCATAAAAATGGATCATGCATAACGCATATTACTGACCAAAAAAAGTTAACAACTAAAAAATACATCTATTAAGAAAATAAATTTGAATATTAAAAAAAGCCTATCATTGGTCCAGTTATTTACAATGCTATCATAGTATTCGTAAAACTTACAGGTACTCGTGAATAACTTGTGAGCCAGACCCACGTATCGCCCCCAGGAGCTGGACCTTTTGCTCCCGTCTTCTTCATCTCTATTGCGTCCTTCTCTTCTAGCTCCGGCCGCATTTTTGGGTTAAAAAATTCCACATGTGGTGCCACTGTGTTGTCTTCTTGACCAGGTGATTGTTTCTATAAAATAGTTTGAGTAATGACATATCTTGATATTCTATGACCATGGTATAACGTGCAAACTAGTAATTTACATGATTTAATTTACTATCAGCACAGCTCCAGTAAATATTTCAGGACTATTGCTCAACAGCTTATGTTGTTAAATGACAGAATGATGTATGGCTTTAATGAGCTGTATTTTTGGTATTAATTAAAGCTTCACGTGTTTATGATTCCATCGCCTATTCCACTGCCAAATATGAAGTCACAAGGGACGGAATATTTTGGATCCCGTTTAGCGTTCGGCGCCAAGTCTAAGGGTTAATTTATATTTATATGGACACAATAATTTATACTGTTTTTCTTAACCTCAAAAAGTTCCCTGCAAACTCTGTTTTTGTTTCAGCGAATCTATTTAAAATTTAATAAAATATTCCACTGAATCTTTGCAAATAATTACACTAATAAAATTAAATCTACTTACGAGCATAGCATCTCTTTTTAATCTGACTGGATTTGTAGCAAACGCATTAATTCTATCTACTTCTATATCGTTTAAAGTCAGAAAATCAGTCTCTTGTATTCTGTGTTCATTCCTTTTAAATTCATCTAAAAAACTAGATGTGTAATTATATGTATGTAGAAGTAATGATAGGACACCGCACACACACGCGAATACAGAAAGTTTTTTGCAGCATGGTACATGTAGCTCAACGTCCGTTGTTTTGTTTTTATCACTTTTATTTTCAATCTTCATTGTCAGATCATCTTCAACTTCAAACGCGTCTGAATCTCGTTCGATCTCAGTTTGATCAGCTTCAACGTCAGAATGATTACGAGTAGAGTAAAGCGTAGTAGCTGTCGATCTATATAAAGAGTAACTGAGTTATCTGAATATAATCCGGACAAATGTGGTCCTTCCTGTGTGATAGGCGTAGCGTAGTTGCACAATGACCCGTTCCGATAACCAATTGAGCCTCGCGTTATTAACGATCAGACGTTCGGCGATCTGCGGGGATTCAATTGTCTTTAAATACTATGGATTATATTTAAAATAAGTGTAAGTATTTAATGTAAACGTATACACGCTCTGTAATAATATTTATCATTGAAGTCCCTGATTGATTTGATGATTTTTTGTCATTTTTGTTTGAATAGTAATTAAAAAATTAAAATGCAATACAATACAGATATATTTCACTGTGCTCGAATTGAACTTAGACACAGAATAAAGTCAAGGTATATGTGCAAGAGTCGGCCTAATTGCTATGACAGCGATATCTTCAAGTTATTCATTGCAAAAGTATAAATATACGTTTTACACACAAACAATTTGTTTGCAGTTTTGTATTTGGTTCGCTATTGCAATACATAAATAATTAATTTTACGAAAAGCTTGTTTCCTGAGTTATTTATTACTAGTTAAGGTAATTGTTAGTGTTCGTCCAGTGGTGAAAATTCAACCATAATTTTGAAGAGGAAAATATATATGAATTTGCATACTTTTTCATTTTCTTATTTATAATAGTGAAAGACGTAAATAGCTACAAAACGAAAATAAAATGAAAACTCGCTTGGAAAATAGAGAAGAAAATGGTACAGAACAGTTTTGTTTTGCCAGTTATAGATAACTAGTGTTTTTATACAAGAGCATGGTGATATCAATTTGCAGCCTGTTAATAAAATTCAGGCACATTAAAATAACACAATTAAACTTATAACATACTCTAAAATATATGATATAAAAACGCCACGAACATCACGTTAGTGGAAAAATATTGACGTACAATTTTATAACAACAGCAGTTTACATGAAAAAACACTATTAAGTTTATATACAAATAATATTTAATAGTATAATCACGAAATGACAAGATAAACTTGTAGTCAACTTCCTTTTTTCAAGCTTTGAACTTCCCTCACGAGAGAAGTAATTAGTGCGCATGCTCAAAAATCTATGTCAGGGCCGTGACATGACACAAAATACGCAAGGTCACTTATGTTTAGCGTTTACACTGTCACTTCTATTATTGAGTCGAAGGAAAAAAGTCTTTCAGTGAGACAACTGTGCCATTATGGCTTTTGTGCCGCCTCGTGCTGTACCAGGTATTTCATAAAAATTACTAGAATATTCAGAAATTCACATTTATGTAATATGCTATTTGTGTCATGAACTTGCTACAAATCGTGAACAGTGTGACAGAGACGTAAATATATAATTAGATAATTAGTTAGATGAAGACGAAGAGTTCGATATCTTTCGAATTTGTGATACTTGCGAGGTTAATTTCACGTAATTAGATTAAACAGTGACATTTGTGTGTTTATGTAAGAGAAACTATTTAGATTCAATATATTTATAGGACTGATTTAAAAATGAAATATGTAACTAACATTTGAATTTAGTTCTAAAGTAATAAATAAAACATTTGAAGTTTAGATATTCTTCGAGCAGTTAATCTCCTTACCCCAACTGATATTTCAGCTCGAAGTGTTCAGTCATTAGAGGAATACAACACCCCACGAGCTCCCCTCCGGCGTCAGGTATCCTTAGATGAAGAGAGACGTGATGATTGTCAAGGGCACTGGAGAGGACCGTATCTGGAAGGAGAAGAGGAGGAAAAGGGTGTACGTCTGTTTAGAGCAATGCTACTTCAGCACTTGAGACTTGAAGAACTTCGACCGCCGCCATGTATGATAGTCCCCGCGAATCCTGATCAAAGGTAACGTTAATGGCGTTATATACGTGTATCTATTTACACTTAGAAGTACATAACTATATATTACATTGTACTTTTAATATATTTTTTAATTTGTTTTATTTTAAATGTTTGAAATTATTCACAGTAGCGTTAATTGGAAAGAAATCCAATATGACGTATAGTTACCTACGTAGATTATTATACGTAGTTTAGAAAACTTATGTTTCAAGGTTACTTGAGAAAAATGCGCACTATAATAATAAATATACTATAAGTTTTTTTTATGTAAATTACTCATAAGAATATTCTGGCACGAGAAGAGTAAGAGAAGAATCATAATAATAAAGAATAATTAAAAAAGACAAATTATCGAATTAAAGTTATAGGATATTCTTGTAAACTATTTTTAGAGGTTGGTGGATGTACTGGAGGGACTGGAGAGCGTTGGAGCGCGCTGCTCGTAGATTTAGAGAAACAAAGGCTAGGGCTCGGCTGGCAGCGCGGGCTGAACACATACCTTTATTATGCTTAGACGAGGTGCAATTTGAAGATATTATGCAAGAATTATGTCAGGTAAAATTATTGTGCTTAATCTAAACACCAATTAATTTAATATAATTTATGACATATGTATGTTTAAGTGACTGCTTTGGTTCGTTGTTTATATGTAAACAATATATTTTTATATACGAGTATTTACTGCTTTTGGTCACTTAAATAAATAAATTAATAATCTTTTTGGTGCTATGGCTTTACGCAAGCCCGTCTGGTCCGGGCGGATCAGTAGGTGATACCCACATCACCTACTCATCAGATATTCTAGCGCCAAACAGCTACACTTCGTATTATTGTGTTTCGGTTTGAAGGGTGGGTTTGTGGAAGTAAGATGTTAAGCATTCGTTATGTTTAATTTTTAAAATTTCTTACAGAGTCTATTTCAGTGGCCAGTGGTAACCACTTACCACCTGATTTGGCCAATTTGTCCGTCCATCAAGAATCCAGAGGATTCTTGAACCTTCAAACATTCTACATATTTTTGTTATCAACTGATAGCTGGTTTGATTTATCAAAGATTTTGTATTGTTTTAGGCCTGTGTTCATATTGAACAGAGAGCGTTAGTTGTCCTGGCGTTTCTGTGCGAGGTGGTCGCTCGTGCTGTTAGGGTTGGAGGTTGGTGTAGAGCAGCGGATTGGGCTGCGAGGCATGTAGCCCAATGTGCAACTCCCTGGGCTATTCGACATGGTGGTTGGGTAAGTTCGATCATACTTTATTTAATTTTGTCTCCTGATAATTTTTTGCTTTTTAATAATCATCATATTGCTAGTCAAAAGTATGTTGAAGTCTTCTTGATTATGAAACAGTTCATAACATATGTGTGACAGCAATTTACGAATTGTACTCTTGATTAACTCGTGTTATCAATATTTTAGAGTGCAGTTGTAGAACGAGCAGGCGGTACGCGTAGAGAAGAGACTCTTCTAGCTGGCGCGGCTCTGGCGGCACTACTCGCGTTCCTTTTGTTCTGCCGCACGCGACTTCGTCACGCTCTGCTTTAAACTTTCTCATTACTTCCTCAAAAAGGGCGTGGGCATAGTTTGGAAAGATTCCCGGATAAATTGTTTATCCAGTGGCGTTATATAAACGTGTATTGGAAATTGAGTTTCCAAAAATAATCTCCAGTATAATATCTTTACAAGCCTTCACGATGAATTTAAGAGCTATTCGACAGGACTTACATTGATTATTGCTTGATTGTTTTGTAAATCTTGTACTTAACCAAAGTTTAAAAATCATATATGTTAAGATGGAAATGTGAAACGATGAAGGCGAATAGCTTAGAGATCCGAAGAGATTGTTACACATAAGATTCATAGATAGGGCTTAGTTATTCAATTGTTTTTATAAATGTTTTTGGTTTGATCCTCATTTTACAGATCGTGCAATAAAGTCCTCAGTATATCCAACCGTCCGACAGTCTTCATTCGTATTTTAAGTATATATAGCTGCTTCTATACTTTAACCAATTATGAATATCTATCAGAGAGTTATTAGTCAATATTATTTAATTTTAACTTTCTTCTTTTTAAAAATTAAAAACTGTTATGACTTTTTGGACCTAAGACGCTGATGCTATTAAATTTGCCTTAGACCTAGGCTAGCGTCAAGTCTTGGATTTCTAGTCACCTAGATGGTTTCCCAAGTTATTTGAACACCATTTTTGAATCTCAGTTTACATAATTTTGTGCTGCAATTTCATATTCCTTAGATAAAGGTGTTTGTGGTAGTTGAGCGATTAAACAGCAGCATTATAGGTGGACCAAAGGTATGATATTGTTGAAGGGAAAAGGATCAGAGTTTTGTAGGGAAATCGTTTCTTTTCGAAATAATACAGTGTTGAATTATTCATTTAAAAATATGTTTCAATGTTTTTATGTTGTATCTCGACATACATATTCATAGTGTTGTATTTTTGTTTTATTTTTTGAATAATCTATGCCAAACTATTTCCAAAGAAAGAATCTATTTAATAATAATAAAATAATATTATAATATTTTTCATGTTTCTGTACTTATTGTTATAACTTAAGTCTATTAACATTTAGTATTTTTTGGAATGAATATAATTATAATATAAAAATATTTAAAGTTATATTTAAAAAAGAGAAATACTCCCTATTTTAGTAGTTAAGAGGGGTAGCTTTGTATGTATTTTACCGTACGGAGTCGGGACGTAGCTAATAAGTATTAGCCTCGCAAAGTTCGTTAAGAGAAAAGAAAATTTGTTTTACCTAATATTTCTGGCTCATAAATAAATAATTATGAATACAGCAAAGGAAATGGCATCTCGATCTCGTGATTAATAAAATTGACGGTGTAATGAATAGTTTACAGTGCCTGTCTATGGAAGTGACCACTTGTGCAAGGTGAAATGGGACATTTGGTTTCTAGCTATTGTTAATAAAAAGTTATGATGCCTTGGTAATAGACATTTTGACTACGGAGCTGTATTTACACATTAGTACATTTATTTTGACTTATTGAAATATTTCCTTCATATTGTATGTTGATTTTTGGTGTCTATGATAATGTTGCAGAAACATATTTTTAATAGTAACATTAACAATCACCAGAGTTCAATATTAAACGACATTTAATGACAAATAATTATATTACTTGGTTAATTTACTTTCACAGTAATCCATATTAATATTAAAAATGCATAAGTAACTGTCTGTCTGTTATTATTTCAAGACAAAATCATTGAACCTAGGACATAGACTACTTTTTTAATAAATATCTCTTGTTTAAGCAACACCATCTATAAAAATGCTATCTTAATATTGTGATTCAAAAAAGCATGAAGAGGACTTAAAAATATAAACATATTTTTAAGATATCTCTTATAAATTAAATACTAAACTAGGTTTAAAACTTCGCTCCAATATTTATAGAGAGATACCAGAGAATTTCCGAACTAAGATTATTTATATGTGTAATAAGAGTGTCGAACTACAAAAAAAAAAAAGAGTCAATTTTACTATCTTAGTGTGCGTGACAGCTAAACATGACACTCAAACGTCATGCTAGCAAAGACTAGTGTGCGTGTATTGTTGGCCACAATTCAGTACATGTAAATAATCAAAGTCTCTGAAGTAGACTGATATTTCACGTCAAGTATTCACTAAAGTGGAGATGGGTGATGAGTCGAGATGCTTCATAAATAAATAAATACATAAATTTAAAAGAAAAATTGAACACTTAAGTGGATACTAGATCGAACACTAAGAAGAGAATATTACTTTAATATTTATAGTGTCTTCATGATCCATGTTATATTTATTAAATCAGAAATTCTTATTTACTTTACAGATATATAATGTATTTTCACATGATGAAGTATATAATTTGAATAAATATTTTGATTGTATTGTCTCTTTTATTAATCCAAACTTTTTTCCAAGATTTTTCACATTCTTGTGCTTTATAATAATTTATCGTGTGCAGTTGGCTATCCTTCTTTCAGGATGGCGGTCGTGCTCTTAATCGGTCAGAAAGACATCAACAGACCTGTCATATCCAATTTAAAGTACACATCGTCGTGTTGTATCCAATGTAGACGGAACTTACACGGAACAAACGCTGAACCTCATTTTCCAAAATCCCTTTTTGGCGCTTCAGCTTCTCTTCCTTTCGACTGATGGTGTAATGAAATTGTCGTTCTTAGACTTTTCTAGAGACAACTATGCTGGTTCCAAAAGATTCTGAATATAGAAAATAATGTACAGCGCTTTGTATAATGTATATGTTTACATTAAACAAAGTATATTACAGCATTACATCAGTGATTTTTATTACATTTTTGGAACACAATATTTTTTTTAGTAGAAAATTCTGACATATAAATGTTGTGTAATTTTCTGACTTAATTTTGCTTATTAAATATGGAAACTGTTTTACGATTGCCATCGCTAGAATTTTTTTTATAAATTATATAGTAACGTTTTAAAATATACTTTATTCAGGTAGGTGTTACAAGCACTTTTGAATCGTCATTTAACAAACTATATGAGTATAAGTCCAGCTACCACCGGTTCGGAATGCAGATTCTATCGAGAAGAACCGGCAATAAAATCTGTAGTTACTCTTTTTCAACATTTAAAAATACAAAGTCATATTAGTTAAATACAATTATACTTATATGTATGTAATACATCCTGCCTGAAAGTCAACAAGTATTAGCTCCACGCTTTTTTATCATCTTTATAATCTTGTGTTGAATATGCCTTCTTTATCAAAGTATTTTTTACAAATTATTTGAATTTATGAATCGGCAAAGTTAAAAATGTCTGTGTAATTTTATTATAGAGACGGATACCTTGCCCCAAGAAGGATTTATTAACTAAATGATTTCTGCATAAATGCGGTACAGACAGCAGAAGACTTTCTGGAGAGGGTACCGTTAAATCGCACGTTGATATCAGAAGCGATTTAAACCTATTACACATATTATTCATTAGAATGGCATTTTTAGTTTTGTAATCTTTCTCATTAATGTTGTTGTTTTGTATATTTATCAAATTTTTAATAATATGTTTCTTTCTATTTGGCATACGTATATGAGGATTGGAAGAGTTCAACCTCAGTAGTTTTCTTAAGTACAAGCTTTAACGATCTCTTTTACTATAATTTATATGTGTGTGTAATTATTAATTTGGAGTCGATTTCATGCAAGTCTTAAAAGGGTATAGAATTTATATATTTTGACTTTAAGGTAATTTTCTATTATAGTTGTCGAATTAAAACAAAACAAAAAATAAATCAACAGGCTTATGGGAATAAATACACATTGTAACTCACTATTTTATTATTTTATTGTAATTTTTCATAATACGATCGGTTGACACGCCGATGCTCTTGTCATACGCCAAATATTACCAATTTGAACATTTAAAAAAACAGTAAATGTAAACATCTCAATGCGATATATTAAAAAACTATCATCGCAATTTAACAATCAATAAACGATTTGATTAGAACAACGGTGTCCATTATTAAAATACAAATTTTTTGAAACTCAACAAAAGGCGAAAGAATTCTACAATTGTACTTCATTTTCGTTAGTTTCATTTTTATAAAATCACTTTTATTGCTGGTCATAACAATAATATTACTGTATATCAAGATTTCAATACAGCTGAAATTGCTAAAATTCAAATTGTAATTAATTTCGAAAATGATAATATTATAAATGAAGTGGTACAAAATACATAATCAGAACATTCAAATGCTATTAATAACATCTGTGGTGGTGATAAAAGGGCCAATCAAGGATACTTCTGATAATCAGAATAGTAACATCTAACATACGTTGGTTGACTATATAACATAAGCCTTTTTGCATATTGGTATAAGTAATGTTAAGCTTACATATGCCGTTTTAGCACGAATACATTTATTATTTTGATTTGACAAACAGCAAAACCCACTTAGGTCCTTTAGCACCAAATCACAGATATAAATTAACTAGAATGTCTGTTTCTTATATTGAAAAATAATTATAACGAACTAAACCAATATATAATAATGTCCAAAATGCAAGACTTAAAGTAGTATAATCATCAAGAGCCGCTCCCATTGTATCGTTCCAACATTTTGAAAGTCTCTATAACTTTGCTACGTCGTTAAAAGTAATAACATTTTTTACTTTTCCTTAATTAATAATATCACTATTAACAATCTACGCTGTCATTTCGAATACGAGAATTAATCCTTTTATATAAGTTTTTTCGTCAATATATTCATATTTAAGGAAAATAATGTCTTCATTTAGAAATTGTATGTTTAACGATTGAAAACATAAAATAGTAGTTTATTTAAAAAGTTTTAATAGATCATAATAATTACTCACAGTTTCAAATGTAGATCTTAGTATGGATTATAATTTGAAAACTATATAATCACATTTGATACGTATTTAATAAAACGAAATTACTCTGTTTTCTCGTAATCGAAATGTTTCAGCTACGAAAAAAAGTCGTTGACTAAACTCATCACCTTTTCTTCGACACGAATCACTTAAAGCTGAATATCAATAGTTTCGAAGAGTTTGAAATCTTAGCACTGAAATTACAATTATGGTGTTCGTCGAACGTGCCGTACCGAAGAAAATGCAACGCTTTATATTTTTATTTCTTTTATCCATTAAATTTATTATTTTTATATAAAAAACCATTCTAGTAACAATTCTACCTGGATATCATACTCAATTATAAGATAATTAACATTTTTAAATTTTTAATGGTAGCTTTAAGCCTAAACTTAGACTACGAAGAAGTAATAAAGATTAGTTTATTTCGTAAAAGGTATCAAATCGTGACACCAAGAGTATCCGTTTAAGTCATATAGGTTCTAGTAATTGTAACAAACTTGAAATAGAATGGAAACTAGCTCGGCACGTGCTATTTGGTACTGAACAAATGCAATATCTTGATGCAACTACGAATGAACATCGTACGAGCGCTTCGTGATATGATCGTTATAATATTAGTAAATATCATTTGAACCCTCCGTATTTTTAAGTAACCTAATCGCAATGTCGACTAGAAACAATGGAAGGATGATTAATTTACAGATTCTACTTAATAATAGTTTAATCATTACAAGAGATAGATAGAAATGTCTAGTGTATATAGTACGTAAGATACAGAATAGGTATAGAGGTGGCGCTTACAGATGATACATTTAACGTACACGAACGTACACGAATGTCTCTTGGTGCTTTCCAGTATACTTATTATAAATATTAGATAAACTTTTTGTATTTACTGCGATCTACTTCTAATTGATGTTAAATATATCAGCGACCCTTTAAGAAACTTTAAATGGAGAGAAAAAATCGTTTGTAACTTACATTAATTGTATAGAATGGTCACTTCGAAATCATACAGTTTCATATTCACCGAGAGACATGAAATCTGATGAAGATTCTGAATCAGGATCCTATGACTGTAAGGATAGTAAAGAGTTTGGAACAGTATTCGGATTAACTAAGTTTGCATGTGAAACTGTTTGATCAGAAGTGACACTGCTAAGCGAACTACAGAAGGCTATCAAATCCAATATTAATATATACAAAGAGTATTACAGTTTCCGTGTAATTTGAAGAAAATTTTCATTTATTGAACTTTTATTTAAATAATTATTAATTTCCTTATCACAGAATATGATCTATACGACTGTAACCAAGAACAACCTACCGATATGTTATTCGTCCAAAATAAATGCATAATAAAACTCGAATTGGCTAATGCTTGCTCAGTTCCACTTTCAAAATCCTTTCCGATAAGCTTGATAACATTGATAATTTGAGCGCTGTTCAAAGCGAATGCCTTGTTGAAGATTGACTCTGGGTTTACGAAGATGTTAGAAAGTTCTGTTAAATAATATTTCGCCATCAAGGCGATATTTGATTTGAAATTGTCAAAGCTTAACAATAATATTATCTATCTATTCTAGTCTATTTATTGCTATGTCAAATAGGCGGGTTATCAATATATTTTGTGGGATCTTAACAATTGTTTTTACAAAATTATCTTTATTTTTTTTTCTCAATCAATAACTTGTTCGTTCGAAACAATTTTGATTCACAGCATTGAAATGTATCTACGGACGGTTTTTCAAGATGTTACAATTTTATCAATTTAGCCAAAGATGGCCGTTCAAAATTTAAACCGTGATTAAGTTTAGCTTTGAAAAAGAAAACATGATTAGAATTTTATATTAGCAGCGTAGTTATATAGTAGGTATCTAAAAGTAGAGAGAGAGAAAAAGACAGAGACATTGAAGGTCAAACTTATAAAGAAGAAGAAGTACTTTTACGCATATGAGCTACAGAGAAAGTGTAAAATTTTAAATATAATATATTTTTGAGCGGAACACATGTGACTAGGAAATTGAACAATCCGATGGTAGCTCTAGACAATTAAATATTGCTAATAAGATGAAAAACACGTAATCACCCCGTACCGTATACAAAAAATAAGGTCAGTAATGTTAATAAAACCTAGCTATAGATCACTGAACTCAGAGGCACATTGTGTTTCCAATGATACGTTAACATTTGCCATTCCTGCCACATCTGCCCCACTCAGTAAGTCATCTACATTTTTATTTACAGTACGATTTTTAATTAACATTTGTGCAGCGACTTCGGCATCACCGTTGTATATTCCACATCCAACGTCATTAATATTATATGAAAAATATAATATAGACGACACACCGTTAACATGTAAAGAACACTGATCTTCGCGAGGACTACATTTTGATACACGTTCTCAATTGTCCTTTAAAAACCCAAACAGACAATTTGAGTTTTAAATTTTGGATAAATTTTATCGATTATATTTTAAAGAACTATAATTGATACATTATTGAATCTTGATCGATATTTCCTATCGTTGGAATAAATGATCTACGGCTGTATGTGATTTGTGTAAAAAATCTTATAAAATACTTTGCTCACTATCCGTCCTCGCACGGTGGACGAATTACAATTCGACCTAGGACACATATAACAAAATCAATATCTACAAAGTTATTACAATCAAAATATTTACAAAATAAATCTTAATTGAACTAAATTACTGATAATCTATCTTTAAAATATAACACGGTATTAATATTAGCTACAATATATTTATGTAAAAGCCTTGAATAATAATATTTACTAACATTTATATAAATATCTACACTATATCTTTTAACTACGTTTACAGTATCTCGATATATTATGAAATAATTTTTAAGTACAAATTTTATTGTATTGCTTCTTTGTCATCTTAACAAATCCTTACAATGAAAACAATTGATATTAATTTTATTTATAGGGTCGTCAAATTTATTATCTAAAATGTTTGCGGAGTAATCGATTACAATCATTATAAGTAATGTGAGTTTAATGTTTAACGCATTGAGTGCGAACATTGTTTATAGACGAGGCATTCGTGGAATAAAGTATTTTTGTCACTATTTTGTGCTAACTTTTCAGCACATGTTACGACTAACAAATATTTGAGCGTCAAATAAATCTAAAGAAATGCTATTAAAATGAGCTATATCGGTTGTAAAGTCAATATAATAATATGTATAATTTCATTTCAATTCTTGTTCTACGGTGCGTAGTGTTACAATTTAAAAAAAAAAAAAAAGTTCTTGTACGTGATTTAATTTTTGTTGAATTTAAAATTACATCGCTGTTTTATTTTTAGTCCCATAATTCATATGAGATTATGATGATATTCTGTCTTTATATAGAGATAGCTTTTATTTTAATGGAAGAAAAATGTGACGTTTTAATATATTTTTCGTAAGTCATTATTCTTGAACAACCAAAAAGGATTAACTTTTTCATAAAAACATCAAAAAAGTATAACTATTCTTTAAAACATAATAATTTAATTGATTGTAATTGTTTATTGTATTTGCGATCTTCGATTCGCTAATAATCAAATTCTATTCGCTAGGGCAATGGAGGTAGCCATATTCGAGGCCGAGACTGACGGCTACGAACACGAAATAAAGGAGGAACATGGTGAAACCGAGACCCCTATTCATTTTCCACCTGAAGCAGGCTATGCTGATGATGACGAAGATCAGCATGGCGAACAGTAGTACGATGCTGCAGACCATGCCCTTCGAGTTGACCTGAACTGGTTCCCCGTATATCAAGCCATAGAGGAGCCAAGGCAGAGGCAACCTGAAAATGGAAAAATATTTTAAAATAGTACAACTCATAATTATTTATTATTTTATTTAATATAGGTAGGCAGACTGGCAAATGGGCAGCTAAATCGTCAACGCTAATCTTGGAAACTGTTGTGCCTGTAGTTAAACTGACTCGGTCACCTTTCAAACGGGAACACAACGGCGGCATAATATATGATGGTTGGTTGATTTTTATATCTCACTAGTTGTCGACCGCGGCTTAGCGGCGTTGGTTGTCAGGTAAGTGGTCACCACCGCCCATAGACAGTGGCGTTGTAAGAAATATTAACCATTCCTTATATCACCAATGCGCCACCAACCTTGGGAACTAAGATGTTACGTCCCTTGTGCCTGTAGTTACACTGGCTCACTCACCCTTCAAACCGGAACACAACAATACTGAGTACTGCTGTTTGGTGTTAGAATATCTGATGAGCGGGTGGTACCTACCCAGACGGGCTTGCACAAAGCCCTACCACCAAGTGAATGTTTTTGGTATAAAAAGTAGTCTATGCTCTTCCTTGGAATTGAAACTTGTTTAATCAAATTTAATCAAATTCAGAGGTTTGGTCGTCAAAGAGCAACAGACAAACAGACAGAGGTCCTTACGCAAATTAATCCTGTATCTATATCCACAATTGTAAACTAATTCCGTTAGTGGATTAATTTATCGATGAATTATTAATAGTTATTACTAGTTATTAACTAATAATTAATAGTCGTAATATTTCCTTTGAAATCGCTGAAGTTTAATATACAATTTAAACGCATGAAGTTCCTATAAGTAATAATATTAGGTATTAGTCATTAATTTTTTGAAACGTTTAATGTTCTCGATAAGAAACATGTTCAAATAAAGATCGTATCAGCTTTTTTCATGAGAAGTCGAAAAATCACGCAAGGTTGTATCCTGGGGGAGTTGGCATTTCGTTTGACCCAACATTTGGGCCAAGGCTTGAGGGTAGATAGTATCAGAATGTAAATTTTCACGCCAGTTATGGATCATTTACGGCTGACTCGGTTAGTATTATAGGTCATTGTTGTAGAGCTGGCTAAAATTAGGGCATAGTTTGAAACATAGTGGCGCAATTTTGTATAATGCATACATTGCAAATGTTTTTATATCTATAGTAATGTTATAAAAAAATATCATAAAAACACGTGCAAAATTTCTTCGTCACAATAGTTTTAAGCCAACATTAAATAATTTTACTGCAAACAAATACGAATTCGAAATTTGACTTATATTGCTTTCAAAGAAGGATTTATTCATAAAAAAACAGAATATTTTTACGTTTACAACGATCCTTCTTTAATAATAATGATGCGAACCGATTTGTAGTGATACGTCGTTTTGATACTAAAGTCGCATATCAGATTCTGACGTTTCACGCTCGCGTTCTGCGGTGAGTTTCGATTTCGTTCTTACAATCTTCATATGACTCCTACATTGACTCATTAGTCGGAAGCCAGGTCTATTTATAAGCTGGTAATATAAGGTAAGACCAAACATTTTTTTAATTTAATTATTTTTATTTAAATTTCCGTTTCAATGAACTACTCGTTCAAGGTGACTTAAATGAATTATGATCATGTTATTTATATTTATAGCAGAACATACATTTTGGTACTTTTTCAAATTAAATTTATTGTTTACATTATTTAAGTATATGTTTCATTGGTTTTTCAATTAAATGGTATATACTATACTGGATTGAAATATATAAATACGTGTATGTATGTATATAGAGGCAAATATGTAATTTTACTTCTTAGATTTATTATATATATTATTTGGAAGCGATCGCTGTCTTTTACGTATTCTTAGTCTGTGTTGCAGTATGTTAAAGTTTTTAACTATAATTATGATTTATCTGTCTAGTAGTAAGAGATTGAAGTAAACTTCATTCTATTCTAAATTCAAAATTGGAATATTGTAATTTATTTCAAGTAATAACACATTGCAACAAGTTTGGTGTTGCCACTGCTCAAATCGGTTATACACACACGTGACAGAATTTCATCTGACTCATGTTGGTTCTCACGATGTATTTTTTCATTACCAATCGCGTGATGAATTATAAACGCCAATAGCGCAGAAGTTTACGGGCCCCCTGGCGATGTAAAAAGGGCTAATGTCGTCCCCACACCGAGCAGAAGCTTTATGCTTAATTGGAGGAATAAATAAAAACATTAGTAATTCCTTAAAATCGGGAAATACTATTCGATTCTTTAAAAAAAATAAAGCTGAGTTTGAAATTTAATTTTCGGATTAGTTGAACTATTAACCGTTGGGCTATTGGTTTTAATGTAGCTTCAATGTAATCTCAAATGGGAAAACTTTAATAAATAGCCAGAAGTTAAAAGACGTAACAAATAGGAAGGGCATATTTTAAGTATAATTCCAAGAAAAAATTCTTCAAAAATAACAATGTTTTCTTCCATTGTGTACATGTAGCACTTACCAGGCTCATCCATTTACCGAGTTGCTCTGAAGTGATCGTTGGAAAACGTACTCTGTACAGACGATGTAGAGTTGAGTATTCCGTGTATTGTAAAAGCCTTTTAGGTAAGAATTATCTGAAGGATTTTGGACTCTATTACATTGATAATAAAGTCGATATAGTTTATCAAGACGAGTTTTATGTTATCGATCGGATGATGCACACTAAGCCAGTGCAGTCTAGTATTGTAAGCCTAGACATCGCAGATAAAAATAAAGTTGTTAGCTCAAAACAATCCTCTGTCTTATATAAAGTGGATTTTTGTTAAAGTTATTGTAGTACAAATATTTTTAAGTATTTAAGCTTCGCACTACATTGCTTCGAGGGATTTTTTTATATAGCAACACCAGTTGAACTGTTAAGAAACGTCATGGTAGTTTGCTTAGCTTCTTTTCTATTTTAAAGTTAAGAAATACTTTCTTAATTGACTGATCGTTGATATTATCTGTTGCAGAAGTAATATAGTCATATATAATCATAGTTATATATAGTATATAATTCAAATATTTATATCCATATATAAATTGATGGTGTAACTTTTCCAATAAATAAAAAATAAAATAAAATAAATATTTGAATATTTATAAAAAGGAATAAAATAAATTTTCTTAACGTGTCTTACGTTATGTGAGAAAATATAATATGTATATATAAATATTACATCAAATTAATTTTATGTCAACATTGGGTGTGATCCAAACCTGGTCTACCCATTTAGATCACGCTACTAAGTATATTTATTTTTTAAACAAAAAAAAAATGTACCGAACGTATCTAAAATCTTATCTTTAAATCTTTAAAGTCGGTTACAAATACATATGCATGTATACCTGAATAACCACCGGCTCTAATCCATCAACTCGTATTGAACCAGCGTGGTGGAATAAGCTCCAAGTCTTTCATTGAAATGGCTACTTAATAAAAACTCTAAAGAATTATTGTTATACAATAATTTTTATTTCTCTTATTGTATTGGAAAATTTATTTAATTTTAAATGATTGAATCCGTTCAATTCATACGCTCCAGCTAATAAAAGATAGAAATGAACTCTTATTTCCGTAAAGTTCCGTCGTACATATTTCATCATCGATTTTGCAACGTCTAGTCCTATAGAAATCGTAACTGGATTTCAGATTAAGAAATTTCTATTTTATTTTCAAAGGAATAAGGAATAGAATTGCTCAAACGATTATGCGATTCTGGAATGGCTATCTCACTGGAATTGTCAGCAATTCTGTTCTTAAGGAATCTTAGCGGAATCGTTAGAATAATGAAGTTCTGGTTTCGTATTATTAAATTTATGATGGTTATTTTTTAAATAAAGGCTGTTCTAAGTATAAGGGTGGGGTGAAATAAGTATAGTTGAATTATCCTGGAAAACCTTTTTCTGAAATCCACCTTCTTAACCGGAAAGAAGAAGAAGAATGAGGTATTTAGTTAACTGGTGTTTTTTTTTAAATATTTTTTTGTAAATATAACCATATAGTTATATTATAATAATACATCGTCACATCAAGATTTACTTTGGTGATTGATTTCATACAGATTTATTATAATTTTACAATTGATTAAATAAATAAACGAATAAATTCAAATTAATGTTAAGTTAATAATTTTTATATAATTAAATTGAGAGTCGAGATCGTCCAGTTAGAACGCGTGCATCTTAACCGATTATTGCCGGCTCAAACCCAAGCAAGTACAACAGAATTTTCATGTGCTAGTACAGTTTCTTGCGGCGCTGTGTCAACGATGGACGTCTACTTATACCTAATTTTATAATGATGTGTGTATTCAGTATAGTTCTCCATCCCGTCTTAAGAACAAGCACCAAGGTGCAAGCAGCGGCTTGCGATCTCCCCTTCTCCCTCTTAAATAAATTTAAAAGACATTCTACCTCGTTCATGGTCTAATACTTAACCACCTTCAAGCAAGGCGTCCCACAACGCGTGGCATTCGGGTTCTTGCCCGCCTGTACCCTGGATAAAGACGGGTTATAGAGTTCCAGTGTAGTCTCGTCTGAATTTTATTAGTAGACTGTCCCTGATTTTATTATTAATGCAGATGACTGCATTAATATAGACAATATAATAAATGCATCAGTAAATGCAATCATATCAATAGACAATATAATAAATACTTAAAATTCATCGCAATGTCGTTTTGGAAAAAGTTTAGAATTTAAGTACCCCAAATTCACATTAAATTCAGCTGTCGTCATCTGGCAGGGACAACTCGTAACTGCGGCAGATGCAGCTCTGTCGAAACGTTGAAACACTTTGAATACATATTTATGTTTTGAAAGAGATGCTGATATATTAATATTCACTAATGATATCGATAAACGGATATCGTTATCCAGCGGGAGGAGTGTATCTATCTGTCTTTGTCGGATTTTGATGTACTTAATCATTTATACTGACTGGTTGAATTTTATCAAGCACAGCCAATAATGCTCTAGAAAGCTGAAATTTGGAATATATTTATTTTATAACGCAAGTATCTTCTAAGCTAAGCATTAAGGATTTTGGAAATTTCAATTTCATGGGATGACGTAAATGGGAGGGGTTACTTTTGTGAACTTTTCCCGTACGAATTCGGGACGGGCAGTGAAATAATAATTAATGAAATAAACCAATAATAAAATTAAAACGATAAGAGCTTATAACATTTCATTCAGCGCTCATACCTAAGGTTACTCTTTGACACAACGAGGAATAACTCATGTAACTACTGGCATCATGTAAAATTACCAAAATGTCAAACGATAATAGTCTTCAAAATATGATTGGCAAATTGCTCTAAAGCTTTACTAAAGATATTTCTATTGTTTCCGTAGATTGGTAAATTATAGAAAATTTGGTAAATGCAAATACTTGCAAATACTAAAGGTCGTGGTAGGCGGTGTCGTGAACAGATTTCTTAGAAAAAGTAAGAGAAATTAAGAATTACGAACGAATTTTTTCAATAGTTAAATTGTTAATAGATTTATTAGTAAGGTTTATTTGTCTTATGGATAGCATGTAGCACGTGGCATTTTTTGCAGGCTGTTGAACTATACGTTATCATATTAAGTTAAAAAAAAATATCGTCGATCCGGAAAGCTTGTATAAAATTCGTATATTTTAACTCGAAATATGTTTCCAAATTGTAAGATTTTACCAATTTCGTAATATGGCTCCATAGAACAATCACACATATACAGTCATAGAGATATTTCCTTAATTTGCATAACGACGCTGCAGTTAAACCTCGAACAACTCATCATATATGCAGTACTTTATTTGGAATAGCCAGAAAATGCCACACGATTGGGCTTAGATCTCCTTTTCTTTTGAGAAGAATATTTAGGAGCTTATTTTAATTTGCTGGTTGGTCAATGCTGGTTTGGGTGATGTATATATTATACGAGGTAGATTTTTATCCAACACATGCAAAAATTCTGACGACCTCCGTGGTCGAGTAGTGTGTACACCGGTTTTCATGGGTACGCCACTCCGAGGTCCCGGGTTCGATTCCCGGCCGAGTCGATGTAGAAAAAGTTTAGTTTTCTATGTTGTCTTGGGTCTGAGTGTTTGTGGTACCGTCGTTACTTCTGATTTTCCATAACACAAGTGCTTTAGCTATTTACATTGGGATCAGAGTAATGTATGTGATGTTGTCCAATATTTATTTATTTATATTTTCCTTCACCACCAAGCATGGGATTCAGTATAAGCACTAATTAAGGACATCCAAATATCAGAAGTGCTTGCCCGGATTCGTATCCGCAACCTTCAGTTATAGTGCACGTGCTCCAACTGGGCCAGCTCGTATTTATTTTATGGTTCTAATACAAATATTAGAAGGTTCATAAAATACTCTTCTTGTTTTATACGTGACACAATGCTAGTGAAATGCGAGCATCGCTGCGGGAAAATGACCCATTTGTTTTGAGTCATAAGGCTTATAATAAAACGGAACTAATTTGAAATTCTCTCCACAGTTGTAGAACTGTATGCAATAGAGTATGCGCGTGGTTACATTTTATGTGAAATATATTTATAATATTTTATTCGTCGCAAACATGGCACAGTTATTGAAGTACTTACGATGTCAAAAGCGTGTCATTTTTATTCCTTATTATTTTGTATTTTAGAGCTGAAATTCTACTTTCTAGCAACCATTTCGAGTGGACATAGTTATTATGTAAATATATTATTATTATTATTATTTTTATTTCGTCCTAGCTTATTTGGTTGTATATCCTGGGTTAAAACTCCAAGTCGAGTCATTAAAAATGTATTGCGTTTTTAATAGAAAAATTCTCAGCTTAAAGTCTAGAAATTGGCAGCCTTTATCCTCTCGTGCCTCGGAAAGGACGTAAAGCACCTGGTCTTATACTTGAACTCTGACCGGTCACGTTGGATTTGCCGTCCCATCGGATTATGAGACTGAGCACTAGACTGGCAGTCAACCTATAATCAATCTCATGTCATTTGCAATTTTTATTCACTAGCTCGAAAATAGGCCAGAGTTAGTCAAACAGTTGCACACACAAACGATCTTTAATAAACGTAGAAGCATTCAACCTCAGATATCGGTGTCAAAGAGTTTTGATGCGAATGAAGGGCGCAAAGTTCACGGAAATTGGGACTTACTATCCACTGCATAAATGTAGCTATACTATTTTATTAAATACTTTTTAATTGTAATTTATTTTATTCATATTAAACATACGCAAATTCGTATTAATACTTAAGTCAAAACTGCCAAAGGATACGTAATTAAATTTGTTATCATGTTCATTCAATGAACTCACCGAGATTTGAGAATGTGACAAAAAAGTATTAATGTCAAAAGTGTACTTCTTTTATTACCACTACTACTACTTACTACTACATCTACGTACTACAATCCCCAATTAAAATATTTAATTATTCAAGTGAGTTCTTTTAATCTTTTCAACTGTTATGTGATGATAATTATTGGATGTTGAGTTACCATTATATTTTTATAAATTTTTATTATCTGTCGGACATTGGGAGAGAGCTCGTAACTACAGAACTAGATAATTCTTACGATTTTCGTTCCTTAAATGTCCATTTATGATATCAAAGTACGGAATTTAAGAGCGAATTTAAAAATTTAACCGAATATCAGATAAAACCCGGACGAGCACCACTAAGTTATATGTGATTTTTTATGTTAAAAGTCCGCTTGCGCTAAATATAATTATGTTAAACGTGTATTCACCGACCTCCTTTAAAACAAAGTCCTATACTAGAGCAAGGTGGTTAAATAAACTCAAAGCATTATCTCGTAAAGGAGAGGAGGTTTTAGCTCAGCAGTAGCCACGTTTACGGGCCATTAATTTTATTATACAGGTATTAATTTAAAACAATTTGTAGCACAGATTAGGATTTTGAGATGGATGTGTGTAATGAGAATGGATAGATTAAGAAACAAGTATATAAAAGGAAGCCTGAAAGTCGAACCAATAACGGAAATAAATATAATAAATATAAATATTGGACAACATCACATACATTACTCTGATCCCAATGTAAGCAGCTAAAGCACTTGTGTTATGGAAAATCAAAAGTAACGACGGTACCACAAACACCCAGACCCAAGACAACATAGAAAATTAATGAAATTTTTCTTCATCGACTCGGCCGGGAATCGAACCCGGGACCTCAGAGTAGCGTACCCATGAAAACCGGTGTACACACTACTTGACCAAGGAGGTCGTCAAATAGTGAAAGGAAACCGTTTGAGTTGGTATGGACATGTAAGACGCAGAGAGGAGGCACACGTAATTAAAAGAGTGATGACCATGAGTGTAGAGGGAGGGAGGGGAAGAGGAAGACCTAATAAAACATGGGTGGAGTATCTGAGAGGGGACATGAGAAAGGTAGATTTGAAAGATCAGATGACTAATAACAGAGGAGAATGGAAGGAGAATACATGTTGCTCCGACCCCAAATAGATTGGGACACGGGCAGTCAAAAGAAGAAGAAAAGATTTTATTATGTAACATATATATATATTTAAACAAGTAGGCTGAATGTGAAATTGGCTTCCTGATGGAAAGTGCGAATAATATCGACTGCGAGAAATTTTACCCATTCATTGCATCATCACTGAACTAAAATGTTATTACTCTTGTGCATATAGTTGCACTGGCTTACTCAACTTTCAAACCGGTACACAACAATATTAAGTATTGCTGTTTGATGATTGGTCGGTACCTAATCTGTCTGCACAAAGCCCCACTACCAAGTAAGTAGTACAAATATATTTAACTCAAGCTATTAATCAGAGAAGAAATTGTAATGTCATCACATAGAACAGTTACATTGTTCACTAACAAACACTCCAGTGTCTTAACGATTTCTAATAGCATGCGTTAGCTCCCTATGTCACTATTTTACTGGACGACATGATTTACCATTTCATGGTCTTACATTGTTACTTTTTTCCATATCAGCTATCTTTGGTAGACAAAGCAATGTTACCCTTTGTACTGCCTTTGATATTAGCGACTAATATGCTTATTAGTTTTGAATTAGTTAGTGTTCTGTATAAATTATACTTAAATATTGTACATTAATGTATATACTGAGTATTGTTTTGTTGAGGAAGCCAGTAACTACAGATACAAGTAATATAACATCTTAGTTTCTGATGTTTTTTCTTGGCAGGTTATATAACATCTTCTGTCCGCCGGTTTGCCTATGTGTGAGAGGCGAGGCGGGTGTTAGGTAGCCTATGGGTTAAATCTGGCTACCTTGGCACGGTATTATGCTCAAACAATTCCGTGACGCTCTCGAAAAGACGGAGTGGGCATCTTTGGTTTTTTAGTAGGTATTTTGGTTAATCCCACTTAACTCCCCACTTCGCGTGAAGGAAACGCGTAAATGCCGTCTCTCAGAGAAAATGAAATAGTATATACGATATCTAAAAGTTTAGGCATTTTTTCGTTGCTACTAAAAACCCATACGAACATAAACATTAGTAATATTAGTCCTACTACACACGGGATTCAGTAAACCAGGTGAAACAACGCCGAAAAACTAGTATTAAATAAACCGTCGCTCACACACAGTCGCATATAAAAAGGACAAAAATGTAACGCAACATTTTTAATCTACAGTTAGAAAGCAGTTGTTGAAACATTTAGAAATGTGGGAAATACGAAATAAACGGTACACTACGGTACATGTAGATTTAAAAAAAATTAAATAAAGCGTTCTCCAAACGGTAAAGGTTAAATTAGAGTGCCTTTTATGAGTTATTAAAACGTGTCGTGATTAGTGTTTACGCCTGAAGAAATCGTTGGACCGAAATGATGAATGAAACGATTGTGATATGATACTAGGCTCGCATTATTCCAGACATTCAAAAGCTGATGAATCGGTAACATTATAGTGACAATCAAGTGACTGGACTGGATCGCTGATTGGAATTGGTAAATTCCAGTGTTAGTTCACATTATTTCTTGGCATTCCAGTGTTCGACTGAAATACTACTGGAATAATTTGAACCAAGCATAATTGTTGCTGTTACTTACTCCGCTTTGAAATTTAATTAGAAGAATCTATTCCAGATTGTATAATATATACAGAAGTCTAGTTTGCTCAATTCAGAAACGAGCCTTAAATCAGCGCCACCTATTGGCAGGTTGTAAAGCAGACTCTCAAAAATTGACGATCACACTGTATACATCCATCAATGTCTTAAAAATATAGGCAGAAAGGCTTACACAAAACTGTGCTACTGACAATACCCAAGACTTGAACCTGATGATAGGTTCAAGTCCGTAGAGATTTTTCTATTACGATAGTCTCAGTTCAGAGAGTTAGTAACTTGATATTATTCAGTAAATACCATCAGTAAATATGAATAGGGTATACACGCTTGTACTAAAATATCTGACAGCTACTACACAGTACACAGCTATGCCAGTAATATTAAATAATTCAAACTAATAACAATAAAAGTGGTGATAACAGCCCCTTAAACCCAAATGGTCTGTAAACAGCGAACAATTTTTTTCCAATTAAATTTTAAGCTCGCAAGAGTAAGCTGCAAGTTAATTTAGAAAGGAAAATAAAATTATTTTCAACTATATCTCTCGCCTCGTTTTTGGCTCCGCTCCAAATGTGTTCGAGCTCGCCGTGACGTAACTCTGACTTGAGTTTCAGGGGCGTTTTTATAAAAATTAAGAAGAATTATGTATTGTTGAGATGAAAAATGTAGGGTTAGAACATCGACGTATATCTTTATTTATGTAATAGATTTTATATATAATAATACTGAATTTACACTTAGTATCGGAACTAATATTTATGAAATATAACTTTGTTTACGTTTTACTAATATTATTAATGCGAAATTTGGATAGATGGATGTTTGTTACTCATTCGCGCTAGAACAGCTGAACGGATCTGAATGAAATTAGGCCCAGAGATACATTCTAGTTTAGAATGGCACACAGGCTTCTTCATATTCCGGAACAATGTGCCCTATGACAAGTATTTACGTAAAATCCTTATAAAATTCATTTGTTTCACAGATTCGATCCATCAAGATCACATCCTATAAGAATGGATTTTTGGAAATGTCAATTTTATGAGAGGGAATATGTAGCTTTGTACAAATTTTACCCGTACGAAGTCAAGTATTACAAAGTACTGACACGTATATAAAGATAAAATATTGCAAAATTTCCTCGTTAAGTCGCAATTCTAACAGTTTAGGCGTTAGACTTAGTGACAAGAGTGTTATCATCAGAAAGTAATAATGATTTCAAACAAATAGACCATCTATTCGTTTGAAAATATAATCTCGAATTACAGACAAACATTTACGCCGTTTGATCGCTTCATTTTCCAGGCGCCTCATTTTATCATTGTTCCCTAATATGAGGCGGGACCAATGTGTCAACGCATGCAGCGTCCCACAATAGGGATCGCCCTTTTTCCCAGAGAGGTATATTTAAGATATAAGTTAGATAGCTAATGACTAGCGTATTTTTAAATGCTTTTCAATGATTTTATTTACGACTAGGCACCGGCTTTACGCGGGGAGATTAAGAGCCCACCTAATAGGTTTTACTGAAGACAAACATACAGGGAAATATTTATTTTTGGACGACCTAACTTTACAGACGTACGCAGAACAACTCTGAAAAGTTTCATCAAAATTGGATGAATCGTTAAGGAATGCATAAAGTTGTCTTGTCATGTTTCTATTCATTGCTAAACCATTATAATGCATTCGTTTAATACGAAGAAGATTACCTATAAGATTCTTCAACATCTATGTTTCATTAACGGCACAGACACCTTTACGGAAGATCCAAAAATATTTTTTTGTTTCAACGAAACCGACTTAATGATTCTTGAAAACATAGAATCCGAATAAAATCCGTTGTACATGTATATCATAACTTATATATATGTTACTGTAAAAGCTCGAACTACGGTAAATCTTAAGATTTTCCAGTAAAACCAAAGATTTACCGATTATGAATGGTACTTATATTTACGATTTTAGGTACTTATATTTACGATTATGAATCCTACTACAACGCAATTTTATTTATAATTACGATGGTTTTCTCCTGTATTATATATGTATGCCATAATCCTATCCAAATATGAGGATTATTAATCTCAACAATTTCATTAAAATTAATTTTAAAACTTTACTTATTTTTAATATTTTTTTTACCTTTAGGTTTACTTTCCCATTGATTGTTATAATAGTTTATGCTTCTAGGCCTGTTTTACTTTTAACATAAGTGTTTTCACACTTAAAAGTTAGTCATTTGTAAGAATTTAACTCACCCAACAGTGACGTCGAAAATATTGCTGCCCACGGAGCTCGAGACGGCCATGTCACCAAATCCTTTCCTCGCGACAATTACTGAGGTGATCAGGTCCGGCACCGAAGTACCCGCGGCGAGGAGCGTTAACCCCATCACCTCGGGAGGCACGTAGGCTGCCGCCCCCACCAAGTTCGCCCACCACACCATGAGGTAGGAGAAAAACGCTATCCAAACTATCGACCCTATAAATGTTACAGGGAACAGTTTCTTCCCTGGAAAAAGAAAATAAATAATTATAATTTTGTTAATATTGGCGTAGATTATAAAACAAAAGGCAGATGGAGCGCACGCAACATTATAGTGAAGCAATAAAAACGAATACAAAATTATCAGCGAATACACTTTCCCGGTAGAGCACGAACGAGTCTTTTTTGTTAATACGTCAATAATTAATAATTACTACACTTTCGAAGCATATATTATTACGCATTGATGTATTAATAATGTTGAATTTGTATTCGCTTTTATTGCTTGTTTGAATGTAATTAAAAACAACCAAGAAATTTATTAGGCTGTATGCGTTTTTCTGGGGCTTAATTTGTCTTTTTAAATGGCTTTTGACGAAAGATATTGTGGTCATTAGAAAATGGGGAAAATTATATAATTGGATAAAATTTCTGATACGTGTACTGATTTCTTTAACTCCACGAGGATGTGAATAGGAGATGGAGGTTGAAGAGTAGTACAGAACAGTAGTCTCACAAATATCTAATCTTTTAAGAATATCTAACATGATTGGTACATAAAATAATGAAAATCAGAAATTTCATATAAGATCGTGATGGTGCTGATGGACGCTCTTTGGTACCTCTCGGAGTCCTCGTGTCCGGGAGGGTCATCCATAATGGGAAGACAATGGGAGCGACCAACAAATATGTGATTCGCTTGCGGAAACCGGAGGGCCACGACATATCCAACGGCATCGTGTCGTCCTCCAGATCTCCAATCTGCAAAACCCAGAACAATGTTAATACATGATACTAATACTATAAACAAGATATATCTTATATCTTTTTTAAAATAAGTTTTGGTATCGAAGAGCGATGTTTACTTGCGCGGGCCGTACAAATCAAAAAGAGTCATCTTGTAATGGTTAAACTGTATATCTTTTAATAAATAAACAAATTGATTATATAACGAAGATGATGAACAAAATTATCTGTAGTACTCATAACATCTTAAAATGTATATTAGGTATGTATAGTTAGTGAGTATTAGTAACCTCGTTTCAAATAAAAATATTCAAAGAAGAAAAGAATCAATGCATCATCGTGTAACGAATCGGAAGCCATTTGACGCCTTATTCGATCTGATTCCAAAAGTCACGATTGTAGCTCCGTCACAGGATGTACTGTGACATGGTTGATAAACGTTTGAAACGAACGCGCGTCAGTCCGACGTATCGGATTCAACTGTTCTTATAACTTTTCAATATATTTTTTTTTACCAATTTGGAAAATCAAAAGTTAATGTTCATACTGTCGAAAAAACCAAAACGACTTATACCACATATGAGAACTCGACAAACTTAATATCTCACTATATGTATAATATAGTTCGGAAGTACTATAGCAAAATTAAGTTTCCAAGTCTCATCGGGAGTTTGGCCTGTGTTAGTGAGCCAAAAAACTTTGTTAATATTCTTATAAATATTGAAATAGTTCGTAGTTCAGGAAGTCATATGAACTTTTAAAAATGACGCAGTCACCAGACTAAACTCTGACTTGAATCTTATACATTTAACCTCAATACTCGCTTTTTTTTATAGTATTATATTAAAACTACTTGAGTTTCTTTCCGGTTCTTCTTGGTAGAATCTACATTCTGAACCGGGTGTAGCTATACGTTTGATACAATTCTGAAAAATGACGATTCAAAAGTCAATTCAAAGTAGTGGTGCAAAAAGCTTCATAATTCTCTTCAGAAGTATAACTCCTCGCCTTATTGCCTCCACTGGTGACAGGAGGGCTGGTTCTTTTTTAGCCCAGAGGATCGGAATTGCGATTCAACGGGGAAATGCTGCTGGCATTCTTGCCACCATTGTATATTTAAGCAGTTAATGTTATCGATTCTTATGTTATTTGTCTTAAATAAAGTCTACTTGAGTAAAGTAGATTTTGATTTGATTTTCATTGGGGTTTTTGTATTGTTCATTTTAAGCTTTAAATATTTTATGATAAGGTCTATTATCTATTAATAAGACGAAAAGCATGTACTGTACAGTTTTATTCAGAAATTATTTTGTTTTTAATATCAGATTTTTTATTAATATAATCCCTTTTTCTCGAACAATCCATACAATTCAATAAAGCAAGAAATGTTACAGAAGTTAAAGAATTTGTTTGTTTGTTTACAAGATTTTTGTAAATAACACGCTATTAAACATTACGCTATTCCCCATGAAGGCTTATTGATGATGTTTTACGCTGATCATCAAATCGCATGGATGCCGTACTTATTTAAGCCGAAGCCTACATTTAGTAGTTTGTATAAATGTTATGCATGTCGGTTTTAAATTTACGATGAAGTAATAATTACATCTTACTCCCGTGCCTTGTGAAGTACATACAGATGTCCCTCCTGAAATCTTTCCAGTTTTGTCTGATTTGGTGTCCCATCGGATTATGAGATATGTGAGTATTGAATGTGTATACATTATAGAATACGAGTAGCTTGCACACACACACTTGTGCACTATAATATGTCCTGTGCAATTAGCTAGTCTCAATCAAGAACGTCCATTGGAAATTCGTCAGGAGGAAAACAACATCATCATCATCTTGTTGGATAAATATTACGGTCATTCGAACATATAAGCAGTTCTAGTTCCTACCTCTTCTATAGCATCTAACTGGACGTCTGCTAAACCTCCATTGGGGAGGTCGAGAGGCGTTTCCTTAGCTTGTGCAGCAGCGGCAGAGTGCCTCGCAGCAGCAGCGCCAGCGCCGCCTGCTGTCGGCCTCGTCGCCTCTAGGAGCACTTTGAGCGAAGCTATCGCGTGCAGCTGCGTCGCCTTCTCGTCTACTTTACCTGGGAAGAAGTTTACGGTTATAATATTATTTTATCTGTAAGTTTACTACCTAAGGTAACTACTACACGTTGCATAGATGCAATAATATCTTTATAAAAGGCAATTGCAGCTGTTGAAAATTAGAGTTCAAAAATTGGGCAAAATTATTTATATTTTGCATAATAGTAAATGTCGTGAATACCACTTTTTGCTCAACGCTTTGAGGCAAACGCTTCTTCCTGTTAAGGAGACCACTATGTGCGTAGACTTTTAAAGATTTATAGATTTTTATAACACCTTAAAAATTACTTAGGAAGTTTTCAATTAGATAGTATGTAAATGAAATGCTTTCGAGTACATGACTTTTACAGTACATCAAGTGAAAAACTTAGTGGTTGTCCAAATTTGAAGGCATGACTCTTCAAACCACATATTCTGTTTCATGGCTTATGTCCATAATTGATATTATACTAAAACTCAGAACGACTAAGTTTAATAGGAATTCGTTGTGATGAGTTTTGGTCTTGGACGATAATAACTGGTCATATACTTCGGTGATGATGGTCAAATTATTTTTTAAATTAATTAATCTATAATTTTTTAATATAATTTATTACACATTTATTTATTTTTGGGTACATAATACATTTTATAAATAAAAATATAATGACCAATAAAAGTTTCCGATGATTGATTAGCTCATATAACAAAGACAATTAGGCGTTGACGCAATTAATAAAATTATCAATTAATTAAAAAAATAAAGATTTGACAAAGTTTTGAATAGAATTCGAAATTTCAAAGATTTACAAACAAAAAAAGAAAATGCCAAAAAAATCAATTTTGAAAGTAGTTAAAAAGACTTCAATAAAACTCTAAACAAATTAAAATATATATTTATTAAAGTAACCAAAATTGGAGATAAAATTATATGCTACTAACGTTTCGAAATATATATTGTACCGAGAAGCAACTAGAAACTCCATCGTCGAAAATTATAACGAAAGTTATTTAATTTTGTGACTTTCCAAATGGAATGGAGGACTTCATTCAAATATGAATGCTCGCAAATACTAATCAGGCTAAGATATTAATATATACTTTGAAAATATTAACGCTTTTTACCTGCACATATTTTGTAATTAAAAATAGAGTGGATTACATCTAGCGTCATATAGAATCCGACCGTGCTGCTGGTTCAGTTCACAATTTAACAGAGAACTAAAAATAGGTCAAATGCGATATCGAACCAACTACAACAATTGTTAGAAACGGCAAAGTTACCAAGTTCGGACACACGTCTGTCTGTTTGAAAAGCAGATCGTGGAATTAGATTATTATATCTATTGCTCGGTTAAGTTTAAAACGTATTTAAGTTTAAGATAAGATGTATTTGAGAATGTGGGATAGCTTTATTGCCTTAGATAAGTTTCGACTTTGAACAATATAATTGGCCTTTCTTGAAAGTTTCAAATTGATTCAGCATTTCTTGCTGTTATATACTTTGTAGTAAATATATACAGGGTGGTGATTGAAATAGAATTATTTGAATGATGAGTGAATGACATGATGAATGAAATACCTTCTTTGAGGTTATAATTGACAATTCGTTACAATTTCAATATGTTATTTTATAAATCATGTCTTAGAGCTAATCTGAATTTAATATTTTTTCGTTCGTTTTGTCCGTTCATCCATCGTTTAAACATATGTTTTTACTCGCGTGAAGTTTTCTATCGTAAATAGTATCATCAACGTATAACAGATGGCGTTTGTATTAAGAATTCAATTATTTCCATATTTCTGAATGCTCTCATGATCACACTTTTACTTGAAAACTAAATCATTTTTTTTTTAATTCTTGTTAAGTTTATTGTTTTAGTTCGTTACCGCGATTTTTTTTTAAATTGTTTTAGGTAGTTCATTAGACTTATTGGTATAGTCTAAAAGACAGTTTTGAGTCTTATTACGTGAGTAGGTATTAAAAATTCAAATATTAGAAATAACAACAAAAAAGTAAAATGACAACAATATTTACTTTTTGTTTAGTTCTGGAACATTGTGCACGTCCGTCTGGGTAGATACCACCCACTTATCAAATATTCCACCGGCAAACAACAATAGTTAATATTATTGTGTTCTGGTCTAAAGGGTGAGTGAGTCAGTGTCAGTCAGACAGGCACAAGGCACATAACATCTTAGTTCCCAAGGTTTGTGGCGCATTGGGGATATGAGGAACGGTTAATATTCCTGACAGTGCCAATGTCTATGGGCAGTGGGGACCACTTACCATCAGGACTATGTGCTCACCAACCAATTCCATAAAAATAACAACGAAAAAATAAGGAAGGACACGGAATAATATCGGCCACTGTGATAGTTTTTTAATAATGAAAATGTTCCATGACTTGTAAATTCACTCTATTCTTGGTGTAATTTACTCGATCAAATCAAATGTATTTTATTCGAGTAAACTTTACAATAAAGCATTTTTGAATCGTCAATATTTCAACTCTACCACCGATTAGGAAAGCAACCAATACGAAGAAACGGCAAGAAACTCGCATAGTTGTTCTTTTCAAATAACCAGATTTATGATGATGTTAGTATTCATAATTATCGTTCCATCAGTCCTGTGATGGAACCCGAGCCTAAATCCAGGCAGATTGTCCAAAAAGATTTATTGATAAACTTAATCTTATTTTTTTTAATTTGTTAGATGGTAAATTGATTATACGTATACCATAACCGATAATAGTTGTTTGCAGCGTATGCGGAAATAACTCAACGTGAAATTATTATTAATTTAATATTTGAAAGTGGGGTATGATAATCCTACTTATATACTTCAATGACAAATTGAACTCAGCACATTTTTTACTTGAAGTACGCAGATGGAATTTTTTATTCCGACTTCACTGAAGTAGTACAAATTAACCGGGAAACGCTTACAAATAGCGGTATTTATATAATCGTATGTAATTATGGTATCTTACCATCATCAGTAATTTGATTGGTTTCGGCCACGGGAAGATTAAATCAAGTAATTGTTTTCCAGTTTTTTGACGTTGACATGTGGTTTCACGTTGGGTGCGACTATAGAAAAAAAACTTACCAAATAAGTTTTGACCCCTCCCTAAATTTTCCCGCCCTAAGCCCGGATCAAAGAGGTAATCCTTAAGACAGACTAGCCAACTAAACGAAAATGCACTAATATGTTGGCAAGCACATGTGTAGAGTTCTGCTGAGGCCTGGGTGTACAGTTATGCTCTAGGCCTCTTCTAGAAAATTCTTGACCGTAAAATCCCAATATTTTTATATTTGCCCGACCCGGTGTTCAAACCTGGACGGATTTGTCAGTTAACCTGTTTGTATTAAACAAAGTAATGAATGAAAATGGAACTTCGAATCTCCATTTGGAGATTTATATTTATAAAAAAAAAATATTTAATTCTATTTTAATAAACGTAAAACAAATTTAAAACGGAGATTCGACATATCAATCTCATATTGGAATCTGCTCGACACGTTAATCTGTCTGGATTGAGCTTAAGCCTTATGATCCACTGGACTAAGGATGTAGGCAATAAATCACTAACAAATACGCGATATTTTTAAAAAGAATAAAAACAGGGCATAATATCCTGTAAATTTACAACTGTTGGCCTATTTTTAACAAACATATAAAATATAATTTCACCTGTCACCTGTGTGTGGATCAAATCGCAACTGAATTTTAAACTAATACCACACACCCGATTAAGCTGAATATGTTAAATATCTTTTAAAATATTATAAATCTTGGTAGAATCTACAATCCGAACCGGTGGTAACTTTACTTAATATAGTTTGTTAAATGACGATTCAAATGTACTTGTAGAAGCCTACTTGAATAAAGTATATTTTGATTTTTTATTTTATTGAAGTAGAAAGTCTGATAATGGTTAAATAAGAATAAAATTAAAGGCAGATATTACGCCATTTTATGCGCGTTGGTAGATTGTGTGCAAGAAATGCGTATCTTATTTATTTATGTAGGTATATACAACGATTCTCTAGAAGTCAACCTCAAACATATGAAGTATAAACCAAGTTGCTAATAAGTTAGTAAGTAGTTAGGCTTCCAAAACGAAAGTCAATTGAAATATACATTAAAATTTAATTCTTATAAAACTAGTACTTATACGTATGAACATCTTTACCAATATTACAAATGCAAAAGTAACTCTGAATGTTTGTCCGTCGGTTGCTCTTTTGCGCCAAAACACTGAAACAATTTCCTTGCTTGAAGCCCAAGAAGATAGGTATTTTTTATGTCTAGCACCTGACGATCGACTCAATATAGGTACATACATACAAATATGTGCACTTTTGCTAAGGACGATATTCTCCACCGCTGTCAGATTTAAGGTAATATCGTTTATTTTAATTATAATCCAAATTATTTAAACTTAGTCGTATTTGTTAGATAAACCTGGATTTAAGACCTTTCGGTTTAGGTCAAATTTATTCTTTAATATATATTTTTTATGATATAGGTAGTAGGGTTATCAAATGACCCATCTGATGGTGAGTGGTCACCACCGCCCATAGACATTGACGCCGTAAATATTAACCATTACTTACGTCGCCAATCGCCAATTGATCCGAGATGGCCCAGTGGTTAGAACGCGTGCATCTTAACCGATGATTTCGGGTTCAAACCCAGGCAGGCACCACTGAATTTTCATGTGCTTAATTTGTGTTTATAATTCATCTCGTGCTCGGCGGTGAAGGAAAACATCGTGAGGAAACCTGCATGTGTCTAATTTCAAAATTCTAATAACGAAATTCTGCCACATATGTATTCCACCAAATATATATGTATTTATAATATAGAGTATTTAATATACATACAAGAATGATATAACGCTCGATATAATTATGTTAAAATATATTTATAGAAAAATTACAAAATCACTAAAAATGTCGCCTTTGCCTCGCTTTCATCTTTTTTTGTGTCAAGTGGCTAGTTCAATAGAAGTAGAATGTTCGAGAGTGATAACGGATGGAGGGCTGGAGGCTTAGCGACGAGAACTCTGACTTCTATTTTACACGGATATTTTATAAATCAATGCTAAATACATCGGAAACGGGTCGTTCTGAAGAGCGTCATTAAAAACTTCTTTAAAACATTTTTAATGAAGTTTTTGAGAGAAGGTAAGATAAATTGATATTATTTTTTCCGTCCATCTATGTACAATAAATTAGATATACTATATATTCATTATTATTTTTAAATTTTTTAGGTTAATAAAGTAATTTCCGCCTTTAAGTTAAAAAAAATCTTAGCATCTATCGTTATAAGAATTTATGTTAACAAATTTCCGCTTTCTAGACTCAATAGTTTGTTGTGCAATGATAATCAGTCAGGACGAAAGCAAATTAAAAAATCGCAATTCTATGCGTTATAAAGTATTATATGAGTAGTCTTATTCTATATGTGTAGTGTCGCCCCTTATACGTTAATAATATTTATATATGACTAGCGACCCGCCCCGGCTTCGCACGGGTGCAATGCTGATACTAAATGTACTACAGAATGTCTTACAACGTTCACAGTTTTTCAGTCATTAGACTTTGTCTCAGCTTTTTAAATCTGTAATATCTTCGAATATATTCATTTAAATTACAAGCTGTAAAGGTCCATATTGATCTATATTAAATGTCCAATGTATTTAAGGTTACTTACTTAATTGGATAAGGATTAATGCTGTTTTGCTTAAAAGCTTCGAAAATAAGTAATTATTTCTCGTAAAAAGTAAAGGATAAAAAATGGGTATTGTGGATTATCCCTAAAAGATAAGCATATACCATCGCGGACTTTTTTGAAGACCTTTTTAAGGTGTACAACACTGTAGTACATTATTTAGATCTATCTCATAGATTTCAGACAGCGTTTGCAATGTAAGCGCAAAAAAAGTTTATTTACGACATCACTTCAGAAACATCTAAAATTATCAGTGTTTCACTACTTTATTATGCAAGTATTATACATATAAACCTTCCTCTTGAATCAATCTATCTATTGAAAAAAAACACTTCAAAATTCGTTGTGTAATTTAAAAAATCTATGGATACATAGGGACAGACAGCGGTAAACTTTGTTTTATACTATGTAATTCTTTTCAAATTAATAATACTAATTCCTGAGATTGCTGAGAGGAATGTGTGGTGTTACGCGAATGGATAGAGTAAGGAATGAGTACATAAGAGGAAGTTTGAAAGTGGCACCGGTAACCGAGAAGCAATCTGGAAACCGGCTGTCTTGGTATGGGCATGTTATGCGGAGGAATGAGGACCATGTTGTGAGAAAGGTTTTGAGAATGGATGTTGATGGATATAGAGGTAGGGGACGACCCAGGAAACGAAGGATTGTGTGAAAGACGATATGGTTAGAAAGAATGTTACTAGTGAGATGACGTCCGACAGAGAAGTATGGAAGAAGAAGACATGCTGCGCCGACCCCGAGTAAAATTGGGATAAGGGCAGGAGGATGATGATTTCTTTTGTGTTATGAAAAAATTATAAGTGTAAATTTTTATGATGAGCACATGGTGATTTGAAGGCTACATGATGAAGTTGCACTCTTAACTGACAGTTAAGAGTCAAGTCGCTCGAAATAGACAACTTCACATCTTATCTTGTTCTAGTTAAATAAATACATTGTAATTATTTATATGCATTTGCAATTAAAACTATTAAAAAAAGAACAATTCGCGGGCGTATTTAAGTACACGCAACTTTTTTTTGTATTTAATAGTTTATAATTTTCAGAGTTATCCAACAGATTTGAAATTTCCGCATAATTTTCAAACGCTATTCGCGAAAACATTTTACTCTTTCTTGTAATTAGTTTTAGCAAGAAATAACACATCGCCGGCTTGGTTCACAAGTTTATACTTGTGAACTAAATTATTCATAGAGAAAATTAAAAATTAAAAGGTTTAAAAAAAATGTTGTCATATTTACATATTTGAATTTTATTGTTGTAAATTTAAAAATAAAATAAAATATATTTTTAGACATGTAGTAGGAATATCAGTTCGTATAAACTCAAGGGTAACATTAGTGCTTATTCAACAGAATAGAACAGCTCTTAAAATATTTCATTCTCGACCTTTTTTATTTAAAGCTTTGACCTTTTTATTTAAAGTCGCAAAGTTGGCAGGACAGTGGACTGGTGATCTATACAGGCCTTTATTGGTACCAGTTTTGCACAAATAGTTGACTGTAAATTGTTTTCTCGATTTAATTTAATATTTATATTGTAATACGAGGTTTTGTTATGTGAAGTTTTTTTTATTCAAAATTCATATCAAAATCAAAATATACTTTATTCAAGTAAGTTTTTGAACAAGCACTTTTGGATCGTCATATTACAAGTGAATTTATAAATATAGATTCTACCGAGAAGAACCGGTAAGAAACTCAGTAGTTAATCTTTCCCAACATTTAAAATACAGATGTATGTTAGTTAAATACAATAATATATATAATATATTCTGCCTGAAAGTCAACTAGTATTAGCTCCACGCTTTTTTATCATATATGTAAGCTATTATATTTTGATATAGGTCTTGCTTGCTACTGCGCTGTTAGTTGAGCCAATATTTTGTGCCAATCACGCGCGTGTATTTACACTGGTTTTGTCATTACTCGGATCGTAACACGATATAATATACTTGAGAATGATAAAAACTTTGGACAGCTTAGTATTAATATAGACAATAGATTTTACTTGGTAGTTTACAGTAATAACAAGGATTGCTGTGTTTCGGTGTGAAGGGTGAGTGAGCCAGTGTTACTACAGGCACAAGGTACATGATATTTCAGATCCAAAGGTTCGCGGTTTACCAGTATACTTATATGAATGCTATAAAAAATACGTATTTAAATAATTGTAGTAGTTGTAGTAGTAGTTGAAATATTTAAGCATAGATAATTTAATGTATTTCTAGATTATATTCTATATTTGGATAAAAATTATACATCAAAGTGTACTCTAGCCACAAAGACTGGAGGGTCAGTTGCTGTTTAAGAAGGTCACGAGTACGACCTACATTATTTCAGCACACTTTATATAAAAGCAAGTTTTAAATACAAAATGGCAAACCCGACTTTTTATACCCACACTATAAAACGAGTAACATTTGTATATAAGATTTTGTTTTATCTCCCTTACAATTTTGTCAGAAATATGAGATAATTTTGATTGAAAATGTTGCCAGCTAATATGTAACAGCTTGGTGATGTCCCATTGGTTTATCATCGATAAATGTATAATATATAAGCTGTGCTTCTAATAACCCTTTAAACGAGGACACAGTACCACATAACCAGACACTGATAGCATTGTTAGGTTGTTGTAAAGGGGAATTCCCGGGTCGGACCAATGAAAATTTACTAAGCTCTATCAACTAATTTTCAGTAGTAGACCCAGACACCAATTCTACTAACAAATTATTTACTTCATCGCAATAGTAACGGAACGTAATCGTTGCTGTTCAGTCGTGTTCTTAGTCTAGATCTATTTGCGGTTCGGTCGAAGTTCGTAGGAACATATCTTAACCGATATATGACAGTAGAATTTCCCCCTGAGCTATGAAACTTCACGTCTCTTTTCTTTACAAGCATATGAATGAACACTGCTAGTTAGAAGTGTTATATTTCTGACTCTTTGATATCTAGGACAGGAAGACATTTTTTATTTTATAATTTACCAACAAAAGTTGCATACACGGTATTCATATACATACATGCATTATTATGTTAAATTAAACTCACCAAAATATACTACAATTCATTCATCATTCATTCATTCATTCATTCAAATTATTATTTATAATAAAAAAATCATAATGCAATTGAATTGGAAATTGGAATAACGTTACTTTAAATAATATTTAAATAAAAAAATGAAGTGGATATTATAATAATTATATATGTATGCATGTATGTATGTAACTTACTCCAGTCTTCCTGCTGTCCATTCTAGTTCTTCTGTGGTATTCGTAACGACTTACTTAGACTTCCAGGTATAAGTTCCAGTTGATGTGGTCCACGCAGACTTTAGTAAAAGAAAGTACACAAACAAAATGAAAATTTAGTACTTTCAATTACTAATGTCTGAATGTACCGAACTTTCCGTTCTTCGTTCCAAGCTTGGCAGATATTCTCTATGCTTCTTTCGCTGGTTCTTCTCATATCTAGATACTATTTTTGAATTATACCCACATTATCTACAGATAATAAAATAACTACGCTTCAATGTATTAAAATAAATAATTTTAGAAGAAAAACTGTTTAAAAAACGGAAATAGTCATTCAAAATATCACATACTAACTTGTCCCGGCTTCTCACGGTCGTAGTTTATTAATAAATAAAACGATCTCAATCTCAATATAATTGATAAACATTATAATATTAGTAGAGATACACTACATATATTGAAATAAACTACATAAAATTGAAAGAAAGATAAATAAAATATTGTTAACAATTATTAAATTAAAATGTTGCATATATTTATGTTTTAAACGTAACGTAAAGTTCAAGATTTTTTTCTTTGATAGTTATTGTATCAAGATAATTACATGTAATTTTTTATGAAGTACGTGTAGAGGATCATTATATTACAAGTGCTCAATATTTAAAACACAGTATTCTGGATCTGTCCATTGTTAGGAAAAATAACTTTAATTATTACGGCTTCAAATCTGGTTACGCGCCAATAAGTAGTCAATAGGAAACAGCATGAAAGACTATCGAATGAAAATACACGTATCTGTTGATCTCATCCTCAGAGGTTTAGGGGAGAATATGTTTTAAAGAAATGAGACATATGTCCCGTCTGACGGGCTGTTCCTTAATTTTTTATTAGTTCTGAACATCTGATGAGAGTTTATATGCAAAGTAATAACTCGTTTAAGCTCAACTCTGGCGTTTAGTAACGGCTTGCTTATACCCGGACCCGTGTACAGTCGTAAACTTGGACGGTGCAACTTGCAATTGTTGATGTTAGCTTAAATTCTAGCATAATGTTAAATGAACTTGGCTCGTATGTTTTGAAATTCCAACACTACAATTAACATATTTTTCATGAAATGTAATGTAAAGTTTTGTTGCAAATGTTTACGTTTAAAAAGCGTGAAACGGAATTTATACGTAGTGTATTTTGAAAACATTCTTGCTTTTTAAAATTGTCGTTGTGAACGTTTGTTAAAAATAAATAAGAAATTATCTTTACTATATGTGATATGTATATGTAAACGGTTTATTTTAAGATACATTTTGCTGAAAGTCGCCGCTAGATGGCACTGTAGCACATTTTCTGGTTCTAAGCCATTCGATTTTTGTGCACGTAGAATATTTCAACGCGAGGCAGAAGCAGCGTTGCAGAATTATCGATAATTTGACTATCGATAGTTGGCTCGAAAATTAGTCAGGATATCGATAGTATCGATCAAAACGAGCTCTCCGTGAGAAATACTATTGATTACGGCAAATCTTACGATAGTATCGATAACTCTCTGTAAGCAATACTATTGGTAGCAGCGATACTATCGATAGTTTTGGACTATCGATAGTTTAAGTTAAAAGTAATATTTTTTTCAATACTATCGATAGTATTGATCAAAACGATACTATCGATTCTATCGCTAATACCTTAACTATAAATATTCTATCGATAGTGGACTATCGATATGCAACACTAGTCAGAAGCTTACAAGAAAATTAAAGAACTATTGCAAGATTAGCCTTCATTTGGTTATATATTAAAGTAATCACAAAAAAATAGTTTAATTAACGATTAAAACGAAGATAATATTAGTTAAATAAGTTATTCGAATCTAAATATGACTGTATGTCTGTTGTTTTTTTACGATCGACCTTTAATTGTAAGGAAGACCTTCCTTAGAATTAAAGGTGGCTTTTATTAATTAATAGGCTGATATTATTGTATACATATTTTACAGTTTTGTAAAATGACGATACAAAAGTGCTTGTAAAAGCCTACTTGAATAAGGTACATATATTTTGATATTGTATTTGATTTTTAATGCCTATAATTTGACGACCAACCCCTAAAAAGCGTGCGTATCCACGCGCGATAGCTAGTCTTATATAAACCAGAATATTTTCAAACGAAACGTTATCTTAAATATTAAATGAATCTCGAAATCATTCTCCAAAAAGTTTCACTTTAATAAAAGAAAGATATGTTTTAATTGAACACGTTTAGCTTTATGAATAAAAGCCAACACCCGTACGATACGAAATAAAAAAAACACAAGTTATACGAACACCGTAAGTAATCGTCGGTGAAGATCGCCCTTAGCCGTGACGCTAGGCGTGACCCAAATACACAATGCTGAACTCCACGTCCAAGTTACATAAGACATTCACGCGGTAAATATTGTTTTAACAAAAACCGGTCAAGTTTGTGTCGGCTGAGGTTTTCGTGTTCATATTTTAACACACTTAAACAGTTTATTCAAAACGTAATTCAGATTTACGCTAAGTTTTGCGATAATTAAAATCAGGTCATTGCGCTTTGGAAGGTTAAGGAAGGAGGATGAAGTCTATTGGGTAGCTTGTTGTAACTTGTACCTACTTATTGGGTAACTTGTATTCGTTTTCAATTGCATTTTATGTTATATATCAACGAACGAAGATGTGTACGAAATATTTATCTTTAATTCTCTTTTTCATACAATAATTTTCACTGATTCATATTTGTCGTATGTACATTCTAAATTTAAGAAAGTATCATGCAATTTTTGTAGCGTTACCCCGGAAAAATATACTACGGTACATATTATATCATGGTTTGTTAATAACGCTAATGTCACCCAATAAAAAAATCCATGGGTAAATTTGCTTTGATTATGCGATCTACTACTTACAAAAATATACCTATACCTATTGGGACTCCTCGCCGTTGTTATCAAACTATATGGTTTGTCAGAATCTCAGCTACTTGCTTCTGGTTCATGTTATCCTTGTCATAGTTCAGTTATCTTTCTTAAGTACGTTTGTGGATGATATTATACCGAACTCTTCATGTCCCTATCAAGATAATCCGTTTCCTGTTAGCTTTTCGGTCAAACGATTTACTTTCAAATTTTCTCTTAAAACAGTAGGTACGTTTTCGTACCAGCAGTTTAGTAAAGCAGTACAGTCACTATAAAATTACTTAAATAAACTTCTCAATCAAAGTACAGTCAGTAGAAAATTTTATACCGGTTAGTAAAGTCACCGACAATTAATCTTATTTTTTGTACCAATATTAATATTGAACTGTACCAAATATTAACATCATTAGCTCTACTTATGAATTTTACCTACGTTGTTGTTGGTGAATTTTTTTTCTTTCTAATATAATATCAAAACCACGATGAAAGAAAGAGATATATCAGTCTAGTAAACACCCACTAAGCAACATTTATAAAAATAATATATATTAATATCTCGAAGTTGTTATCTATTCATATAATAAAATTGGAGTGTCTGTTTGTAATATTAAAATAACCCATTTTTACTAAATGCATATGTATACACGGTACATATACTAAAATATATTTTTGTCTGTCTGTCTGTTTGTTCCGGTTAATCTCTGGAACGGCTGAACCGATTTCGACGGGACTTTCACTGGCAGATAGCGGATGTAATAAGGAGTAACTTAGGCTAATTTTATTTTAGAATTATATATAGAATAAAAATAAAATCACGCTACAATATCCAAATAACTTAAATTCAAACAACGCGCACGAAGTCGCGGGCACAGCTAGTCCGTTATAAGCAGCAGTGCGATTCTGCAAGAATTAACCTCGTAGCTTATACGTGAAATTATATGTCAATGAACTTAAGTCGATACGCCATTTTGATACGTGTATCCTATATTTTTTATAATTAGTATAGTCATTGTTGCATATCACATTCTGACATTTCATGCTCGTAATCTAAGGTGAGATTCGAGTTCCTTCTTACAGAATACCTTTGTAGTGCAATTTTGTATCAACTTACTTCGTATCTGATTCGCGTAATATTGGAAACCGTCTTATGTGAGACGATGGTCTATTATACTAACAGCCTGTAAATTTCCCACTGCTGGGACCTTTTCCTCTCCCTTTGAGGAGAAGGTTTGAGCATATTCCACCACGCTGCTCCAATGCGTATTTGTGGATACACATGTGGCAGAATTTCGTTGAAATTAGACACATGCAGGTTTCCTCACGATGTTTTCTTTCACCGCAGAACCCGAGATGAATTATTAACACAAATAAAGCACATGAAAACACAGTGGTTCTTTACCGGGTTTGAACCCGTAAACGGTTAAGATGCACGCGTACTAACCACTGGGCCATCTCGGCCATTGATGATCTATTGTGATGCGATAATTATTCAAATATAATATAATAGTATAGTCAATATCACTTATTACTTTTTGGAATTTAAGGATCATCTAAGACTGTCTTTACAGAATAACTACTGGTGACCAGTTCCCAGATATATAAACGTCCAAATAAACAATATTTACAGAACGAGTAAAAAGCTAATTGTTGACAGTAATCTCTATATAAAAAGGCCAAATTTTAAACACGCAGAGGAGTGTTTTTTATTTTGTTTGCGTGAAATAGCAGTAAAGTGTTGTTTAAGCGGTCATATGTGGTGCGTTTTAACATAAATTTTGTATGAAGTTCAAGCTTTGGAACTGTACGTATAAAGGCGACGAAATATTTAAATATGCAGCAAGCAACGATAAATTGCTGTGTCAAGCTGCTGTGGTTTAAAATATTCGAATATATTTTTAATACTGTCTATATATGTGCATAATATTTAGCGTAAACAACCTATCCAAAAAAATGGTACATTTGAATTACTCTTTAAGTAAACACTTACTAAATATCACAAATATACAAATCTCAAACAACTCTCAATCAGACAAACATCAAACATCCCTCCTATTTATGAAGTTCAGACCCTAATCCACCACCCTTTTACAATGAGGTTTAGTGGATTTGAGTCTTTGAATTTCATCTAAATCTTACTTTCTTTGCAATGATTAAGGAATCAACAGCCACGAGAGAAGAATATATTATGTCGATGTCCATTTATTTACAAAATAATTATGTTAAGCTTTATTAATAATAATAATTAATAAAATAAATTTAGCTTGAAATTTTACAGCTTTATTTATGAACTATATTCTACGGTTAATTTACGTCGATCAAGTACTCAATGGTTTGAAACAACTGAAATTAGTTAAATGTAGGCAGATTTATAGTGCTTTCATTTAAATTTAAATTTAATTATATTCTACTAGCTGAACCTGCGGCTCTACCTGCGCGAAATTTATAAAAAACAAACTTCCAAGCCCCGCTTTTGCCCCTTACGGGTGGAGTTTCGAAAAATCTACACGGATGTCTACACCTTATAAGGAACCTACCTGCCAATTTCAAGTTTATAGGTGTTATAGTCTCTGAGACTTCGTGATTAATCAGTGAGTTGAATTTTGCTTATATATATAACACGTTTGCTTAGCTACTAATTAACATATATTAGTAATAATTTATTTTGGTTGTGGTAACATTTACCATGACGTAATAAATAATATTAGCGTACGGTTGCTTCGTACTTTGCCTAGGAAATTTAATTGTATTACATCTTTAAATATTATATGTGAACTAGCGATCCATTTCGACTTCGTACGGGTGGAATTTATACGGTACGGGTATATTCTATAGCACTCAGCTTTCTACCGCTGTAATACTTGTTAGAATTGGACAACGTACAAAAAAACAAATTTTACCTTTTTATAATATAAGTATAAATGTATATATTTATTGAAAGATATGACCAGTAATCATAAGATTAGTCTTCCTGTTATAAATTAAAAAAAAAAAAAACACGTTTTTAATAATCCTTCTAACGATAAAATACAAATAAACATTCAAATTCATTTACTCTGTGAGTTGTTTCAAATTGCTTTCGTGTGAAAACATGATTCAAATTTATTTATAATTTAATATTTAATTACGTAATCCCATTAACAAAATAGTTATTAAGAATTAGTTTTCTAGAAAATTCTATTAGTTTTAATTTATAAATTTCAGTTTGTCATCGATTCATTCATTGAGTATTTGATTGATATAAATGTATCAATAAATCTGAGTTCACACGAGTCGAGTTTAGTTGATCAACTGCAAAGTCGAAAGCGATTCGAAGAATTTTCAAACGAATTGAAATAAAATAAATCGATTCATTATAAATTTTCTACCATTCAACTATAATTTATTCAATTTAAATTTTAACTATTAATTATCTGTTTTGCGGAGCAAATGTTGTTCAAACAAAATCAAACCGTGCGAACCCTTAAAAAGTGTTAGTGAAAGCAAAGCGCGGTGCATACCTAACTCACCGTCGTGCATGGGATCGATGGTGTGTATCATGAGCTGCAGCAGACCGTGACGGAACTTGGCAGCGGGTGGTGGCGCTTTACTCGGTCCCGGGGTCGCGGTGACCGTCGCCGTGTTCGTACCTACTGACGTCTCGCTTGACGTTGTTGCGTTCCCGTGCTGAAATTAAAGGATTTTTAGTATCTACTGACTGACATTATCCGTCTCAATTTGAATTAAGTTACAACTTTTAATATTCAATTTACTACAAGAATGCTTAATATTAAATCTACATGATGCAAACTAATTCTATGATATAATGCATGTACTCCACAACAATGTTATATTGGACAAAAAGTAACATTAAATACGTATTAAGCATACATTCTATCTATACATATAATAAAATTGGAGTGTCTGTTTGTAATAATAAAATAAACCATTTTTACTAAATGCATATGTATGTATAGACGGTACATATACAAAAATATTTTTTTTTACAATTTTTGTCTGTCTGTCTGTCTGTCTGTCTGTTTGTTCCGGTTAATCTCTGGAACGGCTGAACTGATTTCGACGGGACTTTCACTGGCAGATAGCGGATGTAATAAGGAGTAACTTAGGCTCAACTTACTTTTATTTTAGAATTATATATAGAATAAAAATAAGATCACGCTACAGTATCCAAATAACTTAAATTCAAACAACGCGCACGAAGTCGCGGGCACAACTACTTTAACATATAACGTTAAAAAGTTACGAAATGACAGCTACATACAGTTGTCAATACTGACATAAGAAAAGTATCTACTTTCAGTCATTACCTACTTAAAAATGTCATATTTAATTTAAAATAGTAATCATTGCTTTTTTGTATTATAATATTACAATAACAATCTGAATCACGCTATCGATATTCTTGTAGTCATTTCTGTATACGACTACTACACTTTTTTATAATACGGTATATACAATTAATTACTAATTAAGCAGATTTATTAAGTTGGTAAGTAGAGTCGGCCTCTAGCTCTATCTCCAATATGACAATATTTTCCGACTCATTTGTATTTTATGCTAGTTTTCGTCCGCGGCTCCGCTCGCGTTTTAGGTGTTGGTTGTCATGTATTATTTACACAATATCTTTATAGATTATAGCCTATGTGTGATTCGGAAGTATAAGCTATAATATTGTAAAGTTTCATTAAAATCCATTCAGTATTTTTTGCGTGAAAGAGTAACAAACATCCATATATACAAAAATTTTATAATATTAGTAAGCATAGATAATCGATCATCGAAGGTCGAATTCTGTCTTATATTACTAGTATTTATTTTAAAAGGAGAGCAATGAAACATACATCGCTAGGAAGCAAAAAGGGACAGTAGAGTACAAAATAAATTGGTCGAATTTTATAAAAAAAAAAATCGAGCACCTTATTTCTAAAACATAAGTGTAGTTTAAAAATATATTTTAGGTTATTTTGAAATAATATTAATTTATCGTAATGGTTTTTATTAATAGCTATTTAGTTAGTAGCGAATTCGAAATGTAAGATTTGCTGACAGTTCAATATGATGGAGAGCGAATAGTTGTCAGGCCTTGATTAACACATCGCTGTCGTATTAATGGATAATGATATTAATTCATATGACATTAATTAATATGATATCTACATTTAATATCTATAAACTATCGAGGCATACACAAAACTGAGCATACTAAATTCAAATTTGGAACAGAGGTTTATTTATAGCGCAAGCATTCGCTAAGCGTCAGAAAGCATCTTTGAAAATTTCAACTTTAAGGAGGATGTGTATGATTTTTACCCGTAACGTAACGGAAAGCTAGTGTTAAAGAAAATTATGATTTATATCAACCCTGTTTACTCTGTGATAGCTCTTAATTTAATATCATTATTAAAGACCCAATGAGTTACTGTAAATGTAAACTTTTAAAAAGCTTCGTTTTCGTGCATAACTTATATGGCTGAAGATCCCAAGCTCATATGTTTAAATACCTGTCAATATTTTTTTTTAGATTAAGACTCCTGTGCCTCGAAAAACATGTAAATAAAATCATTGATCGTTCGCTTGAATTATCTGTGCTCATATCGTATTATGAAGGAATAATTTGTGAGTACCCAAGTGAACCGAAGTGTTTGTACGCTTGTTTACTCAACGTCCTCTGTAGTGCGTTATTCTCTGCAGTTTCTAATATCGGTCATCGACCTTTTTAAATTATACTAATAGAATAATAATTATAATTCTTAACTCAATTACTATAAACATATTATATAATCAAACATAGAGACTACTGCTGATTACTGGAGCCCTATTATATAAAAAGTGGTACATAATTATCGTATAACTGTTTTAATTATCTTAAAGACTCCGAGTCTTTGTTCCATCGCTGAGACAACAATGGCGTCGTAATAAACAATGCAGTCTTTTCGAAGTGCTTACTCGACATAACTCTAAATGGTAGAGTTGAAACTTTATGCACTTAAATAGAACAGAAATGTACATAGAGTATGTTAACGCGCGTTTTAATTCGTAATTATTTATACATTTTTGTATGTGTGTTGTAATTTATTAGTTTTATTTTATTTATTTCATAATGCCTGTGTGTGAAGTATAGTCTCAATATAACGCTATGAAACGATTTTATTTAAAACCGTTCTTATAGCTCAAGTTAGACACTCAATCAATAGAAAAAGAGGATGTTTTTAAAACTAGGCATATTAAATTATAAAGACAGGTGATTTTTTTTCTATATACATACATATAACAAAAAAACTTGTTAAAGTTATTATGATGGCTGTCCGTTGGTTTGCGCAATTGTTTTTCTATTGATTTATGATTGTAATTAATCGTTTTGAATTCTGTTTCCGTTAATTCTGACGATGAACTCTGTTACTTATCATGATTGAACTGATAACCGTTTTAAATATATTTAAATTTGCAATATAATATAAGAATATCTGATGTAATGTGTGTACTTTTGGATGTTTTCTAATTTTTTTTTAGTGAACGTGCCAATATGGCTCAGTCGTTCGTGTATCTTTAGAGACCGAGTTTAAGCGCAAGCAATCACTGACTGTTATGGTACTCCGGATGAAATTCTGCAATTTGTATCTACACGCAGGAGCAGCCAGATTTGAAAAAAATAATCACAAATCAATATCACGGTACATATATATAATTGTATTTGTAACCAGGGTTTTAACCGCGACATTGTCGTGGTTGTGACCACGGCAGATGCAACTCTAAAATGTTGGACAAAATAAAAAAGTTATAATCGCGGTTGAATATATAGGCCATATTTGTATATCTATATATACTTATATGATAAGTTTGTTTGTCAGAACGCGCTAATTTAACGACCTAATGGTCCTATTTCAAAAAAAGTTGCCTTTGATAAGCCATTTATTAAGAAAGGTTATAGGCTAATTAAGATGCTATAACTCATAAAGAGACCTTAGTACAGTAACAGAAACTGTCCGAAGCAGTATGTTTGTGTACAGAGTTCAATAACCTGACTGATTGCATATTAAGGCACGGCGAAAATAATAGAGACTTGAAACATGAAAGGGGCTCGTTTTGTGGAACGAGAAAGGTTCTTGCAAAGTTTTTATTTTAAGTATAATTACGTATTTACTTCTGTCGCTTCATCCCTTTACTCTCGACATTCCCTTATTCTATAACGTAAATTTATCCATTCAAATATTCATTACTCAAACAAAGAAGTTAGAACACTTGAATTATAAAAGATGATTGCGGGTTCGATCCCAGGCCAGCAATGAATTTTCGTTTGCTTAATTCGTCTTTATAATAATTCGGACGGAAAAATTGTGATGTTAATTACGTCTATCGTATGGAATTCTTCTACACGTGTAATCCAACAATAGACACAATGCAAGAGTTGGGATTCAAAAGATTCTCCACAAAAAGCGTTAGTCCAACCGACTATACAAAATAGCGTAAGACAATATAAATTAAAAGTAAAAAACCTTTTTAAAAACACAAAACATGACCAGTTTTTATATCATATAAATTGTGTCAAATGTGTCAAATTTGAAATGACGTTATAAGTTAACACTATACCCTGTACAACATAGCTTGATATTTTTGACAGATGCAAATTTATCTGATCGACATAACTTTGCAATGACGAACATATTATTTTCTTAATTTAATGATTTTAAAAATTGTAAAAATATTTTAAAAAAATATATATAATACAAAAGTAAAGATAAAACCTAAAGATTCAAGCATTATCCGAAAATTTTAAGTTTTTCTATTATATATTATTGCTTCAAAGTAAATTTAAAATAGAAACACTGAAAATAATAGACGCTTGTACAATGTTACATCGGTCGGACGGTAGGGACGCGAATAACAGGCAGTAATTGCTACAAATATCGATTATAAAAATCCTTATTAAAGATCATTGTTAAGTTATTGTTACGAACGGTGGTCCTTTTGGTTGGGGTCTCTTTGGCTAGTGGTTGGGATCTTTTTAGCTGGTATAACTTTTTTTAGAAAAATAAGTTTAAATTTTTTTAAATTCTAATTTGAATTACGCATTCCATCGTTCTATCGACTGTTATATATGTTATATTTTCTGTTTCTCATCACTAGCCCGTCTGTCAAAAATATCAAGCTAACTTGAACAGGGTATAAAAGTTTTAGTGCAAACGTGTTTTACTTTTAATTTACTTTTTAGTAATTAAACTCGCATTCGTATTCTCAGTAAGTCCTTTCAATCGATACCCATATTATAGTCAATCACTAAAAACTTACTTTCTTAGTAAGCCCTTTCATTTGATTTCCATATCGTAGGACTGCATTAAAAATAATTGGTCTACCATTTTGGGTATGCCTCCATGTTGATTTTAAAATGAGGTCACATAGTTAACCTTGCACTGTTATCTAAACTAATCGTGTATACAAAATTTCAGCTCAATCGGTTAAAGATTTCTGCTTCTAAATTGAGTTGCAAGATTTCACCCGTAAATACTTACATTACAACTTAAATAAAAGCTTAGCTTTGGTCGCTTTGTATGAGAGAGATGATTTTTGTCCAGCTGTAGAAAATTTGCAGGCAATTACAGCATAAAAAGTAAGGCAATATACATTTTTGGGATGAGGAAAACGAAACGTAACGTGCTGAAAACGCGTCAGTATATTACTTTTAATTTGTATTGAACGAAACTGTGACGGTTAGAGAAATATTTAATGTACTAAGTACGTTAAATATGTTAATACATATATTGTAGAAGTTTAAGGAATACGATTTGAAAAATTGTTACTTAAATCTTAACCGTTTCAACGACAAATAGAAATCGGAAGGTTAATCTTTATAAAGTTTTACCTTGGCCAAGTTTGTTGCACGTGGTACCATTCCCGTGAGACTCGGTTTTCAACGTATCCGAAGCGGTATGAAGCGCACCTCATAAATGCACGGTTATTCGAATTTCACATTTTGTATTCCATATGATAAAGGGAAATATTTAACATTTCATTAAAGTCATCTTTTAGTACAGAGATGGCGCTGTTTGTCTTTAAGTCACGTTAGTTTGGGTATTGTAGAACAATAATAAATTGTTCTCCTGAGCGACCATGCTCAAGTGAGACATTGAATTTATGATTACTTTTCTGCAAAAATAAGTGATAATATTTCTTTAAAGAAGTTATAATTCTTTGGCGTAATGAAAAAAAGTTTTAAATTGCACACAAATAAACAATTACAATATAATTATTATTATTATAACAATAATATAAATATAATTTTTTTTTTCCGAATCTAAATTTGGAACAAAAACATTGTAAGACAAAGTTGCCTATTTTGAGTGATTTTATCAGGTATTATCCACGTCACTCACAAAATCATCTCTCTCAACATTTTATGATAACGCGCCCAAACTAACTCAAAAAAATTGCTTGAAAACCTGATAAAACCTGTGAGGATCGGAAAGGAAACCTCCATGTATCAGATTAAATTATGCCACGGTAAATTCTCCAAAAAAAAAATCGGAGTAATCTTGTGGAATATGCTCTAAGCCTTAGAGAAGAGAAGTCCTTATTCCAGCAGAATATTTACAGACTGTTACTAACAAATTGTAATTTAGCTTCAGCGACTACCACATGATAATAATTAAATTCGTTGGATTTAATTAAATATATTCCCATCGTCTGGTTTAGGAAATTAAATGCGGTTGGAACTATTTGTATTGGAATTATTATGAATACGCCGAAAACATTCCAACAATTTGCCATAAAACCCTTTGTGTTTTCAAAATTTATAACATGTTGAATTTTTTTTTTACAAATTGTAGCAATGCTCCATTTTAAGGAATTACTAATTTTCCTATTTTCCCCTCGAAGCCTAAAGCTTGTGCTAGGAGACCGAGAACAGCCCAATGGGTCAGGATCGAACTAGCGACTTAGTACATTGCTGGGCGGTCCATAAACCATTGCGCACACCATGAGAAACTTATGATCATATGTATATTTTCATGTCATTTGTACAACAGATCAAAATTTGGCGTATTTATATTCGGGCTGAGTTATGGGAACGAAAATTCATCGAGTCACACAATACACGATCACTTAAGAACATTTGACGATGAAATGTTACATTTCTCTGCAATGTTTGTTATTAATAACGCTCTCTTAGATCGCCTCGGTAAATCTAGGGCTTACAAATCGCTGTGATATATTTAAGGGTCTATTATAATCGCTTTGTATTAGTTAGAGTCGTGTTCAAGTGAGAGTTGGGCCTGGATTTTAGAAAGAAAATGAATTAATATTGGACTTTTTTAATAGATTTGAAGTGGTTTTTAAGGCGATGTTATTTAATTAAGTCTCTGCAATAGAAGACCTCCTGGTGATTTGGCTTTGTGTAAACACATTTGGGTAGGTTGAGTTTAATAGTTTGAACAATGAAAAATGTGTGGCTGTTACGTGAAATATCGATTTTTTTGGTTATTAACAGATTTTCAAGTGATAACTTCTTATGGGAGGGTAAACCGCTTCGTTACGTAACGCGTTACGGCGCCAGTCTATCTGGCTTCCCTTTCTCTTACGCATACGGCAGCGGTAGGCAGGCTCCTCCTTTCTCACTCTAACCCACAACGCTAGCCGTATTTCGGACAATTTAAGTTATCATTTGCATCGAGCGTCCCGAGACGCACGCGTATTTTTTACTAAAGCATATCTTGATATAAATAATATAATAGATATTCGTTAATGGAATTAGTATATTATTCTTATTATGAAAGGAATATATCACAATGAAATATATAGTATACGCGCCACGCGCCATAAGGTTAATGTTTGTAGCTATTTTACGCTCTCTTAAAATAATATATATTTGAAAGTACCGTTCCTCGTGAGTCATTATGTACACGTGTGCGTATATTTAAATTATACGTATCAATAATTCGTTACAACATATATAAACGTAACTTTTATATCATTAAAATTATATTAAATTTTAGAAGAACTTTGCTTTGTATTTTGGTCGGAAGCTTTCATGGTAAGCCGCAAATAGTTTATATTTGTGTATTCACCGTCAAGTATGTGATACCACATTACAGTATTTGGTAATTACGGTTATTGAAAAATGGTATCTATTGGTACGGAGGTTTATAATTTGACTGCAAACATGGAAATGAATTGTAAGATGTTTACGTAGTTGAGGTGATAGAAACTGTTAGGCATATTTTCATTTGATTTAATAAACAGAGATTCCGTGTTCTATTTTCAAAAATTTCTAAATTACCTTTATATGGCAAAGGTAGGTGAATGGGTAAATGGTGATGGTGAGTGGTCACGACTGCCACCATTCCTAACATTGCAAATATGCCATCGACCTTTGGAACTGAGATGTTTTATCCTTTGTGTCTGTATTTGTTCTTACTCACCCCTCATATCGGAACACAATCATAGAATACATGATGACTGTTGTACCACCAATATAAAAACGATAGTCTAAGTCGAAAAAATCATTACAAGAGCGTTACACTTGCTTACTGATTCCTTTAGTCCTCAGCCTTGAGAAGAATCAATCATGAAAGACGTAAAACCTTTAAATATAGAAGAACAAACATCGCAAACGAATCCTTTCTTTTTGGACTAGGACCTTTGCAGGAGTACGAGAAATACTTATCAAAGTTTCACCATTATCTGAATAACGGTTTAGGATTGTCCACAAACAAACATTCGTTTCCATTTATTAAGATTAAGAAGAAAAAGAAGATGGTTATTTACTACAACGTTGTTATAAGGAAGACCCATATTTTTAATCGATTGAAGGCGTAAATCTCAACTATAATATATAACAAATATTTAGTACGGGATATTTACTATGTTTTTTTTGGTATGGAATGGTAAATATCCCGTTTTAAATATTTGTTGTAATAAAAATAACCATATTAATTTAAAATCTTATAATATATAAGTTTTATTGAAGCGGAATTTTCTTGAGCTTCAATTATATATTTGTCTCTAAATAAGTACTTCTCGAAAAACATTATTATTAATTCTAAACGAATAATACTTCTGGTTCCGTAACCTCGAATTGAGGATGCGTTGACGGGAATTCGTGTTATTCGCAAAATTACTGCAACATTTAAAATGTATTCCAGAGGCAATTATTCGATATGTCAGAATGAAAAAGCAATCACATCCGTTTTATTCGTAACATTTAATATATTGTAAGCCTGGTGGAGGTACGACTGATATTGGTGAATGGTTCTTGAATATAGCTTCCATTTCAATTTATAAATTTGACTTAAATTTTTTTTTTAAATATTTCTGTGTTGGATCTTTGCTTGCTTTTAAGAAGAATATTATAGGGATAATGGCACATGTGACAGGACCTAACCCATGCAGGTTTGCCATGATTTTCTTCATCGAGTACGAGATGAATTATTTAAAATAATACAGAAATTCTACTTGAATTGGCAATCCTAGATTGCGTTGGAGATCTTATATTAATTAAGACATTAGTGTTACGTCTCTATTTTGAAATTTTCAAATGTATCTCGATTATTGCTTTTGTTACGTGTCTAGCCTAGTATTGTTTCGCAAGCTATTTATGAATGGAGGTACCAGCTAAATACGTTTTCACACTTCATCATTCGATGCCAACTAGCAAGATAAAATTAAGTGGATATTACGGAAAGCTTCGCTTTAAGTAAATACATATACCTTTATGCCAAATTTTACGGTAGTCGGCCATAAAATGTCGAAATATATTAACATCAAGCATATATATCATATCCTCAACACAGACTGTGTACGTATATGTGGAATGAAATTGCGCCACGCATATGTGTGGAATAAATAATAATAGGCGGACAGAAGGGATAGCAGAAGGGTCTGCGCGTTAAAAACGTAAACGTACAAAAAAGCGACGGTGAGATTTTTATCTGAAGCTTTGGAGCGCTTTGAATACGAAAGACTTGGGTCAGAGTTCGAATTCCGAGTCTTCTGAATATTAGGTGAATTAGATTGAAGTGACTACTGCTCCCTAAATTTTACATAAAATCTTTGTGTTTATTTAATAATATATCAGAATAATGTCGAGATCGAACTTTGATTACAATTTGATACCATACAAATACTCTTTATTGCACACCACAAACTAGGAAAGATAAAATCTCTTCCAGACTTCCCTTGGGGATAGGACTTGACGAAACAACAGCGACTTGGAAGTGTACAATTACACAAATAAAAATACTACACGTATATAAATATATATAATCTATGTATATATATTAGAAGACTTCAGAAGTATTAAATGAACGTATGTGAATGAAATTAACGTAGTAAATGATCTCATCTCAGATTCAGTGAGCCTACAAATAAATAAGAATATGGAAACGCAATATAAAACAAAATACCTTAGTATACATTATTTATTTACTGCGAATCATACAGCTAGATCGAGCAATCGTAAAAAAATCGTTTACCAAGTCATCAAAGTCGTTAAAAGTCGATTCGAAATTACCAATAATACATATATAAAGAGCTTCTATTATGACTGTCATACGTTATTAGATAACTTATACTAGCGAGTCATTCTAAGGTCACGGGTTCAAGACTGTTAATATTTACAGATATATATTTTTAAACAGTAATTAATGAGGAACGAGCCGTAATACAGACTGAGGTCACGAATTAGCGGCAAACTCGGTTAGAGTGACATCTGAATGATTTGCCAATTTAGATCAGCTTGGCAACTGGCATCCCACAACGAGGATGACCACCATTAAGCCGAGATGGCTCATTGGTTAGAACGCGTGGTTCAAGCCCAGGCAAGCACCACTGAATTTTCATGTGCTTAATTTGTGTTTATTTGAAGGAAAACATCGTGAGGAAACCTGCATGCGTCTAATTTCACCGAAATGTTGCGACATTTGTATCCACCAACCCGCATTGGAGCAGCGGGGCGGAATAAACTCCTAACCTTTTTGTCAAAGGGGGAGGAGGCCTTAGCCCAGCAGCGGGAAATTTACAAACTGTTACTGTCTGTCGGTTCAGAGCAGTAATAAGGAACCTAAGAGTGATGAGCATGAGCGTAAAGGGAGGGTGTGGAAGAGGACAACCTAAGGAGACATGAATGGAGTGTGTGAGAAGTGAGAGAGAAGGATGAGAACGATCAGATGACGAGTAATAGAGGAGAATGGAAAGAAACGTCATACTGCGCGACCCCCAGTAGATTGGAACTCGGGCACGGAAAATATGAAGAACCGTAATCTATACTAATATTAAGCATGTGAAAGTAACTCTATCTATCTGTCTGTCTGTCGCTATTTCATCACCAAACCAATGAACCGAATTTGATGAAATTTGCTATGAAGCAAACTTGAACTCCAAAGGACATAGGCTACTTTTTTGCTTAACACATGACAACCAACCCCTAAAACGCGAGCTAAGCCGTGGGCAGCAACTAGTAAGGAATAAAGCGTCAATAGCGCAATGGTTTAAGGGCCGCTTAGCGACCTATTGTCATCCAATCCTAACACAAACCTTAAGCTTAAATGGACGGCTAAATAGCAATATAAGTAATTCCTTAATTAAATTAGGGCATCGCTACAGATCTTTTTGAAGAGAAATAGAGAAAGTTTGCCTTCTAATGCTTCGTTAAGGTGAAGTTGCAAACCGTTATTTTTTCCCAGGACACGTGGTTTTTGTATTGTATAATAAAATAGTAAATAAAAAAAATCAGCGCGATATGGAAAATTATCATGATCGAATTACAGTTCAACGTATATGACGTTAAGTGTAACGTCGGTACCGATAAAAAGTTCACTCTGTTTTTTTTTTAATAAATTTAAAAAAAAGTAAATCTTCTGTATCAAAAAAAAATCTGCCTCTATTTATCTGTCATTTTTTATATATTTACCTTATGTTACTTACCTCTTAGTTATCTTTCTTATCCAAAGCCAAAGTTAATTTCTAAATAACAATTCGTAGACAATTATATCTACTATTTGTGAGGAACACGAATCGTTTATTGAATATTGTAACCCTAGTATTAAAATGTTCCCAAAATTCAATTTGGAAACCTTCACGGCCAGTTCTGATTGGATATCGAATAAAGTCTTATCTGGCCCATGCTGAAATGTCACAAGCAAACCTGTTTACGAACTCGGTCTATCTTGTGAAATGTTTTAAGAAAAATAAGGCCAGTTGCCGTCTTTTATTTATCGTGCAGTTCTTAACGTAACGATGTCTAATATCTAATCGGATGCTTTCGACTTTTGTGGTTTAGTTTCCTCAATAAATTTTTACTTGTAGACATATCAAAATATATTTTTTAGTTCTTATTTTAAAATCTCCATATCGTTTTATTTAAGGAAAACTATTTGACTAAAAAATATTGGCTAGTTTATACAGATAGATTTCGAGTTTCGAGGTTGATTTTGCAACCTTTGATTGAGTCAATTTTTTTTAATGGTTTTTTCGTCGAAAAATCACAGTCCGAAGCTTGGGAGTTGACTGTTTATCTATCGATGGTTGCTCTTTAATAATAATAAACATATTATAGTATAAGTTTCGAAGAGAAGTGATCAAATTTTATAGCAGGTTTACTTGTTTGAATAGGGAACAGAAAAAAGGGTATATAACGTTAGTATGTGCTATATGCAATGTAATTTTGGTTTCAATAAATTCGTTTGTTAAACAAAAGAGCGTAACTTGAATAGAATTTTTTTTTTTTTTTTAATTACCGATACCCATGAATATATTTTAATTGGTAGTTCAGTCGCAATTTGTTTTTTAAAGATAATCTATACTAATAATATAAATACAAAAGTAACTCTGTGTGACTGTCTGTCTGTCGGTTGCTCGTTCATGGTCAAACTACGAAATCGAATTTTATTAAACTTGTTATGAAGCTAGTTTAAACATAGATTAGACTTTTATGCCTAAAACCTGACGACAAAAAAAACAGAATCGAAGCCACGCACCACAACTACTATTTGATGAATACTTTTCATCTAGTAAGTCGATTTGTAAAAGACGAACTAATTCTACTAAGAACATTTAAACTCAGTGTATAGAATACTTTCTGTCGTAGAATGAACTATCTTGGTTCTTATATCACGCTATATAACAAAAGTTAATTAAAAAGTAAAACAAAAGCAGTACCACTGTGATAATTCCAACTAACCATTTTTGGAGACGGCCATTGTCAGGATTAGCAGTGCGCACAAGTGTGTGTGCAAATACATGTACCCTTACTCTCATAATTCCATGTTTAATCCCACACCCTTGAGGAACCTCACACCCTTATAAAGTAACTAATGTGAAATTATTTTTTGTGATTTTTTTTCTGCCCTTTAAATAATAAATTTAAAACTTTTGTAAGAAAAAAAATTTAAACGACTTTGACCTATTTCTTTCAATAGCCGCGAAGACCCCGGGCGACGCAGGGGCTGCATGAGCTAACTGGGACTGACTATAAAATACGGCAGATATATTTAAGCTAGCGCGTATTTATTTTTACATATATTTGAGATATATTATTACATAGTTTCAAAACAATTATTCTAACAATGAATGAAATCTCAAGGCAAGTTTTCAAATTTGGCCCGAAAAGTGGACAGGATTACTTGATGGTATGACTTCATGCAACACTACCTGGGTACCACCCACTCATCAGATATTTTAACCCCAAACAGCCATACTTAGTATTATTATATTTCGGTTTGAAGGGTCACTGAGCCAGTGTAACTACAGACACAAAGGACATATAGCATCTTAGTCCCCAAGGTTGGTGGCGCATTGGTGTGATGTAAGGATTTTTTAGTATTTCTTACAGCGCCAATGTCTATGGGTGTTGGTGACCATTTACCATGAAGTGGGCCATTTGCCCGTCCACCTCTTACGTTAAAAAAATGATAGTACCTCAACGGGCCAAGATTAAAGCAGAGACATCGAGGTCACTTTTATGCCAGTATAACATTAAGGTAAGGCAATAACAACCCATAGATCACACCCAACTGTGACCTGTGCTTGAAGTCTTTATAAAAAGAAATTTTGTTTACATAACTAAATTTACACAATGATTAATCAATGTTTCAATACCTTTAAAGTTGTGTTCTGTGAAGTTATATAGATGTTTAATTATTATTAATTGTTATATGTGTTTCCTGTCAGAACATGAGATAAAAATGCTGTAGGATTATTATAGAATATTAAAACATAATACACGAATTGATCAATCTTCGTCATACATAATTTAAACATATTAAATACTAGCAAATAGTTCCCTAATATTTATATACTATTACAAGGAAAATGTTTCATACTCGACTCTGAATCCAACATCAATACTTCATTATTATTTATTAAATAATTAAAACATGTTCTAAATAATCATACTTAAATTACAAATAAAATGTAGCTCGCCCGCTTTACTAAGGATATTCTAATCTAGGTAAACTAGATACAGATCATGCTCTAGGCTAGGTGATCTAATATCTCTTAATGGAATTCACTTAGAATGATCTGACGTTAAAGAAGATGAACATTTCATTGCTACGTTAATGGATAAACTTAAGTTACTAAATATTCTACAATTAAAATAACCTATTTTATAAATGTATGTCGTAAGCTTGTATATTGGGTCACCTATATATATAATAAAATTGGAGTGTCTGTAATATTAAAATGATCGCTTCTTACTAAATGCATATATATGTATACGCAGTACATATACCAAAATAACACTTTTTCAATTTTTGTCTGTCTGTTTTTTCCGGCTTATCTCTGGAACGGCTGGACCGATTTTGACGGGACTTTCACTGGCAGATAGCTGACGTAATAAAGAGTCACTTAGGCTATTTTTTTTAAAAATTTAAACGCGCACAAAGTCTCGCGCGCCTCTAGTTGTTAATAAGACGCTGAAAAGATGCTCTAAATCACGCTATTGTTTGGTAAAGATGACGTAATTTCTGTGGAAGTAGATATTAGATCTCTGTCAGTTGCTCCGTTATCTCCTTTCCCGATATTGGTGACACTGGTACAATAATGGTCTCAAACAAAATCAAAATACTATCCATATATAATATATAATATGGCTATATTGCTACTTGTAAAATAGTTTAGGCTTAGTTTATATGTACTCGTTTCGAAAGTATATATTTACACTAAAATTGAACCGATACCGAAAAGATGGAAACATGGAAGCTTGGCAAGGATGACACGGAATGTCGTGATGCGTTACATATTTTTTTTACACGCCCGACTTAATGTGGGGGAAACGCGTAAGGCGTTTTACCAGCGAAAAAAGGCTTAGAACGTATGTATTTACATACATTCGCTTCTTTTGCTCCGTGACGACCTCCGTGGTCGAGTAGTGTGTACACCGGTTTTCATGGGTACACCACTCTGAGGTCTCGGGTTCGATTCCCGGCCGAGTCGATGTAGAAAAAGTTCATTAGTTTTCTATGTTGGCTTGGGTCTGAGTGTATGTACCGTCGTTACTTCTGATTTTCCATAACACAAGTGCTTTAGCTACTTACATTGGAAACAGAGTAATGTATGTAATGTTGTCTAATATTTATTTATTTATTTTGCTGCCTGTCTGTTTGATTTATACAGCTTAATATTTTATTTTTATTAAGGATGAAACGCGATCACGTATATTGCACAATATTAAACATAACAGTTAACTCGATATAAATTTCCTGATACCCTTTAAAAATTAACTTAAACTCAAGTAATTAGTAGTTAAACAAGTGCCTATCTATGTTCCCCTGTGTCCCCTAAAAGCGTTAGTTAAGTCTATGCGTCCTAATCAATATTAAGTTGTAGAGCTTAGCGTATGCAGATTTGGTATTTAGAGCGCACTGCAGGCGTTACGATAAGGAACCGGGTGTATACATACATCGTATTATGTTTTGTTACATTGTATATTTACTTATTAGGGCTTAGTGTAAGACCGTTGGGTTAGGTACCACCGTATTTTCACCGTCAAGCAGCAATACTTAGTACTGTTAAGTTCGGGTATGAAGGATGACTGAGTATATTTATTACAAACATAAGTGACATTTTAGTTTCCAAGGTTGGTGATGCGTTGATATAAGGAATGATAAAATTTATTTATGGATAATTATGACCACTTGCCATTAGTTGGCACATAAGGTCATCAACCGAGCCATGTTCAAAAAAATATGTTGTAATGAATTATAATTGGTTCGAAAGATGTTAAATGATATATTATTGTGATAATCAGTGAAGAAAAACTATCCAAACTTAAGACACCAATCTGTAAGGTGACGTGATCAATAAAAGCGTTGGCTCTCTAAAAGTCATCCTCTCTTTTTCCCTTTCTCTCCGTCTCTTTCTATTGTATTCGGTTTTCAAAAATATCGTTAAACTTATATTTTTGTTTATATTGTAATTCACGTGTCATTCCTGTTTTAATGACAATTTTATTCCTTGTTATTTAGTTTTTATCAAACATCATTAATTTATTTCAATGATTATAGTATTTAACAGATAATATATTGCAAAAGCAACTTCATTCCAACCGAGTGTCCCACGACTCCTCTTTTTTGCCTAAATGAGAGGAGACGTCGTCGGGTTACGATATACGAAAAATGTTTGGGGTTTGGAAAATTTGATCGGACTTATATCAGCCCGAATCGCTGATTATAATGATTATTACGATTTTATCGACCAAGGGACATTCATTTTATTTTAGAGGATTTCACGATCGCTGGTTATTTCTATATAATAATAGACAACGTACGTGTTTAAAAAAAAAGAATTTCTTGCACCAGTTGTTCTCAGGTCAGGCAAATTTTCTTATTCGAACCGGTAGTATTTGAATATCAATTAGTAAGTTCTAGAACCTTACTTAAACGGTTATGTAAATTAAATGTCATACGTAAACATTTAATGAGCCTTTGAGTATTTAAAAATATTTTAAAGATGGCGCTGCGATAAGACCGAATAGATTCATCATATTTAAACGGTAACCACCGCAGATGTCGCTTAGATGCATTTAAATTGACGGAGTACTGATTTAACGTCATTAATTTTGAAATTTAGCTGTAACTTAAATTTAGATGCATTTCATGTTTTGACGTTTCCATATAAAAATTTTAATTTGAAATATTGTCAAAAGCTATCGAAAAAATCAACTAAAGTCAAACATAATGTATTTTTATATATTTTTTTTTCTGCCTATATATTTTTGTTACCAGGCGGCATCACAATTTAAATTTGAAGGTGTGTTATCTGTCTTCAAGTACAAAGAAATATAATTAGTGTTTTTCTAAAGATACGCCATCTTTGATCATGAATTTGACTCGCTCGACAATTATTGGTACAAAGTCGAAGAACAGGTTATCAATCTAATTAAGATCAGGAAGGAGAGCGATTTTCAACCAACTTGCTTTTAATAGTATCGAATATATAATAACTAACTGGTATTAAAAATGCGATCGTGAATTGTTTATTTGTATGTTACGCTTTCAAATCTTAACCAATCAAACAATAATCATTGCATACACTTAAAACATCCCTGCCCTTTCAAACGTGGTTGAAGAAGCGAGAGAAACAAACTCGGTTTAATGTATGTTATTTATTGAGAAAAAATCGACATATTTTAAAACTACGGTTCTGAAGCATGGATTGTGATCACGTGACACCATGCTGCAGGCTGGTATCGTTAGTAATGTACACCGGAATATAGCTTAATAAAATATAACGATATTGTCCGGCTCATTTAATCGTAAAATGTTCAAAACGTAAAAAGTATTTCAATTGTATTGAATCCAAGACGCTGACGCTAATACCTTAATCTTTCAACTGGGTGAGTGCCTTTTGGATCACTTAAAGGGCCGACCGGTCTCGTGGCAAGTTCAGGTATTTGTTAACGGAGTTATATTCTAATGACATTTTTTTAAAAGTGTTTTTATATAATATTTGTACGGGAAAATGAACGGATGGTCACCATCGTCCTTAGACATTGACTCTATAAGAAAATTTAAATATTCTTTATATCTCTAGTGCGCCATAAACCTTGTGCCAGTAGTTCCCCTGACTCAATTACCCTTCACCCGAATACAACAATACAAACTATTGCTGCTAGGCGGTAGAATATGAGTGGGTGGTACCTACTCGGACGGGCTTGCAAAAAGTCTTACCACGAAGTGAAATCAAATCCGAACAAAACGTAAATAAAATGCAGACTCTAATAACGTAAAAAGGTTGGAGCAACGTTGAAGTCAAACTCCGTGAAACCAAACTGAACTCACGGATGAACTTTACGAACGAAATAAAACGTTTCTGGTTAACCGACCTGTTAGATTCTAACCGGCTTATAAAATAACTAGGTTATAATATTTTATTCGTTTAGCTGGAATTTTATTTTGAGTAATTCTTACTATTATTTGGTATTTCCGTTTGAGATTAAGATATTTCGTCACCGTTTGCCGTTTGGCTAATCTGAAATAAAATTGACTGCGTTGTTGGTCTAGTGGCTAGGCCACTGACCCTGAAGTCCTGGGTTCAAACCCCAAGTCGGGCCGAAACTAATGTACAATTCTAAAAAAAAAATACTGGTAGAAAGATACATTATTTCTGAGTGCTATAGGGTAAATAATTTTTTTATCAAATTGCATCCGTGCGAAACAGGGACGTGACGCCATGTTATTAGAGTCACGTACACTCTGTCAGAAGGTTTGATCTTTTACTCGTATCTACAAGCAAATATTACATTCTAAATACCGTTAATCCTTATGGAAAGACAAATGAGAATTTGAAAATATCAAAAGATAAGAAAGTCGAACATTCTACGATAAACAATTGTTTTTAAAATAACATCGATTCTTCCGAAACATTTAGCTCAAAGACTTCTTATCAAAGGTTCCCAAACTTCCGCAGAGCAATGTAAAAAATAATGAAAGGAATTCAAGATACATTTCGGTCGATATTATGTCCCTTTTCCACGTCTCGTGATGTAGCTAATAAAAGCTTCGACAGACGACAGCCTTTCAATGGTTGTAATAAAATTGAAAAAGCGAAAACTTCAAGTGTAAGAATTTTGATTACGGATTTTACGATTTCACATATTTCCTCAGATTCGGCTATAGCCCGATGTATAATAATACTAAAATGTCGAATTTCAGCTGGCTATATGCTTATATATTTGACTAGTTGTCGCTCGTGGGTTGGCTTGCGTTTTAGAGGTTTGATGCCAGGGTTTATGTATAAATATAGCCTATTTCGTTCCGTGGGGTTCAAGCTTACTTCATAATTGAATGGTGTAAGCGTATCAGACAGACATAGTTACATTCCCATTTAAAATATTAGTATAGATTACTCATCTCATATTGAAATATATACCAGTATTTGCCGACTGGAAATTACTGTGAGGTTTTCGATGAAACTTGGCCTTTTTTTTGTTACAGATCGGATTTAGGCAGGGATATTAATTTTGTTTGAGCTCTCTTATTTTCACTTTCATGGCTGACTTGTATGTGTAAAATATTTATGTCGTGTAATTGTTCCATTGCTGAACTAAGGCCTCCTCTTCTTTTGGCGAGAAAGTTAGGAGCATTTCCCACCACGCTTCGGCCTGTCAGCCTTTCATCCAACGCATGCAGGTTTCCTCGCGATATTTTCCTTCACCGCTGAGCACGAGACGAATTGTTACCACAATTAAGTACACGAAAATTCAGTCGGTCTTGCCGGGCTTGAACCCGCAATCTTCTGTTCTAACCACTACCATTTCAGCTCTTGTTTATATAGTGGTTAGCTTAAACCATATTCGAGGGTCTTGGGTTCAACCACTAAGAGAGATAAATATTTTTTAACGAAATATTTATATAGCTACAACCGCGATCTCTACCAGCCAACATTTGGGTAGAGCGACAATTGTAAAAAAATATATGTGAGAACAAACATTATAAAAAGATACATGATTTATAAACGACATATAGAATTCATATGTTACTAAATAAATCCATTCCAAAATATTTATATATTCCAAGTAAGTCATACATATTATTTAAGCAAATGCAGGAATATTTCAAGAAAAGTGAATTTCGCTGCGTAAAATGCCGTAGGACGAAGTTCGTAACGACATAAATATATCACTTAAACTATTCGCAAGTAAAATATAAGTTCAGGAATTCGTGCACCCATGTGATTTTGTAAAAGAGAGATAACTTGCTTGCTTAACTCGTGTTCTAAGTTTACCGCTTTAGAAAAAGTGTTAGTGTCAGCCGCGACTACCGAGTACTATTAGACATCAGTACTTAGTTTCACATACCTGACTCATATAGGAAATAAATGGCAATATTTGAGGCAAGCTAGTATTACAGAGGTTAAATCAAACTAGTTATTACTGGTCTAGTGGCTAGGTGGTGGTCAAATACGAGCTTCTGGGTTCAAACCTCAAGTTGGGCTGATACAAAGTTATTTGGTTTTTGGAAAAAAAAAACAGTAACAACCCAGAATCTGGAAATTGGTGACCGAAAGTAACCGAAATCGGTCAGGACGACATTATTATCACATTGTTACAAACAAACAGGATTGACAGGCTTTTGGTTGAACCAAATCAAAGGTAGACATTTTAAACTCGTAATTGTTCTTGTAAAATTACTGATATTGGGCATAGTCCATAAATTAAGATTACAACGATGTTTAATGAACATTTAGTGCACCATGTGTAATTCTGCCTCGTGTAATATACTGATATTGCCAGTGGAAGTCAGCCAAGGTATGGTAATAGCAACTCTTAGTGTTATTGTACTCCTGTTTTAATGTGAAGTGTATATTTTCTGAATAACACCATTTGTCAAGTCTTTTCATGGATAATTTGGAGAAGAAATGTTCTTAAGCAGCTTAAAATATGAATTTTTTGAAGGAAAGAACTTATTTTGGACGTATTAAGAACTTTATGGATATATCAGACGGTAAATCTAAGTGGAGTTCCCCGTCGGATTAGGCTTTTAATACTTTTCCGTTAACAGACTCGAAGAGTGGGGCGTTACCAAGCCGTCTTACTAACATTATAGAAAATCATTGGGAATCAAAAGGCAAAATCCACAAAATAAATACTAAGTAAGGCAAGGACAAGACGTTATTCGATTTTTAAAAATTATTAGTAATTAGCCTTTTCTTAAATACAAGTAGATGAAAGGTCACAAATTTGACATAAACAGTTCAGTATTGAACAATACCGAAACATCAACAATATCATCTGATTCTTATTCACGTAACAACTTGTGAATGTCTCTTAAAATACGAAACACTGAATTTCTGAGCGAACCGTACTCTTCATACTACTAAATTTAACTCCGATAGAAATTGAATCGTGAGCAGTGGTATTAAGGTTATATTTGCATTGTAACGTATTTTCCGTGGCCTACAATTGAAATGAGGAGCACCTCAAAAGTTGCTGAAATAGGTCACAATGTTATTCTTAGGGTTCCCTGGTCGGAAAGTGGCTTAGTTCACCACACGGTGGATTTAAATTGGAAAAAGAGCTTAGTATTTTTATTTCGGCTCTGTTTTGTTGATTAACAAAAGAAGAGCTTAGGATTTTTAAATGACACCGTTTTTTCTCGGCGACTGTGCTGTTGATGATGTGAGATGTGTTATTCTTATGAAGCTATGCGAACTGCTTTTAAATTAATGGTGGCAAGCATCTGCATATTGACATGGGAGCCACTACCAACTTTGACCCATTTATCAAATCAATGTGGGCTGGGATCTAAGGAAAAATACATAGCAGCGTGTAAATCTGAAATATATCTTGGGTTGTGTATGTAGGTGGATACACGTGTGACAGAAATTCATACATTCAGGCTTTTTTCACGAGGTTTTCCTTCATTGCTGCCCAGCGCGAGAAGCAAGAACGAGCGAAAATTCAGTGGCGCTTTACCGGGCTTGAACCCGCAATCCTCGGTATAGATTAACTTTTTTATATCTATCTATAGGTGAACCAGTAAATGGGCCAACTGATGGTAAGTGATAATTACTGCCTATAGATATTGGCTCTGTAAGAAATTTTGACCATTCTTAAAATCACAAATACGTTTCATATCTTGAGTCACACTGGTTCACACACTCTTTAAACTGGAACACAACAATATTAAGTATTGCTGCTTGGTGGTTGGTGCTTACCTATCCAGATGGGCTTACCCAAAACTATTATAATGGTAATTTTTCTCACATCAGAGGGTTTTATCGCAATGTGCTTCACTTCGTGGCCACACTTCGATCAGACATCATCAATAAATACGATGTATGTATAATTTCGATATGGTTAACGAAATGATCATGCACATTCGTATGCAAGATAGCTCTTAATCACGACAGGTAAACTCTGCCAATAAAACGAGTGAATGAAAAAGTTATAATCGCGATTTAAACCCAAATATAAAATTATTTTATTTTGGTAAACTAATATTGCTGTTATTACAAACGTATAAACTACCAACGGTGGGATTAAATTTGAACTAGTAATTCTGTACTTACAGCATTGCGTTCTGCAAAAATATTTTTAAATGGCACGAATAATATGCCAAATTTTCAAGTGTCAGCAGAGACTGAATAGAGTCATTGCTGCCAAATGAAGTGCATGAAGTTCGTTTGAAAATTTAAACTCATTTTCGAATTCTGGAGAAGACACGAGCCAACTTTGGCAATATCTGTCTTTTAGATAAATTTGTATAATATCCTTGGAGCTACGTACTTACAAATTTTAGAGAATAAAAGAGCGCAATTTAAAAATTCCAGTTTTTTAAGTAAGTTTCTCTGGGACAGGGAAGTAAAGGACTTTTCTAAGTAAGATAAGAAAAACAATACAATGTGATAAAAAGTAAACTAACAGCGTATAAATGTCCCAATTTTGGGTTGGGTTTTTCTCATGGGGATTTGAATTTATTCCACCACACTACTCTGAAGAAAGCAAATGTGGCAGAATATTATACGACACATGCAGGATGTCTTCTTTCACAACGAGATGAGTTATGAGCACAAATTAAGCACCCAAAAATTAGGCGTGGGTTTGAACCCGCGATTGTCGATTACAGTTTTCGTGTTTAAATACTGGTGTAATGTTGAAGTCTACAGCTAGGTCTCGACAATGAAGAAATGGAAATGAAAATGAATTTCATTTTATACTCAACGACTCTCAATCCATGTCTCACAGGCGTATTGTTTTTCGAAATTGCATTAATTAGATGCATTGCATCATCATAATTTGTACTGATAATAATAGCTCTCTCCCTCATTTGTACTGAAAAGAAAATCTTCCTGTAGAAATACGAGTCTAGAATTGCATACTATTGTAGTTCATTGTGATTTTATTGGAATGATTTCATTAAAGACAATATTGACTAATTCATAAGTTTGTATTTAATCGTAATTCATAAATGTATACATTCATGTATTTAGAGGTATATGATAATATAAATATATGACCTCAATTGCGGTAATTATTATTATAAGAGTGTTGAGATCGCACAGGGGTAAAGCATTTCCTCTCAAAAATCTATGCCATGCCACAGAACGGGTGAACTTTTCCGTGGGGAAGACACCTATCGCAGTGATTTAGGAATCCCACATAAAAAGAAGTAAAAATATCGAATTAAGTTTTTAAATAAAACCGTTAACCGCCATCCTAACGTGTCATTGAACTATAATAATTAATATTAAGATGTAATTGTAGTACGTGCGCGTTTACAACTATTCGCTGGAGTATTTTTTAGATCAGGTAATTTTTGCAACCTTTCGACCTTTTCACGATAACTTTTAATAATGACAGCTTGGAAATATTCTATCAATAGATTAAAGTTTCTGTCCTCATGAGGATGATCACTGAGATACATACATATGTAGCTGGCTACACAAATAATCCTGTAAAATTCGAACTTTGAACCACTTGACCATGTCATATCTATAAAACAGGTATATTGATCATCGCGTTCTGATGCAGTATTTGTTAAAGTATAAATAAAAAAGACCTTCGTTTGACTTCGAGTACGTTATCCCCAGACACACTCTCTTAGGAAAATTGGACATGCGATGTCTTAAAAGTTCTTTACCCTTAACGTCCTCTATCTAGTACGGCGATATTTAAAAAGAAAAACAATATTTAGCAACTAAATTGTTGATACAATGATACCAAACAAAAAAGAAGGAAAATCGGATTTCAAACAGAGGAGAAAAGTAACTGAACTGTTTTTTCTTTGTCTATTTATATTTTTAATATGTCGTACACAAAGATCCTAAATATAAATCTTTTGTAAACTAGAATAGGAGTATATTAGTCTGTGTCTACCTGTGCTTTTAATTTCTGTTCAAATAATTTATCTTACTAATGTAAAAGCGAAATTTTAAGGTCTGAACGAGTTAAAATAGAATTTGATTGATAGCCTAGGTACTGCATTGCCAAGTTTAGTTTTTTTACTTTTTATAACGAATAGCTCGGAAACTTTTGCAATTTGACTGATCGATAAAAAATACTTTATAATCATAAATTTATGTAACATTTGGGTGAACCTGTTTAGCAGGAATTGAAATTATTGTGGAATTCGGTTATTGACAAAAATCTTGAGTACCTATTCGTTGATGATCGAGTCATAATAAGTAATTTTAGATTACAGACAGATTTTTTTTATTATTATTAGAAATTTATCAAAAAAGTTCTTTCTTGACGTTCAAGCAACATGTTACTAAGATTCAGTGGTTTGAAAGCGTAATAGATAGATCGACAGATAAAGTTACTTTCGTATAATAGTATTAGTATAGACATCCACATTCATTTACCAATAAATTAGATGGCATTATTTTTTCCTATTATTTGCATACAACATTATTACTTATAATCTTCCTTTAGGGATAGAATTCTTCGAGCCATTTTCAACTATATCACGTGCGCTATAGAATATTTTATTGACTGTATCCATTTTATAAAGCCATTTCTGTCGAAAACCGTACGCTTTAAAATTCTCTTATGACCAGTATATACGATAATATCTTCATTTCGTTCCATGAGCGTCGTTTTAAATTAGATTTGCTCTCAAGCTCTTCTCTCGGTGTCACAGAGCGATGGAAAAATCTAGACTTTTTTTAGACTAGCATAATAAAAAACAGTTTAATCTCGAAATTGTATTTTGGTCGAGTACTGTTTGTATATTATGTTACGCGATATCTTTGACAACTATGATGATTCTTGTCAGCGAGTCAGAGGTAGAATATGGATTTATATAAAACGTATGTATTGTTTTTTTTTTTGGGCTACCTTCACATGCCTTCACGCAGAACGCGCAAGAGGTTCATAATAATCCGACGAATGGCTTAGGAACGCATTGAGTAAAGTTTTTTTCTTATGCCACCTGATTGTAAATGGTCACCATCATCCTACCATTGTCCATTGTCTTTGATATTTCTCAAAACACAAATGCGCCACGAACTAACATTTTATGTACCTTGTGCGTGTAGTTACACTAGCTTACTCGACCTTTAAACCAAAACTCAACAATACTGAGTATTGCTGTTTGGCGGTAGAATATCTGATAAATGGGTGCTTAACCTACCCAGCCGGGCTTGCACGAAACCCTACTACGAAGAGAACGATGGATATATTCCACTGATGCATCTTGGTATCAACTCCAAAAGTAACTAATGGTTATGTAAATATTAAAATAACAAAACTCCTATATAATTGTAACGGAATAAAAATATTATTTTATGGTACAGAATGTAGCCAAATTTTGAAGGTTTTTTTTTCAGAAAACGATATACTCAAGTGTTGGTACCTCGCCCAAAGTCTGAAGTTGGCCACGGAAAGGAGAAGTGTTGCCAGATTTTTCTCCTACCTTTATAAATTTCCTCAAAAATTAAAAATTTGACTGAATGGTTTATTATTTAGTTATTTAGGTCTTTTGTGGAGTAGCACATCATCCTGATCAAGATAAATACACGTATTGGTTACCGGCTATATCTAAATTTTTATAATTTATTTCATGAACTATTTAATGGTTAATTAGTATGAGGGGATAATTATTATTATTTGCGTACATTTAGTCAAGCTATTTGAGTAAATTATTAGTTTCTTTTCATTTTATTAACTACTTTTTTAAATGTTGGAAAAAAAGAATAATTACTGAGTTTCTTGACGGTTCTACTCGGTAGAATCTACATTCCGAACCGGTAGTAGCTTCACTTCATATAGTTTTATTTTATGTAATAGTTAGGCAGACGGGAAAATGGGCCACCTGATGGTAAGTGGTCACCACCACCCATAGACATTGACGCTGTAAGAAATAATAACCATTCCCTACATTACAAAAATGCGCCACCAAACTTGGGAGCTAAGACGAGATGTCCCTTGTGGCTGTAGTTACACTGGCTCACTCACCCTTCAAACCGGAACACAACAATACTAAGTATTGCTGTTTGGCGGTAGAATATCAGATTAGGGGATGGTAACTACCCAGACGGGCTTGCACAAAGCCCTGTCACCAAGTGAAATGTAAAACGACGATTAAAAGTTTTTTTACTAAATTCGTGTCATTCTTATGCCAATGATGGTTAATATTTCCTCTCATACTTTAAATCTTCACTTAAGAGTATTTTTAAATTAATAAAAAATATATATCAAGTATCGAGAAAACGTAGTACCGATGTTAATACTGCGCCTTAAGAGGGCGATGAGGCGCTCGAGCCGTGCTAGGGATTTCCTGTCGTTTGTCACTTATGAAACCTCCTTTCCCGTATGAAATACATACACAAAACTCTACTCTATTATATTTTATTAAGGTTTATAATGCTTTAAACCCATTACATCATATTATGTCATTGAATAAACGACTTTATTCTCTTGTAATGTTTTCGATATTCATTTGGAAGTGCTTAATGTGACTTAACATTGCATAACAATTAATTGCAACGTATACAGACGTAGACGGTTGAAGTGCAATGTTAACTTATCTGTGGGCGCCAATTTGGCAATGGATTTGTTCTAGAATACTTAACGAGTACTTACAACAGTACTAGAACAAGTCATGCAATCGTGTTTTATTCCATTGTGGCACGGCTAACGAGGGTACTTACACTGTTTGTATACCATGTATATTGAAGATCAGACCTCAGATATCTCTCCGACATCCGGACTTTGAGAGTGATGGAAAAAGTAGATAGAGTACGTGGGGTTCGCGCCGAACAGCTCCTTTCGTGCTGACTATACTAATGCTCACAGTATATATGTAATATTACATTTAAATGGTGTATCATTCAACGTCACTACCTTAAAGATTGCAATTAATCGACTATTGCAACAGACAATGTCTATATCATGACGTCACAGAAAATCATATCTGAGTATGACCGCCATTTTGGCAAACTATCAGAAAATTGCAGGCGGTTAATAAAATAAACTTTTCATATAAATATTTTACCTATAATAAATTATGTAGTTTTTAGTTTAACTTTTAAAATGAATTATTTTATTCTTAGGGTAAAAACTTTTTTCGTTTCATTTTATTACTATGGAACGAAGTATTCATTCATGTCAAAATGTGAAATATTAGATTTTGTCAATGACAAATTATAAACAAACTCGTATTCTTCACTTACTTCGTTCTCATTCTCATTAAAATATTTTTAACAGATAATTTGAAACTGTTTATAAAGTCCAAATGGATTCAGGTAAAAAATATTTGTTTTCGATTTCTATTCCTTGAATACGGGGTTTGAGACATTATGTAGTAATCAGGGACTATAATTATTAATATTCCAAGAACAAACTCGCAAATTATATTACTGAAGACGTCGTCCTGTCTATTTTATTATAGTAGATAAGTGGCAGAATGTATGAATACGTTCAGATTCTCATATACATCTAAAATTAATCCTAATTTTTGAAGTTTTACTCGATTCATTGGCATCTTCCACATTTATATATGTAAGCTTCATATGTGTATAATAAGAAAAAAAATACACTTTTGGTCTTAAATTATGTCTCTTAGAAAAATTGTTTTAGAATATGAATGTTTTATGTGCAGAGATGATATTTTATTTACAAATTTGTAAAATGTAAACTTTTTTTCAGACTTTCGTCCAGAAATAACAAATATCAATGGGATTAACTTGTCTGATTACTTCATCGATAGAAACTCCTGCAATCCAATCGTCTATATACACAAAAGATATTTACCCAAAGAACATAATGGAGAAAATCAAAAGGAAACAATGACGGAAACACAAAAGTGTCAACATACCTACAAAATTTACGATGAAAGTTGTACTACTAAAATTGAAGAAAAAGATATTTTGCTCGAACAAACCATAAAATTTGCCAAAGATATAATTCCATTGACAATACCACCGAGCACAAATACTATATCCAATCCTGTTTACTATACAGTTAAATCAAGCAAACAGACTAAAAGAAAACATGGGTCTTGTGAACATAAACCAAAGCATGCAGATGTTAAACTTAATGAGGTAAAATTAAAACGTGAAACCGGAGTCAAACAAGAGAGAAAACGAGCCAAAGGAAGAAATGTGGATTCCTCGAGCCGTTCTTCCCAAAATAATACAATAGATGACACCAACGAAAATCATTCGTTATGCTGTTCTTTATCCGAAATATCAGATCAAAAACATTTGAAAGAATCTCATGAAAGAAAATCGAGGAGAAAAGATATTCGAAAAATAATACCTTCAGACACCTTTGAAGCTGTTGCAACTGAATACATTAATACAAATGATTCAAATATTAAAATTCATCTTATGAACGAAAAAGAAAAACAATTGCTGTGTGACAGTATAAGCGCCCCGGTAGCAAAAACAATGAAAGAATTGTTTTTAGATTTAAATGTTCAATCTGACGTGAGAGATGACATATTTCATGTACATAAATTGATTGAAACACAATCAAACAAACTCGATAGTGTTTTAGAGAAATTGACACGCATTGAAAATAAAATAGACAACATCACCAAGGATCAGAAAACTGGAAGGGATGACAATTTCAAAACTTTGAAAACATCAAAATTAGAAGAAATTGGAAAAGACATTTTGAACGTGAAAGAAAATTTCAGTTCTGAAGAAGAGTTAGCACAGGTTGAATTATTAATGAAAAAAACAGGCAAAACTTCTTCTGTTACCAGCATGGCAACAAAAGATAAAGATGGTACGGAGGATGATTTCTCAAAAGGCGAGAATGTTCCAGAGTATTATAAGGCATCTACGTCACAAGTGATTATCAAACCAGAACGTCCGAATAGAATACCTGCGAGATTCTGCTGGACAGATACCATTAAGAAAAAATAAAACAATTGAAGCTCGTGTCTGTTAAGTTTTAGAAGAGATTTTAGTTTATGGCATTATTATTATAATGTATATACTTAATATTTATTTAAAATATCACAATAAAAATGGATGTTTAAAACAAACAAGCATAAAAATATAAATAATGAAACGCTTTATGCGTTTATTATGCGTAGAATGAATCAATTGTTACTACCCACTGATTTATATACTTGAAACAAATATAAAGGTAAATATTAGAATTTACCATCGCGTGCCGTGTTCCCATTTGTCATCCCTCAATATTGTTATTCTAGTCTCAATTCAGAGGCATTCGAGATATGTATCGATTCGGACCGCTTCGATTCGATTACTAATATTGTATTAATGGAAGACAAATGGCTGGTATCTGCTCTGATTGGTATTGACTCTCTGTTTATTTTACAGATGAAATAATAAATACAGTGAGACATATTTCCTCTAAATGCTACAAGATTTGTAATAAAACTCTTATCAATATTAATGAAGTACAGATTAGCCGATTTGTTTATTTGAGTTCTAGAGGTAGTCAAGAGTCGATAGAATTTTCCTTACATCATTTTGAAGCATATTTTTTTCAATGATTTTAATATATTATTGTCTTTGTGTTAACTACGTAGACCAATGTCTTATTCGCATTAAATCAATTCTAATATGTTTAACATCTGTGTTTCTATTGCCGCGTGAAATTGGGCCAAAAATACTTAAATAACTTACATACAACCCCTCATTTTTAAGTGTCCTTGAGTTTCAAATTTAATTCATACCAAGGGTCATACCGTGAAAGAGTAACGGATAGACTGAAAGACTAACATGCATATTTATAATATAATGATAGATTATTAAAATCAAAGTGAGGAGAAATTTCAAAGGAAATCGTGACGTAAGCGTGGCACTGATTTATTCTGAAATATTATGCTTTCGTATTTCGTATGCGATTCCTCGCCGTAATTCATATTTTCAATTCATAGTGTTCAAATACGATATTAAATCGAACTTTAGACAAGCTTGCAGAAATATGGATCAGAGTAACTACTAGAAGCAGATAGATAACGATAAAAATGTTGTTTACAAGAAGACAGATAGGATTTTTTCCTCCACAAAGTGCTTCCACTATATAGCTAAACGCCGTGCTCATAACTCAACACACGTCGGAGTTTGAAGTAAAATTGTCCATACATACCTACACTATAAGCTATTAGAATCATGTATTTACAAGCATAATTAACAGTATGTAAGAATCAAGATAAACATTAGCAACAACCCACTGATGAGATGACGTGATTCCTAAATAGAACCGCATAAGCATATCACGTCTGCTACTCTTGTTATATTGTAAAAAGATCAAACAGTTCGATGCATTTCAGTTATTATATCATATATATTACACAAAATACGCCAAGTATTTTTACTGCGAAGCGAACTACTCGAATTGCGTACCAAGAGAATAGCATTTACTTGAAGCGGAGGAGTTGTACTCCTATCTATAAATTTATGCCACTGATTGTACTCGTTAAATAGTCTGCCCCTGAGCAGCGGTTAGATAAAAATGTTGATTTATATTATGCACTGTATAAGCTAGTATAAATACAGGCTCTAGAGAATAACTCCAACGTTCCGAAAGTACAGTTTGCATTGTAAGATATGGTTAAGACCTTTTACAATAGCTATTAGGATGGGCAGAGGTGATCATTTAGCAATTGGTGAATACCCCAGGAGGTTGTTGACCAATGTAAATTATAAAATAATGTCTGAATAATAGATTAATAGGTAATTCTCAGTATGAGGTGAATCAGTATATTAGTTATATTCTGGTCATCTTGTGTTCTATTTGACATTATTCTATTGTCATTGAATATGTTTTTGATCGATCCACGTATGGAAAGTTTGGATTAGCTTAACGAATTTTTAATATTCCTCCAAGAATTATTCTAACTCCAGATATATAACTGACTCCAGATAATCTAAAGGCAGTTTTTGTTGCTGTGTGTTAACGAAGTTATGGATTAAGGAACTGCTCTACTATTGAACTTGTGGTTACTCGTCTATATTTAGTACTTTAGAGGCTTAAGTGGATCATTGATTACATAAGCCTTGCTTTAATGCTCGGAATTGAAAGTCATCCCATTTCTGTTGGAAAATGATTAATTTAGCTTCGGTAAATCTATTCGAAGATTAATTTAATACACGTCGACCTTCAGAAGGATACTGTGATTGATATTTGTAATCTGATATCACAGATTTCTCTTGTGAGAACTTTGTTTCGTCGAATCAATTGTTATTTATTTTAATAATCACAAGAATTGTGTGAGAGTAATTTGTCACACCTTTTGTCCCTCTGGTATCTTAATCTAGGATGCAGGAGTGCAAACAAACCGAGGCGCGGTGTGTTGTTGGCCAAATCTTAGACTATCGGAAATGGACCATTACAATTTTTGGAGGGGGGGAGTTCGTCAGAAAAATGCTCGATAGCGCCCGGTCGCACTTGGAGTGGTTTAGCCATGTAAGTAACGTATGCTCTATAATCTAGAAGGTTTTCTTTCAGGCAATACGATTTATTTTGGAATTTATCGACAAATACCGTCATAGCATTGTGCATTTGCACACAATATTGATAAATGAATTAACGTTCTCCTTAAACGTTATGTAGTATACTCAACTTATGATCAGAGCATATGGATAACAGCGTAATAAAAAACGTGATTATAATTAAATCCCTATTAATATATAAATATCATATCATTTTCCTAAAATCATTTTGAAATTCAAAAACGTAAAAAAAAAAATACTAAATTGTTAGTAATTTAAAAATTAAACTAAACATTTTTTTTTTCTATATAAAATTTATATTACTTAACGAAATAATATTTTAAAATACGTAATAAATGGTACGTTAATTTATAATTGCAAGATTAAGGCAGTGGCATACAAAAGAGATCTGCCAAGCATTCAGCGGATAATATTACAATTATCAGCATCAATCTTAAAAATGATGTATTGACAATTTTGCTCTACGGCCTTACTTATGAACATTGATTATCGGGTATTAATTTAACTCTTTCTCTCCTTAGAAAGAAGGAGAGATAAAACATCGTTAAACTGATCACCCCATAAGCATAATTTATAAGTGATGCCGTTTGTGAACGTGTCGTTAAATTATACGCTTATCTGTGCAATGTGTCATAAATCATAATCAGTAATATGCGTCAATCATAATCACAGTAGGAAGTATGACGTTTTGTAATGTGTTAAAAATAAAAGCGATCATGCTAGATATAAAACCTTATCATTGTGTTGTTTTTTTTTTTTAAATGTTGAGCCTTGTTCAAGCTGTAAGCGACGAAGATTTAAATTACGTTAAGATTGAAAGCATCATTATAAATATCCACAGTCGACACCGTAGCGATCTAAGCGTGTTATTTTGTTTAAAAAGGTACATTAACAATAAACATATTCTACACTATATAAGAAAAACATACATTCGTAACATTCACTGATATTTATAAATTAAAATATATTTATTCTTGTTTTTCATGATAATTAATAATATATTTGTATATAATTACTACACACACTACTGGGAATTTACATTTTGTATTCGTTTTAGTTGCTTCAATATAATATTTCGCATGCTCCATCCGTCTATTGTTTTATAATAATCTGTTTCTGTAGCTTTAGTCATGATTCAAAAGTGCTATAATGACATACTGGAAGTTTGCTTAGATTTTGATAGGATAACTTGTTTATTTTTCGTTTGGATAACTATTAGTGCTAAGGAAAATTTGTTTTGCTTACAATATTTTAAACTTTCTTCATTGACCGATTATTATCGTTTTCACAGATTCGTTTTGTCGTCAAGTTATTAGAATATATATATATATATTAAATTATATTATATACAATAATAAACAATGTTACAAAAACTGGTACCAATATGGAATTACCGCGAGACAGAAATATAATAATAGCACTGGATACAATATTAGTTATAAACAAACCTTAGATTTACATACGTATTCCATGCGATTTACTAATTAATCTGTTACATTATGCACTAAAATCAGTTCTTGATTAATATATATATATATATATTATTTATAATACAACACTGTTCCGCTTAAATGCTTATATGCATATTAATTTTATTTCCAAGTTCCAAGTTTTAGATCGGCATTTTATCACGAATCTATAATTAATATTATTCATTTAAAATTAAGGTAAGCGTTGCTCTTTTCGTAGTAAAATCGAAAAATGAAGTCTTTGTAAATACTTAAGGGAATTATGTCACTATAATAGAAGTCGTCTATAGGAAAAATGTCGACCGGAAAACTATAATTATTGTTAGTTTAACTCATTAATATAATGTAACATACATATACGTACATAATAATCGGTATACTTATTATTTTTTTATAACTAAACATGTATTTTAATAAAGTTTTATTAATAAGACTTATTCCTCCGTATGGAATTAAAATAATAATGCCTTCGTATTTGTTAATATATGAAATTTAACAGTCGGAAATGAATAACTATCGCGTTTCTGGTCGTATTTTCTCGTGCTCATAAAACTTTATTTTAATTAAAGTATATTTTGATGTTTTAGATAATGAAATGAACCTACGTCTGGGTAGGTAGTACCCACTCATCAGATATTCTACCGCCAAACAGCAGTACTCAGTATTGTTGTGTTCCGATTTAAAGAGTCAGTGAGCTTGTGTAATCACAGGCACAATTGACATAACATCTTAGTTCCCAAGGTTGGTGGCGCATTGGTGATGTAAGGAATGGTAATGATTTCTCACAGCGCCATTGTCTATGGGCGGTTCTAACCAATTACCATCAGTTGGCCCATTTACTCGTCCGCCTACCTATATCATAAAAACATTCATATATATATATATATATTTATATATACATCGCACTACAAATATATAAATTGTAACTGAATTGGGAAAATTTCCGTATCGAATGGTTTCAACTGAAGAACAAAGTGTGAACTGATACTTTCGCGCTTGTGAGCATTTCTTAAATCGATATTAGATCGTTTTTTCTATTAAATATATTTATTTGTACGAAAACCTATACAGCTTAAAACGGTTCTAATAATATTATAAAGATTATATAAATATAATTATATAATACTAATATTAATATAAAGATTGTTATCATGTAATTTGTAAGCCCATTTGAGTCTAGACATAAAAATAAATACAAATGTTGATTTAACATGCCTTGCGATTGTATATTAATAAAATTAATTTTACAACCTTGGTCATACGAATCATTTCACTAAACAACAACAAAAAACTTCAAACTATAATAAACTTGGACGTAATCTCAAAACACAGAAACTAATTTACATTTTATATGGAATATTTTTTTTTTTAATTTGAATTTCTATTATTTTTATGTTGGCAAACTCACAGGATTCACCAAAAAAGTTGGCGGCTATCCAAACTGGCGAGAATATATCGTTATTTATGTTTTAAGTTCAGGGCACAGGTTATTTACGATTTAATTTATTATTTTATTAAAGCCAAGATATTACGGTTAAAATATTAAATTTCATATAATATATATCGAATGTAATGTGTATAACATATACTGTAAGATTTACGCTACGGTGTGATCGGCGGAATGTTACTGGCTCATTGTCATAGTGAAGCTTTGTAATAAAGAAAAAGCGAGAGATCGGAAGATAAATATTAAGAAAAAAAAATAAATGTGAAAAATACTAAGAACAAGGCAATCACTCACCAAAGTCTGAGCGGCTGTCTGGTGCTGTAAAAACAGGCTTTAGTCAGTATAGCCAGTAGAGAAGTTAGGAAGTTTATACAGGAGAAGAAGAATAAGTTCTCTTTTTGAAATATAATAGAAATTGTTTACGTTAATGTATTTGTGTTGAAATGTTTGCGATAATTGTTCTGTGTCATAGCATGATCGATGCGTTCTGTTTGTACTTTAACGTACTCTTAAATAGACGGCAGTAAATAATACCCAAAACAAAGATAAGAATTATCGATAACAGAATTTGAAAATGAAAACGTATTAATTCCTAAACTAACATTGCTAACTAATTTAAAGATAATATCAAATATACACCAAAGGTTAGTGATGTACAATATTGTATTTATGTTTATTTTCTTCAAACATATACAGACATTTAAACTTATATACTGCCGTACTCCACATATTTTGTACGTGAAATTTCAAACCTCTTATATTTTATTTTTTAATAGAATTTAATTAAGCTAAATAAGCAAATAGGATAAAAAATGCCTTCTCAAGATTAAATCACTAACGACCTATTTCTCTGGCGTATATGCATAAATTACGACCCGCATCTGCTTCGTTAGATTCTCAAAATATCGTCTAAAAGTCCAAATTTTAAATTGCTTTTTTTTTAAATTTAGATGTGGTAAGTTAAATTTTTAAAATTTTCAAAAAAATGATTTTGTGAAATTTGTCGTTGTCTTGTTTACTTTACTGCCGTCGATATTATTCTTATAGATATTGTTATTGTTTATTAATAACGAACAATTACATTTACATATTCTTTTTAATTTTTAAGTTAGTTAATCATTCATAGATACTGTTAAAAGCAATCTTAAATTAAACATACATAGCTCCTGATATTATTATATATAAAATTGCAGTACCGAATATTTATTAAATCTAACTCGCAATAATTAACGAAAAATGTATATATAAATTATTACTCGGTATAGGAAAAATATAATACAGTGTCGTCAATTATAACTTAACCACGAAACCGAAACGATATATCGTATACAAACACACATACCAACATAAGCTTATAATAAATTGACCAGATTAAATGATAATTTTGATAAAGCATTAAATTTACATTAACCGTTTATTTGTAGCCAACATGTGCCTTTGAATGTATTGCTTTAATAATGTCATTTAATTCCTCCCCCCCCCCCCCCCAGTAAACGTATAGCTTATTCCAATCGAAAAAGAAATAAATATAAAAAAATCTTACATGTACTAATAGCTCAGATATATTCTGAACTACAAACTGTTCTTGATTTATGTATCCTTATTTATAATACAACACTTTTTCACTTCAATTCTACCAATTATATCAATTTTAATTTTACTACTGAAGTTGTCTATCATGAATATCATATAATATACAAGCTCATAACCAAAGATATCGCGTCATTACATTAACAGCCTGTAATTTCCCACTGCTGGGCTAAGGCCTCCTCCCCCTTTGAGGAGAAGGTTTGGGGCATATTCCACACCACGCTGCTCCAATGCGGGTTGGTGGAATACACATGTGGCAGAATTACGTTCAAATTAGACACATGCAGGTTTCCTCACGATGTTTTCCTTCACCGCCGAGCACGGGATGAATTATAAACACAAATTAAGCACATGAAAATTACGTGGTGCTTGCCTGAGTTTGAACCCGAAATCATCGGTTAAGATGCACGCGTTCTAACCTAAAAAGTTCTACCCAGGTAGGCAGTAATATAAATATAAAAAAGAAAATTAAATCAAATAAGAATAGTTCTCCAATACGAACTGTAACGGTAAGTATTTTTAAAACCTAAAACAACACGGATAGAGAATATACAGAACCAACAATGTGACCGAACCATTACTATCGCTTAGACTCGGTCGGATAATACATACATCCATTCCGTTTCCTGAGCTAGAGATTAATGAGGGCGCGTTCAGCGCCGCGCTTGTTTTCGACATACGTTATATCATTTAGTAATCCATTTGAACTGCTATTTATTGAGCTTTCGGTATTGTTTTTTAAGGTTACGCAATATTTCTCTTTACTTTAATTGTTAGTATTTAACTACTTCGATCTTTTAGGCGAACTGAAGCGACGGTGTATATATAGGTACATATTGTACTCCTCTGATCAGCAGAACGGTCCGTGCGAATACCGTATGACACCGGAAGAGAGACTATCAAGGGATTGCCTCTCGCTACTATATATACGGACGATCTGGGGGGATTGAACTAACTTTTTCTCTGGGGCGTGTACTGCCCGTGTGGTTGTGTAATCCAAAGTGGTCGGGAGCAAGATGGGTATCTCTCTACAACAGAGTACGGAGCGGTGGCCGGGAATGAGACCAGTAAATCATCTCCCTTTAGAAGAGCTCGGAAGTAACGGTTGTTGCGTTGTATCGAAAAGATCCAGTGGCTACTCTGATGCGTGCATAAGGTAAGAATCTCAAATAACCGGAATTTCTCGAGGAAGCCTTTTGACAAGCTTATAAGTCTTAAGATCCTTAGGTTCTTGATTTAAAAGCCTAGTCTAAATTAGTCTAGCCTACGGAAAATCCGTCAAAAATATCAGCAAATTTGCTTGCAATTGATCCCAATTTATTTAATACAGTACGTTGTCTATCCTTTATCCGTCACCACTCAGCACAGACAATAGATAATTGTGCTAGCTATTATAAACTATATGATATTTCGTTCCAGGAAACTTCTGATAACTCAATAACGAAATACACCCACATTCGACACCATTTTTGTAGATAAAATCAGAAATTGGTCCCTTTATAGCGGTTTGTATTATTAAATTTTGGTAATGAATCGAAACCTTGGTAAAAAATATCAGAAAACTATTATACGAAGCTGTTTAAGTTAACCTCAATTATATTTTTTTTAAATTACTTATTTCTAACTTCGAGCTGCTTAGACAGTAGGCCTAAGAATCCTCTCTTCTAAAGATAACACGGGCAGATAATTCCATCATGATTCATGTTCCAATGTGAAATATGATCATAGTGGCTGTTTTGGTTCAAGATTTATAAATGTATTGTTAAAAAATAAAATACAATTCAATACTAAATATTTAATGAAAAAGTCATAATCTTTTTTTAGAATTACAGAAGTCGCATAATTAAAACACCATATCAACGAGCAAAATAAATTCTGCCCACGAGAAACATAAATATAACCCAGAACACTTTAAAATTCTCTACGATTTTTCATTCGTCATTTATGAATGAACTCATTCATAATCATCATCATCAGCCCATATTTGTCCACTGCTGGACATAGGCGTCTCCAAATATAATAATAAATATAATAATTGTTATGTAATAAATTAATGAAGTTTATAAGGTAAATCCCTAATAAGGTATTTAGATCTTTTTCTTATTAATAATTATATTGAAATATGAAGAAGAATATCACGATTTGGAAGACGATTTGAAAATGTTACATAGCCAATTTATTGAGATAGTTTATATAGTGTATAAACTATACACTATATAAAATATACATTACGTTTGACGCGGGTAAAACTGCGCGGAGCAACTAGTAATCCAACTAATATTATAAATACAAATCAAATCAAATCAATTTTATTCAAGTAAACTTCACAACGAAGCGTTTTTGAATCGTCGATATTAAAAAACTACCTACCACCAAATATATACAAAATGGAGTTTGTTTATTTGATACGTCATAACTACTCAATCGCTGTGAAATTGTCAATATAGGTTATAGAAAAGGACAAAAGTTACGCAACATCTGGCCCTCTCTTTCATACGTAGGCGAATCCTTGACTGGTAACTAGTCTACACTAATATTATAAATGCGAAACTAACTCTGTCTGTCTGTTGCTCTTTAACAAATAAACCACTATACGAATTTGATGAAATTTGGTATGAAGTGAGCTTAAACTCCAAGGAAGGATATAGCCATTATACAGCCCTACAACGTAAGCTAAACCGTGGGCGATAACAAGTATATTATAAAAGGCAACGTCTTAAGTGATTAGCGTTACAAAACAGAAATTGAACTACAACAAATTTAGTCATAGACTTGAAGTTTTTTTTTTAATGTGAAAGTTGACTAAGAAAAATAAAGAAAATGAAAATTTTTGTTATGAACATATTAACAATATTATATTTGAATTATCTTAAGAAATAACTTCTAATTTTCTTCTTGAATTCATATCTCATATTCTTAAATAATATGTTGAAGCAAACGATCATTATTTAAGACAATAGACCACGGGAATTGTTGAAATTAATGAGACTCCTTTATTGTTTGTATATACAACGTCTAGACTGGATGAAGATTTCTTTTATTTGTTTCGTATATTTGTTAATATAATAGAATTGTTTGACTAAACACCCGTCAAACAATGTTTACAAGTAAGTTATTATTACATACTATATTTATTTATTAAATATTAATAGTTAAATTATTAATCCGAGGAAGTAATGTCATTATAAAATTCTGGACTGTGTGTAATTTACTCATTATCAAAATTAGCGTCTGAAGATCGATTTACTCATCAAATCGCGATCTGAGATTTTATTTATTTTTTAATTTTACCTGAGCTGTATATTTTACTGTCTTTACCTTTAGTCGTTTTCGTGATTGAATAGTTTTATAACGTTCACAGTTTTTCAGTTATCAGACAATACAAACCGCGTATAATGTCCCGGCGTTTTAAATCTGTAATATTTTCGAAAATATTCATTTAAAATACATGCTGAAAGGGCTATATTATTCTATATTAAATGCACAATGTATTTAATTAGATAAGGATTAATGCTGTATTGCTTAAAGTTCCTTCCAAAAAAAGCCATTATTTCTCGTAAAAAGGAAAGGATAAAAAATGGTTATTGTGGGTTATCCCTAAGAGATAGACATATGTATACCATCTCGAACTTTTTTGAAGACATTTTATGTAGTACATTATTTCGATCTATCTCGTAGGGTTCAGCCAGCGTTTGCAATGTAAGCACAAAAAGATGTGTTTATTTACGACATCACTTCAGCAACCTCTAAAATTATCAGTTTTTCTCTACTATATTGTGCATTTATCGTACATATAATCCTTCCTCTTGAATCAATCTATCTATTAAAAAAAACCGCATCAAAATCCGTTGTGTAATTTTAAAGAAATAAGCATACATATGGACAGACAGCGGAAAGCGACTTTGTTTTATACTATATGATTAATTCTCTATAATGATTAGTTAAATATGGAATGTCTTCCTTTTTCGAATTTATAATGATGCTAGAAAGAGATAAAATCTGGCCGACCCTAGACCAATGGCAGGTTGGGCACTGATAAATCACGAATACTTGAAGGATTTATTAAGACACGTTTTATGGACACATTTTATTTTTATTATATACGTTGATGTGTAGGTTCACTTTGGCGCAAATATTAAAAAAGATCACCTAACAAGTTTTGCTGCCCTAGGCCCCGCCTGTTCAGCCTATAAGGATATCCGTCTCTGACTATATCTATATATACCCATATACCTATTATACAGCGCTTATAAGCAAGTCTGATGCTCACGTCTTCCGAAATAAGGGAGTGCGTACCGCTGGTTTTTTAAGGGGTAATCCTTCAAGTGGGGGAAACGCGTGAATGCGTTTTTCCAACGGAAAAAAAAGGTTATTTTCAAATGAAACTCAAAATTTTAATTCCTAATTAAACCTTTTAAGCACACTCGGTTCATACTGGGTGACGCCGCAACCGCAGATTAACGGATCTCGTGGATAATTTTAAATTCGCCGCATAAAAAATATAATCAGTACAAAATACTTTAAGCACGTGTCAGATTATGTAAGAAATAAATAAATAATTAGACAATTACAAACAAGGCTTACACTTTGTATTGTTTTAATAAATTCTGTAATAATAATAATTTAATTTAAGTTATTTTTTGAATTGTGTTGATAACATTGATATTAAATAAGAGGGTACTTTGACTTTTCTGTTCATTATTGTGAGTCACGTGATTTGTAGTGAGGCTTATATAAGTGATGGAAGCTCGGTACAGAACACATTTTTACCTTAACTTTTCTCTTTACTCTTCTTGGAGCAGCAAGTTGCTGCTAACATTTAAGGTACGATATAATTTGTGCTAATGTTAATATTAATTCATACAATATTACGATTACTACAGCTATTATAATGGCTAAATAAATATTTGTGTTTCATATACAATATTTTATTGTCTTATAACCTTAAAATATAATAAAATAATAAAGAAATAGAAATTATCTTAAAATATCCTGACATAATGTATTAAGTCTCTATAAAAAAATCTAAGACACGCTTAAAGTATTATATTAATAAAACACGTTTTATTAATACTAAAATCGGAGTATAGGAAATCCGTGGATAAACGGTTTAACATGTTCATAAGGCAATTGAGACTCGTGGTTGGCCCTCATGGGATATACAATGCTATGGCTCACTCAAATTTAAAAGCTTTACTCGGTATAGAGGCATTTCACTTGCTTACTGACTGTCGAATAAATATATACATCCCGTTGAGTATCTCTCGTTTAGCCGAGATGGCCCAGTGGTTAGAACGCGTGCATCTTAACCGATGATTTCGGGTTCAAACCCAGGCAGGCACCACTGAATTTTCATGTGCTTAATTTGTGTTTATAATTCATCTCGTGCTCGGCGGTAAAGGAAAACATCGCGAGGAAACCTGCATGTGTGTAATTTCAACGAAATTCTGCCACATGTGTATTCCACCAACCCGCATTGGAGCAGCGTGGTGGAATATGCTCCAAACCTTCTCCTCAAAGGGAGAGGAGGCCTTAGCCCAGCAGTGGGAAATTTACAGGCTGATTATGTTTATGTTTATTATCTCTCGTTTCTTTTCGTTGAGAGACATTTGTTCCGAACCAGTGGTATATTTAATTAGAAATATTTGAAATAATTGTTAAAAACTAGTATAAGCATCAAAACTGGTCGTAGGCTATCGTTTCATTGAGTTGTGCTATAATCTATTATGTCATTAGTGTTTTTTTTTTATTGCTAATCTTTAGCATATAAAAGTTCTTAGTATTTTTGGAAAGGAGTTCTTTAACGTGCTCTACAGTAGAGTAAGAAAAAAGCGTTACGCTACCAGGCGACCTCTCCCTCTCTCCTGTATCTCTCTGTATGTATTGTCTCTTTCTGTTGTATACGGTTATATATAATATTGTTAAAACTTTTTTTTTGTTTCGGACGTACACATGATTTTGATATATAATATATATTGAAAGCAAGACCGTTCGTTCTCTATTTTCTTAATAGTTTTAATATAATTTATAGTTATCAATTCACAGTATTGATCTTTGACAATATAATATTTAATAAGTATTTCGGATCTATACTAGTTCGTACTAACGATAAGCTGCAAAACGCCAAGTAAATATCACTGACATTGCGTTAAGGCGTTAATTAAATATTTCACGTTTCTGAACTGCACAGGGTAGACATTTGCTTCTAGGTATAGATAGTCTTGAATAATCAAATTCATAAAATTTACACAAACGTATTAAACGTAAATTTACGTATGTTGTTGGAAAGCACTTCCTTTGTTTTCGCTAATACTTCGTACATTTTTTTTTATTTCAATTGTTTTATTAATACACGTATATATTTATCATGCTAATGTCTCCGTAAATGTCTATGTAATTGGCGCTGAGCCAAATACTGTAGTTTCAATAACGCGTACCGAATGTCGAATTTATGCCCATTTGTTCGACTCGAACACATTTTAATAGAGGTCGGACGTGCCTGGCTCGATGAAAATTTTACCGATAATTCGTAGGCAAACCGGACCGGTGTTGAGATAAGCGTGACCATTGATACTGTTATAGTTGTAATGGTTTTTGCTGATTCTCGAATTTGTTTTTTTTTTTTTTTTTAATTAAAAGATTCGAATTATTTTGTACACGAAATTCGTTCTTGACACTTCGATTGTCTAAATTTAAAGAAGGTTCTAATATAATATAAGAATGTTATATACTGAGTACTCCGAGACGGACTGTTACTTCTGGTATAAGTTTATGTATAGTGGTTAAGTAGATTTTTTTTTTCAGTTGGGCATTAAAAATAAGTATCTTCTCATTTAATAGCATAGATTTGAATGTTGTAAAACTGTAAGTATTCCTATCTATATTGTTAAATAACATCCCGAATGTAGTCTCGAGATTATCTCCAAGTTTATAAATAGACCGGACATACATACATACAGACATACATACATACATACATACATACATACATACATACATACATACATACATACATACATACATACATACATACCTACATACATATACCATAAGACAAAGTACTAAAATAATAATCAAGATACACTTATCGAACATATCAATATCGGTTAGCAAGAAAGGTACCATTAAACTCTCACATATTCTCCTGGCAAGCAAAACTAAGCAATATTTTGTTCCGGTTTGTAATGTGAGTGAGCCAAAGCCAGGTACAGGACACAGAACATCCTAATTCTCAAGGTTGATGACGCATTGGTGATACAAGGAATATGTGTTGAATGTTTTGAATTAATTCTTATGGCGCCTATTTCTTTAAGCGGTGGTGACTACTTATCATCCGTTGGCCTATTTTTCCGGCCGCCTTTTTTATATTTCAACGTCTTGTCATTGTAATGGATCTAAATAAAACAAGTTAAAAGCATTCTATATGGATTTCCGTCCTTATACGACGTATTTCGAATTATCCGCAAAATCCGCTTATCTGCGGTTGCCGCGCCAACCTATGCGGATCGAGATTTTACATAAAATGAGTATATTTAAGAATTACAATTTTGAGTTCCATTTTTAAATAATCTAGATATATAATCTGTGTTTACAAATCATCACGTGCTCGACGGTGACGGAAAACATCGTGAGGAAACTTGCAAGTGTCGGATAAAGTATCAAACCACATTGGAGCTGTGGTAGAATGGAGAGTCAAAAAAATAGATGTTTGTCCAGCGGTGGGACATTTATAGATAGATATACTAACTCCATATTATTTTGGCATAAATGTAAATATCATGTTCCAGTAATTAAGTAACGTACCTATCTGTGTAAAAACATTTAACATATTTTAAATACGTAACGAAAAACACTTTTGAAGGCTCACTAACGATGCGGCTAAGGGCACTGTTTCACTATGCAATATAATGTGGCCTATTTCTGAAAAACCGGCCATGTTCCATATAAAGCGTTGGCTAGATATAATGACTACTTGACGAAGTGTAGGCAGACTGTTGAAAACATTTTCAAATGCTAATTGTGTGATACAGTGCAAAAAATATAAACACGCTAAAGTTGAGATATTGTATAAAATTGTAAGGCAGCTGTTGCTCAACTCGCATTCGTTATCTATCTTTAAAAGATAAATATATTCAAATTCAAAAATAGAAACCGTTATAGTAAGAAATATATGTAATTAAAAATTAAGTTTGTAATAAATTGGAAATACCATCTCGTATAAAAAAAGCTTTCCTTAAAAAGGGATGGAGCGTTTAACCAGGCATTTAAAACATATATCCACAAACTCGATATTGGAATAAGGATTCTATTCTTCAAAAAGCCAACATGGCTCATAGATAAAACTCGTCAAGACTCGAAGATCACGGGTTCAAATTCAAACAAGGTCTACTTTTCATGGGCATCAGTAATCAAAATTTATAATTCACATGCATAATGGGACAGCTTTTCTAAAAAAAAAATACGTAGACGGACGGGCCAATCGACCACCTGATGGTAAGTGGTCACCACCGCCCACAACATTGGCACTGTAAAAAATAATAAACAATCCTTACATGGCAACCGGAACACAATAATAAGTATTGCTGTTTGGCGGAAGATACCTGACGACTGAGTGGTACCCAGACGGGCCTGCACAAAACCCTACCCTACTAAAACCAGCGTGTTGGTTAAGGAGTCTAGTGCTAACTTTTATTGCATCTATTATTCCTCTACAATGTATATCAGGTCGATATTAGTATTAATGTAATATTATATAAAGCAGCTAATGTAATTCCTGCTTGTGTAAACCATTGCGGAGATTGCCAAGCATCGTAATGCATTCAAATCGCTTCGGTTCACAGCTGATTACGCGATGCACACGCTTGTTAGAGCCATTCGTCTAATAATCTGTAATATATAGATGTATCATTATTGCCTTCATTCGAAACCGTTTACGTTTTTAATAACGACTTACCAATATTGGTACCGATTTTTTAAATTTAAAAAATTAGGTTCTTAAGCCTTTTTGTTTATAAATTTATTTAGATTTAAAATTTAAGATTCTTTGAATACTGGTCTTATTTGTATTGGACATGGTGAAGTTCTCATTGAAGTGTTTCAGATTTTTTTCTATTATAGTGCTAGGCGGACGTGCAAAAAGCGTGTGAATTTTGGAAGGTACCCACTCATCAGAAATATTTCCGCCAATCAGCAATACTTTATGTTATCCGACTTGAAGGGTGAGTGAGCTGTACTACAAGCCCAAGGGACATAACATATTAGTTCCCATGGTTGGTGGCGCATTGTCGACGTAAGGAATGTATAATATTTCTTAAAGCGATAATTTTCGCTTCCTATTTCCTAAAAATGACAGAATTATGTTAAATTTCAAATTTAATTTTAGGTTTTCATTGGGACACAAGTTCTGAAAATACAGATGCAATATATTTCCGACATTCTCACAATCCAACTGGATATCCGACGCAGCCAAATATATATCAGGTGCAGGTCGCAGGTGCAGGTCGCAATTTGTGACAAATATTTTCTGCCCCATCTAAAAATACATATACAGTAAATATTTGTGCTTAACTGCCCCGTCTCAATTTTCTACCCTATACGGGCAACAAGGAAGATAGTTGTGTATTAAATGGATACTTTCTTTGAACTTGTTTGATGCCATTAATTAATTGAAATATGACCTTCTGATTACAATTCGGTCGATTAATCGCAGAAACATAACTTTTTCATCAATTTATATAAAAGAAAGAACAATCGAATAACCTGGTAAAAAAAAATCGATAATCAAATCGATATTTTTTTCGGTTATCTTAGAAAATCTTCCTTTTTGATGTCGGTAAAAATAAATCTCGTGAACAAATAAAAAAATGGCGTCAGAAACGTAACGCGATACACTCTTAGCACGCCCAAATAAGTTTTTATTCAATGCAAATATTTTTATTCATCGACGAATGTACCGTTTTTGTTCTAAACTTTTCACATTTCTATATTTCTCTATGAAAACTGAACTATTTTTACCGTAACGTGAAAAAAAAGTCGTCTTTTATATGTCAAAGCTAACCTAAATTTCGACAGAAGAGAACAAAACGCTTTTCACTACAAATAGCTTAAGGGTAAATATCCAGTAGGGGCATTGTTCGAAAGATACGGTAAGCCAGACTTATCAATTTCGTGCTAATACTACTGTTTTGTAGATACCACCATATATACTTGGTGGTAGGTATCACACATAATATATTTTACCGCTAGTTGTTTTCTAGTTTGAAGGGTGAGTGAGCCAAAATATCTACAGGCACAAGGGACATAAGAGCTTAGTTCAAACCAAGATTGATGGCGCATTGGTTATATGAGAAACTATTAAAATACATATGTATATATATATATATTTACATTATGAATGTATATGAGCAGTGGTGAGCACTTACCAACATTGCATCAAATTAATTCACGCTAAATAAATCCTAACAATAATTATTACAAACAAGTAATTTTATTTTTTTCAAATCATCTTAATTTTGTAAATATCGCTCGTAAGTCTAATGTTGTCATGTCATGTAATATTATCACAATTTTACTACATTCACGTAAGCTCTTGCAAGAACATTTGGATTGATATTATAAATTTAATTTAAAGCTACCATCGCGAGCCGGTTCGGGTTTTACACACGACCGAAAAAAAAGGAGAAAAAAAAGTATATCGACTGTATTCTTTTCTACGAATTGAATTATGTTGTTATGTTAAATTGGTATTGCAAATATAAAGGCTGGGCTGCCGATGTTACGTAAGAGATTGCGTCTCGTGTCTTTGTAATTATATTATTAGCGTTCAAACTGGACGATACTAAAACGAAGCGTTAACATACTAAGAAGACGGTACTTAAATTTTAACCTTGTTTTGTTTCTGAATACTTGTAACCATTTTTTTTATTAATATTTTTACGGCGCCGAGCCTCGTTCGTGAATTCATTAATTTAAGGCTTAACTGAAACTCATCCTAAAGCTTTTTACAGCTTATTACTGAGTGTGAGCCCTAAATTTGTTTGTATTACATAATATTACTCGTAATAATATATACTTTGCTTATTATTATAATAAATTTAAATCTTATTTTACAATACAAGAAGTTATAGAGAATATTATTATATGAAGTTTAGAATTTAAATATTAAGATTTATTCACGCTCGTCTGGTATTGACTTGAATCTTATTTAGTTATAAGTCAATTATAAATATTATTTAGTATATACGTTACAGTAAAAGCTCGAACTAAGGTAAATCTTAAGATTTTCCAGTAAAACTTAAGATTTACCGACATGAGTTGGTAAATGTAAGTATTTATTATTAGACTTTTTCGGCCTTTTAATTAACTAACCTAAGCTAACCGTTTATAACACGTTATGACATGATTTTTTTCAACGTTTACCGTGCCTTAAATGTATATCCTAAGATTTACTGAGTGAATGGTGGCAAAAGTTCGAATCATTGGGCATTTGCATTTACCATTAAGAATTGGTAAATCTTAGATTTTACTGGAAAATCTTAGGAAATCCTACTAATTTACCGTAGTTCGAACTTTTACAGTAACATATATTAGTTACAATAAAACAAACACTCTGACAATGACATTAAATACATTTTACAAATCAACGAGTATATAATCTTCTTTTATTATACCTGTTATTAAAAGTTATTAATAACTTTTGCATAACTTCAGTCAACCATGTTGAGTCAGGTTACTGGTACGACCAGAAATATAAAAATTTTAAATTACTTGCGTGTCACGCTAAAAACAGTATCTGTTACGATAAAGTTAACGAATGGATTAAAAAAATAAAGTCCCTGCGGTATGAATTTGTTTTTACACGATACAGTTACATCTGCCTCTGATATCTGTCCCGACTTCGCACGACGAGGCACAATTATTAAAAGTTCTTTCAGGTTATTGTTTTTCGATTTATTTATTTTAAAAACACAGACAAGAAAGTTGGCCACACATGGCCACACAAGTTGGTCAGCTTGGCCATAGACATTGGCTAAGCGGGAATAAATCAGTTCTTACACCGTCCAGGCTACGGCAATCATGTTGTGCCGCTGGTGCGCAATTACACAGACTAGTTCACCATTGAAACCTACAAAGCAATACGAAATTGCCATTAGGTACAGACAGATAGGTAAAAACAGTAGAGTAGACAAACAAGTCATATTACTCAATGTATAATTATATTAAAGATAAAAAACGTGGTCATAGTATGTTTTTACTTCTAGGCGGGATATATAAAAAAATATTTTTTGTTCATTGACGTACTCTGTCATTAAAATGCTGGAAAAAAGTAACTACTGCGTATCTTGATAGAATTTACTTTACGAACCGCTGGTAGTTTTAAATTTAATTCAATACTGTAACGTGTCGATTCAAAAGTGCTTTTATGAGCCTACTCGCATAAAGAATATTTTGATTTTGGCGATAGTCATGTAAAAAGCCTCGACACCAGTAATATTTGAAGTTATAACATGTTTTATGATTATCGTATTTAGCAATTGATAAAAAAAATATCAACGAATTTTGAAATTTTAATTCACAATCAAAAATATATTTTTACGTTTTTAATTGTGTCGAGTAAATTATGTTTAAAAAAATTGCCACCTCTTTTCTATTGCAATATAAATATATTTTATTCAGCTCTTACAAGCATCTTTGTTCGTCATTTTACAAGGTTTTGGTAAATGTAAAGCTAGCACCAGTTACAAATGTAGATGAGAATACCGAGCAAGAATATCAGTAGTTACTCTTTTCTATCAATCAAAAGTCATAGGTATGTTAATAAGGCAATTGAATTTATTTTTCCCGCTTGCTTTTATCATATATTAATATAAATCTTGTATTAAATAATACACCTTGTTTGTAGATGATTTTTATATAATATATTAAATAAATACCCGAAGATATAAAGTAAGTAGACGAATTTGATTAATATAGCGCCATTTTAAATACCGATACCAAAACTATTGTTGCTTGAATCTCTGTTGTTCGTCTTTAAAGGTTTTAACCTCATTCTCTTGACAGTTATTAATATCTCGCGTTGTATTTTTGGTAAATGGTTGTTATAAACACTTCATTGATCAAATACATTTATAGAATAGAAGCATTCTTATTTTAAATTTAGACAACATGTATATCGAAAGCAGCGTCGTCTGGACGAATTGATTTTGTGTTACTTGTCTTTAAACAAAATCGAAATAATGTTCTGTACATATAATGTAATGAATAATTACAAAACAGAAATATTAAAGAAAATACAAGATTAAAGTATCTCTTCTGGGCTTCAAATCTTTTCTTTCAAAACAGTATTGAAGAAAAGGATTGGAGCGTATTCTACCGCGCTGTTATGTGATTTGTTGGATATACTTGTATATGTTGATATAAATCAAGTTGTTTCACGTACTTATCCCAGTTTTATCTATAATTTAATAAATAAAGTGTTGGTTCTATAATTGAAATTAACAATACTTAGTATCAAACCGGTAACGTTAAGTGGTAAAACTTATTTTAATGAGAAAACATTAGAAAACCTCGGAATACTTGTTACTGTCGCTAAAAATACTTGCACTCCTCTAAATCTATTATTATATTTGAACACTATAGTTGCCGTCTGCGTCTTCGCTCACATGTGTTGGGGGAGGGGTTTTGTATGCAGGTTTTAGGGATAAAAGATTATGTATGCCTAGTGTGATTACATCCATTCATACATCCATTTATCCAAATTTAGATTGAGAATGTCGATTAACTTGCTGATATTTCTATCAGTATGTAAGCAGACAATCACACGAATATTATTAGATTTATAATTTCACAAGTTACCTAGCTCAAAGTCCAAGAGGTAAAATAAATACTCCTAGATATTTGAAATCATTTCCTTCGAAATACATGTCTATCTGCTCGTATCCAGTCAGCCGAGACGAGTGTTATACGTGAAAGCTGTTCCAATTTAGGAAGTTTCACAGACGAATATTATTTATTATTTGCGAAAATACTTAAGATCACCGGGGTTTCTATTTTCAAAATAATTAAGGTAATTGTTATAAATAAATTAGATAATGATAAAGAATTTTAATTTTGTCGCGAACTTCATTTAATTAAATCAAATCAGGTATATATCAATTAAATCAGGTATGACATTATTAAATATTCTTTGACATGACTTAATCTGATATTGAAATTCATTATTTGTTTTTTTTTTTTAAGTAATACAAATTTTATTTTGTTATTATTTATTGAATGTTATTTTGTGTATTTTAATTTTTGATTATTTTGACTTTGAATTAATGATATTATTTTTAATTTGTTATGGGCTTTTATAAATTGATTTATATTGTTAAATTTAAATGTAAACTGCGGTATTATTACAATAATGTTTTGGTAGTCAACTTAGCTAACGCGTTGGTTTATTGTAATGTTAGACATAAGTTTTTGAAAAAAAAAAAAAAAATGAAATAGATATGTATATCATATACAACAATTTCTGTGATAGATTTTAAATTTACATGGTTATTTTTATTACTACAGGTGTTTAAAACTGGATATTTACCAATCACATAATTATCTTTTAACGAAGTAAAAAAAAAATAACATGCCTCTTTATATTGTTAGTAAGATTTATCATTATATTTAAAGAAACTTAACAACTTCCAACAATATTTTTACAACAAAGCAACACTTTGAAAATATATCAAAAGATTATTACAGAGATCGCAAAATCCTTTTAAACGTATCTGATCTTAACTTATAATGATCAAAGTTGACAACGAATAATGTGCAAGCGAAGTTGGCAGAGATCTTGAGAACTTGGAATGTTAGGTATATTTTATATGTGATGTCTGTAGATGAAGATATCAGAGCCAAGATGCATTGCAGTGTTTCCGTTATGAAAATACAAACATTTACCGCAACTATCTCATATAAAAACGTCTACGAAAACTTGAATTATTGGATTTTATCAACTACTTTATTAAAATTTTATTATTTTTATCGTATAAAAAGCAATTTGTTTACTAAGTACAATGTTAAGGTGCTCCTTTTAGTTTCAATAATTATAATTAATATTTGAGTGCGTATTTTTTTATTTCACGATATTTTAACTAATTATCTTATCTTTTCTTCTTATTAGTCATCATATGGACCTTTGGTTGATGGTTTTATTGATATGAGACTCGCTCTACCTAACAATGCATCATTTGAACAGTCGGGTATATTTTTACACTACATTCGCGTAGCTCCCTCGTAGGCTCGTAGCCTATCGTAGCAACCAACGTAGCGAGAATACGGTTCGTTTAAAAAGTATTTTGCATTTTATCATTATTGTCCAGAATAAAACCGCATTTTAAAATGTAAAATAAATAATTCTTGTTTTGTAATGTATTTTCATTTTTGTATAATGGAATGTTGAGAAAAAAAAGTTGTAATGATGGTTTTTAAATTAACGTAATGCTACTGTAATATTCATTTGAAAAAAATCTCCGGTGTGAGATGTGAATTTTAATCTTGGAATATGACGTATAATTTGCAGTTTAGGTTTAACAGAGATACATTTATTGAGTAATTACATTTAATTATTAACTCATCGAATAATTCTGTACTACCCATTATAACCATTCGAATTTCAGAAATAAATTTCTTTAGAAATAACTACATATACGTATGTAGCTACTGTCAGAGTATTTATATGCTTCAATGAAATTCTCGTGTATTCTCGATTCGCGTTCCATTTCTTGAAGAATGTTGTGATAAAAATTGTTGTAACATCATTGAACCATTTTTTTTTTCTACCCAAAATTGTCTTTTGAGATAACTGACAGACAGGTTCTGTTTCGGTTTTCGTTCGAAAACGGTCCTGAAATAGAACCCCGTACATTATCGCACCAATTAACAAACATAATTTGTAATATTATTATGTGTGTATATAAGCTATGCATATAACAAAAATCACATCATCACGCTATGACATTCAAGATCCACATGGGATAATAGTTCCACACGCGAACGTTGTAATAAAATTTAACCCAATTCCTGGCTCCCGTAAGAACTTTGTTGCTAATCGACGCAATAAAAATACATGACTTTAATCAAGTCAAAATATACACGAGGTCACGCCAACGTTACATAAGCAATCAGAGTACGGGGCGAGTCAGTAGTCGCCATAACAACGCACCTCAAACAGCGCTTTCTAATAAACAAAATATCATAAACTCCGCAGTGTTTATCAACTAGTTATCATTTAGAAAATACCTATACGAACGTGTCATATATATCCAAACGAAGTTCACGTAAAAGTCAATAGTTTTGATACTTGAAATGATTAAATCAGTAACAATATAGTACAATCAAGATATCTTGATCTACGAATTAAAGCTTACGCTACTTTGTTTTCGATATTTTAAACGTTTCATGTTTGCGTTCAGAAATCACGAACGTTGGTAAATTATCCTTAGATTAAAGTTAATGTTACGCGTTTGAATAATAGAACCTAATGGATGTTATATTACGAAAGGTTATAGTTTCATGTGAGTTTTACGACATCGATACGATAAATATTATATATACTTATATGGGTCAGGTTAATGTTTCTAATAAATAACAAGCTCTATCTAGTTATTACCTATAACGACATGGATTTGATGTATCAAGTATAAGTGTGCCAATTTTGTCTGATAGATTTGTATCAAAGTGTGCGTTTATATGTTAACCAAATCCATGTCTGAGTGCATGCAAGGTCTGTGCGGGCGAGCTCACCGTAGGCATCAGCTGATCAGTACTCCTGACTCTCGTCACCTTGTTTTTGTATATCAGCTTCTTCACCGCCCTCTCCACTTGCTGGTTCCATCTCATGAACAACACGTACGCTCCATACAAAGAGAACAGTACCAACGCCTCCTGCCAGTATATAACATTATCACGGAAACAGTATATCAACACAAGGAGGCTGATGGAGTAAAAGGTGCAATCGCGGAAGAGAGGCCACCAGGTGAGGGACAGCGTTGTGCGCGAGAACAGCGCGCAAGCACCGATCACGAACAATATGTTGAACACGGCTGAACCGACGATCGTCCCTATGCCGACGTCGTCGAACGACACGAACACGCCGATAATAGATGTGAACAGCTCAGGAGCTGAGCCACCGGCTGCCATAAAGGTAGCGCCGGCGACATCGTCTCGTATCGCGAGTCGTTCGATGATCACGTCCAGCGCCGGCACGAAGAACTCATCGCAAACTATCGCGAGAGCTACGAACATGTAGCCCATGCCTATCACGTGGAAGACGATGGCGCCGGAACGACGTTCTTCTTCGGTGAAGAGGTCCTCCGGGAAGAGCGGGGTCCTCTCCTCGAGGTCGGGGTCGGGGGCGGTGAGGTCGGTGAAGTCGGTTGCGGTGAGGTCGGTCGCGTTGGGCTCGCCGGCCCGCGCCGCCGCCAGCAGCGCGAGCAGCAGCGCGCCACCCATCCCGCGCTCCCGGGGGCTGCGAGCACACTGACGGCCGAGATACGACGCGGCCCGATCGCTATCGACATTACTATTCTTTTCCGAATTTCGACTACATTCGGGATGGCACAATTTAAAATTTAGAATCGATAATCGAGTTTTTATAGTAATATTAATAATAGTAATATTTAAAGTGCTTAACTTCACCCATAGAAGGGAAGTAAATTAAAGCCTATATCATTTATACTTAAGCAGTTAAATGTAATCCAAATATTAATTATTTCTTATTTGTAGTGTATTTAATAATATTTTAATATATTTCAATAATTTCAAGATTTATAATATAAAATTACAATTATCAAGAGAGTATCATTTAAAAAAAATGAAAATAGACTCATATTCATAGACTTTCTAACAAAAATCCAAGTAATTAAATAATAAGTAGAATCGAGTAAAATCGATACATCGTCAAATTATCGATAGTCACCGCTCTATCCCGCACCCCTCGCGCCGCCGCTCGATAGCGCCGCACTGCGCCGCGCCGCCGCTTCGCGCTACGACTGGATGGACCTGCCCTAAAAACAGTCTACGAAACACTTCCAATGCGTGCATTCGTATACTATAAAAATTACATTACGTACTCGTACTATTGTCTATGATTTGTGACAAGAATACTAATTAAAACAAATATAATAAAAAAATTAATACAATCATTTAATGTAATTTCTAAGCAGAATACAGTTAAACCTTAACCTAAAATAATTCATTACACATTGTGAAATTACAGATTAAAAAACGTGATTTCACGCGATTTTTATATTTATGTAGGTATTGTGTTTAACTGTCACAAGTACGTAATTATGTTCATAGTATTTTACACATTATACAATATGATAATAAATTAATATTCTTATTCTAAAACTAGGATCTTATGTCAGTAACCGATGCATTTGTATTTAAAAAATATAGTTTACGATTAAATAAAACATTAATTAGCGTCATGAATTCTTACACAAGTATTTGTAGAAACATACAATTAATGTAAATATATAAGATTTTCTGCATCAATATGAATTGAGTTTGAATTGAATATATATAAAAGTATATCGACCTCAAATAAAGGACTATGCTGGAGACTATGTATATACAATTGTAATACGTACTTCAAAAATCCTTAAGACGCGGAAGCGTATCTGTAGTGCGACAGTAAGTTAACTTTAATAGAATAAAACTTTACGATTAAGGTATTAAGGCTTAAAATAGCATGATGAAGACACACAAAACTGCCGTTTGTTCAAGGAATCATGCGCGTTTTGAACAATTTTGCACTTTGTACAAATATGTACCGTATTTACATATTTATAAAGCATAGATTGTATTGAACATTATTTTACACGCCCAACGCTTCCTTGCTCGTTTGAAGTGGACTTAACTTAAGGCTTTTTCATTTACTTGAACGTATGCTTTCAAATCATTTCATTAACACTAATTTACTCTATTTGTTTTCATTTTTTTTTTTTAAATGTTATGCGGCTTGTTTATGTATTGACAGTAGTCTTATGTTGTGTCGATAAAATCTGTATAGTTCGTGACGGGCGAACATTAACTTAGTTTCCGGAGCAAGATAGGACAAAGTTACTATTACTGTTCTTTTGTACTTCCACCGTGCAAATAAAAATAAATTTGTCTAGAGGACGAATGACATTTACTTCGAAAAATATGAACATGCATACTATAAAATATAATTATTTGATTTTTTTTACATGTCACAAATTAAGTTATATATATAATTTACATCTTATAGCACTCAGAAATAATGTAGCTTTCTACCAGTCAACTATTTTACAATTGGATTTTTTTTTAGTTCCGGGGATTACCCCTTAAATACAAACAAACAAATTTTACCTCTTGTAACATTAGTATTGATTAAAAAGCCTCGTTCGTCTAGTGGCTATCTTGTGGAGTGCATATGAGCAGCTTTTAGTACTTCTCTGTTCAGCAGCGTGGTTCGTTCGAGCGACATGACGGCACACCCTCCCTTCGAGGAGTACGAGGGGAGGGCGTGGGGAGAAGTCAGATCGGTATTGGTCGGGGCAGAGCCCACTCGATTGAGACGTTTCCTAGTTTGGGCTCTCCGAACACAATTGAGACTAGCCTCGCCTCCGCTGTGGAGTGTTGCCGAATGTGTGCGGAGAACCATATCGGATGACCGATGAAGGCAGATGCCTCAATGAACCTTAATCATTACAATTGATCAGGACCCCCCATATCGCGGATTCTAGACTACATAGCTGGTTATCTTTTGAAGGAACCCCTTTATCTATTATATAGCAGTTGTCTTGTCTGGTACATAAATATCGCACTGCCATGACTTACTTTCGAATATAAAAAAGCAGTGTCATTCGCTCGCGTACACATTATTTGCGATCAATTGAAATTCATTTATAGTACCTATTCATTGTTTTAGACTACATGTTAGTGCGTTATGTTAACAGTTAATTTTAGATTAAATAATATTTTTAAATAGGGTAAATTTATATATATTATTGATAGACTCATAAACTGAAATTAATATTTTTGAAGGATGCAAACTTTTAAGATTAAACTAAATGAAAAGGTCGAGACTGTCCATAAATCATTAAAACAAAATGAAAAAAAAAGAACTATAGCATAAATGTACGCATAGTCTCAAATTCGTGTGTTATTAAAGTTGTGAATTTTTATTTTGTTTATTTGCGATTATATTATTCTTACCAATAGTATTGATTATTAGTCTTTTAAACTCAACAAAAGTTCCGTAACCATAAATTCTTAAACTTCGTCCGAACAAGCCGCTCATATAGTGGCATTGGTGCAGGAAGGCTTGGATCAACGAACAATTGCAAGAAATTTGTATGTATACCAGTCTACAGTTTCTAGAGTATACCGAGGGCTTGTAGAAACCGGTTCTTACAAAAGGAGATCTGGACCAGCAGAACTTGAGCAACCACCCGTCGTGACGACCGATCTATTGTTTCAACTTAGCTACCAAATCGGTTTCGATATGAGTGTAGGAACAATATGAAGGTGGCTTAAGGAAGAGGTAATCACCCCTTTTAGACTAGCAAATGGTTCTGCAGCTCACAGACAAGTTTATTTTAAGATGTGCGCGTGAACATCTTATTTAAAATAAGATGAAGACTAATGGGCCTATAAATTGTTCATCAGTTTGATGAGTGTAGGACATGTTTATATGGTGCAGAAGAATTTATAGTCGACGTAGGGCGAGCTATACTCAAAGTTGCATTGAGGAGCGTGTTCCTTTTGAAGGCGGTTCGTTTATGGTGGGGTGGCATTTTGATGATCGGGCTAATGGAACTCGTGTTCATCGACATAGTTTCTCAAAACAGTAGAAGAGGTGATTTGATGGCACAACGCTATAAAACAAAGGTTTTAGAAGCTCACGTGGTACCTTATATGGGATTAAGAGGCAAAAATTTTCCTGTAGTGCGACATAATGTCCGACCCCACGCCGCTGCACAAGTTCGACAATATTGCGAAGAGGTTGAGATACGTATCATACATTGGCCAACTGGATTTTAATCCCAATGAGCATGTTTGGGACAGTTTCAAGACAGTTGCGAGTAATGTTAGTTAAATGGGACAACTGTATATGCGAGTAATCCTGTACCCACATCAGCTACAGCACTAAGAAAAGCGATTTCACAAAAATGGAACAATAATCCGCAAGACAGTTTAATAATCATAATTAGATTTATGCAGAACCGATTAGAATCTGTAATAAAGGCATGTGGAGGCAATACACCTTGTTAAAAATAAAACCAGCGTTGTAACTATTCTTTAATTGTATAAACCAATCTTTAAATAAACCAACTATTTTTTGTTATATTTATCGTTTTTTTTTCTTCAGAAAAATGTAATAATCCTATATACAAACATACACTTCAGGATATCATACTACGCAGTTATGAAGAACCAAACTGTAGGATTCAATTTAAATCTGTCTAAAAAGTTTTAATAGTTGGTTAAAATTTTAAAATATAGAATCCGTTAGTGTATATTGTAAAACTATTTTGAAAATAACTTTAATCAGAATCCTTAAGATAGAAGGTAAAAATGATAAACATTAATTGAATTTTCATTTTGTATAATCAAATATACCTATATAATTTCATTCAAATTATTATGATACTGTCGTTTCGAAACCACAGAGTAAGGAGAAAAATAAAAATATCTATATACAGGTGTTTAAATCTGCCTGCTGCTGCTAAATATAAATATTTAAATGAAAATATCAAATTTTTTTTATTGTTTTAATTATATTAAATTATCTTCAGTATTTAATATAATATACATTTAATATTTCTTGATAGTTTCATAGCTTAAAATGGAATGTGAATAGTATAGACAATAGACTTTTATCATTTTCTCTCTGTCAAGTCACGTAAATGTCATTGACCGAAATATCACACGTAAGGTTTCGTTAATGGGATTGTATTGATAAAAATTGATTTTGTGTTAATTCTATTTAAAAGTGAATACAAAACAGTTGCTACAATGTGGCTCGACCAAGCGGACGGTTTCGCGGAGATATTTAAAGGATATCTACCGTATTATTTGCTAGTCGTTTTTCCAATTTTTATAATAATGTCGCCCGCGAACCCTGTTGCCGCTTCACATGAATTTTCTGTGTATAGAATGCAACAATATGATCTACACACCGTACCCCATGGTGAGTGTAATTGATAATTGCGTGTCCCATTTATAATATCGGAAATCGATATATTTTGAGGTTATATAGTTTCGAGTTAGAATAAAAAAAACATAGTATCTTATCTTTAAGTTCTAGTTTAATAAAACTGTTCTCATATTGAGATGTTTGCTTAGTGATAGTCTAAGCACATATCGTTGATCTTAAAATGTTTAACTACATAATAAGGACATTACAAAAATCTTAGGATCATTGTATTTATTATTAATTAGTGAAATAAAACTATAATAAATATCGAAACTACGTAACGTTTTCCCATTAAAGTCATTGTAATTGACAATTATGTTTTGTTTAAATTAAGATTTCTTTAAAATTAACCTAACATTAAATTTCATGTAATTAGCATACAATTTAAACAGTCAAATGGTACAAAGTCACACGAATATGATGGTGCAATATATTTAATTTTCTAGACTTCAATGCCATAAAGATGCTTTGATATTTTCTGGTTATTGGATAGTGAAAATTTTAACTTGTACTCATACGTTTGGTTATTTAGAAATAAGTCTTATATATTAATATAAAAAAAATGTTATATTAATATGTATAGTCAAAATTAAATATGAGAAAATAAATTTGTACATTTATGTATTTAACATAGGATGCCGCAGTGCAAGCTTCAATCTCGAAGGCCGCTCCTTGACCTCCTGGAGCATGTCCCGTCACTGTGTCGTTGCCCGTATCCAGGATATTACCATTGACCAGTTTGTCGAAATCCGCAACAAGGCTGGAGCTCTGCTACTAGTGTTGCCAAAGAATGATACAATGCTGACAGATGAGCAAAAAGAGGTTTGTGACTATTTTAATTTGAATAGCATAATTAAGTTTCATGATTGTTACATCCTTTATTGATAAATTTGGATTCAATCCTAAATATATCCCATGCACTTATAAATATATTAAGTCAAAGCTTTTTTGTAAATCTTTGACTCACTTGGAATGAGCAAGTTAAAAAAAATTCAGAGTCATGAAACAAAAATCCAGGCAACATTTTGTACCCTCTTAACAAATCACATACAATGAGAGCTCTGTCAAAGTTGGTCAGTTAAAAAGCAGTTTTTTTTTCAGTCTTTAAAATAAAATATATAATAAATATTGGAACTTAATGCTTTTGTTACTTTCTGTCAAGCAATTCCTGGAGAACACCTTAGCATGAACTTGAATGTAGTTTCTCTGATGTTTTTTATAGTCTGATTTATATATGCAATAAAATATTACTATTTATTAGATAAGATAAGATATATGATCTTTTAAAGTGGGACAAAAGTGATCTGAAAATCAAATTCACAATAAATATGTTAAACTTTGACTTCGAAAATTATGTATCTGTGAAAATATGTAGTGCATAAAATCTTGATTATTATTAAATGAATTAGATAATACACATTTAACTCTTTGTATTTACTTTGGGGCTTGATTTTATTTTGTGCCAGTTGAAATTACAGTAACTATATTTGGTTTGAAGATAAAACAATACTTTTTACATAATTATTATTCTATAAATATAACAAGATTTATTCAAATATCTTCTAGTATTGCCATAGTTAAGTAACTTTAAGATTGCTATAGTAAAATAATTTTAATTTCTGAGTATTTGATATTGTTATTACGTCTATTAATATTTTCACAGCTACCTATTGTAAAAATCAATATTTTTAACTAAATATATATTTTTCCTTCAGCATATTAAACTTTTGGAAATGGCGATGATGCAGCAAGAAATCAGCGCTCCTGTCTATTTCGCTGAGTGGACTCCGGACTTTGAAGATATCATCAAAGATCTGCAGCACAGCTTTATCACTGATGATAAATCAGGAACAGCTCTTGAAGCCATGTTTAACACTGTTTCGTCTAATGGCTATCAGATTGGTATGAATTGATAAGCTTTTTAAGTGAATGATAAGCTTTTTATTAATTCTAATACTAATCATAATCGAATTAATAATACTCATTACCCATTCCATACAAAAAGTTATTACCTGTTACTACTATGATTTTCTGTTTTATACTAGATATATGTAGTAAATAAGCCAAACTTATATATTCCTTTTTTGTAGATATTACTTTATAATTGTTATTTTTATTCTAGTTGTATCGGCACCAAATCCTCAGAAAATTGACTCCAAGCCTGTAACGATTCATGGAAAACTGGTTGGCAGATCTAGTACACCTCAGACTATTGTGATCGCTGCACATTACGATTCTTCAAGTATTATACCGGTCAGTAATAAATTTATTATATTTGATACAATACAATGAGCACTGGGTTTTCCTAACAAACTAGCGTGCCCCTGGCTTATTAATTTACGCCTATGATAATTTTAAAATTTTTTTCTACAGGAACTCTCCAACGGTGCTGACTCAAACGCTTCAGGTGCAGTTGCAGTATTGGAATTAGCGCGGATCTTCTCTCGTCTATACTCCTCTGTTGCTGTTCGCGGTGGCCCGTCTCTTGTCTTTGTCCTTATGTCGACCGGTCATTCATTGAACTACTTTGCCACTAAAAAGTGGTTGGAGGAACAGCTGGATTCATCGGATGCATCTTTGTTACAGGTGAGCTATTATTCACAGATCAATCGATTTTATTTATTTATATGGAGATTTTTCCTCTATCTCAAAATATAATAATGGATTTGGCTGGACAAATTCCAGATTTGGATGGACAGATTTATAAAAGAAATTCTTTGAGTATAAATCATCTTTATATTTTGTTTATGGCCATAATAAAATTTAAAAATGTACAATTCTTTCAACAGGATATATCATTTGCAATGTGCTTAGACTCTATATCATCTGGACCGCTCACAATGCACGTATCAAAGCCACCTAAAGCCGGAACCCCTGCCCAATCCATGAAATCAAGACTGGGCGTACCGCTTGTCCATAAGAAGATCAACCTGGCTGATGAGCTACTCGCATGGCACCATGAAAGATTCAGTATAAGGAGAATGACTGCGTTTACGCTCAGTTCTTTGCAGGTTAGAACATATTGTTACTTAATCCATTTTCAAAAAAAATTATAACGTCAGTCCGTGTACCTGAATGCATATAATGCAGAGCATCCCATATAAGGTTATTTTAATATAAAACTCATCGCAAATTTTTAGTAACATTGCAAATCATTTAAAAATAATTTTCTCTTATGTCTATCTATGTAATAAAGTAACTGACTGTCTGGCTGTATGTCCCTCTATCACTGCCAAACAACTGAACGGAATTTGATGAAATTTGTTATGAAGCAAGCTGGAACGCCTGAGAAATACATAGAGACATAATTTTTTATATCTATATCTAACACCTTATGAACCTCTAAAATGTGAGCGAAAGCTGTAGGCGATAACTAGTTAGTAGTAATTATCATCATCAGTATCTCTCAGTCCACCGCTGGACATAGGCTTCTTCAAAGGTACACCACTATCCAGCTCTCTTCCTTCAATATTTGCACACTGCCTTACGAATATAATTATATTATAATTAATAAAAAAATATGTGTAATTCGTTATTGTATAATTTATTTGTCAAATTACATGTTCAGGAATTCTTCTCTCACTAATTAACTCTAATTGACTTTTCAATGTTAAGATACTTCTTTGCCAATTCTCCTTTGTTTGATGTAGACTAAAGGTAAAGTCGGCTCTATTTATATAGTATTGGACTTAGGATACTTTATATAAATTAGAATTATCAAAAGTAGTGGGTAGACGAAAGTAATAAAAATATTATCTGAATGAAATATTAACATAGGATACTTTTTCAAATTATTTTTTTATTATTTTCACAGAGTCACAAAGATCCATCCCGGAGCACAGTATTGGACACCCCGTCGGAGAGCTCACTCAAGACTCTCATCGCCAACGTGCAGGTGACGGCCCGCGCACTCGCCTCGCACATCTACAACTTGACAGACGAAGAAAACACAGAGGATTCAGAGCTGTTTGATGACGCATTGGTAAGACTTTATGGTATAATTTAATATCAATTCTAGTGAACGAAATTGTCCTTTTTTTTATGTATACTGATATGTCATGGTGATCGTTGAGTGATATAGATGTCAGTGCGGCATCTAGCGGTGAGTTACTATAAGTGGATACTATTAAATTTTCTCTGTATTTTTTTTTTTAAAATACCTGATGGTAAGTGGACACCATAGAAATCGGTGCTGTAACAAAATATTAACTATTTATAACAACACCAATGCACTACCAACGTTGGGAATTAAGATATTATGTCCCTCAGTGGCTGCACTTACACTAACTCGCCCGTCTAGCCGGAACACAATTTTACTAAGTATTTATGTTTGGTGGTAGAATGTAGTGATTAGCGAGTAGTACCTACCCACGCTTGGTCAATGCCCTACCACCAAGTACATATATGTGTTAAGTCTTAAATAATCTCAAACAGATGTCAACATCTATTTTTATATATAAGATATATAAAGGGGTTAAGCAATTAGATTGCTTACATTATTATACTTGTGATTTAAATAGTAATTTTTTAAATATTTTTCTACATTTAAACAAAATTACATATGATCGAGGGAAGCATGATGTTGAAATAATTATATTTTACAATAATTGAGGCCAAAAGTATGTTTCATTTAGCAGTGAATAATGTTTTTTTTTTTTTTTTGCAGACCGTAGACGAATCGTCCATTAGACATTGGTACAAATACCTATCATCACAATCCCGAGCACCACAGATTATAACGACAACAACTAATGGAGGTTTGTAAAGAATATATTTAAGCTATATTTGGACTCTTACTCGACGAAGATCGCGATTACCTCAGCTTTTCACGAATCTATAATTAATATGTAATTATTAATTAATTATACATAATTCAATCTTTTTGACATTTGAATTGAAGCCATATTACAGCAATAATATTGATAACAGCTTGGTTTGACGATAGCCAGTGATAATATTTGTTTCTTTAAATATGAGTAATAAAAGTGTATATTTTAATGATTCTCCTTTTATCGAAGAAAAAAAATGCTTGCACAAAATGAATTAAATCTTTTTCTCTTTATTGGAAATTTAATCGATTAAATTGCACGTTTAATCAAATACAAGTAAAAGAAATAATAAACTTATCTAAATAATGTGTCGCTACTAGCCCTACTAAATTACTTATCTATAGAAAGAATACTATCGAAACTATCGATAGAATTGACTCGTGGTGATAGTATCGATAATATCGATAGTATCGACAGTATCGACAGTATCGACAGCCTCTCGGTGTCCGCAGGCGTGTCGGGCGCGCTGGAGCGCGCGCTGTCCCGCTACATGGAGGTGTCGCTGGGCGCGCCGGGCGTGGACCGCCGCGAGCCCGAGTACGCGCTCTACGCGCCCACGCGCGCGCTGCTCTACGTCTACAGGTGCCCCCGGATACTGAGCTCCTTTTTACTTATATTATAGATCGTTCAACTGGTCCCGCATACATTCTAAAACTACCTACGATAATTAACGACCCCCGTGGTCGAGTCGATGTAGAAAAAGTTCATTAGTTTTCTGTGTTGGGTCTGGATGTTTGTGGTACCGTCGCTACTTCTGATTTTCCATAATACAAGTGCTTTAGCTACTTACAATGGGATCAGAGTAATGTATGTGACGTTGTCCAATGTTTATTTATTTATATAATTTGACAAATGAGTTTCTAGTCGTTAGAAGTTGTTTGATCGTGCCCTGCATGGGATGTGTGACGTCACAATAAATTAAATATAGACCATGTATTGAAAATATATACTGTTGAAATGTGCCGCGTTGGGTTACAAAGAAACAAAAAACGTCATCATCGTCTTATTGGGTCGTATATATTAATTCCATTAATCTTTGATTCCAGTGTGAAACCGGCAGTTTTCGACTTGATTTTGACGCTTGCCATCATCGCTTACCTCACTCTCGTATACTTCGTGATACAGTTCTTCCCAAAATTCTACGAGGAGTACGCCAAGGTTATAACCGGTAAGGTGAAAATTAATTAGTTTGATGATTTTCAACTTCATCAAGAAGCTTTAGAGTCGATATTAGGATAACGATGTACAGTATATGTTTGGCGAAATCAGATTCTCAGTGATTTGGTAGAAAAATTAAAATGAAGGTTAATTGAATTTGATCTTAATGTAAAGTCGAAAATAAAGTACATTTAAAATAATGAAAAAATACAATACAATATTTTAGTCTATGATATACATGTATCAAATTATATTTGAAAGGAAGTAGATTTTCTTATAAATTAATAAAATATTTGCTTAGAAATAATAAAGATAAAATCGTCAAAAATTCTCAATAACCACGATTCATTGTATTTAGTAGAAAGTAAATATATTTATCTACAACAATTATTCCAAAAATGTTTTCTGTTGATTACATAGATAGTAGACACAAGTAATAAATCTAGACTATAAGAGAAATTTACTCAAAGTAATTATTGAGTTATATAATCTGTTTTCTAATTTTAAGACGACTGTGAATTTTATTTATTAAAAGACGTTGAAACTATTTATTGTAAGTATTATTATCAATAATTTGCAGGTTTTTTTTTTTATTTGATATGCTGATTTAGTATTTTTGTTTTGGCAGTACTATAATACAAATATCATTTATTTTACAAAAATCGTAATATTTTTTGTATTAGTTACCTAATCAAATATTGTCATTCAAAAAGTTAATTAATTCAGTTAATTCTTATGAAAAATTATTTTGTCATTTTAACAGTTTTTGTATGGCAACATTATCAAAATGTCCATTTAAATGTTTTGAAAAGGTTAACTGGTGGTTTTAATAACGTCCCAATAATAATTTTAAACACTCTTAATATTTATTAATTTTAATAAATGTTTGTTTTTAAGCAATTTCTGTTAAACAAAACTCATAGTGAAACATTAGTAGTATCTTAAATAGCTTCAATGTTTATTATTAATATACCATTGCATATTGAAGTTGATTATTTGCCGTCCGTAAGTTCCTTGATTACATTAAATTTACATAGTTTAAAACAATGCTCATACAATTAATTATGTAACAAATTCACGAAGATAACTCTTAATATTTACTTGTTCATTCTATCACCAATGATCATAGTTTGTAAGTCGCACTATACATAAAATACAGCTGATACAAAGTCAAATAAAGAAATTTATTAAGGCTGTACAATTTAGTACCTTTTCCTGGAACTTGACATGAACAATAAAAAAAATTAAATGTCAAGAATGTGAAATGTGACATTTTTTTTAATTTTGAGAAATATGGACTAAGATAAGTCTAATATAGGCGAGTATAGTTTTTAGTTACCTATATGGCTGTTTAAACAATGTCAGATTATCAATATCTAATAATTTTTAAATGATTTTGAAATCAATTAATAAAAAAATCTATATAAACGTTACAAACAGTTCGACGTATAATTCAAATAACTTTTATATCCAAATAATGTTGTATGTAGTATAGAGTAGCATAGACAATAGTCTTTTTTTCTATAGTCTTTCTCACTTTTACTGCCAATATTGTAAGAATAAATGTTTCATCGATTTACTAGTCACGAATACGTGAGGGAAATACATTGTTTATATTGTATTAGGTTGATACACATTACCCAAACCTTATTTGATTTTAAATCGCGACAATAATTTTATTTCGATTGATGTGTGCTCGCCTTTTCGTGGTTGTAACTAGCCTATTCCAACGGCTGGAGTAGACGCATAAACAAATTTGACCTTGAATATATATCATGATGACGTCATTTACCGAGATCTATAATACTCTATTGTATTATCGTTGATTCTATAGTAAAATTAAAGTGGATATAAGTAGTTAGAAGTAAAAATAAATATATCTTAACCAAGAACTGTTTTTTATGCATAATATAGGAGGATTTTTAGCAAATCGAATGTAATATGTAAATCTTCTGCCATTGGAATGGGCTGTAGGTTTATTTTTGTTTGAAAATTATAATGTAAGATTATGCTATTTCTTTGTATGCGATTTTCCATTTTCAATGTGTACGTTTGTGGTTCAAATAATGATTGTAAAGGAGAGACATATCTTACATACATTTGTCTCTTTTACACATAGTTTTTTTAAGGTAGTGGGCGCAGAACAAAATGTCTCGTGTTACGGTGTAAGCGAAAATGTTGTACATTGCATGGAATTGAATAAAACATTTGGTTTTAAAAATATTTTTTATTTCGATCTTTTAATGTATATGACATTACTGGCACGCGTGACGGAAATAAATCGTTTTTGCGTCAGAAACGCTACATATAAAAATTTGCATTCAAAATCGACCATGTCCAAATCTTTTCGTTCAAAGCGGTTTCATTTTAAAATAAATATATACACTTAAATTTAAATAAAGAATCTCATTAATGAATAACAGCTACCATTGTTTACTTATGTACCATGTATGGCACATCGAATAATCTCATATACGTATTTGTTAAAAAATACAGTTTTTCTTAAGTCTACGAGTAAATACATCTGTATGCTTACAAATTAAACCTTATATATTATGTAAGAGAGTCGTTTATCCTTCAAATACTTCGACGGTAGCGGAGCCGTTTATGTCTTTCAGTTCAGCAGACTTGAATGTGGCAATGAAGTTAATCATGCCCAATTTCTGAAAAGGAATAGTCGTTTAATATACAGAGAAGTTAAAAACTATGAGTAACCTATCTAACGAGGCGATGAAAATTAGATAGAGTAAATTAATAGCACGAAGTTTTCCTTCGCCCTCAATCATGAGATAATGTGGAAAGAAATGACGCAAGATCGGAGGTGTCAAAATTATCAGCCGATACATTCACGATCCCCCACGAAGGTCTCCTCCACCCCCATGAAAAGGTGTGACACGATAGACAAGAGCAATTAAGCCGGCGGAGCTCACGTTGGGCAGCACGGGCAGGTCGGCGCTGAGCAGCGCGTGCGGCGCGGCGGGCGCGGCGGCGAGGCGCAGCGTGCGGCCCGCCACGCCCGATGACGTCACGCGGAACTCGCAGCCCGTCAGCGTGCGCTCCAGCGGGTTCACGAACGACAGCACCGCCGTCGCCGGCTGCCCGATGATCAGGTCCTCGTTGAACTGCGGGTCGAGAATGGTTTTTTAAGGCATAGGACAGGCGAATGGGCCACCGGATGTTAGCGGTCACCACTAGCGATAGATCACTTGATGAGTTGGTGATACCTAGCCAGATAGGCTTCCACAAAGCTCTCCCACCGAGTAAAACATGTTGAAAATTTTGTCTAATAAAGTTTTCGAGAGGAATACCCATCGAGCTGATAAGATTCTACTACGACTGGCACAGGCCCCAAGGATGGAGTTTTGAAGTGAGGAACGAGCCATTATTTATTTACCGTTCCAACAGTGGCCGAACACACTGCTGGAGAAAGGCTTCCCCTTATCTAATAAGCAGATTTGTACCTTATTCCATCACACTGCGTTTTGGCTGTGCGTCAATACGTCAGGACAAACGATTTTATAAATTTAGATAATTTTTATTTCATTCAAATTAAAATGATCTTGTGTCAAAAGTGGCTATTTCAAAAGTCAAAGTAGTCATAAGAGTCACAAATTATCTTTATCAAACATGCAAATATCACAAATTTGGATAAGATAATTATGCATCATGCATAATTATTTAAAATTTCAACAAAATTCATTTTCTTCTTACCTTAATACTAATGTCGGGTTTTAAAACTTGGAAATCATCATCGTCTGCCCAAGATTGCTTGGTCTCGTCGACGATGGCCATCGCTGAGATCTTCATATTGCAATACTCCACCAACTTGGGCAAATAGTCGTCTGGTTGGACGAGAATGCTGACTTGTTCATCTAAAAAAATTATATATTGTAATGAATTCTAATTCTGTAAGTAAAGACAGTCACTTACTGGGTCTTCTTGTTTGAAATTACGTTAACCATATAAAGTGCTTGAAAAGCGGTACTTTAATAAAATATATTTGCATATTGAAGCAATCTTTAAACTTAAAAGCTGCCAAAGTCCCAAAACATTTTTTTACTGCACACAGGATTTGAAACCAGGCCGTCCGCTAAGCTTCTAAACAAATGATGCAAAAACGAATGAGATGTTAATTCCACATTTTTAATGGCTTTATTGTGATCACTTACGTTTCTGAGGACCGACGAAAACTTTTCCTTCGATCTTTTTCACGACGTCCGCTTTCACGCCGTTGTAGAAGACGCTGGTCGCTGTAAGAGCGGCCTTGATGTTGCGACCCTATGACATTAATAATAATATCTCTACTTTTTCCAAAAAAATGCTTTTGGTTCCAATTTTAAATGCACTAATCTATATAATATTGTAATGTATAATATAATATATTAGCTATTACAGCTAAACACACATATTATTCTTGTGTTTCGTTTCAATCCGTAATTTATTACAGATATGTATATGTATATATATACAGTAATGGCTTCGTGATAAACAGTAAGTATAGTGAGTCAACCACCATCAACTAGCAAAGATCTTCTGCTTCATGCCCGAACGAAAATTAGTGCATTCAAAAAACAATTCTGATTTTTATAAAAGATTTTTCGATGAACTTACCTCGTCCGACATGTTATCGATATCGACGATCACTCTAAACTCTTTGCCGATGGGTACCGTGTCAATGTCACGGAGTTTGAACGTCACGTCACTTGAGGAATTAGCGGCGACGGCGTAATATCTGATAGAAATTCAAACTCACATTAAAACGTAATATTATTTAAAGCATGTAACGTTCAAATAATGATTTCACTATTAAGTACATTACGTTACATTACGATAAAAGCCTTAGCTGTATTAGGTGGAGGTGTGCCTATTTTTTATAAAAATATTGTAATATATGTTACAGAAAGTCGTTGGCTCAAGGTCTGGATCAGGCTTTGATCTCCGCTTAGGAAAAATTTTGGTGTTAATTTGACACGTGAATTTTACAGGATTTTATCAGATTCATTCAGGTTTCCTCAAATTATAAATCATAAACGAAAATCTATGTCTGCTAAATTAATAAAAATCTCATAAGTGCTTCTCTGGGTTTGAACTGAAAACTTCGGTTAAGATCGTACTCAATCTGCTGTGAACTCTAGATAGCCACATCTTATCCAAATAAATATATAACAATCTCGTAAGAAATATTTTACCTCTTTGCCCTTTCGGAGTACCGCACGCCGTTCATTAGAGCCAATCTTTCAGATGCCGTTCCCTCCCTGTGTTTGTATTCAGCGGTTATATCTTGTCTGTCTTCATCTCCAAGAGGGTCGAACACGAAGGGTTTCTTCGTGAGGACCATACGGCCGATACTAAAAAATTACATTCTCATTAATAAACGAAACGCCTCAAAAATAATTATATAGATTTAGCTTGCAATGTTTTTAAAACATTTTAGTTTCAAACAAAACGGGAAATTTTTGTAATTACATCTGCATAATTGCAAGTAACAACCTGTAAATCTCTCACTACTGGGGTAAAGCTTCCTTCCTTTGGGAATGGGTTGGAACTTCATATCAGTACTCAACTTACTGGTAATTATTGGTGTCGACCATCGAATATCCTGACTCCGATTCAGGGTCTTTCCTCCACCTCATGAGATCGGCGTTAACAGATGCCAACATGAACTCAACGTCGTAGTTGAAACCGATAACACCCTGCTTTATAGCTTCTAATGGCGCTGGACCACATTGGTACATTCCTGATGATGTTTCTTGAGGCGTAGCGTCTACGGCTTGCCAGCCACCATAACCTGTTTGAAATGAATTGAAAATGCTAATCAAATACTAGTGAGGTATCAAAAGCAACGATATAAAATTTGTTTGTGAGTTTATTCGAGCCGCTTTAAATTACTCACCGATTTTGAATGCGGTTTTTATCAATTTATGAATGGAGTGATTAAAGAGGAAGGTTTATATATTGCACATATGGTCGAGAAAAGCCAAGAAGTTGAACTTTCCTGGTCGGAAAAACAGTGTTTTTACTTTTGTTCTTCAATCTAAAAGATGTATTTACATTACCCTAGTTTTAAGTCCCTTATTGTACCAAATATGATGAAAAACGCGTACCCGGTGGCAGATCAGGTCTCGCCATCCACACGTCATTCCACACGTGGTAGTTCCAGATCGAATCAGCTCCCTGTGGGTTGTTGGGGTCGAAGTCCAGCTCCTCCATGTTCTCGGTGTAGTATTTATCAACGGTGAGGGATGAGTTTGCGTCATGAGCGGATACCAAGTTTGACACCACTCGTGATGGAATACCCAGTGCACGGCATACTGCAGAATCACAATACATTACATAAATACATTAGCAGCCTGTAAATTTCCCACTGCTGGGCTAAGGCCTCCTCTCCCTTTGAGGAGAAGGTTTGGAGCATATTCCACCACGCTGCTCCAATGCGGGTTGGTGGAATACACATGTGGCAGAATTTCGTTGAAATTAGACACATGCAGGTTTCCTCACGATGTTTTCCTTCACCGCCGAGCACGAGATGAATTATAAACACAAATTAAGCACATGAAAATTCAATGGTGCCTGCCTGGGTTTGAATCCGAAATCATCGGTTAAGATGTACGCGTTCTAACAACTGGGCCATCTCGGCTCTAAATCACAATATATGATTACAAAAACTTTATTAAATTTTTCGAGACGATAGTTAATAAAACAAATATTTAGCAAGATATTTCTGTAAAATGAGCCAATTTGTTTGAACATATCGACAAACAAGAAAAAGAAAAGCTATATGGCGCTCTTGGGAAATAAAGTTAAAGGTTTTTATTTTAAATCTCATTTTCCATAAGTATCATTTTGGCGCTTTAGCCTTTCTTAATTCCCACTGCCGATATGAATTTAGACCGAAGGTTGCGGGACCTAAAGTCGGGCACGCTAATTTTCATCTGATTGTTTTGTGTTTATAGTAAGTTACCTCGTGCTCGATGGTGAAAGAAAACCATCTTTAGGAAAATTTAATGTGTCGGATACAGTTTCGGTTCAGGTGTTTACAGTAATTCGCATTGGAGCAGGATGGTAAAATAAATTCATTCTCCTGAAGAGAATGATTAAGGCCAGTCGTGGGACATTTACAGAATAAAATTGATAAACAAAAAACTGATGTAATATTTAAAACAACAAAAATGCTAGCGGAGCTTATATTTTCCATAAACTCTCATTATTATCTGCTAGCCACGAAGCAATTAAATCTGTCTCGGGTCATTAATCGAATAATATTATATACATTACACGTAGTAACAGTAATTTGTCTAATCTTGGCAACCTCTATCTGCGAAAATATTATCATGATGTTTACAAACAATTAATCCTTAGACCAGTCAAATTAAAAAAAAATAACTTAAATTGTTGTTAGGGTCTAAATTAGCTCGACACTATGTATTGTATTCTTATAAATAAGTTTGCTTCAAAAATATTGCCTGGAAAAGATCGCTTTACTGATATATAAGTCTTTGCACGCTTTTAACCAGATAGGATGATGTAATGAAATAAATAGATTTATTACGTTAAAGTTACACTACGTAATATCATTATTCGAACTAAGCTAGTGCATTTTAGAAGTATCTTACATCAGCACGTAATCAACTTGTTAAAAAACAAACATTCTGCAGAATATTAATATGTATCCTCAAATGATTACATCAAGGACAGTGGTTTTGAATGTGTAGTGCATCGTAATAAGTTGGTCTGGAGATACACGGATACAGCTGATGCAGATTTATTAATAATTTAGTTTGGTTCGGCTAATGATATCATTAACACGTTTATTAATTGCTAGGTGAGTCAGATATTTTTAATTATAAGTTAATGTTTGCAAAGGTAGGCAAAATTTCAAACCTAGAACTAAATAAATAAATTATAATAAGGATAATTAGTAAATACACACATAATATACTCAAATATAATTATGGTAAAATTGCACACACATATTTGCACTCGACTCAACTAAATTACGAATTAAATTTTGTTGAGCTTGTTTTTTAAGATTTCCTTAAATAAACAAAACTTTACAGAAGTGTTGTTCGTTTGTTTATTGTTTATTTATGACGTGCCAAAAGGTCCGCATTTACAAATTACATAATAATTATTTAATAATTGGGATTTTAGTCGTACCTGTAGTAACCACACCAGCAAACACCCAGCATTGACCATAAGGCACCACCTGCTGCGTCTCCAGATACTGGGCTAGAATTTCCACTGAGCCGGTCCATTCAGATGGAGCAGTTCCATCGTCATAGTCGCCATCCCAGCGCCCCACGAGCACACCAGCGTCATCGTTAGAGTTAACGATGCGGGAAATGACCCTTGACACCTTCACAGGGTCTCCGCGGCTATGAAAGTGTTTAATGTCAATTAGATATTCTCTTTGCATTATTTCAGAACTAGAGAATGATTTATCACTCTCTCAACTCAAAAAGTTTTTCATTTTTAAATTAAGATCATTGAATATTCTCAACAACTACTCACTGGTGGAAAGGTATGTCGGCTCTGTCCAACATAAACATGACAGCTGGTAACACAGCGCTATCGAACTGCCCATAGAACCAGGGCTTCCCTCTTGTAGTTTTGATGGGACCCACCCACACTTTGCCAACATCGTTCAGTACGTATTCTTGTAAAAGACCCACGTCTTCCATATAGGTTTGGTCGTCTAAAATTTCCAAAATCGAAAATTAAATTCATGGCAAAATAATTTCTGAAATATATTAATCGAAAACCGTCAGTTGTAGCATATACAAGCATTACATAAAAAAGCGGGAAGTTTTAAGACGATTCCGCGACGATTGGTCATAATATCGTACCAATAGGTCCAAATTTTTACGTGATTGACGCACAAATAAAATATATTTATAGATACCTATGTGCTTTTCAGTGGAGGTAAATGTCGAAAGGTAACTTGCATCAGATGAAAACCTGTCACATGTGTGTCCACCACTCCGCATTTGAGCAAGGAGGTGAGGTTTTAGCTCAACAGTAGCTGATTTACAGGCTGCTCCAATTTTTACTCAACTTTTAAACTATGCAATCATAACCGCCTTAACTTATATAACCAGACCTTAACTTTTTTTAGCTGGCTAATCATCATCAGTCATAAAAACTTCTCACCTGGATTCCATGGATTAAAGAGGATGTACAAGTCCTGGTCATAGTCATAGACTTCTCTTGCGTGGCTGCTCTTCAAACTTGTGACCAAACGTAGAGTCCAGCAACCCACTGGCAAAGTTACTGGAGTTGAAACCTATGACCAAATAGATTCGTTGAATTAATATTGGCAACAAATATAAACTGTGAAATATTATAAATACAAATGCTCACACTTAGAAACGAACTTTAGCGATAGAAATTGAGTTATCATTCGTCAGGAAAGATACCTAAAGTAATTTAAAAAAATAAACATTGAGTTTCTTCGTTAGTTCTGCTTAGGTCTGAGATGTTTATTTCCGAACGGTATTTGGACAATCAATAAAAAATGAATGAAGATTTTGACTCTGTCAACAAAATACTATGGTACTTTTTTTATGGCATCGGTTGGCGGACGGGCGAATTCAACCTGATGATAAAAGTGTCCACCACTGCCCATAGCAATTAGTACCGTGTCTTATTGTTCTGTCCCTTGAGCCTGTAGTTACACTGGTTGACTCATCATTCAAACCGGAACACAGTAATGCTAAGTATAATTGTTTGGCGGAAGAATGATGAGAGGGAGCTGCCCATCCAGAAGGACTTGCGCAAAGCCCTACCAAAAAGCAAAGTACGAGTGCTTTACAGGATTGCAAATTTAAAGTGATTTTTAACATCATAATATTAAGTATATAAAGATGTTTTTTTATTTTAACAAAATTGCCAGTCGTGGCTAAATCCTAATCACATATTTTTATTAAAACAGGTTTAGTATTTAATGGAATTATTATACAAGCAACATTTCTCATTTACTTATATTAGTTTAATGATAATAAATTAAACGTCATCTTTTATAATTTTGTCATAATTGTCTTCTAAATTTTCTTATTATGTAAATCGCAAACTTGTATTATGTTTTGTGAAATTGATATCTGTCGCTCGTCTTACTATTAAATGAAATTAATATTCATTTGTCATTAATTTTTATTTATGCCATGGATGGCTGTTTGGCAGTAGGAGCTGCTGTTAACATAACGAAGTAAAAGAAGCGGGTACGTTTCTCCCCAAAATCTGTCGGTGTTCTTCGATCTTCGTTATAGTCATTATTAAACTAAAAATGGTGGTTCACCCTAATCTCTTGTAGAAATTTCCTCATTATATTTGAGATAAATACGAACGTACGGACGTATAGATACAGAACAGACAAGAATACACAATCATAAACAACATAATAAAAAAATAACATAATCAGCCTGTAAATTTCCCACTGCTGGGCTAAGGCCTCCTCTCCCGTTGAGGAGAAGGTATGGAGCATATTCCACCACGCTGCTCCAATGCGGGTTGGTGGAATACACATGTGGCAGAATTTCGTTGAAATTAGACACATGCAGGTTTCCTCACGATGCTTTCCTTCACCGCCGAACACGAGATGAATTATAAACAAATTAAGCACATGTAAATTCAGTGGTGCCTGCCTGGGTTTGAACCCGAAATCATCGGTTAAGATGCACGCGTTCTAACCACTGGGCCATCTCGGCCATAAACAACATATACATAAAATTATATAATAAACTTATACCAAAATAACACATATAATTAAACATTCGAACACATATAAAATATATATTGAAGTATTTCGATTTAATTTTACATAAACAACCTTAATAACCATCAATTTAACTATTTAGGTATAATTTGTATTCCGGCTACGTGAACTTTTTGTACAAGACCAAACATAACCTTGAAGTGACCGCTAGTATACATATATAATTATTTAAGTGATAAACATTTGATTATTTCTTCAAAAAAAGAAACAAAATTCTCATGTTACTGGATTAACATATTTATCTACATTTTGTATACACATTGCTGATTAGTCTTGATATTTTATTTTCGATAAAACAAGATGCAAAATGTGTGTCATAAATATGACCTTTATATGTAACAACCTATAAAGGTCTTGCTGCTAGGTTTAAGTTGTCTCTTCTCTTGACAAAGCTCGTATACCCCATACGGCTGTCTGAAAGATATAGCTATAAAATATTTTTAAAGATCTATTCAATCACGAAGGACGGACTTCGAGTTAAATTATTACAAATATAAACAAATTTGTATTTCTTTTGCTATCTTTACTCTTTTGTTAATCGTCTCACACACTATGATATCTTGTTTGAGTGTGCGAGGCTGCGCGCGGTTCTACAGTATTTGGACAGCGCGACATTATTATTATTTTATATATTATTCTAAAATAAAAGTAGTCTAAGTTACTCCTTATTACATCAGCCAGTGAAAGTCTCGTCTCGGTCCAGTCGTTCCAGAGATTAGCCGGAACAAACAGACAGACAAAAATTGTAAAAAATGTCGTTTTGGTATACGTACCGTAAATATATATATAGATATTGCGATAGAGTATTTGGTCAAAGTAAGGAAAACATATGCATTTAGTAAAAATCGGTTATTTTTATATTGCAAACAAACACTCCAATTTTATTGTATGTATAGATAAAAAGCGTAGAGCGAATATTTGTTGATTTTCAGGCAGAAAACTATTATAAATATAAATATATGTACATAGCTAACAATTTTATATTTGAAATGTTGCAAAAGATTAACTACTGAGTTTATTACCGGTTTTTATCGGTCGAATCTAGATTTCTAACCGTTTGCAGCTTTACGTTTAAAAAAGTGCTTGTAAAAGCCAACTTTAATAAAGTATATTTTGTTTTTGATTTTGACTAGCAAATTTATTGTTTGAGATGATTCGGCTTGATTTGACGAACCCTATACAATTAAACCAAAAAATGTATTTTACTTTGACATTATGAATATTATTTAAACAGAGAACACTCTAATATTGTATATTAACTGAAATATTTACAATAAAACTTTTTCTAGATTCAAATGAGTACAAGTGGATACAAATAGAATTGGCAACTATTGAACCAATGTATTAGTAGTTAAGTCATCTTTATATGAACTAGTTCTAATTTAGAAATTCCAATTAAATATTAATCAGCTCTTGAAATAGATATTTCTCATAATTTTTCATCCTAATTAATTTTATATAAGTTAAAGTAAATTTGTTATGCTTCACGTGTTTATCTCTCAATCATCATCATGAAATTTAGGATTAGCAAAGGAGTACAGAAAATGACTCCAGAACACCTGGACCCCCCACTTAGTAAGTATCAAAATTTCTAGCCATATCAAGATAACAAATGTATGATATTCTTTATGAAAATATATCGGTTAAGAGATATAATATAGAACACAGGGATCTACACTGATGGTCACAGCTTCTAACCCTGACAAACAACTCGTAGTTGGCAAGTGCTTTATGTTTATAGTTCATCGTGCTCGAAGGTGAAGGAAAACATCGTGAGATATACTATGGAAGCATAAGCATGTATATCTATCGGATAAAATTCTTCTACGAATGCAAATAATTCGAAGAAGCGTAGTGGATTAATATACAAACGTTTTCCTTAAAAGGTAAAATATTTTTGCCAGAGATATGGCGTTTAACGGCTATTAAACTAGATAAACCCTGCCTAACAAACTGATTAGTTAGTATATAAAATAAATTATTCAAATTTGCTAAAAGTATTGAGAGGAAGAATAAAGTCGATCTATGTCATTTTTTACACGAAATGAACACGTGAATATCAACGTTTTGTAAATTTTTTTTTCTATTTCATAAACTAACCTCAAACGACACGGTATCTCCTTGTATGTCCAAGATTTTGGCGCACCAGCTGTGCTTGTCGGGAATCACGTCTCGTTTCAAGATCATCGAACCTTGGGTATCCATTAGTGGCTTGTCTCCTAGATTCGCAAAACATAAAACATTATTTAGTTTACCAAAATGTATTAGCACCAGATCGATCAGTCACGTATCGAAGCTACCTCGTTGGATAGCTTGGACAGATTGTAAGTATTCGGATTTCCAGTCGAATTATAAAAGCTATTGTGTTATCTGTGCAAATATTCTCAATTATAACCTATAATAATGAAGTTAGTGGTGCTAATCACTAAGTACAGCCGTTGATCTTGACGCCTTTCTCTGGTCGCGTTATATTGCTGTACCATCAGATGATGATAGTGATGGGTAAGGAGTTCTTTATTAACAGGTTTATTTCTGTTGAAAAGAACTGATATTTGGAAACGGGTATTACATTATATTACTTACCGAGGTTGAATACCAGTTGAACAACGTCCTCATTCTCGTCGAAGGGCCTCGTGAATCTCACCACACCATTGAAAGGCTGACCACGTCGCACGATGGTAATGGTAGGATTTTCATCATTTATCACTTCGAACCTTTGAATATTATATTATGTTAGTATATATGTGTAAAATAGAATGACATAAATTGACTGAAATTTACAGGATACTTAAATCGATCATTTCGTTTAATTTTATAATACAATTTTGTAATAATAACAAATTACCTAATAAGATGTTATTTAGTTTATAAATACTAAGATATTATTTTTACATTGTCAAATCAGAAACATAAACATTAAATAAGCCCAAAAAAAATCACTAGTGCTTGCTCGGATTTTGACCCACAATTATTGGTAATCATCATTCACGTTATCCAACCACTGGACCATCTCGGCTGTTGGGTGGTTTAAGGTTAGCTATACACAGCAGTGGAAGGTATTATTCAGCTGTTTAATATCAAGGGGTCATTCAACTCCGTCGATAACTTACTTAACAGTATTGTGTGGTTGCGCGTTCTCCCTCGGGTAGAAGTGGACGACATCGACTACAAGAGGATCCATTGTGTATAGATTATCTGGAACGAAGTAATGATATATTGAAAACTTTTATTAAGCTAACGATAAATCGCCAGTATTGTTTTATTTCTTTTGTTTTTTTTTTTCTTCCTTTTTCAAGACGTTTTACTTTTGCGCGGTTTCTTTCTTTTTTTTATTCGCACGCTGTGCTAACTTTTAAGTATTCTCTACTCTTAAATAGCGAGTTTGTTTTTAATAATTCTGTAAATGTAAAAGTGTTAGTGACTGTAAGTAAACCTAATAAATAAGATAATACTTTTTAACGGCAACCTACTTGGTTGGTACTTTTCTGATGCTGTAGTTCTAACGTTCACAACATATATCAAGCAGTGACAAACAATACAGATAGTAGATCCGCTAGCCTGCCCATTTCGATGCCTGGCTATTTATATCCATATTGAATATACGTAAATAACAAAATTGACAAAAAAAAGACTCGCTAGGTTTCTTTCACCGGTTCTTCTCAGGTCAAGATATTTTCATTTCCGAACCGATGATAGTTTTTAATTTGCTTATCGAAAAGTGTAATGCTCCTATATTTAATAAAGGAGTTTGAGTTTGAGTTTGATAAAGAAATTTTTTGTACTTTAGACTAATATGAGATTACTAACATTCCCTTTTCACTTAAAGTTATAGGTATCACTCGAAAATCGCAATCGAAAGAGTCACTGAACTGTAAGACTACAAAAATTTGACTGACTTGAATGTTAAAATTATATCAATTGCTTTTACGCTTTGCTGAATCTACCACGCTGTCTGACAGCGTGTAAAATTGCAAACTTTTAATAATTATTAATAAGAACTCGTCGATTTAATAGACCGGTAATGAAAATATAGTGTTAAGTATTCATAAACTCAAATGACTACAATAGTATCAAGGTTGAATTAATAAAAGAGTTTATTTGAAGTTAATTACAATGTTTGCACTAACTTTTAACCTATCGTTACGAAATTTCTAATATATGTTCTATCTTTATATTATAGTGTATGTGATAACTCATTGACCTATTACGGATAAAGCGCGGGAATTTTTTTTTTTAAAGTTAGGCACAGATCTAATACTTTTAGTATCGTAAAATACTATCTATATTATAAATGAAATTGACATTAATATGCAATATATTGCAATTTTTTATAAATCCAATATTAGGGTTTAGGTTAGTTTAAAGATGCGGCGCAGTTGATGTATATTTAAAAACTTTTTTTTTTCTTTTTTTTTTATCACTGATTGATGATCATTCGGAAAGAAAATAGAATATTTAACTATAAACGATGTCCTATACATAAATATTAAAATAAAAATATTATAACATAAGCATTTACTTATATAATTATATTCCCAGCTCGGTTTTATACATAAGGTCAATTCTATTAACCAAACAGTATACGAGTCAGAAAAATAAACTAATATCATATTTTAACAAAAATGTTACAAATATTCTTACGACCACTCCACGTTCAACAGCTGTGTATTAGTTGTGACATATACTTATCCAAATCTTCAATTTAAGTCATTTCTATGATGGTAAAGATGTCTTTTAACTTCTTGCAGTCAGAGAGTTAGTTTAAAAATTAATTCATTTCAATCGATATTACATATTCAAACGTGACTACGACGAGGCAAATCTTTGTTACATACATAAATATGTAGCATTGTTATAGAAATCAGTAATATAAATATTTTATGCTATTAACTAGTAAATTCTAACAGACGTTGAACAATACCAAGAAAAATATTATTCAAGTAGCCTTATAGGCATTTTTGAATCGTCATGTGAACATTCGGTCTATTAATTCTACCCGGAATCCGCGGTAAGAAACTCAGTTTTCAGATACATATAAATATATATAAATACATTCTTAAAACAATTATTAAAAATAAAGTACAATCTGGTTGAGTTTCTTTCAGTCTAAGGCGATTTTTTCCGAATCAGTAGTTTTTTATAACAGATAGGTGAAAATTTATTTTGAATCAAGGTTTCGACTTTGACTTGAAGTTATTGCTTTTGATTTAATTATTAATTTTGGAGTGCCTCGTTTGTCAAGTGGCTACATTTAAGATTCCGAGGATCTGGGTTTAAATTCAAACCCCAGATCGGGCCGATAAAAACTTATTAGTTTTTTCTGTCCAAATATCACAATAACAGCCCGGTATCTGGAAGTTGGAAAGGATTGCATTCCCGTGCCTCGAAATGCACATGAACACGTTGGTCCTGCATCATTAACATTAGCAGCCTGTAAATTTCCCTCTGCTGGGCTAAGACCTCCTCTCCCTTTGAGGAGAAGGTTTAGAGCATATTCCACCACGCTGCTCCAATGCTGGTTGGTGGAATACACATGGGGCAGAATTTTATTGAAATTAGACACATGCAGGTTTCCTCACGATGTTTTCCTTCACCGCCGAGAACGGAATGAATTATAAACACAGATTATTGCACTATACTAGGTCTTGCATCTACGCCACCTTGAGATTGGTCGCCGTCACCAAAATCGGTCAGGACGATATCATTATGAACAAGCGATAACTAGCTGATCGTCCCGACTTACAACATTGAACATTAACAATCCTTACTAATATTATAAAGGCGAAAGTTTGTATGTAATGTTTGTTACTCTTTCACGCAACGACTAATGATTGGATTTTAATGAAACTTTACAATAATACAGCTTATTAATCAGGCTTTAATTTATAAGGATATTGAGTGAATAATACCTGACAATCAACCCCTAAAACGCGAGCGAAGCCGCGGCTGTAAACAAGAACTATATTGCCAAAAATGTTGGTGAAAGTTACTTAAAATAAAAAGGAATCTTCAGCCATAACTAAGAACTGAGGTATACATAACTATACTATAAACGTCATCATTATTATAGCAAATGTAACGTATCGCTATGATTTTACGATCGTTTCCCGCGGTGCGTTTCGAGATTGTTTACAGAATAGTTCGACAGAGAGCTTATTTCATGTTAGCGAAACATCTCAATGTATTTTGAGATTAAAAAACTAACGGACGCGTTATGTTTGTTGATTCGTGTTATATTTTTAAATATACTGGAATCGACTTAATTTACGGTATATATGATGTGTGACTAATTCAGACATATTTATCAGAACTTCGAAATCTTATCGTGAAATTTCTTCGAAAGCCACACGTGTTCGGAGTACGGCTTCTTTTTAATTAGTTCTTAAAAACCGAATCGTTTTAATTTTAATAATGTAATTTTTGTATGTATTTTTATATATATATTGTAAGAGTAATTCATTTTAGGACGGACATTTAGACTCAAATTAAAAAAAAACGAATCTTATTATTAAGTTTTCTTTAATTATATTTTTATTTAGATATTAATTGAAATTGTAGCTTTCTTCTAAAAACAAATATAAGTAATAAAATATATTTTAAAAATACCAAGTCAGGCTATACCTAAGATGACCTTGTTACATTGATGTTAGCTGTTGTTTCTAACGCGTCAGCTGACTGAAATAAACTCAATGAGCCATGGAAAAACATTGTTTGTAAATATACTTCCATACTTTATATTGTATATTTCATACTTTATACTCTATATTTCATATTGTAAATAACATTCGTTTAATTCTGTAAACGATATGAAAAACATTACGGGAAAAGTTATTGTTTTGTTTTTTAATTGTGAGGCTGACTGCCGTACCATATCGGGTCTTGTCTTGGCCTGCTCATGCTTTAATCCATAAGACCACAATTCTAAGTATTGCTATTTCTTTCTAAGTATTGTGTCAATGACTGAACTATAAACAAAATATACTTTACACTACATATATACTAAAGGTATTATGTTTATAAGTAAAACTTATGACATAAGACATTCTTCCGTCTAATGTCGTGTCCGTTCCGTATGCTGTTCCACATTTGATTTATGAGGTTTTTATTATCTGTTGAGTTTGTTAAATAAAAATAAAATCGGACTAAATGAGAATTCTTCAAATCGTTCGATTTTTAAAACTTAGCGTCAAAAAATGCGGTCAATTTTATTTGTTCAATGATGATAATAATTGTTTACAATTTGTGTTATATATCGAAATCGATTAAAAAGTAATTTACTTTCTTTTTTTTTTCATGCAGTTTATTTAGGTTTGGGATAAGTAAAGTCCCATGCTCTCTTTCATTCTAATTCTAATTGAGACATACGATGACCTGATAAACGCGACATCAAAGATTTGAATTCGAAATTCGAAAAACTCTTTCTAGATATTTTTAGGAAACCTTTTTTTTATGTATAAAGATATCGAGACATGACTAATGGATCTATATTACATTTTATTTTGAAATAATTTAAATTTTTAATATAAATCTCAATATTTTTTCTACAAAAATACACTTTATAATTCAATCAAAACTTTCAATCATTTCAAATTCAAAACTATATAATAGAACACGCGTTTATGAATTATTCTATTTCAGTGTTAACATAATAGAAGCTGTATGAATATAAATAAGTTGAATTTTGTAAAATAATAATAAAAAGTCAGCATAATAATTTAATAGTTATTATGAAAAAAGTATAACGAATCGAATTTTTGAACATATAATTAAAATTTAAAAAAAATACTAAAAAATATACAAAATATTTTATAAAGATAATATACAAATATTTAATAAATAATATTTTTTTTATAACAACTATAATGTAGAAAATAATATATTATTTATGAACAAAATAAACACTAACCTCTGTGGCACTATAGCACTCAAAAATTATGTCAGAACCGGCGGGTAAAGTCACAAATACACGAATTAAAAATAAATTAAAATTCAAATGTGGAACGTTTCGAATCACACGTTCAACTGACGCCGAATACGCGTTGCTCGGGGTATATCTTCAGATGCGTAAGCGTCGACGATCAGTGTAGGATGACTAAACTGTTTGATTTTCGTAGGATATAATTTTATTTCATAAGCTGTCATGAATATTACCTACATTTATCGTATAATTGATTTTTAATAACAATATTCAATCATTTCTCCTTCATCATGATTTAAAACCAATAATTTCAATCAGACGTAAGACTATAAAAAAAGTTCATCAAGTTCTTAGTTGGCCGCTATTTTTTTCGACGTGTTCTCACTTTTGATTATCTATCTAGACAAAAATAATCAAAGATATTTTTATTTCCCGTAATAACATGATTTTTTTTTTAAATAATTTACATAATTTGTACATTATTAAACATAAAAGTTCAGTTTAGTCCAGAAATTTATCATTTTATAACCCCTTATCTATAGGTATTTTAACGTAGGAAAGTAGTAATCGTTGTTAGGAATTCAAAAGGTTCATAAAAAATATTAGCAAGTTTTAATTACTTACAATTAAAAGCCAATTTAATATAGACTTTTAAACATAATGTTTAAATTTATTATTATAATTCTTGTCGGTAATTGTAATAAATAAATAATTAATTCTATGTAATATTATTTTATTTTGAGTTCATATAAGTATATCTCGATTCCTTGTCACCCTACTGATGTTTTATTCTGAATTATTAATATATACACTACGGGCCTATTATGATAATAGCTGATATCACAGATAATAAATAGTACGGCGACAGTGTTTCCCAAAGGTCACGATCTTGACAAACTTACGTCTCCTCATTCGTTTGATAATAATAGAAGAATACTGCTTCGAATTATTAAATGGACGATTTTATCCTTAAATCATAATTATTTTAAGACTTTAACGCTTCGTAGGGGATATTATTTATGAATCATAATTATTGGAAGGACTGCCTTTTACGGCCTTACTAAATATATACATACGAATATCTATATTTAGTAAGGCTGAAGAACTGGAAGTCGCGGATTAAATCCCGTACTCAAACAATTTGGTTTTTGCTACCGAAAAATTCATGGTACAGCCCGGAGTCTGGATGTTGGTAGTGTTGACACTTCCGTAAAACGGAATTAACGCTTGAAAATTCTCGGTGTGTCGGAACAAAGCCGTCCCATCGGGATGTGAGAAACAGTGTACTTTTTCTTACGAATATACTGCAGACTGATTTTGTCCAATATATAATAACATTGTAACATTTTTTTTATCTTAGGAAGGCGAAGTAGCTTAGCTCGTTAATGCGTACTCGTATCCTTACTTGGTGGGAGGGCTTAATCCGTCAGGGTAGGTCACTCTCGTCAGAATATGGAGGTGGAAACCTCCTAACAGCATTATTTAGTATTACTGTGATCCGGTTTGAAGGGTGAGTAAGCCAGTATTACTACAAGTACAAGGGACATAACAACTTAGTTCCCAAGGTTGGTGGCGCATTGGCGATGTAAGGAATGGTTATTATTTCTCACAGCTCCAATGTCTATGGGCCGTAGTGATCACTTACTATCAAGTGACCCATTTGCTAGTCCGCCTACTTATACCATATAAAAATAAATATAAACCACATTGTATACCAATGTCCTGAAACCACAGGATCTAAGATGTCCCTTGTGCATTTGTGCCTACATGACACTGGCACACTCACCTTTCAAACAGATTTGGAAGTATAATAGTGATTTGTCCGCTAAAGTCAAAACTCCAAGGAGCTCTTTTTTATTTTCTTAAATCGGCAATGCTAACCATGGATCTTAACAAATCTACGTCGACATCGAATGGCTCGTACACTCGTCAAACCGGAAAAGCTGCAATATGATGTTTTGACAAGCATATTATGTTGCAAAGTGATTAAAATTATAATGTTTCACAAATAGGTAAAGTTTGTTAACAAGTTACATCATTGTGTAAGAACGCGTAGCCGACATGCTTAGGGCCATGTATTAGATTTATCTTTATTTCATTGTAATATTCAGCACTAGTGACATCCAAACTTTTGGCTGTATCAAGAATTTCTTGGTAGCAAAACCAAATAATTGTTTGAGACCTGGATTCAATACAGAACTTCCAGTTCTGACTGAAAGGCAGTCCTACCAATAATAATTAGGATTCATAATCACCTACGAAGCATTAAATATTATTTTTGTCATCATAATAATAAACATAAATTATTATATTATTAAGGAAGAGAAATATAATAAGTAAATTAATTTCATCATTTATATTGCAGGTACTTAACAAATTAAATAATTAAAAAAAAAATTCTTTGCAAAACAAAGTCTAAGAACATCCTTAAGGCTATGTTTAAAAATGTTACTTAAACGTATTAAAGTCGGTTGCTCTGTTAAGGAACTTTTACGGAAGCAACTCGAGTGGTTCTAAAAGTTTTAATATTTTAAGGACACTGAAAATTATATTAAACCTTATACCTAATGTATGTGACGAAACTTCTAAATTAGTCTCTGTATGGGAAAATGCCGTGCGCTCCAAAGAGAAAGAGTTCAGGTGCAGGAATAGCAGCTTCTACTAACGACTTTACGTACTTGAAACTTTACGAGCACGGGAGTATAAACACTGCCGACATTCGAACTCAGGGCTGCTACTGGGAATTTTTCGATGAAAAACCCAAATAAGTTTTTCTTGGCCCATGCGTAGTTCGAACCTTGGTCTCCAATACCTCGGGACATGCTAGCCGTTAAACAAACGAGACGGAAAACTCCGAATGTTTTCCCATGAGTACGTGAGAACCCGTGATACGTCACATAATGTCACATAAGATGTGACGTGTTTATTTCTGGTGGACAACACTCATTGAACTCATTCATTGATAAAACGATGCTAATTTTATTATAATACTAATATACAATAGTTTGAAATTACTCGTTGTGTCTAGGGCGAAATGTATCCTTTGAAAAAGATAATTTATACATTATGTGATGTAATTTTTAACTAATATTTCTAAATAAGTGCCTGATATGGACGGACTTGCACAAAGCCGGAGTGCTAAAGATATTTTGTATTGATGTATTCCAGTTAGAATTATGAGTGAGTCAGTGTAGTTACAAGCACAAGGGACATAACATCTTAGTTCTCAAGGTTGGTGATGTAATGGTTAATATTTCTTGCAGCACCATTGTCTAGGGGCGATTTCCACTTACCATTGGGTGTACCATTTGCCAGTCCGCCTAAAAAAACTGATGTAAATGTCGCACGGGAGCCATCGAAAATCACTTTTGATGACTACAATATTAACCAGAGTGGTAATGATTGTACTGTATTCATATTTTATTGCATAAAATGTATGTAATGTATTGTGGAAGAAGTACAGAATTATAATTATCTTAATAATTATCTTATTTTTCTTTATTTATTTTCGTAGCTTTTGGGCGCGATGAGGATAACACTACAAGGTCAAGTTTGAATGTAACGTATGTTTGTTATGTTTAAAAACATTTCTGACATCAAATATTATCTGTAACGAGTGCTCATGTACTGAGTTGAACCTGATTTAGTTTTTTATATGTATGTTATTAAATAATATATCCTATATGTTTCCTTATAAGGCTTCATCGAAATTAGACAAAACTATATGTTTTGATTATACGAGTACATAATTAGTTTATTTTTCTTTTTTGTCCGATAACTTAAAACTTGTTAATTATATGAGCGTCGTATTATATTATATTTTGTTTGTTATTAAGAGAATATGTTTTTTATTATTATAAATTAAGTACTTAAATATACATAAATGAAAATACGATTATTTATTTATTCTTAGTTTTAGCAAATCTGTGAGTATTATTTTCATTTTTATAAAGTAATATATTTTTATTTAGAGAAGGTTTGGAGCATATTCCACTAAGCTGCTCCAATGCGGGTTGGTGGAATACACATGTGGCAGAATTTCGTTGAAATCAGACACATGCAGGTTTCCTCACGATGTGTTCCTTCACCGCCGAGCGCGAGAAGAATTATAAATACAAATTAAGCACATGAAAATTCAGTGGTGCTTGACTGGATTTGAACCCGAAATCATCTGTTAAGATGCACGAGTTCTAACCACTGGGCAATCTCGGCCATAAGTTGAACAGTTTCTGAAATTTTCGGAAAATCATATTTTTTATCAAACTTGGCAACCAGTTTTTAATTTGCCAAAAATCCACGAACATTACACACGGCAAAGTTTATTTCACCAATGTCAAATAGGATAGAGAAGACGAGGAAAATAAGTAACTCCCCTTTAATTAGACTGATATCGTTCCAAGTAGTGAAACGTCATTACAGAGTCGTCTAACTGATCTTGAGTCACGTTATGTCATCGTTCTATCAATGTCCTACGTGACATTACAATTTGTCGTCATAATAGTGACGTTTCGGTTATCCAATTCGTCACTTCTACCTGGAATTTATGAGTGGGGAAGAAGGCACAATGTTTGTTTTATAACAAAGTCAAGTAATGGCCACTAAATGATCCAAGGTTGGGCCAACGTCTACTATTGGGAATTAAGGTTGGTTGAATACACCAATTACAGAATTTCATCAAGTTTGTATCCATAATCTTCGGGTAATCATGTCCGATTTTTTATGTATATCTGTTGCCCTTCCCTTGCTCTGCTCTATTCGTTACTCTGTGGAACTCTCCCGGTTGACATGCTAACCAACAGACTAATGAGACAGACTAAACTTTTATTTTGTGTGTATTTACTTACACATTTCGTCCGTGCCTTTGGTTTATCTTATATTTAATTTGTATTTTTTTTGTTGTGGTGTGTCATATTTTTTATTACCACACAGCATTTACACTTAAATAATCATTGTAACAAAATATAATATTCAGATAAACAGTTTTATAAAACACTAGTTAACCCTCTCGGCATCGCACGGGTCTACATAACACGTTCATACTGTAGAACAAAAGTACAAAGAAAAAAAAACATCAGGAACTCTCGCAGAGCGTCAAAGTTTCACCAGCACCATATAAATGGTTTAAAACACATATAAGCCAAATATAACAACATTCATTAATGTTTAAATGGATAAGCGTTATAACCAGATTCGACCGGTTCAAGGATAAACTATGGTGTGATAATTATTGTAACAAATAAGGAAGTAGAAATGAAACAATTATATTATTTCGAGTATAATCTGCAGGTCAATAAACTATATTATCAATTATAACAGGTAAAGTCAAATTATACACAAATTATTTGTATTACTATTATTATATATGTATTATACTGTATGTAAGTATGGTACTGCTGTCAAAATTATTAACAATAATTCATAAATAAATGAGAGAATAAAAATAAAAATAACAAAAATAAGGTTATATTTTATTTGCAGTTTACATCTATAAGTAGATGTTGCCGTAGCGTTAATTAAAGATCACTTTGTAAACCACATTGGTGTGTCTTTCACCTCTAGGGATAGATTATCCAGCAACGCTTGAATATGTATCCACTCATTTTTAACCAGTATCCCAAAAATAAAGTTTCATGCTTCAAAAATCACGGAATTCCATACAAACTTACAACCCTTATTTCCTTGGTGGGTGTTTACTCGTTAAAGCGATCCTACTCACCAAATTTCATGGCCTTAACTTTACCTAATAGTTTTCGCTCGGCGATGATGATCATACAGTCAGGACATGTAATTTTATAAGAATAGATTAACTATGTCTCTGGTAAGAATCTTGAATTGAAATTTAATTTATAATCCATACTAATATTATACATGGGAAAGTAACTCTGTTCGTCTGTTGCTCTTTCACGGTCAGGCCACTGAACCGAATTTGATGAAACTTTTTTATGCCGAACACCTAACAACCAATCTTTAAAATGCGAGTGCAGCCGCGATGGACAACTATATAATATATTTACATAAAGTTTATTTTTATAATACATAATATCATAATTTGCACAAAATCCTGCTATATCTTTAACAATTTTAACGTTTATATGAAATTAATTCCTGCTTTCTATGTATGACGTTATACCATGAATATGTTATGAGTAATCACGTGTGTTGTAATTAATATAATCACGCTGATTTTATTTTACCGGTATTATCATGTCTTAGGTACTGATTTTTTATTTTTGATAATCAATAAGAATTTGTAATTATGCTTCTTTTTTCTGTTTAAATCAATATCATAAGTGGCTAACTCTACTTTGAACAGATAAAATTCACATACTATTATCCCCCCTTTAAGTGGAAATAAAAAAAAAATCTTAACGTATGCTAACGTTATAAAATAAACATACGGTCCAAAGTCCAGATTTCTAGACTCAAAGGCACAACATCTATATACAGTTACTTGTCAGTTAGAACAAACGATTTTATAAATAAGTTTCGCATTATGCAAGTTTCTTTTTAATTCAACATAATAGTTTAGAAATTTTGATGTCTAAATAAATTGTCGTCAAAATTTCCAGCACAGGTAGTCAGTTTATTCAAGCGTTCCAAATGAAATATTTGATAAGCTAAATTTCTTGGCTTTAATTCAAAAACTGCCAATACTGTACGAAATGGTCTCCTTGAATCATTTTAATCTGTTATTTTAAGACTGCATAGTTGTTTTTTTGTTCCCCAGACATACTTTTGGTTACATGTGGAAATACGTCATGCAGAAAAACAATCAGCGAAATTCTCGTGTATCTTTCATACATATATTTAAAAATGAATCTTAGTATATAAGATCATTTTGTTTATTTTTATTATATAGGTAAGCGGACGGCTTAATGGGCCACTCGTTGGTAAGTGGTCACCATCGCCCGTAAACATTACCGCTGTAAGAAACATTAACCGTTCCATGCATCTTCAATGCGCCACCAACCTTGGGAACTATGATATTATGCCATTTGCGCCTGTAGTTACACTGGCTCATTCACTCTTCGAACTGGAATACAATACTAAGTGAGTGAAAGGTGGTATCTACCCAGGTGGGCTTACACGAAACCAAAAGAGTAACTACTGAGTTTCTTGCGAGTTTTTCTCGGTAGAATCTGCATTCCAAACCGGTGGTAGTTTCACTTGATATAGTTTGTTAAATGACGATTCAAAAGTGCTTGTAAAAGGCTACTTGAATAAAGTATATTTTGATTTGATTCGATTTGACCCTACCACCAAGTAAATGTAGGACCATTTGATGATACAACACATTAGTTGCATACCTATTTAATTTTTCACGCAGAATGCTTTATATATATAATTAATTATAAATTAATTAATTTATTTAATTATATTACTAAAATAATGTTATCACACCTGCAAGGTGATATTTCAGAACAATCTTTACTTCTATTATTGGCGATGAAATTTTTTTCTCTTATATAACACATCCAGAAAACTAGCCAAGAAAGTAACAAAAAGGCAAATTTAAAACCGTGTAGGTACTATACACAGCATTGTAAGTCGACTTATATAACGTACATTTCATGGAGCCGCGGATGCGTTTTAAAAATCTTTATTTAATATTCGTTACAAGTGCTTATTGATTGTCATAAATCTATCACCGGTTTGGATATAAACACTTTAGACATGAGAAGAACCGACGAAAGAAACTCAGCGGGTATATTTTTTAATATTATATTTAACAATGATTGCTTTGATACAAATATAAAAATATATTCTTTATTTGAAATAGCTTGCAGGCGATCAACTCATACCCAAGATGAATCTGTGACAAAAACGGTAATCCTAGTGGTTTTAGTGGGTAATGATCCCACATAGCCCAGTAAGTGAACTGTGCACCTCTATGAAGATTTCCAGATCATAAAAAAAAAATCGTATCATTGAAGGTGAAGATTACCAATGTGTGAGTGATACCAGCAAAAACTAGCTTACACAACCACAACCTTACGCAATATACCACAATAAAATATAAACATATATATAGGTAAAATAAATAATTTTATGTTTAATTATGTTCAATTTTAATAACCGCATATATTATATAGCAATAAAATAAATGCCAAAGGAATCGAGTTCTCAAGACTTCAAATCGATTCTTTGAATGAACTAAAACGATTGTACAAGTGTATAATTAAAATCAACTTTGTATATTTTTAATAGACAGAATTTGATAACTGCGCAACGAGGATGTGTCATTGAATTTATAAGAAACAAATAATAATAATAATAATTGAAATGACTTGTATTGATTTTTACATTGATATAATAACGTCAAATATTGAAACAGGACACATAAAACCGGTTCGGAATTTAGGTAGATTCTGCCGATAAGAACCAGCAAAAGACATAGTAAATACTCCTTATATAGAAACTCAATATTATATACTAAACGAATATACAGATAAGACGTTAAAATACAATTTATAATTGCTTCTCACTTGTATTCATAAACTATGAGCTACCGATATCAAATGTAATTATTTAATTATAAAGATTTCGCCCGCGCGATAGATCGGTATTCTTATGTTTACCATATGAGAAAATATGTTCCATGTCCTTCCTTATGGTTCAAGCTTGTTGTCTACTAAGTTTCATCAAATTTGATTCAGTGGTTTAACCGTTAATGCGTAACAGACGGACACAGTAACTTTCGCATTTATAATATTAGTATAGGTGAATAGAATACTGTGTTCAATACAATCGAATGCCTCAGATAAATCGAAGAACACACTTATTGCATACTGCGTCTCTTCCAGGCTCCGTGTATTACTAAATGCTATGAGTATGTTACCCTTGCATCATTTAAATAGTGTGCTTTTATTTTTAAAACGCATTTTAATATTGAAATATTTTGAGAGAGTTATATAAGAGTCACCAGGGGATCACTTTTAGTTCCTGTTTTAAATATTACTTTTTAATTTATTAAAAATGTAAGCTGTATATATAGCAATTTAATTTATGATAATACTAATTAAATGACCTGAAATACTACACTAATCACCGGTCCTTTCACTTTCAATCATAAAAGCTTTTTTTTAAATTGGTAATTTATTTAAATTCAAAGTTAAAATTGTGCTGAACATTTTGAAAGAAGTTTTAATAAAGTATATTTGTCGACGGGATCTCAGTAAAACAATTATTAACCACTTTCACGACTTCATATGAAGAATGATACGTGATTAAGATTTTATTTGAAATATCATTTTTATTATTGCTTTGAGATATAAAATATTTAAAGGCATACAATTCATAATAATCCCTACTTTTTAATTTTATTTCCGATTACAATGATGATATTTAATTCAATTAAATCTATATTTGCATATAAGATAGGTACTTATTTATTATTTATGTCATTTGTCTATTTTGAATATCATTTTAAATAATATTCAGTATTCATCCTACAACTAAACAAAGCTGCAAGTCGTTAATACTAAAATGGAGACTACGTAACCATCTCTGGAATGTGTTCGAGATAAACATGCACCTCATAGATTAGTGAATTTTAGTCTAGATCACTAAACTAATACCTTGTCTATATGTCTAATGTAATATTATGGTGTTAAGTACATAGATATAAAAAAATAAGTTAAGGAGTAAGAAAAAGGCTTCTTTCAACGCCAAAAATTTTAAATGTTATTTTTAATGCGCCCAAAAAAAATTTATTTTAGAGGCATAGATAAAAATATATTTTGAACATAATTTGAAAAGGACTATGAGCTAGAAAATTAAGTTCAAAATAAGTAATACATATATAATTTTTGACTACTGAAAATCTAAGAAAGATGGAGATACTTACTTATTTTATGGAATGAATGAATGAAGATTACATACTATTCTGCCTAATACCAACTATTAAAACTAAATAGTTGAATATCGATTAGAGATTTATATAGCGTCTATATTTTCGTTTACCTATCATTAAACTAAACTTATCAATCCTGTACAATAATCTCATAAATTCGTAACAAGAAAAATAACACCTTTAGACAAAAAACATTTTAATGCCTCATAAATAATTTTATTAAAAGCATCCTATTAACAAATTGATAACCACAAATAACTTAAATTTTATTTTAAAAGAACGAATGAAACATTAGAATGAGATTTTTTCTAAAATATAAATTATGCTGTAAGGATAAAGAAAACGTATATGTGATTCAATTATATAAATAAATTACTTTTGCTTTTTTTTTTTTTTAATTAATTCTTACCCAAAGGCGACACAGACGCCAGGTCAATTATGTATGCATTAACATGTTCAATATATAGCAATAAATATCATGACACATGCAAGCTGTTTATACCAGAGTGGCTGAATATTATTTAAATAGTCGTATAAAAAAAATAATTAATTTGTTAAAATGTTGGCAACATTTTCGAAATACTTAAAACATATGCACGTCAAAAATAACAATAATTTTATTACATCAAGTACATATTATACATAAATAAAAAATTATCTTATAGTTCCTTGAAGTTCTATACCATATAAATAATTTTGTGCATCCTTTATTTAATTTACTTTGTAATAATTAAACTTAAAATCTGATATCGTACGGTACTCGAATTCTTAAATAACTGCAGTCTTGAAAAACTGGTTTCCGAACGACGAGTTTTATGCGATGGCTGAGCAAATTCGGCCATTGCTATCGAGTGGATATAATGTTACAGCTCTATATGTATATGGAAAAATACATTTTGATATTATAGATAAGACTAATTTACATATTTCAGTTTCTACAGAAAAATCTGAATCTTGTCTGATTATACAAAATATTTATAGATTTTTTTTTATAAATTAAGAATGAAAAGTATGTCGGACTTGTGGCGGAATTAAAGGTAAAATTGGCGCCAAAAAGAAAATGTAATTATTCCTTGATTCTCAATGCACCACCAACATTGGGAACTACGTTATTATGATCCTTGTACCTGTAGTTACACTGGCTCACTCACTCTTCAAACCGGAACACAACAATACTAAGTATTGCTGTTTGGCGGTAGAATATCTGATGAGTGGGTGCTACCTACCCAGACGGGCTTGTACAAAGCCCTACCACCGAGTAAACTACTTACTAACATATGCTAACTCGAATAATAACTCTATTTTCTACTTATTAATAATAAAATAATATATTTGAATATTTGAATTTGTAAATAGACAATATGTTAAGTAATGACTAAGGGAATAAAAATTTAAATATATCTTAAGTAGAAAAATAGAATCATCAAACTTTACATGTTTAATAGTAGGCTAGATATCTAAGGTTACCTACATATACAGGTTTTCAAATGATGGCGTTAGTCCGTTAAATACATTCGTCTACATAACTTATTAGCGAAGTATTTAAATAACATATATATATCACATACATTAGATACTTCATTGAAATGTAAGCTACAAATTGTATCTTATATTTAAGTAAGTAATGCTATACATTACATACTCGTACATTAACAGCCTGTAAATTTCCCACTGCTGGGCTAAGGCCGTCTCACTTTGAGGAGACGGTTTGTAGCATACTCCACCCCGCTGCTCCAATGCGGGTTGGTGAATACATATGTGGCAGAATTTTGTTCAAAATAAGACACATGCAGGTGCACATGCACATGAAAATTCAGTGGTGCTTGCCTGGATTTGAACCCGTAATCATCGATTAAGATGCACGCGTTCTAACCACTGGGCCGTCTCGGCTCTCTTGATGCAATAATTTAAACATTAATGTCTAATTAAATATAATTTTCTCAATTTTTAAATCAGTTAAAATGATATTCTTCTTTCGACAGTTACCGTGAATGCGTATCTATATCATCATGTCTTACGTCGAAAGTTTGCATAAAATTTAAATTTTATGTTAATCAACGCAAGAATGGTTATTTTGACTCCGCAATAACATTACATACACGTGTATTTATAAGTAAACGATCTTGTACTCCTGTGTAGAGAATATCTCTTGTAGAAGAAGGTAATATGTAATTTAATTAGTTTATCAGTTCACCGTTAACATAAACCTTGAAGGTTTTTTTTCTGTAATGAATATTACTAATCTTGTTTTCAAGGAATTACATGATTTATGCTATACTGTCATATCCATGATGGGAAGCATCAGACAGTGCTTTGCGATCGAATTATTTTTTTCCGCTTGTTACAGTAAACTATTTCTATGATCTGATAAAAATCCGAAATTTGTTATTGCATTGTTTTTTCTTACTTACCATGTAGGTACGGGTATATTAACGTTCTACATAAAACTGTCTTATATTGATGGACAAATATGGAAAGTTTTTGTATTGTTCGGGTACGGTCTTCGCTGGTGCACGCAAAACGCCTCAACAAACAACCAAATTTTTATCACATTAGAAATATATGGGGACAAGATTTTTTTTTAAATTTATTAAACATATATTTTACATTGAAAATATACTCGATTGTACAACCGAGTAAACAAATCATTTATCTAATTATAGAAACAAAACATAGAATAGTTATTCTACGATAAATTCTTGACTCACTCAAGTCAAGTGGGTTGAACCCAACTCGCTGCATGTCGTGTAACATGAGTCCTAATCGGCAGCGCAGTACCCTGTATCTTACGTAAGAAGTACATACGTGATGAAAAATGATTAATCCTGTGGTATGATGACTGCACTGTACGCGGATGTCACGAGTAAAATGCGCCTGAGTCATTTTAGACCTCAAAGTCAAAATATCCGATTACTAATCAATCAAAGATGCGATTTTTTTATATATATTTTTGTTGTCATGGTTGATTTCGTAAATTGTGTTAGTGAGTCGTTGATTGCTTTAGCAATTTGAGTTGCAATTTAAAATATTACATGCGTTTTAAAAATATTTTAAAGGAGCAAGTCAATTGTTATCTAAAATAAGATAAAATTATACACATAAATTTACTTGTAAAGTAACATAATATAAATTGTTAGTATACAATCTAAGAAAAACCGTAAAACTCGTCCCAAAACATCAAGCACGTTGAACAATTTTATACATTTAACAATACTTAACATGTAATTTAAACGTGAATTAATAACTCTTTTAATATGTTTTTTTATAAAGGAGAAATACTGAGTGCATTAGAAGTAATCAAAATAAATTTACAATAATATCATTCGTATAAATTAAAAATCCACTTCATACGTAAACAATGACAAACATTACATTAGAATGCGAAGGAAATAAAAATTGTAACGCAAAGTTTTTCATAGCAAATTCAATGCATTCTTCCCAAGACTCTTCTCTCCTAGGATTCTACGATTATTATGAAATCTAGCCTAGCTATTAGATATTTACATCATTATTATTTGGTTCAGTGGTGCTTGCCTGGGTTTTAACCATCCATCGATTCTTAACTACATTCAAGCCTTAATATTTAACACTAATGCCTTCAATTATATACCATTACTTGTAACTGTATCGCCCGAAGCATTGCAGATAATTCATAAATATGATAAATGGGATAATAGCATGAGGAAAACCAAGGGTTCTTACGAAATGGTGTCAAGCACGTACTCCGAAACATTTCGATTACAAGTATTCACTGCGTAATGCGTGTCGTATAAACGTCAATCTAAAGTTGTCATTGTTAAAAGAGTTCGAGAGGAAAAAGTATGTATATTATTTGGATTAAAAAAAAATAAACATCTCGTTCGTTTCGATAGTTTTATTTCTACTATAGTAAATTAATATCAATTTACGGAAAAGCTAATATAATAATTAAATCTGTATTATGAAATGATTTCGTTTTTTTTTTGTATTAAGTAAATAAAAAAAAAATACTACACTAACATACATACATCTTATAACGGGAGATGTACGCGTGTTGGCGAAGGATTTAGTACACAATATATGGCAGATAACGTCTGTCGACGGTTTTGATTGTATTTCATAGATAACCAATGTTAATGTTGGTATTCTACGCAAAAGTGACAATTAAAAAAAAAAACAGAAACAAATGTTCCCACGTCTTACTACACATTGTATGTTAATATTTTTTAATTTGCGATTCATATATCTGAAACAATAATTCCGAGAAATCATCAATATTAATTAGCAATGGCTACAGAGAAATTCATTGAAGAAACTAATTGTTGTGTTGACTGACCTATATTCATTTTCCTGTTAGGTTGGGAAAAAAATATGTTTAAACAATGGACAACCAAATCTGGACGTCGGTAATTCAAATTTCGAATAAGGTCTGCAAACCGCGTACCGCGAATCCATTAAACTGATGAGCCCAACTGTTTGCTGATAAAAGCAGACAATGGCCAATTCTACTAATTTTTGCGGCAAGTTCCCATTTTAAATGTGATGCAACTTCGACTATTCCTCACAAAAATTTTAATCAGCTGATTCGTAACTTAGGACCAATTCTACAAATTTATAACGGAAACGATACGTTTCGGATTCTATCCCGCAACTGGAACGTGTTAGTAGAATAGGAAAATGCCCAATTATGTTCCGATGCGTTGCGTTAAAATGACAATTTGTTAGTAGAATTGGCCCTCAGTACTAGTTGGTTGACTCGGGGCGTAATAGCCAAGGCAAGCTGCGGCACTAAAGTCATGAGTCACAAATCGATGATTTAAAAATGAATAATACTACCGTAAGAGCACAGACCGATTTCATAAAAATTGAAAACCTTTAAAGTAATTTTGATAGTTAATAATTACTACTTATTTATCTTATCTGAAAGGTTATTTTTTTAATTTATCTGTTGTATGATGCATTACATTTTTCAGGCTATGGTCATCATGATTATGATGTCGTTCTGACCGATTTCGGTGACGGTGGAGAATCTCAAGGGAAACCAGCCAAATACGCTGGAGATATTATAGCGCACAGGTATATGAGCAAATACAAGTGCACTCTCATCATCCGATGGGATGACAAACCCAACATGACCGGAAACAGTCCAGGCACGGGACCAACGGCTTTATAAGCAGCCTGTAAATTTCCCACTGCTGGGCTAAGGCCTCCTCTCCATTTGAGGAGAAGGTATGGAGCATATTCCACTACGCTGCTCCAATGCGGGTTGGTGGAATACACATGTGGCAGAATTTCGTTGAAATTAGACACATGCAGGTTTCCTCACGATGTTTTCCTTCGTCGCCGAGCACGAGATGAATTATAAACACAAATTAAGCACATGAAAATTCAGTGGTGCTTGCCTGGGTTTGAACTCGAAATCATCGGTTAAGATGCACGTGTTCTAACAACGGCTTTACGTACGGATAATTTTAAAATAGAAAAATCCTATAACTTCAGCCTTACCTGGGGATTGTATTTTTTTTTAATGTTATAGATGGCAAACAAGCAGGTGGCTCACCTGATGGAAAGTGATTACCACCGGCCATTGACATCTGTAACACCGGAGGCTTGCAGGTGCGTTGCCGGCCTTTAAGGTACGCTCTTTTCTTGAAGGTTCCCCAGTTGTATCGGTTCGGAAAAAGCGCCAACGAAAGCTGGTTCCACAGAGTGGTAGTGCGAGGCAGAAAATGTCTTAAAAATCTCGCTGTTGTGGATTTTCGGGCATCGTATCCCGGACATCTGGATCTGCAGCAAAAAATCTAGCCACGAGACTGATGAGGCAGTCGACCATCATATTGGTTTGGACAGGGCAAGATCGTTAATAAAAAATATCACATTATATTACGGTTTATGACAGACATTGCAAAACAGCGTTGAGGTAAAGTTATCATTATTTTTTAGCTTATAGTGTGCTGTTTAAGAAATAAATATTGTTCCGAATTTAATTATTTGAATTCAACTTCATATAATAAAATCGTAATATATAAAAATAATGCTTTAAAAAAAAAGAATAAACCTAAAAAAAAGACAAATATTTTTAGCTGCATGTTGTTTAAAATAAAATGATTTGGTGAGTAAGAGTATTTCAGCGTCCCTAACTCAGCCTTGGTCAGGTGTAACGAGCGAAAGAAGTTTTACTACGCAAATGTTATTTTTTCTTTCAGACGTTTCACAGGAGGACGTGTGAGCGTGGCCGCTTCGCAGATGCCATCCATTGCTTTATCTGATCCTGGAAAAAATGATGGACAATATCGTTTTTGGTACGCTTGAGTGAAGTAAATGGAGCGACGGCGACTGGATTAGCGTCGGTCACGGGTTGTCAACTGTCATTAGAAAATAAAGAAATTATCAAAAATATAAAAAAGAGAAAAAAAAGAGTTAAATATTATATAAGTTTGACACGACGACTCATCCATCTAATTAAGAATCTCATAACGAAGTCCTCATTTACTTCTGTTATATATACATATAATATATCCTGTCTGAAAATCAATAAGTATTAACTCCACGCTTTTTTGTCATCTATATAATCTCGTGTTGAATAATATGCTTTATTTATTAAAGTTTTTTAACGAATTATTTTAATTTATGAATCGGCGACTAAGCAGGAAAGTAATAATACCTGCTGAATTTGATTAGAGAATAATTATATGATGATATTAGATTATCTCGTAAAAATACCAAATTAATAAATTAGTTATGTGCAAGTCCCATAATAAGTATATTACAAATTTATAAAGTAATACAGAATACAGTCGTTAAGTTGTTTTACGAGTGTATAACTTGAATCTAAGTACGTTTACCTTTTATATCTTGTTATCTGAAAAGATTGGTTGATGATTATTTAGTTAATTTCAAAAAATAAAAAATATAAAACTCGAATTTCGATGTAGAAAAATTTCATTAGTTTTCTATGTTGTCTTGGGTCTGGGTGTTTGTGGTACCGTCGTTACTTCTGATTTCCATAACGCAAGTGCTTTAGCTACTTACATTGGGATCAGAGTAATGTATGTGATGTTATCCAATATTTATTTATTTATTATTTATAAAAAGTGACAGCCAGTAAACGCAACACTGTTGGGCAAATATCCCTTTTGAGGCTTGGAGCTCGTTCCAGGCTGCTCGCATGCGATTTGGTGGATACACTTATTTTTGTAACAGCATGCTAACTACTGCTGGGCTATGGCATCCTCTCCCTTTGAGGAGGTTTGGAGCTTTACGGTACCGTTCCAATGCGGGTAGGTAGATTAATATGTGACAGAATTTCATTGGAATCAAATTCACGCATTTCCTCACGATGTTTTCCTTTCGCTATTTACAAACATAAATTCAACGCATGGAATTTCAATAGTTCTTGCCCGAGTTTGAAGTTTGAACTCAATCATCGGTTGAACACGCGTTCTAACTATTGAGCCATTTCGGCACTCTGGCTGAGACTAATTTGGCAGAATTTCCTCTGCCGCATACAGGTTTGTTCATCACGTTTTCCTTTACCTAAAACCTTTACCTTTAATAAACCATAAAAAAAAATAAGTACATGAAATTTACCCGAGTTTGAACTTGCAATGTTCGGTTAAAAGTCCCGCCGCTGGGCCATCTCGGCTTATATACATAATTACTGAGCTTACTTTCTTGTTTTTCCTAACATTTGCTCAGATTCGTGCCAGGGTCTAATTAATTTATACTGATCTGACAAGTTACGGTTGTTATATTGATTCCATAACATTTAAAAACTCATTTACATATAGAATTAGTAAATTTATCAGTCTAACGTATATATATCATTTTATTAAGACTCAATTAGCCCGCAGCTTAAGCACTATGATCACTACTATGAAAATATTTTTAGTGGTCAATAAAGAAAAAAATACAATAAAGTAAAGCAAATTTAATTATAATTAATTAGATCCAAAACGTAGTGTAAGTTGATGAAAGAAATGAAAGAAGGTGCTTCCCGCCAGGATATCCTTTTTTTGTAGCCCTTTAGTTACACAAGTTTGTACGAATCAGTTCGTTCTCAAAGAACTGCGTTGATACCTTTTAGTGTAGAATTTTTTGGTGCGAGAATAGGTTCGATTTATGAACACTCGATTCATTTTGTATAAACTGTAATATGTAATATATGTTACGGTATTAAATGTAATAAATAACCAATGTTATCACCGCAATCCAGGAACGCGAATAATGGAGTAGTATTATGCAGGGGCCGGATTTACGGTAAAGCATCCGAGGCAAGACCCACGGAGATTAACAACGGAGGACGCCACCCTCCATTAGAGATTTGTATTCAAAATACAATGCAGTACAATGATTAAAATATGTTTATTTAGTGAATTAGTATAATTCTTGTATTTTAATTTTCTTTATATGTGTTTATTAAAATAATTTAATATTATATTCATCAACTTATTAAAACATTCGACTGAATAAATTATGTTAAATTCATTCGCCCTCTCACTCACAATTTTTCCTGCCCCAGAATCTTTAGGCTTTTAAATGAAGCCCTGGTATCATATAATATTGGTCCTGGTTTATAACATACGTATTCAACAGTGATAAAACTATAAATAGTTACGTAGGCCTTAAACGGAATGAAGTTCAATTTTTGCATAGGAATGTAGAGTCATTCATTCGTTCCCTTATGTCACTGCAACGCGATCGTCATATTTTTACGCATTTTGCATTCCAAGAAACAAGATGGCTGACTCATTTTTGTAGCGTGCTTTGGTTTGTCCATTTTTAGTGTGTCAAGGCCTAAAATACTCATAGTTTATGTTATACTTAGAAATGATAAAATAATAATTATTATATGTAAGTAATAAATATTTTTAAAGGAAACATCTTAGTTATGTAGGCGTAGTGTACCCACGGTGGGGTGGACGGATTTGGTATCACTGGCTTATTAATGCCCCACTTCACGTGGGAGAATTTTGGTACTTTTCGTTGCCGGAAAAGACCTCAAACAATCTAATCTCCTTATAAATACTTAAATAACAATGCTGATTGCTGTATAATTATCACAAATCACGAGAGCCGAGATGGCCCAGTGGTTAGAAAGCGTGCATCTTAACGGATGATTACGGGTTTAAACCCAGGCAGGTAACACTGAATTTTCATGTGCTTAATTTGTGTTTATAATAAAATTCATTTCGTGCTCGGCGGTGGAGGAACACATCGTGAGGAAACCCGCATGCATCTAATTTCAACGAAATTCTGTCACATGCGTATTCCACCAACCCGCATTGGAGCAGCGTGGTGGAATATGCTCCAAAGCGGAGAAGATCAAAGGGAGAGCAGGCATTAGCCCAGCAGTGGGAAATTTACAGCCTGCTAATGTATCACAATTGACTTAGTCTTGAGTCCTGTTTAATCCCTATTTACAATAGATTCTTATTATTTATCACATAATAATAAAACTAAGCCTGTAGAACACGTATCTCTAATTTGACATACTTTGTTTTTACCTCGCACTCATAAAAGAGATGCTTATACCTCCCAAATTGTAACCATTATCTTATATAAACGAATCTTCTAATTAAACATTTTATTAATTGAACTTTAAAGTATAGCAAACAAAGAGAATGTCATGCCATCACTAAAAATGAAGATAAAATAAACCTCCATCTAACGACATGATGATAACATCACATTACTTGGTGGTAACCCACTTATCACATATTCTAAACAGTAATAATTAGTATGTTGTGTTTCGGTTTGAAGTTTGAGTGAATCAGTATTTATATCGGCACGAGGTACATAGCATCTTAGTGCCCAAAGTATGTGGCGAATTGCCGATGTTATGAATCGTATAAACAATTCAAGCACATAATTAATATTTTTTACAGTATCAACGTAAGTTTACGATCAGGTAGGTCTTTGCCAGTCTAACTACGTATTTTAAATTAAAAAAAACCTTATAGTCTAAAGACAATTCAGAACCATAGAGTACAAATAATCTAAACAATATATATGTACTTATATCTATTATATATAATGCAATACCAAAAGGCTTAACTCATGCAATAAACATGTCTGCGTGAGATTGAACAAATACCACAAAAAACTATAATTTAAAGTATTAATTTTACAGTAATGTTAAACGTGTCGATGTATTTAATGTTATTATATATTAATGAAGTTTAAAATATTTGTCTTAATATACTTTGTAACGGGAAACTCGCCGTCAAAAGAACTCACAGTCGTGTTTGATATTGGCAATTCGTGTTATCGAATCTCGATTGATAGTAATTATAAAACTAAGCCAATCGTATAAGATTAATGTACGTTATTTTGTAATAGAGTATTTTTAAGTTTTTTTTTTTTTAAATGTCTAATTCATATCCAATTTTATGACAGGTTTTTTTTCATGTATCTCGTGTAAAATAAATTAACGGTTTAGCTTTTAAGTAACAAAATACAATATGCAAACTACCCACAAAAACACGCACACATGCACACGTATACTCTATTCCAACCAAAACAGGAAAAAAGCTAAATAAACAACTTTTGACAGCGAAATGACGCGATATCATTGGTCGAGAGCTTGATTAATCTATGATTCTCACTATGAATTTGCAACAAAATGGCGGTTTGAACGTCGGCGAAACTGTTATCGGTATTTTAGAAGTAAAGTTAAAGTAAAAATAAGTGGTTAAGTGCAACAGTATTGTTTAATAAATAAAGATAAATCATAAACTCTTAGTAGTGCGCAATATAGCTAAGTTATTAGCAAATCGCATGAAATACGTTAAACTAAGGTTTGTTTATCTTTTTTCCTACTTCCATTGGAATAGGCTATATATACTGATGCTAAGACACGCATGTAAACACTCACACTCACTCACAGGACAATCTAACATTGTTTTTTAATTCCTTTCATAAGTACTTATTACTTTATAATGTATTGTTTAAGTTTGGTCTGTAACTGTAGTGACATTATAGTGTAGTGGTGAGCAATATCCATATAATAGAGTTCAAGTACAACAATTCGTATTAAAAAATCCACCAGATTTACGATACAACATTTTCATACACAAACAAACATTGTAACAATAAATCAGGTGTGACGATTTGTTCTAGTACATGTTCACAACAAAACAATTAAATATTTATAGCGCAAAAATGTGAGGTTGTTGGCTATAAATACGCAATTTACATAAAAAATAATGATTAATAAAATTAATCTATTTCTTTTGGTATGGTAAATATTTTCGATATAATTGTTTTTATAATTACTTGATCGAATGATACCGTGAAACATTTTATAATGTTATGATTAAAAAACAAATTCTAAATAACATATTGAATATTTATAAAAATAAGATACATTAATTTGTTTAAACTTTAAAAAATCATATATTTTTTGTTCATACATTTTATACATTACATCATTTCATTTATGATTTTGGAACGGATTTCTTATACGTGGCTTACAGTAGAATGAACTGGATCACGCAAGGAAACAGCTTAATGCCGCCTCCAGGCATTCCCTCTCTTTCTCTGTCTCTCTCTATCTCTTTCCTTTATATGTATTAAATAATATTATTAAAACTTATTGTTTGTTAATGATTTAATTTATACGAAATTTTTAATAACTTGTCAATTATTCTCCGACGTTGTTAATTTTTTTCACGACATTTGGTATTTAAATAGCGAAAGCGATTCATTCCAATCGCGTATCCCAAGACATATTTTTTATAAAGTTTACTTATCTATTTATTTTCTTTCGACTTTTTGCTTTCAAATATATAATTTATAAGCGAGTCATTACGATTGTAAATAATAAAAAAACAAATGAAAGAACAAAATTATCATGACATCGAAAATGTATCAATAATATTCCTAAAATTTTGAGGCTTTTCGTTTATTTATCCGGATCTCTAAATGTATCGATAACATTTTCACGTAAATCTTTAAATTATGTCTGAACTATAATGACATGTTAGTGTAATAAGAAGCATAATGTCTTATGGGCGTGCCGTTAACTCTAAACAGAATATTTTATATACCTTTATGGTACTGTGAAGGATAAAAGTGTAATTTGCATCAATAATTTACTTACTTATTTCATTTATTTATAAGTTAAAATATATCTTATACAGATTTTAGTAGGACTAATGGCTCGTGAATTTATTTTAAGTAGCATAGAACATATTGATACATGATTTGTACGAAAATTTTGGTACTGCCATATAAAACACACGGAAACTATCTAGGTAACTTTTTTAATTTAATTAAAATAGGTAGGAAAACTGACTAATGGGCTGCTGCATGGTATTTGGTCACTATCGACCATAGACCATATTAGCTCTGTAAGAAATTTACAGATTAAACCATCTTACATCATTCAATGCGCCACAAATCTTTTAAACTAAGATGTTATGTCCTTTGTGCCCTAATTACACTGGATCAATCAATCTTCCGAGCCGAGATGGCCCAATGTTTGAACCTGTACATCTAAACCGATGACTGCGGGTTCAAACCACCAAATCGCATTGGAGCATCGTGGTGGAATGTGCTCCTAACCTTCTCCTCAAAGGGGAGGAGGCTTTAGCCCAGCAGGCTGCTACTATACTATTGATCAATCTTCCAACTGGATCAAAAATATGTCATAAGTGGTTCCTATCTAGAGATACTCTATCGATACACCCGTTACGTTATAGTAATCTTCGTAAACCGGTAAGTAACCATTTAGAAGCTATCCAATCAAGAATCTCATATATTCTTGACTTAAGAACTATTAGAGCTGTCTTTATAAACGCAACGTCATAAGGTTAATAAATAGTTAATAAGTCTCACATAATGCCTATTGTTACTTACCGTGTAAATGATTAATAATAATTGGGTCTCGAATAATGACCTCCAGTTCTCTAGTCTTTTTTTTTTTTATGACAGCTCTTTCACTTGTTTTTCCCGTATGTGCTCGATAATCTTTTATAATTTTTGTTTGCATTTCCAAACTTAACCTTTACAATGTGACTGAATAAGTTTAAAAAAAAATTAATAACTCTACAAGATGATGAACGTATTAACAAAATAATTGAATATGAATTTATTTTAAGCAGTAGAGTATGTACTGAGTATTTTTTACTTCACATGCAATGTATACTTATGTTAATTGACTTGATTCAAAAGTATTGTCATAGTGTTGGTTAGTACAAGGTTATAATGTCTCTCTTAATAGATTGCTTTAGTCAACTTTACTGAATTTCGTCTCTAATTTACAAGAAATATTGGTACATATATATATAAGAAATAATTAATTTATTACGTAACAACTCTTTATGTGTATGACTGTACAATGTTATAAAAATGTTCCCCTTCTTCCGTATCTTATTTAATATTTTATGCAAAATGTAACAGAGGCATAATATATTCGATGTCTTCGTAAAAACCTTTGTAAGTCTTACCCGATGGTCTGTAACAAGAGTTGAAAATGCAATTTAAAATAAAATTTCCTTTCGTCTTTTTGTGCTTGTCATTTATGCGTTGTCTGAATGCAAATCTTGATAATCTCATTACTTCATTTGTTATATCTGAAGATACACCGACCGCTTTGTTAACACCGAACTTATGTTGGACTCCGTGTAAGTTTTTTTTTTTTTATATATAAAATACTAGATATCCGTCCCGACTTCACACGGGTAGAATAAAGATCTACATCGTTATACAACGTTTAATTTGATTGAATTTAATGAAAAATAAAAAGTCTTACTTTTTCTTACCATAATATGCATGTATTGTATATACGAATCTTCCTCTTGAATCTATCTGTTTATTGGTGAAAACTGCATTAAAATCCGTTGCGAAATTAAAAATAAATTACCTGCAGGCGGCGGGTAGCGACTTTGTTTTATAGTATGTAAAGAAGTATGTACGGGCGAACGTGTCACCATCACCTATAGACATTGTCACAAATAAGATTAATCATTCCTTACATCGCGACCAACCTTGGTAACTAAAATTTTACCCAGGCTCACTCACCTGCGTGGATTCAAACTAGATGAACTGAAAGTAGAAGTAGAAAGAAAAGATTAGCAAGTAACATATTGTTGCAATTCTGACTAAAGATTAATGGAAGAGAAAAACATTGATTTATATAAATAAATAAGTTAATTCCTGTAAATACGTTTCTACTGTGCAGAGGCCCAAGCACATTTCACCCCATTTAAAATTCCTAAGCAACGTAAGCACTTCCGCTTATGGTCAAGCCTGAGATCAACGGTGAGACTCCCCGGAAGATCTTCGCTTTTTTATAAATGTTTTTTTTATTTGAATTTATGAATCGGCAAAGTTAAAATATCTGCAGAAATTTATTATAGAAACGGATACCTTGCCCGAATATGGATTTATTGACTTTGCGGAGTCGGAAACTTGAAAATTTTAATCTTTAGTCTTCTTTAACTATAAATGTATTAAATAAACATTATTGAGTTATCCGGCATAGAGCCTTCAGATACATAACTGTGGCGTACTATCAAATAATATGGGGTAGGGGAGAAGTGGCAAGAAAATAATATTTTCCCATGGACAATTTACAATTATTTACTGGATTGACATATTCTTAACAAACCATAAATATATAAACGGACAACGCGTTATATATATTTATACATAGGAAATACTTCGTAATAAAACAAAAAAGGTACTTGTTACGTGTTAAACCTAAATATAGAAAGAGATTTTTAATTCGGTGGATATTTTGAATGTGTGTGTGCCAATCTATAAAACTACGTAAGAAGTTGCATACATATTTTTTTTTCCTCATTCTCATTGCAATAAATGAAACGTTCTCGAATATATCAATGCATTGATATATAACGTTTTAATTTTATTTTAAATCGAGAATTATTGTCTTGTACTTAGTTTTAAAATGAAATCAAAATAATTGGCACAATATAAACTTGATACATTAAGTTGTAATTGAAATCTCATGCGTTATTCGACTCCTATGAGTATGATAAAAGTTAAGCGGAGGTCTGTTTGTATGTGATAATTTAAAAATTGAAACATTCATTTTGACACCGGGATCAAATTTGTAATCGTTGAAAAAAAAAATCTCTTCATGAGAATGCTGACAATTCTGGTTAGTATATAAAGATTGTCTTATTTTTTCAGTTTTTGACCCTCAGGATCGAACTAGCAACTTCCACGTCACTGGGAGACCCTTTAAGTCTTTTATAAACTACAATATTGTTATGTATACCAATATTATAAATTGAAAATTAACTTTTAATTAACTCTGTTGCTCTTTCTTGGCCAAGCCACTGAACCGAATTTTATGATTATTTTTATGTAGCAAGCCTGATCTCCAAGGAAGGACATAATCTACTTTCTTATTCCTAACACCTGAAGAAGATGTTATCTTTACACCCTCTCTTGCTTCACTCTTAGTCGTATAATGCAATGAGACGGCTATATCCACATGACCGGAAAGAGTCGAGGTTCAAGACCGGCTTTAGATTCTATCCGAAACACGAGAGCATAAACATTGTCAACTTTTGATGTGCACGGCTAAGTTCCCAAGGATTGTGGCCCATTTACGATGTAAGGAAACGTTTCCAACGGCGACAATATATATGGGAAGTGGTGACCACTTACCATCAGATGGTGCATTTGCCAGACCGCCTATCTATGCTATATGTAAAGCCACCTAGACAGGCTGTCACTAAGTTTGTTTTTTTTGGTTCGAACTGTTATTCGAATTTTTGTGAAGGAAGGTGCTATTAGCCACTAGATCAATGAGACAGACATATTATCATAATTATTTTCTCTCTTTTGGAGATGGAAGGAATACCGATGATGATATTAATTTAAATATAAACAAAAGACACTGATGAAAATTACAAAATTTCCATCCGAAAGTATCGAGCGAACTCCAATTAATGAGCTTAACAGCGGATTATTAAATCGACCGTTAATTATACAAAATCGACGTTTTGATATATTTTTACTAAACAATACTATTGAAATGACAAAGTAATCATTCGGATAAATTTAACTGGCGTTTAAATAATCAGCATGTCGTTTTTGTTGTGTGTGCGTGTGTGTGTGTGTGTGTGTGTGTGTGTCATATTAGCTTAAACATATTAAAAAGTGTAATAAAGCGCTTACGCTTGATTGGGAAGTCACTGGGCTAAGATATGGGGTTTCCTAGTTTAGGGTACAGGGCCATTTTGATTTATGTAACATATTATAAACCAATAAAAACATTTTTTTTTACATTGTTATTATTATTTTAGAAAACAAATAAACACCAACAAAGTATTATTTTTATATGTAAATGGTTCTGCTTCGCATTAGTGAACGAAATCGCGTGTAATGTTCGTCTAGAAACAAATAAAAATACCGAGTACACACATTCAAACTTCCCACAATCCAGTTCACACAGCCAGTCATCTAATGAACATTAATCAAAAATACTTGTCTAAACGCAATTTTTTTTTTTTTGCAGTTGAAACGTTGTCGCTGGCCACGAAATTATTTAAAGAAAATATTTTCTTGGCACCTTCTCTTCAAACCAACCGAACCGAGTATTTTCTACATCAAATAGTAATATTGGCTGATTTATCGTGTCCGGGAATCGAGGTGTTTTTAACACAGGTCTAATTCGAACAGTTTAATATACTTATATTTATAATTTGTATTACGCCTCGTTCGCTGAGAACACGTACTAATTATTCCATTGAAATAAAACAACTGTAAATGGGACATAAATTTTAATTTATGACATGTACGACTTAGGTTTTGATACTCTTTATAATCTATTAATTTTAATTAAAAAATAATATTTTGTTAAGTTTATTAAAAATTAGAAACAAACTTTAATTATGATGCATGCATGGAGGTGCAATTTCTGTAGAATATTTAAGATTCTTCATTCTTAATGTTACTTTTTAAGTATTTATCATAGTTAATAAGAGTTGAGCTTATTCTTCACGCTCCTCCGATGCAAGATCACTCACGAAGGTGCGCGCTTCACTTCACTTTAAATTATCGGCGTACATTAGTGTGAGTGACGGATGTGTTTATAAGATGTCTTAGGGTGCGTGAGACCATTAACATTTGAGTAACGAACACTAAAACAAATACATGTGCATCTCAGGACGCCCGACAGAAGTAATAACTTTAAAAAAAAAACATCTGTCTGAAATACGTCGGGTTAGAGTGAGAGAGAAAGAGCCTGCCTACCGCTGGCTTATGCGTAAGAGAAATAATAAAGACAGACTGGCGCCGTAACGCGTTACGTAACGACTTGTTTATCCTTCCATAATAAGTTATCACTTCAAAACATACAAAGTTCCAGTTACGTACAAAGATTATATTTTCCTCCATCGCTAAACAGGAGATAGTAAAAACAGAATTGACTATAGTCCATTCTTAGATATTAGTAGTTAAGTGTAGTAGTGCACAATATAGCTGAGCTATTAGCAAATTGCATGCAATACGTAAATATAAAGTTTGTTAATCTTTATTCCTACTTCGATTGGAATAGGCTATAAATTTCATTCTATTGTTCACGGGCGTGAACCCGAAATTTTTAGTTAAGATTCATGTAATCGAACTATCTAACTATTTCAATATAATTATTATTTCTAACCAGGTTAGCGATCAAGGATACTTCAAGTCCCCATATAGGTGGTTGTTACTGGATTCCGACGTCGGATCTTACGAATTCAATTTATTCAATAAACTCGACATTCCTCTAAATAGCGATGTCGTTATTGCGAAAAAAATTGACGATGAAGAGTACCAGCTTGTTGAAGGTAAGTAATTAGTTCGCTAATAATATATACTTAATTTGAATTAGTACCAAGCTTAGCACGACTTTATCAGTTCTGAACACACATCGTTATAATTTGACAATCACTGATCTAATGACGACTAATTAAATCAATTTGAGGATTTTTTGCTCGTTCAAAAATTTAGAATGTATCTAAGCTTCAGACATAACGTGACAAAATTGAGCAATTGCTTCACGTAATAAATGATGTAGGTATATTTCGACATTAATAAATATATATTTTTTTCATTATTTCTTTCATTAAATTTTCTAACTGTAAGGATTTTCCAGAAGGAATCGCTATTATGCAACAAAAGCGCGTTCGTATATTGTAGCAATTTGTATAAAATCAACTTCAAAATATTGTTTATTCAAGTAGGCTCACAAAGCTTTAGAATCGTCATGATACAGTGTTGAATTAAACATAAACCTACCACCTGTTCGGAAAATAGATTCTACCGAGAAGATCCGGCAAGAAACACAGTAGCCTGTCCACCATTTTATTTACAGAGTATGTCAGTGAAGTACAATTTATTATTATTTGTATATCCTTGAAATCAATAAACATTTTTCCACGCTTTTTTGTCTTTTATATAATTTTGTATTGAGTAATTATGCCTTATTTATGAATGATTTTTAACATGAGCTTTAATTTTCCAATAATATAAGGACTATAGCACTCCTTGAAAGCTTCAAGTATTTAACTATCTAACACATTAATGATATAAACAAATTAATTTATTTAAGTAAATTTGACACAGATAGTAATAAAATAAAGTTATTTCCATAAGTCGATATTAATTATATATACGAAGTCCATATCACAAGTATTTACTCTAATTTTATGTCATTTATATAACTTGTTAAACAATTTGTGATCACTGCTGATTAAGGTAAGCGCACACTTAACAGTACTATATCAAATAGGAATTCGAGGATACCCGTGTAAATCGGTTTAATTTTAAAATTAAACGATCTGGTGAATAAGCTTCAAATGTCCTTGTTAATTGGCCCAGAAGTGGCATATTTACTATTAATAATAATCAATATTGTAATAATCATAATATATTAATTTAAAAAAGGAGGTTATGTGTATTATTTTAAAGAAATTAAAGTGAATACCAAAAAGCCTGTAAACGTCCCACTGCTTGGCTAAGGCCTCGTCTCTCTCTGGGTTGGTTTGGAGCTTATTTCAAAATTCCAATTTTTTAAATTATAGTATTATTTTACAGCTTATAAAGTGTCAGTTAGCTCTGACGTCATTTACACAACGAGAGGCGCTTGGCGATCCTCCAACGTTGAATTCAAAAACAAACCGAAATCAAACAATTTACTAATCGAAATAGCAGGAAATAACACGAGTAATGTGACAACGACTGTCAGTGGAGAACGAAATGGAATGAACCTGAAGGTTAATGACCATAGTGTTATTTTTATAGAAGTAAATTGTTTAGAGTCAAATAAGTAAATGAGTAGTAATAAGTTTTTATATGTATAAAACTTCGTGTCTATGCTGTTGACCGTTGAAGAGTTCTCAAGTTTGGAAGCTTGGGTGAAGAATCGGAGCATGCTTAGGTTTAGTTTTCTTGTCGTAACTACACCTGATCATCATGAAGTTTTATAATTATAGAAACGGACATATAGCGTATATTACTTTACTTGGCGGTAGGGCTATACAAACCCGTCTGGGTGGGTACAAACCACTGATCATATACACTCGCAAGCAGTTATACTTGGTATTGTTATGTTCCGGTTTGAAGGATGAGTGAGACACATCTCCGGTCCCGAGGTTGGAGGCGCATTGGTTATAGTGAAATGATTAAAATTTCATACGATGCCAATGTCTACGGGCTGTAGTGACCACGTGCCACCAGGTAGCCTGATGGCAGATGTGCCAGTCCGCCTACTGAAGCCATAAAAAATCACCTGATCCCTCAAGTGCCCACATGTGTGTGATTTTTTATGGAACCTTTTATGGATTTGAAGCTGCCACTGGAAGCTAGAAAAAATAATCAAGTTTTTTTTTTCCTTAAATGAATATCAATATATTTTTTATATATTACCTAACGATAATATGTAAGTCACTACCTTGAAGTGTCTGATCAATCAAGTTTAATTAAAGGAGTGGCTACGATATTTTTATTAATAAATTCGGTTTTCAATTTATAAACGTTTTAATAAATTATTGGATAGCAGGACACTTGACAGAATTAAAAAGTGTTACATTTTTTTAAAAATATTATTTTACGTTTGTTTTTGGGTCGAACGTCATTTACCGTTTTGATTTAAAGGCTTATTCACACTAGCAACAATTATCGATTTAGATGTCTATTTTTTTATATATTAAGTATTTTCATGTATTACGTACTCGTCTTTACATATGTAAGTAATTCTCCTGTACGTGAGTATGCCTCTGAACTGCTCTTAAACGGCTGAGCCGATTTTGATGATTTCTTGTATATAGTGAGTGAACCTCTAAATGGTTTAGATAAAGTAGATGGCTAGCGGATTTAATATTTTTTTATGTTACCTATACAGCTTTAAATAAAAACGCATTATTGAAAAAAAAAAATGTTTATCCACAGATAACAAAATACGGTGCAGTGTATGATTACAGATACACAAAAGTGATTTCAATCAGGAGAAAGAACTTACGAAGGCACATTCTCACTATGGCGAATGTAGTTACCGATAGCAATGACACCAGAAAACATCTAGATGACAGGCTGTACGTATTTAATACTCAATTTTTAATCAAATTTAAAATTAAATGCTAATTAACACAATGCACAGGCATACGGGTCATAACATCTTAGTCTAGGTTTGTGGTGCATTGACGATGTAAGTGAAAATCAAAGATAAAAAAATATATAACAACATAACACCATTACCATAGTCGATGGACGAAGATTGAATTTACATTAAGAGCTCTCGAGCTAGTGCCCAGGGCGACTTAATTATGAGAATGAGCAAAATAAAATCTTTACGTTATCTAAAATGCTAAAACCTTTAATAAGAGTACCTAATAAACAAAAATATGAGTAAGTAATTTTATTTATTCAGCAATTTTGTATTCAAACTTTAACCATGGAATGCAAAATTTCAATAATGGGACGGTATTTTTTAAAGTGCCCATGGGCAGCACTAATGTCGAATTCGGCACTGCATTTGCCTTCCAAAATATGTAAATAAAGAAACATAAAACTTCTTAACCACATTTGGATATAGGTCTGTACTGTCTTTTGTTCACTACAAACAGTTCTTCAAAACGCCAAGTTTTCTCGACTCCACATGACATATACAAGATCATCTAAGATGTCGACCAATTATTTCACCACAATTCAATATCAAAGTTATTTAATTGTCTTTACGCTACTGTGGCTGGAATTGGTTATAAATAAATAAGTTTGTTATAGAAATCTTCATCAAGATTCCATAACTAAGATGTCTTATATGGTCGTCAAAATATGCTTCGAAATGTTGAATGCGACGGAGAAGCGTATTTTTACGCACACTTGGGGCTATAAGGACAAGAACGGCAATTGGCAGGGAATAATTGATCATCTACTAAAGAAGGAAGCTGATCTTGGTAATTAATTGTAATTGTACTGTAGATTTACTTTGCGAATTAAGCAGACAATCAGTAATTTATTTTAATAGCCAGCTTAAACTCTTTATCTCAATCGACTTAAAGAATTCAATTGCAATCATATAATCGAAAACACCCAAAATCGCTTTAGAAAAAGGTGGAAAAGTTAAAGGAAGGCAGGAATAAAATTGTGGATAAAATATTATTCTAAAATTAAAAATTTCAAAAATGGTAGATGCTTCAAAATTTTTTTAAAGTTTAGGAAATCGCGTTCACGATTTTCAGGTACGCTTACAATATTCACGCAAGAGCGAATGAAGGTTATAGATTATATAGCCATGGTTGGGTCCACGGCTGTGCGGTTCGTGTTTAGAGAACCACCCTTGGCTTTGCTCGAGAACATCTTCGCTTTACCGTTCACAACAGCGGTATGGGTCGCCATATTCATCTGCGTCATGGGTTGCGCCTTGTTTTTATACATTACTTCGAAATGGGAGGCTTCAGTTGGTATGGTGAGGTTTAATTCAATATCTATGTTTTTGTCGAACTCATTAAAACAGAATGCCTTTTTAATATCATAATTTTCCTTGAGACAAGGGTTTCTTAAAATATGGGTAATATGATCTGCTTACAGCACCCGTTGCAATTAAATGGATCATGGGCGGATGTGCTGATTTTGATCATCGGCGCCGTTTTGCAGCAGGGTTGTACACTCGAACCTAGATATGCAGCAGGTTGGAAATTTGTTTAGTTTTATTATATAATATCTGAACACAACTTGATTCATCTTATTATAAATATAGATTGATAAAATGGTATGTATATATATTTGTATATTATATCGACAAGGGTATTATTAAAATCGGATATTAATAGCATACATTTTAAAAGTTCAAACATTGCTATTTGAACTAAACCTAAGTGGTACTTAACCAGCGAGTCAGCCTTTTTCCATTACGTCAGTAAATATAACAAAGCGCATGCTATATACTCAGCTCTGACTAAATTCCACAGGTAGATGTGTAACCCTCCTATTGTTCGTGGCACTGACTATTTTATACGCGGCCTATTCTGCAAACATTGTGGTCCTGCTCCGCGCTCCAAGCTCTTCGGTTAGGTCTCTGTCAGACCTTTTAAATTCACCTTTAAAACTTGGTGCAAGTGACTTTGAATACAATCGTTATTTCTTTAAGGTACAATTTTCAAATAGCTTTTAATAGGCAAATTATAAATTACATTTGTATCATGAAGTGAGTTTTATTTTAGAAACTAAATGAGCCGATAAGAAAAGCTATCTATAATAAAAAAATTGCACCTAAAGGCAAGAAGCCTAATTTTTACACGATGAAAGAAGGAGTCGACAAAATAAGAAAGGTAAATAGCACCATTAAAACTTTAAGATATTATAAATCATAATTGTCTACGTTTAAGGTTGAATATCGAATACATCTGAGCTTGGAAATATGGTAATATAACGAAAGTGTATGTCAAAATGTTATTTTCAGGGTTTATTCGCTTTCCACATGGAATTAAATCCAGGGTACAGGTTAATACAAGAAACATACCAAGAGGAGGAGAAATGTGACCTCGTGGAAATTGATTACATCAACGAAATTGATCCTTGGCTACCGGGACAGAAGCGTTCGCCTTACAAAGATTTATTTAAAATCAGGTTAGTTTGTAAGTTTAAATAGTTTTCACCAAGTGGTCGAAATTCAACCGCACACAAAATTTGAAGAAAACATTTATGAACTTGCATGTTTTTTTTTTTATTGATATATGATAACACAAACGCTCGTCAATAACTTCCAAGCAGAATGAAATTAAAATAGACCAATTGACAAATAAAAGAGAAAAAGACTAAGCTGTTTTACCTTTGCCTGTTTATGTATAAATCAAATAAAAATCATAAGACATATAACATTTATCATTGCTAAAATTGAACGAGTAACATATTCTCCTATTTATAAATTCAGCATAGTTTCAATAATGTTCACTCGGACTAATAACGCCCGCATTAGGGGCCCTATAAATTGAACTTGATAACATTTTTATTTAATATAATTAAACATATAGAAGGGTATGTATTACCTGTTCTATATCTGACTAACTTAGGACTTAGTAAAAATGTACACTGGCTCCTTACTTCTGATCAATAACAATTTAACTTCGTGATAGTTCTTGGAAATTGAAGACTCGGAAGTTAAAGAAGAAGCAATCAAAAATAATACCCATAGAAAGCTAGATTTCAATATTTACTGCAGTTATTCACATATATATTTTAGCTTCATCAAGATCCGTGAAACGGGTATTCAATCAAACATCCATCGTCGTCTCCACGTTGGCAAACCGAAATGTTCCGGGAGTATTTCCACCTTCAGCAGCGTCGGGATTACTGACATGTACCCAGCCCTCATCGCTACGTTGTATGGCATGCTGATTTCCGTCGTCGTACTTATACTAGAGATCACTCACAAGAGGTTGTAAGTATAAAGTGGTCATCAAAATTCGTACTCCGTTAACTTTTGAGAAATGCACAACTTGCTCAGTACGATGTTCACACAGTCGTATAAAATCATTGGCTAATATGTAAACTACTATACGCGCTCTCTGGTACGGTGCGGTACGGACGAAAAATAAAGTCTTCTGTGGGCATAAATTATCTCAAGTAAGCATTAAATTGGTATCTATTTTCTTCTAAGCTCTAACCTCAATCTGTTATGTTGATTATATGAAGTTATAGTTATTCTCTAATCTACTTTAATACTATTACAATTATGACCATTATTGAGTCAAATAATTTCACTATAATGCTCTCGGAGACAAACAGAAAGAGATAAAACCGATTGTGCCACATGTGCGCGATCGTTTCGGCTAAATCTTTCTTCTTCTTCTTTCCTTTTCCGTCACTGTCACACAATTTTAATTTTGAACAGCTTGTCTAATAGTATACATCTAAGTCAATGTATGGAATACGATCATTATGAATAATCCAATGAAAATTCCATATTAATCTTTAAAAAATATGCTTATATAAAAATATGTATAAATACATACTTGTGTCTAAGTACTGTAGTGCTACAGAACTAATAATCATTTATAAACGAAAAATTGGTTTAAGTAGTTATTTTTCATCTGAAACTAGAGGCAGTATCACAGTAATATTAATGATTTTTTTTTCAGATTACTCTTAAGAGAGAAAAAGAGGATATTAAGAAAATTAATAAATTGAATAAAAAACAATGAAAACTTATCACATTTATTTAACTGTAACGTAGCTTACACTGAATTAGAAAATAAATTCACCCCAAGACCTATAATTGTGTTTAATTTCCTAAACGAACATTTACGAAGCTCACCAAGTACGTAATTAACGGTAAATCGTCACGAAAACGTCCATTTAAATTTGACTATGTTCCTCAACCTGAGCTTGTCTACAAGGAATAAACATTTAGTTAACATATTCTGAAAGAAATGAAAACAGAGTAATATAAAAGCGTATAAGAGGCAGAAGAACTAAAACGATATGTTTAAATATTTTCGAAGATCAAATAGCGTCCCCACTAGGCATAATCACTTCACGCTAATTGTGTATGTGATATATTTCCTCACAACATTTCATCCCATAGTGGTGCGTTATAGATGTACGGTAATTACAAAATGTAATTGTCTTGGAACATTTTGTTCCTCAGACGTCGACACATTTTGCAAATTCTATACCTTGTTCGCTTTGTACTACATACTAGCTGAACCTGCGGCTTAAACCGCGCGAAATTTAAAAATTCCGTACTTGGAACTACCCTTATGGGTAGAGTATCGTAAAATCCGTTCTTAGCGGATGTCTAAACCCTATTAGGAACTAACCTGCCAAATTTCAAGTGTGCAGGTGTTATGGATTCCGAGATTTCGTGATTAATCAGTGATTTGTATTTCACTTTTATATAAATAGATTTATGACGTAAAATTAAGAAGTACACTAGTCGTATGTCCTGTATCATTAAAATCATCGTCATCTTGTGGCTTTTAGTAAATTACTCTTAATACTTAATCCTAAATACAAAGACAGATAAATATCGTAGGAAACCTTTTAGCATATGTACGTACCAACTGAATTCTTAATATAAAATTAATATACCGATGGACAGACAAGTTATCTATAGAAAAGAAAATTCATTACATTAATAGTTCACGAATAACCACTAATATTTCGATGAAACAAGTTTGTAGTACAATACAAATTCGTTGAAAAGTCAGACCTGAAAACACACAAAATTAAATATTTTGAAAATGTTTAAAAGAATAATTCTGTTTTCATTTTCTTTGTGTTATTTAGTCCTTGCTAAAGACCAAATCACTGTCAATTTTATCAAGAGTTTTATTGCCAATGAGAATAAACCAACTATGCTTGTCTGCAACAATTTGTGCTGGAGAAAAAGTTAGCACCTACTTCTATGAAAATTAATTTAATTTTAAACTCAATAACGAATATATTGACTATATGTGGTCTAAGTATGGCGTAAATTAAATTTTAGTAATGCTATTTATGAGTAATCAAAAAGTTTTTTACGCTCTTTGCCAATCCTGCGATTCGGATATTTGAGTACCAAATATTTCTTAAGTCTCACATTTTAACAGACATTGTTTCTTGCACGGTTATTGTATAATATTAAGTGTAGTTTTAGATTAAAAAAACATCGCTAAGTGAAAACTTAACCGTAACAGTTACATAATAATTTGTGTTATGTTTGCTTAAATTCTAGCTATTCGAACTTTCCAAACATCAATGAGTTTGTATTTAATGATCTGAGGCTTATAAATTGAAGAATTATTACTATTTGGAGAATTGAAGACGACTACATTCTTAGTTACTGATGTTTTGTTTTTAATGTCATTTATTGTTTCAGGTGAAAAAATTGCATTCTTTAAAGAATTATCTGATGCGGGTATCCGATCGTCATCTGTTTTCATAGAACGTTCTTCTCTTCAAGATCATGCCTTACTTTACTTTGTTGATTTAACTTGTCCTCTTGCAGATGTTGCCTTGAATGTTGGTTTTATTTTTTTATTTTATTATAACATAAATAGGCCGCTTAGATGTGAGACAGACGACCTGACCTCTTGGGATTTTCATTAGCAGAAGCTTATCGCTTAAAAAAAATGTACGCTTGTAAATTTTATTTCTTTTCTTTAGATTTCAGGACACCTTCGATTCCCTTACCGTTGGCTGGTTTTACACCACAAAATTAATCATAACAATTATGATGTCAAAAATCTTTGGAATCTACCGTTGTTGGCTGATAGCGAATTCGTCTTAGCTATACGAAACGGAGACAATATAACGCTGTCCGAATGTAAGAGATTTTCTTAAACTGATAATCAATTCCACAACTCTCTTTTATTGTAAATATTTCAGCGAAGAAATTTTAATTAATAATTTAAAATATTAAAAACAATATATTGTTCTTGTTTAAAAAATATTCTTTATTTAATAATATGTTGTGATTAATGAAGATGAATGAAGCTAATGTTCTGATCCGAAAGCGTCAGTAATATTTTTGAAAATAATATTGTAAAAAAAATTATATTACAGTACACAAGCCATCTTCGAACGGTCCCACGTATTCAAATCCTCGTGGATACTACAATGACATATTAGTGGACACTAGAACCAATCGAGAGATGTTCAGAAGAAGGAAAGACATAATGGGTCATCCTTTAACTATGGCCAACGTAATACAAGACAGCAACTCATCTATATATCACTTGCCAAGGGAAAATAGACTGTACGACACAGTATTAAAGTCATTTATTTCGATTCCATCGTATAACTAGTAGTTAAAAGCATTAAAGTCAAAATTCAGCTGGTAGTACTGTTATTTGTTTTGAGAGTAAGGCAGATAGGCAAATGTTCAACTTGATAGTAAGTGGTCATACTCTTCTCTGTAGTGTTCCGTGCCTGTGGATATATTAGTTAAAAAATGTCTAAAATTATCATCGGCGACCTCAAGTGATCAAGGACTAGCCAACAGCTCCACGATATTATATCGTACAAATACTGGTGGACTCTTACATTTCGATGGGGTGGCAACCAGACACGAGCAGAGACATATCCGGCATAGGATGAGGCCCGGATGTACAACACTACCAACATCCATCCTTCACATTTAATCAGAGATTTGACTTCGAGACCGTTAAACATAATATAAATACAAAGTGTTACTGTAGTGTTGTAACATCTTATAAGGGTACCTATTCAGATATAATACAAACAGTCTTGCCATTATTAAAAATGTTTTATGCTTTAGAAAAATAACTCTTAATCAGAAATCCAAATATATTCGCCAGGGAACTTTATCACGATCCCATAGCTAAAAGCTCATGGATGAACGTACATATCGCATTTCAAATGCTGAACGCAACGCCGAGATACATATTCAGTCACAGATGGGGTTACAAGCGCAATGGACAGTGGTCTGGAATGATCAATGATCTTAACACTGGTAGAGCTGATTTAGGTACAGTTTTTAAACTAATTATTTTAAAATAATGTTATCAACACTAATATTAAAAAATTGTTCGTTAGATCTCGCTAAAGTCAAGATCATCAATCCGATTTCAAAGATTTTATTTATGTTAGATAGCCAATTTTGTGAAAAAGGTCATTAGGCTATCACATCACACACTCACGACGGAGCACTAATTCTTATCGTGAATTAACTGGGGAGAGTTTAAAACTAATTTCATTGAAATTAAACGCAAAGAAAAGTTGAACAGATAACATCTCGTCTCATCCCACTCCTGGATAAAGACCTAAAAGTTCTACTGTTAAAGAATAGTATGAATTGAAGAACCATGCAATAGCGTGGTTGGGACGAACAAACAGTAGAGTTATATATATGATAAATTCAGATTTTCTCGCGATAAAAACACTACCAATATATTATGGGCGTTAACTGAGGACTTGAAATCTCATCTAGTTGATTTGACCGCGACCTTCATTTAAAATAACTGCTTTCTATCCATTAATCTGTTTTAGCTCGTCTACAACATTAGCAGCATGAGTTAATTTAATATTACTTTCTTGTTGTTTTAGGTACAAATTGTGTTGCAAGTTCGGATCGATTAAGTGTTGTTGTCTTTACAGATTCAATATCTAAGTTTAAAGTTAAATTTATCTTCAGACAACCACCTCTCTCCTACGTCTCAAACATATTCACTCTACCGTTTTCTTTTAACGTCTGGATGGCGACTATTCTCACTTTCATCATATCTAGTGTAACCGTTCTTTTGGCTTCTAAATTGGAAACTCTGAGCTTGGGCAAGGTATGGTATTTTCTTGGCTTGCTACGTGTGGAAACTTTTTATTATGAGTATGATCAAAAGCAGTAAGATGCAGTAATACCGATCAATTAAATTTAAAAAGTAGAGAAAGTAATATTAAAAAGTCCCACTGATGGGCAAATTCCTTTCCTACTAATAATAACATTTGGCGTGTGGCATGTACTGGCAAATTTCAATGGTACACATCGGTTTCCTTACGATATTTTCCTTACAAGCAAATCAGTGTTCGTAATTCATCTCGCTCATGGTTTCAAATTCTTTGAACCTACAGTTGTATACGTATAATATGTATACTTTTGTTGTCGTTAAAATATATGTATTTCCAGACTCAATCACAGCTCGATGGAAGTATTGGAGACGCAATGCTTTTGACAATGAGTGCTTTAAGCCAGCAGGGTTGTTCTAAGGAACCGAAAAAGCTGTCAGGCAAGATATTACGTTATTGAATTCGTTATGGTATCCTTTAAACATACTATATTAAATTCTCGAGTTAAAGCTTCTTTGAATGAAAAACATGTAACGTTCCAGTAAACGATTTTGAAACGTTTTACAATAAATGTCATTGTTTAGGTTTTTTTTCACACCCGTCAATTTGGACACTTACTTCGCCTATCAGCTTTATAACGCTATAAACGTTTTATTCCACCCACTCATCAGATATAACAGCAATACTATTGTTCTGTTTCGGTTTGAAGGGTGAGTGACCCAGTTTATACTGGGTTAACTACAGGGTTAACTACAGGGGTTAATTACAGGCACAAGGGACATAACATCTTAATTCCCAAGGGCGGTGGCGCATTGGTGTAATGTAGGGAATGGTTAGTATTTCTTACAGCGTCAGTGTCAATGGGCGGTGGTGATCACTTACCATCAGATGGCCCATTTGCCCGTCCTACTACCTATTACATAAAAGAAAATTAAATAAATAATATCACGAAAAAGTAAAATAAAAATTTACATTTATAATAAATTTTATATTTAATTGTCAATTTCAATCGCAGGTCGTATAATGTTATTCGTAATATTCACTGCACTAATGGCTCTTTATGCGGCGTATTCGGCTAATATTGTTGTGTTATTACAAGCACCTTCCAATTCAATAAAGACGTTAGAACAACTCGCCCATTCTAAAATGACAATTGCCGCTTTAGACGTCGATTACAATCATTTTGTACTTAAGGTAATTCCATTTTCGAATTTAAGAAGTTTATTTTTTTTAATACAGTTCGTTTATTGTTTTTTTTTATTGTAAATAGGCACAAAAAGACCAACTGAGACGTCTTATTTATAAAAGAATAAAACCGGAAAAAGGGGAAGGACATTTTTACAGTTTGAATGAAGGTGTGGAACGTTTGAGGCAGGTAATAAATACTTATATTTTTACTTTTTTATCAACGTTTTATTGAAACTATTGCGTAGTTATACGGGATGTTTAATTTTATTTTATTGTCAAACGATATTTAGGTTAATTCACTGTACAGAATTTATATTGTTATGACGTGTCGTAAGTTCGTAACCTACTTATTGTCTAGTCAACAACAGTTTTCTGAAATAATAATATAATACGTATTTTTATATTAGAAGACTATTTTGTTCGATATTTTGATAATAATATCTATGTATTAGTGACCCAAATGATAAATAAAATGTTAAATATCAAAAATAATACAAGCGATATCTTTTAAATACGTTTTGAAGGTTTAAGAGGATAAAAGTAGACAGTACCTTTCTGATCATTATCCTCTTATATGTTTTACAACTTTCACGATTAACAAAAGGTAAACGGAGTATTTTTCAGGGTTTGTTCGCCTTTCATTCGGTCATGGAATCAGTATACCGACGCGTTGAGGAAACCTTCTTGGAGACAGAAAAATGTGACTTGATGGAAGTGGATTTCATGAACGCTTTAGATCCATTTGTACCAATATACAAGCATTCGCCATACATAGAGTTGCTGAGAGTTGCGTAAGGAATATTATACATACTATCAGATAGATTTTTAAAAATAAAACGTTATATCAATATAAAGAATCATTTGTTACCAACTCAGCTTATAACCGGCATAAGTTGCAATTTGTCCTTGAACTTTTTAAAAAAAATATTTGTCCATCGAATAATTTAACGCAATAATAATTGTATGTCTTCATATAAAAACCTCATCGATTACTTCTTTCACCGAAGGTTGTCTTTGAAAGGTCGCTGTAAACGAAAAGACCGCCTTTTTGCTTATTCTTTCCTATTATGTAATCTTTTCGTTAAACCTATTCAATAAAGTATAAACAAAGAAAACTTAAAAAGTACCTTTTTTAAATTTCTTTTTAAAAGTACTTTGTCAGGAATCTTCAAGCAAGTGTAAACAACATCTGCAGCATTCTTCACCAATAATAATCAAGATTTTAACTCAATCGAATAGACGATGGTCGAACTAATAAATTCGTTTTATAATTATAATTTGATGCCATAACGCATAGCTTACATTAAATAATGTATACAGTATATTTTGACGTATCTTCACGAATTAGATTAATTAAGAAATAGAATTTTGCCTCCCACGAGACACTTAGATCCACTTAGTCTTTGACAAGCTTTCGAGCAAATCCATAAATGTCATTTATGTTCAACGCCTTCAGCTTCAAGCGCATCCACGAGTCTGGTATTCAAATGGCTCTTCAAAAACGCATTGATGTCCCGAAACCGCGATGCACGGAGAAAATGTCGGCTTTCAGCAGCGTCGGTCTACCAAACTTACGACCAGTTCTACTATTTATGATGTATGGGATAATTGCTTCAATTGTAATACTAGTAATCGAAATATTAGTACATAAAATGTAACTATGATTATATCTAATTACATTTATTAGAAAAATTAAAAGTAAAATACAATACGAGCTCGGTAAAATATTGTTCTTAGCTATTGATAATTTTAAGTCTAAAGTTCTATGAATATAAAGATTTAAAGAAATATGAATTGTATTTACTTGGTAATGATTTGTTTATGTTTTTAAACAGTATGTTTAAATCAATAGGTTAATCAATTAAAAGTGAGTGGCTATACCTAAAAAAAAATTATGCACAATATGCGAGACAAAAAACGAAGATAAAAATGAAATAGTCCATTGCAAGAAATACTTATCATTAAATATTATTTTTAATTGTACCTATAGCTTTTATTCATTGCCAGCTCTTTCAAGTACCTGAGGCTCTTGTCTTACTATATCTTAAATTGGTCATTCAAGTGTGTTTCATTTGTATTCCTAAATGTTTAATTTTTTTTTTATTTTACCTATGCTGCAAAAAGAGATCTTATTTTTGTTTTTTAATAAATTTAATTAAAAAAACAAATGTATGATGCATTAGATAATATAACGACCGTTCACGGTTCGTTAATAGTAAATAAACATTCACAATAAATAAATATAAATATAAATTTTATTCAGAACGTGTCTCGTGTATATTTTTATATCTACAAATAAACGTACGTTCAAATGACAATTTATTTTTCGTTTCATTTGAAATATCAAATTAATAAATTACTAATTATAAATGCATTGAACGAGGAAGCTTACGAAATTTAAAGTACATTTGTTATCTTGTTAACATTGACATTATGTACCTACTTTCATATAATAACCAACTAAAATACTTATTAAAGAGAGGAATGTTGTTTTGATACAAAAATTATATCTAATGTTAATAGATATATTTAAATACATAAGGAAGTTCAAATAGTAGGTACCTACGTGTGAGTGAATGTGAATTAACAAAACCACAATTAAGTATTCTCAATTTCAGCGTGTAGGTGGTAGGGTAACAAAGACGTCGAAGCCTTACATTATTTACCGCGTGTAATTATCGCTGTTACAATAATCTAGTGCACTTCGACAAACGACAAAAAATGCCTTACGATTAGTTTTAGGTAATTAATTTGTCTTCGCTAATGGAGAAGACCATATAAAAATCGCGTATGTACCTAGATTTTTTTATGTATCTCCAAAATTTAGAAGTTTATTTTTCGCTAGACGAAAGTTCAAATGTGTTCCGATGTTCATCTGATAAGTGGTCGTATAAAATTTTAATCATTTTTATCATTACCAATTTGCCACCAACCTTATGAACTGAGATGATATGTCTCTCGTGCCTGTAGTTACATTGGCACTCACCCTTCAGGCCGGAACCAAAAATACTATGTATTCGTGTTTGGCGGTAGAATACATAATAAGTGGGTGATACCTATTCAGATGAGCTTATAGCAAATGTCGTGCGTAGCCTGCCACCCTTAAGGCCCCAACGAATGCGACGACGTCCAGTGCGATTCGCCCTTGACACTTTCTCCCCGCGTTAGTTCCTTCTAACTTTTAATATACAAATTAGTGCGTCGCGGTAATTTAGAGGGAAAGGTCAACGTTTGTTTGTTCCCTCCACTCCTGCGCTCGTGGAGTGAAACGTTTTGTTTACTAACATTTCCCTTTTTGTTTAATTCTGTGTTTATTAATATTTCTACTAAATAAATCCATATTTGAGTAATTAAAAGTATTTAATTGCGATAAGCTGGCACAAAGCCCTTCCACCTGTGTTGTTTATTACCATTTACCATTATGCACCAGAACATACAAGGCAGAATAGATAAATCTCTTTTAATCTACGAATTGGTGTCACATTAAAAAAAAAACGTTTTTGAAAAAAAAGTCATTCTTAAAATGTATATTCTTTAATAAAATAAACATTTTAATTGACACTTAATATTCCCAGTTATCGTAAGCTAAGCATGTTATGGAATAGATTGTCTGTACATAATTATATCGAACATAGAATGATACATAATCTCGTTTAGAAAATCAATTGAGGGCTGCAAGTTTGGTTTTTATCTTCTTTTCTCATTTTTGAAGTTTTACGCGGACTTTCGCATTTTCTTTGCCTAGCACGCTTTCCACTTAAACCATTACTTGGACTACTTGGCATTTTCGTTACATTATATGATTGTACATCATTTGCCTTCATTCCATTCCTTGGACCTTGAAAACTTTTTGAAGTCAGTTTAGCAGGTAAAGGTTGTATTGTATTTCTACGTTTTGTTTTAATTGGTTTTTCATGATAAAAATTACTATCGTTGCGCATAGCTGTAGTTTTATTTACAAGTTTCTTGACATCTCCAATTTTTTCGTTATGAATACCACTTAAAATATTTCCTGTCGATATATTGGCCAACATTATATGAAGTTCGGAGAGCGTTTGACCATGATAATTCACATCATCTTGAAGCTTATCTAGTTTTTTCTCAAATTGTTTAAACGACGATATTATATTTTGTAACGTATCTGGACGCGATCTTTGGACATACATTGACATTTTAATACACTATTAATTTAAATATTTTTATAAATTTATTTTTTTAACGTATCAATTTAGTAAGAAGACAAATAATAAAGGAAAATCATTATGTCACAACATTTATGACGTTTACGTTAATTCCCAGTTTTAATAACAAACAATTAAATAAGGTAACTCATAAATATTACTAAGGTCAGAACACTAATAAAGTAAGATTAATTTAAGCATATTACTTTGTATAAAATTATATTTATTTTTCAATGATGCAAAAACAATAGCAATTGCTAACGTCAATGTCAGCGAATTGAGCGTCTGTTTTCAGTTGTCATATGTCATCTGTCAAGTGAGCCGACGACACCATGGGCGACACGGCCGCAGCAGAAATTCAGAATCTAAACATTAACGAAAAGGCAGGATTTTGAGCACAATATTTTATTTTTTACCCGACAATCTGTTCGTTTAATAAGCGATGTTAAAATTATTCAAATTGCATAGATTCTCCGTGGTCCGCATCAAAGAGGGCTATGCCACATGGGTTTGTAGGATTTCATCAGAAATGCCAACTGGAATGATATCACACTTCCTAGAAATCATAATATATATTTATTTTGATACCTTTCACTCTATTTTGAATTTTAGTTACAATATTCCTAAAGTTCCTCGATTTTATATATAATTTGAAAATAAGTATTGAATTATTGATGAATATATATACTTTTTTGTTTGTATATAACCTGTTATCATTCTATCACAGATTATCCGTTTTATTTCAAAATATTCTTCATTTCTAAATTACTTTATAAAAATAAATATATTTACTACATCACCATTCAAAATTTCTAACATTCAATTTTAATTCAAGCCATTTTACCAAAAATTATACAAAAAAATAATTATAGGATCCCTTCATATAACTAACTATTAAATATAATCATAATTCTTACGATCTTACCAATATTCAAATTTCTTAAGAGATGCATACTAATAATATATTAATAATATAATTTTTTTAATGATTAACATATAAATCATACTAAAATTTTCTTACAGTCGCAAAAAAAAGCGATGAAGGAAAAGAAAAAGAAAGAAGAATCACCTGGAGGTGTCGCTGAATTAAAACCATGGCCAGAATTCATTCAAAAGCGTATAGATTTGTGGGATAAGTTCAAAGCACAATATGAGGAGGAGTTAGCATCCAAACCAGACTTAAGTATAGTGGTTACATTACCTGATGGCAAGACGGTTGAGGCTAAAGCTTGGAAGACTACGCCTTATGATGTTGCTAAGGGTATCAGGTAAGACTATAATGATATATTTTTTATATTTGCTACATAGCTCAAGCTAGTTTTGTACATAACTGTTTTCATAGATGCATGTTACTGTCAAGTTTTTTAAATTTATTTATTTAATTAAAACAGGTCGAATATGTCACTTACACTTATTAAATCATACAATTTAAACACATAATAAAAACATTGGTGAGCTTCATCATAGTTATTTATTTGCGAGTTTAAAATCTGCTAGGAACAAGCAAATCGAATAAAGAACTTGTAGGTGGGATTTTTAGAATTTTGAGTGTTGTGCAACACAATCTTAGTTGCTTAATGATTCTGAAAAATAGGCTATTTGACAATATGAAAAATAAAGTGTCAATTATTGTAATCAGTATATATTGTGAGTTTAAAAATGGTTATTTATTAACGAAAGTTGAAAATAATAATTAATTTATTCAAAAATCCATAAACAAAAATGCATTTTTTTAAATGTTTGTCATGTGACACAAAACGCTCCGGATTGGTCGGGTTTATGATGACGTCACTTGCTTGTTAACCTCGTTTGCCTTCTGTATGTGGATTATATGTGCCACAGATTACGATACAGGCAAGTGATGTCACCGACCCCATTGCATATTGTTAAAGTAGCGTTTTCGCGCGCCATTTAAATATGGAATTTTTAATTTGATATTTTTCAGCAAATATGTACTAGAATTAAAAAAAAACAACATTTATTAGGTTCCTTAACGTCTACTAAATAATATAAAATGTTTTTTAAAAACAAGTCAAATAGCCTATTGTAGATAATTTTAACTATGGAAAGTGAGTTCGAAGCTTATGAGAGTTCTCTAGTTAATAGTTTTATTTCACACAAATAATCTTCACATGCTTTTTATATCATATTAGAAATTTACATACATAACATAAATTTACCATATGTTTTGTCTGAATCTATCTTATCTGCAATGTCTGCTTTATTTTAACATAATATCCACATCGAGTAATGCTATGCTTTTATTATTTATCAATGTTACGCTGCCACAATAGCTACCCCACTGTTTATTAATTGGCAATTTCGAATAATTTGAAACCTTATTTATTTGCTCACAAGCGAGTTTTGGAGTGAATAGTAAGTATTTATTTAATGGACAATTTTACTAATTTTAAAACAATTATGTGTCATACTATTAACAATAAACATAATATAATCCTTTATAAATTATGTATTGATAAATATAATTATAAAAGTTTTGTTATGACATTAAGTGTTGTTTATACGATGTTCGGTTTTTAAATGGTATTTCAATTCGGCAGTTATGAGGTTAACAACTGTAATTGGACTTACTTCCAGCCAAGGCTTAGCAGACTCCACGATTATTGCTCGTGTCAACAACGTGCTTTGGGATCTAGACAGACCATTGGAAGGGGACTGCAAGCTGGAACTCCTACGATGGGATAATACAGAAGCTCAGGCAGTATTCTGGCATTCCTCTGCACATATGCTCGGGGAGGCAATGGAAAGGGTAAACAGTTTTTTTATAGTTTAAGTCCCACTGCTGTGATTACAGTCTTTAATTTAATCATGACTAGACATTGAAAATGTGATGTATTTAAAAAAAAATTAGCACGGAATTCTAAAATTTATACTAGGTTGATGATGGTATACATTTTATTGATAACATTTGTTAGTGAATGAGTAAACAAAAATAATATTTTTAACATTACTTTTTATTAGAACATTGTCCATTTGATCATGTATATGAAGATTTTGCAGCTACAGTTTGTACAATCATCTATAAGATTAGTAGTTAAGACTCAAAACCTTGAATTGTATAATTCTTTGAATATTGAGAGGATATGACTATTTTTTTCTTAATTTGTTCATTTTTTAGAAGGCTCTTGTTGCTCTCTAGGTTGACAAAGTTCAAGTACCTCTAGTGATCCGCCCAAAATTAGATCATATAAATATAATTAATACCGTTTAGCACTCAGGAATAATGTGACCTTCTACTTGATAATTTTTTTTTTCATTATTAGATCATTGGTTATGGAGATTATTATTTTTACATACAAACAAACAAATTTTACCTCTATAATATGGTATAGAAATAACTGGGTGTTTAATTCGAAGTTTTAAATTGTATGTATGGACAACATAATATATTTTCCGTTTAACAATTGTTAAAGGTATATGGTGGTCACCTGTGTTACGGTCCACCGATTGAAGAAGGATTTTACTATGATATGCATTACCCAGAGAAAGGCGTAAGTTTATTATTGATATTATTAAAATTTCTTACTCATTCCAGATTTATATGATTTTCTGCTTTTTTGTCTAATATTTCGTCGCCTTTTTTACGATACGAAAAAACCTATGGTAACTTATTTTAGAATTATGTTGAATATTTGATAAAGTTATACGATTGTTCGCATCAGTTGCTGCTATCAGTCCTTAATATCTTTTTATACCAGTTTTATAATGAAAAAATCACCATAAAGTCTGCAAGATTATTCCCTACATAGGGTGACCTAAGGAAATCTAATAATGTATTTTGACATACAATACTTTGAAATGTTACTAATGCCCTGTGCATAGGATTTGAGAAGTAGCGATATTAAACTGTATCTATAATTTTCAGATATCATCAACTGATTTCCACGTACTTGAAGGTCTAGTTAAAAAGATAGCCAAGGAAAAGCAACCTTTTGAACGACTTGAACTTACAAAGGAACAGCTGATGGAAATGTTTGATTACAATCCCTTTAAGATACGCATCCTCAAGGAGAAGGTGGATACAGCCACGACTACTGTATACAGATGTGGTCCGCTCATTGATCTTTGCAGAGGACCTCATGTACGGCATACGGGGAAAGTTAAAGCATTAAAAGTCACTAAGGTACGTCCCAATTATCAACAGATCAAGGGGAATTATATATTGTATACTGTCACATATCACTTAACTAATATGTAGGATCAAGAATACTGTTATGTCCATATTTATTGAATACTGCAGAAAACATATATCCAGTATATTGTGCCCTTTTTGTCATTCTGAACAGATTGGTGTATTAATAATAAGGCCTGTACATCCTTTTTACTCATATTTTATTATTTAGTTTCATTAGTGAACAATAAATTCTAATGTATTGTAAAGGATTACGAATAATGTTACAGGACTAAATAACTCATACCATAAACATTAACATATTTTGTTTGTAATAAATCATCAGATTTTAGACTTGAGTCAAAATTTAAAATATTGAAATTGATTCCTCTAAGTATTATCAACTCTATTTGTTTGAAAAAAAAAGCACTAGTTTTAGTAACTTATGCTTTGCAAAACTTAGGAGAGGAGATGGGGGGGGGGAGTACGCAGACCGGGCGTCGTTTAAAATTTACCTATTTGTGGGTTATAGTTTTTCGCTTATAGTTCCTCATGCTGAATATAAATGTTCACAGAACTCCGCCACATACTGGGAGGGTAAAGCCGATGCCGAAAGTTTACAGCGTGTCTATGGTGTATCGTTCCCCGAACCCAAACAGCTGAAGGAATGGGAGGTTATACAAGAAGAAGCTGCGAAAAGGGATCATAGGAAGATCGGTAGGGTAAGTAAATTAATGTTTCTAATGTGTTTTTATATATTGATACTATTCCTAGATTCACAAGTGGAAGAAATGGTAACGATCAGACAGCCTGAGCGATGACGATTCTTCTGCCGGATTGATATCTAAGAATCTCTAATGGCTAATGCCATTCTCAAGAGCCGTCTCTCTTCTCAGTCTAGACGTGTGTGCGTAAACACAGTCGTGTTTACGTTGTGTGAGGGCACTTTTTATCCTTCTCACGACCTGAAAGAGTTCAAGCGCAGGAACGACAGTTTTACGTTCTTTCCGAGGCATGGGAGTGTAATTACTCCCAATTACTTACTTCAGGGTGCTATTGAGACAGATAATTTGTAAATATATTCTCTGTTAATGTGGCCAGGATCTCGAAAATTTAGTTTGTTTCGTATCTTGCAAGTATTTTAATGGATGTATCATTAAAACTAATTTGCACCTTATTGTTACAGGAACAAGAGCTATATTTCTTCCACGAGTTGTCTCCCGGGTCTTGCTTCTTCCAGCCCCGCGGTGCTCATATATACAACAACCTCGTTACCTTCATCCGGGAACAATACAGGTAATAAGCATTTTCATAGCACTCGCTGTAATTTTATCTTTCATATAATATATCTTATGAACTCGTAAAGCTTAAAGATAAATTCTCTAATTTTTTAAATATACATACTAATAAACTCAGAAACTACCAATTTAAATGATCCATGTAGTACGTAGACTAACTGAAAATCATTAAATGTTTATTGAGGAAATTGTTTGTTATATAACTAATAATAATTATTATTATAATAATGCTTGTCCTTGTTATCTGTTAAATATATTGGCTTTTTATTTTCATACAGGAAGAGAGGTTTCCAAGAAGTGGTTACACCGAACATGTACAACGCTAAGCTCTGGCAGACGTCGGGTCACTGGGCTCACTATGCGGAAAATATGTTCTCATTCGACGTAGAGAAGGAAACATTCGCGTTGAAGCCTATGAATTGTCCGGGACACTGGTAAGGAACATCGATTTATTGTAGTCCAGGCCCGTGACTTCGCTCGCGGGTAACGGGGGGAGGTGGGCGTCGGAGAGCTTCATGTACCCTACGATTGAGACTATAGGATATCACTACGAAATAATTTTCCTATTCTAAAAATGTTTGCCCACGCGCTACGGAGTCATATCCCTGCCCCGCAGCCTGATGTTCGACAACCGCACCCGCTCGTGGCGCGAGCTGCCGCTGCGGCTGGCGGACTTCGGCGCGCTGCACCGCAACGAGCTGAGCGGCGCGCTCACCGGCCTCACGCGCGTGCGCCGCTTCCAGCAGGACGACGCGCACATCTTCTGCGCGCCCGCGCACATCGAGAGCGAGATGGTGAGACTTTCTGCTTTTAATTATTCATATTTACTCGAGCGAATTCAATTAATATTCAACTTTTACAATTTCTGGATCTGCCTATTATAACTAGTGACATTTTCGGATCGTCCCGGCTGAGGAATCTTACCTATGAGATATCTTAGATCACAAATTCATGCACACGTACATGCTGTGTGATGGTTGATTAATTATTTAATTGATAACTATTATAATAGACGAATGAAAAGAATTCGAACAAGTATCATTTCTGCTGACACAACTCATATTCCATGATCTTATTTTAGCTCGGCTGCCTCGAATTCTTGGAATGCGTGTACTCCACATTCGGATTCACGTTCCAACTGAAGCTGTCGACGAGACCGGAGAAGTACCTCGGAGACGTCGCCACCTGGGAGCAAGCTGAGAAGGTCAGCGTCACTTTATGTTATTCTAGCTTCTATACCTGGGTGGATACCACCCACTCATCAGATATTCTACAGCCACATAGCAATACTATTGTTGTGTTCCAATTTGAAAACTGAGTGAACCAGTGCAACTTAAAGCACAAGGGAAATAACATCATAGTTACCAAGGTTTGTAGCGCATTGAGGATGTGAGGAATGATAAACATTTCTTACATCAACATGTCTACGACCATTTGTGACCATTTAACATCAGGTAGCCCACTAGCTCGTCCGCCTGCATATAAAATAAAAAAAGGAAAGATTGCTTATATACTTCCTTCTATTGTTGAACCAATAATACATATGTTAGTTTTTTTCTTTATAAATTATTTATTTGCATGATCTTATCAATATTTTTCCGAACGAAAAACTTACTAGGAATAAGCATGACAATAATGCAAGGGATCGGGATTCTGCTACTTCCCCATTGCTGAGCAGTTGGATACCATTAAACGACTGATGATTAATTATATAAAGACTCATTAATATTTAATATATTATTATTATTTAAAACTATTTGTTTTGGTCACTGATAACAGTATTGTCTAATTGACGATCATAAATACTGTCTGTCATCTTCTTAGATTTTAATAAATTCCCATATTAGTTATTCATAGCCTTAATATCATTGTATAAATATCGTGGTATAAATGCTTAACATAAATTTTCAGGCTTTGGAGGAATCCCTCAACAAGTTCGGTAGACCGTGGCAGCTGAACCCCGGGGACGGAGCATTCTACGGGCCCAAGATAGACATCACCATCCAGGATGCGCTGCGACGCTCGCACCAGTGCGCCACCATACAGCTGGACTTCCAGCTGCCGGAGAGATTCAACCTGACCTATGTCAGGTAAGGATTATTACTTTTAGCTTTGAGAAGTACTACTTTGCTAATTTTCTACGATCAAACTGTAATATTTTGTTTTCTGGTTTAATATTCTTTAAACATTAAAGCTAAATTCTGGCATTTGGTTTACTAACAAGATGTGTCTTGTTCTATATATACTAATATTATAAATGCGAAAGTAACTGTCTGTCTGTATGTTGCTCTTATACGGCCAAACCACTAAACCGATTTTAATGAAATTTGTTACGAATCTAGCTAGATTTTTAATACTTCTCCTTTCTGTTAATTTGGGAAGGAAAAGAAATGCAAGTTCGTCAATTTGAAAATGAAAATATACATATGGATGTAGGTTATTGGAAAAAAATAGAAAATACTATTATCTACTTATATTATTAATGCGAAAATGATTATTTCGTCTATGTTTTTGTCTGACTGTCACTTTACTATTTCACGGCCTCAGCACTGAACCGAATTTGATGACATTTACTATGAAGCTAGCTTAGACCCCAAGAAAGGACTTTTTATTCCTGATGTCTGACTGAATTATATGAATATACTGCAATATGGAAAATTTCTTAATTACTTACATCGAAATGTAATGTACTTTTTCAGTGAATCCGGCGATAAGAAGCGGCCTGTAATCATTCACCGAGCTATTCTGGGTTCCGTGGAGCGAATGATAGCGATCTTGAGTGAGTCGTACGCCGGCAAGTGGCCCTTCTGGCTCAGTCCTCGGCAGGCCCGAGTCGTGCCCGTTGGACCAGCGTTCGATGACTATGCTATACAGGTAACTTGAAACATTATGTTTGTCAAATTGCTTTAATTGGTTCAATTATGTTTCGTGTTTCAATCCTTAGCCACAGGACCGGATTTTGGTGAAGGCATCCGGAGAAACTGGCCCTTGGGCTTCCATAAAAGAGGGGAAGGGAAGGGCTTTCCACGTTAGAGATATTGATATAAATTATTCTGATGAGTTAATAATTTTAATGTTATATTAAAAAGTAAATAAATTATTCAAAAACCCGAGTGACAGAAATTGTAGGGCCTTTTAATCCTTTGTCGCCACAATGATCAAACCATATAAAAAACGAAATACCTTTCGTAACAATATTCTTATACTTATACCACTGATAACCAGCATCGAATATCTATTAAATGATATAGATACGAATATTTGGTTGAAAATTACTATCCCCCCCTCCCTAAACATCAACTTTCTAGGCATAGTAGCTTTAGCTGTACCTTGTGCCTTGATAAAATCAGTCTGGATTTTATAAGTACAGACAACGTAATTACTAATTTATGTATATCAAGGTAAACGAGAAGCTGTTCGCGAGCGGCTTCATGTCTGAAGTAGACACGGATGCTGGCGACACTCTCAACAAGAAAGTTCGGAATGCTCAGTTGGCGCAGTTCAACTATATATTAGGTAATACTCAGACATTATTTCCAGTATGTTATCTTTAAATCTATTGTTCAAATTGTATTTTTTAAAATCTAAAGTTGAAATTAATCTATGCTACAACAAACTCAATTTAAATTGATTGCTCTGAAGTTAGACTCCCAGACGATTATAGTACAGAAACGCACTCCTTGTTTATTTTTAAAAACCTAGTATCGCTTAATCTAGATTTAGAGTAAAGTTAGAGTTAAATAAAACATTAGAATATGCAGAATTGATATGTTTACTGAACTAATAAATACTGCTTCAAAACTGAGAAAATATAAATATTACATAACATTCAATTAATACATTAATTCAATATAATTCACAGTGGTTGGTGAACGAGAGAAGAACTCGGGAACAGTGAATGTCCGAACCCGTGACAACAAAGTCCACGGAGAAATGTCAATCGAAGGTCTCATCGAGCACTTCACCAAGCTCGTCAATGAGAAAACCCTTGCAGAAGACAGTGAATTACTAAAATAAGTTTAACTCATATTTAACTCAAACTGGTGTTTCATTCAACTCAATAAATAATTTAAATTTGGAATTTTAATTCTTTATCTATATATTGGAAACGAAATGTTTTTTGTAATATATAACTGGAAAACTACAAAATCAATATACATAAAACTTAAAGCAGAAGATGCAGCGCGTCATGAAAAAGGTTTTGGTATGTAATACTATTATATAAGTAACGGCGCTTCGCATTTTTGTAATCGTCACATTCATTTAAAAATCGAATTATTCAAAATATTTTCAAATGTAAGATAACACTAAAAAAATAATGTATATTTGAAATTTAACTAACACAATAATATTTTATTGCATCCAGTCAGTTTTTTTTAACGTTATTAAATCCTTGAAGTGACTAAGCATAAGATTAAAATAAACTGAAGTCAAATCGCTCATATTATTTTCTCGAAAAAGTAAGTTTATATTATATTATTGTTAAAATAAAAAGATTTGACGTTTGAAACACCAGTTATGACGTTCAAAATATTCCGTTCTACCAATACTTACTATTTTTGATGGCTAGAATATTAAATGTTAACATTTTAAAACAAATATAAAAAAAAAAAATGTTTAAAAAACATTGGATCAATAAAATGTTTTAAAACTTTAGTGTATTGCATGACACTACGCAGTATACTATACTATATTTATTCTAAAGGATTAGATTTTCATAAAAAAATCCGCAGTGAAAATTTTTGACGCCAAGTTTTATTTTGATGTCTAATACCGGAATTACACATGTTCGGACTCGCCACTCGATGAATTGTTTAACGAGATATGTGTGGCTTTACGTTGACATGCGGATTTGAAAAAACTGAAAAGGTGCACTAGTCGTGTATTTTTTTTAAAACCGTTAAAAGCGTTGACGTCAAACATGATTCGAAAGACGAACACTACGTTCACATATCCGTGCTAGTGACGTCACACGAATGTCTAAATGCGACTTAAGAATGTTTTTAGATTTCAGTAATTTGTCTATTATCATATAATCATTACTTATTTATAAATCGACCAGTGTTGTTTTTATTATTAAACATTTTGTACCGTAGTACTCAGCCAGAGATGTAATTTTTCAAGTTTATAATTTTGCTCATGCATTTAGGTTTTTATCTTAATTTATTTCTTGTAAGTAACGGTGGATGAATAAAACTATAAAAAATATTTGTCAATTTTATTTAAAAGAAAAAAAATATCTTTCATTTATTACAAAGCGTGAAAGCAATATATTTTTCTGCTATTTTATACGATGTCACAGAGTATATATGTGTATTACAAGTGTACACTTACAGTGCTGTTGTATTATAATTATGCTACGTTTAATATATTAAAAAAGATCTTTATATGAGGTGACAGACCCAAATGCAAAAACTGCATTCATAATAGCCACGTAGATAAAATCTTACTGATAACAATTCTTATATTACCAAATAGAAAAATATAAAAAGGTATCCTTATTTTTTATAGTAGCAACACTAAAAAAAGATACTGAATCATAACTGCCCATGTCTTTATATAAAAGTCGTATGAATATTGAACAAATTTAATTTTAGGCACGATTATTGTAAATTAAAACGATAAATAATGAATAGGACACACTAACACCTGTGTCTATTACACGGACGATGGTAGCGACGCTATCGGCAGATTCATCGGCCGAGCGGCGGGTGTTTCAGAAAAGACCATCCTAGAGCACAGCCTCAAGACATCTATACATAAACGCGACATCTGAGTCGCCGAGGCTGTACTCTCTCGATCGAGCACGGAGCAGGGCCCGCTGGATTGCAGTAATCAGGGTAAAAAAAAAAATACTATATACAGTATTTTTATATATTATTTTAAATTGAAAAAAAAATGTCAGTGTTGGCCACGTCTTCCAAGAAGACGACAAGCTCGAAGTCTAGCGAAGATATGCTGATGTTCAGTAAAAATATAAAATAACGCCAAAATTTTTAAAAATAAAATATAAAAAAAGGCACGGGCAACTGTGAGCCCGTGGATGTTGTAAATAAATAAATTAAAAAAAAATGAATAAAAAAATATAAATTATTTACATTCTAAGTGCCATATAATAGGGTCTCACATTAAAACATTGAGACATTTCTTTTAAATCCCGTATTTACCGGTGTATAAAATATCGTTTTATAACTTTGTACAAAAATTCAATATTTCAAGTATCAAATTCTTAACATGTTTATTTTACTTTTTATTAAAAGTTACAATAATTTGATACATATGGAAATAATTTTCATGTTGCTATACAATACAAAATACTTGGGGTCAATGTAATAACCTCATTCTTACGAGCTATAGATAAAATACATCAATATATCATGAAAACCCCCACATCCCCATACACCACGGAAAAAAGAGAAACAATAATGAAAAAAAAGACATCAAAATTATGAAAATACAAAGTCTCTAATACAATAATACAATTCCTATAATTTCATATCATTTCTTATAAAATTTTAACAAAATATAACAGACTTGAAATTAAAATGGTAATAGTCCTATTTAAATTAGGCGGGAAACCGTACCTGTCCAAACAAAAAAATATTAATGACGTGTTCTGAGGAAAAGAACCTAAAAAACCGCGTTGATAATTTTCTCCTATTTCTGAAGTCTGTCAAAAACTCTGATAAGATTAAAATTATATTATAATTTTATAAATAAATACACAAGAAAATCACAGGTTAACTAGGATAAAGCCAATAACATACTTGGGAGTTTAGTTCAGATTGATACTGCTTTTATGAGATGAAAATTTCACGGTAACAATACGAGACATTTTCCAATAGGCAGCCATGGTATCAAATCCGCGCATGCGACTAAGAAATACAAATAATGAGTATATATAACCTAAACCAGTTTTGACCAATTCATAATATTATGATAACAATCTACTCCTGTAAAATGTATAGACATAATTTCACTGACCATGAAATTCAGAGTACATTTTTCTTTATTAGCTAGAGTCTAAAATGAATACAACTCCGTATTCCGTAAATACTTTATGTCATTGGACTCATTGGTGGAAATTACCCATTATTTAGAGAAGTGAATTTAAACCGAAAATTACCGGTTCAAAACAGTAATTTGTCTTTATAATTTCCGACAAACGCTTAACACAGCACTGCACTGGAGCTGCGTGCGACCAATAAACGTCAAAAGAGGTTTTAGTCCAGTAGCAGTTATGTCATTTTAATATTGTACCTTCAAACTTAATTTAATATTGTAAATAATGATTTAAAACACTTGTCAGGCCGGTTTAAAAAAGTATATTATGATGGAAACAGAGATGTAAAATCCCTTGTGCCTGTAGTTACACTGGCTCACTCATGCTTCAAGCCGATACACAACAATACTGAGTATTCCTGTTTGGCGGTATAATATCGGATGAATGATTGGTACCTACAAAGAGGGGCTTGCACAAAGCTCTACCACCATTTAAACGCAACGACGTTAACACAATTTTACAAAGCATTGAAAATAAATACATGTTTTACAAGAATGTCGATGTACCGTCAGTGTTAAAAAAAACATTCAAACACATGAAACACGTGAAATTAACCTCTTTAAACATACATCTTCTTACAGTTTAACTCCGTGTACAGATTATAAAAATAGATTTCATTGTAATTTTATTACGATATTCAAAAAATAAATTAACAGGAATGTTTTTTTTTTTTTATATATATCTAAGAATCTACCATCACAATATAACCAGAATAAATAAATACTTAAACTTATATTTTTTACATTTATGATACATTTTCCATAATCTCACTTTTTTCAAAAGAATCTTGTAGATTCTGATTTTCAACGTTTTCCTTTGGTACCAAACATTCGAAATTCTTACAAAGACGAGATATCTGAAACAAACACCATGAATTAGTAATATTCGATTATAAAAAAAAATGTTATAAAAAACCTATTTTTGCTTATTAATAAAATTTTAAATATAGAACAACTTATTGTCTTTTTTTTAAATCATTTTTAAAGTTTTTAGTATTAAAGGTCGTATCTTTAAGTTATGTACTTAAAAAACTTAAAAGTTAAGAAAATATTAACTTAATTAAAGGGCTCCTAGTATTTTTTATGGGAGTGTAATACTTACAGTGTACAAAAGTATCGGTATAGATATAACGACACCGGCGAGCACGTCCCACCAGTGGTGTCTGTGGTCCGTCATGCGCGACACGGCACAGAACACCATCGCCGCCGCGCACAGCAACTGTACCGCGTGCGTTGGACGTACATTACTCGCTCTTCGATAGAGATAATACTGTAGACATAAGAAGTAGAGCTGTTGTATTTATTTACTTGATTACCGGACATTTAAATATTGACAAATCGCTCATTCATATTCTTTATTTAATAATAAATAAGGCATATTATTCAAAACGAGACTATATAGATGAAAAAGATGACTAAAAGACAAAAAGTGACTTTCAGGCAGCAGTTTCTTGCCGGTTCTTCTCGGTAATATCTAGATCCCACACCGTTTAATACAATTACAGTAGAACGCCGATTATCCGTATTAATTGGGACCGGTGTCGATTCGGCTAATCGAAAATTCGGATAATCGGACATGCACTAGTAATAAAGTAAAAACGAACTGTCACATATAGAATAAACTTTATTAAGTTTAACAAATACAGTTCTACAATATATATAGTATCTTGCGTCTAGCTTTCAACCATAATAGTTGAAATATATCTGGAATCCAGCGAGTTCCAACGTGTTACAACAAAACAAAAATTACTTGGTTTTAATTTTTGATATTAAGCTTAGGACCGATTCGGATAATTGGTGAAAAATTGGTGTAATCGGCGTTCGGAAAATCGACGTTCTATTGTATGTAAAATGATGATTCAAAAGTGCTTAAGCCTAGTTGAATAAAGAATATTTTGATTTTAGAAGATTTTGTGTATGATTTTCTTTCTCACTCTCTTTATCTGTGTGTTTTAAATGTATTTTTTTTTAAATTAATTAATCCAGTCAAGTTATTCAAAAATCTACTAAAAATTTAAAAGCGTTTGTCAGCTGCTACTGTTGCACTACTAAAATTATCCTAGTTCTTAATTAAACAAATTTAACTTACGATTATAAAAATACCAGCGTGAAAAGCTAGAGACGTGTGTCCAGAGGGAAAGCTCCTGTCCGACTGATTCAGCCAATGCGCTTTTGTACACGTATAGCTCGATACGTACTCTGATCTGAAATCATTTTATTAAAAAATATTGTTTACTTTTAAATTCAAACATCCGGCTTAGTTTTAAAACTTAGCTCAAAACTCACGCTTCACATGTGGTTTCCTCTTTAGGGCTGCAAGTATCAAAGAAGTGCGGTCTCGGAGAACCGACTATAAATTTAAGACACTGAACGAATGTTAAATTTATCAGGAATCCATATAAATACTCCTTGTACCATATCAACGTTTTTTGCTTAGCTGCATCTGTCTTATCCTTCTGTTTCTCTACTATAAGCATCTGTAACAGAAAAAAAAAATCATTTCGACCATGGTACATACTACTAATTGGTACTAATCGATTACATAAGTAATCTATTTTTACATCGGCGGTAATTAAAGTTGTAACAGTATGATTTGAACGCATTCTTATATATTGGTGTTGCCATATATAAATATTAGCGCGGGGATTCCGATGACGTGGGCCGATCAGGGTTGCCGATTTCTCGACTATCAGAAATGTGTATAGAATTATATACAGAATTTTATGCTAACCTAAAGTAACAGTGTAAAGTAACATTAATTGGTGAAAGGGCTGTGCAAGCCCGTCTAGGTACCATCCACTGATCATACTGCCAAAAAGCAATGCTAAGTAGTGAGTGAGTTACTGTCATGTAGTTAACGGGCTCAAGGGTAATAATATCTTATTTCCCAATGTTGGTAACGCATTGGTGATATATGGTCAGGAATTAATAATATTTCTTGGGCACTGGTGATCGCTTACCTTTAGGCGGGCAATATGTCTCATAAAAAAATTGCATTAAGCGCATCTCGTTCAGTAAAATTAAAAAGAATAATTTTGCAAGTTAATACCTTATACTGTGAAATAAGATAATGACTAAATAAAACTACCCTGCCAATATTTTCTTAAGCTGTACTTTTGTACTCTGTATGTAGTCACATAAAAATACAATAAAGTAAAATTCTGAGCAAGCACTTAAAGTTTATCGTGAACAAAAAGATATCATTTTTTTTTGTCATATAAAATTGTAATGTTTATTTGGTAAATAGTAATAGTTTGTACTGTTTAAGTATTTATGAATAATAATTACCACAACTAAGGGTAAGAACACGGTGATCCCGATCAACCACGTCCAGTTAACAGTGTCACCGGTGTAGGGATGGGAGAGCGCCGGATCGTTGCATTGGAAACCAACCTTACCTCCAGGAAATAGCTTCGACTCCAATAATAGGAATATGAAAATAACTGCAACAAAACAATGACTTCATTCTTTTATAAGCTCTTGGAGTTAATTGACCTGCTAATACTTTTGAATATTTCTTATTTTAGTTCAAATGGACTTGCTAATTTTTTATTAATAAAATTGATGCTAACATAATATAATCAAATCAAATGTATTTTGTTCAAGTATACTTTACAATAAAGCATTTTTGAATCGTCTCCTCCAGCCAGATGAAATGGCAAGAAACTCGCATAGTTGCTCTTTTAAATAACTATATTTACAATGATGGTAGTATACACAATTATTGTTAAATCACTTTTTTACATATATTTTGTAAAATTTTGAATCCGAAATTAAATAAGGATGTATAATTTTTTTTGTACATTACTACAAAAAACTAAATAACACATAATTATTAAATATACATCAAACAATTCATTTATTACTTTTCTCTTCACTAGTAACTAGTTAAACAAATATGTCATGACAAATGAAGGTCAAAGCAGTTTATGTAACTCTTCCTAACATGGGAATAGAAAATATTTATTTTTGTTTCAATGTGTTCTTCCATTAGTTATATAAATATTGCAATAAATAAATTAAAATAAAATATATACAATATCATTTAAATATTTTAAATTCTAACCGTTTAATGCAATACTGATTTAAAAAAAGATAAGAGCCTTTGAAAAGCGAAATAAGTTTTTATATTAAAATAATCAAATTTAAAATCAAACCAAAATCTATGAATAAAAAAAGAATTAAATAAAACCTGTTTCCTAATTTGACCAGTAACAGATGGCTGACATACCAAGGACTGGACACATTATTTATATCACAACCAGCATTTTTTTTAAAATATTTCCTTTCATAAGATACTTTTTTTTATATTACACAAAAATTTTCAATTAAATTTAACATTTAACATATTTACTTACTTATCTAAAATAAGTAGAAAAAAAAAGAAATAGTTACAATACAAAACTGCTATAACTGCAAAACTGCAATGATAGATACATTAGCAGCCTATATATTGAAGTCGTAATTCAGATTTCTTGGGTAAAAAATAAATCAACTTCTCTGCTGTCCGTTCAAAATGTACACATCATCCTTGATTGTTTTGTGTTGTTTCCACTATCAAGTAGTTGTAACATCATTAATTCCATAGAAGTATGGAAGAATTATGAGTGTAAAATGTGAATTATTTTGATAAAGTCTAATTTGTATACTATTATATATTTGTAAATCTATCTGTCTGTCTGTTGCTATTTCACAGACAAATCTTTGAAAAAAATTTGATGAAATTTTGTATAAAGTAAGCTTGATATTTTGAAATTACTTTTCTATAATATTGCTGTAGCATGTCATAAAGTTGTTTAAATGGGTATTTACTATTAACATAACATAGCTACATATAACTTGATTGAATAGCAAGGAAAATATATAGGGAAAGATTATGATTCGTAAAAATGTAGAATTACTCATTGTTAAGTAATTCTGGTATTTTTGCATCAATTGTATGAAAAGTACTTAACGTGGGAGACTATGACTAACTAATGCAGGAATATCCATTGGAGTTTATAGGCTAATATTGAATACCCAGCAAATCAGACGGCTAGTCCTATATATAAATTAAATAGAGAAAGAAAAGAAAGAATAGAGGAGAAAAGAAGAAGAAATTATATGATTATGCACAATATGTTTTTTTTTTAAATTATATATATTGTGAGAGGGTCAATGTTCCACTTTGTAGTAAGTCACCTCGACAACATTAAGACACTACAGGAAGTGTTAATTATGGAATATGTCAATACATAGTGATAGATGTCTTGTACTTGTTAATACACTGGCTCACTTTTGAAATCAGAACATAAAAATAAAATAGGTATATTTGCTGTTATAAATGCCGCAACAAGTTATTCGTACTTGCTGCATATCCAGACGAGCATAAATCAGTATCGTAATTTATGACTAAAACATAAATTTTCTTAAGGCAACTATTGTAAAAAAAAAAAACTAGTTATCAGCATATACCTTTTTCAAATTAGCTATTTTTTTAAATTAATAAATTTTTCTAATATGGATTTCATTTAAAATAATAATAACGACTCATCTTTTATAAAGAAACCTTGCAATAGTTTTACAGTTCCTCTATAAAAGTTCTTCCATAGTTTTAAGCTATTATTACTGTAACGCATATTAAGTTTTATATTTATAAAGTATATTAATTAAAAAACCAACCTTGATGCCACCGGTTTGTTTTCGACCATAATAATTTAAGTTTGTTCTTCATTTTCACGAGACACTTCACAAATTATTTAATTTCAATTAAATTATTATTTGGGAAAACACTTGTGACTGTAATTCAGATGGATTTCATTCTGCGTATTACGATAATTATTGTCTTAATTACAGCTTTACTGATGTCATAAGAGCGTAATTATTATGATAACAGCATGATAAAGCTTGAGTACATTCTTTGATTTATTTTTACAATCTATTATATGTGACAAGATATAGATTTTTTTATTGGTAACTTATCTAATGTCTAGCTGCCGATTAAACGGATTTACTACAGCTGGGTCAGCTGGTATTTTGTAATTCACGAGCTGTCAAATGTCAACTTATACTTTTCATTGTCACCTTTGTTGCCAGATGCTAAAAATAACTTACGCATAATGTTTTTATTTTTTGCATTTTGACTTATGTTACTATCAATAGTTACATTCGTATGTTTAATTTAGCCAATTCCTTAAGAGAGATCTATTACTCTGTAAATATGACAGAGAGACCGCAAAACAACGACATTTATCGGCGAGTAATTTGTCTTCGATCTCAGTAGCTTAATTTTTTTGACAGAAAATCCATGTAATATATTTTTACTAGATAGGATTAGAAACTCGGTCGACCATTGAGCTGTGAAACACAATGGGCATCCCGTAGGGAATCATCGTTCATGCGATAACAGCATAATTTATATTAGATTTAGCTTTAGGAGGACTAATTTTACTATATAAAGAAATATTAAAACAATATTGATGTCGAACTAGTATATTTTTATAGTATTGGAAATGATATATTTGTTATGTTAATATGTTGCATATTTATGTGAAAATTGTCGTTCCAGGTACTTTTGTAGCAAGCACTGCCAAAACTATAGCACTCACACGACAATTTTAGGTAAATGAAAGATGTAGTTTATATATTTGTTAGATTGTAGATCCCAAAAATGCATACAGAAATTACAGCATATTATCATCATCTTTTTTTATAAAACACAGTATTTTTTTTATTGTCATTAATAATTATTGCCTTTTATACTTTGCAATCAGAGGTTATTAATAAAGTGCGCAGTGCGTTTTAAGTTAGAATTTAAAGTCTATAAGCCTATTTCAAACACACGAGGACAATAAATTTACGCGATATTATTAATCTAGATCTTTACTTGTTATTATAAAATGTCCTGTAGAATGTCAGTAGAGCAAATATATTAGTAAATCGGATGGAATCTAAGGTTCATTTAATATTACCTTAAAATAAACTACTCCTTCTGTGATTGGAATAGATTTGCGATATATCTCATTTTCTTAAATACATTAGTACATTAATGAAATATAAATAATCTCAAACCGTGGTAAAAACGGCGGTAGAGTGCAAACGGATGCAAACTCGACTACGTAGGTACTGCCCAGTCATTACAAATTAAATTTACCAATGCGTAATTAGTATAGATCGATCGCAGTTGATCCACCCGTTGTTAGTTGATACTATAACCTAGTTATTGTATACTTTTTGGTTGATACAGTCGGTCAGGTAACGGTGATATAGATACTTATGAGACTATTTGTTTGTTACTCAAGCACGTTAGAACAACTCGACAGTCTTTTCATTATATTTTTTGATAATTCGTTAGAAAATATTTACCTACTAATAATAAAAGTAATTGGCAGGGCGGGCATGTTGCAGTTAAGTAAAATACAATACACTGAAAGTAACAGGACTGTAATAACATTACAAAACAGCCTAACAAAACAACCCACTTAGAAAATGTCAGGCAACTCATTATACGTTTACTTAAGATCTTTACTTAGGATTTGCATAAGATCTGATAAATATATTATTATTAATATTTATGTTCTGTGGTTTTAAATATTTAATACTTGTAACATTATGTGTAGGCTGTATTTGATTTGATGTTTGATACGAAATTGCCTTTCTCTCTTTTGTTTTCTAAAATATATTTTTGGGCCCGCCCACAGACCGTCATTTTACCCCCTCGAGAGGTGAATTGAAAAAAGTCTATATCCTTCCCTGGGTCTCAAACTATCTTCATACCCAATTTAATCTGAATCGGTTCAGTGGATTAAACATGAAGAGGCAAGAAACAGAATTACGTTCTTATTTATAATGGCTGCTTTTTCAATTGCTCAACGATTTTTATAAAAATGATGGAGATGTCAACTGGTCTAATTTTTCTGTGTGAATATGTAATTGAAATTAAAATGTTAAATAATTGTATCTAAGAAAATCAAAATCGTAATATAGGACTTATATATCAAATCTTTGCTTTATAAGTCCCAACATTTTTCTGACGATAGGCCTTTGGGTGCGCCTTTCATTCATTATTTTAACGCTAAACATAAAAAATAAATTCTCAATTAAATTATATTCCACAGAAGGTGGCGCATTGTCGTTTTTAGAAGTGGCATATAATATTTCTTGCAATGCCAATATGGATATACGAAGATAATCACTTACATCAGGTAACACATTCGATCGTCTGTCATATTTTTAAATTTAAAATAATACCACCTCTCTCATTTAGTCGGGTAATACAAACTAAAGCAAATATTCATATTATTGCTTTTCAGTTGTTCCTGATCAATACAAACTTGAAAGTCGAAACAAAACATCGTTTTTGTAATATAATCGTTAAGTGTAGAATATCGTAACAATATTTAAAATCCCTATTTCGCACGCTTACATTAAATTACGACCAGTTTACATAATAAAAGCCTCGAATCAAGTCGTATTTTGAAACAATGAGCAATTGTTCCTTGCACCTACCATAATGTAACACCAGTAATCTGGTGTAGACCTATTACAAGAAAGTACAATGAATAAGGTATAATCATTTAATTGGAAGGAAAATATCAAATAGCATTACCTATATTAATATATATAAAATAAAAATTCGGATGAATAACTTTTACGCCGTGAATATATTTGCAAATAATATTTTTAAATTTGAGAATTCAAATTCGTTCGGCCCCAAATTAGCTCCCTAGTCTAAATTATTGCGAACGTTATACTAAAAAAAAAATTATAATCGACTATTTAACATGTTCGTAATTACACATCAAGCCTATGTCGCCGCCTACACTATGTACATAAATAAAATGTAACAAAAACTTTATTTTTATATATTTTCTGTGTACAAAAAGAATTTATTCAATGAAACTCTTACGAGAATCTAATGATCCTTTAAAATATTTTATTTCATGTAAAACCACATGTTCGGAATGTAGATTCACCCGAGACGAACCAGCAAGAATCTTAGGTGTATTGTTAATAAATTTAAATTAAATTTCATAATTTTAGATATAATGTATAAAAGAAATAGTTAACGAATGAATGTTGAAACAGTCTTTAGTCTTATACGTATTAATTACAGTTAGTATACCCGACAGGACCCTATATACATAACTATCTGACATACTGTCAAATAATATGAATATATTATATAGATCCAGTCAAGTATATTAAGATGACTGATGATTCTAAAGACAGTTACTATTTATATTAACTAGTTAAACATATTGCTAACACTGGAAAAGGATATTCAATGGACAAGGTCTGGAGGCAATCGATTTATACCCAAAGTTTGCCATCATCTTAAGTTATACCTATACTCTATTTCAACCATAAGAGGAGAAAAGTCAAATGAATAACATTTGACAGCAAATTGACGCGATATCATTGGTCGAAAGCTTGATTAAACAACGATATTCACTATGGATTTGCGAAAAAATTGTCGTTTGAACGACGACGAAACTGTTATCGGAATTTTGGAAGTAAAATTAAAGTGGATATAAGTAGTTAAATGTATGACACTTAATTGTTGTTAATAATAAATAAAGTTATTTTAATCATAAACTTTTAGTAGTGCACAATAGATATAGCAGCGTTATTAGAAAATCGTTTATAATTTTTTTTTTTTTCTCTGTTTCCATTGGAATAGTCTAGAAGAACATAAAGATACAACATAATTTTATCCAACAGCCTCATCATGTCGAACTCAACTAACATGATAACACTGCTGTGGGTCTATATATTAAAAAAAATATACAAATAACCCGCATCACGATTTTTTACTCAGCAACTTTTTTAATGTCATAGATTACTGACACACGAACTTATAAAACAAAACCACCTTATACGACCACAGACCACACATTTTTTTCATCTTGTGTGGTCACGTGAACCAAGTCCTAACACTTTACTATCGCCGTTAATTTATAATACCGGGTGCATCAGCTTTAAAGGATTATTTTTAACTGTGGTTTTATGATAAACTTTAGTGTTAGTTTTGCGCTGCGTTTCTTTTTTTTTTTATTTGTAACAAAATATTGAACAAAAAAAATATTTGTATACCAAATAAGATCAGGCTATAAGGCTTATACAAATATGATAATTAAATTTCTTAATAAATGTTAATAATAAAAATTAAAATGGGACATTTTTCTTCTCTATGAGTGCTGTTTGAACTTTTGCATTGAAATTTTAAAAAAAAATGGTATAATTTATGACACAATGACATTTTGGTTAGCGAAATTTAAATAAAGAACATGGATATTTCCATCCAGTCCAGTCAATACATGACTGATTCAGAGACCCGCGAGCGAAAACGTAAGTTAAGAAGTTTATTGAGTGACTGAGTTATGTTTTTATGCTTATTTCTATAATTTAAAAAATAATCGAGGTATGAGGAGTAAATTTGAATTTTCGAGCATACCTCAAAGTTATTGCATGCGTGTAATATAAAATAGTTCTCAATAGTTTTTTTTCTTATTAATTGTAAGCAACAACAGCAATTCTACTTACAATGGTTGCTTTACTGGGCATTATTTATGTCTTGTCTTATAAAAAGAACGTTAGAAGTTGAAAATTTTGTTTTTTCATTTCACGTATATGAAATTAAAAATCAAAATTTAAAAAAAATAAATAATAGAAATGTTAAACTAATAGATAACAGATAGCCCATTTTGGGAATAAAACGATTGTATCTTTGCCAAAAAAATGATCGGAACATACTATTTTCCGTACAGGAGGTAGTTTTTACTTTGGACTGCCAATAAGTAAGTTTAACGCCACGATTTTACATAAAGACATTTGAATTGTATATATTAGGAACATTTTTAGTAGTTAAACAGTAAACATTGTGTTTGTGTGTGTAACTGTTTTCGAAGCTAAACGATTAAAACATCGTTGTTTCCCATTACGTATTCGTATCCGAATGTATACATAGTTATTAGGTATACGTTGCAGTTCAAATATTAAGAAAAAACTGTCTGGTTCAATATGAATTACTTATTTTTGTTTGCTTTTAAGGGAAACATACAAACCAGGGATGTTATGGATATGTAATTTCGGATCTAGATATGAATACGGACATATGAATTATTTTTTAACATTTATTTCGGATAGTTTCAAATACGAATATTAGATCATTTAGAAATTTTAAAAGAGTTTTTTTTTTTTAATTAAATGTTTACAAGATGACGACAATTGAATGTGTTTGTTGTAATCACAGAAAAAAGAAACAAAAGGCCTTAAAAACAATTAGCTACTCTCTTAAGGTTTAACACTATGCAAAAAGAAAACTGTAATTTTTTTTTTTTTTTTAACGGACATGGTTACCTTTTCGGATATCGGATGGTTGGGTTGGAGATCCGTAACTCACGGAACTCCAGCACATTCCTGATACAAGCCCAAGTACTAGACGGCCTGAAGGATTATCATCTGTATTGTGGAAATGATGGTGGAGATTCCTAAGACAAACAGCACAGCAAAGTTTTGTATTTGTTTTGTATTTTGGCATTTGTAGCCCAGGCACTTTAACGAAAAACCAATTCTAACGAAAAATACATACTTTTGGGTGGGAGCTCCTCAGTACCAGATCAGCTCGAATTAGGAACTTGGGAACCTTCCAGAATAGAGCCTACATTTCTTAAAAATTCTAAAATAATAATAATTAAAATGACTTCAAAATGGAAGTTTGTATTAGGATAAATTAAAAATGTCCGATCGTCTCCAATTTTTAACCAAACATAATTCACTCGTGTAGATATATCCTTATTTTTAGTATTAATATTACACTTTACAACAAAAAAATCATATTATATTTAATTATATCGTAAAAGTATTTCTACGAGTTACTAATTAATTTATATTAATAATAATTACTAACGCAGACGTTAATAATCCCGACTCTATTCAACATAACGACCGTAACACGAAGTAGTATATTTACTACTTTTACTATTGTAAACTATTCAAACAAATGTTGAGATTAGCGGTGAAAATGCTCTGTTTGTCTGTCCATGTATCGCACGCGCACATGCCTTGGCACTTGTTAAAACACCTATCAAATGTTTGACCATCACTTTCTTTACCTTTGTTCTACTAAACAAGTGAACTTTACAGGAGTTGAATAAGAAACCGGTATGGTCATTCGTTTATCCAAATCAATGAACAACGGGTCTCCCTTTGCTCTACTCGTATTATAAAAAAGAAAGTTCGTTTGTTGTTCGTCCGATTTTTCGTTAATCATTAATTTTTTTTGTATTAAGCACATTATAACTATGAATGGATGATATCATAAAAATGTTTTAAGAATAATTCTTTGATCAAAATTTGAGTACTTTAATTCTAAATTTAATAAGAAAACAATCAAACTTACGTTGATGTTATATTTAGAAACTAGTTGGCATATTTTAAGGGTTGGTTTTCAGTGATTAGGCATAAAAAGCATTTGTCCGTCCTTGGGGTTTTTAAACCAAATTTTATCAAATTCGGTTGAGTGGTTTGGCAGTGAAAGGGCAACAGACAGGCCGACATACAGAGTTGCTTTATACAGAAAGTTGAACAGAACCCAACCATATTATATCTGACGTTACTTGTTCAAAAATCCCACTTAGGAGAACAGGAATATTGTGTCAACAATCTGTTGCTAAGTAAGTTGCCTTAATGCGCCGACTACTATTCAATTTTGTGTTTTATTTCACACATTGTTGAAATTGAATTTGTCGATTTACAGACCTATAAATGTGACTAAACCGAACTTATAAATTACAATTTACTTTAAATGGGAGAAGAACATAAAATATTTTAACAAATAAAATTATTCAAAATAAGAGTAAACTCAGTATTTGTTGATTTCACGGTTGTGTATCTTCTATGCGTATGTCACCGAACTCCTCCTAAAGGCTTAAACTAATTCGATTAAAGATTTTGTGTGTACCTGGACGGTTAGATTGGATCTGGTAGACGGCGATCAGGAAGTAAATAAAATTCTTATTGGACACGGATGAAGTCGGGACAGGCAGCTAGTATTCGTTCATATTCATTGTCTTTACTTAATTTTATTTGTGTTTCTTTTTGGTAGAATCTACATTCCGAACCGGTGCGGTCCGAATGAAAAACTTTAAGCGTCATTAGCGCAATGTTTTAAGGATGCAGAAGAAGAAGGAGGACCGCCTAGCGGTGTAAAAAGACGGAGGATCGATTCTGATCCCTTGGGCTAGTGTCGTTCCCATTTCTATTACAAGCTTTAAGCTTAAATGCAGGGGTAAATAGGAATATTAATAATGCTTTATAACGGGGCAAAATAGGACTTGTAAAAATGTACCTACACGAATAAAGTGTAATATTTTGTTTTTCTTCTCCGTCAAGTTACCTTATCTTTACTAATATTATAAATGCGTATGTTATTATTTATTTATTTCTTTATCAGAACTACACACACATCATTACAGGATATGGTTGTCCTTATTCGATAATACAGCACGTTTAATAATAATATTTCAAATAAGTAACGCTGTCTTTGTCTTTTGTTTTTTTTTGTCTTTGTTGCTCTTTCACATCCAAAACATTGAATCGAGTTTGTAGAAAATTTGTATAAAGAAAGCTTGAACTCCAAGGAAGGGCATAGGCTACTTTTGATGTCCAATACCTGGCAAACGATCCCTAAAACGCGAGCTAAGCCGCGGGCGACACGTAATCTATATAAAGTCGTGCCACCGATTTCATTGTTTCCTACTCATTTTGATAGTTCAGTACAAAATAAAGTCATATATGATAATATGACGTACTACGATAGTCATTTTATCACGCAACGGTTAAGAATCTGGCCGTAATTTAAGCTGATACTCGTTATATGTATTCTATTAGGCGCGTTATCATTATTACAACTATTGAAAAAAATCTCTTCCGACCATTTTACAAGACGTTTCCATCGAGTTATGTACAGTTGACGACAAAATCAGTTAAAAAAATACATATTTGGTATATAATGGTTTTGAGGGGAGAATACTTTTTTGTGATAATTATTGCAAATGTTTTCTATAAATTCCTAAACATAGTGAGTTACTCTGCCAGTTTATTATTATTTGTCTACCTTGCTGATCTATTAGGTAGGACTAGGTAGGTAGGTATAAGATTATGTCGTAGTCCTATGTTATGAAAAGTAAGTATTACTTTTGCTCCTGTACCGAATCTTTCCCCGGTCGTTCCGATCGTGTGCACCTATGTTACTGCAGTAGAATTTCTTCATTGCAACTGACTCGTCCTTAAGATAAACCGATAGCCGATCTCGCCGGGATTACTTGTATTGCTAGGACGTACAACTTATTAAATTTTATGTAACAATATATTTAACACATAAGAGCTTAGAGTTAGCGGTCGTCAGTTAAGATTTATGTGCTCTATGGTCTGGTGGACCAGTTTAATTTGAATATGAAAAAACAAATGTTTAACTAATGAACTATCTATATGATTTTTTTTTTATTATTTAAACAAATTCTGTCCTTAACTGTACTTTATATTCAATTTCTCAATTTCCACAATTCCAAATAGTCCAATACGCTTATTAGCATATTATGATTGCAACAGACTGTCCGATACTTAAATTATATCTCAGACGTTATCCATGTCATTTTCTTAACCGTCAAATATATTACAATAAAAGTCAAAAGTTGACATCTTAAATATATTATCATTGATTTTAAATATTAGTAATTTATAATTGAAAACGCAACATATCCGGAATAGAATTTCAATGGTAAAAAAATCTTTGACATTTTACTGACGTGACACCATCTTGAATATAAAATTTACTGTGGTACTCAATATGTATTTTTGAAAAAAAAATAGTATTTGTTTGTCGGAAGTTTGGAAGTACATTTTAAGGAAACACTTGCTATAGGGGACACTTAAATCTCCTGTAATTTTATAGAAAGAAGAATAATAGAAATAAATATATTTATTCGGCAACTTTTTGTAGTGCATCTCATATGTGTAATATGTAAATCTAAGGATTGTTTATCTTTATACGCTCTTCGATAAGAAAAGGGCCTAGATGTAATTCTATTCATGCATTATTCTGCCACAGAACTACTGTATTAATGTCCCATTTTAAAAGATGAGTAAGCTAATGCACGTGATGCCAAGACTGGTCCTGATTGGCGATACAAAATATGGCTTATGACTAACGTGGCCATTCGTCATGCTTTAAATGAGACAGTCTCGTTTTTAATTTACGTGTCCCATCTGAAACAGACTCGAATATGACCGGACTATTAATTGTAAGTATTTTTGAAACGTATATAATTAATCAATAAATAATAAACTTCATAAACTAGTATTTAACACTATTTTTTTTATGTGATAGGTCCAGTACAGTACATTAGTGCAGTACTCCATGTGAGGCCGAATTTGCGCCTTGTATAGTCTTAGGCGACGGGCCAACGTGAAATACTGTCTTGCCTTGCTGAGCACAACGAGCTTTTTTGATGCCAATTTATATGCGTTCTACTCTAATGGATTAATAACTTGTCAGGTTATTTATGTCACTTATTGATCTTAAATTTGACGGAACTAAACGATGACTAATCGGCTTTTTGGCTTTCATAACCTAGGACAATGAGATGAGATGAGATGCACTGCATTAAGGTTGCTCGATTGGGCGTTACCAATAAATATGCCTTGCCCTCGCAGATCTTACAGCTCATATACTGTATGTTAGTTAACAAAAGTGTTACAGTCGGATCAACACAATAATTCGTCCTACGTGTAGTGTATTCGACGAAATTTATTGCAGAAATAAGCCGAAGGTTCTCTCGGTGTTGCTTTATTCAATAAAGGAATGTGAATATTTTTTTTTTTAGACAGATATCTTCGGAGTAAAGAGCAAATAATAAAATAAACGGAAAGTATTTTGCTTATTATTTTCTATTACTAATTTAAAAAGAAAAAGTAAAGGCAACACTACACGATATATAATTAGATTTTTATACCATTTTTATATTTATTTATGCCATAAGTGATGTCGCTTCCATTTCTTGTATTTCCTCAAATTAATCTTAGTCAATTCTTTTCTCATCAATGAAGGCAAGTTGAGAAATGAATTATTTGATTGGAAGCTACAATCTCACATCTATAATGAGGTCTAATGTGAAACTCTTTGGAAAGACTAATTGGACAATGTATCTTTAGAATAAGAACTTCCACGGAATTTTAAACTTTAAGCTGTAGTGTTAAGAAACAAATTTGTCTGTAATATTTCTATATATATTGTTATTCTTGTCAAATTTTATGAAGTAGATAAGTACAGTGCTAAGATACTAATCTTTGAGTTATTATAGTAAGTACCGTCATCGGTTCGTGGTTTGATTTATTTGAAAGTAAAGATGAACGCTCACGGCGGGGTAAATTTTGATTAATATAATAAATTATAATAGTGTAATATTAGCCTTATTATCATATTTATTTGTCAGAATAAAATATTTATGGTCGTTATCATCTTCCTGGGACATTTACAGGCTGTTAAAAGTTATCTTGCAGACGTGTATAGACTGAAATTATCCTAGGATTCTTTTTTTATTATGATATAGGTAAACGGATGATCAACTGGGCCAACTGATGGTATGTGATTACTGCCGCCCATAGAGGATGGCGCTGTAAGAAATACTAACCGTTTCTTACATTGCTAATGGGCCTCTAACCTTGTGAATTAAGATATATGTCCAAAGTGTCTAAAGTTATTGGCTCACTCAGCCTACAAATCGCAGGCCGCTGGGATTAATATATATATATTTTTATTTTAAAACTCTTCAATTTGTTTTAATTTAGCCGACTTAACCAATCATAATTAAAGTCCAACCATATAGGGATTGTCTTGACTGATTTCGACCATGGTGGCTAATGTCAAAGGAGAAGCATCCAACATGACTGAAGAGACCTCAGGTGCACCGTGCAATACACCGGTGTATCCACTCCCTACTTCGAGACTCCGGGCTGTAACTGTAAAACCCAATATTTTTTTATCGGCCTAACTTGGCACTTGAACCCACGAAGGTACGCAACACATAATTAATACAAGTTTGTTTTCAGGCGCGTATATGTCTCCATGATAGCGGATGCTTAGTCTGCTCTCACTAATAAAAAGCTTAATCCACGGGTTTTGGGTATATCGTTATCGAATAATAAATAATATGAATACCAGTAACGGAAGTCTTAAATATGTCACTATATAGGTTGAATGCTGGTTCGTTATCACTAAGTTTAGTTGCCTCATTACCACCTACATATTTGAGTAAATCTTCTTGGAAACATTTAATTTATACTTAAATATTATAGACAAGACTCACGCATAAAGATATTAAAATATGTTTACGAGGACGCACCGTAAAAGTGCTCTTAAACGCGCTGCAGATTGGTTTTACTGCTGGCTGTCAGTCGGGTGTCATGAAGAGATCGTCGAGCGTGGGAACAGTACTACTCAAAACAATACAGATTACCATTGGTTACTAGTTTTAAGATAAATCATTTCTATTAAACTCTTTTACTTTTGGTTTAGATGCATACGTTCAAATTACTGGGTCTTCTCCTGATCTATGATTGCAGGATTCAAACCCAGACAGAAAGGAATTTCCATGTGCGTAGTTTGTGATTATAATAATTCAGTTCCCATTGGAAACGTAATTTAAATGCAATTCTGCGACACGAACCTACATTGGAGCGTGGTTGAATAGGCTCCATAACTTATCCGTAAAGAAAGAGGTGCCATAGTCCAGTTGTGAGACATTTATTTACTTTTACTTTTTACTTTGTTTTTGGAAAAGTCACACTCGGTTGATTTTTTTTTCGTAAATTTATGTTTACAATGGTAAAATTGTTTATTTATGAAATGGTCTAGCGGCATTTCATTCATTCAAGGCGTGCTATCATGCATAAAGTCGTTAATGTTATAGTAATCATAGGCGCACTTTTACGGTTTTTTCGACCCTTTCAATAGAGATTTTTTAATGGTACCGTATCAAATGTAACATCCTCGTTAGTTGTTATGAGCTCGTGTTGTTGCTACATTGAAAAACGTTGTACAATGTTAGTCGTAGATAGTCGAAGATAAATGCATTCAAATGTGAGATCATTTGTGTTTGTACTTTTGTTTTGTAATAACACTAACAAAAACAGTCATTAGCGGCTTTGTCCAAGGAATATATTTACATATACATTTATATATTTATTTGTGTATATTTGTGTAGTATGCGTGTTTGTCCAATCTAAAAATTATTTGTTAAATACAAAAAATGTTACTTTAAATGGGTTTATACGATGATCCGCCCCCATAAGTGTTGAATATTCTTCGTTGACCTTGCTCGATTACCCATAAATATACTCCCTGTATGCCTTAAAAGTGTGACATGTTTTTTCAACACAACATCTCGCCCCGCTACATTTTTTTTGTGCGACAAAGTGCATCGCGAATCAGACGCATCGATTATGTAGAAATATCGTTATAATATATTGCAAAAAAAAGCAGAAGGTTCCCTTACTATTGTATCATACAGTATGTTGTAATCAATAAAACAAAATTGAGACAGATAGCTTAGGAGCAAAAAGCGAAAAATTACATAAATAGAAGATTCCTTGCTTATTCATTCATTCATTCATCTTTTATTTAAAAAGAGGAATTGCTATAGATGGTGTAATTTACCATACATTTTTATTATTTATTTTATAGTTAACGATTACCGACAAAAAATTTTAAATTTAAATGCAATGTATATTAGGCCACAGCAAATCGCATGAAATACGCAAATCTAAGGTTTGTTTATCTTTTTTCCTACTTCCATTGGAATAGGCTATACGTTGATCAGTCTGACTTACATAAAAGACCATAACAAGACCTTGCTAAGAAGACGAGCAGGGCCAGCTAATCGTAAAGAATCACAGCCTAGACACATTGAGACTTTACGGAATATAGATATTACATACACAATGCACCACCAACCTAAACTAAATTAAAATTTTGCCTGTACTACTGGCCCATTCAAGTCAAGTCAAACAAGATTACAATGTGTTGTTGTTTTGCGTTTCAATAGTTGTGGCATCAACTAAACTGACAAATGAGGGTCTCATAATGAGAATCTCAAATTATCTAATTTTGAGTATAGTGAAATATTACAGAGCTTAACGTCATAATAGATAGTTATTATGTAGATGTTGATCAACTTTGTTAAGAATTCACCTCATTTGCGTGACCAAGAAAATGGATTAATTTTATATTGGACTTCAGTTTCATTCGCGTTAAAGCTCCACTTGGGTACTACCGTCATGTTATAAAGTTAATGACCTTCCTTAATCTATCAAGCTGATAGCAACAAGATTCAAATACGACTGGCAGATCATAATTTAATCGTGCTTAAACAATAAATGTGAAAAGTCACATTTATAATATTAATATAGATTTCAAATATATTCATTCTCCCCGTTGGTGTTTTCAATAACTTTTAAACGTATGTTAACAGCTATTGACCGCATATTTGAAATTCATATGATAAGCGTATGAGTATATGTTGTACTTCGTTCGTTCATCTTTGTATAAATTTAAAAATGATTGAATAAATCTATTTATAGATACGTACTATCAAAAACAATATAGGTTAATCTAAAATTATAGTTTAAAGACACAATTGTTATATAGATTCTACACAACAATTATTCGTGCATCGCGGATTTTTTGTTAAACATAAAATTATGTAACTAAAGTATTAAATATTGTAAATTGTCTATTTGATCAGGCAATATGCAAATATTGGCGATTTTTATGGTATTTTCTACCCCGCACCACTCTATGGAAACTTTCACCGACGGTTTTTCCGAACCGACACGACTTGGGTTCCCCTTTTTAGAAAATATCGTACACATTTCTTAAAGGCCGGAAACGCAACTGCAAGCCCCCCGGTGCTGCAGATGTCTATGGGCGGCCATTTACGGGATAAAAACTAGCTACCTTTGTGCTATTCCAGAGTATAATCTAGATCTATTCAGTTGTTCTGGAATGATCGTGTAACAAACCTAGCATATATAACAGTTATGAGAAGTGAGATATTTTTTGGTCAAGTGCTTCGGCATGGATAAATGTAAAATGTTCTGCAAAGTTTTATTATAGAATCAAAACACACTTTGCCCCAGAAATGATTGAGTCTGCATAGTTCCGACTACTATGGCTGAGTGTTACAAGTTTGCCTTCACTTCTCCTGTTTACGGTTCATACGAGGCTTATTACCGCTTCTATCAAACTAATCGATTTTATTGTATGTACATAATAGTGTTTTAAATATATTGTGACGAAGGGCGATATTTCAGTGTGAGATCAAAGATATCGGATGTGTATTATGTGATTTCCGTGCTTCGGGAAATTCGTAATTTCGTTCTGTTACTTCAAATTTCCCTAAAGAAAAACCCGTAGAACTTTTCAACGTGTGTCAAACTAGAGATTTGAACAAGGAGCTTGGACCTCTTCGAAGTGATCCTATTTTGACACAATATTTCCTTTCTTTACCGAGAGAAAATCTTCAGAAAGATAGCCTTCTAAGGGATCCGATATTAACTCACTCATGTGTAATTATAAAGAAATATTATAGAGTATGTAACTTTTACAAGGTAAGTAAGTCCGGCGTCAGTCTTTGTAAGTACAATATTAGCGAATATTTGAGTAACTTGATTACGCCGCCTGTTCCTAGATTTAGAGCAAGGATCGTACGATGGCATTAAAGTAGCTTTAAGATTAATATATTAAAATTAAAGTTAATTGAGTAAGTTTTCAGAAGTATTACAAAATTACTGGTAAAATAAGGTGTCAAATGGAGCTGGCATCTCTCAACCAAGCATTTAAGTGAGCCTTAAAATGCGTTATTTTAAATGATTTTATACACAAATAAGTTTTTTAAGTTGACCTGATGGCTCAGTGATTTCTTAAACGAATCTTAACCGAAGATTAAAGTTGCAAAGCAAACCCTCTAAACTTTCATTTGATTCAATTGTTTTTATAATTGATCCCGTGCTAGACGGTGAAAGAAATTTAAAAGCATAATGTTTCTTAATAAACATAGGAAAGCAGGAGTTCATTTTTCAAAATTAATTTCCTAAATTTAATATAAATAAATGGGGAATTTAATATAAATATTTCTTACAGTGCCATTGTCTATGGGCGGTGGTGACCACTTAACATCAAGTGGCACATTGCTCGTATATCTACTAGTAGCAAAAAAAAGTGCCATACCAATTAGAAAAGGCACGGAGCTACAGTTTGAAATAAGATTTTAATGATCTACATTAATTTAAATAAGTTAATATTAATCCGAATATATGATTCAAAGCGCTGATAGTCCATATTAAGCTGCCATTTTCTGCTTTACTAGTTACAAAGAAGATATTGTACTTTAATAAGATAAATGATTCTTCATAAAACGCATCCGTATTATATTAGTGTAATAATAAACTTTGATAATGCAGTAGCTACGCTAATTTTACACTCGAATAACCCCATAAATAATAAAAGCAAACTTAAATAACCGGGAAAGTGCAATTAATACTTATTACAAAATTTGCTTGAGTTTAATTAAATTATGAACATTGCACTTTAGTTAGTGTTTCTGTTTGATTTTGAAGTTTGAAGGGCAATATTTCCGTCTCACAAATTCATCATCAGAAATTAACATAGACGTGTTATACGAACGATCTTCGAGATTTTTCTTTATATTGATAATAGATTTTGACGGTATTTAATTCGAAAGTGTATAACAGCACATGCGAACTTTCATCGCGCCCAAGAATGTTTGATTTAAGGCAAATCAAATTACTGGTCCAAAGGAGATATATCTCTTCACTATATCAGTAACATTGAGATATCCGTCTATTAAGGGAACTCAAACTATAAGTTCAGTGGTATGTAACAGTACACTGTATTGTTGTGTTCCGGTTGGAAGGGTGAGTGAGCCAATGTAATCACAGGCACAAGGGACATAACATCTTAGTTCCCAAGGTTGGTGGCGCATAGGTGATGTAAGGAATGGTTAATATTTCTTACAGCGCCTTTGTCTATGGGCGGTGGTGACCACTTACCATCAGGTGGTCCATATGCTCGTCCGCCAACCAATGCCATAAAAAAAAAATGTCTTATCTAACGTCAAAGATGATGTTTCGTATTTAATAGACCATATGTTTTTTTTTCTAATATCACTTTTGCAAACACAAGCGACTCTTACATTATATAATACACAATAGTATAATGACATGTCATATTGGTAATAAGCACCTTTAACATTATATCCTCTCGGAAAATGTGTTGCAACCGTCTGACGTCATTGATCAAATCAAATATGCCCCGTTTCCTGTTAGGCACTTCCGTCCCTTTTCATGAAATCACACATTGCAAGCGAGTAAGATTTGCACGCAGATAAAATTTAACGTCGAAGAACGCGCCTTGTTGAGTGACCACGTCTTTACTGTCTACGCTAAGTTCATCCTGCACTACGAATAGGTTAAGATTTTGTAAGAACTCAATACAATATTATAATATAGATGCTCAAAAAATGCTGGAAAAATTGTGTTCATATGACATAATTGAAATTAACTTCGATATATTTATTCTAGTGATAAGTAATGAGTTAAATTGTAAGCAGTATGTTACGGTTCAAAATCTCGCGAGATAGATTATAATCTAACGGTATTTACAATTTTACGGAGATATATACACTATAAATTGATATTGATGATGTAATTTAATAATATTTATAAAACAGGAACTACTGAATTCCATGTCATATTAAGAATGTACATTATTTATTGTTTCAAAAGTGCATGTAAATGTGTGTCTGAATAAAGTTTATTTGATATTGTTTTTTAGAAAATGTTGATTTAGTATATTACATTAAACGTGGATGGGGCGTGGGCGTTGAACACGATCTCTAATGTTTTCTTTTATCCACTAGCATTTCACTGAATGCCAGTCCGATGCCTAGGGCGTCTAAATTATGTAAGTAAGGGCTTGTGCATAATATGCATAGAATTAACTGCAATTTTGAGAGGTATCTACTTTGGCTGCAGCAAGGGTGAGTATTCAAGGTTGCAACATTTCGCTCAAACAAGTCTAACGCCATTACTAAATGATATTTCTTATCTTTTTCATTTTAACTTAAAAATACCTTTTTATTAATGATCCTTTAGTTATAATTTAAGATACATAAATGAAAAATATCTCTTACAATGTAAGACGAATCTATTTATTTCCTTTAATGTAAACGTATCTATCTCCTTTTTCGCAACGAACAGCGATATTTTAAGACGTTGAGTATAGTTCTGAGTAAGTTTTACCTAACAAATTACATAATACTAATATAGTGAATTTGTAGAATAAAGTTTAAGTAGTATATACTAAATAAAGTTAACATAAAATGCCTCTAGGTAACCTACATGATGTTTTCCTGACAATAATTAGTACCATTATGCCCTATAGCCATAGGCCTATAGCGTATAAGAGATTCCGAGGTCCTGGATTCAAGTTTAGTCCTGACGGTCGTCGGACCATTAAAAAGATATTGGGTATTTCTGTTGTAAATTTTTCAGTAACAGCCCGGAATCCGCAAGTTGGATTTATGCACACACCCATTTCTCGTAAAATACTTAAAGTCGTTGGACTCGAACTGGAATTATTTCCCGGCGTGTCGGATTTGGGCGTGAAGGAAATAGAGAGTGCATCTGAGTTTAAGCAGATTCTTTTAAACAATAGTTTGCTCTGCGCAGTTAAGCCCTTTCGAATGGCACCCGTGTTCAAAATCGGTCGAGAATACGTTATTAACTTTTTTTTTAATGTTATATAGTTCGGTTGACTGACAAATGGGTTATTTGATGATATGGTAACCATTGTCTGTACACATTGCTATTTGAGAAAAAAAAATCATTCCTCATATCCCCGATGCGCCACCCTGGGAACTAAGATGTTATGTTCCTATACTTCCCTTCCAATTCTAAGTACCTACAGCAAGGTTGCACAAGTGCTACACCAAGAAATATATACTATTAACTCATCAAAATAATATATATTTCATTACACAGTTAAGTTTCAACTTGTATAAATGTATCAGTGTCATCTTAGAATATTAGATCAAGTGCCTTTGGGTAAAAATATGAAAAATAAGAACACTGGAATCATGATTTTAAATGCCGGCGAGCTCAAACTTGTGCCCTACATGGGTAGGGTCCAGATAGAACGTCATATATTTATTAAGTAGTGTAGATATTAAAATGGCTAGTGAGTACTCGCCCTATATCGTAGCTGTCAGTAATTTATGGCAGTGCACAATCTGCGCGATTCTCGGCTCGCGTGTTGCATACTTATTTATTTTTGGATCGATAAAATTGTACTATAAATGAATGAATATATAAAGATGTTTTTCATATGTTATCTGTCAAACATGTGGTCCAGATAGCAATGAAAAAATATATCTTTTTAATTTTATACGAAATTTACTAATAGTTGTATTAGTGTTGCCATAAAATCGACAATTTTTATGCAAAATATTTAGTAGACATTGTGTTATTAATATTCTATCTAATGACAATTCTTCTATTGTTTATTATTGATTAAGATTTTATTCGAACGCTTAATCGATAGTTACACATGAAACTACTCGTAAATGGCACAGAAATTTTAGTATGTAACTTTAATGCAAGCTATTGTAGACAGTTGTAAACATACTACAAAGGAATCCAGCTTAAAATAAATATTTCTAAGAATGGTCTATAGACTACATACAGCTAAATATACTTTATTCCCAGATATTCAGTCTGCCGATAATGCATTAATTCATGAAGCGGGTTCAGATTATATTTATCTTTATAGATAGAATAAGATAAATCAATAATAAATATATAATTCGTATGTATTACTTACAATTTTGACGAGTTATAAATTCAATACTGGCAACAATTTTAAGGTTATTTATAATAAAAAAATAAAATAAAACAAGGAAATAATTTGATCTAGACATTTATTGAAATCAATATACACACATACAGACACGCACTACTTTATAATATTTACAATATAAAATACACACTAAATGCAAAGGAATGTTCCGAAGAATAATTTACAAAAGACATAAGTAGGTAATATTACTCTAATATTATTAAGGTATGCGCGCATTTGATATTATTCGAACCAAAAAGTTTTTATATTTTAAACCTTTATAAAATCAATATTACACTGATAGTTGATAGACAGAATATAGCAGTGAAATTCATTGTTTGCGTTATATTTACAGTATTATTGGCACAGATTAATTCCGTGTCAAAAATGGCATAATTTATTGAGTGTACTACAAGGAGATGCTATACATTTTTATTTGCTATCCTTATACTGTTTAAATGTTACCCATGTCAAAAAAAAAACAATATAAAAAAATAAAAACACAATATCAGTGTAGTAATCTCGGTTAACATGTTACTTTTAAATCCATAATTTATTTGTCAAGTTACAGTGTATTTATATATATCGAACAATCCTTGTCTTTTCTTAAAATATGTGACATTATATAATATTAGGTAAGCAAGCTGTATTAGAACCAACTTTTTGCCCCTTAATTAAAAATCTATGAAGGTGGGTTATGGAATTAAGTTACTATTAATGTTTATAGCAAAATAAAAAATATTTTAATATCTTACGACTAGAGCAGGTACTACACATTAAATACTTTCGTTTGGTAATAAATAACTTAGTAATTATATTCATCATATTAATCAAATTATTTTATATTAAAAAGTTATAAATTTACAACAATCGATAAATGTCAACTACTAATTTCTCTTATAAATTTGTAAGCCCCTAATTTAAATCATAAATAGAACATAAAATGTATATTAATGTTCATTAACATTGCATCATCTCGTACGAAATTTGTCACTGGGAATTATTATTCCGACTGTGATCAAAACTTAACCACAGATAGTATTAAAAAAAAAATATTTGGCGCCAAACGTTACCGCTTGTCGTTTGTTGCTTACAACTATTTATATTAATTTTATAAGTAACGTTTTTTTTTTTTATTATTCAGCTTCTTAATTTCTTTCATAATTTTTATTTTATAAAATTATAAAGTTTATTTTGTACATGACATTCATTGATTAAAAAAGAAAAAGATTTTTAAAACAGGATTACTGATTATACGGCAAATGTTTAAATGAGTATTTTTATTACATCGTAGTGGACCCACAGAAACATATACTTAAATGAAAAATAATTAATTTAATTGTCAGTTTTAAATGTCATTTGTTATGAATATAAAATGTAAACACATATTAAGTATAACTTTTTATACGAAATATGTATTAATTATGTCTTATGTTTTTTTAGTTCTTTTAAATCAGTTCTACTAAGACAAGACAAAGTAATGCATTAATTTCTAATTATTTACACATATAATGGCGATATGATTAAAACGCCTATTTAATATAAATAATCTTTATAATTATTTATGAAAGTCGGCCATTATTTACGAAATAAGTGAAAATTTATTGTATTTTTTTTTTTACTAAAAGCACACGTAGGTACTTATTTATTCTGGCTAATATTTATAGATAATACAAATTATTACTATTATTAAAAATTTAAATACCTACGTAAGAATGATTCAACGACTTTGAGCAATCTAATTTTTCTACGTTTAGTATAGAATAGTATCTCTAAAGATTATTAGATCATAAAAATATTTGAAAACGTCTAACCTCAAAAATACATAATTTTTATCAAACCAATCACAATTCAAATGTATCTTATCCCGTAATCAACTTGACCTTCGCGTCATCACAATCACATTAACTAACCACCAGATCTTCAACTGACTCAACATCACTAACAGTATCCAATATTTTTCTACATATTGTCCATGTTTTGGGATATCATCGAAACCGATGCCCAATGAAGTTTAAAGGCCTGTCCAGACCTTACACAGCCTGCGGCTAAGGGACCACAACCCTTGGCTGACTGGAGAGCAATCTTCGTACTGACTGGTGGTTGTTACCATCACTGCTGGATATATCACTCGTGCTGACAACAGCTGGCTGGGAGAAGTTCTTGCAAAGAACTAGGACCTGGGATATAAAAATATAAATTAAGGTCGCGGATTTACTTATGACTTCAATTGGTGATAGAGCTTTGTTCAATCCCGTCAGGGTACCAATTTATTAAATATTACCATTTCCCCGTACGCCAATGTCATACAAAAAAAAATTTGTATTTTATAAGCGGATTGAAACTTTGAACTGTTTTAGTAACTCATTAAGTTGAATTTTTATACATGACAAGGATACTATATTTTCTATTGTCGTATAAACCAGAGCTGTTACTATACAATATATCTTACTAAATTAATTTAAAAAAAAAACAGCTGCTGAGTACTCTAAATCCTCATAGGTCTTTAGCACTTTTTTCTGTTTTTTGACAATATATAAATAAGCGAAGATTTTGAAGGAAGATACTTTGATTTAAATTTTTAAATATTTTACCGTGTATACGACACTGAACATTCCCACAATTGCACCAGCTAGCACGTCCCACCAGTGATGTCGGTGATCAGTGATTCTTGTGAGTGGACACACCACCGCATATATGATACAGAGGATCTGGACGAGTGGTACCAACAGGACTGTTCGATTGTGCCAGCTGAATGCTCGTCTTTGGAGATACCACTGAAAATAATAATATTATATTGTAGCAATGTTTTTTCGTTTAAAATATATCAATTCTAGGATCACTATAATTCTTAATAACTGTGCCTTAATAGTATTCGAAATTCAAATATTATTAAAGACTTCATGATTAATAAAAAAGATTTTTGTATTCTGATTATAAGTGGTCATTTCCATTCGCTGTTAGAATATAAGCTTTTCTATACACTGTCAAATACTGGCTCACTCAATTCAAAGCGTTATATACCGAACGTTAGGTCGCCATATTAATAAAACGAGCGTGCTGTATCGCTCTAGACCGGCAAACATAAAGCCCAGTTCTACTTCTACTAAAAATATGCCTGAATTTAAGTTTATCGCAATCGAATCGAAATCGTTGCCGTTCAGTCGATTACCAATTTCACAAATGTAATGATCCAATTGCTTTTCGGTCCAAGTTAAATCGGAGTGTGAGCGAAAATCGTATCATAGCCGTTATATATTAGTAGATAGGATTATTATATATTATTATTTAAAGATTAGGCCCCGGGTTATTGTAAAATTTAAACAGTGGTAGTAGAAATCTTTTATATTATTTCTATTTTAACTATACGTGATTGATTTGTAACAGTGATATACATAAATCGTAACGCTTTAAAACCTGCAGTCGAATATTTTTGTGTAAACTGTATACCGTCTATTCTTTGACCGTGTGAAATATCAAATTGAGTTTAAAAAAGAAATTAAACAATTAAAATTTATCTGACATAATGCCACCAATCGATTAACAATTTTACTTATAAATAAATAAATATTGGACAACATCACATACATTACTCTGATCCCAATGTAAGTAGCTAAAGTACTTGTGTTATGGAAAATCGGAAGTAACGACGGTACCACATACACCCAGACCCAAGACAATATAGAAAACTAATGAACATACTAGTCGACCACGGAGGTCGTCAAACCGTTATTAAATTTCTTATATAAGGTAAAGTGATCAGTAATTAGGAGGGGTTAACTATTGGATGAATGTTTTGGAACGAAGTCCACGGCTTATAGTCGAGTGAACTGGCAGAAATCGTCTCGGAAGGTAAAAGCTTTAAGCCCCCTCTACGCGACCTCTCCCTGTTTTTTCTTTCCCTGTGTTTCTTTCTATTATATACTGTTTTATATAATATAATTTACTCATTTCTTGTTATTGAGTTCATTGATACGGAATTTTTAATGACAATTTTATTTCTTGTCATTCAATAATTTTCAACAGTAGTGATTTATTTCACTGTCAAAAAGCAACTTCGTTTCAGCTTGGTGTCCCGCGACGCCTATTTTTTATGTAATGTATGTACTTAAATAATTGTCATACATTTTTTTGTTTTCCTCAAACGCATTCCTAAATCGATAGGCAACTTGTCTAGTCCTGGTCTATGATTGGTCTGCACGGAACCCATGGGTTGATTTTGTAGTGTTTCAGGGTTAATTAAGTGAGCAGTCACTGTCAATGTTACTTCCGTGTGGGGCGGTTGATTGAACGCGGCTAACACGAGGGAACTCTGACCGCATAACGGTTACACAATTCAAAATGCACAATTATATATAAATTGGGATGTATGACGCTAAGGTCAAAAGATATAGGAAATAACACAGCAATGCTGCAAATTTGAGAAAAAGTCGTATCTTTTAGAAATAGGTTTAGAACTGAGACATGTTTATTTCTTCACGTTTCCTTTAATAAAATAATTAATCAAGGAGACCCGAAATCTGAAATCCGGCTCTGTGTTCAAATGCATCCAGTAAAAAAATTATAAATTTTCCCAAAAATCCTAATCCCAAAAGTCTCAAAATTCTCAGATAAAGGTCGGCGATTCTTATGATATTTTCTTTCATTACACAAATTCAAACAAATATATATAGATTTGAACCCACGAATACAAAATACAATATAGAATTTCGTATCTCAGGTCATAATTGGTAAGTTTAACCGTAGCAAAATCTAAATATTTAAATTTGGAACAGTAAAAAAATATGTTTACAATTTACATTTGAGTATAAAAAAAAAATTACCGCTAAGAATAATCCACAGTATACGGACAAGGACGTATGTCCAGAAGGGAAGCTTCTGATGGAGTCAATTTGTAGGTACCGGGAGTATCTCGCAGACGTGCAGGTGTAACTGCTAACATACTCTGACCTGAGAAAAAAGTACATATTAGTCTTACAATAATCTCAACGCAGTATAAAATAAGGTCGCTTCCGCCTGTACGCTTAAATCTTTTAAACTACGTAACGAATTTTAAAGCGGTTTTCATCAATAAAAAGTTATTCAAGAGGAAGGTTTAAATTTAGGTATATAATTATAGTGAAGAAGAGCCGAACATTTCAACTTTCCTAGCCAGACAAAAACCAGAACTTATTTTTGATGTTTATTCTTCAATCTAAATTATGTTTAGACACTTATTTGACCCGTGCGGAGTCAGGGCGGGTAACTAGTTTTAATATATATCGACTAATAATTTGATTAAAATAAATTTAATAATTATAATATCTAATATTTTATATTTATTTATTAATTTATTTTTTCTATACAGCTACTTGAGGTTGAGCTATTAAAAGCATATTTGAATACTAATATTAAAGGTTCGGAATGTAGATTCTAATGAGAAGAACCGGCTAGAAAATTAGTAGTAAGGAAATCATTTATTCAAATAATACATACCTATATAGACCTAAATTTATCTATCCTGTGTGGAAATCAACGAATACAAATTCATTAATTTTTGAATAATTTATGTAATATATTAATTAAATCAAATAATATATAACAATCTTGTATTACATAGGTGCAATATAACAATTTAAAAAAAAGCATAATGATCTATAATCTAGTTTCGGAAAAAAAAGACGCACACACACACACAGACGTGTTATTATAAAGATACGAAAGTAAATAGAGACGCGTTCTTCTTCCATCTTTAAAGTTGTTTATAACTGTGTTGCCAAGTGTTAAAAATTTTTATGTAATAAAATATAACAACTTACCCATTACACGTTCTAGCTTTATCCGGCTCGCATAAATCGAAGAATGTGGGTCGTGGCGAGCCTACCACACATTTGACCACCTCGAGTACCATTAAATTGACCACTGCTCCGTAAATATAGTCCCGGTATATGAAAGCCGCGGTACGAGCACTTGCCAGTAGTTTGTTTTTCTTGATAGTATACTCATCGTCTCTGTGCAGGATCGTTTCAATACCCCACAACTGCAATTGAATGATTGCGTAAGTGTTGGAACTGCACTCATGTACCAACATTAATTTTATTACGTAATAATGCACTCTAACGTCAAACGCTTTGTCTTTGAGTGCGTATTTATAGAAATAATGATTTCTTTTACATAGTTTTATTTAGACATTTTATTTACCTGACGTCATTTATTTTAATTATGAAATTGTCTCGTTGGTCTAGTGATTTATTATACTGCAGATCATGTTTAAGTCTAACTTCGAAGTTACTAAATCGCTGATCAAAGTCAGATTAACTGATATGACTTTAATCTGAATTGTCATCGGTTGATTGCAGCCGATGTTGCCATAAGCGACCAATGAGCGTTCCGTATTCGAATCAATTAAATCGGAGCTTAATCAGCGATCAAAAAAACTGAACAAACTATCAATACTTATGTCATTTATGAGTTCTGACATCGTTTATTTATTGTTCCGAACATTCGTTTTGTTAAACTTCAAATAAGACTGTTAATAACCTTGTCATTAGCGAAAACGTTAACAAAATCATGAAGTCGATAATTGTTTTTTTTTTGCAATGCAAATACATATTTGTGTATCGATTGAAATGTAAATTATTATGTTTTCTCGTGTCGCGAATACAATGTGTGGTTAATGAGCAAGCGCGAATTTAGACAAACAGAAGTTTGTTACGAACAAATATAAACAATATACTTTATAATGTCATCCTTTGTGTGTGACTATTATTTATGTTTATTTATATAAACGATGGGGTGTGGTATCGAGTTTAAAATTTCGGGGACGACACTTTAAAAAAAATGTTTAAATGTTTATCGAATTTTTGTATTAGAATGTCAGGGTAAGATGTCTGTCACTAGTGTGGTTGTTGAATTTTTTTTCGTTATATAATCAATCATTTGTCGTAGGTTTTTTGTGAAGAAGAGAATCTCATATTGTATACATATTATTTTTGTATATAGATTGAGTATTTGCAAGGAGAAGAGTAAAAAGACAAAATAGCGTTGTCAATCTCGAATTTGATGTATACAGCGTGATTTTTTTTTATCTTTTACTTATATACTACATATATCGAAAACATTCATTATAAATGATAAAATAATTTAGTTTTAATATGATTTTTTGTAGAAGTCTTATTTTTATGAAGTATTGTTTAAATATTCTAGGTTATTTTCACAGCTCTGAGGTTGAATTAAAGGATATTTAAAAAGTTAAAAATCTTCACGACTGGTCGAATTAAATGGATAATTTTATTGCTTAAAATACTCACAATTAGATACGGGACGATGACAGTGATAACTGCGATGAGAGAGATAGATATAGTGTCTCCTGTGTGTGGGAAAGAGAGGTCCGGATCATTGCATCGGAACCCGCTTCGTCTGCTTGGTAACGCTCCTACTTCTAATAGGATGCACACTGCTGCCACTGTTGACAAGGAAAAAAAATATAATTATATACCTAATTATAATTATATGTAATTTGTAAATGGAAAATACACATATGCCATAATTGATCTTAGTTAATATAATAATAATAAAATCATGAACTTAGTAGCTATGTAGTTTTACACATTTAAAACTAAAAAAGGGTAAACATGTCAATTGTACGACGCTGAATACTTATAACGTCAGTTACTATTTAGGTAAATGCCACAGACAATTAAGATTAAGAAATTCTAAATATATTCCTTAAACTAATTGGTGTAATTATCTCTTAGGTCGATGCCTTAAAAGTAATCTATTCATTAAAATGTCGTTAAAAGTAAAAAAAAGTGATTAAATTAAATAATCTTATCGTTGGCTGTAAATCGATAGACAAACACTTGTCAAAACAAATTTATTTTGTTTTTTTTTTTTAATAATATATATTGTATCTATTGAGGTTATAATGTGTTTTGTAAACTATAAGTAAATAAGATTATATATTATGTTTTATATATAACCTACTCATATTTTTTAGAGTAAATTTGTTTTTTTTAATAAGCAGTCACATAAGTAAACAGTCTTTATTCTCCAAAAAAAAAATCTTGCAACATAAAAATAAAATTAAAAAATTAATAAATGTTATTTTATCTATATAATTTACGACAGCTGACCTTTCGTGATAAAATATTTTTTTATATCTCAAATCATGAAAATATTTTTGGACGAAGATGTCATAATTAACTTCCAAAAATGTCGAAAGATGATTAAGTTAATTTAACGAATAAAAAGTTTTTGCATCTGGTGTATCCTCTGTTGCATTCCACATCTGTGACTAACATATACCCGTGGATATAAAACACAAATAAATATTTCGTCATAAACTTTTTCATTTGACCTGAATATAATTGTTTCCTTGACAAAAAAGCCTTAAAAAACCAAGTAGGTAAGACGTATCCTTATAGTTATAGCCTTATTGTGTTACGATTCTCGTTAGCTGACTCAACAGATGTAAAATTTAATTTAAACAATATTAAAAGTGAATTTTATTGATCGGTCAATAAAATGCGTTGCATTTATTTTAAAAATGATATTATATATATGGTTCAATAAATCTTTAATAACGCTTAAACGATTTGTTAATCATCTTGCATTTCTTTACCATATACACACATATATACAAGGTGATATATACATATAAACGAAGGATACGAATAAGGTACTAAATATACATCAGTATTTTTAAAAGCTTTTATTTAACCTGCAATGTATGTATATATGTATGTGCGGGTGGAATCTTGCTACTCAATTTTGAAGCGGATATCTTTGCCCGATTTGGCTGAAAATTTGTATACACGTTAAGTTTGGATGACAATACACGATAAGCTGCTTGACGTCATTACAAGTCCAATATGGTGGAACATTCGAGATAGCAGAATAGTTATTTTTTATGTACTTATGTAATATGGGTGTCAAATGAAAGAGGATGTCATGAATAAATTGAAAAATATTCTGACGTCACTCTTAATCCAATGTACCATCCGTCCATATAGATTTCGGAAAAGACGGTGTTCACCTCATTCAGGCCAAGTCTGTGCAATTTCCAGCAAAATATAGTCACAGAACCGTGGAACAAAGAATTCTGCCACTTATATTATGCTGGGCTTGCACAGTACACAAAATGCAGGGTAGTACTGTCGATCACGCCGTTGTTTATTTAGGCAAGAAGCTCTTTGCTTCTGGTCAAGCATACGTGGCCTTAAGTAGGGTAAAATCATTAGAAGGTCTTGTTATTGAAGATTTAGACTGTTCGAAATTAACCGGTAAACGACCATGCAACAATGATGCGTTGAATGAGATGAATAGACTCAGAAACCTAGACAGTCATAACTAAAAAGTAAAAAATAAATTCAAAGTAAAATTACTTTTAAAAGAAAAGCTTTTATTTAAATGCTCTAAAAAGAAGAAAATAAAATTTTCCTTTAAAATTTTAACTATCAATTTATAACCTCATTATACACAATTTCTTTAATCATAAAAGCTTGTCGCGTAATAACCTTGCGTAAATTAACTAGTACCATATAATTTAGTAATTTAATCTGCTAAGTTTCATTTTATTTTATTTCAGTTTAATTAAATACTTCTATGTATGTACTTACGAAAACCTCGCGACAAGCTTTTATGATTAAAGAAATTGTGTATAATGAGGTTATAAATTGATAGTTAAAATTTTAAAGGAAAATTTTATTTTCTTCTTTTTAGAGCATTTAAATAAAAGCTTTTTTTAAAAAGTATTTATACTTTGAATTTATTTTTACTGGATTTAATTACACTGACAAATATTTGTTCAAAGATCACAACATTTGTTAATTAGGCTTTAAGCGTTAGGCTATTTATTTTTTTCTGTACTTCATACCCAGCGCTAGAACTAAATTTTGCTGCGGTGACAATGAAAAATATTTATGGGTCAATGTTTTCAGCCTCGGGATTTTCTTTTTAAATATTCATGATGATATTCGGCAAACAGGAATATTCGTGTTCGTTGTATCACTACAAGATACCAGAGCTACATTAGATACAAGTTGTCGCCCACAGCTTCGCTCGCGTTTTAGGGTTTGGTCGTCAGGCGTTAGAGTTCTTGGAGTTCAAGCTTGCTTCATACCAATTAACATCAAATTCGGTTCAGTGATTTCGCCGTGAAGCAACATATAGACAGATAGATACTTTCGAATTTATAATATTAGTAAAGATTGTAATAACATAAAAACATATTATAGAGTTGTTGAAATCATAGTTAACGGCACCATCGTATCATAAAATATTAAATACTAGCAATGAATATCTTCCAGTCAGGGAGGTCGTACTGCACCGCCATAAAACGTACGTGATTAATTGTCTTACAACTATAATTACGGATCGCTTTGAGTTCTTGTATTTAATGATACAAAGGCAGAGACGAAACAGTTCAGTACATTAAATATATATTCTCATTTGTTTCGTAGCTATTAACGCTTTAGTGTTAATTAAAAAAACGGTTTTTTTTAACGTAGTAGAATATTTTCAAATATATATATAACGTGAGAGTATCTTATTAGTGAAAATTGGTGATTTTTCCTTCTTTACGGGAGAGGGGGATTTACCTCGGCAGTAGGATATTCACAAGCTTTGATTTCACTTTTATTTTAGTGTTTTTTTTAATGTAATAGGTAGTTGCACGGGCAAAAGGACCACCTGATGGTAAGTAGTGACCACCGCCTATAGACATTAACGATGTAAGAAATATCAAACATTCCTTACATCATCAAAGCGCAACCAACCTTGGGAGCTAAGATATTATACCCCTTGCGCCAGTAGTTACACAAACACTCACCCTTCAAACCAGAACACAATAATATTAAGTATTGCTGTTTAGCGGTAGAATATGGTACCTACCCATAGCCTACCACCAAGTTAATAGTTGGTAACGAATTTATAAATAAGACTTAAATAGCTGTAGGTCTTCTTTTACATTCAGATTCATCTGTGTTATTCACACGGTGATCGGCGTAACTAAACTTTGTATTGTTATATAGAATGTCGCTCTCGCGTGGATGGTACGACTCACCTGCCTGTCTATCCATGGTCTGGACATATTGACAATTTGATTCAGTTATTCTTTTCATTTATTATGTTAAATCGAGAAGGATGTCGAGGAAATGAAATGTTCGAATAACATTATGTCTTCATTCAAATTAGCTGTAAAGTTTATTTACCCGCCAGTGTTAACACGATTTCCAAAACTAAACATGATACCTAATTAGTTTAAAGAGGAGACAATTTTATTTAACTCTAAATTGATTCTTTAATTAGTATCACCGAATGTGTTTATCGGTCAATTACGACAATTAACTGTTGGCTTTTGAACAAAGGGCCAACAATTATGAATTTGTGACGAAACGAAAGAGATCATTTAAAATTTAAAGACTGAAATTGGACAGTACACAAAGTATATTTAAAAATGGCGGCTAAGTGACTTCTATTGAGAGGTAACGTGGAAATTTGATTTAGATATGGGATTAGCATCATATATAGTAATTACTGCCGTTTTGATTTAATGGCTCCGGAGTTCAGGTTCCGCATTTAAAAAAAAAAACTGTCCAGAACAACTAAGCCCAGATTTAGGAAGGCAGTGTTCCCATACATTGGAAAGCAGATTCAGCGTCTGCTTTCGCTTTGGCTGTTAAGGCCATTCCATCGGACTGTTAAGCGAGAATGAAAGTTTTATTGTTTGATGATGTCCGTCCGTGTCTGTGATGATGACCGTGTCGGTCAAATTGCATATTGGCCATTTTAAATGATCATAAATGAAAAAAAATATATAACCATAAGAATTCTTAAAAAAAAAATCATGTAAGTAATTTTTAATCCAATATAATAGTTTCTTAAATATGTATATTCAAATTATACATCATTTGACAAATTGTATATTACTTTTAAGCAATATATTTTCTTTCTTATATATGTATATATATTTATTGGTATATATCTCAACCAGTTAAAGCAACGTGCATCATGTCGCTTAGCATTTTAACAGCAGCATTCGCCTTATCCATATTCAAGACGGGCATAAATTACGCCGTTAAGATGAAAAGTCGAGTGGGAGATATAATTTTAGAGATAAACATACTAATTTACTTCAATCTAATTCAATAGACCTCTTAGTACCAAATGTCATTCGCGATTGTGCCGCATAATATTTCAAATAGAGTTACATTCCGATGAATAAAAAATACCCGGGCAAGTGCGAGACGGATTCACGTACTGATGGTTTCGTACCAACACATTGTACTAAAAGATTTGCCGGTTTTCGGATTTTATCCTACTGCTTCTAGATCAACGGGACGTACCCCATAAGTTTTTATTCCCTTTGCGAATATATGGAAAATGAGCCATATTAAACGGCCATATATTTATTGCGTTGACTCAGTGGTTTGTTTTTTTACAACTCCAAGGGACTACAGTATTCGGTATTAACTTCAACTTTATACCACGGCGCGTTCCCGAGAAAAATGGTCTTAACGGACAGACAGACAGGCACATGGACAACGAAGTGATCTTCGTGATTCGGCTCCGGTTTTTCCTTTAAAGGTACGAAACCCTAAAAGCCCGTGAAAAGAGGTTATAGTTTTAATGAGGTGATTTTATATTTTATAACTTTAAATCGTAAAATACGGTGCACAATTCCGACTTGTTATTATAATCATTTTGGCAACATAGACTTAAGATGTTCTTTGTTTTATTTTTCCCCCTTTGCAGTCATCACACTGCTGCCCCTCAGTATTCTATAGGGGAATACGAGGAATATCCAACCGAAGACGGAGAAAGAAATATGTAATTAAAAAAAAGTTTTATACTTACAATTTAACTTTATTGCTCACTGCATAACATTATGTCGGTACCGTACATCCGTTACGTACAAAAGCAATAAATATAATTGAAGTCGTGAGAGAATTCATCATAAGAACACGTGAAAATTATCGTTACATAATCAATTACCGTAATTACTCGATAATTAATACAATCCGTGTACTATGAGAATTTGTCTATTTTAAGACCAATGTACACACGCAGCATCGGCTGCCTATTATTATGATTTTTTTTTAATTCTGAACAGATAATCGAACGCTTTCGTAGTAAATTATCCGTGTTCCAAATTTGTTTTTTTTTTGTTTTCATTTTAAGTTTTAATGAACCAGAGACCCGATGCAAAGTATCGATATGAATATGATTTAAAACAGTTAAAATTTGAGAATTTAATCATCAGTTCCAGAGATTCAGACAAATTTTACATCTTTTTAATATCAGTATAGATTGTTTTTAATAAGAATAAGAAATTGTTACCCGCGTGCTACCTAGATCACTAGTTGGTGCTTAGAAGTCCTAATGATAGGCGTTTATCTAAGATCTAGGACAGGCCACAATGCAATTGTAACTTTAAGATGTAACTCTGAAAACATAGGGCGACTTAAAACGTTTAGAAATTCTACGTTTTATCTATACTAATATTTAAAATGCGAAAGTGACTGTATGCCTGTCTGTTGCAAGTTACGAAGCGAGTAAATTTTGATGTGCTTATAAAATAGTATCACATAAATTATTTATAAATATTCATCTTGTGTTTAGCGGTTAAGGTCATAATCTCACTAATGATGATTTAACTAGTTTCATAAGTCATGTTTCATAAGTCGCTGCGTTCCCGCCCCAAATATATAATCGTATGTTTCCTCAATGGGATATTGATAGTTAAAGGCAAGACCTCTGGTACAATTGAGATGTGGCGGCTTTGTTGAAAGTGCATTTAACTATACAACAGACCGATTATCCTAATTGAAAAGTATTTAGGGCATAATGCTGTAAGACATTTTGATCCTAGTTTGCTAATTAGTCGTCCAGTAGTATATGTATGTAAAGTAACCATATCCATCATCCATATTAGTGCAGCGTGGTGGTATAGGCTCCAAAGTTGGAGGAGGCGTTTGCTTAGCAGCGAGATATTTACTGGTTAATAAGAAAATGAGTTTTTTATCAGTTTGGTTAATCTACTAAAGTTAGTTAGGTATATGACTTCCAGGCAGGAGACACAACATACATATATAATTGTATTTAACTAACATGACTGTATTTTTAGATGTTGAGAAAGAGTAAGTACTGAGTTTCTTGCCGGTTCTTCTCGGTAGAATCTACATTCCGAACCGGTGGTAGCTTTACTTTAAATAGTTTGTTAAATGACGATTCAAAAGTGCTTGTAAAGCCTACTTTGAATAAAGTATATTTTGATTTGATTTGATATTGTGACGAATGAATTTAAAGCGCTTTTTTGCTTTAATTTTATGATTACATAATGAACTTTATTTTTATTTATCAAAACATGTAAAACGTTCGCGTATTTAAACGGGAACCATTTATAGACTACGCAAAAAAAATGAACATTCGGTCATCCGAATTTCGCAAGAAATGCTTTTTTTTTAAATATATGTATCCATAATGATAGCATCAAAAATTATTTTTTGTATTTATTACAAAGCGAATTGGAACTAAATCAAATGAATGCTGTGGCATTTAAACAGAAGGTCTTGGTCGAATTTCATAAAAAAAGTTTGATCTGGCCACACACGATACTAATAAAATTGCTTACTATTTCAATAACTTCACACGATATGACATATTATAATAACAATAGCTAAGTTAACTCTCCTTGTGTTTGTCCATTGCGGACAAAAATTCACTAAGCAATGTGCAAACTTATACTTATAGCCAGCATCCGTTCTAAATAACAATTTACATTAAACACTGTTATGGTACTTTACAATTTATTACAATGTATTAATGTCTATTTTCGGATGTATATTTTGTTACCATCACATACCGTACGCGTTTTTATTAAATTAGCGTATTGCATCGACTGACCTCATTTTATTTTACAAACAAAATAAAATGTTCTAGCCCTTATTTCTAACGGCGCAAGGTATTAAATATGCTTTATTAAAAGTCAATCGTATCTTGTAACCGTTTAGAATTAATTAACAATAGTATAGTAATAATAATTATTGTAGTTGACTATTTTTCTTTGATGATTTCAAGAATTAACAAAATATTTTTTTATTTGTATAAGATCATTTCTTCATAAATAAAAATAAAATATATAAAAATAATATAAAAAGTGGAATGTATGAGATTGTGTGTGTGTGTGGGATGAGTAGGTACGGTAACTTAATGTGTTAATTAATTTTCAGATGCACAGTTCATCAAGTGTGGTGTTATTTTATGTATGAATGGGATTAAAATATGGCCTGACGATGTGCGTTATAAAGTTTATATATTTCAAAAGCAAAGCCGTGGGTTCATGTAGTGAAAAATTAAAACGCCGCCGCGGTTATTACGTAACTATATAAACATTTAAAATTTGGTACCGTCTCATAAAAAAAACGGTAAAGCTAGATAATGACGGGAAGCGACTAAATCTGAACGTGTAGGTAAGTAGCCTACCTACATATTTGTCATATAGCCAATCATTTTTTATCTTTTGGCAAACAGGAAACGATCCGTACGCGACGTATTATACCTAATGATAAAAATACAAAACATTCTTTGTAGGTAAACGTTCTTGCGTTTTCATACGTTTTAAATTGCACGAGGAAAGTATGGCGTGTTATTTTTAAATTCTAGGTAGTGCTGTATATATATATATATATATTTATATAAGAGCAGAGATGGCCCAGTGGTTACAACGCGTGCATCTTAACCGATGATTTCGGGTTCAAACCCAGGCAGGCACCACTGAATTTACATGTGCTTAATTTGTTTATAATTCATCTCGTGCTCGGCGGTGAAGGAAAACATCGTGAGGAAACCTGCATGTGTCTAATTTCAAACGAAATTCTGCCACATGAGTATTCCACCAACCCGCATTGGAGCAGCGTGGTGGAATATGCTTCATACCTTCTCCTCAACGGGAGAGGAGGCCTTAGCCCAGCAGTGGGAAATTTACAGGCTGATTATGTTTATTATATAAGATGTGTAGGTGGTCAAATGGGCCACCTGATGGTATAAGGTCACATAGACATTAGCTCAGATCAGTAAAAAATATTAAACATTTCGTACATTGCAAATGCTCCACCAAACTTGAGAGCTAAGTTATGCGTTTAGTTACACCGGCTCACTCACCCTTCAAACCGGAATACAATACTGCTGTTTGGCGGTAGAATATCTACCAGCAAGTAAAGTAAGTAGTAATAACCCCTATAAATAAGCTGAGTATCGTGGGTTCAAATCCGCGCACCGCTAAGTTTTCATGTGCTTAATTTTGTTTATAACATATTTTGTGTTCGAAAAAGGAAATCATCGTGAGAAAAACTGCATGTTTCGAATGAAATGCTGTATTGAAGCTTGATGGAGCCATCTCCAATCTTTCTCCTTTCGTGGCGTTCATTTTCCATTGGTGTGTCATAAATTTATAAAAAGTTTTGCATCAATTTGTTCTTCTTTTTTTTTAAATTATCGTAGCAATGACCCATAAGGAATTACTTATATTCCTATCTAACCATCCCCTTAAACGTAAAGCTTGTTTTAGGAGTAGGCACGACAATAGCTCAATGGGTCAGGATCGAACCTACGACTTTTTACATCACTAGGCGGCTCTTGAATAATTGCGCTATTGAAGCTTCAAAATATTGTTTATTCGAAATATTCAATGTTTAAAAGACACTTAACACTAAGATTTTAATTAATATGATAAATATTTATATAAAGATGCATTTAAAAAAAAACCGCTTTTATAGCAGTCTTTTTTGGAATAGGAATTCCAAAGGCATTGTTAGTTTAAACGGTGACCCGTTTACATAATTGAAATCTCATTAATAATCGAGACCCTTTTCTAAATTATTATACATTTAACTATTGGGCTGAATGTTATACGATTGTAGTCAAAGAAAAAAAATGCTATGCTGCATTTATTTGACACGACACTAGAAAAAATACGTAATCTTTTTTTTTTAATCCAAATTCAACATCAACAAAAATCTCATGTAATTTTTCAATATTTTTTTTTTACACTATTCGTATCGTATCTATTTAGATAGTAGTCTCGCTATAATTTTGGTTGCATAGATATGTTTTATGGTGTCGCATTTTAAAATAATGGATGCTAGACCATATCCTATATTCTAGACCGACTTTTAATTTTTGACGTCTAACATACAAATTGCTTCGTTATTCAAAATTGTTTTCTACCTATATTCGCACACCAATTATAACTGTCGCAAAACGTCACCAATTGCATCAACGATTGAAATATCGATTACAATAGAATATTCGGATTACGACGAATCGGTTTGTTTTAATAAACTAAGCCTAATTGGGAAATCTGTGATCAGCAATAAAGTACAGTCGCGAAAAACTTTTGTTATTTAAATCTTTGAATGTTTTTCATATTTGTTATGTTCTATTAAATATTTTGAATAAGATATTGTAGAAAAATAAACAATATTATATTTTTGTACAATTTTTTGCTATAATTAAGTCCTTAATTCTACAAAAATGAATTAAAAATAGTTACTGTAAATACTTATTTTGTGTATATTTATGGACTTAGTAAAAATATGTATAATACTTTGTATAAATGTAGACTATTTGTCCATATTAAATATTTACTGTTAAAGGAAAATTTTAATGTTTTATTTGTTTGTCATAACTAATAAATACATAAATAGATCCGTTTTTTTATATATATGTATTAACCACAACATAATAGAATATTTAATAAACGATAATATAAAACTCGTAAACGGACCCATTATAATATTTCAAGTTATAAATATATATAACCTATTTATTTGAAAATAAGCCCGAAATTTCAAATTGTAAAAGCATCACCTGCAGAAGGTTTTATAGCTGACCACCACGCTGCTCTAAAGTGTGGTGGCCAGGTACAAATGTAATATGTACTATGATAAATTATTAGTACAAAAGTTTTGACTTAAATGGGATTTATACAATATTAAAAAATTAAATCGGTTCCTGCATTTCGTTAACTAGACCATTACGAGTGTCAATTGAAAAACAATTACGTTCGAGGATGCAAGACTTGTATTTCTTCAACTATTTTTTTTTTATATACAATACTGGATTCTATTTTCGAAATATTATAATGTTTTAAGGTATTCTTGTTGTAGTTTCGATAATTTGTAACTGAAAACTGTAATAAAAAATTTGATATGCTATTTATATTTAAGTAAACATTTGTAAACAAGATAGGTCCCAGTAAATTACAGGTAGAACGTTATGTTCATTTTACGACTGCGTAAACTTATAGCCAATTATAATATTAAATACACTGTCGTTTGACATTTCTACAGCTCTAAACATGGTTAACCATGACGTGTGAATTACATTAAAATTAGTTTTATTAATACTTATATATATATATCTAACTGTTTTAAAGTAATATATTATTTATTAGTAATCTATATCATTGATATTAGACCGGACATAGATCGGGATAATCATTTTGGTTTTATTTTATTTTATTAAATTTTATACTACAACTCCGATTTTTTTAGAAATTTATATAAAGATTATATTAGCAGAAGAAAATTAATAAAGACCCTTTTTAACATAACATGTGTACCAATAAACAATGATAAAGTACACTACGAGTATGTCAGTCAGTACGTATCAATTCTGATAAGCGTTCAATCTGAGTTATCAGTGAAAACTCATGTTATCAATGACACTGACATTGTCAAAAAGGTATTTCTTTCTTTCGAAACTACATTGAGAGGATTACGATATTTTCTAGAATGTACCTATCATACGATAATTCATACATGTTTTCTGTAATCATAAATATATTTGCACACTTTGTTTGCTAAATGATTGTGTGTTTTTATTTTTATTTAATAGGGACTACTGTTTCTAGTAGATCTTGGATATGATAAGTATATATCTATTTATCAACATAAAAATAATAAATAGCTGACTCGATAAAACGTATTTAAAATATCATTTTCAATAAAAAAAATTAAATTACTGTCTGTTACTTATTTTTATTTTAATGTTATGGTATTTTCTACTCGCCAGTACCGTACGTCACACGTGTCACGAAATGTCAACAATGCGGGCAGCGCAGCGTCGCCTGTCAGATGTAAAGCGATAGCGCGAGTCAAGGACATGTCAAAATTAAACTCAACTTTAACTTCGTTGACGTACCAGTACATTTCTTTATGTAATCTATTTGAATTTATTTTAATATAAGGTTAGTTTTACACTATTGGTAAATATTAGGTTACCTAGCGGTGAATCAATAGTATAAAAATATAATATAAAATGATATAAGGAAACATTTTACAAGGTAGACCCTCTTTTGACGCGTTATGAAAAAATAATGACAGTATTTTTTACGATGTGCGCAGGGTGACATGGAAACTACATGATGGAGTTGCTCGCTAAACCGTCAATTAAGTCTCAAGTCGAATTAGACAACTTATCCCGTCCTAACCTAACCTTATCTTTTTTAATTTCATTTTAAAACAATATTATAAATAATTGTTAAAGGAAAGTTATTAAAGAATATGTCTATTGCTGTGTGTGTGTGTGTGTGTATTCCTCAATGCATTAATAACTATAGCGAAAAGTATTTAAGTATTCATGTCTTTACTGCATTAGAAAGCAAATTATCATTACATACCAATAAATGTTTATCGTTTTATGAATAATGGACAATGCTAATCTTATTACCGAACTGAATATGATAAGGCTCTACATTTAGTACTTACGCTAAAACTTACAGAAAAAGTATACATTTTAATTATAAATGCAAAAAAGAGTAAACAGTTCAGTACCTTTATCTTCTTGATTTGTCGATCGATGTTCTCATGTACTTTTTGGTAGCTCTAAATAAATATTATCAATTTAAAAAAAAAATTGAAAATTAATATAGGAAGAAATACGTTCGAAACATCTATTTATGTTTTTATTTTTTTATTTTAAATAATGAATATGTTCAATTTTCGACCAACGTTTGATCACTAGGTTTTATTAATCGTGCTATGTGGTATAACTTACAAATGAACAAAACGTGCACGAAAACGGGACATGTCGTGACATTGTGTTATGTCAACAGTGTCAGGTGTCGCGACGACCACCCACGAAGGGAATATTGAACGGATCAACTATACACGACACATTCAAACTATCGATAATTTTGTTACTAATAGTGACATCGAAAAATATAATATCGATAGACACCAGAACTGGAGCAATACTAGTAACATTTTTTCTTAATAACAAAGTGTTGTTTTTTAATGTCGATATATTTTTTAAACGGTTTAAATTTGGAACTGATCAGTACGGTAGAAGATACAACAGACAGACAGATTATATACACATAGTCAGGGGTATTAAAGAATGTTTTTTTTTCATCAAATCGAAACTAGTACCCAGTTGTTTTCAGTTAAGATTTTTGGAAATTTAATTTAATTTTTTCGGTTATTAATTAAACCACAGTTTTAGCCTTAACATGTTATAATCATAGTGAGACTCTATTAACAGTTATAAGTCACGTGGCAATTAAAACTATTATTATAAATTGACACGAGGAACTCACGCATTTGTTAATGAGCAGAATAATAATAATTGCTGGTTTTAACCAACCATAATTCGGTTGTGAAAAATCTTTAACTGTAAGTGTTACTTTAGTTAAAACGACTCTCTATCCTCATTAATCCAATTCAAGGGAAAGAGACAGTTATATTGTGAGTCCTGTCAAAATAGCATCGTTTAGAGATTGCTTTAGTGTCCGCTTGGCACGACTGAAACCCATTAAGTTAAGAATTTGATTAGATTGTTTTATTTATTTTATTTACTGGAAGAAATTCCTAATACTATGACAATGAATAATTAAGCCGTGGATCCTCAATATTGATTACTATTAAATACCATGACGGCTAGATTATCTGTGCAGTATGACAATCTAGAAAGAGACAAACTGACTGCGTCGATGCTTGTCTTCTTTCTAGGTAAAGGTTATCTACTAGCCGATCGAGGGTATGTGTACTTTGTCAAAGTGACACTTTTTTACCTACTTTTTTTATTTAAATAAACAAGTATCTATAGACCTCCTGTCTATGGCTTTGGCCCTTCGCAATTTTATGCGTCTAAGTTTTTATTTCTAGACAGCATCATACCAATTTTAATTTTCCGTGATTTTTGCAGACCTCCGCATAGAATCAGTACACAAATTATTGTACCACCAAACATCAATAATATGTATTGGCGTGTTCCGGTTTTAAGGATGAGTGAGCCAGTGCAATTACCGACACAAGACTCATAATTTTAGTTCGGTTGATACGGTCTAAGTTAAATGGTTTATATTTTACAGTGCATACGAGTGTGCGGGAACGCTTACCAGATTTCCTGTTACTACGTTTGCCTTTCAAAATTAAAAAGAAATATATATTTATGGACACGCACTCAGTGCATTATTTGTCAATGCGTCAATACCGCGATCCCGTTGTGACATTCTCTTGTCATTAACAATTCAGGTGTCACGAGACCACCCGAGATGAAAAACGAGATGACAGCCTATTGAGTCTTATAGCTATTGAGGTGTCGAATTTTATTATCTACTAGTGGATGCTTGCGGTTTTGTTTGACTTGAAATATCAACCTACTGAACCATATATTATGTAAGAATTGCGATACATTTTGTCGTGGACTAGTACATGATAGTCCATTCCTATGTGGAGAAACATAACGGACTAAATTTTAGAGATTTTTTAAAAATGGAAGCTGTAATCGTTTCTTGAATTTCTACACAATACACAACACAATAAATAAAGTAAATTAAACTAGAATATGCCATCAGTATACCTATAGGTATTATTTAGATAAATGTTGATATTGTATTAAAGGAGGTTGACTCATAATCAAACTCCTTACAACATTGCCTTTTGCTAGCAAACTTAAATTGCATTTACTTTATAACAATACCTAAATAGGTTTAAAAATAGAACGCGAGGTAGTCGTAACTCGTCTTTCGAATTAGAAACATTATAATATTTTTTTATTAAATAAATATATAATATGTTTATTATACTTTTGCGTCTTAACTATTCAACCGATCATTTGAAAATACGCTGTCTATGATACAGAAAACCGACATAGGGTATCAAATACTAATAAAAAAATGCAGGCAAAGTCGTGGGCGGAAACTAGATGACGAATAAGTGCAGAATATTTTATGAATGAAGTTGATATATTTAAACCGACTTGCACACGACTTGAACATGCGCGAAATTTATAAAACTTTACCTATAGCGTACAAACCGTCACCTCCCATTTGACCCCCTCGGGGGGCGAATTAAAAAAAGTAGTCCTTTCTTGAGGTTCAAACTTGCTTCATATCAAATGTTATCAAATTCGGTTTAATGGTATGGCGGTGAAAGATTGACAGACAAACAGACAGACGTAGTTACTTTCGTATTTAAAATAGGATAGATTATATCAACACATAAAAGCCGAAAACAAACAGTGAAAAATTAAATTAAATTTAACGCAATTAAAAATAGCCCTTACATACTTGCAATAAACTATATTATAGCGTATGCATATTTTTATTATTCATTTGTTCTTTTAATTGTAATTTTTAACGTGTTCGATTTTTGAAAATCATTAATACAAAATACTGAATTCAATTTTGTTCGATTTAGAAGTTTGTGTCTGTGTGGGTGAGTGTCTAAGTATATCTGTGTACATTCTTTGATGAGACAAATTATGATATTTCCCAAATCTATTTAATCCGTCGAAGAAGCATATGATTGGATTTCTACTAAATTTTATGAATTTTAAAATTTTTAATTTTTAAATTTTAAACTTTTTTTTTTTTTTTAATTACGCTTATTAATGCCTTTTGTAAAAATGACTGAGTGGTGTCCCATTCTGAAACCACCGCATTAATATGTTTCGATGTACCTAAGTAAAATATACGTGAAATTTCTATTATTCCTAGCTCTATGGTCTAAGCAGTAAACCAGTTGAAATCCAAACAAAGTGCCTTTAAAAGGTTTAAACATCATCTAAACGAGCCTCGTGTTAACTTAATGTCAACAGTGAGCAGTTCGGGTTACCGCGAGCCCGACACAAACTGATACTAAAAAAACAAAGCATTCATATTACAAATTGAAATTGATACATTCCACCATTGTTGAAAGGCTTTACTGCACGCATGTTTCCAAATCCATACTAATTTATAAATGGGAACGTATGTCAGTTTGTCACGTTTGCTGTAATTTGGTATGAAGAATAGCACTGTGGGATTATGAACCATGTAAAAAGCCTAGGCAAGCACCAGTAGCACTGTAGAGAGTTCCGACTGAGCTGAGCGGAGCACAGCATGGGAGAGACTGTGGATCCGTTAAATCGACACGATCGCGCAGCTTCTCCGAGCCGAGCCGACGACGACGATCGCAGTGGTTTTAAGCTTCCCCGGGGTACATGTACCTTTCCAATATTTTCACTGGCTGCTTGGCAGTGATTTTTATGTACTTGGTTCGTGTTGAATATTCATCTCATCCTCGTCTTTGAAGGAAAACGTCGGGAGGAAAACTGCACGTGACGGCTGTCGGATCGAAAGTTTTCTACATCTGTTATCAACCTTGATGGGATAAGCTTCAAAATTAGTTTTTAAATTGCAGTTAGCATCCAGCTTAATATTTATAACATAACTTTACTTTTTTTTTTAAATGAGACTGCAATAGACCACTAATACGCCGCTTCGCTTTGAGATGTGCAATAAGGGATTACAAACTATGGCAATTGTTTCTTAACATAAACACACCACCTTTAGCAAGAAAGATATTTCAACGCGAAAGTCGCAAGTAACAACTAGTTGAAATACGACTAGAATAACAAAACAACTGCCTACGTAATTGAAACCTTTCTTTGTTAAAAAAACGCTTTAACAGATTTAAAAATATTTAAATTTGAAAACAATATAAAAATTGCAATATACGCCGAATTTGACCCTACACTCGGATATCCATACTATGTATTAATATTGTTTGATAGTATTTCAATATGAATATTTTACTTAAATCTATATAAATAAACGAGGAATCAATTTTCTCCCTAATAGAAAAAAACTACTAAAATAATATACATAAAACTTATAGATACAGAATCAGAAGATATAGCGCGTTTCAGTTCTACGATGGTTTTTTTGTCAGTTAAACTATAAAGCAATACATAAGGTAATTTTAGATCATATTAAATATTTAATAATTCTAAAATATATAAAGAATCATTCTATTTTTATATTTACACTGATAGAATTTAAATAACGCCATAAACGACGATAGCGAAATAATTACGATAGAGAATCGATTTAATTTCGTAAATCAGAACGGCTATATTAAGATATGTTAAGTCGTTGTCTCAATAATTCAATCTTACATTTGTGCTGCCTCAGATCTCGGATAAGCGCGTGTCGTTTTACTTCTAAGCAGTAATCAAGTCATCGAGCGGATAGTAATCGTTGATAGTAAAACGAATCGACTTCGATTATATGGCGAAATCAAAATTACGTTTTCCTGATCGAATTGTGCTCATAGCTGCCAACCTTGGCAACTTACTAGCCCAAAATCTCAGCTGTTTTCTCTATGACCATTGTCATACTTTGTAGTAGGGAATAGTGCAAACCCATCTGAGTTGGTATGACCAACTCGTCCTATGTCTTCCTGATTAACATTGTTTCCAAGACTTATGTAAAAGCCCAGCAATGAAACTGCACTCAAATTCGACCATGCAATTTTACTTAGAATTCAACCAACGAATTTCGCTATGAAACTTGGGAAATAAACCTTCAATTCATAGGATCTCCGTAGATTTTCTCCTAAAGCTATAAACGTTCACCCACAGACCGCTTCTCGTGATGTGACGTGATCTATCGCTCGAGTGCCTCATCAATTTTAACCCAGCTCGCCTGATATCCGTTATTTATTGTTATGATTGCTATTTCATGGTGCAATACGTACAATATTTATGTCTTATGGGAAATTGTGCAATACTGAATGGTGCTTTCAAGAACGTTCACACTTTGTTTTCTTTCATGTAGAACTCCCTTTAACTTTTAGTGTTTTCGCTCAAGTGTTTTAAATATTCAAAGTATAACTTTCAACTACCTTGTTAATGTTTTAGTGAAATATTCATAAATGTAATACCCAAAAATGCAGTGCGTTTAGCAAAAGATTTCAGTATTATAAGTAACTGGGCTTTGTAGTTTTAACCACTATAATATTAGACTAATCACGTTAAATCGATAGGCTGAACTTTTTGTTTTAAAGTCCTTTTCCATACTCTCTAGTTAGGATACTCAGTATTACTGTGTGCCGGCTTGAAGGGTGAGTAAGCTGGCACAAACGACATAACATCTTAGTTCGGTTAGGTTGGTGACGCGGGTGCAAGGAATTGTTAATATTTTCTATCTATATCTATCTTACTCTATATCTATCTTACAGCGCGACTATGTATGTACGATGCACCTTCAGGTCACCCATTTACCCGTCGTCCAACTATTTTATTACAAATAGTACCATCCGGTACGTCGCTCCTATTTTAGTGAATTCGTAAAAGTTATACACCTGCAGACTTAATGGTAAATTTCCGGATTTAAGACAAGACTGAGTTGAGGTTTTTGCATAATTAAATTGAAAGCTGTAGTAGTAAGGATAGACGTATATAATGACTCACCGAGCAATAATATGGGTAGGTCGATAAGTAAATGCCATAAGAGGCTTTGGCGGGCCTGCATCTCAGCTGGCTCGGGCGCACGTTGCTCTGATACTGCCTGAAAATAAATAACATAGAATTTAAAAAAAAAACACTTTTTTAATACACTATAAAGTACGAAGGTTTCATCATACATTTTGGTAATAAACTTGATCCACCATTCACACACGCTAACGCTAGTCGGCTAGTGGTAGATTTTCATCCGATACATAAATGTTTCCACACGATGTTCTTCTTGTACCGCCGAGCAAGAGATGAATTGTAAAACTAAGTACTTGAAAATTCAGTGAAACTTGCTCGGGTTTGAACCCGCAACCTTCATTGAAAAACCTATTTATATTAACCACAGTGTATTCTGTACACTGCATATGTTTTAAAATAAGAATAGAACGTATTCCAATTACAAAAACCATTTCAAACGCGTTGCTCAATTGCATTTCCGTAGTCATACAGATATTTCGGACGCGCGCAGTCGTTAAATAGTTATAACGCAGTAACAACAAACGTTATTAACGTGTAACTATAAATTTTAACCGAGTTACATTTGAACCGAATCAAGACTAACATCTGACGGCATTGTAATTTAACCATCGCCAATAAATAATTTATGTAACGGCATGGTTTGTTGCGTCATGTAAACAAATGTTTATGGTTTGATGACTAGTAAATATCATTACAGTAACATCCCAGAATGTCCCGTAACATTGCGAAGGCGTATTATTCTATCAAGAAGAACGTTTAAAATATGAACACGCTGTATCAGTGTACTAGAAGACTGTGTGGATTTTTAATTGAGATAGTTAGGATATATATTTTTTATTGACTTAAAAATTAATTTGTATTTTTTTTTATATTTTAATAAATTACCACGGTTTACGAATATTATTTTGAAAATACAGAACATAAAGACGTATTTTGTTGTTAAATATCCGTATGTACGTTTCGTGGATAGTAATTAAAAGTGTACAAGCGATAGAAAGTTTTTTTTTTTTAATTTATTTATGGCAAACCAGGGATACATATGTATATGCCCAAAATTACAAAAAATAAATAGTCCCAAAGCTTTCTTAAATTTTAAGATATTTACTATTTATTGTATAGTTTTATAATCAATATATATAAAACTCTTCCGTTACTGAGTGACTGAGTGACTGACAGACAACGTACAGCCTAAACCACTGGACCTAGAGACTTGAAATTTGGCACACGTATACCTTGAGTATCCTAGAGGTGCACTAAGAATTTTTCAAAATTCCCACGGGTTAGGGAATAAATGGGATTTATATATTCAAACCAAAGTAGCTCTATCTCCGTAACTATAATAAAATATAATATAAGATACGATCACAAAGTGTGTCTGCATGAAATGAACGAATGAATGAATTTGTATGTACATCACAGATAATGCTAATTTAATTTTTTTGCCACTATCACAAAGACATGTCATTTCGTTTCCGACTATTTATCAATGTCATGACATCCTTCCAGGGGAATGCTAGTGGATTACTACAGTCAAATCTTGCTAATATATATGTTGTTCAATATAATTAATTCATTCAATACTCAGTATTTTATCATCTATATTATAATTTACACCTAAATTCCTAAACCTTCAAAATTTACACGTGATAAATCGAGTACTTGGCAGTACCGGTTGGCAAATTATTAAGGCTGTATAAATGTCAGTCGCATATTCGTAATGGCACCATGCCATTGAAAAAGACTTAAAAGCTTACAAATGTTGTCATATAAAATAAATTTAAATGCATTTAAAATAAATCAACTTGGATGGATGTAGTGGCAGGCTGGCGACTTAAGTCCGTAGATTAATTCTCGGTTAAGAATATTAATACCATCGGTGGTACAACTTGTATAATACAGTGACTTTACTTACTTCAAACGAGACAAAATATGCTTCTGAAAATTCCAATATATCATATATTATATTTTTTTAATTAGAGTATCATATCAAGCAATAATTATGTTAATCCCGGTTTAACTTTCTAATTGAACTTCTGATGATAGTAAGAAAAAAATTCAATGAGTCGAAATCGCGATTTACAAAGCGCTTTGCACTGTATTTGAGCTATTGAGACGTAGACTTATTTTCAAAGGCCGCAAACTTTTCCTCTGACAATTGCATTATTTTCATGAAAATAAACAATAAGAAACCCAAGAAGAAACACATAAATATTATCATATCTGTTGTATGGTAACCTCTTTAAATTTTTTATTCTATTTATTTAGTATTTTTTGTTATAGCGGCACCAGAAATACATTATTTGTGAAAATTTCAAGAGCCTTTTCAACAGCCTGGTGACAGATCGACAGAGGGACTGACGGGCGGACAGCGGAGTCTTAGGAATAGAGTCCGTTTTACCCTTTGGGTACGGAACCCTAAAAAATTAACAAAACTTTAAAAGTGGAATGTCAACTCTACCACCGGACATTATTGTATCGAAATTGAAAGAGAAACTGCTGAATATGCATAACTACTGTAACACTTGTATTGCCCCACTGGCTTAGTTAGTTTGAGTTGGTGTGTTCAACTTGAATTATTTAATTAATCAGACCGTGTTATGCGGAAATAATCCAATCCACAGACAACACAAATAAATTTTACTAAGATTTTAAAGATAAACAATTGTGACAGTGATTTTTAGACACAGTTACATATCATCTTAAAGAAATTTCATGACTTGTATTTTATGATATTGGTTTTCTCTTGGAACGTGTCCACACACATGGTCAGTTAGAAATAGTCTTGACTAATTTGAAAATCGCAGACTAACCAACTGCGCACAAAATACCATTGCACTTGAACAAGTGTATGAATAAACTCAGGTCCGACTCTCTATTCCCTCGATCTTATATTCCGAAAGGGCGGCCTGACATGACCGGAGAGAGTTCAAACATTCCTGCTTTCGAAGTGATTATAACAAGCCAAAGAAATTTCATAATTGTTTAGTGGTTAGAACGCGTGCATCTTAACCGATTATTGCGGGTTCAAACCCAGACAAGCACCACTGAGTTTTCATGTGCTTAATTTGTGTTTATAATTCAACTCGTATTCGGCGATGAAGGAAAACATCGTGAGGAAATTCTGCCACATATGTATCCACAAAACGCATTGGAGATTGGCACACAACGCTAGTGGCATATGCTCCAAACCTTCTCCTCAAAGGGAGAGGCCTTAGCCCAGTAGTGGGAAATTTAAAGGCTGTTAATGTTATCAACTCAGAGTTGGTTGTATATATTCTCTAGACCAATGCGAGAAACAAGTTGAATTATATTAATTAAAGTAGGTACAAAATGGTATTCTTTTAACGTACAGCACATCAGGTATCAATAGTGTATAAATAAAACTAAATGCTGACAAAGAGTCCGGCATTCAGGTCATCAATAAGACGCCTATGCACTGTCTAACAGTTAGTTTCGATGCGAACCGCCTAGCAATGGAGAAATGCAAGCCCTTGGCAAACATTTGCGCCAATGTTTGCTTCGAATGTGCAAATATTGGTTTATGGATCTCTTCGAAAGGAATTTTGTTTATTTATTGGATGTGTTGACAGTACCTTTATATATTATGTTTTGCAAAGATATATTAAGATGAAGTTTATATATTAAATAAATCTTAAACTATAATAATCACATTAATTAACTTATATTTATGTACTTGTATTATCTGTTTGTAGTATTAAAGCAAAACAATTATATAAGTATAGAAGACATAACCTAGCTCGCTTCGTTATCGGGCAGCTCGTCCAACGATTTGATCCAAGTTGGCTACGATCAGCCAATCGATCACGCTTTTTACTGCGACGTCAATTCGTATCGATACAATTGACATGCGTCTAATTTGCCTCTTCCATATACATTAGGTTAATCGCCCCTGATACGGCGCCAGTTTCTCTAATTTGTTTATCTTGAACTAGATAGTGGATATGTTTAGAAACTTAAGGTTTAATGTTTAGCCTTTAGAGGGAATTTTATCTTTGAGTCTCCGAGATAAAGCTGTTTTAATACTAATGCAATACTTATTTGGAGTGCTTTGAGTGTTTGCGCGGATTTGCTCGCTTTGTCTTTGAATACGATGAAGTACTATGGAGATTATCCTTTGAGCGGATACATATAAATATATACTAGCGACTCGCAACGGCTTTGCATGTGTAGAATATGTAACACTCAGGAATATTGTATAGTACGACACAATTTAAATGTAGCTTCGCAAATTAAAAAAAAAAAATCTATCGTCAATTTTCCGAATGTGTTTGGTTATATGATATTACAAATTATAACGCTTGCTTAAAGATCATTTTCGCATAAGAAAATAAAATTATTGATGATTTTGAACACACTTAATTCGGATGTAATCGGTTTCACGAATTATGCCTGTGCTACATCTAAGTTGTGTCGTACTACAGCTTTCTAGTTTTTTTTTTTTAATTGGATCTTTAGTTCCGGAGACTATGCCCAGTCGTAGTCAGAATACTATAATCGTAATCAGACATTTAATATATAATTATAAAAAAATAAACCGCTGAAAAAAAAAATTATAAAAAGAAAAATTATACCAAATGCTTTTAATTTTAATTTATATCTCTATCTGTATCGGATTTGATTTAAAATAAGATAATTTTAACTAACTTTGTAGTATTTCTTCCCCCCTTTAAAACATAACGGCTTTTTCATACGTCATGCTTACAGATATTAAAGAAGTATTTTTAAAATTATTTAAAATGTATACAGCGATCACAGTATAATGTGAAATATATTATTTAAAACTGACTTCAACTTATGCGTATATGCTTATCCCCTTCCGTTCACGACGGCGTTTCCATTGACAGTTTGACAAGTAGCCTAAAATGGTGTGTCCGCCATGACAGTTGCAAATTATATTTGCATATTAAAATTCCAACCGCGGATTACTAAACGATGAATTAATTAAAGTTTATGCTGTTTGATAACAGAAAAAGATAAAAAAAATTGTAGGATATTATTTTAAAACGTAACTTGTTAAATAAAAAGGTAGTAAATTGTTTTAGAGTTTGTATTTAAGCATCAGTTTATTAAAAACTGCGGAGGTGTTCAAATTTTAAACATAGTTGTTTTTTTTTAATAAAAAAACTTTTGCCATGTTACAAATAGGTAAAGCATACTTTGATCGCATATTTAAAAAAAAAAAATTAAAAACTAAATTAAATTGGCTGTAAAATTTTTGTACTTTGTAAGAAAATATATATCATAGTACATGTTTTTATAAAAAGTCAATTTAATCAAAATAATGAGTAAACGCAATGATAATTAAAATGAATATAGCATATATAGTAATAAATAAATAGTATCATATGTCGTAAAAAGGCGCCAAGATTAAGCGACGACATTTTTTGATATCATAATTTTTCACTTTGCAAAAATTTTAATTTGTGTTATTTTTTACATATTACAACACTAAGTTCAGTTCATTAATGATCATCTTAAGGTAAAGATGTACTATAAGGACCTAATATTTTGTAATTATTTTGCATTTAATAATAAAATATTCGTAAGGTTTCTTCGGTGAATATTACATAACTTAACAGCAATATAAGTTAGAAGTTTCCGTTTGTATTGAATTTATATAATAATGTATATAGGTCTTTAGACTGAAAAATGTCGTCATTAAGCTTCTAACTAGAATCGGCCAGTGGGTAGTTACTGACCCAACAAGAGAATAAATACCCGCTTAGAAGGTTTCTATGAATCTTATTACCTCACACCTCATTGGTCGAAGTAGGTTAGAAAACATATAAATTTAATAAAAACGACAGGCAAACGAAGTCGCTTTATATTGTGTATTAAATAACAGATACAATTAAATAAATTAGGTAATAACGTTTGAGAATAATTAAATGTCAATGAAAAATGTTATTAAAAATCTCGTGTGAATTAAAACGAAAGAAAGAGAGAGAGAGAGAGAAGGAGAAACAGAGGAAATTGTCGCCTAGAGGAGGCATAACGCTTTTCCTTACGTGACGCTTTTGCCGGTCCACTCTACTGTAAGACGCGTAAAAGAACTTCGCTCCAACGAAAAGTTTTATCATAACTTTAAAGCTTAGTTGTATGTTTTATTGCTAAGAAAATCTCACTTCCGCTATGAAAAATACGGAACCCAATTTATGACGCTATCTCACTGCAGATTACCATAATTAAATATTTTAAAATGTAATTTATTTTTACGTGATGTCGTTTGACACATGCAAGTTTATTTACTTACCAAACACAACACAAAGCACACGTCCATTATTTATATGGTCGACTTTGGGTTACAATAAGCATTCCGATATGCTTTCTTATGTTTTCGTTTACGACGGAACATGCATTTACGGGCAATCGTGGGTTATGTGAACACCCGGCTGAGTTTTATACCACCCACTAAAAACAGCGGTATTTCGATATTTGTAAAGCGTTATCGTTAACGCGTGCGCAAAGTAAAACCATATTAGTTAAACGTTACAGACAGAAACGTTGCACAAAAATTGACCTTCAAATTCTATTGTCATCGCCAGCAAAGTTTGGTCAATTTAACGAGGGCACTGTCGCTTCGTAAGTTTTTCATTTAAAAGTATAGCAGCTGTCGCGTAAACTCCGGCCAACGAACCACTTTAAGAAGTACAAATTATAATCTTAATCACTTCCGTAATAATTTGGACTGCATTGCATTTTTATGTTAATTTATATTTAATTAATCATTACGGAATATGTTTTCTCATTTCTCGATTTGAATAATATTCGTATATATAGTAGTTAATAAAAATAGGTGACATAATTATTTGTTTATTATCCAGAATTTATTTACGCTTCGGAAAACACACGGAGTATTTAAATTTGAAAATTATGTAAAATATACTGGGTACGACTTTGTCAGTCTACATCTAACATTTTTCCACTGTAAACCCTTAAACCGCGCTCACACGAGTCGTTTTGTTGAATACATACTGTGACCGGTCTGAAAAGATTTTCAACCGAATTAAAAATATATACTTATATATTTTCATTCGATTTATTTTTTTACTGATCAATAAATTAAGAAATAACCGAATGAATCGTTGTTCACAAAATTGGACTTATTTATATACAAATATAGGACTGTATACAGTCCTATTAATACAGAAAGTAGATTATATTTTAATAATTATTATTAATTTCTAGACTTGCAATTAGTACACTATACAGTACTGATGCTGAGCGGTCATCTTTACTTGGTGGTAGGGCTTTGTGCAAGCCCGTCTGGGTAGGTACCACCCACTCATCAGATATTCTACCGCTAAATAACAGTACACTGTATTGTTGTGTTCCGGTTAGAAGGGTGAGTGAGCCAGTGTAATCACAGGCACAAGGGACATAACATCTTAGTTCCCAAGGTTGGTGGCGCATAGGTGATGTAAGGAATGGTTAATATTTCTTACAGCGCCTTTGTCTATGGGCGGTGGTGACCACTTACCATCAGGTGGCCCATATGCTCGTCCGCCAACCAATGCCATAAAAAAAAAAAATCTTTGCCCAAAGCTGTCATTACAATTATACCTCTCCTTAAGCGATTAATACGAGAAAAGAGCTGAGATTATATTTTAAAAAGGTGATATTTGTTATAATAACGAAACAAACGGAAAAGGCGACGATGCCGAAAGACGCGCAGCACAAACAAAAAATCGGCTTTCCAAAATTTAGACCCAATGTAAATTCAAATCGGAAGTGAGCATTTTTCAAATTAACTTTAAGTTACTTTGTCTCGAGTTTATGTAACGTACCTTAATTTTTTAATGACAAAACCTTATCAGAAAAACATCGATCCGACGCCGACTTGTTACGTCTGTTTAATGGCGATAATAAACGTAAATGCCGTTTTCACTTTTATTAATAGGGATTACCTCGATGGTCTAGTCGTTAGTTATAAGAATGCCAGTCCCGAATTCTTGGGTTTATTGTCATTAGGGATTTATTAAGGCTTCGTATGGATACTATATGGCAATTATATACTTATGATGCTTTTTTAACAAGCCCTAATAATTGGGGATCCTTGAGTTACTTCGTGTACTACAGTGACAAAGGGTTAGCGATGTAAAATTTCTTACGATGCCAATGTCTATGGGCGGTGGTTGCCACTTAGCATCAGGTGGCCTAATTGACCGTTCACCTCTAATCTACTTCATAAAAAAGTCAAAGGCTTTTAGGGTTTCACGCAAAGAACAGATCCGATCGTATTTGTTTTCCTAGGAAAAAGCTGGTAAAGGACTACCTTAAGGTAAAATATTTATTGAGAATTCCCTACTGTAAAAAAAAAAATCCGATGAATTTTTCTATCTAAACAAAAAAATAATTTAACTTACATAATTATTTCGCGTAATGGAAAACTATTTCAACAGATGTTGATTGATCATGTTAACATTATCTCAAACATTGATTTTGGTGACAGATCTTTGCAAGCGAACCCTTACATAACGCCTTTCTCTTTATCTATGAAAGCCCAGTTCAGATTACGTGCTATGGTTGTTGCAATTTTACATTGTAACACTATTGTAATGTTATTACTAATAAAATGTAATTTGTCTGTAATCATGAAATGGTCTCGCACACTTTCACAACAGTTTCTTGAACGTCGAGGGGTAATTTAAATTATATATAATACTTGCTAAGGCACGACATGCGTTATAAAGCCTCTTTAATTTTCATGCAACTTCAACTAAAATATTATCTGTGCTTAAATAAATACTAATTGTTATGTCGATCGGTTGAACGGTTTACAAGTCGATGTTCTGCACTAATTTTATATGGCCCTATGGTTCGAATATTTTTAATAATCTTTTATGGATATCTTTATTCTGTACATAACCATAACTCAAATATAGTTACCAATATGAACGGCGCTGGTGTCCCAATCACTAGGTAAATATTTTGTAGACATAGTTTAGTATCAGGATATTATTATGAACTTTGCTTGTTGAAACAAATTAGGAATAAAGTAATAAGAATTTTACAAGGACATTTGTTTTGTGACAAAGGTCATATAAGTCAAAATTTAACTTACAAGGGCGTTCGTTAGTGACCTATAGTTACTTGGCCATGCGCAGTAAGGGCTAGAGTACATTATTATTTATTTTTTATTATTTTTAGTAACATGGTTAAGAGGGCAAAGATCGAAGGAATTAAGTAGATAATTGTATGAAGTGTGACTATGCTGTATTGCCAAAAACACTCAATCATAGACGTTACATACGACTGTAAATTTTATATAGCCATCATTGCTGGGTCAGTCTATTGGTCTCAGCCTCTTGATGAAAAGATTTGAAGCTTTTTTTACCACGTGATTCCAATACGAGTTGGTAGATTTTAGGACACATGTGCCTACACTACCAATTTTCCTCACAATACTGAGACAGTCGAGAAGCCACGTGGAAGTCACACTCGTGGAACACTATTAGTGTTTACACTGCCCACATCCACGTGTCTTGGAAAGAAAGTCAATGATCCTGCGCAGGAATGGTTTCACATCGTGTCGAATTGCCGTTCCATCAGATTATAACATCTGTGTTTGAGCACACGCCCGTGCACAGGTCGGTCGGACAATATCATCATATCTTTACAATAAATCAATAAGGTATAATACTTAGAATAGATTAATTTCCCCAACCCTAACAGTGTACACCATCCCTTATAAGAATCATTCACCTCGCGACCCTAATGTTATTTACGTTCAAGAAAGATAAATGCTTTGATGTTAATATCAGTAATCATTGTTATTACTTGTTATTGCACATTACTGATCAATTACTGTTAAATAATATTTCATCTCAAAGACAATTACTTATGTTTTAAATATATAAATTGTTTTATCAAACACACCGCCGAGTGTACTTTATGATAGCATGTCATGTCCATGAGAAAAATGTTTAGCGGCTTCCTAGAGTAAAGTTTATAAACCGACCAAGAAAAATCAATATTTTTATAAATAAAAACAATACGCTCGTAACGCGAATATATATTAAGTAAAGAAAAAGCTTGTAAACGTTCCATCGCTGGTCAATGCCTTACTCGTCTATCAAGGAGAGCATTAGAGCAGCCTAGTAACTAGCTTTCATGCTTTAGTACACCGAGCTCTAATACGCCGGTTATTGGATACACGTGTGACAAATTTTCATTCGACAAACACAGGTTACATATGACGTTTTCTTAATAAGATTTTAAATTAACACGGCCATTTTTATTACTATAAGTATTTGAAACGGGATATTTACCATGTTTTTTATTTTTATTTGGTGGAGCTCGATATTTCGACATTGTCTACGAATGTCTTGTTCACGAGACTCCGACGTTTTCTTTCTCCTGAATCCTTCAATTTTTAAATCGCAATTTACGATTGAGTGATCTAACAAGTAGGTCAATCTCGGCTCCTTATTACGATGAATAATGTTGCTTTCAAATGTACTAAAATAATTTATTTATGTTAAAGGCTACATTAAAAAGTATTCATAATTCAAAATGGGATTGATTATAAGTTGCCTTTGCTCATTAATATTGTCATTTAGATATATAAGTTATCCCTTAAGCCGTCATGTGTTCCCGGGGCCTTTAATTACAATCGCCCACCTTACAACACCCACCAGTCGTAATTACACTTACCATTAAAACCTGAACACTGTTAAAAGTATAGTTGCTTGGCGAAATCATAACTGATGTTTGGGTACCACCTACCTAGACAGGTTTATATATAGCCTCTAGTATGTTTAAGATATCTATATTTTATAGATCGATGTGTAACAGTTTCTTAAAACAATACAGTTAAACATAATTCTTACTGATATTATAAAGGCTAAAGTTTGTACATACGTATAGATGTTTGTTACTCTTTCACGCAAGAACAATAGATTTTAATCAAACTTTATAATAATATAGCTTATTGTGTGAATTATACCTGAAAACCAGCCCCTAAAACGCAAGCGAAGCCGCGGGCGAATGTAAGATAATTAAAAACTTTTATCAACATTTTGAAACGTTCAAGCATAACTGCAAATTTTTGAACGAAATATTTCGTATTTCGTCAACATTTTGTCGCTACGTCGAGTTTCAAGGTAAATGTAAAGATCTATGTAAAGATTATACTCAATGAGATGAATAAATAGAGTAAGGCAACTGGGTGAGGAGATTGGGTCGTTTTTTAGGTCACTGTCAGCCATTGTAAACAGAAAATTGTTAATAGGAATATTAGGATGTTTAGTTAGGACTGTTGCTTTGGGGCATTTTTTTAAGACTATTATTTTCAAGGAAATATAATTATACAATGTTACCGTTGATTTTACATTTGCCTTTTTTTGCAGCGGCGGTTGGTATGGGCCACCTGATAAGTTATCACCACTGCTCATAGACAATGGCATTGTAAGAAATATTAACCATTCCTTACATTGCCAATGCGCCACCAACCTTGGGAACTAAGATGTTATGTCCCTTGTGCTTGTAGTTACACTGGCTGACTCATCCTTCAAACCGGAATAGAACAATACTGAGTACTATTGTTTGGTGGTAGAATATCTGATGAGTGGGTGGTACCTACACAGGCGGGCTAGGCCTACCACCGAGTAAAATGACATGAGAAATATAACAATACAAATCACTGCTTGGCGGTTGAATGTGAAATAGGTAGTTGATATCTACCCAGGGTTATGGATTTGCGCAAAGCGGTAGGCTTTGGCGAGTAAGTATTCCCAAATAAACTTAGTATTGAGAATGCTTTTCGAAATATCGCACTTATTGCACTAAACCTCTCCTGTCATTATCAATTCTAAATCTCAAATCGCGACACTAATTATAATTGATATCTAATTTCTATAAGAATTCAAATGAAATGACGGTCAAGTTACGTTTGACGTTAAAAAAAGGTCACGTCAAATGTAAAGTTGAAGTAAAGCGGATTTAACTATCACGAGCTCGTATTGCTAAGACCGGCATTTGTTGAGCTTCATCCTTTTATAAGATTAAATAATCGCCAAGTTAACGATACTTTTATCCGCTACAGCTCAACTAATGCACGGTATTACCAGAGTAGCTAGTGATGTACGTCGAGGGTCCCAGAGTTGGGCTAAAGCGTGTTTTGAAAATTGAAATTTTTACTATTTTTCTCATGCATATGGGTCTGTCTATTGGGTTATATTTGATTTTTTTAATTTTAATTTTCATTTATAACTAAAGGATGTAAGTATACAGGGGCGTTATTCTCAAGTACTTATCGGGAGTAGCTCGTCATGCTACCTTCGTCTAAATCGACCTCTCGGTTTAAGTGTCGCTTGAGTAGTCATGATCTTTGCCCAACAGTTGGTGGACATCTAACAGACGAGTATCGTCCAACCATATCTCAGCGATTAGCCTTTCTCAGTAATGAAAGCGACTTGTGTTTTGGACAAACCATCATCTTAAATAATTCTTCCGTATATTTATTATTATATTATTAATACACCACTGAGCACCTACTAAACCTGAGTGGGTTTGAACCTAATAGATATTGCAATGGGTTCCAAGATTTTTTAAATAAAATTATTATTAAAACCATACGATATCAGAGTATCAGCTGGTTAGAAAAAAAACCATGCAGAAATACACATGACAGTGTAACGTCCGCTAGAAACATTAGCCTCAAGCATTGTGCACACTGGACATTTAAATTATTCCTTTAAAAAAAAAAAAAGCGAATAGAAACTTATTTATAATCTGTGAAAATTCTCGGTTACATTGTTTTTCAAAAAGCGAAAGTTGTATTAACAACTGCCATAACTAGTAATATATTACGTCGTACTAGAAATTATTGTTCCTCCATCAGTGTGATACAAGACACGATTGTCCGTCATTACTTAGTACTTAACAGTGATGCTCGCTTCGTGTATCGTTTTTCGCTATTAAGTATCAACGATACTTCAACTTAGCTTACGGGTCACTACTCATTTAGACGATACGTGTTTTTTTTTAATTTATTGATATAAACTTGAATAGTTTATATATCTATACATACTCCATTCCAACCATAACAGGAAAAAAAGCAAAATAAACAACATTTGACAGCAAATTGACGCGATATCATTGGATGATAGCTTGGTTTATCCATATGGATTTGCGATAAAATGGCGTTTTGAACGTCGACGAAACTGTTATCGGAATTTTGGAAGTAAAATTAAAGTAGAAATAAGTAGTTAAGTGTAATAGTGTTGTATTATAAATAATAAAAAAAAAAAAAAAAAAAAAAAAGAGTATTTAGGCAGGTATTCTGGCAATGGGTCATATGAAGGTAAGTGAACCACCTAATTAGCACTGTAAGAAATATTAACCGACCCTTACATAGACAAACTGCCAACAACATTGGGAACTAAGATGTCCCTTATGCCTGTGAACACAAAAATAATAAGTATTGCTGTTTTGGTGGTAGGATCTTTGATTCATAAATAGCAAAATGCGACATTATTTTAATTTTACTTAATTGATATAATAGCCTAAAATTAAATTAAATTAGAAATAATGACAGATGTGAATTAAAAAATGTATCGGATTCTTTAACACTTGCGTTTTTATTGGTTTTTCAATAAATTAAATATTTACCAACCGGCCAATGTCCGAGCCATAAAAATGCAATAAAAACGATACCTTGAACTTCCGAGTCTATCGATATTTTTATCTGTCAAACGGATACATGTTTCGATGTTTTAAACGTCAAGATGAATTTAAATTTACACTTGGTAACGAATGCCAGAAAGATCTTAGGGCGAGGTCATTAAATTTAATGAAATGATTCATACCACTTTTACAATTTAATAATGAAAAGTATTAATAATACAATTATTATGAACGCTTATCCGTTAAACATACCTAGTAAGCAAGGTGATTTTGACGCAACCGCTAAATGACAGTTAAGATATACGCCATCTTTGATAATTTGACATTTGATTTTAAAGACAACTTCATGACTCATAATTATTTTACGATAAATGTGCAAGTCCCTGCATTAATCGTCACTGCGGATGCAAGTCCTCGCAATACCGGTTTTCCACTTTCTCATTCCACCTGTCACGTTTGTCTTTTAAATCATTCTTCAGTATTGTTGTCTTAAATTTAATAACTAATGAATAACGTTATATTAAATATTAGAATCTAACTTGTAAGTTATGTTAGTTTTAATGCGGCCTGTAATTTGTCATCAATATTAATTTAATAAAATAAAGATTTAAATTTCGAATGAAACGTTTTTTTATGTACTGTGTCTTATTTTATCTGTAATTTAAATGACTGTATCAATAGTAGAATAGAACAAAAGTTTTTTTTTATATTACGTGTTGTTTTTATTTCTTCTACAGAATTGCTTACGAATACAACTATACTGTTATTAAATCCCTAATTTTTATTTTACATATTTTATTATAATATTTAAAATATGTATACGACTGAAGAGGGCAACGAATGTTGCCATATTTTATTAAATGATTATTTGTCAAAGACACCAACTATACTTGACTAAAAATAATGGTAATCAGATAAGTTTTAAGTAATTTACATATAGCACGTGTTATTAAGCAATGGTGCCCTTCATCTAAGTGGCTGTGTTGTAGTCGCATACCTTAACGTATGACATTACGACAGACAAACAATTTTGAGTATTGTCATGTTTTTGTCATTGTTTTCTTTATTACAATGTATTTAAAATATTGAGGTCGACTGTTTCTTTATATTATTGTATTGGTGGGGACTGTCAAATGGACCACCTGATGGTAATTTGAGCTGTAATAACTATTAAACATTGTTTACGTCGATAAAGTACCACGAAACTCAGGAACTAAGATATTGTATCTTGTGCCCGTAGTACTGATAGTAGATAGTACTTATTATTCAACATAGAAGTTTTCGTAAGCAGGTTTAAATACAGGATCACGCTATCTATGATTTTTAAATCAGTTTAAAAGCATTAAAAAATAATATGTTTTATAAGCCGTAAAAACAGCAATTGATCGTTCTTTCAAATGGCCACCCAGGAAATCCCTTGTTTTGTTACCATAATGTATCTTTTCAATCGACAACATTTTATTAAAAGTAAAAAAAAAATTGTCGAAGATTAATAACCGAATTCAAAGACAACATAAAGAACGCGTCATGAAATCAGTTTATTTAAAAATAGAACAACAATTGCAAATCGCGATCACGAGAAAGATTAATTGTAATAATGGCTTGCAAACAGTAATTAATTGCCTACTGCAGGAAATGCCATATTAGAGATTCAATCGTGAGTTTTTATGGACTGCGCAGGCGCCGCTCGAATAGGGCTTTCTACAATTCTCTTATCGCCTAATGGTACTGGCAGGCTATTAAAAAGTAATTTAACGAGAAATATTCGAGTTAAAAAAACCAACAGACAAACATTGTACAGAAGTAATTACATCCGTACGATGCGAAATTAAACTATCTATATTACAAAGCTGTAAAGATTGTCTGTTTCAGGAACAACCAATATCATTTGAATTTTTCATAGTTTTTTGGTGACGGGTAAATCAGCCAGCTGATAAGATCATCAACGCCGAAAGACATTGGTGCTATTATAAATATTAACCATTTACATAAATGCGTCTCAAATCTTTGAAACCAAGATGTTGCATGAGCCTGTAGTTACACTGGCTCACTCACCATTTAAACCGGAACACAATATGTTAAGTATTGCTGTTTGGCGTTGAAATATCTGACGAGTGAGTGTTACCTACCCAAACGGGCTTGGACAAAGCCCTATCGCCAAATTTTCTATGGGTCATAATATTATCAGTTCTCCATACGGTGATAATAAAGGAATGTGTTTAGCTGTATAAATGGAAATGTCTATAATAAAAACGCGTTTGAAATCGCGAGGCACGGCTAGTATAGATACAATAGTTATTGTAGTCCAGAATGTCCACCGATTATATAGATACTGAATTGGTAAAAGGCCGTAAGAGACCCTCGATGTTTTTGTCACGGGAATTGACGAGAATAGGTGTTAAGTAGGGTACCTCATTCATGATAAAAAGTCAGTTATTTTGGTGCACAGATGGAAAAATTGACTGATTTTCAATAACGATTTTTATTTATGAGTGCGAATATAAACACTACGTCATATTATAAAGTCAAAATTAGTTACAAATTAAAACAGTAGCGTGAAGATGATTTGCTATCCACAGCACTATATTTTAAATATTTTTTCTTCTGTCCAAGAAAAAATAAACACATTCCCGTGGGATAATTTTCAATATTACAAAAAATAAACACCGGATTTTGTTTAACGCATTTTTGTCTAACGTGTTGCATTGCATTCACTGTATATAATAAAATAAATTCCGCCGAGACTGTCTGTATGTCAGTATGAACACGATGAACTCACAAACTATTGAACGGATTTTGATGCGGTTTTCACCGATGGCGGAAGTGTTTCTTGAAGGTTTAGTGGCATCGCCACATACAAAAAATAGAAATATATGTTTCACGATATAAATGTCACGTGTTTCATGTTCACCCTTATTCTGACCGTGTAAAACCGGGATGGATAGCATGTTATATAAAAATAGATAAATTCATCCATCCGTTACACTGGGTTACGCGTGAATTTACAAAAATGTGTCATAATAAACAATGTTCGTCCGTTTGTTTGCTTTTGTAACAGTGACTGATGACGTCAATTAAAAAGTTACGTTTAAGTTTTCATAACGTTATTTGTTACGAAATGCTTACAAGAAAATTACAAGGAAAAAAAACTTTTGTTTTTAAGACGCATCTATAGTTTATATCTCTATATTGTATGTACATATTCGATCGTAAAGTATTCGAAAAATGTGAAGAATTTATTATTTATTTTTCCCATTAAGTTTTATTAATAATAACAATTGTTTCGGAATAGAATGCTTTATTTAGTCGTTAACTTCATCTCTTTCTTTCAAATTCACCGTCTTTAGCACGACAAAGACAAAATATACCACATTTAAATATCGATCGCTACGAAGTTATTTCAATTTTGTTAATCACTTGCACTTCATCCGATTTTCGGAACTATTGTGTAAGAGTTCGTACCCATTAATTATGGTCATCTGGTTTGAAATCGGAACAGCACACAAGGGACCTTAGAACAGACATAAAAAATGAGGACATGGTCGGAAATCAAGTAAATTTTATTTATGGTTATTATTTGTTATAAAATCAATTTAAGTATATTTATCGCCGGTACTTCTGATAACAGTATACCTAAGTACAGTTATAGCCCGTTATTATACAGAGCAAGTGCCTCCTTTTTCTTGAGAACAACAGTATCTAACTATGTATATATATATATATAGGAATATTATGTATATGAAACTTCCTTCACTATTTCTGTCACCGTGACATGACTTGAATCAAAAATTCAATATACTGAACTGAAAACTCATTTTTATCATTCACAATTATCTTAAATACTTATAAGTATCTACATATAAGTATTTATAATAATATTATTACATAGTTATCCTTTGCAGATTCAACTGCCTTGAATTTAGACTAATGACGTGCAAACGTGATTTTCACGTTCTTCTATAAGTACATTAAAATTAATTATAAATTAAGATGACAATTAATAATTAATATTAATTATTTAATTCAACGGGGAAATGCTGCTAGCATTCCTGCCACCATTCCACGCGGTCAAGATTTATACAGTAACTTTTTTTAATTCATATTTGTATATATATTTAAGCACCTAATGTTATCGATTCTTACGTAGTTTGTCTTAAATAGATGACAATTATCAATAACACATCACCTTGAGGCTTTCAATAAATCCACCAGAATAACCATTCTATACGGTAAATTTAAACATATGCATGAAATATTAAACATATACAAAACGTCTTATCAAAATCGGACAATTGGCAAGTCTTATATCCCGGCTAAGTACGTCCGGCTCAAAAAGGCAAGTGCGATGTAGTCACGCTTTGACACGGACCGGCTTGCAACAGATAATTAATATTTCATATAATCCCTACGATCCTACACTACAAAGTGCGAGTTAAGAAACCAGTTCCTTTAACATAAGCGATAGTACTTTAGGACCCTATCGCATTAACCTATTAGAACCTTTATCACGATTCTGCTGTTAAATACTGAGAGATTAACTGCGACATGGTTCTAATATGTTTGTATGGTTTTCACTGTGTTACCGCTATACGCTTAGCATAAAGATAATATTGCACTCTGACTGGTAAAATATATATGGAAATGTTTGTTTCAGAGGGAAAATTAAATAAATGTACTATATAAAAGATACTTATATATCTGTCTAAAGTAAATTTCTTCATATTGTTAGGTTCGCTTTCGAAAAAATGTTGTCCAAAAACAATAGAAAGTGATACTAATTAAACTATGTATTTGTTATGAGCAGTTGCAATTGTCCAACCAAAAAAGTACCGCAAAAGTATTTTAATATAAATCATCGTATTATAAAAGGCATCGATGTCGACTGATAATAATTAAACACATATCAAATGGACAGTGCATTTAAATAAATATATTACGTAAAAGTAGTCTCCTTAAGAAGTCAGCTTATCCTAGCACGAGTCCACTGCTGCTTATTTAGAGCTCATGTTAAAACTTAAACAGCTATACTGTACAGAATTATGTTAAACTGATTTATTGTCTCGTTGGTATAGTGGCTAGAAATAAGGCCGAAGATCCCGATGGGTTCAGGTCGGGCTGATAAAAGTTAGATTTTTCTATGGAAAAATTCTCAGTAACAGTCCGGTGTCTGGAATTTGGAAGTGTGTCCCTTGCCTTGGAAAGTAAAGTCCTGCGTCTACACTCTGAGCCGAGATGGCCCAATGGTTAAAACGTGTGCATCTTAGCCGATGATTTCGGGTTCTAACCCAGGCAAGCACCACTGAATTTCATGTACTTATTTTGTGTTTATAATTCATCTCGTGCTCGGCGGTGAAGGAAAACATCGCCAGGAAACCTGCATGTGTCTAATTTCAACGAAATTCTGCCACATGTGTATTCCACCAAACCGCATTGGAATAGCGTGGTGGAATATGAAACAAACCTTCTCCTCAAAGGGAGAGGAGGCCTTAGCCCAGCGGTGGGAAATTTACAGGCTGCTGATGTAAAAATGTAATGTCTTAACTCTAGCTTGTGTTAGATTGTCCGTCCCATTGGACAGAGAGTGAGGCAATAGAGAGTCTACCTGTGTTTGCGCACATACTTGTGGACTGTGCTATGTGCTGCGTAGTTGATTTCCCTTGGGATTGGTCGCCGTGAATGAAATCGGTCAGGACGACATCACCATATAAATAATAAAAGAACTTACTGTTAATATTCATTGATGATCCATACACGATACTTAAACGTAAATGTTTTTTTAAATTGATAAATTAAGTAACTACTTCCGTGAGTTTCCGGTTCTTTTCGGTAGAATTAACATTCCTAATTAGTAACTTTATATTTAATCTTATAAAATTAAAATATATTTTGAATTGAATTTTGGTTCTGAACCTGAATTTTCGCTCACTCACTCTCCCATCACGGCTTAACTAACCATTTTAGTCTGTACTCATAAACTAATAGGCGAATCTAGGTTCAACATAATATTTTTATTACGTACTAAAAAATAACAGTAAAGATTTATTAATATTTAATATTTTAAGCAGTTAAATAGTGTGTTGTTACGAGCACCGAGAGCACAATATCTCAGTTCGATAGGTTTTATTGATCTGGTGGACAATTCTACTAATTTATAACGGTTACGATAAGTTCTCGATTCTATTCCGTTCTAACTTCGACCGAACTATTGAAGCAATTGTGACAATTTGTTATATAGAATTGAACGGTTTAAGATTCACTTTTTAAATTTTAAAGACATTATACATTATAGCCTGTTCAAGTTAGCTTGATCTTTTGGACAGACGGGCTAGTGATGAGAAACAGAAAATATAACATATATAACAGTCGATGGAACGATGGAATGCGTAATTCAAATTAGAATTCAATTTTTTTTTAACTTATTTTTCTAAAACGAGTTTTACCAGCTAAAGAGACCCCAACCCTTTTAACCCCATCCCTTTCGTAAAAATAACTTAACAATGATCTTTAATTAGGATTTTTGTAATCGATATTTGTAGCAGTTACTGCCTGTTATTCGCGTCCCTACCGTCCGACCGATGTAACATTGTACAAGCGTCTATTATTTTCAGTGTTTCTATTTAAATTTTACTTTGAAGCAATAATATATAATAGAAAAAATGTTAAAATTTTCGAATAACGCTTGAATCTTTAGGAACTTTTGTATTATATGTATTTTTTTTTAAATATTTTTACAATTTTTATAATCATTAATATAAGAAAATAATATGTTCGTCATTGCAAAGTTTTGTCGATCAGAAAAAAATTACATCTGTCAAAAAGATCAAGCTATCTTGTACATGGTGCAACATGTAAAGATGTAACAGCGCATGCGCAGAAAAATTATCGGTAAATAGCAAAACAAATGTCTGTAAGACAAGGAAAGAATATTTTATATTTGTCTGTGTTCATTATTATTCCTACATTATCATAGTAATGCTTTATTGTTTTTTTTTTATTTGTTCTATTTTCCTTATTAATTTTTATATCAACCCATTAAGTAAATATGTATAAATTTATTGATATAATATATATAAAAAACATTTAATTCACGTTATACGTTAATATAAAGAAGGTGAAATTGCGAAGCGACGCTTCTTAAAAATCATCCCGGAGTCGCACTGCATCTTTTGGTAAAAATCTATACTAACATTATAAATGCGAAAATAACTCTGTCTGTCTCTATGTTGCACTTTCATAGCCAAAGAACTGAACCAACTTTGATGAAATTTGGTATGAAGCAATCTTGAAGTCTTAAGACAAATGCTATGTTTATATAATTTCTGACGACAAAACCTTAAAACGCGACCTATATATATACATATAGATATAAAACAACACCCAATGTTATGTACAGTATTATATACACCGTGAGAAAACCACGTTGGTAGTAAATAAAACAATTACCGGAAGGTGTTATATGTACCGAAAACATACAGTATCAACGATCCCATGGCGAGGTAAGTAAACATACATGACAAACTTGATTTCAAGAAATGTGCCTTCGACCGGAAACTTCGTTTAAAAAAAAAAAAGACCAAAACGCTTTCACACAGTCGTAAAAAATGTCGATGAATATCTGCTGTTGCTTTTATGTATTTCTTTATCCACTTGAAGGTAATGACCGCCATGAGAACAATAAGTTCGAGACTTATATTTTACAATAAAATTATTCGCTGATTAGTTTCCGGGGAAAGGGAAGGCAAACCTAAAAAAGGCACTATGTCCTTGCCCTTACGACGCTTAAGGTATATTTCATAATGATCGATCGAGTCGTTAAGACATAAAAGCGTAACAAACAAACAAACTTACATTCGCATTAATAGATCCTATTGGTTAAAATGTAATCAAGGCCGGATTTGGAGAAAAAGTCCCCTGATATAATTACTGACTAATTAAAACTCAAGAAACCTTCAAATCCGGCCCTAGTTTAAATGGTTAATTCAACTGTAAGGCAGATTTTGTAATAAATAACTCGAAGCGCGTTTATGTGTCAGAAACTATTCAATCGTGAAATGTCAGAATGTTATATGTGATATTAACATTAGCAGCCTGTAAATTTCCCACGGCTGGGCTAAGGCCTCCTCTCCCTTTGAGGAGAAGGATTGGAGCATATTCCACCACGCTGCTCCAATGCAGGTTGGTGGAATACACATGTGGCAGAATTTGTGATATTAACAGTAGGCTTTTTCTTGCTTTGGGCTGGGTGCGTACCACCCACCAGTAATATAATCCAAACAATGATAATCTGGATTGCTCTGACTGGGTGTACATGGTGAGTGTACTACAGCTACAAGGGACCCTTAGATACCTTTAATAACAAAAACATTTCTCAAAATAACAATGTCCTCAACGGTTTCACGTATCATGGCGTATAATAATAATTCCATTCCATTTCCAACATTTTACGATTCCGTTTTATACTGTCAAAGTATAAAAGAGTTCAGCAGGATTTATCAAAGCATCCATACATGACAAATACAGAAGCATCCAAGAAAATCATATCACCTAGCGCTTCCCTCCAGCCCCCATCCCGTCACACGCGAACGAATCCGCAGGCGGAAACTAGTTAAACATAATTACCGTAACAATCATGACTGCATGGAATGCTAGCAGCATTCCAAGTTTAATCATAATTACGATTATGAATATTAGATTACTGACGTCTCTTTATAACAGAAGTAATTGTAAACATTATTAATATACCGTTAATTAATGAATATAAATTAATATCAGGGAATTTGCCGTCGATAGTATTGATATTATATATGTAAAATAATATTTATACCGCTTTTCGTTCACCTCACTGTTTTAAACAATTGTAAGAAATCTCATAAAGCTTGGCACATATTCAAACAACTATAATGAACATACATTTATTTTTAATTAATCAATAACCGTCTACAAGATAAATTACAACTTTCAGTCTATAAACATTATAAAAGCAAGTGTTTCAATAAATCTGCTAAACGTCACGTCGTCTAGGTATTATTTATTGACATTTTAAGGTTATTTATTATCTGTTTATAATAGTCAAAACTGCCAACATATAATGACATCTTTAATTTGACAGCTATTTAAAAAAAAATTTCAGCTCGTCTATAAAATTTCAGCCCAGTGAGATTTGTAGAATATGTTTAAAAGTTTAGTTGCGAATTTAGCTCACACGTAGTAATAGATGGAATAAAAATAAAATCTTTTAAAATAGGCTAACTGTCAGACTATAAACATTAAAGAGCGTTTTAATAAATCTGTTAAGCGTCGCGTTCATTTTTAGAATTATTTATTCACATATTAAGCTTATTTATTGTCTGTTGAATATAGTAAAAACTATAACAATTGATAATAAATAAATTATTAAAAACAAAGAATATTTATGTATCTAAATAGATTGTCGCACTACAAAAGAATTAAAAAAAAACAAGTCAAATTTATTACCTTGATATGCGTGTCAGCTACACTTGACACTCACCGAACGTCATACTGGTTTACTAGCGTGCGTGTTCTTCGTCGCCAACAGTTGGCTACTATTTTTTTCAATGCATTCTCAACTTTGACAGTCTATCTAGACATATATGCAAATAATCATAGAGAAAAAAAGTTTCTAAAAACATTTTTTTTTTTCATACAGAATCTAATCTATGCTGTTGATCGTTGAGATCCTTCGTCTAGGGCCTCTCCCGGCTGCAGGTCATGCTAGCCATAAAATGCATTGTCATTGGCACTCATTCTTATGAAATTTAATTTCCGTAGTATAAAAGTAAGTGATTCTAAATCTGCTTGCAAGAATTGACCGATACAAACATTACAATTTAAATAAAAGCTTGTAAAATAAGAAAAGACGACTAAGATTTTGAAAACTATTACAGTTTTACGTGACACTGTCTTAATTATTATTTTCTTATTACAAATCATGTAAGTCATTGTCTTTTAAAAATGGAATTGGATTGATGATGCAGGGGACAGATTCTACTAACATGTAACGTTTATGATACGTTCCCGATTCTATTCTGATGCAACTTCGACTGTTCCTCACAAAAATTAAACTCAAATTAATTGTAACTGAGGGCCAATTCTTTTAATTATTTCGATACAACTTCGAAAGAACCGCAACTGGATCGTTGTGTTAGTAAAACAGGAAAACGAATGAACGGCAACTATTACGTTTCGATTCGATAACCACAATTAGTTGGAAGATTTGGTGCCCAGGTTGTCACACGGTGTTTTCCCTCATCGGTGTGCACGAGATTCAACAAAAATGAATGAAATGACAGTTCAGTAGACTCTGAATTTGAACCTGAAATCTTTGATTAAGATTCAAGTAGTCCAATCACTCGACTGACCAGTTGACGGTTGTTGGTTCATCTTCTATATTATTACATATAAAAAAATTGGAGTGTCTTTTTGTAATATTAAAATAACCGTATGTATATACACGGTACATATACCAAAATATTTTTTATTTTTATTTTTGTCTGTTTGTCTGTCTGTTTCTTCCGACTAATCTCTGAAACGGCTGGACCGATTTTGACAGGACTTTCACTGGCAGCTGTAATAAGGAGTAACTTCGGCTACAACGATAACTTTCATTAAATTCAAACGCGCACGAAGTCGCGGGCACAGCTAGTAGTTGTATAAAATATGTGTATCGTAAAAAACCGTTAATTAAAACTTATTTCTATTAAAGTTCTAGATACCATTCGCATAACCTTGTGTGAAGTTAAAATCTAAGTAGTTCTATAAATTGAAGTTGAAATTATTACTGTAGTTGTAAAATTCCTGTTATTATAAAGTAATTGCTGTACTCGTATTTATTGGCAAATTTAGTTTTATGTTTAGATTGGCTATCAATTATCAGACAAATTAACCTCTTTTAATATTTTACTCCCGAGGCTTAATCGCAAGAGTCATTGACGTCCGTCATTTAAATAGACAGGAAAAGTAGATTTAACATTTATATTAAAATAGAACTTGAAATTCCCAAAATCAAAATTTCATCGTTTGAAAGGTATACAAGTTGATCAACGCCATCTAGCGGTGAATTATAACAATTACATAGTACAAAAACTTTCTCCGTGACAATATACATCCTTGTGACCAGTTTTATAGTAATCGGTCAAAATGCATGAATCTATCAATCTCAAAGGTATTTATATATTTATGAAAATATATGTATTTCGTAAATGGAAATGACGTGATATGTATTACTGAAAATGATTAATTATAAATACAATGATTTATGTTCTAAACAGTATAAATTGACAAAGTTTAATGTTATATTCGATTCGTTTAGAAAATATCATTAATATTATTGTCACAGTTGTATAAGGCAAGCTACATGTTAACTGATGATCAGATGAGTTAAAATAAAATTATTTAGAATTGACCACGTAATTGATTGAATTGATCGGCAAATTAAAAAGCAGTTTGAGTCATTAATTTTGTTTTTCAAAATATTTTCATTTATCCTCTTTGACAAGTGACTTTAATATCGATTTGAGAATACGTTTCAACTTGAAAATTATAAGCATTGCCAGTTAACAAATACTATTGTTAAACAAAATGGCGTATCATTTCTTAGAAGAGTAAGAATTTATTTATGAGCCCACGTTTATTTCCCCTGCAGGCATAAAAATCCATCAGAATATTTTACGGTTTTTAAATGGGTTTTACGGAAATGAAAATTTTCATCACGTCATTTGTCAAAAGAAATATTATATCCCGTAAAATTTTATGCGCCTACAAAGCACAACGGATGTGCACATTTTGGGGGGCCATTTTTCGTCACCCCTGTTTATCTTTAAAGCTTCCGTTGGTAAAAGGTTTTGTGACATTTTTTTTTATTGCCAATCATTTTAAAACACAAACAGTATATTTTACTTATATTTAATTTGATTGGATATGGAAAGTTAAGGCTAACACAATATTTTTATAAAAAACATAAAACCTCACCTCCTTCGTTGATATAAAAAAAAAGAAACAAAAACAAATATCAACGAAAACGTTATCCCAATCCACACCTCTCCTTGTATTATAAATTCAGTTTGTAGGTAGCTAATATAATTCAACCAGTCGGATAAATGGGATTTTGAAATAACTTGTCCTATGATAGGATTACCAAACATCCTGTAATCTTAGGACAAGTTTTAATTTCGACAATGTCTTTTAACAAAGGCAGGCTATAACCACGTTGCCACGAGCCGAGACGGCCCAGTGGTTAGAACGCGTGCATCTTAACCGATGATATCGGGTTGAAACCCAGGCAAGCACCACTGAATTTTCATGTGCTTAATTTGTGTTTATAATTCATCTCGTGCTCGGCGGTGAAGGAAAACATAGTGAGGAAACCTGCATGTGTCTAATTTCAACGAAATTCTGCCACATGTGTATTCCACCAAATCGCATTGGAGCAGCGTGGTGGAATATGCTCCAAACCTTCTCCACAAAGGGAGAGGTCTTAGACCAGCAGTGGGAAATTTACCGGCTGCTAATAACCACGTTGCAATACTATTTATGTAGTAATTATATATTAATCATAAACATTAGTCAAATTAAAATTTATCTTCAATAAAAAAAATTATAGACTTTGGGTCTAGTCAGTCAAAAATATTTAATTGTAAAAGGGCAGACACCTTTTTGTCCTGATTGCAACCACTAATAGTGGTTACCCTACCCAACGATCGTATTTACTTGATTTATTACTTAACTCTTGCTTGATTCCATGCACAATTAACTTAAATGCAACTTTAAATAATTATAAATGTTTGCCAAAATACAGTATTTTCTGACCAAAATAAATACTCTATTTTCTGACCAAAATACAACCAAGACAAATTATATGATTCTGTTATCAAACAAAGCCTTATCATCTCAAGTAATTTTCAATTTCGACGAGGAATGACGTCATACCTCAAGTTTACTTTTATCCAAGTGTCAAACAGTAATAAGCGACAATATACAAACTTATTATATCTAGTTAAATTCCTTTGATCAATGGAGATTGGACATATAACGATTATTTTTCCTGCATCTTCGTTCCCATGACTATATATAGTATATACCCCGATAAGAAGTCCTTTTAACTATGTATTATGAACCATATCTATGCAAATACATTACTCCGTTAAACCCTGGGTTCGTAAAAGAAATTTAAACTAACATTTCCGCATAAATATCTATCATCTAGATAAAAAAAAGTTTTGATATTGAATACCTGTTCCTTCACAAATTAGTATAAAATCAACTGTTAGGCCGTTTGGGATAATGTTTTATGTATCCTTGAATTTCGTCAAGTCGACGTGGGTGTATCGTGTCTGGGCGTTCAACGATCAATTTAAATAATAACCACTCGTAGCTTTGTAACTATAGTTTTTGACATTTAAACAACAAACACTATTTTACCACAAAATTAAAGGTAATTGTTATACTATATAAATTGCTAAAGACAAAACAGTTGTCTTCCTCCTCCTTAAATAGGAGAGTATACCTCAGAATAGTTGTGTGCGATATTTACGCCTGTTTTTTTTTTTCTGTTTGAAACATCCATATATTTTCAGTTCACAGTTTCACAAATCATTATGTTCTTAGAATGGAACTTCGACCATCCCCAAGTATATACCTAGCCACTTTTTAAATTATTATCTGACGGTATATTTAAATTCGACGTGCTTACCAAGGCACAGGAATTATAAAATTGGTAAGTTCCAAACACCTTACTGGTACTGAGTGTTACAAGAAATCCAATAGCTTCATTTGGTCGACTGGAGAACTCGGAGCTTAAGGATTTGCAGCCAAACCAACTAACCGTTAGCGTATATCTTAAGATACTTTAATATTTTATCTTAAGATATACATACAAATTTATCTTCAATGTGTGACGCACACAATGTACTCATAAACAAGACCAATACATTATCGTCATTGACACCAACGCTATCGGATAAATATATTCTTGCATTCCGCACTAGATATTGAAATAAATATCTCGCAATGCACTTAGTAATCTATGTTAACGAATCGCTAACATCAGTAGAAACTCATGAGCGTATTATCTGCAATCACCGCACATCGAGATGGTTATGGACCAGCTATAATGGCCTCATTATGGCCGTACCACTAATGTACACAACTTTATATTCTAGTATCAGATATTTGATCCATTAAGCAGACATTTAGCTATCGTGGAATGAAGTCAGTGTTAAGTTACTTCTTTTTTTTCAATAGTCCTTTTTGCTGTCCAAGGGCCCTGATGTGTGGATTGTGGAAGGGGTTATTTTGTTTTATTTATATTTCTTCTAGTCTAAAATAACGTTTTGTATTAAAGGTTATAAATTTGTACACAATAATCTGAATTGTATTATTAAATTGTTTGTTGGTAATAAAAATATGTATTTATTTATTTAATCGATACACCACAGTATTTGAAATATAGCACTTAAAACAAGAATACGATAAAATGACAGATACAATTTCAAACACTTAATAGGTATATACAGCAACGATACTTAATGTGGTAATATCTTTGGTTTTGCATTAATCTGGGGAATTGTTATAAGGTATTACTGTAAAGAAACTATGGTGTGAGTTTAGGGTGATCAATGGAACTACTGAAACGACACTTAAACTTAAAGAAAATAAAAAGAGAGCCACGCATTCGCTTGAAGATTTTTAAAGATATATTACTATTACAGTAGTTTAGGATATAAATGAAAACATAGAAACAGACGAGTCGCTTTGTGTAAATATTAACTATTAGACTCGACATGGCACAATAATGAGGGCGTAGTGATTAGAATAATTAAGACGTCCTGAATGCTTTGGATGCGCCGGCGCAGATGTCATAACCGTTGTACACCTGTATAAGTATAATGCTATATTCTGTGTATAATTTTTTTTTTTGAACAGTTTACTTTCTCAGTTCATCGGGTTTGATTGCTGTGTGTTTTGTAAGCATTATATATAATTCAACTAACTCCCAACAGTAATCATACGTTTCCGATTCTACTCCGATTCTTCCTTAAAATAATTATCCTCAGCTTAATCCTCAGCTTAAGTAAATATCGATTTTTTTATGATATCGGTAGGCGGACGAGCAAATGGGCCACCTGATGTAAGTGGTCACCACCGCCCATAGACAATGGCGTTGTAAGAAATGTTAACCATTCCTTACATCACCAATGCGCCACCAACCTTGGGAACTAAGATGTTACGTCCCTTGTGCCTGTAGTTACATTGGCTCATTCACCCTTCAAACCGGAACACAACAATACTGAGTACTGCTGTTTGGCGGTAGAATATCTGATGAGTGGGTGGTACCTACCCAGATGGGCTTGCTCAAAGCCCTACCACCAAGTAACCACAAGGTTCTGATACTATCCCGATTATATTCAAATTCAACTTTCACCGAATCGCAACATGATCCTTGCTTTTTGGGGAAACGGTTACGAATTGATTGTCATAAACCGCCTAGTTCATTTTTAATCAGGAAGCAATTAAAATTATTTAAACACATTTTTGAAGAATATTTTTTAGAAATATTACCCAAAATATTGTTATGTAAGCAAATATAAAAACCTTCTGTAATTGCAAATGAATATATTATTCAGATGTTGTGTACACGGCTTTATGAAATTGTGCTCTTTGAACTGAATAGGTCAGATGCCATTCAAATCTCATCAGATGTAGGCACATAATTACTAGCGATTTCATTATAAACGATGCGCAAATTGTTGTATTGTTGAATTTGTACTATTACGATCTATAAGTCTGTTAAGAACTTCTTCGACTAAAACTTTTTTGATGTGCACAGTTTTAAGTATGATAAATGTGCAGATTTTGATATTTTATGTTGATACTCCTTCGTGTTCGATCGTTTTGATATGAATAATTTTAAGTATGATTAATGTGGTTTTGATTGTGATTGTAAATTTTATGAGAGGTAAATATTTGAGTATAGTAAATCAAGAAAATGTTAGTCGTAGGTTGAAATAAATTGGTAAGTTACATTCCTGTGCTTTGGTAACCATATAAAGTTATTTGAAGAAGAACATCTGTGCTTGCACATAGACTTATGCATCTCCAGTGCAGTTGCCTCGTCTTTAAACATGGTTGCCGGTGCCAAAACTCCGCCAGGACCATATTAATAAAATTTTAAATTACATCAGGAAAATTCTGATAACTACCTTACACGATAAGTAACACGAAACCAAACATATTTCGTTCCACGCAATCGAGTTTATGTTTTTTTTATTTTCTATCAAAATTACTAGGTTAGTAATTTATGAGCAAGAATTTAAAAATGAACATGTATGGGCCTTGACTATAAAACTTGAGCGCCATAGTAACGCGTACACTAACTTTATAGCCCTTACCGTGACTGTAATGAGCCAATACAAATTAAATTTGCTTTTAGAAAACACGACTTTAAACCTTATCTAGGTACACATAAAGGCTTTTTACATTTAATCAATAAATTAGGAACAGTTGTTAAGTATGCAATTTTGTCTTTACATTTCAAAAATTCGATTTAAGACCCTAAATATAAACAGATAAGGTTTATTTTAATTTCATCAATAGTTCTTACTCTGGCCATAGAATATTTGCCATTGATACAAACGACTTTAGACTTTATATTTGAAATATTAAGGTTTATTTGGAGTGTATCGTAATGTTTGTTTATGGAGAAAAGACGCCGTATGGCGCCAACTTAAGTTTGTTGCACTGCGTTGGAAATGTTCACAGTATGCATCGTCTAATATTTATAGTCAAGTATATGTAATTGTTTGTTTCGTTTCAATAATTAATTAATATAATAAAATTATAACAAAGTTATATATAAAACTTTTAATCTGTACGAATATTATAATTGCTCTTTCAACCATCGAAACAAATTTGATGTTTTTTTTTATAAAGCAAGTTTGAACTCCAAGTAAATACATAGGCCACTTTTATGTCGAACACTTGACGACCTACCCCTAAAACGCGAGCAAAGTCTTGGACCATAACTAGTATACCCAGAATAACATTTAAATTTTTTATATGTAAATTATATATACTAGTAATGTTTAAAAAACTTATCATTTATAAGACAGATTAATCAATATTTAATAAGTCACAGATTATCAAACAAAACGAAGATGGACCGCGCGAAGTAATATGGTGAAGCAACAGAAGCGAATACAAATTCTCGATGGTGGAAAACGAGGCCTCTCGCTAAAAGTGGTGTCAATTTAATTATGATTTTGAGACGTATTCATAAATTGTTAATCGGTACAGACATTACCAGGAAGTTGCGCGCGCTCCATGTACGTTTTTAAACTGAGACTGAGACTAATTTTACACTGAATGAATTACTTAAGACAATAGACATAGTTCTTAATGTCAGTAGGAATTTGTGAAAGGTCACCTGTTAACCGCCCACTGATCTGCGCCCAAATATAAATACTTTGTATTGCTATATTCCGGCATGAAATAGTGAGTCAGTATAATTATAGGCACAAGGGACAGTGTGTTTCATCTTCAGTAAGTCATTACATCTTAAAAGTGTAATCCGCGTGTAATTAGTAAGAACTTAGCAGGCAAATCGTCCTTCAGAGATCTCTACAAAAAAGGGAAGTGCATTGACGTTCGAAAACTTCAAAGGAATTCCAAGTGCATGTCAAATGGGGGTGTCTAACGTTGGGGTTACACAGAGGGTTACAGGTTCGTATTCAACCTCAATTAAGTTTTGTAGTGTTCTTTTATGCGTTTTTTGTAAGGGCTCAGTTTATTAGCCCTTTTATATAGATTATATTTATATTTATGATCGCCTTTAATGTGATATGTATTTCAAAATATGATATAATAGCTGAACCTTCGGCATGACTCGCGCGAAATTTATAAAACTTTACAAGCCGTCAAACCCCCTTATACCCTATGTACCTTCCTTGGAACTCAAACTATATCCAAACCGAATTTCATCTAAATCGGTTCAGCGGATCAAGCGTAAAGAGGTAACAGTTACTTCACTGCATTTATAACATTAGTATAGATTTTTAATTTACAATTCGCTATGAATTCTATGCTATTTTTTTATCAATGGCAAAAAAGGATGCAAGCAAATGTGCACTTTGATAGGAAGCATTGAATGGTCATATTCCACTGACATAAATATATTTTTTTTATTTATTTATATTTTATCAAGTAACATAAAGACTCATTTTGTTAGTAACAATAAAAACTTATTTCCTAGATTAGTATTTTAATTATTTTTCTATGCCTCTTGAAATGGCACAGCAATGGTTGGCATATACACTATCCAGTCTATTAGAGACCATACCTAAGATGCTGTTGGTGCTACCGCGTAGTCTTTGTACTAAAGAGCCACATCTTTTACGCATAGTAGCATAATGGCTCACCCACCCTTGACATCGGTAGAATAACTGCTTATACAGACGGACGTACGTTCGATAATAAGATGCTTCTATATATAAGTTCTCGTATAAATAACAAGTTACCGAAACAAGACTTTAAATATTCGTCGAGCGTTATAATTAAACATTGAAACACGCTATTTAATTGTTCAATTAAACTTTGGAATAATCTGAATTATCTACGTAAATGTTCATACAAAACTAATGACCCCTCCGCTTTAAAGAAGTTTTGGAGCGTGTATCACCACTCTCTGAAAAAGCGGTTAAATGGGTATAGATGTGGAGGATATTCATACGACATAAGAATTTACGAAGTTTACATATTTTATATAATACATATATTATTATAAGTATATGGATGTTTGTTACTCTTTCTCGCTAAAACTACTGAATGAATTTTAATGAAACTTTACAATAATATAGATTATACATCGGAATAACACAAAGGCTATAATTTATAAATATATTGTGTGAATTATACTTAACTGATTAGTTACAGCACCAATTACAAACTTTATAACTAGATCAGGAACGTTACTTTGTCAATATTAAGAAAAGTTTTTTTTTAAATGCAATTTATGTATGGTTCTGAGTATGACTGTGTGCGTGCGTTACGCCTTAATACGTTTGTCTTTTGGAGGGTGCCCATTTTAGTCCTTTGTTTACGTATATGATATGTAAACAAAAAATGTTAATAATTATTGTCTAATTTTATATAAAACTTTATTGATTTTTTAATAATAAACCAGTCCGTCTTTTATAATCAAATAAATAGATTAGACAAAATAAATCTTGTTTTATTTTATCGCAAATTGCCGATAACGACATTTTGTTTTGTAAATGTTGTTGAACAGCACATTTACATAAACATTAACAATTCCTGCATCAGGTTATAACTAAATTCCTGCTACATTTCTGTTATATTTGTATAAACAAACTTACGTATTTATAGTATGTTAACTGTTATTATTATGCCTTCGTAACTTCATTGAATTTGCTTAGTATGTTTCGCTTCATATGAATATTCGTAGATAATTACGAAACGCGTTATGGTTTTATTAAAGTATTCAAAATCGAAATTGTCTTTATTCAATTAAGCACATGAAAGCACTTTTGAATCGTCATATTACAGTATTGAATTAAAGGTAAAGCTACTTCCTAGGTTCCGAAAGAACTAAGTCCTAAGTAAAGAAAGAAGTCCACGCTTTTTTATCTTTTATATAATCTTGTATTGAGTAATACGCCTTATTTCTCACCGCGTTTACTGTGGACTGGATTTATGTATTAGTGTAACATAATTATTATATTAACAATTTTTTTATTACAATCAATCGATTTTAGACTAACAAATATTATCTAATTTGTATTTTTTTGCTGTCTCTACTTTTACTAGTCTCACGCACACTAATACATCTTATAAGCACGAGCGTCACTCACTCATGTAAGGTATTGAGTAATAGGTACGCCTTATTTCTTATCGCGTATTCTGCGGAGTGGATTTATGTATTAGTGTAACATAATTATTATATTAACAATTTTTTTATTACAATCAATCGATATTAGACTAACAAATATTATCTAATTTGTATTTTTTTGCTGTCTCTACTCGTCTCACGCACACTAATACATCGTATAAGCACGAGCGTCACTCATTCGTACCAATGCACGCTGATAACAATTAAACATGGAGGGACGCGCCTTCGGGAGTGAAAGAGACCTCGTATAAATATTATTAGAAGAAAATAAAAATCACAAATAGCAACACTGCGACCGGATACATAATTGTAAGAACGACTGTTCTACTGACTGTTGGAAATTGAAGGACGACTGTTGGCGGTACTCGTACGTCCGTTTAGCTGTCCGAATATCTAGCGGCCTGTCATAGAAAGAAAATGTCTGTTGGCCGCCATTACAATATTTTTTTAAAATATCATTTTCTATTTGTAATAATATATATCTATCTCACTTTCGCAAATAATTTCGTACTGTCATCTTTAACGTTATTATCATTGCACCGTAAAATTTTAATTACATAAAAATTACCACTTACCATAAGGCTTACCTTTTGCCCGACCTATTTTAAAAAATACCTACTATAATTCAACGGTGGCTTTAAGTATCGGCTTCATTGTACACACCTTTAATAATCGTCTAAAACAGCTGCATCAATTGACATTATTTACATACGTACATGTAAATTCGTCTACGAGATGGGACGTATTGTGAGATACATTTAAATATTAAAACGTACCCGCTTAAGAATATAATCGGTACTCTATACAGACTTTATCATTATCTTACTAAAACGTTATCGTCTAATTAATAGTTACATAATTAATTTTGGTAAAGAAAAATTAATTACCTAATACATATTATAATTTCCACGAATACGTAATAATTTCACATGCATATTTTATTTTTAACAAATTTAATTTGCAATTATTGCTCACAACATAACTTCAGAGCGGCAAAGATAAAAAAATTGTGTGTTATATTATTACAACACTAGCGACTCGACCCAGCTCTGCACGTATGCAGTATATTAATAAAGAAAGTGCAAAACCAGTTATCAGATCACCAATGTTGCAGTGAACATTTTTTTGGTTGTACATATTTTGGAATCGGTGATGTCTTCTAGAGATATTCTGTTTTAAGAGTTACATATATATATCTAACTTGCTAGACAAAAACTGTGATAGCTAATTAATATGCATGACACAAATATAATCTATACCTTACATCACTCAGAAAGAATGCAGCTTTCTATTAGTGAGTTTTTTTTTTAATTGGATCATCAGTTTCCAAGATGCTCCCCTAGAAATTTTACCTCTATATAATATTAGTATAGATTTGAAAATGTTCTCTCAACAACTACGAAACAATGTTGACGTTACTTGATTGACGCGTAAATCGTTTTCCACGACGATAACTCAGAAAAAAAAAATACTGTATTGTATATTTTTAATGTTGTTTACACCTTTAATGACGTATCATTTTGTATGTTACCCAACAGATATTAATTTTAAGTGCTTAGTGATATGTTGATGGTGTAACTTTTCCAATAAATAAATAAATAAAAAATAAATACAACGGACGGACAGTAAACGGGTTACCAGAGCACTGGAATGATGTGTTATAGAAATCATACGAACTTTCTATTGTGTTTTCGTATAAATGCGTTTTATTGCGTTTTATAGTTCGAGGTGAAAGCGACGCTAACGACTTACTGATGTTTTTCATTATAATAATACCTAATTGTTGTTTTGTAATAACGATTTTAACGAACCCACGAGCAAATATATAATTTTATGTATGTATTTATTATCATTTTAATGTAGCCAATCAAATTGAAACGTCTAATTTTCTTGTGTATAATCTGGATGATCATTGGTCGGTGACAGACGATGACGCAATGAGCAGCCAATAGGAATGATATTGATCAAAAGAAAGGTGAATAATGTTTTGGACTTATATTAAAAGTTAATTACATATATATAACAAATTACCTGATTCAATACAAAGATAGTTAAACGACGTCATTATGTATTTTCAATATTAATTATTCATTAGGTAATTTAAAACGAAAGGACAGAAACTCAATAATAACACAAAAATGCTTCAATATAAAATCAATCAAATGTTCTTAGTATTTAATCTTCTCATAAGCATAAAGAAAAATGGAAATACAAACAAAATCAGTCATGAAATTTCTGGAAATTTCATGCAAGCATACAAAACGACGGAAAATATTAGTTCTGCATTTTTAATCTATACTAATATTATATATGCAAAAGTATGTCTGTCTGTCTGTTACCCTTTCGCTAAACCACTCAACCGAATTTGATGAAAGGTATGAAGCTTAAACACCACGAAAGGCTTTTTTAACACCAAAAACCTACGAACTTCGCACGAAAACTAATTATTTATAAAAATATTCGAATCCGACCCTGTGCTCAGTTCCCGGTTGGTCGATGTAACTTGTTAAGGGGAACCGAATTAACACTTGTACCCAAAAGTGCGGTTGTAAAATAGTTATGGCTACTTTAAACAAATTATTTGTGTACGATGTAAACTTATCTATTCTTTAGATAAAAAAGATAAGATATAATGATACTTTGAGATAGAAGTAATGTAAGAGATTTGCATTTTTACAAGAGTATTGGGTCGATTGGATAAATACAGGCAAATTGAAAGTTTATTCCTGTGCCAGAATAAGTCAGTATTTAGTTGCCAAGTTGTAAAATAAGTTCACATGTTTAATATATAGTATAATACTGTACAAACTATCTATATGAATTGTTGATTGCAATTTGGCGGGTAATATTTTGGCTATATATCGTATATATGTTCATATATAGAACAATTAAAATACATAAAAATTGATCAATACATAATATGCCAAGCTTGCCTGTAAATTTCCCGCTGCTGGGCTAAGGCCTCCTCTCCCTCTGAGGAGAAGGTTTGGAGCATATTCCATCACGCTGCTCCAATGCGGGTGGTATACGCATGTGGCAAAATTTCGTTGAAATTAGACACATGCAGGTTTCCTCACGATGTTTTCCTTCACCGCCGAGCACGAGATGGATTATAAACACAAATTAAGCACATGAAAATTCAGCGGTGCTTGCCTGGGGGTTTGAACCCGAAATCATCGGTTAAGCACGCGTTCTAACCACTGGGCCATCTCGGCTCATTATCCGAGAAGAACCGCCTAAAAACTCAGTAGTTAGTCTTTTTTATCAATAACTTTATTTGGTGGCAGGGTTTGGGTAGGTAGCCCCTCATTATATGTATATTCTACCGCCGAGCACCGATGCTTTGTAGTGTTCTGGTGAGCCAGTGTAACTACAGGCACAGGGGACATAATAACTTTACAAGGTTCGTGGCGCATTGGATATGTTGCCCGTCCGTGAACTATGAATATACTAATTGTCTTATCGTAATGATATCCAATTAAATTGCATAGCATAAAAGTAAACAATAATAATAAATAATCTTTGTCGTGGAGACGTATGCATCCGCAAGTCATACAAAGGGAGTCGGAAGTCCATTTGAGATGTCAAAAGACGATCGTTTTTATATGTATTTATATTGTCAACCGGCTGTAACCCAAAGGGTAAAAAAGGTTCCCCCCTTTTTCGATCAACAGAATTTAATAAAAAATATAGCTTATTACCATCTACGGACGTTTTCACGTCGATTTTCTTGGTCGTACCGATAACGTCTCAGGGTCCTAATTCATTAACAAATTTTATCGCAATCGATTCGAAATATAATCGTTGCCGATTGCCGTTTTCCTATTCTACAAACGGAACGATCGATTTGCGGTTCAGTCAAAGTTGGATCCGAATATAATAAGGGAACGTATCATTGCCGTTATATGTTAGTTGAATTCGCCCCCGTCATTTCTAGTGATTGACTGAAACGCTAATAGGCCAGTCAATAAAGCCCGTGAAGGTCAAGTAATTAGTATAATAATGATTTTTTGATATGTGGTTTGGGACATTAAAATAATAACAAATTAAAATTTTCAACCCTCTGGGGTGAACGCTCTAGGGGGTTGAGAGGGTGAAAAGCGTTTTTGTTTATAACTTTGTGAAAAAAATTGTTAGATGGTTGAAAATTGGACAGAAGGTATAACTTACCTTGTATTAAAATTTCAACGTTTTTTGTTTAGTGCAAAATTAGTTTTATTAGCAAAAAAGAATGTTTTATGGAAGTTAGTTCTATTTTATATGTAATAGTAATAATATATCATTAATATGTAGTTTTAATATTAAGAAATATGTATGTACTTCGTTGTCGCGTGTACACCGCCTTTAAAGACCATGTCTTGCCAGACTCACCCAAATTTACAATGTATAAGCTTTTGTAATAATAATCAAAATGGTTTTACTATGTCAATTGAGATATAGTTACTAATTGCACAATTCATATATACATTTGAAATAAATAACTATATATGTAAACAACATCATTGAGAACTTGTCCGCTTCGCTCGTAAATTAATAATTGGAATTCTTCATTGGTTTAGTGGCTAACTATTTAAGGCGGCTGATCCCTAGGTACTGGGTTGAAGCTATGTCAGGCCGGTCTATCGGAATTTATGATCCCAGTCTAACGGAAGTGTGTTCGCTTCTATGTTTACAAAGCCGTTGGTGCTACGTCTTTCTGATCGTGTCGGGTTTGTCTTCCTATCGGATTATGAGATAGCAAATGCTCTCCTCACGAAGTTTTCTTTGGGCGCCAAGTTCGATATTAAAAAGATATATAAAGCAAACGGAAACTTAATTGTCCTTGCTGGGTTTGAACTTGCAATCTCCGTTTAAAGTTCAAGTGTTCTCGCTACTGGGTTACAGCTACTTGCAAATATAAATGGCAACAGTTACAGGTTTTAATTCATAAGATGAATGAATGTTTTAAGAACGCTTCTGTCAACGAAATATTTGTTATATATATAGAAGGTAGCTAAGCCCACATGGGTGGGGTAACCGTTGGGGTGTCACGGTAGTATGCACAAGCGATTCCGTGATGCTTCGAAGAGACGGAGTGGGTACCGCTCGGTTTTTACCCCCCACATCATGTGGGCAAACGGGAAAATTCGTTTTATCAAACGCTAAAAACAGCTTAGCTGGACATTAAGCCAGACAGACAGACGTCTGATTATACAAAATGTATATTTAGTTTTTTAATTGTACAGATTATGATGTCATGTGTCAGTCTTGAGCGTTGTCTGAATAAGTTTGGTCAATTAGTCGATGCTAATTAGGGCATTTCAGCTTGAGTTACAGTTTATCTGATGTGGGAAAATGTTTCAACAGACATATGAAGCTGTGTGCAGTGTACGAGAGGAATGCACGGAGTTATATCGTGTTGGGGACTTATCTAATGTTATATTGGTACTTTGATATTGGCGTATTGGCGTATTGGCGTATTTGTGAATTGGCATTGGTGGATATAGAAGACCTGGAAAATACTGAATGATAAGTTGCTTTGTAATATGTACCTAAACCCCGTTCGTCTGTTAACTATTCAATAATAGAGTGATCATTTCAGTTCATTTTTTCTAGATAGCTTATCGAGTTTTCCTGGCACCCCACTGGCTTTGTTACACCTGTGAGTTATATAAGCACGAATGTGTAGAACATGGATGTTATACCGAAACTATCGGATATCCGAAATAAATATCCATCCGTAGACGAAATTGGTAAAAAAAAATTATTTATTATAATTTTGTTTTAGCATAATGTTGCACTTAAAGAGAGTAGATAATTGTATTTTTAAGCTATTCGTTTTTTTTTTTCTGTGATTACACTAATACTAAATAGCCTACAAATATATAATATAAATATAAAGTTAAATTAATATGTTGCAATTTTTTCCTATACAAATTCAAAATAATGTATCTGTTATCCGTAAACGAAACTATCCGAAATAATTTCGTATCCCTAACCGTATCTGAAACCGATAAATTATTATTCGTATATCCGTATTCATATCCAGATTCGAAATGACATATCCGCAACATTCCTGGTGTGGACAATCACTTCAACACTCAGAAATATTTCGGGAAGTAAAAAAGAAAAAAATAAAATAAAAACAAACAACTATAACTATATATTTAAGTAATTGTGTTAAAAAATGTTAAAATATTAATATATTAACTAACGATTTAAATAAAAGGGGCGTGTACTCGTCCGCGAATGAAAAGATCTTCATTAGCGTAATTAAAAATAGTTTTAAATTGCGTTCAAATAATTAATTACAATAAAATATAATCTACTTATTTATAATAAAATAATGATTATTACTGCGATAAATTTTATTTGTTATTCACCACCACTGTGAGCACTCACACATTTAAATATTAACAATGTAAATATTGTTAAATAAGATAAGTCTGAAGTTGTTTTATTTCGACCGCCTTGACAATTATTTGGCAGTTTAGCGAGCAACTTCATCACGTAGTTTTATGTCAGAGAGCATTGTAAAAATTCACTAATAATAAATTCGTATTTTTAAAATAAAGTAACTTTTTTTTTTAAACGAGTAAAGTACATCGAGCCTTTATGGCCCAGTGGTTAGAACGCGTGCATCTTAACCGATGATTTCGGGTTCAAACCCAGGCAGGCACCACTGAATTTTCATGTGCTTAATTTGTGTTTATAATTCATCTGTTGCTCGGCGGTGAAGGAAAAAATCGTGAGGAAACCTGCATGAGTCTAATTTCAACTAAATTCTGCCACATGTGTATTCCACCAACCCGCATTGGAGCAGCCTGGTGGAATATGCTCCAAGCCTTCTACTCAAAGAGAAAGGAGGCCTTTAGCCCAGCAGTGGGAAACACAGGCTGCTAATGTAATGTAGGTAAAAAGTACATCGATACATTGAATTTTATAGATGCTACTCTATAGTAGCGTCCAGCAATAAATTAATACGATCAGCGTCCAATTAATAATAATGCCAACGGTTATAATAGTGTTAACATAAAGCATTCCCTTACATCAACGCTTACCGACTAGTCAGCGCGTTAAGCGCTGTAGGAGTCGGAGGACGCTCTGTCCATATATACCTAAACTAATCTATACTTATATTAAATACGAAAGTTACTCTGTATTTCTGTTAATCTTTCAAACCACTGCATCGAATTTCATGAAATTTGATTTGAAGCAAGTTTACACTCAAAAAAGGAGACAGGCTTTGTTTTATACCCAAAATCTCACGACCAATCACTAAAATGCTAGCGAAGCCGATCGCAACTAATATTTTATAAGTACACAGCGCGAATAGTATTTTTATATGTAACAACTGCATTTTTTTTTTGAATTTCATTCAAAATTAGTTGATATGGCCATTGTTTGACCTTTGCGGTCATTCAATAGAGTGTTTTATCGTTCACGGCGAAGTTTATTAATAAGAGATAAAATTTGTTATTTCAAATAAAAACTTTTCCTTTTCGAAATTAAAATTAATTTTTAAAAATGGAACACTGAATGCATTTCGACTACTTATTAGAATGAAATTAATAAATGCATATATATGTAATTACAATTGTTTTCATATTTTTACTTGATTTTATTATATGTATAAACATAGTTTATTATAAATCATTTCCTTGAATTTATTGTGTCGCTTGTTTCATAGACGTAAAAACTATAAATTTTTTACAACTTCCGTTTCTATTGCCTGTAGTTTTAAACCATATTATAATACCTGTCTAGGATTTTGAAATCAGACCAGCCAATCCGCCACCAACCTTGGGAATTACGTTGTAATATCTCTTGTAAATATTAATTTTTTCATTATTAACCTTTAGAAAGATATTCGGACCCCTTAACCGGGTTATGTCGAATACCTACCCACTAAAAACACTGCGATGGTCATCTCAACATCTTCGGCGCGGATAAGCTGAGGGAGTGTTACTTGTGCTTGTCCCAGCATTAAAAAAGTTAACTGTTCGTTTGATTCAAAGTACATTTGTTCGGAAACTACTATGAAAAATGAATCTAGTTATTAATCATTAATTAGTTTAATGACTGCAATTAAAGTTGCTATTAAGTAATGTGATACTAATCTAATGATAAAAGCCTTCTTACACAAATCTCGAATACTAATTCTTCATCGCGCATCGATATAAAACAATAATTAAAGTTATACGTTTAATAAACATTAAGCACACATTTAGTACTATAAAGTATCACATGTTTTGAATGCGTACTTAGGTATTTTAATGTATTATTGAATTGCTTATCAAATAACAATTTTATGCATTATACGACCAAATGAGGAAGAACATACTTTTAACTTTGCAATGAGTATTTTATGTAACGATTTATTATTTAATCATAATAAAATAAATGTAATTGCACATTAGACACGCTTCTACAGTGAAAATCAGAATCAATGAACTAATTCGAATTATTTACATCGGTTACGATACGATCCCGATTATATTTCGATCCAACTTTGACTGGACCGCAACTGAATCGTTGCGTTTGTGGAATAGGATCTGCTAGACATCAACGATTACATTGTCTATTCGATTTTGATAAACTGTCAGTGCGAGATACTTGGTTGTAGGGCTTTGTGCAAGCCCGTCTGGGTAGTGTACTGGTCTGGTACCACCTACCCAACAGATATTCTACCGCTAAACAGCAGTACTCAGTATTGTTGTGTTCCGGTTTGAAGGGCGAATGAGCCAATGTAACTACGAGCAAGGGACATAACATCTTATTTCCCAAGGTTCAGGGCGCATTGGTTATCTAAGGAATGGTTAATATTTCTTACAGTGCTATTGTTAGTAGGCGATGATAACCACTTATCATCAGGTGACCCATTTGATAGTCCGCCAAACGACATCATAAAAAAAAATGTTTGTAAAATTGAAGCCCAGTAACGAATCCTTAGTAGGTTAGTCTACCATGTGCGCAACTGCTGAAAATGATATACAAACAATTTGAGTATTACTTCAATTAACATAGTGCCAAAAATATTATCATGTGTATCGTAACTGGCGCGGGTTATCATTGTCTAAGGTCAAGGTGCTAAGCATGTGCAGATCGATGTCGAGTGTTTGTTTTTATGTAACGCGGAAATCATATAATGTAATACATAATAATTAATTACGTTGATTAAAATATGGTATTTTGATTGTATTTTGCTATTTATTTATTAAACCATAGATTTTTTATAAACATAAGTAATGACTTTTGGCGGCTTTGCCTTGCTGTGACATTAGCATTGAAAAACAAACTTCGCAAACGATCGTGAAATGTCAAAAAGTCATATGTTACATACTTTTGCAATAATACAAAGAACTAGAGAGATTCCGTTACTGATTTAAAATAATTTATTGAATATTTGTTCCGTCAAACAGGTACTTTCCGAAGGATTTAATTTAAAGAAACCTAATTATACCCAAGGATTTGTCCTGAAAACTAATTAATAGGCGATTTGCGCCATCCATTATATACTGACAATTAATTTAACGACTTCTAAGAAAAAGGGACCAAATTGGGCAGATTTTTATGCATTTCAGAAGCAGAAAGCCCGAGATAAGTATGAATAATACGTTTAAGAATTTTTCGATACAAAAATGAATCACTATTTTTCACTTAAGAAATAAAAAATACTTACGAAATATTAAACGAATGACTCGCTTGCACTCTCACAAGTCTCAATTCCCTAGATATTATTAACATATAACGTATTTATTCATGTATATTCCCGTCGGACCACTTAGCGTCTACGAATTTAAATTCTTACATAGGAAATATCTTTTTTTCTGAAATACCATATGTAAAATGAAATAAGGGACGGTATTTATTGCAATTTTTGGGCATGTTACGCATTTTGGTTGTAGGATTTAGGCATATTTGGAAAATATATTCGCCATTTAAATAAAAGTCGCAAGAGAAAAAAGTTCGTCTTTCCTTCTATATATTGTCAATTTTCATATTTCATACTTTGAAGTAAGGAAATCAATATATTGGACTTTAACGTCAGATGTTAGAAAAAATACCAGGTGTCTCGTTAAGTGGCACTAGTGTATCACTTAGGAGCTATGTGGACGTGAACTTTGTATTTATAATTTCAACTAGTATACTTAGTTTATAGTATAAGATGTTAACCCTTATCTACCAATTGGGTTGTTTTTGTCCCATTGGCAAAAAACACTTTACAGAACACTTCACAGACCTCAAGGTGCTAAATGAAACAGCGTAATTATGTGATAATTATTGAGATCGATGTCAAAAAATCTGGCCATATTATTGGTTTCATTGTGAATATAATATAATTAATACAATTCGATAACCGACACTTCATTTCCCAGCAATTAATTTCCTTTTAATACTCTCGTTAAAACATAAAACATAAATTATTTTTTCGAGAAATAATTTGACTCGAGTCTGATCATGTTTTTGACCATAATTTGCGTAGACAGGAGTGGTACCGTCTGATCGTCTGAGTATGTAACACTAAGTATCCAATCATCATACATTCAACATCAACCGCCAAACAGTAATATTTAGTATTGTTATATTTGGGTTTAAAGTGAGGCAGTATAATTACAATGTAGATAAAATCTTAGTATGACTAATTAACATGGTAGATGGTACATTGGCGCTGTTTTGCTGTCGAAACACTTGGCCCTTGGAGTAATGGTGCAAAAAGCTTCATCAAAAGTATAACACCTCGCCTTATTGCCTCCACTGGTGACAGGAGGGCTGGTTCGTTTTTAGCCCAGAGGATCGGAATTGCGATTCAACGGGGAAATGCTGCTAGCATTCTTGCCACCATTCCCCGCGGTCAAGATTTATACAGTAACTATTTTTAATTCATATTTGTATATATATTTAAGCAGTTAATGTTATCAATTCTTATGTTAATAAATTGATTGTTAGGGATAATTATTATTTCTAACAACGCTAACATCTGTGGGTGCTCATGACCATTTGCTATCAGCTGGCTAACTAGACTAGGCCTACCTATTTAAAAATTGGGCGTAAACTAATGCAGAGACTAAATTCATGTTTTCAAATAGAACGAAATTATACGCAATACGTAGTAAAGTCACGCGGAACAGTTTATTGCTTTATTGGGGAGTTTTCGTGTCCGACGCGTGTGCGTTGACTGAATACTCTAAAACGATTGTACCGATTATTTAAACAGTATATTGTTGACATTCAGGCAGAATATATTAATTTAATTGCACTTAACTTTGTGTTTCGAATGTTAGAAAAGAACATAGAGTTTCTTGCCGGTTTTTCTCGCCAGAATATATATTCCGAACCGCTGCGATTCATTTGGTACCGTAATAAATATTAACCATTCCTAACATCGCTAATGTGCCATCAATATTGGGAACTAAAATTTTATGTCTCATTCACAATTCAAACCGGAACACAATAATAATAATAAGTATTACTGTTTGGCGGTAGACTAGAATATGCTGACTGGGTGGTACCTTCCCAAACGTACTCTGACAAAGATCAACCACGAAGCATTTCAGTGTTATATTGAATTTAGAACGTTGGAATAGATTATGGCGTTAATTCTTGTCATCGTAGTGATGCCGATGTTTGTTGCGGCAGTGACGCTCAATTGTTTCGTATACGGAACCATTGTTAATAATAAATTACTTTCCATATATAGTCTCCGTCGTGTCAGTCAATTAGATCGTATTTAATTGTGGTACACTAATTATTTAAGCACGAATATATTTTTTTATAATTCGTCTGGTTATGTGAGTTTGTATATCACAGTCTCCTGTACCTACTGCTGAACAGATTTAAGTGACTTTTTGTGCGTGCGTTGCAATCGGCTTAGTGTTTTTTTTACATCAAACAAATCTTATTTCATCCGTAATAAATCAGGCCGAGCAGTTAGTAAGTTATGAAAAGTAGACGTTATATATTAAATACTCTTTTGTAACGTACGTCATTATATAATATTTCAATTTTGACATTCGTTCGTACACATCGTTTTCTTTGCCCATTTTTAATAGAAGTGTAGGTACTTACGAGATAGATTCTGAGGTGTAATTATATAACATATCGTATCTATTTAATTTTAATAGGATACTGAAAAAAATGTTCAACATATTTTTTTTATAACATAAAACCTATATGCCCCTAATTAACCTAAAAGTATTTCGAGGTGTAAAATTATACTTACATATATTTTTTTTAACGAAATATATTCGTTGTGACGATTTCTAGTTAATTTTTTAAAATGCAATCATAAATTAAATACCTTCATAATTTAAAAACAAAAATATATTAAAGCAATAATAATTTTTTTTACATAAAATTAATAACATTTTTTTATATTCTACGAGTTTCGTATCTATTGTGTTGAAGCTTACTAATAAAAAGAGTATTAATAAAAAAACGGGTATAAATATGTCAGTTACGTTTCAACAAATAAATTTTAAATGTCGAATGCACAGATTCACACAAAGCATTGATGAATTGATAATTGTGGTGCGTAGGCGAACTGTTAAATGTCATCACTTATAAAGTTAACCTGCATTTAATAGAAGCAGGTCAACGACGATAGTGCAAGTGGACCCTGGTAGGTTCCCATAACCTTGAAATAGGCTTTTTTTATCTGGCTTATTGCACAGATTATAAATATAATTTTTAATAAGTATTTAAAAAAAGAGTTAGTTTATTTTTATAAGTTCAAAGATCAGAATTATTTGTATTTTCATAAAAATTATAACAAGTTTACGAAACGTTAAACGTTGCAATATTTGATATCTTTGTAATAGTATAATTTATTTATTATTAATGTAATTATTTATATTTTAAATAATTTGGTTGATGTTTGTATTATAAAAAGTAAGTGATACTTTTATAAGCTACAATATTAATGTAATTATAGGAAATAAGTTGACTTCAGTAGCATTTAAATATAATAAAGTATATTGTCAAAAATCAACAATATATATTTTTTAAATATTTCAGATTAGCAAATAAATTTATTTTAAACTTTTTATTAGTAACGGTAAAAAATATAGACTGATAATTTACTATTCCTTTATTTTTAAACGTATACAAATATATGTTACGTTTAATATTAATAAATTGTTACTTTATAATTATAAAATACTGTCAGTTAGCTAATCACCTAAAAATATTTGTACTTACCGAAAAATATATTCCTTCTTACTACGCAGCCAGCCCGGTCCAAAACATTTTAAAAAGCACAAAAAAAACCACAACACAACAAAAAAAACAATTAAAAAATAAAACGTAAAAATATTTTCGTACAGAAATGCAATCGATAGTTAAAAACAGAATAAAAAATTATTGCAGAGCAATATTTTAAAAGAAACAAGTCTTCAAGTGTCGCGTTCGAAATTCGAATCGAATTCTATCGCGAGATCTGTCAGCTCAGTTGGCGCGTAAACCCTTCGCTGTTCGGATCAACACTGACTTGTGTTGTGACTTAACACTAGCTGTGTTCCAATTGGTATATGTCGGTACCGCTAGGTATGTCGGTCGTTCGTCATAACAATGTATAGGGTTTCGTATCAAAATACATAAAGTTTAATATTTATTAAATTTAAATATCAAACAGAATCATCTTCGTGATAAGGTATTATATTGACATTAATACGATAAATATTATTTCATTGCCAAATTTGTTTTTTTAAATGTCCTTATGGATAAGTCCGTGCTTGGAATTCTATTACAAAAAAAAAACCCAAAAAGGTGACACTTCATTTTCTAACGGTTTTTTAAAGTAAAATCATGTAACGATAAAAGCCGTTAAGTGTATTTTTAGAATTCGAAACAGACTGCCACTTTTATTATGTAAAGTGATAACGGAAACAATCCAGTCGTCCTTTAACTTTAAGAAGTGACTTCTAAAAGCGTCCACAATTGAAAAATATGAACCGACATATTTGGAAAGTAATGTAATAGTTATAAAAATATTCAATTATATAATACATTTTATTTTATAATATGACTCGCGTCTTTTTTAATTATTCATAATATTCCGATGTATGCATACTGTTGTCATCCTTAAAAAATTTTTTTTGTACGCAAAAGTCGAAATTAAAAGTGTTACAAAACTTACTATAACGATGCTACTAATGGATATTAGATAATATTAATCCAGACGCCATAATTGGTTAAGCCGATTTCTCACGGTGCAAGTTTTCTCAACATAATATTAAGTGGAATGGGGCTTATAAGTTTATTTAAAATTCAATTTGTATTTGTAAAAAAGGAGTTAATAATATTTTGGAGTCAAAATTTTTTATGAATAATCGCACTGAAAAAATATAGTCTTTGAGTTACTTTACATAAAGTCGATTTGTGTAAAAATAAACATTATATATATAATTAAATAAAGCTTAAAATTAGTAGTACTAAGTATTTGCATAAAATTGTTTCTATATTTTAGGAATAGTGCTATTTGTCAATAGATGGCGTTGTAGAGATACGTTATCTATTCACCGATAGATGGCGTTGTACTCTTGACATGTGATAATAAGTGATTAAGTTTCATCCTTCCAGGAAATGTTACGCATCTCATAAATAATAGTAATTGACAGAAAATAATTATGTAATTGAATCTATTGTTTATTGTTCATATTTATGTCCATTGTTTATGTTATTTTTTAATGAACATAATCGTATTTAAATTTCGTAACTTTTTGGATTTGGATGTAATATTATTAATATATAAACATATGAACCGAATTAATAAAAAAAAACCTAAGGTATTGTCATCTATTTCTCTTACATATGAACAAAATCAATCAATAATTATATATTTTCATTTTACCACAATACATATTACGATGACCTAAAAATCAAGTCACTTTTCAAGGCAGTCAGTCATTTTCTGAAGGTGGCCACTGGGCTATCTTGTCTATTGGGACTGAATCTATGATGTCAGGTTTCGGGCAAGCAACAATTATTTATTTTGTGCTCAAATTCTGTTTGTATTAATTTTATCTTACAAATTACGCGTACCTATGAGAAAATCCATATATTTTCTGCAAAAACATTCAGTATATGGAATAAGCTTCCAAAGATTTCCTTACAAGGAGAAAAGGTCTTTGCCATGCAGATACCTTTCCGGTCTTTTGCTATTTATGTTTTACATACGACAGACCAGTAGTAGAGAAATCACGGGTCTCCGATATGAGCAGAAGTGGTTCATCTCTTGGCGGTAGGGCAGTGCATGTGCAAGTCCGTCTGGGTTACCTACCCAGACGGACTTGCACAGCCCTACCACTCACTCATCAGGCAAACAGCAATATTTAATATTGTGTTCCGGCTTATAAGGTCAGTGAGAATATCTTAGTTCCAAAGGTTGATGGTGTATTGACGATGATGGTTAGTCTGCCTTAAGATGGGCCGCCGCAACCGAAATCGGTCGGGACGCCATTATGCTTATATTTTAGATTATATTTATAGTTATATTTCATAGAATATAATGGTCTTATAGCAGGTACGGAATAGGTTTAATTTATTACCGGTTATATTTTTTTAAAATACTATGACAGGATTATTACGTATCGACCTTTGCGATTGTGACTTAATACTAATAAAAAACCACTGAAGCGCGATTCAGAATGGCATTTGAAGGGTTCCTTATGCTTATTTTCTAATTTAATTATACTTTCTTTACCGACTTAAAAAAAAAGCATTATCCATTCGGTTCTATTTTTCTATTTTTCGCTCCAATTTCATTTATAGTTTTATTTTGAGCGAGTATTACTTGAAGTTGGTTTTTTTATAACCATTTCATATAATGTTTGGATACAGACATTTTTAGAAATATCAGTCAGAATTGAAATTTCCTTTTTATATTTAATAGGCAAACTTAAGAGGAAGGGTAAACCAGTGGTAGGTTTAAATAGGACCGATTTACAGCTCAAAGCAGTTAGAACGAAGGCGACCTGGTATTGACGATACAAGCAATGGTTTATATTTTTACCATCACGTAGCCAGTCTCCCTCCCAATTCTACCTGACTGCCTCGTTTGTTTAATACCGAAACGTCACTTGACTTTGTGGTTCACCTACTGGTATATTAATAAACTTTTTTTTTATAAACAAGATCCTACTAGTACTCTGTCAATATTTTGACTAATCTACGGAACCCTAAAAACCAACAATAGAACAGATTAAAAAATTATAAGTAGCATTATCATAGCTGTCTGTTTCTCATGGTTCTATTTTGGCTATCTGAGTATATTATACAGGATTAAAGGTTTCAAAATTATATAATTATAACCGATAGTTGTTTTTGCCCGCGTGGTAGGAAGAGGGGGGGGGGGATTCGGTGTCGTAGGTCGTTTTCAGAATAAAAAGCCTATGATATAAAATAAATAACGTTGTGCTGTTGTTTCGTTTAAGACCTTTCTAGACTGGTAAATATAAATAATGTTAAGTCACCATCACACAAAACTAATATATTTAGTTATTTATTTAGGTAATTAGATTAATTATATTAGCATAGAAGTCTTCTATCCCATATAAAACAATGGCCGCATGTCATATGACAGAAATATCAATTTCTGTTTTACGTAATAAGATCAATTACGAATAGCGTTATGATATTATTTATATAGATTTAATAATATATATTATATATATTTATTATTCTGTAGTTGTGTTAGATGTGACATATAAATCAAATAGATGCTTGTGTCATTCCGTGTTCACTCATAGGAATTTATTTATATCCAAGCTCACAAGCTTAACACTTTGTTCTAAACATAATAATCATTAAACATAGTGATCATATATTTTTATAACAAATAATGGAGTTATTTAGCTTGGCTCTATGATGTTTGACCTTTGTCTGATTTTAAAGTTGTTTAAAAACATTAATATTTTTTCTATATTTCAATTTATTAATTTTAAAATTCGAAATTTAAATGTCATTGTTAACGAATTTATGTATTCGATTCGAATTAAGTTAACCAAATATTAGGAAGGATCGTTGAACGAATTTCATTTATTTACTTGTTGTGTTTAATATTTATACTTCGATTAGTCGAATTGTTGGATAACACGACTGACTGATGATATATTTAAATAAAAAAATTATTATATTATTAGTTTAAAGGAAATTTACGATATAAGTGGATGTGCAAACTATATCGATATTATATCTCACATATTATCAAGGGATAGGAATCCGACATGACTAGAGAGAGAAATTCAGAAATCCCGAACCAACAGCTTCATTTGCTTTCCGCAGTTAGGTTGTGTTATAATGTATGTAATACTGTCCAACTATAAGCAGTTACCTACTGAAAATTTGACATTACGTTCGATATTACTTATTGGCTTCGGGATCTGCTTATAATGCCCCTATACACATGAGGTAAGCAATATTTTGATCTAATATTGTGTTCAATGTCGTTTGTTTCGATGGCTCGTTTTTTCATACTTTAGGCTTTCGTGCGAACATTTATGCGCGAATAAAGTACGTGATATATATTTTCATTTTTCTATTTCCGTTTGAGGTCACGTGACACTTCGCGTGTTAACGTGAAAACGAGTTTTGTTATATAAACAACGACCGTATTCATAAAACAGTTGATAACGATCGGCGGTTCTTATGAGTTTTGCTTCAAAATATTCAATTATTTTTATTCTATATAAATGCACGGGATGAATTATTGTAACAAATTTCATTAAATGAAAACTTACTATAATCGGGGATATTTACAAGTTCTAACCACTATGCCGTCACAGCTTAGATATAAGTATAATATACTAATTGCTCGTCGCGTAAAATATATATATTTTTTTTGTTTCACTTTGTTAAATAATCTCCCGGAACCTGATCGGGCGCCACCAATCGGAACCATTTTGGAACCAACCTACACACACTAAAACATCAAAATCGGTCCGATTCCATAGGATTTCAATGTCATACGTACAGAAGAATTATATATTAATGATATTTAAACGGATACACGACCTAATCTAACGAGGTCTCTAGCTCGACAAATATAGTCAGTATTTGTTAAGTTAATAAAAGCATTGTCAACTATTACCATAACTAGATTCAACACAGTGACCAGTAGGCCGTGACTCCATTGTGACTCAGTGGCAGGATGCGTTCTGTCACGTTTTTATATTGAAATGCATTTAATTATTTTTATTTGTGTGAATGCATATTCTTATCTTATTGCCTTTTTTTTTCAAATAAAAAAGAAATATATGTTATAGTACTAGCGACCCGCCCCGGCTTCGCACGGGTGCAATGCTGATACTAAATATACTACAGAATGTCTTACAACATTCAGTTTTTCAGTCATTAGACAGTACAAACCGGTATGTTTTAAACCTGTAATATCTTCAAAAATATTCACTTAAATTACATGAATGAAATTTGAACTCAGTACCTCGAGAGATACAGACATACAGCATGTAGGCTGTATGTCTGTAACGAGAAAGATAAACGTATACCAAAGGAATACGTTTATTCAAAAATGTTTAGTTTTATAATTGCTTGGCAAACCCTAGAGAAAACATAAAAAAGACATGAAACTCATAAAAAACGTTTACATTTTAATGTTATCTCAGATATAGTTATAATAATAGGCATCATCCGTAATTATCCCTTTATTACGATTTGAAAGTTAATTTGAACTTTATTTTCATTTGTTATGGTTCAATTTACAAAAGCAATAGAATAATCTTACCTGCATTTTTTGCAAGACTTAACCTTTACGCTATAAAAACCTTTAATACCCTACAACAAGGATGACTATTGCGTATAACTTCGTCACAAAGCGAAGGCTTTGTAGGAAATACCGTGAATGATTGTAATAGGAATTCCTTTGTGAGTGTTTCATACATTTTGAATATTTTAAGTTTATAAGGTACTTTGTGTAGTTTAGGAATTTTAGAGTTAGTCTAAAGTACAGAAATTATAATTTATGAGGGTAACTATAGGTTAGAGGGGTCAATGACTTCTGGTTTTATTAAAGAGTTTAGGTATATTTAAATGTAATGCCTAATATAATTTTTCGCCAGAATCTTTACAAATATCTAAAGCTGAGTTGATTTTTACTAGTCCAATTTAACATTTTTTTATTTGTCTAAATCATTCTATTTATTGAGAAAGGTTATAAGACTGGAACCATCAATGACACCGATAAAAGGGCAGATGCCTTGGGGAGACTGATGAAGAATGGGGAAGGCACAATTCGCAAGCACTAAGGAGATTCTGGATTCTCAATCTCAAAAAGGCGATCCATAATAAAGTTGACCAGACTGCACAAACTGGTCAAATACCACCCAGACCAGATGAAGAATTCCACAGAATTATAACACCAAGTAACGCAACCTAATACAGACAAACACCGAGTCAAAGAAGGAGTTGTCATTGTAGAGTTCACATTTCGACATCAATTTGCAATCCAAGAGTTCAGATTGTGATGCTGCGTAGCAATAAAATGCAGGCAAATTAAAATGACATAATTAAAATTAATAATAATAATATGATATAATTACGTACATTACATTGAACGTTTGCGGAGAAATTTTGACAATAAAAAAATACTAGTAACGTCACGATAAGACTCAAACTGATAAAAATATTAGAAAAACTTTGTGCCTCTTTTCGTCTTGCCTGGAGAAGCTAGAAATTACAATTTTCAAATAAATGATGTCATAACATACTTATATATAAATATATACTATCAGAATACTTTAAAAAGTATTTTAATTCAATAATAAACAAGCGTGAAGTGATAAGTTATACTGAGTTCGTTGTGTGTGTGTGTGTGTCTGTGATTTAATACGATGCATAAATATTATAGATTGATTTATATTTATTTGTTGTTATATATTACAATGGCAGTATGAGTGTCATCGTTACTGGAAGTCAAGGACAAAAACACAACACAATGATTAAATATTTATTAACATAAATAACTAAAGGTACAGTTGGCAAAACATGTTCATTCAGGATGTAATATAGAAACTTTTTTGTTCTATTAATATTTTCGCATCTGTACCTTTTCGCGGTGTTTTTTTACTCTGTTACTAAAAATAAATATACCTATATATATAGTCTATTCCAATCACAGAAGAACAAACGCCAAATAAAACAGCATTTGATAGCGAATTGGCGCAATATAATTGGTCGAAAACTTGAATAATCTATGATGTTTATTATGGACTTTGCAGAAAAGCCGTTTTGAACGTCATCGAAACTGTTATCAGAACTTTAGTGGATTAGTGTTGTATTAAAATAAAATATATCAAGTCAAGATTTGTTAAAAGTGTACAATATAGCTGAGTTATTAGCAAATCGCGTCGCATACGTAAATCTTAGGTTTGTTTATCTTTATTCCTTGTTCAATTGGAATAGACTATACATAAAAAAATACTGAATAATAAGTATTGCTAACATAATTTTTAATTAATACGTAAGTATTTAATAGAGATTTGTTTTCGCACTGAATTGTTATTATGTTGAAAAGATTCCTTTGAAATTATTCATCAATGTATTCTCTAATACTATTCCTTAAATACTTACTTGATGTTAACAACAGCTTTATAAGGATTAATGGGAACGAAAAAATCTTTGCTATACAAATATACAATACATACAAATAAACAAAACATTTGGAATCTTTTCATTAAAAATTCTATTCGATTACAGTCACATAATTTGTTAAATGTCATGTCATTATCGATTGGCCAAGCAACATCCTATTCGGAAAGAAAATATTCATCCGGCGATTCATGATTCTCTGATATTTCAACAATGTCTAGCGAGTATTTAATAAAATAACCTTTAAAAGGATTACTTTGTTAAGTTTATTTATAGCCGAGTTGACCCGTGTTTGTCATATTAGTTTATGGCAACTGCTCTCTAAGATCGTCATACAATAAGATTAACTATACAAATCCTCGAGCTTTATCGTAGAAATGTTGATTATCGTAGCAATCACGACTTATATAAAGTAAAATAATTTACGAAATATGTATTTATTTTACTTTGTCACTTTAATTTATAAAAATAATAGTAGCAATGACCATAATTAATTAAAGAATTGCGAATATTCCTATTGACCCCCTCATTTCAAGTTTATCACTTGTGTCAGGAGTGGCTGGTCAGGATTTATCCTGTGACTTTTTACATCGCTAGCCGCCATAACCATTGTTATTGACGCTTAAGTACATATATGTTACCGGATAATTTTAAGAACATATTGTTTACAAAAAGTATGCGGGACATATTATAAGCTATCGAAATATTATCCACGTATACATAGAAAATATAACAATATGAAATTAAGTCTTGTCTCATTAATAGACTGGATTGAAAACAAGTGAAAATACTGTCTCAGTTTGTAGAATGGAATTATAGTGGTTTTCAAATCGTGGTGATGTTTTTGTTTCTTTTTTTTTTAATTCATGTGGGGTGTCTTGTTTTTTGGGTTTTATTATTTGTGTGTTATTTTGCTCCATTGAAAAATGAAAAAATAAAACAACGAATGTCTGTAAATTGTTCGTATTTTTTCAATTGTGTTCTCATGTAAGTGATGAGATTGTCTTTATGAGAATAAATAATCTTTAAACCTAAACCTTAATTGCAAAGCGCAGCCGCCCCAGCTTCGCACGGGTGCAAAATATAAGGTCCATAGCACGAGGGAATAATATAGGTTTTTGCCAGGGATTTTTATAGAATAAGATCCTTAGTTCCTGAGATTACCTCCTACATAAATTTTACTCGTGTATAATATTTATAATAATATTATAGATTATATGTTAAAACTTAAAGCGATACGTGCTGTATGCTCTGCTATAAGTAAGTCATTAAAGAAATTGTCTCCTCATAAGTAACTTCCTGTAAATTTCCCACTGCTGGGCTAAGGCCTCCAATTTGAGAAGGAGCCTATCCTACCACGCTACTCTAATGCGGATACACATATGACAGAATTTCGTTGACATAAATATCATACCATAAATTCAAATCATTTGTAAAAAAATACATCGATAAAGATGGCATATTATTCGATACGTGATTACATAGATGATAAAAAAGCGTGGAGTTAATGCCTTTTCATTTCCAGGCGGGATAACATACATATATAATTGTATTTAACTAACATGACTGTATTTTTAGATGTTGAAAAAGAGTAAATACTGAGTTTCTTGCCGGTTTTTCTCGGTAGAATCTACATTCCGAACCGGTGGTAGCTTTACTTAATATAATTTGTTAAATGACGATTCAAAAGTGCTTGTAAAGGCCTACTTGAATAAAGTATATTTTGATTTCGATTAGACGCATGTAGGCTTGCTCACGATGTTATATTAATATGAGTTTAGTGAATCCATCATCCTCCTGCCCTTATCCCAATTTTACTTGGGGTCGGCGCAGCATGTCTTCTTCTTCCATACTTCTCTGTCGGACGTCATCTCACAAGTAACATTCTTTCTAACCATATCGTCTTTCACACAATCCATCCATCGTTTCTTGGGTCGTCCCCTACCTCTATATCCATCCACATCCATTCTCAAAACCTTTCTCACAACATGGTCCTCATTCCTCCGCATAACATGCCCATACCAAGACAGCCGGTTTCCAGATAGCTTCTCGTATAATATGAGTTTAGTGAATGTATATATTTAACGCTATTGTCATTGCGAGTGTGATGCGAAATATATAAAATAATGTCTGCACTTGCAGACTGTACGTGATATATTAATATACGAATAAATCTACAAACGTGATAATACCGTGTCGCACTTAATAAAATATAATAATTATTGAAGTTCGCGACACACGGGCGTCAAAACATTAATAATTGCTTCTAAATTTAACTTGATAGTAAACATTTGATTGTCTTTTTTTTTCACAATGTGACTATGGAACGTATTTAGATAGAATATAAATTACATTGAGATTTATGATTGATTAATGAGATTCTGCTCTAAGATATCTTGTCCTTAGAACTTATATTTTACTTGCTTGCATTGCTTGGAATATGTATTCAAATTCTCTTACAAGTCATTTTAATTTTTCTTTATATACTTTGTGGTAAGGTTTTGTCAAGTCCGTCTGAATAGATCATTAGATATTTTACCGCCAATCCCGCTACCGCTATACTTGGTACGGTTGCTTGAAGGATTTGAAGGATGAGTTCCCAAGGTTGGTTGCGCGAGTCAAGTTCTGGTGGTGGTTATGAGCGTCTGCTTACCAATGCTATAAGAAAAACCTTAAACCGGTTTACAGAAATCACGCTATTAAGTATTAATATGAAAAGTTGTACTTTATTAATTCCCGAAGCAAAGAGAGGGGTGTTATAAGTTTAACATATGGATCTCTCTGTCTGTGGGATCATAGCTTCTACACAGATGAAAAAAAAATTTCTATATCATAAAAAAAGATAAACTAAACCTACCATCAGGTATGTAGCATCAGTATTATATATGTATATCCTTTTTTATCAGCAATATATATATAATACTGTAATAATTATATACATATTTTTATATTGAACCACATTTAGATCATGTTCTACAGTATTTTCCAATCCTGTTTCTATAGTGACTTTTGTATAATTATTTCTGAAGTAACCCATTATATAGTGTTTTGTATTATTATAAAGACAATATAAAATACATAAGGACATACATATTCTCTTTTAAGTTTTTTAATTTCCATTTGTAAAAATTATTAATAACAAATATCACACATAAAAAAACGTATGAATATTTAATACCACGAACGCGTTGCCCGCAGAGAGTTTGAATGTAAACAAAATTTTAGTGTAATCTGTCGTAAGGATATGTTTTAAAATTCAGTTTCAACAGTTGCGATTCGAACGGGGAAATGGCGCTAGCATTCTAGCCACCATTCAACGCGGTCAAGATTCATACAGTAAATATTTTAATTCATATTTGTTTATAGGTATTTAAAGACTTAATATTTCTTAATAAAATATAATGCTTATTAAATTTGACTAAAACATAGTAACAGTTAAATAAAAATATCTAAAAAAACTACGTTATAATTTTACATTTCAAGTTACTTATGTTTAATTCATTTTGTAGTATATATAAAACATTACTATATTATACTGTATATATCAGTATTAAAAGTGACTAAACCATACATCGCGCGTGTAAACCCGCGTTAAACGATACTGCTTAAAGCCCTAAGGGCGTAGCGTAATGTTATACATTCTTGAATATTTCATAATAAAAGCTACCTGTCAGGGCGCTAATTTTAGTAACGAATTGTAACGTTATCGAAATCGAATCGAAACCTTTTAGTTTCCGTTCAGCCGTTTTATATATTCTACTCAAAGTCAAAGTCAAAAAGCTTTATTCAATATAGAAGTGTTTACACTTGCTTATTGATGGTCAAAAATCTACCGCCGGTTCGGAATTTAATACCTCGGACCTGAGAAGAACTGGCGAAAGAAACTCAGCGGGATATTTTTTTATTTTACATATATAAAATAATAATTATATTTTAGTTATTTGAAACAGCCTGGAGGCGATCATTTCATTTCCAAGGTGTGCAGTCAACTAAAAAGTCATTAGTGTTGTAATATCCTTTAGCTCCTAACAGAAACATCCAGTTACGATTCGATAAATCGTAATACAAGAATATACAAGATGAGAGATCATATCGTAACCTATACAAATAAGTAGAAATTGTACCTCAGTTACTATTGAGGAATAGTCAAAGTTGGGTTGAAATAACATCGGAAAGCCGAGATGGCCCAGTGGTTAGAACCTTTGCATCTTAACCGATGATTTCGGGTTCAAACCCAGGCAGGCACCACTGAATTTTCATGTGCTTAATTTGTGTTTATAATTCATCTCGTGCTCGGCGGTGAAGGAAAACATAGTGAGAAAACCTGCATGTGTCTAATTTCAACGAAATTCTGCCACATGTGTATTCCACCGACCCGCATTGGAGCAGCGTGGTGGAATATGCTCCAAACCTTCTCCTCAAATGGAGAGGAAGCCTTTAGCCCAGCAGTGTGAAATTTACAGGCTGCTAATATGCTAATACTAAAAAATCGGAAACGTACCATATCTTTATACCCCACTGACCTCAATGTATTTTTTCCAAATCAGACAGATTTTTGTTGAATTTAGCGCGTTCAAACAAACAAACAACCTCTTTAGATGAGTATAAACAATTTTATTAATCGTTTTCATAAGTTCTAATTGCGCTTGAACAACCTTAAGAGTTTTTTTTAAATACCGACATCGATTCTTGCGTATTAGAAAACGAACTGGTTTAATCACCTTGGAGGATGAAATCAAATCACGATGAATCGTGACTGCCCATCACACAGTAATATGAATGTTAATGTATGCAACGTCTTCACACACACTACCGGACAATTATAATGAGATTTAGCATAAATATTTTACTACAGAGGATAGAAATGAAACGGTCTGGAGTCTCCTGATAAAAAGTGACTACCACAGCCACGCAATGTAGGAAGCAAGTGCGTGTCTCTAAGGATTGTGAGTACTCTTTTTTTAAAGGTTCCCAGATACGGAAAAACCAGTAAATGATGGTTCCGCAGAGTAATTGTGCGTTTAATTAATCAATCAATTAAATCTGTTGGCGTGTCTTGGGAATAACACCGGACTCGTATGCCGTTACTGCTAAAGATATGGCGCTCTCTTATGCAATGTTCCTCCATCACAGCTATATGGGTATATATATATATATCACAATATAACTAGTATCAACTAGTAAGTATATATATATTACTTAATGAAATACTAGTAATATATTACTGTTTTCATTATTTGTTATATTGAGTTAATGATGTATTTATGTTGTTTATCTTGAAATTTGTACCATTGTATTAAGCGTGTTTCAGACAAAGGATAGAACATTTATTTTATTTTATTTCATTTCTACTCAGATATATACTGATAGCATAAATGCAAAAGTAACTCTGTCCGTCTGTTACGCTTTCATGACTACTACTTCAGTGGTTAATGAACCGAATTTGATGAAATTTGATATGAAGCGAACTTAACTTTATCATTCTTTATACCTAAAATCTACAAATTCCCCTGACACGCGCGTGTTAATTTTTTTGTAGAGACTCAATACATTATGTCAGGATATTTTAAGATAATTTCTATTTCTTTATTATTTTAATATATTTTAAGGTTATAAGACAATAGAAGATTATATATGAAACACAAATATTTATTTAGCCATTATCAAAATATACTTTATTTAAGTAGGCTTTTACAAGCACCTTTGAATCTTCATTTAACAAACTATTTAAAGTAAAGCTACCACCGGTTCGGAATGTAGATTCTACCGAGAAGAACCGGCAAGAAACTCAGTAGTTACTCTTTTTCAATATCCAAAAATACAGTCATTTTAGTTAAATACAATTATACTAACTTTGTATATATAATACTAACTTTGTATATTGATAATTGCAAAAACACAATTCATATATTGATCAATAATTTAACAAGCAATAACAATTATACTATATCACAAAATTATATCGTACCTTAAATGTTAGCAGCAGCTTGCTGGTCCAGGATCAAAGTGAAAAGTAAAAGTCAAGTGTTCTTAACCGAGCTTCCATCACTTATATAAGCCTCACTACGAATCACGTGACTCACAATATTGAACAGAAAAGTCAAAGTACCCTCTTATTTAATATCAATGTTATCAACACAATTCAAAAATAACTTAAATTAAATTATTATTATTACAGAATTCATTAAAACATATAATACATAGTGTAAGCCTTGTTTGTAATCGTCTAATTATTTATTTATTTCTTACTTAATCTGAGACGAGCGAAAACCAGTACAATATAATTGAACGTATAACGTAACCACAGCAATGCTTGGGTGGGTCAACTCGTTACAAATAATAATATATTAATTAGCTAAGGCCGAGTATTGTCACAATTAAAAGGTATTAAACCTCCTTTTACTAAGGTATTAAAACTGAATATTTTTATCTTCTGTCTAATACGTATATAGGTAAGAATTTATTTTAACTAATTATTATATAATACTATGCTTACCTATTTATTACTTGGTATCACTTTGTGCAAGCCTGTCTGGATTGGTGCCACCCACTTAGATATTCTATATACATAATTACATATACACCCAAACAGTACTTAGTATTGTTGTGTTCCGGTTTGGAGGGTGAGTGAGTCAGTGTAACAGGCGCAAGGGACATAACATATTAGTTTTTAACGTTAGTGACGTATTGACGATGTAACAAATGATTAATATTTGTTACAACGCTAATATCCATGGACGACAGTGACCACCTGCCATCAGGTGGTAAGATTATAGGGACCGTCTATGTTGTATACCTGTACTACTGATAGCATTATCATAATCGAAGTGAAGTGAACTCTACATTACGAATCTTTGTAATATGCTTCCTGTGGATATATTTTTGGGCCTTCGCCTATTTGAGTTACTTTTTTTTATTATACGTGTTGATCTTTTATAATTACATTACATATGTACTTATTATTAATTAAGTTAATTATTACCTCGTCTATTTCCTCTTTCTATATCTGTTTCTTTCCTCTACCTTAGGGTTGCCTGGAAGAGTTCGCTGTTTTAGCGATAAGGCCGCCTCTTGTGGATATTTCTTAAACGTGACTAAACTATATGTTTACTGTAGTACGATAAAAAGTATTTCGATTGGATTTCATTATTTTTATATAAATTCGTGACTGTAATAATATTTAATAATGATTTTCACTAATACATGTTTGGTTCTTTGCGGTGCAATTCTGAAACTTCCGTTGATAATTGTGCTAAGAAAACCCTATAAAATATCCAGTAGGTACCAATGAAACCACATAAGAAAAATATATAAATATATTATACAATATTAGGTATATATGTAATATGTTAAAACAGTATAAGGAAATAAACAAATTTTATTCTGTCATGATAAATTTATTATTTATATTTATATACGACTTACATATTGTTACATAATAAATATTTAAAAAAAATAATATTTCACGAGTGTGATTAGTTTAAATATCGCCACAATATCATATCAATTATATCTTTCATCTAAATGATACTCTTACTATATGGAGCCGAGATGATCCAGTGATTAGAACGCTTTCATCTTAACTGAAGATTGCGAGTTCAAACACAAGCAAGAACAATTTTATGATTTCAATACTGTATTCACATGGCTCATAAAATACTTGAATAAAAAACATTTTGGTTTTGATTTTACCCAATTAAAAAGTGGCCACTTACCATCACGTTGCCAAATTGCCTATCTGCTTGTCAATTCAATAAAAAAAAACTTAAAGCGGTTAACGGAAAGCATGCTGAGGTATTAGCATATAAATTCATATTTTATTAATTCTCGCAGCAAAAAAAAGGGGTGTTATTAGTTTAGCATGTACATCTGTCTGCCTGTGGAATCATAGCTCTTCCACAGCTAAACATTTTTTTTTAAGTTAAGTCAATCGAAAGTATTCAAGTCATGATTAAATATGTTTTGATCAGCTGTTTGAAGTTTGTATATTGTGATATAAATTATATAGAATATATCTATTTATAACTAACAAATTTGCTCTACTATGTTATGTTATTGTTGCTCTTAATAAAAATGATTATTATGATTACCATGACCTGATGAGGCAGCATCGTCAGGAATCAAATTGGCCAGGATATCGATTTCGAGCTCATTGTTACGGTCTTAGTGATACATACTCATGATCATATAGCCTATTCGAATGGAAGTAGGAATAAAAGAACAAACCATAGATTTACGTATTTCTTACAATTTACAATTTTCTTAATAACTCAGCTATATTGGGCATTACTAAGAGCATTTTTAATATACCTTTATTTATACAACAACACTGTTACACTTACCACTTATTTCTACTTTAATTTTACTTTCAAAATTCCGATAACAGTTTTGTCGACGTTAAAAATGCCATTTTTTCCCAATCCATAGTAAATATCATAGATTAGTCAAGCTCTCAACCAATGATATCGCGTCAATTTGTTGCCAAATCGTGTTTATTTGGCTTTTTTACTGTTACGGTTGGAATAGAGTATATATATATATATATTTAAGGTTTGTTAAGTCTAGAGTTTTTTTTTACACAACAATCAGGTTTGTCCCTTATTGAATTGTTTTATATCATTTCGACCGTTCTCATTGGTCTGTGTCAGCCATGTGGCAGACAACAGGACTGAGTGTATACATGTACATGTATGCATGTACTTAGCCTTGGACGTATTTGTTAAATTAACAAAAACACAAAAACCTTAATGAGATCTGTTGAAGTAATTTCGACTCTATCTCAAAAGTAAAAAGCTTAAAATACAACAAAATAAAAAGAAAGAGAAGAAATTGTTTTTTTTTTAACCTCGTTATTAACGAGTTTAAAGCCTGAATTCTCGTGATATTCATTAGATTATAGTTCTTATTGCTATAAGAATGAAGACGATAATTCAATAAACTCAATATATAACAATAAGCAGATGAAGTCGACGTTATTTATATATATTTTTAAGTGCTTATGTTTGCAATAAACCAGAATTTCGACTAAGCTAATTAATTCTTGACTTAATCGAAAAATTTTTGCATATATTAAATTGACAAAAACTCGTCGTGGTGCTAAAAGATGTAAACATATCATATAAAAAAAAAATGTCTGTATATCTGTTCGAGATTAATATATTTCGACAACGTTTGACTTCTTTCTCTCATCTTCCTTTCTACTAACTCACCATCGATTGCAATACACTTTGATAGGAATCAAGATTACCCAATATGTAGTTAGATATATTTCAACCGAAGTTTGCACGTTAAAACCAGGAATCAACTCTGAGTAAGTCATCTCGTACTCGGAGTTAAGAGAAAACATTGTGAGGATACCTGCATGTGCTGGATGATATTTTGTCTCCGCATTGGAAAAACGTGGTGGAATAAGATTCAAGGAACCTCCTAGACAGAGATGAGGTCCTAGTTCAACAGAGGGACGAGTACGGGCTGAGTATTTTCTTTTTTTTATTCTATAAGCAGCTACATGCAATATATATAAATATACAGCTCACATTAACTTCCATACCTTTCAACTAATTCTAATAATAATGGATGCTAAACACAGGACAACATCTAACGCGTTTTGTTAGTGATACATATTTTATGAATATCACGTAATTCCTTATTAATCATGGTCATTAAAACGTATTGGTTCAAACACTAAACCTATAATATAATAACCGTTTAAAACCTCTGTCTTTGTGTCGTTTTTGGAGTTTATCTTTTGTCAATTTATGTGTTGAAATTTTATAATAAATACGTGTTATTTTGTTTTATTTACAAGCTTTTATTTAACTTGCAATGTAAGTATGTACGGGTAAAATTTTTGCAACTTAATTTAGAAGCAGATATCTTTAGCCGATCGAGCTGAAATCTTTACATATAACTTTGTTTGATTAATATTTATAGGATATATGTATATTAATTTTACACGACAAGGGTGTATCGCTATGATATTCAAAGTCATGGGTCAAAATACTTATTCAGTACTATCTGGAGGGGCGGTCTGGGTCTATGTCTTTTTCTGTATCCCTAACAACGTGCATACAAATTTTTATGAAGATAAGTTCAGTAGATGAGAGGTGAAAGCGTAACAAAAAACCAAACTCACTTTAGATTTTTTTCATATTAGTTAAGATGGACACGTATTTACATTCGGGTAGAAATACATTATAACTTTTATTGGTACCGCGTGTTCTTTTGACTACCTCGTTGTTTGTGGTTAGTTTGTAATGCTACCGATGCTAAAGTCAATTCTCTTATCAGGACAATATAAGCTTCATTAGCTTTCCATTGACCTGACAAGAGTAGAGGCCCCAAAGACACATAAAAAAATATATGTATTAAGATATTCAAACACGTTCATTAACTATATATACCTACATATATTACAAATGAACATATTTCTATAGATATGTGAATATTTTTTCGATATTCCGCAACGTACAGCTTAAATTTGTTTAAATTTGTTCAATTCGTAATGGTCGATTTATTATAATGATCATTAATAATCGATATCTTGTTTTCTAATTGGCTGAATGTTAATATACCAGTTACAGAAAAAAAAAACTGGTCTAAATATTAGAATGTTTGAATGACATTGACATTTCATGACAGCCTCAAAACTTGTATTATTTACACACACATATGTAACAAAAAAACAATGGAAGTTTCATAAACTTTCTCCAATTGTTCGGATAAAAAATCTGAATTTAAATCGTATATACATAGAATTATAGAGCATGTGATTTTCGACAGTACTAATTAAACAGGATTAATTGACATGTTCTTTGAATTTATGTTAATGTACTGTTAAGTAGCTTAAATGAAATAAATCATTAAAAAAGGACTCCTTATATTTGGTTGAAACTTTCTAGCTTTCATTGGAATTTCATCTCTGTTCCTATAGATATAAGATTGAAAATATGTTTTGTGAAAGTTTAAAATATATTTCGATTATAATATACTTACAGCGATGTCCAATGTGGAGGTCGATGACATGTCGATGGTAAACACACCCTCCCCACTCGGAGCGGGCACCACTTTCGATCTTTTGGGCATTTTGAAACAACTGACTACTTTGTATGTACGCACCATTTTTATATCACTTATTAATAAAATAATACACTTAACTTAATCACTTTCATAAATCGCGACAAAACCAAAAATAAAAATTCCAAATTAAATTCACACACAAAAAATATATCACGTATTGTTTATTTAAAATATCGAACGATTATCGTCGGTTCACAAGCATACGTGCGCACGCGCAACTTAACTCAACAGAATGACAGGTTTGGGTCATTATGCCATGGTGCGAAACGTTTTGCTATGAATGACTCAGCTCAGGTAGAACTCACAAGTAATTAGATAATATGAAAAGATCTATGAGATAGTTGGGTTTTTTATCATTACAACTATCCCGGAGTCAATTTTTACACATCTATTAAAATATAATTATTATTTACGTTAAAAAAAACCTTATTTGCGATATTAGTTTAAATTAAAAATAGAACTAATTCGAAATTTCGAATGTCGCAATCTTAAAAATACCCGACTAAAATAAAGAGTCACGTCTAAAATACAGATTAATAAATGCAGTTATAACAAAATTCGCTGAAAGAGAATATAGTAATCAATTTTGGCGTAGCTTATGTTGATATAAAACATTTATTGGCGCGCTTGAGGGTTAAGGCTGGTAAGCCGTGATGACGTACGGCATAACGCTCTTAAAAGCATGCCTCTGCCGTCGCTGAATCCTTTCTTCTGTGTAAGCGGTGCGTATACTAAATCATTTAGTTGCTATAAAAAAAATATATTTATTTGATCATATAAACTATTTTTATATACTTAATTCTCGGTTTTCTTTTATTATATTTAATTTCAGTAACCATGGATTTTGATGTAAAACATCAGCCGAGGTCGAGTAACCACTTAACTTTTTTGTAATTGCTTGATATTGAAATGGTAATTATAATATTAGTTTTAGAATTTCTTGATAATATTGTCAATTAATGAAGTTATTAATAGATTTACGTATGTTGGATGTATTGTATTTTTTTAGGAACTCATGTACACAATCATTTATACGTGACTATTTTCGAAGTCCATATCATGACGTTTACAGGTTAACTCAACATGCAGGTTATAAAGTTATGTAATTTAATATTTTTTTTATGTTCTATTGTAGTCCTTTGTTATTTAATTTTTTTCGATTTATTTAATTTTCGCAATAAGAATATTATAATTTACTTAAATAAAATTTTGGAATGTTAGTTTAATACGTGTATTTGTACATATGTTTGTTATTCAAGAGACGCGTGTTAATAAACTCCACACGGAATTCTAGCGATGAACGACTATTAGTAACGATATTTGCTTAAATAAATAACTTATCTATTATTTAATACAGTTGATAAGCGTCAATAGCCTAATAGTTTACAGGCCGCCTAGTGATGTAAAAAGTCACAAGTTCGATCCTCACCCCTTGGGCTATTGTCATTCCTACTTCTAGCACAAGTTTCGTTAGAATTTCTTACGGCACCAATGTCTATGGGCAGTTATGAACACTTATGGTCAGGTAAGAAATCTTTTAAAATAAATTATTAACTTTAAAATTTCAAGAAGATTATACTGTATCTAAAAATAAGACAAAGGGAAATTAGATTGTCTTATTTTGACAGGTGTGTGTCTATAAATAAATATAGGCGCAGTTAATACGTGTATGTCGGTCATTAAAATGGTAACAAGTCCTTACTACTTGGCGAATGCTATAAATACCAAATGAAACAAATTTTGTCTCCTAGTAATGGCACCAAACTTGGCGTAGTCGCTAGCTTATAAAGTTTCAAATAATACCAATCACTATTTATTTTAAATGTTGGGAAATAACTTCTGTGTCTCTTGCCGGTACTTCGGGGTAGAATATTCGTTCCAAACCGGTGATCGCTTTAAATTTTACAAGTACTTGTAGAAGTTTACTTGAATAAAGTATGTTTAAATTTTGATTTTGATCAAGGACATACTAACATATTCCAAAAGGATGGTGGCGCGTTGGAGATATATAGCTGATAGTGGTGACTACCATCAGATGACTTATTGGCCTCCCTCCGAAGAAGTTAAAGTCCCAACGTTTAAGCTTTGTTACACATCCGTGTCTCGGAAAGCGCGTAAAGCTTTGACCTGATATCTACATTCGGGTTGAAAAATAATTGAATAGAGCTATGTCTATTCAATTATTGAACGCATCCGTGCGTTACGAGTCGTAACGAGTTGTTACGAGTCGTATAATCGTTTGAAACGAGCCAATCTTAAAGAGGCAAGACCGGGAGATATTATATAGATTATTAATAATAATATCCTACAGAGTCAGTAATAAATTGATAGTGAAAACCGTAAGGTCATATGTAATTATTAAATGTAAGCGTAAGCATAGCCGAGATGGCTCAGTGGTTAGAACACGTGTATCTTAACCGATCATTGCGGGTTCAAAGTGTTCAAACCCAGGCAAGCACTGAATTTTCATGTGCTTACTATGTGTTCATAATTCATCTCGTGCTCGACGGTGAAGGAAAACATCGTGAGGAAACCTGCATGTGTCTAGTTTCAACGAAATTCTGCCACATGTTTATCCACCAACCCGCATTGGAGCAGCGTGGTGGAATATGCTCCAAACCTTCACCTCAAAGGGAGAGGAGGCCTTAGCCCAACAGTGGGAAATTTACAGGCTGTTAATGTATGTAAATGTAAGCGCTTTTAATTTTAATTGAAATTCTTTTTTTAAATTAATAGTGAACGTAACCAAACTTGAAACAAAAATGTTCGTATACAGCTTGTGCGAGATGACAAAATAAAATCACTTTTTATAATAATTCTCCAACAAATATATTTTTCAATAACTTCCAATCATCTCATTATTTCTCGTGACAGATCAATCATTTTTAGAAAAAAAAAGTATGTATATGTAATTGTGCCAGTCTTAAATATTGTGCCATATAAAATAATATTAAATAAATTTAAAAAAAATATTAAACTACTAATTATAATAATCATTTTATAAGTATATAATAATGTTAAATAAATAGTTTCGATTATAATCATTATATATATTTAGCATACAAAAGTGAAATAGATTAAAAAAAGACAAGAATGTAAGTTAGTTTAAACAATTTACTAACAAACCAAACAGTTCCAACTTCGAATGTATCTTAACATAAATAAATCACCAAATCATACATATTGAAGTAAATTACTTACTCACTTGAGCTTACAAATCCAAATAAAACACAAAAAACACTTTTAACAAATTACAAGTCGCGCCAATATTGACCTTACTGTCCGCGCCTAAAAAGCCAAAGTAATGACGGCTTGATACGGTTTCGCGCGCTTTTGTTTTTTTTTTATTTTATTCATTCCAGCCAGTTGTATAGTTAAAGGAATCTCCTAAATATATAATAATGTGATATAATTAATTATGACATCCTATGACGTAGCACCAACACAGTATTGGAGGCTAGGGCTACTCGCTAACAATTGTTTTGCGCAGTTGTCTAGTGGACTTATGATCGAAATTTGTAACGTGAAAATGATAGTATACAACGATCTTTATTCTGGGAAAATATAGAGCATAATGAAAACGCTGTATAAACGTAATATAATATTATATTGAACGTCCATCCGTCGCATCCTCCGCATAGATATACGTGACGGCGATAGGAACAGATTCAAAGTAGGCTAGATACCACAAATCCTCCTAAAAAACAAAGTTGGTGCTTTGCACAAGTTCGACGGGCTATTGAAGACTGTATTAGTGTAATTATGTAAAAACGTAGGGTAAGAAAAGCAATTGAACGGATGTATAACCTTACGTCAGTAAATTTCTCGTTCAAATAGCTGTATTTAATTTTAAAATCATTTATCATGTTCAATTGTAGCTGCGATGACGTCATCGTAGGCATAAAAAAAGATGGCACGCTCGGTTTTTATAAAAAATGAACATGCCGTGTCTAGTCTATTCTACTAAATCTATGGCGACAGTTGTTTGCGGTTAAACTTTGCTAAAAAACAAGCGATACAAGTAGAGACGGATGTATCCGCCTTTAGTTGAGTCGTTAGTCTTTATAACGCACTATACATTTTTCTAAATGTTAATTAAAGTGCTTGTTATTAATAATAATAGTAACTTACTGACGTGGTTTCAATATATATTTATATTTAACAATATGGCGGAACTGAAAATTAACATTTTTAGCCGTATCGGTTAATATTTATAGAGCGATATAATTAACTCGTACCTATATATCATATTATGTATACAACTACACGCACTAAGTTACGGTCAATTGACCACAACTCACTAAATAGAATTCGAGTGACTGAGAGAAGCTGACAGTTGTTGAAAGCAGCAATTTATCTGTATTAAAAATTAAAAAACAATACAAAAATGCCAAAATTCATTCTTCGATATTGTAAAAAACAAACTCTCAGAGAACAATAGAGTCTTCTGTATGAATACATTTTCTCAATTAAGTATTAAAATGATTTCTGTTTTCTTTTAGGTTCTAACCTAAAACTGTTACGTTGATTATAATTATTGTATAATCTACTTAATACCATTACAATCTATGAATTATTCTATGAAATAATTTCACTATAATACTCTCAGACACAAACAGAAAAAGATAAAAAAAAAACTATTGTGCAACATCTGTGCGATCATCTCGGCACTAACTTCCCCTCCCGCCTTCTTTCCCTTTCCGTCACTGACACAATTTCAATTTTGATCAGCTCCTAGTAGTATAAATACGAGTATAAGTCAATGAGCGCTTTATACGATGTCCTTGTCAAACGAGAGCCGATTTTATGATTATTTTTTATTCAACGCGATATACATAACTCAAGTATACTCTACACTGATTACAATAATATCTGTTATAATATTAACCTTAACCTAATATTAACCATTAATCCTGTTTATTGCTCGATTGTTACAAGTTTTATTTATTATTTGTTTGTTACGAAACTATTTGTTCATTAATATACCATCACTTCTTATCGTAACAAATGTGTACAGTTGGTAATTAACGATCCCCTATACTACCCTAAATTCCGCGTATACGGGTAGTTAAATTATGTCAATGGAAACGCACCAAATTCAATTGAAAACATTTGTAATTTGAATTTTAAATATAACTTACTATAAATATAGGTGGTTAATAATATGTTAATGATGATTGTTAAAGTAAATATGTAAATGCATTCTTAATTCAATTCAAATTCAATTAAATCTTATCTTATCAAGTATTAAAGTAACAAAGAAATATTATAGGTATTAAAAAGACGGAATGAAAATCTTTTCTTTTCTTTAAATGTATTGTATTAAATTTTTTTTATTGTATATCATAATACGTATATTTGGCAAATTTTAAAATTGAAATACGGATATATGTTTATTATACAATAAACGAGTAAATATAATACAAACTAGATGAAAAGCCCGACTTCGCTCGGGTAAAATAAATAAAACTAAACAAATATAAATATACTAACTACCGTATCCCTGCACGAAATTATTAATATAGATATGAATTAAAAATAGTTACTGTGCAAATAATTAAGAAAGACAATTATTATTATTGCCGAAGAAATACCACAGTGGCGTGCATTTGGAGAAGCGTGTCCAGCAGTGGACGAATGTGGGCTGATGATGAAGACTGTGTAAATGATGACTGCGTGGAATGGTGGCATGAATGCTAGCAGCATTTCACCGTTGAATCACAATTCCGATCCTCTGGGCCGAAACGCCAAACGAACCTGTCACCAGCGGAGGCAATAAGGCGAGGTGTCATACTTTTAATGAAGCTTTTTGCACTACTGCTCCAAGGTCCAAGTGGTTCAACAGCAAATGGGACAAAAACATAATGTGGAACCAGACACGAATATTTTAATAATTTGTTAATACATGTTAATTAAAAAAAATATAATGATCAAGTAATAAAATATCGTATAAAACACTAAAAATATACAAAATAATAACATAATTATACAGTCTTCAATTTTTGCTAACTACAGTCTGATTGTTTTGACGTACCCGTTCATTTATTAAATTCATAAATTATAGTACAAATTTAACAGCTTGTTAACGTACCACAGTAGGGAAAAGGTCTCCTATTTCTTTTAAGGAGGATATTCGAAACCACGCTGCACCAATGCGTGACAGATTCTCATCCATCACGTGCAGGTAGCCTCACGATTTTCCATCATCATTATAAAGTACTTACATTTAATTTATTCGTATAATTCATAATTAAAACTTAAGTTTGATTTACGAGCCACTAATAGTTTATTTCATATCTGCTTATCAAATAGAGAGTTGTAATTTGAATAATTAATATCGTAACGACTTACGAAAGAAAAGCTATTAAGCACCTTCAATACATCACACGCAATTAAAATCACCGATGCGATTAATTAGCGGTTTGATAACCGTTCTACACGATCACTAAGACATGTACCAGACACCTATGACCTTGAATTCGAATAATTATATTTCATAACCAACAAAACACACTCAATTACGTAACAGTCTTGTTAACTATATATTTGTTGAATCATTACATACCAAATCTCGTTTTTTATATTTTCTTTCCTATTTTTTTTTTAAATATTATTATTATTATTTTTTATTTATTTTATTTCACTTTTTTTTTTTTTTATTGTGCCGTGACCTAAATAATCTTTTCTTATATTAATATACCTAGTTGTAGTCTATCTTTTCTTTATTACATCAATAGGCAGAAAGGCAAATATCATAAATAAAATAATAGCAAATATCACAAATAATAAGGCATCTGATGGTAAGTGGTGACCACTGCCCACAGACATTGGCGTTGTATAAAATTTTAACGACTGGGCTAGTCGTTACTCCGGTTCACTCACCCTTCAAACCTTTAGTATTGCTACTTGACGGTAGAATATCTGATGAGTGTGCAGTACTTATCCAGGCGAGCCAACAAAAACCCCCAAACCAAGTATTAAGATATTACTAGAAGGTAAAACAAATAAATAAATGCCTCTCATAAATCCTTTCCCTGCAGTTCAGTCACTTCTAGGCATACCGACATGTATCAGAATTTATCTTACAAGCGTTGACAGGTTTCCTTACGATATTTTCCTTCACGCCCGAGCATGAGATGAATTATAAAAGCGAACGAAGCAATAGAAGACTCGATGAATAATACACGAGACCACATTAGGAAAGTCCCGAATTAAACTATTCAGTAACTACTGAGTTCCTTGCCGGGTCTTCTCGGTAGAATCAACATTCCGCACCTGTGGTAGTTTTGCGTTTTGAAATGTCTTCTTGAATAAACAATATATTTATTTCGATTGTGAAAATACCTTAAGTTTTATCCCTCGCTAGAATAAATATTGAATAAACAAAATAATCTCTTAATTAGTTATAACTAATATTTATTTTATGGGTTATGACAATAAACGAAAACAAACAAATATACTAAGGTCAAATGGGATGAGAGTGCTCTATGAATAGCTACGGCTTAACATAAGATAGACCTACAAATATTATTATCCTTATATACATAACGAATTATATTATTTGAGTTTATTTATTCAAAACATATAGAGTATTAAACTGAGCACATTTTTTCTAGTGATATAGGTAGGTGGACTAGCAAATGAGCCACCTGGTGGTAAGTGGTCACCACCGCCCACAAACAATGGCGCTGTAAGATATATTAACCATTCTTACATCGCCAATGCCACCAAATCTGGGACCTAAGATGTTATGTCTCTTGTGCCTGTTACACTGGCTCATTCACTCTTCAAACCGGAACACAAGAATACTAAGCAACGCTGTTTGGCGGTAGAAATATCTGACGAGCGGGTGGTACATACCCAGACTGACTAGGACAAAGCCCTACAACCATGTATTAATATGTTATATTTAATGTTAAATCACATTAGTAACAGGATCATTCTTAGATACCATATGACATATTTATCATTCCAAAATTTTTTTCAAGAACATTTGTGCCTGAAAATTTTATACTGTAAAATATTATTATACAAGTCTTTTGTATTATTTAATTAAGTATAATTACCTATTGTTGTTGATTGTCTGCTCCACAGTTTTTTTTTAGTCCATTGGTCTATGCTGCGTTAAACTTATCCTTTAAATAGAAGGATGCTGAACCTGATTAATTACAGGCACAAGTCATAGTTAGAACAGTTTGGCGACTTATCTCTATTGTCTAAATATAAAGGAGACGTTAATTACTAGACTACACGTTTGATCGTCAAACTTTTTACAATAACAGTTAAAAAAAGAAGAATTCGGTGGAACACCCAGATGGGAGAACTTGCTTCGCTAAATAATGCATTAAATGACTGACATAATGAAATAATTCAACAACGTTTGAGAATAATAAAAAAATAATAATTAAAAATTCAATGTAAATTAAAACAATAACAAAAATAAATTTAAATATAAACCGTATATAATAGAAAAAGGCAGAGAGTAAAGAAAGACCGGGAAAGGTCGCATGGTTCCACAAAACTATTCTAATAGATAAAACATTATTCGAAAAAAAAACCTATTTCTTAAAATTCGATAACGTGAATATAATCTGCGTTAAATATAACAAAACAGAAATGAAACCGCGAATATAGTGAATAGAATTTATCCGATAAGTTGAGTCATCACGTGCACAATTGCATAACAGTCTACTTTCTCGCACGTGATCGAATAACTAATACTATTAGTGATAAAAGAAGCTGTCAAAACAAAACGAAACGAAACATCTTCTACAAAACATACTAGATGTATAGTTATTTTACTGCAACGTTATTTTTGAAACGAAGTTTGAAAAGAAGTGATGACCACTCACAAGTGGACCCAAAGATAGTCTGCTAACTTATAAAAAAATACAAACATAAAATATTGTTAATTATGCATCTAATCTATCTCATCTGATCTAATTATTTATGTTTAAATGTATACTAAATAAATTTAATACTTACAAGAGATTAAAATCGAGATACGTTTTTTCTTACGACGCGAATCTTATAAAACCTTAAATTTTCAAGGTCATTCAACTGATTTAAATAAATTATCGACATCCGCTCTATGTTTCTGAGAATGCAGATTGAATCATTTTTAAGCGTTTTTTTTTCATTGCCTTACTAATAATAGCTATATCGTTTTAATATTTAATCCAATCACCTCGTCCAGTTTTGCACGAGACAAAATATTTTTTATTCAAGGCTTTTATAAACACTTTGAAATCGTCATTGTATGCAACTGTATTACACGAAAAACTGCCACCGGTTCGGAATGTAAAGAATGTGCATACTTATAATTATGTTGATGTTTTGCTTTGGAGCAAACAGTAGGCAACTATTCCAGAAAATGATAGAACGTTTTATATATTATATAGAAAGATAAATGACATTCACATTCGACTATAATAATAGTAACATTTAAACTATACAAGTGTATATATCTCTGTAAATCAATGTTCAGCATATTTCTTTTAATGAGATATGAAGTTCTCATTGAATATTGCTGTTTCTTAATTAAAAAATCAATTATGAATTGAATACTTATACTATTTTCAAATAAATATCATCAACATCTCGTGAATCTACTGCTGCACATATATCTCTCCTATGGAACGCCACAAGGCTCGATCAAGAACCAGTCTGTTCTGCGGCACATTCTGTGGCTCATGTGTCCTGCCAATTATGGTTCGCCTGCTAATCCTTTGAGCTATGTCGGTAACTTTGGTTCCCTGAACCGAAACTCGAAGGAATAGCTTCGTTCCGAATTGGATTCGCGGTCTTTATAATTCACCGAGCTTTTTCTACGACATTAATTTGCATAATACGGTACAACCAATTAAATATCGTTACTTATATGAGATAAACGTTCGTATTTTATTAAACAAGTAATAAATTATTATGTCAATAAGTCTAATTATAAATAAATATTTAATGTATGTATTAAAATTTAATCTAGATCTCGTAATACATGTTTAGAAAAGTCTTAACTGTTCGATTCTTTGGAAAAATTTGATCTTCATTTTAATGACAGCGAGTATCCAATCAGCTATTAAAGTTTCGAAGCGCACGTCGTGATCCACCCGGTGACCTTCGATTCTGAACGTCATCTAAAACCATTATTATAAATACAGCTTAAAAATGTTTCCTTACAGTTTTTTTTTTTATCTACGTAGTAATTGATTTGCGATTGGTATCCAATACTTGAGTTTCCTAAAATTATAGAGACGTCAGGTACAGGAATATAACAATGTATTAAAATATTTCCATAAATTCATTCGAATATCATGATATCACAAATGAAAATAATATAGGAAACAAAAAAAGCATTTGTTTTCAAATTGTATTATTACAATGTAATTAGTAGCTGGTGGAATCCAGTTAAAATGACAAAATATTCCAAGTCACCTTATACTGAAAATATATAGCCTTGAGTTGTCAATAAATATGAGGATGGTTAAAGACTGTATATATCTTCATAGACTTCCTTATGAGTATCGTGGTAACTGGTCTCTTTTCTTGTCGGAATTGCCGTAGCATCGGATTATGAGGGTGTAGGAACCAAGCGCGTACCTATAGCAGTTGACTAACTCTCATTCAAACATTCAATCGTTCATATTTTAAAAATAACACACCCACCCCGGGAACGCCTCTGCCTTCCAGAGGCTCGATGTGCTTATCTTCAACTCTGAAGAATACTGATGCAGTTGCCTGAGGAATTGGATACGCAGCGGTAGGCTGGCTGAACACTGCCTGAAGATAAATGTGAAATTAGAAAATGCCAATTTTAAACATGTTATGTAGACAAACATAATATTCTATTCGAAGTTGTTTTTCATTGAAGTAATAAATTATACTTATGAAATATTTTTTTCTGGATCACCTGATTGGTTACTACTGCCCATAGACCTGAAATTTTAACCATTCCTTACATCGCGAATACGCTATGAAATCTTGGGACATGAGATATTATGTCCCCTGTATCTTTAAAATGGCTCAGTTACCTTTCCACCCAGAACATAACAATACAATGAGTGGATGGGACTAACCCTTAAAGGCTTGCACAGAGGCACCATACAACCAGTTGATACTACATATCAATTTGGGTACATTACAGTAAATACTAATCTCGTAATCGAAAAACTGAGTCATGATTGCTTCCGTACGTTCTTCTTATTGCTTGAGGAAACATAGACTTTATTCTGAATCAACGTAATCTTACCTCAAAATAGTAATACTGTGAACAGTCGTCTTTTGAACTGCCTTTGTATGTCAGTTGATACATAAATGTTTCGGTCAATCGCCACTTTTTCTCTATAGTGTGTTTGAGGAGCTGTTCACTTGTGATCACCAACGGACACTTCAGTGTTGTAAGGTGGACCTTAACTGGAGGTGTCATGACTTCACGGCTATCTAAAATGTGAAAGGAAAATTAAGATTTTTTTTTATGGGATGATAACTTTAGATTTCAATTATTTTATTCAGAAGATTTAAAATAACAGAACAAGTAGAATGTGTTTACAGAGTCAGATAGTATGGGTACTATCCACTCATCAGTGATTCTACCGCTAAGCAACAATTCTTTGTACTGTCGTGTTCTTGTTTGAACAGTAAGTGTACCAGTGTTTTAGACGGAAAATATACACGGGACATAACACCTAAAATCGCGTGGTGGGCAGTGCATTGTCTGTGTGTGGAGTACCTGTACGTGTGTGTGTATTTATGTAATTTATACTACAAACATACTTATGTTTACACTATAGTTTTCTCAATTAATTAGACATACGAAGTGGGGACATGGTATCTGTTAAGTTATAATTTTCACGCTACTACTGAGAAATACTCAAAAAACAAAATGTATAGTTTTTACCCTACCCAATAGAAAAGTTAGAAAGCAAAATTATAATATATCTTTAAATGGCGGCCGTCTTGATGTAGCCGATACTACGTTTTTTTTTGGGAACACCATTGGATTCCAAACTTCAGTGGAGTCCTCATTTATCGTCCCTGACAGGAAGACTCAGCTCCGCAGCATACGCGGTTAGAAAAGTTCGACAACTAATTGATATTGATACCGCTCGTCTAGTATATTTTGGTTATTTTCACAGTATTATGTCATATGGCATATTACTTTAGGGTAATGCTGCAGATATTGAATCTGTTTTAATTTTTACAAAAGAGAGATTTGAGACCGAAAGCATTACTGAGCAGATCTAGATTATTAATATAGAACCTCTATACCTACAGCGTTATAAGCTAGTTATCAAACCAACGAAGCCGCATATTGCAATTCTACACTACCAGATAAATCTTTTATAGATTACGCTTACCACATCCGTTTGTTCATTATCAACTTTTTCTTAATAAAGATTATTTTCGATTATTAATTTAATTTAAACACCATCGTTACCATTGAAATTCATACTTGATTAATGTTTTCCTTCCGTAGTTTTTCCAGCATCAAAGTTTTTTAACACTATATACTTAGAATATCGTAAATGTTTCCTCAACTAACGGATCAAAGCGATTGAAACGCATTATGTTGAAAATAGCTCAATTTTTTGGAATGGAATTCTAAATTCCCTAATTTAGAATTCAATTAATGTAGAAGCTTTATAATTAAAAACTTTTATATGAAAATTAATTAATGTCCTATGAATTTGAGATATTTATTGAAAATTAATGGCCATAATGTTGCCAGCCGTATAATAAAATTAGATTATTTTGTAGTAACAAACTTAAAACAAAAAGGTTTTTAAAGAAAAGAACAAGGCAGATTAAAAAAAATATATTTTCTTTTCGAATATTGTTAAAGATAGCGCCCGCATTATTGTATCAGTTTCACGCTATTGTTTTGTACCAAATTTTAAACATATACATTTCTGGCAGATAGTATAGTTATATATAAATAAAATAAGACACAATTCGTATGTATTTTCTACATCGCAACTGCATTATTACTATTCAAAGCGTAAAACAATCTGCTATTTTAATACTTATTTGAAGCAGCTAGAAAATTGCCATACTATAATATCTGTGTCAAATTTCAATTAGATCCGTTCAGACGTCTAACGTGATTGTATAACAAACAGCCATCTATTCAAACTTACGACTGTATAATATTATATAGTAAAATCTATACTAATATTATAAACGGGAAAGTAGCTCTGTTACGCTTTCACGGACAAAACGTTGAGCCGAATTTCATGGAATTTGGTACCAAGCAAGCTTGAGCCCCAAGGAGAAGACATAGGCTACTTTTTATACCTTATACTTAAAACAGGATATGCAGACGAAGCTAGGTGAAAGCTATTTATCATAGAAATATATTACATATTAAATATTATCTATGACAATTTTACAAGAGCAATGTGAACGTGCTAGTACGTAAAGGTACTTACTCGCAAGCTGTTTTAGGGTCTGGCGCTCCCCAAGCGTCTCTTTCGCTCTGTTCATCACGGAAACCAATGTGTCAATCGCTAGTTCTTCGTACGGTTTGATCTCTGGTATATTCATCGTTAGTAATCCAATTAGTAACCTGGATGTTAAATAATTTCTGTATATTTTTAATGTTCCAGGTTAGGTTTATTTTGTGCAGTAGCAGTACCCAATATTCTAATTCTACCGATTTTTCACGAATGGGAAGACACGAACGTGTAGAAATGTTCAAATTTAGCCAATAGGATGGTTGTAGACAGATGGTTTGTTAGTCTATAATAATAGAAGAGTTTTAAAATATAGTAACAAATTGTATCCTCAAATCGATTTTAATTTAATAAAGTTTTGACATTATTTGAAATGAAACTTATTGATTTGTAAAACGTCACACTTGAAACTAAAAAAAATAAAATAAAAAATTATTGAAAAGAGTTTACAATTGACACCGGACATCTCGTAATACCTTTAAGAAATAGTTACCATCGATAGTAAATGATCATCGCCGTAAGAATTAATAATTCTTACATTGCGAAAACGCCACCAACTTTGGAACTAAGATGTCAAGTCTCTTGTGCCTGTGCTTACACTTTCCTTTAAGGAGAAGGTTCGGAATTTTTTCCTTGACCACTCTGCCACTTTTCTTCAACTCGATTTTGAACTTGCAATCTTCAGAGGAAACTTTAACGTGTATCGGCGGCAAGGAATGCTTGAAATTTATTACGGCGCTAATTTTATGAAAGTTTTTGTCCAGCAGTGTAATCTGTAAGAATAAATTCAAAACTCATCGTGGAACACAAGCGCGAACTGTCAGAATGCGACATTGACGACCCTAACTTTATTATTTATAGGATACGTGAATAAAAATGGCGTATCAACTAAAGCCGGTGCTCACCATTTCACGTGTGAGATCAGAAGAGAATTCTCGAAGAATCACATTGCTTCGGACTCTTAAATTACTTGTATTTAGTTAATTATCATAGTTTAGAAACTTTCGCAGAATTTTCTAACGCTCTATATTCTATAAGCGTCATAACCAAACATGATCTACCGTATTTGTACGGTACTGTTGTCTGTGGATATTTGTGAGTCATGACGAATATCAGATGAAATTCTCTTAATCTACATTGAACAAAATTTATTATAATGAATTAACAAACAATGGGTATTCGATTTACGCACGACAATTGTAGCTATTCAGTTCGCAAGAGCAAGTAGACTTTTATCCAATATCTTCATAGTATAAACCAAAGTCGCTTCTCGCCATCTACGCGCTTAGTTACTTTTAAACTAGGCAACGAATTTTAATGCGGTTTTCGTCAATAAAAAGATTCTGGACGAAGGTTTACATGCATACTATAGTAGAGAAAAGCCGAGAATTTCAACAAATTATAAATGAATGAAATAGTAAGGAAAAAACTTAACATTATGAATTTTTCATCTAGCCACTAAATCAAAGAGGTAGTCAAATAAGCCTTTATTATAGTAGCTTGGAAATAAAAAGTGATTTTGAATAAATACATATTTTGTTAATGAATTATTAATTTTATCATTAATTATTTAATTTTAGAATGAATCAATTAATGATAAAATTAAATTGTTTGAATTGTAAGGTTGATAAAATAAAACAATAAAAAATTATATTCCGCGTACCGTTGCGTTTATTATAAGTGATTATATGCATAACATTCACAGTTCGGAATCTATTGTGGGTCTCAACAAGAGTGCACGTAATGTTGTCCAATTATTCTTAGCCTTATGCAAATCTAAATCCAATGTGAAACTGATTCGTCTAAAATGGTTCTTGGAGGTCAGTTTACAATCGCTTTGAACACAATATAAGATAGTCAGGACATCTGTTCACGATATCTACCACACGTTCGATATAATATGACATATTTTAGTATCTTTCATGATTCTAGAAAAGTTATAAAAATATTTCATATATTTTTGCCATTTGATTTTTGAAGTTACATTTTTAGAGCGACTTTCGTTAAGGTTTCTAAATTCAACATTTTTTGATAAAACGTTTCTGATACGAACTTTCACTTCTGTAAAATATACTAAGTCACTATTAAGGCAATTTAACGTCTTTTTAAAGTTAAATTTTCAAGCCGAGTTGTATTGTAACGTTAACATACGTAACGTTTAAAATAAAACATTTAAAAATATTAAACCTTTTAAATTAAATTTGCTTAACCAACAGCAGTTTCGAAAAAACAGGTAAGTTTAAGTAAAAAGTTTTCCTCAACGTATATTGAATGTTAAAACATTAATCGTGACCTACAGACTGACAAACACGCTCGAATGATACGATTTGCTCGTTCGCGTGTCTGAATCATACTTGGAGATAGTTGACACGGATGATTGGCTTACGGAAGTGGTCATTACAACAATTCATTTACACTGATAGTTTTTATGGTTGGAGAAATTTTAATTTCTTTCGATGTGGTTATATTAAAGTTATAGTGTAACATTTTTGAAGTAAAATTGTTTTACTTCTGCCAAATGTACTGAATCGCATGCATTTTTTTCTTTGAATAAATACATTTTGTGTTTTTTTATAATGATTTGATTATATTTGAGCCATATACATTCCAATTCAAGAGTTTCTGTATATATATGAGATATTGTTATTTTCTTGTATTACATATTCAAATTTTCAATACAATTTATTAATTTGTAAACGAAAATAATTTATAATATTTATTAAAGATATTACGACTAACAATTAAATCGTTATTAAAACACCGTTGTCTCTTCTAGCGACTTATATCTGTTCCACCGCGGGCTGCGCACACGCAACATACTGTCATGTCAGTCTTACAACAATATCACAAGTAGACACACAATGACGAACCGAAATACATGTTTTTAATTTATTTTAATTAATATTTTTTACGTGTGAGTGTTTGTGAGTGTGTGTGTCATTTTCATTCAATTATTTGCATGTGTGAAGTGAAATGGGCGCGTTAGGTTGTGTGAGTGTAAAAATGACGCCGACCGATAGTACTGAAGTGTTTACTGTAGCGAGTTCGGAGCTCTCTTTACACGAAACGGTACGTTTAACGATAAATATATAAATAAATATCTGTTCAATGACCTTGACTGATTGTACACGAGATGTATATGTATGTCCTTGTTTTAGACAGTTAATGTTTACACTTTAAGCATCTTCATTCATTAGTTTTCATCAAGCATCTTAATTCAATTCTTATTTTTATTTCGAAGTATTTGTTTTGTTATTTTTTTTTCAATTAGAACTGTTTCGTACTCAATAATTTCAGTCTAATTTATAATATTGTATATATTATAGTATATGATATCCTAAGATATGAATAATGAATATATCCAAAACCAAGTACTAAATCTAATATTGTATTACAAATTATGCGTTTTAATTTATTTAATCTACGCCTGCTTTATTGTCAAAGTGACGCTTACTTTTAAGATAATGTATAAATAGATAAAATAACACTTGAGACTATCATATAGCGATAAAAAAAATTAACAAATATATATTTAACGCGTCGTGTTGTTGTCTGCATTGGCGAAAGGAAACTTATTCATTTGTTACTTAGAAATATCAAAATTCATACATTATATAGCGGCTGGAGATGTTACAGTAGAAAATTTTGGATAACCATAGATCCCTTCCCTCATTTTCATGATCCGATAAGATAAAATATCGATTTAAATACTGTCAGCTTCCAAATCTTCAGGCTGCTACTGGTATCTTTATTAACAATAACTTTTATTGGTTTACGGATTTAAACCCGGATATAACACCTTTGAAGCTAACTACTTCTTTTTGCGCGCTTGAAGATAGAAAGTCGCCCGGGTCCATTTTTAATCGGGTTATGTGGGATTTGTACTTACTAAAATCACTGTGATGAGCGTTTTGGGCTCAGATCGGAGAGAGTGCGGGCCATTTCCTGTTCCTGCTCGGCTGTCTCATTTTGGACCTTTTGGAAGGTCTCTCAAAAGGAAGCTAAGGTGCTCCACGCAGATTCCCTACGGTGCATCGCCGACACGATTGCTCGCAGGCAGAGGTTCCATCTATCCTCGCGGAACAAAATCGGTCTTTCCGCGTTCCACGTAGGGCACACCTCCAGCGATAAGTTAGCTACTGGAAGGAAGCGTGGAGTTAATGCTTTTTGACTTCCAGGCAGGATATATTACATACATATAAAATTGTGTTTAACTAACATGACCTTGTATTTTCAAATGTTGAACAAGAGTAACTACTGTGTTTCTTGCTGGTTCTTCTCGGTAGAATTTGCATTCCGAACCGGTGGTAGCTTCACTTAATATAGTTTGTCAAATGACGATTCAAAAGTGCTTGTAAAAACCCACTGGAATAAAATGTCTTTTGATTTTGATATTTTTTTAGGCATAAGAATCAAATTACGCGTTGAATCAAATTAGTATTTAACATTTTGTTAATGGGGGATTTGCCCGAAGAGAAAAAAAAAAAAAAAGACAATTCTTAAACAATAAAATTCAATTTTCCGGTTTCGAAATGTACGAAATTGCTTATATATTGGAATGCATAAAAGTGTCCAATTTGCGTTTATACTTTAAATCTTGCTAAGCGGTAGAGGAATCATAAGGAAATGGTTGAATGAACTCGAAGTGTTTTGAAGAATTGTCCAACTGTTTAATAGTTGAAAACAAAATCAAAATGTTATTTATTAAAGTAGACTCATAAAAGTACTCTTGAATCGTCATGGTACAGTGTAGATCTAAATGTAAAGGTACCACCGGTTCTGAAAGTAATATTCTACCGAGAAGAAACGCAGTAGTTTCTCCTTTTCACCATTTTTATTACAGAATAACAGTAAAGTACGATGAAAAATTTTATATATCCTGTCTTGAAATCAACAAATAGGTACTATGCGAACTTATCATTAATATAATTTCGTATTGAGTAATATGCCGAACTGAGATGGCCCAGTAGTTAGAACGCCTGCATCTTAACTGATGATTTCGGATTGAAACTCAGGCAAGCTCCACTGAATTTTCATGTGTTTAATTTGTATTTATAGTTCATCTCGTTCACGGCGGTGAGGGATAACATCGTGAGGAAACCTGCATGTGTCTAATTTCAACGAAATTCTGCCACATGTGTAATCCACCAACCCGCATTGTAGCAGCGTGGTGGAATATGCTCCAAACCTTCTCCTCAAAGGGAGAGGTCAATGATTTTCTTTTTTAAATGAGCGTTATTTTTTTTAATAGGCCAAGTTATATTAAACGTGAAATCTTAATATAAAAACGAATACCGTGTCCGAAAAAGGATGTATTAAATTTGCGCAGTCAGATAAAATATAAAACCTATTTGATCTTACGTTTGCTTCAGTATTACTTGAATAAATAAATTATAATTCTGTTTTACAGGGTTTCTTTAAATACGCGGAGGTTGTTAGTTTTTTTATCTATCGTGCCTTTTCTCAAGAAAATCATCATCATTACGTACACAATAGAATAGAAATAGATTGCTTAGTCATCATAATCACGACTTTAAGTCACGTTCCTTGTTATCAGAATATTTTTTTCAATTATATAGATTTTACTTAGTCTATATATAATGTGAATTAGTAACAATATCGTAATTCAAATATATGTTGCAGTGGTATTATTACTAGAGGGTCTTCCGAAAAACTTCGCGTTTATTCAAAATATTTTTTAGATTATTATGTTCACTCATCTAGATTTGGCGCCAAAATTATAAAACCTCATTTAAATTATTCTTTTAATATCAAATTGTCGACATCAATTTACTTTAATTTTGCTTAAGTTTTTCATTTGTTTTCTTATATATCCACAGCGCTGCTCTATCCGGGCAGTAATTTTTTTCAAAAGAAATTCTCCGTTAATTCGTAACAATTTAGAAAATGCCACCAAGAATCATATTTAATTTCCTGCAGATCTACGGCTGGCCGTTAAAAAAATTTAATATTATTAAAATTACTCAATGTTGTTTACACCTTTAAAGACGTATCACTTTGTATGTTACCCAAGTCAGATATTAATTTTAAGTGCTTAGTGATAAGTTGATAGTGTAACTTTTCCAATAAATAAATAAATAAATAAATAAATAAATAAATAAATAAATAAATAAATAAATAAATAAATAAATAAATAAATAAATAAATAAATAAATAAATAAATAAATAAATAAATAAATAAATAAATAAATAAATAAATAAATAAATAAATAAATAAATAAATAAATTTCCATTTTTCTTATACACTATTTCCTTTCCGCTCTCTACAATTAATTCGTTGTTAAATCGTAACAATTTAGTAAATTGCAATCAGGAATCCTCTTATTATATCCTATTTTTATGCACATCTACGGTTGGAGCTCTTCAAAATGTCGAAATGACCGATTTTTCACATGCAGCTATCCCATTATCACTGGGACAAAAATCAGCTTACGCTATTAATATATGAGATAACGCCTTGATTACAACAGGATTTAAGTTTATATAATATTTGTTTTTCGAGTGATTACGTAAGATCACTTACTGACTCACTCGTTTCATAACTTGGTGTTTACACAAAACTAATAAATTGATTGCACGGACTAGAACAATTATGTAAACTTATGTTCTATTCTACGACGAGTTGCCAAGTGCCAACACCAGGCCTTACTCCCAGTGCAGTAACCTCAATACATACAATAAATAGGTACCTATTTAATAGGTATCAATATTGTCGTGTCGGTATGTCACGGTAGTATATCCTGGTGAACTTCGGGGCGCCCGATTATGGAGGAGTTCTGCAATTTTTTAATGGACGGATGTGGTACTTGGCAATCTCACATCTTCCCTCGCTTTCTCTGGGAAGGATGCGTAAATGCATTTACCAGAGATAACAAAAACAACAAACGTTAAACATAATGCTGTTGTACCCAACATATCCGTCTTCGACACACTGAACATAGCCAAGTACAGTACCAGATGGCGCATCATCGCGTTGATAATCACGACCCCCAGACATGGGAAAACCCGTGAAATGTTAAATAATAACTTGAACAATTAAAGGAAACAGAGTTAAAGGGACAATCCTGCGGGTTTTCTTGTTTATAACGCTGCATAATTTCAACGCACCATAATAATAACTATAAACTGTTTTTCATATGGCGTTATTCAAGTATTACACGAGCAAGTATTTGTTGATTTTATACATGAAACCTTTAGAAAAACGGGGCACTAAAGACTTAGCGATATCGCTGTAGGACCGAAAAATTTGTATACTCTATTTCAACCATAACAAGAACAAAGTCAAATGAACAACATTTGACAACAAATTAATGTGATATCATTGGTCGAGAGCTTGATTAATATGCGATAATCACTATGGATTTGCGAAAATATAGCGTCGACAAAACTTTTATCGGACTGTAAATTTCGAAAGTAAAAAATTTAAATAAGTTGTTATGTGCAATAGTGTTGTATTATAAGTAAAGATTTATTAATAATAAACTGTTGATAGTGCACAATATAGCTTTTTATTAGCAAATCGCAGTTTATACGGAAAACTAAGGTTCGTTTATCATTTTTCTTACTTCCATTGGAATAGGGTATAAGTAAAACTATTTACACAAAGACTATATCCATATAGATCGAATGTGTCAAAATGTTTGCACGTAATGTTTCACTTGGTGGTAGAGCTTTGTGCAAGCCCGTCTGGGTAGATACCACCCACTCATCAGATATTCTACCGCCAAACAGACTGCTGTTTACTGACTCAATATTGTTGTGTTCCGGTTTGAAGGGTGAGTGAGCCAGTGTAACTACAGACACAAGGGACGTAACATCTTAGTTCCCAAGGTTGATGGCGCATTGGTGAAGTAAGGAATGATTAATATTTCTTACAACGCCATTGTCTATGGGCGGTGGTGTCCACTTACCATTTGCTCATTTGCTCGTCCGCCGAAAGATATGATAAAAAAAAAAAAAAAGTAAAACGCGGTACTATACAACCGAGCGACCAATTAATTCATAAAATAAAAAAAATGATGACCTTGTCTTTTGTATTTCAAACTAGTCACTAGACCGAATCAATTTTAATCGGTGGTGTTTAATGATGATGGGATGCAGACCGATTTCGCGTGTACTTCTCGAGCGAGTCTAAACAGCACAGGACATATTATAGCAAACAGTATAACAGGTGGTCTCTCTATTTTACAGAAAGACCAAGTCTAATGCCTGCACAAGCTTCTCGAGGCACGGCCCTAAACTACCAATGTCCATGAATGTTCGCACTGATATTTCAGAGTTATATAATAAATGCGAAAGGAATTCTGTCTGTCTGTATGTTCTGTTTTTTATCAAGGCCACGAATTTAATGATATTTAGAATGAACACGTGACAAAGGCTACTTTTTTATGCCTAACGATTGAAAACCAACCGTTAAAACGCGAGCGAAGTTTACCAACTAGTTATTATGTTTATGTAATTAATTAAATTATCTATTCATAGGTACACAAACAGAATACAATCAAAACATACATTTAAAATTACGGACTTACACAATTTTGAGCTAGATTACATTCCTAAGCATGTGTACACGGCATGCTCATAACAATTATATATCAATGCAGTCTGGTGCTATTTTGTATAATAAACAAAAATTAATAAATTACATTAAATATATAAATTAAAATAAATTGATATTATGTAACATTAATAATTAAATTACCTAAATAACATTGAATATTTATTACTATTAAACTAATAACAATACATCCATCCATCTGAATTATGAGACTAAGATAATAAATTGAAAGAGAGTAGAAAAAAAAAGAAAAAAATAGATTTAAAATAAATTCATAACAGACTAAGTCTAAACACAGAACGGAAGGTTCATATAGAGTGATGACGCACTGGCTTAGAAGTCATACTGGGGGTAATTCTACTAACTTATGAGAGTTACGAAATCTCAATCCAATTTCAAATTCTACGGAACCTCAACCGTTTAATTCTTTTAGTATAAAAGGAAAAAGTTTAAGCAGTTTTAAAAGTTTAATTGTAAATTTGTTAGTGATATCGAGAAATAATGTTTACCCATTTCATTCAATGTGAGGAAACATAACATCTAGTTATCGGACTCTGTGGCAGTTTTATTATATTATGTGAAGTTAATAATAACTCAACTTAATAATAACGTTACATGGGTTGCGGTTGACGGATCGAGGTTGATTAAATCAGGGTTGACAAATAATTAAAGAATTATTATGCACTAGAGATCCGTCTCGGCTTCGCGCGGGTAAAATGCTGATACTAAATATACCAAAGAATGTTTTTATATACAACGTTCACAGATATTTTGTCTTTACACAATACAAGCCGCTACATACAACATTAATCCTTATCCAATTAAGTACCTTAAATACATTGTGAATTTAATATAGATGAATACGGCTCTTTACAGCATGTAATTTAAATGAATGTTTTCGAAGATATTACAGATTTAAAACGCAGGGACGTAGCGGTTTATATTGTCTAATGACTGAAAAACTGTGACGTTGTAAGATATTCTGTAGTATATTTAGAATCAGCATTGCACCCGTGATAAGCAGGGGCGTGTCGCTATACAAAATACTGCCTTACTGACTGACTGACTGCATTAGTAGTCAGTCAGTCAGTGAGGCAGTAGAGTTAATGTTTAACACTGTTGGACAAACACATTTTAAGTTGCGCACTGTGCTGCTCAGCTCTTCTCATTCACTAATGTGATCCTCAAACTGTGAGATTGATGAGATTATTATATATTTAATCCGATACATGCAGGATTCATCAATGATTTTTCCTTTATCACCGAGCACGAAAATTATTGACACAAAGCACGTGAAAACTCATGGGTATTTACCCGGATATGAACCCGCCGTCTGTTCAAGATCGATTTTCCTTTACCATTTAAACACATTTATAAAAACCTCATTACTATAACACTGAGTCACATTTACATCTGACCTGTGACTTGATTTTTTTTTATTGTATGTGGATCATATGGGCCACATGACAGTAAGTGGTTACCACCGCCTATAGACAATGGCGCTATAAGAAATATTAGCCATTCCTTACATCGCCAATGGGAACCACCAACCTTGGGAATTAAGATGTTATTTTGTGCCTGTAGTTACACTGGCTCACTCAACCTTTAAACCGGAACATATTAATACAGAGATGTTGATATTATTGTGAACAAATTATCCTTCTCGACAACCTTTAATTAAAATGGCGCCAAGAATTGTATTAAATGTGTATTTACGTAAGATTCAAGGGATCAAACTATTTTAAAACCACACATAAAATTATGACGAAAATTGTTATTTTTAACATCACTTAATGTTATTATCACGAGGAAAACCAAAATAAACAATGAAATCCAACATAAAAAAAATTAAATTTCAAAGCAGCGTTATTGTATACAAAAATCAAAATTATTATACATTACTGTAGACCGCGGTTCTGCCCGCTTAGGGGTTCGTCAGGTGTTAGGAATAAAAAGCCTATGTTCTTCTATGGTCAAGCTTCCTTTGTATCTAATTTCTTCAACTTCAGACAACCAGAGTTACTTTTATTATGAGTATAGATTTTGTTCGAGAAAGTTCTACGAAGATTTGATTCGTCGTGTTTAAGGTATATTGAACGATAGCTAGCACTGTATAGGTGCAGGTTCCACCGATAAGTATTAAATCTATAGATATTTTAGTCAAGAACTGTTTGTAGTGCACAATACCGCAGAACTATAAGCAAATGTTGAAAATGAAAATGTAATATGTTAACACCACCTGCCATTGAAATTTACAAACCAACTATCCGTCCCAGTTTCACACGGGTACAATAACTACGGATATGAATGAAGAAAAAACATACAAAGTTTTTTTTTCCGACTAGGAATGTTGGATTTTTTTGCTTTTCTCTACTATGATACATGAATAGCATTAGCCGAATGTTGTCCCAGTGACCATGTGACGATAGTTGCACATAATAAGTCGGTTATGGTCACATTTTGAAGAGCTCCAGCCAAAGATGTGCAGCGTAAATAAAGATGATTCTCGATTGCAATTTACTATAATGTTACGATTTAACAAAGAATTAATTGTAGACAGTGGAAAAAAGTTACTGGCTGGTTAGAGAGCGGTACTACGGCTGTATAAGAAAAATGTAAAAAAAAAATAAAGTAAATCGTTATCGACAAAATCCAATTCTAACTGAAGTAATTTATACTATTTGACATTAAAAATTTCATTTAAAAATTCATCATTTTGGCGCCAAATCTAGACGAGTGACTTGCAGTGTACAGTGAAATGAAATCAAAACAAAACATGCCATAGGTTTTCCTATCAAATTCCTAAAAAATCTTTTGAATAAATGCGAAGTTTCGCTGAAGACCCACTAGGAGATATAAACGTATAAGTAAGTATAAAAGATCTGAGCGTACAGATAATGAGTTAATGTAACCTATCTTCTATCTATCTATCTAGGTATCTATCTTGCGCGTGCCAACAATTTTTTGCATTCACTATAACGGACTTATTCTTGGCGCATCCTTGGATTTTGAAAGGTTAACGACCCCTGGTTTAAAGGTACCAATGTTTTATCATAGATTTAGTGTTTTTGATTTCGAGTATTGAGAACCAATGTATTCCGAATTCAAATATCAAATTCGAGTAAGTCGGTAGCGATCGAAATAAATTTAGCTATATTTGAATTAACTCATTGTCCACTTTTATTTCGCGGTCGGGTAAACTTCATGACGTCATTATGATTCACGAATACGCAATCGCCCGGCGCTACTTATATCGTACATCGTCTAGAGACAGGAGTACTAAATGAGTACGTTAAGTGCGTACATAATCAAGGAGCCAATCCAATGATTCACTTACCGTATATGCGTCATTTTGGTTGGTATTCGTCTGTAACGTAACATTAAACTATTAAGTTGTATTGATGAAGTAGTTCATGGCCATAATATGAAGCTATATTTTCTCTCACGATGTGATGTGGCTCCAAGATTAGTGTAAGCTGAGACAACCCATTAAATGCTGTCTCAAATGCTTCTGTGACACCTTGCCTGGCCTGTCTAAGCGGGTCTCCAATACTGCGAGTATAGGAAGACCACCATCAGCCTTTGATAGGCGTCTCTTTGACAAGTGAATATTGAAGATAGTTTGTAAGAGATTTTGATAGGGTCACCAGGGACTCTTTTTGTCAACCGTCTTTCTTTGACTGCAAGACTAACAAAAGTATGGTAACTGCTCACATTATACTACTGGCAAATGTTCTATAGTATATGTAAAAAGTTTTAAATTAGTTTAGAAAAAAAAAATACGATGAAAAGGTTATATTACTATTAATATTATGCCGAGATAAAGTATGGACAAATAATTAAAAAAAAAAATTACGACGCGTCTACGACGTATTAATGACGTTTAAACACCGCAAAGTTCGCAATAACATTACGGATATGACACACTGGCCTAGTTCGAAGGGTTTACGGCTTACCAAATTACCGCGAAAATAAACGTGTAATGCTTTTAACGAATTATTTACCACAGGTGTAACGAAAATATTGGAAATTTGTAAATTTTAAAATCATAGTCATGGTTGTGACTAGTCTACGTGACATATATATTTAATTGATGTGTATTACTGTATTGTAATTACAAAACAATTGTACAATTTATTGCTTTACTGATTTCTCAATGAGCCGTCCTCATGTACTCTAAAGCGTACTTATCTTACCTTTTTTATGGCATTGGTTGGCGGACGAGCATATGGGCCACCTGATGGTAAGTGGTCACCACCGCCCGTAGACAAAGGCGTTGTAAGAAATATTAACCATACCTTACATCACCTATGCGCCTCCAACCTTGAGAACTAAGATGTTATGTCCCTTGTGCCAGTGATTACACTGGCTCACTCACCCTTCTAACCGGAACACAACAATACAGAGTACTGTTAGTTGGCGGTAGAATATCCGATGAGTGGGTGGTACCTACCCAGACGGGCTCGCACAAAGCCCTACCACCAAGTAACCTCGCCAATTTGCCTTGGAAACTAAAATGTTACGTCCGTTTTGCCTGTACTTAAACTGACTCGCTTGCCATTTACAAAGAAACACAACAAAACTAAGTATCACTGATTGGTGGAACAATAAGCGATGAGGGTTCTGAACCCTCAAATGTTATATACTATAGGCAATATTATTATAATTATGGTAAACAAGCAGCCCAAATATATGCAAATTAGATGATAGAGTGCCTGCATGGTGCAATTCACATATTGCACTAGAATTGGCTGACGCCAGTTTTAAGTGAACTCAAAAATACTTCAAAAACCATAAACTTATTTTTTATTAAATGGGGTTTTAAATAGTGTACTATAATGTGCGGCCGATCATTTTTTTCCTATCGTGACCGTGTAAACTTTCGAGCGTATTTGTCTCAGTAAGCACCTAAACATTTTGGTTCTGCGATCAAACTCTCTCAAGTCGGGTTGAATTGCTGCCATTGGATGATGAGCGATAGACTTGTGTTTTTGCAATTACTAGTGCCGTATAAGAATCCATTAAGAACTGCTTTCGTTGCCAGAATTGTACCGCAGGACATCTTTAGGTAGCTTTACGAAGCTGTTTTGATAAAGTACGTTGTTAATAATGATGAAAATAATGATTATAAATTTTCAAACTGATGATCAGATTGATGAAGTATCAACTTGAAGTCTTGACACGGAGTAAAGATAAACAAACCTTAGTTTTACATATTCGATGCGATTTGCATGGATTTTCTAGTTTTATGCACTACAAACAGTTCTTTAATAAGTATAATGTTTGTGTTTATAATTGAACACTTATTAATTTTTAGCAAATCCATAATGAATGTCATCAATTATTCCAAATATCGACCAATGATAACTGGCAGAATTATCAACCTATTGACAGAAACCATAAATATAAACATTGAATTGAATTGACCAATGATACCGCATCATTTCAATGTCAAAGTTTACACACATATATTAGCAGCCTGTAAATTTCCCACTGCTGGGCTAAGGCCTCCTCTCCCTTTGAGATGAAGGTAGGAGCGTATTCCACCAGGCTGCTCCAATGAGGGTTGGTGGAATACACATGTGGCAGAATTTCATTGAAATTAGACAAATGCAGGTTTCCTCACGATGTTTTCCTTCACCGCCGAGCACGAGATGAATTATAAACACAAATTAAGCACATGAAAATTCAGTGGTGCCTGCTTGGGTTTGAACCCGAAATCATCAGTTAAAATGCACGCATTCTAACCACTGAGCCATCTCGGCTCAAAGTATAAGTATTATTGTGTAAATATTTGTATGTAAGCTTATGACTGCACCGCCTACTCCGATTGGTTTTAAAAAATCTCTCTCAGATTGGGTTGTCTGGAAGAGATGGCTAATCAGCCATAAGTCCGTCCATTGTACACACACAAAATAATTGGTTATATTTTTGTTTTGAGCATTATTTCTATTTTTATTTTTTTTTTTTTTGTTTATTCCTAAGATTTCTGTATTTTTTTTGTGGTGTACAATGAAGTATATTAACATAACTTATTCACTTTCCCAAATCATTATCATCAATCCAGATCTCGACCAATGATACCGCGTCATTTCAATGTCAATGTTTATTTGAGTTTATTCCTGGTTTACATCGTTTAGATACATTGCTCATTACAATACTATTAATCCTTATCAGTATTAGTACAGTAGGTAATTACTATAAACCGTTTATAAAATTCACAATTCAATAACTGACGGTTATCGAAATCAATTATAATATATTGTTTACGAATACCAGTCCATATAAGTAGTTTGTTTGTCTATTTCTAATTAATTATAGATACGGACAGACAGACGGAATGATTTATAGTTTTATAATAAAATGATTTAAACGCGATATTAGTGTTGTACTAACACTTGTATCATGATTTCCGCTACTCGCTGGTAGGTGGCGCTGTTTTGTATAAACTTAAATTTGCATTAGCGTACTAGGATTGGAGTATAATGCGCAGATAAAACATACTTATTTATCGTTTTACGTTTGTCTTTTTGCATAATATGAGGCTAATTAAATATGTCAATGATTGCATTAGGTATGTGTGTAAGGAATGATAATATGTAATTTGAATTGTAATATCGTGGCTTTGATGGATCTGTACTTACGAGTACATCACTAGCTATGCGTTTTTGTGGACTGACAGATGCAAATAGTGAAGTACATTATGTGATTTAAATTTATAAAAAGGGACAAGAGGTGCCCAATCTCGGCCTTACTCTCCGAACTTCTAAAGTTTTGGAGCGTCAATAGTCCACTGGTTCACAGGTCACCTATCGATGTAAAAGTCGCAGGTTCAATTTTGACATCTTGGGCTTTTTTCGTCCCCACTCCTAGCGCTAGCTTTATCCGTAAATATGAATAATAATCGTTAAAAAGTTGTCGTTACACTTTTTTAATTTTCATCTTTCTTAAAATACTTATAAAGATTTCCGTATGATGTTTTACTGTACCGCATATTGACTAATCAGCCTTTCATAAATTATAATAACAAACGTGTAAACGGTATACGAAGCGGTTTAAAACGAAGATATTAATTAACTCATCATTGGAACGAAGTTCTTTTAGGATTCCTGCCAGTTCATTGTACTTCAAGGCAGTAGAGTGAACTGACAGAAAGCGTCAAGTAAGGAAAAGCGTTATGGCAGCTCCAGATTGATTTCCGAGGGGTACATATCCCCTGGTGAAAATAATTCAATTTTGCAAATATAAATTAAGTATATTTAAAACTCATCTCGGGTAAGAAAACAGTGACCACACTTTTGTCAAATGAAAATCTTTCCAAATATCCTACCCGCACTAGAAAAGCACCCGTACACCAAGCACCAAATCTTCTCTAATCGAGAAGCCCAAGCCATAAGTGGTACATTACCGTTACTTTGTTATGTAACATGTAAGTATAATGAATACACTGTTACCATGTTGTATTTCAGAAAGTATTCTTATCAATTTAATTTAATGGTCTCACTTTGTTTATAAAATAAAACCTTTTGTCTCTGTACGAAGAATTCGAGATATGCTTTTCTGAATAATTTCAAAGATAAAATGAAATTTAATGTAACTTAGTTGAACATTGCTTCGTTGAACATAGTAAAATTAACTTTGAATATCTTAATAAAATATTTAATTTGATATTGTTTTTCAATATAAAAATAAATTTATAATTTAGATTTGACATTAGCATAATGACAGCTAAAAAATCAAAATGGCGTTTGTATTGACAGTTTAAAATCGTAGAACTATCGATAAATTCGAAAGTCAGAAAATAATTGGTCATTGTATAATTTATAGGAACGAAGATATAACATCAATTGTACATGTCCGATCGGTAATATTTTAAACTGATGGCACGATAAACTGGTACGGGCGCCGATTATCCAATACATCTTAAATTATGTTCTAGTTGAGGAATACTATGCACGAGGGTAGTGTTATGCAGTTGGTTAACAAGAATATCTAATTTTTTTTTTCTTCTTTGAATGGCAATGATAATTTATATGCATTCCTATGTATTGCATACAGTCAAAAATAAAAAATAAAGGAATTAGACATAGGCAATAGGAATTTAATTTATTTATTGAATTAAACAATTATTAGTTCAATCATGGCTAATATTATATATTTTTGTGCAAAACTCAGAGTATATTGGCAAAAAAATCTTAATTTTTTAATTATACGTTAAATAGTTGGACTGTATGGTGTAATATCTTTGCATTTCAACAACGATGAACTAAACAAAAAAAAAACTTGTGAACTAATTACAGCATAGTAACAAGGATCGTTATGAATATATATTTAATCCAAGTTCGCGCCTTTTGTGGTTATATGTATACTCTGTGACTCAAACATTTAATTGTCATAGAACCTAAGCCGATTAAAATAATATAGGAAAATTGTGGTGTTTTGATTATGAGCTAGTCAAGTGCATATTGTTCAATAATTCCATACACTGTTGAAGTAATGACAACCCACTGGGAATGACTATTATAGTAGGCATTTCAAAGACAGTTGCTACCTAATATGTTGATAGATTATGATTCACGTATATCAAAATAGGTCAAAGTTGGTTTCGTAACACATAATTCGCAATCAAACAAAATAATAATTTAAAATACGTTTCTTTTAATCAAACAAATTTAGATCTTTTATGTAATTTTTTTTTTCTGGTTTTTATTTGTGCCAAGAAGGCACAGGTAATAAAAGTGTTCGAAAGTAAACGCAAAACTAAAACGTAAAATGTCAGAAAATTACATGCGACATTCACTATAATAGTCATAACATTTAAAGGGCATACGCATCAAAACAGCGTATCAACTTAAGTTTACGTTTCACGAATGAGATACGAAGTTAGTTCTTACAAAAACACTACAAAATTATATTAAGTGTTCGTATTGCCTCATTTTGTTGTCTATAAACTTTTTTTTATATTGTAGCCGAATGTCAAATTTGCCAGCTGATGTTAAGTAGTCACCACCGCCCATAGATTGCCACCGTATGAAATATTAACCATTCCTCAAATCGTTGAGACGACACCGCCCTAGGAAACTGAGATATTATACAACAATATAGTAATACTAAGTATTTCTGTTTGGTGGTAAAATATGTGGTAAGTGGGTGGTACCTATTCAATACTATATAAAACATAAAAATATAGAATATTATAGGCATTATTTAAATCATAGTTCGATCACAACAAACGAACACTTATTTAAAAAAAAAAAAAAGTTAAATCTTCTAGATTATCTGTGTAACGTAATTTCCATTCTCGAATGAGACTATTCTTTTGTAGATCACTGATAACCTTTCGGCTTTGCTGGCGACCGACGTACTATTTATGACTATCCATTCATTTTAAATTTATCTTCTACAATGGCTGAATGAGTTATGCTTCTAGTAGATCCATGTGCAAGTAATGTCGGGATATATAATTGTCAGTCTAATAAAATGGTAATAATATCGAACTTAATATTTTCACATACATTATGATCGTAATGCTAAACTCAAACATTTTAAAGATTCACTCACATAAGACATTTTTGGGCAAAATTCGCCTGGCAACACTGACCAGAGATCTATCCAACTCCCAATTAATTGGAACAACTGAATCAATTGCTTAATTCTTTAATATGTAGTATTGCTAATCGTCAAACGTGAATTGTTGTAAAAAATCCCCCGTTTTGCGGGAAAACCGTACGTGTATACATCTTCGCAATTCAAAATCAGTTTAGAATATTCTATTACCTATTTTTGCTTTAAATTCCTACCTAAATGAAAAAAAAAAACTTCAAGTAGGAAGTCACATCTACAATAATAATCTTGCCCATAAAGACATATTTGTTAATCTTATCGTGAACAGAACTGACAAGTACAGCCCAAAATTAAGTATTTTTATTTTTCCATTAGTTATAGGAAGAGGGGAAGAGTCACAAAATATTACTGCAATAATGATGATTTCGCCCACGGCCACATTCTCAACGGCGCCAAGTCCTTTCTTCATTGCCCTTCAAACTGTGGTTGGTGCAGCATGTCCACTTTCCACAGAGGCTGGGTGCTGCCCCTATGCATTGCTTGTGTGATACGTACTAGCCCTATCGCGCTGTTATTACTACCTATTATGCTGCAAAAGGTTGCTGCTGCCTGACTGTTGCAAAAAACTGCCTGACCCTTAGGAAATATTGGTAATGCAACACTATAACGGAGCGAACTGTACATGAAATATTAAACATATGAGTACCCGAACATAAGTGCGATATCTTCCCAAACTCTCGTATTCCGTTTAAGGTAATCCGACACAAACGGTGAGTTCAGGCATCGCCTATGAGGTATTGTAACCGTATAGAGCCTAACCTAGGTAGCTTTATATTAGATTCAACGCTGTTGACGACTCAAAAGAACTTTTATGAGCCTACTTGAATAAAGAATATTTTTTGGGTATATTATTTGGGTTTTAAAACCGTGGTCATAACTTATATAACTTTTTTATTTTTGGACTTTTCGATATGAGGTAACGTTCAGTTCTGTTCAGTCAAAGATATATGACATTAACATGCCATTCTCAAGGGGAATTAGACACTTGCACTGGGCATATTGTAGAGCACAAATGTTCTCTAATCCCTAAATTTCATATTCCGATGGAGCAAAAAATCCGAAAGCACCATATATAGTTTAAGTGTAAAACCAACTGCCTTACTGCTCCTTGGGAGTATAAACAGTCTCAGCTTTCAGACTCCAAGCCCAGAAAAACCCAACCAAACCAATGTTAGTGGTTTGATCCCATAACCTCGAGACCTGTAGCCTCATAAGCTATCCACTAGACCAACGAAGCCCACAAATAATTAGGTACTTAATGCTCACGTAGTACTTTAATACAAATGTATTTTCCCTTAATTAGTCACCAGTATAAATCCCGTTTGAATGTTACAGTTTGTACCAGTTATATGATTACTAGTCAAATGTTGTGTTGTGCTCATGACAATTTATTAATTCAATATAAATATATTAAACTGTGAAAATTACTTGCTTTATACAATGGTACATGAAAATACATTATTCCGTGCAAGTGTTGAAGGTATTAAACGGATCACGATGCCTCGTTCAAGTGTGCAGGTAAGATTTTATTAATATTTTGAAGTATATAGTTTTGATTAACTCCATAAGAAGTCATGTGGGGTTGGCTGTTGGGCAATGACCTCATCCCCTTATTGAAGAGAAGGTTCTTAGCTTAAAACACGCTATTCCAATGCGGATTGTATAAACGTGTGGTAGATTTTCATACAAAATATTTTCGAAATGTTTTCCTTGTCCATCGAACATAAAATAAATTATAAACGAAAAACAATTATTAAAACTACTAAACTTATATACACTACATAATATATAACATATGTATATTTAATGGGCGTTAAGTAAAACATACTTAGACTTTATGTTTTAGGCGTGTTTTCATTTGCTTTTTTATTTCTTCTATCGAAAGCACCAGTGGGATTGCTAACGTATAAAATCACGTTCGAAAAGTCATGATACAGGATTGGTTCTAAACTAATATTATAGAGCTGTAAAAATAGTTTGTTTGTATGTAAATTACCGTGTCGCTAGTTTAATGTCGTACTACCGGTTCTGAATGTAGATTCTACTAAGAGCAACCGGCAAGGAAGGCTACCTCTTCTCATTTTTCCAAATTTAAAAAATACAATTAACTTTATATTAATCATATATTCGTATAGAAAACTAACATTTATAATGATAAACAAAATATTTTATCTCCTTTAATTTTTTATTGATTTATGTATATATTCCAAGAACAATTATAAATATACCAAGAATTTGTAGGCATATATCTTTGAGTCATTGTTACGCATTTCTTCACGTTTGACCGATAACACGCAAAAACGTTTACAAATACGTTACGTAAAATGACATTTTATATTAAACCTTATATCACATCCGCGTTAGACGACGTGCTGTGATAAAACGCGAACGAATATATTAATTTTTCAAAACATACTGCGTTTAAGTTCACTCAAGCTACGTTTTAGTATAAAAAGCTATTGCCCTTCTTCGTAATTATGTTTAAATGAACCGATTTATGGATTTTTATTTTGAGAAATACTCCAGGATTATGGATAGTCTTTAAGTGAAATACTAAAAACGTTCCAAGTTTGCCTTTTCGTTTATTTTTGACGTAATAATAACAAATCGCAAATTATTTATATATTTAGATAGTATCGCGTTACAAACGAACTAAAACAACAAGCTAACATTATTATCTTTGTGTGTGTGTCACCTACGCTTGACGGTCGCACAACGTCATATTTTATTCAAATCAAATTAAAATATACTTTATTCAAGTAGGCTTTTACAAGCACTTTTGAATCGTCGTTTAACAAACTATTTAAAGTAAAGCTACCACCGGATCGGAATGTAGATTCTACCGAGAAGAGCCGCCAAGAAACTCAGTAGTCACTCTTTTTCAACATCTAACTATTAGTGTGCGTGTACTTGACTAACTGTTGGCGTGGCCATTTTTTTCGACACGATCTCAGCTTTGGCAGTCTAGATACACATATAAACATAATCAAAGAATAAAACTTTAACAATAACAAATAAATTACAAAATGTCTTCAATACTCAAATAAATACTTTTTACTAATCTTTGCAAATTTCCTATATGGCATGGCTGTCGTGATTTGAAATTGACAGATACCATATAACCAAACATTTTTTATCAAATCCGATATGCAATTATATTTTTAGTTCAATATGAATTAAACATTCCTAATATTTATATGATTGAAAATATCGGCATAGACAAATTACGCTTTTATTTTTTTTATTTATTTTTTCATTTCTACTAAAACTTGGCGCTATATTACACTGATAATATATCAAGATAAGATATGAATATAAATAATACATTAATATTATATTAGTCACTATTGAATCAGTCTGTTGCAATCGATTCTATATGTATGACATACATGTCACTGAAGTATTTAAAAAAAAAATTTTCGTCGAGTCATTTTTTTAAAACAATTTTTTTTATTTTTTTGTTTTGTGTGTGACTTCAAGATTATAAGTGAATATGAAATCATACGGATCAATGCCGGTAATGTATATATTATATGTACTTTTTGTATGACATGACGTCTTTCGCAATGTTATTGACCTTAAAATTTTTGCTAAATAGGGGAATTCCTTATTTCGATTCATCTAATGGCGGTACTTCGCACGGCGTAGCTTGTTTTCGTTTTGCCGAATTCACACGAATACGACACGAGTAGACAAATTTTAATAAAAAATTGCTAAATAACGCCAATAACATGCAGTTATCTGTTTTTGTTACACGAAAAATGAATTTCAATTATGGAATCATTAAAAAAAAAAAACAATCAAATTGATCAACGCGAGTCTAAGTCCGCTCTGCATCTAAATCCAAAATTAAAAAAAAAAAACAACATAATGTACACTTAAATATTATGTCCATACAGTTCAAAAGAACAAAACGAACACACGATACTCATTCAACACAAATAATATCCTGCGAGCCAGACAGACAAATCATGTCCTATGCGTATTTTGTTATGTTTAATATGTCTTTGTTAATTTATAATGTCTCCTTTAGTACAGCCTTCGTTCTTCACCCAGGAGGGGGTCCCAGAGATCATGACTCCTCCCTCGCCAAATCATATACGTTAGATTCGTGAAAGCGTGGCCAATTATTCAATAATATATACTAAAGTAATACCTTTATCAAGACGGTGGTTCAGTAGTCTTTTTTCAATTAGGCATTACAAAAAATTTACGTATCTCTAAATTTGAGTTAAAACTAAATAATTACAAGCCATAAATCTATCTTGTTGTTTAATTGAGTGAATCTTAAAGATTTCGATCCCTTGTTACGATCTTTAATATAAAATACAACAAAATGTCTGCCATTAGACGTTAAGTGCTTTGTTAAGGTCAATGGTCCTTTAAGGGCGCGTAGAAGGACATACAGCCAAGGTCAGCTTAACCTTGCGACCTTTGCGATCGATGTAAGGAGTTAGATAACATTTATGAATTGAATTGGATAACCTTGTTGGGTAATAGTTTTAAATAGGGATCTTATTTTTTTTTAATTCGTTAGGTTAGGCAAGATTACTAGCATAAGATTACTACATAGAATATATTAATACTAGCCGAACCTGCGGCTTTACCCGTGCCAAATTTATAAAACACAAACTTCCAATCCTGTTTTACCCACTTAGAGATACAATACAAGAATATAGTTTAGAGATTGTGTAAAACAAAATCGGAAACAGTATTGCTCTGTCGTTTACAATTTGATAATAATTTACATTTGGACATGACTGTTTATGTACATTATTTATTAGACTTTACTGATATTATACTACATAACATACCTAATCAGCCTGTAAATTTCCCACTGCTGGGCTAAGGCCTCCTCTCCCGTTGAGGAGAAGGTATGGAGCATATTCCACCACGCTGCTCCAATGCGGGTTGGTGGAATACACATGTGGCAGAATTTCGTTGAAATTAGACACATGTAGGTTTCCTCACGATGTTTTCCTTCACCGCCGAGCACGAGATGAATTATAAACACAAATTAAGCACATGAAAATTCAGTGGTGCCTGCCTGGGTTTCGGCATTCGAGCCGAGATGGCCCAGTGGTTAGAACGCATGCATCTTAACCGATGATTTCGGGTTCGGCTGATTATGATATTATACTAATCGTATATTATTTTCCACAGCGAAGAGATCACGAGTCGCAGATTGTGACACAGAAAAATTGGAGTAATTTACACTGGTTATGGTGGACGTTTGGTGTGGATGTACCTTTATTTCTAATAGGTAAGTCTATTTAAACATTAGACGCACAGTATATATCTTTTAATGTAATAAAATACAGCAGTATTAATACTTTTTATTTATTTCAATAATATTACACAAAATTATAATTTCGACGTCACACGTAGTTTAGTTTCACTCTTTATAGTAAATGTAACCGTAAGTCTGGATGTTTGATCTATATACGTTTTTTAACCATTCACCCGATTGTGTTGAAGCTTTGCTGATGTTTTCTGGGTACGTCTGCGAACCTAGCCCAATGTATGAAAAACAGTTATGTCTTTTCTATTTTTCTTTGATCGACATAAAGGTTTTATGAAAACTCGTACGAAACTCGAACAAGTAGCTAGTTGAAAGTAAATATTACTTAGATACTTTTTCTTTCGTTTTTGTGTCATAGGTAAACCTTTTAATATGTTAATATTTAAGATGAGTTAATAGATTGAGTTCTCAAGCAAGTCATCAACATTTAGTTCGAAATAAAAAACGGTAACGGTTTCATTACCATAAAGGTTCTAGCTGTGTCAAAAAAAGATTTAAGTTGTACCGGTTATAATAAAACGATGTTATGATACAGATAAAAAATACTGTTTTAAATATTACACTAGTATGTGTAGGTTTTATATTTAAACATAAATTACACTTGATAATTTGAAGCGGGAAATTAGTTTTGAAATTAACACGAACCGTTACTTTAAGTTAAGTTAGTAAACTTCAAGTAATTAATCTACGTTGTATTTATTATGAAGGCGTTTTTTTAATATATACGTTATTTTTTTTTTATATTTTGTATTTTTATTTTAGAAGTATTGTAAAATACAGACCAGTTTTAGCCTGTTTTTTTTTAAATAAATCAACACGGTATTAAATATTTTTATTTTTTTTTGTCACGAAAATTAAAAAAAAGTATTCTCTTTTTGTCATGTAATTCGTAACATAAACGATCCAAAACGTTTTATAGATCATTAAAGGATAGCTGCATAATTTTTAAAGATGAAAAAGTTATGGTACACATGTGTGGACCCCACCGTGACGCATGTGGCACAATGCACGCAATCGCAGTCATTATAAAAAAAGTTTAATAAAAAATGCAGTGTGAACGAACTCATGCAATATGTCATTTATTTAAAATTTACGATTTTTTTTAGGATACAATATTATTTTAAATCAATGTTAATCGAAAGTTTGTATAAAACCAATATTACATTTTTAATAATCAATTGGATTAATTTGTTAATTCTGAGTATTAATTAATTTTGTATATTATTTTATACGAAATAAATGTTTTTGAACTTTTTAATCTGTAGAATTCAAAAGGAAAACTACAGATACGGTGAAATCAATGGGTACTACATTACAAATTTGTCATTACTTAGTATAATGCAACCACATACATACTTTCACGGACAACTCTTCAATAATCTGCAGGTAGCAAAACACTTAGGTAGTTATCAAAGATATGATATTTTATATTTATTTGTTTCTAGAACAAGTAATAATATTGATACGCGATTTAGAGATCAATACACCTACTCTACTTAATATATTTAAACATAAAATAAATTAAAAAAAAAATGGCAAGTAAATTTAAACACTATTAATTATTGAGATGGCAACACAATTAAACTTCACAGCGGCGAATTTCTATCTAGGCTCTGTTTCTATATAAGCTAGACTATAGGTATTACATTTCGATAGTAACGTACTACAAATGAACTAAAACAAACGAACCAACCTCATTATCTATGTGTGCGTGAAAACTGCGCTTGACACTCGAGAGACTTCAATCCGTTATATTATGCGTGTACTTAAACTGAACTGCAAAAAATAGTAGCCATGTCTTGGCCACAATTTTTTATACGCTCTCTCATATTTGACAGTCTATCATCATCTAGACATATATTGGGAACAATTTTTTTACTTCATTCCAAACCGAAGCAACGGAAATTATAATTTGCTTTACTTTCATACTAAAGTAAAGGAGTAATCCTTATGATAATTTTATCATTTTTGTTTTGTTAGAATTAACGTAGGCGTCGATTTGGTTCAGCCAATGGTCGCCATTTCACAAGCAATCTGCAAACAGAATAACACGATTTAAAAAAAAAGCACGGGGGTGAATGCATTCTTGTCTATGGTATTTCAGACTCAAAACATCTTAATCTAATTATTAATAATATAATTGTAGCCGGTCTGATGACATACCATCTTCGCAACATATCCTCTATCATCAAACTACCTATGTCGTGTTCTGGTATGATAGGCTAGCATGACTGCAAGCTGGTTTTTAATTATCTTGTAGCCGATAATATTTTTTTTATTTTATTTTTATTTTATTTATTAGGGAAACATACAGCATATCGTATATTACAACTTAATATAATAATCATATTTTAACACTTATGCCAGTTAAGTTTCCACTACTGTTTTAACAGGGAAGTGGACTAATTTTGATATTACATAAAATATAACTATTTATGACAAAGTAAAATTTTAACGTAATATGGTTATGGTTAATTACTAATAAGTATTTTTCACAAGATTATGAAATTTACTTAAACTATTTTTAAACAGATCAATGTGGTTGTATTTTCTATTATGACTATTACAAGATCTTAATATATAATATTAATATTGCTGAGAGTCGTATCTTAATAATTGGAATAAGCTCAAAAAATCTTCTCCTCATAGGGAGAAGAGGCCTTAGCCCAGTAGTTGGACATTAACAGGCTGTTGCTTACAAAAAAAAAATACTTATAGGAAGCTACCTATGTTTAGGATTTAAATTTCGAAGCTTCTTTATGACTTTATATTTAATTCCCGCCTTGTAATTATGACTCGGAATAATTAATCGATTAAGATAACCTATTTATAAATATCGATTAGCCTCAATGTTTTCGATGCCTATTCCGACAGATTTTTAATTATAACATGCGTATCTATGAATATCAATAAAAAAAAAATTAAAGATACCTACAATTTTGGCTGTGGTGTTTTAAAATAATTCATTTTTGATATTTAGAACTAAACGTTTATTTTGATAAACTGCTAATTGAAAATTAGTCTTGCTATAGAACTATAAACCAGTCGTCACTAATTTATCTTGTGTTTAGTAGCGCCATCTACCGTCGAGTAGCAGACAATGTAAAAACAATAATACTGTAATGAACGAAATTCGTAAATATTGTTTTGAAAATTGTTCAAACGAACCTATAAAAAATTTGTATTTAAATAAAAGGCAATAAATGACATTAATTTAAAAAAAATATATATATATATATATATATATATATATATATATATATATATCCCGCTGAGTTTCTTTCGCCGGTTCTTCTCAGGTCCGAGGTGCTAAATTCCGAACCGGTGGTAGATTTTTGACAATCAATAAGCAAGTGTAAACACTTCTATATTGAATAAAGATTTTTGATTTGATTTTGATTTGAATCATTATAGTGGTACTGCAATGTGGTAAAGGCGGACACACACAACACGCCCCCCCCCCCCTCCATAATTATAATGCCCTAAAATACCAATGTCGAATTTGGTATTAAATGAGACCGGACAATATTAGTCAGTTTATTAAAAACCAGACCAGCAACCCTACTTGTAACATCGGTAAAAAAAAATTGAAAAATAAATTATTATTTAGAACATAGCTTTTGTAATTTATATACTAAATTCATAATTACTTAATTATTGTTGTAAATAGTTTTTTTATTTATTGTATTATCTCAGTTGGTTCTGCTAACATATATGAGGAACAAATTTGACTTTCAATGACTAATCGGCCTGAGGGGATACGCGATTTGTCTCGTTGGTATAGGATAGTTAGGTTATGAGGATCAAGGTCATACATATAATCTGGTCATTATTGTCAGCACATTCTCGTTCCTCTGCTGTCCCTTAAGGTACTGCCTTTACACACATATGTACTTTAATGCTGTAAATGATTGCGCGTTTTTATCAGAAAGATTATCAGCCGTTGCCTTTAAAAAGTTTTAACGTCAAATGACGCATTATATAACTTTTTGACATTTAACAATCGTCTAAGTAGTTTCAAGTTTGTTCTCAGCGAATATCTGCTCAATGATTTGTACAAGATTTTTTGTTCTTTATTACCTACAAAAAAAAAAGTGTTTGCTTGTACATAACATTGTACGACACAAGAACAAACAAACGGATCCTACGATATGACGCAATAGTTAATAGAAAATTGTCTTATCCGCCACGTTGAAATCCACGTGTATACGGAAGGCGACATTACTGATGCTGTTTTAGCATTGTATCTCTTATGGCATACGGTGTACGTCGCATTGCTCAATTCCATCCTCTTGCAATCAGCTATTCTATTTGTTGTTGAAACTTTGAACCTAAGAGCAGTACAGTTCCAGGCCAATTGGCTTCCATTTTCCAGAGTCGTATACAAAAAAAAAAAACAACTGTTTACTGTTACTTATTATTATATTGAGGTAATATATTATATTTCGCTATAATTATATTCATGTATCTAATTTTTATAATATTTATCGCTGGCAACACTTTGTGACGCCATTTTGAAATATGTTAGAAATCTCAAGTAATTTGCAAAAGAAAATAGAGTTTTCTTCATTTGTATTTATAAGAATAATAATATTCTTTAACTAAATGGTTATTTTGGTATATGCTCAAAAAATATTGTATTAAATATAAATTTCTTGTTTGGAAACTAGATTCTAACAAATAGAATTAACAAGAAACTCAGTAGTTACTCTTTTCTACCATTTAACTTTACACTTTATTCCATTGCTCGAGAACCTAAGAATACGGCAATTAGAATGGATTTTAAATGAAATTTGATTTCCATATTGACACCGATACCGAGGAGGTTCTATATTTCACCTATGACTTTATAACTTTAAACCCATTAACCAAAAATCGCTGGTTATTTGGTTTCCATAAACCTGCATTATAAACGTAATCATTCGTATATGTATACATATTTAAAATATATGTTTTATATTTTAATCATCCTTCGAATACTTAAAAAAAAAATCCAAACCAACCGAAACACTATCCTGCATTACATTATAATCAAATTGAAAACTTCATCCTTCTTTTGAAGTCGGTTAAAAATACAAATCTTAACAAATGGTTGCGGATACAAACTGAGGCAAGCACCAATGAATTATCACGTGTTTGATCCTTCGATATCTTCTAATTAATCTCGTAGTCTGCATGGTCTTATTTGAATGAAATTTTACCACTTGTGTCTCTAAGCCTTCTCCTCAAAAGGGAGAGGAGTCCACAGCCCAACGTATGCCATTTACAGGCTTATTTACTGTCACTTATATTTAAAAAAAATGTTGAATTTAAAAAAAGAGCAATATCAGTTCATAGACAAGATGAGAGATAATTAGAAATTGATTACCAACGCTCTTCGAATATCTAGTTCTATAATTTCCAGTAATTTCTACAAATTACGCATCGAGAATAACTTTAACATAAGTATTAACCTATTTGCTCTTAAGCGGTCGTGGCGCCATCTTTAATTAAATCTACAGAATTTGAATACCTTCAACACAGATAACTTAGACTGGTCAATTGATATGAGACATCCTCCTATGCCACCAAGCTTATTATGATAACAAGAATTATTTAAAATAAACCTACATTTTAATCCAAATTGTAACGATTAAGATAGTTAAAACCTAATTATAATGTATACACAGTATTATTTTTTGTAGGGCAACTTTTTATACCACTTAAAATATTATATGAGTTACGGTTGATTTCAAACGTCACTTAATATTTCTTAAGAACTAGTTCGAAATTTAAACAGTTGCCTGTTAAAAAGGCCTTACATAGTTTTTTTTTTTAATTGTTCACTTTTTTGTTAGGTTATGAAAACTATTAGCTGGACCTCAAGCATAGACATGGGCTACTTTATTATCCTATCCAATGAGACAACAGACCCCACCCTCATTCCCCTTCCTAAAGATGGTGAAGCCGCGGGCGTATACTAGTATTCAAAACGCATACACGTAATATAAATATTATAAGTTAGTATGTTCAACCTTGCAACTGTATTATGCAAGTTCCACACTACCGATTGAGCTGAAATTTCCTTTTTGGTACTGCTATACAATTTAGTGTATTAAAAATCGTACCTTGCTCAAAAAGTTTAAAATGTATATATTTAAAAATAAACTTCCGCTAATCATTTCGGGTATCTCAATAGAAGTATATTTCTGAAAATAGTCTAACTGTAGTCACGTACACGGGCACCGTTTGAACAGTCAGGTTGAACAGTCAGTCGTCTCATCCGAAGGAGACGTCATGGTGACAAAATATGATCAAGCGACTTTGGACAATTTACCGTAATAAATACTTGGGGTCACATTCGAACAGAATCGCTTTATAAATGTGATGATGTCGTCCTGACCAATTTCGACCAAGGTTTTAGGCTAATCTCAAGAGAGACCAGCCAACCAAATATGCAGGACATATTATAGTCCACTAGTGTGTCCGCACACACAGGTGCACTCCCAAATTCCTCACTCTCACAATCCGACTGCAAAACCTTTCGACTACAAAATTTTTCGACTGCAAAACCCAATAAAGTAAAAAACCTAGGCCAGACCTAGTTTTGAACCCAGGACCTCAGAATCTGCGTTCTTATATCTAGCCATAAGACCAACGAGCCAGTCAAGATCGAGGTGTATAAAATTTCGATCTAAATGATATTTTAAACGGGCGTTTCAAATATATTTTAATTAAATATTATGTCTCTAAAAGAAGATCTACGAAATGATTTCTAAATATTTATTCTTCTTTACTGGAACTAGACACAGTAATTGTTATCAAAATGTATGTCGAAATAATTCTGAGAATTATCGATGATAGATAAGTATGATCTGATACTAAAAAACAATAAAGATTGTTACTGAACTAGATTGTATTGTCACACGTAAGAAATGGGAGAGCAGAATAAAAAAAAACATTTAAAAATAATAACGTATAGCCATAATTGCCCTCCTGTATAGTCGGGGCAATAATAAAACTGACTGCACCGAGCAATTCAGTTAGTTGGATTATGCAACATCCTCATTCCTCATCCGTACACGGACATCTTAGATACCCACATTAGTCGTACGTTAAGATCTAATAGAATTTTCACGTTTAGAAGATAATTTTCTTTGAGCTATTATATTATATTATTAACTTTAAAATACCCTTTTCTTCAAGAGTAAAAATACTTTATTCAGATCTTAGATCAGAGACATATTACTCGAACATTAAACACACATACAATATCTAATACTCCTTTTTTATTTATGGCGCGTTTAAAATGTAGGTAGATAACCTCCTCTACCTACCTCTGTATGTAACCTCATCACACGTAAACCGCTGAACCGATTTAGATGAAATTTGGTATGGAGATAGTTTGAGTCCGTTAGTTGAGATCCGGGGAAGGATAAAGGCTACTTTTTTAATTCACCCCTCAAAGGGTAAACTAGGGGCTGATTTCACGTGGATGAAGCCGCAGGTTCAGCTAGTTTTCTATAAATACTACTTTTCTTTGTGGGCTAATTACGTGACCACTACCGATGTATCGATATGAAACTAAAATAAATCGAAATGTATATTTTTTAAATTTCGAGTATCCCCTCCCAGTGGTAGGCAGGTAGACCACCTGATTGTAAATGGTCACCAACGTCCATTGGCGCTGTAAGAAATATTAACCGTTCCTTAACCAAACTTTGGGAAATAAGTTGTTATGACCCTTGTGTGTCTAGTTTTACTGTAGTTTTACTGATCAGTGAGTGATACCTACCCGGAGAGGCTGGTACAGAGCCAGCACAAGGTGGTGATTAAATAAATTAATTTTTAAAAAACAAAAAAGTATATTAGTATTTATTTCTTACAAAAATTATTACGTCGTAAATTTCGATCTCAAAGTCATTACGCAATTGTATCATCCTGTCACTTCGACATTGACTTTGAACTGAAAATGGCGGAAGCGAGGGTTTGGGCAAATAAATTGGCTAACGATGCCAATGCCCACGCCAATGTCACGCCACGTCGGATGGTCCAAGTGACATTGGAAAAATTCTGAATTTATTTAGACTCCTTCAGAATATAGATGACATTTTTTTTCTGGTAATCATTATCATTATTATTATATAGTATAAAAGAAAGTCGCTTACCGCTGTCTGTCCCTATGTATCCTTAGATCTTTAAAATTACACAACGGATTTTGATGCGTTTTTTTTAATAGATAGATTGATTGAATAGAAAGGTTTATATGTATAATACATGCACAATATAGTAGAGAAACACTGATAATTTTAGACTTTTCTGAAGTTATGTCGTAAATAAGCACATTTTCCCCGCTTACTACTTACATTGCAAAGGCTGGCTGAACCCTACGAGATAGATAAAAAATAAATTAACTACAGTATGGTACACCTCAAAAAAGTCAGCGATGGTATATGTCTATCTCTTAGGGATAGCCCACAACAACCATTTCTTATCCTTGACTTTGTAATTTAAATGAATATTTTCGAAGATATTGCATATTTAAAACGCAGGGACATAGCAAACCGATTAGATTTGTACTAAAACAAATACAATTGAGAACACCAGTTTGAATTAGGTAAATCTTAATCAGTTGATTGGAACCCATTTAAATTTAAATTTGACTTACATACACGAACAGGTTAAGGAAGGAACAGGAAGTTAAGTAAAAGCTAAATACTAAAATAAGTGCTATTGTAAAAAATAAAATCTCAAGATTATCACAGATAAAAAATAAACAAAAATAACTTTATGATCTTAATTCATAAAAAAGAATTAAGTACCAACATTATTAATTATCTCTATCAAAAAATAAAGTTATCTTTAGAAGCCACCGAAAATAAAGATATGTTATCTTTGCAGCAAATTCAGGAGAACTCATGCATGGAGGCTTAATTGCGCGGAAAAAGATTTCTGAATAACATTGTGTGTCTTTTTACTCTGTGACCATCCGTTATCGGAATAAAACAAAGCAAAGATCATATCTTCGTAAATGCTGCGAAAGATTCGTGAAAGTTTATTTAAATTCACATTATTAGCTTTAAAGAAAGTTTGAAATATATTATATGTGTAATGTATTGTACATTAATAATAGTAACAAATTTAATGACAACGATGAATTGAAATGAATGAATATGAACAAATATTTTTTTTTAAATTAATAAGCCACTTTTAAAACAAGGTAATTGAGGTATTTCTAGGTATGGTATAAGGAGATGTTTTTTAAATATTTTAAGTTTATTTGTGCGTTATGAAAAAATTATAAGATTGTTGTATATGTCTTTGCATAGGGTTCTAACTTGCTCCGCACCAAATTTCATCAAAATCGGTTCAGTAGTTTTCCGATAAAACGTAACAGAGAGACATACAGATATACAGAGTAAATTCGCATTTATAATATTATAATCTTAAAATATCACAACGAGCTATTATGCTTAGTCTGATCTCTAACTACCATAATCCGATGGAACATCAAATTCTTTACAAACAAACGGCTTTACATACATTCCAAGGCACGGGAGTGTTAAACACTATCAACTGAGGTTGCTACTAAGAATTTCTTTAGATTTAATTTTTTTGATGATGTTTTAATGTTTTGGGCCAGATCCGAGATTTCATTTCCAAACATCGGAACTTAGTATATTTATTTAAACATAAGCTAGGTAAAGATATTCTGTAGAGGTATTCTATAAGAAGAAACTCGAAACTAGAACACAATCGTGAACATTGAATATAATAGATAATTATAAAATTGATGGGTTACAAGTATCAAAATGGCGCCTTACTACTTACTGAGTATGAGTCGTTAATATTTCGCGAGGAAGATACGAAAAGCATTCTGATGGTCGCCTTTCTTCATTAAATAAGATATTTGATAATAATTGATGTTTTTGTTCACAGTCACAATTCTAGTGGGACTCTTCGAGTTCGGAGTGATCCCCCACTACAAGAGTGGCTTTTATTGCAACGATCCAGCACTCTCCTTTCCATTCAAAGGTGACACAGTTAAAATGGAAGTCATAATGTCTACGATTATTTTACTGCCGTTTGCACTGGTAAGTATCTGTTCAAAATCAAAATCAAAATATTCTTTATTCAAGTAGACTATGTCATAGTATGGACATGTTATGAGGAAGAATGAGGACCATGTTGTGAGGAAGGTCTTGAGCATGGATGTGGATGGTTATAGAGGTAGGGGACGATCAAAGAAACGATGGATGGATTGTGTGAAAGACGATATGGTTATAAAGAATGTTACATGTGAGATGACGTCCGACAGAGAAGTAGGGAAGAAGAAGACATGCTGCGCCATTTACCCAAGTAAAAATTGGGATAAAGGCAGGTGGATGATGATTCGTAAAAGTATTTGAATCGTCATGTTACAGTATTGAATTAAATGTAGAGCTACCATCGGTTCCGAAAAAACAGATAATACATATATATAATATACCGAGAAGAACCGGTAAGAAACTCAGTAGTTACTCTTTTCCACCATGCCAATTACAGAGTATGTCTATAATAATCCTGCCAACAAATCAACAAATACTTATTGGAAGTAATATATCAGCGTTCCAAGAAATGAGCATGTTTTGTTCGATTGCAATTCATTGTAACAATTCAATTTGTTTCGTGGATTTGATCGTAGGATGAGAATTTTTTTTTATCTCAAATACATACTAATCGTGATTGGTTCAACGCTGCTACAGTATATTACTCTTAAACAGATACATCAATATTATTTTTTATAAATAAGAATAACACAAAAATAATGCTGTAGTGACTTGAAGGAAAACATCATGAAGGAACCTCTCAGTTTTGGATGAGATTCTGTCACATGCACTCCAAACCTGCTCAAGAGGAGTGGAGGCTTTAGCCCACAGGCTGTACTATTTTCAAATTCACTATCATATACTTAATCAATTATTTCTTTCCAGGTATTCATCACAGAGTTAGTACTTTTCGATGCAACATATTCAATCCGTGCCAAATTTGACTTCACTTCCAAGATAACATTTAAAATATTTCGAAACTACCTCTGTGGCTTGATTTTCAACCTTGGAATTGTTGAAGTCATGAAGGGTATTACGGGTAATCCTAGACCTACGTTCTTTGCCATCTGCGAACCGGACACAGCAAAGACTTGCAATGGGTAATTGTGCTTTAAATCACTAATATTATTGACCTACTACATACTAGATCCCTAGATAATCTACCGCCATTTTTCTTTCGTTTACTTTTTATATATTGTTGTAAAGAGTTAGTCAGGGTAGGCTTAGGGTCGAGATCGTTTTTCTGTCCTCCGAATTAAAGCACGAAAGGATCAGCATATTGGATGGCAATGATCTCGTAATCTTACCAATCCGCGCTGAAGAAGGCTATTGCAGATATTTTAATAGGTAGAATCCCAAAATTAGGTAGTTGATCAAGGGGCCCAGGTAGTTTTCATATAATATTAATTACAATTGTACGTGACAAATAATAAGTTGATTCTTGCATTGGTGTTTCTAAATGGAAGCCGATTGTAAGAGATTTTATACTGCACAACCGTGTGAGAAGATAGAAACATTAGATTCAACAAGTTAACTAACTGCTTTAGGTGTCTTACAAGACACTCTTGTACAGTGTATGCAATGGCAACAGTTCCTCTTCTACCGTTGCTAATTATTTCCCGATCATTTTTTTGTTCGGATCCGGCATTTGATCGCAGCATATGCAGCCAACTTCCAATGAGGAAGAAATGTTTAAGTAACATCAATAACGTTACATAAAATAGAAGATAATGATGATTTATAATTTGTTGCAGTTCTGAATATGTAAATACATTCGAGTGCACATCGACCCGGTTTTCCAGCTGGTATCAAAGTGATTCCTACCACAGCTTCCCGTCAGGGCACACATCCCTCTCTTTATATTGTGGATTTTTTATGGCGGTGAGTGTTTTTCTTTAATTTTCCAATATCTAACATATATATTGATATTGTTAGTATGTTGTCTATATTGATAATAATTTCCCTGATTAACATTACGGGACGTGCTATATGGTCTTTTTTGATATATTAATAAGATTTAAGCAAAATATCCAATGTTTTTCTAGAAATATGTTTCAATGATATGTACCAATGGATAGAATAGTAAAACATCACTTCTTCAAAACCAAACATAACTGCGATTACACGTGCTTAAGTTGTGCTTGTAATTTATTTGATTTAGTGGGTAGAACTTTTCGCATGGCCGCCTGTGGGTACCATTCACTTATTACTTATTCTATAGCCAAAAAGCAACAGTTAGCATAACGAAAACGGAACCCAACAGGGTTCTGGTTTGATCGGTGAGTAAGCTAGTGTAACTTCAGGCATAATAGACATCTTAGTTTCCATGATTGGTGACGTATCTACGATATCAGGAATGGTTAATATTTCTTAGTTGGTGGTCACGACTTACTATCAGATAAGATGGGCCATTTGCAACTTAATATAAAAATAAAATAATTATTATTATAATAAATGTTTCCTTCTTCAGTGGTATCTCCAGCGTCGTGCGTTCGACTGGCGACATCGTACAGTTTTAGTCGTTCCTCTCTTACAACTGCTGTGTCTGACCTACGTGGCTGTTTGCTCCCTCACAAGGATCACCGATCACCGCCATCATTGGTGGGACGTGCTCACTGGGGCTGTTGTCGGTGTTGTCACAATGCTTTATACGGTAAGTGAACTTTTTTTACCTCTTATTGGGAATATGTTTTTTTTTGTTGTTAAAACCAAAAGAAGATAAGAACATACATAGCCAAAGGATGTCTATATAATAAATTACAAAGATTAACTAGATTTCGTTAACTTTGTTAGTTGACAAACAAGGGGCTCACTAATTAGACCGCATCGGCTCTAAGTTAATTTAGTCTGATTTACAGGACAAATATTTGACACATTGTTTCGGAGATCACTGACCCTCTGACAGTATTATTTAGACTAGTTTGTTTTTAGAGTTGCAAAGCCACTTACTTTTTATCCTTCTATTTAAAAATTAGTTTGTAATGTTGTATATTATATATTTTTGAGCCGAGATGGCCCAGTGTTTAGAACGCGTACATCTAAACCGATGACTGCGGGTTCAAACCTAGGCAAGCACCACTAAATTTTCATGTGCTTAATTTGTGTTTATAATTCATCTCGTGCTCGGCGGTGAAGGAAAACATCGTGGGGAAACATGCATGTGTCTAGTTTCAACGAAATTCTGCCACATATGAATCCAATAACCTAAACTGGAGCAGCGCGGTGGAATATGCTCCTAACCACCTCCTCAAAAGGCAGAGTAGACCTTAGCCCAGCAGTGGGAAATTTACAAGCTGTACATGTTGTTGTCGTAGATAATATATTCGTTTAAATATCTATACCATTACGTGATTATAGAAAAAATTACAACAGAAAACTAGTTCCTTATCAATTATGCAATAATTATTTAATTATTCTGTATGACCATTTACAAAAAATTATTTGTCATTGTATAAATATAACCATAATTTATGCACAATTTTTGTATCAATGTATAGACTAAAAATAAGGAACATTACTATAATTAATTATTTAATTTTATTTTCATTATTTACAGGTACTGGCACTCTGCAATAATTTTAAGACTAAATCTAAATATACCCAGGACACCTGTATGACGGATAGCCAACACACCGTGCGAACATTAGTGTTTGATGGGCCACATCAAATGGCAGTGTCATGAAATTAAAGTCTTTGATAGGATTAATAAATTAAAAAAGTATAAGTTGTAATGACTGACATATCAAAATATTAATTATAAATTTTATTTTATCTGTATTGTTGTATATATTTTTAAGTAGATTTTAAAAGGCAAGTTTTTTTTATCTGCTATGTAGAATACAGAATATGTTTTACAAATACATACCTTTGCCTTTGTCAATAGGAAATATAATAAAGAAAAAATACTAATATCTAACAGGCTCCTCTTTCTCTAGTAAAGATACATGTATTCATCTTGAGACTTGTTGATTTTAATGGTGGTAGGCCTTAACGACCTATATACATATATAAATCAACAAGTGCTAGCAAAATTGGTTTTCTGTTTTTCAATTTTAAGGATGACTGTATTATTTATACAATAAACTATTTTTTGGCTCAAAGGATTTTACATTATAGATGCCTCGGTTGGCGGTACAATGACATAATATTCCGAACAATGTGACGTCACCACTTACCTTTCGGTACTTTTGATCGTCTACATTCCGAAATAATAAATTTAACATGTAAAAAATTCTGCTTATTTTAAACTATGCACGAAAAATACAAACCACAGAGTACATAAATCTTATATGTCAAACTTAAGCGTTGTCATATTTGTGTTGTGTACCTAGTTTTTTTTTTTTAACAAGTGATTTCATAGAACAAAGTCATTCCATTTTGATTGCGTCCATGTAGGTTTTAAGTGAAAAGTTACTTAATTATTAATAATAATGTAATTACAGTACACGATTTATGTATATGTCATTTTTATGTATATTTGAATAAAACAGTATTAAATTATTTTAATAAGGCAAAAAAAAATAAAAACATTTCTGATGTAAGTTTTGTTGTACGAAATTTTTATCTGTATTTTTAAAGCGTAAATATTATTTATATGATAGTCTGTTGTAGAAATTGTTATATAATATGTATTTATATAAATAACATTTTAAATTTTGTAATTATACATTTTTCAATCAAATAGTAAATAGTGTATAATTGTAATTGTATTCTAGAACAAACACATATCATCAAAATATAATATTAATAAGGTTGACATTGACAATTTAAAATGTACCTTATAAAAAAAGCTGTTCTATGATAGGTTAAAATATTGTATAAATCAAATTGCATTTTAGGTATGTTATTTATTTTTATATTAGACTGATATTATGATTAAATTAATTATAAAAAATAGATAAATTTAGAAATATTAAAAATATTAAAAATAAAATAAGTTCAAATATAATTTTTTATTCATAATTGGTATCGACATCCTTATCAAGCCTTTTATATTAATATTGACAAAAACAGCCAATTCTACTAAATTTGTCACTTCATCGCAATCGAATCGAAAAGTAATCGTAGCCCTTCGGCCGTTTTTCTATTCTACTAACACAACGATCTAGTTACGGTTCGATCGAGGTTAGATACGTATAATTGACTCTCAGTTGAGATTAAGCTGAGTTTTATTTTGTGAGGATTAATCGAAGTTGATAATTTTTTTTTTTGTTAACGGTTCTCAACTGCCCATAGACAATGGCGCTGTAAGAAATATTAATCATTCCTTACATCGCCAATGCGCCACGAACCTTGGGAACAATTGTTATGTCCCTTGTGCCTGTACACTGGCTCCTTCTTCAAACCGGAACACAACAATACTTAGTACTGCTGTTTGGCGGTAGAATATATTATGAGTGGATGGTACCAATCCAGACGGGCTTGCACAAAATCCTACCACCAAGTAGATAAGGAATACAGGTATCATATCGTTATATGGTAGTAAAATTAGACTAATGTGCAATGTTATTGTACAAAATAATTAAAAATACACTCAGTACAAGTTACACTGATGAAACAATTTAGCGTTAGTAACGTTACATTTAAAAACGTTCCGATAAATTTTAGATCCAAATTGTACTCTAATCACGCCCATTAGAGTTACACTACAGTAACATTGATACTTATTCCATAATTTTAGACATCATAAGCGGTTGGATATTCGTATTTGATTGCCCTTCGTCAGGGGGCCTTTAGACAAAGGGCCATAATAACGTATTGCTTCATACACCGTTTATGTCGTTACTCAAATAAGGATGTTGGGATCGATCCCCGTGTGATGCAACTCGTTGAGATGAATGTATTTATGGTCATCGTTATCTTTTAAAAAGGATACGCTGATGTCTGATGTAAGATGAAATATAGCAGGTTTGATTCTGAGTGCAGTGACTTCTATCTACTTATTAGATTTGCATGCGCCTTCGGCCGTGTGTTAGAATAATACTGACTGCCTCGTTGGTCTAGTGACCAGATATAAGGACCCAGCTTGAGTGAACTCACAACTATAGCCACTTGGAATATATCATGTATAACGTAGAGACTTATTTTAAATATTGTTAATAAACGTGCTGTAATATCGAATTAGTACAACCATGTCCAATGATATACAGTTGTGTCCAAAGTATACAGTTTTGTATTATAAATAAATAAATAATTTAAAAAAAGAACGCGGAGTTCTGGTTTCAAGTCTCAGATCGGGCCGATAAAGGGCTATGAAATTTTGATTTGATTTTTGAATTAAAAGATCATATACATACGTATGAATCAATTGAATATAATTGACTACATGGATAATTTTCTTTCAATCAAATCAAAACGAGACTCTCGAAACGATTTATTTTCGAACTATTAAAATTGTCTCCAATACAATGTCTTTACTTTAAGTATATTTCCTCAAATATAATTGAAACCGTCACACCGCTTGATCTCCTATTAAGAATAATTAATATAGTTATTATGTTTGTTTGTTACCCATTCACATCTTAACTATTTGACCGACCATCATATCATGATCAATCAGCTACAGAAAAAGCTATATACCTACCACCTAATTGCTCTCACACACGGACAGAACCGCGAGCAAAACTCGTATCGAATATACGAAAATTTCTTTGAAATATTAATTGGGACTTCATTGTATTCTATTTCTGTTACGAGTCTAATACCTACTCGGAGTTCCACTAACACGATTTGATAGTACTGACTGACGGCACATCAAACGTTGCAGATAACCTTGTGTTACTAATATCTAACTTGCGTCATTAAATCTAACTTTCTAGTGTTTACTTCTATTTGGAATCGGTCTTATGTTATTGCTTTGCTAACATTTAGAGTTTTAGGAATTTATCGTATTTGTAAAAAGTAATATAATTATAAATAAGGTTGTCTTTGTCTAAATCTCATTGTCTTTGATTAGAGTCGATCTATGCCGTAGGACTCCGCAGTAATAATAAGTACATAGAAATTAAACAGTCAAGTAAAACTCAATGACTGATTATTGATAATTATACATAGAGATTGTATGCACAATGCGTTCCTGGTTACAGAAAGAGAAAAAAAAAATGTATATAACTTATATTGGGAGGATGAACCGCTTCGTTACGTAACGCGTGACGGCGCCAGTCTGTCTGGCTTCCGTTTCTCTTACGCATACGGTATTATTAAACTATGCAACGGATATTAATGGGGATCTCATCAATTAACAGGGTGATTTAAGAAGAGGTTTATATTTATAATACATGCATATTATAGCACAGTAAAGCCGAGAATTACAACTTGCCTAGTCGGATAAACTAAGAATTTTTCTTTTGATGATTGTTCTTCAATCTAAAATTTGCATTTAGACCCTTATTACACCGTGCGAAGTCTGAACGAGTAGCTAACGTAACGTTGGCCATAAAAAATTGATAACCAGATAAAAAAACAGTTTCTATAAATACCAAACACCGTGTTCCATTCGAAACCTATATTGACTTTTTTGTGATCAAACATTAAACGGTTGGAAATTTATTTATTTATTCATGCAATGTACAATACTGAAATAAACCTTTTTTTCATGAATGTTTCATATTTTTTCATTCAAAACTTCATAAATAACAATGTTGCATGCATAGCATAATTAAATCGCGAAGGAAAATCCAATGAGTAAAACCCAAGCAGACGCGAGTGACGCATTTAAGTACCGTCAACAAAAATATATATCACCCATAAAGAAACGGGAATGAGCCACCTCAAAGACTACGTTAAAAATAAAATTAAAAACCCTTTCAATTAGAGAACATATTGAGTTTTATGACGTGACAAGATCCAGATGACATTAAAAAATAACTTTTAGTTTGGTTTCTCATTTATTAGTTAGTAAAGTTCGAATTAAAGAATATAAACAATATTTTTAGTCCTCATATTTATTTTACAAAAATAAGTATGGGAGTCTACGAAGGTTCGGACCGTACCTCATCACGCTGCTCCACTACGGTTTAGTGATTCTCATCCAACACGCGCTGGTTTCTTTACAATGTTATCCTTCATTGCCGAGCACGAGATGAATTATAATCCAAATTGCAACAGCACTACAGTTTTTTGTCTCGTTGGAAAAATGCTATTACGCGTTTCCCCGTGACGTGGGGGAGTATGTGGGACTCACCGGTGCTGATAACGCCTGGTACGCAACAGTTCACCGGAATACCTACTAAAAAACCAGCGGTATCCACTTCAACTCTTCAAGTGCCCCGTTGCGGGTTTATCTTTGCGGTCCTCCGAGCTAGAGAAGTTCCTGGGGTAAAGAGAACTTCTCCCCGCTGTAAGCGTCGCCGGGAGTCCTTTACTCTTAGTGAAAAACAAGAAAGAAGGTGAGCATAGCGCCGACGCCTTCTCCCCGGTCTTCTTTGGCGGGGCGAGTCAACGGGGGCGCATTCCTCACGCTCCTGCTCCGCGACCTCCTACGACATTACAGACTTTCGCAGAAAGAAATCCGCTTACGACTATTGTGCCTAATTACTACAGCTAATGAGTCGATTTTGTACATTAGTAATCGATCGTTCTTGAGTTACGAGTAATCAGATACTATGACACGATAAATATACACAGAATTAAAATATTTAATCGTCGTTTCAATTGTTTATAACATAATCAAGTGAATTATTTTTATAAATAGCTTAGTAAACTATAAGACTTTATTTTTGTAAATGCACACGTGTGTGTGTGGTCTTCCTGCTTGGCCTTATGGGCCGAGCCGGGTACGGGCATCGAGGCTTGCCTCCTAACCCGGGCATGTCCTCAGCGGTAGCACGCAGCTACCGCGTCATGCAGTTCTGACCCGATGGGTCAGGGTCCTATGGACCCAGTGGTATGTCCGATGTTGGGTTTGGGTTTGTGTCTGATCCGATTGGGTGTCATGTCCGAGCAAATGTTACAACAAATAACATATAGATGGCGCTAATAAGTAAATTCACTAATACGATCTTGGGTACAAAATGCAGATACATTTTTAAAAAAATTTGAAGATATTAGAAGGGAGGATTATGTAGATCGCGATTACTTTTAGCATAAACAAATTGGCTTCGGGCTTGTGAATTTTATTGCTATCGGTACTTATATATCGATTACTTTTTGCAGAGTAATTAAAGCTTTTACAACCCTACAACTTGAAGCGTTTTTGTTACTAACCTAACAGACTGTACTATTGAAGTCATTGTTTGCATTTATGAAAATGTTTTACAGATTGAATTACGACTATAATAACTTGTAATAATTTCGACAATAGAAAGTTATAACGTTGTATTTTTTTATTTTTAAATTTCTTAGAATTAAATTCTTTATATGTAGTTTTAAATTTACCAATTGTTAAAAGGATATTAACAACAAGATTATTTAGATGATTTGAAAAAGCGTGACGGTAGTGTCAGCTAGATAAAAGGATTTCAGAAACGATAAATTACCAGTGTAATTATTAAGCGAATTGTATTTGATTAAGAATGTTTTGTTTTTAGAAACGGTAGAAAGGAGTAAGTAGGTACTGAGTTCCTTGCCGATTCTTCTTGGTAGAATCTATAGGTTTTTCGTACCGTTGATTGCGTAACATCTAAATTTATATTATAAATGCAAAAGTAACTCTATCTGTTACTTTACACGGCTGAACCACCAAACCCAATTTTATGAAAATTTGGTATAAAGCCAACTTGAACTTCAAGGGTTTTCAAGGCAATTCAAGGCTTATTTATACGTAAAACCTGACAGCAAACCCCTACAGTAAGAGCAACGCCGAGGCAACAATCCTTTAAATAAAGATTAAAACTAGCTACCCTGTCTATAGACTAACGCGGTGCACGCCAGTATAGCAGTATTACCAGCCAGCATAGATATTGTCGACATATTTAACATTTTACCCAACATTCCGTCCTAAAGCACTCCGTCCATTGCTAAAAACCGTTTGAATATTTGAAGTTTAATTTATCGCGTTCAGAGAAACAGACGGACAGACTCCGACTTTGTTTTATAATATAAGCTAGTGATATAACATTTTTTTTTTCATGTGAATGAATAAATTAAAAAAATATATTCTGATTGATCTTGTGCTCATTTTTTTTTTTGCAATATTAATTAGATCAGTATGTTTACAGCCCATTAAAGTACATTCTAAACATCATTGTCCTAGATTTAAGTTAGTGTAGTGTTATAACTTTATGGCAATTTAACGAGTCTTTGTGGGAATCTTGGCAGAATTGAAAATAACTAGTACCTACAGTTACAATTTTTTGTCTGTGGTGGTATTTACAGTGTCACACACAACAAGTATTGTTTATTCATGATAAAGATATCAAAAGTAGTATTTTTTACAGATATAAGAAATGTTTTTTTTTATTAATTCATAATTTATTTTAGATCTCCACAGATAGATAAAATAATAATAAACGACAGAAAACTGTATTATTGGACATTTGTTTGAAAAATAACGAAATAATTGCTCATTGAAAATATGTTATCTAAACACGATAGCGTATTAATATTAATGTAACATATATAAATTACAAAAGCTCAAACGCATAACTCCTCTTTTGACTTCATCGTAATCAGTTAACGATTGTAAAAAGGCCAGTGTAAACAGCAGATGTTTGATGCAAGTTCGATGACCCCTCGACCCATGACAAAATGCTGCTAAAATAATCAACTCGCGAAATTACTCTAATTAGGAATGGCACAGTTTAATTTAAACACACGCATTATTTATGTACATAAGTAATATACTATATTCTTACCGAACTGAAATGAAAATGATCTTTTAAAAAGAACAGATTAATAACTATCTGACTTCATAATAACATTAATTATTTTAAATAAATAATAATCCATAATAAAATTTAACTAAAACGCTAAATTGTCTATGACTCAAAAATAGTATGTCCAAAGTGTCAAAACTTCGCGCCAAAAGTTAATCCAAGCCTTTGTGACAGGCGATCTCGCGCTTTTTTTTTTTAATATTTTACGATACAAGGTATTGATGCATTAGGCGGTAATAATATATAATAAGTTAACAGAATATGGCGTCGTGGTTAGAATTAATAAATCTTAGATTTTTAGTTCAGACCCTGCACTACTGAATTTTTGTGTGCTTACTTTGAATTTATAATTTATCACGTGTTCGACGGTGGATGAAAACTTTCTGATGAAATCTATATGTGTCGGATGAAATCTGCCACATGCATATCTACCAATCACAGGTGTGATTGAACACTAATTATGAATAACAGCATTGTAAATCTGTTTATTTGAAAAGAGGAACTATGCGAGTTTCTTGCCTTTTCTTCTCGCTGGACAGTGGACACCGCTTTCCGAAACGTTGCGTTACGTTACGTTATATAATCATATCAAATATATAAATAAATTGTTCGAAATATAGTAAAAAAACCGTAATGTTTTATGATTATTAAAATAATGAATTCATTGGTTCATATATTATGAATATTTATTTAACGTATATATTAAATTTATTTATTAAATATCATAGTTTTAGTATAGTTTAGTTACTACGTTATATGATCGTGTAATTAATGAAAACATAAATATCCACGCGGGAGAAAGTCGGGGGAAAAATTGTATCTATGCCGGATTATCAGTTTTGATGATTTAAGACACTAATTATTATTCTTTGGTTGATTGTAAAGATGAACTTCAACAGTGAAAGTACGTCTAGAAAGTCCCGTAATTACTTATCCATTGAAATCTCTTTATGAAATCAAAATAAGCGATCACTTGAGAAATATTAAAGATATCAATGCTTGATAAATTACATGGCGCGCGTAACGAAGCCTTAGAACTTCTAGCGCCATCTATCGACGGTTAGAGCAAAACATATTTCTTGCTAGCTCCCTTGTATCTTTTTGGAAGGATATTATAATAATTCTACGAGGTATCTAATTGTTTGTTTAAGGGAATCTTTATGTCTTAGGTTAATACAATAAATAAATACCTTCCCTCCGAACACTTTCGTCAGCCATTTGCATGTCTATAATGGAAGATACTAGAACGTGTTGTATGAAGTATACCAAGTGACAAGTTTTAAGCAAATATGACGACGTAATAACACATTCCAGGATATATAAGATATTTCTCCACTGGGTAGTCATATCTGCTCCACCCAATATAAAAAAAACGATTGCATCAGACAGTTGTGACAACCCCTATTATTTACAATAACTCTAATTTCAATAAACACATTTACGTAGTTACGGTGCCGTACATGGAATAATCCAGGGCGTTGACCTACCATACCTAGATTGCACGGACGACTCAAAAAATTATGCAAATCAAACAATAATGGTAAGCTTCTTTAAGTTAAGATCGTTTTGACTTTACGCGAGCCCCTCTGAGTAAGTAAGCGAGTGCGCTTACTTACTCAGACGGGCTAAGTATTGTTGGCTTCCGGTTTGAAGGGTAGGAGAGCCAGTGTAACTATAGGCACAAGGGACACAATATCTTAGTTGCTAAGGTTGGTGTGAACCAGAGTTTCATCCGACATATGCACATTAATTCACGATGTGTTTCTTCACGCACGGGGTGATTATTAATCACAAACTAAACTGAAAACTTTTTGGTATCACCCGAATGTTTCTTAGGCCCTCGGCCGTGCTAGGGCGGGGTCCACGCGATTGTGCGACAGCCCACACCGCTAAATTGATAAGCACTCCGAAATCTGGAGTATCTTGCCTCCCTTGCTGCATCCCTTGTGGCCCGGTCCGATCCTGGTCGAATGTAAATGAGCAACTACATATCCAGCCCGGGGCGCCTAAATGGTTAACGTCAACCCTGACTTTTGACCTGTGTGTGTGTAGATCTAGATGCCTTTAGATTACCGAGGTAGTTTATAATTTTAGTTTATAATTTATGCCAAGTAAATCTTTATGGTACCTATGTATGTACTTATATTGGCTGATAAAGACTTATAGAGACGTTCGTCTAATTCTGTCTTCAATCCACAATAATATAACATCCCGTCAAATATGCATTAGCTGTAATCGAATACTAACGCTTGCTGTTTAAAAATAAAATAGATCTGTTATCATTGTAAGTAAGATCTTATAGTTCACATGTTTAATATATTCTGTACTCTATTATGTAGGCAGGTAGACCGAAGTTTCCATATACAGGCACGTATTTGCTTAAAAAAAGGCTTCATATGCTACTAGTAAAAAAAATCTTGGTACAGAAATAAATATGTTATATTATTTAATTTGTTCGTGAATTATTTATTTATTTTTTAATATAATATATAATTTCTATCTTTTTCCGTCAATTATGTGAAAACCCCTGAACATATTTGTATGAAACTATGACCAATGAACGCGAATTATTATCCGCTTTGATTGGGCACAGTAACATACAGCTATTCCTTTTTTGAATTTCGTTATTATTATTGTATATATATTTTAGTAACATAGAAAACCTGTACTTACCTGTATAACATATAAACTTGACCACTAATAACAATACTTAGTTACATTATTTTTTTAATTTTTAGATATTTATATTAAAAAAGTATTAATATATTTTGTGCTTGCTTGCTATCTTAATGACAGAATAAAGTTTGGGCAAAAACATAGTCAGTATTCACTCACAGTCACAATTTGATCGGTATTTCGAATTGACTGGGGATAGATATATAGAGGGTCAAAAACAAAAAAATATAATAATTGTATCGCCCCAACTGACGACCTTTATATAATAGACCGACCGACCGATTGCAATTCCGTACTAAAATATAATAAATGATCAAATAAAAGTTTTTTTTATTATCTATGATATTCACTATGGATTTGTGAAAAAAGTGTAATGGTGTTGTATTATAAATAAAAATATTTATCCTTAACCTCTTAGTAGTGCACAATATAGCTGAGTTATTAGCAAATCGTATGAAAAAGGTAAATCTAATCTTTGTTTATCTTTTTTCTTACTTCCAATGGAAGGTATATTTTTATTATAGGTATATTTTTTAATTGTTTTCATGTTACAACGCTTATAACAAGCGCATAATAAAAATAAAATATTCTTAGAATCAAGCAGACTTTTTATAAATCATTGTCTCAATGATCATGAAAAAAAATGTTTAAATTTATTCCGGGTAGTTATAATTAGGTCACTCATAAATAGTTATAAAATATTTCATCACACTTCGTATTCCGTTTAGTTTTTATAACATTCATTATAAAATTTTATAGGCAGTAAATTTTAAATTGCTTTTTACCGAAAATAGACGAAGTGAAGTGTCAAAAAACTAACATGGCGGCGACAGGTTAGCTTGAAAGGTGAAAGATAAACAGCCGAGCGGCGCATGCGCAGAGTGATTTGTGATGTTCTCCAACTATAAATAAACTCATTTGTTATTAGCTTCCGAGAAAGAACCTGTGACGAAGAATTTAATTTAAGATTAATCTTAAGTTAAATTATTTCCAATAATATTTAATTTCTACTCTGTGTAAAGATTTTTTTTTTTAGTTTATTTCGGTATTTATAACAAATCCTATCGCCAATAAAACAAATTATTTTTATAAATTACTTATGTTATGCTACAATTTTTACTATTAATAATACAGCATTATTTTGGTATCCTTCTCGAAGTTGTAAATTATTTACTCAAAGTAAAATAATTTTGAAGAAAGTATAAAATCTATTAAAATTTAAAAGATTCAAATTTGAAGTCACCCAAAAAAAAATGTTAAAAACTAAGTGGGGGTTTATTCATTACCCCCTTTACATAAAACATAATGTTGCATTCAACAGTGTTTAAATTGTTTCCATTAGCTTAAAATTATCTTAGTAATTAAATTAGTACGGTAGGTTCAAATAAGTAGATATTAGATAATCCAACGCACAATCCTTACTAAAATTATAAAGGCGAAAGTTTGTATGTATAGATGATTGTTACTCCTTCGTGCAAATCTACTGAATGGATTTAAATGAAACTTTACAATAATATATCTTATACATCAGAATAACACAAAAGCTATAATTGATAAAGATATTGTGCGAATAATATCAGACAACCAACCACTAAAACGCAAGCGAAACCGCGGGCGAAAATTAGTGTAAAATAAAATAAAAACAAATAAAAAGATTGAAATTCTACTATGGCCTGAAAGTGTAGGATATATTTTTTTGGTATATATTATTAGTATGAACAAATTTTGTTCGTCTTATTTATGTCAAATGAATACACACTCTGACTAGCAGATAAGAACTGATATTATAAAACTTATTATTGAGTCCCTTTAAATGGAATGAGTACATAAGAGGAAGTTTGAAAGTGGCACCGGTAACCGAGAAGCTATCTGGAAACCGGCTGTCTTGGTATGGGCTTGTTATGCGGAGGAATGAGGACCATGTTGTGAGAAAGGTTTTGAGAATGGATGTGGATGGATATAGAGGTAGGGGAAGACCCAAGAAACGATGGATGGATTGTGTGAAAGACGATATGGTTAGAAAGAATGTTACTTGTGAGATGACGTCCGACAGAGAAGTATGGAAGAAGAAGACATGCTGCGCCGACCCCAAGTAAAATTGGGATAAGGGCAGGAGGATGCTGATGATGATGATCGAGTCCCTTTAAAAAATTGTGAATAATCAAATATAACAATTTTCGACAATTTTTAATGAAACCATGATCTCACGTTTGCTGGCAACCCTAGCAAGGCGATGGTTTTGAATAAATGTCTTTGTTATAAATCTGAACGTAAAGGAGATAATCCCGACTTAGTTAACAAACAATACGAGGCGCGGAACAGAGGACTATGGAGTATTGTTAAATTTTTTTTATGATATAGTTATACTGACGAACAAATAGGCTACCTGATGGTAAGTGGTCACCACCGCCTATAGACAATGGCGCTGTAAGAAAAATGTATGCTTTCCTGAATCGCCATTAAGGTCCTCACTTTCAAATTGAAACACAACAATACTATATATTTAATTGGTGGTAGGGCTTTGTGCAAGCACGTCTGGGTACCATCCACCCATCAGACATTCCATCGCCAAACAACAGTATTGTTGTGTTCCGGTTTGAAGGTGAGTGAACTAGTGTAATCTTAGTTCCCAAGGTTGGTGGCGCATTGGCGATTATGGTATGGTTAATATTTCTTACAGTGCCATTGTCTATGGGCGGTGATGACCACATACTATCAGGTGGCCCATATAAAAAAAGTATTGCTGTTTAAAGGTAGCATATATTGTGATAAGAGGGTCGTGTTCATAAATATGGCCTGACTGAACACTTTTTAACATTGCTGGTGATCTGGGTATCGGAAAACTACGTGTTTCTAATTTGGTTGGACAATGACATAACACTAACGGCAAACTTGAAATCCAGACGACGACATTTAGATATTCAGACAACTTCGAGACATAAATATTAGAAGGGTAGAAATAAATTTGCTAGCACTTAAAAATTAAATTAAAGTACTAATTCGCGGTAAGTGCCAGACTTGCCACTCAACGCAACAAATGACATACTTTCACTAAACTTTCCTGCTCTATTCATCCCGTATTCAATTGGTCTTAAACTAGAAGACGCCTACACAAACAAACTGACACGCTGACACACACCGCTGTTCTTTATCACCCAAATAGATATGTTCAGAACTAGACAGGAATAGCTTCCGTTAAAAAATACTCTGTAAACATATTTTGTTAATTCAATAAATAAAACATGCATTAGGTACTGGTTTACAAAAATATCTCTACTTGAGTTCAGTCGATATTTAATGATAGATAATTTTACAAGTTATATGGACTATCTGAAACCACGGTTAGAACTCCCTTGGATTTTAGTTGGTTAGCGATCATCGAGTTCAATCTCTGCGACTCTCGTTCATTTACATTTTTAATAAAGAGCTATATCCTTTCAGATTACAATATACATATACGGGTCTTAAAAGACAAATAAATACAATTGATTATGTTAATAACTATATGATACATAGAGTTTTAACAAGCCTCGCGTTTCTTCCCCCCCCCCCCCCCTTTTTTATAATATATTACACATTATGATCGTTGTAAAATGAAATAAGGCGTGAAGTTGTCTTTTTCGAGCGACTGACACTTCATTGGTGGTTTAGCGAGTAACTTCATCATGTAGTTTCCATGATACCCTGCGCAAGCGCATCATAAAAACGGACCCTTAAAAATATAAGAGTGAATTATAACTTCAACGACAATTAAGTTTTATTTCATTTCACTAAAATCAATACAATTTACTACCAAGCTCTCATATAAGATGAGCAAGTCAAACTGTTCACTCACTTGATGAACAGTGGAGTGGTGGCATTAAACAGAAAATACCGTAATCAGCTTAAATGAATATATACGATTATAGTTTCTATTGCATCGACATAAGGTTGAAAAGTAGTTACTGCGTCAAAAAACTAACTTGGTAAACGTTAAGACTGGGCCAGACGTGCTCTATTGTTTTTCTAGCGACGACTCGTTGCTGTCAAGGATGCTTTACGGCGCCTACTTCCTATATAAATCTATTGTCTATTACCAATGTTTCCATTATACTGTGGTAAAGGTCATTAATATTACGTTCGAAAATTATTATAATAAAATTCCGCAGATCATTTCAAATTAACCAAAAATTTAATTTAAAAAAAGAAACTTAATTTTTTTTTTATAAATATAGATATTGGACAACATCACATACATTACTCTGATCCCAATGTAAGCAGCTAAAGCACTTGTGTTATGGAAAATCAGAAGTAACGACGGTACCACAAACACCCAGACCCAAGACAACATAGAAAACTAATGAACTTTTTCTACATCGACTCGGCCGGGAATCGAACCCGGGACCTCAGAGTAGCGTACCCATGAAAACCGGTGTACACACTACTCGACCACGGAGGTCGTCAAATAAGGATTATGATTGGCTGTACGTGATTAAATAAATGATAAAAGAAATTGAAGTTAGTATCTGTGATACAGAATCCATATGTGTAATTGTATGAGTATTTACTAGCACATATCTTTTGGATTGATGAAAAAGGACAACTAGTTTTCTTGGATTTCATTAAAAAAAAAAACTACAATAATGTCGACATTTATATTAAAGCTTCAATCGGGTACATTAAGAGTCTACGTATAATTTTTCGATTGAACAATAAACATAAAGAGGTAGAAATCTGGGTAGAAAAGTTGAAATTCTCGGCTTTCCTCTGCTGTAATATGCGTGTATTATAGTAGAGAAAAGCCGATAATTTCAATATATACTATGTTAAAATTAATAAGAAATAGTCTGAAAAAACCGCTCCAGTGATTTTTTTATAGCAACTTAATATACAAAATATTTGACGTCTCGTTATTGAACAATGGAAATATAGCCCAAAGAAAGCACTGTCAGCAGTTGACAGAAGCAAACTTAGCTTAGCTTCAATAGCATTTGACGCCACTGTACACCGACGCCTACTATACACGAAGTGACATTAACTATTATATCAAACGGTACAAACACGGAACTGAAATGACATTAGAGATGGCATATCTTTTAGTTTTTAATTCTTCGTAATTAAGCATTTCAACAGGCAATGGTAAAAATCTAAATTATTTTATATTTATACCGACTTATTTAAAAAAATTAAAAACAATATATCTATACTCTATTCCAACCATAAAAGGAAAAGCTAAATAAACAACATTTGACAGCAAATTGACGCGATTCACTATGGATTTCCGAAATAAATGCGTTTTGAACGTCGACGAAATTGTTATCGGAATTTTGGAAGTAAAATTAAAGTGGAAATAAGTAGTTAAGTGCAATGGTGATGTATTATAAATAAATATATATTAATCATAAACTCACACCATATCTGAGTTATTAGCAAACGAAATAGGTAAATCTAAGTTCTATCTTTTTTCCTACTTCCATTGGAATAGGCTATACCGAGTAGTATTGAGAAGGAAACTAAAAATTGAAAATGTAATAAAATTGTCTATGTCTAATTTGCATTGTCTTTGATTCGTAAGAAAAGTAAGTGGTTTGTTAGTTTGATAGTTCGCCAGGTGGCTATAATGAAGTAGAGTATATGCTGGGGAACTCTGTAGTCATAATTAGTAGGTAAAAAGGAAATAAAAAGTTAAATATGACTCAACAACAAATTAAAATTATTGATCATTATAAACTTGTCTATGAATAGGCACTATAAACAACAACACCATTGAATATGTACAGTAAGTTAAAAGGGGTAATCCTGAAAATAACATATTGTCTTGCTAGTTGGTAGTTTAGAATTCCTGTAGAATAGGGGCTACCTAGACCACAACCTAAGAACATATTTATAAAATCATTTTTTTAATAACAGTATAAATTTCAAATCCAAAATAATGGAGAATGTCTCAACTTAAATGAATTTGTTATTTTAAATATAGAATTGTATTTCAAACCATATTTAGTCAATACTTTATTCTAAGATAACAAATTAAACATTTAAAATATGTCTTACAAAATATATCGACATTTTTATGTACATTGCCCGCTAAAGGTCAAGAAATCAAGTATATATAAATATAAGTTCTAAGATGCTTATTCATATACAGTTGAACTTTTATTAGGGTTCCGTACGTCTAACGGAAAAATAAGCCTTGTAAGATCACTTCGCTGTTCTTCCGTTGGTCTGTCTGTGTGTCTGACCGTCAAGGCGTATGAAGTTAAAATGAATACCAAATACTAACTAACTAAAGTCTGCGGTCCTTTTGAGATAGAAGACAGTAATATAGTTTTATTAAGATTTAAGTTTAATAAACTTGCTAAGGCATATATTTTGAATTTTTATTTTTTCTCTGCCATTATATATTGGTATTTGAATAGACAATTGTATTAAATACTCCTTGCGTACCGTTTCATTTCCCAAAATAATATGTATTAATTCATTCTAATTCAAGGCGCCAAATCTGCTAACAATCAAATCTTTAACGACCTCCGTGGTCGAGTACCTTGTACCTTATACATTGAGTATCCTAGAGGTGCACTAAGAAAGGATTTTTCAAAATTCCCACGGAATAGGGAATAAATGGATTTATATTTTCGAACCAAAGTAGCTCTATCTCCGTAACTATAATTCTTAGGGGTTTCAAATTTAGCATGCAAATAGGTTATAACAACAACTAAAAACTATTTTTAGGATATTTGGAATTCCCATGGGATAGGGAATAAACGTGAATTGTATTTTTTTCTTGAAAGTCCGTAGTCCTAGAAACTGGAAATTTGGCATGAAGGTAGTTATTATAGCACAATAAACTAAAAAAAACTGAAAATCATGATTTTTTTATTTTTATTTGCTTATATAAAAACCAATATAAATTGATCCCACACTGCGTACATTTTGCTTAGGAGCAGGGCTCTTACATTGGTAAATATAAAAAACTTGAAAAAAGGGAAATATCTTCAACCATCGTTCCCTTTTGGTAGATCTATGAGCTATTTACATACCTATAAATATATACATGGGACTCGGTCCACGAGTCAGACTCGCAAATGAAATTTGGTACACAAATAGTTTAGAGCCTGAGAAAGGACATAGGCTACTTTTTAATTGGAATAAAGTTCTGTAAAGGGTTGAAAAAGGGTTGTAAGTTGTTGAAATTATTGTAATTTTAAGAACTAGAAGCATAAAACTTATATTTTAGGCTGTACACTTATAAACTAACATATCATGACACCCACTAAGGAGGGAATTTTGGAAATTCTACCCTTAAAGTGGTGAAATAGGGGTTGAACGTTTGTATGGAAGTCCGTCATTTTTAAGTTGGAAACATAATACTTTATTTTTAGGATACTGATTAAAAATAAGTACATAAACATTAAAGCGTTTCTGCATATTCTACTCCTAAGGGGGTGAAATAGGGGATGAAAGTATGTATGAAAGTCCGTAATTTTTTAAGAAAGAAACATGAAACTTTATTTTTGGGATACTGATTAAAAATGACTACATACATATTTAAGCGTTTCAAGATAATCTACCACTAAGGGGGTGAAAGAAGGGTTGAAAGTTTTTATGGAAGTTCGTAATTTTTTAAGTTAAAAACATGAAACTTTATTTTTGGGATACTGATTAAAAACGAGTAAATACGAATTTAAGCGTTTTTTTATATTATACCACTCAGGGGTGAAATAAGGGTTGAAAGTTTTTATGGAAGTCCGTCATTTTTTAAGTTAAAAACATGAAACGATATTTTTGGGATACTTGTTAAAAACGAGTAATTAAAAATTTAAGCGTTTTTTTATATTCTACCACAAAAAGTGGGTGAAATAAGGGATGACATTTTTTTATGGAAGTCCGTCATTTTTTAAGTTAAAAACATGAAACTTTATTTTTGGGATACTGGTTAAAAGTTAGTAGATATGTATTCAAGCGTTTTTGCATATTCAACCTATAAAGGGTTTAATAAGGGTTGACATTTTTATATAGGTTAGTCTGGAAATCCGTCATTTTGAAGTTAGAATCAAAAACATTTATTTTTGGGCTACCGATTACAAATGAGTTGATTCACATTTAAACGTATTTGGATATTTTACGCCTAAGGAGAGAAATTAGGTAGACATTTTGTATATAGGATAGTCTGGAAGTCCATACTTTTTTAAGTTAGAAGCATGAAATTTTATTTTTGTGCCACTGATTAAAAATGAGTTGATTCGTATTTAAACGTTTCTGGATATTTTACGCTTAAGGGGAGAAATAGAGGATGACATTTCATATACATGTTAGTCTTGAAGTCCGTCAGTTGGAAGTTAGAAGTATGAAATTTCATTTTTGGGCTACCGATTAAAAATTACTTGATTCGCATTCAAGCGTGTCTGGATATTTATGCCTAAGGAGGGAAATTGGAAAATCGGGATCGTATCGCAACAGTTATATGTAAGTAAAATTAGTTCCAAGTCATGCTACACCCAATTCATTAAAGCTTATCCAATTTATTACAACAGAGAACCAGAAATTTCCGCGAGAATCCTGCGTAAAAATATTCACAAATGAAAAAAACATACTGAACATGAGGCGAAGACCAAACTTCATCTATACTTATAAAATCGTTTGTCCTCACTAAATATTCAACGTACCTCCAAACCTACGGACGATAAATATAAAACAAAAATTTTGAACATATATTTATTTTATAACCTAAGCATCTACTAAATTTCAACTATTAAATTAGTAAGTAGTAGCTTTGTATGAATTTTACCCGTAAGAAGTTTTTACGGCAATTAAACTATTCGTTTATTGTTATTTTCCAACTATCACTTGAGGGTAGGGCTTTGTGCAAGCCCGCCTGGGTAGTTACCACCAACTCATCAGATATTCTACTGCAAAACAGTAGTATCCAGTGTTGTTGTGTTCCAGTTTGATGGGTAAGTGAGCCATTGTAACTACAGGCACAACATCTTAGTTCGCAAGGTTGGTGGCACATTGGCGATGTAAGGAATGGTTAATATTTCTTACAGCGCCATTTTCTATGGGCGGTGGTGATCACTAGCCATTTGATCGTCCGCTATATTATAAAAAAACTAGTTTTTTTTGTATGTGGTGACTACAATTTCAATTAACTATTTGATTTTAATATTGTACACGTGTCGCGTATATACTTGGACCCCAAACACGACGTAACCTTGAACTTACAGTTCGTTCAAGTACGAGGATATGCCAAAACAGAGGGGCCTCTGATTGGCTAATGGAGCAATTGCAGACTCTTCCTTCATTTTTATGTCAGTTTAATTGAATGATTTACAAGCCTTATTATGAACGCGTCAGTGGATCCTTTATTAGCATGTTTGTTGAAGGTATAAGTGGATAATCAAATTAATTGTTATGTTTTAAAAATTACCAGTCAGTAAATGTCCTACTGCTGGGCAAGAATTTCCATCTCTCTTAGGAAGTAGATTTGCAGCTTATTCCATCACGTTGTTCCAATGCGAGTTGATTGGGTTTTCTCGAAATGTTTTCTTTCAGCAGCGGCCTGTCGAGTATCTTAAATGATTATTATGACTTATGAAGTCATTATCGGTCAATCCAAGGTAGTCTACTCAAATTATACAATAGCTTTTTATCGGTCCTACGTGGGTTTTGAAGTCAAGATTTATGCGCCCCTATATACTAGACGAGGCCTACTTTAAATACGTTGTTAGATGCGTGACTAAGTATAATAAAAGCATTTGCAGTTGATACCTCCCCCTTTTGCTTAGCTCGTTCTATCTACAGTATCATATCACAAGTACAAAAATACCTAGCCTTATTGCATGAACGGTTCTCTTACAATTCTTACAATAAATACAACAAAAATCATTTTAAGTAAATTGTAAAATTTTCCTGAGAAATAAAGATCTTAATCTCAAATAGGAGCCCAATGCGCGTTGTGATATTATAGAACAAATATGTCAGAATTTTATCATATGGTTGTCAAATAAAACCATATCAATATGACAGTATATATTTTTGATTAACACTAGTCTTGCAGCTAGTTAATCAGTAGCTATTAGCTGATTGACTATGACGTAGGAGATCGTATGACATTTCTCTTTTATAACATATATTGGTAGACTTGCAAATGCCCCACAATTATGTTAAGCGATCACCACTGCCTATTGAAATTGGCGTCGTAAGCTACTGTGAGCATTCATTTCATCGCCAATACGTCACTAACTTTGGCTCACTTATCTTCAGACAGGAACACAAAAGTACTAAGGATTGCTGCTTAGCGTTAGAATATGTATACGATGAAAGGGTAGTACCTACCCAGACGGGGTTTCGCAAACCCCTACCAAGTACCTAAACATTTATTTTATTGAAATATAATAATCCGGCTTATATGATTTTAATATTATAATCGGTGTTTCGTGTCAAAAAGGTAAAAAAGACTATTGAATATGTTTGTCTATTTTTCTTGAAATATGCCGTGGGTATAGACAATTAATTGTTAGCCTGTGCCTTGGATACTTCCATGCCCACGCTACATGACCTTAGATTACCAGAAACAACAAACCAAGACTTTGTTTAAATATGAGAGAGTTGTAGATTTCTCTTGCAGCTAGATATTCGCTGCTAAACATAATTTTGGTAATTTATTAAAAAATATTTTTATTCTTACAATTAGCTAGTTGAATGTGTTGCGAATGAATATAATAAAGTAATTAAGTATCTTTAACAAAAAAAAAAAACAACTAAACTAAATAATATTCATTTTTAATTGCGTTCGATACTATAAACTTTATATTTAAAAAATATATATTATTTGTAAAAAAACTAAATTGTATGTTAAAAATGTAAGCGCTAGTGGTGACATCTGTTGCAAAATGTAATAACTACGTCGTATCAGCGACGCCTATATGTATACATAGATATATAGGCAGTCTCGGAAACAAGTGAATAATGTACTCTGACGCATTAAAATGATAGAAAATCAAAAAAAGGTTAATTTGCAGTAAAATCTGTTATATTATGTACAAAATTTTATATTCTGAAAATTGTAGCGTATTTTAATTATCGAAATGTCAAATTAATGTCATGATTGTTTTGACGTTTCAAATTTGAATTTTACTATTGTATTATAACAGTCATAACGGAAAATATTGTAAACTAAAAACAGCATAATAAAATACAATATATTAAGTTTTGTGATTATGAATTGCTTAAACGATATGAGTGATGAGGAATTCATACCCTTCCTTGATAGCCTCGGTGTTGATACTTATAAAAAGTCCTTTGAATGGATGTTAAACGATGCGGACTTCTCTGATGTTTTGCGATGGATTTATAAAAACTTGGATCAGAATAATGCTTTAAGTGAACGGGAGGAGTACAGGTGATGATTTCGGATTTATCTTGGCAGGTTTATATCAGCGTAAGCTATTTTTATCAACTGTAAGTGGTCGATAACGGTCAGCGTTGATTATATGGCTAGTTTAATATAAATAAGGCTACTGCTTCTACGTTAGTTAAGTTTTTTGGTCAATAAATTTTGAATACCATCTGGTAGCTTTGCAGTTGGTAGTGTATATATTCCCGTAACTCAGAAAGCATGTTATTTCAATCGGATTATGAGCGTGAGAGATCAGAAATTTTACCTGTATTGGTGTACATAGTTGTGCTATAGATAATTTCTTCGCAGTTGTTAGTATACCTTTCTAGTATATATGTTGCAGGTTCACTAATCCTATCAACAACACAAAAAATATTAATGATTTATGTACTGTTGCTTAAAACATTTTTAAAAAATAAAAAAATATTGGACAACATCACATACATTACTCTGATCCCAATGTATGTAGCTAAAGCACTTGTGTTATGGAAAATCAGAAGTAACGACGGTACCATATACACCCAGACCCAAGACAACATAGAAAACTAATGAACTTTTTCTACATCGACTCGGCCGGGAATCGAACCCGGGACCTCGGAGTGGCGTACCTATGAAAACCGGTGTACACACTACTCGACCACGGAGGTCGTCATTATATACATTATATACACAGTTACATTAAATATTTGTATTCCTATAAAAAAAAAAATAGATGTGGAAAAAGTTTCAATGATAAGCAATCAGTGATATTTGCAAGTTATATTTTATTTTATAATATTTAGAATATTATGATTTATTTCTTCAGATATGCAGAATTAGAAGCAAAGGGAAAATTATTACCGGCACATGAGTTGGAGGGTAAAATTGTGTCTATTCAAAATGAATTTGAAGGAATTTGCCTACCAGGAGATCAGGATACATTGGAAGATATTAAACTTGACATCAGAATGCAGAAAGAAAAGTTAATGATGTTGGAAAAACAAGAGATTATCCTTAAGGAATTGACGGCACAGAATGAGTAAGATGAGTTAAAAGTAATATATATTATTCACAATACTTGTTATGGGGTTCGGATAGGGCACTTGTGCACTTTAATTTGTCCTGTGTAATTGGTTGGTTTCCCTGGAGATTAGCTAATTTTGAGTGCAGATCTGAGCCTCTGGTCTGGCCAGTAAAAAATTAATGAATTATTTGTTAAAGTAATTTTCAGTAGATGTTAAAAAAGTTCAGAAAGGAGTAAGAGATGGATACTATATTTAGCTGCCTCACATAACATTTATAATGTTGCTCTTAAGTCAGTTTAATATTCAAGTCCTGAGATAGTTGATTGAAATTTAGTTGGACATGAAGTAATAGTTTTCATAGTATATTTTGTCAATATTATTGCATATTTGTTGTGTATTTTTAAACTAAGAATCATCATTGTTATCGAAACATGAAAAGGGATTTTAAAATGAGAAGATTTGGCACACATTTTAAGCATATACATGAAATTCATCTTGTTTATATATCATCTTATCTGCTTCATTTTCAATTATATAATAATTGTAGAATCTTCATTCCAGATCAACGAAACAAGAATTAACATTGGAACTGACTAAGTTAAACACTGCTCTACAGCAAGGTGCAGAAGATGAAAAGGAAGCCGGCGTGGAGTGCATACAATTGGCAGAAGAAGAGGAATGCATTTTCAATGATGTTATACATATTATAGGCGATGTCTTGAGCATATATGGAAATTGTGCTGTTGATAAGGTACGCATTTTTATACATACTTGCATACGGCAACAGATCTTATTGTATATAATTGGTGATAGTGATTACTCAGTATCTTGTAGATTTTCTCGGTATAAATTATTTATATACATTTCACACTTGTGATCTCTTATATAATGACAAAACAAATTGCTCATTGTATAATTTTTTTAATAATATAATATATCTCGGACAATCTTACCTTACACAAGCTATATTCACTGTAAAGATTCAGATGTCTTATTATAAATATTTTCAGGAATTAGCCAAAAGATTTTTCACATTTGGCCCATTTGAGTCATACAGACAATCTCAAGCTCTATTCAAGTCACACTTTGATTTGTACACGTCCAAGAAATTTAACAAGAAGCAAAACGATAGTATCAACGAAGAAGACTTAAGAACTGCATTAGCTGAAGCGAAGAATATGGAACAATGGTAAATATCTACTTAAAATCGAATTCTTTGACTTGACAGAAAACTGGTAAAATGCACACATATGTATAATTCTTCAATAAAGTATATTTTGGTTTAATTTATACTTCATGAAGAGGTGGAACTTGCTATATAAACTTATATATTATACTTTATTGTACACCACAAAGAGAAAATAAATAAATAAAATATGGATACAGCATATATAAAATAAGTGTTCAATTTCGACGACCTTATCACTACATGCCAAGATGGCCCAGTGGTTAGAACGCGTGCATCTTAACCGATGATTTCGGGTTCAAACCCAGGCAGGCACCACTGAATTTTCATGTGCTTAATTTGTATTTATAATCCATTTCGTGCTCGGCGGTGAAGGAAAACATCGTGAGGAAACCTGCATGTGTCTAATTTCAACGAAATTCTGCCACATGTGTATTCTACTAACCCGCATTGGAGCAGCGTGGTGGAATATGCTCCAAACCTTGTCCTCAAGGGAGAGGAGGCCTTAGCCCAGCAGTGGGAAATTTACAGGCTGCTAATGTAATGTAAAAAAAAATGTAATGTATCACTATATAGAGATCTTTCCAAGCAACCAAAGGTGTAGGTGAAGACTCATAGAATATGAGAAGGTTGGAGCTGTGATAGTAAATAAAATAACATGAAATAACTAAAACTAATAGAGAAATGTAAATATAGAATATACTTATATATATAACATTGACTGAGCAGTTTTCAGCCCATAATAAAAATATCTTTGTTCACCATAAATATGCTGAACAAGTTAGTTATATAATGATTTTTCACAGGCTTTCAGATGCAGTATGCTCTTACATAGAAACAAAAGGAGAGTTGTGTGGCGAGCAAGCTAAATTGCTTCTCATATCCAACTATAATAATGTTCATCCAAGTCAAATTACGTAAGTCATGTTATATTTTATTTAATTAGCTGTACTACTTAGTTCTTAGTTATTGATGAGTATCATTTTCACCTTATTCTCAAAATAATCTGCTGATTTTTTTCTCAGATCTTAGATATTTCTATTGAATCAGGCAAAATACTAAGAAAAAATTAAATAATATTAGTGATGACACTTGTATTATAATTAAAAGCTACAAAATTAATAAAGAATATCATTTAAATAAAATAAATATAATTTTTCTTATAATAATGCCATTATAATTTGATAAATAAGAAATAGCTTATTATTATTTCTATTTCAGTGTATGTGCGATGGAAGCCCAGAGTGCTATAGAGTTGCTGGAACAAGAAGAATCAATATTGGAGCAGCAGCTAGAGACTGCTGTTAAACACTATGTAGACAGACGTACCAGGTTGGCTGTGGAGATGACTGCCAGATCTGCATTGGCTGCTAGAGAGTGAGTTTGTGTTGTCTTTTTCTATGTACATCAAGCTACCTGTCCTGGCTTGTAAGAGAATAATAATACATATAAAATTAACTTTAAGGACAAGTATATAAATAAAGTTTTGCTTTTTTCTGGGCGTATACAGAACAGCTCACGAAACTTTCATCAAAATCAGATGAATGGCTCAGAAACGTCGCACAGACAACAGACATGCAGACTTTTGTTTTTATTTATGTCAAAGATTGATCATCTACTACTTAGAGAATTATTTGTTTTCATTCCTGGATAAACAATGTAACTGAATAGTTAATAGTGTTTAAAATGACATCGTTGTTTTTAACAATAATTTGCTGCTTCAATGAATTTCTACTGCCATATCTTGTACCGTTCCTGAGTTTATTTCCAGCACAATTAAGTTAAAGTGTTTTCGTGCGGCAGGGCGGCGGCGGCGGCGCTGGGCGAGGCGCGCGCGTGGGCGGGGCGCGCGCTGCGGGCGGACGCGTGCGCGTACGGCGCGTTGCGGCGGGAGCTGCGCGCCGCCGAGGAGCTGCTGCACTTCGCCGCCGAGCTGCGCGACCACGCGCTCTCGCGCGCGCCCGCCGCGCTGCGCACGGTACGTACGCACGCATGCACGCACATTCGCTCACCCGTACAAGAGCCTTAATACTTCCAATCATAAAAATAATTTATATTGAATAAATTGTATCACCATACTCTAATATTTTTCGTGCAGTTTATGTAATATTTAATTGCTAAATACAATTTTTGAATCTCGAAATAGTTTTACATTATGAGCTGCGAATAAATGGTATAATATTTTAAAATTAATTCACTATGTATTGCGTTATACTAGAAGAGTAATTGCATATTATGAAGGATTTTTTTTAATGGAATGGAATACATATTTCATGTGGCTGTTTTTTTTTTACTGGATTATTACTAAAATTACCAATTGTAATGTTAAAAATGAATAATTTAATTTACTTTATTAAAATTTATCATATAATTGAACTCACATGTATTAATATATTGTTTCAGAAATCAATGAATGCAATATGCGCGGAGCAAGAAGCCGCTGAGAAAGAATTACAATCATCAAATACTTTACTTGCTACGCTAGTCTCAATACTTGGTTCAGAGGCCAGTAACGATGCCTCACTTCCTATAAAGCTCTACAATGAGTTACTAAATAGTATTCAAGAGTTAAATGATAATATTAATGAAGGTTACAAGTCTAAGGAAGCAGATTTAACTCAAATGTAAGTTATTTTCGGTATATTATGTTTATTTGTTTAAAAATCTTCAATAACAGCTTCCAAAATTACAAAATTCTCTTCAAATGAAAAGTATAGACAAGTAAATAATCTATGGTATTTATGATGGATTCGTGAAAAAATGGCGTTATGAATGTTGGCGAATTTGGTTTTGGAAATTTGGAAATAACATTTATGTAATATAAAATAATATAATTTATAGTTACTTGTGCAATCATAATATTAGTACTGTTATATGTAAACAATAGAGTTTCTTTCGCTGGTGCTTCTCAGGTCAGGGTATTTTCTTTTAAAACCTGTGGTAGTTTTTAATTTGACAATTAATAAGTAAGTCTAATGCTTCTGTATTGAATAAAGGATTTTGATTGATTTCATTTACTCATTTCTCACTGGAATAGCCAGTACTTTTATGCATTAATTTGCTGTTTATTTAATCGTCTTATTATTGCAGTAAATCCTCTGCGAAACCATTGAGAGACTTCATCTGGGACGGCTGCACGAAGCAACCCAATTGTTATGATAGAAGTGTTGCCGCTATGAGCCACTCCCTGAGAGAGGAGATGAGCGCTGTAGATGCTAAGGTTGTTAAGACTAGTGGCTTGTTTAATTCTGTAAAGGTGAGTTATATCTTTGTATGTTTTAATATGGGTCACTATAAACCTTAAAGGTGGTCCTTTACAAGTGAGACTAGCTAACTGCACAGAGGATATTATATATGATAAGTGTGTGCGTAATCCCAAATACATATATAATTAGATGGGATGGCAGATTCTGAGGCCTTGGGTCCATTGCATGGTTGAGGTCAATAAAACGTTATTGTGTTTGTCTGTCGAGACATTATCGGCGATTTTAATCTCTCGAATTGAGTAAGTTGTTAAGTCGCTGGTCCTTCGTCCGAATCACTTGCAGTCCTAGTAGAATAGAAAGTGCACTTTTATTTGCACACACACACACTTGAGCCTTTTGATAATATATCCTGTGCATTCATCTTTGAAAACCCTCCCATGACTATATTTGTTATTTCAATTTTGTTGCAGAACAGCGACAAATACAACTTGAGGAAGTTTTGGCAATGGTTCCTCACAGATCAAGCGAAGCTACTTTCAACAATCAAAAGTGTCCAGAGAAGCTAATTAAAACTATTATGTAAACCATAATATATTAATATTAATTATATTTTTAATAATCATATACCTAATGTTATATTGTAACTTGATAAATAAAACATTCAATAACTAGAAAATGTATTTATTAAAAATAATAAAATAGGAAAAATAATTATTAATAAATTATAAATAAAAATCACAATAATCGTTAAAGTTAAAGCGATATATTTACAAAACAATCACAACCTTTCCGAGCACCGTCTTACGATGTAATTGTAAATTAGATACTTGAGAGACTTCTAACATGAAATATTTTGATATATCAATAACAATAAACACTTTCAAAGACAAATTACAATAAAAAACAAGAAATTCCAGATTTTTTTATATTTTTAAGTAACGTTAATGATTTAATTTTTATTGTAAATTATTTTGGTTTTTTTTTTAAATGTTTCCTTGTAATACTAATGTGGCAGATCAGTTATAATCAATTTCATACAGATTTTTGTCTTTAGCGCCTTAATAGTTTTACTTCAGTTAATTTTATATATATAAATAAGTCTTTAACGCTATCAGAATATGTGCCGTTCATGCGTACAGATGCAGCTCCGCCTACATGCGAAGACGTGTTATTTGACTCCGCCCCTTTTTGAAAATTTTATAACATTCCCATTTATACAATATAAACTTGTTCATTGTTAGTACGACATTTCAATACTTATTAAACGAATTTGTCTCGTGTAGACTTGGCTAGTTTGTTTAAAATAATTCAGTCCCAAGTAGGCCTCGGTATCTTCCTCAGTAGAGTGTCTTCAGGCGAGATGTGTATGGGATTAGAGAAATCGACTTCGATGTTTTCTGGTATCGCTTGGAAGTATGTTATTCTGTTATCTGTGAAAGTATTTAGTAATTATAATATAGTTTAAGACTGCGTTTTTGGTCAGAAATCTTTTAAGGCTGGAGAGCCAAGATTTTTTAAGGGGTATATCTATCATGAAAGACTCAGTAGCAGTGGTCCGAACCGGATTAAATCCAGGTCTCGAGATTTGTATTTTTTAGACAAGCTCACACATCAGACAAATAGACAGTCATATGAATTATTTATAGTTTCATAGAAGAATGATTCCAGTAAACATTACTAGGGTGAGGTGAGTAAGTTTTCCTGTACAATTTGTATGAGACACTCGGTGACTTTTGTTCCGAGATCGTACCGGTGAGGTTGAGCGCGGCGATGAGGCTGTGCAGCTGCTGCGGGCGCAGCGACGCGAGCACGGGCGCGCGCGGGCGCTGCGGCTGCAGGCTGCGGCGGCGGCGGCGGCGCCGGTGGCGGGACGAGCGCGCGCGCAGCGGCAGCGCCAGCCGCGACTCCGACTGCGGCGTGCCGTCGGGGCCGAACTCCTATGGGGGACGGGGGCAGTGAGATCTATACTAACGAACTTTTTCATTGTCATTTTGAGATCGTTATTTTCGATTATACGACAGATTATGTGTTTCTTATGATTTGCATATCAGCATAATTATTTTACCTTCATTTAAAATTAAAAAAGTAGTACATTGTCTATATCGTTATCAAATGCAAAACGAAGATCATTTATATGAATCAAAAATAGAAAAGGACCTAAAATATATTCTTGTGGAATTCCCATAGTGGAACTTTAGTACCCGATCCAGAAATCTCTTACATTCATGGAAACTTGTTGAATTATTTGACTTAAATATGAAGTAAAGAAATCAAAGTGTTTTAAGCACAATGAAAAGCTTAGATACACAGACACAGAATACGCTAAGAGCCCTTTATTTTGAGATTGAAATTTACCAAAAAAGATAAAAGTGTTTGCGGGATATCATTAAAGACGCCTGTGTATCTGTATCTCACCAGGCACTTCCCGCTGACGCAGTAGGAGCGCGGCCCGCACGGCGCGCCGAGCGGGAACCAGCCCTCGTGCCCGTTGACGAGGTAGAACCGGTGCGACACGCGCTCGTCCTGGCACGCCACGCGGCACGGCCGGTCCGGGTCCTCTGATGCGGTAAACTTTGGTCAATGGACTGAACTCGGGCCTCAAGCCCACATGGATAGTTTTCACATGTTTATCATAGATTTCTTGCATGGTGGTGAAATGCACAGTATGTTTCCACTAACAAGCACTAACAAGGCTGCGGTCAAGTATGTGTATCGTAGATTTCTCTAGCCGATGACTAAGAAAATGATCTATAAGCGCTTCCATTAATTGACGACGTAGGTGGACGGGTGAATAATCCACTAAGAAGAAATTCGGAGAATTAGGCGATTAACCCCAAATTTATGGAGCAAAGCAAACGGACTAATTAACTGTTGCATAACTGATTCGAATTTTTAATCTGTGGTTGATATTATTAACTGATATGAATATGGCAACTGCTAAATACTAGAATACTTATGGCTGATATTACCTAGAGCCGGAGATATCTGCATTCCGAGTCCAGAAAGTCTTCTAACCCTCTCTTTGTATTTCGAGCAAACCATTGTAGCGTATTGGTAAGGGGTCCTCAATTGGGTGCAACTCTGAAAACCGAAATAAAAGGTTTAGGGTTATCGAGCGAGTTGAACAAAGTATAGTAATGTACCATTATGATCGTTTTTGATAGAAATTGTTATCGTTAAAGATATGTTAAAGTGCAGGTGTGTATAATACAAGACAGCGATCCATAACTCGCAAAGATCACCTTTAGGGGTTAGGATTATGGGAGTGCAATTATTCATAGGGGTAGTGCTCACCGCGGTGGCGTCCGGCGCGGGTGTGCACAGCTGGATGGAGTGCGCGTGCGCGGCGGCGTGCAGCAGCGCCAGCCCCGCGCCGCCGCGCACGCAGCGGAAGTGGCACGCGCCGCGCCACGCGCCCGCCGAGCGCCGCCGCGGGCCCGCGCGCCCCGCCCCGCGCCCCGTCGCGCTCCCCGCCGCCCTGCCGAGCGCACACGCGCGTTACGGACGGTCCGGCCTCACGATGAGCGGTACCTCCCACTCATCACACATTACAGCGCCAAATAGCATTGTCGTGTACCGGTTTCAAAGGTGCTTGAGCCAGTGTAATTACAGGTGCTAGGGACATAACATCTTAGTTCCCAGAGCTGGTGGTGCGTTGACGATGTAAGGAATGGTTAGTTTTTTACGGTGTCAGTGTGGGCTGTGGGCGGTGACTACTCACCATTAGGTGGCTCAATTGCTCATCCACCTAACAATATTATATTAAATAATACATTTCTCATATATTGTAGGTACATAGGTTTATAGGTAGAATGCCTTCTGGCATTAAATCCACTTTTTGCACCGACTGGGTACTATAATTTGGTCAGTATTTTTTTTTAAATAAAGAAATAAGATTTCAATTGAATTGTTTCGTACTTATCCAACTAAATATAAACATTCAGATGACGTATTATGTGAATTGTGATTTGATCTTACGTAGTGTGTGGAGTAGCGGTTTGAACTTGTAAAGCTTCCCATTCACAGTCGTACCGTGTCAGCGAGAACTCCGCATCCGAATTGCCGGCGCAAGTGAATTTCTGAAACACGAAATTATCAGACAATAGGTACATTAAAAACTATTTCTGTTAAAACTTAGAGTTTTTGCTTCATTTATACTTACCTGTGTGAATAACTCTTGTAACATAATTCATAGCGTTATAAAAAATTTCAACATATTAACTTGGTAGGGAACTTCTATAAAAACATCAAAACATTGTCTTGAAAGTTTGTTGAAATTGCACATTTATTTCATTGAGAATTTCCAAACTTAAGATTGTTCGAGAAAAAAATCCCATTTAATTTCTAATGCAGATTATTCTCAGGCGTGAGGTTTTCATTTCTGAGCCGGTGGCAGAATTTTGAAAATCAACGAACAGGTGTATTGAATGGGTTATAGAGTTTGAGTCAAGTTAGTCCTCACCCTGCAGACTCCGGCTATGCAGTAGTAGTCGCGTGTGGTGGAGCAAGCGGTGCCGTCGGGCAGCGCCCACCCGCGCGACTTGTACCCGCCCCCCCGCGTGTCGCACCACACTGCGCATGCGCTGCTCGCATCTGTAACAGTTACTGTCATCAAGAACTTGTAAAATTTCGTCCGGATGGTAAGTGGTCCCATCATCGTCCAACATGCATGCCGACATTAAGAAACTAAGATGTTATATACTGTTATACATAATATTTATAAAGTCATTGATAGTTATTTTGCTCACCATCAGCATCCATTCTCTGGAGACCGGTTCCAATGAGATCAGGATCCACGTCACGAGCTCTTGAACATATTTGATCAGCGAATTCTCTCACCGTCATCCTTGGTACAGTTTTGCACTAGAATATAAGAGTATGACCTGTTATGACTCAGTACATACAAAGTAAAATAAAGCCGATGTTTCATATGACAGCAAGTAATAATTGACCAAAAGAAAATGTCGTACAGTTGTCCAAAGATATTCTTTCTTATTTGGAGAATGTTTGGAGCTAATTTCATTACGCTTCGACGTTCGACGACGCTTCGACGGGGTTTAATGAACTTGATTTCTAAGAATTTGTAAGACAAAACATGAGGGTTACCTGCTGTGCGTGACAGGACTGGTACTTTTTGTCATTTCCTTGACAATAACTTTTACCGTTCTCATGCCTGAAAATTCGAAAAATATATTTTTATAATTTATCAACTAATGAGTGTAATTTCTGTTGCAATGAGAGGCCGTATCAATCAGCTGGCTGGTGGTTTCAGGACCGTCTCAACAAAGGGTGTAAAAAAACCCGAGTGCGGCGCGTTGGAGAGCACCTTATAATATCTATAGATAATGATCAAGTCGTGTTGAGACCATTGGTGAGGCGCCCCAGAAGGTCTCGTATGAATCTTTTTGGGAGGAGGGGAGTTATATATTTCTATATAACTTCAAATTAAAAACGCAGAATTTATTACGTAATATTTTTAGATTGTTTAATTTTAGTGTTTTGATTAGATGATATATCTCATCGATATTCACCTTGGTCTGGTGCATCTCCTGGATGCGACGGCGACTCCAGCCGCAGCCGGAACATGCTGTTCATCCAGTAGACACGCTGATGCACACTCCGACCAGCGCGACCATCGTCCCCAGCGGGCACTCGTCACCACCCCCAATCCTCGACTTCCACCTCGTTCAACGCACTCACCACCTCGGCAGTACTGTAGGATATTATGGTTGAATTTAAACTAAAAATTGTACTCTATACAAATAGGGTCCAATAAATACTTTTGTATTGTTAATTTACAAGATTCGATGTAACGTAATTTATGAAAAGAGAAGTTACTTTTTTTGAGTACCCTGATTAATGACATTATTTCAATTATAAACATTATATCTTGACAAATGCCACATTTTTGTCATTTAAAATAGTATTATTTTTTTATGCGTGAACATAAAAACTCAAACAAATATTTTGTAACCTACAACCGCGCACGTATTGCAATGCTTTTCGTGCCTAAGCTTGTTTTATTATCTTAATAGGAGACGTTAATGTCACTGCGATTGTCAAAATTTTGATAAAAACATCGTTAACTCTTATAACGAGTGTCAGAAGGTGGTTGATGTCAAAAGGTATTTATTTGCGGGCTTTGAAGCGTGTGTATGAATAATAACGCTATTTATTATTGTAATATTAGTAAATCTATACTAATCTATACTAATATTATAAATGTGAAAGTAACTCTGTCTGTCTGTCTGTCTGTCGCTCTTTCACTGCCAAACCAATGAACCGAATTTGATGAAATGTTGTATGAAACAAACTTGAACTCCAAGGCATAGATACATAGGCTACTTTTTTCCCTGGCACATGACAATCAACCTCTAAAACGCGAGCGAAGCCGCGGGCGACAACTAGTAAACTATAATTCCAATATCAATTTTCCATTCATCATGTAATTGCTCACCATATCCTCTCCACACATCGTGCCCTCCAGCGCGGGATGGGATGTCCAAGTGTACCTTTCTCTTTGACAATGCAAATCTCTGCAGATATCTTCTAAGTTCTGCGCCGCTGAATGTCGACTCCCACTGCCATATTTGAGCATACCTAAATGGAACAGATACGTAATGACTACCTTTATAACTGGTTTATGAATTTAAGGTTTGAAATTTGTATTAGTATGGGATAAGATGTCGTGGTATCTATTTTTGTTGATGTCTAAGCGGAGACTAACCAACAGTGCAAACACAGGCTCACTCTATTCCCTAAATAGTAGTCCATTAAGACGACGAAGCCATCATGGAGACAGTTCAGGCTGTACGTGGTTTCACGTGCTCTAAAACACTCCGATCTTTTACTAAGAATTATTATTGATAGAAAAATCCTTTTTCTGTTTATTGGCCCAACTCTGGTTTCGAATCGATGACCTTGCAATATCAGCCTAGCCATCAGACCATTGGGACAGTTAATGTATTGCTTTTCATGTAAAGCAACTGAAACTTTTACGACAAAATTAAACAATTTTTTATACTAAACAAATGCTAGATTACATAAAAATCGTTCAATGACTAACGGTCGGAGTCGAACTTTTTTTAAAGTAGGAAATCCTAAACCGTTTTACATTTTTTACGAACTCGATATGCACAAACAGCATTAAAATCAATAAAAAATTAAGTGTTACCTTAATTTTATAGTATAACCTTGGATTGTGATAAAAACTTTGCACTGGAAATAGACTTCCACTAATCAAAATCGTATTAGGATTTTAGTAACGTCATTCGAGTGCATATTTAACTCCTGATCGGGCTTTTGATGCGACTTGAGCTATGGTTGAGGATGAAATAACTTACATTGTTGATCAGCGTCGAACCTTTCACCTGGAAGTAGACCCTCAGCACTGTGGTCCAATTGTCCAGCAGAATTGCCGTGATCAAGAAGACATCTAGATTGTACTGTGCTAAAACATATGACAATGGACAATGTAAACTTTTGGAATCGTTGAGCGCAGATATTTTTGCTTGAAATAGTTACGAAATTTTGGTACTTACTCAAGAAACTTTTGCAAATAATTTTTGCTACATTGTGACCAAGTTATTTTGCCGCTGCCCAGGGTCGGGCTCATTAAGTAGGCGCTAGGATCACAGCCGTTATCAGCTAATGGACCATCATGACGCATGCCTAAACTGAAATAAATGTTAACGTTAACTTAATTCAATATTTTTTTAAAGAATTTAAAGATATAAGCAGCCAGCCGGCCAAATGGGATCCTGGTGATGAGTAGTCACCACTGCCTATAGACATTGGCGCTGTTATATGTGAAATTTTCCTTGCATTGCGTCTTCAATCTTGGGCATTAAAATGTATTGTAAGGCAGTAAGATGATTATGTAGGGCACAATACATTGGGGCTTGCATATACCCTACGACCAAGAAAAAAGGGGCTATTTTTGAAACAACTTGTATAAAGAAGATTTTTTTTTCACTGATCCAAAATATTCTTGATATCTATACCAAAACAAAAGTGTGCACAAAATTACAGCTCAGTTGCTGATACATTCATATTGTCAGAATTAGTTCACTAAATGCTTGTTAAAATGTCCCTTTTCAATTGAGTAAGTTTTTATGAATTCATTGAATATGCTATTCAGAATTACGGAATGTTTCGTTATAAATATCATGTTATTTTATATGTCACTTGTTGCTTACTTATGTCCTATTTCATGTGCTACGACGTAAACGCTTTCAAAATGTCTTCCTTCATTAACTGTACAACTACTGGTCACGGTGCACATACCAGCAACAGGCGCCAATCCTATAAAATCAAACACATTTACTACAACAGCTATATCTGAATCATTGATCCGATTTTTTAGTTCTTCATCGTTTTTGCAGTCAATCAATTAAAGTAAATTAGATTAAACTTACCAACAACTTGACTGCTAACTTTTCCATTTTTATTCACGACGTATAAGTCCAGACCCGTCAAAATTAACGCATGGTCCCAATGCAAGGGATCGTTATCTCCTGGTGGATTTTCTAATCTTTGCCACGTACAAAAATTACTTAGAAATCTATCGATGTCGTGCGGTCTCTTTAAATTCACTGGATCTTCATGAAGTATTTCGAGCCTTTTTAAAATAAAATTAACTGGTCTTCCCAAACTTGGGTCATGGTAAATCAATTGTACAGCATTGATCATTGCTAATACGAATCTCACTAATTCTCTCTCCGTTTCTTTAGGGAAATTCACTGTCATATGTTTGTACAAATCTCTGTCCACGAACACAGCGGTTTCTACAAATATTGCTGGCAGGACCGCCCTTTTTTGTCGGTTTTCATCAATGACTAATTTACCAACAAAATCACCTATAGTCTTATTCCTATGCGCTAAATTTAATTTAAATTTATCTAATGTATCGTTTTCATTGAGGTTTGTTTCTGATTTTATTTCTCTTTTCCTTCTATGTTTTGTCCAATTTTTTTTTGGCTCAGGTTCATATTCGAAAATGTGTTTATTATGTCTTTCTACGCAAATATCTTCACTATTGCTATTAATATTAATGTCTTTTAAAGATCGTTTCATAATTATATGAGGTTTCGCGTTTTCGTTGTGGAACCTTTTAGGCAGTGGGTGTATATAATAGTAACTGTCGTTAGTTTTTATTAGACCTCTCTGAGAAAAAGAAAACAGATATTATACAAAATGTATTGACGCAGCCGTTATCTTCAGTTAAACTTTTAGAGCTAATAAAATAATAACACAGACCGATGTAGCATTTTATAATTACTAGAAAGTAATTAAATGTAATAAATATCAGATGATTTAGCAAAACATCAGGCAATAGAGAAATGACTGCCTTACTGTTACAGCCATAAACGTTGTTTAACGGTGGCTTAGATAAACATTGGTTTATCTCTTTCTGTCATAATTTATTTGATATAAAAGTGAAAGAGAAACAGTATTTCTTTAGATGAAACCATCGATGTTTAACCAAACACCCACTAAGCAGCGTTTATATGTAAGGTCGCAATTGTTTAAAATATGCAATTTTTTATCTTACCACGTCTTCACACGCATACAAAGCAGCATTATCACTTTTGTAATAACATGAATCCAATTCCTCGTCCGAATGTTGATCAAAAACAGCTTCAGTTCCATTCGACCATCTCTTCAACAAAAGGAATTGGGGATCTAGGAAACTGGATTTCGGACTTAGATTGATATTCAGATGTTTCTTCAACGCGATCAAGTCTGGACTATCGTTTGATATCGATCTTTTACGTCTCTTATGATGTTTCAGATGTGCTATCTCAAATTCTGCATCTGTAATTGGAAATATCACTATAGTCATCGGATATATTTTAAGTTTCTAAGAAAATGTTATGAAATGCTTCTAGCATTCTTGTCACAGATCTACGTGGTCATGATTTATACAGTATCTATTTTTAATCCGTATTTGTATATAGTTTAGGATTTAATTTTAATAATTCTTATGTAAATAAATATTTAATTATGATAAAAAATATGCCACGGGCAATATGTGCTTGAGTGATAAACGATATATATATATATATACATATAAGATTTTTTCTTGTATTTTTTTTATTAAGACGACACAGTTAATGAAACACAATTGAGTTTCTCTGTAAAAAGAGAAACGACATTTAATGTTTATTTATTAACAATGTCTGTTCCTAAATCACAAGATACTTTATACTTTACTTTATACAATTACGAGATTGATAATATTTTTCATAATTATATTTTTTATAAATTAGTTGTCATGTCACTGCGCGTTCGATGACGGTTGATGCGCGGAATTCAAATTAAAGAATAATACATTTTTTCTTTACATCTCCCCCCCTCCGTAAAGAAAGTCAGGTGAAGATGTTTTTTCATGCACGGTCTTTAATCGTAGATAGGAGCTGGTGTTAGCTTTGAAATGTGGAAAAAAGTGGACTCTGATCTCTTATGTTCAATATTTATTTTGTAAATTGAGTTTGAAATTTTTTGTAAAATTTTGTACGGTCCAAGTTTCAATTCATCAAGCTTCTTTCGATTCAGTTTATTTCCATTTTCTATAAAAACAATATCACCGACTTTGAACTCTATATGTTTTCTATTTTTATCGTAAATTTTCTTGTTATAATTATGTGATTTGATTGTATTTTCTAAAGCTTTTTCCCTAGCCTGGATTAAATCATGGTCAGTCTTCTTCTGTTTCAGCTCATTTGGCAAAATCGTAACATCTGTACCATAAAGTAGGTATTTAGGAGCATATCCAGTAATAGTATGCTCCGTTTCATTGTATTTTTGCACACAGTTGTGGGCTATAGTCGTCCATGCCATTTTAGTGTCATGTTCGTTTATCTTGCACCGGATTTTATTAACCAATGTCTGGTTTAATCTCTCATTTAAGCCATTTGAAAAAGGAGAATTCACTGCTGTAAAAATTATGGGAATATTTTTTTCATCCAAAAATCTTTTAAATTCCTTAGAATTGATACCTGGGTATTGGTCTGATAGTATTAATTCAATACCATCACTTTCTGTACAGTTTCTTATTAATTTAATGAAGTCATTAGCATTTTGAGTACTTGATGTTAGAATATACGCGTACCTGGTAAAATGATCTAATAAAAGATGTAAATATTTCTTTGTTGATCTGGAACCTCCGAAACCTCCAATGGTATCAATAGAGCATATCTGAAAAGGTTTTGTGGCGGGACCCAAGTGGGACATCAACCCATATTTAATTTGTCCTCTTGATTTATTCTTTAAGCATACTGTACAACTTTCACAGATTTTTTTTATGTTTTTAGTCATATTTTCTGCTGTATACACTGAGCTAATCATTCTCTGCATTTGTTTAATTCCTATATGCCCCAGATCTGTATGTACACTTTTCATGAAATCTATGCTAAATTCCTCTGATATAATAATTTTTTCTTTCTTCCTTACTTTTTTGTAGTAAACATTTTGTTTTTTCATTAACTTGTTTTTTCTGCATTGTATATATTCATTATTAACCTGGTCTTTTAGAATATCTTCTAGTGTTATTATATTAACTACTTTTAACTGTTCCTCTGAGTTTTCATTTGGCCCAAGTACCGGGTTTCTGCTTAGACAATCAGCTTCAATGTTGTATCTTCCTGGCGAATATTTAATTTCGAAATCATATTGTGATAAGTAGTATGTTAGATCTCCTAATTCTTCGTCTGTTCTAGATCTTATGTTCATATTTTCCAATGGTTTGTGATCAGAAAATACAGTGAATTTCCGACCTATCAATAGATGTTGCCAATACTTTACACATTCCTTAATTGCCAGACATTCCAGATAGATGGCTTTCTTCCTTTTCTGTACTTCAGTCAATTTTTTCGAAAAGTACGCTACTGGTTTTTCTTCATTGTTATTTTGTGGTTGTTTTAGTACTGCTCCTACTCCTAATATACTAGCATCTGTGTATATATGAATAGGTAGGTTTTGGTCAAAGATTGTTAATATCGGTTGAGAACATAATATTTGTTTCATTTCATTAAATGACTCCTGACATGCATCAGTCCAGTCAAAGGTTTGTCCTTTTCTCAAAAGGTTATGCAATGGTTCCAATTTAATGGCTATATTTGGCACATATTTATGATAAAAATTTATTTTTCCCAAAAATTGCCTCACATTCTTTTGAGTTTTAGGAGTCGGGAAGTTTTTTATTGATATTAAGTTATCTTTCAGTGGTCTGACTGAATTATTTTGTATTATGTGACCCAAGTATTTAACTGTATCAGCTGCAAATGTGCATTTAGAGAATTTTAGTTTTAAGCCTTCGCATTTTATTGCTTCAAAGAGTTTTTCCAAATATCTGATATGATCCGAGAAAGTTTCTGAGAAAACTAAAATATCATCTATGAAACATACTGCGAAATCTCCAAGCTTGTGTTTCCGTATTATATTACACATTATTCTCTGAAATATAGCTGGGGAGGTTTTCAAACCAAATGGCAAACAGGTCCATTGATAGTGTCCCTCCTGCGTCACAAACGCAGTTTTGTGTCTATCTGTGATACGTAAAGGAATTGACCAAAACGCTGAGTTTAGGTCCAGCGTTGAGAAAAACTTGCAATCTCTCGTCTTTAGTATTAGGTCGTCAATAAGAGGGAATGGTTGTGATTGAGGCACAACAATTTTATTTAAGTCTCGAAAGTCGATGCACAATCTTGATCTTTTGTTTTCATCTCTTTTATAAGCTAATGTGACTGGTGCTGCGAATGGGCTATATGATTCTTCTATTATATTTCTTTCCAATAATTTTGCAATTTGATCTTCAATCTCCTTCTTATCTTCTATTGTGCAACGATATGGTCTTTTGGAGCAATATTTTTCTATAAGTAGATCAATGTGTGCTTCATAACCTGTTACCTGTCCTATGTCATATTTGTCCTTTGCAAACACAGACTTATATTTCGAAATTAATTTATCAATCATGGCCTGTTTTTGAAAGTCTAAATGATTTATGCAAATTTTGAACTTTTCTTCAAGTATGTCTTCATTGAAGTTTATTAAATTATCATATTTAATCTCTTTAGAGACTATATCTATTTTGTCTGTTTCCTTGGAAACTATTTCACTTCTTTTTATAGGTAATTTCTGCGTAATTTTTAAGTTTTCGTTTTGAACTAGGTAAAATTCTTTTATACAATCAAGACCCACTAAAAAATCATAATCGAAATTTTCCTTGTCTATTACGAAAACATTCATTTTTTTTTCCACATCAAAGATGGCTATATCAAGTGTTATTACTCCATTTGCCTTTTTAACGCCATTAATCGTTTTTAAATTAGTATTGTTGCAATGACTGGTTTCCTTATTTTTTATTTTTAACAATTTAGAATTTATTAACGAAACGTTAGACCCAGAGTCATAGATTCCAGACACTTCAACATTTTTATTCAGTACTAATTTCACTTTGATCAATGGCGGTACTATTAGTTTTTTGGATCTTCACACTGCAATTCACATTCCAATTCTGAATTATTAACGAGCTTTACTTGCTTTTTATCTTTTTCAGTATTTGAATTTGTTTTAAACCAGCAAGAATCTTCTGAATGATAGCGTACGCCTTTATTTAATTTTTCACAAATGCTACATTTTTTTTTCTCTGGCTTAGTATCTTCTTTCTTCTTAATAAATTTTCTTCTTGAAACTAAATGTTCTAATTTTCCAAGTTCACTAAACAAATTTTTTGTTTCTACGATTTGGTCTTTGTTGATTTTGTCTGTTATAAAATCTGGTAAGCCGGCAGCAATGATATCAATAAGAGTCCCTTCATCTATTGTTTTTCTTACCTCTAGTAAAAGTTTTTCTTTCTTTACTGCATATTCTAGTAAAGATCCTGATTGGTATTTGTAAGATAAAGCATACTTACTAGCAGTCCAACCTCTATTAGCATATGTTTCCAAAAAACATGATTTCCATTTTGACCACTCGGAATGTAAGCTAAGTTTCATCATCATGGAAGAATACCAATCAGTGCATGATTTTTCAAGAAATAATCTGAAGATTTCAATTATTTCTTCTTCTTTTACGATACTAAACCTTGTACATTCTTTTTCAAATACTTCCATCCACTGGTGTGCATTCGAACTTTTACCATCAAATTTTCCAATCACAAACTTGTCAGCTAAATTTTTAATACTTTGTTTTTCTTTGTCTTGTTGATTTTTAACAAATGTTTCCAAAATTTTCACTATGGGATCTTCTGAACACCTTTTACTACCAATAGTCATTTGTTCTTGGGTAGTTTCCTCTAAAAATTGATCCTGAAACATCATGTTTCCATCCTCATCAAAATATGTTTGTAGTATATCCTGTGTTGTTTTTATCCAAACACTTCTAGTTTGATATCTTTTCTTTAATGTATTTTTCACGGTAAAGAAGGTTTTCGAGGTTTGGATATGTTTGTGAAGTGATACTGCTTGATATTCTTCAGGCATAACGAAAACTTTTCCATCTTTTGTGGCAATTGCGGTTATGGCGATATAGTTTGACTTTCCGTCTATTGATGGTTTAATTTCAAATGTAAACTTCAACGACTCCATTTTTTTACAATAAATGTCGTTTTATAAGATTTTTTCTTGTATTCTTTTTATTAAGACGACACAGTTAATGAAACACAATTGAGTTTCTCTGTAAAAAGAGAAACGACATTTAATGTTTATTTATTAACAATGTCTGTTCCTAAATCACAAGATACTTTATACTTTACTTTATACAATTACGAGATTGATAATATTTTTCATAATTATATTTTTTATAAATTAGTTGTCATGTCACTGCGCGTTCGATGACGGTTGATGCGCGGAATTCAAATTAAAGAATAATACATTTTTTCTTTACATACATACTATATTTTTGGCTTATTTTAACCCTGTGTCGTGTAACTAATTAATAAAATACTTACCGTCATGATTGGCACCAAATAGAAAGAGCTTTTCTGATTCAGAAAGATGATCGAGGAGTTGGTGCGAGTGATCCTGAAACAAATGAAAAACAATTTATATTCAACAGTTTATATTAGTATAGCTTTTGAGTGTTTAAGATTAAACATTATGGCAAATATTCAGATGTTTTAAAGTCAAGTTAACGAATCAAAATATCTGTTCAAAATGTAAAACCTTTTCGGGGAGAAATATTGGGGTTGTTTCTGCGAAAAAGTGGCGAAAGCTTTTTTGTTTATTTTGTGGTCTTGGATCATCAGCAGAGGTTATTTTAGTAAAAGGCTTAATATAATTCCTATAATCTATACTTATATCATAAATGCGATAGTAACGTTGTCTGTCTGTCTGTTTATTTCTTTCACGATCAAACCACTGAAAATAATTTTATGAAATTTGCTATGAAGCAAATTTGAATCCCAAGGAAGGACAAGGCTACTTTTTATGCTTAACTCTTGTCAGTCAATCCTTTAACACCACGGCTGACAATTAGTTATGTATAAAACAATTCCAGAAATAGATTCGTAGATAAGACTTTGTTTATCTTGATTCCATTTTCGATTGGAATAGACTATAGAATATTGGAATAGACATATTGACTGGCAAATTAAAACTACTACAGAGTTACAACAAAGGAAACGACGCGGGTTTTTTTGACAGATTTTGTAGTTGTTTACAAATTTTCTATATAACAAAGAAACAGCCAGGAGGCGATTGTTTATAATAGCTCTACTGATAAAAGAACGATTGTAATTAGTCATTATAAATAGCATCCCATTAATTTTTGAACATGCAACACTACGAAATATTAAAAATAGATTTAACAACTAAGTTGTACATTGTTATCAAATAACGAATAATTTAAAACCATCAAAATTTAGTAATATAATTATACTTAAGGAAGCATTCGTAACGGCATTGGAATATTAAAATTTTAAAACCTCATGATTTAGCCTCGTTCGATTCAAATGGCAAGCAATAAACTATTGTTTTGAAGTTATTAGCTAGGAAAAAGCCTCGACACTTTTCGACAATAGACACTTTTCACACGGACGCTGCGCTCAATCGGAACCGGAGGTTGGACCAAGTTTTAGCTGCGTTTTATTTATTACGTATGTCCGCACTATAATATTATGAAATAGATGATCAAATTCGAATTTTAGATTTTTGAAAAATAACATTGGATTTGGACTAGGGGAAGTACCGGATTTGAAAACAAGAAATTGACACATAATTCAACGATTTGTCATAACCAGCTAATCTTTTGTAAGTGCAGGACGTTACAACAAATATAAAAAAAACATGAAAAAGTTAAAGATTTTTAGTGTCGACAAAATTCAGAAATAATATTCGTAGTAGAATATTTCAAGGTTTGAATCTATTGTAGTTTTTTTTTTTATAACAAGTATGTAATACAACAATTTTCTTGAAGGAGCATTCATTTGTATGAGATTAGTTAACTGTCATGTAGTAAAATCCAATTACCAGTCATGTAACAAGGACCATATCATTAATTTGATAATTGTTTTTAATTATTTATGTACCCGTTTGTAGATTTAAGATTTGAATTTTAAAACATTTGTGTGTTACTTATTCTCTAAGTAAACCACAATTAACAAAGGCAACGATTGAATAATTAAAACTACGTATATGTAAACGTCGATTTCTTAATAAAAACGATAGATATTAAATAATATGTATAGAAATGATAATTGTGTAAAAATGTACGAATGGGCATATTTTAGATTTTTTTATTCACATCGTCTAATAATGGAAATGAAAAAAGTTCTCTTGCTAATAATGATAATAATAAATATTGGACAACATCACATACATTACTCTGACCCCAATGTAAGTAGCTAAAGCACTTGTGTTATGGAAAATCAGAAGTAACGACGGTACCACAAACACCCAGACCCAAGACAACAAGAAAACTAATGAACTTTTTCTACATCGACTCGGCCGGGAATCGAACCCGAGACCTCGGAGTGGCGTACCCATGAAAACCGGTATACACACTACTCGACCACGGAGGTCGTCAATAAATACATATATGAGCTTAAATGAGAAACGCGATTATCTTACATCTTAGTCCACACGATAAGTTCTTATAGAGACTGTTTGTTTATAATTTATTATCTTTAAAAATTATAAATACTCTGTTCCTTGTTCGAGCATTCTCTTTATCTCGATATTTCCTTGTCCACTTAAAATGTTTTTTCAAACTTAACTTTCGAAAATTTCGTGACGAATTTAGTCGTTGTATAATGTCTCATCTTTCTACGAATCTTTGCCGTGATTCACACATTCGCTTTATGTTGTCTGAAGAACACTTACTAATTTAAAATTTCTTGACTTCAATTTAACTCATAACCAAAATATCAATATCAATCAATAGTATTTGTTTATTAATAAAAAAAATATTGTATTTATTACAATAGGTAGGCTGGCAAATGGGAAAACTAATGGTCAGTGGTCACCGCTGCCTGAAGAAATATTAAAAAATCCTTACATCATTAAGCCGCCACCAATCTTGGGTAATAAGATGTTATGTATTGCATCAGTAGTTACACTGGCTTACTCACCCTTCAAACCGGAATACAACAATACTAAGTACGATCATTACAAACAAAAGTACCCATACTTTCAAAATTTCTACAGTTACATTGATAACAAAAATATTATTATATCGTTTTCAATAAATTTACCGTTACTTAAATGATCTAACAGCATTATAAGCTTTTACTTTCTCGTCGACCTCAAGTCAATAATGACAAATATCTTAAGAAATATATTTGAATTAGCCTTTACTTACAGCTTTATCCCGAACATTTATTTTTTTAAAATAATACTAGCTGTATGTAGCAAATAATACTACAAGGAAAATTACAGTTCTACTGGGTTAAGGCCTTATTATGAGGAGTTTATTCCAATCTGGGTTACAGGTGAGACAGAGTTTTATCAGATACATGCACGTTTTCTTACGACGGTCTTCTCCACCGCCGAATATGATATAAATTATAAACACAAATTAAGCACCTGAAAATTCAGTGGTTTTGTCAGTCTTGCTCGGGTTTGTGTGTTACCAATTGGTGTACGTCAGCTTGTTTGGCTTGTATATTTATCTAATCACAATGTCTTGATTTTTAGTATAAGTTTGTGCTAGTTCTGCTGTTCTGTAAGAAATAATTTCGTATCTAGCTCCAGTGATATGCAATATTGATGTTGATCTCTTAAATGTTATAATATATTTTAAACACTTTCTGACAAGTCACGATCATGTTCTGCGGTGAGTTTTAAATTTGTTCTTACATAATAAGTTCTACAGGAATTGATTCGACGATACCCCAAGGAGTTAAGGTTAATCCACATTAATTAGTTAGGTGACCTGTCTGTATGACATGGAGGTTTAAAGAGTAACCTACAATTTAACTAGATAGATATAAAATAATACTATAATATACAAAAATATAATTGTTCGAGACATAAAAGTTTAACTTATCAAAGATAGCACTTTCAAATCGCGCAAATAAATATTGGTCACTATAAATATAGATACTGTTTTTATATAAGGATCTATATATATATATTAAGTAAATGTGTGTGTATATTCTCACATGTTAACACATTCAAAGGTACCCTAGATACAATAGCTGTCATTATTTATGACGTCTATAGGCGTTGCTTAGTCCAAGAAAGTATTAACAGTAAATCGAAGGTGATTGATACTGTCTGTGAGATATGTTCGTTTATCATAAAGAACAAAAATGATGAAATTGGTCTGAAACGGTTACGGAGTAGAGATGAGGCCAACGCAATATCTCCTGGAACAATGAAAGTGTTTACGCGGTGTGGTTCGCTTACGTAATGAGATAACCGAATCATTTGCGGATAATTACGTTTTCTCGCTAACATTACAAAACTTCTGTATTTTTTATTTCAACTATTATTTAGAAATTCAACTATCGATTTCATCCACATCATCACATCACATTAACAGCCTGTAAATTTCCCACTGATGGGCTAAGGCCTCCTCTCCTTTTAAGGAGAAATCTCTAATTCGGATTGGTGGATACACATCTGGCAGAATTTCGTTGAAATTGGACACATGCAGGTTTCCTCGCGATGTTTTACTCCACCGTCGAGCACGAGATGAATTATGAACATAAATTAAGCACGTGAAAATTCAGTGGTGTTTGCCTGGGTTTGAACCCGCAATCATCGGTTAAGATGCACGCGTTCTAATACTCGGGTCTCGGCTCCATTTCATTTCATCCATCACTATAAGGAAATTGTTAGATATGGTCGTGGCAATTTTTAAGGCTCACTTTTCCTTCGTTAGTTTATTTAAAAGTCTGCCTTACTACTATAAAAAAAAAAAAAACGAACCTACAGATAATCATAATAGTAAAATCACACGGTAAATAGTGTTGTCATATTATTATAAAAGGTATGTAAGGCTGTTCCGATGTTATTACATAATTACACTTGGTAGAAATCACACAGCACTTTGCGTCTCATACATCACACTTTACGCTATGATGAGTAAAATGACTATAAAATTATATATCGCTAAGCGTTTCCCACTCTTGGTTTAGAGGCTATAGACAATGTGTTTTGTATTAGTGAAAGGTAGTAGATTTTTTTTATATAGAATTGACGTTTAGGAATTTTTGGAAAACCTGAGGCAGGCTCTATTGATAAGATGGTTTAATTGCGATTTGGTTATCAATTTTTTATTTATTCAGCTTGAAGACTATATTCAGTATTTTAAATCAATTCATGATATTATATATATTTCTTATGTATGGTTAGCTGGTAAAGCTGCGGTTTCGCACAGCCAAACAGCAATACTTATTATTGTTGTGTTACAGGCACAAGGGACATCTTAGTTCTGAAGGTAGATGGCGCGTAGGTGACCCATCAGTCCGTTTGGCTATCTTTGTCATAAAAAAATATCTAAAAAAATTCCGATATTTCTTGGTCTATATGACTTCGACCATACAATACAATTGCTCGTACCAACTTACGATTTGATTTAAGAAAATTATAATCCATTGTATATTCAAAAGTGACATATCATTCATACAATTTCAAATTCCGTTACAATTCGAACTTAAATGTCAAATGCAATTACTTACCTTGACAATTGAACAAGTGAAGGATGTTGTGACACCCCGAACCGAACCTATTCATGATCAGTCACGCTATCAACTTTAGCTCGATTAACTGTGAATATCTTATAAAACGCCGATATTAATTTAAATATAGAAACAATATGAAATAAATAAAATGGAATGTAGGATTACTTTTAATAAGCGTTTCAGAGTATTTGATTTGCGTTATTTATCGAAGAACGGTCGGCCTCTTTCGGAAAGACTAAGGTGTCAATCGACTTGGAATGGACGAAAGTCGTCGGCGAAAATTCGACAGAACGAAGTCCTCGATAAATTATGTAGGTCAAGCCGAAATGAGGAATTCAATTAGCTACTAATATAGGTATATAAATAACAAGACGTGGAAAATTAGAATAGTTGGATATATTGCAGTGGCTGCAAAAGTTAATCGGAAATAATTCATTAATTTTATGTGCCACAATCAGTTTTGAAGACTAATTGAGCTTCATGACGATTCACCTCGTTGAGATGAAACATTATGAAACATGTTTCAACTCAACGAGATGAATCGTCATGAAACATGAACCAATAGTAGATCAGACCGACTTACAAACGTCATGCATTGACACTTTATAGGTTAGTATAGAACTCTAATACGGTGTGTCAAAAATGTGCGTAGCCCTGCCTGTGCGACTCTTCCATAATTTCGATTTTTCACATCTGTCAGATACCGCAGTTTTATTTGTATTAATTTTCAATTACACAATTGCTCGAGTCTAATATAATTTTCACCAGGAATCATTTTAAAGAATTATTAAAAAATAAGTTATGTAAGTATGATTACATTAGATTTTGTAATTTATATTGTTTTAAAATTGTTATTTATTCATATATTACTTTTGAGGTTAACTTTTATGTTTTTTTATATCAATGGTTCGAACTGTAATAAACAATTGTACAGAAACGACGACAATTAAGTAAAAAAAAATATTTGTGCAGTTCTACCTTATTTTCATGGACATATTTAAACGCTCATCACAAAGAAATTAAATTAATTTTCAAAAAAAGCCCAATAGCGAAAAAGCTTTACCAAGCGATCATAAAATTAAGGTAATTCATACAATTTTATATTAAGAATATTAGATTTAATTATTGAGCTCAATCCAGTATCCATTACAAATAACGTTTATTAAGATCTTGTATCGCGTTCAATGATTGAGAACAAAATATTGTCATTAAAAAATCTCTGTAATCTAACAACGTTTGTCGACATTTAATTACAATGAAACAAAGGCGTTGGGATGTGTAATTTTTAAGATATCGTATGCAAAATTGCTTTGTCTCCTTACCTTACAGCGAACTTAGCTGATCATAATAATTTTGCTGTTTGCTTACCGTAACGTAAGCCTTGGAAATCGCTAGTTTACTTGAAGTTTAATTAATATCGAAAAAAACTATGTTTTTTTTCCTCGTCATGCTCACGTACTAAAGTTTGAGTGCCTTTGTTTCATGAATAAGCTTTCATTTTGTGTTATAGTAGGGTAATTCTGATATCAGTATGGGGATGACTTAAAAACCCGTAAAGATTAACTGAAGATTGAGGGTCGAAGGGTTGAATCAGACTTTTTTACGTAATTAATCTTTTAACCCATACAGATTAGCCGAAGATTGTGGGTTTGAATTTAATACGTAATTTGTGTTTATAATTCATCTTCTGCAAGATACGAGAGATGACCCAGCAGTGAAACATTTACAGATGGTACTGACTGATGGTTACTTTACTCTTTATAGAAATGCAGTTTTGGATTGATGTTAACTATTACTTGGTAAAGCAAACAGTTTCATGATACTTTTGTATATATCAGTCCTATTGAGAGAATATCTATTGTGTATAAAAAATATATCGTATCTCGTATTGACATCGAAAACGATCGTTTAAGCACGAATATCCATGGAAGTTGGCTAGTGTAAAAAAAAACAAACGAATTAGCTTTGAAGATGATTGAAAATACAATACAAAAATTATGTTTAAAACGAACTGCATTGTTCGTAATATCATGATGATTGTTATTAAGATCTCTGGCATAAAATAGCATGAAAATCTTTACCATGCGTGCAAAACACAGGGTCATAGTAATATAATGGTTACCATGAGTGGGTTCAAGGTGTGTTCTTAGAACATATCATGATGTTGAGGTGTTGACAAATTTATTCTGTGAATTTATTTATGTATTGTCAATTCCAATGGCTAGAGGAGAAAACAGAGATAAACAATTCTGACATCGAATTAATCTTTCATTCATTGGTCGAGATCTAAATCTATTTACTATGAATTCGTGAATTATGGATTGCCGAAGTTTTGGATTCTGATTTCGATTTCGGAAGTAAAATTAAAGTGGAATATATAACATAAATATATATATACATATCGAGAAAATATAGTGCATAATATACTAAAGATATTAAGTAAATCTCATGGAATATGTACATTTAAAGTTTGCTTTCTCATTCTGCCATTGGGATAGTACCAATATGTAATTTGATGGTTTTTATTTCCTCAGTAATGGCAAAGTACTTTAGGTACACGTTTCGAGATAATTACACCACGCTGCTCCATTGCGGCCGTGAAAGTGGATTTTTTTTAAATACACGCAGATATCGGCATAATTTTCCACGATGTTTTTCCTGCATCTGAACTATTTCCGGTAGTTTCGGCTTTACCATCTCATGGAATATATGAGAGTTATAAATGGAGCATTTTTCTTTGCAACACAGCGCAGTTATCGTGTCTCTCAGAATGGCCAGCGTTGCCATTAAAATATAACAACAGCTTCACTTGCTATCAACCCATCATCATCATCCTCCTGCCCTTATCCCAATTGTACTTGGGGTCGGCGCAGCATGTCTACTTCTTCCACACTTCTCTGTCTGACGTCATCTCACAAGTAACATTATTTCTAACCATATCCACTTTCACACAATCCATCCATCGTTTGTTTGGTCGTCCCCTACCTCTATTTACATCCACATCTATGCTCAAGACTTTCCTCACAACATTATTAAGTAATGCTTGCAACCTATTAGATATTATTCCAAGAATGACGCTTTTAGATCTTCACGTGCACCTTCAAATTGGAACACAACAATACTGAGTACTACTGTTTGGCGGTAGAATATCTGATGGTGGTACCTACCCAGGCTTGCACACGCGTATAGTAATGGACAGAATTCTTTAGAACTGAAGAGCCAATGATAATATAATTAACATCAATTGCGGAAAATATTGCGTCAGTCTCTATAAAAAAGACAAAATTTTTTTTTTTGAAGTATTGAAGTTCCTTATCGGTGCATCTAGTTTCAGTAATATGACCTTATATATTAAGGTCAAGTTGAAACATGACCTTCTTAATGTTACATAGTAATATGATTACGGTTTCGTAACTTATATAAGTTTTAATTAAAACTATTTGTTGATTAAACTTATTGATTAGAAATAATTCATAATGTTTGCTATTTGTTTGTTTATTTAAAACGTTTCGACCATTCATCTCTACCTATTAATATTATGAATGCGAAAGTAAGTCTGTCTGTCGAACTGTTGCTTTTTCACGGTCAAATTACTAAGTCGAAATTGATGAAATTTTGTATGAAGCAAGCTTGGACACCAAGGAAGGATATAGGACATAGAATTAGGACTGACGACTAACCCTTAAAACGGGAGAGAAGCCGCGTACGACATGTAGTTATGCAATATAATTATTGATTATAATTATAGATCAAAGTTTGGATTTAATACAATTTTTAGATTATGCAGTATTGTATATTCTATATCATTCTAACTCTGAATCTTTAAGATTATATTAAAGATCGTGAGTTCTATGTCCGTTCATATTAAATACATATATTTGTAATTTTGGATTAGCAATGATTTATATGTTTTGGTATATCTCTATATTCTCAAAAGCTGATCAATGGAAAGCCTTTATTTCTTTAATATCTAATTTAGTACGTGCTAATTAAATGCTGATATTGGTGCTATGGTTATATAGCACAAGCAAAAGTTTGTAAGTGGTTTGTAGTTGTTTATGATAGTAATTCCTAATTCTTATTTAATCAGTTTTTAATTCAGAGCCTCGACTCCGACTCGACAACAGGCTTAAATCCAAGCACTGAGATTCACGTGTTTAATTTTTGTTTATAATTAATACCGTTATCACAGGCAAAAGAAAATTTCCTCGGGATATTTATTACGAGACAGTTGAATCCTTGCTAGAGCAAGCCGGGGAAAAAGTTCCTTCTCCTTAACACGAATAAGGCTTCTAGTAAGCAGTGAGACATTTTCAGATTTTTATTTTGTTGTATAATTTTATTCGTACGCACAGTTTCGTATGGTTTTTCAAACATTTCACTTTTAGTTTAAATAAATAACAATATATATGTGTACAAAATAATTTTCAATTAACGTCTAAGCCTTAAATAAAATTTCTATATGCAACGTTTGAGTGAAACGCTAAACAATTTCTCTTGTTCTACTTGTGTTGTTGCACGAACTTTATTTTTTTTAAACTATATTACAATATGTAATTTGTAGACGACATTATTGGATTACTTTCATTCAATAAAAATATCGATGTACACGCTAATTGATCACAAAAACGTATCCATTTACCAACTGGGCCGAGACATTGCGAACATAAGTCGTTTTTTTACAAAAGAGCAGTACAACAAAAACTGATTTTGCGACTTATGCAACTGTTTCTTTAGTCCATAAATGCTTCAATTATTATACATAGTCTTTATGTTCTATGTTATAAGGATGATTTTTTTTTGTAATAAAAATATAGTTGTTCATGGGAATTAGACTATTTACGTGATTCACGCTGTTTTCGTATTGTGATCTATCGTGTGATTGGAGTCGTTACAGTAACCTTATTTCTTGTGATATTCTTAGAACTTCTTTTGTATTGCAGTGGAAATGCAAATGCATCTTGTGTATTTTTTGTTCATTAGCAATTTAACTTTTTGAGAAATAATAAGTTGTTCATAAAATCCAGAATAATCAGTACAGGGCAAATAAATTCACGCACGAAACGTATTTTTATACGGTTTTCACAAATGGGCGAAGTGATTCATGAGAAAGGTTTAAGTGTATATATATTTTTTGTTTTTCTAGCAAAGGTAGGCGATCGGGCAAATGGGCCACCTGATGAAAAATGGTCACCACCGCCCATAGAAAATAGCGGTGTAAGAAATAATAACTGTTCCACACATCACCAATCAGCCACCTACCGTGAGAATTAAGATGTATAAAATCCTTTGTACCTGTACACTGGCTCACTCATCCTTCAAACCGAAATACAACAGTACTGAGTACTCCTATTCGTAGAATATCTGATGAGTGGGTGGTACCCACCCAGACGTACTTGCATAAACCGTAACACCATGTATAATACTTATTTCTTAATTTGTGTGTACGAGAGTTCCTAACAATACGTACCGAAGGAGTACTTAAAAGAAAAACTTCTGAAATTCCATCCCATTCAGGATTTCATTCCCATCCTAACTACAATATTATAAACGAGAAAGTGAATTTATGAGTTACATATATATATATAAATTATTAATATATTACAGTAACTTAACTAAGTGTATTAGAACGTAAGTCAATTTAGAACGTCATATTTAAGAGGTGTTTTTGTGAGCCTTAAACGGGACAAATAGTGTACAATTAACATTAATATTAATGTATACGAAATTTATAATACGATACTAGATAGGTGCGGCTCACATAACTGACCATTGCGACACCGAAACTGTATCATTAACGATGTAACGGGGTGAAATCATATATTAAAAGTGTCCCTATATACTTATTTACTTAGTAAGGCTTGGTGGTATGTCTGAGTAGGTTGAAATTACATTTTCTACCACCATACAGCTATATTTAGGCATAAAGGGCTTTTTTCTATTTATTTGTTCACAGTACATAGCTCTGAAGTTTGGTGGCGCGTTTACGATATATTCAATGTCAAGTTCAATCTTAGCACTGTCCCTGGACACTATAAGTGTCACTTCATTACCGAAATCTTGTATAATATCGAAAGTGGATACGATATTATCAAATAAATAAAATTGCTCATTTATAGAAAACAATTTATATATATATATATATATAAATATATATGTTGGATGATAAGGAAACACTTTCGATAAAGCGAAGTTTATTTTCTTATTTTTAAAATTTTGTCTTCTCTGATAAATTTGCCTTTTGGGCTCTGCCCTCTGCGTCACTAGTATAATTGAAGCTCTGATTATATTTTAAAATTCCTGATAAATTAATTTCCTATGTCTAAGCTAATGTGGCTCATTTGACGGTCAAAAAAATGCTGTTCTTCATAAAAGATATACAGATTACATTTTATCTAGTAGAGTTGTACTTAGATGGCTACTTTTCCGTTGAATCTTCCGGAACCGATACTAGTCCCACAATTAATTAAATAATTGATTCAAAAGTATTTGCTATCGATTTCTTGAATAAGTTTATTTTGATTTTCATTTAACTTTGTCCGCAATGTCAAATGCTCTTCGGAGCCTTTTGGTGGTGGTTGAGCTCCAAACCTAGGGAATTCGATGGGAAAATATTTTTCACATAGAAATTAAAATATATGTAATTTCTATTAAAACATAATGACTATACGCCTATTCACTCACGAAGGCGCGCCCCGCCACAATGTATTGCATTAGTATTGCGTTACGCTCGCGTTTACAAAATATCTTAGTGTGTGTGACGATTAATCTGAGAATAAAGTCAACAAAAAAACAAAACACAAATTAGATTATATTTGTGAATGCACACCGAACAGAGTTACATTTATTTGTATAATATTCTAATATATGTAATTAAATCAAAGTATTACCAATCAATCATAACCGTAACACTATTATTACGCTATTGGGTATTACGGTCCCCGTGTTCATTAAAGCTATACTTTCGCCCGCGGACTGCCTCATGAATATTAACAATGCCTTAGCGCACGTTCCGTCAGAATTTCATAAAGCGTAGGTTGCTTTAACAAAACATCTCCTTCGTATTTATCGCTATTCTGTAACGACGTGAGATCGATCGTGGTTTATCAGATAGTGGGCTTCAGTGTTACCGATAAACATGAGATGCAAATTGATTTAAATTTTCTTTAAATTACCGACAATTATCATGGTCGAATTTCGATTACTTCGCAATCACTAGTAACATATATTTTTTTTTTATGTCGTAGGTGGCAAACGAGCAGGAGGCTCACCTGATGGAAAGTGACTACCACCGCCCATGGACATCTGCAACACCGGGGGGCTTGCAGGTGCGTTGCCGGCCTTTCAGGAAAGAGTACGCTCTTTTCTTGAAGGTTCCCAAGTCGTATCGATTCGGAAATACCGCCGGCGAAAGCTGGTTCCACAGAGTGGTTGTGCGCGAACATTAAAAAGTTTCAAAATTATATGATCGTGTCGATCATTGTGTGACCAATGTTGTCTCTAATAATATTACGGACACACATGCACGGCCACTTTCTGATTATACACAAACATTAGTGAAATAAAAATACAAGCAATCTTTTTATGTCATAAAGTTATCATGTCATACTGGAAAATGGGCCAATGTACCACCAAGCTTGGGAACTGCAACGTTGTGACCCTTGTACCTGCAGTTACACTGGCACACTCACCATTCAAACCGCAACATCAACGATATTATCTATCGCTGCTTGATGGTAGAATATAATTATAATGAGTGACTGGTACCTACCCAGACGGTTCTACTACCAAGTTTATAGCAGTAGATGTTTCCCAGACAACCCTAACAGAGTCTGAGGGTCAGAAACTTGCCATTAATTGGTACATTGAAACATATACGACGTTTTAGAAATAAGTAGTTTTAGTTCAATGTAGGTAATGTCAATGTGGTTATTTAAATTTATTTTTTATGTTGATTAATTCATAACCGACATACGCGAAGGTTATTGTAAAATAAGTGTAACAATGATTGATGTGCACGCGCAATGTGTGTGTGTGTGTGTATTAGTGTTTTGGAACAGAAAAACACATATAAACGTTTAGAGTAAGGTCATGCTTGGAAAATAACTATCTATTCTATGAATGATTAATAATAACATTTTTAAAAACAGCTTCAAGTAAATTAAGGCAAGTTATCATGCAACGCATGCAGGTTTCCTCACGATAATTTCAAGCGCATGAAATTATAGATGTGTTCGTCCAGGTTTGAACTCCCAATCATCGGTTAAAACCAGCGGCCATTCAAAACTAGCTTGTCGCAAATTAAATTCCCATATGTAAAATTCATTGACAAGAACAATTATTATTTGGTGATCGTGTACGCTAGAAAAAAAAAATCGCATCTAATAATTAGCATAGTCTATGTTGTTGAGTTTATTGTTTCTACAATTCGTTCTGTTTTATATCTTATAATATACAGTAGCATCAAGTTAGACCGAATAATAAGAACACTTTAAAGGGCTTGAATAAATAATTTATATTTCAAATATATATCATTTATCAATCATACAAAGAAAAACAATTTCAGTAAGGTAAATGCAAGATTATTATAACTTTGCCGATTCATAACATAAAAAGCGTCAATAGGGCACCGGTGTACGATGTTAATAGTCGCAAATTCAAATAAGGCATTGCTAACTACTATGTATTTAAAAAAAAAAATGTTTTAAAAATCACTAATAAATAAGGCATATTATTCAACACAAGATTATATAGATGATAGAAAAGCACGGAGCTAATACTTGTTAACTTTTAGGCGGGATATTATAATATATTTATATTAATTATACTTTGTATTTCAAATGTTGGAAAGAGTAACTTCTACCACATTCCTAACCGGTGGTATCTTAAAGATTAATTCAATTCTTTAATATAACCATTCAAAGGTGATTATAAAGCATACTTGAATAAAGTATATTTTGATTTCATTTGATAATACATAACTCATTAATTTGAAAATGTATAACACTGTTTAATAATATAGTCTATAGATTTTGCAACAATTTTGAGGGACATTCCACGACATAAACAGTAGCCGTTAATAAAGTACTTAGATAATAAACAAGGATAGGAATTCGTGTTAGCTATGTGGTTTAATTATAAAGACAAAATCTCGGAACCAGACCGACCAGAAACCATACAAATAGTTTTGCATGAATTATGAACGCTAATCACCGAAAATTTTGTAACTAGGCCAGTTGAGTTCTAGCTTAGGGTCTGGGACACACTGTTGAAATTCACATTTTAAAAAACGTAACATTAAAGAGTTAATTAAAATTATGATGATCATTATTAAGACCATTACAAAAAGAAAAAGATTAATTGCTAAGATATAGAGTCTACATAGAAACTTGAGCAGCTTTACCTATAATTCTGTAACATGACGAATGAATAGTGCTTTTATAAGCATATTTAAATAAATAATGTTTTTGGTTTGATTTTTTTTGAAACCATAGTCTTTGATATAGTTACATAGTCAAGAAATGCGTAGTAATATATGTTATTTACATGGTTATATAATATATGATACTTAAAGTTAACAGGACGATAATCACGTTCTGAGGATAGATTTAGTTATTATTTAATTATATATATATTAGCCAACTCCACAGGTGTGTGTGTAAAATCAGGTGCACACTGTATTCTCTTAATCTTACAATTCGATACAACAGGTTATTACATACATACATACATTAGCAGCCTGTAAATTTCTTACTGCTGGGCTAAGGCCTCCTCTCCCTTTGAGGAGAAGGTTTGAAGCATATTCCACCACGCTGTCCCAATGCAGGTTGGGGGAATACACGTGTGGCAGAATTTCGTTAAAATTAGACACATGCAGGTTTCCTCACGATGTTTTCCTTCACCGCCGAGCACGAGATGAATTATGAACACAAATTAAGCACATGAAAATTCAGTGGTGCCTGCCTGGTTCTAACCACTGGGCCATCTCGGCTCTGGATACAACGTAAAGAGATTTTTACCTAAAGTACCAATAAGGTTTTCAACGAATTTTGTCCGTATTTTCAAATCTTACACAGTTCATAATTATCTAAACAATGATAAATGTATGACTGTATCTCTATTACTAAATAATTATACTTCTTTGTTTTCCGCGTTCAGAATATAAAAAAGCTTCCTTCCTTTTATTGTAACTTTGAATCATTGTTACTTCCCCGAGGAACAATCTTGTGCTATATAGCGTCAGAGAGTAGCTCAGGGTAGAAAAACTAGTATATAATATCAATAACATTTTATTTCGTTTACGTCATTAAGTTCGTAGTTGTATGACTCGCGCAAAGTTTTGCGGGAGGTCAAAGCTGTCTAATGTCTTCTACATAAATAAGTTAAATTTATTCGATTTAAATATGACCAATTTCGAAAAGAGGTGACAATCGTTTTATACAAACTGCGTCGGTCTTGTTGATTTCATAAAAAGATTAGATTTGTGTTTAGATGATTATGTATATGTGATTTTACAACATTAATAATAATATAATATCTTCTTGACGTTCTAGGGTGTGTGTAGAACTCAACAGTTGTTATTATAATTTTTATTTTTTATAAATAACAAATTTGCAGGTGTATACCCGCCTTAGGTTTCGTTCTAGTTAGGCAATATTTAAAAACGAGTTTACGAAAACACTAGATTCGTTAATAAATGCGTAAAGACTGAAAGCGAACAGGTGCACAGGACCATGAAGTCAAGGTGTGTTTAAACTGCAAATAACCCACTTATAAACGATTTCATTATTTCAAGTTAACGGTCGCAAATACCAAGAGATTTATCTAACAATCTCTGCTATTTCGAAACCTAACATGCTTATGAATGACAAAGACTTGGCTTGAATAGTCGATTTGTATAAAAATAACACAATCTGATGTAGAGTAGGGACTTATTTAAATTTGTAATATCATAAACATATGACTACCTTGTTGAATTAGTAGTTAGCTTATAGCTCCACACATCCCAAAGTCTTAGTTTCAAGACCTGATTCAGGCAAATTAAATTTATAGTTTTTTCGATGTTTGGAAATATAATACCAGTATTAAGACTTCCGTGCGCCTCAATTTTCCTAGTTGCGTCCGGTTGTTGTCGTATTGGATTAAGAGAGTAAGGGCATAGATGAGTGCTCCACTTGCTCGAACACTCGTAACGGAGCTCATTATTAATTTTGTAATAAGGAAGAGTATAAATGCTTCAGATGAACTAAACAATACGAATTCACATACAATGTTGCTGTTTTAACGCAGTGTTTAGCTTGAACTCAAATTTGCATTTTTAAATGTATTTAATGAATCCGTATTTATATTATTATTCATACTTTATATCGAAATTTTTTTCCCTAATAAATGACTCCGAGGCGTGTACGTCGCGTTAGAGTAAGATCTGCAATGACCGACCTCTCCTTTCGGAAAGGTCGGTCATTAGTAGCTCCCATTCTTAATTCTGCATTGGAGTATGAAAGTAAATAAAGAGTTGACCAACACTTGAGCACTCATTTGTACATACTAAATAGTTGGCTTCAGATTGGCCCTGCTTGCCAAATATTCGGTCAGGACTAGTAGTGCTAAAATTTCCTATCAATAATACACCAAAATTGAAGGTGAGGTTATTCATTTGTATCAAGCTTAATTTTGCCTAATACCGTAAAGTATACTTGTGTAATGTCCGCTTCGCCAATGTAAACATTTGACCAAACAGACATTTGATTGTTATCACGTACCGCGAGAACCTTGGCCGGTTTGCATGTGCAACATCAAAATAACCACAGTATCTTCAATTAGTTTTGGGCAATTAAATGGAAATCATTTCTATTATGACGAAATGAGTTCTGTTGAAACTATGTTAGAATTTTTTAATTGATATCAAAATGTTGCCAGTAGTTTTAAATTTTTGATTCGCTGTACAACCACGCAATCGAACGGTTAACGAGTATCGTTGCTCGTATTAATTTAACCACCTAATTGACATGATTTCGTTTCCATATTAATGTAACAATATCGGAAACTGACACATTTTACATATTTAAATTGTACACGTTTAGATAGTTAAATTGTATTTAATAAAATCTCAATGTACCATGTATGTATGTAGATTGCCAAAAAAAAAAGACCCGCTGAGTTTCTTTCGCCGGTTCTTCTCAGGTCAGGGTGTTTCCTTTTGCGAACCGGTGGTAGTGTTTAATTTGACTATCAATAAGTAAGTGTAATGCTTCTATATTGAATAAAGGAATTCGAGTTTGAGTTTGAGTTTGACCTTATATTTTTGTTTGCGTGTAAAGGATGCGTATTTCTTATATTTTCGTTTATATTTATTCCTACGTTTAACCATATAACCCCAGAATTATCATGTATCAATTGTATGCCTGTTCATTTTATTTTAATGACTCTACTAAAGTTACATCGATCTCTTACCAAATTCTTAATTTTAAGTGAAAAAAAAAAGCACTAAATATATTTTAATAATTACATTATTTAAATAAATATAAGTAAATTAATTGGGATAATTAGATTCAACTTCGACCGAACCGCTGCTGGATAGTTCTAGTAGAATTGGACAACGGCTGAATGGCAACGATACGTTTCGATTCAATTACGATAAAGTGACATTTTGTTTACAATTGGCGCCCTAATCCATTTCTCGCTCCGGGAAAAATTGCTAACATTCGTGTTAACAACCATTAATCCATCCATTCCATTTCACTCCTTGGTGATATAGATATTGAAGTCACCGATGTCAGTGAACCTCATGTAAATGAACTTACATAACAGTCTTATGAAATTTAGTTGGAAAATTTTGTTTCGTTTTAATTATTTGCGTAATCGCTTAATTTCACGTCAATTTAGTAAATAAATTTTTCGACAATAACACATGGGGTCAAAGATCTAAATTTTTTTTTTTATCTATATTCGATTTTCTTTATAACAACAAAGATCGCAAGACGTGCATCCTAGTAAAAAATTGAACGCCGATACAAATATACTTTCATTAATGTTAAATATTTGCAAGAGTTTTTGTATCCTCGATATTACGAAATATTTTCGTCATTTTAACGTAACTTTTTCTCAAATATGTACCTAACATTATGGACTTCCTAAAGCTGCCATCATTTTTTAATCTAGTAAATTTTGCACGTAGACATTTAATTTAAATAATGTCGTGTACATGTAGGGTTGGCAACACTTTATTTTTATAATATTCGCTTAGTAATCTAATATAAGATATAAAATATTCTCAGCAATTTTCCTCTTTATTCAGTTATATAATTTCAGTGACATATATCGGCCAACCCAAATGGCCCGTATTCTTGTTGACTCAATTTTCAAAAAAAAATCTAAGCCAATTAAACCTCGTTTCCTACCATCAAGTACACCAATCACTGATACTCTTACTAGGATTAAAACGCCATTTTATCATAAATATACTCGAAATCTATATTCTACCGACAGCGACAAGCAAATCAGTAAATACTATATTTCATCAATCATATATGCACCTACAATGTGTGTCTATATTATTTATGAAATACAATGAATACTATCGTTGAGCTCATTTCTTTTATAATATTCGTATAATTTTTATTAAAATATTTAGTCTGGCAACCCTATGCTTATCACATTCTCAGAAGATTATTTCGCTGCGCTGAAATACCGGTAAAATATTTAAGCAAAGTAGAAACGTTTATAAGAACAGGATGTTGTGATACTTCAAATGCCAAAATACTACAGGTCATGGACGATCAAACAGAAGGGATTGTTTTGTGTTAGGGCGGCACCTCACTGGCAACATTTGCATGTATTATAACAGTTTCATTTCACAAATTCGAGTTTTATATGAGTGAGTGAGAAGTACAATGGAGGATTACATGAGCAAGCTTTTACGATTTGTAACATTAGAAAGAGAGAGAGGCATCGAGCATTACAGTGTAAAAGAACTGACTGCAGGCTAACGCTCAAAATCGGTTACATTACAGGCGAGAGCTGATAGTGAGGGGCCACCCTTAAGAATTTGCAAATACGAGTATATAGGACAGTTGAGTAATAATATTTTTCAATTATGTGGAATATAACTGAACGTCTTTGAGCCGAGATGGCCCAGTGGTTAAAACGCGTGCATCTTAACCAATGATTTCGGGTTGAAACCCAGGCAAGTACCACTGAATTTTCATGTGCTTAATTTGTGTTTATAATTCATCTCGTGCTCGGCGGTGAACGAAAACATCGTGAGAAAACCTGCATGTGTCTAATTTCAACGAAACTCTGCCACATGTGTACACCAGCTACCCGCAATGGAGCAGCGTGGTGGATATGCTCCAAACCTTCTCCCCAAAGGGAGAGGAGGCCTGAGCGCAGCAGTGGGAAATTTACAGACTCTTAATAAAGAAAATATAAAACTAGACGATATGGTTAGAAAGAATGTTACCTGTGAGATGACGTCCGACAGAGAAGTGTGGACGAAGAAGACGTGCTGCTCCGACCCCGAGTAAAATTGGGATAAGGTCAGGAGGAAGATGATTGAAACTTAATCAGCAGCTTAGCAAGCAACTTTGTCATGTTGTATTCTAGTCCGATATAACTTATTTTTTTATTTGTTTTTGGTGATGATTTGATTAAGAATTGCAGGTAAACAACATCTGTATCATGTTTCTATTCAAGCAAGTAAATAATGCATGGTCACAAAGCATACCTATTAAAACAACATATTTTTTATATGTAAGACTAGTTACCTGTCCCGGTTTCATACGGGTTCATAGACGGCCATAGTTGAAATTATCGGTTCTTCTCTTCTAAAATATGTTTTATGTTATATTAATGAGAACCAGGGATTTTATTGAAAAATCATTTCGGATCTGCCTATGGATACGTATGTATGAATAATGTTTTACCGTTTTGGATACGAAATTATTTGAGGTTTTTTTTTTTTTTATGGCATTGGTTGGCGGACGAGCATATGGGCCACCTGATGGTCAGTGGTCACCGCCGCCCGTAGACAAAGGCGCTGTAAGAAATATTAACCATTCCTTACATCACCTATGCGCCACCAACCTTGGGAACTAAGATGTTATGTCCCTTGTGCCTGTGATTACACTGGCTCACTCACCCTTCTAACTGGAACACAACAATACTGAGTACTGTTATTTGGCGGTAGAATATCTGATGAGTGGGTGGTACCTACCCAGACGGGCTTGCACAAAGCCCTACCACCAAGTATCCGATTGTTATCAGAGGTTATCCGATTGTTTCGTATAGTTTAAGTAACGAATATTAGATTAATAAGAAATTGTAAAAGAAAAAGGTACGAGATAATTCTTTAACTTTATTTGATATATAATAATAAAAAAGAGCATTTTTTTTTTTAAATCCGTTACGGAGTTTAAAGGATCTAAGCGCACAGACGGCAGGAAACGACATTGTTTAATACTACGTAGAGATAATAAAAACTCGTTTCAATGACGAATAGAGAAGTCAGTTAGATAGTTGACGATGCTTTGAATAAGTCAGTCACGAATTTAACCGGTAATATTATACAACACGGCGCTCTATTATATGAAGGTGATTGTTATGCTTTGCAGAAAGTAGGCATATTTAAAGTCAACCTAAACGGTAAATTAAACGGAATAGATTTGAGTTACTTTGGATAAATGCTTGTTATAAACAAAGGTGGTATTTAACTTGAAGTGATCGTCGCTTCGTTTGTATTAACAAGCCAGTGTTAATGTTCGTGTCGAAATTATAGAATAACTAGATGTGCCCCCGACTTCGGGCGCGGTTGAATTTAACAAAAAAGTTATTGTTGTAGCTTACGTTACACTTTTTACAACAGCTATCTGCCAGTGACAGTCCCGTTAAAATCGGTCCAGCCGTTCCAGAGATTAGTCGGATCAGACAGACAGGCAGACAAAAATTGAAAAATGTTATTTTGGTATTTATACCGTGTATACATAGGTTTAGTTTAGAAAGCGGTTATTTTAATATTATAAACAGACACTCTAATTTTCTTATATTTAAAGATTTAACAGAGTCTATGAGTTATTACATTAACAAAATTATCGTAGTGGGACTTTCAACGTCCGTTTTGTTTTTTTTTTTTAATTTATGTCACCATGAAAAAATCGAGTTATAAACGAAATTATTGTATTTGAAATCCAATTTATAGGAATACTTTATATTTCTATAATTAATAAAAATGATTCCATAAATTCTTGTCGCTCAACCTCGACGTGTAAATTAGATAAAATTTACGGAATAGTTATTGATAATTTTAGCGAGCGAGCGAGCACGTCTAGTAATCGGATTTGCACCTATGATCATTTTAAATTAAATGTCATTATTTTCAGAACGAAATTTGCCAATAAATTTTCGTTCAGATAACGCAATAAAATCTTATTTAGTGTAACAATACATACATTGCTATATTGTAACATATTTCGCAAAACCATTGTTGTTGGTTACGCAGTGGACGTGTTAGGCGTGAATGATCGAATTGTTCGACATTATTTGTGTGTCGTGTCCAAAATGTTGCTTGTCATATCGTTATTGTTTTGTTTTATACTAGTCATCTAATCGGTAAGAGTAGTTATGTCCTAGTGTATCTGTCGCAGCTAGATGGGTCAATTAATCTTCAACGACATGCCTAGCCACTTGACTAACCAGGGACCTGAATTAAATCAGCCAATACATCTTCTGTTCATAGACCTTTATTATCAGAAGAGTCCAGTGGCGTAGCTAGGTGGGCAAGGGCCCCGGTGTATAGGAAAATAATGGGGCCTCACCCCCTCTTTAATTTATATTGCCCTTCAAAATTATGGACTGGAGAAAATATATCTTGTGAGCCTTTTTCAAGCTTAGGTTAGAGGGCCCCCTGAGCTCCGGAGCCCTGGTGCACTGCACCACCTGCCCCTATGATAGCTACGCCAATGGAAGTGTCCCTACTGTTCTGAAAATAACGTTGTTTATCGACAGTTTCGGAACTTGGTGGACTTTGAACGGTTTCTTAAAAAAAAAAATCTAGGGATAAGATCGACAAGACCACATAGAGTTAGAGAGTTAACTGAGTCGGGTTTTTCACCCAATGACAAAAAAAAAACAAAAAGAATAATCTAAAGGAAAAGATTTGATTCGTTTTGGGTAATCACCCCAATATCTAATGTGTATCTATTACTTCCAATTCGAAATTCAAATTTAATTCAAAATTCAATTTAGTAAAATGCATCCATTTTGAATTTTGAATTCACAGTTCAACGATACTTTCTTATTGACTGTCAAAATTCTACCATAGATACGAAAATAAACACGTCAGCCCTGAGAAGAACCTAACTAAGCAAACAAACAAAACTATACAAATTAAGCTGGATTTTTTTTTGTCAGAATAATTATTTCACAATTTATATACCGTTTAACTGTTCAATTATTTGACGGTAAAATATTTGACTATAAAATTGAACATCGATCTTATTTTTGGAAACCTTAAAAAATTACTATTCAATTAGAACTTTATCAAATTAAATATAAACATTGATCGTGTTATACAATATACCGTAATCCTACAAGTTCATATAGTAATTAGTGTTGGAATTGAGATGTGTGTAATTATGGTGGTATGACAAGGCGTATTCGGTAAGCGTGCGATCTCAAGATCGGAAGAGCATGGAAACGTGACAGTCTTAACACGAAGATGCTTAGGCTGGGAACATATAAGAGACTAGCAACTTAAATATGAAGTTAATAAAAAAGGAAAATTAAAAATGTTTCATTCAAACGTTGCATTCTAATCTGACCTTTAAATGTATTTTTTTTGTTATCGATTGGCGGACGAGCAAATAGACCATCTGATCGTAAGTGGTCACCATCGCCCACAGATAATGGCGCCGTAAGAAATATTAAACATTCCTTACATCGCCAAGACGCCACCAATCTTGAGGACTAAAATGTCCCTTGTTCCTATGTAGTTACACAGGCGCACTCACCCTTCAAATCTGAACACAACAATACTGAGTATCGCTGTTTGGCGGTGGAATATCTAATGAGTGGGTGGTACCTACCCAGACGGACTTGCACAAAGCCCTACCACTAAGACAATATAATATCATCGCGATCTAATAAGTTTGAAAAGAAAATAACCACGCTATTCATTAGCATATAAACACAAATCACAAACCAATAAAGTCGTTACAATCGAAATTTATTTACAAAAATATAATGTGTGATTAATACTATGTATTCATGGCTTTATGACAATCGCACGTTGCATCTGCAGTTCGGTGTCATTGACCGTCGTTTATCTGCGTAAGGAACCTGTTCACTAGTCTTTCTTACTCGTTACATAATAAGCAAAGTTTTTGCGGTACATCGGCATCGCTTTGATGAAATCGATATATTTTTAGCTACAATTGATGACCTCCGTAGTTTAGTAGGGTGTACACCGGTTTTCATGGGTACGCCACTCCGAGGTCCCGGGTTCGATTACCGGCCGAGTCGATGTAGAAAAAGTTCATTAATTTTCTATATTGTTTTGGGTCTGGGTGTATGTGGTACCGTTGTTACTTCTGATTTTCCATAACACAAGTGCTTTAGCTACTTACATTGGGATCAGAGTAATGTATGTGATGTTGTCCAATATTTATATATTTATTTATTATTTACAATTGACTGGCATGTAATATTTATTAAAGGCAATATATTTTGCGCGCGGCGTCGAAAAAAATATCAAGGTCGAATTTAACTTCAACATTTCTATAAATAATGTTTCAAACTTAATCCTGCTACGTGTGTTGCACATTTTTTTCTGTAAGCAGTTTTTTTTCAAGATTTATTTAAGATTACTTTTGAATCATCGAAATAAAACAGTTAATGTAATTTAGTAATCAATATAGCTGTTATTTTTAACACGTTATGGATAACACTCACATATTCTATTCTGGACACCACTAGACTAAGACTCAATACAGCACGGTAAAATAACTTCAAGTGCATCTAGTCAGACCCATTTTAAAAACAAAAAGCGCTCGAATGCAATCTGCGAACTGACGATCTTAAAAAATGTTTTTAATTTCCAATACTTTTCCATCAAGGCGAGGCGCCCCCAATAACGCGCGTTGTCCGGGTTTTTGCCCCCTTGGATTAGAAGTGGGCTCTGATTGACGATATTATGTATTATGATGATGATTACGATGATAAGTATTAACCATTCTATATAAGTGGTGTAGAATTTTATTGAAATAATTCTGCAATTGACTAAATGTCATAGTTCTCAGAAAGTTCTCGTTCGTCAAATAGCGATCTTGTCAAGCAGGAAAAGGTATGACCAAGTATGAGACAAGGTACCAGTTTTTCTAAACGCATAGATCCAATCTTGTTTCCATCGACTGATACAGATTAACGATGCTGCGATAAAACTCCATACTCCGACCTTGACTGTCAGAAATTCAATGACAAGAACAAGACATTTTGACATATTACAAACATTACAATAGCATTACAATAGCAGCAGGAATAAACAAAAACAAACCTTTGATTTGATTTGATAGCAGTTCTTGATAAATATTTCTTGTAGCCTAGTGGAGTATTATAAATAGATACACTTATTTTTGAAATCAAAAAGCTATTTCAGGAATCTATTAATTCTATAGATTATTATTTTTGATCTCGACCAATGATCTCATGTCAATTCAAGGTCAAGATTATTTATTTTTACTACTCCTGCCGTTGAAATTGACCATAAAAACAACACGTCACTGTGTTAAAGATGTGCAAATAGACCAAATAATTAAAAATACAGTTACAAAATGTAAATTTAATATATCAAGTAATTTATTATGTAATAAAATTTTATTTTAGGCTGTGCATTCTTGCATTGATAAAATGGATATGGTTCAGTAGATATTGTATTATGATGTGGTCAAAGCGATAAATCTTACGGTGGCGAATTGATCTTGTTACGTCATTAGTATAGTCGATTTTTAGCGATCGGTGCTTTAAAAAGGTAACGTTACGCAATATTGCATATCTAGTCCGTTTTAGATGTTACAGCCAGAGTAACCTATATGGCGATATAATGAACAATTTTTATGGACACAGTTAAGTTTATTCCGCTTAAATTTCAGTATCTGACTGTTATTACTTGACATCGAAATTAAAACAATTTATGGTAAAATTTTTAATGATTGTTTTACTTTGTGTATGATTAAAAAGCCTTACAAAATTGCCTTTTCAAATCGGAACCCTTTATTTCATGTAGAAGTATTACATTTTCTTACAAATTGTCAAATTAAAACCACCACTCGTTCTGAAAAGAACGTTCCCTGAACCAGTAAAATATATTATCTTTTTCTTGATTGACTTAATATATTCAATATATCAAAGAAATAGCCAAGAGGTGATCGATTCGTTTCCAAAGTGTGCTATCGAGCATGAATTCACTATTTGTAAAATACCTTTTGCGCTTTCTTTTACATTTTTTTTTAAATTTGGCAACGGAAGCATTTTGTACGGTTTCTGGGATCCTATTATGAAACCGTATATGTACATTGCCCCACAAAACAGTCACAGAGTTTATGCAGTCGAGTAATAGGAGTAATTATTTTGAGAATCATTTTTTCTCACAAAATCATAAATATTTTTCCGTTCATGTATAATATTACGTGACCAAAAATAATTCTTTAAAACGACTCATTACAATACAATCCAACAATTTTAAAACTGTCACTGATAGCTTGAAAGTACTAAGTCTAAACATACTTATTTGTATATAGACATTATTGTCCGTTTGTAAATGATGGTATCAATTTCGATGCAACTTTCTAGCCCACAGTAATGCAAGAGGAAGCGAATATAAATTATCTTGTCATCTCATCTCTGAACAGTCGTTGCGTATCGTTGAAAGTGGTTAGAGGATTTTCTAATTTTACCGACTTTACATTTTTATATTGTTAATAATATGTATTTTCTTGTTGTGTTTAGTGGACGCTTATACTTTTATGACTGACTCGTTGATCATAAGGGTTCTGGTACTAGACCAGTTACAGATCATAGACCAGTTACATACTGGTCATAGGCCAGTTACAGATTTGTTATCGGATTCAAAATGGGTCCATTGTAAAGTTTTGTCATTCGTGCTTTTTGAGGCGTTATTACGTTCACCTGCGCCTGCACCTGTTCACTTTTGAATATCCCGAATACATCATCAGAGTCTTCTTCCGATTTTAAAATAAATTAATATTGGGTAAGGATTGGTGCCTATTTGGGTATCTAGTGACCGATTATTCTAGAATTATCGAGAGTAATCTTGGTACGCTTTCTCGGCTTCTTAAAAAAGTAATAAATAAAAAATATATCAACATATACCAATGTTTTAATCGTTTCTTCTTAAAACTCGGTTCAGTTAAATATACCATACATATCTAACTGGCTCAAAACTTTTAAATGTAAAAAAGTGAAATCAATAGGAAATCTCGTTAAGGTTATACCGGTTTAACTTTAACGTTCATAGTCCTTTTGTGTCGGTCTAATTGTGTAACTACAAAGTTCACTTACGTGTTTGTCGTATGGACTTTCATCACAATGCAATACAATAATGTTTTAAAGTGAGCCCTTTGAACAGCAAGCAAAATAGAAGAGCTATAAGATTTTGAACGATATTTTGATATACTTTTGATATACTTGGTGGTAGGGCTTTTTGCGAAACCGTCATCATATATTCTACAGACAAACAGCAATGTTGAGTCATGGTTTGAAGGGTGTGTGAGCCGGTTTAACTAGGGGCATAGGACATAGCGTCTTCTCAACTATGGGCGTAGGAAACCGTGATCAGTTGCTAGTAAAAATCTAAAAAATCTAAATATCTCGTAACAAATTTTGAAATATGTCAATAATATCTTATAGATTTAAAAATCTTTGAATTATGTGGTTAGGTTGAGCAAGGTATGAACTTTAGTTCTGAAGATAATTTACAGAATTTGTTTATTTACCGCCATAATTGTTCTGCACTAATAGTTACGATAAAGATTTAATGCTCAATTTGTAAATAATCATCTTAATGGGCATATTAATAGATAACTCCTTAAATTGTTTTCTGGCAACTCTAAAGTCTGTCTGTAAAACCTCTTTTTTAATGTTATATGTATTTTTAATTAGCAGTGCACCAAACTATATTAATTAACGCTCAAATTATTTCTTGTATACGAAACGTACAGTCGCTTCACCTGCATCGGTTCTCATGATAAATTTAATGGTGATGATGCCATCTCCTATTCTTTATCTGTTCTGAGAACACGACTGTGAGAATGCACTGTGAAGTCAGTTAACTTCTTCGTTAACTCGTTATCAGATCTAGCTGTTGCATTAATTTGTCGCAGAACCGCGGGATACAGATGGCACCGTCGAGATGATAGTGACTAAGATGACATTAATCTATATAATCACGATCACGACCACATAAAAGTAGCTGTTTCTTTGATGCTCTGCTCTGCTCATAATATAATTATTATTTACTATATATGACCGTCTGGGTAGGTACCACGCACGCGTCATATATTCTATCTCCAATCAGCAATATTTTATCCTTTAGTCATTTTAAGGTTGAATGGGCTCGTATAACTTGGCTGGTTTTGTGAAGTTACTATGACTCTTTCTTCTTGGCACAAGGCACATAACTTAGTTCCCAAGTTTGCAGGCGCATCGGAGGGTAAGAGTTTTTAAAAATTAATACAGAGCAAATGTCAATTGGCGCCACTTGTCTTTAGGGGCTCCATTAAGCAGGTCACCTAACAATTTGAAATAAAAAAAAATGTAAGGAAAATTTGACGCAATTGTAAATATTCTTGCTTTGTTAAAAACATCCCGAAACGTTTCGGAACTAGAGATACAATCGTGTAGATAAGACAGCGTCACATCTGTTCTTGTCTTTATGCTCTGATTATTACCGAAGAATTCGGTATTCGTACGCTTTGCACACGAGAATGTAGAAATTATGAGACAGAAGCAAACTAACGCGGAGCCGTGATGGCCCAGTGGTTACACTCGGATTATTTAGCAAGTATTAATCTTTTAAGTCATATCAATAATTGATTTGTTGCCTGCAAAACCAAGCTTTTTTAGATCATAGCAAATGTTCTGTTTTTTAACAATAAATCATTTTTTTTGTACCGATTTTTTTGTAATAATATGCAATATCTCCTTTTTCCTAGCTGGAATAATGCATTACGCGTTTCCCCCAGTAAAGTGGGCGGGTATGTGGGAACCAGTGGTACCCTCTCCGTCTTTTCATCGGGCGCCACAGGATCGCTTTCGCATGCTACTGTGACGCCCCGACGGTCAGTCCGCCTATGCGGGCCTCCAATTCCTAAGGGATACCCGGGGTGACCAAATATGCAATCCCCTGGCTGATTTATTAAAGCACGCTTTAAGTTTAAGCCAAGTTAAATACAAATAAAGTTAAATAAATTTGTCCTAAATCTTTGTTTTTTTATATAGTCACGCACTTAGGATATTTTGATTTTTATATAAGGTTCTTTTTGTATGTAAGGTTAGTTTTTATTGCTTCAATTTCATTATTGAAACACTGACAGTCATTCCTTTGACAACACCAAAAGCAATGAATATGGCCCATATTGTATACGTTTTTGGGATAAAAATATCAGCGTGCACTGAGAACGCGCTAACATATTTGTTTTTACTTTCCGTGGGCAAAGCCGCGACGGCTAGTGCTAGTGATATAAAAAGACCATAAATAATTTAAATGACTTCGTAGTATTACGAACATTATATTGTAATCTTGCATTTGTAACAGCTTTGCTCGTTTTTATAAGATTGTTATTGCATTAGTGTTATACACTAATAATTCTTAACCAAATTTTGCGGGTAATTCTGTCCAAACATGATGGACTTTATTCAGGCTTAATCCGCGTTTATGATCTACGTCAGTGCTTGACGTTTAAACAAGTCATTGTGAAAAAAGATCAGCATGTTTCGGAGCGCTGAAGCAGCTCTGATGGATTAAAACCCAAAGTTTACCCTCTGTGTCCATTTTGAGAGAAAAGAGGCGTTCATTTAGTTGTAGAAAATTCACAAGCAGTTTATTTAAAATAATTGAACATACACTAAAAAAAATTGTCAAATTACATACTTACGCTTCAACGATCACTAAAATATCAGATAAGTTACCGATAAAGACAAAAATATAATCAGAGAAGTAATAATATTTATGGTTACTAGTGAAGATATATCAAAAGATCTCGGCAAAGGAATTCAACTGACCTTTATAAGAACTATAAAGTACTCAATATTTCACGATGATAGTTCGTGGAAGATTATCTGCTTAGCCAATTCGAGTGTATGTAAGAAGGTTCGTGTACTTTGTAGACGTTAAAGATGAAATGGTCTTAGAAAATCATGATCACGTCCAACGCAATTTCCTTTGAATTGCATTTTAAAAATAGTTTAAGTGCTTTTATGACATATAAAAACAATAAAACTCGTTTCATTTTGCTTTTTAATAATTTATCATCATGCTCAATATTTTTTTTTAAATCACTCAATTGTGTATTTTAGGAATCAGTTTTAATTGTAAATTAAAGAAACAAAAATAATAAACCATATGATGTGCTCCTACAGAACTTTTCCAGATACCCATATGCAGGTCAGTTGATTTGTGACGACATAAACTTCGCCTTGAGTACACTTAAACAACCAGTGATTTGTGAAAGAACTGTTTGAAATAAGAGATTAATCTCTTTGATTGAGCAGATAGAATTTTCTTGTGGTTAATTTCGTCTATCAAATATTCAACACGTTTACGATGGCTTTAACGCATACAAAAGAACTAAACTTTATACATAGTTGTAATAAATTATGAGGATTGAGTTCGTCCGATTATTTACCGGCTATACAATGAATTCAGGTAGATACTTAAGCTGTTACATACAGGCTGTTACTGTTACATAAATTTAACAGTAACAACCTGTACCATACAATACAGCCTCACGAAAAGGTGAAGCTTATTATGTGGAAAATGTTTTTTTTTTTATATATATATATGGCAGATTTTCATCCAACAAATATACAACCTCATGATGTTTACTTATCACCGAACACAAGAAGTTAAGCACGATTCGGTTCAGATGTGTTCTAACTACTGAATCACCTCATTTACAGAAAACAACAAACGCCAACGAATACAGTACGACTTGTTACTTTCTTTGTAAATGTGATTGTATTTTTTTTTTTGTTTAGCAATTTTGGGTAATTTGTTGTCAACGACGGTCGTGAGCGAGCTTCGGTTTGCTGGACGAACAAATCGTTCTGAACTCTGGTGTACTTTAGTAAATTACTCGAATTTTCTGCGCCTATTTAAATGTACTTTGTGTAACGGATTATTTTTATTTAAACAAGGTCAACGTTGACAAGGGCTTGTACTTGTTTTATTTGAGTTTTTTTAGGTTAAATAGCAATGCTTATTATTATTTTTGAGTTCTGGTTTGAAGGGTAAGTGAGTCAGTGTAAGTAATGACATGGGATATAACATAGCTCCAAGATTGATCGCGCATTGGGGATGTTAAGTGTTAAAATGTCCTACAGACCCACTGTCTATCGGCGGTGGTGACCGTTTACTATCGAGTTTCTCATTAGGCTGTCCTCCTACCTATACTATAAAAACCTAGCTGCTTTTCGTAGTTTCATCCACGTTTAACTCCTAAGTAACCCGCTTTACCTACGTAGGTCGTAGAGCCATTGCGTGTCGTTTATAACCTTTCTCAATAAATGGGCTATCGAACGCAAAAAGTTATATATAATAATATACATATAATAAAGAATAAAATACATGTACAAATATGAATCGTTATAAGACTATAAATAGTCAAGAAATTAAATCTAAATTCAAAGACCTACAAAGGCATTTAATAAAATTAAAAAATATCGTTAATTAAGACATGACTTATAACTTTTATAGATATATAACTATATAATATACAGACGCGAATAAAAATATTAATTTATACATTATACAATTCATACTTTGATCTTTAAATAAGATTAATCGCGTTAATTTTATTAGAATTTAACATGATCTCGTTTTCCCGCAATAATAATCTTTTTTTTGTTCAATAGTAATATGTTATATATATAAAAAAAAAAAAAAACAAATGCCAAGGATTGAAGTAAAAAATGTAACATCAAAGACATAAAGTTATGGACCCGGTACGAGTTACATAAATTAAACATAATAGGGTCTGTGGAAAATGTGTATAAAAGTTACGTGTTATTTTTGGCTTGATTTATTTCTAACATAATTATTATCTGTTATTTTTAGTATTGTTACGACATTTATTTAACGACTTTCTTCATCCATTGTTTTAATTTCTTCTTAATTATGGATCATCTAAAACGCTGCAACATTCGGTGCTCTGATCCGCTCGTCAGTTAATAATCATGTTTCTTTATTGTTATAAATAAACATAAACATAATCAGCCTGTAAATTTCCCACTGCTGGGCTAAGGCCTCCTCTCCCGTTTGAGGAGAAGGTATGGAGCATATTCCACCACGCTGCTCCAATGCGGGTTGGTGGAATACACATGTGGCAGAATTTCGTTGAAATTAGACACATGCAGGTTTCCTCACGATGTTTTCCTTCACCGCCGAGCACGAGATGAATTATAAACACAAATTAAGCACATGAAAATTCAGTGGTGCCTGCCTGGGTTTGAACCCGAAATCATCGGTTAAGATGCACGCGTTCTAACCACTGGGCCATCTCGGCTCTCCACCAAATATCTTAGGTTAAATGTTGTAGATATATATAAATCTATAATAATAAAACTCTCTATTTTCGGGATCTATAAGTATATATATGGATGCTTTGAAAAAAATATACATTGTTGCCTTTATTGAGAAACGTTACAGACTATATAACATCGCGCGCGTAACAGTTTAATCGGGATGAAATTGATAGCTTTATAAAGTACCTAAAAATGATAGCTTTGTAAAGCTACCACCGGTTCGGAATGTAGATTCTACAGAGAAGAACCGGGAAGAAACTTTCGTTTTTCATATGAGCTCATGGCGATTTAAAATACTTTAGGATTAAATGTTATTGTACCACCGTTTTGGAAAGTATATTCTACCTCAAATAACCGTCAAGAAAAACTGTTATGGACTTTATGTAATACTATTTGATATCAACAAGTAATAATTGCAGGTTTTTTATCATTATTATAATATTATATTGAGTAATATGCCTTATTTATCAATGGTACGTACATATATTTAAATAACATCGTGGTTTAAGGACGATAGTTTATGACTTTAATTGACCGTGTCACGAGGGAATTGTCAAGAATATAAGATTTATAACATCGAATCTAGTTCAATATTTGCAATTTTCTCGATTCACCTTTAATAATATAATTAATTCCAAATACATTTATGATAATTAATATATTAAAAAAATGATTTTATATTTAATTGCAAGTTATATTATACTATGACAGTTCTTTCATGCCCTGTGTGTATTTTATTTTAAGATGATTATTTCCAAATGATATCGTTACCGTAACTCTTAGTGCAGAACAATCGAAGCAAATTCTGTAAATTATCTTTAGAACTAAAGTTCAGTTCTTGCTCAACCTAACCACATAATTCAATGACAATTTATAAGAAACTCTGATACCTTGTTGCCATTCAAATGCCATTTTTACAACGAGATATTTAGATTATTATTATATTATAATACTTATTAACTCTCAGGTGTATTGTATTCCAAATGTTGGAAAAAAAGAGTGACTATTGAGTTGAAGCTTCTTGCCGGTGCTCGGTTGAATCTATATTCCGAACCGGTAGCTTTTAGCTTTAAAATTTCTTTTATAAGCCTACTTGAATCTATATATTATATATATTTTGTTTAATACCAGCTTCCACCAATGTTTGGGGCAGCAAGGAGTCTGAAAGCTGGTGGGTTTATGAGCTCAGCCAGGGTGTAAGGATATGATTAACTTTACTTAATTTTAAATTTTACTCTTAACATTTCTTAATTTTTACGACAAATAATTAGCATAGCTATTTACAATATTTTATTTTCATATGCCTTCATCTTTATATCAGTTTGTTGTAAGCTGCTTATTATAATAGTTTACACTGAATCGTAATTATATCTTAATGTAGGCATAACCATAGAGAACCGGTGAATATTAAAGGTAGGAATAAAGGCTGTTGCGCAATTGAAACATGAACGGCTCAGGGTTTAGGCGCAGTCTGACGCCATCCCTCTCGCATTCTTCAATAGCAATTTATTACAAGCCTTCAAGTACAACTATGACAAAAACTATTGTGATAGTTTTATATTCTACTGTAGCAACTAAAGTCCATTAAATGTTATTCTGACAGACATCACGCAGTCGAAAATTAATGAGATTATATCGGTTGGATTACGTACTGAATTCTGCAAGGATTACTTTTTTATCGACTGATGTATTTTATAGCCTTTTTTTTATAGTAGAGGTGTCAAACGAGCAGGAGGCTCACCTGATGGAAAGTGACTACCACCGCCCATGGACATCTGCAACACCGGGGGGCTGGCAGGTGCGTTGCCGGCCTTTCAGGAAAGAGTACGCTCTTTTCTTGAAGGTTCCTAAGTCGTATCGGTTCGGAAAAACCGCCGGCGAAAGCTGGTTCCACAGAGTGGTTGTGCGAGGCAGAAAGCGTCTTAAAAATCGCGCTGTTGTGGATTTTCGGACATCTAGGTGGCATCTAGCCTTACGCTTGATATCAATACTTGCTGTTAAATAATGATGCAGCTTAAGATGAAACGCATTTGCTTAAAAGTTCACGATACATAAACACTCTTTGTGTCTCATACGTGCAGGGCCGGACCGTGAGTTTAGGCCGTGGGCTAATACGACTTTGGGGCCCCACTTAAGATACAACTGAACGTAGACTTGAATTAAATTAATTGAATGGGTTTGATTAATTGCAGGATTCGCAGGGCTGCAAACCATACGATCTGTTTCATTTAATTGAATGATGGATTCATTCGCATTATAGTCTATTTTTGACTTTGACTTGGCTTGACTTAGCCGGGGGCCCAAACAGCCCAAACAACCATACGGTAGATCCGGCCCTGTATATGTGAAATGTCGAGATCCGAATACGGAGATACGCTATTTTGATTTTAAAATGGACCACTGATAAGTGATCACTATCGCCCATACACATTAGCGCCGTAGGAAACAACAATTCCTTACAAAACCAATGCGCCACTAAGGTGTTATGTCTCTTGTGGCTGAAGTTAAACTCTCTCATCCTTTAAGCCGGAACACAACAGTACTCAGAAATACTGTTTTTTTACTAGTAGAACCTGTAATTAATGAGTTCCCTAGCGAGCTTGCACAAAGCCCTACGAAGTAAATCCTGGATAAATAAAGAAATCTATGACCAGCAAAATCGTGGACTGTCGAATCGAGCCGAACTATAAAAACCGGCCAAGTTCGAGCCGGACTTGAGCACGGTGGGTTCCGTACCATTACCAATAAAAACGGGAAAAAACGGTGTCTGTTTTATGGGAGCCCCTTAAATATTTATTTTATTCTGTTTTTTTTTTTTGGTATTTGTTGTTATGGTGGCAGCAGAAATAGATCATCTGTGAAAATTTCAACTGTCTATCATGTTTCCTGAGATACATTCTGGTGACAGACGGACAGACAGACGATTGGAACGAAGTTGCTTTCGCTTTATATTGTTTATTAAATAAGAAACAATGGAATAAATTATCAACGTTTGATAATACATAAATGACAAGAAATATATATCTTATTAAAAATACCGTGTGTATTCAAATATTAACAAAATTATATAACAGTAGTAAGTTTAAATAATGTCACATGAAACCGTATATAATACTAGAAAGACAGGAAAATGTCGGCTGATATAACGCTTCTACATTACACGAAGATTTACCTGACAGTTCACTCTACTGTAAGCCGTGTAAAACAACTTCGATCCAAAAAATATGATCGCGGTTAAAAGTCTAATAAGATTTTTAAAATTCGATAATGTACACAGCGAAAGTATAGAACATAAAATTTATACCTAAATTGGATATTATGATAGTAACCGTCACAAAAAATGTCCAAGTAGTTTATTGTAATACCTTGTCCTGAGTGTTCGTGTATTAAATAGCTTATAAAGACACGATTTCGCAGTTATCACGATAATACGTGATAAAAAGTTCTGAAAGTCTTATAACTGCGGCTTAAAGCTTAACACGACTCGCTAAACATGCACCTGTGCAACTTAAAATTTAAAACTTTTTTTTTTTTTAATTTATAATCAAAGGAGGATTTATTTAAGTGTTAATTAATTTATTTCATTATATTTAAGGGATGTATATATATGTTCTTGTAATTATTAACGTTTGCTCATATACTCTGGCACTTTTTTATTTCAATTATACATTTTTTTGTATTCAAACATTTATATGATCGTACAAATAATATTGCATCAATTGACCGTTAAGGAACTAGTGATGTAATGTACAGGATCTACCTTTTTTAGACACTAATCTCCACAAATATATAAGACTTATTCATGTATTTTATACTATTTTTTTATAATTGGTAGGAAGACTGCCATGTCGGTTATTCGGTGATAATTGTTGAATTGGTGCAGTAAGATATATTAAGAATTTCCTACATTACTAACGCGACATAAATCTTGAGAGCTATGTTATGTGCACTATAAGTGGTAGGTATACGCTTCTAGAACCCCATTGTCAGGGTCACGTTCCCATCAAATACACCTTTAAACATTTATACATATGTGGCAGTAGAATAACTTCGTACTGATCCAGACAAACTCAAACCGTAAGCTTGATATAAAATGATAACATACTTAGATACAACAAAATAGTAATAATATTTGTTATCTGTGATAGATTATTTTAATTATAATTAGAATAATTAAAAAAAATATATATATTTAAAATACCTTCATAATTATTCTTTTCTCTGACCTTTTAATCGTAAAATAGATTGTATTATCAATCCTAAGGTCAAAATACTAGCCATTCGTTCAAATATTCCTTGACACGAACCGTTTTTCAACTATGCAATTTATAAAACACTGTGTACAAATAACTAAGAATCATGATGTTATTTGTGTTACGATCGTGGGTTAAATTAATTGTGTCACTGTATATGAACCAAGCGTAACGACTTAAGTGTTTCTTGATGATGATATTATGTTAATTTATTTTATTACTGGCAATTATTACGAAAATAATGTTTGGTCTAAATGTATAGAAACGCCTTGGGATAAAAAACATCACTTTGATTAAATCTTGTTAATAATAACATCTATGGTAATAAATATTACAATCAAAGAGTTGATGAACTTTTAAAAAGGAAAAATAATTTAATTATATCAAATGTTTTTTAATAATTGGTAATAAAATTTTCAAATTTAGAACACGTTCTAATTAAATTCAAAAATATTTATTTTAAATAATGTCAAATGTATACAGATAGAACTCCAAAAAAAAATACCTAGTTAGTTATTTAAGTCTAATGTTTAAATTTAGAACACGTTCTTATTAAATTCAAAAATATTTCTTGTAGTTAAACAATTTTTTTTTTGTTTTTAACTAAATAAGTACAGATTATCCGTGCTTGTTGCTAATGTGTTTGAATAATATATTTGAAAATTCTTATATTCATTTTTATGACGCACTTAATTCTCGGTAATACTTTAAAATACAGTTTTGTTAGTAAAATATTTTTTAAATCACACATTTAATAACAAAAAGCAGAGTCATCGAGTGATAATTATTTTAATTAAGAAATTGCATTTTCACTTTTGTGATAAAATCAAACTGTTGTTTTTTTATTTGTTTACTAATAGAGAATACATTTTTGATCTGTACTGTTAAAGCTAGTCATACATTTATATAAATATATTAGTAGTAGTCGCTTCGGCTTGGCTCGCGTTTTAGGGATTTTTCGTCAGGTATCAAGCATAAAAAATATATCATCCCTTTGGGTTCAAGCTTGCTTTGTTTGGTATAAATTTCATCAAATTCGGCTTAGTGATTGGCCGTGAAGAAGCAACAGACAGATAGTTACTTTCGCTTTTATAATATTGGTATAGGTAACTACAGTACACTTATAATTTATAATAAACCTGAAATATGTCAAAGTCAACTAGTTCAATGACCTACTATTTTTAGAACATTTATTTAAGTTTAGTTAATTCGGTTTAGTTTAGAAATCGTACATTTTTTTTGCATATAACATACGTCATACTTCAGCCATTTTGTACAAAATATTTACAATTTCTATCAAATTTATATACATCTTTCTCGCATATCGCTCTATCTTTTAGTAAAAACCATTTCAAAATCTGTTGAGTGGTTTAGAAGAAGAAATACAAAGGCAGAAATTACGAGTTCTAAACCATATAAAACCAAACAATTTCTTTGCTACAGGTGTATTACACGGGCCCGCATCATAGAGCACCATGGTGGTATAATCTCCAAACCATACTTTCAAGATGACAGGACAAGGACAGCGACACTTAAACCAAATTTGAAAGACAATTAATATAATATCTTTAAAGTAATTTAGCGATTCAAATATTAATCAGAGCATAAGGTAAAGTTTTTACTTTCAGAATTATTCATATCGTAATTAAATTTAATTCCATATTTCACAAAACATTGCAATGGAAATGAATAGACTTCCCATCACGGTTTATGTCGAAAATATCTTGTGAAAATATCATCTCAATTTAGATTACTATCTACAGTTTTAATGTATTATTGTAAGGACTTTAATTGCATAAAAAAAAATTATACGCAGAATAAAGTTAGGACAAAAACTCTGACATTAAATCAAGATAACACTAAATCGAAATGTGTTTTTGAATTTTGAATTTATATCATGCTTTTAAGTTCTTTATTCAATTAGACCGTTACAAGTGATTTTACTTGAATCTAACAACAGTTCCGGTTGTGAATGTACATTCGAATTTGGAATGAGTTGTTACTGAATAGAAATAGTTGTTGACATTTTAAAAAAGGAATTTTTAATGATATTTATATTAAAAATTTATTTTGATGTGATAAATTAGTATATTTTTTTCTTTTTTACTCGAGCTCAGTATAGCTTCAAGGTATTCCTGCAAAAAATATTGGTGTTGGCGATATTAAGTTTTTCTATACTCTAGCTTTTTGAAATTGGATCCCTTTTTTGGAAAAAGACATTTTAATTATTATTTATAATACATTTTTTTATAAAATAGGAAGGTGGATTAGCCAATTGACCACCTGATAGTATGGGCACCAATGGCCATATTGGCATTGTAAGAAATATTAACCAATCCTTACATGGCCAATGTGCCACCAACATTGGGAACTAAGATGTTAAGTCTTTTACCTGTAGCTACACTATCTGATAAGTGGGTATATACGAAGCGAGCTAGTACGAAGCCCTACCACAAATACAAGTGCAAATCCGTTATTTATAATTAAGATAAAAAGAAGTAAAATCGAACGTTCATTTGATCGACTATAAAACTACGATCACGCTTCAATTATAATCAAACATCCTTGTTGTATTTTTTTTTCAACTTCCCTGTCGTCTCTTCTGGACGAAAGCCTCACCAACATAACGCAAACAATCCCGATGTCCCATCCCTATCTGCCACCTTTTTTAAATCGTCGGTCTACCTCGCCACAGAGCGTTCCACGCTACTTTTTCCTAAGCGTGGTCTCCACTCTAGCGCGTGTCGGCGCCATCTGCAATCAAAGTGCCAAACCAAAACCCATCATTCCAAATCAGCGAGCAAATTCTACGAGCGATATCGGTGGCTTTAGTTTTCTGGCGAACGTTCTCATTTCGGATTCTATCTGTTGTAAAAAGGAAACTATAGAGAGCATTAGTAGCCATACGGACACGTTGCGATCGTTTCCGTTAAGCTTATCTTGTCGGTGTTAAAGAATAAGTCTTTAAGGGATTGTAGACCGACAAGATAACCTTATATAAGTGAGCATATCTCTTGTAAGGATATTAGGTAATAATATAATTACATAAACTATTATTCAGAATACTTTTACATAAATATTAGTTATTTGTTTTAGTTAAATTACATTTAATCATTCACCTACATTAGGTATATATATATATACACGTAAAATAATTTAAACTCTTCTTTACGTCAATAATGTTACATATTTAAATTCGATCATGAAATGTAACACTCATTTTTATTTATTAAATTATATGATCGCAATTAATGAAAAAAATGTATTTAATAAAGTACAAGTACTAGATACGAAATCGAAACGATCACTACAAACAATAATATATTTTTTTAAATAAGCTTGATCACATTGTTCTTCTTCAATTATGGCTTAGTTAGTTTTATATAACTGAGGATATTATTAATAATACTTAATAAAATAAAACTGCATATATATAATTAATTATAGTATACTATCAGTATATAAATAGTGTATAATTATCGGTATATAAATACCCCTAAATGCTTAATACAACAAAAGCTTGCGACATTTAAATAATTAAATCATATAAAATAAATTTTCACACAATAAAAGTTAATATAAATAGTGAATCAAAAAACAGGCTTTTGTTTATATCGATAAATAAAAACGAGCTTCAATTATTTCGGAAAATAAAACACTATGTTGACATTTGCCGAGTTCAAGGACAGGACAGCCCAAATTGTGATTCAATTGCTCATGGAAATACATAATTGGGTGCCTTCAGTGCTCAATATAATAATATACATAGCATGTAACAGCCTGTTATATAACTATTGGTTAAGAGAAGAAAGGAGAAGGCTTATGCGCCACCTCGTTGCGGTGCTAAATACAGAATGGCAATTTTTTATCTAATTGCTGCGAAGACGCCTAGGTTTGAATCCCCAATCCTCAGTCAAGATTCAGTTGTTCTAACTACTAGGCTACTGTGAGTTCATACATATAGTTTCCATGCAAAGTTTTGTTTAGCTTAGATTAGTAAATTGCACAAGTAAAGTGAACAAGTGTGCGCGAAAATACAATCTAAATCCCTTCAGTATTATTACGAGTATAGTCTGATTAGACGGCATTCCGGCACGACCGTAGAGAGCTGCGCAGGAGAGTTACTTGATAGAAAACAAAGTTTATTGGTCTGACCCTGGACTATATTCGAAGTCGTGACTCTCGCATTCTATTATATAGATTGAAAAATTAACCATCCCTTATTCCCTTAGGAAAATATATCACTTGATTGTAGTTACACTGCCTTACTCACCCTTCAAACCGGATTATAATATTAAGTAGTTCTGTTTAGTAGCAGAATATGTGATTAATTTATTTGTAAACTATGTCTGTATGTGTAGGTGTGCTACCTACACATACAGACGTAGTTAAAAAATTACTAATAAAATAAAATATCTAATATGCATGTCAATTACGTTTACTCTTCCAAATAAGTTAGAAGTAACAGAGAATCATAAATTTTAAACGAACATTAATTATGATAGATATCACTTTCAAAAATTGATAAAAATCATAATTATAATCAAAATAATAAACGAAATCTGCATTTTATGTTATGAGAGGCTTGCAAAAAGCCTTACTACCAAGTCATTTATCAAATAAGTGGGCCACGTTGTGTATAATAAAGAATATTTTATATTATAATAGACGTAACTGCTTTCATTGTCTCAATTGCCTGAACCTTGACCAGAGTCATTACGCTTAAAAAATACGTCCTACGGTTTTCTCTGTGCATGTTGCTAAGGAGACACTCAATACTTATGAATTTGATAAGATTTTTTTCCGGTCATTTGTTATCATTATTATATGAAGTTGTTAAACATCATTGTTTATATTCTTATGAATTAATTTGATAATGATAAACTTTTATTATACAATTTTAATTTATAATTAATTTCTTGTTCATTTAACATAATTACGTATGTATTTTGTCTTGACCGGTTCTTTGGTGTAATGGCTAGCTTATCGAGCAGATTTAGAAGTTCTGGGTTGAAACTCCGGGTCAAACCAATCCAAAATATTGGTTCGGAAGTTGGCAGCGTTAAAAATCCCGTGCTTTGGAAATCTCATAATTCCATTGGACCTGCGCCTGGTTGCGCCTCTCTTGTATCGGATTTCTGTTAATGGAATAGAGATAGATACTCCGAATAAACTCACGTTTAAATACTATATAATCATCATAAGTAGGTACCAACCTTATCATATAGTCTACCGACAAGCACCAATATTTGGTATTATTCTATTTTGGTTAGTTCCCAGGATTGATAGTGAATTGATGAGAGATAGCTTCGCTCTTAAGGATCTTAGCAGGAAGTAACATCTCAAATAACAACCTTACAAATTCCTCAGCGTTATCATTTAAATATAAATGTATATTATATATCTATATATAATATATATATGCTAAGTACAATGGCATATATTTATCTGTCAGTGATTCTTTGCACGTATCGGCCGTCAACGATTTAATAGGTTTTGGGATAAATCTTGTTATCTGTAAAATTGAAGTACAAATTTTGTAATGTTATAAATGATGATGATTGATGATTAGGTATTGAACATTCTAGCAATACCAATTTTTTAGTTTTAGCGTGTCATTAGGATCTCAGGGCTACCTAGACATAGATACGTTACGACGTTGTAACATGGCACGTTGCAACTAGCAACGTTGCGTCGTGGAAATCAACGTTGTACAGTGGTAAAATTCACGTCATGAGCCTGTAACTTTGCACGTTTAGTTTTGAACAAAATTGTCAAAACTGTCCTGTTTTAAGTCAACATATAAAATATATATAAAAATAAACATGCAAAACGCGTTCTTATCAAAAGTTATTCATCCAGTCCTTTTCGTACTATCTATAGTTATAAAGAACTTACAAGTTTGTATTTATAACTTTTAGAGCTGTACGGCTTAAAGCACGTCACACACTATGAAGATATAATTATTGTTTTGAGATAAAAAAATCGCTTGCCACACAAATAAATAGAACATCTCGCACAAAGAGGAAATATATATTTGTATCTGAGATTATTATATTTACTTGGGAGATATACAGCGTAATTAGGATTCTTTCGATGAATATATAATCAGGGGGGGACTTTAATATTGAAAGGTTTAATATATAATAATTGTTTTACCTGAATTATACTTTAAGATACTAACGAAATAAACTACTAATTATAAAACTAAATTCCCTCTCGTCTGTCTGTCTAAAGGTGATAAAATTTTTGAGAGAATTTTCATACGGTTTTTAACAATGTTTGTAGTGATTTGTACATAATTTATTTAGTTTTATTACGATGATTGTTAAATATGTCGGAAAAAGAATAGCAATAGAGCTTTTATTAGCGCCGCGTATACCAATGGAGTTAACGATATATATATATTTGCAAATATAGGAGCAAATGAGCCACCTAATGGTAAGTGGTCACCACCGCCCAAAGATTGCCAATGCGCCACCAACCTTGGTAACTATTGTGTCTCTTTTAGTAGTTGCACTGGCTCACTCACTCTACAAACCGGAACACAACAATACTGAGTATTACTGTTTGGCGGTATATTACGATATAAAAGTTTTATTTTGATCCTTATTCTACTCGTCATTGTGGACATTTACAGCTACAGATTCTACCACTAAAACCAACTTTGTATATAAATTATATGTATTGCTCATTGTAAAGTGAACTGTAAGGTTCTTTATGAGTAATAAAGTTCTTATAACCTGACTCGTGCGAAGCCGAACTTTAACATATGTAGTATCTTTATCGTCTGTAAAGCGCTCAAGTCAAGATTTTTTGGAAGTATAATGCGGGCAAGGTCGTTTAGGATCATGTGAATTGTATTGTTTTATACTATAGATATTTCTTAAAGTATCTACATTGTCAAAAGCATAAAGATTGAATGGGTTTATTTTAGCGGCGAGAACAACTAACATTATGTAAAATGCAAAGCTTTGTAACATAAATAACGAAAAGAACATGAAAGAACCATCCTAGAGCACAGCCTCAAGACATCTATACATAAACGCGACACCAGAGTCGCCGAGGCTGTACTCTCACGATCGAGCACGGAGCATGGCCCGCTGGATTGCAGTAAATAGGATCAAAAAAACTATTATATACATTATGTTTTATATATTATCATATATTATTTATTATGGATTATTTATATATTATTTTAAAATGAGAAAAAAAAGTCAGTGTGGGCCACGTCTTCCAAGAAGTCCAGCGAAGATCTGCTGATGTTCAGTAAAAATATAAAATATAAAAACGCAAGTAAAATGTAAAAAAAAAAGGTGAGCCCATGGATGTCGTTAATTAAATTAAAAAAAAGTATGTTTAATGATAGTACTAATTTCAAAATCGTCAATATCACCTATGGTGAAACCGTTTTTTGTAATAACGGGCAAAATATATCTCTCGTCTTGAGAGAACGCTTGGAGCTTGTACCACGATGTTTTGGACTGGGAAAATGTTGCCAATTTCAATAACCGCCAAAAACGACGTGAAATGTAAGGAAATGGTGTTTGCCCGGGCTACACATACGGTCGGTGTAACATATCCACTGGACTCATGCTCAATTCATGGTATACTTATACAGTAATATAATAAGTTTTTATATACTGGTTAATTCAATATTTTTTTACAATTGTTGCATATTAAGTAAGGATTAAAAGGAAAACGACCTTTGAAATGCTTATCATAAATTATTATTATTTTATTTATATTCTAAAGGTATTATCATAGAATATTAGATATAATGGAGATAATATTTTAATTTTATTTCTACACTAACTTTAATAAATATACGTAACTAATTTATATAAAATACAGTATATACTATATTGTACGAAAAGCGGGCTTTCAAAAACAATTCTACCAGTACGAGAGTCTAAAAGACAGGATTATTTTTAAAACAAAAATTTAAAAAAAAACGTTATCTTGTTAAGTAAGTAGTATTAACTATTAAAATTAAATTGACATCCCATTTTTTTTATATGTTAAGCACGCAACGGTTTCACTATAACCGTGGTCTGACGAAATATTTTATCAAAAAAAAAAATTGAGTTCAAAATCCAACAATGACCTTTGCATCGTTTGCGGTCGGAATGTAAACAAACTTTTATTTTAACAAATGTATCCAATAAAAGAATGATTTAGATGTTTGACCTGTTTTAGAATTAAAAAAAAGTTATATAAACGGCCATTTTGTATAAAATAAATACTTATAGTAAGTAAGTATGAGCTCCATACTAGACCGTAAGTACAATTCCTACATAAAAATAAATTATAATAATATAAGCATATATAATTACAACACATAAGAGTAATTTAAAAATTACTTGCACATTGCAAATTATTTAAATTTCTACTGTTATTCAAAGCGTCAATAGCGCATTGGTTTACGGGCCGCCTAGCGAATGAATGAAAAATATAACCTAACACTGTATACATCCAAGACATTTTAAAAAAAAAACTCATACAATGACTTCTGAAAAACTGTTTCTGTTTCTGTATAAGATACAAAAACCTCTACATATTAAAAATACTTTAACTACTATTTCCGAAATCCAATCTTCAAAAGTTGTCTGAAAATGTATATTAAAAAGTATGACAATATCGCTAATGATCACAATTATTGTGCTTGAATGAATTAAAAAAAAATAATATCCTGAAATACTTACATCGTTTCCAAATTGCTGGTCACTGACATCTATGAATGATGACAAAGTCACCACCAAAAGCACTTGTCTCCAATCCATTACGATCGTTTAACTACACTAACTTACTTGAAAACATTAAAAAAAACTCTCTCACATGCGTTAACATAATTAATATTTAGTACAAAACTGATAAAAAAACACAATAAAAAATATTAAAAAAAATAATCACATATTTTTCTTTTCCCGCGCAAATTTGACAAGTTTCTTTTTTAATTTTTTTTGTGAGCGTGAAATAAATTATGTTACTTTAAAAATATCGTATTTTTTATTTTAGTTACTTAAATTAATAAAAGTTATTTATGTTTTAATCTATTGTTTTTTTTGTTGTCAACTAATTGTTATATTGTTTGCCAGCGACAGTTCGCGGTGTTTCACGGCTCGCGACTGCGCGGTTTTGTGCAACCGATTTAGATCGCAGTTAGAACGGGTAGGGTTGGGATTGTATCGATGAAATCGAATAATTGCTTGAATTTGAAATTGTTGTTGTTGAAATTGGTTTAACGATAGAAAATGTATATTAGCACGAGTCTTTCTTCGTGGTACGGAATAAATAAAGATTAGATTTATTATATCTATAAAAATACTTGTACTTTTTTATATGTTTTAAGACAAAGTTACTTTAATAATGAACAGCGCATATTTTTGGCATATTATTATAGATTAGAATAAAATTATATTACTTACTAATATTTACCTATTCATTTTGAAACTTCATGTTATACAAGGACTTGAAAAATAATAATAATTTGACATAAATTTTTATTCAAGTATTTAATTCAAATATTTCTTTATAATTAAAAAAATAATAATATAGCTATAAATTCCCGCGCTCTAATTTTTTCTACGATTTGCATACATGACCTTCATTTCATAGAAACAAGAGGAACAGTGAAAATGGTTCTGCATCAAGAGTTCCACCTACATTGAAGTGTTAGAATATACAATGTGTAGAGTCGCCTTTAATGAAATATGTTCAAATTTAAATATGGAATACATTTCATTTTGTGCGCTCTCGGATTAAATTCTATCAAAACAATAAAAATTATTTATTTAAAAAAATATATATATTTTGATCTTTTTAATAGTAACAAGGATTAAAAATTGATTAAGTATGTTATCGATGTTTCCTCGACTTTTGAATACTAAAACATCGTGAGGAAATTTACAAGTGCTGGATGAAACTTATGGCAATCCCCATTGGAGCAGTGTGGCGATAATATAACATCAAGACTGTATTGTTACAATACAAAGTATTTTTGTATTCCTGTTTGAAGGATGAGTGAGCCAGAGTAACTACAGGCACAAGAGATATTACATCTTAGTTCCCAAAATTGATGGCGCAAATAGTTAATATTAAAAGCACCCATGTCTAGTGTGGTGGTGGTTACTTACCATCATGTGGCCAATTTGCCCGTTAGTCTACCTATATCATAAAAAAAAAACAAATAGATTTATTACAAATTTATAAACCTTAAGACATGATACTATTAAAAACAATTTAATTTATCTAGTAGCTTGTTCCTTATTTAACCCTCTTATTCCATATGTTGAAGAAATTAGTCTTTCTATTAGGGATAGAATATCTGGATTCTAGTGCAAATCTTTCAAAACAACTTTTTATTCTATAAATGTACTAAAACGAAGATGGCCGAGATGGCCCAGTGGTTACAACACGTGTATCTTAACCGATGATTTCGGGTTCAAACCCAGGCAGGCACCACTGAATTTTCATGTGCTTAATTTGTGTTTATAATTCATCTCGTGCGCGGCGGTGAAGGAAATCATCCTGAGGAAACCTGCATGTGTCTAATTTCAACGAAATTCTGCCACATGTGTATTTCATCAACCCGCATTAGAGCTGCGTGGTGGAATATGCTCCAAACCTTCTCCTCAAAGGGAGAGGAGGCCTTAGCCCAGCAGTGGGAAATTTACAGGTTGCTAATGTAATGTAGTGTAAAGTACAGTAAACCGAATACAACTTAGTATACTGTATTGTATTGTTAACTACTAATTAGTACTTTCTCCATAAATATTGAAATTAAATCGAGAGTGCGGAAACTATGAAGCTGCTTACTAGTTTTTTGTTTGAACTGTAGTAGTGTGGGTAGGTACCACCCATTCATCACATAATCTACCGCCAAAAAGCAATACAGAGTATTGTTTTGTTCCAGTTTTACAGGGTTAGTGTGACAGTTTAACTACGGCAAAAACTTTCCCAAGATTGGTGGCGCATTGGCGACGTAAGGAGTTCATCGTTTACCACCTAATGGCACATATGCCAAGCATCTTACCCATTTAAAATAAAAATAATGAACAACGGTATGTAATACGATTGTCTCGTTTCTATACAACTTCTGTTCCAGTTTTTCGGAGATCACATCCGATATTTAAGACTTGAGCCATTGTTATTGAAACCTTTCTCCCTGTGTTTCTGTCACGGTACACATCCGTGCAAATCAGGAGGGAAAGGAGAGATTTCGATGAACCAGTTCCATAAGTTTTAAATATACTTCGGAATAGATATTGTGAAAGTAACATCTGCATTTTGTCGTATTATGTTTGGATATAAGTGTAGAAAATGTACCTCGATCGCTGTTGAATATTGACAGCTGATTTAAAGTATTTTAGAATTTTTAATATAATACCAACAGATGTAATATCACAGTTTAAGGTTAGAATCTCTCTCTCTCTCTCTCAGAATGCATATGTGCTGCAATGCGTACACTTAAAAAACTACAAGTACTTAAATATTAGTAAAATAATGAATTAAAATTGCCATTAAAAATAAAAATGATGTCTATCCAAAATGAGCAATGAGCAATGCTGTAAGAAAGCTATTTATTTTTTTATTGATTCCTATTGCTTGTTAGTGGGCACGTACACATATACTAGTCGTCGCCCGCGGCTCCTCTCGCTTTTTAGGGGGTACTAGGTATAAAAAGCCTATGTCCTTTTTTGGGTTTCAAGATTGTTTCATATCAAATTCCATCAAATTCGATTCTGTGGCTTAACAGTGAAAGCGTAACAGACAGGCAGACAGACAGAGTTACTTTCGTATTTATAATATTAATATAAATCAGATAAGGTATGATATGGCTTTATGTAGCTTAAATTTTTTTGACATTAAACATTTTGACTTTGTCCATTGAATGGGTTGTTTTATATTCAAATATAATTGAAGAATGCCAAGGAAATATGTTATTCAGAAATACCAAATATTTAAATTAATATATAACCATGTGTAAGTAAGTTCATCTATAAATACATCAGTACTTAAACTAATCACATTCAGAGTGCTTTCTTCAGAGCGTGAACACTCACCGTTATCCTATTGTCTTGTTATGTTCGGAGTTTGTGACAAAACAAAGGTGTGTAAAATGTAACTGTTTACTTTTGTTTGTCTTTAGGTCACTGGAACGATTAACTTTGCACTCTTTTGATGCAAAAGTTGATGCATCAATGATTACGACGTGGCTTACATTAACAGCACAACAGATAATATAATAAAAATGCGTAAAATACGACCTTGCTCTATTATTTAAAAAAAAAAGAACTGTCACTTTGGAAGATAATTTAAGGATTCGAACGATACTAATATGTTAAAGAATTTAAAAGTTATGGTGAAATAAAGAAACTCACATACACGGACCCTAATAACACATTTACATTACTTTTTGACAGTCGTGTTAAAATAAAGATAATATGTAATTCTAGCAACAAGGCCACTTAAGCCGGAAAAAAGAGCAAAGGACAATTATAATAGTACAGTGAAGCCCATTAATATCCCACGATTGGGAAAAAAAATCTCTCTTGAGAGGGGCCCAAAACCTACTTCTACTAATACAACCCTTAATATAAGTTTTTTGTTATAAATATCAAAATGTATTGCTTATGCTTCTTAACATAAATAATATTTTATAACAATAATAACAAAAAAAAAACTAGTCATCTTGAGTTCAAATATCAAACCAAACGAAGTTACAAATCATGTTACGAAGCAGAAACAGAATCGAATGACAAACAATGATAAAAAACCGTATCATTTATTTTAATAAGCATTCATATAAATGATATAAATTTATAAAAATAAATCCCAATTTCCAAAGAGTACCGATTTCATTCCTCTATTTTTTAGGTTCCCTAATACTTTCTGGAAGGTTGTTATGGAACGTAAAAAATGCTCAGAAAATTCGAAATTTTCAGAAAACAGATCTCCGAAATTTTAAGTCAGCCGGACTTATAGAATCCCATTTACTTGAAAATAGCATAGTTATTCCTTTTGCAATGTAGACTAAATAAGAAAGATTTTTTAGAAATTTTATCTTGAAGATAAGGAATTGAGAATTTGTATGAATTTTACCTATACGAAGTCGGGGCGGGCAGCTCGTTTCTAATGAACATTTCATAACGAACTATTATCATGTCAAAGTATTATCAATTAAAATCAAATAATAAATAAAGTTACTGCTAAGGGATCCAACTGTACAGGACATAATTTTTATTATAATAAGTGGAGCCACACAAACGCTTGAAAACAAAATACGGATCCTATCCTCCGGCCAATTAAAAGTTAAGTATAAGTTCACACAATGTCTAATGTTTTATAAGTGTTCCTTACCTTACCCTTAAGATTCAAAGGTATGTACGTCAATATTTTTTTTTTGTTAAATAAAATCAGTAGTTGGACTGTAACCTGGACCTGATATATATTGCCCCCAAAGACATTGGTGCTATAAGTATTAACCATTCCCTGGATCGCCAATTCATCACCAACCATGGGAACTAAGATATTATGTCCCTTGTGCTGTAAGTGCTTATATTTTATTGGTCGTTTTAAAACGTGACAATTTGAAAATCTTTTATGGAGACATTTTCTTCTTTATTTTTCTTCTTCTCATTATTTATTAAGTCTTTGTCCAGTAAAACATTAAACGGTTATTATAAGATAAAAACAAAGATGAGAATTGTAATTGGTTTGAAAGTTAAATTAAAATTTAAGAATTTTAAATTTCTAATGAAAATTCACATTTGACATCGTGACTCATACATAAAATTATAGCAGTTTTTTATGAATAATAAGTCCCGTATTAAAATTAATCATTCAAACCGTGATGGCCCAGTGCCTTATATTTTATTATTATTTTTTAATTAAACAGCAACTCACAGGTTATTTGTATAGATCGAAACCATTAGACGGTAGAACTCGCGAATGGTGTATGCGTCGTCCAGGGGATTACAGGATAACTCATAGGTGATTTGTTTGCAGTTGACCCAATGGTTAGAAGATGTTAATTTTAAGCGGTGTTTTAGAGTTTAAGCCCGGGTAAAGTACGTTCACGTACTGAATTTGTGTTTATCATCTTGTGTTTCAAAAACATCGTGAGGCTGCTTGTCTATATCGAACCAGCGACTTTGCTCTGTTGACGCTTCAAGATGCATACTTATAATTATAATAATAATCATTAAGAGTTACTTTCTTATAAATGCTACTTTCGAACGTGAAAATCGTAACAATAAATTACAGTAACATAACTTTTACTCGTATTAGTTGTGGTACTCTCGCGGAATGACCAAACATACTTTCAGTTTTGTATAACGGGCGAATACTGATTAGTTTCATACTAAATTGAGCTTTTAACCCGACTCCGTTTGTCGACAGGGAAGGAGGATTAATTTTTTAAATCTAAATTGACACTATATTATATAGCATGATATCAAATTTAATCAAATATACTTTATTCAAGTAGGCTTTTACGAGTACTATTGTAACGTCATTTTACAAAACTATTTTAAGTGAAGCTACCGCCCGTTCGGAATGTAGATTCTCGGTAGAATCGTATTCGTATTCCAGCATAGGTGTTAATCATACCTATATCTATATCATTATAAAGGCGAAAGTAACTTTTTCTTTTACCTCTGACGACTGAAACGGTTTAGATGAAGTTTGAGTTTAAGGACGATAGGTTACGCTGCTTTTTTTAAACCTCCCGAGGGGGGTAAAATGGGGGTGATGATTTGTATTCAGTATTAAAGCCGCTGATTCAGTTAGTAATCCATATATCGGGGTGTCTCATTACATGCCTAAAAGTAGCCTAAGTTACTCCTTATTACATCAGCTATTAGCCAGTGAAAGTCCCGTCAAAATCGGTCCAGCCGTTCCAGAGATTAGCCGGAACAAACAGACAGACAGACAAAAATTGTAAAAAATGTTATTTAGGTATATGTACCGTGTGTACATACATATGCGTTTAGTAAAACGCGGTTATTTTAATATTACAAACAGACACTCCAATTTTATTTATAGATTTAGAAGAAGTACAGTACGGGAGCAGTTGATGTTGATAACATTCAGTAGATAAGTCAGCAGGTAAGAATAGGCTTGAAAACGAGTTGTGGGGTACAGGCATTTATTGGAAGATTTTCCTCTACGATGAATGAACGAATAATAGAATGAAGTTTGAGTGAGCTAGTGTAGCTACTGTGCCTGTGCCATTGGCCTACTCATCTTATAAACTGAAATACAACAATATAATAAATATTGCTGTTTGGCGGTAGAATATCTGATGAGTGGGTGGTACCTATCCAGACGGGCTTGCACAAAGCCTTAGTACAAAGTCTAAAGATTGACTAATATCAGTTGTAAAGAATGAAATAACTAAAAATTTGATTAATAATAAAAATTGTGAAAGTTTACAATGTATGACATAAAAATAGATATGACAGATATAATAGACAAACATACACGGCGTTTTTTAACAATAATATCACGCAGACAGATCCACAGATGGATGCGCGTGACCTGAATTTAACATTATAAACGCATTGTTGGTCCGTATTTACGGATATAACGGAGAAAGTGTTTTATTTTCATTATAAATAACATTTGTATTTCAGACGCGTAATCTGTGTGAAAGGTATCTTACTCAAATTTCTTCTTGTAAAAAGACAAGTGAGCAAGTAGGTCAATGATTTATATAATAGATATACATTACATCGTGAAGCGTGGGATTCAATTATATACATATTTATGATTCAGTAACTTTACCCTTATACGGAACCCTAAAAAAAATGTATAGAGTTCATTTGAATTGAATGAGATACAGACTGGTGACAGACGGACGTATAGTAAGATTTAGTAATAGGTAGTTAGTCATAGTTCAGTAACTTTGGAATTCTTATAACTTAAGGCTTTAAACGGTATGCAATCTGTCTAAAAGAAATTATCTATATATATAATAAAATTGGAGTGTCTGTTTGTAATATTAAAATAACCGCGTTTTACTAAATGCATATGTATGTATACACGGTACATATACCTAAATAACATTTTTTACAATTTTTGTCTGTCTGTCTGTTTGTTCCGGCTAATCTCTGGAACGGCTGGACCTATATTGACGGGACTTTCACTGGCAGATAGCTGATGTAATAAGGAGTAACTTAGGCTACTTTTATTTTAGAATTATATGTAAAATAATAATAAAGTCACGCTTTTTTATTGAATTCAAACGCGCACGAAGTCGCGGGCACAGCGATTTACAAATATATTACTAATGCTTTGATTTATATGTCAAGATAGACTATCAAAGCTGAGAATGCGTCCAAAAAAATAGAGTCCAACAGTTTGTCACTAAGTACTCGGGGCTCGTTTATTTTAGTTCTTTTGTAGTGCGACACTAACTACATAATACATAAATAATCTAAGTAAACATGTTTTCCCCCAAAATTTATTGTCTGCTCGCCGGCCGTTCCATTTACATCCAATCAACGTATGCATCTGTAGCTGACCATTTGTCTATGTATGGTGTTTTGTTATACAAATTAAATAATGTCATTCAATACGTATGCAACCATTTTACAACCTATATAGAACTATTCATTCAATTCAATTCTTAGTTTAATGGCTTTTAGTTGTGCCACAGGGCACAGATTATTTCGTCAATGTCACGTAGGATGGAGAAGACACGAATGAGATTGATCGGTAAGAACTATTCATGTTAACTTTCTATTATAAGTATTGATAATAATCGATCCGCCATCTTGGGTATGCCGCCATTTTAAAATGACGTCACACAGTTAGCCATGTATTGTCATCCAAACTGAACGTGTATACCAAATTTCAGCTCAATCCGTTAAAGATATCTGTTTTTAAATTGCAAGATTTCATCCGTAGGTACATATTTACATTGCAAGTTAAATAAAAGCTTGTAAAAATATTCTCTTTGCGCAATTTAACCATGACAGCTATCTCAAGCTTTCTAGGACATATATATATATATATATATATATATATATATAGTGCACAAAAACCTTAGCAAACATTGGTGATCTCTTTATTCCTTGTCTTATAATGTATTGGGATCTGAGGTCCACACAGGACCAAGCTTAAATAGATTTCCAAGGCATGGGGGTGTATATATTGCTAATATCCTATCCCCGGACTGTTACTGAGAAACCCTTATTTCTTTACAGAGAAACTGAAGCATTTGCCCGACCAGGTGTTTGAACTCAGGTCTGTCTGTAATTTGAAAAGCTAGCTACTACACATACAAAGGCGTATTCTCCGCCCACAAATATTGTCGTAATAAATCTTAACCCTTCCTTACATCGCCAACGCGGGACGAATATTGAGAACTAAGATACTGTCCTTCGTGCCTATAAATAAGCCGGTTTATTCATCCATACAATCAGAACACAAGTCTACGAAGTATTACTGTTTGGCGGAATATCTAATGAGTGGTTAGTATCTACCCAGATTGGCTTGCACAACACTCCTTACACCGAGTGCAAAACAAGTGCATATTATTATACTATAAACAAGTCAAACAACAGTTCGTAAATGTCCCACAGCTGGGCAAAATGCTCATGTCATCTTCTGCTGTCATGTACTAATATATGCCAGAAGTAAGGCGATAATAGAGGTTTTCTCACAATGATTTCCTCCACCATCGAGAGTAGGTAACTTAGTTGTGCTTACTTGGATTTGAACTCCCGATCTTTGGTTAAGATCCGTCTTCTCTGTCTAACTGGCCAGCTTTTACATTATGCTATGACATTGTATTCATATTTAAATATCTTAAGGACCCTGATGAAATTATAATAGCAATCTACAGGAATGATGTTTTGTGTCTACAAAAGTGGCTGTCTAGCCACTATAGCAAAGTAATTTAAAATAAAGTAAGCTTAAATCAGGTATTATTCCTTTTATCTTTTAATTACACTTAAATTATAATTGTAATAATTTACAAATGCATTTATTTATCATACTTAAAAATATTATTTAAATGCTTATTAAAGTTACATAGAGGTTCATATAAATTAATAATAGAGTAAAACTTGGAATCGTATAAAATCAACAATTCACGGATATCTGGAAAATTATTATACAAATTATAAGAGATATTTTTTGTATATTACATTTTCATTTCCGATAGTAAGTTGTATACATGGTGTTTTATTTTAATTTGTGTTTGTGTGTTTGATAAAAATTTATTCTTTACCAAATCTTATGTGCTTTATTTTAGAACAATGGATTATTTTTATTAAAAAATAACTCAACAGTCATTTATGAGTAACCGAGAAATATTTTAAGTCGTCCAAAACACAAGCATATAGCGGTTAACCTTTAATGGTTTATTATGCTACAACAATTATATTAGTAAAAAATATAAAATTAGGAAGATTTAATATCATTACTTACAATAAATAATAACATATTAAGTTATATCTAAGGAACTTTGAGCTTAGCTTACGTTAATAAGAGGATATAATTTTGAAGTCTCTTTAACTTCAACTAGGATTTAACCCTTGAATTTAATCAAAGTACTAATGTATTTGATTTTCAAAGTTTATCCACATTACCTACTGGAGCCAGTTTAAGCTAATTGTCTGACTAGATACTTCATTAAATAAAAAAAAAAATAATGATCTTTTCGTCACGTTAGTATCAGTTCTTCGATATAGAATGTTTTGATGTAACTCTTCTGTCATATTCGGTTTTGAGACACCACGATTTACTGGTCCTGTGAAAAAATAAAAGCAATTTTACTTTCCGACGTATATTCGACGTTTGCTTCAAACATTTTTTAAGGCACAATTTTTAATAATTTACGTCATTAATTGTAAATTTTAGAGGTCTGATTAGTTTAACAATGCTGTATCATTATTTTTCGAATGTAAAATTAATAATTTCAGAAAAAGATTAGTGCTTAACTAAGCACTGGCTATAAACAAGGCCGTTATTGTTTAACGTTTAACAAAAATGTCATTAGAGAATTACTGAAATTTTAAATTTATTTTATATAGATACTAATAGAATATCTGGTTAAGTTACAGCCTGTAAATGCACCACTGCTGGGAAATGGTTTCTCCTTATAAAGAGAAGGTTTGCAGTTTATTCCACCATGCTGCTTTAATGAAAGTTGGTGAACGGGTACACGTATGACAGAATTCAATTAGACACACGTAAGTATCACGATGTTTTCTTTCATCTGAAAACTCAAGAATGATCTCGTAACTCACTAAGCCGCGCCCCTCCATTTTTAATTTTCGTCATGAAAAATAACAGATGATGTATGTGCTTGCAAAATGCATCCATAATTTTAATAACTTTAAAATAAACATAACATACAGATATATTTACAACTAAACTTTAAAACGTGGAACGTGAGCTTGTATGAGCAGATCTGTTCTCGGGGTTGAACCCTAATCTTCAGTTAAGATCATCGTCACAATATAGTTGCTAGTCAAAAGTTTAGACAATGATGAATTAGGTCATTGCTACCTGACCCGGTGAGTAGAGTTTACATAATACATGCTAAAACCGAAAATAGGTCTCAGTATTTCGGCAATGTAACGCATGTGGCCGACATCCTGTTTAAATAAACGTAATGCTAGCAGCGAAATGTAAATTGGAATAAACATATCATTTTTTATTTTTTTTGTGGTACCTAGGCGGATTGGCAAATGGACCGCCTGATGTTAAGTGGTCACCACCGCCCATAGACATTGGCGCTGTTATAAATATTAACCATCACTTACTTCGCCAATGCACCACCAACCTTGGGAACTAAGATGTTATATGGCTTGTACCTGTAGTTACACTGGCTCACTCACCCTTCAAACCGGAACACAACAATACTAAGTATTGTTGCTTGGCGGCAGAATATCTGATGAGTGGGTGATACCTACTCAGATGGGTTGCACAAAGTCCTACCACCAAGTAATCTTTTTAACCTTAGACAAAAATTAATTAAACTTACTTTAAAAATTGTCTCAGCGAATACCAACTGCAAGGAGACCAGCTATTCGGTTGGTGAGATTCGTCGTATCTTAACGCCATGATGTTTTTCTGATCGCTGCATTGATTATATGGTGGTCCATCATGCCTCATACCTAGGCTGAAAAGGAAAATATATCGATATATTAAAGACCACAGCTTTATATGCTTTTTTTAACAAACCAGTCGTCAAACAAGGTGGCGAGCACATTACTAATAAAATGATGATGTCGTTTTGACCAGTTTTGGCTACTGTGGCCAATATCAAGGGCCAACTAACCACGCAGGACATATTATAGTGCAAAGTATGTGTTGTGTGTGTCCAAACACAGGTGCAGTGTACACACTTCCAGACTCCGTACAGTTACTGATAATTTTTTGATAGAAAACCCCACTAAGTTTTACCTAAACCGACCTGAGGTTTGAACCTTGGAATTTGTGACCTTATATCTAGGCAACCATGAGGCAGTAAATAAATCTTTACTAATAAATGTGGAGACGATTTTTATTTAATCACTAAAAAAATTGCGCAGATTTGGAGAAAAATAGACCCGGGACTTAAGCCCAGAATCTCAAATCTGCTGTCTGTATTTTTATGTTTTGAGTCGAATTATTGATATCACTAATTGGTATTATATTACTATTGAAGCAAGCCGAGATGGCTCAGTGGTTAAAACACGTGCATCTTAACCGATGATTGCAGGTTTAAACCCAAGTAAGCACTAATAAATTTTCATGTGCTTAATTTATGTTCATAATTATCTCGTACTTTGACGGAAAAACAGAGTTGCAAACATTGACGCAGAGTGTTGGAATTTGCTGCAAATCTTCTCCTCAAATGGAGACGAGGACTTAGCCCAGCAGTGTGATATCAACTAATGAAGCATAAACTTTTATTGACAAATATATTTCTAACCTGTGACCGATTTCGTGAGCTAATAAAAAACCAATTGTTCTCGGATCCCATTCAATAAGAGCACAGCTTTTTCTGACACTGCACATACCTCTCGTATAACCGCGACCTGTAACAAACAATTATATTATGGAGTCGAAAACAGGAAACCGTTCTATATTTATCGTCTATCATCGGCTTTCAATACAACGTTACAAGTGAGAAAATTATGGGAAGATATTCATCAGATATTCTACAGCCAAACAGCATTACTCAGCATTGTTGTGTTTCGGCTTGAAGGGATAATGAACCAGAGTGACTACGGGCACAAGAGACATAATCTCTTAGTTGATTGGTGGCGCGTTAACGATGTTAGTAATGGTTATTTTTACGTCGCTAATATGTTTGCGCAGTGGCTCATCTAAACGTCGGCCTACCTATGCAATAAAAAAGGTAATATTTGTTGGATACTGCACCATTGAAAAAATAATAGTTTTGCGTTTGATAGCCCAATAAATGCATATGAAAGGTCAGAAAAATGAACTTTTAAATTATTTTCAAATCAGATGTATGAATGAAATACTTCATACTATAACCAAATAACGAGAATGTGTCGAAACTATAACGATAAAATTGCTGATAATCGCTCTCTTTGGAACATTTCTCCTGGGCATTTTCAAGCCCAAATTCGACAGGTTTAAAAAAGACAATTTAAATTAGAAAACAATTTAAATACTTGAATATTGTTGTTTTTTTTTCTGAATTAAATAATCTAATTATTTTTTTTAAATAATTTTATTTATTAATTTTAATTCATCCTAACAAGTCCTGTCTACACTGTGCAAGCAATAATATATTTATTTTATTTTATTTCCGCCACCTAAACCTTTTAACCGATTTAAATACACTCATAAAACTTTCATCGAAATCGGTCCATCCATTTAGGTGGAGTTCAGTTACATATATAATATAATAATTACCATAATTATGGTTATTATCTACAAAGCTAACATAAAAAATGATTACGTTTTAATGATAAAATGTCCCATTAAGTCAAATAAGGAATTTGATTGATTAAAGATTTTACGGTCTAGTAGTGGAAGAACTCGAAACTCACCACAGCACACGAGCGTGGAATGTCATAATGTGATATACGATATCGACTATAATAATAATAAACTTGTTAGGATATACGTATCAACATGGCGAATCACCGTGTGATTCAAAGTGAATTCTCACCGATGTTTTTAAGACCTTATATTTGTTGATAACATAATATTTAGTGCTGTTTTTTAAGAACTGCTATTGATTAATTTCAGTTTTCTTAATATAATCTATCCGATTTATTGTTTTCTTTTTTTTAAATATTAGATGGAACGCCTCACTAATAAAGCTTAAAGGTTGTGTTATGAGGTGGGACCATAATAGTCCAAGGGATGAGGATCGAAACTGCGACATTTTCATCGCTAGGCGGCCATTAAACCATTACTAAAGACTAAAGACGCATTTTGTCATTTTTAAATTGCAAATAACCTCGTTAAAGTCGTTCCTATACATTTGAACATCACATACATAAGTTTTCGAAAGTTTAATTACGTATCATAGACATTCATGAGAACTAAATATGTCAATGTTTTTTCATTTTTGTTTTGTATTAATACAGATATTCTTACCTGAGTTACTTCTAATTAGTTTGCCATTGTTCACATGGAATAAGTCTAATCCTGTCAGCAGTACTGAATAGTACAGGGTCCTCTCGTTCATTTTCTTTTTACTCTGCCAGTCGCAGTAGCTGCTGAGATACTTTGGTGCATTTTCATCCATCGCTATTACTCTATTGTTTCTTAAAAATCTTGTATCCAATAACTTGAAGTTGATCGTTTGATTCAAACTTGGATGCACGAACAGTTTCCTCGCGTTCTCTAGTATACCCTGTGTAAGATTTTTTAATTTCTTTCTCGTCTTCAGTCCGTACTCCTGGACTAGTTTCCTCGTTAACACTTTGTCTATATGTACCATAATTTTTATTGTGATATCGTTATTTGGTTTTGCTATATATTTGATTGGCTGTTTTGTTTTTATCTGTAATTAAAGAAAATTAATAAGAAAATAAAATAAGTTTATGCTTTTAATTTAAATATAGGTACTAGGTGTAGGATTACTTGGGTTAAGATCGGCAATTAAAATGGCCTCTTAGAATGCCCCGAGGCCAAAAACAATAAAAAGATTTATGTATGATTTAACTCCAATTCTCCGCACTACTGTAGTAGGTTTTAACGACCACTTTTAAACATACAAGATTAAGTTTAAAAAGTAAAGCTACAATTAAACTTAAATTGTGATGCTGTCTGGTAATAAAAAAAAGGACGCACGCAAAAAAAAAAATACAAATGCAAAATAGGAACACCGAAGGGACGGACAACATATCTGTGGAGATAAAAAAAGTAATTTTACTGAAAGATTAGAATATATATGTTCTACCAAAATGAAACAAGCAAAACATTTAGTTATTCGTAGTTATTATTTCTTAACAAACATAATATATTAACTACGTATATGTATAATCACGACTTAATTTAAATTATACTTATATTACTGTTGATTAAAAATCATAATAAAGAATAAAAAACATAAAGTAAATTATAAAATACATGCTTAACTAAATATAATTATTCGGAGAGTAAAATTTTCAAATAAAATTTGAGTGCAATGTTTCTGAAGCAAAAACAAGTCTACTACAGTCATTATGTACTGGGGAGTCAATTCTAATACCATATAACGATTACGATACGTTCCAGATTCGATACGGATCCAACTTCAGCCATTCCTAACAAAAACTAACTCAACTCACTCAGCTTAATCATAACTGAGGGCAAATTTTACTTAGCTATGCCGGTTATATAACTGCGACGGAACTGCAACTGGATCGTTGTGTTAAAAAAATAGGAGACACTGACCGGCAACGGTTACAATTCGATTCGATTACCATAATGTGATCATTCGTTTGTAGAATTGGCGCCTTGAGTTGCACCGAATTTAACTGATTTTATCTTGAAATGTGAGACGTTTCTAACATTTCTTAAGCTTTGGTTTAAGACAGAAAAAAGAGCTGTCTGGTCTATTTATAATATCGAAGTTCCAGACTGTTAACGCGCTGTACAACACAGTGCGTAAAGTAACAGTTGCTTCGGTTGCAAAATAATGAATGTATATTATTTAAATTAATTATAAATAATTTAATTATAATAGAATCGTTGGCAAAAATTGTATAAACAATTGAAATAAACTCCGAAAATTCAACATAATTATATTTCCCGTGGCAAAGTATTCGTTGAGTAAGTTAAGTATCTTAAGAAATAAAAGTTAGTTTTAAAATGTTTTTAAAATATGATATACGAAATATTTCGCATATAGTTAGGCTTACAAAGCCTAGCTCAGTAGTTACTCATTACTTTAATTACATATTTAAGTAAAGAGTAACTACTGAGTTTCTTGCCGGTCATTCCCCTTTCCTAGTTGATAAATTTAATAATTCAAAAGTACTTGGACGTCCTTCAACGAAGTATAGTATATTTTTTATTACATTAACTATTGTACTACTAAGAATTTTTTTTACTATTAAGGAGAGGTTTACTTGATTATCGTAAAAGCTAATAACGTTTTTTATCAATATTTGCGAACATTACATTTATTTTTAAATTTTATTAAAGATAAGAAAGGATATTAATGTAACTCAAATTATAATACGATGTAAATACAAATAAATTTTTGTATGTTTGTCCTTTGTGCGTTTCTAAACCAATCATCTGATTATGATCCGATAATGAGACTTCGGTAAATTGTAATATATGTTTTATGTAGATGTGCAATAAGGACTCCAGCCGTACGAAGTCGGGATGAAAAACTAGTATAATGAAATAATAATTATAAAATATATCAGTTATGTTCTTAACACATTTGTTTTTAGGAATAATTTTAAGTTCTATTTATAAATTAATATAATTAAAAAAATAAATAACTTCAGCATAGTTGCCAACCGCACCTCCAAGTGTCAGATGACGTAATACAGCGTTCCATTCTATAAGGTCCTATCTTAAACGCATTTGGATAATAATGTTATTGTCCTGAATGGTAACATTTAACGATCTAGTTTTACGTATTCCGATTATGATCTTACAGAACAGCGCTCAAGATTAATTACTAGACTGTACCAATCAACCGCTTGTTTAAGTTAGTTCCACTTGTGTTTGCATCTGCTGTCTAAAAATAAATCGCTGCCTAGAATTTTACGATTACACCCTCGTCCGTCTGTTCAGATATATTTAGACAAGACCAACGTGATGTTACAAGTCAGTGATAAGTATTTTGTTAGTATGAAATTTAACCCTCGATTTTAAAACTAGCTCGTATTTAAGAGGGAATTTTGAATAAAGAACTATATTTGGCTATAGCAATGTTTATGTAACTTGGAATAAAAATGACGTATAATGCCGGCGCCACACGATCGTCCAACAGTCCATCTTTTCGTTTCATTTAGGTAACTTAAGGAATTATTCAGTAATGATATTTAGAAATAATATCAGTCGCATACGACCTATTGGAATGAGTATCATATCACCTGTGTCATAGTACTCGGTATCACTTAAGATTATTCTTATCAATTTTATAGAAACATTATGTTTAAAACCGTGATACTTAATTACATTTCTAGTTTATTAAAACAACATATTTTTTTATTTTTTTTTATTTTTATGTTTAAAGGTCTACAAAACAAAATGACAATCACAAAAATACACATGATTATATTTATCATGATGTAGACACGGCATGCGTTTAATATTAAGTACCAATTAGCGTCTAGTCCATGAGAGCAGCAAGCCAGCAAGTACCAAGCATACATTTTTTTTCAATTTTTTATATACATATAAAAAATATAAGGAATAGTCATTTAAATAATTAAATTTTATTCATTTTTTATATTATATACATCGAAGAATCTGCGTATCCAGATCTTTCCTCATCGTAGATTCGCCGACGATTTCCTTCAACGACGACTTACGCGTGTGAAAGGATATGTCTATAATTAAAACTTAACGTGCAAACCGGAAGTTGATCGTGTTCTAAATTCAAAGTAACATTATATTAGAAAATAATAATAAACCTTAATTGTTGGTAGCAATGCTCTATTTTTATAACAGCACCTGGTACCACACGGGTCGAAAATTACAATACGTTGAAATAATAATACAAATATTTTGCATTGTTGTGTTGGCGAGGGTAAGTGCAAGTACCTACTTATTGTAAAATTTACGATTGTTCTGAATTGGTTTGGCGTTTGTTACAAATATACAGGATTGCGTATACCAATATCATGATATTTACTCACTACAAAATAGTGGTTACTTTTTTATATTAATATAAACAAGACGCTGGTCTTTTTTAAATGTAAGACAATATTCGCGGTGAAAGAAAACGTCGTAAGTCTATCAATCAATCCAAGGGAATTATAATATTTTCATTTAGGCAACGACGTTTTGTCGCTCAGTCAATACATTTACGATAATAGCATTTCATATTTAAAAAATATATAGCCTTGTAAAATAGCGACAATTGATTTTATTTTATCGTGGCACAAATGTGTTGTGAGCGTTACCTCACCGTGTACGTCATTTTACTTAGAAATGTCATTATTTTACAACTAAGGATGAGTTCACCTAAACTGAATAAAGCGTTGATTTGGTAAACAGCCGTTTAATATTTAAGTAAGTTATTAACAGACGATCATGTCCCGCTATTTTGCAAATGCCTTATCTTTTCATAAGGTGAGGGTTTCGGGATTATCTTACAACGTTGCTCCAATGCATTCTGGTAGTAGATAATATCTAACTATGAATTAAATATGAAATGTTTCGTTTATAATGACGGCTGCTTGGAAACGAGTTAAAAATATAATGCAACAAAATAAAATGTGAGTATATTCCATAAAATAACGTTGGTTGGTTCATATTAAAGAGCACCATTTTGATCTCGATAAATAATGTGTCTTTAATAAAATAAATATATAATCCATATATAGTTCTCTTAAGCTCAAATCCATTGTAATTAGCGTTTAACCAAGGGTCTCAATCTTGTTCGATACGTTGATCGCCGAATTATTCTCGATATGTAGCTTACGACAAACAAGAAATTAAAATCAAACAATTGTTTTAATATTACTTGGTGGTAGGGCTTCGTGAAAGCCAGCTTGAGTAAGTACACCCACTCATTAGATGTTCTACGCAGAACAGAAATACTTAGCATTATTGTGTTCTGATTTGAAAGGTGAGTGGACCAGTGTAACCAGGTACAATTGACATGACATCTTAGATCGTAAGGTTCGTGGCGCATTGGTGACGTTAGGAATGGGTAATATACCTTACATCACCAATGTCTTTGGGCGGTGAGGACCAATTTGTCTGTCATCCTACCTATATCATAAAAAAAATATGTGAAAACATAATTAAATGGTGGTCACGCCCGTGAACGTGAACACGCCCTAAGATTGCAGGAAATACGGTTGGATATAGAACTTCAACGTTCGATATTCGAATTATGTTCGTTACGTGTTCTTTAATTTTGTTAGTTAATAAAGTTAGTAGTAACCATTGAATAAAATATTTGACCATCATTATATATTTTAATTTTTTTATTTTAAATGAGTTTAGTAATTTATATGTAAGTTGTATTTATGCCCGGTAGTTTTTTTTTTGTACGCTTTCTGGTTTTATTATTTTTAATATTACTAAAGTTGTTTATGCAATTTGTTTTGAGTCCACATTTTTTCTGGATTATTTTAAAGTAAAAATATATATTTTAAGAAACAAAAGAATTACATATTTACTAATTCCAATTTTATTTTTAATAAAAACATTGTTACAAAAAAAAAATTAATATATATATTTTTTTATTATCAATAAAAGCCAATAAAAAACAGACTTTTATCAATAAAAAACCGACTACAACAATATAATATTAAAAACCCAAAAAAAAAAATCACCTACCTGACCTCCATTTCCAAAATCAATAATGGTAAATAAAAACCAAACCAAGCACAGTTTCATGGTCACACACACACGTACTATCACAGAGCTTAAATCAGACTAAGCAACGTCTGAACTTACGCGTTCTCAACGCACTATTTATCTTGGAAGTCCCGTTTACATAATACCGAAACGCGTACAAAAACCGCAAAACTTAATATCGCACGTTTATAGCGTGACTATACAAAATCTATAAATAACATTTAATTTATCCTTACTGATTAATCTATTTTAGTATTTTTTTGGTATGAATTTTTTACCTACTTACATATTTATGTGTAATGTAAATAAAATATATATATATATGTTTGATGGTTTCTCGTCATCAATATAAAATATTTGTAGGTAAATATGTAAGAGAGTTGTATCGAAATAATTAAAAAATATCGAGGCATCGAAATGCATGCTTTTAACTAGTGTAGAAAAATGTACGCGCATTAGAAGCTCTATTTCTTCGGCGTTAAAAATAGTTTTTATTTTCATGCTAATAATTATATATTCATTGAAATAAATTTATAATATTGTACTTAATTATATATATAAAAGCGAAGTACCACTTACTGATTAATCACGAAACTATAAGGCCTACAAACTTGAAAGGCTCGTAGGTTCCTTATAGGCTGTAGACTAAGGCTAAGGATTTTAAGAAATTCCATCCCTAAGACGGTAAAAGGGGGTTGGAAGTTTGTGTTTTATAAATTTAGCGCGGGTTAAGCCACAGGGTCAACTAGTTATTAATATAATAATTATTATGATAGATGTAGTTTCTTATTTTTCACTACAACAATAACATTCACACAAATTAAAACATTTACAATTTAAATTTGTATTAAAATTGTAAAATATATTTCGAGCGACTGTACTCGATTTGTCGTTTAGCGAACAACTTCATCGTGGAGTTTTCATGGTCTGTGTCGGCGTATAAAACAACACTGTTTTTTTTTCAAAATACCTCAAAAGAAGAATAACTCGGAGAAAAAAAAATCACATCTACTAAACTTTGAACGTAAATCGAAAATCAATGAACCCTGAAATTGCATATTGATCTGGTTTTTCCATACAATATAAAATAGACGGATACACGAACATGAATAGGCTTAATTGAGAATTACGGACCACGATAGTAACAGCTTATAGTAGCAGTTTATTTCTTCTAGGAAGTACATTGATAAATTAATCGTTAACATTAAAAAGAGATGTACTTTAATAATAAGATGGATTTAAAGATGAAAGATTCCTTCGCCGGTTCTTCTCAGGTCAGGGTGTTTCGTTTTACGAACCGGTGGTAGTGTTTAATTTGACAACCACGAGAATATTTATCGATGCAGGCTGATTCAAACCAAGCACCATTGAATTTTAAGTGCTTGAATTATTTTTGTTATTCGTCTCGAATTGGTGACGGAATATCGTGAGGAAACCTGCAAGTATCGGAAGAAAGTCTGCTCCATATATATTTACCAACTGGCATTGGAGTATGTGGCCTTAGCCCAACGGCGGGTCATTTAAATGCTGTTAAAAAATTGGTAGGTTTGACCCAGAATAATAATATTTTTACTACTAAAATTACCATTACGGTTAATTTAGTTACTAGCCGACCGTTAACTAGAACTGTGAGTGCTAAAATGTTACCTCTTACCGTGATATAAGTGGTTCCAATTTCAAAGTAATGTTTTTTTTATAAATAGAAGTTTAAAATTAAAATTATTACTTTTTTTAACGAATAAATTGAATTTTCCGATTTTTTTAATCATATTAATGTTTTCTGTGACTTATCTATTGTAGATATAATCTGTCGCACATTTTTGTGTAGATTTATTTTTATATTTTGTTTTATCTGTTATAGGGTCTTTTGGCCTTGATGTTTTGTAAATATAATTTATAAAATATGAATATTTTAATATAAAAGTTTCGTATTAGTCGGATTACTAGTATTTGACTGCCTCGTTAGTCTAGCGCGTTCGTCGGTAGTCTACATATGCTATGGTTCAGGGTTCAAATTCTGGGTCCGGTCAAATAAATGTTATTTGGCCTTATTATTATTATTATTTAAAATAGAATCAAAATCCGCTCGATTAAGAGTTCAGTGACATACAAACGTAATGAAGAATTATATATATACCTATATAAACATAACATTGGGTTAACGTAGCTGTCACCGCTGTCTGATCTCGATTTATTTAGAAAAAATGTGAACTTTATCAACATCCGTAATAACAGACGTACTGTGTTTTTTAGATTTCGTATCAGCCTAAAATTAATGTTCAATGTTAAAAATTGATAAAAATTCTCGAATGAAAAATATATTGTCACTAGAAACTTAAATATTTGTACATATTTATGTTAAGAGAAGCTCTTCCTGCAGAATTTTGATCGTAGCGTTCAAATTGAAGAGGTAACTAGTGTGGAAGATATTGTATCACATAAGTGTGTCCACAAACACAGGTGCATTATTCATACACACATTTTATAATCCGATGGAAACAAACTGATATGAAGATGGATCAGAATATAGTATAGGGCTCAAGTGTCCACAAACACAGTTGCTCTTTCAATTTTATTAATGCATGTTAACTTCTTCGACCAAAATTCAATATTTTGGTCCTAGAAGTCGAATCGAAGAGCCAACTAGTGTATAATATTTATTTATTTATTCATAGGCACACAAACAGAATACAATCAAAACATACATTTAAAATTACGGACTTACAAAATTTTTTGCTAGATTACATTTCTAAGCATGTGTACACGGCATGCTTATAACAATTATATATCAATGCAGTCTGGAGCTATTCTATATAATAATAAAAAAAAATACAGTAAATATATTATAAAAATATATTGTAACGCATGAACGTTTCCGCAAACAGACACACATTTTTATAATCCAATGGAGAGTCATATTGACACGGAGAGAGATCATGATCACAGAATTAATTTTTAATGTTTCGAGCTACAATTTTAACTAAGGATTTTTGTGCTGACTTGGGTACGTACAATGTACTCAGCGATATTTAGCATTGTGGTGTTCCGTTCCCATTTGATGTGTGAGTGAGCTAAACTATACGTACAAGTGACATAAAATCTTAGTTCCCAAGATTGGTGGCGTATTTGCAAACTTAATGCTTACAGTACAAAGGCTACTAGCGATAGTGACCATATACAATCAGGAGGCATAAGTGCCAGTCCAGATATCTATTTTAAATAATAAAATGATCTATAAGGATCACTAGATCAGTGACGAAATTATGTATTAACGTGTCATAATTCTTATTCGTTATATTTAAGTAACTTCACTCGAGACAGTGATCGATTCTTCGGCTACGATTACGTCTTCAATTTCCACCTGAACGTGTCGTTATATTACAATGGTTGGGTGCCTTTCTAATATTTTGCTGATCGTCTGATCGAGGTTCTGTTATGTGTATTGTACAGTAAATATTTCTTTTTAGGTAATAAGCTCTTGTTCTGAATGCCCTTTGATCGGGAGAGTAAGTGCTTCTGTAAGTGATAAGTGTTGTCTTCTAGTGCCTTTAAAAACGCTAATCAAGGCCAGATTCATTAAATTGAATTTAATCTGAATGATCATTGGTCGATCGCAGACTATGACGCAATAATCGACCAATGAGCGTTAATTATCAAGACGGATTAGGGAATCTTACATTGTCCATGTCAATCGAGAATCCAATTAGTGTTCTGTTCTTTGAAGATGCATAAAATGTTTTTCAAGGGGCTTATTGAAATAGTTGAAGGAAATAAATAAATTATGATATATTAAAATAAATAGAAATATAGAATTTACGTACGTAAATACATATAAATTGTGTATCAGATTCGATCACAAGATAAAATTAGGAATTGAACTCTTCGACTATATTGTATGTCATCATAAATGCCTTCGTATTACGTCACGTGTCGAAAGGTTATTCACGGTTTATTATTACTTGAAATAATTTTACTACGATTTGAAATAATCACAGTTTTCCTCGTAATTTTCAAATGTAGAACGTGGTATGACGGTTTCCTTATTTGCTACATTTTACGTCACGCATTCATTGACGCAATTTCGTATCGATGTCGTCGAGATGGTTCAGTGGCATGCTTCTTAAATTCAAATCATCCTATATATTAACAGCGTAAGCCGACTTTTGTCCCAGTGACTATGGGACGACATCTGCAGACAAAAAATCGGTTATGGTCTCATTTTGAAGAGCTCCAGCCGCAGATGTGCAGAAAAATAAAGAGGATTTTTGATTGCAATTTAGAACATTTTTACGATTTAATAAAGAATTAATTTTAGACAAAAGATACTGCCCAGGTAGAGAGCGGAGCTATGGCTGTATATAAAAAAAAAAAAAACGAATGTAAAACGTGCGATCAGACGTCGTCAGTTTAGAATGAAATTAAATTAAAACAAAACCTGTCATAGGTTTCCTACAATACGTTTGCCCAAATATGGTCTCCACTCTAGCACGTGTCGGTTCCATCGGCAATCAAGGTGGCTGGAGACAGGACCAGCCCAATTCCAGCGAGCTAATTAAATTTCTTGAGGAAAATAATACTTTATATATAAAATCTGAAAGTTTCGGATGAAATCTCCGAAATAGGTATATATGTATGGTCCCCAGTACAAGGACCTTAAATTGTATTGACTGATACAAATGTTAAACTTTGTGAGTATAAAGGTCGTTGTACTGGGGACTAAAATAGATAACAACCCGAGTAGAGCTGGGTGGTAACGATAACTTTTTCTCAATTGTTGCCATTCTCTATTTATAAATTACGGTTTTCCTCGTAGTTTCCAAACCAAATTCGTTTATGTTTACCTTTACGTAACAAATATTGATGCATATATTATTATTATAAAATCATTAATTAAATAAATACAACATTAAGAGCCGAGATGGCCCAGTGGTTAGAACGCATGCATCTTAACCGATGATTTCGGGTTCAAACCCAGACAGCCACCACTGAATTTTCATGTGCTTAATTTGTGTTTATAATTCATCTCGTGCTCGGCGGTGAAGGAAAACATCGTAAGGAAACCTGCATGTGTCTAATTTCAACGAAATTCTGCCACATGTGAATTCCACCAACCCGCATTGGAGCAGCGAGGTGGAATATGCTCCAAACCTTCTCCTCAAAAGGGAGAGGAGGCCTTAGCCCAACAGCGCGAAATTTACAGGATGCTCATGTAAAATTAATTATTGCATTATTTTGGTAAAAACCCATCAATCATCATCTTCTTGGATCTTCCGTATAAAAAATAAATACAAAACTTGCTCTATGAAACATCAAATATAATTAGGAGTGCATAAAGTGCTGCAAGTAGGGTCTTCTTCACGTGAAACTGTTTCTGTCCGTTTAAATCTGCACCTTATCATAATGGGAGTAAGAACTAGTAACTGTAACGTTAAAAAATACGTTCGGTGATCAAAATTTCAACCTAATTATAAACGTCTTAAGGGTGAATCTTCATTGTAGTTTATTTCAATCGTAGATATCTTTGTATTTATGCTGCCTTGGTAGATATTTTTACGAGTATGACAAGCAAACCGTAATTGCTGACACCACTGCTATTTCCCTTAGCTCCCATACTGCAGCACTGCGCGTACGACCCGGCACTTAAGTTTGACGGTAAAGATGAAAGGGAGTCATTATACCTAATATTTACATATATACTTTTTTTTCTGTGTAATAGGAAGGCGCACCGGCAAATGGGTCACCTGATGTTAAGTGGTCACCACCGCCCGTTGACATTGGCGCTGTTAGAAATATTAACCATCCCTTACTTCGCCAATGCGTCAACCTTGGGAATTAATATGTTATGTCTTGTACACTGGCTCACTCACCCTTCAAACCGGAACACAACAATACCAAGTATTGCTGCTTGGCTGCAGAATATCTTATAAGTGGGTAGTATCTACCCAGACGGGATTGCCGTTTCACGGCTAAACGATTGAACCGAATTTGATGAAATTCGGTTTAAAGCAAGCTTGAACTACTTTTTTATACCTAACGCCTGGCAAACAACACCTAAAACACGAGCAAAGCTGTGGGCGATAACTAATATTATTATATATATAAATTTATCCGACGATACATTTTACCAGTTCTTGCAATTGATAAAGACGTTTCAATAGAAAACCATTCAGTTGCAAAATGATAAGCGGTCGCCGCTCTCACTTTGTAGTGTCGTGTTTTAATGAATAGTAATAATTATTAAATAATATTTATTAATGTTCGCTTGATAGTCAAAATCATGATCCAAAGTTAATTATTATTCCAGAACAACAACAGGGAAACACAGCTAGCATTCTTGCCAACATTCCACGTGGTCATGATTTTTACGGCAAATATTTTTAATTTTCATTTGTATATAATTAAGGCCATAATAAAAGAAAAAAAAAACAAAACGTATATTTTGATATATTCCATGTATATAAACGGTATACTAGATGCTTATCTAATCTCGGTAATTCCCCGTCTGTTTCAGTGTAGAGTCTTATTAATAAAACTTATTTTTATTATACTGTAAACAATAAGTGAATACATTTTAAAACATAAACATACTATAATTATGTGTAGATATTCTCAGAGATGTTATACAAAGAGTATGTTAAACTCTAAATCGGTAAATAAAATTATCGCTTTGCGAATAAATTTGCTCTACATTTTTCGCAAAGCAAAAGTAAAACAAATTCAAGGAATTTTAGCCATAGATTAAATAATAGCAAAGTATTTATAACTTCTACCCTAAAAATCTTGTCTCTGAGAGTCTAATGTGTTCGATTGCTTAAACAAATTAACTTTTTTTTAAGTTAAGTCATTTTAAAATGACTCTCTGACCTATAACGCAGTGCCTAAAACAGTGGCTCTAGCAAAATGAAATTGTGCACAGGATTTTTTTATGGAATGTAGGTTTTAAGGGATTTAATTAGAAATGAAAGTCAGTATGAAAAATCGTCATTACTGATGTTAGAAATATGGAAATCAGGATTTACGCTTTTGTTTATGAGTAAAAGATAAGGCTTAAAGTATTCCTGAAAATTCATCACCCAAGAAGATAAAACTGGGGTTGAGAGTTCTTATCGCAGTTCGGCTTTTTTAAATATTGGGATTCGGTATTAAGGCTTCTATTTATAAACAAAAAAAAGTTGTTACACCGTTTTTGAAAATTAATCGTCCAAAAGGACAATTTGGGCGTAAAAATTTGTATGAAACATGGAAATGGGTGTATACGCTGTTTATAAGTAGGAAAACTATCGTTGCAGTGTTTTTTAGCTTTTTTTGTATGCACATATAATGCAATTATTTTCTTCACTTCAGTAAAGATATTCATTTACTAACTATATCTGTTTGACCATCTGAGCTCCATTAATAATAATCTATGTTATCTCAATTTTACAGCTTTGTTTAACTAACGTCCGATGAACCGACTCTAATTGAAGGCTGAGGCGAATCGGTAACCAGTCCGACGTAATTTGCGAGATCAAGGTGTTTGTAATAGTTCAATTATCATGATGTCATTCAATTAGATTCATAACTGCTCTCTGTTGAATACATTCGCAATCTCATTCGAGTTCAAATTCATAGTGTGGGGCACGAAACAAGGACAAATTCTGAAGTATAAATTATATCTGGCGTATATTGGACAGCCAGTGTAAGGCTTTTTAAGTGAAGGATTGAATGTTATTGGACCAAGCTGCTCCAATGCGGATTGGTGAATACACATACATGAGGCTTTCATCTTATAATAGCATATTTCCACGCTGTTTCCTTTTACCAACCAGCACGAGATGAATACTATCACAATTACAATTATAAAATGACAATTCCCTGGTGCTTTTTCGAGTTTGTACTCACAATCTTCGGTTAATATCCAATTGTTCTAGCCACTGTGATGTCTTAGCTCAAGGTTTTGAAATCTGACGACCGTGGCTAATTATTTTTGGGGCGTAATATATATATTATTCACCAATCCAACATAAGTGCCATTTTCTACACCATGAACGCGCCATCTTAATGGGAACTATGATGCTGTTCCCCGTGCCTGTTATTACACATGCTCACCTTTCATCGGAACACGATTATATATAATTTATGTTTGTGGGTAGAATTGCTGAGCGTAGGATAGCGGGACTTACCCACACATGCGCGCAGAAAAATGTTCTTCTGCCAAGTAGTCGTTTTGATTGACTGTAACTATAAAATTCCGCAGACATTTTTAACTTTGCCGTTTCATAGATTCAAGTCAATTGTAAAAAATACATTGGTAAAGAGGGCATATTATTCGATACAAGATTATATTGATGATAAAAAAGCGTGGAGTTAATGCTTGTTGACTTCCAGGCAGGAGACTAACATAAATTGTATTTAACATATAATTGTATTTAACTGACATGACTATTTTTGATGTTGAAAAAGAGTAATTACTGAGTTTCTTGCCGGTTCTTCTCGGTGGAATCTACATTCCGAACCGGTGGGAGGTTTACTTTAAATAGTTTGTTAAATGACGATTCAAAAGTGCTTGTAAAAGCCTCCTTGAATAAAGTATATTTTGATTTTGATTTATTTTGACGTATTGTCCGTGGCTTAATTGTACCTTGTTTATAGTTTGTAAACGTAATTTATTTGGGTATCCAAATTTTAGGATTATTGATGATAATGTAGTAATCATAATTGGATTCTGCGACGACGAATTCTTCATTGACTTGGAATATGTAACAGGTTTTTCCTTTATGCTAATGGACCTCGTTCGATTCTGGATCCCTTAGTAGTCTATACAGTATTCAACCGGTCTGTCTATAATTGGGTCATGTATATGGACAGTGACTAAGTGTATGTTTCGTGATTGGTTGAATTGAAATAATTATCGAATGCGATTTGTTATATTTTGAAATCTAATCACTCTATTGTTCAGAATAACAGTATTGTGAGTATTTTCGTCAATTAGCCTGAGGTTTTGTAATTGTTTCTTACAACCAGTATAATGACTATCGTTTATTGTGGATGCGTGATTCATCATTATTATCATCAATTTAGCTCGTAGCGTTTTTTAACTAGGTCTTCTAATAACGGGCCATTGCTCCTTTAGTTGCAATCTTTTCACTCAACTCAAATGAGAGAAAATATTGTGCGTTTTAATTGAAATAGTTGGGCATTTCTATGCGTGAATATTTTGCAAATCGGTCTAGCAGAGACAGAGATAATTGTTAGTCACGATGAGATGAAATTCTGCCATATGTGTATCCAACAACACGCATTAGAGTAATGTGTTGAAATAGGTTCCGATTAGATGGTCTTAATAGAAATTAAAAGTAGGTAAGGCGGACTAACAGTGGGACGTCAACTCTCATTAAATTGTATCAAATATTATTTGTATTTGTTTTTAGTTTTGCGTATATTTTTTAATATTATGTACTGGATAAATTATGAAATTATAATAATTATCAATTACTTTTTACCACCGAGCATCAAAATCTGACCATGTTTTTTTTAAAAAAAAGAACAGTTTAGCAATTTGGCGCCAATCGCCGTCCTCTGTATGTGATTCGTCAAATCTGCCACGGTGGGTACTAAATGCTTATGACTTTTTGAATGTAAGCTGATTACTACTTACATCATCTGTAAGAAATATCTCCGAGACGTGTAAAGGTCACTGTGTTGAGTGTTCCCTCTTGCAATAAAGCATTAGGCCGTAAAAGTTTGGAATAGTGATTTTGTTACGATCTATGTATATGAGTCTTGACTTTGTAATAGATTTCAATATATATGATGTAACTATTATTAAGATCATGGATGAGTACTCTCGTAGAATCACTATCGTGTCTTTCTGTCCGTTTGTATTTTTTTTCCGAATCTACTAAACGTACGGTATATCTTGAATTTGATATTAATGATTTCATACAGAATAAGGCCATCTTATCATAACTGATTATTATTTTAATGAATATTTCACCAATTTTGAATTCTCATCGGTTGTCAATCACCAGTTGACAGTTGACAAGCGTTTCCGAAGTTGGAGCAAATTTTTGTAGTGATTTATTTGCGCCTTATAATATTTTAACTTTAGGTGTGACTGAATTGCTATAAAAATAAACTAGGCGCTATACGTGATTTGTGCAATAAAAATAATATTTATTAAAAATTGTATTACTTTTATATTTTGTTTAAAAATACCATTTTAAATACATACCCACCACAAAAAAATTTGCATTATAAGAAATATTATCATTTCCTTATATCACCAAAGCGTCATGGTTCAGTGTAAGGTCTCATCTTTTTGTAATTACACTGGCTCATTTATCCTTCAACACGGAACCCAACAATACTAACAATAGCTGTTATGAGTTGAAAAAGAATTATCGAGACTGTTAATCAATATCAGTGTTTCGCTAAAATAGTAATAAATCTGTAAGTTAGTTATAGTCTTTACGTTACTCAAACGTTAGTTAATGATAAAGTTTTGCATTTGCAAAATCTGAAGCGCAAAATTTTAGCTCAATCTTCTAAAATAATTTTTATTATAAAAAGAAAACCATCAGAAGCGATCAACACTGCACATAGACATTGGTGCTGAAACAAAATTAAACAATCCTTACATCACCAATGCAGGTACTTCGGTGTTATGCCTCATGGCTGTACTTACACTGGCTCCCTCGTGAAACCAGAACACAACAATACAAACTAGGTACTTGGTGAAAATAAAATGCTTCAAAGTATTATTCAAAATTTAATACAATAAAACTAAATACTGGCCACTGTATAGTCAAATGCATACACCACGAACAATAATGTATGTACAAAAATATAAAATAAACTGGCGTTGTATGTATTTGGCTATACATTCATGCATTCAAAGGTTCTTTAATATCCAGCATCCGCGTCGTAACTGCTCTTGTGACTGCTGTATTGACCTGCAATGAAAAAGAAGATAAACAAAAAAGCCTTCCTTATATAAATAAATAAATATAATAACTGTATTTCAACCACAGACTATTAAACGAAAAAAATATTAAATGAGTTCGTTTTACTGAAAAGAGTTTTTATCACACCGTACAATCCCAAACTTAATTTTATATACTTTGATTTATTAGTTATTATTTAATCATCTTATTAGATTTACTCCATGTTTTAATGTAACAGTGGAAAACTTTGTTGGCTTATGTTAGACTTATTTATTTAAAAAAAAAAGCAAGTAATCCGTACGAGCCTAATGATTGAATTTCGTTCTTGTAAAGGTTTTTTATTTAATAAAATTCAAAACGCCTATTCTACGTTGACGATACGCAAGCAACTTTTCTGTAAACATCACAGGCACGAGGGATATAAGCACTTCCTTCCCAAGTTTGGTTGGTATTTGGTGGTGTAGGAAGGGAATTGTAAAAAATTCCTACAGCGGTGGTGACCACTTATCACATTGCCTATGCTCGTGTACCTAAATATATAAGTAGTATATTAGTAGCGATGGAGTTGTTTTGTATTCTAAAAACTCTATATAGTGACTTAACTATTCGATATTATGAATATGATTTTTTTTTAATCTTACTAATATTGTTAGTTAGATGATCAATGACCATTATCAAACATACCGTCATTTCCAGCAGTTAATTGCAAGCTCTTCAAAATTTCCTCTGGAATTGGTGGTGGTGTGGGAAGATGGTCACCGGTGGGGTGGAAGCCGTTCTCATCAGCCGTGTAGCTGACGGAGTAAGTCTGACCGTCATCCCCTATGTAGGAGAAAGCGCCTGATACTTGGAGGGAACCTTCTTCGGGTACTGATCCAGGCAGGACGCGACCTATTTGAAAAATATAAAAACATATAATTATAAAAACATCCTCTTTCAACCTTAAAAATTGAGTTTAATTGAATTTTAAGCTAAGATAAATAAAATAATTAGATCAATTAAATTTTAATTATAAATAACAGCCTGTTATCGTCTCACTGCTGGGCAACGACCTTTTCTGTCTTTTGAGGAGAGGGTTTGGAGCTTACTCCACCACGCTGCTCCAATGCAGTGGATATACGTGGTGGAAATATGTTTATTCACGATGTTTTCCTTTACCGCCGAGCGCGAGATGAATTATAAATACAAATTAATCAGATGATTTCAATTATGCTTGCCCCGGCTTTGAACTCAGAATCATCGGTCAAGATAATCACCGCACTTCTTGTAACCACCGGGCCTTCACGACTTTTTTAAATTATGATATATCTAAATTTTAATCATCAAGAAATCTGCATTAAATCTGCTTAATTTTGTCTAACTGGACGTAACAAAATAATTGTGTTAATCAAAATTAATTCGTATAATATAGAAATTACAGATCAATATTGTCAATACATATTCACTGTTCAATGCTGTTATTTTATTGGCTTATATTAAAACGTTAATGATAAGTGTAAAGCCAATCAAAATTGGCTATTTTAGAATTTCGTTGTTACCAGATCAGATTCGAGAAAAACAAAAGGCAAATGGAGCGCATGGAACATTATAGTGAAGAAACAAAAACGAATACAGAATCAAAAGCGAAATTCCTGTACCGCGAAACGTTGCGTCTTTAATGAATACATCAAAAGTGCTGTTACTTTAATTATAATAGCTGCAATTTATCCGTGTGATATTTATTAAGCCTATAGCACACAAACCGTCATACCCCCATTTCACACCATCGATGGGTGAAATAAAACGACCTCCGTGGTCGAGTAGTGTGTACACCGGTTTTCATGGGTACGCCACTCCGAGGTCTCGGGTTCGATTCCCGGCCGAGTTGATGTAGAAAAAGTTCATTAGTTTTCTATGTCGTCTTGAGTCTGGGTGTTTGTGGTACCGTCGTTATTTCTGATTTTCCATAACACAAGTGCTTTAGCTACTTACATTGGGATCAGAGTAATGTATGTGCTGTTGTCCAATATTTATTTATTTATTATAACAAGTAGCCTTTGTCCTTCTCCGTGATTCAAACTATCTCCATACCAAATATCATCTAAATCGGTTCAGCGGTTTGAGCCTGAAGAGGTAACAGATATTTACTTTCGTATTTATAATATTGGTAAAGATATAAATTAACAAATTGTTAATTACTAGACACGCTATTGGAATGCCACTACCCGTGAAAACCTAGAGGATTTCCTTGCAAAAAAAAATTAAGTCAGACCACTTGGATTGCTTTATCGCTGAACATCAATAAAAAATATTCAGACAAACATAATTTCCTACTTCATAAGTCCGTTCTAAATGTTAATACATCTTTTTTCTATCCGAAGGCTGTGATGCTAATTCAATGCAAGTAAGAAATACTTAACACACTGTAATAAAGATTATATTTATTATGGATCTTGTGATGAGAATTTATCTATCAAGAAGCGAGATAAAATCTCGTACTGAACGTCGTACTAAATGTTATTAATACATTATTTAAATGTCAATTTAACATTCAATTTGACATACTTTATACAGCTAAATAAACTAAAGCCTTTATTATATTATATTAATTAAATTCTATATTATTTAATATATACGAGTATATTAATAATTTGTGATTTGGAAATGCATTTTATTATATAGATGATATGAATGTTTGGAATTGTATCCGTTGATATTTTTATAACTGCCTGTCTGACACCAACCGTCCTTGGGAATGCTATTGTGGTGGTTTACCCGCCACAGCGCTGGTAGCCCAAAGGGCAGTGCATACTACATGCACTGGGCCTTAAATACCCTTACTCGCCTCTTACGACATCTACGGGTAGATTGGGAGAGGTCCTATTCTAATCCGGGACCATGACGGAAAAATAAAGAAACGATGGATGGATTGTGTGAAAGATGTTATGGCTGGAAATAATGTTACTTGAGAGATGACGTCAGAGAGAAGTATGGAAGAAGATAATATGCTGGGAAAATGATGATTCACATATCACAAAAACATATTAGCGACTAAAATAGGTTGCTTTTAAGGGCCCTTTTTCTATGTGAGTGACATAAATGCTTGATATATATATTTATCATTAGTATAATATATCTTCACCTCTACAACCTCAATATATATGTATATACGTAAAATATAGTTATTTTTCGTACAATTAACGTAATAACGTAAGTACTGGCACTTTTATATAGGTTATTAAAACAATTATATATGATTTTATGAACCTATTTAAATAAAGAATATTTTGATTTGATTTGGTTTGGTTTGTGTAATTTTTATGACTAGAGCCGGTTATTTAAATTATATTATTTTTTTAAATAAATTATATTTTATTCTTATAATTCGTCTCGCGAAGAATTCGACATTTTTGCGAATGTCACAAGTCTGCGTATATCTGTAATCATGTATATACATACTGAACATCTAGACATATTAACGGATGTCTTAGAAAGTCTTTAAAATGACGCTTTTGTTAGAAATACTTAAGTTAAACAATGTTGTATCACTTGACATCTTCGTGCTTTGACCTTTACACTATAAATAACAGATTGATGTTGTTGTAAGGAAAATTATCCGTCAATAATATTTATGTACGAAAATTTTAAGCGTTTTCTAGAATCCGTGTTTATCACCCTCACCATAATCTTTAACCTGGCCTCATTGCAATTGTGGTTTAAATGTGTGCAGGTACTTCGGACTTCGGTTCGAATCCTGATTGTTAAATGCCATTAAATTATTAGATTTTTAGGGACTCTTTTCGGTTGTGTCAAATATGGCTTTTGACAGTGAGGGAACAGTCAAGTAAAAGTAAAAATCTTTATTTTATTTAGAAGCATTACACTTACCTATTGACTATCAAATAAAATCTACCGCCGATGAGGAAAGAAACACCTGAGACATCTCTTTTTTTTAACAATTGTATTTACTATGCAATGATTCATATTTCTATTCGAAATGGCCAGGAGGCGATCGTTTAATTCTCAAGGTGTTTTATTATCTAAGAAGTCATTTTTTACGTAATATTATTTAACACATTCCTTGACGATTTATTTGAATTTTGAAATTATTTTTTTTTTGTAGTTTTTGGTATCCGTTGCAAAATACCATGCGTAATTATTTGAAGGCTAGTCTTCCTTGAAAATGATCGTGGTGGCCGACATCGGCTACAAGAACATTATCATCAATAACATTATGTACGCCAAATGGAACTGTATATTACCAAGTCGAAGCCTTTATTACACTAGACATACTAATGTTATGGAGACGTAAGGTATGTATGTTTGTCTACTATATTTAACGTATAACCATCTAATATATTTATTATAGAAATTTCATAGTATTTAAGTGCACATTTTCAGGATGTCTATAGTTTATATGAGCTTATTATTTACACGAAGGTTCAAAGGAACATGATAACTTTTTTTTGCAGGACTAGTAAGTATATCTAAAATCAAGTATCACTTAAACGTCCACAGAAAAGTCCACCATAGATATATCTAATAGAACAGTTACAATATATATGTTAAAACAAATAAAAATAAAATGAATTCGATATTCAGTATTAAACTTGATCAAAATGATTAAGATATAAATTTTAAGCGTTTTCTGTTAAATATAATTGCAGCGTACAATTCTCAATTTGGATGGTTGATTCAGAAATATTGTAAGATATTTGAATTAGAACATTTCAAAAATGATTTTGTACGGTCCGTAAATGTTAAAGTCGAAGTGATTTTTCAATTTGAATGTGAAAAATTAACTACGTTTTTTAATAGCTTCGAGTAGCATATGGTTAAAAAATAATATATCTGCATGGAAATGTATCACGGCGTGTCATAGACCTATTTTCCAGCTTAGGAGGTTTTCCTACAGATCATTACACCATGGCTGCCCACCACCATGGACTAGTGGATACACATGTGACAGAATTTCATGCAGTTAACTCATTTAACACCAATCACGTGATAAAATATGAACTCTAACACACAAATTAAGCATGAAGAATTAGAAGTACTATCTTAAGATTCAGTTATTATATCTTGTACGTTAGAATCAACTTCAAAACGCGTAAGGTACTAATTGGTTTGAAGTTTCAAGATGAAAAGAACTCACCATCTTGTTCAGCTTTAGTCCCATCACTGGTTTCATACGCATAGTGCCATCCTTGTCCATCGATCTCGTTCTCGTATCTCAAGATCTCGGCCTGGCTGCTCGCTGACGCTGAAGATACTGAGTCTGATCCAAATGGCGTTCTGAGACCAGCGTTGGCACCGCTCGATGAACCAGAATTGGGTGGGAGATAGATGTTTTCAAGGCGAGCTGCAGCAGCCGCGGAGACGAGGGTCAGGGCGATGAGCTAGAATTTACGTTGAAGAAGTTTATTAAATTTGTTGATCAAAAGAATTTGTCAATTATTGCACATTTTATCGGTAAAATCTCTTAAACATCCAATTATTTTTAAATAATTCTTTGTGTTCTTCGCACAAAATAATAATAATGTCACAATTAAATAACAAATTGTTTAACGTAATAAACGAATCCATCCGAAAGTATCCTTGGCATAACCAGACATCACGTTTCCAACTTTTAGAACAACACGTTGAATTGACAAACTGAAAACCGCGAATCTGTTACGTCACAAGAACTTTAACTGATAACCAGTATCGTAAACGCTATCAAAACGTTATCTAAATAGAAAGGTAATATTAATAACTAACGTAATTCATAGTTGATAGAGATGCGTCTCGTTACAGAGATGATACTGGAATGTGGAGTGCTATTCTCATCGCTGTCATTTTATACCATACGATTGAACATCGTACATCCCTTCACGAAGCTTTTGAAGTAATCGAGTTTAAATTTGGAACATATTCGAACAAGGACTGGCAATTATAAAATATTTTATTCGAATTGCGTTTAGTTTTAATTTGTGCATTGAGTACCGCTGATTGACATTGAATGTTGATGAGTGATTTTTAAATATGATCCTAGTATTGATTGAACACGTATTGTATGTTATTGCGATTTTTTTTTTCTTGGAATCATTCTATTATTCGTCAATTATTCTTTTATGTTAATGTTATGTTAATATACTTTATTGTACACCACAGATAAAAATACAGAAATCTTAGGATCAAACAAAACAAAAATAGAAATAATGCTCACAACAAAAATATTATTTTATGTGTGTACAGTGGGCGGACTTATGGCTAATTAGCCATCTCTTCCAGACAACCCAATCTGAGAGAGATTTTTTAAAACCATCGGATCTTTAATTATATTTAGAAAAAAAAAAACATGTAATTACAATATGACTTGTATTAGTAACGGTTACCACAACGAGTCTGTGAGCTTTTAAAAGCATTGCATTACAATCATTTGTCATGTTAAGCTAGCGCTGGCAACATTTTCAGTAGTTTTTTTATTTGTTGCTCACTACAAAGTAGTTGTAATTTTTGCTGTTCTAAATATCTACTTAAATTGTATTTTACAGGGAGATGCAGCTCTGTGAGATACGATAAATATAAATAGAAATAAAACTGAGTTGCTTTGCTTTATGATACAAATATATATATTTGTATAATATCTCTACTAAATTACTAATATAGACAATTGAACGGCTTGTTTGTTAGAACGGACTAATCTCTCGATAGACTAGTTCAATAAAGAATTATATAAACATATTCTATAAAAAAGATGCGTGTATTTACTTTTGTAAGCGCGTGAGAAGTATTAATTCGTCAATGCTTCGATGCATTATATTCGATTTATTTAAAATCATTTTAATAAAATAATAATTATATACTTATTAATAATATTATAATCATAATTATTATGATAATTTTATTTTTTTCATTTTTACTACTTCTATAAAAGTCACTATTCGAATTTGTGATAAAATAAACATTGTAAAAAAAGGTATGAAACGAATTCGCCGTATAATGTTCATACCTTCTACCTTCTACCCTGTGGAATAATCTCGTGTAATTTATTTATCATCGATTCTCCTTAACAATAAACACTAGAAGAATGTTAAATTATCGATGTTCGTATTACAATACTCGTAAATAAACAAAGAAATTAAACGTATTCAGAAGCTTTTGTTCGTTAAATTTTGTAAGATGTTATTTGAATAAATTTGAAAATACAGGCGTTCTGTGCAATATGAATTTGAAATATCTATTCGTGGTATTATTTGCGTTTGTTCTACGCTCCATTTATTAAATGATCCGTAGCTAAAACAGTAAACAGTTGAGGCGTATGAAAACAAACTAACAGACAGAATTCATGGTATTTGCAATTTCCTTATCGTCCATGAACGGAATTATTTTTGTATAGGGAATCACCAGCTCAAGTGCAAAATTTATATGTAATGTTGATTTTATGTTTTGTGCGTACGTGTAATAGAATTTAAGTGTAGTATTACTGTGACAAATAAAAGTTTAAGATATAAAAGTATGTAACTAATTTATTTACAATAAATAAACATTACAGTGATGCAAACAAAAGCGAATACAAAATCAAAAGTGAATACATATTCCCGTTAGTGAAAAATGGCGCGTCGTTTTGTTGATAAGTCAATAGTTCCTATGACTGCAATTTTGTTTGTTTAACCTTTAAGTACCGACGTGCGGTCTAAGAGGCCCTGATAGGTACTCGACTTGCTAGTTTACTCCTTTCTCTGCCCAATACCGATCCCAGCTTTTCAGTAGCTGCATGGTTAGTGCTCACATTGATGTCGGAAAAGGCAGTGTTATCGTCGCGGATGTATTTGATGAGTAATTACCATTTCAAATTCCGACGCGGCGTCACAGGCCGCACGTCTATACTTACGTAAGTTTTTTGTTTTATTTGTTGTGTAAGTAAGCTGTTATTTTGACAGAGATTATGAACTATGGATACACCAGAGAGTGGCAGAGAGAGATCTGGCAGTTAAAGAAACAGTTGTGCAAACAATTGAAAAGAAATAAAAGAGAAATATCCCCAGAGTTTTTGCAAATCAACTTTTTTTGGTTTTACAAAGGATACAACGATATTGTCTCATGTTCCCAAGAAAGGAATAGCAGTCGTTTTAGCTTCATCACTGTATCATAATGAAAGAACAAACACGGCCTCAGGGAAGCCAGAAATCATATATTTTTATAATTCTACGAAAGGCGGTGTAGACGAAATTGATAAGAAATTCTCTGTGTATACTTGCAGTCGCCGATCAAGATGGCGCCCATGACAATTTTTTACTGGATTTTAGGTATTAGTTGCGTCAACTCTCATCTTTTTCATGATGTACGCGCGGGAAGACACCCTTATAGACGAACATTTATAAAAAAAATATCTCGACAGTTGGTATTAGAGCGTAAAGTTCACGCTATGCCCAACTGGGCAAGAGTACTTAGCTCTGATAAGCCAGAAATATGTGAAGATGAAGCTAAGGAAGTCAAGACACAAAAGACTTGTCTTCCATGGCAACCTGGAATCAAACGAAAATCGACATATACATGATATTCGTGCAATAAACACGTTTGTTTGTGTGCGCGAAACAATTAGTGTTCCCTGACTGTGCTTAGAATGTAACGAGAAGTTGAATTGTGGATATTATTTTTTTAGAAGGTTTTATGTTCCTACATTATTTTCTATCTAAGAGGTACATTAGTCGTAAGTGAGAAATACTATTTTTTGTTATTCTGAAAAAAGTATTTTTTGTGTTTTAATTTTTTATGTCGAATGGTTTGATTTTTTCCTGAAATTTAAGTCAAACGTTATTATAGTGTTATACTCAAATATTTAATTAAGTTGATTTTCTTTATACTTATTTTTTCTTAAAACTCTTTATTTTTCATCATAATGCAAGGACAAATATTCTACTCCTACTTTTCTTTAAAAAACCTGATATTATATACGCGGCCTCTCAGGCCTCACATCGGTACAAACGTTACAAAAAATGCACGTCGGTACTTAAAGGTTAAATAAGTATATATGTTAATACGGACTTGCATCTCTTTTTACGACAATTTCGTGGTCAGGTGAGTTTGTAATTTGGCATAGTTACAGTTTATAAATGAAGTAAAAAGCTAATATTTGTATATAATATGAATTTAGAATTACATTAAAATATTAAATTTAAAAAAAACATTAAGCACTCCACCGTGCGTTTGACACAATGTCATACTCATATAGATTATTTTAATTCGTTAAAAACTTAATTTTATCCTCCCAGTGACATGACGTGTATGTCAAAGATAAAAATCAATGACGTTTTTGACATTTGTTTTTTTTTTATTGTTACAATGACAAGGCATCGTTCAGCTGAGCCCATCTTTCGAATCAATATACATACTAATATTATAAATACGAAAATAACTATATCTGTTACCTCTTCACACTCAAACCGCTGAACCGATTTAGATAACATTCCGTATGGAGATAGGTTAGTTTATATCGCGCAAATCATCCTTTAGGTGTGGTAGAAGTTTGTATGGGAAATTAATTATTTTAACTTTTACTTAACTTAAAAAAAGTTCGTTCATTTTTGACCAATCAGGTAAGGTTGACGACTTAGCTAGTATGTTATATTTTTGTCACCAACAAATGATGGTCGAATTTCGAACACTAGAAGATTACAATGTATTAAAGACAGACATAGTAAATTAAGCCGAAGAACTCTTCTAAAAAATCTGCGTATATTTTTGATATAATATATATTATATACATTTTATTACGATATATAACCTTTTCCAATAGACAGTTAAATATTGGTATTCTAATTTCGTGGCACAGTGTTTGTAACCAACTTCAAAAAAGAAGGAGATTCTCAATTTAGATGTTATATATATGTTACTGTAAAAGCTCGAACAAAGGTAAATCTTAAGATTTTCCAGTAAAACCTAAGATTTACCGACTTGAGTTGGTAAATGTAAGTATTTATTATAAAGGGACGACTTTATCGGACTTTTACCATTCCAGCCTAGCCTAACATGTAAATCCTAAGATTTACCAAGTGAATGATGGTAAAAGTTCGAATCCCAAAGTTTTTATGGACATTTACCATTCATAATCGGTAAATTCATTCATTCATTCGTCAATCGTTTTATTAATAAACTTTTACCTGTTCAACTAATTACTAATCGTCTACGTATTAATAAGTGTTTACATTTTATTTTCTATTAAATACATCATCGTGATTACAAACCAGAAAGACTCGTATGAAAGAATTCAAAGTGAATCACGAAGAACTTTTAAAAGGATTAAGTATAATGATGCATAGTTCAAATAATATCCGGCAGATTATGTATTAAAAGCGTTTTATTAATAGGCTTAAGTTAACACATTTATTGCTTGACCTGTTACTTTGTAATAGTGAACTATTACGTTTCAATGTTAATCTTGTAAATAATATTTATGCATAATCGTTAACAGTAGAGGTATTCTGTAAGACGAAATTAACTCATCGCAGTACACGAGCGTTGAATGTCAGAACGTGATATGTGACATTGTCTATAATATGATATGTATTTGAAAGATATAAGTATCAAAATGGCGTATCACGGAGTGATATGAAGTGAATTCTTAGAGAATCGCTTTGCTGACCGTTTGGTCAAGTGGCTAGCTGCTAAGGCTGCATGTTATATGTATGATTTTTAGATCAAATTCCTATTCGAGTCACTGAAGTATAGTGGGGTTTTCTAATTAAAATTAGTTTTTTCCATTGAAAAGTTTAAAATAATAAAATAAAGCTTGACAGAGGAGTATAAATGCACGCTATGTTTGCATTATAGAATATATAGTACGTTGCCACAGCCATTAAGGAACCCATTTTCAGAGTTCAAGGTTTTTTGAAGTACTTTGAGACACCTACAAGATAAAGGAAGCCTATAAATGTAGAATAGATGTCGATGCGTTGTAGTAGTATATACAGTAGGTGATCCGATGGTGCTTGCCGAACACGGGTGCGCCACTCGGGGTCCCTGTGCTTTTCCCTGGTGGCCATCATCGGCGAAGACTTCTCGCTGCCTAACGTGATAAATACCATTGGCGGAAGTGAGTGATGCTAGAAAGAGATGTTCTCCTTCTGCAAATACGTTATGTCGCAGAAAGAGATTCAGAGCGGAGGATAGTGCTTCCGCTGACTTGCCGAAAAAGACCTGGGAAGACCTGCCATAAGCGTCGCACGTACTATGGGGGTTCTATGTACTTTGGGAACCTCTCCACTCACATACCCGGAAACGCGTAAATGCCTTTTCTACCGAATAAAAAAGGTGAATCTGCAGTATCCTATCCCAATAAGTAATGTATATATATTTATATTTAATCACTAGTTGCTGCCCGCAGCTTCGTCCGCGTGTGAGGAAAGAGGGGTGGTGTTAGGTACATTTTCCGTTTTCTGTATGATTTTCAAGACTATAATCTATTTCTGTGCCAAATTCCATTCAGATTTTTGTGAGATATTCACACCAGAACAGCTGCACTACCTAGTTCTGGTGTCATTCTGGTCTGACCTATCCATGTTAACTTTCCCATTTATAATATTAGTAAGATACATTACACGCACAAAACACCCATAAAATACTAGTTACTAAAATCACATATGTAGTACTTCTGTGTAAATTCTTAGACACAGTAAAAAGGTCACGTGCAAGTCGAACTCGTATATTCAAGGTTCCGTATAATTTCAGAATATGCATGAATTGATGCACAACTTATATAAACGTTGATAAATTACGAGTATTTACTTTTATAAAGACATGTTTTGATAATAAGACAACAGTATTTCATTAAATACTTTAATAAACTTTCATTTTCATCTGTGCTGTGTGCACGGGCCCTAATAATGATGTAAACTCTTCCATATAAAACTGATTTTTATTTTATACCTTAAATTAATACAAGAAGGACATCATAAAGAAGAACATCATTTGTTATAAATATTAAAAGTTCCTGGCTTTCTTAAGGGAGTCTCTCATCGACCCTTCGATATCCTTTAAGTTACTGTGATGATTTAAAGTGAGCAGGTGACCTCTTTTTTGCCTTACTGATAGAAGACGTTTTATATTTCATTGATTGCATTTTATAATAAAGTGCTTTAGAATATATTGTGTATGATTAATTGATTAATATTTTGTTATTGAATTAAGGCATCAATGCGTAGCGCAATTCGATGATTATTGCAATTTAGTCGTGGCGTTTTGGAGGCACGCTTGTGGTGATTCTGTAACGAGGTCGGTTCTTTGTAACAATTTGTCTAGAACTATTTTAGCGCAGTATTGTATGTATTATATAATAAATAATAAATATTGGATAATATCACATACATTACTCTGATCCCAATGTAAGTAACTAAAGCACTTGTGTTATGGAAATCAGAAGTAACGTCGAAGTTTTAACCGGGTATCTGGCGATGGTAAATTAAAAATAAAAATAGGTGCACAAATAAACCAGGTTATGTTCAGTTTTCTCACCCGCCCAAAGACATTATCAGTGGTGGAAACCTGCTTATTGGATAATGCTGTCTGTTAGTTCAGCATCGGGGAGAATCTTTACTACAATATTTGCTTAGTTTAAATAAATCTGCAAATTTTTATTTACATACATACTTCAATCTAAAACTACGGTATTTCTGAACACAGATACATTATATCGTTTTCATTTGATTATTTATTATGTACGCACGTTTACTACAACCTTATCAGGGTTAAATAACATCGATATGAATTAACACGAGATGTTCTGAGCTTGTGAAGTGTGCAACTTTGGGCGTGATGAGAATAAAATCTGAGGGCGAATTTGAGTGACACGGTTCCTAAACGTATAGCTTCTGTTGTGAAACTATTTCACCTATGTCACTAGAAAGCTTAGTAAGGATTAACAGTAAATCCTCTTCCCGGTGTTCCCTCGGTGCTACAATATGTCCTATTTTAAGTGAGTAGTATCCTAAGAGTATTGTCCGAGAGGCAGCGGCTTGGCCGTGCCCTCGGCACTGCTGTCGCTCATCAGCAACGGTGACCACTTACTGACCCGTTTCGTCTGCTTCGAAAGAAAATAAAATTTTCTATTAAATGTTATGAAATGGTAGAATACTGCACTTCTTATCTTTTCATATGATGATACGTGACATTGGCGAAATAATCTCTGCCAAGCTATTCCGTTAGAACAATCACACCGCAGGAAACGATCGTGATATGTCAGAAAATGATATGCCATATTCACTAGAATAATTATAACATTTAGAGGATAGATGCACCAAAATAGCGTATCAACGTAAATTGGTTTTAACATTTCACGAGTGAGATACCGAATGAATTATTTTAAGAATCGCACGGATGCGTTTGTAAAATTAAAATAATAATGAACAGACATTTTAATTGATTTGAGTTTTGGTAGAAACTTTAGTTGTTAAAACTAATTGTAACTATTTGATTATATGACTTATTGGAATCGAATCGAATTGTTAGATTAAAGGTCGTGTCTCTCTTATTTACACAATAATAATTAATGAATTTGATTATGAATGATTTCATCATTAATCCTGTTACAAACTTCTTTGTTCGAACTCTTTGTCTAGAAATTAAACGAAAATTTGATTGTATGGATATAACAATTTGACCATTATTGCATCGTGTAACTGTTAAAATTTCTTCTTTAATTTAATGAAGCTTAAATTCAAATTGTCGTAAATACATCATGGATGATTAGTTAAAAAGATCACTGTTTTTTTTGGTTTATGGCATTCTAAAACAATGACCCAATAGATTAACAATGATATATGAGAATAACACCAATTATACGAGCAGACATTCCTTCGTAAATAATACGTCACGCTAAACTTTGAAAATCTTTACTTTTGGTTGTAATTGTCACATTTCCATCGCAACTGAATTTCTACTCAACTAATTACAAATTAAGGTCTATTTCTCCGTGAATGATATAACATTTTTCATATCTTGTCAATTGGTAGCAAATATAGCTTTATGGTAAAATGCGTATGATACATTTTTCATTGAAGTTAATAATGTAGATCATAAGACAAAATTGAATGTTAAAGGAAAATGAAGCTTATTTCTTAGTTATAAAGTTCAATTTTGAAAATTATAACGTTATTGTATAAGATTTGTAGTATTGAATGAAGGTTCGTATTGGAATACATCCTAAGAATGTTCTGTCACGCTTTAGATTTTCTCACCAAATTTCGACTGTACTGTGGCTGGAATTGTATTTGTGTGTAAACATGTGGTTGTATGTTTCTAAAATTCCTTTATAAATGTTCAATTATTCTGTTTCCAACTGAAAGCCGATGCTTACTTTTAAAAGGTCGGTTTTTTCTATGGCTACGAATTTTCTTTATATGCATTGCGCCAATTTACTTTGACCTTTGCACCAATTGATGTGTTTATAATAAATATTTGTCAAACTTTCATATATTTATTCATTATAATTATTATTAATATATTAGCTAATCCAGAATGATGTGCCGCTAATTTTATTTTTTAAAAATACTATGCGATACGAATTTGTGTGATTCTATTTGAGTTGAAACTAGAAATCTTCACGTAAGTGACAAAAATTACTGTGAAATTTTGTCCAAATTCTACAGTATAGAAATACTGAGAACAAAATTCGTTTAGGTATAAAATGTATAAACAGATATAGTTGGCTAATTTTTTAACCTCTCTCTGGCCTAGTGGCTGAATAATCTGATTCAGAAGTCACAGACGATGTAACATTTTATGCAAATATGTGTTGCGACGAGGATGCCGGTTGATTATCAGCACGAAGGTGTCTTAAGTTCACATAGGTAATACGTTCGACAGTTACTCCACCGCCTAACGAGATTTTGTTGTATTGCTTTGTTCTGTAAAAAGGGCATGCGGCCCAAACATTGACACCAAGAAAATTAGAATGGAAATTAAAATAGCGGTAAATGTAACACTTCTTCATAGAAGTGTTACCTTCTCATGAAGGTTTGCTCTTTTTTTGTGGGGAAGGTGTCGATAGTATCCGCGTAGCTCGAATTCCTTTTAGCCTATATACGTTTTTTTTTTTAAGGCATTGGTTGGCGGACGAGTATATGGGTCACCTGATGGTAAGTGGTCACCACCGCCCATAGACAAAGGCGCTGTAAGAAATATTAACCATTCCTTACATCTCCTATGCGCCACTAACCTCGGGAACTAAGATATTATGTCCCTTGTGCCTGTGATTACACTGGCTCACTCATCCTTCTAACCGGAACACAACAATACAGAGTACTGTTATTTGGCGATAGAATATCTGATGAGTGGGTGGTACCTACCCAGACGGGCTTGCACAAAGCCCTACCACCAAGTAAAGTTTATCTGAAATTCATTTGATACGTGCTCCCTAACAATACAATCAACAAAATGATCTACACTAAATATCAGAGATGCTTGCTCGAATTTAAACAAAGTTTCAAGATCAAATTTTAATGCGTGAGCGGTTCTGACTAATATTTTCTTCTCTAACAAAAAAAAATCACCTTCAACTAATTCAGTGCAGATGATTTTTTTTTATAAAGGTATTCGTTTTTCCAAATGCAACCAGATTATTTAGCCAACGTGATGTTGAAAACCCGGAAGAAGTTTCAGCCTAATTCTAATTGACAGATACTTAACTAAAACGTCAAGTGATGCAATTTTTATTGGATACGTTCTGAACATCTTCAAATCAATCGTATAACGTCTTGTATAACGCAATCACGATCCTTCATAATTCCGCTCACGACTTTTCAATGAATATATATAAAGTTTAATGGTACTACTTGGTGTGGAATATTTAAAAAAATATATAAGTCTCTGCTATCAATTATATGTTTAAAAGTCATCCTTTCAAGTGTTACCAATAGGCGCTTTCTAATTTATCGGAAACGTCCTGAGTTGAGGTACTTCCTCAAAAGGAGACAAGTAGGGTTGTTGTATAAAATCTGTTTGACATGATTTGTAGCACATTGACTAATGTTGTTAAGGCTTTAAACATCAGGTACTATATACAGGACTTAGTAAGCCACTAGTTAAAAGCCACCAGACCAAGACCAATTTTTGAGTGTTTTTGTGTCTTTGAGCAATTCCTTGTTTCAGATCGGATCCAGTAGGTGGCACTGCGATCTGGATCCAGGAAATTATATGGAAATTAAACCTTATTCACCCGAAAACAGTCGGGGCGAGCAGCTCTTAAACATTATATAGTCGTTTTTATCAAATGTTAGATCAACGAATGAAGTGTGTGGTTTGGATAGAAGATGTACTAATTGATGTTACAAAACACATAAGTAGCGTTTATTAGCAAATCGAGAGTACTTATTTAAAATATGAACCTTGACTTTAGTGTTTGGTTTAAGTTATAAGCATATTATTTCCTCCTGACAGAATTTTCGTCACGGCGTCCAATATCAAGGACTATCTAACGATAGAAGAGTATAGTTCACAAGTATGTGGTTACTTGATGGCAACGCTTAGTGCAAACCTTTCTGGGTAGGTACCACCTGCTTATCAGTTATTCTACCACCAGCAATACTTAGTTTTGTTGGAAAGGATATGACATTTTCACTTGCAAGGTTAGTGGTACATTGGCGATGTAAATAGTGTTTAATATTTCTACGAGGACGGTGGTGACCACTTACCATTAGGTGATCCATTTGACTTTAAACACTATTTGATTAGTATTTAATATCACTTTTGACAGCTGTACATTGGACTGTGAGAGTGAGGGAATGAACAGCAGAATAGTGTTTGTACACACACGTTTACTAAGTAATATATTTTTGGTAGTTGGGTATATTGTGTTGAAAATCAGGATCTGAAATTCAAGGAAACTAACATCAAAATAAGCTTATTTAAGTCCTTCCACCTCGAACAGAGGCTACACAGTGGCTAGAAGACGACGACCATTTTAACTTTTTAGTTGAAATTAATTCAGTTCGTGCTTGGTGTTAATGGATAACTTTGCAATAAAAACTATTATGTAACTCTTTAAATTCTGTCGCATATATTCTTGCCAAAACCGACCAGTTCCTCAAATGAAGAAGTCTTTGCCCAGCAATGGAACAATTAAAAGCTGTTACTTCGCTTTACCAGAAGTCATATCAGTTCGTGTACATTGTGTGCTATGTTTTGGAACGAAGTTCTTTTACGCAGCTTACAGTTCTTACTGTCAGAAATCGTCAGGTAAGGAAAAATTGTTATACCAACCAAGAGACCTCTTTTCCTCTCTTTCTCTTTAAATCTGTCTCTTTCTATTTAAACATATTTTTTGTTATTGTTTAGATTAACACGGGATTTTTAATAAAAAAAATATTTCTCATGATTTAATTATTCTTAAACCTTGTAAATTTATATCAATGTGCCCGTTACATAATACATAATATATTGTATATTTATGTGTGAATGAAATTTAATGGCATTTTTTTTTGTAATTTATAATAATTCATCATTAATTTCTTGTAACTTGGACCACAGTTCACAGCGGGACGCATTTAATTGCTAGCTATTACCTTTATGCACTCATCTCAATCATTGCAATGATTCATTTAGATCCGCCGTCATTAGCATACTTGTTTATTTTGTCGGTATTTTTACTTTCATGGTGGTTACTGATTTTATTACGACATGTTCACTTTTTATTTCAAATTAAATGTTCTATGTTCAAGGAAAATAATAATACTCAGTCAAAAACGTTTCACTCAATCGTTACATATGTACCTACATAAGAAAATTTAATTTGACCTTAAAAAATTTTAGCACATATTACATTCTGTAAAATATCGACTTTGGACATAGTCACTAGCCTATTTTCTCTACCCTAAAGTTGCTTGTTGCCTTACTGAATACATCTGCTATTCTGTAAGAAGAAATACAAAACTCACCAAAGAACGCGAACGTGAAATGTCAAAATGTGATATGCAACAATGACTACAATAGGATACACGTATCAAAACGGCGTGTCACCGTAAGTTGATTGACAACATTTCACGAGTGAGATACGAAGTGAAAAATGAATTGAAGTTAATTCTTACAAAATGGCACGGCTAGAAGCGATCATTATAACGAACTAACGGCTGCCTGAAACATACTTCAATTTTGATGTAAATTTTTATTGTATATATTTTGTCTTGGTGTTCACTATTGTGAATTATTATTAATTAATATTTACAGGTATGATTAAATATCTACGTGCATGCACATGACCAGTTTACAAAATTATTTTTGAAAATAATATATTATAGTCGTACTGGATTTGACAGAGGCCAAAAACATTTTTCAAACAATATTAACACAAAATATAAAATCATTCGACATGTGGGTATACTTGTAACATTTTTTTTTTTTTTTATAGTAGAGGTGGCAAACGGACAGGAGGCTCACCTGATTGAAAGTGACTACCACCGCCCATGGAACTATTGCAACATTGACAGTAATAAGTTGCTTCTTGCTTTCAGTATATGCTAAAGCGATCGCATAAAATTTGATTCCTTTCTAAATTAAATATCAAATTAAAAAATACTATAAAAACTTGTATAACCAAGCTTTAATGCACGTTATACGTGATACGAAAAGGATGAGATTTTAATTAATATTTTTTCTGTAATGTCAGTATATGCTTTTACTGTTAATACTTTGTTATGTAACAATTTTTAAATAACACTGCTAGCTAAACGCCTTCTTTTTTATTAAGGAGATATTTTTTGCATCGATGTATGATCTTCATGAGGTGTCATAGATTCCAGATGATATCTTCATTGAATTGGAATGTGTCTTATTTGTCCTCACGGGATTCTGGATTCCTTGCCTGGATGGTATTCGTTACATAGCTTACTTACAAGGTTTTATTAGGAGCTGAGATGACCCAGTTAGAACGCTTGCATCTGAACCGATGATGGAGTCAAACCCAGGCGAGCACCACATAATTTTCATTGGCTTAAGTTGCAGAAGTGAAGTAAAATATCGTAGGGAAACCTTCATGTGTCTAATTTCATTGAAATTTTAGGAAGTGGAATTAGCTGCATGCCGTCTGCTCAAAGCAAGAGGAGGCCCAAAAGTGAGACATTTAATTGCTGTTTAGGTTTTATTTCATCAGCTTACAAGCAAAAATCATTGGTGCTTTTTGGGTTTCCCCATTTTTCCAGTTTTGGTTGAGATAAAATAAAATATTCTTGGGCCATCTCGGCTCTAGTTCTTGTATTGATTACAGTCGCTTCATCTTGATTTATCTGTTACGTAAAGTACAAACAATTGCGAAACGCCGCCAATCAAATCATAACTACGATCGCGTGTAAAATTCTCTTAAATAATTTATATTTCAATCAACATAAATTATCAAAATCATACGTTACCTGAGTTTAAATTGCAAAGGTTAAAATTTTTATTCGATACATTTTTGACACTAATTTTTATTGATGAAACTAAACGCATCGCATATCATTTTCATTACGTAGTAATCGCAGACAAATGTTTATAAAAACTTGGGTGTTACTTGGCGAGTTAGTCCCGTGGTTCGAATAGATTAATCTTAGCTGTCAAAATTAAATTTGTGTTTATAGTAATTCACTTTATATATCAGTAGTGGATGTAACCTCAAAGTCTTCAAAAGATTTTAATCGAGTTCCATTTAATACTTCGATTAATAATATAATTGCGGTAGTTTCAATGTATATTTTTATCTTAGAGATCTTGTAGAGATTATCCTGAATAGGAATGTGCCGGTCGGTGGAATTGGGTTGGTCACGTATCTCGCTGGACGAATGGTAATTGAAGCTGACAAGTCTTATAGCGGATAACGTCAAACGTAGTGTAGGATATTCATAGGTGACCTGAAGAAGATGATAGAATTAAAGAGAGCTTTGGCATATCTTACCCTAAGGCTACATCCAGCGATGGACTTCGATTGGCTAAGGGATGATGATTATAATGTGTTAAAATAGCACTTTTTACTTTGACTTTCGCGTATCGATAAATACTTTTATTGTGGATATATTTAACATAATAATAAATATATATGACATAACCAAAGACTTAGTCATGGGAATCCCCCATGAAAACAGAGTCCTATAAATAATCTTTTCAACTAAACATCTAATAGTAATTAAAACTAATAGTTTAATTAAAAGTAACTGCAGTTAAAATACTTAGACTTTAGAGTAATAGTGTTATAACCTTTATTAAAAGTATACTGCTGTTGACAGGAGGGTTGTTCTTTTTAGCCCAGAGGATCGGAATTGCGATCTATTCGATCGTGATTTGTACTGTAACCATTTTTCATTTTTATTTGTATATAATTAAGACCTTAATGTAAATAATTCTTTTGAAATAAATAAATAGTTCAATTAGCTTAATAAACATTTCGAAATATGCTCTGATAGACATCAAATGTTTTGTTTTTTGTTTTATATTTGGATCAGTCTAAAAGGTTGACGACGTGAGGATCTTGAACTATATCATTGCAATGTTAGTTTCAGAATTTTTACACCCTATCGTTTATCTTCAAAAACATTTTTTTTAACGCTCATTCGTTGTAGCGCTTATTGCATTCAATTTTTTTTACTTTAATTATTACGTATATTATCCGCCTTTTAAATATTACTAATAACATTTAAAAAGTTAGAATATTATGTTAATAATGTACTATGCGATTCAAATAATCAACTTTAACGTGTGAAACGATATCAATAAAAAAAAACACTCAATGAATTATACCTGTCAACTGGAACTTGATGAGTATAACTTATAAAAACGTAATTTGTAATTTCTTCTCGTCTTTTCTGTTATATAACTTTGAATTCATGATTCTTACGTCATAAGAAATATATATATATATTTCCAAAAGAGACTATGTCATTGAAAATTTTATTTGAAAGAAAATTCAAATTACTTAATACGATTTAGAATTTCTACTATGACTGACATACAACAAAACTTAAGCTGTAAACGTAGATACTCATAATCTGGCCGATTACACTTCGGCTCTAATAATGCTTAAATCAAATAAAATATATTTTTATAAAAGTAACCTTATCAATGAAGCCTTTTTTAATGTCAATATTTACTTAAAATAAACAGATTTAGACCAATACTTCTAAAATCCTTCAAATAGGAACAGATATGGTCCAGTGGTTGGAACGCATTGATCTTCGAAAATCGAAGGTTGAGGTTTAAATCCAGACTAGCAGTACTTAGTTTTAATACATTTGTAATTTGTATAATTAATTTCTTGCTACTTGATAAAAGAAAAACATCGTGAATATTATGAGTAGTTGTTAATAAAATGAAAAAACTTTATATTAATAAATTAATAAAAATAACTACTCTTTAAAAGAACATTTCTACAAAGACATTTGTGTGCGATTACTTGCTATGGCGTTTGAAATGCTTGTGTGTACGAGACTCGCTTTAATTTCAAAAGTATTCCAGTGATAAGGTCGTTGCGGAGAGGCATCATTTATTGCGCATGAGAACGCTATGTGCACTAGCCTTAGTGTACAGGATGTTATGAAAACAATAAAAATAATTGGTTATAAATATATGTTTACAATATTGGATTGATAATAATATAATTATATGCCACGGTGGAACGCCCGGTGTCTGGAACATTTGAATAAACCTAAACACTTGGTTTTCACGTTTTTAATTTGCTTGTGATGATTCATCTTGTGGTTTGCAGGGAAGGAAAACATTGTGAGTTGCATCAGTTGATTTGAATCTCTGCATTGGAGGAGTCTGGTGGGATGTGTGTGACAGAGAGAGAAATAAAGAGAGAGAGAGAGAGACAATAAAAAAAAAAGAATATATGCGATATATACAAGTTCAATATAATAATATGTACTGTTTTACCAAATGTATATAAAAAAAACTGGGTACCCGATAGGATATCTCATCGGAAACATTATACAGAACAGTCTTTCTCTGATAAACATACGTCTAAACACCGATTCGACTTGTTTACGTACTTTCATCCTGCTAAGGAATAAACCTTCAACAACTCTATACCGACTATATTTTACTTTTAAATATAAATCTTAACACCGTTTTATATATTTCAAACATTAAAAAACTTCTATATAGAATTTCACTCTATTGGATGATTTATACAAACGCTGTAACCTGTCTTTTACTGATAAACATATGCCTAAGACCGATTTTCCTACTTGTAACTTATAAAAATTTACGAACTTCTATACAAACATTAATCGTAATTTTCATTCTCTTAGATGATAAACTTACAATCTGTTAAAGTTTTATTTTAAATTAATCTTTAATACATAATCCTAATATTTATATTTCCATATTTCTAACATTTGAAATTCCTGTGCATAATTCATTTTTATTTTTTTATCAATTATATTTTAATAAATATTAAAATCGAACATCATGTATAAAGTTATTTAATTGCAAGAATGCTGTACGTGAGTTACGTGCATACAACCGTTCACCTGGCTTTAGCTCAGCGCTCTTATACACTTTCGATAAATTCTCATTTTAATTCAATATTTATTTAACTAATTTGAGATGAAAATGAATTTTATTTATTTATTGGCTTAAATTTTAATGACTATTTTATTTCAATAAAGGCTTAAGATACTTGAATAACATTATATGGATTTAAACCGACATGACTTCAAATTTTATTTATAATTTTTATTAATTATTGTCAAAATAAATGTTACTAGACTATTCCAATAATTGTAATATATAGTAAAAAATTAACAACGAGGTTTGAATAGGGAAGAAAAGACGCGTTTTCCCCACATAAGGTGGGGCAAGTGGGACTTGTTGGCGCCGACTGTACGAAGAGGCACCCACTTCGTATTTTCTGGGACGTTACGGGATTACTTACGAATACTACCATCTCACGTCCATTGCGATGGATCCGCCTATGCGACCTTCCCCTAGAAAAGTTTCCGGGGTAGAGAAAACCCTCCTATTCCAGGTGCTGCATACGACAGGGGGAGAAGCCAACAGCGCCGACGCCTCCTCCCCATCTTCATCGGTGGAGAAGGTCAGCTGTACTTAGGCGATCAGTAGGACTTACCAAATAATAGTTTTATCAAATTTATACAGCTAATAAGATGGTTATGATGTCCCATATACGAAAAATAAAAAAAAATGCTGTTTATATACGACTAACATAAATACGAGGATAACAGCATTAATTCGAAGCATTGATTTAATTAAATATAATATTATCTATCTATAAAAAGTATCTATATTTTTTATCTAGTTTCGTGTTTATGACGCGCCAACGCGTGTCGTTTATTTTTATAAATTGCAAATTGTTATGGCATAATTTTGTTTTAGAGATTATTTTGCATTTAATTAAGTTTTAAGTTCAATAGGGTTGAGTTTGTTTTAAATAAGACATCACATCGAGTCTAGTTTAAATAAGTTTCCTTAACATACTAGCCGCTCGTCAGGATTTCTCTCGGACATATTATAGAATCGAACATGATTTTGCTCATATCAGTCGTAACGTGATGTTATATAAACTAAAGCCTTCCTCGATAAATGGGCTGTCTAACACTGAAAGAATGTTTATACCAAAAAATACGTACTAGACGAACATAGTATAATAAATTACTTGTATCAACCGAAAAATAAGTATATATATATAAAATGGTTACTATATATTAATTTTAATCTTCTTCCATTAATAAATCTACTGAAAACGAAAAAAATAATCATTATTAATGAACTTTAATTGTATTTTATTGTATAGAAACGTTTGAATTAATGAGACAATTGGGTCGCTAGTGTCCTGTCGCAAGTGTCGGTGTGCCACGGTAGTGTTATTTACAAGATGGCGTCAGTTACTTGCTACGTGTAATGTATTATTTGTATTAGGAAAAATGTTATATAATAAATATTTACGAAAATACTAGAGCGATAATTGAAAAACTAAATTGAGCATGTGAAAATTGTACCTACAACATAATTATAATTTACAAATAATCTCCAACAGAATCAGGGTTTCTGGAAGAGATCTCTTGTTAGAGATAAGTTATCCTTTGTACACGTCTTTTGTCTATGTAATTGTCTATATATTTGTTGGTACATAAATAAATAAATAAATAAATAAATAAATAAATAAATAAAATTCAGTGGTTCTTCCCCGGGGTGGAAACTCCAATCTTGGTTTAAGAGTCACGTGTTCTAGCCATTGAATCGTCTTGGCTTCAGAAATCCTTAGTCCAGCAGTAGGACATTTAAAGGCTATCACTTAATATCTAACACATAATTTTGCTGCAGTTAGAAGGAATCGGCAGAACAGATACTTTAATATTCAGTTCTATTTAATTTTGTAAGTAAGGAAAGCGTTAAGTTCCCACATTGGAGGGGGGTTATTTCATCTTAAATCCAAATTTCACACGACATTTTCTTCACCCCAACAGATAAAATATAGTACCCAATTTAGCATGAAAATTCAATAGTGCTTGCCCGGCTTAAAGTTGAAATTCACTTTTTATTTCGATTTATTAAATTTTCAACATTACATAAAAAGTATTATACCTATTTAGTATCGGTATGCAGTTATCTTGACCATAACATTGCCATGTTATCTATCTCGCTCACTCGTAAAAGGATCGTTTATAGCTACCGATTTTTAGTATAAATCGATGGAACTTTGTTATATATTTATTTAAAAAAAATGTTAATAATTTTATTTTCAATATCATTGATTTATATTTTTTAGTTGTAATTGATCTAAAATTATTTTTAAATAATTTTTGTCATGTTTTTTTTTTAAGTCAAAAAATTAAACGAAATTCTAGTAATGGAATAAAGTCTTCTAAATTTGTACTCAGTATGGTTGTCCCTCGAGGCTCAAGTTTAGGTCATTTTATATTGTTGGTATATATAAATGATCTTCCTTTGCATGTTGAAGGTAAAGTATCATAGTATAGTAATATAATTACTTTAACTTTTTAAAGTTGATAGAAGAAAAATCTAGTTGTGATCATGTAAGCAACATACATTTAAAACATTCTGTAAAATAATGATACAAATAAAATATATTAAATTGATTTAAAAGTAATAATTTAGTTTTTAAATTACGAAAAAACATAATGCAAAGTATTGATAATTGTCCTACCTGAAATAAATAAGCAAGACTAACAGTTAATATTTTTTTTGTATGTAATATGTAGGCGGACGAGCGAATGGGCCGCCTGATGGTAAGTGGTCCACCACCCATATACATTGGCGTGGTAAGAAATATTAATCATTCCTTACATCACTAATGCGCCAAACTTGGGAACTAAGATGTTATGTCCTTTGTGCCTGTAGTTATACTGCCTCACTTCAAACCGGAACATAAAAGTACTAAGTATTGCTATTTAACATAGTATTATGTAATTATATAGTGAATTTAATGGGCAGGCGCTCGGTAAGTAAATTTAGTAAATTTTAATACAAGTTAATGTTTTTGTTCATTTAATTAAACTCATAAATATTACGATTTATTTTTATATTTAGCTCAACAAATACGGCCAAATAAAGCCAAAGTTAAACTATAAAACAAATCATTATTAAACGACTAAACGAAAACGATTTTCTTTTAATTTAAATTCAATTATATTTCACACATGTCGAAGAGTATAAACCGGCTTTACGAAAGAGACGGCAATAGTTTCAACTTTCGCTTTCAAGTTACGTTGTAGGTCAAACGTGTTATGTAACTTACATTCAGAGTGGGATTATATGCCGTTATAATAACAGTGGGCAATGAACTTCTGATACTCTTTTGAAGACGTTACCGAAGTGGTTTATCTTTAACTGATTATTGTAGTAACATTTTTAATATATCATTTGTGTATATGTTACTGTAAAAGCTCGAACTAAGGTAAATCTTAAGATTTTCCAGTAAAACCTAAGATTTACCGACATGAGTTGGTAAATGTAAGTATTTATTATAAAGGGACGACTTTATCGGACTTTTACCATTCCAACCTAACCTAACCTAACATTTACCAAGTGAATGATGGTAAAAGTTCGAATCCCAAAGTTTTATGGACATTTACCATTTATAATCGGTAAATCTGAGGTTTACAGTAACATATATATGTTATTACTTAGTATAAAAACTATAGAGTAATGTCATATAGTTGAATATATTACTTGGTTTTATTTTCTTGAACTTAAGAATTATTATAACTTAAAAAAGGTCAGATTAATTTCATTGCTTTCTTTTTATCTATCTATACAGAAACCCAAAATCTTTATAAAACATAAAAATGTTACGTGCTTATTCATTGTCAAAAATGTACAACCAAAGAAATACTTCAGATCTGAGAAGAAGTGGTAAAATAAACTCAGCGGGACTCATGATTTAATTTTACATATAATATATTTAAAGGCCGAAAACGCAGTTCCAAGACCTGGTATTGCAGGTGGACATCACATATCACTTTGTAGTGACTTTCGATCATATAACTCGGATTGTTTGCCAACAATTCCATTTAAAAAAATACCCAGATGTGTGCGTCCGCGCCTTTGGAAGCATTTGTATCATACAAGTTTACTTTGAATATTGTTTAATTGTTTAACAGGGTGATTGGTTAAATAATGCTATGTGTTATTTTTTCGAATTTGATACATCGGAATAGGATTACAGTTAGGTAGGAAGGTTCAAATTACTTAGTATAAAATTTCACCAAAATCTATTTTATCTTGCGTTTCGTTAGGCATTAAATAAAAAAGGTTAAAATTAATATTAATTAATATCCGCGTTAATTGGTCATACTTTGTATTGATACGCTTAGTAGTTTTCACGAGATTAACGCACAAAATCGTTATATATTACATTACATTACAGTTAACAGCTTGTAAATTTCATACTGCTGGGCTAAAGCCTCATCTTCCTTTGATGAGGTTTGGAGCATGTGGCATAATTGAGATTAGACACATGCAGGTTTCCTCACGATGTTTTCCTTCACCGCCGAGCACGAAATGAATTATAAACACAAATTAAGCACATGAAAATTCTGTGGTGCCTGCCTGGGTTTGAACCCGAAATCATCGGTTAAGATGCACGCGTTTTAACCACTGGGCCATCTCTATATATAAGACTATCTGAACCCGCGACATCGCCCCCGAGTTGTTAAGTATGTGATGATATTCAAGAACTTGCATATCACAATTAATCTACATCTTGGAGGATAAAAAGTAGCCTTGAGGTTGAAGCTTGCTTCGTATCAAATTGAACAGACAGACAGAGTTACTTTTGATTTATAATATTAGTATAGATAGTATAGATTTGTTATACGTTATGGTATTAACTATCAATAGGTATATTTCGGTATGGCTATTGCTACAGTGCTGAATAACGTAACCTTCTAATCTGATATTTTATACACAAAATATCGACACTTCTGCTCCTAATGTGTGTAAGGATGTGTTTCTTAGTGTCGATAAAAAAATATAATTTAATTTTTTTTATATTTTTAATTTAATTATGTTTTGTAAATTTTTCATGTTAAAGATTTTATTAAGCTATTCCGGCTTCACACGTATTAAATAAGGCCCTATACAAAACATAAACGTCAAATTTATATCAAACTACAAACTATTTATGACGAAAATTTAATTAAATATATAGCTTGATTGGTTTACGCGGCGGACGCCAGGAAACCCGACACGATTTTTCCTGATACATTCAACAATTATCGATACATTTCAGTCAATTTACATAGAACCTTAACAAATAAACCTTTCCCACAAATCATTGTCCATTCAAAAAAAACATAAGAAAATTCGTTAAGCACTCGTTTAATTTAAAGCACACAGGAGAACAACAGGGGCTTTGTTTTATAATATTTTAATATTCTTCTATCGATATCGATATTAAAATGTGAAACTCTACGTGTACCATCGCAAGGTGGGCGCACCGATCATCCTCTCAAACTGGTTCTGCGTAATTTTGTGTCACAATTTTCAAATGAATTTCGTGTACTCATTAAATGTAATTTAAAACAGCGCTATAAATATAATTACGTACAATTAATAAAACTATATATTGGTTTATTACAGATAATATATTTTATAAAAAAATAATAATAATAATAAACTCAATGAAAAAGCTATCAATTTTATTAATTAATTCTATGATTATTTTATAACTGATCGTAAATTATTATTGATTCACAGTCAAATCAAGTTTTTGCTAAGATTTATTTTTTTAACTTATATTATCATTGTTAAATAATAATATTATATATATCTACACATACATAATAAATTATTATATAAATACTACATTTATCAAACAATCAATACTTCTCAGTTGGAAAAAGCATTTTCTGCTACAGAGGACAATGATTGGTCATTATTCCACTACGTACTTTATAATTTTGCGAATGACGTGTTTGTTACCAATTAGAATTGGTTCCTGCATGTTATTAAACGATTTTATTGGATTTTTTTACGCGGCTTACAGTAGAGTGAACTGTGTGAAGTAGTAGATAAGGTCACATAAAGAAAAAACATGATGGCGGCTCCTGACGGTCTTTGCGTCTCTTTATCTCTGTCTCTTTCTATTTTTTTTATGCTATCGATAAGCGGACGAGCAAGTGGTCACCACCGCCCATAGATATTTGCGTTGTAAGAGATATTAACCATTCCTTACATCACCAATGCGCCAACAACCTTGGAAACTAAGATGTTACGTCCCTTGTGCCTGTAGTTACACTGGCTCACTCACCCTTCAAACCGGAACACAACAATACTGTGTACTACTGTTTGGCGGTAGAATATCTGATGAGTGGGTGGTACCTACCCAGACGGGCTTGCGCAAAGCCCTACCACCAAGTAAAAATATTACATTCTGTTTTATAAAATATTACATATTGAAACTGTTTTTTTTTATTGTTTTAATATTTGATAACAATTTTATTTATTATTATTGAACTTTACTCAAACATTAATTTATTTAATTGTGTCATTTAATACATAGTATTTATCGAAAGCAACTTCGTTTCAACTGGTTGTCACACGGAACCATTCTTTTTTTAACTTCAGACTGCCTCACTGGATTGCTGATCATAAGATTCCTGGTTCAAATACACGTTAGAGAGCTAAGTTTATTGGGGCTTCTATCAAGTGACTCTCAGTAGGAAATATAGTTAGAAAACTCGAAAACTATCGAAATTAGTTGTTCTTGCCATTGGCTTATATTTTAATGTGAGGGAAGAGGAAAGGCCTTTATTTGCTTATGACAACATCTCTGAATAGTGTTTAACAGATGTGACTGAAATCGCTAGTCACTAGAATGATATTTAATTTCAAAGTACGGCAGCGGAACCCCACTCGATCCAAGGTGTCATTTTGTATTTAACAAGCTGACAACGCATCAAGACCTCGTTCTCCTGGGTTATCGTTATCCTGGGTTATTATATATTGTACAATATATTTGCTTACTTCTTCCAGCATATTCATTCATGAAAAAAAAATCACTGATCATCTAATCCTCGACTATTAACACAGTGATCATTTACAACAAAACCACTCAAAATAAAACTTAATATGATACAATGTTGAGCATATTTTAATTGGTATTTTAATTAACATCAATACTTGGATTTTTGAAATGTTATCAATAATTAAAATCTTGTTACGTCGCAGTCGTAATAAATATCATTCAGCAGATATGTAATAAATTATATTTATAAATGTTAAGCTGACTGTTTGTTTATTTTAATTCTGTTAACTTAAGTTATAAGATCGAGCACAATATGTCAAATAGACCAGATAACATTATACACAATGCGCCACCAAACTTCGAAACAAAGATGCTATGGCCCTTAAAAAAAAATTACTAAGTATCGCTGTGTGGCGGTAGAATATACCTACCGCTTTTATAACAAACTAATGTTCATAATTGGTTGATAGATATAGAAGCAGTTACATCTAGATAACTACAGCAACGTAGATATTTTAAAAAAACCTTCCCCATAGAAATATATCTACATTAATTTTCATCAAATGATGTCGAAGATAATTTATGATAATCATAATTCAACGTTAGTTTTGTGTGCGCCGGGGTAGGTATCACTCTCGTAGGACATTTTCTACCGCCATACAGAAATACTTAGTATAATTGTGTTCCGACTTAAAAGGTGTGAGCCAGTCTGTACTGACCAAATATCTTAGTTCCCAAGTAGTGAATTGGCGATGTAAGGGATGGTTAATATGCCCTAAAACGCTTTTTTCTATACGCAGTGGTGATCGCTTACGATCAGGTAGCCTAAAAGCCAGTCTACGTATTTTACATAAAAAATATCAACATACATATTTATATATTATAACACGAACTACGAAGTAAGAGAAACCACGAGCGTCAACTAGTTAATAATAATAACACAATTCTACAGAAACTGCGACATAAATTAAACGTAAAATGACGTATAATTACAAGGAACCAAAACTTGTTTGCTATGTTATGTTATGTTACGTTATTTAATTAAATAACTTGAACATTTAATCTTATGATTTAATATAATGACCATCAATCACGCTTGTATAAGCTTACTTTGATAAAGTTTACATTGTCCTGAAAGGCTTATTATTATTATTATACTAATATATGTAATTTTAAAATAAAGCATAGTAGTTATGTATGTCATATTCAACAGATCTCAGTACGGAATTACAGGTTATTACCAAAACAAATCGGTTACAAAGTAAGGAATAGGTGCGTAGGGTTGCCACACTTCAATTTGAAACGAGGGCTAGAAGATAACCAGGTTGTTCATTATTTTGAAGTGAAAAATACATTGGCGTGACTTGGGGTTAGATCGAGTTATGTGCCGTGACAATATTTCGGTCAGTAATGTAAATGTAATATATATAACGGAGCGTGGTTACTTTGGTTGTTGATTTGGATAATTAATGAATCAGTTGGCAATAATGTTTGATGGCTGATTTACTTTCAAGAGCGTGTCACCCCGAATGGAGTTGTAAGTGTCATGGCAACGCGAGTCGTTATGTTTTGACAAGCGACTCGAATGCGATGGTTGCTTGCAAACCCATTTGCTCTTAATCGAGATGAATTATTGTATTCCTTTGATATTATTGTGGTGTACGATTATTGAATCAATTAATACAGTGATTGGACGATATTAAATACGTTTTAATTTGTGAATATCTCCATTGCACGCCTACATAGTCTATCAAATGTCGGATCAATCCCCGAACCCAACTATTCGGCATCCTGCTCCTCCGACAAATATATATACAATTTCGACGCTCAACATTTTACGTTTAGTGAAAGCGATATCATACAGAATTAATGTATGTGACGGATGGTCGTTAAAATGGCGTCCAGTCGAGCTATCTTTCTGATGTTCATCGCCATCATAAGACATCTTTAGATGTGGATTACTCAGAAATAATTGCGTACACGACTCTAATGACGATTTACGAATTATGAAACGCAGTAAGTTCTATGCCTTTTGTCGAATCTACCCCTTTTGCATACTTTCTCTTAAAACCGTTACAACCTTTGTTTTCATGGCAACCACTAATATCTTTACCACTGTTATTTCCTTGCCGACCATGAATGGCTCTACCATTCATGGTTGCCACAGAAATATTGACAGCAAACTGCCAGTAACAGTCAAATCGAGCATAAATCATATTCAAGAAGAAACAACGCTGACATTAACCAGCGCCATCTATTAAGAACCCGTTGATATAAAGCTGCCTCGATGACAAATTTAATTATAATATGGAAGGACTTTCATATAATAATATATATCTGAAAACAAGACGAAGCGCAATTGAAAACAGCAGTTAAAATTCTAGGATGTTCCAGGTTGTCACTACGAGGGACATGTCCCGAAAAAACAGGACGTTTGGCCACTCTAACAGTTACAACCGAAGTAAAGCCTTTGTTGCATTAATACAACGATTGTTTCTGACAGCGTAATTGGTTTCTGTAATGTTCTGTAATTTATTTGAAGGATTCACTTTCCTATTATTCAGTACATAAGTATGTAACAAAAACTTACTTTTTTTTTTAACGAAAAAATAGTCGAAGGTGCTTTATGGTCGAAGTCATCGTTATTACTTCTCTGACCACATAATATAGTATTTATTTCGATCTATATTATAAATGTGAAAGTAACTCTGTCTGTTACTCTATCAAAAGACTGAACCGAATTTGATGAAATTTGATATGAATTTAAATTATAATGTAAAGAAAATAAGGTAACAGCTTGTATATATTCTATTGCTGCTAAGGTCTCCTTCTATTGGAGGAGAAGGTCGAGATCTAAATCCATCACGTTGCGCCAATGCGGGTAGTGGATTCATATGTGGCAGATTTTCATCAGACGGTATAGGTTTCCTCACGATGTTTTCCTTCACCGCCGTGAACGAAATGAATTATAAAAACAAATTAAGCACAGTAATATTCCGAGGTGGTTGACCAGCTTTGAACCTGCAGTTTTGAGCTTAATCGTTAAAGTATTCTGATTACTGGAGCATCTGGATTTGGTCACCAGTGCAAATAAACATGTTTATGAACTTAAATATGCATATTTTTAAAAGTAAGTTGAGAGATTTAAAGCTATCTCAAAATAAATTAATTTAGGTAAATTAGGTAAAAATATTATAATATTAATAATAAGTTGATTATTGTTATTTTACTGAATGCTATTAAAACAAATTTAATTATGAAAAAGAAGTAGAACTTATGCTTTTGTGTCTTTTTTTTAGTGTAGTTAGCACCTGTCTGACGAGATCACTAGATTTATTAGAAGTATTATTTTATATTTTATTTTAATTTTATGTTTTTATTTAATTTATTTTCTTAATTGAGTGCAATATATGTTATATTATATTTATTATAAATATATCATAAGAATTCACAACAAAAACGTAACAGACAGAGTTACTTTCACATTAATGTTAGTATAGATTTTATATGCTTTAAGACACAAACGTTCCTTAACGATTTTGAATTGAATATTTTTGAACATTTCTTGGAATTATTTTGTAAAAAACGTGTACGTATATTAGCCAAAAAAATAATGTTTTATGTTGTCAGTACTGTGTGCTATTAAATATAGTTCAGTAATAAGTTATTTGCCTTAATTATAGTAATTAAGTATTAATTATAGTCTTTAAAAAGAAATATTATATTTATCACAATTAGATATTTCAAACTCGGCTTAATGATTTGATTTATAATATTATAAAACAGAAGGCTAGACAATAATTGCATAATGATTTTACAATTTGTTGAAATGTAACTAACAAGATCTTAGCACACTGGTAGCTAAAAGTATAATATTAAATTAAGATATTTTAGGCATGTTTTTATTGTGGTACTTAGTGATAGAGCAGTTTTAAAGTTTGTGTTGGCAGCACCCACTCATTATTTACTTATTATTGCTTCGGTCCGGTTTGAAGGGCGTCTGATCCAGTGTTTATATAGACATAAAGGTTTTATATAACCTCTTAGTGCCCAAGTTTGGTGGTGTATGGACACATGTATTGAGTGGTTAAAATATCTCGCAGTCTCAATATCCTTAGAAGATGTTGACCACTGACCATATGATGTCCATTTGCTGGTTACATATTTTATGTTATGTAAATAAAATAAAGCTATCTGAATGTTCCGTCAGAAATGTTTCACTCAAACGTTACATGAAAATCGTTGAATTTTAACCTCCATCTCCAATTTAAAAGATATATTAATTTTCTGTGTAATGAAAAAAATCGTTTAGCTTATTTAATCTATGAACATTAAGCCTTACCAACGTCAAGAAGTACGTTGAAAAGATACATGATATCTTACGTAATAATCTTTGCATAGCGTAGCTTGCATGGGAGTTTGACCTAAGCACAGGTTCCGCGTACTCTGCCGCCTTCTCTACCGACAAAGTATTGACGATCCTTTTGAATGCGGTTGACCTTTTTATTTAAATCACTTCAGATGGGACGGTAATTGTAAAATAATTACTGTCGATCATAAAGTCCACCACAAACGTACCGACTCTAAGATAAGTGATTTACAATTCGGTAGAAATGGCATTTGTATAAATCGGTTGCAGTCAGGAAAATCAAAAAAATAAAATATCTCAATAAATACACATTTATAAAAATATTTAATCTCTAAAATAATTTCAGATAGTTTAGTCAACGTAGTAATTGAAATAACGAATGACATAACACGGTAGGCGGCGTCACGGTTGCGTGCGCAAGGGATCTCGAAACGAACACAAACTGAATTAGTACCGTGACAACTTGGTGCGTATACTCAGGAACGCCTTGGTCGGACAATTTGTGGTATCTAGCCTACTCTAAATCCATGCCTTGGACAGTGAAAGTATTACTGGTTTTAGTGGGTAATATTCTGGCGCCAGTAAGTCCCACAAAAAACATCCGCTTCACGTGAAGGCTAACGCACAAATGAGTTTTCCATCGGGTACTTCCATCCATGATCTACTTAATCTGCAACTACGAACCACTATGCCTTTTTATGAAAAGTAATATCCAATTAATAAGACAGAATTAGTTTTGAAGCCTAATTTTGATGCAAGTTAGTACCGGATTGTAATGTAGATTCTACCGAGAGGAAGCGGCAAGGAAAAATAAAAATAACATATCGATGTCACTTCTAAATATTCTTAAGCCTTGAAAATATTGCGTCGGATATCACTCGGGCTTTTGAATCTTCGATTAGTCGAGTCTGGTACAATAACGAATACTTTATTATATTTAAATCTTTAAAAATGTGTTAAGCTTTATGAGTCATGAATATTTGTAATAAGATTTTATTGAGAATTTCAAAGACGTCGTTTATACTTTTTATAGTGTTCCATTTAATCGAGCGTTTTCGCATTGTTTGAAGTTTGTTTTATATTTTTATTAACTCTATCGTTAAATTAAAATATTTTCAATTATAAGTCGATGTTGAAAATTTATTTTGGGTATTCTTTATTATTAAGGAAACATGGGAGTTTTTTTTTTTTAATAGTGTTAAAAGTTTTTATGCAAATATTTATATATTGGTATATTAAAGAAAAACATTAGCTAGGAAAGCTTTATGCTTTGGATGATATTATGAAGTATGATTTGTTATGTTCCAATAATTTATCTATAATAGGATAGCCCAATATTTATGCCCAGCTGTGGGCAAAAACCACATTGACAGTTACATTACTCTATTGTTACTTATGTACTGGTATCATATTCGTGGACCACATATATACGTAAGCTACTTTTTTAACCTTTCTAAAAATTTAAACCGGAACTGTTTTTATTGAACAGTGCTACATAAATCCGCTCCGCTTGTGGTTTGGACCATTTTATTATAACTAGATCAGCGTCCATCTCAAGTTAAATGTCATAACCTTGTGTACAATTACTTTTTAAATTGCACTTTGACTTAAAACATCGTTAATAAATATGTTTTATTATCTTGTATGACTTTTTGTATATTATTACCGACTGCCTCGTTGGTCTTGTGGCAAGCTATACGTTCATAGATTCGAGGTTTCTCGAGGTTTTGGGTTCAAACTCCGGGTCTGACCGTTAGAGGTTTTTTGCTTTCCGTCGAGAATTTCTCAGTGCCAGCCCTCAGTCTGAAACTACAATTTATTAACTATTACTACTTACTATTAAGTATGTTATTATTTAATTTTTTAATGTATTTGAACTTAATAAGATACTTTATTAATAAATAATGTAGGCTGGAAATATATAAAGATTACTCTAAAATAAAAAAAAATAAAAAAAAAAACAAATTTTATAAATTATATAATTGTCATTACAATTATAATTGCGAACAGCTATTAATTATATATTTTATTTATATGAAATCCTTGGTATATTTATTTGATATGCGATCACGAATTAATAAATTTTCTCTTATAATAGACCTCTATACTGAATATTATATTACAAGGAGGCTGAGCTTGCGTACAGTCAACTACGAATTAAGGCTTATTTATAACGACAATTTAAATAACACGCATTAAAATGTTATATTAAATTTTCATATAGAATAATAAAAACATTTTCGTATATATTTAAAGAATTAATTGTTAATAAACATACAAAAACAAAACAGTTTTAATTAGTGAGTTGACTATATAATTAGCAACGTAAAGATATATTTTTTTCTATTGGTACGTGGAAGTACAAATGGGCCTCCAGATGGTAAGCGGTCATAACATACCCATAGACATTGCACACTAAGTATTGCCTCTTAGCGGTAGAAAACGTTATAATAGGTGGTACCTACTCAGGCTGGATTGCAAGTAAATTATAATTTATCAATCGAATACTAGTATATCTCTTGCATTGTAGAAGCAACAATTAAAAAAAATATGAATTTAATTTCAAATGAGAATATTTGCCTTATTATACTTTACGTTAATTTGAATTATACGCATCATAAATTATTATTAAATGACGGCAGACAGTTCGCAACACCAAGTTAAAATTGCTTATTTTGCAACAACCCCTTCACGATCTCCTCGTATACAATAAGTAGTTCTTCGACGTTCAATTGTATATAACTATATAAATAAGTCAAATCACATATCTATTGTGAGAAACCTAAATACACTATATTTTGAAGGCTCTAGAGACCATTTGTTATTTAGTTACTTTATTTTCGGGAAATATTTGATACCAAAAACGTCTTACATAAGCCAACAAAGATTCTACCGTTACATTAAAAGATGGAGTAAATCTAATAATATAATTAATAGATAATCCAATTATATAAAACTGGATTTAAAAAAAAAGTATTTTAAACTGTACCAAACAAAAAAAAACAAAGAATATTAATGTCAATTTTTTTTTTATATATCTGAGTATAGACACACATACAGTTTTAATATACTTAATAATATGCTAAATTATACCAACATTTTACAAACTTTTCGGAAGCATTTAAATGTTAAGCTTCCACAGGTTTGAAATAATTGTATCAAGAAGGAAAATGAACGGTCAAGTTTAGTATTCGTTTTTAATCAACAAAATACGTTTTGTTATGTAAATATTTTACCATATCAAGTATAATTGAATTAACTGTTAATTGTTTTCCTTTATTTGTATTAAATAGTCCAACTATGGTCACCACGCCCACTGTCTACAGTCGGTGGTGATACCATCATCTGGCCTTTTTGCTCGTCCCATTTATGTCATAAAAAAAAAAAAACATTAACTTGAGAATATTCTGTCGTAAGACAATACTACAAAAATCATTAAACATTTGGAATATTATTCAACTGGTTGAATCTGTCTGTATTTTCCTTTAGCCTAGTCTCCCATTATATATTTTAAAATTTATATATTCTTCAATAGTACAAATTAAAAGTTTTTATTACCACAATTAACTTTAAGGAACATCTTCTGTCATAAAACAATGTTTCAAATCGTCAAACATTTCGAAATTATTTGAACAATGTAACTATGTGATAAGGATATCGTACTTATGAAAGCGTTACTATACTATAGTCTGCTATATTAGGTGAATTACTTCGATGTTGTTTCATCAGCTTGCTTGGTATCGAGGGTAAAGTATTTATGACTACAAATAACCCAAATAAATAAGATAATTATAATAACAATTGTCTTGTAAAATGAATCTTATGTTGACAGTTTTGGTTCGCTACTCATAATTTTGCCTCATTGCCTAGTAGCCGTATAAAATGCAGCTGATTCAAAGGTCCTAGGTTTCCATTACGGGTCTATCCAAGGGAAATAAAATGGAAATGGTTTTTCTATCAAGGAATTCTCGAAATATACGTGAAACTGTTGTATCGGATTGTCGTATGCAATGAAGCTGTTGTATCATATACACGTCATAACACACACATTTACAAATACACACCCCCACACACGCAAACACGCGCGTGCTCACAAGAAAGCAAACATACATTGACACAAAGGCACGAATGCACGCACTCACACGCAAAAACCCACGCACGCACACACGCATGGACACGCGTGAGAGTAAGAGAGACAGAGAGAGACTATCACAGACATACTAAAATATAATATTATTCTACGCAAACGGTTATAATTTCCTAAGTAGGGCCCGTAACCGAAATCGATCAGTAGATCATCATCATTATATTTTTATTGTGTACTTCAACATTTTTATTATTAATATTTATTAACAGCGTTGGTAATGCTGAAGACAGACATACTTAAGATTCACACATTCATGCTAAAATATTTATACCGTGTAGTAAATCCACATTGAATGTTAATTAATTATTAATGAAGTTTTCGCTTGCGGCTTGGCCGTTTTATCTTGTGACAGTTGCTCTTGTCGTGTTCTGTATAAATGACAAAAATATTAGCATTGCTCATAGTATGCTTCTAGCTTTAACTAAACTGGTATGCCATATGTGATAAAAAAAACGTTATATAATTAATCAAGAGAGAGTGAAATCTTAATTCGCAACTCAAGTTTTGTCGCACTTCGTTTGCTATAAAGGTAATTAATTATTCACTTATTTGGACTACTGCTCATATGAGTTTTGAATTTAATTCTTGGCTTGTTTAGTTCGTTCACTTTAAGAGCAGATGAGAAGTGCTATTAACGACTTAATAACGCTCTTACCCGTTTCCTCTTGTTGGCACGCCCCAACACACTGGAATATCCAGTAAAAAATAAATGGTACTCACTTCGTCTCTAAAAGGGTCATTACGAGATCACTTGCGTTTGCTGTCGTAAAGTCCCAACAGTTTTAGTCCCGAGTTAGAGGGTACCACGGGATACAGAGAATCTCCTACTTCAGGTGACGTTTTAAGCGGGGTTCAATGTAGGTCCTGTCACTCTATCTTTCCGTGGCCTCTTTCACTTGTCCGTGACATGCCACGTCGCAGGAGACCATCTCCATCCAGCTCGTAAGGTAAGCTTATAAAAGCGCCTTTTAATAATCATGTTACATTAGTAATTAAATGAAGCCACCGAGAACAACCGGCAAAAATATTTTGAAGTATTAGACTGAAAATATAATCAATAATTATCTATGGTTTTCAAGTAAGTTCATGTATTGATTATAGGTAAAGAAAAGAACGCAAAGTGCTTTATAAATCTCGATTGTGGAAGAAAATCAATGCTGTATGAACAAATAGGCACGTGACTAAGTGGGCACTTTTGATCATAGACACTAACACTCCTATGAGTATAAAATCATTTTTAGCGTGTTAACGCCACCAACTGTGATCTCCAAGACATTACACAGTACGTGCTATTAGTATAACAAACGCTAACGGTTGGAACTCAAATTAATCATACCGTACAACTTAGCGTTGAGCACCTTTATGTTAAACGTTAATTCATTGAAATATATTATTTATTTTATTTTATTCTTTATAATGTTTAAAAAAAACGGTTAAGTGCTACCACTGGGGGTAGGGCTTTGTGCAAGCCCGTATGGGTAGGTACCACCCACTCATCAGATATTCTACCGCAAAATAACAGTACTCTGTATTTTTGTGTTCCGGTTAGAAGAGTGAGTGAGCCAGTGTAATCACAGGCACAAGGGACATAACATCTTAGTTCCCAAGGTTGGTGGCGCATAGGTGATGTAAGGAATGGTTAATATTTCTTACAGAGCCTTTGTCTATGGGCGGTGGTGACCACTTACCATCAGGTCCATATGCTCGTCCGCCAACCAATGCCATAAAACAAAAAAGGGCGACGTGCGCACTGAGGGTTCCGTACCACCACACATTACTGAAGATTTAGCGGTTCAGTTTAATTAGTCCCGGGTTTGTACGTTTAAAATGGAGGTCTACCTAGTTTATATTGAAAGTCAAACAAATATATCGAGGCAACGAAATAGATTAACAATGTTGAAGAATATGTAAAACAGAAATTTATGTAATGTATGACAGAAAATAAAAATTAGTTTAAATAATATTATATAAAAGCGTACACAAGAAAGCGAGGGAAGGTCACCAAGAGGGGTCGTAACGCTTTTTCGATTCGATTTCGAGAGAAGATTTATGCCAGGTCGCTAAACTATAAGCCGGCTAAAATAACTTCGTTCCAAAAAACCTTCGGTATTGGCCAGTTTTTCTCAGCCGTACTCAGAACAACATACTAAAGTTTCATCGCAATCGGATATTTTTTTTTAACAATGCACAACATACAAACATTTATTTTTAGTTATATAGAAGAATATTATTTATTATGGTGTAACGTTTTTTTAAATATACTTAATAATTATAATGAATTGATAAGGATTATTAATGGTTACTCATATTGTTGTAAAATATGAATTATTATGCTAGTGATTAAGTGTGTTGATGTTATAAAAATAAAATAACTGTGAATAAGTTGTATTTATTATTTAAAGTTGATCTACATCAGGCTTCCTCCTTCAACAACTAACGCGCGCATCTATCTACAATATTATAATCAATTATCTTAATCAAAAGTATATTTATATATAGCCACGATATATTTTGAAGCGTTCGAGCTAATGGGCCACCTGATGGTAAGTGGTCACAAAATATCGCTGTAATGAAATACAATGCGCCACTAACATTGGGGGCTTAGATGTTATGTCCCTGGTACCGGAGCACAAGGTTCTACCTACACTTATTGACTTCTTGAATCATTAAAACAATATGAGTTATTTTACTAAAATCTTACCTAATGATTTTACAATTTCTGTAATTTTAGTATTACACGCAGCATATTTTTTTGGTATAATATTTGTGTAAATTTTTGAGCCATTTGGAATAAATCGTGATGATGGCAAAATATCTAAAAGTTTGAGTCTGATAAAATGTGGAACTAGTATTCTACAATTAAAGCATCTCATATCCGGAAATTATGTTAATAGCTAGAACCATATATGACGATATATTATATAATTTGGAAATAATTATTCTTAATATCGTTTGCAGGTGAAATTCTCGGAAATTGAATTGATTGTGCAAAAATATTATTATAACAATGAATATTATAGTTTAATATCCCAAAATATCCCGTCACAGTAAAATAGTTACAGTTTTGTGATCGAGCCAACATCGAGTCTTTGTGTTTTGAGAACATCTCTGCTAGAGATAATAACTCACATGTTTTCGAACGATCTTCGCGTCAAATTTAATAGTTGTTACAAAACTTACAAGTTGAAATAGTTCTGTTGCAAATATTTATTGTAGTATCGTTTATTTAATGTGGAATAAATATCGATATCCAATATTGTTTTAGTATTCACCAACTATTCAAATTTATTTAATTAAAATACAGGCCGGCTTATAGTTCTATCCAGTCTGTTTTGCGCAGTCAAACGTAAAAACGAATGCTTATTCCAAGCGATGTTATGCACTATCGGTCACTTCAACGATCCAAAATTTAGATCGTGCAAACCAAGCTATTGAAAATGTATCGTTACTGATCTGCGTTTTGTATTTTGCACACATTGCTTATAATTGCGCAAATCATTTTGCTCATAATGTTCGTTATGTGGAATACTCAAACTAAGGGCTAAATTTTTCGAAACTTGGTAAATCATAGTTACTTTAAGAACTAAGAAGTTTATTTTGATTATATCTTAGTGTAATATGATTTTATTATTTATTACTGAATTTCATATGTTAATCACAAGTAATATTATGTCATAAATGCAAAAGATAAATTGTTATAATCTGTGCTTGCCGCTATCCATAGTTGGGTAATATATGCTAATATCAACTGAACATAATAGGAGTAATTCAAGTTGACTGACAACAATAATTTACTTCAAACAAACTCCGTCTTTGTGTATAATGAAGTTCATTCTTATGATTTGATTACGTACACATTTAAGAATAGATGTCGAGTCTGTAATTACTGGGTTCATAGGTTTAATAGAAATCTAGACAATATTAGATTATATATTTAGGGTTCCCTTGAGAAATAATAAAAAAAATGTTTATATAGTTATTGCTTCATTTATATTGAAGGCCTCGTCAGTCTATCGGCTAGCTTATAAAGTCACAGAGTTCTTGAGTTCAAATCCCGGATAGAACGGAGCGTGAAAGTTTGCACCGACACTCCCAGGCCCATTTACCTTATAGTGCCATTGCACTTTTGCTTAAACTCTTTCAATTCGTATCAGGTGCGTGAGAATAGAAAGTACACTTTGTTTGCGCTACTATTAATTCATACATAATATCTTGGGCATCTCACCCACCGACGACGTTCTGATCCGAGGTGCGATCTCATAGGAGACACCCTCAGGACGAACGTCACTCTCGAGCTCGAAAGGGTTCAATTTCAAGGCTCAGTCTTGCACTCGTTCCAACGTCCGGTGACGCTGTAAAGGCCAGTAGGGCCAACAGCACTACTTCAAACATGATAAAAAAAAAAAATTGGGTATCTCGCTAGTCTCAATATGTTATGGGTAGGTACATCAAAATCATTATAACCGATATCGATTGAACGAATTATAAATTCTGGTACAAGAACTTCTCTTCTAAATTTAACGTATTCTGATTAAAAATCAGGAGCATCCCTGCGTTCTTTTTTATGCAGTTATCTCGATATTCCGTATGGATATAATAAATGGTACACAATGGAATGTATTCTAAACACGTTTGAATTCAAATTTTGAATTCATAACATGACTGACATAAAAAAAAATATTCATTGTTAACACATAACCGTCATGTAACGCCAATATCCCTAATTTTACCTCAGTCACGGCACACTATAGGTAACCTTGTTTAAAATAAAACTTCATATTTCTAACATCAGAAATAATGAATTTCCATAAAAATTTCATAGTCCCTTAAGAGCTGAACTTTGAATAATCCTTTCTTCTACCTAGGTTCCAAAGGATTTTTTTTTATGTAATACTCGTGTCCTGTCTGAGCAATCTTGGCTCTTGTATCAAACTACAATCTCGAACTCGTACCAAAAAGTATGTATTTTTTTTTAAATTTACTTTTAAATTTTTTAGTAAAGTATTTTTTACCTTCGTTATATCTTAACTTCAATTATTATATAATTTCGTTTTATATAGTTTATATTTTTCAAGGTTGTTTACACCTTTAGAGACGTATCACTTCGAATATTACCTATAAAAGTTTTTAATTTAAATTGTTTATTGTATAACTATTTCAATAAATAAATAGCAAACACGAAAATCATTACCTTATTCTATATCTAAGTCGGTTAAAGGCATTTCCGCAGCGCGATTATTATTTAGCAGCGTAATCAATATCAGCGCTATGAATTATTCATAGACATTAAAACGTAAAGTTAATTCGATTTGTCTGTCTATCTGTCCTTTAAGATATGGGAGGATGATTTGCGTGTTAGCAGGTAATGCATAAATGCACCCACCATACCCATTCGTTTGATTAGATGATTCAATCTCTTGAAAATATGATATATTGCTATTGGAATTTATTTTAAAAAAACGGCACTGTGATTAAATTAATGCTATATGTCAAAATTCTAATTATTATTGTGGATAGAAGATACGAATCCATTGATTATATTAGTCTTTTTAACGATATGAAATTTAAAAAAGAACATATTTTATTTCGATTTATTTATACTCAGATGGTAGAGTGGTTGGATGAGTAGATCTTCAAAGATGATTGCGAGTTGAAATCCAGACAAGTGTCAAGCTCAATTTGTGTTTTTAATTTATCACGTGCTCGGCAATTATCTTTTCCGAAACGAAGGTAGTTGTTCATTTGACAATCATTTAACTATAATGCTTCTATATTGAAGATAGGATTTTTATCTTATTTGATTTAATTTAACGTAAAGCTATCACCAGTTCAAAATGTATAAAATTCAGAGAGAGCTTTATTATTAATTCATTAGATACTCTTTTTTCCATATGAATTCAACATTGCTATTGAAGTTATGCAAACGTATTTGCAATTATATATTGTACGAAACTATAACTATTATGAAATTATTATAGGTCAGAGATAAACCCGTTCAGATAAAAAAAAAACAGAGACGCGCCCAAATTTATTCAAATACCATTCATCTAAATGTTAAAATTGCTAAATATATTATACAAATACGTTAAAGCAGCAGCTTTGCTTATGTAGGTGCAATTGTGTCTTAGTGGCCTTGACGTACCGTGGAGTAACGGCCAAGTCGAGATCCAGGTGAGGAAACGAGAGCACACGTGGGCGTCTAACGACGTTTCACCTAAAAAAACCTTATTTTTATCTTCCGAAATATTGCACCCACAAGAAAGTGTTTGCGGAGTATGTTCGTCACGTCTGATAATAATAAAAACAGATATCAAAATAAAAACAGCCATCAAATAATTTGAAGGGTTAATACTTAGTGGTAGGGCATTGTGCGTTTGCACACACATTGTTTACCTACCAACCCACTCATTGGATTGTCTACCGCTAAACAGTAATACTTAGCACCGTTGTATTCTGATTGGAAGGGTGAGTGAGCTCATATGACTGCAGGCACAAGGGACGTAACATACAGCTACACCATTACAAAGTCTTTATTTTATTATGTTTATAAACACTGTTTGGAAATATAAATAAGGACTTACAATTGTTTAATTTGAAAGTATTTATAAAATACCATACAGATAGTGTACTATTATAGCTTGAATATTAATAACAAGTCTCGCTGAACTCGATATGGATTTCAAATCGAGTCGTTTTAGCGATCTCCATAATCTGTCACAAACAGATCTATGAATGCGGCTTTCCTAAATAGATAAGATATGATACTAAAAGATTATAATCATCTTTTTTTGATCCTTCCTCCTTTCTCTGCTACATCTGACATTGAGAACATAATAACATAATATCTATTCTGTTCTTACGGAGCTTTGTTTATGAATATGAATGCATAATTAAAACGCCTGTGTTGTCTGTAAATAAAAAATGTTGAGGACAAGTAACATGATGTTTTTGTTTTTTAATTTACAATAGGCAAACAATACTGAACTTACAGCCTAATTTATTAAGAAATAAAAAGTATCAAATTTTAATATTCTTCGAGTTCTTATTTAATGTATAAATGTATTTATTTTAAGATTTATAAATTTTTAAGTGACTGCCTGAATTGTGTGTAAAGATTATATTAATTAAGATAATTTTATAAGGTTAGACTTATGTTAAGCCAGAGAGCCACCAGAGCCTCTTAAAAATAAGAATGCCAAAATTTATGTCGTAGCAATACTAATTCAAAAACATTTTGATAAACAACTATATTCATGTAACGATATTTATAACCTCTTAAAAAATCTTTTATTTAATCATAATTTCTAAAAATTGTAAAAATAATTATTATGAATAATAATAAACAAAAATTTTACTCGAAAAAAAAAAACAAAATGTATTTATATACACAAACATTTTGAGAACCTCCTCCTTTATTGTTACGGGTTTAAAAACTGATAAAGCCGATGTTAGAAGTCAAGTTGACAATGAAATATGTACAGACAACCCAAACTTCCTAAATGATTCACAGCATCCTTGACATAAGCGTGGGAGCAACAATGGCTTAGGAATTAGTACTCTACTGACACACGATTGAATTATTTACTACGCAAGGTAAAATCAAGCGAGGCTTAGAATTTAATTATCTTCGAAATTTATATAAAAAAATATAATAACAGATTCGATATTCAAAAAAATATCCAATCAGAATCCTATTCAAGTTTAAAATGTAATTTCATTGTGAGACTGAAAATTGTGGAGCTTATGAAATTAAATTGATGATCGCGGATTAAACCCCGAAACATAATGGAATTTATATGCTTAAATAACATCATGAGAGAGAAATGTTCTTGTACCAACCCACATTGGCCCAAGGTGGACAAGTCCAAACTCTATTTCAAAAGGAGAATACTTAGTCTACATATTGACTTCAACTGTTCGTAACTTATAACTCAAACTTGATAAACTGGTGTACAATAACTAATTGTAAAATACAAATACTCCACAGACAAATAAATACAAATTATTAAAATTTTTCAGTGTTTTATTTATGGATTCATTATTATTGATGATTCTTGCTAACCAAACTTTAATAATATTTTTTTGGTAAACGCTCATTAATATAGTAGTTAAACAAACAATTACTATGCTTAAACCATAAAGTACAATAACAAGAAACAATAGCCTGGAGCAAATCCATCATAACTTTAATAGGAGGTTATTGTACCTTAAGTATTCGTAATTATAACATTGGAAGTACCGATTTTTTTTATTCAAGGAAGTTGCGTATCAGCCGCTTATCAAATATTCCACCAAGCAGCCATACGTAGTGTTGTGTTCCTGTTTGAGGGGTGAATGAGTTTAAATGCAGGGAGGAACATAACTTCTATCTTAATTCCTAAGGTTGCTGAAGCATTGCCGATTTAAGGATGGTTAAAATTGCTTGCTAAAAACATTGACACCAATGTTTTTGTGACTACTTACCAGTAGTTGGATCATTGCTCGCTCGCCTATTATAACATAAAAAAAAGGAATGAACAATTATTTTAACAACTCGACTAACTCGCAAAATCGTGACCAAAAACATTGAAATATTATCATTGATTACCATTATAATTTTATAATAATGATAATGACACCTAAGTAGGGAATACAAAAAATCAAAATGCCAATGATATTGGTAATATTTTATGATGTTCCATTGCTCTATTTTTAATAAAAACTATACCACAAAAAATTTAAGGTGCGATCAGACTTCCGTGAATAATCTAACCTTTATGTAATGTAAAGATTGATGCTTACTTTATTCTTATCATTTGTAAAACCGGCTTGTTTATTTGTCGAGGATACGCGACATATTTCGTTAAAATAACGTGTAATACAGTTACAATTGATAGGCATTCCATTACGGTTCACAAAGTTGGTGGGATAGTGGTGATGTAAGGGATCGTTCATGTTTCTTATGCGCAAATATCTATGGTCGGTGGTGACCACTTATCATGTGGTGGTCCATTTGCCAATTCATTTGAAAAAACAATTATGAAACAGCATAAGTGGAACCCGAATAAGTTATAATATTCAACATTAACTTTACTGTAAGCGTTATAATATACCGACACTAAAAAATCTAAATTGTATATACAGGATGTATCTATAATATTTTAACATAAATTCGTTCAATACATGTTTTACCTTCTGTAATAGCACTTACATCAAAGTGTCAAAAATCAAGATCAAACTGTCACTAGGAAACGTAAATCATAAACAAGAGGAAAATAAAAAGACTTAAGTCCGAGCAAGCACCATTGAATTTTCATGTGCTCACATTATCTTTATAATGTACGGTGGTTGTCGGTGAAGGAAAATATTGTGATGAAATCTGTGTGTGTTTGACTTTGCGTGTGTTTCGCTTGAATTTCCATCACACCTGTATTCACCGAGCCGCATTGAAACGACATTGTAAACTAAAGTAAATCGCGATGGTGACATCTACCTGGACATACATAATATGGTCCGTTGAAGGGAAGATTACCTAAAGACACTAGTGCCAAAATTATACTTTTGGAAATTTTTGAGTTAACCATAGCAAATACTGGCACCAGAGACGCAAGGGACTAGGGATATAATATCTTAGCTCTTACAGTTGGTGACGCATTGGTGTGACACAACGAATTGTTAATATTTCCTACAGTGCCAATGTAGGTGGTGACCACTACCCATCAGACAGCCCTACAGTAAAAACTGTATTTATTTATTTATTTAACTCTTTATTGCACACCAAATATACATAAAGATACAAAGTATATTTTCTTTGAAACGAAATTGGCCAAGCAAAAGGCGGTCTTATGGCTTATAAGCCATTTCTTCCAGACAACCTTTGGGTTAGAAGAATAATGTGTATGCAAGACGGCAATATGGTGGTGCAGTAAAAACTTACATTATGAAATAATAACGAATACAACTCAATAAATATAGCAAATACATAAATACAAAAAATACTAAACCTCAATAATACTAAAACTGTAAACCTCATTTCCCAAATATACCATCTTTAACTACTTTCCGCTGGCAATATTTATCTAGCCTTTTTAGTATTACTTGGTTATATTAAGACAGAATTCAAGAAACTTTTGAACCAACAAAGAAAAAGAAAGTTCTGTATTTGGTTTATAAAGATCATTTAACTAAACGGAACCCATTCGAATCCTCGTCCAACGTCATTGAATCGATGAAACGTGTTCGTTCAATTTAAAATCTTTACGTTTATATATTTAATGTGAATTTATTTTTAAATTTTTACAATATAATTCCGGGTCGTTGAATATTACGCTAAGTGAACTTTTTGTTTCTCTTAATTCTAGATAATGTAAAATTTATTAATATCAGTGAGATCCGTAGATAATAAAAGATGTTTATTTAATTTGTTTTTTATTTAAAATAAATATACTGGGAAAATTAAAAATCAAAATATTCTTTATTCGAGAAGGCTCATAATATCACTTTTGAATCGACATGTTACAGTGTTCAATTAAAATTAAGCTACCGCCGGTTCGGAACATAGATTCTACCGAGAAGAAGCTTTTTCATCTTTAATAAAATCTTGTATTGAGTAATATGCTTTATTTGTCAATGTTTTTTGACATGAGTTTTAATTTTTTTAATATCTGATGGTTACCGCTCGTACCCATCGGTAGTGTAAGAAATAGTAACCAGCCCTTAGTACGTCAATACGACACTAACCGTGAGAACTAGGATTTTATGTCTCTTCTTCCTGTACGCTTGTTCACTTTCCGAACCAGAGGACAACAGTAATAAATAAGTATTGCTTCTGAGCAATAGAATATGCGATGAGTGTGCGCTACCTACAGAGACTGGCTGCACAAAGCCCCACCACTAAATATTTCTAAGTTTTAGATATTGTAAGTAACATGTAACATTGTAAGTAGTCCAAACGCGAAGACGACCAGTACACTCAGGGGAAATGAACTGCACCAGTCGCCCTCGTCGTGTCGGCCTGTAAGATGTTTTTTCACCCCTCATTTGGAGCGACCCAGGTTATAAGAGGAGGGGGCGTGTGCTAGTAGAGAATTCCATTTTTTGGCGGTTCGACAAAGAAAAGAATTGCCGAATTTCTTCGTGCGCGATGGAATTGATGTCACAGTTAGGCGGTGACATCGCGAGCCCGCACGCGTGTACTCGTGAAGGAAAGGAAGCAGGAATTAGAGTAAATCAGCTCAGAGCTCTCACCGTGATACAGTCGATAGAAAGAAGTCAGGGCCGCTATCTGTGACGCAAACGTAAAGATTCGAGGGATCATCATCAAGAGGCCTATTTGCTTGTCGGTCTTATTACTATATGTATACAGTTTTATATTATGATCTATATTCATATTATAAATGTAAAGTAACTCTGTCTGTCTGTCTGTTATTCTTTCACGCCCAAACCACGGAACCGAATTTGATGAAGTTGTCAATCAAGCTGGACAAGTAAGCCTACTCTTTTTGCCTAACACGCGACTGTGGCGAGTGGCAACTAGTATTCTATATTTGCATAAGCCGGGCATGAAATTACTTTTTAATTTCTCCACTTCAAGTCGCTTGGATGAGTCAGAATTTTATCCAATATACATGCAAGGTTGAACTCGTTGTTGGAAAATCAATGGTGAATCGTGGTGATGTTCTTCTAAGTCCCATGCTATCCTCTAGACGATAACAACTCTTGTTACGATTTATTCCCTCGTTTTATTAACGTATGTTACAATTACGTCAGATGAAATGAGTAATTTTGTAGGTTATAAAGAGTTGTAATTTTTTTTTTTTTAATTAACAGCCTGTAAATTTCTCACTTCTCGGCTAAGGCCTCCTCTCCCTTTGAGGAGAAGGTTTGGAGCATGTATTGGAGTGAATTTTATTACAGATAAATACATTTTGTAATCTACAGTGGACTAATGTAGGGCAATAGTTTCATCTTCTATACATATAATAAAATTGGAGTGTCTGTTTGTAATATTAAAATAAACGCATTTTACCAAATCCATATGCCTGTGTATACACGGTACATATACCAAAATTCCATTTTTTCAATTGTCTGTCTGTCTGTTTGTTTGTTCCAGCTAATCTCTGGAACATCTGGACCGATTTTCACGGTACTTTCACTGGCAGTTGTCTGATGTAATAAGGAGTAACATAGGCTACAACAATAACTTTTTTGTTAAATTCAAACGCGCACGAAGTCGCGGCCACCGCTTGTAATATATATAACAAGACAAGAGGCCTTAATCTTGTCAATGAGAAAATATTCTTATACCGAAGTGTAAGCCATGAGTTAATAATGATTATTATAGTATTTAAAAGTTACACATCTTCAATTCATTCTATTATATGAATACACTATTTTGACACTTATTACATTGACTTAAGCGCTAGAATAGTATGATCAATATAAACGTATTTGTTTTTATTGATTTCGATTCCAATTTTGTTAAAACTAGGTTAAAATAGTGCAATAACTACTTGCTGGTAGAGTTTTGTGTAAGACTACCCTCCACTCATGATATATTCTAACACTAAACATAAATGTTCGGTGTTGTTGTATTCCGGTTTGAAGGGTGAGTGAGCGTAAAAATATATTTTATATTCATGTTTAAATTACTTTAAGAATTTCGTCTCTAATTGCACTAAAAATGAATATTATATTAGATCAGTCCAGAATCGAACCTTCGACTTTCTTGTCATAAACAGCCTTTATAACATCAATCTGCTTAGATTATACTTTCTCGTTTATTTATTTGGATTTCCGTATAATTATCTATTTTTAAAATATAAAATACAAAAACGACTTTATTTCATTGTTATTAGAGTTCAATTTATATATAGAGCTTAACCAAAGAGACTGGCGTTTACTCTTCAATGTGCTACAGGTCTTAAGACGAACAGATTCTACATTTCAACCTTGACATTGCCAATATTGATGGTGTTTAGTATATAAACCGAGTTGGGAACCAGACTCATCATTCGAGGATCGTTTCTTCAACCGGCAACATGAAATCGGTACGTCAAACGACCTGTTATTATTTATCTTGAAAGACTTCATTACAATCAGTTCAGAAAATTGCATATACTTTGACATCATCACGTTTATTGTGATTCTATTCAAAGAAAACTTAATAGATTAATCTGGCATACAGTGAAAATAACTTATTTTAAGATGAAACTCATCTCTTTTTGCCCCTTGGTGATTGCTGGGTTATTTTTATTGCTTTGAGTTTTGTTAATATTTATTTTTATTTTGACCCATATAGTCAATCGATATGTCTAATTAATATAATGTAATATTTGCTTACAGAATGCGGTTTTAATATGACATATAACAATTAATTCTAATACTAATTCGACTAATATATTGAACATAAATATGCGGGGAAGTTAAACGGCCTTTAAATGTTGCTTAGGGGTGATTGTATAGATATATGGAGGAGTTAGTTAGTTATTAGTTTAGCAAACTAAACAAACTCTAATTAGTAACGCTAACAGCTTTACTTGCTCAATTTCAAATCAGTTTATTAGTTTACATGAGTCCGAGTGACAGATGCTACGGGTCTTAGTAACGATAATATATTTTGAACGTTTTAATAGTAAACAGTTAATATTAAAAGTATTGTTTAATGCGTTTACTTAATTAGTTTAAATTTTGTAACGTATAACAAATTTAGTCGATTTTAATCGGTCAACTGCTAAAATAATCTTCTTAAAACGATAATCTGTGTATCCTATTCGACGCTGAATTTAAATTTCGAATTACATCCGTTACAATTTTCGTTGGATAACATGTCTTGGTCACAACGGTCACTTAGAAATAAATGATGTGCGTAGCCGATAATAGAATGCGCTTTTTATCGGAGCGAGAAAGGCTTAACAGACATTTAGACTTTAAAGTATTTTTACTATTTTATACTAATTCATGTTACTTTTTGTTAAGACTTAATAAAATTAAAATCAACGTTACTCTTTTGTTCGACGTTTACGTACATTCGAAATATGAATTTATCATGTTTTTTCAAATATAAATATATCTTAGATAAATAGTTCAATGTCACGTGTGATATATGTTTCTTTTTTAACATAATAACAATAACATATTATTATTCAAATCTTGACTAAGTATATATGATGCTTCTCCCACATATTATCATAATGACTTCAGCTCCCACTTAAACATTAAACGCTTTAAATATAATCAATAGTTAGTAGTTTTATACTGATTAAATAATATATATTAATTATATATATAAAAGCAGTGATATTCAAATTAAGTTTATTTTAAAAAGTCAAATTTTATTTTTATTCTTTATAGTATGTAATTAATAAAGTATGTATTGAAGATTTTTTTTTTATATATTGAAGATAGAATACCTAGATAGAACTCTGAATGTTATACTTTTTAAATTTAAAATATATTGTAACATATAAATGACTTATCAATCAGAAGTCCGCTCCTAGTATTTCATTCTAAGCATTTTCTGTACTATTTATGTAAAATAAAAAATATTGCTAAAAATAGGCTGAAAATTAAATTATAATTAATTAATATATTACATATAGAATATATTATTTATTAAAAAGTGGATTTCTATCATTTTTAAATCCTTATTCCAAAGTACAAACTTGTAAAATGATTATTTTTTTTGTGATAATCTTATATGTTTTCTCTATACTAACTACAAATATTTTCTGTAGATCATCCTAGCAGCTATCATCGGCGCGTGCGCAGCGGCGTCGCTCCCCGGCTACGTGGCCCCTCAGTACCGCGCCTACTACCAGGACAGGCCTCGCGCTGCATTGGAGAGGAACGCAGCCATTTTACGATCAGTGTCCGATGTCAACGAACAAGGATATCGTTTCGCTTACGACACGGAAAATGGTAAGTTGACAACTTGAAGATATATACATATATATACTTAAATAAGCAAAAAGACATGCAATGTATTTTCCCTTCTATTTTTCAAACGATACTCTTTTTGGAACGAAACTCTTTTACGGTTACAGTAGAGTGACCTGCTAAAAACCGTCACGTAAAGAAAAATCGTTATAACTCCTCTAGTCGACCTTTCGTCTCTTTCTATTATATACGATTTTATGTAATATTTTTTTTTTGTTATTGTTTAATACATCGGGAGTTTAATAACTTTTTTCTGTCATTAAATGATTCTCAAACTTTGATAATTTATTTAATTGTATCTGAGTAACTTCGTGACCAGGTGACCAGGATAACTCTCGTTTTATTTTGCCTAAGCTTTCGTATTTTCATTCAAGAAATGGAAATAAGAATATGTTGGTTCAAATTTTCCGTAATGATTACGATTGAATTTCAATCACTCATCGAACATAAACAGTTTATCAATCCTGCAAAGGTAAGGCATGCCCTACTAAACAACTCTAAGTCGAGCAAAGAATATAAAATAAGCAAATAATCAAACGACAATAAACTGTATTGCTTATCACGAAGAAACACATATGTTACTGTGAAAGCTCGAACTACGGTAAATCTTAAGACTTTCCAGTAAAACCTAATATTTACCGATTATGAATGGTAAATGTCCATAAAACTTTGGGATTCGAACTTTTACCATCATTCACTTGGTAAATCTTAGGATTTACATGTTAGGTTAGGTTGGAATGGTAAAAGTCCGAAAAAGTCGTCCCTTTATAATAAATACTTACATTTACCAACTCATGTCGGTAAATCTTAGGTTTTACTGGAAAATCTTAAAATTTACCTTAATTCGAGCTTCTACAATAACACATATACAAAATTAAAAAAAAAATGTAACAAAGGAGAAATATTTTATATGTGTTTATTTATATAAAACCTTGTATAAATGACTCTATCAAAAGTTTTGTTATTATTACTCTAAAACGTTTGTTGGGCAAACCGTTGGACAAAAGCCTCATCTCAAAGGTAGAATTTGTTTTTTTATGATATAGTTGGGTTTGTTTTTTTTATTATATATATATATGCAAGCAAATGGGCCGCCTGATGTTAAGTGGTCATCATCACCCATAGACAATGGCACTGTAAGATATATTGGTCATTCCTTACATCGCCAATGCGCCACCAACCTTGGGAACTAAGGTGTTATGTCCCTTGTGCCTGTAGTTATACTGGCTCACTCACCCTTAATTTTTGGGTGTAGAATACCTGATAAATGGGTGGTATATAATCCTAACACATTATACCTATTTTAAAATACCTTAAAACAATTGCTTTTGATACCATACGTTTAGACCTATGCAAATTAATCCTATATAAGATTTACATAAATATATGTATGCAAAATTTACGATCATTGCCACCTACAAAATTATTACAAAAATTTAAACAAGGTTAATGTTAAGGCATGATGTATCGATATAATTTTGAAATCTGATATTTAAACGTTACGATTCCATTTTATAGTAATGGAAAGCCTTCTCCTTTATGATACGTATTGTGACATAGAGGTCGCTCGTTCAATCTAGGCAGTATGAGATATATTTGGAAATGTTGCTGTTTTCAAATGAATTGTATGTTTAAAAGGGGATTTTAAATTTGGTTAGATTATTTTAAAAGCAACATAAACAGCCTATAAATGTTCCACTGCTTGCCAAGGGAATGCTAGAAGTCCGAGAAGATTAGGACCATATTCCACTACGCTGCTCCAATACGCGTTGGTGACATAGATTTTTATCTGCCACATGTAGATTTTTGCATGCAGAATCTTATCTGCCAGTTTACTGACGATGTTTTTCAAAACCACCGAAAATTAGATGAATTGGGCATATGGAAACACTGTTAAGATTTTAGTGCTTTAACATATTATTACAATATTATTTTCAAAATAAACTTAATGATAAATCATATAGATAGACAAGATTTACTTTTAAAACTCGTCTACGTGAGCACATATTGTCAGAAGGCAATGTATGTGCATATATTGTTATATATTGTTAATTCATTTTTAATTACCGCCTTCATGGTTTCCTGTTTGCATTCAGGCATTATGTCCGCCTTTTGTCCCATTAATTTTGTGGTGGTCAATAAAGTATTTAAATTAAAAAAAATAAAAAATCCAATAGATCTCGAATCTTAATAAAATTTTTATATAATAATTACTATCGATTCCTTAAGATAAATAGTTTCTTATTAATAATTTTCAGGAATCCAAGCTGAGGAAACCGGTATAGAAGCTAATGGAATTCAAGCTCAAGGCGGCTACTCGTACACTGGTGACGATGGCCAGATCTACAGCGTGAGGTACACAGCTGATGTGAACGGCTTCCAGCCCCAGGGTGCTCATCTGCCAACCGCTCCACCAGTACCCGAAGCTATTGCCAAGGCTTTACAGGAGAACGCTAGAGACGAAGCCAATGGCATCTTTGATGATGGTAAGCGCCAATACATGTCCGATCAGCCAATCACATCACAATTAATAATAATGTCCCAGATATAACGAACGCTGTGTGTTCAAGAAATATACCTAATAGATAACTTGGTGCATACCGTGATTTCTAAACGATGTATAATTCCAAGATTCGGTAGTGTAGACACTGCAAAAAATTGAAGTAAAACGAGTAATTTCGATTTTTATCAAGCCGACTTCGAACGCTGCATACTTTGCAGCCGTGTCAATTAGCCACTAGGCCACTAAGGGAATAAAACAGGCTTATCCATCTTGAGGAGCATTACATCGTATCGTAGACGTAAGCCATCTCGTTAACACTATCGTTCACAACTATAAACAGTAAAAAACAAAGTCGCTTCGAATTCACTTTGATCTTTTAAACTACGCAACGGATTTTAATGAGGATTTCATCAATAAACAGAGTGATTCAATTACGTGCATATTATAGTAAAGTAAAGGCGAGAATTTCAACTAAAGTAAAAACAATAATTATCTTTTTATGATTTTTCTTCAATCTTAATGTTTTATATACCGTTATTGAACCCGTTTGAAGCCGGGACGTGTAGCAATATTATAGTAATCTATAATTAAATACTGAATAGCAATGTAAATATTACAAATATTAATGAAACTAAACAATTATTATTAATTAGTCTGATAAAAATCTATCCTGTTTCACATTCGCATTGAACGAGACATATAACTATTGTTATCCCTTTTCCTCGCATAGGGATAAAAAGTACTGCAAATTTAGTTATGCCAAAAGTTCTTATATTTTTTAAATTGTGTACAATGGAATTAATTTATTCTTTATCAAAAATAGTATCATTATAATTTCTAAAGAGAGTTTTATATGTGTAAAATAAAAAAAAAAAAAAAAAGACTCAAGCAATTTTCGCATTCATATCTCCGTTTTAATAAAGTGAGTGTGAATGAAATGAATATAGAACACCACATGGAAGAGAAAGAGACGGCGTATAATTTTGGCAACAACTTGAAGAGTGAAAGTTACACTAAAACTCCTACATAATATTTCTTACACGCGTGTAATTTAATTATAGTTATTAACATCTGTTAATTTTGATAGCGTCCGAATGCGTAACTAAATATACTTATTAATTTACCAGCTATGTTATATAAACTTATGTAGATTTTGGAGGCACAACATAAGAATATATCATACCTCTATCTATTGTTACCATTTAACGGTTCCTTTATATTTGAAATTTAATATTCAAATAAATATTTAAAAAAAAAATTGCCCAAATTTAAAATATTTATATTTTTATACTAAAGTATAAGAATTGTGTTTTATATGTACTTAAATCATTTTTACTTTTGTCTTAATTCATTGGGTCATATCCTTTATAATTACTGTACTATATCAAACTATATCAAATATGTACTATATCAAAACAAAACTCCTCGCAAAACTATAATACCCCGAACTACATTAGTTCAAAGTAACATCCTAGAATAACAGTACCACGGGGAACCAATACTCATAAAGTTTTTTCCTATTGCAATACAAGTGCAAGAAAATTTTCAAATAATGAAGTATGTCAATCATAATTACTCATTATTCTAGTAACTTTAATATTAAGTCGAATTATCTTTACACTTTAACATCGTGGAATAATCATTAATCTTCTCTTCGTGTGATTTTAGCGACATTTACGTCAAGTTTCATCAAAAGATTCGTATCAAAATTTTAAATGAAATATTAGTTATAGTTAACTTCAAATAGCTAATATTGGCCTTTGTAATTACCAGTCCATAATAATTATAAATATTAAGGCCACTGCACACACACACATACTAGCACACACAAACACACACACTATGTATTAACATTAACTATATGCAAATTATTAAAAATAGTTACTATATATATATTAATTAAAAATAGTTACTGTACAAATCATGACCGCGGGGATCGGTGCCAAGAATCAGAAGCATAACCTCGTTGAATCGCAGATCCTCTGGGTAAACTGGGAAGCAGCCAGAATGGCAATAAGGCGAGGAGTTGCATTCGTTTTTTTTTGTATAGGTTACAATATTATGCAGTGATTAGGGCAGGTACTTACCAGACAGCCAATTTAATCGTATACCTTCCAAATTAAAAGAAGAAACAAAACAATTACTTAAAATATTTAAATTGACAAAACAAAACATTTAACATAGGTAGATTTAATTTTTTTTTAAAAGGTAAGGATTTATTAAATTGAAAATATTTTATATAGGACGAATTAATCTTTGTCTACGAGGATTTCCGTCATTTCTTCTAACATTTCAAGATGGCAAACGTTGACAATACACAATACAAATAATATTCTTGACGTTTTGATATTTCTTGTTTCGACCGAGTCACGAATCTTTGATTCATCATGATAGCAACAAGGAACAGCAACATACGAACCAATCACCTTAATATCAGGTTATGACCCGAGGCTTTTAAATCTTCGTTTTCTTCATGTTTTGTACAAACGCTTCCCCTTGGTAACTTGAAACTACTTGGTAGGCACCACCCATTAACTATACAGCAATACTTATTATTGTTATGTTCTGATTTGGATGGTGAGTGGCCAGTGTAACTAGTGTAACAGGCACAAGGAATAGGTGCCAGTGCCAAGTATGTCCACTGGCCATCAGGTGGCCCAAACGCTAGCTTACTAAACTATATTACAAAAAAAATATTAAACTGATTAGTAGTCCACAGAATCAAATAGTTGATAGTATGCGTAAAGCATTGTTATGTATTTTTTTATCTCTTAAATATATATTTCTGATTATTGTCTTCGATGTCAAACATTTTTTTTGTATCGTTTTGTATAGCTCTTTCGCCTTATATCAAAATAAACTTGAAAGTTGTATCTAGTCACTTCATATAATTAAATATGCTTTTCTTTTAAAAATTTCAGGTAGCTACCATGCGGCTAAATACGATCAAGGCGTATTTGCTGCTCGCACCTACACTACCCCGAGGTACATAGCGCCCTTCGGAAAGCCCTACCGCTTCTGAACAACACATATTCGTGCCATCGATTAGACTAAGTTTTGTACAGTGCAATGTTTACGCAATAAATTGATTATCATTTTAATTTTAATTTTTTTATTTTATTCGTAATTCAACTTATCCCATATTATTGAAGCTTCAGGGAAGTAATCGTTGCGGTTGTCTGTTGAATTTGTTGTGATTTCATTCGACCATTAAAAAACATGAATCAATATAGCCAAGCGAGACATTTTAATTGTACAATATTCAGTGTACAATTAAAATATTTTACTTATGTACGCAACTCAAACATCACTAATCATATTTAAGTTAACCACGTCACTTGCAAATACACATCAAATTCACTCGAGTAAATTTTCTTCGACCAATTGTTAAATCAGCCGCTATATACACAGACTAAATAAACTTCCAATTAAATTTATTAAATTAAAACTCCTTTAACCCCCTATACTATAACTATCGCATATTCATATAGCCTTTCATGCTGGTCATATTTATTTAGTCTTATATTCAATTGACCTGAACTGAACAACCCATTTTGTTTTTTTTTTTATTTATTTATTCAACAATTCAAAAATCAAATAACCACGAATCATGGAACCACAAAAAAGCTGAAAGATCACCTTGACTATTTTTTTATAATAATTAAATTATCTCTGTCATCATTAGCTCATGCAACCTCATATGCAGCCTTATGAGATCAATGAGGGTCTAAGTTTACATAATAAATACAAACTTTAATCTGAGACACAAAAGAATCATAATGTTCTATCGAATAAAATCATAATCAAAAACAAGTTAGATTTGTGGTCCTAGAATAACTCCTCAGTATGTGCTTTGGTATTAGTACTTCAAATTTAGAAAAAAAAAACACCATATTAAATTAAGCCTAAGGAGATTTTTATAAACTGTCATAGGAATATTACGAAGTATAAAATGAATGAGAGAAGTTATTATTAATTAAGTTCAAGGTAAATGTGTTACTATTGAACCTAGTGCACTCACCTCTTAAACCATAATAGCAATACTAAAGAATGATGTATAGCAGTAGGATAACTTTCGATTTGTTTCTACTAAACAGCCGTTGACTAGCATTTAAGAAAGTATATATTTTTATATAAATGTACATATATTCATTTATATAAAAAGATATATACATCTATTTTCCTTGATACGACCGACTTAACCGATTGAATACTTCTAATCTTCCGTAGAAGATTCTTATGGAAATAAAAATGTGCAGAAATTTGTAAATTTTCAGATATCTTAAAAACTATATTGTTAGTGGTTTACACTGGTTTTATCATTTCGACATCGAATTAAATATTCATAGCTAAGCCAGGACAAAGTTTGTCGTATTAGTTAGTATCAAATAAATATTTCACTTTAAATTATGTGACAACAACTATATATCCCATCGCTGGGTAATTTTCACTTGACTTATCAACTATATTTATATATTCTCATAACTCCTTAAAAGATAAATCAAATCCTAGTCCACTAAGCCTATCATAAATATTACTTGTTGATTTATACTTGGTGGTAGGGTTTGTGCTAGCCCGTCTGGGTAGGTACCACCCACTCATCAGATATTCTACCGCCAAACAGCAGTACTCAGTATTGTTGTGTTCCGGTTTGAAGGGTGAGTGAGCCAGTGTTACTACATGCACAAGGGACATAACATCTTAGTTTCCAAGATCTATTGGCGGTGGTGACCAGTCTGCCTACCGATACCATAAAAAATAAATAAAAAATATATGGAATTAAGAAATATCACGAGTTATACTTTAACCAAGCTCATATAAAAATGTCATCTAGATTTAAACTGCAACTTCGGATCCACAACTTTTGTCCATTGGGCCACGTCATCTATCACCGACATCATCAATCCAAACAATGCAATGGTATTATATATAATTAGGGATTTACGAATGAGACGTTTCCGACAAGTGCAATCTATAATAATCTCGTCATGTACCGGTTTACAAGCCGCAAGAAATAATAGCATGTTGTTTTATTATTCATTGTTCTCGTTAGCGAGATGTGGCGAGTTCAGGTCAGTGTGCAAATGTCAGACGAATCCGGTAACTATTCCACTAAACGTCAGCTGTTAAAAAAATATATTTAGCACTTAGGTGAGTTTTAAATATACCCTGTTCAAGTTAGCTTGATCTTTATGATTGATGTAAATATTTTCCTATCGACATAACTTTGCAATGAGGAACATATTATTTTCTTAATTTAATGATTTTAAAAATTATAAAAATATTTTAAAACATACATATATATAATACAAAATGTACAGGCTGTAGTATATTTAGTACAAAAATATGAAATTCATTTGTCATTCATTTACTCGTAGTTACTTTTATTGTAATGTTATATGTTAAAACCTCCAAAACGCGCTGTATTTTGCTGATGCTATCGCGGATATAAGATTTACGTATATTGGATAAGTAGTTTTTTTTTGGTTACGCAGTTCAAATACACGTCTCCCCATTTAATAATATAAAATGAATGTTAGTATGTCTGTTGGGGATTAATACCTTGTGACGATTACCATAAAAGCTATACATTATTTTCATCATAATAATCATAAGTTCATCAACTAACAATACGTAGCGCACCGTATCATAATGACAATTGGTAAATATACAAAGGCAGTTTGTCTGCACATTATAATTCTACATGCTGGGCTGATATAGCCCAGTGGTTATCTATCACATTATTAATTATAGTGGTTTTATTACAGAGTTCAAAACCAGTCAATCGTGAGCTGAATTTTTATGTGTTTTAACGAGTGTTTTTTCTAGTATATATAACGGACTATCAAATGGACCACCCGGTGGTAAGTGGTACCACTGTCCATAAATGTTATTTTGTATAATAATTAATTATACAGAAAGAAATATTAATAATTATAATCACCATTATATCCCCTGTACCTGTAGTTACATGGCTAACTCGTTTATAAATAAATAATGTAATATTAGATTTCGTTAAAATCAGGCTGTTATTTGATCTGTTCCGCAAGATGTATATTGTAGATGTATAATATATAAAGAAGTCATTAAAATCGATGTTAAGTCGTATTTATTTCTAACTTTATGAATTTATCTTTTTACGAGAAAGACAATGGTTATTATTAAGCATTTTTTTGCACATACACGTCACGTACATATATATGTCAGCGCAGAATCTTTTATCATGACGAATAGTTCTTTCCATGATTATATGATAGAATATAAAAAAGAAAACAGAAGCATCAAAAATTGCAAATTCAATAAATTATTTAATCCTGAATTAGAATAACTCGAGATACAAAGATCCCTTTTATATAAGTTTCTAGTTATTATACATTTTTGGAGAGCTAAGATAACAGTTATGTTTTTAATAACCTGCAGGACAAGCTTCATAACGATTTTTTTTTGTTTTAAGGGCATTTTTGTGGAAAAAAAATCAAAAAAATATTGAAATAACATCATTTTCCGTCTCGCATTTTTAAATTTGGACCGATAAATATTGTTTTAATATTGACAAATAACCAGTGTTTATTCGTTTGTATAAATCACAAGAAAAAAATACATTTTAATTGATACTTTTTTTTAAATAAATTTTTAAAGTTGCATTTTTGACTTATTTTGTAAAAATCTCAAAAACGTGATAACTCAAAAATGGTTAACTTTTGCATTATGCAATTTGGGGTTAAAATTATTGTGAATAATCACCCCTATCACCTCCTAACGGGAATACGTCGAATTACCAATAACCCAGTATAATAACGTAAAATAAAAAAGTTATGTACTTTTTTGATTCTACTAACAAAAAAAAAACATCTCTCTAAATCTACAGTAACATGTGTACAGTGTAACACTTCTTTGGTATTTATTGTCTGTCTGTACATAGCAAATTACGCGTAACCTCCTCGTATTGTCTGATAGCATTGTTCGAATATTTAACTTAACAATACATCAATACACGTCGTGTTAATTTGACTAGGGCATCCAACCGTTTTATATTCACAGGACTCGTCCTGCTGATTTATTTAAAACTAATCGAACACAATTGTGTTTCAATTTAACAACATTTTTAATTAGTATTTAATAATAATACATAATTTACTTCAGCTAGAGCTAGCTTTAAAAGGGACAATGGCAGTGATGTGTTTGGCTATTATTTTGTTTTACTTTCAGGTATCTCTGTGCAATTTAATTAAGTTGTCTTTGAGTGTTCTTTGACTTTAAGTTCAACCGATCAAAATCTTACATATTTAGAAAAAATACATCACTAACAAAATTACATTGTAATATTATTATCATCAACATATGTGAACACAGGTTTATTTGACATATTTAAGTCTGAGTGATATATTTGACTGCCTCATTAGTCTAGTGGCTAGGTATAAGACCACATATTCCGAGGCTCTAGGTTCAAACTCCAGGTTTAAAAAATATTGGGATTTTCTGTCGTAAAACTGTCAACAACGGCTCGGAGTTTTACAGTTGGAAGTGTGTACACTCCGTTCCTCGGAATTCTATTACTAAGTCAATATTGCATCGCGTTTCGTATCACAGCAATTATATGCGTAGGCGCTAAGGATACCGAATCAGCGTAACATTTGGTTAACTTTGGTTTTTTTTTTTAATTTTGTCCTGATTTCGACTTTAGTATGGTTACCCCTGTACAACTTCAATTGAATTCATTTCGAATTTAAGTTATTACAAACAACAGTCGTATAACTCATCGGACAAGATTCTATTGTGAAGTATTACATCTGTATAAGTTTATTGTTATTGCCACAGCATAACATATTGCTAATATTTACTTCGGTATATTTTTTATTTAGAAAGGCAACACGTAATTGGACCATTTTTTATAGCATAGACATTGGCACTAGAAAAATTGATTAACCATTCCTTACATCGCCAATGCGCCACGGATAGATCTTAGTCTCTATGATTTTCGGTGCGTTGACAATGTATCAATAGTTTGTGCTACTCACAGTACCGGTGTCTATTGCTGATGTTGACCTCTTAATCAGTCTTAAACTTCCTAAAGAAGATTTGCAACAGCCTGTAAATGTCCCAATACTTGCCTGATGACGTCTCTGCTTTCGAGAAGATTCGGAACTTATTCCATCATGCTGTTCGGATGATGTTTGGTGGAAATCCATGTCGACTTACAATGTTTTCCTTCACACATACACACACACATCAGCCCGCATTCGTCCACTGCTGGACATAGGCCTCTCCAAATGCACGCCAGCCACTGAAAAACAGGTTTTCCTTCATCACCGAGTAAATAAGTTATACAGACAAATAAAGTACATTAGAATTCTAGCACATAAAATTTCTTAAAACGGCTCTCTTTAAATAATTGTTTGTATTTACATACGTTATGTTTTTATATACGGCGTAGTAAATAGGTCAAATTATATTAAACGAAGGTTGCAGGCTTAAATCAAGACAAACACCATTAAAATTTCACGTGCTGAATTTGTGTTTATAAAATATTATTTTAATTAAATTAAATTTTATATGCTCAGCGGTGCAAAAACATAGACTTAATCTAACTAAAAAAACTGCCATACCTAAATTAATCGCAGTGAAACAGCGTTAAGAGTCTCCAAATTTTTTAAAATTCTTTGCTCAGTTGTTGTAAGAATAATATTATTTATTTTACTTGGTTATAGGGCTTTGTTCGAACTCGCGAACAATTTTCGCGTAGTATTGTGTCTTCCAGTTTAAAGGGTCAGTGACTATTGGCACAATGGATATACCATTGTAGTTGCCAAGGTTGGCGCATTGATGATGTAAGAGTGGTCTATTTACCGGTCTGGCCCATTTGCCAGACTGCCTACCTAAAAATTTAATATTATAATTAAAATTTATAATATTTAAATGCATGTCTTGTTTCAATTGAGGTTTGGTCGTGTTTTAAATGTACACGAAATAATTTAACGTTAAAAAATTTAATACCTATTGTATAGCGAAAGTATAATTAAACGTAACAAACATATTAGCCTAGAATTATTTAAAGCACTTAATTTATGAAATAATACTTAAATTATATATTTATTCTTAAGTGTTGTTATTTAAATGTAGACCACTGACTCTCGTAGAACTGACATTTAAAAATTACAATACAATGTACATTCGTGTTAGGTCAATATTGTTAAGACTTTCGTTACTCAGTCGCGCTAAAACTTCTAATTAAATTTGGCAGAGTGAGTCATGGTTAAAATAGGAAATAGCGCCGAGCGATACCTTTCTCAAAAATACATTGATCTGTTATTCGTTTGATTTTTCAATTTGTTCTAATATAATTATGATATTTGATATTTTTATTATTGAACAATGAAGATCGATTTTTTATTTTGTTTTTACATCGTTTTAATTGTGATTTACATCGTCGTAAAATGTATGGGTTATTTTAGATAAATGTTTCGGTATATAAATACTAATTGGCAATTATTTATTAATATATATATATTTATGTAAAGGCAATTACAGCAAATATTCCATAAATGTAGCATTATAATATTATATTTTACAATTATTAAATCTTGGATTTTTGCACATCTTTTTTTGTGTGAACTGATCTTTTTAAATATAAAAAAGAACTAAAAGAAACAAGAAGAAAAAATATACATCTATGAAAATCAAAACAAATTCATTTCATAATAATAAAAAAATGCCGTATGCTTAAATTATATACAATTGCCACATCTATCTGTTACTAATGTCTGTCCAAAATCCGCTCTACTTGTTCAGTGATCGGGTTCATCTTGTTACCTAACAGATACCGTCTTACAAAGACCACATATACCATGGACCTTACGTATTTTTTTTTAAATAATGTGTTTACCTTTTACATAAACCTATACAAATGAGTATTTTATTATAAAAGCTAAATTAATAATGAATTGGTATATCTCACCATATATAAAGTTAAAGCTATTTTTTTTTAAATAAAATAAAATATGTTGATTATTTTTGTGTTGATATGTACATATATGTAAATTATTTTGCAAATATTAACATCTATCTTAAATATTAATAATATTAAAATATAATAACTTCCAAATTGCTATTCTTATTTAATTGTAATTTGCAGTATTTATCCAACAATTATATGCACATATGTCAATAACTTCATTACAATTATTAAGTAAAATAAATATATATAACTGGGTTGTAGGGTTGAACGAAACCACAAAATATCACAATTTATATTGTTTGCTTCGAATTTACAAAAAAGTACGTTACACTTCAATACATCGTGCCGCCATCGTGCCTCCTTTTTCTCCCTCTCGCTCACACCTACATAATTCTCTGTCATGCTGTCTCTGTCATCATTACACTGTTATACTTTCGCTCTCACATTGCACCTCTCAATCACACACCTAACATTCCCATATATATATTTTTTACTATGTTCATACTTTTAGTGATATCACCGCTAATAAAACAGTTCTTATTAAGTCAGAAGTGTGACTTCATAAGAACGTGCGTATACAGAAATTATTTAGTATAAAAACGGTTGGGTGAAATTTTTTTTACGCATTCAAGTTCTAAAGTTCTTGTAAAACAGTCAATATGAAACTGGTAGGTTTAAAAATGTTTATTTCAAATTTAGAATCGTAATTTACTTTTTAATTATCTGTATTACGATTTTTTTTTTTCATAATATTTACCATTTCAAAAAATATTTTTCTTTCATACTTATATAATCTACTAATATTTACCTTGTCTATATTCCAGATCACATCTTTCACGGCTATGGTGGCGGCAGCATCAGCTGGCCATATCTTCAACCAACCACAGGCCGAGCACGCTGCCGATATCTACCAATCGGCGGTTGAATACCAACAGTCTGGTGTACAAGCCGGACATTCATACTCCGCGCACGATTTGGCCTATCAGAGACCCTCAGCTGAGAAAATGGCTAAGACTTTAGCCTATCATTCGGAAAATAATGGTCATAGCTACCATTACGCCTATGAAACTGATAACGGTAAGCATAAATAGTTTCATTATAACTTTTGGTACTTTAATTCCAACATAAACAAATTTTATGTGCACAAAAAGTTCTGACGATAATTTGATGTGGGAAGTGAAGTTAGGAAACAAATGATTTATCCTTATTAGTTAAAATTAAGTTATTATTAGACAACTTATTCCAGAATGTCTCATACAGAAATCATTAATGTTAATAAGATCTATTTGTATTGACAGAATTTATAGAATTTGTAAGCCTTTGTCCGAAAACTGAATTTGACAAGATTTAACAAACAAGGCGTAACTGCAACGTCTCCACAAATTAATATATTTTTGTTAATTGAGTTTGAGTGATTATTATATCCTAAACCTATTTGAATAAAAAAATCGTTTATATATTGTTACACGACTAAGAAGATACATTGGTAATCATTTCATCATTAATATTTCCAGGTATCAAAGCCCAAGAAGTAGGCCACGTCGGCAAAGGCACCCAGGCTGAAGGCGCCTACTCCTATACCGGAGATGATGGTCACACCTACACAGTAAAGTACACTGCCGATGAAAACGGCTTCCAGGCTTTCGGCGATCATCTGCCCACCTCACCACCAATTCCTGAAGCGATCTTAAAATCTTTGGAAGAAAATGCGAAGGCTGAAGCCAATGGAATTTATGATGATGGTAAGAAGGTGTTTTTCATATGTTTCTTTTAGAAACCATATTTATATAATATTTTATCTATAGTAGATGGTACAGAACCGCTTAACGGCAGATAAATACACTTGCCAATAAACATCAATACTTCGTGTTACTGTCCCGGTTTTAATAATGACTAGATCGATTCATCAATGATATATATTTATTTGTAATACATCATACTGTAAACTATAAATCTACACAACCAAATGACCAAAACTGTAATAAAATTTATAATATATACCAATCGACAGATAGCTAATGTAATCATAAACACGAGACATAACTAAGCTCGCCCATATAAATCAGATTTACGAATTTAAAAATGGAGTAAAAATTTAATTTGTATTAATTCGGTCATATCAAGGAACACTTGCATATGACTATTGAGAAAATTAAAATAAAACAGCTGAGAACCCTTGATTTGTAGCACATTGACGGAGAATGAATTGGATATTTTATCTACTGTGCCCTGCAGCAAACAAAAATATTGCAATAGTAGACCCTTAAAAAAATATTTGTTCCAATTATAAAAATTTTGAAAAACAATACGTCTAATACTTAACAAATGTTTATTTCCAGGTCACTACCATGAACAACAACAACAGACCGAAAGTCATGGTAACCTGGGCGTTCAGTACCACGAACAACAACTCCAAAGCTACAACAATGCCGTTCATGCCGCAACTGACTCCGGCTACCACCATTAATAATTGTTGTTGAAACTGTTGATTTCTAGCTTTTGTTATTCTGTTAAACTTTTAGTTATTTTTTGTTAGTTGAAGCCAATTTGTTATTGTTGTTTTGTTTTGTTGTTTCAATAATTAGTTCCTAATATTTTAAAGGTTGCATAAAAGAAAACCTCTACATAGTCTAAGTATGAAGATCTCTTATCAAAACTTCTCGCTATTAATAAATGTTTTTACAAAATGATCTTAAGTATTTTTCTTAGTACTTATCTGAATTTATAAAATTGTTTTGACTTGTCTATTAACGCACAGTTTGAAGCATGATTATAAGCATCGGCTGTGTAGTATTTGCGGTGGGGCTTTGTGCAAGTATGGGTATGACCAGCCATTTACCTAATATTTTTCCACCAAGCAGCAATGCTTAGTATTGTTGTGTTCCTGTTTGAAGTGTAAGCTAATGTAACTAAAAGTACAAGGAACATAAAATTTGCTCCCAAGGCTATGACCATATGGTCTTCCCAGTTGATCAGGAAGAAATTCAACTTGTTAACCTCTTACATTAGAAAGATATAGTTACATATTACACGTTATCAAATTGATATAAAGATATGCTTTATATTCTTAGTTGACGTCCAGCTTGCAATTAAATATCTAAATATTCGAAACGACTTTCGCATCACCTACAATTACGTGATATACAGAATCGGTGTTATTAGCATTAATTAAGTATTTAAAAAAATATATATTTGTTTTCAAGTAACGAAAGAAATAACATAAACTCTATAACAATTGATATTAACATTTTTAATTAATTATTAATTAGTAAGCATTTTCAAACGTTTAATTAATATACGATGCGTCATTTAACCTTAAACACATTAATTAGTGTTGCTTTTAATATAATCCGATAATGATTCACAACCTACGAATTGATATAATGTTTCTTCAGACCTACGAGTCTACCCACAAGGTAGTGCTTTTGTAAATATATTACACATTTTTTTTTTTTTTCTAGTTTTAAGGGTGCCCTAAATATGATAGGATGGGATCGGATTGGGTCAGGATTACGATCAAGCACTAGGAGTGGGTGAGTGAGATGATTTTTCGCCCCTGGAGGAGTACTTCGCTGAGCTGCGAGTGGACAGCGTGGGATCAAACTCGTGGGATCAACGATCACGTAGCCTATCTGTACAGAGAACAACAGCAGTTGTTTTAACGATAATAAATCAGTATTTATTATCGTTAAAACAACTGTAAATAAATAAGATGTTCATTCTGATACGACCGTAATTTTAGTTCATCTTTGTGTAACGATTCATAGAATGCTAAACATCAGCATTAAAAAATAATGGTTGGCCATTGAGCCATCAGTTTCATTCATTATTTCATTTAGATTTCCAGGACACAGGAGTTTAAGCACTGCCAATGTCCAGACTATAGGCAGTAACTGAAAATTTCTTTAAGACCTTTTTACGGTATAACCCGGACTTTGCTATAAGATACCCATTTTATTTTTTTGTATAAATTAAAAGAAACTGTTACATACATTTAGAGGCTTGCTTGTTTAAATCTTTCAGCAATTCACTTATAAAAAATGTATGTTTGTAACTGTATAAAAAGTTTATAGACATAAATAGACAGAGGTTGTGTGAAAGACAATACTTCCTACACAATATAATGTATTGTAATACTTAACATTCTAGTGCCTTCAGGGTGATTTGATTCACTTTGACCCGATGACATTTGAGTTTAAATGATAGACAATAGTTTGTGATCTCATATTTCATTGGAGATCCTCAGATTATAAAACAAAATACAGAGAGCACGTGGACAAAAATCAAAATAAAAATATACTTTATTCAAGTAGGTTTTTACAAGCACTTTTGAATCGTCGTTATACAAGTACATTAAGTGAAACTACCACCGGTTCGGAATGTAGATTCTAGTGCGAAGAACCGGCAAAGTAACTCTTTAGTTACTCTTTTCCAATATTTAAAATACAAAGTTATGTTAGTCAAATACAATTATATATCCTGCTTGAGAGTCAACGGGTATTAGCTGCACGCTTTTTATGATCTATATAATCTTGTGTTGAAGAATATGCTTTATTTATTAATATATATTTCCACAAATTATATGAATCCGTCCAGTTAAAAATAGTTGCGGAATTTTACTATAGAAACGGATACATTGCAACAAGAAGGATTTATTAACTTTGCGGAGTCGGAAACTTGGCGTTATAATTATGTCGAAGCAACCACCACGAATAGAGAATCAAAAAACGAATACAAATTCCTGGTGTAAAGTAAAGACAGCTTTTAACAAAAGGTGACGTATTAACATAAAGACGCTTCGTTTCGTTTCATTTTCTTTTGAAGACGGTGTGTCTATAAGACTTCAACTACAGGTTCAAAATTGAACAAGCACTAGATCATCATGTGCTATTTTTGTTTTTATAATTACTCTGGTTCTAAGCGGTTTAAGAAAACTTCGTAAGGTCGGATGAAAATCAGCCACATGTGGACTAGACGAGGCCTTGGCCCAATGGGATGTTTATAGGCTGTAACATTTGCTATACATCTACCGTCAAACAGCAATACCCTGTATTATTAGTAGTCCAAAGATCAACGCTACCTCCAAGTTATGCTACCACGAACATATCAGATTATAAAAAGGCGCGTCATAGTGAAATCGCGACGATGCAAAATGACGCGTACTTTTTTGGCTTCAAAAGACCTGTCACTTTTATTTGTTACTTAATAACGTAATACCAAATAGTTAATTACTTTTACTGTTTCGCGCTGTCCATGTGACTTCATTTAGTATATACATATCAATGTATTTGTTAACGTGATATTTAAATTAATTTATCAGCTAAAACTACACGCATTTTATATCTAAGATCAAAGTGCAACAGACCTATTAACAATTTAACATTCGTTTAGAAATTTATCCCACAGTCAATAAATCTATACAGGATTAGTCACGATGCTATTCATTTCTAAAAAACGTATATGCCCTAGACACAGATCTCGCTATGGAATTTATTACAATAGTTTTGAACTTTCACGGTTCGTATTTTGGTAAATTGCTGATACCTTAAGGCTGATTTATTTACGTTCTAGAAGTGTTGTAAGAATATTCTCAAGTTAGGCTTCGTTTAGTCCATTATAGGTGTCTGTGTTGATTCTGATCGGTTTTCTGTACGTAGATACTTCTAATAGGGGAGCTGGATATTGGATCTGGTTTTTTTAATTACTTCGTTTTCGAAACTGGGTTCACTTTGAGGAACCGAGATGGCCCAGTGGGTAGAACGCGTGCATCTTAACCGATGATTTCGGGTTCTAACCCAGGCAGGCTCCACTGTATTTTCATGTGCTTAATTTGTGTTTATAATTCATCTCGTGTTCAGCGGTGAAGGAAAACATCGCGAGGAAACCTGCATGTGTCTAATTTCAACGAAATTCTGCCACATGTGTATTCCACCAATCCGCATTGGAGCAGCGTGGTGGAATATGCTCCAAACCTTCTCAATGATAGAGCCTTTGCCCAGCAGTGGGAAATTTACAGGCTGCTAATATATGTAATGTTCACTTTGATAGATTGCACAAATGAGAACACATTATATAACAATTAATCTTGTCCTACTATGTGTAAATACAGTATATTATATGTTACCGTAAATCATTAGCACATAAAGCATTTATTGGAATAAATCTTGATGATTTATATATTTGATTAAAATTCTTTAAAGAGAAAATTCTTTGAAAGTCTGGTAAGCCACGAATTCATGGTCAAATTTAAAAGTGCGATATTTCTATACGTAACGTTTGAGGAAAACATTTAAACATTGTCAACTTAAGACTTAAATTAGAATTTTAGTTTCGTTAAGATTTATATTTTTCGGTTAAGTGTTATTTTTCAACTTTAAAATCATTTTTTATTTTATTTTATAGTTGGACAGACGGACCTGAAGGTGATCACTACCGCCCGTAGACATTTGCACTGTAAGAAATGTTAGCCAATCCTTTCATCACCAATAGGACATCATCCTTGGGAACTAAGATGTTATGTAGTTAAACTAGCTCACTTACCCTTCCAACCGAAACACAACAATATCAAGTATAACTATATTTGTTTTGTACACTTTTTTAGTTCAATAAAATAAACATTAGTAATAAGACATTTTTTAAAACAGCTGTTTATCATTGAGGAGTTCTTTCGTCTGGAGCTAATCTTGAGTGCTCAATCAAATTAACCTTACAAATGTATTGCAATCAGATTAAATTAAATAAACTGAAACAACATATAAAATTTCAACTCGTTAAGGTAAGACAAAGTGGTTCGAATTCAGTTTGAAAGATTTGACCTTAACAAACTAACTCTCAAATTCGAATTAAATAAAAGCTTGTAAAAGTTCAATAGCATTGCAAATTAACAATGTGCGGATTAAGGATGAAGGGGTTATACATCTAACATAGTTATAAACCATTTTCCAATGCGTCAATAATCTAAAGTTCAACTGAGTCCGCTTACATATTACTGTGAGCTTTAGGGTTCCGTGCTATAGAAAAAAGAAAATTTTTATTCTGTACTTTTTTTTGTAAATAATTATATTAAAAGTACAATTTATTATTATTTTTTTCAATTTTTTCTGCGGAAATCACAGAAAACTGGATATGGAACGCGCGGAACATTTCAGTGAAGTAATGAAAGCGAATATAAATCCCCGGTAGTGCGAAACGATGTGTTATTTTGTCATTACGTTAGAAGTGTTGTCGCTTTATTAATTACTGACTGAAGTTTTCTAATTTTAGTTCATCTTTGTGATACGGCCATATAGGAAACACTTATACTTGCTACAGCATGTGCTCTTTTTGGTGTATATATGTATATATTTGGTTTATATTTACCAAAAAGAGCATTTTAGACGATTACAAAGATAATTTCTTTTTTTTTTAATTTTAAATGTATATATAGATATAAAATATTTTAAATGTAAAAAAACCAGACAACTTTTATTTCGGCTGGTGACTTACCTTGGCCCTAGCGTATGTTATGGAGGCTACTATCTATCGGGGTTTTACTCAGTCTGACATACATAAGCCTTCATCATCAATAGGCTGAAATATTAATTTTCGAGAAATAAAATGGTAACAATTTTATTATCTTATAGAGAAAATCTATACATAATATACTAAATTAATGTTAGTTGTAGTAGTACTTCATGCCAATGGAGAAATCGACGATTACTACAATCGTAAACAGAACATCTTCTGAGATCAAATAAATAAAATTATATACGGAATTCATGATATGCGAATTAAATTCACGCTCTCCATGACAGTCGGTCAATTTATGTCAACACGTTACAAATACAGTTGCAAAACCTATGCGCCGAAATAAAACAAGAATGTCGTGTGACGTCCATTAATCAAAATCGCATATCTATAGACTCGGGTGTAGGTGACATTTGTGTCGTCTGTAATAAAATGATTGCATATTAATGAAAATCAGCATATTTGCTAGTAGGGCTTTGCGCATGCGCTCGACAGATATCCTATTCTTCTTTTTAGGAAGTGGCTGAGCCAATTCAAATGTTGTAAAGGAATGTATGTAATAGGTAGCCTAGATGTATAAAGCCCTACTTGATGGTAGGGCTATTATGGGTACCACCTACGCATCATATATTCTACCGCTATGTTTAATTTTCTTGTATTTCGGTTTGAAGGTTGCGTCAGCCAGTAACTACAGACTTTTAGGGACTCTTGGGATTAACCTGTTAGTTCCAAAGGTTGGAACTCTCTATATGCTAGTGATGAGTTCTATCACAGTAAGAGGTTCAAGAATAATTGCACAATAATTGCCTACACATTTGTGCACTATTCTTGATGATCTTGTCGTGCATTTTTTAATCTTTAAATCGGTTGAAATTTAATCATTTTTCATTTCATTCATTCGCTACGTACATTGTTACAAAACAACGGACATCTAAAATACTAATTAAAATTAACAAAACCAAACTTATAGTCCACGGCTCTCGGTGTATCATTATGCAATGGTACACTTTAACGCTCGTTACATTGAAGGCGTGTCAAAGATATATAAGAGCAAAATTATATATTACGGTCTTAACATAAATAGTCCGCGGGCAAAATAGCACTTTCGACACCTAACATTGATTTGATTTTTTAAATATGCTCGATTTAAACCGACCGTTCCACCTACTGCCAGTTATATTCGAGAGTAATCAATTATTAATTATAATTAATTGTCATCATCATGATTGTCATCATCATGATTGTCATCTTCATGTTCAAATATGTTATTCGCATCACTATTGTCAAATTTAATTCGCGTTATAGAATCGGAATTGCAGTTCAACGGTGATATGCTGGCGATCTTGCCACATTTCCAGGATTCGTGATTGATTTTACGATTTTTAATTTCGGTATGCCTATATGCTTTTGTGACCGCGTACTCCGAGGTCTTCGATTCGAGATATAATAAAAAAAAAAAAATCATCGTCGATAATTTTTTAGTAGCAACGCTGACTCAAGTTAGCGGTACCTACACTGCCGAAAGTATGTAGAACCGTTGGACTTGGGATGAACTCTTTCCAGCCAGGATTTGCAGTCTCATTGGTGTGTCAGGGAATAGTGAGTTCACCTGTGTTTACGCACACACTCGTGCAATATAATATATCCTACGCAGTTAGTTAATCTAATCTAAGAGTCGCCACTTATTAAGGTTCTAAATGTCAATTAGTCTTACCGATAATTTTTTTTTTTTTTAAACATCTGTCAATAATGAATCCATCGTCAATCACCATCGGCCCTAGGTCGTTGACATTCACATGACATCCGTTTTTGTAACTGAATTTCGAAGTAACCTAACTAAGCAGTCATTATGTGTACCTTGATAAATGTCTCGAAGTAATGAACGTTGTTACGCGTTATTTAAATCAATCATGAATATTTTGAAATCAACACTCGCACTCGTATAATGATGTCCATTAATGTATCACTTTTATCCAGTAATAAAAAAAAATGATACGAATATTCTATCGGCTCCTTAATTGGACCGAGTTATACGGAAATGTACCACAGACTCACTAACTAAAATTTAATGATTAAAAAGAGAAAACATATGAAATTATAAAATTTTATGAATTATCTTTATAATATCTATTATAATTATATTCATATATAATGTCACAGATTAACGGTCACTATGAAAATAGTTCACTCTTGAATATCATCAAAACTTAACACATTTTCTTAGTGCTTTTGTGGGTTGGTACTTTTCTGCACAACGCGGTTTTCGCAATTATATTTTTGTATAAGGTAATAAATGAGTTGAAACGTAAATAATAAAAAAATATTATAGTATTTAAATTGATGTATATCACAAATGTTATTTATTATTCAATAAATAATGTATGCTTTTGTTTTAATAATTAATTTTTTACTTATAATAATTATTTTATATTTTGCCCAGTAATAATAATTAATTTAAAAAAAAAATTAACTCTAAATAACCATTATTTGTAGTTCTCGAGTTAATTAATGAAGTAGAACTATGTAATTTATTTTTGTTTAAAATCAATTTAGTCAACATATAATGAGCTTGATGTGGTCTCCTGTAATTGCAGGAGCAAATACATTAATGTACGACGTAAAGTACTTATTTAGTAAATGCGTATCTTTTATTGGAGATCTTTAATAAATAAATAGTTAAATGTATGCATTTATTGACCTTGAAGTTGAAATTTCCAAAGTTGTTTTTTTGTTGTTAAAATGTACGATAAAGATAAATTTAAAAGATTTTTAATAAAACAGATTTTGCCTATATTTCTCTTTACATTAGCTACATATTTCTATAGCATCCCATTTGATACAATAAAAAAGATTTAAATATCATAAAAAAGGCCCTGAATATGAAAGGGCTGCGTTGTGGCAACCCTAGACTATCCAATTACGTCATTGCGCATTATCCACTCCCTTGATACAAACTAATGACTATTAGATAAGTTAAATGTTATATGCAGACATAAATTCTCATTTATGCAGACATAAAGGCTCGAGTCAAGGTTAAGATGACCAGAACGTAATATGTAACATCTGATGTCCGGGAGAAATAAATTACTACCAAGGTTATTTTCGGTATTTCCTATTTGTAAAATAATTAAAAAGTAAAATTACTTTATAAACATTGCTCATATTCAACTATCTTGAGGTATCATAGTTAGTTAGTCTTCCATAATTATCCCTAGATAATTGTTTATATAGTTAATAAAGACAAAGAAAATCGATTCACATTGTAACGAAATTCAATGATGGAATTTGAGGGCAATTATAAAATATTTTATATAATTTTAATTCTTCATTTAAGTAACCCCTGAGCAACTTTAAATACAATGATATCATCACGGCCGAATCTCAATGAAAGTTTGTATAATAAATCCTCAGCTTATTATTAGTCTTTAAAAATATTATCAATTAAACCCTATTTACGTGAAACATTTTAGCCAACTATGAACAAATTTTAATTTAAAAATATATGATATAAAATCCTTGTGTTATTTAAACCTATAAAAAAATACTTCATTCCGAGGATTTTTTGCTAATTATCCTAAAACGTCTATTTTATTAAATATATAAGACGTTTATCATATAACGCAAGTCGATTGACCAATTGGGTTACGGGTAAAACAGCAGGCTTTAAAATTTTCAACGTTGCGATCGCGCCTTGCTAAGAACAACGCTCTCCAAATACTTAAGGACTACCGTTGACTTAGAAGAATACTTAAATTATTTAGGTGTTTACATTAGTCAAGTATCATGCATAGTTTCTACGACCTTACGATGTCATCGGTTTTACCTCAGTTGCTATATAACGGCTGTGAAGCGCAGAAGGCAGCCTTATCGCCGTCCCTGGGCACTAAAAATTCTGCCCCAGTAGCGACATTTTACATAGAGCTAATAAAGTATTGATACACAATTTTGAAATAAATAAAATGACTCATTAAAAGCATGCACACATTATTAATTATAACACACAATATTCGATAACGCTAAGATTTTTTTTTTTGCTCATTTGTCTAATTTTACCGCGTCTGAAAATTTATCATTCTGAGGACTACCTCTGAGTGCAAAATGCTGGTGATACGGATAGCGGTAGAACAAGGCGGAACCTAGAGTCGACAGTAGTTACGACTTAGTTAATATTAGTAATCATTTCTTACATCACAAATGCTCCACTGACCTTGGGAAGTAATATGTTATGTAACTTGTGCCTGTAGTTACACTGGATCACTCACCCTTCAAACTGAAATACAACAATATTAATTTATGTTTTGAGTGGGCGGTACCTACCCAGCACATAGCTCTACCACCAAGTAAATTTAATACAAATATTATATATCATACGACAATTTTTAGATTATTTTCTGCGTCATTATTTTTCTTTCACCGTAAAATTGCGTAAACTTACAAAGAAGAGCAAAGATTTCTTTGAAGAGGTAAATCGCTGGCATTTTGAAGCTTTCGTTTGACGCCTGTTGAATTACTAAAACCGAATCCTTATAAATTCACAAACAACTCTTAATTATTCAGGAAATAACAATACTAACAATTTATGCAAAATAACTCCTTAAAAATATATTTTTCTTTACGTAGATGTAATTGTCATTCAATACTAAATAAGGCAGGCCATCTTCATTGCCATTTTTGCTCATCATTCTTGCCATGTATAAAAAACCGATTATCTGATTGGAAGGCTTACAAAAAATAAAAATGCAAAATGAAAACTGTTATGTCCCTTGTGCTTGTAACTCACTTGTAAAACGGACGCAGCAATATTGCTACTTAACGGTTTAATAAATGAATTAATTGCACTGGTACTGGTACTGGTATTGCACTGGTTGGACAACATCACATACATTACTCTGATCCCAATGTAAGTAGCTAAAGCACTTGTGTTATGGAAAATCAGAAGTAACGACGGTACCACAAACACCCAGACCCAAGACAACATAGAAAACTAATGAACTTTTCCTACATCGACTCGGCCGGGAATCGAACCCGGGACCTCGGAGTGGCGTACCCATGAAAACCGGTGTACGCACTACTCGACCACGGAGGTCGTCAATTATTAAATTAATTCGTGAAGAAAACCTAACACGAAGTATACTGCGACCTAGACCTATGAACGTATATGTTTATTCATAAAATATACAAAATAAAAATGTGATATGACATTTTCCGTGTAAATAAACAAACAAACAAAACTCAACAATACATTGCATGATTGTAGTCTTCTAGTAAGAATTTCAAACTAGCCAATTGTATAATGATTTCTGAATTATGTTCTTCATAGAAACAATAATACGACAAGTGGTTATTTAGTCAAAGCTGTCAACGACTGTGAGCTATTCTGTAATCAGAAACTCGAACTTCACGAGCGTGAAATGTCAGAATTTGATATGCGACATAGACTATAATAATGATAAAATTTGTAGGATACAAGTATCAAAACTGCATATCACGGTATGTCCGTATTTAATAATTCACTAGTGAGATACGAAGTGAATTATTTAATAAAACCATTTAATTGTTTTTAACATAATTTGACGACATCACATACATTATTCTGATGCCAATTTAAGTAACTAAAGCACTTGTGTTATGGAAATTTAGAAGTAACGACGGTACCACATACACCCAGACCCAAGACAACATAGAAAACTAATGAACTTTTTCTCCATCGACTCGGCCGGGAATCGAACCTGGGACCTCGGAGTGGCGTACTCATTAAAACCGGTGTACACACTACTCGACCACGGAGGTCGTCTCGAATTATTTGATTATTCAATAGTAATATAAAATATTTATATAATTTTACTCGATGGTAGCACAAATCGTAATACTCGGTATGTTGTGTTCCGGTTTGGAGGATGAGTGATCAAGTGTAACTACAGGTACAAGGGCATTTCATCTTAGTTTCAAAGGTCGGTGGCGTAATGGAAATATAAGGAATGGTTAATATTTCTGACAGCGCCAATGTCTATATTTGGGCAATATTTTCTATTTAACATTAGGTGGCCCATGTACCAGTCCGCCAATCTCTTCCAAAAAAAAAAAAAATAAAGAAAAATCGAGTTTTTTTTTACAAAGCTAATATTAATAAATATATATTTCATTTGAATAAATAAACAATAAATAAAAACTCATCACTTAATAATGTCACGTAAAGAAGTAATAAACGATTTATTTATTTGCAAAATAATGTGTTAATATATTTATTATTTACATAATCATATACAAAATATTTAAAAAATGTCATATATTAATAGCACCAGTAAATATTGAGATTTGATTAATTTAAAAAAATTAAATAAATTATTAATAAATAAGGCGAATTATTGAACACGTGTTAAGAAAGCTTGAAGTTAGAATTTAATTATTTTCATGCAGGTTTAATAATAAATAAATATCCACATCTCATTTTATTGACCTTAAAGATTTACTACTGAGTTTTTTGCGAGCTTACCTGGTTAGGCTTTGTGTATGATCTCCGAGTGGGTACACTCATCAGATATTCTACTCACAAAAAATGTTTATTCCGGGAGACTCTACATAGAAAGTCGTTGCAAGCTTATTCCAGAGGGCTTTTGTGCAGGTTACCAATGTTATTCTAACAGATCTTCTAGATCATCTACTCTAATAAGTCACAAGAACGATCGGTACGTGTACGGTATTGCCAATAAGCAGTCAGTATCGAGCATATTCAGACATCTCCAGGAACACGTGACTGACCCCCCCTATAATATAAATACCTCCTCCACATGTATAATAAAACGCTTGGAGAAATTATATTAGAAGCGATTATTATATATGTTCGTATCTTTGGATCAAATCTTGCAAGTAAAAAACAAGACACTAAAGCGATTGAATTATAATTTGGTACACTTTAATTTTTAGTGATAATTACAAACTAGAACACTAATATCCGGTTACTAAACGAGATGGCAAAGTTGTTAACCAATGATTGCAAGTTCAAACCCCGGCAAGCAGTATTGAATTTTCATGTGCTTAATTTGTCTTTAGAATTCATCTCGTATTTGGCGTTGAAGGAAAACATCGTGAGATGCATGAGTTTACTTTCAACGAAATACTGCCGCATGTGACATGTGTATCCACAAACCTGCATTGGAGGTGCGTGCTGGAATAAGTGCCAAACAGTCTCCTTAAAGGGAGGAGAGGCCAGCAGTGTGATATTAATACACTATTACTTTTATGACCGATATTGTCTACGAATTGCAATTCAAAAGTGTCTACAAAACGACGTTTCGTAAGTTATGTAGCATCTGTTGGATGTAAAATCTCATACGAAAGACTTTAACGAGTTTACGACTAACTCGAAAACTCATCGATTATGTACAATAACGAGGCGACCAGTTGTCGCCGGCGGCTTCGCTCGCTTATGTTCTTCCTTGGGGTTTTATCAAATACGTTAGTTGTAGTTATTTGGTCGAAAAATATTAATGACACAGACAGACAAGAAGATTTACTTTCGTATTTAGAATATTAGTACAGATTGTAGTCAAATAAAATTATACTTTTAATAGGGTTGTTTTTTATATTCATTATAACGTTACGCGGTAAGGCTTCAAGGTTATAAACCTTGGAAGCCCATTAAATAATTTATTAAATAATGATGGAACATTTAGTAGACGTATTCAAAACATTATCTAATAATATAATATATTCTATTCATATTTCATAAAATTTGTTACAAAGATGTGAAAAATCACACCATTTTATTTATTATAACTTTCTCACCTTGAACAATCTCGCTTTGAATAATTCATTTATATAATTTGATTCGAGTATAATTTTTATATACGTTAAAGTGTTTAACAATATAATAAAAATAAAAAATATAAATAAAGATTTATCTAGACACGCGGTAGCGTGTCAAGCCAAGTTCAAGTAAAAGAACTGACGGGCAGCACGGTGTGTGGCTACAATATTTTATTCTAAGTTGTAAGAAGAAATTACATATTATGTAGTTATAAATAAATTTCAGGAAGGACCATTGAACTTGGCACCTTGTTAGATCTCACTTCTTTTGTCGTTGAAGTCAACAACCAAGATATCATAATATTGAACTTGGCTCTTATTTTACATTTATGTTTTTGATGAGATATATATTTCTACGTTTAACTAAGCTATAAAAGTCAAAGCTATGTTTTCAAAATTTTGTTTTTTATTCAATATTCGACAGATGGGCGCGAACTGAGAGTAAAATTTCGTTACATGAGAGAGAAGAAAGATGTTACATAGAGGGAGAGAAAGAGACCTATATAGGTTAAAAAGTTACACCCCTATCACGTATATAGTGCTAAATACGCTCCTTTACGCGGCTTACAGTAAAGTGAACTGGCAGACATCGTCGTCACGTAAAGAAAATCTCTATCCAGGCGACCTTCCCCTCTCTTTCTCTTCCTCTCTATCTCTTTCTATTTTACTTCTTTGTTATTGTCTTATAAAATATTTTTAAGTATATTTGTTAAATAATAGACACAAAATATTCAATAATGAATAGATTAATAAATAAAGAATATAATTTCGTTCGGGCCTGGCGTACCGCGACGCCACTGGTTTTTTTTATAAAGAATTGATTTTCCAATAAATTATAACACCATCGCTTAATAACATCGACCTTAAATAATTCAATCGAGGAATTTAGGATAATGATGCGAATAATAATGGTCTTAGAACTAATAATGTTGAGTCAAGGAATTTTGGCGTCATTATTATACTCGTGTGTTAATGGCGTTAAGTGTCAAATATAAAATAATTTTTCTATTAGATACTATTCGGTGTAACTCAATAATCCATATTAATAAATGAGGATATGTTTATGTTACCTAACTGAAGATACTATAAAACCCATATATATGAAACTAGATAAAGATGATATTCACACGTCAAACAACGCCGGACAATGTTTTTGGTCGTATTGTATATATTATCATAAACATTAGCATCATGAGAAATTTTAACCTTTCTTTGCATTTCCAATGCGTGACCGATCTTAGGAACTGAAATGTTATGTCCATTTGGTCTGAACTAGCTCACTAGCGCTAACAATTACACTAGCTAACTCACCTTTCACACTTGTGATAAGTGGGTGGTACCTACCAGGGTGGGCTTGCGCAAAGCCCCACCGCCAAGTCAACTAACTATCTTAGAAATTGTTAGTAATCCCCATAGTTTCTGTTATAAATTATGATTTAGTATAATATATTGGGTTTTGATATACGCTTGCTCAAGTGACTAGCCAAAGCTGCTGATATGGAGGTCCTAGAAAAAAAATCAGATCAGATCAATATAAAGTTAGGTTTTTCTGAGAAATTCTCAGTAACAGTTCTTAGTCCAGATCAACTCAACTAGAATCCTGTACCATCAATATTTCTCTATCATGTCAACCGAATTGAACCATTATTTTCGACAAAAATAGATGTTGGTTTCATTGTAGAGGATAGTGTAAAAGAAATTTTGGGAAGAAAAGAATGAATCGATCCAATGATGAAATCCACGACATTTTTTGAAGTTTGAAGAAAAAAAAATAAAGTAACAAAAAATGCCTGTAAATGTCACAACTGGGTTAATGCCTCCCCTCCTTTGAGGAAAAGGTTCGGTCATTATTTCATCACGCCGCTCCAATGCAGGTTGGTTGATGCACATGGCAATTTTATTTTAATTAGGCACCCGCAATTTTCTCGACAGTTTCATGAGATTAATTATAAACATAAATTAAGCTCATGAAATTGCACGCGTTCTAACCACTTGGCCATCTTGATTCCCTAATTTAATTGCCTACGGTTACTTAACTTAGTTATTTCATAGAATTCTTCCGAAAATTCCAATATTCAAGTCATATAGATCACTAGTTATTCCATCAGAAGTTATCACGCCAAGAATGTATAGATATAGAAAACAGTCCGAAGGTAATAAAATTTAAAAATGTAATTAAAAAAAAAAAAAAAACATTTACTGTACAATAATAGTAAAAATTTATCGAAGATTCCATTTTATTGAATCAAGAATTTAACCTTTGCAGCCTATCTCTATTAGTCATTCTCATCCTTTGTTTCCACGAAGGTTAAAATGTTTTATTTGAAATATTAGATATTAGATTCGCTTATGTCTAGTGATGTGCAGTAATTTGTAACGAGGTCAAAGTTGAAAAAAAACCTTATGTGTTTTAATTTTATGAATCTCGTGTAATTATACATGTGGTTGAATTTGTTTTTGTTTTATTATTTGTAATTATATTTGACCTTTCACACTTTTAATCAGTATCCCGAAAATAAAGTTTCATGTTTTTTACTTAAAAAATTACTGACTCCCATAAAAACTTTCAACCCTTATTTCACCCTCTTAGTGGTAGATTATCTAGAAACGCTTAAATACGTATCTACTCGTTTTTTATCAGTACCCCAAAAATAAACTTTCATGTTTCTATCTTAAAAAATGACAGCCTTCTATACAAACTTTCAACCCTTATTTCACCCCCGTAGGGGTAGAATATCTATAAATAAATATGTATATATATATATTAATGAAAAAAAAATATATAAATAATAAATAAGTATCTATTCCTTTTAATCAGTATCCCAAAAAATCTCTGACAGATCTTACTTACTTACTTTTGTAATATTTATGAGTTTTATTTTTCTTTTATAATTTATATTTCAAAAATTAAAGTCAATTTAAATATTTATATGTAAAATATCTATATTAACTCTGTATTTCTGTTACGCTTTCACAGCTTAACCACTAAACTAAATTGAATGAAATTTGCAACAAAGCAAGCTGGGACTCCGAGGACGGACATAAACCACTTTTATATATTTACAGGCAAATGAGCCAGATGATAAATGATCATCACTGCAGAACATTGAGTAGACATTGGTACCGTAAGAAATTTTAACCATTCGAAGTGGTTTAATCAGTAGACCCTGTATAATGATTGTGTATCAGCATATTAGTAAATAATATAGTACGACTTTAAAGCTTATTTTGAATCTATTAAATAAAACTAACAAGTAATCTTTTATGTAAATAGTTGTATATATATAACGGCTCTAAAAAAGTTAAGATATTGGTACCGTTACAAAAATGTAATTTGCGTTGTACAACTTATACGGTTTCAATTTAATGGTGCAATTATTTCATAATTATGAATTCGATTTTAATAATTCTAATTTCTTACTTAACATTATAGGATAACTCACTTTTGGCATATCGAATATAGAAAAATCGTATAAAAAAGCACTCTGAGGAGAATCAGAGGGATTAATAATAATCATTCATTATCGTTTTATAAATTTCGAAATTAAAGTTCTTTATTTTTACTTTAAGGAAGCTATTATAAATTATTTTGAATCTTTGGGATAAAATTTAAAACTGCCACCGTGTCAATTACACCGAGAAGAAACGGCTATGAAATCTGCAATCACATTTTGTTATGTTCTAATTTAAGTATATTAAAATAAAAACCTTTTACGAACAAGTTTTGTATTACATAATAAAATTAATAAAATCATATATTTAAATACATAAAATTTTAAGTCATCATCAGCATTAAAGTGAGAAGAAATTTCGTGTTTCATCCGTACTGTGGAAGTATGATAATACTTATGCACAATATTTGATCCACTAAAAGATTAGGTCAACTTGGTCAGGTAAAGGTTAAAAGCTTGCAATTACATCAATTAATTGTTTACTGATGAAATTATTACAGACATACATATACATAATTAAATACATATTACTCATTTGGTTCCGTATATAATAATAATCATCTATGTCTGTGTGTTTATATATAAACATTTTATTTAGAGTTAGCCAATAGTACTGTTCCGTTAAACTGTTTGCAAGTCTTAATATTAGTAGAATATTTTATGTGCGACAGGACTTTTCGTAAGCCTTTCTGAGTAGGAGCCCGACCACTAGTAATACTTACTGTTGTCTTCTGGTTTGAAGGATGAGGCAGCCTGTGTAACTGCAAGGTTCAAAGGTTTCGAACGTTGGTGGTGTATTGATGACTTAAAGGATGTTTGAGAATTCGTACAGCTCAGTCTGCCTGCCTAACCAAGCTAGAACTCCGCGATGGTATAAAATATATCTATTTATTAATTTCTGTAATGTGCAAAACTATATTGAGAAAAGGCAAACTATCACCAAGTCTTCGTCGAATCTCATAATTAATTTAATATTATCATTTAAGCTAAGTCTTATATTAAATGTAATTATGATTCGGACCTATTGCTACGTATTACTTAAGTTAAGCAGATCTGTGAGACCGGTTTGTTATTCGAAAGGCATAGGTTCGATTCTGACCTCTTCGACTATTACTTGCTCTTTATCTCAAAACATTTGCAGAATATAAAAAACAAAACATCAGTGATGGTTGAACATAAACGTTAAATATATTTGTTGGTTTATGCACAGTAAAAATAGAAGTCACAAGTGTCTTAACTATATTACACAACTAGTTTTCGCCCGCAGTTTTGCCCGTTTTAAGTGTTTAAGGGTTGGTCGTCAGATGTTATCACTTGGAGTTCAAGCTGCCTTCATACCAAGTTTCATCTAATTCGATTTGGTGGTTTCGCCATGAGCGAGCAACAGACAGGCAGACAGAGCTACTTTCAAATTTATAATATAAGTATACATAGACAAGATACCGTCTCTTGCAGTCTGCCATAGACTTCAGATGTCGACATCTACGCATAAGGTTTTTAGGTAATGGATAATTTTTCGTCATATATATACAACCGTTAAGATCGGTTATTGTATTATATTATGCAGCATATAGATATCCCATTTGTTCACTGGTTGCCTGGTATTGCAGATCAGTAGGTACCGGGTTCAAGTCAATATTATACTGTATTTTACTCGCATGAAATTCTCTGTAGCAGTTCGTATCTGGAATCTTATACTATCGTATTACAAAAAATACGTCGATTATTTTACGCCATCTCTCTCATAAACAAAAGAAAAGAACAAGACAGACACACGAAACAAAACATAAAAAAGAAATACTAGAGTAATACGTTATTTTTATATTATATAAATAAAAATGTCATTGATTTAGAAAAAAATATATGTTTATTTATGAACACCCTGACAAATCACAGTATCTTAAATTTTGAAAATAAAATAAAAATCGGATGATCCTTTCGTACATTCTGGATGAATATATAAATCTATTTCATTCTAGGCCATGCCGGAAGTAGGTTATTTATAAGAATAAGAATTACTATATACACTATCAGCGAGAACTGCTCCTGAGTTTTGCGCGAACCGTTCAAAACGTCGATTGGCTTTGATGACAAATGTTTAAAAATCAAAGCGATTGGTACTGTATGTGTTCTTGTTCTGAGTTTCCTATCTTTGTGAAATGTGTAATGATGTCCTCCTGTACTCCTATAATATATTCCCATAATCAGATAGGATGATAATCAGAGGTTAGAAGAATGATTTCTAACATGACTAGGTTAGTCACTGGAAAATTTGATTATAATTCGAGTCAAGGGCAAATTCAGCCATGGTTCTTGTTCAAACATGGCATAATACGATACTTTAAATATAAATTAGTGTCCCAAGGCGTGTAATTTCTCAATACAGTTTGACCTCTTGCGGTTAAACACTCAGATTATCGAATGACTGAAACCAGATATTGAGAATTGAGTGATGGCTTAATTATTATAATTTTGATTGGAAAAATTTAAATGTAAATTTTCTTTGATTGTTTTTTTTGTATAAGAGATGTTACACTTTTTGAATATTATAGGATTTAGAGACTTTATTAATGATCTTTTTTTTTTAAAGGCTCGTAATAAAACTATTATTAAATATAATGCCACTGATAAACTAATCACGAGATCTCCGAAACTATGGATCCGAACTGTATGAGCATAGTTACTTCTTTAGCGACGTAGACGCTTACTAAGGAAGGATTTGATTTTTTGGAATTTTAATTTCAAGCGGCGTATGTGAATGAAGTAACTTTGTGTGAATTATATCCGGACGAAATCGGGACGGACAACTAGTTATATATATAAATGCAAGCTGATCAGTAAATCTACAGGCAAATATCTTTGCTTTGTTCAGATTAACGGGCGAGGAAGCCATTGTCCTCACAGGAACGAGAGACATAACCACTTAGATTTCATGATTGGTACTGTTTGATGAACATATTAATAAAAATATTAACTTGATTACAGACTTTTTGCTCCGATTATTAGGTATTTCTTAACTGTTCCAATATTAAAAAAAAATAAGTAAAGGTTACGCCTCTTTTATATAAAATTAAGATTTCGATAAAATTAAATTAAAAAAAAATAGAATTCTAAGTGACGGGCGATTAAAAAGCCATACCGATTTTTATCTATCTTGTTATTAATTTTATCACGATAATTAATATATTAAATACGTACTTAAAGAAAATTATCAATTAAGAGTAATTATAAAAATTCAAATTTTTTAAAAATGTTCTAGTTTATAAGTCAATGTAACCGGTCCGTATTAATATCTTTACGTAATGTTCATGGTTTTTTTTAATTGCCTCATTTCCCTAGACATTAAAAAATTCATGGACTTTTTTGTTGAGATATTCTCAAGAGAAATCCGGAGTCCAGAAATTGTTAATGCTTACGGTTCTGACCGGTACGGCACCTGAAACCCTGAACTATTTCCGATCGTATAAATTTCGCCATTCTGTGTGATTGTCATAATGAAACTGAGCGAATTGAGCCACTTTTTGCTTGTACTCACGTCTGTGTAATATAATTAAGTAATGGCACTAATGCCATTGGGTCTGTTCACATGAGGTGGCCCATTTGCCTGTCCGCCTAAAAACATTTTATAAAAAAAAAATATAAATATTTTTTATGATATTAGGTGGACTTTTTTATGATGTCAGACGGACGAGCAAAGGGGCCACCTGATAGTAAGTGATCACCACCGACAAACAACCTTGGGAACTAAGATGTTATGTCCCTTGTGCCTGTAGTTACACTGGCTCACTCACCGTTCAAATCGGAACACAACAACACTAGGTACTGCTGGCGGTAGATTAACTAATGAGTTGGTGGTAGCTACCCAGACGGTACAAAACCCTACCACCAAGAAGACTCTCGAAGCATTTTTAAGCCGTCATGTTACAGAATTAAATCGAATATCGTAATGAACTGGAATTATCTAATATAAATTCTGAAGAACTGTCATGGAACTCAATACCTACTTGTTCTTCTTCTCATACAAAATAAAATAATTCAACAAATGCCACGCTCTTATATGGAAATGCACGAATACGAACTACAACCTTTTTTTGTAATGACCTATTAATGTTTTTTTTTTTTTTAATTCCAATACCAATAGTCAATGTGTGTAAGAGTTGCAAAATGTAACTTTTATATTATCTAATAATTAATTTAAGTTACTTTCGAAATTAAGAAAAAAACTTTCTTGCGTTCCAAATTTGAATTGTAATTAAGCTAGTTTAATTACATGTACATGTAACATAACGACTAATGTTGAATAATTGACGTCGTGGATGCAACAAGACATGCTTTATACAATGTCAAGGTCGAACATATTCATACTTGACCATTAAAAAGCAAGTCAATTCTCAAGAGGCACTTGTAAATATGTTTAAAAGCATGTTGAATATAATTATCAACTGACTTCAAAAAACAGGCGGTTATTTACTTCTTGTTTGGACCCATTTAAATAAAACATACAACGGTTAAAAACAAAATATTGTTGAATTATTTCTCGAATTTTAATTTATAAATGATTATCCCACAAATTATCATTTGAAAATTTTTTATGTTGTAAAAATTTTACATTATACGGAATAAAATTAATATTAAAGTTACCGCCGTTTAGATGAGCCGCGGTGGCCCAGTGATTAGATGCGTATCGAAGCGCTTCGAAACATCCCATTAAATCTTTGCAAAGCATGCTCTTTTCATAAGAAGGTTTGAAGCTTACTTCACCATTCTACTCCAATGTAGATTGGTGGATACATATATTACAGAATTCCTTATATTAAGAAATCATATTTAAGCATATGAAACCGAAGCGATTATCCGAATTGATGGTAGGGCTCTGTACAAGCCTGGTCTGGGTAGGTTAGGTTAGTTCACCATATATTCTACCTCTAAACAGCATTACTTAACATTGTTGTGTTCCGGATTGAAGGGAGAGTGAGTTCTGAAGGTAGGTAGCGCTTTGACGATGCAAGCAATGGTTAAAATTTCTAAACGCCAATGTCTATGGTCAGTTGTGACCACCTACCATCAGGTGGCGTATTTGCCCGTAAATCTACCAATTTTATGTAAATTTAATCTTTATACCAAATAATTCCATAGTACATTTAACGATTCCTGTCCGTGCCTGTATACAGGCGCAACGGCGCGACATCTTAATTTCTTCCGTAATTTGATTTTACCAAGTTTTGTTGCTACGATTTTTGAAGCGGGCAACATTATAAAAAAAAAAAAGAAAACATTGGCGGGAAAGTTAAGCGTCTTTTCTGGATACGCTGGAACCGGGAACATCGTTATAACATTATTTTACATTACTGTATTGTTTTACATTCATTGCGTAACTTAATCAATAAAGAAAAATGTTATTAATTGATATCGAGAATTATACATACAACTTATATAAATAAACCGTACTATTACCAATTAACAAATAACATAACAATAATAATTATATATGACTAGTATTTGTTACAATGCCACCATCAGGTATTAAATACACCGCCTACATATATAAAAAAAAAAAGACCGAATATATTCGGCTAAGATTCACTATTTCGCTCCGACCCAAACATATAATATACTTAATATAAGATTGCAATCACAAGTAATAACATTTTTCTTTATTAATAATAAAACAATATAAAATAAGATATTTTTTTTGTTAATGGTTAACTATTATATAAAAACCTTGACGCTAGAGACATTAATATTTAAATTTTATTGAATTAAACTGTAAATAATTAATCATTTTGCTTATAAGACGAGTTATTCTATAATTAAATATTACAATTAAAAATATTATAACTTTAAGGTTAGTAAATAATTAATTGTTAAATAAAAAATGACATGACTTCCCGCTAAAAATATATATATATTTTTTAATGTAAATAGCAAAGGCATCGTAAGTACGACCCGATATGGAACCTCCTTTTTTAAAGCGCTGAAGAATGCATCAACATCCTTGACATCTAGGAATTATTCTGTCATATCCGTAACAATATAGTTCACAGTACAAATCAAATAAGAATTCTTATTATAAAAATTAATTATTTATAAAAAATCAGAAGTCTTCGAAATAGTTGGCTAACAAACTGAGGATTCCAAAAAAAAAACTTACGCAAAAAAAATCTAAAGTTCAACTATATACAGAGAAAAGTTACATTATAATGTTGAATGAATTTTGTAACCACCGCATCGAGTATATATAAACGAATAGACGTTAGAATCGTCACTTGTGTGATCACCTCCGACCTGATCTAACATATATCATAAACATGCAGCTGGTGAGTACATTACGATACATCGATTTTAATCTTAACTTTTTTTTAAATCAATTTATGTCATACGACAATTTTTAATATGCCATCCGAAATAATATTCAGTGATTTTTTTTTGTATTGTTTAATCGATATTAAAATTCTAAATTTAAATTCGATTTTTGACATTGATAAATGATGTTTCAAAATCTTATGATAATTTATAGTCTAATTTAAAAAAAAAACGATTGATCAATACGTATCAGTATGTAAATATAGCATCTGGTAGGTTGATCATTGAAATTGATACATTTTAAGTTGATTTAAAGTATGATTACTTTAAAGATACTTTTACATCAAATGTTGCCAACGAATATAACAATATTCATAGTTATGTTATATATTTTTATTTATTTATTTGCAATTTAGTTTTTCTAATCACTCCATTTTGCGCTAGGTCATTGTATTGATTTGTTAAATTATGTTTTATTATTTTATCGTTAAAATTAATTTACTATGTATTTAATATTGCTCTTAAATACAAAAAAAACTAAACTTAAGTTTTCCCAATAAATTATAGACCCCTTATAGATCGATAACATAGTAATTATCTTATGAACATTTTTTTGTTTCTGGTATGCTGCTACATTAAATACTTATTATTGAAATTACTGTAACTATTTTTTTTTTTTAAATATTTAATTTAATATTCAACCTCGAATTTGCCAATTTTTCTCGCCCACATTTTAAAATTTTGAAGGAAATCCTATCATTATGTCTAAGTTAGTTTAGATTAGATATTTCTTTTACTTATACTAGTATTTATGGTGTGATACTAGCTTTTTTGATGATCATTAATTTTTGATGAAATATTATCAATGTTTTGTATATTTCTATGTCAAAGTACCCTTAGAATATGATTAGACAGTTTCTTTAGTTTCGGTAATTAACTTAACGATCTTTTCAAATTGAATTTTTAAATTAAACCTGAAAAAACTGATTATTTCACTATCAAACGTATAGTGGGAAGTTTAATTTGAATGTCTATTTATTTCCTAATCTTCGCTAAATTCGAGAACCAAACGTCTCTATTTTGGTCAAAAATGCCAACCAAAAGACGCCTTATGGTTGGGAAGATAAGATTTAAAATACCTCGTAACAAATTTCTCTTCATGTGAACCGCTCTGTTCAGGGTTGTAAGCGATGGTAATGTCAAGACAATGAGTATTGCGTTTGAGATAAATATACGTGTGAAGGATTGATTGTGAGAACAGTAGCAAATTTTTATCTTCTTAATAATTATGTTTTAGTCGAAAACATTAAATTACAATACAAGTTACAAGACAAGTCAATAATGTGAATATTTCGACACCGGATATAATCACTGTTCTTACGGTGTTCTTTTGAATTAATTCGTTTTAGTTTATTAGAGATTAGTTGTCGTCCGCGGATTTGCTCGCTTTTTAGGAATTTGTCCGTCAGATGTTAGGCGAAAGAAAATCGTCTTGTACTGTAATTTCGCAGTCATAATATTAGTATAGATTTTATATGTCCAATTTTGTATATTGGAGTCGCAAATGTTCTTCATTATTAGGTTTCTGATTTCGATCCTCATTCGATTATCGTTTGTCTTTCACTATTATGATATCAACAACATTACAATTTATCATTATTAAATATTCGTATCGAGAATTCATTAAGTATGCGACATACGCAATTACTTCTCCAATAATCATATTATGTAATATCCCAAGCTTTTTAATTATAGCATATTTATAACAATGGACTAAATTTAAAATTTCTTATTTCTTCAGTACATCATCGCCATTGCCCTCTTCGGCATCGCCAGCGCCGCATACTCCCCATACCCAGAACAGTCCAACCGTCCCCAGGCTGCCTACGAGAAGAACGCACGTATCTTAGCCTACGAATCTGATGTGAAGGAAGACTCTTACAGATACAATTATGAGACCGAGAACGGTATCAAGGCTGAGGAACAAGGACGTGAGGTATGATATTATTATTATTATCTTCTAAGAAAATGAAACCTACTTCTTTGAAAAATTGTGATAGGAATATTTTTAAATTTGTATAAAACAATACTTTGTATTGGATTAATATTTTAAAAGCTTCAAGTGGCTTCTTAAACGAATTATATAATATTAGATTCCCGAAATTTTATAATTAATTTTCATCATGTTCCAATTAGCATAAAAAAATCGATACGAAAATCTATCAGTCGATGCAATTAATTAGCTATTTATGAATAATATAACTGAATTAATTTAATCATCGAAGTGAGCTACAAAATTATGAACTACGAACATCATAAATAATTTAAATGTCATAAAAGTAATAAATCTTTAATCAAAACCATAGTTGTCTACTAGACGCAATTACTAAAACTAAATTCACTTGATCACATTAAAAGTGATGCAACACTAATTTATGCACTGGTAATACCTTTGACCTCCATACATTATCTGGAATTTAAGCCGATCCCATTCGTAATACACACGTTTGATACAATCACCGGTCGAAAGGGCATCGGCCATCCGACTTGCATCCAAAATGTCGACGTTGCGCAAAACTTTAACATTTTTAGATTTATTTTATCATCAGTAACATCGATATAGTGAATCAACTTTACATATAACGGAACCTGTTTCGATGTCATGAAAAATTCTAACTCTATGTTAAAGAGTGATACCCAATTTTTTTTTATAACGAATGTATTGAAAAATCATTGCTTAATAATAAATTGTATATAATATAATACAAGCTAAAAAATATATATTCTTCTCCAAGATGCCTTTTAAGTGGCTGCAAAATTTCTCTAACACGTTCAAAACGATACAGCAATGGGGAAATACCCATAATTTGACATACAAATGTTACATCAATGTTACGAAAGAGATGTCATCTGGATGATAGAATAAAATCAATTTACACATCACCTGTTCGTAAAGTGTGTTCAAGGTTAATTTATGGTAATAGTTTATTCGTCAACGTTGAATTTACCAAAATATATCTGTTTTCTAAATTATTCATCAATATTTCAACCAAATATAGGCAGCTGATTAAAAATTCTTAAGCCGTTCCTTACCATATCAATCTTTAAATTCTTTTGAGGATCATCGCCATAAATATTAACTATGACTAATTTAGAATTGCCCGCACGAAAGAGAACTTTAACCTCAATAAATAGGTTTAAGATTTATTGGTAGTAAGCCCGTCTGGGAAGGTACCACCCACTCATCACATATACCAACAAGCAGTGATTACTAGTATTGTTGTATTTCGGCTTGAAACGTGATTGAGCCAGTGTTACCACAGACACAAGGGACATAACATCTTAGTTCCTAAAGTTGGGCGCGTTGGCATTGTAAGGAATGGTTAAAAAAAATTACGGCGCCAATGTCTATGGACAGTGGTGACCACTTACCATCAGGTGGCCCGTTTTCCCGTCATCCTACTAATTTTATGTGATAAAGTAATAATTTCATAGTACATATAACAATTCCATAATCAAAACTTCTTTCGAATTACAGGTCGATGGAATTGAAGCTCAAGGTGGCTTCCAGTTCACCGGTGATGACGGTCGAGTCTACTCTGTGAGCTACACTGCTGGTCAAGCTGGTGTCCAAGCCCTCGGTGAACACTTACCCACTCCTCCCCCTACACCCGAAGCCATCTTGAAAGCTCTTGAACAAAACGCTCGTGATGAAGCCGCTGGTATCATTGACGACGGTGAGTGTACTTCAAATTAATAGCTATCCTAGTTCCATATAAGTTAACGATAAAAATTAGTTTCAAATTTGAACATTTTCTTTATTTAAATGTCAAAAGTTAGTCAAAAATAATTATGCATAGTGAATACGAAATTACGAAACATCAATACTGAAAGATGTGTCTATTTCTACAATTAGAACGTCGAGAATTTTACGTATTTGGCAATTTTTATACACCAATGCAGGTTGTGTTGTAGCGTTTAAAGTAATTACATCGCTTGATAACAATGGATTCACAAGACGCATGGAATGGAGTAATGTTTAAATTATTAATTTTATCTTAACAATGTAAAGGAAGACATGCATCGAGAATTTTAACGTGCATGCATTTTTGCAATCTTGTAGTTAAAATTAAAGAAAAAGATAATATTTGAGCGCACTATTTACTGCCTTTCAAACTCTTGATTGTGATTGATTTAGAAGACTTTTGAAATTATGTAATTTATGAAGATTTGGGCATACCTACATGTCATCTTAATAAAACAGAACTTAAAGATTGGACGATCATACCTCATGAATAAAAAGATGCAAGCTATGGATTTCAACTAAATCCGAAAGTGCATTAAGATTAGGGATTAAGAGATTCCTTAAACAATAAATAGGAAATATTACATAAACCTAGAATAATATATAGTCTTGGCGACGCAATCAAAACCTACGCTGACTAGGCGTAACGTGACCTTTCCTGGATTACATAAGTCTGGGAACAGCTTAACCGAATCGTATGCACTTTAAATACAACTATTTTCAAAACATTAATGATATTTACTTATGCAAACTCTTGGGAATATTAGTTTCCAAAATTATTTTCCAATTGAAATAACCTTAGCTCTGTATAAATAAGATTCATATTGGTTCGTGAGAGAATTGCAAATAACAATTCATTTGAGAGTTTATTTCAATAATTGCCTATCGTGAGATTTTAATAGAATTTTACGATGTATTTTTTAAACATGATTTATTCTTTTGATTTAGAGATTTATGACTTATTATTGTTCTATAACTATTGTTTTAAAATTATTCGTTAACAAAATATAAATAGCAAATTGCTCTTCCAAATGGTAAGGCGATTAATCACAAAATAATGTTTAGTGTATAGCACATGTATAAATGCATTCAATAAAATCGTAAACCAATGAGACAATTAAATTCATTACATTAATTATATTAACAGCCTGTAAATTTCCCACTGCTGGGCTAAGGCCTCCTCTCCTTTTGATGAGAAGGTTTGGAGCATATTCCACCACGCTGCTTAAATGCGGGTTGGTGGAATACACATGTGGTAGAATTTCGTTAAAATTAGACACATGCAGGTTTCCTCACGATGTTTTCCTTCATCGCCGAGCACGAGATGAATTATAAATACAAATTAAGCACATGAAAATTCAGTGGTACTTACCTGGGTTTGAACCCGAAATCATCGGTTAACATGCACGTGTTCTAACCACTGGGCCGTCTCGGCTAATTAAATTCATATAATATGCTAATAACAATTATTAAACATACATATATGACTATACATTATAATTATTAAAAAAATGGTTCGATGTCAAATATAATTGGTCAATCGACTTGACATTTAAAATTTTTGTTTTCATTTTCAGGTCAATACAACCCCGGCAAATATGGTGGTGCTGCTTCCGCCGCTGCTTTCGTTCCTCAGCAGAATTATGCGCGTGCTCAGGCCTCAACCGGTTTCCGCAAACCCTACAAGTACTAAATTTAAACGAGACCTCCTATAAGCCTAGTTTACATTTAGATATCTAGAAATCTGAACTTATTAATACTTTAAATACTTGCTCTAAAAGGGCTAAAATTAAGAGGCTAATTCCTTCAACTGTCTAAGTTCTACATTCTAAATCTTCTTTCATTAAACAAAGGTTTATGGAATATTTTTCAATATGAAATTCAGTAGAAGATATTCTATGAACTCTTTGCTTTTATTCCACTGTTTAATTGTGATAAAATATGTGGTTTAATTATTCGTATAATTTCTTTTATAATTCTTTTAATCTTTTTCGTAAGTGGACGTTAATTAGGGCAAGACATGCTCAATATAAGTTTTGATATTGGATATCGTAGACTCTAATAAGGCCGGCTCATGATCGACGTCAGATCGTATCATCCTTTACGGCTATCTAAGTGTAAACTAGGCATTAGATAACAACGTTAGCATACGATCAATACAAAATAATGTGATAATAATCTGTACTTCTGTAGTTATAATCCAGATGATGGAAAATTAGTTTTTATTTATTCTATGAATAAAAATTTTTTTTATATATAAATAATTTTTTTTTTTTTTAATTCTTTGTGCAATGCAACTCTGTAGAGCTATTATTTACGACCATATGCAACATTCAATTATGACTTTATTAACTCAAAATCGGAATGAAAATATGCTTTATACAAGTCGGTTCTTACGAGCACTTTTGAATTGTAATTTTATACGATTAAATTAAATTTGAAGCTACCACCGGTTCGGAAAAAAAATTCAAAATAGAGTTTCTTTATAAGTCCATTTTCTAAACGCTTAATAAGAATTTGCTTCTCAAGCCTCAATAGTGCTCTTCTTACTGAATATCATGACGGACGTGTGAGTGAGCTAGCAAATTATACTTCAAAAAAAATTATCAATAAAAATAAATGTTAACTCTGAATAGTATTTCAGTCATCGTATTCGACACTTAAATACTCATCTATAATAATAGGATACGTTCGTTTATTTGAGATTACTATGAAGAATCTACTTAAAACTATTAGTATAAAAAAGAAATTCCTCATTGTCTGTGTTGTTCAACGTTGACTTGTTAAAAGAAACTATGATAAGTTAAAGATGGGTAACCTTATTTAAATTACTTATTTCAACACATAAATATTGTTAACTAACAAGAACAACAAGCCATATACAAGACTCATACGTGTGTTAACAATATATTTTGTCTATACACGTAGAAGTAAAATATATAAAGTGTCAATTATAAACAGTTTATACTCTGTCTAATGTGTTAAAACATTTTCCGTGGAAGACAATATATAATAGTAACTTATTCCCATAAAATTATATACCCGTATATTATATCTGTACTAGTTAGCTTGATCTTTTTGACAGATGTAAATTTGTCTGATCGACATAACTTTATATCGCAATAACGAAGATATTATTTTCTTAATTTAATGATATTAAAAATTGTAAAAATATTTAAAATAATAGATATAATACAAAAGTTCCTAAAGATTCAAACGTTATCCGAAAATTTTAAGACATTTTCTATTATACATTATTGATTCAAAGTAAAATTTAAATGGAAACACTGAAAATAATAGACGCTTGTACAATGTTACATCGGTCGGACGGTAGGGACGCGAATAACAGGCAGTAACTGCTACAAATATCGATTACGAAAATCCTTATTGTTCATTGTTAAGTTATTGTTACAAAAGGGGGTCCTTTTGGTTGGGGTCTTTTTGGCTATTGGTTGGGGTCTCTTTAGCTGGTATAACTCTTTTCAGAAAAATAAGTTAATTTTTTTTTTAATTCTAATTTGATTTACGCATTCCATCGTTTCATATATATGTTATATTTCTGATCTCATCACTATCTCATCTAAAACTGTCAAAAATAAGAATATATAAAAACATATCATAGAAATGTAAAATTAAAGTTTAGTGATTGGGCTATTGTCGGCATTTTTAACAGTAGAAATCAATTATATGAATTATTTAATGAGACCTTTGTGGAGCATGTGAAGCACTTTTCAAAAACCTTAAAATTAGTTTGTAATCTTGCTAATGCATGTGCAAATGCTTTTGAATCTTATTGCCTCATACTTGAATAAAATAATTCCACATGTGTCTATTAATGAAATTAGTTCTCCTGGGTCTGCACCAAGAATTCCACAAGGATCAATTTTGAGTCCTTTTCTATTATTATTGTATGTGTATATTATGATCTTACTCTTTATCTTAAAGGTATTTGTGATATTGTATTGTTTGCTGATGATATCTTATAACTTAAGAAAGCAAAATTTAAAGTTCACTTTGAACACACCTAACTGTAACCTATACAGTATTTCTATGAATCATCTGAAACTCAAAACTTCAATAGAATCTTTATTTATCATAGACTTGCGACTTTAATACGACTGTCAAGGACGCAGATCCGCAGCATATGCGGTTAGAAAAGTAAGACAGTTAATCGATGTTCATATTCCTCGGTTAGTATACTTGGATTCCCTTCATAGTAATATGTGTTACAGCATTTTACTTTGGGGTAGCGCTACAGATATTTAACTTGTATTCATATTAAATAAAATAGCTACACGATCTACATACGATCTTGGAACTCAAGACTGCCTTTGGGATGTTTTTTATAATGTGTATATACTTACAGTTGCTTCATAATATATTTACAACAATATTATGTGTGCTCACAATGATATATTTTTTTAAAGAAACGTTAAATTTATTGTTTGAATTAAAATTTCTAGACAGTATGTATAAAAATGTAATTGTACTTTTTACATAATGTAATTAAAATGGTGGAAAAGACTATCTATTGAGTTTCTCGCCGGTGTTTCTTGGTAGAATCTACTTTCTCAACCGGCGGTGCCTCTACATTTAATTCAACGCTGCAACATGATTTAAAAGTGCTTTTATGAGTCTACTTGAATATAGAATAATTTGATTTGATTTGATTTAAAAATTATAAATGCAAAAGTAACTCTGTCTGTCTTTTAGTATGTAATGAACCGAATTTGATGAAGTTTGGTGTAAAACAAGCTCCAAGGAAGGAACTTGGTGCACAGCATCTGTTGACTAACCCCTGAAACGTGGCCGCGGGCGAGACCTAGTATTGTAAAAACAATTGTCTATTATCAAAAAAGAAGTCAATTAGTAGTACGCATGAAATTTCATTTAACATTTTAAAATTTGAACTTTATTATCTCATTGTGATTCGAAAAACTGATATATTTAAAATGTCTAAAGTATTTTTGTTAGAACACGTTATTCTTAACCGATAACGGCCGTTAAAACTCGGGCAAGCAAATATTAATTAAAAAAACTGTTTACGATTATTATTATTTTTATATCGATTCACGTGTCACACTTCGAATGTAAAAGTAGTTGTTTTTTCAAAAGCGCTCAAAAGTATTCAGTTAAACTATACTCACTTGTCTGTGGTAATGAACGAAATTTTATTTGTAAATAAAGCAAAATGTTACAAAAGACAATACACGTTTATTTAAAGGATTTATATAAATATTTTCACAAAAATAAATAACATACACATTGATATAAATTGTATTATTCATCAAAGTATTTTAAAGAAAATCTTGTGATTAATAGGAATATCCCGTGTTGGAATTGCCCTGGCTGGAAGAACCCTGACCAGGACGTCCTCCGAAATTGCCTTGACCATCACTATCGGGACGGTATTTACCTGTTAAAATAATAAGGAAATAAATTTCATACTGAGAAGATTAAGCTTTGGCTCGATCCATAAGGAAATTATATTTTATCTAAAATTATTTGACCAAAAGTGTAACTGCATACACAAGGGACATATATTCCCAGGTTTGGTAGGTGGACAGGCAAATGGACCACTTGTTGGTAAGAGGTCAATATTATCCATAAAATGGCACCGTAAAAAATACTTAACCATTATTTTTGCCATGGGCCACCAAAAATGGACGAAAAAGGAAACTTGGTAATGAAGATGTCATGTCTTTTGTTACTGTACGCCACAATAATACTGAGTACTATTGTTTGAGGGCAAAATAGGAAAGTGGTACTCTGCGAGAAATACATAACATAATATAACTTTAGAATACAAATTATAATCACCATCATCAAATATACCAGCCGCCTCATCTTTCTCGTTCTGTTTCAAAGCCAATAGGATTTCTTCAGGTGTTGGTGGTGGTACTGGAAGGTGATCACCCTGGGGCCTGTAGCCATCTTCTCCAGCTGTGAAGGTCACAGAGTAGACCTTTCCGTCGTCACCCTTGTATGCAAAAGCACCTCTTGTCTGAACTGTGTCACCAGATTCCTCCGCTTGGATGCCATTGGATGTTTCGTACGAGTAATGGAAACCTGTGTATTGAATGAAGAATTTTTGTTATATTTTTTAAGTCTATAATTCTAACAAATATTTTACACTTAAGTTTTAATCTAAAACTAAGTGCTAATGATATATTTATATACAAATATAATTATCATTATAAAAAATATACTAACAGCAGTATTCTGTAAGAACTCACTTTGTATCTCAGTCATGAAATTTTGAAAATTGACTGACAATGATACGGCCTTTTAATAAAGCCATATATCACTAATCACTTTCTGACAATTCAAAATCGTATTCTGAGGTGAGTACCTATTTCAACATTGCTTTTACTGACCATTATCTCCAACTTCTTGATCCAATTTCAATATGGCAGAATTTTTCTCCTGAGCTTGTTGAGGGCGATTATTGGCTGAGTCCTGTCCACTCGGACCGAACTGATTGGACCCATGTGCTCCAGGACTCTGAGGTAAATAGGTAGCTGATGGTAGTTGAGCAGCAGATGCCCAAGCCAAGATGGTGAAAAAGATTATCTGAAATAAGAGAAATATTTTAATCACAACAAATTCGGCTTTTTTGTAATTATTTTGATTAAAACAATACTGACTTCTTTCGAATCACATATGCTAAAAAGAGACAAATCATTGTTTAGCTATATACCCACTGAAAACGCGTGAAGTCAATAATGTGTTATTTAAATATTGGAATAGATTTAAAAATAGTAATGGTATCAACTCTGATGTCATTAATTCGCTTTTAATTTAATTTTCCACATTTGTTTTATTTTTTATTGTTTATATAATAATAATAAGTATACAAATAAATATACTAGCTGTATACCAGTTTACTCAGCTGGCTATTTTTGCCACACACACACACATGATACATTTTAATTGTTTAAATATTTAGTTTTATAAGGTGTGGCATTAGAAAACTTTAAATGTTAATTTTTGTATATTTAAAAACTCTATAAATATTCCACTGGAAATTTTGTTCAATCGTTTCAGATTAAATGGTGCTTTATTTTATTATATGGGATCATAAGTCAGGTTATACCCTAAGAATGCACGAACTCTTGTATCATAATGATAGAATTTTGAAAAACGCTATTTGTTCACGCCAACGGATGATTGCATTTTCAAACTCAGGCAGGCCCATTTAATTTTCATGTGTTTAATTTATGTGTTATAATCCATCTCGTGCTCTACGGTGAAGATCCAAATCCACTAATCCGCATTGGAGCAGCATGGTGGAATAACCTCCAAAGCTTCATATCAAAGGGAGATGAGGCCTCAGCCCAGTAGTGAAACATTTACAGGCTGTTACTTTTACTTTAATTTTTAATATTTGTAAAGAAAGATTTTACTTTGTTAGCCAAGAAGTCAATTAAATACTAATTTTAATTAACTAAATTATATAAATTATATTATAAAAATCTTACCATTGCGTTCATTTTGTGTTATTTTCGAACTGAATCGATATTTCGATGTGATGAGTTGTACTGTGCCGTGTTGAGTCCGGGATGCGCTTTTATATGTAACAAAAATATTTAATTCAACAGTTAAGAGATTGTCAATGGCGATATTTTGACTCCCGTATACCTTGAATATTTGAAGATGCGATTACTTTCTATAAGTATACGCAAAAATATAAGAATATTACAATAATATAAAAATATATAAAACCTTATTATGTTAAGGTCATCTGGTTAATTTTTTTTTTTCATATATATTTTTTAAATTGTTTCGTGCACGGACAATGTGACACCTGATGGTAAATATGTGACCATTGATTTTGTCGCTGTAAGAAATATTCACCATTCCTTAAATCAATACAATAGTTAACTCATCCGACACTCATTCAAGCGGTAATGATGTTTGGTGGTATTTAGTGGTATTTAGTGGGACGTGTACAAAGCCTTACCGCATAACATAAATATACACAGGATTTATATGTTATTCCAGTTAGGTTTGGTGACAAATGGGGCGTCCGATTACAGTTTAGTTGTGGCGGAATAAATTACACTACGTCACAGGATGCGTCATGTCAACACAATCTCGCAGCCTCTCTGATCCATGCCGTAGACGACTATTGCAGTAGTTTAAGTGGGTAGGAAACTCACGTAACCTGGTTTCCTCCACCCAAGGTTTACACTGCATGAAAATATAAAAGGAAATAAGAAAACCGCGTACAGAGTTATTCACGTACTTTTATGCGTGTCTAAAACTAAAGGTGGTAGGTCAGCTAAAATATATAAATTTGATAATATATCTTCAGTTTATTTATCTAATAAAAAAAAAAGTATTATAATACATTTAAATGCGGAGTTAGGGGCCTCCTAATTCATAGATCCATATAAACAAATGAATGATGTAAAATATTCTTCGTGCACACAAATATACGTGCACCAAATTGCAAGGTGATAAGTTGAGAGCTTTAAGAGTTAGTAGCGTCATACAGCGCCATCTAGTGGCAAGTCAAACAAAGTCTATAGTAAACAAATCACCCACGTGAAATACCACATGTGTACAGTGTACACGTGTGCCATATTTGAATTTGATCGATCAAACGATGTCGAATACATTTTTATATCATAGAATCTTATAAAAAACTTAAATATTAAAGTGAATGTTTGCCTACCAACTGAATGAATTACATATAACTAAAATTAATAAATCTTTAAAATAATAACAAGTGTATGTTTTATCATATAATTCTTTAAAATTAGTGTATGCTCCATTGAACATTGCCCTACATATATTTAAAGAATATATTACCTACTTCGAACAGAGTGGTCTGATTATTTAGCACAGTGTGGTCGCAGCTTTATCGTTGAATTAAAAACTTGTTTTAGCTAAATGTATACACAGCATTATGGTTGTAATAAAGTCAATAAAAATATAATTGAGGTAGATGAATAAAACGCACGCAGTCGACATCGGAGGGTCAGTAGAGGACCCAGTCAGCTCTTGAGCATACTGCTGTAATTATATCAATCATCCTCCTAAATAATAACAATAATAATACAGCGTGATCCGTCGCCACCTATGAATATATTTATATGTATATATTTATGTATTTAAATAAGTTTATTGTATGAAGGTTTGATTGTTTAAATTTTTTTTGGGATCATGATAGTTCACGTGTAAATAACAAAAACATATGTATGTTATCGCGATTAAAATCTAAATATCTATGTATGAATAGACAAAAACAGTTCAGTATATACCTTGTTCTCTTTGGTTGTTGATGAGCTTAAGAGTAATAAATAAAAAAAATATATATGTTTGAAACTCAAATTTCAATTAAAAATATTTTCCTCAATTTTTCAATGAATGATGATGATGAATGATTTCCACGACTGAGATAACATACTGGAAGTATTAGTATTTTAAAAATACGTAGCAGCCACGAAAGTTTGAAGTACACGATTCTTATTTTTCATTGAACTGTATATTATGTGTAAACATTTCCCGGATTAAACGTTCAACATTCAAGTTTAAGTTTAAGTCTTGTTCAAGTAAGCTATTACGTGAAGAAATAGATTAAGTTAGGAATACATGTGAGATGACGTCACGGTAGCATGTGAAAGCGATCCCGTAATGCCCACCGAAGAGGGTACCGGTGGTTTTTTGTGGGTATTTCAGTGTACCGGTGCGCATTCGGCGTCCAGGGCACCTGCGAGACCCCCCTCACTTCCACGTGGAGGATATGCGTAGAGTTTTTCCAGCGAGATAAAAAAAATAATATATGTGATAAAATATTTGGCGACTTTGATCACGGCGTCCATTATTAACGGAGATGAGTCAACTGAAGAATAAATAAGGTACACTTTAAATTCCCTCTCTTTCTAGATGACTGGAAAGAGAGCAGGAACCAGGGACTGTTGAGTATTTCTTAATTTTTTCTTCAGATTTTTTTTAAATTTCTTTTTCCAGCATGAAGTACTGCTATAAGTACTATAAGTATTGTTTATCTCGTATAGTAGAATAAGTACTGTTTATTTCCTAAAATAAAATAGAAAAAGGTTACTGATATTTTTTCCATGGAACGCATAAAATAGTTGGAGCCCAGGACCTCGGGATCAGCAGCGTCATTAGTATACCACAAGACCAAAGACGCAGATGTGCTTGATAATAAACGTACATTTCATTACCAAGAAACAATTGGGAAATCATTTAATGTATGCAATGCAAAGCTCACGACTTTATAACAATGACAAGGTCATGTGAAGGGCGCAATGTCGAACATTCTCGTAATGAGCCAGAATCTGCTACATTTGGAGAAAATTAGTCGAATCTCTTTATACGATATGTTTTGTCGACCTCGAAAAGGAGGTTATTATTATTTAAGTGAAACTTCTTTGTAGATGCAGAGAGTAACATTACAATGTCATTTAAGTGTGGCGTTGTCATATTTAAAGCTGGAATGAAATGTGTTTGAGGTTTATATTGTTTTAAGTATATGTAATTTTTTTTTCATGTAATTTGCTTCACGATTTATACTGATCGAACTTCGACTATTCCTCCCAAAAATAAACCTTAGTCTAATTGTAACTGAGGACCAATTCAACTTATTTATATCGTTTATGATACGATCATGTTCCGACTTAACTTCGACCGAACCGCAACTGGATCGTTGTGTTAGTAGAATAGGAAAACGGCTGAACGGCTACGATCACGTTTTGATTCGATTAGGATAAACTGGCTATTTGTTAATAGAATTGACAACCGTGGGAACCGTAAATTGAAGTTGTTAAATTTTTACTAAATTTGACTTTGACAACTTTTACTTCAATTAAGTTTAACTAGTTCCCCTGAAGAGAGATCCAACGAGCCATGAGCAGAGCATAGCAAATTATAATAACTTATAACGGAAATTCCCAATTCAATTGCGGTCTAACTTCATCTATTCCTCACAAAAATGAATTTCAGCTGAATCGTACCTGAGGACCAATTCTACTTATTTATATCGGTTACCATACGATCCTGATTGTACTCCGATCCAACTTCGATGGAACCGCATTGTTGCACAGATGCAGAATAACAATGATTAACTTTCATTTCGACTGTCTTTTAAGAAAATTGTTTTAAATAAAAGTATCAAAACACTTTTATTTTATTAATAAAACTCAGAATGTTATAGATCTGTTCACTGACAAAGGCTCTCCCCTCCACGTCAAATTATCGGCGTGCACTATCAAATATAATTTAATGTGCTTTTTTTGGCTGTCTCTATTTTTATATTGGTAATCTTACGCATACTAAGACATCTTATTAGTATGAGCGTCACCCATACTAATGCACTGATAATTGAGAATGAAGGGTCGCGCCTTCGTTAGTTAATAGACACATAGCTGGTAGGTACCATTTATCTGATTCTGTCATCTGTTCATTTATTTCATTTAAAGTCTTACCTGCAATGCCATCACTCACTCAATCATGAAATCTTGCCTAGGATTTAAATTCCTTGCCTTATGAGTCACAATCTTGGAATATCGTCTCTTTTAAGCAAAATCGTAAATCAAATCTTTGCATACTTGCACGCAAAATACATTCAACTATCTATGGCTTGGAATTCTGTATGTCAATTTTACTTGGCTTTATATTTAACTTAACCTTAAGACATATCGTGGTCAGCTTCAACGCCAGTCAATTGAAAAAAAATGTTGCTTAGACGTCTTATGACCTAAAGTACCACCAATAGCTATTGGTACTTTCCAAGTCCACTACAGGGTACCAGGTAACGCGCTGATAATGAAATTAATTTTAGTAACGTACAATAGTTGTTCATCATTTCGATCCCACTACAGGAATGATCAATATAACATCTCAGTTCGCATGATATATTGAAGATCTAATAGAATGGTTATTATGAACGCAGAATGGCTTCATGGGCAGAAATAACCGAATGTTGAAAATATTTATTTTTTTTAAACTTTCGATATTTAAAAGTTTAACAATTTGACAATCAGTGGCATTCGAGAGTGCTTATTATTCAAAATGACTCGTTTCTGTCTGAATTGTTGGAATTCTAAACTATAATATAAATATGAGAAGCACTTAGTAGCTTCAGTTAGGTTAAAGCTAATGATATGTTAGTATGGAAAAAAACTATTAATGGCCAATTGCCTGAATAATTCGTGATCACTTACATATTATAACCAGATCCGTTTCACACAAATCAGTTGAAAAGGTCAAATTGAATAAAATGTACGCGTAAGGCTGGCTACAAACGCATCTATTATTGCTAACAAAACAAAATTAATTTTAATAAATAATAATCAATAACATATTTCTTTTATCGATAAATGGTTCACGAATATTATTATAAAACATTATAACAATGATACGCCTGATCGTAACTCGCACTGCTTCCCGCCAAAAGTGAATAAATTTAAAACCAATCTGACATCTTGATATATTGACGTTCGGATAGTCACACTAATTCTCCTTATACTATAATATTAATTATTAATGCACATTTTCGAAATGTCCAAATTTTGTCAAAATTAGATTATATTTTAACTGTCATTTAACTGTTTTTTGTATCTGTATTATTTAGGTCCATTGTTCACTAATTGGAATGTACATCGAACGGTACTATATAAAATTCAATAAATAAACCAATATACATACGAAGAAATTCCTTTAAACAGCGCTATCTGATTTAAACACAACACGTTCCTGAAATATTCATCTATTAACCAAAACTATTAATAATAGTAAGCATTAAATTTTATATATATTATTAATAGTACCGATTCAACGATTCTCGTAAATACTTGAATAAAGTATCTCGTCTCTAAGGAGCCTTATAGCGAAAAAACCAATTCACGATTTAATTGATTTGTACCGGCGTTATTTATAATTTTAACATGAAATAAACGACGATTGAACGAGACGATACATATATTTTTTTAATTACGCAATTAATATAATTATGGCGGTAGTGAAGTAATTGATTCTGTTTTACGACTGACGAACCTTAATTTTTATGCGAGTTCAAAGTTGGAACGTTGTTTATAAGTCTTAAATTGTATTCTAGTAGTTAAGGGTAGATTTATTGTAATTATTGAATCTTATAATATAATTTTAAGTTACATTTTTATATATTTTATTATGTAATAATATAATATACATATTTTCTATAAAAAATAAATAAATAAAGCGTATTATAATGTATGATGGCCTCTTTTTCATACGACGTAATAAAAAGTCTTATAGTAAAAATACATTCACCAATCTATACTAATATTATAAATGCCAAAGTATCTTTCTGTCTGTCTGTTGCAATTTCATGGCCAAGCCACTGCAAGCTTGAACTCCAAGGAAGGAAATAGGTGGCGGTAGGACTCTGTGTAAGCCTATCTGGGTACCACCACTCATCAGATGATCTATCGCAATACTAAGTATTGTTGTTCTGGTTTGATGGATGATTGAACAAGGATAACTACAGGCACGACGGACATAACATCTTAGTTCCCAAGGTTGGTGGTGCATTGGCGATGTAAGGAATGGTTAATATTTCTTACAGTGCCATTGGCTGTGGATGGCGTTGACCACGTATCACTTGTGGTGACGGCTATTTTTATGCAAAACACCAGACGGCCAAACTCTAAAACGCGAGCAAAGCCGCAGGCGACTGCAAGTTCAATATAAATCTATCCACGTTTGACACTCAAAGAAATCTAAAAGTACCAACTACATGCTAAATATCAGTATACATTAAACTAAGAAAATATATAAGATGTCCAGAGTAACGAGTACCCGTTGCCAAATGCCATGAACGGTGCCATGAATTTATATTTAATCACAGAACGTGAGCACTGAAGCCTGTTGAAGTGACCACAGAGCAGTTGCAGTCAAAATCGTTAGTTAAGAGCACAGATAGTCCAGTAGAGACACGGGAATCACTACCGAAGATTGTCACCACTGAATTTTCATGTGCTTAATTTGTTTATAATTATTTACCTCGTGCTCGACTGTGAAAGAAAACCTCCAAACATTCCCATAAAAAGGAAAGCCTTAACTCAGTAGTGGGACATTTACAGGCTATTACCAACCATAATGGCATTGAAATATAAAAATATCGTCGCCATGTTGAACTAAGATTACCCCCCTACAGCCTTATAGGTTATAACAAAAAAATATTTACTGAGGGGCCTCAAATAATCTTATTATTATTTTTTAAATTATGTGTCAAATTAGTGTAGTTTTTAGCTGCCTAAATGACCGCGTTACAGAATCATAGTTTGACTCCCATTGTGGTGAGTTTTTCTTCGGGAATACACAGAACGTCCCTCATTGTCATCTATTCATTAATAATACCATCAAATACAATTTACCATCACCAATGATAGGGAGTAATTTAACTACAAAAAGTGGTGAATCTCTTGATTTAAAAGTCTTATTCCACATTAACTCGTGTGGTTATTTCTTTGAATGTATGTCACAGTCCGCTCTACCTATAATATTTTAATTAAAGTTTCAGTACATTGAACACAATAGCTAAATAATTGTTATAACGTTTATATGATATGATATGCTCAACAAAATGTTAATTTTGTATCATTCACTAAAGTCAGTTCACAATAATATGTGAAATTGAATAATGTTCGTAAAATCTCAATTTTTTTATCGATTCACACTTTGAATCCAAGACTGTGATGCGTCCATAATGACATATATCCCTTAAGGAATAAAAAAAATAAAAAAAAACAATCCATTGATTCAAAGGCGGCAATGAGTAAATTCCGTCTGAAAGTTTTTAAAAGTAGCAGATTTTATCAGGCGCTCAAGTTTTACTTTACGCTTTGCGTTAAAATTAATGTCTCTTGTATACAAGAAGTACAATTTAGGAATAGTAAATTCACGAAAAAAAAAATAATTGTAAAAGGTAATATTACCTAACTCTATTGACAAAGGCAGTCAGACTGCCAAATGGGCCTCCCGGTGATTCGTAGTCACCACCGCCTAGAAACATTGACAATATAAGAAATATTAACATTCCTCTCCATTCCTCAACAAAGTATCATCAACATCTGAGATCTAAGATCTTAATTACGTCCCCTGTGCCAATAATTACACTGGGTTACTCTCTCAATTTAAACAGGAACACAACAAACTTAAGTATTACTATTTGGTGGTGGATGTACGTAAAGAGTAGATGGTATCCACCCAGGGTTGCATTAGGACTTAATGACATAGACATTAGCTTTGTTAATAATACTACGAGTCTGATTGATGCTGTTATCGTTTCAAAAATATTAATATATTTTTATATATATAATATATTATATTATTATTAATAAATCCACAACAGCGCGATTTTTAAGACATTTTCTGCCTCGCACAACCACTCTGTGGAACCAGCTTTCGCCGACGGTTTTTCCGAACCGATACGACTTGGGAACCTTCAAGAAAAGAGCGTACTCTTTCCTGAAAGGCCGGCAACGCACCTGCAAGCCCCCCGGTGTTGCAGATGTCCATGGGCGGTGGTAGTCACTTTCCACAAGGTGAGCCTCCTGCTCATTTGCCACCTATGACATAAAAAAAAAAAAAAAAATTTGTAAAAATAGTTAATTGTCATTCAAATTAATCTCTGAGTCCAGCTGTAAGCAATGAAAGGTTAATACCTTTCACAGGGATTATTATTATTTACACTCATGCATAATATATTTTTAAATATAAAATACAAAATATATAAAATATATTTAAAAATATAAAATACAGAGGCCAACCAGTGGCGGGAACAAGGTCCAAGCCACCAGTGGTCAGGGCCCCAGAGAGAGGAACTTCCTCACAATACGCGCCGTGCTGAGGAGTACTGCCTTCTGCATCAGGCCCTTGACCCAGCTGCCTAACGAGAGCCTCTTAAGGTGTTGGTCGAGGCTCTTGGCCATTAGGCCATTCGCTGAAACGACTATCGGCACAATAACTGCTGTATCCACATCCCACATGTCGACAACCTCGTGAGCTAAGTCAAGATATTTTATTTGTTTATCCTTCTCAGCCTTTACGAGATTCTCGTCATGAGGGATGGTGACGTCAACAATTATCGTGCGGCGCTCTGACCGATCTATCACCACTATATCAGGCTTGTTGGCGACAACAGTCCTGTCAGTGATTATAGATCGGTCCCAGTACAGTGTGATACAACCATTCTCGAGAACTGGGTCGGGCACATACCTGTAGTAGGGTACCTCTGATACCACAAGACCGTATCGAAGTGCAAGTTGTTGATGGATAATCTTGGCCACTTGATTATGTCTGTGCAAATACTCTCCGTTAGCAAGACGAGAACAACCGGAAATAATATGTCTAAGGGATTCGCCCGGAGTGTGACACGCCCGACATATGTCCACCGTGCCATCCCTCACAATATACTTCCGGTAATTGTTCGTCATGATAACTTCGTCCATAATTGCACAGACAAACCCTTCGGTTTCACCAAATAGGTTGCCGAACCGTAGCCAAGATACGGATGCTATAAAGTCCACATCGGGTCCATGAAGGGCCCGATAGAAGCGTCCGTGTAACTCCTTGCTCTTCCATACCCCCTTGCGGTTCTCAGTACTTAGTACTACAGGTTTGCGCCAGTTCTCTTTGCCTAAGGAGAGCGGAGTTAGCCCCTTGTCCATTGTAACTACATCTCGGTGCATATCCAAGTCAGTGTGGAGAAAATACTCCCTGAGTTTGTATACCTCACGGTTATGTAGGGTCTTGGCATTTAAAAAGCCACGGCCACCACATCTCCGTGGGATATACAATCTCATCACCGAAGACCGAGGATGATGCATCCGATATGCAGTCAGCAGGACACGGACTCTCCTATCCAAGGCGTCTAGTTCTTTTTGAGTCCACTTGAGTATGCCGAAAGAGTACATCAAGACCGGCATGACCTAACCATTGAAGGCGCGAACCTTATTGCCACCCGACAAAAGACTTTTGAGTACTTTTTTCAGACGACCAAAGAAACGCTCCTGCAGTGATTGTTTCATGTCGGTCACATTGATGCTTAACGCTTCCGACACACCCAAGTATTTGTATGATTCGTTTGCGGACAGTGATCTAAAGTTTATGGAATCTGAAAGTTGTATTATTATTATTTTTAACATTTAATGTTTCTCCTCTTTCGAGGGGGTTAAAACCTAAAACGCGGGCCACAGCCAAGCGTTATGGAGTGTTTATATTAAGAACGTGGACGATGTAGTTGAAGATGTTATAAACTTTCGGGTGATACGGCAGGTGTTAAGAATTGTGGCTTTCTGGAGCATGTGGAGTATATATGTTGGCATCTGTAAGGTGTTCAGACTTTTTGTCAGGGATTTTGGTACGATACCTGTCGATGAAAGGACTATTGGGACTATGTGTACTATTTGTGCTTTCCATTGTGTTTTAATTTCTATGGCAAGATCTTGATATTTACTTAGTTTTTCTGATATTGTGGTTTGTATGTTATGTGAATTAGGAACAGCTATGTCAATCAGATAAACAACTCTATTGATTTTATCGTGAATGGTGATATCTGGCCTATTATAATGGATGGTTTTGTCAGTTATTATTGTTCTATCCCAGTAGATTTTATGGTTTCTGTTGTCTAATACACTTTGTGGTTTATATTTGTAGTATGGTTTCATTTCTGTTATAAGTTTATATTTGAATGCTAAATGTTGGTGTATGATTGCGGCCACTTGATCATGTCTATGCTTATAATCGGTTTGTGCGAGAGATTTGCAAGCCCCCGTTATATGCTGAATAGTTTCAGAGACTGTGTTACAATGTCGGCATAAGTCAGTTGGTTGATTGCGATCTTTCATGATGTACTTCCTATAATTACGAGTTGCTATTATTTGATCTTGAATAGCGAGCATAAAACCTTCGGTCTCAGGAAACAGTTCACCTCGTTTGAGCCATTCGTTCGACTTATCTTTGTCGACGTAGGGTTGGTTCAAATCGGCTAGATGCCTTCCATGTAGTGTTTTTCCGGCCCATGCCGACATTTGTTGTTGTATACTTATGAGGTTTTCATTTACTTGAGTGTTTTTGTCATGTAAGTTTAGTGGTGTAAGTTTTTTATCTATTTCTGTTGCGTGTTTATGTAAAGGTGAGTGTTCGGATTTAACATGGAAATATGCTCTGAGTGATAGGATCTGCTTATTGTGTAATTTTTGTACGTCTATCAATCCTCTTCCTCCTTCTTGTCGAGGTAATGTGAGCCTCTGGATACAAGATTTTGGATGATGTTTCCTATTTTTAGTTAAATATGTGTTTATTGTGCGTTGCAATTTTTTGATGTCGCTTGTTGTCCAATGTATTATTCCAAAAGAGTAAGTAAGTAATGGTATTGCATATGTGTTAATAGCTTTTATTGTATTTTTAGAGTTGAGATGTGTCTTTAATACGAGATTTAGTCGATGAGAGAATTTTTTAAGCAGTTCTTGTTTTATTGTTGTTTGTAAAATTTGCCTAGATTGTTTAAAACCAAGGTATTTGTATGTATCTTGTTCATTCATTGGCTCAATTTGTTCACCGGTTTCAAGTAGGTAGTTGTTGTTAGTAAATTTTCCTTTCGAAATTGACAGAATTTTGCACTTATCGACTCCAAATTTCATTTGAATATCTTTTGAAAACTGTTCAGTAATTTTTGCTAACTTAAACAAGGTGTTTTTTTCGGTTGAATAAAGTTTTATGTCATCCAAGTACATGAGGTGCGATAAGGTATACTGGGAATTATTACTGTAAAGTGTAAATCCTTCATTGGTTTCATTCAATAAATGTGAAAGAGGATTGAGGGCCAAGCAAAACCACAAGGGGCTAAGAGCGTCCCCCTGAAAAATTCCACGTTGGATGCGGATTGGTTCAGAAGTTAAAGATTTCATGGAAGATTGTTTTATTCTCAGTACAGTTTGCCAGTGTTGCATGGAATTTTGAAGAAAGGATATTAATTTTGGGTTTATTCTATACAGTTTTAAAACATATATTAACCAGCTATGTGGAACCGAATCGAATGCTTTTTGATAATCTATAAACATAGTATGAATGTCTGTTTTTGCTTTAGCGGCACTATTTAAAATGATTGCGTCAATAGTAAGTTGCTCTTTACAACCTTGACTATTTTTTCGACACCCCTTTTGCTGTTCGGCTAAAATATTGTATTTAGTTAAGTGTTTATGTACTTCTTCACTTATGCAAGCTGATAGAATTTTATATATGGTTTGCAAACAAGTAATTGGACGGTATTTATCTGGATTTGTAGTATCGTATTTGTCTTTAGGTATTAAATATGTGATTCCTTGTGTTATGTATTTCGGTAGTAAATGTGGCGATTGAATAAATATGTTTAAATACTTGTGTAAGTATGAGTGTGTGCTAGTAAATTTCTTGTACCAATAGTTATGAATATTGTCTGAGCCTGCGGATTTCCAATTGTGTGTTCGTGTAATGACTTCTATGAATGTATCTATTGGTATGAGTTCAAACTGCATCTCTGGAATATGTGTAGTCGTTTCATTAACCCAGTCTGTGTGTTCATTATGATGTACCGGGTTTTCCCATCTGTTAGCCCAGAATTCACGAAATATTTCTAAAGGAGGTATTTCTAGATTTTGGTCAATATCTTTACCCGTCGATATTAAATTTCTATAGAAATTTTTTTCGTTGTTAGTGAATTTATTGTTTTGTACTTTACGGGCTGTACATGTCAAATACCTCTTGAGCCTACTTGCTGTTGCATTGAGTTTCTGTTTCAAAGTATCTAAGAAGTGTTCTACTTGTGTGTTTGTGTTTTCATGTTGTGCGTGTGTTTGGTATTGTGTTTTGATGACTTCTACTGCAGCTACTACTTTTCGGTTTCTATTTCCCCTAATATATTGTGTTAATCTGCCTATGTTGGCTCGTAATTTCCCTATCTTTTTTTCTAATCTTCTTTGCCAACTAGGTTTTCTAAATGATTTATTTTGATTACTGTTTAGGTTGCTTTGGGTTGAGAATGACATTCTGGCCCCATTACATTTAGCTGCAGTCCATGCTGCCGAGTAAATTATTGTTTGTAGAGTATTAAAATCAGTATCAGTGTTAACAAATTTTGTTAGTATCATTGTATTTATGTATTTTGTAATAAGACTAAACTTTTTAGATGTCTTTTGTTTAGGGATGTATGGTCTGCTAGTTGGTTCGGTACTACAAAAATGTTCTTGAGCACGTAAGAATGTATTCTCTATTTCAAGGTTTACTTCTAAGGTAGTATCGAGTATAGATTGAGTGCTGTTGAGTCGTTCCATATCGTTAATAAAGTTGATCCCGCCTGTAGTTTCATCATCGATAGGTGTTGCTGTAGTAGAATTAGTGCATGTAAATGTAGTGTTTTGTATATTTCTAGATTGCAAGTTGATTTCTAAGTTGGATTTTAGTGTATAGTTGGGTGAATGGATGTTTTCAATGTTACTTTGTTCTCTTGTTTGTACCTGTTCATTATCTATGTTTTCGGCTAGCGTATGTGTAAAACGTAATTCATCAGCTACTTGTTGTTTAATTAGAGTTAATCTATCCTCTTTTATATATTTGTTATTTATTATGGCTCTCCTTTGATCTGCTAATCTTTGCTCTGTAATGTGTGCAAGCTCTGGGTGTAAATTTATAAACTCTTCGTGTAAACGTGTCCTATAAGCAGTCTTATTGGTCTCTAAATGTGTGACTCTGAAATATATTTTAATAATTGCTTCATTCCATTCGTTTGTCCATTTCATGCGTTTTCCTGATAGTATCTTATTGGATGTTTGAAGATTTGTAGAGTTTTGTTGTACTTGGGTTTGGATAACTTGTAATTCTGCTTTAACTTCATCGTAAATCTGATCTATTGTTTCTTGTGCTAATAGTTTTTTTTGTATAATAGCTCTACGCTGGTCGCCAATTCTCTGTCTGCTTACTTCCATATGTGGATATTTGTCTATAAATTTGATATGTAATGAAGAAAGATATGAGTTTGTGTCTGTTTCTAAATTTGTAAGATAAAGGTACGTACGCAGGATAAACTTATTCATTTCTGGACTCCATTTTTTACGTTTTTTAAAGTTACTGGTGATGGGCACGGGTTCGTTGACAAATATTGTCTCCTGCGCAACATCCGCCAGTTGTGCACCGTTTGATGATGAGTGTGACGAAGACGCACACAAAAATGGCGCTGAAGATGGTATTGATGGAAATAGAGATATGGAGGATGAGTAAGAAATCTGTGAGGTCTCTTCTTCTACCGACGGCATATTTTCCTGTATATTTTTATTTATTTTGGACCTAGTTATCATATTATTCCCACGAGTAGCTGGGGACCTAACGGTCAATCACAGCAGAGCCCCGCATTCACTGTGATAAGGGTAAATTAAATTAGAGGTCCCCTAGTCTCTAAAGTTCGCATACTTACGACTAAGCCCCCCCTTAGCCATGGAGCCCTCGGCGTATGCTGTTCCACCTTGGCTTGGGTTGTATCTCTCTTGGTCTGTCTTCTCATCTTAGGCCAATCCGACAGGAGTAGCTCTATCGGTATAGCCCTAAGAATCATTGAAGCGCGCAAGCCCCATCACGTCGGCAACGTAGAGATACGACGATGGGGTTATTATTATTATTATTATTGAAATAATATTTCAATAATCCCTGTTGATGCTTGTTACGTCAGTAATTGACTAAGTAGTTCCGTGTTTGATTTTAAATATGATTTTAATCCGATTTGTGCTCGTATCCGGAATATAGTTTAATATACGATCAAATTTTTTAACGTTATAAAAGCTTTTATTTTATCCTTATAATGTAATTAGTAAAAGTATTATACGTAGCGCTGTCAGAGAAACGAAATATGTACAAAACAATGAGTAAAGCTAGTTAAAAATTAAATTGCAAGATTAACATATCGAATAGAAAAAAATCTAAGTTTTTATTTTCATTTTTTTTATTTTATTCACAAAACTGGATACAGTAAATAAATGCTACGAATTTATTAAAAACGTTATAAAATAATTGTATTCTAGTTGGTATGGAAACACTAATTTCATATATATAATATCATCATAGCATACTTTTGAAACCCTTCTCTCTTCCGGAGGAGATGATTATTCTAACCGCATTGGTTCAATATGTATTGGTGAAAACCTGTGCAGTTTTCATCGATATGTTTCACTTCACGAACAAGAAATGAACAATAATAACATGAATTACGCAAATAAGAACTCAATTGTGTTGAGTATTAAACCCACAAACTTCGATTTAAATTAACATGTTCTAACTACTCGCAACATTGTTTCATGTACACGGTATATATTATATTTATAAGCTACAAAATATAGATATAATGAATCTATTCGTGATTAACAATATCTTAATCTATTAAAAGAATAAATGTAATTAAATATTTTTAAATAAAAAATATACATAAGTATTAAATATTTATAAATAAAAGAGAGGAACCAATTATGAGATTATTATTGCTTGAACAAATTATACCTTGATTGAGTTGTATCGAATTAATTATATCTTTCTCTATGTAGGTATCTAACAAAGAGGTTTTATATATTATTATATTTTTAACTAATACTTTTTGTTAGTAATTATACACACACTGGTAGATAATTTAAAAGATTCTAATATTAAATTTAATACTTTATTTTTCAATAAAAAATTAATGGAAATTATAATAATTATTATTAATCGTATAAACAGTAAAAACAATTTACTTTCAATAGCCTTGTCACCCGACTGTGTGAATCAGCCTTTAAATAACCCTAGGCTGGGCTACGATCATGTGTAGAGACTTTGGGCTTATTTCTACTAATAGCTGACTGTTAAACTTCCTGTAATTTGCAGAAATAGTCAAATTCGTACGGCATGAAATTGTATATTAATCCAGCGCCAGCTAACGGCCGGTTTTGTAAGACTGTACAAAGATTTAATATGTATGTCAGTCAATCAATATGCCAATCAATACATAGCATTGTTGTGTTTCAGTTTGAATGAGCCAATGTTACTCCTCCATCTTCGTTCCCAAGGTCAGTGGCGCATTGGCGATAAAAAATAATATTTCTTAGTGTATCTATGACCAGTGGTGATCACTTACCTTAAGGTGACCTTTTTACCGTACTGGCTACCTAAACGTAATTTAAAAAAATATGGATAACATAAAAAAATATCTTTAACTTTTAACTACAAATAACTTTTTACATTTAAGAAGTTTTTAAAATCAATAAACTTTATGTATCAGTTAAAGCTTAATGTGAAACGTTAAAAGCATAATTATTGTTTTTTTAAGCTCAACCGTTAACGAACGTTTATTGCGGAAAGTCATGACTATATATTACAAAACAAAATCCCTTCGTTTATCTATCTGTCTGTCTGAATAGAAATAAATTCAAAACCATGAGGAAGTTTATTGAAAATGACGAAAATCGTATGAATAAGATTTATATGTACATTAGGATATGTATACATATTATTTTATATAAGATTTTAAATAAAAATAACCATAACCATTTTATGGTTATTTTTATCTTCGACTCGTAAAAAGACATTCGTAGATAAAGTCGAAATATCGAGCTCCACCAAATGAAAAACATGGTAAATATCCCGTTTCAAATACTTATAATATTACTAACATTATCTAAAACGGGATATTTACCATGTTTTTTATTTTTATTTGGTGGAGCTCGATATTTCGACATTATCTACGAATGTCTTGTTCACGAGAGCACATTCGTAGATAATGTCGAAATATCGAGCTCCACCAAATAAAAAAGAAAAAAAATAAAAAACATGGTTTATATCCCGTTTTAGATAATGTTAGTAATAAAAATAACCATGTTAATTTAAAAACTTATAATATTATTTTACATGCCTATTTCAATCGTAGAAATAAAAAAATAGACACACCTTGCAGTATCCAATTCCAAGCAATTTGCTCTTAGCTCACCAGTATTGTATAGGTTTTCATTACATAGTAAAAAACAAAGTCGCTTACCGCTGTCTATCTTTGTGTATGCTTAGATCTTTAAAATTACACAACAGATTTTGATGCAGTTTTTTTAATAGATTAATTGATTCAACAGGAAGGTTTATATGTATAAAACATGCACAATATACTAGAGAAACACTGATCATTTCAGAGGTTTTCTAAAGTGATGTCGTAAATAAACACATTTTTTAGCGCTTACATTACGAACGCTGGCTGAACCCTACGAGATAAATCAAAATAATGTACTATAGTACTGTACACCTTATAAAGGTCTTCAAAAAAGTCAGCGATGGTATATGTCTATCTCTTATGGATAACCCACAATAACATTTTTTTTCAAAAGCAACACAGCATCAATCCTTATCCGATTAAGTACCTTAAATACATTGCGAATTTAATATAGATCAATGTGGCCCTTTACAGCATGTAATTTAAATGAATATTTTCGAAGATGTTACATATTTAAAACGCAGGGACATAGCGGTTTGTATTGTCTAATGTAGTATATTTAGTATTAGCATTGCACCCAAGCGAAGCCGGGGCGGGTCGCTAATATTTAATATCCCGCTATTAAAACAATAGTACTCCACTTTACTACTTATATTATAGTTATCCACTTCCATCCTATTTCCAAAGTTCCGATGACAGCTTCGTCGACCTTTAAAACGCCATTTTTTAAATCCGTAAAGGATATCATAGTCTATTCAAGCTCTCGACCAATGGTGTTGCGTCAATTCGATGTCAGATGTTGCTTTTCAGCTATTGTCTTCTAGTGGATGGTATAGGCTAATAATATTTCTATGTAGACTCTTATTCTACTGCCCACGGAGCCAGGATTAGTAAATTATATGACTCTTTTTTGGATTCGATGAAAAAAGATATATTTAATATATTATACTTACTTGATGGTAGGGCTTTGTGCAAGCCCGTCTGGTTAGGTACCACCCACTCATCAGATATTCTACCGCCAAACAGCAGTACTTAGTATTGTTGTGTTCTGGTTTGAAGGGTGAGTGAGTGTAACTACAAGCACATGGGACATAATATCTTAGTTCCCATGGTTGGTGGCGCAATGATGTAATGTAAGGAATGGTTATTATTTATGCGTTATTATCTATGGGCGGTGGTGACCACTTACCATCAGGTCGTCTATTTGCCCGTCCGTCTACATATTCCATGAAAAATAAAAATTAAGTAGTTCGTAGATCTGCAAATTGGGAAATGATGATTTAATCAATCCTGGGACTCAAACTCCTGGGTAATCTTAGCAGGTAATTTTATATAGACGAATTGCTTGGATTAATCCTAGCCGCTGAATTGCAACTCCAGACATCTCGTCAGAATTGAATAATGTCCGGAAATTAACAGCAGTGTAATTTTCAAAGGCTGTCTTGAAATCGCCGGATTTTTCGACAAATACGACTTGGGAACCTTCAGGGAAAGAGCCTACTCATTCCTTAAAGGGTGACAACGACAACGGCAACTGCAAGCTCCACCGGTTGCCCGTGGGCGGTGGTAGTCACTTTCCATCAGACGGGCTGACGAATGAATTTTATGATTATCGGGTATAATAGTAATATTTTCAATATAATATTTTGTTTCTGTTAATTTAAATAAATAAAATGTCAAAACATAGAATGAAAGCATTTAAGAAATTTAACCTTTGTTTATTCGGCATGGAAATATGGCCTCAATTCAAGCCAATTAGAGTCAAATATGATTTGTAAGCTTAAACAAAGTATATCTACTGTTTAAATATTTTAATTAAATAAAATGCAAAATAGGCTTTGTTTCATGAAACCTTAAAAAGCTCCTTTTAAAAGTGGCGTACGAAGGTTAGGAATGAGCTTTTGACAATAAGGTTAGGCCCAATTGGGTAAGTAAAATATATTGAACTAAAGGGCGACCAAAACAAGCACCTAATTTGATTAACCACCACTAACAATAAATTTTATTCATTTCGTGTTCTTCGGTTGAATTATTAACAGTTTGAGAAATGCTATATATATGGGAAATTATTTGTTTTACAATATGCGGTGATTTCTTTTGTAAGAAAATCGAATATCAAATCGTGGGCCTGTTGTGCAATTAAATAATACTAAAATAATTTCAACGATAATTGAAATATTTCCAGTCCAGTCAAAAATTTATAAAGTTAAATAAAAAACAAAACAGAATTTTGTCAGTAAATGCAAAAAATATCATTTTAACATCATATTTAAAAGACCTCAAAAAGTATCTAGATCTGGTAATTTTTAATATAAAGATCTGTTATTTTACATTTCAAGTGATTTTATTATAATTTGAAAAAAAGAAACAATCACTTGAGTGAAAAACATGTGTTTAATTAGTAGATTATACTTTGATTCGGTTCACGGGGTGAGAATGGATGGTGGAAATTATATTTTTATAAGCCACTCTGTCTGTTATACCCAAATAAAAAAACACTATAAAACTATAACTATAATTTTAACCATTTATACTAAACCTAAAAACTTGAAATATATCTTAGCAAAAAATACTAATTAAACAGAGAAGAATGTCTTAATAATTATAAGATATAAGACTTAAATATTTTCTTTTGTTACGTTATATTAATTAAATAAATCAACAAAAAAAAAACGCATACGTGACTCGCGTCTAGCGAACTCACGTTTACAATCATCAACAGTTTATTACAATTTAACCAAAAAAAACGCTTGCAAAATTGAACAAACGAGCTAATTTATAATTAGAACAAATGTTCTTCTATTCACGAACATCAAATTACAAGCACGTTCGAGATCCGTACCCAGCAGTGAGATAACGCTTAAGACAGCTTTCATAATTGAATAATTGATCATTACGATTAGCTGAAATTAATTAACCCATACCCTTGAAAATTTCTGACAGGCAAGGTTGTTTGAAAAAATACGTCGGATAATTGCTCATCCATGCAAATCATATCATGGCGATGTTTTATTACGTTTGGTAAACTATATTACGTCAGTATACGAGCGAGATCTTCAGGATTAGGATCTGGTCAGATGGTATATAATAGGTCAGTCGGTCTCACGGTAACACAGTTCTTCGTGAGCTTCACATTTGGTAATACATCCACCGGCCTAAATATGAAACTGGTAAATTAATTTAATCATTTAAAAATCTGATCTCGTTGTATAACTATGTTAAAAATATTATATTTTATTACATTTTTTATACGGAGTAATGGGTACGGCTGACAAATAATATTTATTTATTTGGGGTAGTTTTGAAATAAACATTGTAATTTCGAAACTGGCAACACTAAATTCTCTGTACTTAATTTGTATCTAATAATTAATTTCGTGGTCCTATGAAGGAAAACATTGTAAGGAAATGCATGTGTCGGATGAAAAACTGCCACATGTATATCTGTATGCATCAGAGCAGCGGGTTGGAATTCAAACGTTCCCAGTGGGATATACACTGGCTGTTGTTTACTTAAAAATAAATGTACAAAATTGAATGAAAACCAAATTAATTAAAAAATAAAAGAAATAATTAGCATAATATTTAATATGAAATATTAAACATTTACAGTTCGTTGTTGCTGCCTTGATTGCCGTGGCCTCAGCAGGCCGTCTGGAGCACCTCGAGCGCTCCTACTTACCCCCTGACAACAACAACGTTCATAGTAGCTTCGGTACCAATGGTGCTAAAGGCTTCGGCTCAAATGGCGGCTCACAAAATGGTTTCGGTACTGGCAGTAACGGTTTCGCCAGTGGTCACGGTTCTGGAAGCAATGGATTTGGCCACGGGTCTAGCAACAATGGTTTTGCCAACGGTCACAGCTCCAGCACCAGTTCCGGTGTGAATGGGCATGGATCTTCTGGATTTGGTTCTAATGGTGTCAGCTCCAATGGATTCGGCGCTAATGGCCATAGTTCTCACGGCGTTGGCGCTAACGGTCACAGCTCCAGTGGATTTGGTACATCTCAAGGATCAAACGGATTTAGAACTAATGGAGGAACTGCTGCTAAAAATGGTGCTTTTAATGGTGCCACATCTAACCAATACCTTCCCCCCAACCATGGGCCATCTGGAGCTGGATCCAACGGTTTCAGTGGAATTGGAGGTTCTTTGAACAAACGTAAGTAATATTGTACGGGTAGCTTCATGAAAAGTTAACAGTAAATAATTGACTCTTATTTCTCTATTCTGCTTGGCTCATGCTAGTATACTAAAAAAAATATTTAAAGATACAACCAAGTCACGGATAACATTCCTGTGGAGATATAAATATAACAATAAAAAAATTACATATTTCTATTAGGAAAAGTCAAAATAACTCAGCCTTAACTGTAAATCTGGGCAAGCTTATTGAAAGTTACAAATTGCTTGCTCAGGCTCTACTGCTGCCTCTACTCTACAGAAAAGAAATTGCATGTATGAGTCGTTTTTAATTCTACCATTTCCAACATTGAGCTATGTCATGGATCTAATCTCCAATTTGTTACAGACGAAGCTTTCGTCCCGCAGTGAGACAGGCTGTAACTTTATAATCTTTTGTACAAAACGTTTTGTACTTTCAGCGTCATCAGGACATTTCGCCAGCCAACAATACAACCAAGGTTCCGCCAGCGGTAGCAACGGCTTTGGTTCAAACTCCGGTTCTGCTCATGGATCTGCAAATGGAGGTTTCAGATCTACATTTGGATCTCAAGGATCCGTTGGCTCTCAAGGATCCGTTGGCTCTCAAGGATCCGTTGGCTCTCAGCCACAGTTCGGTGCTGCCAGCCGTCAGTACTTGGCTCCTAAGACTTCATCTTTCCAGAACATTCCTCAGCAACCTTTCGACGAGGAAACTGGCTATCACTACTGAAGAGTCAAATAATTAACTCAAATAAAGCTTGTGTTCAAATATATAATAAATGATATTATTGTATTATATTTGATCGTTTTATTATTTTATATTATTAAATTATGAATAAGTACATTTCTAATAGTATTATATTTAATAGAAAAATACTACTTCTATTGAAATTAATTTTCTAAATTTTTGATAATCATAATTTCTTTACATTTCATGTGACGTCATAATAGACAATACGGTTAAGACAACTTCATAAGGGGGGGAATAAAAAATCAAACGCGAATACATAGTCTCGGTAGGTAAAAGATTTGACATTTAGCACACGTCTTTTTATCAATACATCAAAAGTATCGCTTAAAATATTATTATCGACGGATTAGAAAATTGTTAATTACGTATTATAAGTTACCCACTAGTGGGAATTTGCAGTCGCGTTTGATTTTCTTTGTTGCTTCACTTCAATGTTCAATGTGTGCTCCATTTGCTTTTTGTCTTATAATCTGAAATATAGAGAACCTCTTTGAATATGTTTAATTTGCACAAATATAGCAAAAATATCAAATTTTATTTTTTATTTATTTCGATGTAATTACACCAAGTTAACGATTATAAAAAAATAACTTAGAACCGGACGCATTACCTATTACTGTGAAACTCGTTCAATACGAAAGGAGAAATTACTCATAGTTAACGCATTTTCAAGACACCTTTATTGTTTTCACTGATTACTAGTTTCACCTAAAAGTCAAATAAAAATGTTTCACTCGAAAGCATTGCTTGGCTGCGTTCACCGTTTTATAAATAAACTAACATACTATAATATTAAAGTTATCTGTGCGTGGGGATCGTAATATTTCTGAATACAAGAGATTTCTGTTTAAACAAAACGGTATATTTTTATCGACCCGTCATGATTTGAACTCAGAAACACGGCGTCAGTAATTATTTCTTACACACAAGCCACCAGACTAACGAGGCAGTCAAACGGATTCATCACGGCTATGAATTATTAGTGACGGTTCATTGTTTCAAAACTGGTTTAATTTAGCTTCGAGGAAGACGAAACATCTGTTACTTACAAAAATATATATACGTTTTATGTTGTAATTAAATAAAATTGGTTGATAGTTCATTTTGTTAATTACTTCATCGAGATTTTATTGTTTGTTGTTGGATTGGTCGTTTTAATATGATCACTAATGTCCATATACATAAGCACTTTAAGAAATATTAACCATTCCTTGTATCCAACCCATCTAGGAAACTAAGGTGTTATGTCCCTTGTGCCTGTAGATACACTGACTCAATCACTGCAATCGAAACACAACAATACTAATTGTTGATATTTGGCGATATATTATGTGGTAACTGGGTGGTACTTACCACAAAGAAGTACCACCAAGTAAATCTTTTATGATAATGATCATGTCGTTAAAATTAAAAATAAAACTTTACTTAAAGAGAGGTGAGAAGCACCTTTGACTAACAAGATATACATATATATATATATATATATATATATATTTTTTACATTAGCAGCCTGTAAATTAGACACATGCAGGTTTCCTCACGATGTTTTCCTTCACCGCCGAGCACGAGATGAATTATAAACACAAATTAAGCACATGAAAATTCAGTGGTGCCTGTCTGGGTTTGAACCCGAAATCATCGGTTAAGATGCACGCGTTCTAACCACTGGGCCATCTCGGCTCTCGAGATATATATAAATATATATATAAAGTTGCCGGTTTGGAAAGTAGATTCTACCATAACCGACAAAAAACTCGGTTAGGTAATGCTATCTAAAGCTATGTATGGTATTATTGTATTGGTAAGCAGACCAGTAAATAAATGTAAGAGTTTGCTCATTTGTTACACCATCCAGCCAAACTACTAATCAAATTCAAATATTTTTTTTAATCAGCGTTTTGATTAATAAACATTCCGTCAATATAATTTTATATATATACTGAATGTAATCAATGTTTTATGGGACGCGTAGGGATGTAAAAATTCGCAGGTTCAAAATCCTGACCCCTTGGTCTCTTGTCGTCCCGGCTCTTAGCCGAAGCTTTAATATTGTTTGAAAGCTACTATTCTTTATTAAAAATAATCGAAATCATTCCAAAGACTGTTATCATTCATTATACAATAATTATTCTATAAATTATAAAGTAACCGATAAATTGTATAATTCTTTAAAAATTATATTTATATAATTAAAAATAATATTATCTTATAAATAATTTATACTCAATTAAAAGTAGCAGCGAATAATTTTCTCAGATTCTCGAAGCTTAATGTGAGTTCGTGACGACTCGGTATATCATCATAACTAGGGACTACACACACTTAACCGCAATTATCTGAAATAAAACGATAACTAATTTTATATTCGTTTTTGATTTAAAAATGTTTTCATATGAAAATTTATTTTTGGAAAAAAGTAAACTAACTTTAATATATATTGTTTACATTGAAAGGACTACATATTGTGTCAAAATTACATTGAATTCTAATGAAACATTTTTTTTTATGGCATTGGTTGGCGGACAAGCATATGGGCCACCTGATGGTAAGTGGTCATCACGACCCATAGACAAAGGCACTGTATGAAATATTAACCATTCCTTACATCACCTATGCGCCACCAACCTTGGGAACTAAGATGTTACGTCCCTTGTGCCACTCACCCTTCTAACCGGAACACAACAGTACAAAGTACTGTAATTTGGCGGTAGAATATCTGATGAGTGGGTGGTACCTACCTAGACAGGCTTGCACAAAGCACAACCACCAAGTAAGTAACATAACATAAGTAACATTTTATTTTATTGACAAATAGCCTTCATGGTTTTAGTCACCTTTGCCCATAGAAAACCACTGACAATTTAAATGTTATATAATTTGTGTCTGTAATGAAACATATTATTTTGTAAGTCACTGACTCATTCATCCTGCAAATCGGAACAAGTATTGTAATGCACAAGGTATTCACTTTTCGCCTTAAAATATCTGATTATATTGTGGCATCTACGTAGAATTTGTTTTATTATTCAATTATGATTGGCGATTAAGGTCGAAGGCAATAATGCATACGTAAAATTAAATTCTGCCATAAATGTAGTGGTGATGGTGGAGTAATATCCAAATATTCCCCTAAAGATAACAGGAGGCCTTAACCCAGCAATGGGACATTTACAGGCTGTTACCAATTATATTGACTTAGCAGGCTTATTAACTCTAACACTGGTAATAACTTTATTCGCATTGTAATAGGAGCTTTGAGCTTTTTACTTTTCCATGATTTATCAAAATATACGTAACCTGTTGGCAAACTATAAACTACAATGGGGTACAATATATACAGAAGTAAATAGATAGAACGATAAAAAATTGTAATACTTTGTAATTATCTTTGGTTTAATATTTTAAAAATTTATAATAATACGAATATTTTTATTATTATATTCATAATTGTTAGTAAATTTAATTTCTACTCAAATTTAATAATTCTGTTAATTTTAGAAAAGTACTTTGAATATTCATTAAATAAGTAATCATGTTTCTGTTAAAAAATATTATATAATACGTCCTTAGATTGGATATATAACATTTATTTTTTATTGTGATAAAATTTATAGTAATTAAATAAATATTTCTACCACAAGTAGACGATACTTTAAACTGTAACATTTTATTATTATTATTTATTAAATTAACTAAAAGACGATTTTAAATACATGCAACAATAAAATTCGCTTGTACTAATTTGTACACTATACGAGAAAAGCTAATTTTTAATTTGTATAAAGACATCCTCAGTTTTTCTAAAAAAAAAAAGACAAAAATCACATAGGATATTTCGTAACGCCCGAAAAAAAAAATTATTATATTTATAAAATCGTACTACGTCGTGCGTACAACTGCGGACAAATGTATGTTCTACTGCGCTCATCTTTCATACCATTTATAGCATTACCTTTAATACCAAACTTGGTAGTCTCGCTAAGCCGTGTACATCGAGATGCGTGAGGTCAGGTGAATCTTCCTTCAGATCTATTTGAACTAGATAGATAGTCCGCTTATGTAACTTGTTGACGCTTATGGTAGTGATGCCTATTGGAATCTTATGACCAGTTACGGTTTTACGATTTTCATATAACATTATATATTTTTTAATTTTGTTGATTATATTTTATACTTAATGATTTTAATTTTTATGATTTATGTTAAATGCTGGTGTGTATTAGAGAAAGGGTAGTAAGATGTTCTACTAATATGGTAAGAATTAAGTGTAGATTTTGAATGACATGTCAGTGAACCAGAAAGTTTACTGGTCATTGTGATTGTTAAATGTGTCTCACTTCACAGTGCATGCCTAGATTTAAACTTGCGACCTTATGTTATAAGACACGGTTCTAACCACTGAACCAGCTTGACGATATAAGAACGGATTATGGGTACTTACGAAGCCATGTGCACTACTTATCTTGATACTTAACTGCTTGTGTAGGTCTGTGCTCGGGTTGAGTCGATAAAAAATTATTGATTTTTTCTGTGAAAAAATTAACAGTCTGGAATCTTGAAGTGGTCTGTGTCTGGAAGTGTGTACAGTCCCGTGCCTCGGGAAGCAAGTAAAACCTTGGGTCATGCGACTGAACTCTTTCCGGCCGTATGTATAATTTTTTACATATTTAAATTCTCGGTCTACCCATGGAATAGTGAATCAATTTAAAAATAACATTGTTCTGTATAAGGTATTACCAATATGAATGATCAGTCTTAATCATTTTTATTTTTAACAATTTGTTTGTAGGAATATATTTTGTATATTCAATATGATTTTAGATGTAACAAATGACGATTTTCAATACTTTCAATTGTCGAAACAAAACCTATTTAATAAAAAAAATAAAAACCAATACAAGCGGCTATCAAACGATTTATTTATAACGCTGTAAGTAATAATCATTACTTATATTGCAAATACACCAATCATGGAACTTAAGATGACATGTGCCTTATGACTGTCTCACTTACCCTTCAAACCGCAACCCAACAATACTGAGGCGTTTATTTGGTGTTAAATATGTGAAAACTTGGTACCAAGTAAGACATCATTTAGTACACGAAAAGAATAGACCTTATTATCTTAAATTATCTATACATATAATAAAATTGGAATGTCTGTTTGTAATATTAAAATAACCGCGTTTTACTAAAGGCAAATGTATGTATACACGGTACATATACCTCAATAACATTTTTTTTAATTTTTGTCTGTCTGTCTGTTTGTTCCGGCTAGTCTTTGGAACGTCTGGACCGATTTTGACGGTACTTTCACTGACAGATAGCTGATGTAATAAGGAGTAACTTTTATTTTAGAATTATTTGTAAATAAAGTCACGCTTTTTTATTAAATTCAAACGCGCTCGACGTCGCGGGCACAGCTAGTCTTAAATAAAACTTTGAAAACTTTTCTCCGTTTAGAACTTCGTTAAAAATAAAAGATCTCCTATATAAAGGTACTAAAGTCCTGTTATAAAACAAACATTCAATAAGTGATATTGGTTTTATTTAACACGATGACAAAGCGGATGCAGTCCAGTCATAATAAGTTCAAGATATTATTAATTGAGACACCAGACCACTCCTACTTTATGCTACAAATATGTATGATTTAATATGATTGTAATAATAATGACTCCATCATTTTCATTAACCACATACCATCAGACATAGAATAACAATATTGGTAGAAATGACAAAAAACTTAAAGTAGCTTTGTGCAAGCCTGTACGAGTAAATACCACCCATTCATCAGATATTCTATGTTGGTGATGCATTGACCATGTAAGAAATGTTAAATATTTCTTGCAGCGTCATTGTCTACGGGCTGTGATCACTACTTACCATTTGCCCATTCGTCTACCTACATGTATCATAAAAAAAACAATCCTAATTTGACATTTCGTATGTTTGCTTCACAATCACACTAAAACGGCTGGATTTGGAAGTAAGCAATTAGTCCGTACCTTGACTTAGCATACATTGAATGCACCTGATGTAAGGAATGGATAATTATTGTTACATCGCCAATTGACTATGGATGTTAAAAACCCTTAAAATCAGTTATCCCATTTGCCAAAAGCGATAGGTTTTTCATTACAGCACGATCATACTGTTATGAATTAACCTTAAGTTTTCATTTACACGTTTTTGTGTTCGATACCATTACCGTTATACTATTGGCTCGTTGACTACGTCTATGATGGCTATGAGAAGAATTATTTAGATTCTATAATTATTTGTATGAACATTGTTAGTTGTTATTTTAAATTATATTATGTCCGATTTAGGCCATTCAAATGATGCTAAGACATTTGTCAAATATATTACATAATATGTATTATTTTTGAGGTAGATTTTGTCTTGACAATTAATATTTTTGTGTGATGCTTTTATATCGAATAAAGACTTATTGTTTTTCAGTAAAAAGGGTGACCGAGCCAGTGTAACTACAGGCACAAGGGAAATATAATCTTTGCTCAAAATGTTGGTGACGTATTGGCGGTGTAATGAATGGTTATATTTCTTAGAGCACCAATGCATCTGGGCGGTGCATCACCCATCATCCGGTTACTCATTTGCCCGTCCGCCTACCTGTAACATGTAAAACACGAAATTGACTTGATTTTTATTTTCACCGAGAAGAAAAAAAAAATGTTTTCAATGACGACCTCCGTGGTCGAGTGGTTTTCATGAGTACGCCACTCCGAGGTCCCGGGTTCGATTCCCGGTCAAGTCGATGTAGAAAAAGTTCATTAATTTTCTATGTTGTCTTGGGTCTGGGTGTATGTGGTACCGTCGTTACTTCTGATTTTCCATAACACAAGTGCTTTAGCTACTTACATTGGGATCAGAGTTATGTATGTGATGTTGTCCAATATTTATTTATTTAGTTAATTATTATAAATTTTATCAATTGTGAATTTAATAATAATTGTGATAAAATATACGAAAGAGGCCATTTAGCTCGAACACGTGAACCCTAACTGAAGATATCACTTATTTTTTGCAGAACTGTCTTCAATTTCAAGTTTATATATAATCATTTTGGAAAGTTTCGGAAATCATCATGATTTACAAGACTGGAAAACCAATGACCGAAAAAACATCCTATCGACCAATGAGCCTGCTGCCTACTTTGATACTACGCAGAATAATGCCAAGCCTCTTGGAGCGCAAAGTGATACCAGAACACCAATTCGGGTTTAGAGAACACCATAAGTAACAAAGACCCAAAACTGGCATCAGAGAACTTTCAGAAGGCCCTTAACAAAGTAAACGGTTGGCTCGAAAAATGGAAAATAAAGACCAGTGCTGCAAAGTCAGTACAGGTGACATTTACACTTAGAGGAGGAGATTGCCCACCTGTTAAATTGGGCCAATGTATTATGCCCACAGTGACCACGTAAGATGTCTTGGCTAACACATTGATCGCAGACTAACCTGGAGGCACCACATCAAATGTAAGAAACAGGAGCTTCAGCTGAAGTGTAACAAACTGTACTGGATGTTAGGAAAGAACTCAAAACTCTCTTTGAACAACAAACTGCTTATATATAAAGTAATCTTATAGCCCATTTGAACATATGGTCTGCAACTATGGGGCAGAGCAAGCGAATCCAACATAAATATTCTTCAGCGCCAACAGAACAAGATCCTGAGAGCAATTGCAAGGGTACCATGGTACATCATCAACAGTGAAGTTCCTTGAAATGAAAACTATTAAAGAGGAAATTCGAAGTTTGGCAACTAAATACAAAGAGCGATTAATCCGTCATCCCAACGACCTCGCTCGCCAACTCACCATGGACAAATATGTGAAACGACTAAAACGTCATCATATCTTTTAGCTAGAAGACCGGCATTAGCTCTGAGCAACAGATGTAGTGCCTCCAATGGGAAGCCGCTTCGCATGACAGCATCACTGAACAGATTTGCTCATAGCTCTAGGGCTGATTGCAAATACAAGCGGAAATATATATATATATATATATATAATCATTAAATTAAAACACAAACATTTCACACAAGAAAGAAAATGTAATTATCAATTTCCGTCCGAACAACGGTTGGTGCTAGAATACGATGTAACGAAATTATGGCTGTTTTTGTCGCTAGATTATAAGATAGATTCCAAGGTCTTGACTTCCAAATCCGGGTAAGAAGTAACAAAAAGTTATATACATCTCTTGGTTAAAGTAAGGAAATAAATAGTGCACTTGTTTTTGCACACACACTCTTGCACAATAGTTCGACCTGGCTACTTTCCCTGAAGGTCTTTCTAACCATTATTGCCTAGGACTACAATATCATTTATGAAAAGAGATGTATATCATAAATACTGTGTAGCAGTTTAAACGAAAAATTGTTGTCCAAATTATATTAGTCCAACCATATCACTACAATAGTGTAAAACAAAGTCGCTTCGCGCTGTCTGTCTGTCCCTATGTATGCTTATATCTTTAAAATAACGCAACGGATTTTGATACGATTTTTTTTACAGCTAGTGTTATTCAAGAGGAGTGTTATAATACGAAACACGCATAACATAGTAAAGAAACTGATAACTTTAGATGTTTCTAATGTAATGTCGAAAATAAACAATTTTTTTACGCTTACATTGCGAACGCTGGTTGAACCCTACAAGATAGATTAAAATAAAGTACTACAGTTTTGTACACCTTAAAAACGTCTACAAAAAAATCTGCGATGGTATGTTTATCATAGTATAAAATAAAGTCGCTTACCGCTGTCTGTCCCTATGTATGCTTAGATCTTTAAAATTACACAACGGATTTTGAGGCGGTTTTTTTTAATAGATAGATTGATTCATGATATATGCACAATATAGTAGAGAAACACTGATAATTTTAGAGATTTCTAAAGTGATATCGAAAATAAACACTAATACTACAATATTGAACACCTTAAAAAGGTCTTAAAAAAAGTCCGCGATGGTATGTGTCTATCTCTTAGGGATAACCCGCAATAACCATTTTTTATCCTTTACTTTTTACGATAAATAATGGCTATTATATTAAAAACTTGGCGCCTAAATTACCTAATTTCTTGCGTCAATTGTTTTTTCCTAAGCCTGTATATAATGGTCATGGTCTTAATAACCTGGCTTCCTTGTAAGGTTGGGGCATAAGCGTAATTACAGTAATAACGAAGCAAAATTAGACAGAATGTAATCTGTCTTAATCTAGACTGTTATGTGACTAACGTTGACTACCACGAAACTGAATATTGAAGAGATGATTTGAATTTTATTTGTTATATAATCATTTATGGAACGATGCAAATATATATCGGATAAAAGGCGAAGTTAGCAGACTATGCTAATAGTATTATCTTCTACCTAACCTGTAAATTTCCCACTGCTGGGCTAAGGCCTCCTCTCCCATTGAGGAGAAGGTCTGAGCATATTCCACTACGCTGCTCCAATGCGGCTTGGTCGAATACACATGTGGCAGAATTTCGTTGAAATTAGACACATGCAGGTTTCCTCACGATGTTTTCCTTCACCGCCGAGTACGAGATGAATTATAATTCATTAATTTTATTAATTTAAATTGAAATTCATTTATCATTCATTCATCATTCATGAAATTCAGTGGTGCTTGCCTGGGTTTAAACCCGAAATCATCGGTTAAGATGCACGCGTTCTAACCACTAGGCCATCTCGGCTCTTAGTAGTTTTTACAATGTAATGTAAAAACTGCCTAACCTATGTAAGTAAGTATAGTAAATAGGAATAATAAGATAGGAAAAGTTCTGGCGCAAGGCCTACGTTAGTGTACGTGCTCTCCGAGGCACGGGAGTGTATAAGCTTCGACCTGCGAGACTCCGAGTTATTATTGAGAATATGAGAGAGACTTAGCGTTTGAAAAAAAAAATGCCGATTTTAATTTTTAGAAGTTTAATTGTTATCAAATATAGAATTATAGAAGACGTATTAGTAAATATAATCCTAATTAATATTATAAACGCGATAGTGAGTTAATTTGTTACGCTTTTAAATGTAAATTACTCAACTGATCGTTATATTTACGTTTTTTTTTTCATATGGATACCTCAAGTAGTCACCATTGTCCATAGACATTGACAAGAAACTTTAATCATTTCTTACATACCTGATGCGCCAGCAACTTCAGAAACTAAGGTGTTATGTCCCTTGCAGTTACACTAGCTCATTAAATAAAAATTGTTTAAATAAAAAAAAAACTGCTTGATATTATATGACTCAGTGTTATCACAATATATGCTTATGTATTTTTGTATAAGGTTTTTTATCTGGAGGGCATAGTTTTATAAGATAAAGAAATATTAATATATGTATATTATATTTATGGATGAATGTTTCTTTCTTTGCGTCAAAATATAAAAAAAAATAATTATGTCATAGCTGAGATATTGCATTTTTAAATCTCGAATGTTTTTTAAATAGATTTTATATTTAAATTCGTTTTTATTTATAGTGCATAGTTTAATTTAATTATAATTTGTGTAATTATTGTGTGTGTAAAATAAAATAAAATAAATTTGCTCTATAACTTTAATTCATTACGTATCATATTTACAATCGTTATAAACTAATGTTTATTACTTTTTTTTATACATTTTTTTCAACTTACGTCTAGAACTGTCCATTTACGTAGCCTTTTAAAATCTAGAACTTATTTGTAAAATTATTTAACAAGGAGTGAAATGTAAGGACGCAGAATGTTATTTGAGATCATTAATGAAGATGAAATATAAGAAAGACTCTGTAAATAGACGATTGAGTATTGAGTCGGTGCACGGCAGTGCAAAGCCAAGTTCTTTGATTCTGCCTAGCATTTATACAGGGCATAACATAAACCGTTCACAGCATAATTCGTTGTTTTTCATTGTCAACAGAGGGCGCTAAAAATAAAATAACAATTTATCTTCACGTAAAGTTACTAGCCAAGTTTTTGTTACGAACATCACGAAACACGATGTTATAATTCACGTTGTCAATTGCGCAAATTCGATGGTTTTTCAGATATTAACAAAAATATTGATTCGTATTAGAAAAACTGAGCTAATATATTTCCTCGTCCCTCATTTAGTAACGGTATCCGGTTTGGGAGTTGAAGTTGCCGTTGCCAGAGCCTCTGGATCCAGCGTTGGGAGCAAGGTATTGGCGAGATGCAGCGCCGTTGAAAGCGGAAGAGCCACCGAAACTTGAGCCACCGGTGGAGCCACCGAAACCTGAGCTACCAGAAGAGCCACCGAAACCGGAGGAACCACCAGCACCGCCACCGAAGCCGCGAGAAGGAGCACCATATTGGCTTGATGGGGATGAGTAACCTCCTTGACCAGAGTAAGAACCAGCGCCGTTGCCAGCGCCTTCGCCGCGGTATGAGCCTAGAAAGGAAAGCATTACATTTAAAATCACTTTTGGTTACTAATCGATTCGACGAATAATTTAAACCTAATAAGTAACAAACGAATATCACATTAATTATAATCATAATTGTTTTAAGTTCTCATATAAATATCTTAATATGTAAAAATCTTTATATTAATATGTAAAAAGTATGGTACACGGAATCATCGTGGATTAGGAGTAAAATATTTTGCGATATGGAGCGCAGAAAGCTCCAATCTTTGTATAATATGTTACGAATATATTATATATTTAATCGAATAAAACATATATTGTTTACGTCTACACTGCCAATTTTAATATTTGTGACATTTCCTTGAGTTTGTCAGCTGAAGAATAGCTCAGTCTGATTTTTAATTATTGAAAAATAACTGCTCAGAAAAAAGTCATATAGAATTGAAGTTTAAACAGTGTATATTATACTTCTATTATTTCAAGTGTCATTTTTATTTGCTAAGCATTAAGGTCGAATTTCGACTAATGTACGACACCTACTTATTATAAATATACCTTTTAACTAGTTGATAGCAAGTTTAAATTATTTTAAATTACAAAACGTATATTTCATTTACAATGTATGACACGCACATGTATTCTAAATTGCTACGATTATTACTGTTGAGCCCCTAAACTGTCGATAAACGAGTTTATACAAAACACTGTTAATATTAAAATGTAGAGAGCCGAGATGGCCCAATGGTTAAAACGCGTGCATCTTAACCGATGATCTCGGGTTCAAACCCAGGCAAGCACCACTGAATTTTCATGTGCTTAATTTGGGTTTATAATTCATTTCGTACTCGGCGGTGAAGGAAAACATCGTGTGGAAACCTGCATGTGTCTAATATCAACGAAATTCTGCCACATGTGTATTCCACCAACCCGTATTGGAGCAGCGTGGTGGAATATGCTCCAAACCTTCTCCTCAAAGGGAGAGGAGGCCTTGGCCCAGCAGTGGGAAGTTTACAGGCTGCTAATGTTACATACATTAGTAATGTTTACAGGAATTCAAATGAGATTATAAGTTTTGAATACGAAGAACTATTCGATTTATTAATTTAGTGTCCGAAATGAAATAAAATATAAAAAATTAAGATTTCTAATCTTTGCTAATACTTATAGGACACACATCTATACATCAATACGTACCGTTGTCAGTTTTATTTAGTATTTATTATGAATATAGGAAACAAACCAACAAGTACTGCACCATATATAATATAATTAGGTACATAGCCTACATATCATATGAAAACAATGATTGCATAATCAATATTATTATAATTATACATCATATTGTAAGTATATTGTGATGCCACCAGTAATATTATATTTAGTAAACCTAAACTTTACTTTACTTAGTTTTGATTAAAAAATTCCGAAGGAAATCTCGAGCTCTCAGATTATAAAAAGTATAATAATAATAGCTAATTAATAAATGTCAAACCCTCTCGTTAAATATTTGATCGTTGTTAATATGTAACTTCAGCCGACCGTTTACTGGCCTCACGGGACAGTCTCTTCCGAAAGCGATTCAAGGTTTTGATCGGTAACAATTCCGACTTACAAGTTTTGACCTGACCTTTACAAGATTCACACCTTTTACTTAACTAGAGCAACCTTATGTTTTATACCGTTAAAATATATTTTATTCAAGAATTTTTGAAACGTCAATTTATGAAGTATTTTAATATTAAGCTATCTCCGGTTCGCAATGTAGTTTCTACCGAGAATGATCGACAAGAAAATCTGTAGCTATTCAATTTCAAAACAAATTTAACTCCAAGCTCTTCTATTATGTAAGTATTTCTGAACTGTATAATATTTCTTATTCAACATTTAGCTATAGGCAAATATAAATACTTTACAAAGATCTTTGACATGAAACTTAACATGGTATTCATTACCGATGTTTTTTAAAACGAATGCTAAAACGATAAAAATGAATTCGTTTCATTGCAACTGTTGAAATATATAAATATAAGCTTAAATAGCTTAAATATTTTACATATTTAAAGGTTTAACAAACAACGATGAAAGACGGAATATCTGACCCTACCAGCTTGCGGTTGACACGAATGTTATTTACATTAAAATATGTCGAAATAATACCTGGGCAACGTCTTCCTTATTTCGACGCGTAATCATAAAACTACTCAATAAAATTAGGTAGATTTTACAGGTATACGTTGCTACTATAAATCTTGCAAAATATTTTTTCTCTTCGATAATACATTTTAGACTATTTTTAAATTCAATCACACATCAGCTATTTACTGACTGTCAAAGCTGAGAACTAGTCACAAAAAAAGGAGTATTGGTCACTAAGTACACGCACACTAGTAGCATAAAATGAAGTTTAGCGAGTATCAGGCGCAGTTTTCACACAAATGTCGTGGATTTTTGTTGGACGTATGCATCTTTATATTGGAGATTTACATCGAATACAAAAAAAAATTATAAGCAAATGAAATTTTGGTAGTGTTTGTTTTAATCCGTAATCTTCCGTAGATGTTTACGTATTGTTAACAATTGGTCCATCTCATTGTTCTGTACGGAATTTAATTGATTTAAAAAAAAAATGTTACAAAACTTTCCCAGCGTAATGTTTCAATTAAATATTATACAATCTTAATTATGCAATTGCGGGAGATTATTATGGATGGGAGCTTACATAAAGGATTTGACCCGGTTAAAAATTATAAGACATTCTCGCAAAGCTTGACTACGTTTATATTAAAGGAGATTAAAATTTTGAATTGATTGTATAATAACGTGAACATAGTACATGTATGAGAGATTTGTATTATGTTAGAAAAAGATGTAAAAAAAATTGTCGAATTGACTTAAATATTGTCTAGGAAAGAGAAGGCGAGATGAGCCATGGAGAGCATACATACCAACTGAATATCATGGACTAAAATAAGTACACTATGTTCTCATTTTACATTGTGGAATAAGCTCTAAAAATATCCTTAAAAGAGACCTACTACTGAAAAAATTTAATGCAATTATTTTTATTTTATATAATAAAATCGAAAACTTATTTCACCTCTGATAGTATTTATATTTGTAACGATATTCGCAAATTTTAACACAAAGACAGCGTCACATTAATAGTTAAATTAACCTCGTTTTAAATCGTAAAACATCGATAACAATTTGAAATCCAATATTTCAAATAACCATTTGGTCATTAAGAATATTTCTTCAGAAAAAGTTGAACTCGCAATGATCATTTCTGAACAAATGTGAGAAATATTCTAAGTGAACGATTTAACACATGACGCACAAGATAACCCCTTTATCGTCTTTGTTAACGGTTCCCATACGTTCCTTGTTACGTTAAACAACTTTGTCACGAGACGATTGCATCTTAGGGTTAAATAAACGGACGTGTCGAAATCGTTTCAGCTTAATTGTGAATTAATAGTTACAATTATTTCGTGACGATGAATTAACTCGATAATATCAAAATAAAATTTATAACTGAAAACCGCAGGGTCAATATTTGGACCACTAATATTCCTTACATTTGAAAATGACTTTAAGCGCATTTATTTTATGAATAATATTATAGTACATCACGTAAGCCATTCGTTTTTCCTTTTGTAGAACTATCAAGTAAATATGGCGTTACAAAATAAGGCAGTGCATCTTATTTCGCAAACGGTTATAATGCGAATTCTCATGCAAGAGTTAGAATTACTGTACCAGCCCTTAATTTTCAAACGCATTCATTGTGAAATACAATATTGTTGCTACTATTTCTACTGCTCATGTGGTATAGACGAAATATTTATCTAAAGAAATACTGCAAACAATATTAGATATATTTCATCATATTAGTCAATATGATTTAATCGAAGCTCAATCACCAATAACGTGATCGTCATAAATAGTTATATGAAAGTAATGGTTGTTTAGTCAGCTCTGAGATCCCGTTTAAGATGAAGTAATGTTACATTATAACTTCTAATAACGTCGCATCTCCAGTAAGCACGCCATTTAACTGTCATACTTTGTATAATGTTATGATAGATATAAAATTTTAACTCGAACAGTTTCGTGTTGTTTACGTCTAATTATTTCTACCGAAACTGAATTTTCGTAACGTTATTTATGTGTTTGAGAAATAATTAGAAAATTGCGATGAACGTATTCTGTGATATTCGGAACTCACTCATTCACGTCACGATTTTGTATATTATTTAGATCGGTAAATAGATCGTCCGCTAACGCTCCCATACCTTCACTTTAAGGGATAACCTTTTTAAAGGATGTGAGCACATCGGTGCTGTTCGCCACGCCTTGAACACGGATAGTGGTCACGACGCCAACATTCGAACGATTTGTGATATGAATGACTGACGTAATATTCACGATATTCATAACTAGTTAATCTTGGAGAATTTTAAGTTTTAACTTAAACTTATATCAGACCGTTACAAAATATATATAGACTAAAAAAATTGAAAATGGATACCGTTAAATGTTTCTACATAGATGTTTCGAAGCTAAATTAGAATATCTAAAGCTGTCATAATGATTACCAGTTGCGGTATGACAATTAAAGGTCGACCTCTGCACCACCATCTGCCCCAGATTGGTTCCTAACGATCACGCGAACTGTTGCAACTGGAAGTGTCTTCCATTACATATTATATCAGTAGGGTGACCTTATTTTTTAAACACATTTTAAAAATATATTCACATCATAATATGAATAAAAAATCATTTTTTTGTTTTATTATTTCTGGACTCTTGTAGCAGTTTCCTAATTTTTTCCACAATAAACGATAAAATAAAATACATCAAGAATGTAATGGCACTTGAAACATCATGTAAAAAAATTCTTATTTCAGACACTAGAGATTAAACAAAATGCCAAAATGATTCCGTACATAATTAAGAATTATTTAGTCTCATCTGATTAAAAATCATTGTCACTTTACAAATTACTAAAGGCAACAGGCAACGCAAGGTTATGAGATTATTCACCATATTTGGTTGAAATTACTCCGATCTTTTTTATACCAGTAGTCGACTTAGTGTTTTTAGATAATACAACAGAAAAACCGAGGAGTTTAATGTGTACCAAAATGACAGCTCGTTTTATTTTTTTGTATCATCAGACAAGTGAGCGCTTTTTGTGGGCCAAGCAAAAACCTATGTACGTTTTATTTCATAATTATTGACCTAATAAATTATATAATGATCGAACACAAAGTCGTTATCATACAACGCTATTAATATTACCTAACTTATTAACAAGATCCTTAGAACAAAAAATCTATGACTTTAATATTTCTTAAATATAATTATCATGAAAGTGGCTTTCCGACTTTGTTTTGGGTGCCAAATACTCTAGGTGAGGCGATATTTGTAAGAAGTTTTAAATCACGGATGTTCATACTATTGCTACTTTTTGTCGGCTCGTTGAAGTATAAATTTCTGGCAAGTAAAGCGGTGCGGAAAGTTAATGCACTTGTAAAGTATCTTCATTTTAAATGATCGTAAGACTTTAAGGTAATATATTGTAAATGTTGAAGGACTTACCATCATCGACGATGCCAGCAGCCTCATCACGGGCGTTCTGCTCCAGGGATTTCAAGATAGCCTCAGGGATGGGAGGAGGGGTTGGCAGATGGGCACCACGTGGCTGGTAGCCGTTCTCATCGGCTGTGTAAGTGATGCTGTAGTCTTGGCCATCATCGCCCTTATAAGCGAAGCTACCTTGAGATTGAACACCATTGGTTGCAACTCCAGACGCATCAGCTCTGATACCATTGGAAGTTTCAAAATCATAGGAGAATCCTTCGGCTGTGACTTCGTTGTTCAATCTCAGAATTTGGGCGTTAGCATCAGCTGAGTTACTCCTGCCTCCAAAACCACCTTGGTAAGAGCCAGCACCAGCTCCTGCGCCTGCTCCTCCAGCCCCGAAACCAGCACCATTTCCAAAACCACCGGCGCCAGCTCCGCCGTAAGCTCCGGCACCGGCACCACCAAATCCGGCACCGCCTGCTCCGCCTCTACCAAAACCACCAGCTCCCGCTCCAGATCCTGCACCATATCCTGCACCTGCGCCTCCTCTAGGAGGGAGGTAGGCATTGTCAAGGCGGGCTGCTGAGCAGGCACCGAGGATAGCAGCAACTACTAACTGCAATTTAAGAAAATATTTTTTACCAAATTTGAGCTGAATTTCATACATACTTTCTGTTACGAATTTTTTATTTAATCTTTAAAATTGGACAAGTTGGATATTTAATAAAATATATACACCAATAAAAGAAAATGAGTTTATACTGTAGATTTATCGTTTTATATCTATGGTAAAAGTTATATAACGAATCTAAGCCATTTTCTATGAAAGGTCGAGGTCCATAAATGTCAACAAACTTAAATGTTAGGCCCGTAAGCATTTGTATTGTTCATACTTCGTAAAATAGGAATTACATCCTAGACAATAATTTCGTGAACAGTCAATATTTAGGAAATTAATTGTCAACAAAGTTTTTTTTTTAATTTACAGATATTGACTATATTTAAGGCTCTGACTTAAGCCTTCGTAAATTTGTAAGAACTACAAGCCAAACCAAAATCAAATGAAATTTTAACGACGATTAGAAAAATCCTCTCTAAAATTTGTAATTACAACTAGAATAATTACTGTGAAAATGGCGATGGAAAACATATATATTTATGAAAACCTTTAATAAAAATATATGAAGAACTCAGATATGCAAGGAATCGCTACGAAGGATAACATAGTAAAATAATTTAAGGATATTTAAAGATATAATTTTTAAAGGGGGGGAGGGGTACTGTTACTTATGGTTTTGTACGTTAATTATGAATTAAAATTTAAGCATTCTTTTAAAAAATTGTAATAAGAATATTCGAATTATTATATTCCCTCAGGAACATAATAAAAATTAGAATCCCATATAATAATATAATAAAATAAATATTTGGAATATTGCGAAAAACGGACACCCAACCTTCGAACAAGGGAATCCATATAGAGCATATACCTCGTTACAAAGAAATTAATATTATCTTAAACTCACCAGTTTCATATTGAAATATTATTATTTTCAATGATGCGTCTTGGATGGTTTGCGATGAACTGTGCTCTGCTTTGATGATCTGATGGTTATATACCTCCTTGGCTTAGAATGCTTGATGAAAATGGTATCACGGCCATACATAACGCATCACGGCGGTGAGGTCTCCCTTATAGATTGTGCGAGTAAGGGACGAATTCTGCCGTATGTTACACATTTTGGTAGTAAAAAATTTTAATTATTGCTAATTTTTATTTAGCGTTCTTTATTTAATTGTTGTGTAAATATTTATACATTTTTTTTTTCTTTTGTTTTAATTTACTCAATCTTTATTTATGGTAGCGAAAGTTTTAAACTTATATTTGAATGCTTTTGATTTTAAATTAGTATATATTAAAAATGTTTAATTATTTTAAAGTATTAGTTTTTGAGATATAATTGTGAAATGTACATTCAGTAATTATGACTGAAATTTATTTCAATGAAACTTTTGATTGTACTTGAAAGTTTCGTTTTAAGCTTCGCTATAAGCTTAAGTAGGCATTGCAAAACATCGATCAATACGATATGATACGATGAATATAATATTGCAATTAGATTTACATATATAATGTTGGTTAATTCTCATATAAGTATTTATTTAAATGAGACAAATAATATTTATATTACAAAATCGTAATATCGAAAACTGCGAGAACGCTCAACATAACTTGAACTTGAATGTCTCACAGATGAAACGACTTAGTCACTCATGAGTCACAAGGGATACAGGGTTCAATTCTGTTTTGTACAAAAATGTTGCTATTTAGTAATTATTCAAAAAAAAAACAAATCGTATATATGAAAATTAATGTACGTTTCTGTTATAAACGCGGTCAGGATTGTTGCTGATTGATAAAACACTGTAAAGTTGTTATATTACACTTGCGTGGTTTCTGACTTACCGTCAACGTAGGTACTGCTGGTGGCGCCGGACTCGTATAATTTAATGTAATTTATATTTATGTTACTGTGTTTTATCTTATTATTAACAATTGTCATTAGCTGAGCATTCGTTGAATATGTATATTTTATAGGCTAACTATATAACTGTCTTTAAATATACCAAGCCTCCTCTCTTTCCAAAGATGCCTTGGAGTTTATTCTACCACGCTACTACGATGCGAGTTTGTGGATACACATATTTTAAAATTTTATGCGACACAAGCAAGTTTAATACAGATGCCTTACTTTCCATAGCATGTAATTAAGTATCTCAAATTAAGCATATGAAGATTTCTTGTCCAGATTTGAACCCATAATCTTCGGTTGAAGTTCACATATTCTATTCACTGAACCGCCTGAGCTTGTTGCTTATTCATAATTGTATGAATTTGGTAACGTGAAATTTTGACTTTGTATCGAGTTAGAATTTTCGACAGCGAAATCATTGTTAATAAATTGATACTAAAATTTTATCGATAATAAAAGTCTAACCGTTTGTTTGAAACCGTTTTCGCAAAACTAGTTTTATTTATGAGTACTATATATTTGAATCTTTATTCTTTCATAACTTTGATTATTACGTTTATCAGTCGATATACCAAGATTATATTGCGGGTCGCAATGTGTACATATAAAAATAGAAACGTACTTTTCTAAGTTAAGTTTTCAAAATTAATTTTAATGTTAGTGACCTGTGTCAGAGCGTCTGGGTACCCCTTACCCCTTACCACATTCAATACCAAACAGCAATACTTAGTATTTTTTGTGTGTGTTGTGTTCCAGTTTGAAGGATGAGAGAGCCAGTGTAACTACTAGTACAAGGGTCATAATATCTTAGTTCCCAAGGTTTGTGGCGCATTAGATGGTCCAATTACCAGACGTATTTGCAATAAGCGAGTGATTAGAATACCGTCTCATTTTAAGCTGCAATTATATCTTGATCTACGATATGACATTGTAAAAAATATGTGATATAAATTCGTAATAGAGGAATTGGGATAGGTTTTATATAGTATGTCTAGATAGATTGTCAAAGTATAGAACACACGCACACACTAAAGAAATATGACGTTTCGCGAGCGTTAAACGTAGCTCTCACGCACACCAAGACAATTAAGTTATTATCTCATATGATCTTTTACAGTGCGACAGTCTATCCAGATATATATGTAAATAATCTCAGGATAGTGCTTAACAAACCAGTCTCGAACTCCATTTAAATTTACCTAACTTATAATACCGGTGATTTAGAATCTCATTGATTCATTCCCAGGTGAATTTAGATAAATTCATAACAATCAGTAGTTCACGTTAAGAAACAGCGGAGACGCGGTTTATATTATTCTGATGACAGTAATTACGGATTCTCACTGTGAAAACATACGGCGCGATATTCAACCGCACCAAACATTAACACATACATAAATAAAAATATTATAATTTGAACAATCAAAGATTTAGTAAATAAAACTTGATATAAGCCGTAGATATAATGTTTATTTAATAACTATTAAAAATATTAGTACCTATTCTGTGACACAATTTTCCTCATTTTAGTGCGTTTGTATGACACTTTTGAATAATAAATCCTTTCCTTTATATTAGTAAAGACAAACATATATGATGAGATAGGTCAAATTGCTGATAATTGTTGAAAATTTATGAATATTTTGAAATCGGTCGAGTAGTTTTTTTTAGTTAAATAGTTGTGCAGAATTCACGCTCATATACTAATGAAGTATTTCTCGAACTAATATTTATTTCAATTGAGGAAAATAAAATAAAGTCTTCAAATTGTTTAAGAACTCAGTTCAGACTTCATACAGTTTCATAGAACAATAGTGGACGCTCGGCTTTGCTCGTATTATAGTCGTTGGTCGTCAGGTATTACGTATAAAAATATATCCTATGTCCCTTTTTGGTTTGAGCTTGCATCTACCAAATTCCATCAATTTCGGTTCAGTGATTTGGCCGTAAATGAGCAACAGACAGACATACAGTTAATATTACTTTCGCACTTATAATATTAGTACAGAGCATATTAAAAAAAACTACTTTTAATAATACAAACAATTAATCTATGTTATGTCATTTGGTTCTTGAGTAAAGTTATTTTCATTAATCATCGAAATTTCATACGTTCCTATATTATTTAACAACTAAACCACTTTATAATTGTGAGAAAAAAAAATATTTGTCATAAAAAATATATTTATTGCGACATGAAGATTTAAAGGCAAAACAAAACTTTTTCGGTCACCACCTCGGTACCATTTTAATTTCCAAGGCAAGTGAGCGGTTTACAAAAATCGCTCGGCGAGCTTTCATCTCGTATGTCTCTTATTCGTGAGAATCGTGAAATATTTTGAAATATTTTCTATGCTTTTCTACTTATAGTTATTCGTGAATTACTTTACGTGTAAGTAAAATGGTTAGTTTATTATAAATATAATGGTTATATTGACGGTGATTTGTAATGAAATTCTTGTTATTGTATTAATATCTGCAAAATTGTATTCATATATACTATGTTGAAAAATATACTTTATAACAAACCATTATGAATTAGTAATTGTTTTTGTTATTGTAACTTATATATACTTTTCCAATCATAACAGGATTTACTTGGTGGTAGGGCTTTGTGCAAGCCCGTCTGGGTAGGTACCACTCATCAGATATTCTACCGCCAAACAGCAGTGCTCAGTATTGTTGTGTTCCGATTTGAAGGGTAAGTGAACCAGTGTAACTACAGGCACAAGGGACATAACATCTTAGTTCCCAAGGTTGGTAGCGCATTGGTGATGTAAGGAATGGTTAATATTTCTTACAACGCCATTGTCTATGGGCGGTGGCGACCACTTACCATCAGGTGGCCCATTTGCTCGTCCGCCTACCGATATCATAAAAAAAAGGATAAAAGCCAAATAAACAACATTTTACAGCAAATTGACGAGACGTCATTGGTTGATTAATCTATGGGTATGCGAATAAATGGCGTTTTGAACGTCGAACTGTTATCGAAATTTTGGCGTGTTAAATTTGGTTGTATTATAAATAAAGATATATTAATCATAAACTCTTAGTAGTTCAAAATATAGCTGAGTTATTAGCAAATACCATGAAATATATAAATCTAAGGTTTGTTTATCTTTATTCCAACTTCCATTGGAATAGCATATAGCATAAACGCTTCTTAGATACTGAAGCGATTGTAATGCAGCTTTAAAATGGAATCTCTGAGATGATTTTCAGGCACTTTTAAATCCAATTGAATGTCAATTTAATCTCATATAGAAATGCAATTAACAGTCTTTAAATTATTAACTACTGGTCAAAGATATATATTTTTTTAAGGCAGCAGTTTGGTAGTAATTCCATCACGCTATTCCAATACGCGTTGGATATACGTGTCACAGATTTTCATCCAACACGTGTGTCCTTCATGATGTTTTAAATAATAATATATTATTCCATAAAAAAAAAAAAACATCTTTATGAATAATTACTTAGTTGATCTAGGACAATATAGATCTCAGTATAATAACATAGTCATCAAACGAAATATAGATCAGGTACAGGCTATCCTAGCTAGGCTAATTCAATAACCTGTGTTAGGCAGATTAAGAATAAGAAAACTTTATATACAATAAACTAATGTAAACTTGGATTTGAATCTGTAATCATTGGTTAAGATTGTATGGAACTGGGCTCTTGACTTCACAAATGATCTATTAGTATAAGTATTTATTACAAATGAAAATATATAAGATAATTATATTATAATAGACTTAAAAAAGTAACCCGGACGTTGCTCACGCGCCGTACTTGTATTTACGTGACATAATCTAACGATAATTTCAGTATTATAATGTTATGTTATTAAAATAAAAAATATAAGTAGGATGTTAATTATTTTAACAAAAACTTAAGTGATTAGGGTACTGCAAACAGTTTATTAGGTATCTTGTGTTTGTATATCTTTTGTACTGAATACATATAACAATTACTATAATTCTTGAAATAAGACACATTTTTTTCGTATTTGGAAACAGAAATTTTAATGAGTGACGTCATCCGTACATTATAATGTATTAAGATAACGTTATAGGAAATTCCAATTAATTCGTACATATTATTATGTATGTGGTTGAAAAAAAAAACTTACAAGTCCGTGATCGATCGAACGATCGTCTTGTTTTTTTGACCAATGATGTTCCTGTCTTTGACCTGACTAGATTAAAAAAAAAAACATTAATTGATAAAAAAGGAATTCTCACAATTGACTGTGTTCTTTTTTCAAACAGGATATAAAAGGGTTTTCTGAGAGCATCATATCTTTTTTGGTCAGATTTATTCGTGTAAGAACTGACGTCATCACTGAGAGCCTTATCAAGCATATGATACTATTATCCGCTCTAAGTAAAGTATAGTCATGATTATATTTATAGTAGTTGCCGCTGCATCACCTGCTTGCTTATGGGCAGTCAGATGTGAAATACCCTATGTATTTAACTGTACCCCCGCAACGATATATGCAAAATCATTTTGCATATATGACACAAAGAGTATGACAGTCGTTAAGATATAAATAATAATTTTATTTATACTTCCCATCCCAAAAGAGTGATTAATGTTTCTGACTTATTGGCCAATATTATTGAAACATATTTGTACGAAACACATAATTATCTGGAGAGGTAATTACCAGTTCCGATGATTACAGTAGCTCAGCACATTTTGGAAAGATGAAGGGTGCGCTTGGGATAATCCTGTTACCCCTTCTAATTTAATTGGATTGCTAAAAGAAAATAACCTCTTTACATCGTGATATTAACTTGAAATACCAATGGCGATCTATGGAATTAATTAAATATTGTTATTAATACATTTTGTTAACAATTATATACAAGAACATTTCCTGAACGTGTTAGGTGTTCAATGTAATTCCTCAATAGATCAAAGGTATTTGAGCCGCTTAAAAATGTGAAAGGAGTTGAAGCAGTCCTGACCATTTGGACTATTGTCGCGCCCACTTCTAAGCACAGGTTTATAAGTGTCAGGGTTTTATATGAACCCAAATTCTGTATACTTAACATAAAAAACATAAATAACATAATCAGCCTGTAAATTTCCCACTGCTGGGCTAAGGCCTCCTCTCCCGTTGAGGAGAAGGTATGGAGCATATTCCACCACGCTGCTCCAATGCGGGTTGGTGGAATACACATGTGGCAGAATTTCGTTGAAATTAGACACATGCAGGTTTCCTCACGATGTTTTCCTTCACCGCCGAGCACGAGATGAATTATAAACACAAATTAAGTACATGATAATTCAGTGGTGCCTGCCTGGGTTTGAACCCGAAATCATCGGTTAAGATGCACGCGTTCTAACCACTGGGCCATCTCGGTATACTTAACATTATACTTTATTGTACACCATAAAGAGAAAATAAATGCAACATGGATACAGCCTAAATTGAAGAGGCGTACAATTCTGGCGACATTATCGCTACATAGCGATCTCTTCCAGGCACGTTGGTTGCCTGGTGTAGGCTAGGATAGCTCGTATAACATGCGAAGGGTTGTGCAGTAATTATAAATAAAATAATATTAATCTTTAAGGTATATAATGTATAGGTACTGTTAGTCTACCCCCAAATACTGAACCGAGGTGACAAAGCCCAGCGATGATTGCAAATTGAAAATCTGCTATTGTCAGATGAAAATCTGCCACATCACTATTTTAATAGTTGCATTTTAGGTAATTTAAATGTTGGACTGAACTGTGACCCCAAATATGAACTCTTTGTGTTTCAGTTTGAACAGTACTTACTCTTAATATTATAGTGCATACAATAGACACGTCCGTAAATCGGTGCCTAGAATTCGAAATTCCAATAATTAATCAAATATACGTCCTAAATTTCATTCGTCTGTTCTCCAAAATACTGATTTTCTTTCCGAAATGGTAATTTTTTTTATCAATAGCGGTAGAAGCATTATATCTCCGTAAGATTGTTGAAATACCTATTAATATTATATTTTTATTAATTCTTAATATTGAATTTGTCTTTGAACAGAGATGGCCTCTCTGTTCAATTTCAGGTTGCCAATTCGCCGGTTCACCTTCATTTTTTGAATTAAAAAAGAACTTATAGTTACTTAAATTGTATTAGTAATTAATACAGGAAATTATTGTTTAAAATTTATATTGAATTATACAGATTATCGATATCATATAAATGCATATATATAAATGCGTATGCAAATTTAGACTTTAAAACCTGCAAAACCTTGAGTATGGAATTTTATATTGCAGTATATATTTTTATTTTAGTAGGTATCACATCTAGATCGGTGTTATAAAAAGTATTCAACTATAATTGTATTTTTATAATAATCCTCGGTCAAATACTCTACAGATTATAAAGCCGCATAGCTTTGAGCAAGTAACTATAAAAATATAATTCCTATTTATATTTATTGTTAAGATTTAAAATACTAAGCATTAAGTCTCTTAGTAAGTTGTAAAATATTTATGCATGCAATGTAACCACAGGGCTATTGTATAGGAATTAATTTTACCTTCATATTTTGTCAGTCAAATATCCAAGATTAATCCGCTTTGTAAAATTTTAAGCCGCGTTTCATTTTGTCGAGACAATTCCCTATAAATGTCTTGAATTTCCGTATTTTAATACTGTGCTTCAATTTTTCAAGCAATAAGATAAATAACATATTGATTAAAATAAAAGAAAAAAATCATCGTTTATTTAAAACTAAACATTAAATCAGTATTAAAACGAAATCTGTCGAATTAATCTAGAGGCTAACTTATGCTATATGTTGCCAAATCTCGAACTGACACTCTGGTCCAAAAAAAAATTGTTATTCTGTCAAAAGATTATTAATAAATGGAAGATAGGAAGTTGTCAGCGATACGCTGTCAAGCAATAAAAATCACGTAAAGTTAGTCCAACGCCTGAACTCTTTCAACGAGAGCGACTGTTGACTTATCGGACTACGAGTGTGTCAAAAGTGTGTATCTGAGTTAGTGTATCTACGTTCACACACAGATAGCTATGCATTGAGATAGTTTCGAAAACTATTGCAGAATTACTTTACATTTAACAAAAAAATATATATTTGATGTTATATACATCTAGTCTCTACCAACAGCTTCGAACACGTTTGAGAGCTAATCAGGTATTAGGTACATCTTGTCTTGAGGTATTTAACTTTGTAGGAGAACAGAATTTTTTTCTTACAACATATTGTATGCAAATCACAATAATCGGTTTAATATTTAAAATGTAAAAGCGTAAGGAAAACACAAATAAACAAAATCACATCGCAATTATAATTTAGTTAATATATTTAATCTTATCGTTTTATTATATGTTTATCAATACAATCTAAATATATTTAATGAGCTTTTAATAGTATATTCATTATATATATATATTATAATACTTATATATAATTACATATATGTAATATGTGATGCACAATATTAACTACTTTTGTATATTTGTAAGATAACGCCAATGTAAAGTTAGCAATCATTATTAGTAAATCATTTATATTTTAAGTATAGATTTTCTCTACTAATAGTATAAAGGTAAATATTTTTGTGTTTTTACACATCTGCAACGGGCAATGTCACACGGGTTTTAATTTAAAGCACTTAACTGCAATTGCTAGACTCGTTAATCTAGTGGCTAGACAATAAGGCTCAAAATCCTATGAACCAGTGCAACTACAGTAACAAGGGACATCTTAGCTCACAAAGTTACTATCAGGTGGAAAATTTATTCGTTAACCTATAAAATGTGCTATAAAAAAAACTATATGAAAATAATTCTAAGTAACACCAGATATAACGACTAGTGTTTATTCATATTCGGATCCGCCACGGTTGTAACTCATGTTTATGCTTAAGGCTATATCTAAGTTCAATTCGAAGTTGCCCATTTCTCGCCGCGAGCCACTCAATATTAGAATATTACATCAATATATAATAAGATTTTGATGAGGCTCCGTCCGTAGGTATGTTAAATATTTATTCTAATAATAATGAATGCAATAATATGATGAATATAATAATATCCGTCTGTTTACGAAAGGTAAAGGTTTAGAGGTTGCCACCGTGGTGCTTTAGTGCGGCTTGGTGGGTATATGTACGGAATTTAATTAAATCAATTTATATTAATAAATTATGAGCACGTAAAAACTGCTTGACGGGTTTTTGTTTTAATATTAATAACCTCCCATGTCTGCTAATATTAACAGCCTGTAAATTTTCCCAATGCTGGGCTAAGGCCTCTTCTACCTTTGAGGAGAAGGTTTGGGGCATATTCCACCATGCTGCTTCAATGCGGATTGGTGGATAGATTGAATTTGGACACATGCAGGTTTCCTCGCGATGTTTTCCTTCACCGCCAAGCACGAGATGAATTATAAACACAAATTAAGCACATGAAAATTCAGTAGTGCTAGGCTGGGTTTGAACCCGCAATCATCGGATAAGGTGCACGCGTTCTAACCACTGGGCCATCTCTGCTCTGTCTATCTGCTAACGCCGTTGTATAATAATGTACATGATAATTTGATTTATATTATTTACATATTCTGTACTTATGTATTAATAGTTTTAACCCCGGTTTTCGTATTACGTATGAATGGACTATATCTAGACAGTGCGATTCAGGAATATTATATTTTCAATCAGCGCCATATATAATTGTAACATACAGAATTATACTAACTAATAATATATATTTTTGATGTGCCTGCATATTTTTATTTCCATGCAGCAATAATCTTAATGATAGTATTTGACCGCAAACTCGTTAAATAATATTCTTATGTCTATAAGCATCAAACCCTCCCATCATGACAAGTATAATTTCATATGTTATATAAAAATACAAATTAAGAATATATTGCTAGCGAAATCGCAGGTAAATATTTGTAATGCAATATCAGATATACGCTTAATGTACACTTCTCTTGTCTATACGGAACATCTTAAATTAAAGAGATCGCTTCAAAGGGAATACTGTAAAGTTTATATAAATTTATTTCTAAAGACGTCCGTTAATGTTTTGAAACTCCATTATAACAACTAAGAATAAAATAAATTGGAACTAAAGTGAACCACTAGAACATAAATTAGAATAATTAAAATTAAAATTCAACCCATGTGAACGAGTGGTAAGTTTTAAACGAAGATTGTAGGTTCAAATCTATAATTAATTTTGTACTCAGCTATCAAGCAAAATATCGCGAGTAGGCCTGTATGTGTCGCACAAAATTCTGCCAAGTGTGTCCAGCATCTGATTGGTATAGTGGCTAGATAAAACCCTTGGACTTGGGTTTAAACCACAGGTCGGACAGATCAACAGTTATTTGGGAGTCTCGGCGAAAACAGCTGACGTACAGTACTATCGGACTTCGCAAAGTTAATATATCCTTCTAATAAGAGTACTGAGTTATTTTTAACATGACCTATTACAAATCTGATGTCGTAAGAACATTGATAGATAAGACAGATTACTCAATACAAGATTATTTTTATGATAAAATGGTGTGGACTTAGTATTTTACGATTTCTAGGCAGGATATAAATAAATTAAATTATACTTTATTGACATACTCTGTAAATACAATCGTGGAAAAGAGTAACTACTGAGTTTCTTTTTTTTTTTTTTTTTATGTTAGAGGTGGCAAACGAGCAGGAGGCTCACTTGATGGAAAGTGACTACCACCGCCCATGGACATCTGCAACACCGGGGGGCTTGCAGGTGCGTTGCCGGCCTTTCAGGAAAGAGTACGCTCTTTTCTCGAAGGTTCTTCTTGCCGGTTCTTTTCAATATAAGCTACTTTCCGAAACGTTGGCAACTTTTGTCCTGCGCCTAACATCTTCCCAGTCATGTCAGATCTGCCGATCAATCGGACTATTGGAGAGATGAAATAGATTTTATTATTTATATTGGACAACATCACATATATTACTCTGATCCCAATGTAAGTAGCTAAAGCAATTGTGTTATGGAAGATCAGAAGTAATGACGGTACCACAAACACCCAGTACCACAACATAGAAAACTAATGAACTTTTTCTACATCGATTCGGCCGGGAATCGAACCCGGGACCTCGGAGTGGCGTACCCATGAAAACCGGTGTACACACTACTCGACCACGGAGGTCGTTAAATTGTGATTGTGCAAACACTTTTGCACTAGTAGTACTGCGTAGTTGGCTAACCTAGAGTTTGACCGCCGCATCCGAAGTCATTCAACAAAATATCATCATTTGAGGACAGTAGCGTATAAGCTTCAAATCTCCTCCTCGATTAAAGAACAGACATTTGCCTTTTAGACGTTGTGTGTTGATTTGAGAAATTGGTTAATATAAATTAAATTAAAACCAAAATTTTCAAACAATACACGATAAATAGCCATACTAAGCATTGCTGCTATAACTGTATATTGTTAAGAATGTTTATATTAATAGCCGGTACAATTTTTTCTCAAATATCTTCCATGTACAGATTTCGAACAGCTACGATTTTATTATATGTATTGAAAAACGTTTATAAATTTCATTAAACAAAAAAGGACAAGCCATTCGAGCGCGATTAAATGACAAATATCCAAAAATAGATTCTTAGAGTTTTTTTCTATACTCCTGACAACATATTCGCAAAATTTCTTGATCGGTTGAATAGTTAAGACGTAAAAGCTTAACAAACAAACAAACAAACACACATTCACATTTATATTATTAGATATAAGATAGATAGAAACAAAAAAAGACGATTTAAAAAATAATCAATAGTCCAATAAAATTATTATTCTAAATTACAGGCTTCGAAATTTAAAATTGAATACCAACATTATAAAGTTTAACATTAAGGAAATATTTAATGGCGTAATGTGCACTTTAATTCAACATACTTGTACCCTATTACGGTTAAAGACGCGTCGAAGGTGATCGCTATCTCGTAGTGATCAAGGGCGAGACGAGTGATCGAATTCTTTGTGCCACGTGCATTTGTGATCGTGTCATTTAAAAGTATAGCAAAGTACTGTACGCTCACGATTATAGTGTAAAAATATACGAATATAGAATACATATCTTTTGAAGGCATAATTTTTTTTCCAAATATGACAATTATCTCGGAATGCAGGTTCCGTAGTTAGGAGCGGTCATTCAAAAAGTATTTGTTGATGAATTACCTTATAAAATATTATCAGATATATTTAATGGTACAGGTACCTTTATGAGATTCCTTAAGAGATATATCAGAATCTGTTACAGACAGACTAGGCAGAACAGAGAGACCACTTAGTACTTATAATATAATGAATAAAGTACAATATTTAAAACACAATTTATAACTGATTCTCAAGATGGTTATCTCCTGTGTTGTGACGTCATAGCACTCAGATTCGTTTAAAAGTTGATCAAGAAACTGAAATTAGTTCATATTATGATTTTGAATATTACCAATATTAATATTATGAATAAGTAAAGCGTTGTTATATTAATAACATGCGGTTAAATATTAATGGACGCCTAACGTTCGTGGGAACAACTAACACGAGAATGTTATGAAATATAATTCAGACTTCTATCATTTTATATTACGGTTCCGTATTAAAAACGCATCAAAACTTATGATGTATATATATTTAAATATGCAAACTACACGCAGTTGCACTTTAAGGAGGACATCCGAATTTGATTATTTAAATAATCACATAAATAATTTAGATTCTTGATTTTCATTACAAGGGACGTAACTGAATTAAACTATAATTCTAACAACGCATAGTCGATGCGATTTATACACTAACTGGCTCTCAGATGGTCAATTTTTCTGTTAAAAAATCCTAGTAAGTTCTTGGATGTCACATCTTAGCAAACGTGAGAGAAGACTTCCTCAGGCAGATGATATGCGAAAAATTAGCGTAGATTTTTTTAATAGCATTAAAAAGGGTAAATTGTGTCATATTTTAATTGTTTATGCTCTCATAGTAGTTAGTTTAGAAGGCAGATCACAGAATCGTCGATATAAATTGCGGGTCGACCCATAAAAAAGTAATTGAGATTCTTGGTGTAGAATTATCAGAAGCAGCGGAGTTTGAGTGCAATATCTCCTGCACAGTATGTTGCACAGACCTTGCAATTGGAAGTCATGGCAAAAAATTGATAGAAGGGACTGGATTAATTGTTAATATGTTACGATGATCGAAAATCCGTTTCAATGTATCTCATAACCTATAAGTGCACATAAGTGTAAATTGCTTAATTGATTTCCCTTGAACTCATAAATAAACTGGGAACTGATAAGGGTATATTTTCAATTAATATTAATCATATTTTTTTATCAAATGAAATTCGATATTTGTGATATTTTATATGATTGAAAAAATTCATACCATTTTATGAGAGACTGGTGAAGCAACTTAGATTATTATTGTTGTTGGACAGGATCAGAATTGCGAGAAAATGCTACTAACATTTATAAAGACATTCCACTAACCTAAATTGGTATATTAATTGGTATATATCCACAACAGCGCGGTTTTAAGACACTTTCTACCTCGCACAACCACTCTGTGGAACCAGTTTTCGCCGGCGGTTTTTCCGAACCGATACGACTTGGGAACCTTCAAGAAAAGAGCGTACTCTTTCCTGAAAGGCCGGCAACGCACCTGCAAGCCCCCTGGCGTTGCAGATGTCCATGGGCGGTGGTAGTCACTTTCCATCAGGTGAGCCTCCTGCTCGTTTGCCACATCTACTATAAAAAAAAAAAAAAACCTGAATTTAATTGGTCACCACCGCTCATAGACATCGGTGCTGTTAGAAAAATTAACCATCAGCTACTTCTCCAAACCAACCTCGTGAACTACGATGTTATGTCCCTCGTACCTGTAGTTACACTATCTAACTCACCCTTGCATCCGGAACACAACAATACCAAATATTGCTTGGCGGTTGAATATCTGATGAGTGGGCGGAACCTACCCAGACGATGCACAAAGTACTACCACCGTCTATTCAACAAAGAAGATTTACGCTTGCTTATTGATTAAAAGCTAATAAAAAAACTAACACAGGTTCGGCATAGAAGACAACGTGGCTTGAAAGTAAACGGCGAAAGAAAATCAGCGAAATAGTGATTACCATAAAGTGATTATTGTTTCAAAATGTAGACTATATTGTAATATATTTTTAAGGTTAAAATGTATACTGTCAATTTTTAATTTTTCGTTGACTTTTGTATAAAATAATTATATATTATTACGAGTTATCGTCCGTGGCTTTGCTCGTGTTTTAGAATTTAGTCGTTAGGTGTTCGGCATACAAAATATAGACTATTTTGTCCTTGAAGTTCAAGCTTGCTTCATACCAATTGCATTTCATTTCATCAAATTCGCTTCAGTTGTGAAAGAGCAACAGACAGACAGAGTTACTTTCGCATCTTATTATATTGGTATAGATTGTTATTATTATTATTATCAGTGGATTAGTAGACAAGTATTTTATTATATTTATCCTTTGTCATGCTAAGCAAAAAAAAGTACCAATTACTACTAAAACCTTGGAAGAACCTTCATTTATGACCAACAGTGGCACTTTTAACAAACTAAATACATTAAAAATTAAAAAGATAAATGATCAAATAATCATACATGTAATTACATACTTTGTAATATCTTATTAAATTACAAATTACATATTAATTACATAAAAGCATTTAATCAATTCCAAAAAGTTTTAATAGTAGTTGCGTTACGATTAGCACGTCTACGTTACAGTAAGTTATGCAAGTTCAGGTCAAGTGCCAGTAGAACAGGTACTGAGAATGGAATGATTTCTGCACATCTTTATAAAATACTTATAAATAGACGCGACTTCGCGCGAGAATTAATTATAGTTTCTGTTTAGTGTTTTTAGATTTTTTTTTAAATTTATAAACCTCAAGGTATTCTTAATTAATTTAAGGCTCGAATTAAATAAGATGTAAAACTGATACGGAACGTAGATTCTACTGAAAAAACGCCAAGAAACACAGTAGTTACTTTTTTTTTTACAATTGAAATATTTAACTAAATTTGTGATCGTATATTTGTTTGCGGCAGTATTGGGCTCGTGGAGCCTCGTGTTAGAAGTGCGTTGTTGAGACAAAAAAATGTTAAATATTGTTTCATTAAACTAGTCAGTCGGTCAGGTAATAAATTGGTATAATATGTATGATACTCTTAATCTTAGACCAGAATTCACAATGAGCTCCGCCTTTGAAACTTATCACACGAGTAGCCATTAACAAAGATATTTTTTGTTATTTTTAATATTATTTCAATAAACGCCTCAATTTTAAAATAGAATTAAATTACTGATAAGTTAATATATTACCAATTTCACGTACATCGAAATCTCTGATGTTTTTGTGATTTCGGCGCACCCGTTCTTCGATATCGTGAACTCATACTCTTCCCGTAACATGACCAGCACGCCTTCACAAATAACTTAAGTAAGACCCGAAACGCAAATGTCCCGCTGCTGAGCAAAGACGACAAGTTCACTCAATCACGCTGTTCCAATGCTTGACGTTGGTAATACCAAAATTTCCTCGAACACATGCCGGTTATCTCACGATGGTTACCTTTGCCGTTGAGCTCGAGATGTATACCCATTAATCAACTAAAAATTTAATGGTACTGCTATTTGAAACCTTGATTTTCAGCCAAGATCCGCGTGGTATTCAACGATATTTACTAATATAAATATTATGAAATGTAATTTTACATTACAAAGCGGATCGTGATGTATGTACGATCCAAAATTAATGAAACTCATAATACTTTTTGATTGTAAATAACAAGGTCGGTTTGTATTTAGGTTATTTATTATTAAGAGCAGCGGTTGAACAGAGAATAAACTTAAATTTATAATTAATTAGATCTTTGTTTGGGAATACGTGAATCACGAGCTGCTGGCTTAGATGAATAGTTTACATCTTTGTTGTGTAAAATTAATTTATTTATACATAATAATTAATTATTAATTATCTGTATATATTCATATTTGGAACTAAATTATTGTTTTATTTGAAGGCCCCGCTTTTTCGAATTACGGCAACGCAAAACGCAGTAGGAGATGTCATACCTACACGGTAAATAATTCATATGTAAATAAAAATTTAATGCCGGTTAATTAGTGTTATATTTATTTATAGCCATTATAGGAGCTATCTATGGATTCTCATTGTAAGAAATTTTAACGGAACATAGTTACTGAGTTCATCTGTATTTACGCAAATACTTTAAAGTATCCATACTAATACTATAAATGCAAAAGTAACTTTATATGTTAACTGTTCACACTTAAACCGACGAATTTATTTATATGAATTTTCTATGGTGATAGTTTAAGCTCCGGGGAAGAACAAAGGCAGTCTTTATTAATTCACACTTTAAGGATTAACGATTCGTGTGCTTTATTTAAAGTTTAAAGATATTTTTGAATAGAGTAGGTAATTACATTGCTAACTTTTTAAAACCTCGTAGTATGATGTATGCTAAGCAGTCGGCGAGCTTTAAGATTGACCATTTCCGAAATTCGATTAAATATATATTAATTTGGTGGTAAGCCTTCGTGCAAACTCATATCGGTAGGTACCACCCACTCATCAGATATTCTGCCGCCAAGCAGGAATACTTGGTATTGTTATATTCCGGTTTGAAAGGTGAGTGAGCCAGTGTAACTACAGACAAAAGGGACATAACATCTTAGCTCCTAATGGTGGCGCATGGCGATGTAAGAGATGGTTAACATTTCTAACGCCAATGTCTATTTGTGGTGGTACCACTTAACATCAGGTAATTTGCCGGTCAGCCTACCTATTACATATAAAAAAACAAGTCAATAAAAAAAAATTAATATAGGTATCTCATTAAATCTAAGCAGGATATATAAGGTAACATTTAAACGAACGAATGTTTAAATTATTTCGTACAAAACATTTGCGGATCCTGTTACGCTTACGTTACAGTTCCGAGTAAACATCTAAACGCAAAGGTTAAATAACTATCTCTACAGAAAACCAGATCTCTAGAGATTGATTCATCAGTCACGCTTACATAAACATACTTGGTTTTACTCGTTTATTTTATTATTATGAATTATTAAAAGAGAAAATGTTAGGTTTAATAATAAATATTTTTTTCTTTAAAGATTGTACATTTTCATTGCTGATTCTTTGGTATACTAGCTAGCTTATCACACCGCAGATACCGGGGTTTTTTTTATGGCATAGGTTGGCGGACGAGCATTTGGGCCAACCATTCCTTACATCGCCAATGCGTCCCCAACATTGGGAACTAATATGTTATGTCCCTTGTGCCTGTAGTTACACTGGCTCACTCACCTTTCAAACTTGAGCACAACGATACTAAGTACTGTTGTTTGGCGGTAGAATATCTGATGAGTGGGTGGTACCTACCCAGACGGGCAAACACAGCCCTACCACCAAGAAGGTTCAAATCCCGGGTCCCCGATAAAAAATGACTAGGTTTTAAGTCGAAATATTCTGTGAGTCCGGAGTCAGAAAATCCTGTGTACACTCTCTCACCTCTGAAATCATGCCCTGCACCGAAACTCTTTCCAATCAGCTCAGACTTACCGCCCTAATGGATTATTAAAGTAAGGGTAGCGAGTGTTCACGCAAACATATGCACTATATGTTCACTGTTGGCTATTTTCTCTTGAGAAAGGGTATTCGGGCCAAAATTATCCAGGACACAGTTTATAATCTGTGGCCATTGGACTTAATAAAATATGTCATACATAAACGTAATGCACAACTTACATACATGGTCGTGTGAAACAATTGAAACGAGTAACGTATAGCACACTTTTTTGCGTGAGAATAGTTTCGTTTCCGAATGTTCCATAAACGTTGCACGTTTCACACGTAAAACATTTGATCTAACGACGTCCTCTAATTAACATTTGCGCGGTACAGTCTCTAAATAAAGATCTCACCTTTAAAATTTCTAGACCTAGTTGAGCGGGTAATCAAATTATAAGTAATTTTATTACGAATCCGTAATCATTCGCTATGAATTATTTATGTGTGACTTTTATAGCGACTTAACCTTAATAGAATAATGTTCTAATTAGTATTGTCGTGTTCCGGTTTAAAGGAGTTGCATACACGTGGGATAGAACATCATGATTAATATTTCTCATACTTAAACATAAAAGTTACTTGGCGGTTCTTCTCGTTGAAGTTCTGAAACATAATTAAAAAATGTATGTAAGAATACTTATATATATATTTAAGAATATTTTTATTTTGTGTTTTAAATATAGTTCAAAAATCGCTGTTCACTGATTTTATTGTGCATGTGCCTATTCTATAAATTGGCTCATTTTTTTTCAATGTATGCTGAATGAATAGAGCTGACTATCGCTGCATCTGGCTTTGTTTATATTTATAATTCTACACATTATACTTATGATTTTTTGTCTCTCTCGTTCTAATCACTCGCGTGATATAATCTTGCAAGCAGTCCATTGATAGAGTCAGCGTATCTTCGAGTATTAAACCGGAGCCTGATAAGAAATGTTATTACTTATTTGTATAATGTTGACTGTTTTTGTTTATGATTGAAGACCCAGCTTCAAGTAAATAGGAACGTCAAATAAGTAACAATATTTAATATAGTTTCCAATATTTATTTTTCCAATTTTTGTTACAATCATCCATTATCTTTCGCTTTTCAAACCAGATTAACAATTCCCATGTCAAATTCAAAAATATTCTTCCTCTACTTTTATTATAAAAATGTCAAACCAAAAAGTATTCATTACATTTATATAATTCTGTGATTGAATATAACTCAATAGCTAAAAGCTATACAACCTTAAATGATTATTTATAAATATTTTATATAAAATAATTTATAGGCTTACATGATGGTGTTCGACAAAATATATCATTGATTACCCTTAGTTATAAAAAATCGAATTATATGAAAATTTGCTCAGACATTGTACTTTTATATATCAGAATGATTGGACTTAATAAACTGGAGTTTTAATTTATTTCAACGCATATATTTTACAAATTCGAAACTAATGCTCTAACAGGTAACCTTATAAGTTTGTTTAACAAAAACTCGATTATTTACTCATCTATATTTCCCAAGATTCTGATGGTTGAATTTTAATGAAACACTATTACAAAATTGGTTATACTAGCTATGGATATATAATATATAATAATAAAAAATAATACCCTTTATCGTACCCCAATGACACACAAACAGTATACACAGTCAGTCTCATTACAAAAAGCGGTTTAACTAAAAACCATGGTTTAAACTAGGGTCTAAGCAAAAACGTTATTATAAAAACGGGTTTAGCGATAAACCATAGATTATACTGTGGACTAACTTTAAACCTCTGTGACTCAGGTTTTACGATGGTTTAAAGCGTATCTGTCAAAGTTTCTGTTATAAGTTTAAAAGTTACAATCAGTTGATAATTTTATTTTCTTTTTTGTTGTGTTGTACTGTTATAACGTAAAAAAAATGGACATGGACATGGTTGATTTAGTCGATATCGAGGACATGGAAGTCATCGAGTTGTTACAAACACCACGCGTAAATAACAGAAATCGTCTGCGACGAAATCCTTTCGTTGAGCTATCCGATGAAGATTTCAAGCAAAAGTATAGGTTTAACAAACGTTACGCAATGAAAATAATTAATTTAATAAGGGAAGATTTAACCAGAGATCCTAGAGGATGCTCAGTGTCTCCCGAAATACAAGTCGTTTGCGCATTACGAAGCTGGGCTCGACATGAAGTAAGTAGATTAAAATCTTAAATTGAATGTATCACATTAGTATCAGTATCAGTGTGTACTAAATTATGCCTAAGTTTCATACTAATATACGCTATTGTTTTTTTTATAGATCCAGGATGACACGGCCGATTTACATGGACTCTCACAACCTTTTATAAGTCAAACGTGTAAAAAAGTTGCAGACGCCATTGCTCAAATATCACATAGATTTATAAAAATGCCTGCTACATTAACAGAACAAGAGGAAGCAATGCAAAAATTTCGTAGAATAGCTAACTTCCCTACAGTAATTGGTGCAATTGACTGTACTCATGTTCGAATTAAAAAGTTAAATGTAGATGGTGGTCATCTATATATTAACCGCAAAGGATTTCCATCCCTCAATATCCAGGTATTGATATTACTATACATCAATACAATATTAAAATTGTGATCATTTATTCAGGCAGGCAGTTATTAACTTATATGATTTTTCTTTGAATGTATTTATGAAATATATTGATGCTTATTGATAGTAACAGACACTACAATGTTTAACTATTGTTTCAGGTCGCCTGTGATGCAGAATGTAAAATCATGGACATTGTTACCAGGTGGCGTGGGAGTGTTCATGACTCTAGAATATTTAGAGAAAGTCGTTTGAAGCAGCGATTTGAGGCTGGTGCATTCTCAGGCATATTGTTAGGAGACAGTGGCTATGCTTGTACACCATATTTGTTTACTCCTGTACTGAACCCTACAACACCTCAAGAGGAACGATACAACACTGCTCACATTAGAACAAGAAATGTAGTAGAAAGATGTTTTGGTCTATGGAAGCAGAGATTCCGGTGCTTATTAAGAGGGCAATATTGCAATATAGAAACTGCCAGAAAAACTATTGTGGCATGTGCTGTACTGCATAATATTGCTCTTGATATGAAGGAAGATGTGTTCAATACTGAGCCGAACAGCCATCAATTTAACTTACAAACTTCTGAACCGTTAGTTCAACCAATTGAAAATAATGTACGTGGAAATATAAGGAGACGGCAATTCATAGAAAGACATTTTTAATTTAAATTATTTATTTATATATATCTTTAATTATTAAAAATTTCCTCATTTTGTTATAAAATTCTCTTTTTTAATTTATTTTTATATAAATAGCACTTTTAACTGCTCAGCAGAACCTGAAAATCAATATTACCTTTAATCATAAATATAATGACAAAATGATATATTATAAATGATTTTTTTTGTTTAAAATTCACTTACAATTAATAATTACTGATAATTAATGGACTTCTTATTATTTTCTAGTAACTCAATTTGAAGTTCTAATTTTTTAATTTTTAATTTATATGTTTCAATTTTATATTGATGCTCCAATTCTAACATCTCCAACTGCCTCTCTTTAAATGCACTGTTGGTTCGCAATATTTCTTCTGCCATTTTATTTTTTCTGTAAATTTTTTAACATTTTTTCTACTTAGTTACATAAATATCAAGGTAAATAGTTTAAATACAAACATATTGTTAACAAATGTTTATTTAAATAAAGAAATAAAACAAAATTCTATAAAGCAAGTAATATGAATATATTCTTATGTTACTTACTTGTTTTTTGGATCACTATTTGTACATAAAACTCTTTTTTTTGTAGTAGTTTCCACATTTACATTATTTGAAGTACCTAAAAGAATTATAATTATTTATAGTTAATAAAATGAAAATTAAATCCTTTAAATTCATCTCATGTATATGTAAGTATTACAATGGTACAAATAGTACAAAATTATATATTTTATATTTACCCTGGCCCTTTTCAGCTTGTACCTCATTATTTTCTTTAAGATCTAATGGTGGTACAGCTGTACTTGGCCCCGCTTCTATTTCAATGTTTTTGTGGCCCAAAACATTCAACTCAGCCTACAAGTAATGATGATTAAATATAAATTTTATTAATAAATAGTGTTTTATTTTTTTAATATAAAAAATACATTATTATTATTACCACAGGTCTCATAGCATCACTATCAAAATTATTATATTCGACAATAAAATCGCCTGGAACAATATTTATTGTGGCTAGATCTTCCTGTGAAGGCGACTTGGGCTTATTCCCACCCCCCGTCTTTCCTAAATCTTGCCAATGAGTGGACAAGTTGGCTTTAGCTGTGAGCTTCATCCTCTTCCACGCTAACTTGACATCACCGTCTGACCTACACTTTCCCGTCAATTCATTTAATCTGAAAATATTTAATCAATGTTGATCATTTTTGTTGAGAAAGTAACGCATAATAAGGATAGGTACGGTAGGTTTTAAAAATGTAAACACCTCTTTGTTATATCTTTCCACTCTTGAGTTTTTTTATTGTTGGAGGAAGCTTTTGTACACCGATTTTCTATAATGTGGTGTATATCCTATAAATTTTAAATTAGAATTAGGTACATAATTTATTTAAAGACTGATTTCAAGTTTGAAGTAATTTATGTTTAAGTACTTACTTTTTCTTCAGTACTCCAATTCTCAGAACGTTTCCTTTTTTCCTGACTCATCACGAAATGACTTTAAAATAGTGTACGAGTGCAAGACGAAATTAGCAAAATTCAACCCTTGTTGCTCCGGTTTCAAATTACGCGCGAAACTTCTTACGAACGAAACTTGCGTTTCGTTACACGTATATTATAAGTTAAGATACATTAAATAATGTGCTAAAACATAAAACTACAAGCGACGTAATAAATTATATATACATCTATACAAAGTAACAGTTTCAATTACTTTCATCACTTGTAAACGTAATTTAATCATTAGCAAAACATTGAATCGTTTTATTTTCTAAGCATACGGAACGTTATTATAGAATGATATCAAAATGAACGAACGATATATGAATTAATCTGTGGTGGATATTTAAAGAATGGTTCAAATGGCAGTACTAAGAAATCTATGGTTTTACTAAGTTTTGTAATACGAATGAATTTAGACCATGGTTTTTCAGATAAACCTGGACTAGATAGTCCAGGTTTAAACCAAGGTTTATTTAGTTTTTTGTAATAAGACGGAGTTAGTCTCGGTTGACAACTAGTTGCTACATAAATTTGACGAGTGCTGTCATTGACATTACTAAAATTGGGGCGTCATGGTAGCTTGCGAAAGCGATCCTATGATGCCCCTAAGAGACGGATTGATACCCGGTGTTTGGGTATTCCGGTGTGTTGGGGAGGACCGGGTTTTCTACGTACCGGCAAGACGCATAGCTCCCACTTTGTGAATGAAACGCGTAAGAGCGTTCCAGCGAGAGAAGTACCAATATAAACTATATATATTTTATGTACTCATTTGTAACGCAGATTATATGTCAAAGAGAATTGACATATAATCTGCGTTACAAAGAAAGAATAACGTTAACGTTAACGTTACAAAGAAGTAATGCGTAAAGCTAGAGAGCTTTCTCTTCGTATACTTTTATTATGGCAAATCTGATACTCTTACTCGTATAATAATCTTTAAATGGGGTATAGTTTTTTCTCTTCACGTATTAGATAAAGATACATTATTACAAAAGAGAATTCAATCGTGCAAAACGAAGGCTTACCGCTACAGAATTCGCGACCGACCAAATTCATATATTATAATAAAATTAAACCTTAAAAATTAAAGCAAAATTTCAACGCAATATAAATTAAAATAGCATTTATTAATAAGGAATTATGTATTTCAATTATTAAAAGACAGTAAGATTTTATTAATAATAAACATGATCACGAAACTATAAAAGATACTTCTATTTAACCATTCCTCTCGACTTGATGGTACTGTGTAATTAGATCGTCTGCTATTTAGTTCGGCAGAGTTTAACAGTCTAAGGCTTTGTATACACTATACAGAAAGTTTAAAATATTTTATATGATATAAGTAAGCGGTCGGGCTAAGAGGTCATCTGAAATGGTCACCACAGCGCATAAACGTTGGCGCTGTAAGAAATATTAATTTTAATTACATCGCCAATACACCACCAACCTTGGGAACCACGATACTATGACCTATAACACACGCGGTGCGTAATCAAGCCATAATTTCAGGAATTATTAAAATCTCGAATATTTAATATCCAATGATAAAAATTGTGAGCCTTAACCAAAGGTTGCTGGTTCAAACCCACGAAGGCACCACTGAATTTTTGTGTCTTTAACCTGTAGTTGTAATTCGTCTTTTACAAGGAGTTGATCATCACGAGGAAACGTGTGTTCATCTGATGCAAATTATTTAATTTAGAAGCAATTACTTATTAATTGTTGTCAAATAAAATACTCCCATCGGTTAGGAAAATAAAACACCCTGACTTCAGAAGAACCGGCGAAAAATCTCAGAGGGTGTTTTTTTGTCAATTGTGATTATTTACTATAAATTCAATGTTATATATATTTATTTTGTAATTAGCATAACATTGAAATTGATGATTTTTTATAATCTTGGAAGAATTTGATGCGGCCTATATTATAAGTTGTAGTAAATTATACTTGATGTCTTTGTGCAAGCCCGTCTGGTTAGGTACCATCCACTTGTCATATATTGTACCGCCGAACAGCAGTACTCAGTATTGTTGTGTTCCGGTTCGAAGGGTGCGGAAGGAATGTGTAACATTGCTTACAGCGTCATTGTCTATGGGCGGTGGTGACCACATACAATAAGATGGCCTATTTGCTCATTCGTCTACCTTTATCATAAAAAACTGTATGATATGAGTATCAAACAATATTCATCGCTGTATACCGCACACAAACAGACTTTCAATTACGACAGAATACGCCCACTTACAAACACATTATCTATATAGTCTTATTATTTAATTTAGACTAATGCTATCTTAAATTATAACTTATCAACTTTACCAGACGTGTATAATCTAGTCGCTGATTTATAAATCTGACTAACTGAGCTATTATTTAAAAAGTATCTTTTGTAAATTCGATATTTAAAAAATACATAATGTCACGAGAACATTCTTAAAGAAGAACATTGTTATATATATAATAACAAATAAAAAAGATTCGAATATTATGAGGAAATAAATAATAAATAAAACACGGGCTCGTAAATATTATTCACTATCAGGGGTCGTAGTTTTTCTTCAAATTTAAATAGAAATAGGGAAGAGTATCCATATAAAAAAATGGAAAAAATTAAAATGAAGGAGTTCTGAGCCAACAAACGTACAAAGAGCTTTTTGTTTAATAATTCTTTTATCACATTATTAACATAGTTTTAACACCTCATTAATCACCCATAAAGCCTTATATTATATAAAATGTCAAGTTAACACTCAACACATCCTGCTATTAAGATGTTTGCCATCATTAATATAAGTAGTTATGAATTATTGTGAAATATTTGTATTTAACAAATGAACGATATCACTTGAGTCACTTTTATTTATTATAATTAATCGTTTATAGAAGAAGTAAATTGTCCTGTAAAATAATGAATTAATTGATTAATAATTATAATTTCTAGAGACTTTTTTCTAGGTGGCAACACATCGATCATTTGGCGGTACGTGTTCCATGATAATTTTCAAATCCATCGATACTAGAATTAAAAAACGTACAATCCAATACATACATCCATCCATAGGATATTTATGCTTGCAATGAACATTAATTACATTACATTAGCAACCTGTAAATTTCCCAGTGCTGGGCTAAGGCCTCCTCTCCCTTTGAGGAGAAGAGCACGCTGCTCCAATGCGGGTTGGTGGAACACACATGTGGCAGAATTTCGTTGAAATTAGACACATGCAGGTTACCTCACGATGTTTTCCTTCACCGCCGAGCCTGAGATGAATTATAAACACAAATTAAGCACATGAAAATTCAGTGGTACCTGCCTATTGTTGCCTGTGTTGAACCTGAAATCATCGGTTAAGATGCACGAGTTCTAACCGCTGGGCCATCTCGGCTCAAAAAAATCCATCCGGCCATCCGGTTTTAAAAAATCTTGTGGTCCAATTTCTTGTTTCTCAATGTTGTGCTCAACAACTGTTATTATTAAACCAAAATAGTTTTTTATCCACGGCTTAACTCGCCTTACTTATTATTATTGATGAAAAAACAATATTTGTATGTTCAGTTCGAATCTGAAACATTGATATCATATTTGGTATGGCTTTGTGCAATTCCATCTGGGTAGGTATCGTATATTCTACCGCCACAGCAATACTGTGTTTCAATTTTCAGATAAAATCACATACAGTCATCTGGACTAAGACGAGACAGTCAACCGATTTCCTACAGTAAGGCAAAGATGCCTTCTTTTACAGTACCAAAACGTTTGGGTAGTGGTGACCACTTCCCATCAGATAGTCTAGTCGCTGAATCCGCCTACCTATATGATATATAAAAAATCTACACCTGTATATACACCTATATATAAATATATAAGAAAATAGTGTCAAGCGAGCAAGGCTGTTAACATACGAGGAGATGATTAAGGAATAATATGTTAAATGTTAAGTAGTGTACATATTACAAGACCATTATACTCGTGTAAGATATATTTTGTATTTGCAAATTGAAATCAGCCTCGCAAATGACCACTCCGCTTAACATGAAAGGGAGCGCTCAAGGATGCGTATCAGGTCACTAATTATAGCAACTTAGAATAATATATCTTTACGACTATAACTGGCCAGCCTCAATTATAATATCAGCAACGTAAAATTGCTGATAGAACACTACGACGTGGAAATGGTATAACTGTCTCCTACTGGATTTTGAATTTGTCTTATTTGTTTTTATTTGTATTTGATTTGTATCTGTATTTGATTTTTCATTTGTATTTTCTACGAGAAAAACAAAAAGTAAAGTGTCCGGGAATACCCGAATGGGACATAGTCGCTTTCTTATGTTATGTATATATTTAATAATAGACAAAATGTTTGAGAAAATTATATGACAATAAACAAAATTGTCATTAAAAATCCCGTGTGAATTAAAACAGTGACAAAAAATTACTTCAAATAATGTAATAAGCCACGCATTATAAAAAAGAGACAGAGAGGCGAAATAGAAAGAGAGGCAACGTCTTCTGAAGGGGGGGGGGGGGCATAACAGTTTTTCCTTACGTGACGATTTCTCCTAGTTCACTCTACTGTCTTATCCCTTGGACCATATTGTATACTTGATACCATTTCTAATTTGTTGATTCTGGTCTCCCATTTGATGGAAAGTTTGTACAGAAGGTCGTAGGGTTATGCGAATTCCTCTACATTTCTTAAGCGTATTACGTTCATCGGTATCTTTAGCCTTAATGTACGTATTGATCAATGTTTAAATCCAAGCATTCCACATAAAACATACGAGAAAATGTCTTAAGTCTCAAGAATTGCGTGAAGAGGCTGCTAATAAATCATAGTTTAATGTTTAGTTTCAGTAGCAACGACAAACTAAGGAACATTGCCCATAATTTAATGATGACGACTTACTTACAAGTTTAAATAGCTAAATTTACACATGGTATATTTTTAAATGTATATAAACTAGTTAACGTATAATTTGTACATTTCTTCTTTGCTTATTATGCAGTTTAGGAATGTATATTGTTCATTACCAATTTTATTTGACTTGCATTCTTGGACTCTGCACGCCTTGAAATTCTTTTGTATCTAAATCTTATTGTAATTAGTTTTGCTTCTTGTTGCTGTTTAACTTAGTGTTTGTATGCTTACATACGTGTATGAGAAATGACGCGTCGTATTGCTGTCACTTATGAATTAGTTTTAAGCAGATTGACCCGCGTGTAAAAGAAATTGCATATATGACCCTGGACCTCCTTGAAATGGTAAATTACAATGAAATTATGTCCCCATAATATTTGATAAAAACAAAGTTTTTTGTACTCATATGATACAGTTATTTATATATGACATAAATATTTAATTAAAAAAAAAATTATTCAATTGTTAATTTAAAAACGATTAAGAAACGTTTGTGTTTTGAATTATATTATAGAACTAATGACTTCTTGGATGACAACATACCTTCGGACGAAACGCCTTCGGGCCGTTTCAAATAGTAATAAGTATTGTTAATACTACTGTTGAAAAAAAAAGGTATATACTCTGACTTTGAATAGTATTATTTAAACTCTAAGTAAATAACTAACAGTCAAACTACGTGAAAAGGTTTATGGTTTATCCACAATGCTGCTCTAATATGGATTAGTGGATACACATTTAAGGAGACACACGAACGCGTCGTTTGAAAGCGTCAATGGCGCAAAGATTTACGGGCCGCTTAGAGATGTAAAAAGTCCTAAGTTCAATTCTTACCCATTGGGTTATTGTCGTCCACATTCCTAACACAAGCTTAAGGCTTATTTGTAGGTAGAAATAGAAATATTAGTATTTCCTTAAAATGGAATATTGCTATTGTTATTGAAGCAGTCATACCGTGTCAGAAATGTCATATTAGACGAAACGAATTCTTCTACATTGGGCGGTTAAGGAATTTATCGTTTACTTAACAAGTAATATTCTCATATATTGCCATGATTATGGCATTTTAAATTGCATAAGGACAATCGTATGCGGCCTTATTTATTAAAAAAATTAAGAATAATAATTACTTTATGACGCTTAAGTCTAACAGATCCAAAGTAATTTATCGCGGAAGCTGTACGCTCGATATTCCGCGTTTTTAATATGAATATGGTCACGGGTTGTTTCTGAGAATTCATTCGTATTTAATTTTTGTACGGATTGATTATATACATCTCCTTGAAACGTATGTTATCCTGTTACTTTCTTGTATTATAAGATAATCTTTAATAGCCTCAACAGTGCAATGGCGTAAGGGCTCTCGCGAGGAATAAGTCATAGATTCGATCCTGACCCCTTGGGTTATTGTCGTACCAATTCCTAACATAAGCTTCAAGCTTAATTATTTTAGCATTATGAATATTAGTTACATATTATTGAGAGCCGAGATGGTTCAGTGGTTCGCGTGCATCTTGTGCAAACCCAGACAAGTACCACTGAATTTTCATGTGCTTTATTTGTGTTTATAATTGATCTCGTACTCGGCGGTGAAGGAAAACATCGCAAAGAAACCTGCATGTGTATAATTTCAACGAAATTCTATTTCACATATATCATAATTCCACCAGCGCGCATTGGAGCAGCGTGATGGAATATGCTCCCAAACTTCTCCTCAAAGGGAGAGGAGGCCTTAGCCCATCAGCAATATACAGGCTGTTAATATTTGACTATTAGCGATCTTTAATGGGGAATTGCTATTATATTTAAAGAAAATAATTGCCAGAATCTATAAAGATGCATTAGGTATACAAGGCGATCCAATTTACAACTATATCGAGCGATCTTTGGACAGAGAACCAGTTTTAATATCAGTGGGAAGAGATCCGATTCTATATGCCGCCTACTTAATATTTTCTTTGCAAATCTTTGAGCTTAAGGTCGTGATAGGAAATCTCATTGAATGTAAAGCGATAAGGTCGTATTTTACAATCTAATTTGAAAGTAGTAATGCCCTCTTGACCAAATATTGGCCATTTACTTGGTGATAGGGCTTTGTGTCTGTCTCGGTAGATACCACTCACTGATCAGATATTTTACCGCCAATCAGCTATACTTAGTTGTGTTCCGGTTGGAAGGGTAAGAGAGCCAGTGTAACTACAGGCACAAAGGACTCTACTAGCTCTCAAGGTCGGTAGTGCATTGGTGTGACGTAAGAAATAGCTATTATTTCTTACAGCGCCAATGTCTATAGACGGTGGTGACCACTCACTAATAGCAATAATAAGGATAAAATAACTACGCAAGAGATATTGCAGTATCAGAAAAGTGTATCTGAAAACCCAGGTACACTATTTGCTCATATTCATAGTATGTAAATCAAGTAAAGCGGCAATATAATAATGAGAGAGATCAGGTGCAAGGCTAACGGTTATACTATGGCTTTCAACCTCTGGCTACTAGTAAGAACTCCTTGAACGAAATCTAATACATTTAATTGGCCTTCCGCTGTTTATATACCTTAAAATCAAATAAATTTAAAGAGGATATTACAGAGAAATAATTAAAAAAAATGGGAATTATAGTTTATTAAGAAAATATGTTAGTAATTTTATTTAATAAATTTAATTATTGATAAGTATTTTATAAAGTACCATCAAAACATTCCTTTGGAATATTTGTGTTAACGTGTCAATTAGTTATAAGTTGTTAACGAGGCGGACATACTGTCCGTGTATTAAGAAGCAATTACGTCAATAGTCGGTACAACCTTTGCCCAGTAAAAATGAGAACAAAATGAGTTCGAGATCATCATACAAGTATTTGATGTCTATAGACGTTTAAGGCTAAATACAAACGAACGACTTGTGTAATTCAAGTTCAATTATATTTTAATTGATTGCTTGATAATTTTATTACTTGATGTCGAATATATTCATTGGTTTTGAGTCTACCGAATCTGTATTCAAAGTCCCGATGAAACATTTCCAACTACAAACAACATGTTCATATATTTTTATAATAATAATATTATTATATTTGTAAACAATTACATAAAACAAAGACTTTCTTATTTTTTTTTTTATTTTGTTTTGACTTTTTTATTTTTTGTCCTAACATAAATAATTGCGTGTGGCACATAAGTAAAACATTTCCGACACCATTAAGGTCCCTCTTCCTTCGAAAATTTCGAGATGCTCCACTACGCTGCTCCAATACTGCTATAATAGTTGATCGATAACTACTCATGTGGCATAATTTCATTTAAATTACATATTCATACATACACTACAATCAATAAATCCATCACAAGATGGACAAAAAATCGTAACTGTTACGGAAATTACGACGATGATATTTGGGACTGTGAACGCCTATAAACGTCATAATAATTACTTATTATGTCTGGTGTACTGTCCTTGAAAGTGTCATTACAAATCAATATAAATAAAAATTAAGCACAAAAAAACGATCATATCTTAGTCGATGTCAGTCAATGTATGAGAAATTACACAGTTATTGTTTAACGTTTAATATCGTGTTATTGAGATAAAATTCTAATTGTTGGATAGCCTTCCATGGGACATGTTGATTTCCTTTTTTCCTCTAACAATTTAAATTAGCGCAAATATTTAACTATCTGCTACGTATTTCACATATTTGTATTTCTTATATTAACATTTTTATATGCTATAAATTTATAAAAATAACGAAAATTTGACGTCAAAGTTCAGTATATTAATGAAATCAATTTTAATTCAAACGCGTCGTAGTTGTGTGATAAGCTTTATTTTTCATGAATAGCTATTAATCCTACTCATCTAATTGTGGAATTATAGATGACACTGCGAATGGCAGAAAGAATTAAAATGGTATCAATTTACATACAAATATGTACATATTCCACTTTTTCTACATTTCGAATGTCAAGAGTCATCCTGTCCTACTAAAATATGTGTCAGGAGCACATCATCACTGACAGATATATTCTAAAGATATTATATATCTTTAACAGGTATATCTCTACATGTAATGTTCTTCGTTATACTTAAAGTAAAATCAAAAGTAACAGGATGTTATGAGATACATACGAGACACATGAGGTAGATTTCCATGCAGATTTCCTCACGATGTTTACTTTCACTGCCGAAGCACATGAAATTCCGTTGTACTTGCTTTTAACACACAATCTTCAGTTAAGATTTGTTAAAGCAACTGTTATTAATGATGACGAAACTACATATATTTAATATGAAGTTTCTGAGGAACGGGAGTGTAAACAACCAACTCCGAACATTGACCGTCGATAGTGGATAAGTATACGGAACATCTAGCGATGCAAAAGTCGCAAAAACGATGCGAACCCCTTGGGCTTTTCCCAACTCCTTCACGCATACTTGGAGGGGTGAATAACAATAGGAAAAACGCTACTTCCAAATTCCGAGCCGATGCCGGAAAATTATCGATAGGAAAGCTCAATAATTTATCACTTGGCCGACCCGGGTGTCTGGGGCCATCAGTCAGCTGCTAGATTAACTACATAGTACACAGTTATTATATGAATCTAGGGTAATTTTACTTACATTGTACAGCCTTCGACTTACTTTTGTATTTACATTAAAAATTTAAATCGTAACCTTTGACATGTTACATTTCAGTCAGACCTCGATTGTTTGGTTTTTATGCACTGTAATGTTATCGTTTCTTAATGTTATTAACGATGACCATGCAATGATATTCCAATCGATTTATAACAGTACACACGAGCGTTTAAAAAAACGACTAGCGCATCGGAATTACACGTGCCTGGTATAAGATGGTTTATTTTAGTGTAATTTTATATGTGTTTTATTTATTATTTATAACATAGGTAGGTGGATGAACTAATGGACCACTTTGATGGTAAGTTAACACGGTCCATAGACATTATATATTACAATGATAAACTTAGATGTTATGTCCCTTGTGCCTGTTACACCCAATGTTCAAATCGGAACACAATAATACTAAAGAAGCTTGGTAGTATAGTGGTACCTACTGAGACGGGCTTGCACAAAGCCCTATCAGCAAGAGATAAGTATTTGTATTATTATATTATAAGGGGAATTAGTGTAACTTTCCGAACGTCAAACGTCAAGCTGTCAGATTACTTTTAAAACGTATTTACTTTTGGCGGGACCGCGAATTACGGTACGAGTATGATTGTTTTACTTTTTTTGTAATAATATTCGCAAACCAGAAATTTATTATAGTATTTTGTTGTTAATTATTATTATTTTATGTTCTTGTAATAAATATAAAATAACAAAAAACGTAGCGTTTTAAAAAACGTTACTGTAAATAAGTACAAACTTAAACTATTTCGCAATAACCAATAATCGAATCCCACGCATCAGAAATCGGTATGCGTGCATTAGAACAAGCAATCTTGTTGAAATATGATTGAAATATGCAACGTTAACGTTTCGACGTCCTAACAAATGATCCGATTTTTTATCTATATTGCAACGATTACTCCTCGTCAAGAAACAACGAATATTTGCATTACGTAGTTATTCATGGAAGTCATTTTAGGGTTTCAAAGTACGTAATATTATTTACGAATCCGGTTTTCATAATTCATTTTACAAACAAAATTTTTGAAAAGCCATCGTCGTGGAATTGACAAATTCATGTTGACGTATATTGTATATTTTTGTTTTATTATGTACTCTTATTTTTTAATCTACTTACTTACATATTTATTATGGACGATGAACGATTTTTTTTATTATTTTTAATCACCAAAAACCAATGAAATGTTATATTAGGGACTTTATAGAAATTAAAAATTTAAATTAGTTTTTTTCGTATGGAGAATGAGTCTGTTTGAGGTGGGGTCGTGATTCGATACGTTTACCCTAAAATTTGAAATAAGACCGTAGACTTGCTAAGTGTGCTTCTGATTTCAAGTAATAAGTACCAATTACTTTAAAGATTGCATGAAACTGGTATTACATACAACGAACGTTCTAAATTGATAACTTTGACCTTTATAATTTGTAATTCAATTCAATAATTATACCATCAAAGATGAACATGTTCTAATAGCTGATGAACGCAATCTAGTTGATTTCATAAAAACTAGTTACACTAATTAAAAAAAATGCTTGTAATTTTGTGCTCAACTTTGTAATAAGAAGTATATAAATGATTGAGTTTAATAAAAAATTACATCATCGATCAAATTAAAATAAACTTTATTCAAATCGGTTCTTATAAGCACTGTAATGCCTTAATTACTCAATTTAAATTTAATATTACCACCAGCTTGGAATGTAAATTCTACCGTGAATATCCGGCAGATACTCAACAATTACTCTTTTTCGAATACTTAAGTATATAATAGAAATAAAAGCAAACTATGATATAAAATTAAAAAATATATTAATTAGTTATTATCGTTTTATATCTTGTGAAATTTCCAGTAAATACTTTGTATTTATTGTGGTTTTGGTCAGTTGGTTCGCTCAGCAAGTAAGTTATTCTTCTTCATCTATAATTTGTTTCGTACAACGCCATATAATATATACTTAAATAAACATATGACCGGCAACGCTTTCTTCAATCTGTTTACACGAAACATATTAACAAAAATAATTATTATGACTATTATTTAGCATATGTCTATAAACGAATGTGTGTCTGTTTCACACGCACACATTCAAGACGCAACATGTAATAAAAAAATCGTTTAAAAATAAAATAAAATATATTTCATTCGTAACCTTTAAAGGTATAATAATGTATATCATAAATGTATACCGACACAAATATTCAATTACTCAAAATAAAATAAAGACGCTTGAACGTTTCATAAATCGTTCAAGCATCCTTCCATTAAGTGGTGATTCGTGAGAACTTTACGCCAATACTAAAATTAATATAACGCAAGATCGTCTTTTGTGTGAAATTAACCATAGACCTGGATGATCTACATTGTGTCGCAACGTGAGATCGACGGAGTGTTATTTATTGCTGGGCGCAGACTTGCGACAATTCATAAATAGAATATATTATACTTACAATCTCAGTCGTGGATTTTGTAAAAGATAAAAGAGGGAGGATTACGTATGTAAACTTTTATTCAAATATTTTTCGACTATATGATCTGAACCGATAATTCTATTATATACAATATTTTCAACATTTCATGAATTAAGATACGAAGTGAGATCCTATAGAATATTTTGAAAGTGAAAGATTTGATTGTTCGTATAACTATAAAATAAAATCGGTAGATTTATATTGTGTACAAATTTGAATAACTAGATTTTACTCGCGACTTTTTTGGTACAAAAATTGCCTATGTCCTTCCTTGGCGTTCAAGTTTGCTTCATACAAAATTTTAACAAATTTGGTTCCGTGGTTGAGCCGTGTAAGCGTAAGGTACCGACAGACAGAGTTACATTCTCATTTATAATATTAGTATAGACTATCTCACTCTAACTTGTATAGATTTCACATTTTTAGACAGCTTTTAAACAATATAATATCTTATAAGTATTCGTTTACAAATTGCCTTTTTGTTATTTATTAAAACAATAAGATGGATAGAAAGAGAAATATATTACAATAACAAAAATGTAAAACCGAAACAAATCTAAAATTCTCTTAATACAATTAAAAAAAAAGAATTAAAGCAATTATATTACATAAATTAATCTGTTAGTTGTCCTAAATAAATAAATATTACAAGAGTCGATACATTAAAACTAGCAGCTTATCTATCAAATGTCTTGCATTTACATACTCGTAGTACTACGCGTAAATTTTCAAAGCCAAAGATTAAACTTATCACGACAGTTTAATCATTATATATGAAACTGACTTTGTCCGACGAACATGCTCCCATATAATTGGCACTAAACAATATATTTTTTTAATATTTTATAGGCATTTCCAAGGTCATATTTAATAAGCTATGAATAATACAGTCGAAAGTCTGCGCTCGACGTTCGACGCACGAGCGCTTCCTCGGGCGAAAAGCGCTTAATAAGTTTGACTTATAACAATTTTTTATATTGACTAAGCAAGAACTCATTCGAGGTCAAATATAACGTCGGTTCTTTAGCAATGTAAGAATTTGAGTCATTACTTTGATGCATCTTTTTATATACGTAATAAAAATATAATGTTTGTTTGTTCGTGAATTATATAGCCGAGTTGGCTCAGTGAACGCGGGCATCCTAAGTGATGATTGCGGGTTCAAACCCGCAAAATATATTTTATTCAAGTAGGCTTTAAAAAGCTCTTTTGAATCGTCATTTAATAAACTATTTTAAGTAAAGCTATTACCGGTTCGGAATGTAGATTCTACCGAGAAGAACCGGCAAGAAACTCAGTAGCTACTCTTTTTAACATCTAAAAATACAGTATACAAAACCATTAAAATATATTAATGTCATTAATTTATGTTTATAATTCTTCTCGTGCTCGGCGGTAAAGGAAAACATCGTAAGGAAATCTGAATGTGACTAAATTCAATGAAATTCTGCCACATGTGTCGCAACCGGTATTGGGGCTGCGTGGTGGAAGAAGCTCCAAGGCTTCTCCTAAAAGGGCCTCAACTGAACATCCAATAATCATCATCTGGATTGTAGAAGGATCATCAGCTACAATCCTGTTCAGATTAAATAGGATTAAGAAACAATGATGTTAGCGATATTTTGTCCTGGTTCACCTTCGTCACATGTTCATTTGCTCTAAGAAGTATGTCTCTTTAATGTAATAGGTAGGGAGACGGGAAAATAGGCCACTTGATGGTAAGCTACCACCACCTATAGACATGACATGACATGAGCGTTGTAAGAAATATTAACCATTTCTTACAACGCCAATGCACCACCAACCTTGGGAACTAAGATGTTATATCCCATGTACCTGTAATTACCCTGGCTCACTAACCCTTCAAAAAGGAACACAACAATTGAGTACCATTGTTTAGCGGTAGAATATATGATGTGTGGGCGGTACCTACCCAGACGGACTTGCACAAAGCCCTACCTTCAATTAAACTTTACTACACTAAAATTTACCCATTACATCTTACATCCTACATCCCACTAAGCGCCACCAACCTTGGGAGCACATGTTACTTTTCAAGCTGCAAGTCGTTTTACCGACTTAAACGCGAAAAAACATACATAAAACTTTAGCTTTAATATTATTATTGATTACGATTACCTAATCTTTTTTATTAAAAAATGATTTATATATTCGAGATTATTATTAAACGTGATCCATCATTACTTCTTGTAATGTATTTAGTAATTCTGATGTCGATATTTATATTCTATTAATATACGATAAGTTATTTGTCTGTTCGCTTGTTTACTAACTAGCCTACATAGTATTGTACATGTTATATGAATATTCCTAGTTGAATAAAGTTTATTTTACTGTTGTAAAATTGTAAGACCCGAGATGGCTCAGCGGTTAGAACGCGTGCATCTTAACCGATGATTTCGGGTTCCAACTCAGGCAAGAACCACTCAATTTTCATGTGCTTAATATGTGTTTATAATTCATCTCGTGCTCGGCGGTGAAGGAAAACATCGTTAGGAAACCTGCATGTGTCTAATTTCAACGAAATTCTGCCATATGTGTATTTCACCAACCTGTTCTTCCGTCCTTAAGTCCCTTCTTAAGTCCCGGTTCTTCTCTTTCCGGTAGAATCTACTTTCCGAACCGGTGGTAGTTTTACATTTAATTCCACATGACGATTCGAAAGTGCTTTTATGAGCCTAATTGAAAAAAGAATACTTTAGATTTTATGGACCGAAAAGTAAACGTTTGTTAATTCAGAACTGCTGGGCAAATGAATTTTTTATGGAGATTAGATTTCAATCTACCACGTTGCTCCAATCCGTGAGCATAATGTTAGAATTTTATTTGTAACTTTCAGATTCTTTGACCAAGTTTTCTCAAGCTGAGTAAGAGATTAATTATGACTCAGCAATATTTACTAATGTTGTAATCTCATTTAAAGGGTGAGTGAGCCAGTGTAACTACAAGCACCAGGGACATAACAAATTGAACGAATGGCTAAAATTTCTTACGTCACAATTTCCTCCCTATTTTATATTTAAAAAAAAAATATATGTATAAAATTAAAATTTACATCCACAGCATATTTTTATAAGGTTTTATTTTTTTTTAATTAATTTTATCATTCCGATTAGAAGATAAAATATTACGGTTCGTTTCGTCACGAAGTATTTTTTTTTTGTTTAAATAACAATCTACATTAAAGAAAGAAAGGCATTGAAAATCATTGTTAAGCCTAACATAAAAAAATATAAACATAAAAATAAATTCATTTCCACATATAAATATCGAAGTAATCCATTTTTATCATCAAAAATCCGAAGGCATTACTTTAATCGAAACATACGTGTACTAATAATTTAACATAAAAAATAATTTCATGCTATGATGATGATGAATGATGAACTATGAAATTATATTAATATCAACCAATACAAGTTCAGGTCGAGAGATCGAGACTTGATATCGGTACATTTCTGTACAATGGACAACAAAGGCTCCCAATTACACAACACAATGTTATGTTAGTTCGATTATACAACCTTGAAGAAATGTTTTTAGACTAATATTGTCTTTATATTTTATATTTAAAGGCGCAACGTTAAATTCAAATGTAACGTCATTTAATTTAACCTTTAAATACTATTTTGACACGGCTTTGTACAAGATCCCATGGGTATGAACCTTGCACCAATTATTTAATAATTTTTTACATTAACAGCCTGTAAATTTCCCACTGCTGGGCTAAGGCTTCATTCGAGGAGAAGGTTTGGAGCATATTCCACCACGCTGCTCCAATGTGGGTTGGTGGAATACACATGTGGCAGAATTTCGTTGAAATTAGACACATGCGATGTTTTCCTTCACCGCCGAGCACGAGATGAATTATAAACACAAATTAAGCACATGAAAATTCTGTGGTTCTTGCCTGGGTTGGAACCCGAAATCATCGGTTTAGATGCACACGTTCTAACCACTGGGCCATCTCAGCTTCTCATTATTTAATCGCTAATTATATTATATGTTTTTGTGTACATATTATAATGGTGTTTTATTTTATTTATTTATTTAAATATACGTTTTATTTTATATTCTACTGTATTAAGAACGAAGCAACAAAAACCCTATTGGATTTATCCGTACATTAGTATTCGTTGACAACACTTATAGACTTAAAACTATACAATAATAACAAGTTAAAAAATATAAAAATATTTTGATTGCGTCGTTGATTCATTGGCTAGATAAAAGGATGCCAATCCTAAGGTCCTGGGTTCGAACTCCAGGTCGAGCCAATTAGAAAATGATTATTGGGTTTTTCTATAGAAAAATGGTCAATACTCTCTCTTCGGATTTCTCGTCCCAAGGGATTATGTGAATGAGAAATTGGAGTATGTACCTGTGCTTGCGCACAAACTTGCGCACTATAATATCCTGAATCAATTTCATTATGTACAAAACTATTTAGAAAACTGGATTAAGTAGGTATTAGAAGTTAGATTAATCCCTTTATTATTTGGGCAGCTTGGAACTTGGTCAATAAAATTGTTCCTTTGAAGATTACTGGGTGGATAATGTATCGGAATTTCATACCATGTACGTGGTACCTACGTATTTAGGTTAAGCGCCTTAATGGATAACTGGTTACAGGACAACAATTTTAGTCGATGATTATGAGTTCAAACCTGGAGCAAGAACCACTGAATTTATTTGTATTTATAATTTATTTCGTGCCCATTGGTGAAGGAAAATATTACGAGGAAACCTGCACGTGGTGCACGAGAATCTTCCACTTATAACGTCAGCCCACATTGGAGCAGCGTAATGGAGCTCTAAATTTTCTCTTCAAAAGGGAGAAGAGACTGTTACCCAGTAGTGAGACATTAACAGGCTGTTATTTCCTAACTAAAGTGGATATCCTGCATGACTTAACTCTTAAGTCTAGATATACTCCAGTAATATTTTGCAAAGATCCAAAATAACCACTTGTACCCATTAGGGCATTATTAAAAAAAATAATAGTTACCAAATTACTTAAAAAAACATACAAAGTATTGATTGTTAATTGAGCAATTTGAAAAGTGTATAATCTCATAATAATAACGGCTACGTACATAATACTAAGTAAATAAATACATATTAAAATCAACACTTGTCTAACGATCGCATATCGAAAACGTCAAATATTATTAATTAATGTGGGCGTTGTATTTTGTTAGTATTTATGCCTCCCATCTGATTGCTTTGACTTTGACGTATTACAAACAAGGACTTAGTTTTTTTTAGGTAGCGTTATAATAATTGCTATTTCAATTCAAGGTTCTGTAATTATAAAATATAGACGTTATACACGTACAAGTGATTTATTCTACTGCTAAGCAATTCTTAGGATTTCTGTTCCGGTTTGAAGGATGAGTGAGCCAGCGTTACTAGCACAATACGTAACGTCACAGTTCCCAAGGTTGGTGGCGCATTGGTTTTGTAAGAAAAGATAGGGGTGACCATTTACCATCAGATAAACCGTTTAGCAGTCTGCCTAACTATATAAAAAAAAATATTCTTAGCGAGGATCATTGCAATAATATACTGTCATAATTAAAGCGTAACTTTAAAAATGTTGTTATTTTGAAATTATTTATACACATTAGAGATTAGTCGAGATAGTCTAATGGTTAGACCTCTCAAAGGAAAATTGCAGAATAAAACCCAGACAATCCATTAATTTTCAAGTCAATAATTGGTAACCGTGTTGGGCATGATGGTAATGATGATGATGATGATGATAATGATGATGTCTTCACCGGTTTCGGCCATTTTTATTAGCATTTTAGCATTAGCAGCCTGTAAATTTCCCACTGCTGGGCTAAAGGCCTCCTCTCCCTTTGAGGAGAAGGTTTGGAGCATATTCCACCACGCTGCTCCTATGCGGGTTGGCGGAATACACATGTGGCTGAATTTCGTTGAAATTAGACACATGCAGGTTTCCTCACGATGTTTTCCTTCACCGCCGAGCACGAGATTAATTATAAACACAAATTAAGCACATGAAAATTCAGTGGTGCCTGCCTGGGTTTGAACCCGAAATCATCGGTTAAGATGCACGCGTTCTAACCACTGGGCCATCTCGGTTTCGGCCACAACGACCGATTTCTAGAAAGTCCACTAGTGTGTAATCCCACACGACTAGAAAGAATTCAGATGCAGAACCAACGGATTTACGTGCTTTCCGAGGTACGAGAGTATACAGACTTCCAACTTTCAGGCTGCAGGTAGTTACTAAAAATATTACGATAGGAAACCCAATAATTTTATCAGCTCAACTTCGGGCGTGAATCGTGATCTCGGCCTTATATCTGGCCTGGCCAAGAAACATACCAAACTACAGAAAAACTAATATAAATTGTTAGGATTTAAAAGAGCAATCTAAAGTTAAAAATAGTGAGGAAAGGAATTAAATTCTGCCGCATGTGTTTCCACCAACTCACATTGGATTAGCGTGGTAGATTAGGTTCCCAAAAGTTTTTAGCCAAGGCTGTTACTAGTACTAGAACATTAACTATTACTTTTTCTTTACTTTAAGTAACAAAGAGAACTTACTACAATAGTACCATCAATAAATGTAATATCATTGCAAAATCCGCAAACACTCACGATACGAGTCAATGCATTAATGAATCGTGTCGAAGCGTCATTCACTTTGTGAATTCCTTTTAACATAAATCCCTACGCCAGAAATGATGCAATACTCAATAAGATAATTGGAAATTGTACAACTATTTCTCATATGATTTTACGTGTATATTTCTAATTACTGTTTATAGTCTAATCAGATCAAAGGACATCTAAGACAAATAAACAATATTGACGAAAAATTTGCGTTATATATTTAGTCGAGATCTTGAATATTAATAATATAGTAGTATTAATCATGGATTCGTGTAAAAATGGCGTCTTTTTTTTCGGAAATTTGAAAATAAATTTATAGTGAATATAATTAGTGAACTTAAATAAGGTTGTATTATTAAGGAATGTATATTAATCAAAAAACTGTTGGTAGTGCATAACCAGTTGTTATCTTTATTTATTTTTGATTTATATTATTTCTGGTTTGTTTGTTAATTGAAGTGTTAAATAAATTATTGTCAAAATTAGACAGAATGTATCGTTTTTTTTAGATATTTGAATTCGGACACCAATAATATATTTTTTTATATAACTTTGTAGGCACAAAGGCAAATAGGCTAACTGATGGTAAGTGGTCACTGCCGCTCATTGACATTTGCGCAATAAGAAATATTAACCAATACTTTAGATCGCCAATGAGGCACCATGGAACTCAACGATACTATGTATTGATTCTTGGCGGTAGACTATATTATGAGCGGGTATCCTACCATCCTACCACCAAATGAATCTTAACTGAATTGTAACTGAAGATTGTTATGTACATAACTTTATAAACCCAAATTGAAAGCATTTAATTGAAGCTCCAAGTCTTCTCATCAAGAGTCCTCCCCTCTTCCGATGTTAAGACTCAGTAGGACAAATTTAACGAGTAATTACTATAAATCAATAAGCTAATAAAATAAAATAAAAAATAAGCTAATTCATGATAGGTAATGAATAAAATAAAATTTATCATATATTTTTTTATTAATTCTAAAACGAAAATTGTGACTTGAAATAATTATAAAGTTACCTCCACACAGATGCGTCACGATTTGCACGCGCAACACTCGCAGCACAGAGCGTATATAATGACAAATTATTGCAGTCATAAATAGTCCAGCTGTGCGTACTACGTCAAACTTTGAGAAACACAATTTATGATATTTAAATATGAATTAGCCTTCAATGAACTATATTATAATTTACTACCTAATGGCATGTGTTGAAATGCCTATTTGATTTTGTTATACAAATTCTGTACACGCGTGCTATATACTTTACTATTATATTATTATACAAGGTGATCGATTCTAGACTTAATATTATGCTGATTTTTTATGTTGAGAAACAATGACCAAACCTGTGAGGAAGTCCAGTGGTAAAGGGCACAGAACCAAAATGGCTTAGGCCTGAGTACATACGAACAAATGATAACTTCACAGAGTGTCGACTAATTCAAATACACAATATTAATTTAAATAAAAAATCAAAAAACAAAATCGAAATATACTTTATTCAAGTAGGCTTAAGTAGGTAGTACAACCAGGGGTACATGTCAGTCACCTCCTCGTGGTGTACCCTGGGCAACGGGGCCGGCTTGAGCTTGCTCGTCGACCGCGGCTAAGACTGGCGGGAGGGATGCCGCGGGGCCGCTCCTGGTACGTCCCTGATCGGCGTCAGGGCGGACCATGTGAGTGGCCTCGTTGGCTAGGAGGGAGTGGGAGGGCTCGCTACTCGAGCCTCCCAGGTGTTTTACACCGGCGGTCAGCGGCGGAGCCTACCATCTTATCCGCCGCAGGGCGTCAGCTTTGTTGACGCCCAGCCTCCAGTGGCGGACTCGGGGGAGTTCGTCACATTACAACGTGGAGGATGAGGGGGAAGGCGCGCACTAGGCGCGCTTTCCATGAATATTCAGCCGCCTTACGGCGGCTGCCGCTGGTGGGGTCGCGGTTGCATGCCCTTGGCGATCCCGTTGCCTCACCACTCGGCGGCATGGTGGAAACCCGAGGATGGTTTTAGTGGGTAGGACAGGGCATTAGCATCAGCGTGCCCTGGCACGGGGCAATAGGCCCCGGTTGAGTCCCACATACCCGTCCCGGTCCCCCGACCGGGCGGCATGCGTAAATGCATTTCCTCCTCGTTAAACAAAAAAAAAAAAAAAAAGGTAGTACAACCACTTTTGAATCGACATTTAACAAACTATATTAAGTAAAGCTACCACCGGTTCGGAATGTAGATTCTACCGCTGAACTCAGTAGTTACTCTTTTTCAACATATAAAAATACATACGCGTTAGTTAAATACAATTATATATGTAAGTATGTATGTATGTAATATATCCTGCCTTGAAGTCAACAAGCATTGTCACTATAAGCAATATTAACCATTCATTACATTGCCAATGCGCCACATGTTATGTCCCTTACACCTATAGTACACTGGCTCACTCACCCTTCAAACCGGAACGCAACAAAACAAAGTCTGAGTGGGCAGTACCTACAACCAAATAAACATGATGTACAAACAAACTCAAACATTGATTTTTACCTTTTAAAATCTATACAATCAACATTCCTATTCAAATAACTTGCAATTTTTTATAACTTCAAAAATAATTGATATATTCTTAAAACAATTTATTTCTTTATTATACTACTTTTGACTTAAAAAAGCACATATTATATTACACGTATTATTCAAAAATGTTCATTTATTTGATTACACGATTTTAATATGAAAATTAAATAGTATATTGTATATAAAACGAGTATCTATACTATATTAATATATAAAAATAAAATCAAACAAAATACTATGTTCAAAAATTCATCAATTTAGTAATAATTTGCTCTTAGGAATTAAATGTGGCTGTGTATGTATTTGTTAATCTCAAGAGATACTAGTCAAATACAAAAAAAAATCTAAATATTCGTGTCTTATGTCAGATTACTTTTTTTGTCCCATTTGCTGTCGAAACACTTGACCCTTGGAGTAGTGGTGCAAAAAGCTTCATCAGAAGTATAACACCTCGCCTTATTGCCTCCACTGGTGACAGGAGGGCTGGTTCGTTATTAGCCCAGAGGATCGGAATTGCGATTCAACGGAGAAATGCAGCTAGCATTCTTGCCACCATTCCGCGCGGTCAAGATATATTATACAGTAACTATTTTTAATTCATATTTTTATATATTTAAGCAGTTAATGTTATCAATTCTTATGTTAATAAATTTATTTTCTACTTTGACATTGAATGAATAAATATAATTGGGAGAGATCTTGAGCCAACTAAACAGGTTATATTGTAGTGCACAAATGTGTGCAAAAGCCCAGGCACTGTTTATTCCTTCGCTGTCATAATTCGTTTGGACGCACAGGACCAACGGCTTAACATACTTGCCGAGGTTCGAAAGTAAAAATTCCAACTTCCAAACCCGATCTACCGAGAATATTTCAACAGAAAAACTCAATAACTGTTTATCAGCCTGCACTGGGGTTTGAACCAAAACTTACGGCCTCATATCTAGCCACTAGACCAAAGAGGCTGTTAGTATGTTCATATAATGTAGATGTGTTTTTTATTAATATTATTTCAATACTCCACAATTAATTTAGCTTGTTCGCAAGTGTATTGACAGACTAGTATTAATTGCTTATTTAATTAAAACGGTCAGCTTAAACTAATTACTCTAAATCATCTTCTAAATTAATTAGTAACATACATTATTTATTATTAGTCACTTGGTAGGACTTTGTGCAAGTCCATGTGGGTAACACCCACTCATAAGATATTGTACCGCCAAACAGCAATGCTTAGTATTATTGTGTTCCGGTTTCACTGGCACAAGGAGCTTGAAATCATATTTTCCAAGGTTAATGGAATGATGAAACGTCCATGGGCGGCGTTGACACTATCAGTGGGGCTATTACTGATAAATTTATTGATAAATGTTGTTTGTTGTTGTTGTTGTCACAATTATGGAGTATGCTGCTACTGCATATGTCCATAATAATGGTTTATATTTTTTTGATTTGATATAAGTCCGTAACAAATATTTTATAGCACCAGTTGCTTATTCTCTAACCGTGAAAGTCCCACAGGTGGACCAATTGTACGGATTTTTTTATTTAATATAATATCCAAAAGAAACTTCCTCCTGACCGAACTACCTATTGCCTATCTCAAAAGGTAACCAACACGCAGAAGATGTTACTTCTGTACCCTCATAATCTGATTACAGGCAAGGGAGTCTCCACATCGCCTGACATCGTCAACGTCACTAAGTCTGTACTGCTAGTGAGACTTTTTGTCATATCCTTTTTTGCCGGTCTCGGTTTTTTTGAACACCTCATCAGCCTTGTAAGCTTGCGACGAGACTTCAAGGCAGATAAAAACATTCAAGTATGTTCAATTTATATGAAACAATGTGTCAAACTTCGCACGCCTTTTAGGGATTGATCGTAAGGTGTTTGGTATAAAACAATAATCTTTTTCTTGGTGTTCAAGCTTGCAAATTTCTTTAAATTCTGTTCAATGGTTTGACCGTGAAAGCGTAACAAAAAGACAGAGAAACAAAGCTATTTTAACGTTTATAATATTATTATAGATTATTTAACTTTATTTTTATGTTCTAACATAAGCAGTATAAATATTTTCATTTTCAAGTGAGTCTTAAACAAATTATGACGTCTTAATCAATGTATAAAATATGTTTTGGCTGACTTTAATTGAGTCTGAAATGGCAAGGCTGTTAATTAGCTACAACATTTATATTAAAACGAGTATGTATCCCGCGAAACTTAGTTTATTCAAAAGATTTTTTAGGAAGTTCGAAACCTAGGTTTTGATTTCATTTCATTGTAAACTGTAAGTCAGTCATCTACATTTGGCAAATAAATGATGACACCTTAAATTATTTTTTTAATATCAAATATATACTAAATTAGTACAGTTAGAATGTTTACGGTTTCATATTTTTCTTATACAGCCCTAGTACCGCTGTCTAGCGGGCCAGTAACATTTTTCCGCTCACTAAAATTAATTCTTTGTTAAATTGTAACAATTGAGTAAATTGCAATCAAGAATCCTTTTTAATTTTATGCACATCTAAGACTGGAGCTCTTCATAATGAGACCATAACCGATTTTTTATGTTCAGCTAACGTCCCATAATCCCTGGGACAAAATCGGCTTATGCTATTAATATATAACATGTACTAATTCAAATTTAGTGTCAGTTTACAAACGATTAAAATGGAAATTTGAATACACTTAATAGTGTGAGCACGCCATCTAGCGATAAAACTAAAATACAGACTATAACATCTGGAAACACATCATCGATTCAGTATTGATTCTTAATTCCATCGGTATCAATTAGATGGAGCTTGCAGCGCTTAAAGCGAAATTGTATTACAAATTTCATTTTGAAAATAGTTTAAGCAGCTATTGCAGAGAAAAACAGTAATTGGGATTCTTGAGGTTTCTTGTCAACTTTTTACAAAATAGATACACAAAATAAATGTAATTTTATTATAAAAATCATTACATTTCAAACTTTGCTCTCTGGAGCTTGTTTTTTATTGCTTTATAATAAAAATGATTCATTGAAAATAATCAAATCATCGTGCTCATTATTTATTAAACTAAATGTTTTAGGAATCAGTTTTACTTGCGTACTAAAATAAACAACAAAAAGAAAACAAAGTCGGTAAGTTGACCGCAACGTCGCGCCATTTAAAACCACATTTTTAAATAAGTTGTACATAGAATTCAAGCAAGTTATTTAATTTAATTTTTAAATTCAAAAGTGTTAAAAATTACATAAAAATAATCAATACACACACATTTTTAACTTAAAAATTATTATTTATAACGGACTGCTTAAAAGAAAACAACGTAAACTTGTTGCAACGAGAATTTATTAAGAATTATTATGAAAATATTGAAATAAATAATAGAATAATAGTAACATTGCCAATTGCCGTTAATAATAATAACCAGTTTTTGGGTCAAATCTTTGAGCTTGTTTAGGACCGTTAAAGTCTTCGCCAATATACTTTTCTGTTGTCGATTTATCTGTGTATAAAATGTCAATACTTGGAGCGTATGAATTACTAAAAATTGGAATATTTCTTGATAATTCTGACTTTGGAGTTGTAATATTAAATTCTTCTTTCGGATAGTCAGTTAAAGAAACAGATTGTTCCATGCGTCTATCACTTTGATCAATGAATTCAGGTCGTTTACTTGAATAATCATAGGTAGGTAGACTGTCAGATCCTTTTAATTGTATGTTCACTTGATCTAAATTTGGTGCACTGGTAGATGTAGTATAAATGGATTTTTCTCCTGTTACAGTTTGTGGTGTTCCATCACTGAATACGGGGTATTGAGATTGAACGCTACCTCGGGTAATAATTTCATCCGGAATTACGGTCGAAGACGAATAACCTTTAGGGCTAGTAGATGCAAATGAGTCATAGGACTTATTATTAGAATCTAAAGTTCCTTGTTGGTATGAGTATCCTTCGTCAGTTGTGTCAGGCTCGTAATCGTTAAATTTGGCTTCCTCATATTGATTATTTTTTCTAAAGATTTTTTCATCAGGTTGATATGAACCTTTTCCGTCTAAATTATCTTCAGCATATATTGAGTAGATATCTCTATCATCGTTGTTATTGTTCTGTATTATTTCCTCTCCATAATTCTCACCTTCTGTGTTTTCGGAAGGCTTACCGTAATTATCATAGTTTTTTACTATATCTTTATTTTGTAAAGCATAAGGCGTAAGAAATGGTTTTGGATTCACATTTTTAGTCTGTATTGGTCTTTCATTTTTTATATCGTAGATATCCGAGAAGCGCGATGGGAATTTTTTTAAGCCTCTGTTCGGGGGTGGGTTATATTGGTAACCTGATTCCTCATTGGATTCTTTGCTGAAATCTTCGTTTGGTCTATTTTGTCCTACATTATTAGCAGTCATTTGTTTTCCTTCTTTACTGGATTCAGAGTTTTTATACACTGATCCTAGAAAAAAGTTAGGTGATCTATTTGTTTCTTCATCGCCAATTTCATGATCAGCATCATCAAATTTACCAAAATGTTCAAATTCAGATGTGTTACGAAACTGGTTCGGTTCTAGAGGAACATAGGTATTCATATTTTCAAAATGTTTGCTAGACATTTTATATTTATTATTTTCTGGTACTACATACTTGTTTTTATTAAAATTTTGATCAGTAATTGGTTTTTTATCACTGTTATTTTTTCCTAAATATTTTTTTCCATTTGAAAAGTCTGTTGTCGGATGATTAAAGCCGTTATGATATTTTCTATATCCATATTTATTTTCATCATATGAACCTTGAAAGAAATAATTCTGGTTAATAAAGATTTCACATAAAAATAATTTATTTAATTGCAATGACTTACCATCGTCAAAAATTCCAGCCTCTTTTTCTTTAGTAACTTGCTCTATTACTTTCAATATAGCATCAGGTATAGGGGGTGAAGTTGGTAAATGATCTCCTTGAGGTTGAAAACCAGATTCATCTGCTGTATACTTGATACTGTAAAGTTTTCCATCGTCTCCAATATATGAGTAGGAACCTTTCGCTTTAACCCCATTACGAGCTATTCCACTTTCATCTCCATGAATTCCATTAGAAGTATCAAAGGTATAGGAATAGCCATCAGGAGTAATAGTATTCTCATAATTAAGAATACTTGCTTCTCTATCAGCTTGGGCTTGAACTCTTTCTGGACGCTTATTATAACCAGTATCAAAAACAGGGGAGTTAAAAGTATAACTTTTTGGAATGGTAGTTGATAGTTCTGGAGTTGCTGGGGTACTAAAATAAACTTGTTTAGGTTTTTCAGTACTACTATAATTATAATTAATCGATGGGGATAAAGTAGATATGAAATTATTGTTCGTTTGAATAGGAGAAATTGGTAATGTCGATTTTTGACCTAAATCATATTTGTTAGGTAAAGAATTAGTAAGTAAATCTGAGGAAGAAAGACTTGGCTTAGAAATATCAACATTGATACTATTAACCCTTTCACCTTGAGCTTTCATTTGATTTGGCAAAGAGCCAAAGGAATTATCTTTGCGATTAACGACACCTTGAATTATATGCGGATAATTTTCAGTTGTTTGAAATTGATTAACATTGGAAACGGAATGATATTCGGGCTGATTATAATTTTGATACAAGTTTTTGGGATTTTGGGTATCGTGATAATAATGAGAGGAATGATCACCGGAATTTGTAGTGGGATTAACATCTTTAGGCGAAACATATGTTGCTGGTGTTACAAAAGCATTTTCAGGATATATAGAAGGATTTGATGTAGAATATATGTCAAGTTGTCCCTTTGGACCCACTCTATCTATTCCAATTGCAACTTGAGGGGATTCCAAATAGGTATCCTTTGAAGGATATTGTAATTTAGGTTGGTCTAATGGAACTTCTAATGCATCAGGATTACCACCAGAAAATTCAGAACCCGGTGGAGGAAGATAAGTTCGATCCAACTTATCAGCACAGGCTAAGCCTAAAATTAACAGAATCTGAAATAGATATACATAAAATCATTAATTTGTTAATTCAAATGGAACTTATTATTTAAATAAATATAACAATATTAATAGTAGCTCACCCCGATCATCTTGGGAGATCTTCTGATAGCAGACAATGGATGATGTGTGTGATGTATCTCATCAAAAAAATCTATTTATACTAAGCTTTAAATTACCTTTAATCGTTTATTAAAAAAATATCGAACGTGACAGATGGACGACCGCGTGACAAAACTCTAATTGTTACTGTCCAAAGGAACTATTAAGAGCGTTTATTTTTGATATTCAGTCACGTTAGAGCTTAAATCATGATATGGTCATACCTTGACATTTTTAAAGGAGTAATTGCAGTATAATAAACCGAAGACAAAGTCGAATGTGATATAACAGAACGTGAAGAACGATCACATGATAATTTTTATACTAATTATATAAGACTTGATGGCGTTTCTATGAATGAAAACGGTCATCAAATATATTCCATTATATACTTTGTTTTCTAGTAGGTACTTATTGATTCATTGAATTTTTTTTCTGATATCGGTAGGCGGACGAGCAAATGGGCCACTTGATGGTAAGTGGTCACCACCGCCCATAGAAAATGGCGCTGTAAGAAATATTAACCATTAGAGAATCTGTGCATAATTCTTGACCTATTAGAGCTACCCTAGGAGTAATTGTTATTTTAAGTTTTTCTTAAAGCTTAATTAGTACTGGTACTGGAATTTCTACAAACTAATAAAGAATCAGAGAGAACTTCTACATTTTCCTATTCTATCTCGGGAAAAAAATAAAAATCATAAGAACTAGTTATCTCCACAATTCAAATCAAAGAATATTTTGATTTTGATTTAATAAGTAAAAGGAACCATATATACATGTACTTTTTTTGTATATCTCACGGCCGAGTTTATATGATTATGTAACCTGTATATTATAATTATACCTATAATCATTTCCTAATTAACCGGACAGGTAATCTGTTCGGGTAATTAGGAATAATTTTTTGAGTTAAAATGTTCCCTGACTGATTTCAACTATGGCGGCCATTTTCAATAGTGATGGGCCACCTGCGCTGCATTTGCAGTATTTCAAGATAATATTTTTTGATAATTAAAGCTATCTATTATACCATTTGCTATTAGGGCTTTGTGCAAGCCCACCTGGGTAGGGTACATCTACTCATCACAATCATATTCTACCGCCAAGCAGCAATAGCTAATATTGTTGTGTTCAAGTTCGAAGGGTAAGTGAGCCAAAGTAGCTAAACTCACATATGACATAACATCGTAGTTTTCAAGGTTAGTAGTGCATAGACGATATAAGAAATGGTAACAACTCATGGCGTCAATGTCTATGAGCAGTAGTGATCACTTATCATCACGCTATAAGATCTATAATATATTGGTAAGGAATATTACAGTTTTATCTTCCAAGATGTAATTGGTTTATGAACAACTTTTACAAACACGAATATTTATTACACCCTGTATCTTTTATCGATCTCGTGATAAACAAAAATTTTATAATAGATTTCCTTTTTACACGGAAGTAGGTTTTGACATACAAACTAAAGACACAAATATAAACGTATTCCATATTTTACAGTACGCCAGCCGCCGGTAAATTCCATAAAAAAATAAAGTTTAATTGTCTGTCTGTGATTTAAAATGTATTTTATAATTAAGATGTTATTTTTTTTTTTTGGTTGCGTTTGCCCGATGTAATTTTCAACTTGGTTTAAAATTACCAATAAATCGGAATTCCAGTCTATTCTAGACTCTATTGAAACTTAAACTTTACAACTTAAGCAAATTTATTCTCAAATACATATGTATAATCAAATAAATTAAAACTATTATCAGAATTTTTCGAAATTTTCTGGGATAAGCATAGTTTTACCGCGAACATTGTAAGGTTTAAGAAAATTTTAACCATTCCGTGTTATAATATAACTTGAACGCGGGTGGAACAGTGTGGCATTGCTAGTTGTAAATATGTATAAAAAAATACATAATTAACATATTTTTTAGATAATATTTACATAAATCACATTCATTCATAAGTTATATCTAGTTATCTAATAACAATTATGTACATGTTTATGTAACAACCCGTTTATGTGTCACTTCTGGCCGGAGACTTAAGATTTAAATATTAATCCATCACGCTTCATGACAGCGGGCTCGTGGGTAATATTTTACATTAGCGGTGAGCTTAATGATAGCACTATTGCGTGGAGAACTTAGTAGAGCTTCATCCGTGGATCCTGGTAATATCAGTTATGGTCTACGCGTTCTGACCACTAAGCCAACTTGATTAAATACTAACATCACAATTTTTTATATGATATTTGGACATCACATACATTACTCTGATCCCAATATAAGTAGCTAAAGCACTTGTGTTATGGAAAATCAGAAGTAACGACGGTACCACAATCACCCAGTCCCAAGACAACATAGAAAACTAATGAACTTTTTCTACATCGCCTCGACCGGGAATCGAACCCGGGACTTCGGAGTGGCGTACTAATGACAACCGGTGTACACACTACTCGATCACGGAGGTCGTTTTACTCTCGTATATAATAAATTATATGTTTACTTATTATATATGTTTATGTCACGAAGACACGCCTCCACGTTAAATTATTTTGAGTGACAGTCGTGTTCACACGATGAGTTAGACAACGACAAAAATATAAAAATTTGATTGATAAGTTTTTATTAATTAATTTTTTAACATCTTCGTCAGTGAATAGATCTATACATAATTATATCAACGAACGCTGCCTAATTTCTGTATATACTATTTGTAAAAGAAATAAAAACCGGTTAAAATCGTAACTCTAGGTAACTTTAGGTATCTGCTCGAAATTAGAATTTATCTAGTATTAAATTAAATTATTATTATCTCACTAATTACGTAATCGTTACGTGAAGATATAACGTAAATCATAATTGCAGAACATTAATATATATGTAAGTAATCAAATTAAATTTATACCTACTAAAAATATCGTCTTTTTTTTTTTTAATCATATTTATACCGAAGGAAAATAGAAAATACAGATAAATACACGCAATCAGTATTTTTACTAACAGTAAAAGTTAATTCAATAATCATTATAACTCGGTTACTCGAAATAAACTACGACAATTTTTTTATCATTCGTTTGAAGTGTTAATAAACGGGGTTTTTAATTCAGAGATGATGACATTTTTTGTAGGACTGTTATACTTATATGACGACCCCCGTGGTCGAGTAGTGTGTACATCGGTTTTCATGGGTACGCTACTCTGAGGTCCCGGGTTCGATTCCCGGCCGAGTCGATGTAGAAAAAGTTCATTAGTTTTCTATGTTGTCTTGGGTCTGGGTGTTTGTGGTACCGTCGTTACTTCTGATTTTCCATAACACAAGTGCTTTAGCTACTTACATTCGGATCAGAGTAATGTATGTGATGTTGTCCAATATTTATTTATTTATTTATTATTATTATTTATTTATACTATTATATAAGTAGACTTAAATTTTAAATTCAAAACAAAGTCATGAATAGAAATAGATCCGCGAAATTTTATCACAATCACTATCACAAAAAAATATCATCGATACATTGCCATCAGCCATCAAACGAAGAAATATATCAAGCAGAATTTCCAAGATTTTCAAACCGAAAATACCATAAGATCTAAGCAGACACTTTCGGGGCAACCTCAATATTTGTTACTTATTTATCATAGAGACTCCTTATCTTGACTTTCACGTCTGAGCAATTTTGAGCTAACAAAAAAATTTGCAATCAAAATTAATTCAACCAGACAGATTATACAATCTTGTGATAATATGGAACGAAATTATGATATTATGTCTATGTGTGTTAATTAGATATGCCATAACTTAACGTGTATAATGATTGGATCATTAATTTGTGAATCATATTAAGCCTTTTTACACGACTAGTGAGTATTACATGATATAGTCACTTGGCCTAAATATATTCTATCAAATATCCGATTCGATTTTCATACACTTCCTGAGTCTGGCCTTCTGAGTCATTTTATATATATTTTTTGCAACTTTTTTATCTTTTTGAATAAATAGTCACAAGAACTACTTTTTAGGGTTAGGAAAATAAAATTATCAATTAACAAAATAGTTTAATACTGTTTGAGTAAAATTAACATAACCGAGACATATTTTAATACTTATATCCACTCTTTGAGTTATAGCTGTGTTGGCGATTCTTCGTTCCGAAAACGGGTTTTCCACCTTCAGATGATCGATCTTCTATGGTCTGCTGGTGAATTGGTGGTAAGTAGCTTTTATTGACAGGGATATTTACAATTACGTGCTGTCCAAGAGTGGGATTCCTGAAAATAGGTCTTTGCAAGTGATGTTCGGGTACGAGAATTGCATCGGTGACTATCGAGTTTCCTTCTTCGACGTTTGCAGTGTGTTCGTGGTCATCGTGCACAACACCATGGTCGTGGTCATCGTGCACAACTTGCTGCTCAATACCATGGACAACGTGGTTTATATTGTATTCAGCTTTTTCGCCATACTTTTCTTCGTCGTAGGATCCTGGAGAAGCAAAGATCAACTATAAATTCACAAGTCTTTAAAAGGTTGTTTTATAGATTGATTATTTTTTTATTTGTAAATAAATTATAATAAACCAGTTAAAGTATGTTTTTCTGAATAATTAGAACACATACCATCATCATAAATTCCAGCTGCTTCATCACGGGCATTTTGTTCTAGAGACTTGAGGATTTCTTCAGGAATTGGGGGAGGTGTTGGTAAATGATCCCCATGTGGTCTGAAGCCATTTTCGTCAGCAGTATATCTAAAGTAAAACATGTTGTTATGATATTTATTTAGGTTATATTAATCATACAATAGTCGCACTAACTATAAGAACTTTTACATAAAAAATATTTAACATAAAGCACGATTTATTTAAAGATTAAATTACGTAAACATCGACCATCCCAATATTATTATTATTTATTGGATCCATAATTGATGAAGATATCGACCGAATTCAGCTCACTTTACAGGTCACAGCGGTGAATCTCTAGGAAGACCGGCCAACTACATGTAACATATTATAGTGCACAAATATGTATCTGTGCAAACAAAAATGACACACAAATCATTCACTCTCATAATCTGACGAAACGGTAAATCTGACACGACCGGTACTCACGTACTTTCGAGGGACGAGAGTGTACAAACTCCCAACTTCAAGTCTCGGAGCTCCATAATTATGATATAAATTTACTTATAGATAATATTTACCTGATGGTGTATTGAATTCCATCGTCACCGGTGTAAGAATATGCTCCTTCTGCTATGACACCATTTTTCGCTACACCATTTTCTTCACCATAAATACCATTTTCGGTCTCGTATGCATATGCGTAACCTTGACCATCGCTCTCGTACTCTTGACGAAGAACTGCCGCATGTCTTTCGTGAGCAGCTTGTGTACGTTCAGGTCTTTCTTGGACAACATTCAAATTCTGTCCGTGATAATGAGCGTTTTCATGCGCTTCAGTGCTGTGAGCGAAGCTACTTCCATGGCTTCCGATTTGAATGAATCCATTTATTTGTTGTTGGTTAGCATTTATTTCGTTCATCTCACCGCTTGATTTGTGATAAACAACGTCTTCGTCAACTACAATGGGTTGAGAAATCGGAGCTTCAAGAAATTCCGATCCACTTGAACTTTGAGCATGTTCAGGGGGAAGATATGCCCTATTAAGCTTAGCTCCAGATGTCAAGGCGAGGATCGATAATAATATGATCTGAAAACGATATCGTTATCAAATTAGTTAAAAACAAAAACAAAAAGAGAAACATAGGAAGCAAATGACAGATTGTTATTATTTAATGTTTCTATAACACGAGTTTATTGGTTACGTAATGTTACGTGTTATGAATGAATAAAATATAAGCCACATAGGAAAAAAAAAAAGAAATTTTTACCGATTTCATTTTGTGTTAGTTTCGCTACGAGCTACCACACACACTGTCATTGAGTGAATGATGTAAGGAAAACATGTTCTTCTTTATTTATACTAATCTTATTGATCTACTTTAATAAGATGCTGTTCATCTAAAAAGTCGTGTATTGCCTCATCTTGAAGTGAAGATGGACGCGTCTAATTGTTAAGAATGATTTAATGCAGGAAGTATTATGTACATCGAAAAGTTTAATTATAAAAAATATATATATTATTGGTAACTGTACCAGTGAATCGATGGCCCAGTAACAGATGAATTTTAATCGATATCAAACTCGGGCAAATACTAAGATTTCTTATACTTTCGTCTGACGCATGGCGTTGAAGGAATCAAGAGGAATATATGTTTAAGGAATTCTGTCATGTGTATACCAACTGTGGAATAGCGGGATGGAATTACCTCCAAGCCCTTTTCAATAGGAAAAATGATTTTTAGCAAGCAGTGTGGCATTTATAAAGAGTAAATGTTATTACATCCCATTTAAAAAAATATTAGAACTAAAAGTAACATTAAATGAAGTCTTGACTCGCCACTGCATAATACTCTCCACGAAGAACATATCACTTCAACGATGTAAGGTAATCGAAATTTATACCTTAATATCCGACCTTGCAATTGTTAAAAATATTTGACCTTAATATATAAAAGTTTAAATTAATTAGAACATTTGAATAAAATTTTCGCTCGTGATGTTTCTGAGGTTATTAAAATCAATTGAACATTAGTTTCATAAATGTGCTGCGCTTCTGTGTGTGTAATCTAGTTCATAAAAGATTATAAATGATCATCTCTGTCCGCGCTTCAGTTAATGACTATGAGATTTCATACAACTACAAACGCGCTACTTTTCATGCATATTATTGGTAACAAACATAACTGTTCCATTTATGATATTAGTACAGAATAATTATGGATTACTTTTTGTTTTTTTTTTTTTTGTTAGTTATTATGTAGGTAGGCAATTGGGCCACCTGATGGTAAGTAAACACCACCGCCCATTTACATTGGCGCTGTACAATATATTAACCATTCCTTACATCGCCAATGGAAATTGTTGGAACTAAGATGCTACGGCCATCGTGCACACAAGGGACGAAATATAAAAGTATAAAGGTTTATAGATACGATGACATAAGCAAAAAGAGTATAACTATTACAATTTACTTGGTTGTAGGGCTTTCAGTGAGCCTGACTGTATTTCTACGGCCCACTCATCATATATTCTGGCGTCAAATAGCAATAACCGCTATTGTTTTGTTTCGGTTCGAAGGATGAGTGCGCCAGTTTAAGTCCGATACGAGGAACATCTTAGTCCCGAAGTATGGTGGCGCATTGGCGATGGAGCGAATGGTTAATATCTTTGTATCTGTAGTTTCAATGGCTTCCCATCAAATCGGAACACGACAATGTATTGCTGTTTGATGGTAGAGTATATAATGGTAGTGCCTGCCCAGAAGGGCTTCTTCGAAGCTCTACCACCAAGTAAAAATAATCTTGGAATAACATTTCTAAGTTATCTGTAGAATCGACATTTAAAATCGATGATATCTTAAGTTTATTTTAATCTTGTAAAATGGCGATACAGCAGACTTGTATTTACTCGATTCAAATATATTTAGATTTTAAATAATTAGCGTTAAGGAATCGAATAGATATTAAGGAAACGCAAATGTCAAATGACGATAACTAACAGCCAATATGAAGCACCGTTTCGTTTGTCAAAATGAATTCAGCAATATGCATTCTGCATAAGGAAATGAGCCAAAATGTATAATTTAATGTGAAGAAAATAAATTACGAACATTTTTTACCGTTGCGATATGATATTAATTTGCATAATGGCTCACTTTTCTAAATATGTTCCACGTTGCTCAAACATTGCGAATGTGTTGCATTTTTCTTTTGTATTTGTAAAAACGTGTAGGAGGATACGACCAAACATTTAAAACATTTCATATCAATTGCGTATAAATATTTATATAATGATATCGATCCATTTAACATAGAACTATATTGTATATAGATACTAATATTATAAACGCGAAAGTAACTCTGTCTGTCTGTAACACTTTCACGGCTAAGCCTCTTAACCAATTTTGATGAATTGCTACGGACTTAAGTCCCAAGAAAGAACATGGACTAGTTTTTTTTTAATGTAATTCCTCATAAGGGCGATGAAGGTTTTTTTGGTATTCAGTTTTATAAATTTCAACTAGTTCAACTAGTATACGTACGTTAACTAAACTAAATCAAATTATATTATAGAGCTGAAATGTTTCAGTTGTTCATCCATTTAAATATTTTTTTTGGGATCAAACCCTTTAATTATTAGTTTACAAAAATTAATCTTGGGCTCAACTTTGGCACAGATGTTGAGAAAAACTGTGTCTAGTGAATTCATTGCAGTACTTGAGTGCGATCAATCAGGATTGGAGCAGGGTGGTAAAACAAACTCGAAGCCTATATCATTGCCATCGCCCTGATGATGAAGAGGAATCTTTTGCCCATCATTACGATATTTACTGATTGTTAATAATAAAATTACATAATACAATCTTAGTAAGGTCATTTATGTAGTCTGGTATATCTCGTGGACTCTGATAATTTCAAGAGGCATAGAAATCTACGATTACTAATTTCCAGTGTTTCATCATTAAATATAAAAAAAATTTAAATGAATATTATAGCTCTTCTATTTATAAATTTTACTAAATAAGCTTATACTTAAAATCTAAAAATGTCTGAGGAATTAAGCTATCGAATCGAATACCATGACCCGTCAAGAATGTATTGTCTTGCAACATCGGAAGCTTGATGTTATACTTCTTCTTCTTTTATACAATTTCTCTCTAAATTATACATAATATTATTGTATAATATATAAGTATTGTAATATGATTTTTGTCAATAAGAAATGTATAACTTTAAATATACCAATCGGTACACTATTTGATAAATTATTTCGTAATTACATACATATATTATCATCTATTATATCATAAATGGTAAGTAACTCTGTCTGTCTGTTATGAAATTGAAATAAATGAACCGATTTTGATGAAATTGTACACTGAGTATGTTTGAACCACAAGTAACCAATTAATAGGATATGACTTGCGTACAAAAATTTGTGCGTGCGTGAACTTTTGTGTTGCGGTCAAATAGGAGGTCAATTCGACTAACTTGTAACGGTATAACCTAACCTGATCAGGAACTAACTAATTAAACCGATGATTGCGGGTTCAAACCCAGGAAAGTACCACTGATTTTTCATGTGCTTAATTTGTTTTCATAATTCACCTCGGCGATCAATGATAACATCGTGAGGAAACCTGCATGTGTATAATTTCAACGAAAGTCTACATGTGTCAGACCTCCATTAACCCGCATCGGAGCAGCTTGATGGAATGTGCTCCAAAACCTTCTCCTCAACGGTAAAAGAGGCCTTAGCCCAGCAGTGGGAAATTTACAGACTGTTACTGTGAATTGCAATTGAAGACCTTAATTCTACTAATTTATATTCCGAACGGCAACTGGATCGATGTTTTTGGAGAGTTGATACTCGAACTCAGCTGAACAGCAACGATTAAGCTTCGAACGATTGCTACAAACTGTAAATTTTTTACTAGAATTGGAGCCTATTATCCACACCAAACTATCATTACTTATTAGGAAAATAATTTGAATCTAATAAATATCACGGAATAATTAATATCTTCGCTAGTTCTAATGTCCATTGTACGATAACTACCGCTCATTATCAACTTATTTGTTCGTCTGTTAATCAAAATCCTGCTCTATACATTCTGCTTAAGGTCTATATTTAGTCTATAGTGTCTGCCTGTTATATAGAATTACATCTGTTATATAATAAAAAATAGCTCAAAAAGTTAAAAATACAACAGGGTTATTGTTTAATAATGATTTTTACGATTATCTTTAAAACAAAACGTTTAAAAATTGCTTCCCAATACTCTCGTCTATATTAATAATTATTTAATAATATTATGTAAACATTTAAACATAAATTGTTATAAAATAGCGTTAATATTTAATATTAAAATAAAACCAGTTGTAAAAACGAGATATGTTAAGAGAAATCGCTCTTTTTTTAAATATTTAAACCGTATTAAAATGTAAAAGTATTCTCATTAAAATTAAATTTATTTTATCTGTAATATAATTTATTACAAAAAAATAATGTTATAAACAATACGGGTCACGTAATATAAAACGATCATATTCCCAGTTTATGCCAATAATTATGCTGGGTCACTCGACCTTGATACCGGAACTAGGAAATGTATGAGAATTATGTCTTCCTGACCGATTTCGGTCGCGGTAGCGAATTTGAACCGACGAGCCGACTACGCGGGACATATTATAGTCCACGAGAGTGTACGCAATCAGAGGTGATGTGATAGAAATGCAGCTTCGATACGACAAGAAAGAGTTCTGGCGCAGGACCAACAGCTCTACGTGCTTTCCGAGTCCCTGAATTTTTTTAGGGATATCCGATAACTTTTTATCGGCTCGACTTAGGGGTTTGAACCCAGGAACTCCGGTTCGTTAGCCTTATATCTAGCCATTAAACCAACGAAGCATTCAATGAAGTATAGTGTGTTCAGTGTGCTGATGATTAATGATTGGGAACTTTTGAAGGTATGCTAGGTATCGTGACAAACCATAAACATATTATATGATATAAAACAATTAAACAGGTGATAAAATGAATTTATTTATTTTGGGAATAGCAATAAATGATATACAAAAATATATTAACGGTAGATCGTATATAGATCATATATGAGAACTTAAGCATAACCTGTGTTCCATGACGCATTATATGTCGCCTACCAGTAAATCTAAGTATCTTGTAAGTAAATGGGTACTTACAAGATACTTTTGCCATGGAACAAAAATATTTAGTATTATTGCATTCCGTTTTCAAAGCACAAAGGATATAATATCTTAGTTCAGTAGGTTGTTTGTGCATTGCATATTTCTCACTGCGCTGATGTCTATGTGCGATGGTGACTTACCATCAGACGCCTAATTTGCCCATCCGGCTAACTATATCGTAAAAAAGAAAGAGAATTGGCGCTATCACAGAACACACTGTACAATCAACGTTGTTAATTAATATCTGATTTTTAATTAGTAAAAGTTTTGGTTTTAAATAATAATAATAATGTCAATCAATGATTCAGTAAAATACTATTAAATAATATTAAATTCAGAAATTAAATCCTCGGTCGAAGTCAGAGTCTCGTCAGCAACTCTCATAGACAAAAGATTACTATATGCCAAAATAAAATGTGTATACTTCAGCAACTTCTGAAATAGGTAGGCGGACGAGCAAATGGGACATCTGATGGTAAGCGGTCACCACCGTCCAAAATGTTATTTATTCCTTACATTGCTAATGCCCCACCAACCTTGGACCTAACATGCTATGTCTCTTGTGCCTATAGTCTGTCTCACTCACTCTTCAAACCGGAACACAACAATACTGAGTACTGCTGTTCGGCGGTAAAATATATGATGAGTGGGTGGTACATACCCAGACGGGCTTGCACAAAGCATTATCACAAACTTATATTCATACATACAAGCTTTACGATACTTCCGAGGCACAACTTTGTAACGATCACTGTACAACCTCCAGACCACTAGGGAAAATTTATAAAAAAAAAAACAATAAATTTTTAATGGCCCGAATTGGGGTTTGGTCACACAATGACCTTATAGCAAACTATAAAAATGTATCGGTCTGTAATTATTCCTCTGCTGGACTAAAACCCCTTTGAAAAAAAGGTTATACTGCCGAGAAAATATGTATACAATAATATTAATTCAAATCGTAAGACATAAAAATATTATCATAGCGATTCAGAAACCTGTTCTGTGATAAAGCATGTACATATTTATTGTTATTACATAATATACATATTAAGTGAATTCCGGATAAACAAGGTCGCACGAATTCGTAAAGATATAATATTTTGGTTCAAATTCGTGTTTTATCGGTATCTACCTGCAAACAGCATCATTTAGTATTCAAAATCAAAATATACTTTATTCGAGTAGGCTTTTACAAACACTTTTGAATCGTCATTTAACAAACTATTTAAAGTAAACCTTCCACCGGCTCGGAATGTAGATTCTACCGAGAAGAACCGGCAAGAAACTCAATAGTTACTCTTTTTCAACATCTAAAAATAAAGTCATGTTAGTTAAATACAATTATATGTGTATGTTAGTCTCCTGCCTGGAAGTCAACAAGCATTAACTCCACGCTTTCTTATCATCAATATAATCTTGTATCGAATAATATGCCCTCTTTACCAATGTATTTTTTACAATTGACTTGAATATTGTTATGTTTCAGTTATATTAAAGATAAAAAGTAGTATTTATTGACTTCTAAGCAGGATATATAAAAGATTAACTGTTGTTTACTGACATATTCTGTTATTAAAATGGTGGAAAAAAGTGACTTGTGAGTTTTTTGCCGGTTCTTCTCTGTAGAATCTACTTTCCGAACCGGTGGTAGCTTTAAATTGAATTCAACAGAGTAACATAAAGATTCAAAAGATGCTTTTATGAGCCTAGTTAAATAAAGAATATATTGATTTTGATTGATTTTTTAATAAGTGTAGCAACACAGTAACAAGTGCCAGTACGTACGTTTTAGTTCTCAAGGTTTTTGATGCATTGGTTATATAAGGTTTATTAGTACTTCTGACAGTGTCAATATATAAGTAGTGGTGATCACGTCTTACCATCAGGTGGTCATTGTCAAGTCTGCTCCTACATTGAAAAAAATGCGTATTATTCTTAACACCGTTCGTTTATCATATTGACTACTTGTTGAAATTTGAGGATCGGGATATATTACAAATAATTGTATTAAACTAACATAATTCATTTTTAATTTTGGAAAAGACTAACTACTGAGTTTCTTGCCGGTTATTTTCGGTAGAATCTACTAGCTTTATTTTTAATATATTCCTCTTTAAAAGGACGATTTAAAAGTCCTCGTAAAACCCTACTCGAATAAAGTATATTTTTACTTTATGACTTTTACTAAACTATCATTAAACTAACAAGATCTGCCATGTAAATCATCTTGGGGTCATGGGTTCACTGGCCGGCCTTTAAAAAAAACTGGTGTTTTTGGGTATCTCAGTAGAAGTTCGTGGTTTATATAAAATGCCCTGATCAGTTTTCTAGTTCCCCTTGAAAATAGCTGCCATAACAAAATTAGTTTGAAGTACATCATTATATTATATGATCGCCTTATTACCTTTACTGGTGGCAAAAGGGCTGGTTTATTTTTTCGTCCAAAGGATTGGAATTAATTCATTGGGGTTTTCTATTGAATTTTTTTCTGAAACAGCCTGGAGTATGGAAATAAAACGCCTTAATATACAACACACACATTGCACAGTATGGCAAACGCGCACAGTCGTACATAAGCCTACTTCGGATATAACGGAAACACTTCATTTCACTCTGATATATTGTTCTTCACGTATAAATTATATTGAACTGCACACACAAACATTTCCCGAACATTAGTATTTACAACAATACCAAACGTTAGCGCGATTTAAATTCGGTACAGTGACATATATTATTTAAATAATAAATTAAATATATTAGAAATGACTTTTAACTAAATACTTTTTGCTCGGCTCTGTCTGATGTTACATTTAAAAAACTTATAACAATGACACTGATTCAACTATAATAGCGATTATACACAGTAGCTTGCCCAGCGTAGTTAGCTGGTCTCCCTTGAGATTGCCGATGAGAAATCGGTCAGGATGATAATATTATTATGATTTATTTTTATTTGTTGTATTTGTTTATTACTTGGTTATACGGCTTTGTGCTAGCCCGTCTGCGTAGGTACCACCTACTCAGATATTCTACCGCCAAACAGTACTCAGTATTGTGTTCTGGTTTGAAGGGTGAGTAAGCCAGTGACCTAAAGGCACAAGGGACATAACATCTTTGTTCCCAAGGTTGGTGGCGCATTGACGGTGTAACACGTGATTAATATTTCTTACAGCGTCATTGTCTATGGGTGGTGGTGACCACTTAGACCATCAAGTTACGCCATTAAAGAAACATATATACGTTGATGATAATAATTCTTATGTAATGCTTTATTATTTGTCAAATAACATACATTCATACATTCGATCGTCAAATTGCAAACAATAATATAAATTGTTTATACGTGTTTAAAAACAAGTGATGTTTGATATATTATAAAAAATATTACCCCCTACAGGCACAATTACATTAATTGTTTAATAATGAAGTTCTTATACACTTCTGATTTCTTACTTGAACCAGAACGACCTCGTGATTAGCTTTGCGTGTTTATATTAGCTCCTTCATAATTTAAGACTTAAGTTACAACTAAAGGTTGAATCGAACACCGAGCCTAGGGTTCCGTAACCTTTTTTTAAATCATCTTTTGTACTTAAAGTATAATATATACCTTGATAGTAAAACGAAGACAGGGTGGCTTAGTGGTTAGAAAATGTATATTTATGTTTGCTTGATTTGTATCTGTAATAATACATCTCAATGGTGACGTAAAAGATCGTGAGGAAATCTTGATATCAAAATCAATCAAAAACCGTCACGTGTTTAGCCAACAACTCGAATTGAAGCATCGTGCGTGAATAAGCCTTCTCAACAAAAGGAGAGGACAGCAGTGCGAACTTAAAAATTGGTTAAACCAACCTTATCGTAGTCACCAATGACAAGCAATGTTGGTAAAATTTGGGTTATTGGTCCGATAAACAGTACTCCAAAGTATTATTGGCAGGTTTGAATGATGTGAGAGGCAAGTTAAACAAGGGATATTTAAGATGTTCAGTAACAGCGTTAAAAACAAAACAAAAGTCTATACTAATATTTTAGATTCAAAATTAACTCTGTCTGTTACCTGTTTGATAGAGATAGTAGGAGAAGGCTATTTTTTTCAATTTACCCCTTGACGGGATAAATGGGTGTAAGGAGTGCTACAGGTAAAGTTTTATAAATATCGCGCGGGTAAAGCCGCTCGTTCTGCTACTAAAAAACAAAATAAACCTTTTCTTCGTAAGACAATGAATATAGTCTTCAAGTTTCAAGGTCAAGGTCTTAAAACTCGAAGGTAATTGAAGTAGCTCGTGCCATCTTTTACCGCCTTTAATATCAGAACCCGATAATAGTTTTTTATTATTGGCACTAAAATTCGCCACACGCATCTAAATGCCCTTCCATTGATAGTTCTCTAATTGTTATCACAATAACAGTGAACCATGGCCCATTTTAACGAAACGCGCAAACCTAGTCACTAATTCTAGTGTTTATAACATAAATAGGATCATAATCCCAATGGCTTTAAATATAGCGTAATTTATTGGAGAACTCTAAAAATAAAGGCACACCTACACTGGCTGGCTGTTTCACACGATGCACCTAACGATATTTCGACATGGCAATTTAAAATAACGGTTTCAAAATATTGTGCCGACTTCACACGTGACGATCAAAATGATTGTTCGTTAAGTAAATGTACCACTTATGTAGGTTGCTACGTGATCTTTGCGATAATTGTAATTGGGCTTGGCGAATTTAACCGATTTTGCAAGGTTAAGTTGCTACGATGTTTTATGGCTAAAAGTGTAAAAATGTATGTCGTTCGTAACTAGTATTATCTGAGACGATGTAAGCCAATGATGCTCTGTAGTTATGACATCTTAACGAAAGATTATAAGGCTTAAACGTAAGGAAGTTCTATACTATTTGCGGTGCTTAATAAGTATTCGAGCGGAGATGCCCCATTGGTTGGAACGCGGGCATCTTAACCGATGATTGCGGGTTCAAACCCAGACAAGAACCGCTGAATTTTCATGTAATTCATCTCGTGCTCGGCGGTGAAGGAAAACATCGTGAGGAAACCTGCATGTGACTAATTGCAACGAAATTCTGCCACATGTGTATTCCACCAACCCGCATTGGAGCAGCGTGGTCCATCACTACCACACATTCCAATATACCACATATTCCAATATGACCTTGTAAGATTTAATTCTGTTACTTTACTTAAAATTGTGGTTTCATGACAGATTGCATATCTACGCCTAAATTGTCATACTTATGTATAAAATTTGAAGAGGAGGCCTTCGCCCAGCAGTATCAAGGCTAGACTCCTGGAACGATTCGGTTTGAGTACAGTTATATAATTCAGGACAATTACTTTAAATATAACATAAACCTGACAAAAAATCAGCGATGAATACTACTTAACTGAAACAAGCGGTTTTTGGTTAAGATCAAAATAATTCTCATGTACTTACTCACTCATGTATATCCGAGTTACTTTTTCTTCTAAGTCAGGAGATAACTTCAATACCACTTGGTGGTAGGGCTTTGTGCAAGCCCGTCTGGGTAGGTACCACCTACTCATCAGATATTCTACCGCCAAATAACAGTACACTGTATTGTTATGATCCGGCTAGAAGGGTGAGTGAGCCAGTGTAATCACAGGCACAAGGGACATAACATCTTAGTTCCCAAGGTTGATGGCGCATAGGTGATATAAGGAATGGTTAATATTTCTTACAGCGCCTTTGTCTATGGGCGGTGGTGACCACTTACCATCAGGTGGCCCATATGCTCGTCCGCCAACCAATGCAAAAAAGAAAATAGACAACACTCGCCACTTCCCCGACTTTTCTATCTACATATTTTGAATTTATAATTAAAGGATTTGATTTTATTTATCTTTCGTAGTTTATTTATCGTTTATTAATCTTTCATATCAGCACCCATTGTTTAATACAGAAGAGTAATTTAATTCGACTATAATAACGAATCGAAAACTAACAATACAAATATTATCATTAGAATCACGGCGACATTTACTGAAATACCTATCCCGGTCTGTTCGTGACAACCTGTCTAGGCAACCATATACGCTAGGAACACCATGCTGAAGTAATCAAAAGTAGGACGAGAGACTCCAAAGTGATATTTGCCAAAACTGTATAACAATAGGAAAATAAAACAATTATATGTATTTGATAAAATTTTCATACTTAAATGATAATAGCCTTTGAATATTTATTTGGAGGAATGCTCAGAAGCACCCCGGAGGTAGGATGCTGGGGACTAATTCGATTAAAAAATGTCACTTTATCGCAATGGAATCAAATCAAGAAAACGAGAACGGTTGAACAGCAAATATCGGTAATATTTCTTCTAGCACAATGTTCCAGTTGCAGATCGACCAAAATTATTTCGGAATAGATTCGGAAATGTATCGTAACCATTTTAAATTAGTAGAATTGGCTTCCAGTTACTATTCAGATGAGATTTATTTTCGTTAGGAATAAAATCGGAACAATAATAAATTGGCATAATTGACGCCCTGGCAAAGTTACATTACAGAGGTGAGATAGCTCCGTGGTTAGAACACGTACGTCTTTAACTGATGATTGCGAGTTCAAACCCAGGCAAGCATTGAATTTTCATGGGCATAATTGGTGTTTATAATTAATCTCGTGCTCGGTAATGAAGGAAAACATCGTAAGGAGGGCTCATCTGTATTCCGTATTAAGGCGGCGTGGTGAAATAAGCTTTAAACCTTTTCCTCAAAGAGAGAAGGGGGCGGTTTAGCCCAGTAGTGGAACATTTACAGGATGTTATTTTAGTATTACGTTCCCCTGTCTTGATAATTCGTTGTTTACTTGCGGTTTATATGATCTTTTAAAAATAAGTCGTTCCCTCGACTCTTTGTCCTGGAGATACAGAAGGGTTGGTGACCCCATGCAAGCATAAAATTATTCCTTTTAAAGGATTGTACACTTTACCGTTTAGTTTGTAGAGATTTAAGATTTAGTTTTGTGTCTTGCAACTTGTTAAATGGAATGTTGAAATTCTAAACTGATATTACGTAAAATAATCTCGTTGAAAAGATTTATTACTTACTATTGTATATAAAATGAGATTAGTACTTTTAAAACTATTTAAAACATTTTTTTTTAATACAAATGTTTATGTATGGACTGATATCGGCATAAGCTTAAATTCAAAGATTCTGCTTATTACATCTGTGACATATTTTTAAATGTTCTTAAAAATAGTATCTCGTTTATAATATCAGTATAGATTAAGGTAAAATATTATTTTTACGAAAAAATATGATGTTATTTTCCGTTAAAAAAGGGGTTCTTATAGGAAGCCAACAGAATTATATACAGACATACATAATATTAATTTTCACGTACGTTTTTAAATATGAATTAAAATTAAATTAATATTGTTTTAATAGTCATACATAAATCGACGACCTCCGTGGTCGAGTCGTGTGTACACCGGTTTTCATGGGCACGCCACTCCGAGGTCCCGGATTCGATTCCCGGCCGAGTCGATGTAGAAAAAGTTTCTAGTTAGTTACTAATTAGTTTTCTATGTTGTCTCGGGTCTGGGTGTATGTGGTACCGTTGTTACTTCTGATTTTCCATAACACAAGTGCTTTAGCTACTTACATTGAGATCAGAGTAATGTATGTAATGTTGTCCAATATTTAATTATTTATTTGTTTATAAATCCTCACTGAATGGCCAAGAGTATGTACAATAAACAAAACATATTAAATCATAGAATGGGCGGGCTGAGTGTTAATTTTCGCGTGTAATAGATGAATAGGCCCAGCAAGTCTCTCTAACTATGACTGCGAGTCACACTTCGTCCTCATCAGCCTTAGTTACTAATTATTTTATTAATAATAAAGCGTAACGCGCCTGCAGAGTTCATTGTAATCATGTTATCGACGAATATTGACAATTGTAAAATCTCTACTATTAAATCGTTGAATGGTTTAAGTTCTATAAAATCATTGTTACGGAATTATTTCAATGAAACTTCGCGAAGTCATACGTGAAACTATAAATTTAAATAAGTGGTTTCGTTACCAAGCGACGTTGCAATGTGCTAAGCTGTTTGTGTATGTGGGAAATAGCAGATTTTAAAATTCACCGCTGAGCAATCGTTAATGGTCTTGTTAAGGATTAGAAGCTGATCAACTGTATAACGGATATACTTGATTTAGAATTATTTCTAAAACGGCCAGATAAATAAAATTGAAAAAATAACTTTAATGTTTAGAAAAACTTATTATTTTACACTGACAATAGCGAAGATGCTTTGGGGAATAACGCACTTAGGAGATTCGATATTCCAATCTCAAAATGGCGATCTATAATAAAGGTGACCAGGTTGTGGACAAACTGGTCATAAAAATAGTAACTACTGAGTTTCTTTTCGGTTCTTCTTGGTAGAATCTACATTCCGAACCGGTGGTAGCTTTACTTAATATGGTTTGTTAAATGACGATTCAAAAGTTCTAGTAAAAGTATATTTTGATATCGCATCCAGACAAGCTGAAGAATCCAGAACCCCACGAATACTAAAAATAACTAGAAACACTATTTAACAAAGACAAACTCCAACTTTTTGACGTAAATTTGAAATCTAAAAATTTAGATTGTATGTTTTATATTTAAATGTCGGTAGATTAAAATAACATAATTAAAATTATAAATATTATATGAAATTACATATTTGGAATAGCAAAAATGTAAATTTCTTTGTGTGTGATTTTTTTTTACGTATCTATCTCAAAATGTCAATAAGTGTATGTAATTGTTTTAACAATGTTTTTGTAGAAATTTTATGTATTTATATATTTCTGAAGATGTGGGTCACTATAGTATATCTTTATATTTGTTTAGTTGGACAAATTTACAATCACAGTAATCCTATGTTAAAAGTATTTGCTAGCCTTCTAAATAAATCTTGATATAGTGTATACTATTAAAAAACCGATCAACACGGAGCAGTCTTGCAAATAGGTCACCTGATGGTATGTGGTCACCACTGCCAATATATATTGGTACTGAAAGAAATATTAATCATTCCTCTTGTTATGTCCCTTATGTCTGTAGTTGCACTGTCTCAATCACCATTTAAACCGGAACACAACAATACTAAACTAGCGGAAACTAGCGGTTAAACTGGCGGATGCTAATTAGATCGTTTTGCCGATTTAACTCTTCTGCCCATCACTTCGCTTCATATCAAATATGCACTTACGGCGTCATCGTTATATGAGCAGATCCTTTGGAGATCAATACGTTATTTGGATTAAAACTTAAAGTAAAATATATTCGCTTTATTCTTTCCGATTCAGTTTGTGGTTATCGGTTGTGTTTATTCTCATCATATTACTCGCAATGTCCCAAAGACAGTTTCATCTTTATTTTAATTCTGATAGTTTGCTTTTACTTATAATTAGTATTTATGTGTTGAGTGGGCGGTAACTATACAGACGGGCACAAAGCCCTACCACCAAATATTAACCATAATTAATAATAATTGCAGGTTTAATTTCATGAAAACCTGATTGATTAATAATCCATGAATATCCAGTTAATTATTTAAGTTTAATATACTGTGTGTTTCTCACGAAATATAAATAAATAAACAGCAGCAAGTTTGAAAGCATACTTCCATTAAACTGTATTTTTGTTACGAAAGTGTCAAGCAGGTTGCAAGATTGCCAGTTGTAATTATATCGTATGTGATCTCATGACATCGTATAACAGACACTGTGTGTTTTAAATGACTAACGACGGGTCATTTGTCAATTTCGATTAAGGGTCCGAACACACGAGACTAATATCTAAAGCGGTTTTTAGACTTTATTTTGTGATATCGGTAGGCGGATGAGCAAATGGGCCACCTGAGTAAGTGGTCACCACTGGCCATAGACAATGGCGCTGTAAGAAATATTAACTATTCCTTACATCACCAATGCGCCAACAACCTTGGGAACTAAGATGTTACGTCTCTTGTGCCTGTAGTTACACTGGCTCACTCACCCTTCAAACCGGAACATAACAATACTGAGTACTGCTGTTTGGCGGTAGAATATATAGACTAAGTATCACGTAGCAATGTATATCGTATTGCGTGTTAATCCCTCGTTTCAGTGATTGTATGTTGTATATTTAATAAGATATTTGTATATGTATACGTGTAATCGGATTGGGAATGCTTAATGTTTATCGTTTATACAAATTTGCATTTGCAAATTTTGTGTAATATATCTGTAATGTATATATTATTGTATACTAGTAATTAGATTTACATAATATGTTATGTGCGTTTCAAAATTATCTACATTTTTGTTACATTAGTATTAACACCATTGTTGTGAATTATGCATTCGCGCGCGTTGCTAAAACGCGCGTTTTCGGGCTTTGTTTTAGTACAAGAATCCTGCTTTAGTTTTTATACTTCTAAAACGAAGTGTCTTCTTAAATATGTTTTAAATAATATGCACTAATAAAACCTTTAACATGAGCTCACGCATCCTTCGTACACTCTTGATAGAAAACATTTTAATGAACTATAATTTTAATCATAATATTCTAATATAATCATCATGTAACTCTGCTTTCCACTCGCATACCGTATACAGAAAGTTTTTGGGCAATGGTATACTCATATATAATATGATACCGGAAAATATAATCCATTTACATTTTAAATAGGTCACAATTATTATCAATAATTGGTACCCGTTGGCATAAATTTTAACAAATATTAACTTACTTTAACATCGCCAATGCGTAACCAAACTTGGGAACAATTTTATGTCTCTTGTGCCTGTAATTATACTAACTTACCCGACCTTCAAACCAGAACACAACAATACTAACTATTTCTGTATGACAGTAGAATATATGACGTGTGGTTGGTAACTACCCAGACGGCTTTGCATTAGCCCACCAAGAAAATAAATATTTACAACGTTAGAAAACGCAGCGTTATCACCTCAGTGTATACATAGCATTAGACTTAGTCATGATATTCTGTGACCTATTAAACGGTGGATCCGTTTGACGACGTAACGAGTTCACATCGAATATGTCGATGATTCTAAAACATCATTTGATTTAAGTTTAATGCGATGACGCTCAGATAAACTGAAGTCTAGATTAATGATATCGATAGCTTTGTATTTCAGAAGGCTATGAACTCTTTTTTGATATTGCGTAACTGTAACATTCTAAATTCAAATGTTTGTATTAAAATTAAACTTTATATATGGTTTTGTAATTTATAAGTCGAGGTAGTACAGTGGTTAGAACACGTGAATATTAACCCATGATTGTGGATTCAAATCCGAGAACTAATGAGTTTTCACGTGTAAAATATTTTGATTCCGTTCTGTATCTCCCACATACGCGTATGTATCGACTGCCATAACTAATTACTACTAATAAGCTCCAAATATTCTCCTCAAAAGGAGAGGAGAGGAGAGGAGCCAAGCTTTGAGCTATTTCCTTTACTTTTCCTTTAATGGCGAATAGAATTTAACAGACTTGATGTTACAAGATCCAATAGATTCTCGATTTGAATTTTTTTCTTTTTTAATGTTAGTAATGCCCAAAATATATACTGAACGAATCGAAGGCTTTAATTCGTGTCTCGGCTGAAGTCAAACTTTGATATAATGTAAGCGAAGTGTTGAGCATGAATTCAAACAAACCTTATCATTTGTGTCACTGAAAACTATTATCATGCCGTGTGTACTTATATGTTAAGTTGTTACTTGATATTTCGTCGGCAAATTATTCGAGGGTCAAATATTTTAGTGGGGTATAATTTTTGTGATTACTTCATTCTTGATGTCCGCAATTTAAATCGAAATAATGGTCATTATCAAATAAAGTGTTACGAGATTGTATTTATGTATTAAAAAAAAATTGAGGTTAGAAAATAAAGATTATGTATATTTTTTAAATATTTATTTCATTTCAATCACACAGTGATTTATGATATACGTTTTCGTACAGTATTATTTATATGTACAAAATTATATTTTTTTTACGATTTATTTAATGCTGTATTATTTTTTTTTTTATTTTTTTGCCGATTTAGGGTATGTCTAGAATATACTATCACTTTACTCTAATATTTATAACCTTCCTGTGGACTGAAACTTGGGGGTTGACGAGGTCCACCAAATTGATCAATACCTCTCTGATTATCTTGATTCGCTCTTCCATTGGTGCCCTTAGACCCAGCGTTATTGAAAGGACCTTGTGGTTTTGTCTCGAAGCTCTGACCAGGTCGGTTATACTGGTAAGGTGCCTGAATTGCTGAGCCAGCTGAACCAGCTGAGCCTGAAGCACCAGATGCAAATTTATTAGCTGATGCGAATTGTGCCTGCGTACCCTGGCTTGTACCAACATTCGATCCAGCCTGGTTTCCATTTTGTTGATATTGAGGACCACGTCCAACTGGGCTTGACGATTGAGAGTTTTGGTTTCCATTGTATGAGGTGCTCTGACCTGAGGCAGTATTTGAACCAGCAGATGGCCCATATTGAGTGTTTTGGCCAGTGGAAGATTGGCCAGCATTAAATACATTCTCGTTAGATTGGTAACGTGTACCTTGTCCAGAAGAACCTGCAGATCCGATTGGTTGGTTTTCAGGTTTATATTGAGAACCTTGTTGAGATCCAAATGATGACCCTTGAGATCCCAATGAAGGTTGATAAACTTGACCTTGGTTGGAAGTACTACCAGAGCTAAATTGATTTCCTGACGAAGGTGTATTAGCCTGACCGAATTGATTATCTTTATTACCGAAACCGAAAGCACCTGCGTTGGTATTTGATCCAGATCCTGTAGAAGTTGATCCAGCTGAGTAGCTAGTCGGTTTATTTATTTGAGGACGGTACTGACTTATTGAGCCTTGTCCAGACGATCCAAAACCATTCTGGGATTTAAAACCGTTGACCTCTTGTCCTTGTCCTTGGTTCGCTTGGCTTACACCTGTGGTTAAACCTTGATTCACTTCACCATACTGACCTGACGGACCACTTGGACGCCCAGAAACACCTTGGTTCGTTGCGAATTTATTGATTTGTGGTTGGCTTCCGGCTTGCCCTTGAGCTGATTGGAAACCTTGAGCGGAACCAAAATTCTGACCTTGATTAAATGTGCTACCGGTGTTATATTGTTGTGGTGATTGTGGTTCAGATTCATATTCTTCGGGTCGGTACGCACCTAAAAATAAATATTTTTTAACTTGATATGCAAACATTTATTATTCTATGTATTTGTAATTATGAAAAGGGTCATCTATTAATTGTCGAACATAACTATAAAAATGCCTATATTACCTTCTTGTGTACCAGCAGCTGCTGCTCTTGCGTTTTCTTCAATAGACCTTAATATTTCCTCGGGGATGGGATGAGGTGTGGGTAAATGTTCACCCTGTGGTTGATATCCGTTTTCATCAGCAGTATAGGTCACAGAATACGATTTCCCATCGTCACCTGTATAAGAATATCCTCCTTGTGCTCTAACACCATTTGTAGCTTCACCAGACTCTTCAGCAGATATCCCGTTGGATGTTTCGTAGCTGTATCTATAAGATTCACCATTATTTTCATTAATGTATTTCAGGATTTCAGCATTTCTGTCAGCTGATGCTTGTGCACGTTCCGGTGTAGACACTTGAGCCACATTTGGGCCTGATGGTCCTGAGCCAAGACCTTGGTTGAAAGCATTTGATTGACCAAAACCAGCGTCATTGGCTCCGATTTGAGATGAAGCAAAAGTGGAAGTGGAAGGGACACGAGATTCAAATGCTGAATCATACGAGCTACCACGTGAAGTTCCACCTAATTTGGAAGGGCCAAATCCATTATTGCTTTGAGCACTGTCCGATAAACCGAATCCATTTGCACTTGAGGGCCGTGGACTTCCTGAGGGTCCTTGACCGAATCCAGAGGAGCTAGACTGATCAAATCCTGCAGCTCCAGGTTGACGTCCTGAACCCGATGGGAGGCCTTGTCCAAAATCAGTTCCTGATTGGAATCCCGGTGCTGTTAATGCGCCTGGACTACCACCAGCCGTTGCAGCGCTTTTTGGTGGAAGATATGTCCTATCCAACTTGTCGGCATATCCACACGCAATAACTGACAGGACTATGAGCTGAAAATGCAACAACAAAAACATTACTGAACTGATATTTAAACACAAATAACTTTAAAAATATTTCAATGACACATAGCACGTTCGATTATTATAACCGATAAAAAATTAAGTTTAATTATTAATATAATAATTAGTCACCAGCTTCATGTTTGAGCTGTTCTCGTTGCAAATGATGAACTCTGAATGTGGCTCTGTTGGCTCATCCCATATTTATATCACACAATATTCGTTCACCTCTATATCTTACTGCGAGCACTCGTGGTAACCTTTGACTCAAATAAGTGAATCTTCATTTTACTTGTGTGAGTAAGTTGCTCAATTTACTGATCGATTTTATAGATACACTAATTATTGCTATCTCTGTACTGAAAAATTCGAGAGGAATATCGTTTACTAAGCCAATTATTTTATATTTGAAATATATTATTTTATTTTATATTTTTGAAGTAAATCGATTCCGTTGAATACAACTTGGAACTATGGAACTTTAACTTAGTTGTTAAATAGTATATATATTTTTATTTATAACCTTAAAGTATTTTTATAAATGTGACTTTAACAGATCTTTCGTGTGATTTTATAAATGTTCGAAATTCAAATTAAATAAAAGAAAACTAATAAACTGACGCAATTTTTTTTTTCTCAAATGTCATTAAAATTATGTAAATATGTTTTTGTAATTTGCAAATTTTTTTATAAAAAAAAATGTTACATATATTGGTTTCGTCTGGATCAATAAGGCTCTACTATAAGGTTCCAGTCGACTTGTAATAATGTAAAAATAAGTACTCTTTTATATGTAATATTATTTATGGCATAAGGTTCTAAAGTTAATTTATATCCCAATTTTCATTTTATTTCGTTTTTAAAATCATATTCGTTTCTTGATTTAAAAATGTCTTTATAAATGAGTTTGAATTGATTTATAAACGATTTAAGAATAGTAGACGTATTCTATTGGAAGGAACTTGAAAGTCACCGCAGAAACGTGCGTGAAATATTTGAATGTCATTAATAACATTTACTATAATAATTATAAAATTTAGAGGATACACATATCAAAAGGGCGTAAGTCATCATCCGATGAATCAGTATCTCACGAGTAGACACGAAGTGAATTCTTTCAGAATCGCATTGCTGTATCTTGTTTTATTCTCGGCCAGGACATTTTATTAAAAGAAAATGGTCAGACAGTTCTTTATAAAACCTGTATAAATATAATTAAAATAATATTATAAATATTATTTCTCTAATCAATAGTTTTCTAGTATTTTCCATAATAACTATATATTCCTTTATTTGGCTCAGTTAAACTGAATAGAGTCCACGATTGTGAAGAGGCAACTTAGGTATGCCTGTAGATCATGGCCTAAAAAACAGCGGGAATCCATTTGATTCAAGGGCAACACGTCGTGGTGACGTCAAGGGCAATGGTAGTCTTTAAAAAGACCACATAGATAAAAAAAATTATAATAAATTTATAGGAACTGTTCTTTAGCCTGGTTCAGTGTTCGAAGAGAACATTTTTTATTTTTACTGTTTTTGCAAAATGTTACCTTGTTATTTTAACGGCTAGCGTATAGCTATATTAAACTTGGTTTGACTACAAGTCTGATCAGGTCTGATACTGATTCCTATGTCAAAACAAAAACACTTCCTAAAACCTAAAATTATTTAAGGCAACATTGCATAGATTATATATAAAAGAATGATACGGAATAATGACAAATGAATAACAGATTACAGAATTTCATCCAATACACGAAGCTTTCCTCACAATGTTCTCCTTCACCGCCTTAAATGAAATGAATCATAAGCATAAAGCATACGATGTTCACGGCTCTTTCCCCGATTTTATGATACACACAATCTAAATAAAATCTTAAAACTAATAATAGTTCAAAATGAAACTATTCAAACATACACACACAAAGAAATAAAGTTATTTAATATCTCGTAATAAGGGATATAAGTTAATATAATATCGTTGCGTTATGCGATATAATATTATAATTATTAATTTCTGCTTTAATTAAAGATATAAATACTATGGTGATATGATTGACGCTTGAGCGTTGGAGTAATTCTATTCTTTTCAGTAATCTTAACCTATCACCTCGGGCTGTTACTTCAATCTATACTTAAAATTAAATTGTTATAGCCTTTGATCGCCATTGATCTTACTATACACTATATATTTTAAATATATATATTCATTCATTTATATATAAAATTGTACATCGATAATATTTATCGTGAAAAAATTATAATTTCTAAATATTCGTTTTGAATATTATATTTTATGTTAACAAAATTGTTAGGCTTCAAATGAGCTTCAAACAACTTTCTTTTTTTTTAAATCAAAATCAATCAAAAAATACTTTATTCAAGTAGGCTTTTAAAAGCAATTTTGAATCGTTTCCACAAACTAATTTAGTGAAGCTACCATCAGTTCGGAAGGTAGATTCTACCGAGAAGAACCGGCAAGAAAATCAGTAGTCTTTTTCAACATTTAAAAAGTAAAGTTATATTAGTTGAATGCAATTATATATGTATATAATATATTCTGCCTGGAAGTCAACAAGTATTAGCTCAACGCTTTTTTATCATCTATATAATCTTGTATTGAATAATATGTTTTTTTATGAATGTATTTTTAACAAATGGTTTGAATTGATTAATATTAGCTGGTAAAACACATTTTCTCATTTCCTCCTCATGAAGCGCTGGTATGTGAGATTCACCGGCGTCGAGTGCTGGAATACTCTTTAAAAAAAAAACCAACGGTAGCTCCACGTCGCACGTCACGTTCACTCAAAAGTTCACCCTATCATAAATCTCCAGAATAAATTATAGTTGTTAAATTTGGCTATGAGTAAAATTATTGTAATATAATTGATGTGGTTATATTTATCAAATTCATTATTTGGGCTTCGTGCATCAGGTACTATAAAATAGCAACATTGAGTTCAGATTTTAATGATAAGCGAGCTAATATAATTAGAACAATAACATACCTATCTTTCATCATGTGTGTGGCGAAGCGTCGCGGTGTAAAAAGTGTTCTATATGTCCAAACCCAGAGGACGACCTAAAAACAAATGTCTAAATGTGGTCAGAAAAGATCTTATTTCCTCCAACGTAAACGATACGTTGAATAGAGCGAAGTGGAAGCAAAATACTTAGCGGTAGGGCTTTGTTGCAAACCTGTCTGCACGGTAACCCACTCATCAGATATTCTACCGCCAAAAAGCAGTACTCAGTATTGTTGTAGTCCGGTTTGAAGGGTGAGTGAGCCAGTGTAACTACAGGCACAAGGAATATAATATCTTAGTTCCCAAGGTTGATTATAAATATTTCTTACAGTGCCATTGTCTATGGGCGGTTGTGACCACCATATTCAGGCCCATTTTCACGTCCGCAAAATGCAGATGGAGACCTCACCATTAGATAAAGAGAGAGAACAGATACGAAGCGACCACGGCGTTCTTAGAACACCCTCCAGATCAATGCACGTACAGACTAAGTCGTCAGCGTCAGAAATAGATCTTGATTTAATTATTTCCAATTGAATTATAAAATTATAAACATTTTAATTGTTTTAATATTAACGAACATTTTTGTGTAAATTCCTTTATATTTAAAATTACTATTTTAAAGAATATTTTTAGATGTGAGACAATGCTATGTAATTCTTTCAATTTGATACTAAAAATATATATTATTATTATTTTTCTTAAATAAAACGTGTTGTTTTTTAATTCGATTATAATTATTAATAAAACATTTTATTGTATGCATTCTATTCGATTCGATACAGTTTTTATTTCCCATTAGGGTTTAATACGTTTACTTAGTCTAGACAAGAAGTAACCAACTTGAACTTGGCTTGACACGGTTTTTGGTGGTGGTATTAGTCCTGCACCAATTATTAGTGGTGGGACTTTGTATAAGCTGTGTACCACTTATCTTGTACTCTATCATCAAACAGCAGTATTTAGTATTGTTGCGTTCTTGTCTAAGGGGTTGAGTCAGTGTTTCCACGGTTAGTGGAGCATTGACGATGTAAACAATGGTTAATATTTCGTACAGTACCGCTGTCTATGTGGTGGTGATCACTCAGCAGGTGGTCCGTTTGCTAATCTACCTACTTTTTTGTTTTTTACCTACCCACTGTGTTACCTACTTTTAATTCACGAATTTTCAAAATTTGTACCATTGCGATCATCTGTTAAACGTCACGCCTTTGAACAAGTGAGCCATTGCAGTTATCTGAAGAAAATAAAACGTCTACATATACGTATATAAAAATACATATGACTTCATATTAAAAATACCATATTATCACAAGTATGTAACTTGGTATGCTTAATGATATACATGACAAAATTAAGTTTTAAAATGTTTTACTAAACATTTTTCAACTTCGTAATAGTATGTGTGTTTTGTATTTAATTTTATTAAAAAGAAAATCAAAATATCATTATCATCACATAGTATAAAACAGAGTCGCTTACCGCTGTCTGTCCCTATGTATGCTTAGATCTTTAAAATTACACAACGGATTTTGATGCGGTTTTGTTTTAATAGATAGATTGATTCAAAAGAAAGGTTTATATGTATAATACATGCGCAATATAGTCGAGAAATACTGATAATTTTAGAGGTTTCTAAAGTGATGTCGTAAATAAACACATTTTTTTGCGCTTACATTGCAAACGCTGGCTGAACCCTACGAGACAGATCAAAATAATGTACTACAGTATTGTAAACCTTAAAAATCTCTTCAAAAATGTTCGCCTTCCTATATGTCTATCTCTTAGGGATAACCCACAATAAACATTTTTTTATCCTTTACTTTTTACGAGAAATAATGGCTTATTTTCGAAGCGATTTTAAGCAATACAACATTAATCCTTATCCAATTAAGTACCTTAAATACATTGTGAATTTAATATTGATCAATATGGCCTTTTATAGCATGTAATTTAAATAAATATTTTCGAAGATATTACAGATTAAAACGCAGGGACATAGCGGTTTGTATTGTCTAATGACTGAAAAACTGTAAACGTTGTAAGATATTCTGTAGTATATTTAGTTTTAGCAGCATTGCACCCGTGCGAAGTCGGGGCGGGTCGCTTGTAATACTATAAAAACAATATTTGTTTTGTAAAGAAACATGAGTGCTGTTTATTAATTCAATACTAAGGCGATGGCGCCAGATGTACAGGAATGTCTTAATATCGACGCGATATTTTTATCGTATTTTTTTATTATATTATGTACGAAATAAATATTTGTCATAGTAAGAGACAAAGGGCCTGCTCTGAAAAATCACAAGTCATTATTTATAAAAATCAGGTTGAGAAATGCAAATGAATGGAGAAGGCTGAATTTTGGATATACTGTAAGAGTGGCTTTGAAAAGCTTTACAAATATAAAAAATGATAATGAATCAAAGAAACATTTAAATATTTCTTTTTATAAAGTCAAACAATTCCAGCAACTATAATGACTTAATTGAAATGAAAAAAATAATATATTTATCCGAAGCTACTTAAATAACAAAATTTGTTAAGCTATATTAACTCGGCAAGATGCTATAAAATAAACGATCTAAAATTAAATGCTTCAAATACTGTTTTCGAATTTCGCAAAAACGTTGAAACGAATCTCTAATAGTATATCACACAACAATTTTAATTGCATACGTCGATTTGAATTGAAAATATGTTCGAAAAATATGTAATATGAATTACTAACGAAAAGTTATTTTAGCATTTTTATTTAACTGTTAAGACGTGAACACATTAGTCAGATTTCTTTATTTTATTTGACTGCAAATACTAACGAATCTATACTAATATTATTAATGACAAAGTAACTCTGTCTGTTACGCTTTAAAGGCCAAACTACTGATCTGAGTTTGATGATATTTGGACGGAAAAGAGATCGAACCTGTGACTATTCCCTTCCTGTCTTAGTTAAAATATAATTTTACGTTTATATTTCTAATATTTAAATATCGGTTTGGCTCGTGATTTCGTCTAGTTAGTTAGGAGCCATATAACGTTGATTTTGTGTAATAACCGTGTTCTTTTAGAGCGTCAGAGATTATAAGTTCAAGCGACTATAGAGGAGTCAAACAAAACCACGTTTATCTTTTAAATGCTTTTTTAATATTTTGTTTAATTATTTTAATAATAATAATCGAATGTATGAGATACCGGTCCCATGTCCTTTAACACCTCTTACGAGTAGCTGAAGGATGTCGCTCCTACCCATCTTTATGTATTTAACTGTTTTGAAAAATATAAAAGGGGGAGGAGGTTGAATTGGCCCCGCGCCCGCCATCAACTGTAGATTCCAACCATAGATCGGCGAACCTTCCTCGAACATGGGAAGTGCAATTTTATAGTGTGCCAACACTTTGTTAAATAATATATGAACTAGAACTAAAGTCCAGCAGGTATCACAGCTGTAGCTGAGGTGTATAAAAGACTAATAGTCTTATTAATAAACTAGACCGAAGTCCAGCGAAAAGCACAGTAATAACTGCGTTATTCAAATCGACGATTAGACTTATAAATAAATCAACAAACTAGGCCGTGGTCCGGTGGTTTTCACAGTCATAACTGCGGTGTTTATAAAGTAGCCAATGCTACAAAAATAATAATAAAAATAAGGATCAATGTCCCATAAATAGTCAATCAGTCATAGCTGAGGAAATCTGTAGTAAATGGGTTAAACCCTGGATTATCATTGCATTAAATCACTGTTTCTCATACCAGTTCAAGTGCACGACCATCAGGCGGCCTAATGCAAGCAAAACGTTATTCGTTGCTATATCCACGGTCGCAGAGTGTCGTTTTATCGTACGATAATAAGTAATAATTCCAAACACAATGGAATAATATTCAATGAAACTCATAGATTACCGCGTAGGAATCATTTAAGTGGATTTATCATAATTTGTTATATTTTCTAGCGTAGTAGGTTATAAAGTATGAATATATATATCATATATCATAAACGTATAATCGTATTCTTCTTATAACTAAGACTTATATCTAAGACTTATAACTAAATCGAACGTTTTCTTAACTAGCTTATAAACCTTATATACGCTTCGCGTATTACGTTTTACTTAAATCTATAACTATACAGTGGATATGCTTAACTCTAGCCTACAACAGGCACACACCCGACAGTCGATTATCTAAACCAGCTTAGAACTCAGATTTGCACGTGATAACCAACTTCAAAGAGATGTACGCAGCCTTATTACTAAACTGGGTGCCCTACTACAATGTCTCTTATAATATCCTTAAAACTGAGCTAAGAAGGCGTCCCTAAAAGGACGAACATTTTGCTAAAAACGACACTTCTCGTATAAAGCGATTAGTGCGCCATATATAGTTGCCAGCCTGGATGAAATCCATTACTTGGTTCCTTCACTACATGAACGTATCACTTCAGCATTATTTCAGCCTCCACAACGCCCTGCAATATTCGGTCGTGATTCTGGTACTACTGATTGATGAGAGACATCAATAACGACATCGTAACGTCAGCCAGCCATAGCTCAGTATCACATAGCACATACACTACTCTAGCAACCCGGTAAGACAGAGTGAGGGACATTACCATATCGCCAAATACGTTATACAGTAACCTCAAACCCCAAAACTATCTCACGAAGGCAGCCTCATTGGTAACAGAAGGAGGGACACTACCGTATCGCTGAAGACGTTATACAGTAACCTCAAACCTCGCAACTGCATCACCTAAGCATATTCAAGACGACATCGCCACAAGGGACACTAATGCAGCGACTCTCGGACGAGCCACACAGTTTCAGACCACGCGTCGAATCATCAAGAATCCACCAGAGTATATTCAGTACAGTACTCGTGCGCGATAATTTTCCATGTGCATAGTACAAATATATTATAAAGGTTTTGTTATTTAACAATAAAAATCTTAAAACATCAACATCATTAGATCGTTGTCGTCGTGATCGTACCAAACAGTTATATCAAACTTGGATCTGTTTACTGATAATAACTGAAGAGTTTTATAACGACCGCTTTACGAACTTGCGTTCGTCGATCGACACAGTTTTACATGAAGAGTGTTGATTTCGACCGCTATACGAACTTACATCCGTCGATCGTCACAGTTTTACAATATAATATCGCTACAACTTGCTTCGCTTACGGTGCACAAGTATCTGTAACATGGAAGACAAAGTTGACAAGCAATATGTTGAGTTACTTTAAACAAATTAATTATTACTGAAAGATGTTCAATCATTATTTATAGCCTTATTGCTATTTGTTAATATACCTGATTTACATTTCATAATTAATAGTCATCGAGGTAACCCTCTACCATCAGTATGTATCGCCCAGTACATACGTATTTTTAATTAGATATTCTCGCAAGTCGGCTACCATCAAACCGTTTCTATATCATATTAATTTCATTATTATACTTTATACGAGGTAAACCCCGACCTTCTTTATATCGCTTTTATATAATAAATACGATGTCTCATCGAGAACACGCATTCATATGACGGCCTGCCATACCGTCATTTGTAATAATCATTTGTATTATTTATAGGTAAAGTGCACGAAGCACATTCTTATTATAATTATATTTTGCCATGCATCCACTATTGATATATGAGTAGGCACTACACCGACACACGGACCTGCGCCACTCCCATATTTCAGAATAATCAACCATAGCTAGCAGCCTCGCAGTATAACCCGCACAGCTGCACCGCCTAGTATCATTTCTTATTATGTAATTTGATATGCATTATTGCACGCGGCCGGTGCGGCGAGCGCATCACTCCACGCGTCCAATTCGAACCGAGCTGTCAAGCATCATACCCCTATATATGCTCCGCAACGAGTATGACATTCGGCGCAGGTCAACCTAAAATCTAACAAATCTAAAAATATTTAACTGATACAGCACGCGTGTACCTGACCTTATGTTTAAACGATATAGCAACAGAGAGTAAGCGTGTGAAACTAAATGTGTTCCAATAAACATTTAGATTTTTTCTAACAGTACGTAGATATTAAAATAACAGGACTTGATTGGATATAGGATATTCTTTATTGTTTTTAAACATAAACACATAAAAGGGACGTACCCTTAACGACCCTTATATATATATAACGGCGAGCCGGCAGTATTGTTTGGTTCGGGGTCACCATCATCGTCATACATATTCACAAATAATACAACAAATCGATAGCTGGATTATCGTATATTGATTTTTACAATATTTCATTGGCCGCGACCACATCTGTCTTATCCTGCTTGACAACTGACATTTTATGTTTTTCTAACGTGACAAAGAGTGATTGACTTCACTGGCCATCCAGAATCAAATCTCAAAACTAAGAGATTACAATCAAAGTATATAATTATCTGACGCTGCGACATATATATATATTAAATAAAACATAAATACGGCAGTCTAAATCCTAGCCCATCTTTAAGCATCGTTTGAAAAACTATTTTATCTATCCATATCTAAATAATGTATGCAAGTATAACATAATATATAGTTTATAATTATATAATATATATTATATTATTACGTGTGTATTATTGGGATGTAGTTTTTTGAAGTTTATTATTTTACTTTAATATAAGTATTCTTATTTGGTTTCTCTTGTGTTGTGCAATAATTTATTTAAATAAATAAATACATAAATGAAATATCTGAGTTATTAGAACAGATAAATTTTAATGGAAGATTATAAATTAGAATCGGGCAAGCGTTGCTAAATTCTCACATGCTTAATGTTGTACGAATAGTTCAACTCTCGCTCGGTGGTGAAGGAAGCTATCTTGAAAAATACTCCATATGTTGTTTGAAATTCTGTCAAGCTTCGTGGAATGAGCCAGGTCTCCTCAATCAGAGGTGACGTCACGTTACTTTACTTTACTTTTACGATACACAGATAACTAACGAATTTATTTGGCACACCATTTATCGGTTTACTTCGCAATAGAATAAAAAAAAATGTTTTGAAATTCGAACTTAAACCTCGTAATTCGAGAAATATTAATTAAATTCATATAAAAATATAATTAAAATAAATAGACGCATTGAACATTAACGTGAGATATTAAATGTATGTTTTATATTTAATGCTCGTACGCATGACGCGGAGAACGCAGACCGTTAGGTCAAACGCCACACGAACTCGTGACCAAGTGTCAATAAAAATATACTTTTCGTTTTGTAAATCTGAAAGGGTGCTAGGTTACGCAAACTTAAGGTTACTTTAATTGTAAAATCAATATTATATATAATAAAATATATTCGTCGTGTCTTTTTATACGAATTTATTAAAGTTTTGTGTAAACTGGCTGAAAAATGGAGATGTTTATTGAAGATGTCGAAAAAAATTCAATTCAATCCTTATTAAAATTATCAATACTTAATATATTATTATATTGCATGCCACTGAGGTATTTTTATACAATACTTTTTATATATCAAATTGTACTACAATGTTGACCGTCAATAATTCTAAAAAGATATTCCAAGGAAGTACGTTTTATTGTAAATAATTAAATATTGGACAACATCACATACATTACTCTGATCCCAATGTAAGTAGCTAAAGCACTTGTGTTATGGAAAATGAGAAGTAACGACGGTACCCCAAACACCCAGACCCAAGACAACATAGAAAACTAATGAACTTTTTCTACATCGACTCGGCCGGAAATCGAACCCGGGACCTCGGAGTGGCGTGAAAACCGGTGTACACACTACTCGCCAAACAGATAACGCCGGTACTACACCTCATTCACAGCAGAAATCATTAAATTGCATACCACTTAAATACAAAAAGACGATACTATAAAAAACTTTGATAATGTTTGTGAGAGGTAAATCAAAAATAAAAATTAGAAATAAGTCAGACAAGGGAGCGGACGGATGATAATACAAACAAAATTAAACTATGTATAATACTAAATATTGCTGTTTCGCGATAGGATAAGTGATGAGCGGGTGGGCTACTAGTTATTATTGTGGTCACTATATTTGATGCTTTAAGTCAGAATCAACTAAAAGAAGTTACATACAGAGATAATTGCCAATGCCTCGTATAGCCACAAAATATTGAACATAGCGATATCTTTAATAAAATTTGTTTTAAATCAATATAAAAATACACTTCATTCAAGTAGGCTTTTGAATAGTAATTTTATTAAATTATATGAAGTGATGCTATCACCGTTTTGGATTTTTTTTTATGTTATTGGTGGTAAACAAGCAGGAGGCTCACCTGATGGAAAGTGACTACCACCGCCCATGGACATCCGCAACACCGGGGGGCTTGCAGGTGCGTTGCCGGCCTTTCAGGAAGGGGTACGCTCTTTTTTTGAAGGTTCCCAAGTCGTATCGGTTCGGAAAAACCGCCGGCGAGAGCAGGTTCCACAGAGTGGTTGTGCGAGGCAGAAAATGTCTTAAAAATCGCGCTGTTGTGGATTTTCGGACATCTAGGTGGTGCGGGTGATATTTGGAATTTTGACGAGATGTCCGAAGGTGAAATTCAGCAGCCGGGATTAATCCGAACAATTTCTCGGAACATTCCCCGTGAAAAATTCTGTAGAATGACCGCATCCCATCCCAATCTGCTGACCTGTAGTGCCACACTCGGCGGCAGTTCACGAAACGAGGTCGTGAGTACCGCTCAACTGGCACTGTAGTCCGGACGAGACAGTAGTCCGACGAGCCCAGCGATAACATAAGAGATTGACGATAACATGGTAGCCATAGCCGTAGGAAGGTGTATGATCCTCCACGTCTGGTATTCGCATTGGCGAGGTGACTAGTTGTGTCAAATCATATGCTAAAGCGAACTCGAGAACAGATTTACCCGCATGATCGGTAGTGCGCGATCCAAGCCATTCGGCATGGTGGGCATTAAAATCGCCAAGAATTACGATCTCTGCGGATGGGATCTGCTGCAGCACGGAATCTGTAGCCATTTGGACGTGCTCAACCAGTCGGTCGGTTTCGGCATTACCGCTATGGGACCTATAAAAGCACGCGTAGATTCGCGGATGGTCGTCGCAGTCTACACGCAGCCAGATAATCGATAGGTCCTGCCCTTCAAGGCTGCCGAGGCATCGAGAGCAGATATCATCTCTGACGTACACGCACACCCCAGCTCGTGGTACAAAGGAATGTTCCAATTTGTACCCGGGGTAAGAGAGAAAAGTCGTATCGGCAGGAGAGGATATCTGGGTCTCGGTAAGAATGAGCAATGCCGGCTTCGCCGTCTCAAGGTGAAAGTGGACGGCGTTCAAGTTGGAGATGAGTCCCCTTATGTTGCAGAAGTCCACAGTAAGGGTGGTAGGGGTTGCCTTATGATGCCTGCTCTGCTTGCCCCGAACAGTGGCGCGCGCAAAATTGCCTCCCCCCAGAATTCGGAGGGCAGCCCGGGCATCTCTGCTCAGGTGGTGTACGTCCTGAGCATGGATGCCCAGAGAGGAATTCTTTACCGCAGTCGCTGATGGTACCCTCCTGGGGTAATAAAATCAAATTCTGCACAACCGTTATGTTTTGGGGGGGGAGGGGGATCGGGCCTCCGGGAGTCTCACATACCGGACGAAACGCGATTTTAAGTGAGAGAGTGGTACTTCCCCGGGCGTGCCGGCCCATTCGGCTGCAACCCGAAGGTATGCAGTGTGGCACTACCACTTACTAATGTAGATTCTACCGAGCAGAACCGGGAAGAAACTGAGTAGTTATTTATTTTATGAATGATGCAACCACTGCTTCCTAAAATTCTAATTTAAATTTAAGTGAAATGAGAAAATTTCAAATTAAAAAAAAATCCAGGATAAAATACAAGTCAGCCGCTAAATCTAATCAAAAAAAACTAAAATACAAGCAGCTGCTAAAATAAGCTGGAAGTCTCTCGAGAGACTCTGTTGTTTTATCTCTAATTACGCACATATAAAACACATTTTAGTAATAAATATTTATATTACTAATATAAATAACATGGCGAAAATATGTTAATCCGTTTCAAAATGTCTGTGTCTGTCTTTCAATAAAAGTGAAACTAATATCCTACTAAAAAGTTTTAGTAGGATAATAGTTTCGTTCAAAAATAATTGCGTTACAAGCCATTGCAGAGTTATTACGTAATAGTTCTCTAGATTCAGATTGTACAACTTTTAATATTAGTTCACAATTCATGACTCTTTGTTGTTCGTTTAATTGCATGTCTGAAGTTTATTCAATTCAAACAGACGTCGATGTAAGGTTATGTCAATAATGTTCTAAATTTAAAAGTAATACGCTTAAATGCAGCTTAAAGTTAGAGAGATATTCGCTCTGAAGTACATTCGCGTGAATATTTTCTATGCCGAATGCCAACATCGTATATCGTTCGATCGGTTCACTAATGAATTCATTTTTCACGTTTTTTTAAACATAATATGTCACTGTATTCTATAATATATAATAATAATGTAATAATGGTACCGTCTGATTCCACCTTAATAAAATTAATGAGATCCATTCCGTTGAATTGATTTTGAGTTTTAATTTTTTTGCATAAAAGGTTAAAAACTAATAACGAACATACGCCTTTTTTCTTTTTGAAATGATTAGAAGGTATTTCTTTTTAAAATGTGAAAATGTGTATCGCAAATAAACATTGAAATCGTAAGAAGTATTCCCTATATCGGAAACAATCCACCAATCTTTGGACCTAAGATGCAAGGGACACACCTTTGTGCTGTATTACAACTGATTATAGCTATTAAGATGAGACTACCTCTAAGCTAAGAATTGAACTCAGCGCAAAAGTCATAGTCATAGCTATTCAAAAAATATATCTACCTTTTAATTGTAATCTGCATAACAAATTAGAAAGTCAATGCTGCACCCATTTCTATGAAACAAAACGTAATAAGGTATACTATTCAATATGATTTGCTGTTCAGAAAAGTCATATGTTATAATTATGTGTAAAAATATATGAAGAATCCTGTAGACATAATTTTTTAGGTAAATGGTAGGCGGACGGACAAATGGACCTGATGGTAAGTGGTCACCACCGTTGATGTTGTAAGAAATAATAATCATTCCTTACATCACAATAATGCGCCACCGACCTCGGGAGGTAATATGTATCCCTTGTGCCTGTCGTTACACTGGCTCACTCCTCCTTCAAAATAATACTAAGTATTGCTGTTTGAGCCGAGGTGGCCCAGTAGTTAGAACGCGTGCATCTTAACCGATAATTTCGGGTTCAAACCCAGGCAAGCACCACTGAATTTTCATGTGCTTAATTTGTGATTATAATTCATCTCGTGCTTGGCGGTGAAGGAAAACATCGTGAGGAAACCCGCATGTGTCTAATTTCAACAAAATTCTGCCACATGTCTATTCCACCAACCCGCATTGGAGGAGCGTGGTGGAATATACTCCAAACCTTCTCCTCAAAGGGAGAGGAGGCCTTAGCCTAGCAGTGAAAAAATTACAGGCTGTCAATGTTATTGCTGTTTGGGGATAGAATTTCTGATGGAATACCTAAATGAAATGGAATAATCATTAAATTTTGTCAAGCATCAGACTTTGTCAAAGTTATTTATCAAAGATGTCCCCTTGCTTTAGACCAAGAAAATAAATGTCAACTTAATTGCATGCTTTTTAATGTTGGTTGTAACTTTGTCTACAAGAATAATGTGTCTTTTGTAAAATAATATCTAGGACGCGTGTATGTTATTAGCGTCAAACGCTTGCTACCTTATGTATAATATAATGAGTAAATATTTATGCTGTAGAATAAATTCTACGGCATTTGTATTAGCTTCAAGTTGCAGTGTGGCGAATTAGGCATCAAACCCACAGCCGTGCGTAAATAGCATTAATCGTTGTGTGTATTTATAAGTATGTTATCGAGGGAAAAATATCTTCTCGTAAACGGCACACATGATTAACACATAAGTATTAATAACATAAGAATTGATAACATTAGGTAAGTGCTTAAATATATACAAATATGAATTAAAAATAGTTACTGTATAAATCTTGACCGCATGGAATGGTGGCAAGAATGCTAGCAGCATTTCCCCGTTGAATCGCAATTCCGATCCTCTGGGCTAAAAACTGAACAGCCCTCCTGTCACCTGTGGAGGCAATAAGGCGAGGTGTTATACTTTTGATGAAGCTTTTTGCACCATTACTCCAAGGGCCAAGTGTTACAGCAAATGGGACAAAAAAGTAATTTGACACGAGACACGAATATTCATAATATGATTATTGAAAAACTATAAATGACGTTATTAAAAGACATGAGAACAGTGGAATGTTGCCGATGAGAAATCATTCGCAGACGATTAGTATAATAGGAAAATTTACAGACAAATATTTTCAATATAGAATAATGTTAATTTTAAGATCGACCTTTGCTATCCACGTCTAAAAAAAAAAAATATTTTGGCGCCCTGATTAATTTTATTTTAAATAACGAATCTCATTTTGGAAAAGTGCATTGTAATATGAACGCTATGCCTCTGACGTCACTTCTGTCGTATATATTGATTTAGAAGTCTTTCTACAAAGTTTTTTAATAATTTTCTTTTTTTTCACTCGTCAGGTATTCTACCGCTAAACAGAAATACTAATTTTAATACTTACAGATTTGAAGGGTGAGTGAGCCTGTTATATAAAAGGTAGTTCTGTATGTACCATAATAGTCACCAGCAAATTCAAAGATTCACAATTGAGATTTACAATAAAATAAACATTGTAAAATAAAATAAGGTGTGAATACTTATATTCCGAGATTTGACTCTTTAGGATTGGCGTTCAACAACTTGGTCATCTAGTTTCCATGCCATCCTGTACACAGTATTATAAACATTTACTCTATTTTTTTCAAGACCCTTCAAAGTATAACTTTGTTTAAAAGTAGAAGTTCGATTAGGTGAAATCTAGCAAGCTGAATAAGATCCACGTTTCTATTTTACATGTTCATTTAATTTTATATGTTCATGACATACATTGTCATTTCATACATTTCATTCATTATGATAAACATAACCTTTTTTTATCACGCTGGAAAAACGCTTTACGCATTTCCCCTACATGAAGTGGGGGTACACCGGAATACCCACTAAAAAACCAGCGGTACCTTCTCCGTCTTTTCGGCGGGCACCACAGGTTCGCTTTCGGGTCGGGTCTGTTAACCACCCACTCTCGTTCTGCTGCCTGCTTCTGCGACAATGATAAACATAACCTGCATTATATACAATCCTGGGTGGATTGGCTCCAGGTGAAGGAACTCCTCAAATCAACAGAACATATACCAAATTGTGTATATATTTTTTTAAATAATTAATTTTACTAATAATATAATGTACATTAATATTATAAATACGAAAGTAACTCTGTCTGTTAAATCTTCACACTTAAATCACTGAACCGATTTAATTGAAATGCTACTTTTATAATTCACCCCTCGAAGGTGTAAATCGCTAGTTTTATAAATTTTATTCTGTATATTATAAATACACAAACGATGACGTAATAAATGTAATTGACAATTAAATTTTACCTAAACAGTGAAAGTAGAATAATTTTAACACACGAATTAAACCCTAAGACGATAAATTACATTGCAAGTAACTTTACAAAATTACTTGTCTTTAAATCCAGCACGAGTTCCTTGTAAGTAGAGTTTAGCAAAAGTTAAGATTTCAACATTGCTCTGTCATCGAGATCGGAAGGATTAAAAGAAATCACGAATTGCAATTCCTAATATGGATCGATATAATCTATATGATCTATCTGGTCCTTTAACGGCTTAACCTTTTAGTTGCTTCTTGGTTTTAAATCCGGTCAAGGATGATCCAGTTGCATCGACAGTTATTAATCTACTAGATGAAATTCTCGCTTGTCATGTCAATAGTATAAATTTATATCGAAAGCGTCTGAAACTGCAAAACACAACTATTTCTATAATAAAATAATACTAAAACCTTCTCCGAAACATCCGTCACTGTCTTTTTTATGTAATAGATAAGTGGACGGGCAATTAGACCACCTGATGGTAAGTGGTCACCAAAGCCCATAGAAATTGGCGCTTTTAAAAATATGGTAAAATATCTGCTAAATGGTACCTACACAGACGGGCTTGCTCAAAGCCCTACCACCAAGAAAAGTCTGTCTAAGACTTGTTTTTTTTTTTGTGAATATAAATATCTGCTCAAAAAAATGAAGTCATTAAATAATCACTAAGGAAGTGTTTAGGATTAAAAAAGCTTAATACTGAATACTTAATAATTAGGAGACAATGAAAAAAAACTACAATATTTTCTTTTTTTATTGTCCATTTCAAACCAATACTTTATCACTGTATTTACATAATAATTTATTACAATATATTTTACAGGAGTAATGCATTTTATCGCATTATCGATTTACTTTTCATTAATAAACACTAAAAGTCTCTAAACAATAATATTCACTAAAGTCTTAAAATTCTACTTAATAATGATATCCAGTTTTATCGAAACTGGGAGGTTTTCTTGGTCCTCCGAATTCTTCTCCTATTCCTGCGTAAGTTTGAGAACCTTTTTGTGGCTCTAGCAATGCTGATAAATTAAAATTTTGTTTTTCTTCTATCTTATTTTTTTCAGTGACTTGATCCATATTCATATTTTGAGTATTTGGATTTAAACCGCTTGCTTGGATTTCATTAGCCGATGTAGTACTTTCTGTTTTAATTCCTTTACAGCATGCGCTATAAAAAGAAAATTGCGGTGGAGAAACAGATGGTATAGTTCCTGACAAAGTTTCCTGTGTAAGTTCAGGTTGAGATGTTAAAGTATTTGTCGTTTGAGAGTTTAGACTCGATTCAGTTTGGAATGTAGCAGAAGTCGATATTGGTCCTTCAGTCGATTGAGAAGTAGTTGTTTGCTTTATTTCGAAAGTGCTTTCAACTGGAATTGTTGTCAGTTCTCCAATTGGTTGCATTTGGATTTTATGATCAAATTGCTTGTGTTCACTCTCGGTTTGTTGAGGTAAACCTTGCGCAGGTTTTGTGTATTCATAAACTTCTTCTGATGTAGACGTTTGATCTGGTACTTGTGTGTTAGAGGTCATTTGGAATTGTGGTGAGCTTGAAATTATCGTTGAACCTGTGTTATAATCTAGTCCAGTCACTGCCTCATTTTGAGCCAAATTAAATTGCGTTGTAACTTTTTCGGTTACATCCTGGTTGTATTGTGTGCTGGGTTGCGTATTGAATTGAGGCTGTTGAGTTTGTTGTCCAAATTGCATAGTAATTTCCTTTTCGATAATAGGCATGGTTTGAGGACCCATGTTGGTTTGGATTCCAAATTGTTGGCTGGCAGGGCTCAATGGTCCATTGTTAACATTCTGAGGCGTGATAAAGCTTTCTGTGGGCTTCTTGTAGTCATATATTTCCCCAAACTGGGTTGCTCCAGGTGGAGTTTCAGTTTGTGTCGTACTGGGAATTAATGTCGATGGTTGACTAAATGTCGTTGACATTTGATGGCTAGGTGCTTGGAAATGAGAAATAGTGGTCTGTTTTCTGTCCATACTTCCTTGATATTCTTGTGTACCAGATTGTGTTACCTCATCAGTAACAGTCGGTTGAACGAATGAGGTAGATAAACTGTATTGCTTATCTGGATTTTGTGTATTAAATCCATCAAATGTAGATTGATCTACATTTGAAATTAATGTCGATGGCTTGTAAGTATATTGAGTGACAGTTTGTTGAAATTGTGGCAATGTAGTTGCTTTGTTGGTATAACTTTCTTGATTAAATTGTGTACTAGACTGTGTACCAAGCATTTGACTGATTGACGTAAACTGAGTTTGCTCATTCATTTCAGGGGTAGTTTGAGATGCACCTGGGATCGATGTCGATGGTTGGTAATTTAATTGTGTTTCTGTTTGTTGATTGGTCTGCTGAAAGTGAGAAGGTGTTGTTTCCTTGATACTAAAACCATCAAATTGTGTAGTAGACTGAAGTCCAATAGTTGGATTATCCAATAAAGTTGTAGAAGTTTGACCCTCCAGTTTCTCTGTATTCAATGTATTGGTTGGTAATGTACTCGGGGATAACGTTGAAGGTTTGTAATTTGATATTGCTATTCCAGGACTTGTGTGTTGTTGAAATTGAGAAATAGTATACTCATTACTATTTAAACCTTGTTGAGCCACGGTAGAAGATATAGTAGCTGGTTGTGTGCCAAATTGTACGGACTGTTCAGTTGGGTTCGGGATATCGTGTTGATTAAATCTATTGAATATTGTTTGTGGTGTTTCAGATTCTCCCTGAATAGTATTCTGATCCATAGATAGGCTTGAGCCTTCTTGACTAAATTGTGAACTAGATACTGTGAATTGAGGTCTTTCTGTCTTAATACTCAATTCACCGCCTTCTTTTTCAGTTTGTGATGGTAATTCTTGAGCTGGCTTATTATATTGATATATTTCATTGGTATATTGTTGATTACTGATTTTATTTAAATCATTATTCATTTTATCTTTTACTGATAGTTGACTATCAGTATATTCATTTTGAGTGTCTGATAATGTAGATACAACTTCTGCAGTTTCAGTTGCAGATGTAGTACTCGGTTGAGGAAATGAAGACTGGCTTGGTGTACTAAGTTCAGATTGTTGAAAAGGTTCTTTAAATCCTGATGAATCAGTAGAGATAACCGAAGGAAAATTTGATATAGAAGCCTGTGTTATACCATTGAAAGCTTGTAAAGTACTTTTTTCAGGTTCATTTTCTCGTAGAGTTGTATACGATGAAATATTTGGTATTATAGTGGAAGGGATAGGAGAGTTATTGAAAGTAGATTGAGTTAGATATTGAGTAGTTGAAGTTGAATCTTGAGGTGTTAAAGACTGCGTAGCTTTATCAAATTGAAGAGATGGCAATCCACTAGGAACATTATTTGATTGTATTATAGGTGTATTAAACGCTATAGAGGGTTGGTTGTAAATGTAGGAATGATCAGCGGCCTGTGTTTGGCTATTGAAATTATTTGACTGACTATTATAAGTGGGCGCCTGAGTAATCGTTGAAACTTCAGTTTCACCTTGGCGATTTGATACAAATATAGCTTGTGTTACTTGAGGTGTACTATTTTGTGAGAATTGAGTCGTTTGTGTGTTATCAAAACTTAGAGAAGTACTTTGGGGACTAGTGTCAAAGGAAGAGGTACTAAAGCCCAAAAAAATATTTCCACTGATTGTTGACGGAGGTTGAGTTGGAAATTGTTGTTTGTTTGAACCAGTTGGTCCTGAAAATTTCGAGGACTGACTATCTGTCATAGTAAAGTCTGGCACCGTTGTAGTATTCAGTAACTCAGTCTTTCCGAAATCAAGTAAAGTGGAAAGTTCTCCAGTTTTAGAAGCTTCGAAAGGAGTAGTTAATGTTATCTGAGGTTGAGATGTTGGTACAACGGAAGGAAACGATGTATCAACATTAGAGATAGGTATATGAGTATACTGGGCTTGTTCTATGATGTTACCATTAAGATTGAAAGATCCAGAAGGAGCAGTACTTAATTGAGTTGTTGGTAAACGAATATTTGGATTAGTCACTGTTAAGTTCGGAACAGTTGTAGTATTCAAAAACTCTGTATTTCTAAAATCAAATAAAGTGGTAGGCTCTCCTGTTTTCGGGGTTTCGAAAGGGGTAGTCAGTGTAATCTGAGGTTGTACTGTTGGTATAACTGACGACAAAGATGAATTATAAATAGCGATAGGTACGTGAGTATACTGAGGTTGTCCAAAGGTATTTACACTAGGATTGAAAGATCCAGAAGATATAGTTGGAGGATTTAATAATTCAGTTTTTCCGTTATCAAGTAAAGTGAAAGGGTCTTCTGTTTTCGGGGTTTCGAAAGGGGTAGTCAGTGTAATCTGAGGTTGTACTGTTGGTATAACTGACGACAAAGATGAATTATAACTAGCGATAGGTACGTGAGTATACTGAGGTTGTCCAAAGGTATTTACACTAGGATTGAAAGATCCAGAAGAGATAGTTGGATGATTTAATAATTCAGTTTTTCCGTTATCAAGTAAAGTGGAAGGGTCTCTTATTTTCGGGGTTTCGAAAGGAGAAGTTAATATAATTTGAGACTGTACTGTTGGCCCAACTGACGAAAAAGATGTATCAAAACTAGAGCTAGGTAAGTTTGTATATTGAGATTGCACAATGGTATTTACGTTTGGATTAAAAGATCCAGACGTAGAAAGGAATTGCTGTGATTGAGCTTGAGATGTAGAAGAAGAAGACGCTGAAGCAAATGATTGGCTAAAAGATTCTTGAGTCAATATCGGCTTATTATTATTGGATGCTATCATTGATTGTTGCATAATTTTTGGATTTTGATTCATAAAGTTACTTGCACCAGAATTTTCTGGTAATGGTTTATTATGAGGCTGACTAGACATAGATGGACTAACATTTTTATCATTAATAAAACTACTCATGGATCCTTGATTGTTAACATCGTTTGAAGGAAATGAACTTATATGTGAGTTAAAAGCAGGTTGTGAAGTTATTCCAGGTGATATATCAAAAGAACTTGGTCTCATAATATTAAATTGAGGCTTGCTAAATTGACCTTGTGCTGGTAAGTTTTGCTGTAAATTCGGTTGTGGAATGCCGAAACTATCTTTATTACCTCCGACAAGGAATGTACTATCAAACTGAACTCTATTAGGGGGCAAATATTCATTTCTCGAACCGAATCTATCGTAAATCAATTTATTATTATGCTCGATATTCGGCAAGGTATTTCTATTATTCATGATATTAAAATGATTAGCGCCACTGTATTTAAAAGGCTCTGAATTAAATTTACCCTTGGAAGAATCATGAATGAAACCAAATTGTCCATTAAAATTTGATGTCACAAATGCTTGGTGGTTTTGATTAATGAAGGTCCCGCTGCCATCAGAGGATCCAGGTCGTTCGCCGAATTTATTCGATTGTCTATCATTATATTCGCCATTAGCGTCGCTTTTTGTGTAATAGCCGCCATCATTGTACTTCTTAGCGTCATAAGAGCCTGTAAATAAAAAACGAAAGTTGTAAGTCATTTGTCAACGCCTTTGTCTAAGCCATTTATCAGTCGGCAATACATTTATCAAGCTATACAATCGGCTTAAATGTAATCCTAAGTGATGTTCGAACGGATTTTTTTAGAACAATTCAGTGAAAAGGCTTTATTGTTTGTTAAAATATTATATTAATAGGTATAGATTATTTTTTTAAAATAATAAATATATAGGTCATATTTAATGCTTAAATAATTCGTATAGACGAATATAAAACGCAAAATGTTTTTCGCAAGTAAAATATATATGGAAAAGGATCAAGGAAAGTGACTTTTGTTTAGTTTTTGACGTTCAAAATAATGTTCTATTTTCAAAAAATATCTTTTTTTTAAGATTGTAATAATTATGGGCAATGTTCCAATGCCGCGTACAATAGAGAACAGGCGTAGGAGATAAGTCGATTTTAAATGTTGCACCTTTTACTGATAATATACCACAGATTCTTTATTTATGATATTTTTTTCTGTTAGTTTGTCGTTAAAAAACACTTAAAATAAATACAAAAGGTCAACGTTCGTAAAAAATATTAAAACTAGGTGAACTCTACATACGTACCCAACATATAATTACATATTTTTAAATAGTTTTATATTTTTGGTTTTCAACTCCGTCCACAATCGAAGGCGTGCTTAAAATAGAAACACGGAAACAAAAATTATCTTGGTTGACTTTTATTACAAATCGCGTTTTAAAAGTGATGCCTAAAAGCACTTGTTTTACTATATACGAAAGATCAAAGCGATCACTACAAGGTTATAGAGACCGACAACTTTCAAATGAACGTCGTTTAAAGTTTATATGTAATAAATAATAACAATTTTATATTTTGCCTTAAAAAAATAGACGACATTATTTGATACAAAATAATACAGATTCAAAAAAAAAAAACACGGCTGTCACGAGACACTCGACGGTTGCGAACATAGAAATTAAAAACTATTTGTGATAAAATAAAAACCAATAAATAAAACATAAAGTTTAATTCCTATTATTATAATAATATATAGCAACGAAGTATAATAAAGTATAACATATGCGTCACGTTCACATGAGGGAGTAGAGAGGGGTGGCATAGAGGTGGCTCTACTTGTACTCCCAAATCTTGACAATAGATGTACCATCAATTAAAAAATACGCAGGTGTTAATGTTCGTTCATTTTCATACATGTAATTGCAATTAAATTTTACACCTAACGTAACTTGTGTGAGGGAATTACTACCGTATTTATTTCAGACTTTTTTTCGACATAATTGATATTACTAACTAAACTAGGTAATTACACAATTGATTATGTATTTATGTTGATCTTATGACTATACAAAAGCACTTGAGTCTAATTGAAGTACTAAAATAAAGTATTGTATTTTGTTTTTTTTTTTTTATTTTATACAAAGTTTCGATAATTATATTATGAATGTTGTAAATAATGCCGAGATAGTCCAGCCGTTGGAACACTTGAATCTTAGCCGAATATTGCGTGTGTAGGTACGTAATTTAAACAGTCTAACAAGGAATGTGATATAAATGAAATAATTTTAATCCCATTTCTGTGTTACTCTACGGGTGAATGGAATGGTGGTGAATCTTCTTCACCATGTTAGAGATGAATTCTGAACACAAATAGTCACGAATCGTCAGTTATATTTGCCCACGTTTTAAGCTACAGAATCTTGGTTCTTTCAGATTTATTCTGACCTAGTTGTCGAGTGCATATTAGTAGGAGCAATCGTAGGTTTTAGATGTAAAAAGTAGCCTGTTTTCTTTCTTGGGATTTAAGTTTTTTTCATACCAAATTTCATCAAATTCAGTTCAGTCCTTTAGCTGCGATAGCGTAACAAACAGAGTTACATTAGTATAGATTTTACGAATATTATAAAGAGATATAATTAAGTATTATTTGTCCAAATTAACACAACAATTATTATATATTCTGAAAGAACCAACTCGAAGACATAGCAATCAATCATGTTCTAAAATATACAAACATATATATGGGGGGGGGGGGACTGGTTACAACTCAACGAGGAACAATAATTCACATAATATTTGTATATAATTTTTATTACATAGGATTTATTAATTAAAAGGTAAATAACCTAATCTATTATACTAGTAACAACACGGGATATTATATAAAGTCAATTTGCAGCATATTATGAGTTTACTTATACATCATGCATAATAACAGGGCGCTAATTCTACTAACTATTTCTCAAATAGCAATCGAATCGAAAAGTAATCGTCGCCGTTCCATTTTCCTATTCTACTAAAAAAATCAGAATCAAAGTATACTTTATTTTACATTTTACAAGCACTTCTGAATCGTCATTTAAAAACTATATTAATCCATACCATCGGTTCGGAATGTAGTTTCTACAGAGAAGAACCGGAAACAAACTCAGTAGTTTTACTCTTTTTCAACATTTAAAAAAACAAAGTTATGTTAGTTGAAATCAATTGTATATGTATATAATACATCCTGTCTGGAAGTCAACAAGAATTAACTCCACGCTTTTTTTTTCAGATGATTTGAATTTATTAATCGGCAAAGTTAAATATATTTGCGGAATTTTATTATAGAAACGGATACCTTGCCCCAAGAAGGATTTATTGACTTTGCGGAGACGGAAACTTGGCGTGTGAGTATTTTGTTACTTGTTAAAAACATACCGAAGGGAGTCTAAGACAACGATCGAGTTGCGGTTCATTCGAAATTGTCTCGGAATATAAATCGTATCATAATCCAGATAAATAAGTAGAATTTATCGTCAGTTACGTTTAAACTGAAGTTTGATCGGAATAGAATCGCGAACGTATCATGATCGTTAAAAGTTAGTAGAATTAGCCCCCAGTACAGGCGAATTAAGCTATTAAGCTATTTTCTAATTTAACTACTAATTACACTATATAGTAATTATTATTACAGAGTCCTGTGGCATAGAACCTACTCATACATAGCCTTCTTGCGTACTAATCAAAAAAAAATAAAGACAATGACATTAAGACGTAGACAATTTTACAAATTTTTACTAATTCCATAATTATTGTCTATAAAATCATCTCGGGACGGGATAATGAATAATAATAATAACTATTACACTTTGTATCTTTAAAGGAATTATTATTAATCTATAGACCATTCCACGAGTCGAACTCCAAGAGAACAAAATGTACGTATTCGACCTTATTGGTCGATACGTGCGGCTATAGACAAGCAAGACTAATCCGGCATGTAATACAATCCTAAGATGTTTTGGTCAATGAAGGACATACGCGTTGATCAATGTGCACAAGGGCAATATGCTTTGGAAGCTCGTTTCGTGGAATAGAGTATAAGCCCTTATACGAACCTGTACGAACCATTCGGCTCGGAAAGAGTTCTTTCCTGATCCCATGACACCTCATAAACAAGATAAATTCAGTAATTCGAACAATATTTCGTTGGAATGGGAAAAAACAATTTCATACAACAACATTGCTATTAATAGTTATCAAATCGACTGATCATGTTTTAATTATCAGGTACTAATTGAATGTATTAAATTATTGTTATTATTTAATGAACAACAGCACCTGAACCCCCTTTTGTATGTCACTTATTACTCTATGTTAGTGTTGCATATCGATAGTCAACTATCGATAGTATTGCAAAACCATTACTTTTAACCTAAACAAATACTTGTTTACAATAATAAGGTTGATGTCAAAACGAAAAATTATAATTTGTTATTCGTTTAAAATGATTTTTTCCATACACGACAGGACCGGATATTGTGCGTCGAGAGAAGTTAGTTTAAACGAAAAAAATACTGTCGTATAAATTGCTGTATATGTCGTATAAGATATTCATTATTAAACTGTAAATATTATAGTATGTATTGATGTAGAGCAAAAGTACTAGCAATTATTTTTAAAGCAAACTGTAGATAAAGTCAAGGTGATTTTTAAATTTATGACCATCGATAATATATTTGTTGTTTTTTCCACGTAATATAATATTGTACGTGTATTTAAAAAGAGTATCGGCTGGTCTTGCTTACGAATGTTACTATTGTTTAAAGCGTAATTCAAAAACGACTCGAAGCTTAAACGTCTAAGAAGCATGCTGTTTTATAACAAGGATTCTCTAAATATAGAAACGCGGAAAAAACCAATGATGGACGCGATTCAGAAACCTTTTTTTTTACTATATAGATCGACATCGCCCATTTACGCTGTAACAAATAATGAGCATTCCTTACAACACCATCGGAACTCAGATGTGTGTCCCAGTTATTGTACTGGCTCATTCTAATCAAAACGGAACACAACAAAGTTTCGCGGTAGAAAAACAACGTTTTAAATTTTACAGGTCTTAAAATTGACATCCAATCAAATCAAAATAAATTGTATTCGAGTAGACCTCAAAAATAATTTCTAAATATTTATTTTACGAGATGAAATTAAATGTCAAAACTATCAGCAATTGAGAACATTGATTACCGAGGAGTACCGTCAAGGAAGGTCGGTGTGTTGTTATTAGTACTATAAATCTTTACTAATTTATTATAAAGGCTTAATTACTAAACTGATCACTTTGAAATTTCGCATACACTTCGACAAGGATACGTAAAACATAGACAAAAACTGATATACGGTATTTAACACCTGGACACCATAAACAAAACTAGGTGTTTTAAAAATCATAAATTCAATGCGTATGACAAATTGCATCAACAATAAAAAAAATCAAGTCCATGAATATAATTCAATTATTTGAATCGATTGGCCTTCTAGGGGTGATATTTAAAATATATAAATTTTGTTATAAAATTACACTTGGTTTCGTTTTTAAGTGTATCAATAAATCGATATCGATAAATTTATTGACGATATAATCGAATTGAAATCGATATTAATAAAATTTAAATCATAGATTCGTGATGGATGATATAATTACTCTTTTTGTAATCGAAAGGTTTTGATATGAACATAATGCTTTAATTTAATGAACAAATACACGTAATAACTTAGGTTCTTCTGTGTAATTGATTCGTTTTAAAAATTAAGGGTATGCACTTCATTTGAACTTTCGATCTTCGTGTAAGGTCCACTTTGCTTATTTAAAAGAACATTCACTAAACGATATAGGCTTATATATATATAATTTATGCTATAGTTAGGTGAATGGGACACCATGGATGGTACGTGGTCACCACAGCTATAGACAGCAGGTAGAATATATAAGTGGTTGGTACCAAGAAGGACTTTCACAAGGCGTAAAATATTCAGTATCCTCTTTTTCCCAATAAAATGAACCTTTCGAATTGATAACTTCACATGCAATTGAACCCAATAGCTTCACGTTTCAAGCGTGCTTGTAAATCCCTTATTTAATCGTACTAATACTATGAATGAGAACGTTTGAATGGATGAATGTTTGTGACTCAATCACGCAGGTGCAAGGGACGCGGGGCATAACATCTGTTCTTAAGGTTGGTGCGCATTACGTGCGGTGTAAGGAATGGTTAAACTTTCTTACGGCATTCATTTCATGTTTTTAACTATAATCTATACTAATATTTTAAATGCGAAATTGAACCTTTCCATCTGTCTGTCTATCTGTCTACCTGACGACTAACCGCAAAACAACTATATCTTTTCTTGTCTTGTCTCTAACTAACATGACTGTATTTTTATATGTTCAAAAAGAGTAACTACTGAGTTTCTTGCCGGTTCTCCTCGTTAGAATCTACATTCCGAACCGGTGGTAGCTTTACTTTAAATAGTTTGTTAAATGACGATTCAAAAGTGCTTGTAAAAGCCTGCTTGAATAAAGTATATTTTGATTTGATTTGTATATAAAAGTATTATTTTAGTTTTTAACAAGTTAGATTTAAATGTATTAAAAAGCAACACTGAAATTACTCGGAATCTTATTAAAGGAACTCTTTAATGAAACCCAGGAAGGACCTTTCGTAGTCGAAGACTTAAATCTACTAACTATATTAAAATACATTAATTACAGTTTTTCGTTTTAATTTAGTCAACCTATGAAAAAAATATTAAGTCATTAACTCACCATCATCAATGATTCCAGCAGCCTCGTCCTTAGCATTTTGTTCCAAGGATTTCAAGATTGCCAATGGAATTGGTGGTGGAGTCGGCAAATGGCTTCCTTGTGGTCGAAAACCATGTTCATCTGCTGTATATGATACACTATAAACACGTCCGTCGTCACCAGTGTAAGAATAACCTCCTTGCACCTTAACTCCATTGGTGGCTACACCACTTCCTGATGCCTTGATGCCATTATTTGTTTCAAAACCATAATTAAAATTGTTTAAATCTATATCGTTATGGTATTTAATAGTATCGGAAACATAATCTCTAATAATTTGTACGTTCCCTGGTTTATAGGAAGACGAAGGTTGATAAAAGGCTGACAAATCTGGCTCTTCGCCATGAACTGATCCAAAATTGGAATTATGATTCTGCTGCTGATTTGAAGTTGTTCTGAATGCAGCATCCCCAACCTTCGAATCTGTAGACCCATAGGTATCTCTTGATTCACCCAATCCACTTTGCTTGCTCGATGCTCTAGTTGCAGCTGTTGCAACTTCAACAACAACACCTTGGTGCTCATTAACGAAGCTTCCAGCTGGAATAATCTGTGAAGCTTGATCGATGGCTCTGGTAAAAGGAACTTGTAAGGAGCCAGGACTACCACCAGCGAATGCAGCTGATGGCGGTGGTAGGTATGTGCGGTCTAGTTTTGCAGCACCACACGCCGCTATAAAAGCGGCTAAATAGATCTGTAAATAAAAGAAATAAAAAACAAATCAATTAAAATAAAAATTAATGTCGAAACAGATTAATTAATTCAAATTCTAGCGGGCAACACAAAAAATAAATATAAATCTATCAATGAAATTCATTGAGTGTATTGATCGAAATAAAAAACTTAATTAACAAGATAATTCAATCAATTAATTAGCCCTATCAACAACAAAAAACATAACGACATATCAACTTTCATTTAAAAAAAAAAAAAAATCGAATCTCTATAAAGTCAATAATCCACACCATTAACAAAGTATACGAGCCGCACGTATTTATAAATAGCATATTAATGTCGTTTTTTAATTGAAAAACAATTACCAAAAACATTGTACCCGACAACCAGGGATACCACTCCAGTGATAGTTTAACACGTACTGTGCTCTGAATCATCCTAGTTTTGCTTTTATACTCATACAAAACTCATCTAAAAAAAACCGTGCTCAGGACGAATAATAACAAACTTAAATTTGCTGTCGATAAAATTCGAGAACTTTATTACGTTTCTCTATTTAAACGCACGAAGGTATCATTCCGTAGTACTGATCCATTATTGGTCTGTGACGCTGGTTACTGAGACGCGTACTCCAAGTTCGGATCAAAAATGCGTTTTATATATATTTGAAGTTTTTTAATACCAACTGGTATTATTTGATGAGCTTAATCGTAAATATTTATTGTATTAGTTTCGTGATGTTTTTAGTGATTACTTAAAAAAGGGCAATTTATTTTATTGTGTCTACTGTCAATAAAATTGTGTTTTATGATTTGCTTTAATAATTCAATATTATATTTAAAAAGCGATTTGTCTCATATGAAATGTCAATAAATATTAAAATAAATTCACGAAATTAAATTAAATTAACACAAAATATATATATATGATCCTTTTCTGTGATTATTGGAACCAAAAAACATGCAATGATATTATTGTAAAATATCATTACATAATCGTTCTAGTGAGAAATATGTATATATGCCTATGTAGGTATAATTAATAAAACATAATTATTATTAATTAATTAATAATATTATATATAAATCCATTTGTCTGTACTGTGATTTGTTACTGTATTTGTTATGCTCAGTAATAGTATATTGGAAATAAATTGATTACAATACGAATACAAAAATATAATCCTTCTATTTGAGTATAATAGCTTCTGGAAATCACCATTGAGGTATCCTCAACATAAAGCGTTGTTGAGTTACAGCGAGTGATAGCTAATTTTGTACGCCACATTGCATTGTAACTTTAAACAATAGTTCTATTTTTTTTTTCATGTTTAAAAATATAATATTTTTTAATATGTACTATTTCTATATAACCTTCTCGTCAGAGGGAAGAGGAGGAGATCCAGCAGAGGGATATTTACAGAATGTTACTTTACTTTACTTTACTGTTACTATTTGTATATTTATATAAGTTGTTTCATATACTATCTGAATTCCTTTTAATTCGTCTGCATTTTGTTTTTTAATCACGAATTGTTTGATTTTTTTTATTCGTGGCGACAATAGACCACTCAGGATCGTCCTAGTCGTCCATTTCAGGGCACTAGGGGTATTATGGGGCCCATTATTATTAAAAAACCTGATCTGGTTTCCAACTAAAAATATTTATTTTAAAATTGGTTGCGGTTTTCTTAGTTGATTTGTGGGGATAAGCTTTAAATATAAAACTACATGTAACAAAATTTTCAGATTAAGAAGTTGAGGTTGTAAATTAACTTATAATTCTGCTGTAAAAGAATATTTATATTTGAAAGGGCGATGACCTTTGGCACGTAAAGCCTGAAAAACGTCATCTTTTAATGGTTAAATTAAGCTGTATTTTATTTATAGAAATAAAGAATACATTAATTTAGTATTTACTTATATTTATATAAAAAGTCAAAAATATAAAAAATACAGTATAAGCGAATATCTTCGTATATTCTTTCGGAGGCGTCGTGACAATAGGGTCCTTATGGTAGAGACGTTACTAAGACAACGATTTTGATGTTAAACTAAACTTAAAAACATAATTAAATAAAACAAAAAAAAAAAAAAATTTTTAATTAATAATAATATAACGTAGAATACTTAGTGCATCTTAAACGATGATTACGGGTTCAAACCCAGGCAAGCACCACTGATTTTTCATGTGCTTAATTTACGTTTATAATTCATCTGGTGCTCGGTGGTCTAGGATAACATCGTGAGAAAATCTGCATGTGTCTAATTTCAATGAAATTCTACCACATGTGTATCCACGAACCCGCATTGGAGCAGCGTGGTGTAATAAGCTCCAAGACAGAGACAAGCAGTGGACTAGAATATTTAGTATACGTGCTGAGCATATACAAGCATATAGAGGGCGGCGCTGGAGGAGGTATATGACGGGATAAGAGAGCCTCATATGTGGTATATAAATCGATTCAAGTCAGACTCGCACTGAGGGGTTCTGTAACCAGACAGATAGAAAAATAGACACTGATGTAACAACAAATTTAAGGTATACTTGTGCTACAAGATATTGCTACACAAATTTCATGACTCTAGGTACCCTTAGATTGCTTGTGAGTTTGTATGGGAATTGTGACATAAACGGCCATATCTTTTGTTTGCGTAGACTTAGAGGTTTGATATTTTCTCAGTTCCAAGGGATCGTAGACCGTAGGGTGTAAATACCTGTATGCGTACCTGAGAAAAAGGGTCTTGAGGGACAGAGAGTAAAACGGACAACCAAGTCATTATATAAGAAATCCTTTTTTCCTTTTGAGGTACGAAACCCATAATTTTAAATTTTTAATATATATTATGAGAATAATTAGGACGACATTAATACAAAAAGGTTGTACATATAATAGCCCGGTTGATTTACCACAGACAAGACGCTCAAGCGAAACCACAGAAAGAAACTAGTTTCCAATATTTAATCTTGACAAATATGGAGCAACGGTTGAAAAAGTCCGTGTTCCTTTCAATGTTGGACATCTCAATGCGATCATTTGTAACAACGATCTGTCTTATCTCCTGTCAAAATATTCTAAAAAGAACTTTCTCGTGGCATAATAATTGTTTCAAAGACATGGATGTGCAGAGATGGCCCAGTGGTTACATGGGAATGGGAAATAACCGTTGATTGTGACTTCGATTCGGGTAAACATCAATGAATTTTCATATGTCTTCAATTTATATAAAATAAAATAAAATACCGTTTTTTTTAATATCACCCATCAGTATAATATGTTCGCAAAGTTTCAATAACGACTGTGCTCGAATTATGACCACTAAACGAATTATATATTTGCGAACTAATGTAATGTATGTATTCTTCAAACAAATCAGTGTAGTTTATAAATAGTAGGATCCAGAAGAAATCTTTAAATAAAGTTCTATGTGATATTTTTTATTGCTTATAATATTCGCAGTACATTGCTAGTTAATATCCACTCTCACACGCCCACGTAGCAGACATACCGGCAATACACACTAAACTTTATCTATAGTCCATATAATTGGTAATTTAAATAATAGTTTTGAAGTAAAAAATTGGCTTTACAATTGAAGTGCAACAAGATATAATAATATAATTTCATATTTGACGTCTGTTCTGATGTAAAAATAATAGGTTGAGCTTTTATCGCAAATGTTTTTCCAAGTAGCTTGCTTCTTCGAAATAGCTAGGCTGACTGACAAATGGACCACCTGATGGTAAGTGGTCACCACCGCTGGTAGACATTAGCACTGTCAGATATATTAACCATTCTTTCTTCTCGCCACCAACATTGGTAACTAAGATTTTATGTAACTTGTACCTGTTGTTACATGGAGTCACTTATCCTTTAAACCGGAACACAACAATATTCAGTTTTACTACTCGTCAGTACAATATATGACGTGGTGCAACTACACAGACGAGCATGCTCAAAGTTACCAAAATAATTCTACTATTTACTACTGGCTGTATCAAAAATGCATCTGTGTAGCATTGACAAAGGCGTCACATCGTTTCGACATGAGGGCGAAAATTATGAATAAAGATCTTGAGACCCTTCTCAAGAGCTAAGGATACGCACGACATGTCAACGAAACCAGCCCTTGGTTCAGCACCTCGGAAGATAAAAAAATAATGACAAGTTTGACCCCGACGTGATTTGAACACGCAACCTTCTGATCTGGAATCAGACGCGCTACCGTTGCGCCACGGAGTCGTTACAAACTGAATCAAACTTTAGTATTGTAAGGACTTCATTGTTATAGCGTGATACAAGATTTTAAATATTTAAACATCTTTTGTCTATTTTGAGACATAGGTAGTCGGGTGAATGGGGCACGTGGTGGTAAGTGGTCACCATCGCCGAAAGGTATTAGTACTGTGGAAATTCGGCCATTCATTACATCGTCAATCTAGGCTGGCTCACACAGCGTTCAAACTGGCACACAAGTACTAAATAAAAAGTATTCCTGTTTGGCGGTAGAATATCTATTAAGTGGGTGGTACCTACGCTTGTACAAAATGAAATAACTAGCAACTACCACCAAGTAAAAGTAAAATCGGAACTAATTATTTTATGAGATAATATGCATTTAACAATTGACTACAATTATGGAACGCTCCTCTTCGTTGAATTTCCCGTTTTCTAAAACGTGGTGTTAGAAGACCAAGACCAAGGATGTCGAGTTTAATAAACAGAGAGAAGGACGATTAATATTTTCAAAAACATTATGACTTCCGTATCAATTAAAAACAAAAAAGAAAATGCAACCATTGCGAATTAAATATACACTAATATACATACGTGACTTTTGAAATGAAAGGTCGGTGTAAAATACCAAGGTCATATCTTAGTGCAACATAACATATGTAACGTCTTGAGTGAAATTCTAAAACAAAAGAATTATTTCTATTACTTACGCCTTTTTGTATTTGTTCTAAACAACAAAACGTGCTTAAATTCATATTAAAATAACTTCACACGGATCTCAAATGTAATGTACAATAAAACTCGTAAAGAATAAAATTTATTGTTATAACACGGAACCCGCTTGTGGTCTGTCCCCTTATTTATCAATTTAATATTTCGTCAGGATCACGTGATGGTCGTTTGTGGTCATAGAAATCTACGCTACGATGCCTAACTTTGCAGGGCATGGTGATGTACTGACTGATTTAGGTTACGGCGGCAAATTTCAAGGGAGACCAGCCAACTACACAGGACCTATTATTGAGGAAACACAGGTGCACTCTCATAATCTATTAGGACGGCAAATCGACCGGAAAGAGTTCAGCACAGTACCAATAGGTACATGCAACTCGAGGCAAGGGAGTATACATGCGTCCGCCTGCCAGACTCCGAAGTGTTACTGAGAAATTTTTCGATAGAAAGAACCGATAACTTTTTTGACCCAATGTGGGGTTTTATGCCAGGACCTCGGTATCAACGAGACAATAGTATATTATTGTGTACAAGTATGTGTGCATATAGTCGTGTAATGGTGTGTGTGTGTGGTGAGCTGAGATGTGACATATTTGAAATAGTAGTGTTTTTTTTTAACGTCGGAAGATGGATTTTCGAATGTTACACTAGCTGACTCACCCTTCAAACCAGAACATAACAATTATAAGTATTAGTGTTTTACTGTTTCTGATAATAAATATTATATACTCATCAGTATCATTCAATGCAAATCGATACAATTTATAAGCTTAACTCCTAAACTTCTTACGGAATATCATATTCTTCTAATCTAATTGATATAGTACATACATATAAAAAAATGTTATTTATGTTTGTCACCGTTGGGCAATCGATATTGATCGATTAAAAAAAAAAAAAACTTAAAAGCGTCAAGCCATTTCAACCGCCAACTTACAAGAACCAGTTCAGAATATAGACACTACCAAAAAATATCCGGCACTCGTATATTATTTAGAAATGAAAAGAGAATTGCAATTACAATCTTGTAATCTTGAAAGCAAACATTTGCACTTTAAATTTAATTTAATACACAAATTATTGACTTCCTACCGATTCGAGTTGTTTTGATGACGTCACAAACAATCATATAATATCACAGATTACTCATGCGTGATTTACAGCGACGTCATAATATATATTATTGTGTAACTTTAATTCATAAAAACGTCACTCAAATCCAAATATGTATTCACACGCGTAAATCGTTTGATTATGTGTTATTGAGCCTAGTGTACATGTTTGTTTTTTGTGGGAGCGACTGGAATGGATTTTGAAAATTAAATTATGTACACCATTTTGTACATCGCAGATAATGGGATCTAAGTTATTTTCCTTGTGCCTGTGATTACACAGGCGCACTAACCCTTAAAATTGCGATACAGAATATTGACGTTGTGCCTTTATGCGTTCCTACTGGATCAAACCAACCTAGTAGGAATGTACATTATGGTATAATTAAAAGATAAATTAAGAATGGTTATTGTGACATATTTTTTCGTTATAAATAAAAATTGTGACGTAATTCTATACACATCTTTGCGGACACAAATTATCCATATTTTTTTGGCATTAAGTGTCAAAATTATGACAGCGGTTTTAAACGAGTTTCTATTTACCTAAACATATTCATATCATATGTATAAATGTTAATATAGCCTGCAAAATAGCAAAAAAAAAAATGGAAAACATCATAATTGGGGTATTTTTTAAGTTTTTTTTAAATTGCCTCATGCCTGATATCGTGCTACCAGACCCTTGAAGAATTTTAAACTTTTTCACATTCACAAACCATTTAGTCCGTCACTCGCAAACGATTATCATACAATAATAATATTTGTAAGTACTTAATTATAAATAAAGTTGTTTACATAGCTCAGTGAAATATAATAGGCAGTATATTATTTGGTCTTGGATTTAAAAAAAAACGACCAATTTGTGTTTAATCTGAAATTTAAATTAAGAATGATTAAAAACAATTTTTTAATTCGATTAATCGCTAGACTTTAAAAAGCCTAATTATTTATTGAACGTGAATACATTTCAGCGAAATATCGACGCCCTGTTCGAACCGATTTAAAAATATTTGACATTTAATAATTTTTTTATACAAAGATTTCAAAAGACTTTCGCATTTCCGGGACCGACTTCAATGTCAATTTATTTATAAAACCTATATGCACAATGCATAGAATGTATTCAATATATTATGGAGTCAATTAAAAGATCGACGTACCCTACCTGCATATTGATGTGTGGCAGTTTAAAAATTTTAAGCGCAAATATTGTGTTTATTTGTTTATAATTCTTCAATTAGCGATGTGACATTTACGCGTTGTTACTAAATAAATATCGATGGCAGAACGTACAGTACTTTTTCGGAGTTTTTTCTTTTAATAGCAACACCGACGTTATAACGTACGTTTTTTATCATTGAGCCTAATCGTCATCAAATATCTAAGATTTGATTGCGTTATAAATTTGTAAAATATACGACCCTTGTGAAGCCAGATTGAGTAGCTAGTATATAAATAAATGTAATGAAAAGTAATGCTTGTTTATTGCAATTAAAAGTAACTATACTTTTATTGCTTTCATCAAAATATATGCATGTATGTGCAGACCATGGGGATATATACAATATTATAATAGACCTTAAAATTGGAATTGTAGTATATAGTATAGTATAGAAATAATAGGATCCCTATAAAACAATATCAGTAAAATGATTGTCAATGTAGATGTGATGTAAATTGGCGAAGGTCAAAAGAATATTTATATACCAGGAGAGACGGAATGGGTACTGTTGTTTTTTAGTTACACTCGGCGCCGGTGAGACCTATCCGCATACCATCCGCTCTAGATAAAAAAACGTTAAGTTAGGCCTATTACACGAATGATACGACGTCACATCACAAAATGTATAATTTCATCACATCACATCACATATTAAAAGAAAAATAACACATCTAACTAAATGGGGCAGAGATTTTTTTCCGTCACACATGGATCAACAAAGATGTAACACAATAAACACATGCAATTGCAGACTGTTATTGTCTATAGCTCAAAATATCAATTATGAAATTTTTTGAACGAAGCGCCTAATTTTTTGCGGTAGGTATGATTTACGTATTATGTGGTAGTGGCCCATAAATCTTAGTGATAACTCCCCTAAGACGGCTTTTAGTTCTTGTGATGTTATAATTTCTTTTTTCCATTTGATAATCAATTATAATGCTAACATTTGTGATTGTACTTGAGTTTTCTGTGATAATTTTCTGTTTTCTGTTTCCTAATTTCTTCTCTCTCGTCTCTCGTCAGTTCGTTCAACTCTACTCATCCATTTCGGCTTACTCCTTTTCATTCAGTATTCCTTTCTCCTTGACAATTTCGTTTATTTCCTCTAGGGACTGTTGTTGGTAAAATCTTTGTTGTTGCTGCTCATTGTAAACATGGCGTTCAAGTGACATTGTATACCGTATACGATGCGATAGTTTGTGTACTCACGGCACTCTTCTTATTTTATCCTTGTTCCGCATGTGTTATTATTATTATTCTTTTCTTAAAGGCCGGCAACCCACCTGCTAGCCCTCCGGTGGTAGTCATTTTCCATCAGATGAGCCTCCTACGCGTTTGCCACCTATAGCTTAAAAGAAAAGTGTTATTAGCCGAGATAACTGACCTTAAAGTTCAACTCCTAATAATATTAGTAAAATAAGCACATCTATTAAACTTCTCAAAACATATCCACAACACTATAGAACTACGATAGTTGGCAACCCTAATCTTCCGTCAAATCAATGAGACCCATCTATTATAGAGATAAATCTTGATACTTGAAATCATTCCGTTATAGGATATATTCTTGTCATCATAATTATAAATGTGTTGTCTCCAAGATAAGTATCGAATACTTGTTTGTGTTTGACAGATTCCGTTTTAACGGTTTAGTGATAATTAATTAGACAGTTCACTGACCCCTAAAGCTAAAGTTATTATTTGTTTTTTTATATTATGACATACTTTATTATGCAGTTTGTATTTACAATAAGTAAGACCTGTTTCATTTCCTCGTTAGTGTAGTTGCCGGCTTATAGAGTCTAGGAGTATCTTAGGATCGAATCGTGGTGACTTCTAATGTTTTACTTTCAACCTTAGCCCCATCACCAGAAAGGTTCTAAAAATGATGAAATAGTTTATTGAAATATAAAATTGGTAACTTTGTCTTGACTTAAATAAACATATTTTAAGGCCGATATTTTTGTAGACATTTTAGCAATTTGTAATTCTCTGAGCTATGGTGACTTAATGAGTTTTAAGTATAAAAAATAAATATGCGACATACCAACTCGTCAAATGCTCCGTTCTGAAACCACAGACTATAATAATATAAATCGGATTATAAAATTAGTATTATAATATACATGATTAAATTTATAGACAAAATCAACATAATATGCATTTTATATTAATATTGTACTTTACCAATGTAATATATTCATACATAATATGACTCATTTCTAAACGTCACTGTCACAGATTATAAATAATAAATCAGTTTATTTTTATTATTATGCAATCGCTACAAGAAATAATGTTAAAACTATTGCGCGTGTGTGTTGTCTGCACACGGGGAGTCAATCCTACTAATGTATTTATTCGTTTAGTTCTCGATTCTAAACCGATCCAACTTCGACAGACTGCACTGCAACTAGATCTTAGTGTTAGCGTAATAAGAAATTGCCCAAACGCCAACGATCACGTTTCGAATTCCATTACGGTAAAGTGAGAAGTTCTTGTACTATACATACATAACTATTTGTACTATATTTTTGGTAGAATTTTTAATATTATCTTCATATTTTAGCGTTTTTGAAAGAAAGTTTTGACAAATGACATGTATTTCTCAAAATTTTCTTTTGTTTAATGTTTTCTAGTAAATTTTAAATCGAAAACATTATAATATATCGTATGCATACTACATATATACAATTACAAGTTATGTATGAACTTTTACTATTTTTAAAATCAGTAAACTTTAAAGACCAAAAAATACAAAATCCGCTGAGTTTTTATCGGTATTTCTCAGAACAAAGTATTTATTTTCCGACCGCTGGAATAAGAAAGTAAAATTATTCTATGTTAAATAAAGGAATCTGAATTGAAACACGCCTCACTCCCAGTCAGCTTCTCGAAACCGTGTATTCTAAATGGCCATTTTGAAGTCACTTGAAAATCGACCGAAATAGGTGCACACTCCTTAATTCTCATAGCCCAATGGGACTAACGGCCTTATGTTCTTGTCGAGGAGTATGAAACACCAGGAGAACGTTATATTAAGTGTTCTTCGTAACTCCAACCTAGTACTGAGAATTTCTTGACTCGCACTATTTTATAGGACTATACTTTTTTTTTGGGCAAATATATGTTTGAGCCGATGACCTCGGAATCTGCAGCCTTATAATCAGTACCAAATATACCTCATGATTTAAAATCATATCTGTTAGATAAGAACTCGTATAAACTATAAAAAAAATTCAATAGTTTTTAATGAGCCGCTTCAAGATTCGATTTATACTTAATCAGTTTTCATAAATTAATATTATCTTTGGTATTTAACTCGTTCTTTGCTACATGTAATTCCATCGTGTATAAAATAAAAAAATTAAAATATTCATATTTAGAATCCTGATTAAAATATTTAAAAAATAAACATATTTTTCTTATTTACTCATTGTCATAAAAGCAGAATGGCGTTTGCGCCGCTTGAATAATAATACCTGATGTTTAATTAAGAAATAAAAACAATTCTTACACTTTCGCCAACCAAGGGGACTAATAAAAATTATGAAACGGCTCACTCACCTTCCTAACCGGAACATTTATTTGCGCTAAAACGATATAATTGATTTTAAATGAATAATTAAGTAATATTAATAATATCATAACGTTATGCAAAACACGTCACGAACTGCGCCCGCGCATGTCCATCATTACAAATATTGGGTAACGTAATTAACGTTAACAAATTTGTAGTTTATATTATAATTTTGCAATTATAATATGAATATTTTAATAACACGTTTGTAAACATTAAAAAAAAAAATTAATAAAGTTGTTGTTGTTATTGTAAATTTATTTATTAAAAAGTAATAAAGAAGTAAACTTAACTAAAAACATGTAGACAAAATATACGTTAAACATTGTAAATAACTAACATACCAATTTTTTTTTTTTTATTATTAGAGCAACAACAAACTAAATTGTGTAATGATATACAAAAACACTAAAATTATTTAATATTAATAAGAAATAAATATGGATCGTGAATTAAATGAAAGTAAAAGTCTACAAAATTTTAGAGCTAGAGCGCTCTGTGGTTTATAGAGAATGAAAATCAGGCACAATTTCGTCCATCGCAGGTTTCCTAATGGTACTGTGCAAGCCTGTCTGGATAGGGTCCACCCAATCATCAGACAGTGTACCATCAAGCAGCAATGCTCAATATTGTTGCGTTACGGTTTGAAGGTTGAGTGCGTCAGTAGTGGCGTATTGATTTTTCTTACGGCGCCAATGCCTTTGATCAGTTACCACTGAATTTATTACAAAAAAAATTTTTTAATAATAATAATACAAAATCCCGCTCGAGTGAGGTCAAATCTGAACCCACGGCGTACGTTTAAAATTCTCGTATTCTATCTACTGCACCGCTTATTTGAAATAAACTTAACTCAAACTTGACTAATCCCATTTGAATTATTTATTTTAAGTGAATATACATTTTATTTATATTGTACTGTATTAAAAACGATGTAACAAAAACCCTATTGGATTTATCCGTACATCGGTATTCGTTGTGAACACTTATAGACCTAAAATATATATATATATATATATATATATATAATAATAACAAAGTAAAATATAAAAGAAACAAAAAGCAGGTACATAGCAAATAAATAATGTTACAATTAGTTGTTTATTTTTTTCATAAAACAGCGATAAGTGAATTGACGCTGTGACTGTTCATCACAGCGTCAATTCACTTATTCTGAGCAGGTTAATGAATTAACATGCTCAGAACAACATCGTTTAGTATAGCGTATACAGGTGTTCCATATATTGTATTAATTATTTTATATTTGCAAAATATACATCGAGTTTTTGGTTAATGTAAATAAAATCAATATATCTTAATCTAATATATTAAATGTAAAATGACATTTAATACATTGTTTTTTCTGAGTTCATAGAGTTCAGAATGAAATGTATCCATCGCTCGATACGATCAAAGGCCAGTTATTCTATTAATTTACAACGATTGTGATACGTTATGGACTTATCGATTATATTTCGATCTCACTTTGACTATTCCTCACAAAGAATTACGAACAAATAATACTTTTTTTTTTTTTTATTTTAATTTTTCTTTTGTAACGTATTAATTAGATGCTAAAATATCGTATACTTTTTCAATTATTTATTTAATTAAAAAGATAGCCATTAAGTTTTTAAGCAAATGCGTATAGTATTGTTGTTGGTGTTCCTTTTTCCGAACCGGTGGTAGTGTTTAATTTGACCATCAATAAGAAAGTGTAATGCTTCTATGTTGAATAAAGGAATTTGAGTTTGAGTTTGAGTATATCCATAGCTGTCACTCATATCAGATCAAAGAAACTGTTTTAAATGTAACATAGTTGTATGTTTTTAGTATTTGTGATATTTATGTACAGCTGGTAAATAAATAAAATGAACAACAGTTTAATCATAACTAATGAGCAATTCTCTATATCTGATACGGTACGATCCTCATTATATTCCGAACCAATTTCGACCGAAGCGCAACTGTGTCGTCGTTTTAGTAGAACAAGAAAAAAATCGATTTAAAATCGTATTTCAATGATCGTAATTCGAAATGTATAATACGAAGGTGACAAAATATAATAAATATTTAAAACAACAACGATTACATTTCGAATCGATTGCGATTGAGTAATTTTTTTATTTGTAGAATTGACTCTCTGATTATAAATTCTTATCGGTGACTATTCGATGAATTTCCAAAGTACCGCTGATGAATATCAATCATATTAATAAAATAAATTGTAATCAATAGATTGTGTACACTCGTGGTGGATCAAACGGGGCTAATATCACGGGTCATGGCCCACTGACACCACCTTGACAGCAAACTTCCGTAATTACTATGATCGTATATTGCGAGTACCATGTCTCGTGATGAAATTTAAAATTAAGCTAACTTAGGAAATTACTTCACTGCGACGTACTTAATTTGACTTAAAAATGTTTCCCACGTCTTGAGATGTGCTATCTGATCTATTAAGTGTTCTAGAAACTTCGGTTCCAGTATATGTAGCATTTATTATAATAATTATATTCATTAAAACAAATGTTTTACAATCTTTATAATATAAAAAAGCGAAATCACTGATTAATCACGAAATCTCAGAAACTGTAACACCTACAAACCTGAAACTTGGCTGGTAGATTTCTTTTAGGGTGTAGACATCCGCTAAGAAAGAATCGAAAAGAAGTTTGTGTTTTATAAATTTCGCGCGAGTACAGCCGAAGCTTCTGCTATAAATATATATCGTTATTAAATCCAGAGATGGTGTGTGTACGTCTCTCTGATTTCATAACTGTAATTTATTTTATAATTTATTTTCTATAAATATTTATTTAAAAAAAAACTTTGACTCTAAGTTTACGTTCTACAATATATATAGTATTATTATAATTTAATATTTCCTTACATTATTTATCGAGGAATGGTCGAAATCTACACCACGTCACTACGTCGATTGAAACGAAAGCGTTTCGGTGTAAGAAAAAATAGTATTATTAACACTTACTGCTCAATTGAAAAACAATTATGACTTGAATCTTCTGATCGGGTATCCCATAGTTAAGACGTTGATAATTAAAGACAAATATTTACATTTTTTGTCATAACATTGCCATGGGATTTAACAATAGTTGTTTTAACCTTGAAAAAGCTGTCACGTGACCTTGCGTTGTTTATGGGATAATAGCGTGCGTCGTTCATTGCACTCGCTGGGTACCGAGCGGGAATTACCCTAAGGTACAAAACCTTAAGTACCTTACAAATTACAGTCCGTCGTAATGATAATGGACACAGTAATTTCTCCCACATAAGGCTTAAACTAAAACTAAAAAAAATATCAAGAATTATTTCTATAACAAGTTTTATTGAAATTCCTATCGGAATATTAAAGCACAGACGTAATTATTTGTAACGTTAAAATAACTAACAAATCTACGTACTAAGTAATAAAAAGACTACTACGAAAAGTTAAGATGAGACGTGACAATCTATACTGATATTATAAATTCGAAAGTAACTCTGTGTGCTCTCCCACGACCAAACCACCTAAATTGATGAAATATGCTACTTTTTTATGACTCACACCTAACGACCAACTCCAACAAAGAGAGCGAACCCGCGAGCGACAACTAGTACAAAATATAAAACAATATACATATTAGGTGCCGAGCTCTCTGTCATGCGTTTACCAAATATTTTTCTTAACAGTTATACATTAAACGGTATTACTGTGTTCCGATTTATAGGACGATAAAACCAGCGTATACGTATAAGAGGAAGTAGTTTACACTTCTTAGAAGTGCCTGTGGACTGGAGTGGATGGAAGACAGCTTGCACACTGCAACTAGGTCTATATAAAAGTCATAAATAAAAAAAAAAACACCATACGACATTAGCATGTGTAACAGAATTAAGAGTTCAATTAAATTTTATTTATTCTGGCACTGTACTAATTAATCATCAGTACGTAATGAAAAAACTTCGAATTTATTACCGCCTGAAAATTTAATACAGGCACTTCTTTTGTTTTTTAAATAATCTATAGATATGTTTTACATAGGCACGGACAACACGTCTGTGGATAATTGTTTTTTTTTTCAACAAAATTTTTTTTTTTTATATGATATTAGTTGAATATTTACTATTTTCCTAAAAGTCACATATTTTATAAGAAACAAAATATACTATGTTTTTCTGTTAAAATTTGCTGCAAAGGAACGATTCCCTCGGTTCGTGACTGATCAGAGAAAACAATCAATTATGATTAAACAACCTCGATTCATCTATATTCTATAGCAATAAAAAATACAATTATTATTACAAAATAAATGTAAATTTTATTAGTTACGCACAGTATAGGTAAGTACTCATTACATTTGAGTTTATAAGTCTTTAATTATTACTAGCGACCCGTCCCGGCTGCGCACGGGTGCAATGCTTATACTGAATATACTACGTAATGTCTTAATGTACAACGTTTTTTTGTCATTAGGCAATACAGACCGCTATGTCCCTGAATTTTAAATCTGTAATATTTTCGCAAATATTCATTTATAACAAATGCTGTGAAGGATCATATTGATCTATATTAAATGCACAATGTATTTAAGGTACTTAATTGGATAAGAATTAATGCTGTATTGCTTAAAATCGCTTCGTAAAAAAGCCATTATTTCTGGTAAAAAGTTAAGGATAAAAAATGGTTATTGTGGGTTATCCCTAAGAGATACCTATACCATCTCGGATTTTTTGTAAGGTGTACAATACACTACAGTACACTATTTTGATCTATCTCGAGCAAATTTCGTCACGCTACTCCAAAACGAATTGGTTGTCACCTACACATGTGGAAATTGCGGGTTTCAATGCGCATTCTCCGATTGAGGCTCACGTATGTCACTCCAGTTCATTTCAATATTAAAATTATGAAATGCAATGTTGTATTTAGTTCAATCAAAGTTTTTGTATACATTACACTTTTTTATATTTTAAATTTTTACCTACTCTAATCGTTATTACATAGTAAATATATACGGCGATTATTAGCGTTCAGAATAATAGGTACACAATTCATAAAAAGAAAAAAAAACGCGATAGACTTGGTGTTATTTTTATAGATACGGAAATCTTTAAGTTTATTCAAGACAAATAAACAAATTATTAAGTACCTATGCATTGTTATGCAGATTATAAATATCTTGACAGTTGACATTTGTTGAAAGTTTATTGAACCTCTAAGGTTAGTACGGTATATCTATCTATTTATAGAGTTGTATTTAATCATTAATTGGGCCCGATTTCACAGCTATTTTTGTTAAATTAAAAATTAATTAATTTATTTTTATATATATTTTATACAGCATCCTTTTTCATTGCGAGATTTGTGAAATTAAGACATACTTACTAAAAATGTCTTGTTCAATGTTGGTCTAGTCGAGATCTAGTCTGATGCCTTATACCTACGGCTAGAGATGAGACACAGTTTCAAATCTCGACTCATAGTTTTTCAAAAATTTGTATTTACTTGTTTATCATCACGACTATCATTTTTTTTATGCATATAGAAAAGAATATTCGGTAGGTACCTAGCAGCTGCTTCACACGTGGGTGTTGCTACCTACACACTAATTTTCAGATTAGTAAATATCAGCAACTTTACTGTATAATAATATTGAACTCATACAAATGCAAGAGTATATGGATTTTATTGAAATAAGACTTAAGTACGAGTCGATTATGCCACGGATCAAGATATAGTGCAGCGAACATGTAACAGCTTATGTTCTAGGCAGGCTGGGAACAAGAAATAATTGATTATGTAAATGTTTTAAACCACTCGATAAAGTTCATTTTTATCTACTTATTTATAGATTTTATGACTATTATGACTAAAAATATCAATATAGATATTCGTGACATGTAAAAGCATAACATGAGTACTATAGCGCTATAATTAATTTAATGAGTTTAGCGATTCATTTCGTATTCTAATTGATACCTAGTTTTTCAAATACATTTTCTATAAAAAAAATTGCTCTTAAAAAATAAAAATAAATCTAAAAGTCGGTACTAAATAGATATATATAGTCTGAGATCGTACAGCTTGCAACGTTTCAATGCACATTGTTACAGCGACATCTATGTTTTATCTTGATAACTACCTCATAAAGTTTAGTTAATTTTATATTAAACTTTTAAGTAGGTAGGACCAAGGACGCAGTTTCACACAGAAGGTCTGTTTGAAAATTATGTTCTGTTTTAATACTATTTTCTAATTGTGAAGTTAATACATGATACATATACATTATTCATATGTAGACTGTGAAGATTCTGATCCAACTATATCTATATGATCCTGATCTGTGTCAGCGCCATGACAACGTGAAACAATTTGAGGTTGACAACCGCTTTCTATCGATTAAACAGGTAAAAAAACTCTTTTTCGTGTCAATAAAAATGGACAAAGTATATAAAATACAAAGACAGGCCCGGGATAATGTGAACACCTTGCAAACATATCTCACAGACTTACAGAATTGGGAGATTGAAATGAAACGTAAAGAGGCCGCGCTTAACGGTGATTTTGTACAGGTTTAAAAAAAAACATAATTTACCAATTCAGTGCTTAGTGATACACAAAGTAAATTATATTATATTGTGGTTAGTGTAGTGTTGTACTATGTATTTAGCAATCTCGCTATCGCGTGTGTTATTTCATGGTGGTCCTTGTTTTTTCTTTTTCTTTATATATTTTTTGGCGGTGATAATCGAGTTTTTGCGAACAAGTATTCACACTGAGTCTTTTGGGGATAGGATCTTCCACCAGTAAGGAGCAAGGCGCGTAAAGACAAACCCGTGCAAGTCAAGAAGCAGCCAGAGAAAAGGATCACAGGATCTGACTACAGTGCCTGGGCCAAGTTTGATGTGGTAAGCATGTCCTTTGTTATGCAGTTGAAATGTTTACCATTATGCCATTCTTATAAACGCCAAATTAAAATATAAAACTGCTAAAAGTAGTATTTAATCTTATAACAATCAATAATCAACTTTTCACTCATCAGATATTTTACCACCAAATAGCAACTTAGTATTATGGTGTCCGGATTTCAAGGGTGAGTGAGCCAGTGTAACTACAGGCACTGGTTTCATAACACATTGACAATGTAACAAATTGTAAATATTTCTATTAGTGCCAATGCCTATTGGTGAAGATGACTACTTACCGTTAAGTGGCCCATTTGCCTGTCTGCCTATATTATAAAAGAAATTAGTTAGATTTTATCTACACATATATTTATGAGTACTCTTATAAGAGTATAATATATATACAAAATCTTTGATCAAAAATATGTACAGAAGCATATTTTTATATCTAGTGTTCTTAATCTATGAAATGGTTAAAATTTCTTATTACTCCCAATGTTATGGGCACTGGGTGACTTGCCATTCATTGGTCCATTCCCCTGCTCCTCTGGCCTCCTATTTTATAAAATCTGTTTGTCAACTTACATTATGTATTATGAGACTATCTCTTTTTTGATAGATGTTTTATTTTGGATAACCTGTTGTCTGCCTTAGTAACATTGACATATTTTAAAATACAATATCGTTGCGGTGTTATTCAGTTTGCATTGTTACCACTCATAAACAAAAAAGTTATTTCTTTCTGTGATATTTTTTAATTTTACCAACATTTCTTAATTCTTTTAAAAACAAAAGCTTAATAACCAACTCAATCGAATACTACACATTAATATCAATCTTATTCTAATGAATACTAATAATGATTTTCAATTGTCAATGAATGTAATTATTCATTTAATTCCTTAATGGCTTCAAATTTACAATAATAGAAGACATTGGCACAATATTATACTCCTTTGCCTAGAAATGTGTTTACCTTTTGTGTTGGATTGTCATCTTCTCGGAGAGAGGGAATAGATAGTGCAGGTGTCTATAAAAACTTGTATTCACTGAATACCCAGATCAGTTGATCAAGAAAATAACTGCCTCGGCTTAAAATTTGGTTAAAAGTATTCATATATATATAAAATGTTTTATTTTAAAACATATGTTCTTATTAATATTTCATTTCTACCTTTGAAAATTAAAATATGGTAGTTTTTTATTTGAACATTTTCTTTTCAATAATGTCTGACTATCTCAATAAATTCATTTGTTATAGAACAAAGCATGTGAAGAAGTAGACATGGCAGATCTGGGCCCTGTGTCCCTTGATAGCAAGAAGAGTCAGTCAGCCAAGGCAGAAAAGTTGAAAGAAGAAGGACGGTATGAGAAGGAGAGGGTATATATTCGTTTTTTATTTATCATTAATTTGACATGGTTCTAAATGGAGACTGTAGTTTTTTAAATTATAACTTATTCTCAGACAAAGGACAAAGAAGCTTGGGCCCTCACACCAATAATATTCTTTAGTATATGGACTCGATAGATTTATCCAAGTGACACATTGATAATTACTATGGCAATAAATGTTTGACTTTAGTGTGTATAAAATTACAAAATTATTTAAAGATTTTTTTCATCTACATAGATGACTTAAATTTAGTAAAAAAAAAAGATATCTAAATCCTTGTAACACCACTTATTTTTCATACATACTAGAACAGTTTAATATGTCCTCGCAGAATGATTCTCTGGCTTATATCTCACTAGTCGTTTCATGTCTCAAACATGTTTGTTTTAAGGACATGATGGTTTACAGGTTGACAAATCCAAATCTGTCAGAATTTCACCTGTCATTATTATACCTCATAATTCTTTAAATATTAATTGCAAATAAAATAATATGCAAATCTAGTTTTATTTAATTTCAGGGTAACAATTTTGTTAAGCAAGAGAAATGGGACGAGGCCATCTCCTGCTACAATAGAGCTATAGAACTCGTCAAAGACGATGCCATCTTTTACGCTAACAGGGGACTGTGCTACTTGAAAAAGGACAGGTAATCAATAAATAAAATATGTTACAATTTATATAACTTAAGATCAATAGAAATGATGACAAAGAATAATGAATAAATAAATGTTTTCACAATTGCAGTCTCCACCAGGCGGAAACGGACTGCACGGAGGCGCTGCGCCTGGAGCCCACGTACGTGAAGGCGCTGCAGCGGCGCGCGACGGCCCGCGAGCGGCTGGGCTCGCTGCGCGCCGCGTCGCGTGACCTCGCCGCCGTGCTGCTGCACGAGCCGCACAACGCCGCCGCGCGCCGCCAGCTCGAGGCCATCAAGGCCAGGATGGGCACCAAGGGCGTGAGTGTCGGCTAGCTGGCTTCATAGAAACTCTTCTATGAAGGACTAAATCAAGAATGAGATTGTCCTGAGAAAAAGAGAGTGGACCAACGACCTGGAGCTGGTCGCACATTGGGAGAAACTTCTGTCCGGCCGTGGACAACGATTGGCTAACGACCATGATGATTTTAATATTTTGTTTGAATTTGTATTAATATATATTTTTTATTTTAAATCATAATTTTAATGGAAATTTACATATATCTTCTTGATAATATTTAATGCCGAGATATCGCGCTGCGCGTTAGATAGGCATCATTATTACTACACTGTGAGTAGGCTAATGTGTGTTGGTTACTTCAAGTTGCTTTGAGCGTCGTTAAAGACAATCGTAAATAAATTGAGCAGACTGTCTATACTTGCTGAAATTTGCACATTTAACTTTTGATTAAAATATATGTGTTATAGGAATTAATCCATTTATAAAACATAATACATAATCAGCCTGTAAATTTCCCACTGCTGGGCTAAGGCCTCCTCTCCCGTTGAGGAGAAGGTATGGAGCATATTCCACCACGCTGCTCCAATGCGGGTTGGTGGAATACACATGTGGCAGAATTTCGTTGAAATTAGACGCATGCAGGTTTCCTCACTATGTTTTCCTTCACCGCCGAGAACGAAATGAATTATAAACACAAATTAAGCACATGAAAATTCAGTGGTGCCTGCCTGGGTTTGAACCCGAAATCATCGGTTAAGATGCACGCGTTCTAACCACTGGGCCATCTCGGCTCATTCGTCATCGGCGTCATCGGCGGCCATCCATTTATATATTAATTCATAAATTCTATATTTACAGGCGAAATCAAAATCATCACCATTATCAACTCCAACGAATGAATCGAAACCCGTCGTAACGAATCCTCCGTCGCCAGCGAAGATCGTGGAATTGCCAAGCGAGCCAGTGAAGAAGGAACTCAGCCCGCTAGAGAAATGGAGAAACGGTGTCGGTGAAAATATAACAGTCATACGACCAGTGAAGAAACCTCCACATTTAAGATCTAGGGTATGTAACAAAAATATACAATTCAAACATTTTACATAAGAAGGCATTGGTCTCTCTAAGATCAGATCAGATCAGAATCCAATGTGTTACGTGACCTTTTCGAACAGTTACGCCCGGTCCGCTAGCTAATGTTGGCAAACTCACGTCGATGCTCGCTAGACTTGATTGTTAGTGTGGATTCTTGCTATGAAAATAAATATGTATGTGTTAAATATATAATATTAATGTTACTGCATAAATAACTATTTCTGACACAAGCGAATATCTGCGACCTCGAAATTTGAAATGATCTAATCTTTGTGATAGTCCTTTCTTCAAATTCTTACCGTTTCATTACAAAAAACTAAATAAACCTTGGTTTAAACCTGGACTATCTAGTCCAGGTTTATCTGAAAAACCATGGTCCAAATTTGTTTGTATTACAAAACTTAGTAAAACCATAGATTTCATAGTACTGTCATTTGAACCATTGTTTAAACATCAACCACAGATTAATACATACATCGTTCGTTGATCTTGATATAATTCTATAACAACGTTTATTTATTTTTTTTATTTATTTATATTTTATTGCACCCAAACTTAAAACTAAAAATTACAATATTGCAACACAAAGTTGCATGAGGTGCAACATTCCGTATGCTTAGAAAATAAAACGTTTCAATGTTTTGGTAATGATTAAATTACGTTTACGAGTGATGAAAGTAATTGAAACTGTTATTTTGTATAGATTTATAAATAATTTATTACGTCGATTGCAGTTTTGTGTTTTAGCACATTATTTAACGTATCTTTACTTATAATATACTATATAATTATATATAAATATAATTTACTTATATATATTTGACGACCTCCGTGGTCGAGTAGTGTGTACACCGGTTTTCATGGGTACGCCACTCCGAGGTCCCGGGTTCGATCCCCGGCCGAGTCAATGTAGAAAAAGTTCATTAGTTTTCTATGTTGTCTTGGGTCTGGGTGTTTGTGGTACCGTCGTTACTTCTGATTTCCATAACACAAGTGCTTTAGCTACTTACATTGGGATCAGAGTAATGTATGTGATGTTGTCCAATATTTATATTTATTTATTTATTTAATATACGTGTAACGAAACGCAAGTCTCGTTCGTAAGTAGTCTCGCGCGTTATTTGAAACCGGAGCAACAAGGTTCGAATTTTGCTAATATCGTTTTGTACTCGTACACTATTATAAAATTATTTTGTGATGAATCAGGAAAAAAGGAATCGTTCTGAGAATTGGAGTACTGAGGAAAAAGTAAGTATTTAAACGTAAATTACTTCAAACTTGAAATCAGTCCTTAAATAAATTTTATGTGTCTAATTGTAATATAAAATTTATAGGGTATACTACGTGAGGTGATCGGGCAGTCACGCCACATATTAGAAAATCGGTGTACAAAAGCTTTCTCCAACAATAAAAAAACTCAAGACTGGAAAGATATAACAAAGAGGAGTTTACTTTTTTATTATCTACCGTACCTACCCGTATTATACGTTGCATTATAAATGAAAATGATCAACATTGATGAAATATTTTCATATTAAATGAACTGACGGGAAAATGTAGGTCAGACGGTGATGTCGAATTGGCTTGGAAGAGAATGAAGCTCACAGCTAAAGCCAACTTGTCCAAACATTGGCAAGATTTAGCAAACGGGGGTGGGAATAAGCCCAAGTCGCCTTCACAGGAAGATCTGGCAATAATTAATATTGTTCCATGTGATTTTATTCTGGAATACAATAATTTTGATTGTGATGCTATGAGACCTGTGGTAATAATAATAATGTATTTTTTATATTAAAAAAATAAAACATTATTTATTAATAAAATTTATATTTAATCATCATTACTTGTAGGCTGAGTTGAATGTTTTGGGCCACAAAAACATTGAAATAGAAGCGGGGCCAAGTACAGCTGTACCACCATTAGATCTTAAAGAAAATAATGAGGTACAAGCTGAAAAGGGCCAGGGTAAATATAAAATATATAATTTTGCACTATTTGTACCATTGTAATACTTACATATACATGAGATGAATTTAAAGGATTTAATTTTCATTTTATTAACTATAAATAATTATAATTCTTTTAGGTACTTCAAATAATGTAAATGTGGAAACTACTACAAAAAAAAGAGTTTTATGTACAAATAGTGATCCAAAAAACAAGTAAGTAACATAAGAATATATTCATATTACTTGCTTTATAGAATTTTGTTTTATTTCTTTATTTAAATAAACATTTGTTAACAATATGTTTGTATTTAAACTATTTACCTTGATATTTATGTAACTAAGTAGTAAAAATGTTAAAAAATTTACAGAAAAAATAAAATGGCAGAAGAAATATTGCGAACCAACAGTGCATTTAAAGAGAGGCAGTTGGAGATGTTAGAATTGGAGCATCAATATAAAATTGAAACATATAAATTAAAAATTAAAAAATTAGAACTTCAAATTGAGTTACTAGAAAATAATAAGAAGTCCATTAATTATCAGTAATTATTAATTGTAAGTGAATTTTAAACAAAAAAAATCATTTATAATATATCATTTTGTCATTATATTTATGATTAAAGGTAATATTGATTTTCAGGTTCTGTTGAGCAGTTAAAAGTGCTATTTATATAAAAATAAATTAAAAAAGAGAATTTTATAACAAAATGACGAAATTTTTAATAATTAAAGATATATATAAATAAATAATTTAAATTAAAAATGTCTTTCTATGAATTGCCGTCTCCTTATATTTCCACGTACATTGTTTTCAATTGGTTGAACTAACGGTTCAGAAGTTTGTAAGTTAAATTGATGGCTGTTCGGCTCAGTATTAAACACATCTTCCTTCATATCAAGAGCAATATTATTTATGGCATATTAGTTTTTATGGCAGTTTCAATATTGCAATAATGCCCTCTTAATAAACAGCGGAATCTGCTTCCATATACCAAAACATCTTTCTACAACATTTCTGGTGCTAATGTGAACACTGTTGTATTGTTCCTCCTGAGGTGTTGTAGTGTTCAGTACAGGAGTAAACAAATACAATACAAACATAGGCACTGTCTCTGTCTGTATCTAACAATATGCCTGAGAATGCACCAGCCTCAAATCGCTGCTTCAAACGACTTTCCCTAAATATTCTGGAGTCATGAACACTACCACGCCACGTGATAACAATGTCCCTGATTTGACAATCTGCATCACAAACTACCTGAAATAATAGTTAAACATTGTAGTGTCTATTACTAATGTCAATAAGCAACAATATATTTCATACTAGCTGTGCCCTCGACTTCGTGCGCGTTTGAATTTAATAAAACGTGACTTTATTATTATTTTACATATAATTCTAAAATAAAAGTAGCCTAAGTTACTCCTTATTACATCAGCTATCTGCCAGTGAAAGTCTCGTCAAAATCGGTACAGCCGTTTCAGAGATTAGCCGGAACAGACAGACAGACAGGCAGACAAAAATTGTAAAAAATGTACTGTCTAGTAAAACAAAACTAAGATTACAACAAAATGGATTGTACAAATACTCCCTCATAAATACTACCAATATACATTTATACTAAAAGATAACATTATAAATATCAAGTCAAGTTTGTTTGTTATAAATTTTTGCATATATAGAGGAAACTATTAATCTATATCTTTTCTTCCAGAGAGCATTAAAACACGTACCCATTCAAGAAGTCCCCTTAGGCCGTAACGCGCACGACAAAGCACCAACACGGATGAAGATTATAGAAATTAATGATAATATGTCACATGGGGACTCGAACAACAATGATTCCAATAAGATCACCGAAAAAATTATTGAGACCACCCCACACTGTGATGGTGACAAGAAGATTAATATGAAAATTACTGAACATGTCAATGTTAATGAAGTAGTGCAAAATATGGTACCACCAGTGAATAGTGTTCAATTTATGGCAGAGTGGAAATATTTGAAAGGAAACAATCATGCACGGAGTGATTATTTGAGTGTAAGCATTTTTATATAATATATATACATACATATGGCATATTTCTTAATTCTTATTTGTCATTTAAGTATATTATTTTGTCTTCGCAATGCTTAACTTGCTAAACCAATACGAGAACAATTCATCGAATGAATATATTTTGTTAACTCATATTAATACTATGATCATTAATCTCTGGTTTTAGAAAAGTATAATGGTCAGGGAGCTCATGACCAATTCGGTATATAAAGTGCATATGTTTATCACATTATATTTTGTTCCACAGATAATAGAACCAACAAAGTTACCATCGATCTTCGAGAATGCTCTGGAAAGCGACGTGCTCTCTGAACTCCTATACACGTTATGTAATAATAAGGATAAATTTAGAAACAAAACAATATCAGCTTATCTCAAGGGACTCTGCAAGGTTAAGAGATTCTCCGCTCTCGCTATGTTCCTCACGAACAGTGATAAGAATTGTAAGTTAAAAATGATACACACTTATAATATTAGCAAACTTAAAAAAATTCATGCGTAGCTCAATTCATAATGACTTTTTTACAATTAAATTCATTAACATCTCCACAGATTCTCGTCCATGCCATATGTTTATATGTTTGTTTGTTTTTTTTTTTACTTTTGTTTCGCTTCCTCTTGAATTCCTTCTCCAACCCATATTCTTCTCAATAGGGGAGGGGAGGGGAGGTCTTCGTCTAGCTGTGGGACATTTACAGATTTACTTTTAAGTACATATATAATATACATCTATATATAAATACTTATGTCTAATGTAATATGTATTTGTCTTTTTAATTTTCAGTGTTAAACGATATGCTGTCTCACTGCAAGGATGTTGAAAATTTAAGCGACAATGAAATTGCGGACTTGACGAACAAATATGAACTTTAATATTATAATAAAGTATTTGAAAACATTGCTAATAACAAGAGTAAAATTTTGATTTTGAGGACTGTTTTTAATAAAAAATTATCATTTGGAATTGTTATTAGTTGTGATAAGTTAAATTTTGCATAATCAATAGCAGTTTTCGAATTTATATGTAATTCAGTTAATTTTAATTTGTAAAACGTCGCTCTGCAATGGAACCTAGTTAAGAACAAATTTATTGGTCTCTATATTTATTTATTCGATAGAAAATCTCGCAACGAAATTAAAACAAAAAATAAAATTATATGAAACGTCATCTATTGATGACAATTTGACCACCGGGGAACGTCAAATACGGCCATTTTGTTAGATTGAACCAATTACGGATGTTGGGTTATGTGTTGACAATGAGTCTACTACTATTATGCCTTCAAAACTAATTAAAATATGTAACCTGCGTACTGATCGATCTCTTTCGTATCTTTGCCATTGCACGTCACATTTATTAAATATAAATAATCTTTGCTCTGCTGCTCTGCGGCACTAATTTTATTATAAAGCGTATTAAATCTGATAAAGGAAATTATACTGTCTACACAAGGTTTGAAGTCCATATTTGCGTAAACGCGGAAACGTTCTCAGTCTACTGTGTTCCTGTAACCAAACATGGACTTTGCCGCTTTTATTTGAAAAGTAACTTAGAACAAAAAAAAAATACTGTGTAAATGAAGTAAAGGGATGGCTGCAAATCGATTGACAAAACGATTGTTAAACTTCGAAACGTTTTTATAGGGACGCTATTCACTGCAGAGTGACGTGCATCTGAATTTTAGATAGTGAAACTATTAATTGATATAGAATATGTATTTAGATAGACTTTTCAAATAATTTCTATCCTTTATTTCATTTCGGAACAAATTATAAGTATATAACTGCAAACCTAATATTATAAATGCAAAAGTTAGTTTGTTTATTTGATTGTTTGCTACGTTCTAACATCTGGACTACTCTAACACTAGCTCCCCCTCACTCTGGCGGATAGTGAAAACTAGTTGAATATATCATATTATTGAAGCTAACCTCCGGCCGCTGAGAATGCGTTATTGAGGCGTGATCGAATGAGGTAACAATGAAATCAACTTAAAATAAATGTTGTAATTTTTATTAATTAAATGAGCAAACAATATTCTTCAAATCCATGCTGTGCTGTTACATGGTTATGTCAACTGTACCTTACTTCAGTGTAGTCAAAGACAACTAACAGTTTTTCGGAATGGTGTTTTCTCAGCGACCGGAATTTAGTTTTACTTTTGAGAGTACACTATTTCATTATGAAACAGCTTCCACGTTGCACTTATTTCTTGTGTTATCGGTTTTACGGTCTTCATTCGAATGGTAAATGCTAGAAGAGAGAAAATTGTATAACTAAACTACTTTTATAACATGTAAAGTTATATGTGTAAGGGTAAAATGTTATTGATTATACAATCAACTTTAAACTATAGCCAACTAAAAGAGGAGTAAACAAAAATAAACAACATTGATGTTTAATTGTCGCATTGTCATTGGTCGAGAATTTAAATTATCTATGATATTAATTATGGATTCGCGAAACAATTGCGTCTTTAATATCGGCATGGTTTTTATGGAAAATCTTTGTCTTATGAATAAAATTACATCAATCAAGAAAAGTTTGTAGTGTATAATATAGCAATGCATACATGGATTATGTAAATCTAAGGTTTGTTTATCTTTACTCCTCGTTTGATTGGAATAGACAATATATATAAATTTGATTGTTATTTTGTTAACATTTTTAATGGTCATAGATTAAATAGACATGTAAATAAAAGGCTTTTACATACATATCTGAGTTTGTCCAAATGAAGTCCTATTGAAACTAAATCTGTCGAATATAAATATGTATTGTATTTTGATTTAATTTAAATACAAACAAGAATATTTGGCTTGTAGATGATGTTTTAAAAATATTTTTAAGATAATTATTAGTAAAATTAATTAAGTAGGTATATTAAAATAGTACTAAAATTGAACCACTATGCTTCGTGTTGGTGGGTTTGATCTGCACAAAATCCTACCACCTACCTACCATATTCATTTAGCAACCAATTTATGCGTTTAAGGTTTTTATATTTCATAGAAGTGGTTCCTTAATTTTGTAATAAAATGTTTAGTTATATTTTCATGTAATTTTTTGCGTGATTGGTGCAAGGATGCGTTTTAGTTGTATGATTTAAGGTTTAATAAATTTGATTATTAATGTATGTGTTTCATTTATCGTTTTATTCATTTTTACTTGTTTGAGTAATTTGTAACGATGAGCAGAAAAGTGTTAAGCAGTATAGTAGGATTGAAAATTGATTCAAACTTTATTCCAAGATATTTTTTTTTTAATTTCGAATAGGATGAGATAATTTTATAAATAAAAAGAATAAAATCACTGTTTTATATAACTATGATGATTTTTATCTGGTAACCTCTAAAACAAGTTGAATAAGGTACAGATTTCATGTCAAATAATGTAACGGTTTTTGCGTGGTGTGCAAATCTACATTTTGTGTGATGAGCGTTCAAATAAAGCAGCGATCTTTATATATCTGTCTGCACCTCTTAGCTCTTCGATATAAATTTTTATTAAGATTACATTTAATGTTTTACTTAATCTAAATTTTTGTTACTGTTTTTCGACAAAATCAAATTTTTTTTTTTCCAAAAAACCTCATAAATCTTGAAAGAAATGTAAAGCTATTACCAGTTCGGAAAGTAGATCTACCGAGAAGAACTGGCAAGAAATTCAGTAGTTACTCTTCCACCATTTTAATAACAGACTATGTTAGTAAAGTACAATTATTTTTTTATATATTTGCCTAGAAATCAATAAATACTTTATTTCTCCTTTACTCCTCGTGCCTATACTATGGTTTCTTGCAAAAAGATTTATATGTTTGTGAATATACATAATATTGTAAGAACTTGGTCTTAACTTAGAAATAAAATATTTTTTAGATTTTCTTATATAATTTATAAGAATTATAAATAATGTTTTTATTCGATGTGCAATGAAACTGTATCCAAGAGTCCATTTTCCCGCCATAACCAGCTGTCTAATGTTCATGTTGCCAGATTAAAAATACAATACTATAATCATTATTAAACAATCTGTAACAGATACCCACCTTTATTTATTAAAATAGAAAAGTAAAAAAATATTTAGTTCGTGCTAACTTGAAATATTTAATTATTATTTTTTAAAATAGAAAAAAAACGAACAAAAAATATTTTGATCGAAGATTCACCAATAAGAGAAATTCTCTAATAATTCATCAGCTATTCTTACCTTGGGTATTTCAAAACATTTACTATTTAATCTGTGGTCATTATTTTGAAATTAAATCAAAATGACTAAACGGTCGAATAAATATCTCTGTTTTATAGCTTTTCTATTATTTGTAATGAGTTATATTATTTCAAGTTTTGTATTCGCTTATTGGAGGAAAGTTATTTTTGCTGATTTATCTGCTATGTAAATTTTGAAATATTTTAATAAAGACGAAAAACAAATAATTATTTTGTTTTAAATTAGAATAAAGTTGTTTTGATGGTGAGTTCTATTTAATATATTAATATAAAAAAGGTAAAATAATCCATTGTAAACATTTACTAACATATTATTTATTAACATTAAGGCTTTAACTATAAACAAATAAGAATTAAAAATAGAGACTCTATAAATCATGACCACGCAGAATTTTGGCAAGAATGCTAGCCGCATTTTCCCGTTGAATTGCAGTTCCGATGCTCTGGGCAAAAATTTTAATCAGTCCTCCTACCACCAGTGAAGGCAATAAGGCGATGTGTTACACTTTACCATATTGAATAATATTATGTTATTATAAATGACAAAGCCGACTCCACTCAGTACACGTGGAATTAGCATTTCATACAATACCGGTTTTGTTGTTTTTAGTGGTAAAACCCGCCCTGAAACTGGAATCTATGATAATAGGATTGTGTTATATAAATCGTATTAATATTTTTGTTAACGTCGATGGTAATATATCCCTTGTGCCTGTATTTAAACTGACTCGTTCCTTGAAACGAATCAGCATTGTTGTTGTTCTTTGTTGATGGAATGGAGCGCATGATCTAGACTTGTGGGCGGAATTGCATATCATAAGTTAATCCTTTTGTTGTAAGAGATAACAAGGAATTCATCACAATACCACTGGTATTGTAATAAAAACGTAAGTACGTAACGTAGTTCAGATTTCGCACCAAATTGTAATCCCTATACAGTTTATAACGAAGTCGCTTCCCATTGTCTGTACGCTTAGACCTTTTAATGTACGTAACGGATTTTAATGCGGTTTTCTTTATTTCACAGAGTGATTTAAAAGGAAAGCTTATATATATAAATACTTGCATATAATAGTAGATAAATGTCAAGCTCAATTTGCCTATCAGGAAAAATGTTTGTTTGTTTTTATGTTTGTTCTTCAAATTATTGTACCCGTGGTCCCGTGTGAAGTCGGGATGGGTTGCCAGTTATTTATACGAACCTTTACTTTCTAGGAATGACGGTTTGGACCTTATTCCACCACGTTGCTCAAATGTGGGTAGGTGAAAAAATAGGTGGCAGAATTTAGTTTAAATATTGTGACTTTATTTATAATATGCTATTCGAAAAAGTGATATAAAGTACGGTCTACATTTTTCTGAAGATATTATTTAAACTATAATATAGATTAAGATTTATATTCTGTTAAATATCAGTCCTCATTAGCAGAAAAATTTGATTGACGTTTGCCGACTTTGAAATAATTATCATTCATCAAATGTAGGTACAATAAATGAATATACCAAATGTATTTATCTATGCCCATCTTGAATATGAAAGTTTGCATATGGTCAAAATTTCTTAAAAATTACAAGTTTTTTAAATAAAAATCTCATTTTTATAATTTCAATAGCGTATTATTTACAAAACAAAGGCTTGTGCATAGGTTGTTTTAGAAATTGACGTCTTTCTGTTACCTTGTCACGCTTACATCGCTGAACCGATTTAGATGAAATTTGGTAGAGATATTTTTTTTTTTTATGGTAGAGGTGGCAAACGAGCAGGAGGCTCACCTGATGGAAAGTGACTACCACCGCCCATGGACATCTGCAACACCGGGGGGCTTGCAGATGCGTTGCCGGCCTTTCAGGAAAGAGTACGCTCTTTTCTTGAAGGTTCCTAAGTCGTATCGGTTCGGAAAAACCGCCGGCGAAAGCTGGTTCCACAGAGTGTAACTGTGTGTCCCTGGGAAGAGAATACTACTTTGTTTAATTCACCTCTCGATTCACCTCACGAGGAAGTAAAATGTGGGCGACGCTTTGTGCTACAGATAAAGTTTTATGAATTCGGCGCGGATAAAGCCGCAGGTTCACTTAGTCACCAATAAAAATACCGTTGGAGATGGTTTTCAAACACTCGTGTCAAAATCTATCGCGTTCATCTTTCCCACCGATTTCCATAAAAACCATTTTATGCGTTTATGTAATGTAATTAATACTGTATTTTAAGTTTCAAGTCATGTAAATCTCGTTCCAGAGAAATCGTATTCCGTCAGTATACAGCGTGACTTCTCAAGTTTGTGCGGATAATAAAAATGTGCATTTGATATAAATTTGTATTATTTTGAGAAATTTGTGACAACAATCGGCTGGTGCTGATGGAAATGTGCGTTTATTGTTTAAAATCAATTAATTGTAAAATAATATAAACAAATTTGATTTAAATGCCACTTTATTTTCAAAAAGTCTACCCAAAAATTTTTAGACGATTTTTTATCCTATTCTTTATAGTTTCTGATTTTATACAAAGCTCAGCCTGTATACAGAGAATATGAACAACAGCTATTGTTGTATGCGAAAATTAAATATTATAACAATGAATTTGTATTCAAAGAGAATATTATAAGATTAATTTATTCGCTAATAAAACATTATATTGCTTTTGTTTCTATATTAATTACGTTTATAGGTGTTCAGAGAGGCTTTGTATATTATTTTTCCTCAGTTAAAGCTTGCTCCATTACACGAGCTGTAAGAGTCCGTTTACACCAGCGGTTAAAAGAAAGAACCGGTCTAGTGTATGAGAATAAAATTTTCATTCCTACTTTAAAACTAAACACTCCTTTTTCTCGAAAATATGTAAATATTAAAGATGTTCTGACTAGTTGGCAACTAATCGGCAGAGTGCCAACTGGCTTCCTTAATTATATATACTAGTGGGTCGCCCGCGGAACCTATCGCGTTTATTCAATAGATTTTATAGAAATTACGAAACCTATGACAGACTTTGTTTTGAATTAATTTAATTGTAAACTGGAAATCACTCCATCTAAATTTGGCGCCAAAATGATGAAACCTTTTTTAAAGGATTTTTTAAATGGTAAACAGCATACATTAGTTCAGTTAGAATTGGAGTTTATTGATAACAATTTACTTTAATTTAGTTTAGTATAAACTTTCACAATTTACACAACTTATATATAGTTATTTTAAAAATGATAATTTGTTTAATAATGGTCAATTCAATAAACTGTAAGCATTGTGCTTATTGTAAAATTTCGTCCGATAACGTTTCTGTCGCATGGTCTTCGACAGCATGCTGCGGGTTGTTGTCGGAAACGGATTCGAGACATTGCAACGTATAGTTGCCCGTGTCCGCAGTGTCTAACCTAAGAGTCAGTCATTAAATATTTTTATTTATTAAAACAAAGAACAACGTATGTCGTAGTAGGTTCACGCGTTTTTCATTTGTATTTTTTTATAGTCTAGCCGGCTAGTAACTTTTTCCTCTCTTTAAAATTAATTCTTTGTTACATCATAACAATTTAGTTAATTGCAATCAAGAAATCTCTTTATTTTTCTGCACATCTACTGCTGGAGCTCTTTAAAATGAGACCATAACCGACATTTTACGAGGAATTACATTAAATAATTTTTAGATAAAGATAGATAAATATATCATTACCGAATTAGTAACAATTGCCAATTTTATTGGCACCGCTCTGACCTGTGAAACGCAAAAATCAACCGTGATTGGTTTGGCCGTTTAGTCGGTCTCTGTACTACCGACTAATCGGTTAGTCGGCTAGTCGGTTAGTCGGCTAGTCGATAGTAATATTTATTATTTTGACTGTCTCAATACTCAAGGGGCTAGACTAAGGCTATAAATACAGAATTTTTAGTTCAACAATCAGTTTGGCCATTAAAAAGTTATTGAGGTATTTTGTCAAGCTGAAAAAAAATGCATCAAGTCTGAATTTTGGCAGTGCTCACAATCTCATTTCTCGAAAAACACATATTCTGGCTGTACATGCCCGAACTCTTTCAGTTCGTTATAGATTTGCTATCCCATCGGAAGAAGGGAATAAAAAACCATCTGTATTCGCCCAAACTCTTGTGCACTATGACATGTTGTGCGTAGTTAACTTTCCCTTGAGAACAGCTGTCATTCTGAAATCATTTGGGGGGAGGGGGTATCGTCATCAATATACTTATAGGGTAAATTTTTTTCAGTTCTAATTAATTAATTTCATGATTGTAACCTTACTATATGATGTAATAATGTTTCATGATGGTATACAACGGTGTAAAAAAGTTTATAATATATTTCACAATATCGACTAAGGATTTTGTAAGTCAATGGCGACCGACTAAACATTCAAAATTATAGAAAAAATAAAAAAAGTTAATTTCATAACTTGACATAAATATATTTCATATGAAACGTACTCAAAAAAATATCGCATACACATTAAAAGTAAAGGAACTAAAATTATTTAGTAAAAAAATAGATTTGTATGAGCGTCCGCTAGTGAACAAGTTACATTAGAACGATCCATACCTAACTTGATGTTTAATAACATTAAAGATTGTAGAATTACCCCGGGATTGAAGCTAATATACGTATATATTATTCATTTAAATTAATTTATGATGGTGAATACCCACCTAGATCCCACCAAGTAACCGCCAGTAATTGTTCTCGATGAACGTGATTAGATAATATTACTGTGTCTTTTTTTATGCCATATACTTGGCAAATGGGCCATCTAATGGTAAGTGGTCATCACTACCCATAGTACTGTAAGATATTTAAGTCATGCCTCATACCACCAATGTGACTCAACCTTGGGAACCAATATCAAAATATTCTTTATTCAAGTAGGATCATGAAGCACTTTTGAATCGCCATGTTAAATTTAAAGCTACCGGCTCGGTAAGTATATTCTACTCAGAGGAACCGGCAAGAGAGTCAGTAGTTACTCTTTTCCACCGTTTTAATTACATAGTATGTCAGTGAAGAACCATTAAACTTTTATATATTGTACCTAGAAGCCAATAAATACTACACTATTTTACTGGTGGTACTTACCCTGGCTTTCACGAAGCCCCACAACCAAGTAATATGCTGCATTTATAGTAATATTGTGTGAACAAAAACCCTCGTATATAGCATATACGTGTTTCTTAAAAATAAACACAAGAAACAGCAGGATGTTTCCATTCCAGTCTCTAAACTAAGTAGGAAAGGTTGTAAGCTGCGGCATCCTATTGTATCTGTAAAATGTCCGTTTCAACATATGTTGAGAAAATTGTATTCCTGTCATGACTAAAAATTTTACGTCTAGAAATATATAAATAAATAAGCAATACTTATAAGCCCAGTTTGAAAAAATTCAGATGTTTTAACAGATTAGCAGAAATCTAATTAATCCATATTATTTCCACATCGAAAAAAATAATCCTTAGTCTATTCCAATCGAAGTAGGAATGTAGATAAACAAATCATAGATTTACGTATTCCATGCGATTTTCTAACAACTCAGCTATGTTGTGCATTACATCAACAGTTCTTGATTAATATATCTTTATTTATAAAACAACACTATTCCACTAAATTACTTATATCCTTTTCATTATTATTTCCAAAGTTCCAACGACAGGTTTCGTCGACGTTCATACGGCCATTTTTTTCGGAAATACATAACGAATATCACAGATTAATTATTCTACCTCTCGACCAATAATATTGCATCAATACTATGTCAAATGATGTTTATTTATCTTTTGTCCTCTTGTGGTTTGAATAGACCATACAATAATACAATTAAACGTTGATTCGTGACGATGACAATGGAAACATACTCTCCGAAAAATCTGGAGCATTCATCAATAAATGATGTAAGTAAAACAGGATTAGTAAATGATAATGTTTAATGAGCTTTGTGAATTTAACCAAAAACAAGTACCGTATAAACGTATATATGATTCAACGATGAACGTAATTCACTTAATGAATTCAAACTTAATGAATCGTTCAATATCGGTTTATTCGATTAAACAATTAAATTTATGTTCAACAGAACTTAACCAATTATTTATTCCTTTTAGAATTTTAATGACTTCTGATTATTTAACGTTAGTATTTATTTTAAACTTTACTACAAATGCTAGACATTTGTTTTGGAAATATCTAAACAACAAAAGTTACTCCTGTAAAGACCACATGTCTTTGGATTGGAATAACAAGAGGAAGAAATAGGTTTGGTCAAAAAAGTGTCTTCTCAATGAAAAGTCTAATAACAGTTTAAGACATCATATATGTAAAATATAATGTATAAATTGTACATTTACATAACGTGGTAAAATTGAATATTTATTGTAATATGATATAATTATCAGCACATTTGGGGTTAAAATTCAGTTGCAAGATTTGATCTTTACTTAATTAGTTCAGTCAATAAACACATTTAAAAACTCAACCGAATCTGATTTTGGAAAACGAAAGTACATCTTAGGTTCAAAATCTCAAACGAAAATTTCTGTTATTTATCACCGTAATTTTGAAACATGTTTACATCTCGTTTTTCGGCGAAATCCCAATCCAAGTACACCGCGTACGCTGATAACCCGCAATGAACTGTGCAACCGCAGACCATGTCTCTTTTCATTAGTGCGTGTATTATTTAACACATAGGCTGGATGGGAAGTATGGGATTTGTAGAATGATAGACCATTACGTGTTACAGAAGTTGGGATAAAGCTGCTGATGATGATGAGCGCAAAATTTTTTTTGCATCATTATCTATCTCGGCTTGATGTACGTAGGTAAGTAAAAATAATGACCAGTTATAATAATGTTGTAAAAGGTAAAAGGTGATCGAAATGGACGACGAGTGATTTAAAAAGGCTTTGGAGGGAGATTGATTTAAAAGGTTTTTGTTGCTACTTTTTTTTGCATGGAATTTTATCATAAATATAAATAACGGAAACTTTATTCAGGGAATATTTTTTATGAATATCCGGTTTTAAGTCTTTGTACTTTAGATACTATGCAATAGTCGTTTAATTTGACTCTACCGCTAAAAAGTAATATTCAGTATTATTGTGTTTAGGTTTGAACGATGAGTAAGTAAGTAGTAACAGGCACTAATGATACAATATCTTAGATCATGGTTTATAGCGAATTGACCATGTGACAAGTTTTGTTTTATATTCTTGCGGTGCCAATGTTACTGTTAAGCGATGGTATAAAGACCTCTTCCTATGCAAAAAAACTCAACGGTTCCTAAGTTAAGTACGTTTCTAAGATAGAATATAATTAGTATTTATACTCCAATTAAATGTATCTTTTTTTTTTTTTTTAATTTATTGGAACCACAAACAAGTATACAATTATCATTTCTTATAGCTTAAATAGTACATATCAGTTATTGTAAACTTAACAACGATGGTCACATTATACATAACAAAATAAAAATGATGAACCTGTTTAAGAATTAAGTATTAAAGTAAATTAAGTAATATGTAAGATTAAAGTATATTGTAGTAAGAATGATAATGAAAATGTTATTTATCTTTTCAAATTAAATAGGGGTCATAGATGTTCACAATTTTTCACTTAAAATCCATTGAGACAAAGGAAGATTTTATAAAAAGATGTCGAATTTGTTGAAATAATAAATACTATCAAGTTCGCAACCAAATATATACTTATTTTTCAACAAACACGAATTGAAACAAGTTGACTACAAAACTTTCAAAATTAATTAACAAACGAAATTAATCCAAAATGTAATTCTAAGTAAAAGGAGTTCTCGGACGGATTATTTTATAAAAATAGATTTATGCCGATATCTATTTGAATTCGACTCCTTTATTAATCAATGTTAAGCCAAATAACACCAGATATCGATACGTCACAACAAATCGTAAAGTAAATTAGGTCGAGGAATGAGGGTGGGTAGAAATTCTACCGAGGGGTGAATAAGATTAGGTTAAGTGTCTGTTGACTCGGCGGCTCGGTTTTCTTCGAATACACACATCTAAACTAACGTGCGTTACAATCCAGATAGGGGTGGGCTTTTGACTGCTTCTTTGCTTGTAAATAATGTTTAAGTGAAAAAAAGTAAAACTGAGGAAACCCGTAACAGAAACATCACCGGAAGATTCAAATCCGATTTAGAAGAGTATAGGGACTAATTCAAGTAACACCTGGTTTTTGTTCAAAGGTTAAATCTAATGGTGAAATTTTAGTCTTATTTTATATCTAAACTCAGTGAGTGAGTGCGAAAAATTCACAATTTATAAGAAATAACATAATTGTAAAAAATAGATTTAAACGTTAAAATACCCTTTAGATTCCGATTTGTTTATCGACGCCCAGTTGAAAAATTCGAATTACAAAAATGCCAATCCACACAGCTTCGTGGCGTATCTCGTGATAAAAAATAAATGTATTGCCTAAAATTTTCACATATATTTCAAATTGTTATATATGCACATACATATATATTCTCTTATTAAAAAAGAAAACTAATTTTAGAAGATTAACCATCTAGTATTTACTTAGTAATTCTTAGATAAGAATATTGTTGTTTTCCATTCTAAAAGCCAGTGTAACTACAAGCACAAGAAAAATAACATCCTAGTTAACAAGTTTGATGGTGCATTGGTGATTAGAGGAATAAGTAATATTTGACCACTGTGACGACTTACTGTTAGAAAATGTCGGAGCAGCTAGAGCAATTACAAAACGAAATATTGTGCTAATAGTTTTCTATTAAATAGCAACATATTTTATAATTGCTATTTTTTCCAAAACTGGTAATAATTCCCAATTTATTCCAATCTGCTAATAATATCTAATTTAGAAGTTATTACAAAGTATCCGAAATTTCGAAGTCCAAAATTTGACAAATCTCTACAATTTCAGACTCTAGGGCTCGATTTCACTCGATCGAAACACATATTCACGAATACAAATTGTGTTTTCTCTAAAATAACTTCATAAGACGCCATAATAACATATAGACACAATTAAGAGGATCTGTAGTATGTAGGCTGTAATTTTTTACCGGTAGCAACTTTGTACCGGTCCGTCTCAGTTGCCACCTGTACTTCACTTAGTTATTCACTTTACTAATATTTCACTACTGATTCACATAGACCGATATTTATTATTTTTATTATAATAATAACCTAATACATTCTGTACGTCACGGTAGCATGCGAAAGCGATCCTGTGGCGCCCGCTGAAAAGACGGAGATGGTACCACCTGTTTTTTAGTGGTGCACTAGATCTTCCTGGATACCTGCGAGTCCCACATATCTCTACTTCAGGTGGGGCAAACGCATAATGCGTTTTTCCAGCAAGAAAAAAAAGTACAGTCTATACGGGCCACGCACATATAAGGAAGTAGAGAGCACACTGTTTGCCGCCATGGCGTATAAGTCTTTCTTACCACAAAAGCGTGCCAATTCACAGTTGCCAGTTCCACATTGAAATCTTTTAGGGTTGAATGGCCCTTCTATTTACAAACATTTGCAGCAACGTTTAACGCTAGTAAAACTGCGCGTTGCAGCTAGTATGTTATAAATGTATTCAAATTCAATCTTCTTAAATGATTCTTTCATTAGTCAAACCTGTTTGTCTTCAAATAGGCAAAGGCTGACTCGCTTTTCATTGAGATAGGTAACCTGCCTATATTCATTTTCTCCTATACACGAGGGACAAGTATAAAATAAACTTTGGAGTTCATTTTTAAACTCACCAAATGGTTGGGAACGGGCATGGTGCAGATCTATAACCTAGTATATACATAATTTGACGTCATTCATCGAGCAAGTTTTATTAAAATATTTGATGAAAGTTCGACTTTACGAGAATATAATTACGAAGTGTTTTATTATTATTATAGAATAAAAGAAGCCGATTAGATAAATGAAAAATATTACCTTCGAAGGACCACCGTTTTATAACAAAATAACCTTAAATATAAAACATGTAAACATTCAAGACCTACCAAGCCCAGTATCTTATCAACGATAATTCACATCTAAGCAAGTAGCTACGATGTTTAAAATAGGGTATTGATTTTTAATATTCTTTTAAAATTTTTATGATGTTTTTTGTGTCTTTAGGAGAATAAACATTTTTAAACTAGATGACTTAAGGGTTATCTACGCAAGACATGTTACGGAATGCAAAGTTTAGATTAATTCATTATTCCATTACGATTTCTATTCTTATAAATGATGAGAAGGTGAGACGTGGATCGAGTATATAATTCAAATGAATAACTTTTAACAGGCACACTTCAACACAATATTTTTCTTTACAAATCAAATATTTAATAAATTTAGTGTGCTTTCTCCACTTTCAACCACCAACTATTGGTTTAGATCTACTTGGCCCATAACCAATGCAAAATATTTCGCTATTTACTGAACAACAATGAAATGTTGGCAGCTACATCGTTTTAATATACAAGCGAGAGAGGCAGTGAATTTTATTCAATTTTCAGTTCGATAGCGTATATTTGGTCGTCAAATTGTTTTTTATTTTCGGTCTTTTTTTGTATTTTACGGTTTGTAAGTTATTTCCGATTGTGTCGTAAAAGCTTTTTTTATCGCATCGTGGTATTGGGATGTGTTTATTACATATGTTTATCTAGAGGATTCGAATAGCTTTTAAATTTACTACAGCAAAGCACATTATTCGAGCTATTCACGAGCAAGGGCAAGTAGATTCTTGTTATACTTTAGAACTGAAAATAAAACAATTATTATGCTGTTATTGATTTAAGATATGACGACGTAAGGTATTATAATGTTTATTTTTTATATTTAGAGATATCATCGATATAAAACTAAATGTAATGTATGTATGTAAGCACTACTGAAATTCATGTGTTTAATTTGTATTTATACTTTATCTCGTTCTTGGGGATGAAAGAAAATACTGTGGGAAAACCTGCAAGAGACAGATGAAAATCTGACATGTGTATCCACCAACCCGCATTGAAGCTGAAGTAAGCTCCTAAACTTCCCCTCAAAACTGAGTGGGCGCCTTTGCCCAGCAGGGGGACAGATACAGAGTGTACTGTTGTATGTTAAATATAAAATCGGATTATTATTATGAAACGGTTAGGGGCTTTATTATTTTCATTTAAATAATTTAGATACAAGCGTCTTCCAATTTTCTTGAGATCAATAATGAACTGATTCCACTGCTTTTAATAATATTTGAAACTAGCTGTGCACGCGACTTCGTGTGCGTTTAAATTTAACAAAAAAGTTATTACTGTAGCTTAAGTTACTCCTTATTACATTAGCTATCTGCCAGTGAAAGTCCAATCTAAAACGGTCCAACCGCTCAAGAGATTAGTCGAAACAAACAGACAGACAGACAGACAAAAATTTAACCGTGTATATATACATATGCATTTAGTAAAAAGCGGTTATTTCAATATTACAAACAGACGCTCCAATTTTATTATATGTATAGATGAAACAGAAAACCGATTCGTAGCACTCCACAGACATTGTTCTGCTATTCTGAGAACTAAAAGCGGCTACGATTTAATATAATTTAATATCTTGAACCTATTTAATCTGTACTTATATAACAATAACATACTTATATTGTATATAACAATAAATGTAGCTCTATAACTGAGTAGTTGTATTTCTGAGTTTCTTTCGCCGGTTCTTCTCAGGTCAGGGTGTTTCCTTTTCCGAACCGGTGGTAGTGTTTAATTTGACCAACAATAAGTAAGTGTAATGCTTCTATATTGAATAAAGGAATTTGAGTTTGAGTGAGTTTGAATATTAAACTAGTATATTTAATTGTATCTGTTTTAGTACAAATGTTAAATTAGTTTCTTACATAAAAATGCTATAATGTAGAAGGTTAACTTTAGTTACCGATAAACATACAACAGGATATTTAATGGTGACGTGAACCTGACCCATCTGACCATTTTTAAGGATGCAAATTTCATTGCGCATACAATACACGATTAAAAGTACACTAGAAAGAGATTAGACGTAGGACAGACAGGTTTTACTTATTTTACGAGGCACGGGATTGTACAATTTCCAGAACCAGGGTTGATGCTGAGAATTTCTTGACAGTAAAATCTAGACTTGGATTATGAATCCAGATACTCCGAATCTGTAGGATTCATTATTTGTTAGCTAGTCGAGATACAATATGATAATAATGGGAGTGCATGAAGCTAGGTGAGGGGAGCTACAGGGTACGAAAATGTAAAAACATGTCGCTTTATTTATTTGTCATTGCAATTTGTACAAGACAACAATGTTTAATATATATTTCGTTGAAATACTTATTAAGACATAAATTATTTCATGTGATCTTCTTCTACAAGAGCTTGGTTTTATTTACGAAAAAAAGTACGTTAGCAGAAAGGGTGTTTTTATGGTGACAAATTTCTTCATTCTCAGACTTATTGGCTTCTTATATTGTCACGCACTGCCATTGTAATTGTCTTATATTAAGACAGTATTTCAACGTAGCATGCCGCTGTAATATCCCCTACGATATTATCCAGAAATACATTAAATTAATATCAATTCACAAACAGTCGTCAGTAAAAATAAACGTAACGTTAATAAAAATGGGCTCGTTATAGCTTTTTAGTAGTAGGTAGTCAGTTCAGTCAGAAAGAGATTAAGTTAAAGATTGTATTTCAATATATTTTTTTATTACCACAGACAAAGTAAACCCGTCAATATGAGGACGCAATAACGACGTGAGTGAAGTCCTTCTCTTACACGGGCAAACCGATGCGTTGCATAACACTGCTAACTACGAGGAGTATTATTAATACACTAATCTTAGACGTAATCTTGTTTTCGCCACACGTAAAGCCTTTGATCTCGCGTCAGATCTATCAATAACTAATCACGGATTTGATTGTTAAAACCTTTCGAAATATTATTAAAATAAAAAATTTACGATTACCATAAATGCTTTAAGTATATGTTTGAATGACAAAGTATACATTCTCCATACTTCATTTAAAAACAATAAATTTCACTCACATGAAAACATAGAATGGGAAATATTTTCTATTTCAACGAATTAATGTTCGACGTTATTTGCTCAATAGCTTTTGATCGTGATAAGTGAGAACAAATTGCTTCGCGAAGGTCATGTAGGAATGAGAGGACACGAAGGAGATCTCCTTGTACGGTACTCGAAATAAAACTTCAAATTGACATTTTTAAATTATATTAGTAGATGAATGTAATAGAGCTTCGATTAAACGTTAAAGGTTAAAAATTATTTATTTTTTTATCATTTTTTATTATCATGATATAGGTAGGGACAATGGGCCGTTTAATGGTAACTGTTAAGTAGTTATGACCCTTCTCCAATGTAACTACATACGTAATTACATTGGCTTACTCACTCTTCAAACCGGAACATAACAATTTTAAGTATTACTGTTTGTTGGATATTTGATGAGAGGTGATCCCTACTATGGACAAGCACGACCTTCAGTAATGAAGCAAACGAAGAAGAAGATCCCTACTCAGGCGGGTTTTCCCAAAGCACTGCTATCAAGAAAACGCATAACGCAAACGAATAATTCGACAGACTAATAACATCATATAAAATTAAGATTTTATAAATGTTGCAATATAAGACTCTCGGATGAACAATAAGACGGTTTTATTGATAATGAACAACCTCTTTCAAAGAATCGTACTGGCTTGAGACAAACACACGTAAGATCTTAAAGGCATTTTTGTATCAGAATCTTGCACAACTATGAATAAAATATGAACATATTATTCTTATTTCCAGCTTATTCAGGGTCGGCTTAATCCAGGTGGGAGCGACTTACTGATGATGGCCAAATCGTGGAGCATTGGTGGAGCGCCCCAGAAGGTCTCGCAATGCATATTTTTTGGTTATGTGTGACACTTTTGCGCCATGGTGCTTGTTGTGCTTAAGACGGGGTTTGCCTTATTATAATATTCATCAACGTAATGAAGCGAATTGTTACACTTTTAAGGTTTTCGTGCTCTCAATTTTACATTACATTAGCAGCCTGTAAATTTCCCACTGCTGCGCTAAGGCCTCCTCACCCTTTGAGGAGAAGCTTTGGAGCATATTCCACCACGCTGCTCCAATGCGGGTTGATGGAATACACATGTGGCAGAATTTCGTTGAAATTAGACACATGCAGGTTTCCTCACGATGTTTTCCTTCATCGCCGAGCACGAGATGAATTATAAACACAAATTATGCACATGAAAATACAGTGGTGTCTGCCTGGGTTTGAACCCGAAATCATGGGTTAAGAAGCACGCGTTCTAACCACTGGGCCATCTCTGATTTGTGCTCTCAATATTTTGTAAATACTAAACTATTTTCCATCGATGAAATAATATTATTTAGTAACTATAACTTGAATGTTATGAAATTATTTGTAACGGAATTTCAATTTTGTTATTGCGTTCGTACCTAAATCGAAACAGTTAAAGATTTTATCATTAAATTATATTATGAAAATTGTTATAGTTAATAATTGAAATGTACAAAATGGAAACGAATATTTTAAGCATGCAATTATTTCATAATTACACGCACACTTTGGCAGTCCATATAAACAAAAGTATTATTGATACTTCATACTCATAGTAAATTAATTTGTCTTTGGTATATGTACTGAAATGACAATGTTTACAAAGCTTAATTTGGAACATAGGATTATTTTATAATGTATGCAGCAGAGATACTTTACTGTAATTCGTGTTTACAGAAGGAAATGGATGGTGTGTCTTGGGTCCAGATATTGTATCTTCATTTTAGAAGATCTTACGTCTTCAAATACTGCCGGGTGTAATGTTGGCAAGAAAAAAGTACTTATTTCCTTTCCATCAATTGAATAGCATCCAATAACTATTGTTTTTTTTTTAGTATAAAGTATTATAGTATCATTCGTTTCTTAGAATTTGTTTAAAGACACTTAACTTGGTGGCACGATTGAGTTCAACGTCGTCTGGACAGGTAACATCATACGATATGTGTCTCATCAGATCTTCGACCACCAAATAGCAGTACTTACTTATAGTATTGTTGTGTTCCGGTTTGAAAGGTGAAAGTGTAAATAGATGCACAAGGAACAGACGAGGAATATCTTAGTTCCCAATGTTGGATGTATTGGCGATTTAAGAAATGGTTAATATTTTTGATTATGAGGCCCATCAGATCCCAGAGTTAGTGTGATGTTTCAGGCGACGGGGCATTTATCCCCGAGGTATCTCAGCTCATCTCATAAACGTCCTATTACTGGACAACGACCATCTCTTTTGTTGAGGAGAGTTTTTTTTTAATTACATTGCTACAATTGTGTAAATTTGTTGGAGGTGTGCATGCTTCCAGACAACCAGGCAAGTTTCGTCACAATGTCTGTCCTCTATCATGGTATTAATATTCAATATAATTACTAGCATCAGGTAGCGCTCGCATCCAACTAAACACTTGTAGGGAGATTAATCGTTATTGATGGTTGCAACGTTAACAATGTCTTCGTTATGTAGTGCACGGTATTGTCGGAAGCGATCATTAAAATTACATTAGGAACTCACTTTATACGATACGATTTTTGTCGTACGATATGTCGTTTGGTATAATTAATGGACTACTTACTTTTATTTATCTATACATATAATAAAATTGGAGTGTCTGTTTGTAAAATTAAAATAACCGCGTTTTACTAAATGCATATGTATGTATACACGGTACATATACCTAAATAACATTTTTTACTATTTTTGTCTGCTTGTTTTTCGGTCTGTCTGTTTGTTCCAGCTAATTTCTGGAACGGCTGGACTGATTTTGACGGGACTTTCACTGGCAGATAGCTGATGTAATAAGGAGTAACTTAGGCTACTTTTATTTTAGAATTATATGTAAAATAATAATAAAGTCACGCTTTTTTTATTAAATTCAAACGCGCACGAAGTCGCAGGCACAGCTAGTTCACGTATAAGATTTGTCAGTAATAACGTCGCTCGTAATTGTTAAAATATCGGCGTACATTCACAAATATAGTTTAATTTGTATTTTTTGCCGTCTTCATTCTCATAGTTGTCATCTCACGCACACTAAGACATCTTGTGAGTATGAGCCTCACTCATAGGAATGAAATCCGATAATTCAACGTGGAGGCGTTCCTTCGCTAGTGAATAGATCTTATAATAATTATTATGTTCCGTCGCTGCGATAAAAAAAGGTTTTAATGTTATCAAGTTTTAATTTAGATTATTGTTTTGAAATAAAACGGTATTAGTCGTGATTAGAATCGCGTCCTAGTTTTTTTTTATAGGGGGGGGGGGGATGTTTGTCTAGCAATTAATTATATAATACAGCACGTAAATTTATGTTAAATATTTTATTTATGTTTATGCTAACATTAGTTGTCGTTCGAGGCTTCGCGTTTTAAGATTTAGTCGTCAGGTGTTAAGTTCAGACTAGGTTCGAGCTGGCATCATATCAAATTTTATTAAATTTGGTTCAGTGTATTGGGCGTGAAAATATAACAAATAGACAGAGTTACTTTCGCATTTTTCATTTTAGTATAGATGTATTTGTCTGTATGTTTGATTAACTAAGTAAAGTACATATTTACACACACCTGCATACGTTATTTCCTACATTTCATAAGGTTGGTTGGTAGAGAATTTTTAATCATTTCATTAGTAAAGTAATAAATAAACATAAAAAACGTGTGCACTAAAATATTAAATAAATATACTAATGTTGGTTAACATTTTATTTTTGCTCATTATATTTTTTTTTTATATATTTATAAAATGGGACACATTCCATCTTCAAATTGATCTCCATTACATAGTATAAAACAAAGTCGCTTACCGCAGTCTGTCCCTATGTATGCTTAGATATTTAAAATTACACAACGGATTTTGATGCGGTTTCTTTTAATATATAGATTGATTCAAAAGGAAGGTTTAATACATGCACAATATGATAGAGAATAACCGATAATTTTAGAGGTTTTAAAGTTATGTCGTCCAAATCCATACTCAATTATAAATACATTGTGCATTTAATAAAGATCCATATGGACCTTTACAGCATGTAATTTAAATGAATATTTTCGAAGATATTACAGATTTAAAATGCAGGGACATAGCGGTTTGTATTGTCTAATGACAGACTGATATAAAGACTTACTGTAGTAAATTTAGTATCAGCATTGCACCTGGGTCGCTGATTAGAACTAGGAAAACGAATTGTACTAAAAGTATTGTGTTACGGCTTAAACGCTGAACTAATTTTGTTGAATTCATTAAATGGGTTGACGCACTTGGCTGTATATGACCTGATCAGTATCAGCACACGAGCCTGATATTGAAATTTATAGGAAACATGTATCAAAATGGCGTATCAGCGTAAATCGGTTGTCTACATTTTACGATTTTGATATGTAATTCTATTATATTTTCAACTACATTATGTTTCTGTAGAGAAACATAATGTAGTTGAAAATATTTATGATTAGCACTGTTTCACAAAATCAGTAACAGTCCGTAAATGTGCCAAAGCTGAGTAAAGTCTTTCTCTTCTTTTAAGAAGATTAGACCGTAAAAATGCTATAAATTTTTATATGAAAAAATATTTTTTCTGAATCGCGCTAACATTTGGTTCACCGCAATATATATAGGTTCCGCAAAATATAAAGTTGGTGTTGTTGGAACGCTTTGTTTTATTTAACTTAACACGTAGTGTTAACAATAGTCGAGCGGAGAAACGGAAGTGTTCTTTTGGATCGTACACAAGTAGTCAGGTCAAAAAAAGTACGAATAATGCGAGCATAAATTTTATTCAATCAATAAAAATCTAAAAAGTATAACACCTCGCCTTATTGCCTCCACTGGTGACGGGAGGGCTGGTTCGTTTTAGCCCAGAGGATCGGAATTGCGATTCAACGGGGAAATGCTTCTAGCATTCTTGCCACCATTCCACGCGGTCAAGATTTATACAGTAACTATTTTTAATTCATATTTGTATATATTTAAGCACTTAATGTTATCAATTCTTATGTTAATAAATATATAGTAATTGACAAAAAAAAAAAACAATAAATAATTATAAATTTTGCAAGAGAATTATCGTATATGTAACGATAACTGATGACATTGAAACAATAGTGGCGTAGTTGAGCCGATAGAAGTTCATTGCGTGGTAGTTGATAGGTCTTGACATGATCAGACTCTTGAAATCCCTGAGGGTTTCTTGTATCTCCTTTGCTGTAACAAGTAATCTATAATTACTTCTCAATTGCCACGTTTAATTCTGATTTAGTCTCTAAGTTTATAATTACAAATTACATAACATAGGCCTTATTATATTGTCGAAATGTATTGTGAATTATATTGGGTACTGATATCGCCTCTATTCAAGTTGTACGTAAGTAAATATGGTCAAATCGGCCACTTAGTGCTAAGCGGGCGGCTATTGGTTAATATTGCTCAAGAAGCTAATGTTGGTAGAATATGTGATGAGTGGGTGGTACCTACCCAGGTTTCCACAATTCCTGACGACAAGACACATTTAATTTTTAAAAGTGGCTACGATGATAGCATCAAATTAGAACCAATTCTTCATGTACCGTTTTACTATGTAGGTTGCAAGTTTAACACAAATATGTTCTACGAATTTCCTCAGAATATTCCAAAAATATTTACAAAGCCTTATATAGTTCGCAACATAAATTAAACTTACATATTTTCTTCTCGATAAGGATGTGATCTATTATTCGGATAATTCTTTCAGTCTGTCTGTAGTTCTGCTCACAGTAATATATTCCACAGAAAAGTACCATACTGTCGCTAAAAATCTTTGCTGTTGTCGAAATAATTGCTAAACACGTGGATTTATTTGGTAATATCTAGAAATAATTAGATGTTGAGTAATTTAGTAGCATACTATAATATACTATAATAAACAGTTTTTTTAACGTAAAAAAACTCGTTTTAAATACATTACACAACACAAAAATATTATGAGAGTGAATAAACTTAGAGGCTATTGCCTCACCGAGGGAGACAGGAATACTTATTTTTTAATTTTGTTGAAATAGGTAGGCGAACGGGCAAATGATGGCGGGCTGATGGTAAGTGGTCATCACCGGCCATAGACATTGGCGCTGTAAAAAACTTTAATTCCTTTATACTCCAATACAGTACCAACCTTGGGAACTAAGTTATTATGTCCCTTGTGAACCACAATACAAAGTATGTCTGCTTGGCTGTTGATTATCTGCTAAGTGGGTGGTACAACAATGGGTAAAGAAATGGACTTGCAAGTAGCCCTACCACCGAATATATAAAGACTTATGTCTTTATTGTATTTATAATCATTATGTTTAGTATTTAAATATGAGGGAATAGTTTTGGCTTATCTTGCTTAAAATAGTTGTCCTTATTATGCATGTAATTTAAATAATCGTTTCCATCCTCAGCTATTACAATGGTAACAGAAGTATAATTATATAAAATATATTTAACGGTTATAATCACTAAAACATCATTCGCCTACAATTGAAATAACATTTTCATTATGAATTAATTTAGACATTATTTTCAAACTCCTATTTTCATAAAAGTCTATTCGGTTGTCTAAAGCAATGGCAATAATTTACATTAAGAATGATTGAAAATGATCACAATCATTCTTTCTTATTTTCTTACCACGGTTCCAAGGAAAACTCTTATCACCAAATTCGTCATCAGTACCATGTCCAGCAGATACAGTAAGCAAATGAGAAATATCTGCAAAGAGAGTCACTTATATTTTCACTAATTAATACTGTTTGGTACTTCTGACTTATTTCATCATAATTACCATTCATCCATCAATATTTTGTCAAATAAAACATTCGTATAGTGAAACATTTAATAATGAAATGCAAAAAATTAACAAGAATATATTCAAATTTAAATTGAATAATTCCGTAAATTTTTATTACAATAAATTACATACCCTGAATCCATATTTCATATTTATAAAGTCGCATTGCTCGTTTAAGTGAATATAAGATCTGTTCAACCACATTATAATGTCAGAACGGCTTTTTGAAGTAGTTTTCGAGGAATTCAGATGATCAGATTTTCTAATATCTTGTGAACTGATCCATACCTTATCATATAAAAAATCTTTTATTTCACCCGGTAAATTATCGATTTGATAGTAATAATTTTGGAGTATATCACCAATGGTTTCCAGGCGATATTTTATTAGGATACAGTTTGATATAATGTCAAGAGAAGTTAGTATTCTCATAACAATATAAATAACCTCTATGAAATATACAATGATCATTAAACAATTCAAGTCGACCAACCAATTGCTGAAATCGATGATTAATAATATCATAGCGATAAATACGAAAATAAAAGATATTCGCGTGATGCAGTTTCTATTATTTTTGTAATGAGCCATACCGAGGATGCTGTCGATATGATCATAAGTGATAAAATAGTCAATGTATGACTGTCTACCATACTTGTAGACGAAAATAATATCAGTAATATATTGCACATATCCAAGCATATATGGTATTTGTACTGTGTCCTCAAATGTAAAAGTTTTATTCAATCGATGATTTTGAATCATGCCATAAATGCAGTAACTATTAGCGGTGAAGAATAATATGAAGAAAAATATACATTTGAAAATAGAAAAATGATATTTAAGTCTATCTCCATCTCGATAAATGCAAGACAGGCCCAATAATTTCAGAGCATAGTTCAACAGCGATAGTGTTGAAAATGCGTCGTGTCTTGGATATTTTTTACGTATGTCTTGAGTCTTCATGTTCTACAGTGACACTAGTCTAGATAAACATCCGACAACTATATATATCTAATATCGTTTACTGTGAATTAGTATAAATTAAAATAATTACTTTGTACAGTCTGATCGATTTATTCATGTAAGCTTTTATTTTAAGTAGTGCTCGCCCAGTGTTGGAATTTCAATCATAATATTTTATTAAAAATTTTACATAAACGTAATTTGCATCTTTGAACATTTTTTTCCACTTCACATCTTTGAAGATTTTTATTTTATTAGCACTTTTTCATGGTTTCGTTAAAAAGACCAACAAAATAAAAATATAGGAAGGGGAAGACTGTATAACTATGTACACTTCCCACCACTGAAAAAGAAATCCTGGCTTAAAATTTACCCCGACACGATGCTACGGTAAAGCATCATGTCACAGATGCAAACCTGCAAAATATTTTTTACAAAATTTTCTTTTACAGTTCTATAATTTGTTTTTGTAATCAAATACATATATAATTTAAAAAAAACTGTAGCCTAAATCGAAACATTCTGTATTATAACCAATTAAGGTTATAGCTTCCATTAAGTTATTGCAATACACGAACATGATAATTAGTTATTTGAATCCAGTTGTTGCTGTTATCAGTTTAATTTATTACAAGCTTTTATTAAGTCTCACCTTTTCCGGTGTGTAAACAAATTTTGCAAGTTCAATTTGACGCACTTCCCCTATTCTGAAATTTTACTTGTCGGTTCAGGTCATGATAACCCATTTTTATGATAAAAATTACCTGATTAGCTCCAGACGAAGGAACTCCTGAAAGGTTAACGGCACAAACAGGAAATTTTATATACGCCTTGAGTAATGATAGCCCGTTATATATTTGGCATAACTAACATAGTACTAGAGGGTCTCCCGCGAAACTTCAAAATATTTTTAGGAATTTCGAAACCTATGACAGGTTTTGTTTTGATTTCATTTAATTGTAAACTGCAAGTCACTTTTCTACATTTGGCGCCAAAATGATGAAACCTTTTAAATGAAATTCTTTATATCAAATAGTAGCCTTTAATTCAGTTAGAACTGGAGTATGTCGAAAACAATTTACTTTAATTTTGTTTACGTTATTATATTTTTTTTTTCTTATACAGCCGTAGTACCGCTTTCTAAACGCCCAGTTTATTTTTCGCTCTCAAAATTTATTTCTTTGTTAAATCGTAACAATTTAGTAAATTGCAATCAAGAAACCTCTTTTATTTTTTGTACATCGACGGCTGGAGATCCTCAAAATGAGCCTATAACCGATTTTGTATATGCAGCCATCGTTCCATAATCACTGGGACAAAAATCGGCTTACGCTAGGAATATATAAGATTGAAGTTACGAGTATATGTACTGAACTATACGTATGTAGGCAGTCATATTATGATGCTGAGCTTGCATTGTACACAAGATGCAGAATAGTACTGTGGCCAATTTTTAAATACATTTTACATTGCATACATTAGCAGCCTGTAAATTTCTCACTGCTGGGCTAAGGCTTCCTCTCCCTTTGAGGAGAAGGTTTGGAGCATATTCTACCACGCTGCTCCAATGCGGGTTGGTGGAATATACGTGTGGCAGAATTTCGTTGAAATTAGACACATGCAGGTTTCCTCACGATGTTTTCCTTCACCGCCGAGCATGAGATGATTTATAAATACAAATTAAACACATGAAAATTCAGTGGTGCCTGCCTGGGTTTGAACCCGAAATCATCGGTTAAGATGCACGCGTTCTAACCACTGGCCCATCTCGGCTCTGGCCAATACCGTTTGCTATTTAGTCTTACAACTCTTTGGTACTGGCCAACTCTACGTTGCTTTAAGTACGGTCAAGTCACAAGAAGGTCTCCTTATTAAAATCCTAATTCACCGTAGTGGTGATACTGCCACTTGGAACTATTCGGAAGATAACAGTTTATTTCCACCTTAGGTGAAGATTAAGAAGTTTTTAAACCAGTTAAAATCAGGCGTGTTCAGTGAACACACAAATTAAGAATCATTTTCATAAGGAATTAGTACTAAAAATATAAGCAATTTACTGAATCTCAGATATGCTTGATGAAATCCAGACTAAAGGGGCATACTTAGTTCATTTGGTTTTGACTATTCAAAAGATGGATTATATTTTAACATAGCTAATGTAAATGAGCGGAAATGACCACTCATGATGTGATGGCCTAAATTGCTAGTCTGCCAGTAAAAAAAAATAGCTAGTAAAAATAATTTTATAATTAATATCATCATTTTCATAACTACAAACATGGAATAATAGGCTGGTAATAAAGACCTCAAATATTCAGGAAATCAAAGGACTTCTTTAAAAGTAAATTTAGTAGGTATGTGATAACAGGTCGGGGCTACCCCTTCATAAATCATGACTATCGGAAGAGTTATTTGTTACAAATATGGCAACCCTTAAGACGTCGATCGTTGAATGCTGTAATTTGTAGGTTAAATTACAGCCGTTATAAGGTAATTTCTTACATGGAAGCTGTTGTATATTTCTATATAGTCTATATATTCCCAGTATTCATTAGGAGATATTATTATTTTTAAAATATTTTTAACGAATATTTTTTTTGTACTTATGAGAACACAGTACAACGGCAACTATATTTATATATTAATTATCTATTCTTTATTGCACACACACACACACATACACACGATATTTAAACTGAATTTGACATTTAGATAAACAACATATCGTGAGGCTTACTATATCATCATCATCATCATCATCATCCTGCCCTTATCCCAACTCTACTTGGGGTAGGCGCAGCATGTCTTCTTCTTCCATACTTCTCTGTCGGACGTCATCTCACTAGTAACATTCTTTCTAACCATATCGTCTTTCACACAATCCATCCATCGTTTCTTGGGTCTTCCCCTACCTCTATATCCATCCACATCCATTTTCAAAACCTTTCTCACAACATGGTCCTCATTCCTCCGCATAACATGCCCATACCAAGACAGCCGGTTTCCGGATAGCTTCTCGGTTACCGGTGCCACTTTCAAACTTCCTCTTATGTACTCATTCCTTACTCTATCCATTCGCGTAACACCACACATTCCTCTCAGCATTCTCATCTCCGCCACATGCAATTGTCTTTCAGTCATCCCTTTTATAGCCCAACACTCTGATCCATATAGAACAGCAGGTCTGACCATGGTCTTATAGATCTTCCCCTTAAGTTTAAGGGAAATACGGGGGTCACAAATTGTTCCCGTAACCTGCCGCCATTTCATCCACCCTGTGTTAATCCTATGCTTCACCGTTCGATCTATTTCGCCATCGCCTTGAATGAGTGAACCGAGATACCGGAAGTCGGAGCAGACTGGAAGGGCCACGCCATCAAGCGCTATGGCTTCAGGACCGGAGAGACCGCCGAAATCACAGAACATGTATTCAGTCTTCGTTCTACTGATTTTCAAGCCAACATTCTCCAGTTTCTGTTGCCAATCCTCCAATCTGCTCTGGATCTCAGGTCCATCTTCACTAACCAGTACAATGTCGTCGGCAAAAAGCATGCACCAGGGTGCCTCCTCCTGTATGTCCGCCGTTAGAGCGTCCATAATTAGCAGGAACAGGTAAGGACTTAGAGCCGACCCTTGGTGCAACCCTACAGCCACACTGAACTGGTCGGTGTTGCCGGCAGACGATCGGACGTAGGTACAGGATCCCCTGTACATAGCACGGACTAACTCCACATACTTCCCAGGCAAACCTTTCTCTTTCAATGCCCACCATAACACTTCACGAGGCACCCTATCATAGGCTTTCTCAAGATCAATGAACACCATGTGCAGGTTCTTGTGAGCACGTCTGTACTTCTCGCACAATTGGCGGAGTGCAAAAATAGCGTCCATTGTCCCTCGACCTGACATAAACCCCAACTGATTTTGGGTAATTTCACTCTCTTCTCGCAATCTTCTCTCTATTACCTTCTCCCATACTTTCATAGTATGTGACATGAGCTTTATCCCTCTATAGTTGTTGCAATCCTGTACATCCCCTTTATTTTTGAAGATGGGCACTAGCGAACTATTGCACCATTCTTGAGGGATGGTTTCTTCATGCAACAACTTATTGAAGAATAAAGTCAACCTATACTATATCACTTGACAAAATCTCAAAAACAAATTCAATCATCGTACACATTACTGTACATTACACTGTTACCTAGGCAGCTTATTATCGTCCTTCTTTTGGTTGTTTTGCAACTGTCAGAAATTCATGGTTACCCTATGGAAAGCCCGTCAAACCTAACCCCTTCTGCGTCTGTATTCTCCAATATTGTCGTTCTGCCATTAAGTAGGGAGAGAATAAGATGATAGATAAGATCGCTTGTATTTCCACAAATGTGTATTATAATGTCTCTACCACAATTGGCTGGTCTCCACTGAAATATGTCATCATCATGACGTCACGATGATGACATATTTCAGTCAGACAGCGTCATGATCTTATGATGTAATTATTTATATACCTTTAGTAATGATGGCTAGCTCTCGTTGATGCGTAGATGAATGCGTACGTAGAATGTAGCAAATCATATCGTTGTAGGGAACGAAAATATGTTGATATCCCTTTTATTATATTAGTCAATAAAGATGTTAGTCTAAAAGTTTTAATGAAAGACTGATTTTTCAAGGATTTTGTTAATAGAACTTTTTTTTGTCTGTGCTCAGTTCAATTCGATTGAACTCTTCAAATAAATATATTCTGGACATTTCTTCATTCGACTTCATCTGATATATTCATTTTATATACCTACCAAACCGATTATTAAAACGATTTCATCGTGGAATGCAAAATATGAAAATTATTGAAAATTAGTGATCCGATTAATTTAAACGTATATTATTATTAATTTGTATTTTTTTAAAACAATGTATGTGTTTTAAGTTGTAAGTTTGTCTCTTTTGTTTTCATGCTGGAATGAGCGTGATACATGTGTAGGATGAAAATCTGCCAAAGGGGTTTTACCAACATATTTAATGTTTACAGTGAAATAAGTTCGAACTCATCCCGTACCAGTTACTTTACTTCAATTTAGTTTTATTCATTTAAAGTATACAAATATTAACCTACAAGCACTTAAGGTAACACAAAAATAAAAAGCTACAATATTTATAATCATTTAATAGTATAACTTTAATAATGAAATTACAGAACATAAAATATTGCATAAATTTATTTGCAGTTCTTGGTATAAATGCCACTAATCATGATATCTCCTAAGAAAAGCGATGCCACTAATTTCGGATGGAGGGATTCTCAAACAGTTGCTTTTAAAATTCAAATTAATTTGGATTAGTTAAGGCGATAGTGCTACATAATTAATAATTATGTTAGTTATCAAGATGTTAAGTGTACCTGAATGTATATTAACAGATATATTGTTGTATTCGTTAATTTTATGTCGGTCACCGGGTACCTGCTGTCTATTCCAACTAAAGAAGGAATGAAGATAAACAAATCCTACATTTACGTATTCCATGTGATTTGATAGTTCAGCTATATTGTGCATTCCTAACAGTTCTTGATTAATATACCTGTATTTATAATAAAACATTAGTCAAAAATCTATTTTTATCCACTTTAGTTTTACTTAAAAATTTTCGTCAGTTTCGTGGATTTTCAGAACGCCATTTTTTCGGAAGATTCAATTCGAGATTTTTCAAGCTCTCGGCGTCAATTCTATGTCTATCTCTTGATGGTGGTGGTGTAATGGGTGGATATTTATTATTGCATATTCTGCAAGATAATTATTGTGTATGTAACAATAACTGATGACATCGAAACTAAAGTGGCGTAGTCGAGTCGATAGAAATTCATTGCATGGTAGTTGATAGGTCTTGAGATGATCATATTCTTGAACTCCATGAGGGATTCTTTTATCTCCTTTGCTGTAATAAATATTAAATAACAAGTCCAGCACCTCTTATTTTTTGTATTATGAAAACGTTAATATACAATGAATACATTATGTGAAAAATGAAATTAAAACTCAGAACTAGTATTTCCGATGCTACATTATTAATTTCTTTTTTATATTAAGTATACCGAAAATGTTTTGGAACTAATTTCTTTTTCACTGGAGTGAACTGGCAGAAATCGTCGTTAGAACATCGGGCGACATTTCCATCTCTTTCTCTTCGTTTTTTCGTTTTAATTCAAATAGGAATTTCAAAAACAATTTTGTCTCTCGGAAGCACTTTTTGAAAAATTTTATCTTACAAACCTCAAAAGTCATCAATTTCGTTATTGGCCGTGGTTGATTCATGAGAAAGCTTTAGGTGCATAATTGATAAGGGTTTTGGGTGAATTGGTTGAAGCATGACTACGATTGCTGAATATTTCGAAAAAATTCATGCCAAGTAGGAGCTTTACTAACGTGCACCGCGTACCAATAGATATATAGGTATTTTTTGCCATATTAACGTTTTATAGTACGTTTTGTAGTTTTAGTTTTATAGACCTTTATTCTACCCGTGCTAGAACGGGTGTAAGTATATATTTAAAAACAACATACTAATTTTCTTGTTGATGAGAATGTGATCAATCAATAGTATAATTCTTTCCGTCTGTCTGTAGTTCTGCTCACAGTTGTATATCCCGCAGAAAAGTACCAACGTGTAAGTGAAAATTATGGACATTGTTGAAAAGATTGATAAAAATAATGATTCACTCGGCATTATCTGAAATGTAATAATTATGATAATTTAAACTTTTGCCAGCAATATTTAGTACTGTGTTCCCGTTTGAACGTGAGTGAGCCAATGTTAATAAAGGTATGCAAGAAAATATTATGTCATATAGGTTAGGCAAGTGGGCCACCTGATGATATGTGATCACTGCCCATAATATACATTAGTACAGTTAGAAACATTTATCATTTGTCACCAATGTGACAATAACCTTGGGAACTAAGATATTATGTCTGTCTGCAGTTACACTGGCTCAGTCACTCTTTAAACCAAAATACATCAATACTGAACAACAATATTGCTTGGTTGTAGAATATATTATGATAAGTATATACAAAACCACACGGACACGCGCAAAACCTTACTATCAAGGAATTGTGATGTAAGCGAAGATTATTATTTCTTATGGTGGCAATATTTAGGCACAATAATGACCATTTACCATTTGTCAGTCTGCCTACCTGAAAGTTGCACACTTCGCTACTATTAGTTTTCTGGTAATTCACATAAATCTGTTCGTTGATTAAAATCTCATAGAACATAATTAGTCACATAAAATAATATTATTAAGAAGCTTAGTTATAATATTTTTTAATTATAATTCCATTGGCCTTACCACAGTCCCAATCAGTAATCGTATTATGAGGTTCATCATTAGTACCATATCCAGCAGGTACAATAGGAACATAAGAAAAATCTGCAACGAAATAACGCTCTTTAAATATGTATATTTCTGAGCAAATTGGTCAATTCTGATGTCTTCCTGATATGGAGACAAATCTCAAGGGAGACTTGCTAATTATGCAAGACATATTATCTATACTAATATTATAAATATGAAAGTAACTCTGTCTGTCTGTCGCTCGTTCACTGCCAAAGCAATGAACCGAATTTAACGAAATTTGGCACGAAGCAAACTTGAACTCCAAGGAAGGACATAGGCTACTTTTTTGCCTAACACGTGATAACCAACCCCTAAAACGCGAACGAAGTCGCGTCCGACAACTAGTAGTGCATATTGTACAAGTGCACTCTTTATTCCTTCACGGCAAATCCGACACGACCGGGAAGAGATTATTTGCAGGTCGGATTTGCTAACTTTTCGAGGCATGAGAATGTATACAGTTCCGACTTCCAGAAACCGCACCGATACTGACAATTTTTCAATTAAAAAACTCAATAACTCCCGGTCCGACATGGGGTTTGGACCAAGAACCTCGGGATCTGTGGTCTTATATCTAGCCATTAGACGAACGAGGCAGATAATCCAATATCACCGATTGAAGAATGTCGTTTCGTATAATATTAATACAAAAATATATATATATAAACATTATTCAAATTATTTGTCACTACGGTGAGGTATCCGGGCTGAATCACTTAGAAGACGTGAATCTTATCCTTAGATTTGATATCCTTCATTTTTGAATTCATTCTCCTAACCTCATCCAGAACAGAAAGACAATTATTATTACTTATTCAATTAGATTGTGTTTACAGTGCGATACTATAATTAAAAAAAAAAAATTACAAACCCTGAACCCGTATTTAATATTTATGAAGTTACATTGCTCGTTCAATAGTGTATAGCATCTGGTTAACCATATAACAGTGCTATGGCGTTCGTTTGAAATAGTTTTCAAGATGTTAAGATTGTTGAACTTCATAGCATCCTGTGTACTGATCCAAACTTTATCATGCATAACATCCTTCACTACTCCTGGTAAGTTTTCGCTATGGTAGTAAAAATTTTGAAGTAAATCACCAATGGTTTGCAGTCGATATTTTACTAGAATCAAGTTTGAAATACAATCAAGACCGGTCAACATTTTTATAACAAGATATATTACCTCGATGGAATAATTAGTGATTATTATTAAATTTAAATCGTTAATCCATGTGATATACTGTATGATTATCGTGGCTATTCCACTAAATGTAAAGAACAAACACATTCGTCTAATGGCCATTCTGGAGTTTTTATAAGAGGCTATGCCAAGGATGCTGTCAATGTAATCGTAGAGCAAGAAATAGTCGACGTAAGACTGCGTTCCGTACTTGCAAACGAATATAACATCAGAGATGTACTGGAAGTATGCAAGTAAGTAAGCCGATTGTATTGAGTTCTCAAAGTTGACAGTCGTCTGATTATTGGAATGATGCATCTTGAAATAAATGGCAAATACGTTAGAAGACGAGAAAATTATGATGTAAATTAAAAATATCCAAATCGGACGACTGTGCCTTAGTTTGTCACCATCACGGTATATACAGGATAATCCAAATATTTTCAAAGCAAAGTTCAAACTTGATAATGTTGAAAATGCGTCGCATTTTGTTGATTTCTTACGTAAGACTTGGATCTTCATGTTTTACAATCGCACTGGTGTTGAATATCCATGCACGCCCCTGCTTGTCTTTGAAGTATCAATTAACCATATTAAATGGAGTCCACTTCCTATAAAATTATTAAATATCAAATATATACAGTCTGTTTCTTTTACCTAATTTACAAAATTTGTTTTTATTTTTATCAATATATCTTTCAAATGAAAGTCTTCGTACAAAAACATTTATGTTTGTATTTAATTTTATTTAATAATTAATTTTGTGCCTTGATAACGTTCTACTAAACTAAATTGATCACGTTGGCATTAATATTAAAACGATGCCCTCTGTACAAGACATATTGTATTGCACAGTTGATTACGGATAATACAATACAATATAATGATACTCGGAAATCACAGAAGAAAGTGCACTCTTCATAAATATGGTATCATAATACGATAAGACGACAATTTGACACGACCGAAGAGAGTTCCAGAGAGAAATTGCTTTATGTACTTCCCAAGGCAGTGGAGTGTAAAGACTACTAATCGATATTGCTTTTCATCAATATTATTTTTCTTTACCCAAAAACTTTTCAAGAAAGTCTTGAATATAATTCTTGTATTAGTTAAATTATCTTTGAAATATTTTTGACGAATATTATTTTTTTGTGTTCAAACGTATACAGCCTTTATTATAACCAATTTTCATTATGGCTTCTATTAAGTTATTGCGGTAAAACACTTTATCTATCCATAAACAGTGTTGATTGTCACATCAATTACATATTTTTTCATAATTTGTTTAAATCAATAGCGATTTAATCTATTTAATCACTTACGAAAGTTGATTAAATTGATGGAATATTCGAAGAACGCTAAAAACTTTAATCTATAGTTGCAAAACAAAGATGGCGTTGTAGATATGGTTGCGAGGTTGCGAGTTCGAATCCGGTAATTATTTTATGTTTATAATTTAGTATGTGTTATATATGCATGCCCAGTGATTCCGTGAATATTAACGATGATATTGAGTTCAAACCAAGGCAGCTGAGAAGCAGGCAAACCTGAGGCAAGTGCCACTAAATTTTCCAAAGCGGTAGAATAAGCTAGAAGCTTTTTTTCTTAGAAAAGGTTTAGTCACACACAGCACAATATCTATTCTTTAATTTTCATAATCCTTTCAATAGCCCGATGGGACCGAATGGTGAATCTCATATGGGACCTTTGGCTAGCCACTAAACCTAAGAGGTAGCAATATTTTAGTAACAGTAACGAAGCAAGCAGTATTTTAATAATAATTTTACGTGCCTTAGTTGTTGCAAGATAAAATAAAATTTGTAAGTTGCTATTTATAGAGTCCTAGTATAGTATAATGATAATGTCATATTTGGACATTTTTGGCTTTTAATAAGTTATTTGGCATTTTATCTATTTTTAAAAATGCAACTCAAACGATGAATCCCATCTAATACAGTTAAGGCAAAACAAACTTAGGAGAGTCAAGTTCGCAATCTATCTTTTTCTTACGCATAAACAATATCTTCCGTCTCTTTCTTTCTAAAGTCCTCAAAGATTCCATATAAGTGACCAGTTAAACGGTCCTTTCAGTCGATTTTCCACCTGAAAAGAACCCGAGCAATTAAGCGACTAAACACGAGGGTTGTGTTTGTATTTTATTTCCGCTTTGACACAATACACTCTGTATTTCTGGGAATTTTCTTTCTTTGATAGCGATAATTAAATAACAATCACGTATTGCTTTGAATCTGACAAATTTTATGGTCAGTGTGAAAAATGTTCATGATGATACCGATTTTTATATTAATGTGACACTTGTTACAAAAGCTATATAAATGATATAAAATACGATTAATTCAAGATGTTCACAGGATATAACAGTATGGTTATTTAATTAAGGTTTTCATTATTATAATTTCCATTTAAAATGAAGTTAAAATATATTTGTTAATTTTGGGCGCCACTGGGACTTTACTGATAACGATTAAAGGTACATATTATATATCTTCATATTTTATTTACCTTACTTTGTAAGTACTAAGTGGAAGGGCTTCCTACAAGATCGTCTTGGTAGTTACCATCCTCTCTTTAGATATTCCGCTGCCAAACATCATTTCTTATTATTGTCGTTCTGGCTTGAAGGGTATAACTAAAGGCAGAAGGGATCTAACATCTTAGTTTCCAATATTTTTGTCTCACTGGAGAGAAGGAATAGTCAATATTTCTTACAGTGCCAATGTCGATTGGTGGTGGTGACCACTTACCTTTAAGTGACCCGTTGTCCGTCCGTCTACCATATCATAAAAAAGTAGTCTACTAAGATTTTATTTACATATGTAATTTTATTGGTTGTATTATTATAAGAGCTTACAAAATATTATATAACATTTTTATAACTAGTGTTCGTAACATTGATTTGAAGGGTCAAACTACATAAACAGAAAAATATAAATGTTTATTCGAAACCTTCAATTTTAACATACATCATATTACAATTTATTTTATTTTAAAAAATATATGTACAATTTTAAAAATCTGTTATTTGAACTGTTCATTCAAGTAGTTAAAATAATATTTGAATGGATATTGCTATACTCAGAATTACCTCCTGCATAATATGGTTTCATCCGCGTTAAACGTCACTGCTCCGATCTCGTGGTTCATAATGTGACGTAATCTATTACCTTTCTGAATAGATGGATTACTTAAAATTATACAGGTAGATCATTTTCAATTATACTTTTGATTATTGTAGTAACTTATAAAACAACTATTTCATAGGATTTATCAAATGGAAGCATAAAAATAGTGGACATCGAGTTCTGTGCTTTTTTGTGAATCTGAAATTCACTCTTATTAAATTCACTTTGTGTAGACGCGTCTGGGTGGATACCATCCGTCGTTTGTTTTACCTCTGGCTATAAATAGTTTGTTATTCTATGTTCCAAACTGGAGTTTGGAAGGCAAGTAAGTGATATCTACTTACATATTACTGGTAGCAGCATTGATGGTACTAAAGGTACCATTACCATGAGGAGGCTATTACAGTTTTCTTACAAAAAATATCTTTTTTATAATTATAATAAACTTTTACCTTAATAATGCTGTATTTGCAATGACTCTGATTCAAAACTACTAAATTTGGATTAAAGTCGCTTGCCGTTCTCACCTAAAAACTAAGAGATTAGTCTCCATTCCAGACAAATACATTTCTAAGCTCTTATAACTATTGGTAACATTCATATTATGGTTTTCTCGTTTTTGTAAAAATTTGTAAGATTTTATTTTCTTAAATCTTTTGACTTACCTAGTACTCATAGATATTGTCTAAACGTTTGCCTAAGCCACATAATTTTTTTTATGAAAATAAATATATATTGACGGTTTTTTTAGGTAAAATGTATGGTAATACTATATAGCATACAAATTGCAGTGTAACGTGTATGTATGTATGTACATATTAAAATAAAACTGGACGAAAGCGATTAAAGTTAGAAATGCAGAAAGAATTGTAAAATATAATTGGTCAAAAAAGATTTTAAATAATTAAACGAATGACGCTTTACAGAGCAACAACGCAAGGACAGAAAAGAAAAATCTTCGTAAAGATTCGAAACTAGACTCAGCGAACTGCAAAAGTGAGCCAAAGAAATGTTTAATGAAAAAACACAAACCGGTGTTTGCTTCGCGTTATTCCGAATGTAAAGTGAACAAATAACAAGCCCAAGTTAAGTTACTATTTGTCAATTAGATAAATTTACTAAGAGAATATCTGGCAAAATACAAAATGAGATTCTAAAAGTAAACAAAGAACAGAACAATATTACAGACTTAAATTGATATTAAACAAAACTAAATGAATTTTTATTCGACGATGAGAACAGCCACTTGATAAAAGCTAATAAATTTTGCTCATTGAAACTTATCTTTATATCGAATTTCTTAAAGAGCAATCAATCCAAAAAATACTGATAGAGAGAAGATTAATTTGTGCCTCTTGTTAGTGTAACGATATTGATAATTTATTGTAGATAATACATACCTACCTAACTAGAGCTGAGATGACCCAGTGATTAGAACGCGTGCATATTAAACTGACGATTCCGGGCTCAAATCCAGGCAGGCACTTATGTCCACGTGCTATATTTGTGTTTAAAATTTATCTCGTATTTGGAAGGAATACATCGTGAGGAAACCTGCATATGTCTAATTTCAATATAATTCTGTGTATATTCACCAAACCGAATTAGAGCACCGTGGCTCAATTAGCTCCAAAGCTTCTTCTTAAACGGGGACGCTTTAGTACAGCATTGTCACATTTGGAGAATTTTTACATTACTTTTCTTTTCAAGGCCTTTGCCCATAAAATAATGTCAATACAGTTTCAAAGAGCACCGGAGTCTGAAAGATTTTGAAGATTCTGAAATCTCATAAACCAAGTAATCTTTGTCGTGGGGGTTTTAGTAGCTAAGAAACCTTCAGGACGATCTCCCTGAGTAATAAAAAATTTGGTGAGCATGATGCAAAGAAATGTTCAAGAAAATTGAAAAACTTTGTAATAACAGAAATGTTAAAAAACATTTATTGCGTTATTCGTTATTATATTTGCACTAAACTTAATAATATTTCAATACAATGAAGACATATTTTTATTGAGGCATGAAACCATACATCTCGTTTTAATATACGAACATAAAAATTAAATCTTTCATAAAGGTATTTTGTATTCAAAGATAATCTTTTAGCCTTATTGAAAGCGAGATCTAAACGTTTGCTTTCGTGTTACAAATACTTATGAAAATTTTCCTCATTTGTTGCGGTTTCAAGCGTTACATTCATCAGGAAAAACATTCATTCTTTTATAAATAACAAACATGAAGATCGAAAAATCAAAGAGTACAAGTCTATCCGTACATTTGAAAACCAAGTCTTTGTATGTTTTGTTACTTTACGTTATTTTTGGGGTGCAGACCAGTTACTCGCTTCTGGTTTTCGAAGTGCTTGTCAGCCGATACAAACTAATCAATTTCAGAGCACAGCACAGGAGATGTTATAGTGTTCAAGTGGTTATGCAACCACAGTAACAGACTTGTATTCGAATGCGAATCCGACACAACTGGAATGATATCACTTTACCTTCTACTGATAATTTAATAACTTTTTATTGATCAAATCCACAACCTCGAAGTAAGCAGCCTTAAAACCCTATCACATATATACATCAGCGTCCTAAAATATAGAACTCGTAACGGAAATACTATATACTCCAAGAAACAGAGAATTATTTAAAATGCCGACGGTAAAAATTTATTCACTCGTGTAATGGCCGGCAATGTTTTAAATGTGAGTGTTTCGAACAATATCCACCAAACAATGTGACATCTATATATATACAGTCTCGACCACGCTTCCTAGTAGAGATACCATGACTTTGTTTTAAAAAAAAGGACAAAACAATAATTAAAACAGTTCAACAATTTATTTGAACTTTAGGAACGTTTAAAACATTAATGTAAATCGAAATACTAACAGAAACTGACATCATAAAATGATAAGACCATTCTTAGAAGCGACAATATTGAGTTAAACTAAAGTGAATTAAACTAGTTATTTATTTATCGACTTAATAATTTTATTGACAGAAAATTGAAATATTATCCCTGATTAGATATTAAACGATATGTTATAAAATAAATATGTCGTTAGTATTTGTTCCTTTTTATATCATACATTTATATTAAAAAAAAAACAATTGATTACTGTCCTGTTGCTGATTTAAAAAAGTAGGTTAGAAGAATATTGAATTTCAGCTCAATAGCTTTTAGGTCGATATTTGCCTGGCTACGACTCAAGAAGGTTTCCTTTATGATGTTTTGAGCATGAGAATAAGAAACAAAATTAAGCTAATATTAATAGTTGAATTGCAAAGATATGAGTTCGCAATTTTTAGCTATCGCTTATATATACCATCTATTAGACGTATTCGGCTCTTTATATTAAATAAAAAAATCACTGTCCATAGAAACGTGGTCACCCTAGTGAAAAAAAGTCGACTGCATGAATATGTACTAAATTTTCTAGGTTAATTTTCCGTTGACATAGCTGTTGATCGTAACCGTTTACAAACGTTGAAGCTTATCGGAGTATGTTCATTTTGAATTAGGTCACATTTAATTTCGAATTTAGATTTTCTGTTTTTGATACGTATAGTAAAAATAAAGGGAAAAGTTAATTATTACTCTTCAATTTCGTATCAAAGAAACTCCTTTAAGAGAAAATCAATATAGCTCGATTGTTCGTTTAATATTTTAAAAAAACATAGCTGTTTGTGATGTAGTTTTTGGTTTTGAGTATTCATCAAAATTCATTCGTCTGCAGTCATTTCAGTTGTATTCGCACTGGAATTCTACATACATCGTATATATTATATATAGATAGTTAAACAAAAATTTAATTCAGAAACAATACGAAATTAAATACATAAAGACAACATAGTCTTTTGTTTCAATGAAACAATAGCAACGATTACAAACAATGACCATGTATCGCGATAAGTGTTGAAATAATGAAAAAGCGTTCGACATGATGCCCATCGAACAAAAAGTGGATGGAATTACATCAATCCAATTTAAGGAAGGCTCGCATTACCCGCGTTCCAAGTTGAAGAATTACTTCGAAGGCCAAGACATAAGACGTCAAAAAATACAAGTGAAATCACTATTAAGAGATACTAATCATAATAAATTAATGTGTCTGTGTATGTTTCCTCTAAGCATTCCTAAGCCGAACTTTGGTGAACTGTTTTGCGCCCAAAAATATACCTGACCCAAGAAGTTACGATATCAATGACTTATATAGACCATTCTACTCGTGGAAAGTCGGCACAGGTAACTAGTTATAAAATAGTTACAATTACTTGAAGTGTGAATATTTGAAACAACCACTGACCCTGAATATCTAAGTATCTGAGTGGGTACCCAGAAGGTTTGTATGTATGTTTGCAGTTATATTGTAAATTGGGTATAGATTGCTACATCGAATGGCATACACGCGTTCAGCCTTCATTATTTACCATAAAATTTAGATATAATCGTTTGGCAAAAGATATAATGACAACGTTAGACAGCAAAACTCTTCTCACTCAGACCAAACCAAATCCGATGGCCTACGAAATAAAAATGAAATGTTAACGGTAAAGTAAGACGCTTGGCGATTGTTCTGACAATATACGAGCGATTTTATGTATTTACTTGAAAGTATATCCTTTAGACAATGAGCTGAAATAGAATGCTAAATCTAATTTCCTTTATATCTAAGAATACTTAAACTATGAGATATAAACGATTTTTAAATGAGAAAAATAGAGTAATCTCATGAGCCATTTGTTCCATCTTTTAATTCCAAGAACTTAAAAGCTGTTAATTTTATTTAATAATTCCATTACTGATTGCGTGGAATATTTCATTATTCTCTGAGGACTTAACATTTTTCTGAGATGAAAAATTACATAATTAATCGTTAATTAAAAGATTCACCATCTTTATCCGACCATTATACGTATTTTAAGAGTATTTGTTTAGAAAAGGAATATCTTGCTCTTTTTAAATTCCTCAAAAATACATCAAACGTTGATGCTTTGCTGCGTGCATATGGGCATCATTTCATATTAAAACACGTTTTTATGTTATAAGATTTTACATTGAAACGATAGCCGCGCTCAGTTCAATCGAAAAATAAAGAATTTATTTTGTGCTCATTTCTAATTTTATGGTATATCTTATTGGTTTTATTAATTATTACTTATTATATAATAATTAAAAAACATTATTATAATTCTTATTACTAATCATTGATTATGTTTAATTTATATTTATACATATTGTGCATGGTGCGACTACCTGTCAGTAGTAGAAATTTTGTCAAGGTAATTTTGAAATGTATTTTTTTTTATTTTGATGCGATATTGTATCTACTGTTGGTTGTCCTTTTGAAAATAGTAAAATAAAATAAACAAATTATGGCAAAATCTTGCTTGCGACTAAGTACGGACGATTGGTATATAGCGACGAAAATGTTGACTTGACTGATTTCCGCAACTGTTGCAAGTGTCAAGGATATCTAACCTCTTTGTCCCATTGCTCACTATCCAGTAATTCTCTCCATATAAGTCAAAGATATTCCGGGCGCAGATCCGTCTAAACGTGTTCTCCGAAACATGGAAACACTAATCTACCTTTTTATAGGTCCAAGTTACTACTGAAAATATGAGAAATAATAAATTTGGTATTAAAACCTGGTACCCCAGGAAGTGACCTCGAATACCTCGCACCAGCTTGTTTGGGAATACCTAAGTATAAGGCCCTTCTAACTGTAGCCTTTTTCTAGGGTGCTTAAAAAAACCCACGAGGCTCTTCCATTTTTTTTTCATATATTTTTTTAGAAAAAATGCTCTTCTCCCACACGATGCTGGGGGATAAGTGGGGCACTGTTGGTCGCTCCTAGTTCGAGTTTCCGTGGTAGAGAGAACTCCCCTCAACTCTACTCAAGGCGACGCATATATTGGGGAAGAGCGCCGACGTCTTGTCCCTGGCCCTCTCAATGGATGCACTCTTCTCACGCATCCGCCCCGCGACCTCCGTCTTCGACATTTCACTTTCGCAGAAAGAGACCATCGCCATCCAGCACCTCTCGCTGCCTAGCATGCCCCTTATCACGCTGGGCAGCGAGAGATTTCCGCCGACTATCACCATAAGAGAATGGTTCTGTGGCCCGCAAGCGGCATAGCCCTACTTCATATACACAAATTGGGAGAACTGAGTGCAGGAAACGTCTATGTTGATCGGTTTTGCTTTTAATATGTCCCGCTCTGTCGTCTCCTTCCAGACTTACCTGAAGAAGGAAACTCGGCCTCCACTGCCTTTGCCCCGAAGGAAGGCTGAGCACGCCATCTTCACACTTGCACGGTCTATTTTGCTTATCATAGAGGGACCTGTAGTGACCTGGATAACATCGCTGCTGGATTAGTTGTTCGCCATGGCACCACTCTAATGAGATTACCGTGAATGCGCATTATAAGGAAGTGAATGACTTACATTAGATGAAGACTAAAAAGGCTAATTAAGTAACGTTATGATTTTTGTTGGAAATACAGAAAGAAAGATTTCACTTAGAGTTTAATTCTTATCGAGTCAAAAGCAGTTAACCGTTAATATTATTATTTAGACTTATTTAATGGTCATTAGAAAGTTACTTACTTAATGGTCATTAAAAAAGGTGAAAGTCAAACTCCTGTAAAGTAGAATCATTTAGAACTTCATCCATCACGCTACTTCAGTCTGGTTTGGCGGTTATGTATGTTTCAGAGTTCATTTTAACACGTGTAATTTTCTCACGCTTTTCCTGTAGAGCTGAAAGCGTGATGAATTAAAAAGCACTTTAGTAATTCAGTGATGCTCGCCTGAGTTTGAATTTGAAAGCTTTATATTCCCTGTCTAGATGTAAGGTCAGCGCTATAATTAATTAACAGAAATTGTGCTTGGTGTATTCCTGTATTTTTCATACCTTATTTAAAGAAGTTTAGTCGGGTGTGAATTAGCAATCTTCAGGTAACGTGATCTAAGGACTGGGCCAACTCAGCTCAGTAATTCCAATTTAACTTTCATAACGTTTATGGTTTCGAATTTAACTGATTAAGTTTTTTAATATTATGTATAAATTGAATATAACCAGGAGAAAAATATAAGTGAAGAAAAATTCGAAGATCAATTGGTTTAAAATTTAATTCTCTTTTCTCTCCCAAAGGATTTTTCCCCGCAATCTTAGCTTCATTTTCAGTTATGACGCTCTTGTCGAGCGTGTGCCATTTATTGCAGAACGATTTTATTCAATTCGGTTTGATACTTTGACCTTTTACTGAGTTTAAAATAATAAGTATTTATACTCATATTGAATGAATTATTTGTTTTAATTATTCACGGATTATTTGTAAGTTTTTCTGTTTATGTAGCTTTCATGCTGTATGCACATTGTTAGGGTTATTTTAGTGAGACTTTTATATTAGCTAGATGACAAATGGATCACCTTACTGTAATGCATCATAACTGGCCATAGCGACTTTGTTTTATACTATGTGGAGATTGCATATAATATGATTTTTTGATTTTTGAAAATGTGTTTCGTCCTTTTCTTATTATTATTTTGCCAATTAAAGATAAAATTGAATATTACAGCTCCGTATTAAGCACAATAAGCACCCGAATGCAAGCAGTGTTTCTCTTACTTTCTCCAAAAATAGACTAAGTTATCTGACTAAAGCGGTTACTTCTGTCAAACCCTGATGATTTGACAGGTTCTTTTAGTTGTTATTTATATGAAACCCACGGGAAAAGATGGAAAATCATATTCCGGCAATCCAGGGGTATATTCCGGTCACAACAGTTATAAGGTGACGCCCAAAATGTAACAAAGTCCACATTTTAAAATTTTTCAAAACTTGTTTATAACGTATATTTTATGAGTGTTTTTATATTGAATTAAGTGTTCATAAATGAATTCTTTTCATGTGAGAATTTTAACGAATGCATATAATATTTTTAGCCTTTATATAAAATTTTATTTTAAAAATACTGATAAATAAGGTATATACATTCTGTACGAGGCTTTATTATGGGCACTTAAAAGCTTAGAGTTCATATTTGTACATTTTCAAACAGAATACAATATAGACTTAATTGTATGTGAAAATAACATATACAATTATATGATCGATGAAAAAGCGAAGCTAATGAATTATTTTAACTAATCAACCGATCGTGAAATTTTGCGTACAAGTTAACAGGGCTACAGAAAAGGACTTAGCACTTTTAACAACTGACATTTGCAAACGCGGACGAAGTCGCGGACGGATAGTGGTCAATTGCTTTTCATTTTGCATCAAAAATAGTATTCGTACTTTGCTTGAATTTTCTTAATATTTCAACTAGAATAATAAGAATAATCGCCCAAAACTGTGAGCGTTGTTGTTTTTCCCTTAAAGTTCAAGGGGCTTACAACTACCAAAAATTTATTATACTTTCCAGCTAACCGGCTTACAGTGTTCTTGTAGGTAAATAAGTCTTCGAACCGTAACTCCTAAATCAACACTCGTTGAAATCTTTGGATTTTAAGAAAATTCTCACCATTGGTTATTCCCACTAAGCAGATTAGCAGAATTCATCCCAAGATTTAGGTTAAAGGCGTTGAAAGGTGTTGAAAGGAAGTTTATGTATTTCAATTGTAAAAATAGATCCTACTGAGCCTTCAATTTTTTTCTTGTATAATATTTGTAATTTGACGAGGTCAAATTTCTAATGTCCGTCTGCAATCCACGAATTAATCGCAGACAGACATTGATATTTCTTATGAATACCATATATCGATAAAAAATAATAATAATGAATCCTCAAACTTTAAAGGTGATGCTACGAGATGCAAATAAAAAACTATAAAAAACTATAAAATATAAAAAAAACTATAAAGAAATATATATATTTGTAATTTAGGCAAATTACAAAAAAACTTTTTGTAAGATACTTTAAACAGTCGCAACGTTTTGTATCAATGTCTTGCATTATTTCTTGGCTTTTCTTTCATAGTATCTGTCGATACATAAACATTACTGCACCCGCCTTATATTTGAAACGATGAGATTAAGAAACATTTTAACCGCGTCTGATAGAATTTGTCTTCAACGCAGAAACCCTGTATTATTTATTACATACAATAAAAATGCCTTGAATTTAGTTTCAGTTCTTCGTTTGTGGTGAGGCTGAATTACGTGTGTTTGCAGCATTATATTATATAAAACTCATACAGTCGACTTCGGAAGACGCGGCTCGCAGTCAGCCCGTGTCAACGGCACGTAAGATACTAGAAACGTTGGACATGCTATGCTATAGTTAAATTAGAATATTGATATATTTATATAAACAAGTTTTTACATACAAAGGTTCGTTTCTATGCTTGTGTATCTATCAACCCTGTAATAAAATTGCTTTGTCACCAGTATCCGAAGTATGTATGTATGTCATCAGATATTCTACTGCCAAACAGCAATACTTAGTATTATTGTGTTCCGGTATAAAAGGTTAGTGAGCAAGTGTAGCTACAGGCACAAGGGACACAAAGTCGTAGCTCCTAGGGTTGGTGGTAATATTATTCTTACAGCACCAGAGTCTCCAGATATAATATAGGTAATCACATTCCTTCGAGTGGCCCATTTGACTGTTCGTCTACCTGTATTATAAAAAAAAAAAACTCGGTAGGATAAACGGAAGTTCCTGTATTTCAATTTACAAAATTAGATCCGATTAAAGTAAGGAACGTTGCAAGTACAATTTTTGTAAAAAACGGCATGGCAACATTGAGGCGACATTATTTTGGAAGCGTCTGACTTTGTTTGTTAGTGAGATCAAAAATATGTTCATCTTTTCCCTGCCCTCGTCCCAAATTAATTGGAGTCAGCCCAGCATCTCTTTTCCTTATATTCTTCTCTATAATTCGTCCATGTCTTCTTAGGTCGTTTTCTTCTGCTCCATACTTCTACGCCCAAAAAATATATTTTCTTTTTATTAAAATATATTCAATAAACACATGAGCAAGATTTTATTATATAATCTGATACCAGACGATAGTAAATTAATTGGCAAAGGATTTCTTAAAAAAGATGGTATCACTTAAGATTTCTTAGATACTTTTATATCATACATTTCCACACTCAAGTATTTTTTACTCGAGTGAATTCTAGGCGTTAGTTTCAAGAATTGTTAGCGCATTCTCGCAAATTTTTGCGAATTTCAGCATGTCCGACTCACCAGACGAGCGACGAAGTTGGCCAAGAAGTTATCATTTAGTTGAAGTGGGTTAAGTTAAAGTGCCTTAGTGAAAACTGTTATATTAGTTTGACGTTTAAACAACTATTTATATATTTTATAAGAATATATAATTTTAACTTGGTTGTACGACTTGGTCCTGACATTTGACATTTGTTGATGTTAGTTAATGTTTCTTACAGTACCAATGTATATGGGCAGGATTGACCAGTTACCATAGGACGTTTGCCTGTCTGCTTGCCAATGATATTAAATATGATACATCCGCAATATAACATAAGCAATGTTATAAATGAATTACATAACATGTTATATAATATAATCATTACATATACATACATAACAGCACCTAAATCTTCAACGATATATCTTCGTTTCTAGATATATAAAATTTATAGATTATTTAAGTAGCAATCTGAGAACCTTTGCATTTTTTATAAGCACAAATTAACTAAGTTAAAGTCTGTTTCTAGCTCAAATTTGAACGAGAAATTTTCGATTAAAGTCTATAGATTTCATCATTGACTATTGATATATAAAAAACGTATAACATAACTTACATATGTATAACACAACAATAGCCACCTGAATTATGTCATATATAACGTAGATACTTATTTTAAATATTGTCATTGTAGGACAAACGTGTCCTGTAATGATATGTATACAGTTTTGTATTATAAATAAATAAATGTATAAATATTACGTCTGTCTTAAAAGTTAAAACCAACATATATTTCCTTGCAATAACGTATAATATTTGTATATGTATAATTGAAAATATACAGATATATCGAGTGTGGTAGTCTATTTTATTTCCTTCTTAATCGCTTTCTTTAATTAAGAATATTTTCAATGACTATTTTCAGAGACTTATTAAGATGCCTTCTTGATTTGATTTTCACATCGTTCAACAGTTAAAATTATTATAAAAGTCCAGTAGCACCATAGTATATATCAAAGATTGGAATTTGTAAATTACATAGAAATCTATGAAACTTTTGACAAGATCCTTCATTACGGTAAGGGCTTACGAAACTATGCCTCGAATAGTTACTAAGTAATATGCAGTTGTATCAAGATGGGTCCAAACTGCTTTATTGGTTATTTTAATACGTTGTCTTCTGACATCAAGTAGTGGACATATTATTTTGCAACATACACTAAACTCGACTGAGAATGTCTGTTAATCATCAGAAAATAATATAGAAGATTGACACCAAAAAAAATTATACTATTTAAATTATTAACACAGTAGTAGATTAGTATATAAAGCTTCAATTACTAAAAACGAATTCTAATCTGTCTGAATTACTTTTTACATACATACAAAAAACATATACATTTCATAAAAAAAACTCTTAACATGTTCGGACACTCATAATTTAGTAAGTTATAAGGATTGGTATTAAACGTGTTAGGTGCCGGAAATATTAGATGGACCTTGAAGTAACAGTCCGTATTAAGTTTTTAGTCAATTTTAATATTTAACAAAAATCATCTCACATATTTCTTGTTGGGTTTTCTCAGGATTTGGAAATTTCTTTTCTGAACTGGTAGGTAAAGTAAACTTTGATTATAAACCAGTAACTGTAATTAGTCATGAAATGACATTTGAATTTGAATATTCGATCGAATGTTGGATCTTAACAAATGCGAATAAGTCTAATTGTCCCCGATTTATTGGTTTACTTTTATCAAAAAAAATTTATAAAATAGAAAAACTTAATCTGTATAATACTTAGTTTTTAGCGAGTAAGCGTTAATATTTATTAAAATATTTAATAGAGATAAAATCTGTAAACTTTTAAATAAAATTGACATTTCTAGGGTTACGTAAATCGGATGAAAGAGCGAAACTTTTATAATCCACTCTGGTGACCCGTATAGGATAACTATCGAGTCTGTCACAGCCTATTTACCCGAATTTATTGGACAAAAAAAGTTGGAAATGGTTACTCAAATATATTTCTTAAAACAGATTATACATTTTGTTATTGAATGATTATTTAGGAGAACCAATAAGGGGATAGCGTGGCGGGATGTATCACCCTCCTGCCACGAGAGTGCACCAGTGGACATTGAGCACCACACGCTGACGAAGTGTATCGCGTGAAGGCCTTAGAGGCATTCCTTGGCGATAGTCGGCGGAGATCTCTCGCTACCGAGTATGACGTTAATATGTGCGTAAGGAGAGTGATTCCACTGACCCATTGCTCAGAAGAAGAATTAAGATTTTATGTAAATTGTACTTATATAGAATTTATAATGAATTATTGGTACGTACCCAAGACTACGTACGTGCACAAAATCTACCAAGTAAACTTGATCTCACGATCTTAATTTCAAATCTACATATTGTATTGTCTGTGATAACTGTACTCTTATCTTAATTAAACATTTTAACGTTTACTAAAACATATATATACGTTATATATATAAAACAGAGGTCTCTTAATAGAAACCAGTTATATTCGAGTGTATTTTTCTATTGGATCGCTTTAGCCGTAGACAGCGTCGTGTCTAATGGATTGTGAGCGGGCGCTCGGATGGACGAATCTGCCTTCATACTTTTATTTACTTTAAGTTATACGCTTATGTATTAGTGAAATATATATATTTTTTATATTTACTTTGATAAAGTTTCATCTGTAGTTTTATTTTCGTTTGAAAGCTTTTTAAGATCCAATTAAACATAATCACTATCATTATCAATGTTTCGGAATGGTAGATTAAATTCTACTGAGAAGACCCGAAATAGTTAGGTACTTTTTTCCATCAAAGATTTATACATATAATAATTATGACTAGTAAATTTTTATATATATGTCAAAATCTTTATTCTATATAGAAGCGTTAAATTTGTTGATCGTTTGTTAAAACAGCACCGTTCGGAAATATGTACCTCGGACCTGAGAAGAGCAGGCGAATGATACTGTTTTGCCTGGATATAAACGTTTCATTCCCAAGCTATGAAATCGTCTAAAAATCAAAAGTTTCATATAGTCCTTTAGCATGCATACGTCAAAAGAGTTGCTCCTAACCCTGGGTAATTGACTATCGAGTCTTACTACTTGGTATAATAATATAGGTACTTCTTTTTATATTAAAGGAAACCACAATGAATACTTAATAAAATAAGTTTGATAAAATTATCGAAAGTTTTCAAACAAAATAATTCACATGGAATTTAGAACAAAGTAAAACACCATTTGCAAAATGAGTTTAATAAACTGTAAAAACGGCAACGCCGCGTGGCAGCGCGAGCGCTGGACGTACCCGCTCACCCGCTCCCCGCACAGTCCCCTTTGACGTCAGCCGGCATTACTTTAGGTTAATAATTTTGTGAATGAATAGTTCGGACCGGCAACGTTTGACCAAGTTTGGCCGTTAGTTATTAACCCGCTAGTATTTATGTAACAATACCTCTGATAATATAGTGTGTTGTATAATAATGAAGTGAAAAAAAAAATGTCCTGTGGCTAAGTTAATGAATGTATTTGATTGTTTTTTTGGGTTTGGTCTTAAAACGATATATAATATTAGAGGTATCATTTAATGCGTTGACGTCACAGCCACATTGTATATACGAACATAATATAGAAACGACGAAACCAATATTTGCCTTTGGCGCTAGAATTTCTGAAGATATTTTTGTATTAGTATGAAATTATATAAAACTTTATTAATTATCGTATCGAAACAATACAAACATAAATATTTAAACGATTAAACGAAGTTCTTCTACGAAATCGAAATCCTGAAATATTTCTCTCACATAAGACAAACAGACAATGATGACGTCAAACGGTTTTAGAATTTTTTTAGTATAATTTTGCTACATGATGCTTCCTGCCAAATTTCATGAATGTAGATCAACAAGGAGCTCCCTATAGGTTTTGATTCGCTTAGCGAATGTATGCGAAATGTGACGTAAACGACCGTATCTTCTTATTATCGTTTTGATTGCGAAGACTTAGAGGTTTGATTCACAGTTCCAAGGGACCGCAGCACTCAGTATTTGAGAAAAAGTTCCTGAGAAAAGGGGTCAAGACAAAGAGTCAGATAGTCTGACTCTGAGTTAATTCCACATAACTAACGACTTGAATGTACAGTCAGAGTAAGAAAACCTTCGTCAGTTTTCAAATTCATTCCTTTATCAAGTCGTAAAGTCTTAGTACCTTTTGAATCTAAAGCACTAAACAGACAACTGCATATAAAATTAAACTAACATAGTATGATAACTTGGTTCAAAATAGTGTAACATCTTTGGACTACGTCAAATCAACATAAAAACTTTTTTATGGCCTAATTAGTCATTACAAGATTTAAATTAGATATGATATCTTCTATTGAATTGTCAAAGTCTGTCAGTGTCATATATTTACAATATCTTGCAAACTTAGAATAAAAACGCTTGTAATATTATTCGGCCGTTATTTTAAGTGACGGTTAATGTAATGACGTGACTTCTGATGAGTGGTTCCATTGGCACCGGGAAGTGGCGGTGATTCCTTGGCCTGCAAAAGCGGCGGATATACCCTATCGAAAATCTATGGGGTTTGATGGTGCAGTGGTGGATAAATAATAACGATAAAACTAAAGCAGCTGTCGTCGAACATTGCCGAAGTGTCTGGGAGGGCTTCAGAGGAATCGACATATACTCTTGCCTTGTTGGACCAATGCGACAGCGACTACAAGCTGTGATTGATACGAATGGCGGATATAATCGTTTTTAATAAAATAAATAAGATTTGTTTGAATGAATAAAATTTACCATAATAACTATTTATTTTTACTACTTTATTTACTACTTCCGTCCTGCGGTTTCACCCGCGTTCCCGAAGATTTTATGTTTTCCCGGCATAAAAAGTATCCAATATGTTATTCCAGTACATATTCTATCTGTGTGCAAAATTTTATCCAAATCCGTTTAGTAAATTTTACGTGAAAGAGTAACAAACATCCATACCTTAGAGAAATCAGTCAGATCCATACACACAAACTTTCGCATTTATAATATTAGTAGGAAGTAGGATTACTACTATACACTCTCTCTTATAAGAGACAAGACAATGTCCTAATCTCCGATGTTACACGAGCATTCACGAAGGACTATGAGGTTTCGTGAAAAGTTGGTAATTATCATACCGATTGAGGGCTTCTTCTTATTATTATTATAGCTTTTAAAGGCTATTATACTCTTTGCTTGGTGCGACTTATAATGACATTGCGACGCAATATGTCATACTCAGTCGGTAAAGCAGGTTATCGCTCATACTGAGCACACGAAAATAGATCTTAAGGTGACGAACCTTTTCTTACCCCGACTGTACATTGCACAAATAGAAAATCAAATAAAAAAATTTTAGTAAAGATTTTTGTCCAAAAGACTAAACCGAAATCTTACCATTTCTCTAAAAAAAAAATCTTACTACTCACTTAAATAATGCAATTAATTTATAAATTCTCAGGTAACACTAAAGAGAAACAATATGTCGTAATCAGTTAAATTTCAAGATCAAATTTGTTTAAACGTTTCCTACGTAACGGTCACGTGTCTGTCATATAAATTGAAAATGAAAGCACCTTTATTTTTATTTATCCAAATCGCGCCCGCTTATGTTTTAAGCGTCAGCTTATGTATTGTACTAAGCACTAAAGTTGACGGGATTTCTTCAATGTGAATTTTATTTCTAGGCTCAAATTCAAAGCCTCTTAAAGTGTATATCGGGCCACCTTCTAATATAATAAAATCTTTCATATAATAGCCGAGGTGGTGCATCGGTTAGGAAACTTGGATTGTTAACCTAATGACGAGTTCGATATCAATATTCATCTTGTGCTCGGTGGTGATAGAAAATATCGCGCTGTGTGTTGTGTGCGTGTTAAACGATCATCTCCCACGTGTGTGTCTACCAACCCGCATTGGAGCAGCGTTGTAGAAACACAATGAAATATTTACAATCTGTTACTTTACTATTGTTACTTTTTACACAATTGGTATTCCTAATAATATTGGCATATTCCTAACAGCAATAGTTCTTTACCAAACATTAGGTCGTTGACCTTAATAACTTGAATACAATATATTGAAATATATAAAAGGTTGTTTAGTATACGTAAAAAAATCTGTAAAAAAAAAATATAAAGGTTATTTTAATGGTGGACTTGTAACGCGAACAATAACCGTAACTAAGCCTTAAGTTTTGCGATTTATAGAGGGTTGAGAATTTAGAATACAATAACCTCACTCCTTAAAGGAATATATTTTATAAGGCTTAAGTATTTTATAGGTAGGTGGCCTGGCAAATGGGTTATCTGATGGTAAGTGGTTACCACTGTTCACTGTTATAAATTTTAATATTTTATTAATATTTAATAATAGGGTACTTTCGGTAGTCAAAAATAATTTACGAAATATGAATAAAATTAAAATATATATAGTTCATTACAAATTATTAATTTATTATATTGAAATTAAAAGTCGTAATTTTAAGACTGTATATCACGTGATCTACAACACGAGCCGCCATGGTGTGGCGTCAGATAGCTAAAAACTGTCATTTTAATATCATCTGGAACTTTGATAAACAACTTTTCTGGAGTTTTAATGCTTTTTTGCACATTACACTCCAACGATAGTGATTGTAGTTCATTATTTTGCCAAAAAACACCAAATATTTATAGCTGATAACGTTGAATTAGTGCCAGTCGTAGATACACAACTGTTATTTTTATCAATGTGACGTCAGGAAAATGACTGACAGCGTTTTTTGCAGGGATAAAAAGGTTTAAAATTTAATTTTATGGCAAGAAAACTTGTTTATTTTGTCAAAGTATATTTTTTGTGGCTTTTTAGTAGGAAAATACCCTATGAACCTTGGAAACTAAGATGTTATATTCCTTGTGTCTTGTGTAATCCTTTAAACCGATTAAATATAATGCCAAAAAAAAACTGTCCACACTAATATAAAATTTATCGAAGTAAAAGAACATTTTGAGCGTAGCACACGACGAGCTGGATTTCTTGTATTACCTAAAACTAGAACATCATTTGGTAAAAAAACCCTTACATATGAACGCAACTTTATAATAAAATACCTGCTCACATAAAAAATGTAAACTCATTTAACGCATTTAAGATCAAACTGGCTGGCAATACATAAAAGTACATTCATTTTAAAAATAAAAATAGTAATAATAAAATAAAATAACAATAATAAGACAATACGTCGAATGGGTAGCTATTAATATAGCTATTATTATTATTATTTAAGACGAAATTAATTTATGTAAGCGACTTATGTCTTTTTAGAATAAATGTCTATCAACCTAAACCTAAGTATTGCTGTTTGGCTGTAGAATGTATATTGTGTACACATTATATATCCTGATGAGCTAACACAAAGCACTGTCATCAAGTAAAACCATTAAAATAAATCAATTGAGTTATCTAATTACTGGTCTTTTTAGGGCTTACAGATAGGCGAAATAGCTACTGATCAATTCGTCGCCCCGAGCCATTTAACTTTAATAGCGACCCTTATATCTTACAGTGTATCCTACAATTAAAAAAATACTTAGTTCGTTGTCACTTCTTAGCGGAAATTTTTATTTCGTTGTAGTAATTTATTTTTCCTTAAAGTTTATAGATTTCATGCAAAGGCATAGACTCGAACAGAGTTTTTCTTATAAAGATCAAAATGAATATTTAAAATATTCTTTCTTCGAGTAGGCTAAAAAAGCTTCTCGCAGCAAGAATAATTTACGAACATCGTGTTACCATATTGAATTAAATATAAAGCGGTTCCGAAAGATAATTCTATCGGGAAGAACCGGCAAGAAACTCAGTAACTATACGAGCCATTTTAATTATAGAGTTCATTTCAATACTACGAGTATGTCCATGCGTTTTGGCATCAATATAATCTTGTATTGAGTAACATGCCTTATTTATCAATATTTCTTTTGAGGCCACGACTGAACCGCATATATTACATAAATGTTTCAATTAGTAATATAAGTAACTTATTAATACTTTAATTAAATTAAAATTAAATTATTTTATAAATAAATATAATATAATTTTATAATCAAAATGGCTTGCGAGTGACGGACTAACTTGTTTGTAATTATATATTAAATCATTTAAACATTCTTAAAGGATTTCACATCAATTATTACGAACTTCAAACAGTTCTGAAGTACATTGATAATTTTTTTTAATTTTACATATCCTCTAAGGATATAATCCTAAACAAAATATTAAATTTATTTAATTAAATTTATTTAATAATAATAAAATATATGTAAAAAGGTTTTATATATTAACTTATTCCTTGAACATAGAACACACAGATACAGATACTGATTTCTAAAACAGCGAGACTATCTTATATTTAATAAGACCTTAAGTAAAACTGGACACTTCCCGGAGTTCTTCAACACGCCACTAAGTGTTTCAAAGTTAGAAACAGTAGAAAATTCAATTTCGTTTTCAACAAACATTTCTGGAGACGACAAAATCTTTCAATGCCAATTGTTAAAGCAACTGACGGCTGGTTTAGAAGTGAAAAATGGATCTTAGTGAAAAGAATCCGTTCAGTTCTAATTCTATTATTTTTAGGTTAGCTTCATTCGGTTATTGAATGAGGTATGAGAAGTTAAAAGGGTACCTATCCAAAGTTATATTATGAAGTAAGTTCATATGAACTATGAACCTGGTATTTATACTCCTAAAGAAATAGACTAATTAATAATAAAATATAAAAGTACAGTAACAGCTTGTGCATGTTCCACTACTGGGCTAAGACCTCCTTGCCCTTTGTGGAGAGGGTTTGGAGCTTGAGGAATGCGGGTTGGTAGATACACATGTGCCAGAATTTAGTTGAAATTAGACATATGCCGGTTTCTTTTAGATAATTTCCTTCACTGCCGTGCACAAGATGAACTATAGACACAAATTAGGCACGTGAAAATTCAGTGGTGCTTGCCTAGGTTTGAACCCGTTATTAAGATGCACGCGTTCTAACGCGTTCGTATCTATCTTGATAATGTCGTATAAAACAACCGCTACTATATACGCATTAAGTTTTAAAATAACCTTATTCTAAAATATCAAATTTTTATACTTTTATAATAAATTCGACGTCAAATCCAATATGGCATGAAATGATAGGAAACGAAGGTAGACAAATAAAACTTGAGTCGTCGGCTTTGGAAGGATCGTGGTCATAGTTTATCGAGATCATCATCCTCCTGCCCTTATCCCAACTCTACTCGGGGTCGGCGCAGCATGTCTTCTTCTTCCATACTTCTCTGTCGGACGTCATCTCACTAGTAACATTCTTTCTAACCATATCGTCTTTCACACAATCCATCCATCGTTTCTTGGGTCTTCCCCTACCTCTATATCCATCCACATCCATTTTCAAAACCTTTCTCACAACATGGTCCTCATTCCTCCGCATAACATGCCCATACCAAGACAGCCGGTTTCCGGATAGCTTCTCGGTTACCGGTGCCACTTTCAAACTTCCTCTTATGTACTCATTCCTTACTCTATCTATCTATTTATCGAGATCACGGCATATAAAATAAAAAAGTTTAAAAATAATTGAATAGTCAAACTTAACTCAACTTAAATATACGTATACATAATACAAAATTAAAGAATTATTTTCAAAGTCACACAATTAATAGAATTAAAATTTCACAGACTTTTAGATTAGGTCCATTATCATTAATGATATGATAAGTTATGATTAAATTAATTCCATAAATACATATTTACGCGTCGTATGCAAAGGTGACTTAAAAATATTTACGTGACCTTTATCGCATGCCTCACGATGGAAAGGTGCTTAAAAATAAACTTGACGTTTTCTCGATCATTTTTCATTTTGACGCTCCGGAAATATGGTGCTTCAAATATTGCAATATAAAATTTAAGAGAGGTAAGGAAACACTTTATTTTGGATTTTAAAAGAGCGAAATGATATCAATAAAGACATCGTTCAAGTTGATATCTCTCTGTTAAGTATTATGCTACTGTTGACATTACATTTCCGAGTTCATCCTAACGTTACATAACTGGCCATTTTAGCACAGATTATTTGAAGTAGGCGGACGGACAAATGGCATCCGATGTTGAGTTGTCACCACATGGGTTCCGTATGAAATTTTAACTGTTTCTTACATAACCTCGCCTTATTGCCTCTACTGGTGACAGGAGGGCTGGTTCGCTTTTAGCCCAGAGGATCGGAATTGCGATTCAACGGGGAAATGCTGCTAGCATTCTTGCCACCATTCCACGCGATCAAGATTTATACAGTAACTATTTTTAATTCATATTTGTATACATATTTAAGCACTTAATATTATCAATTCTTATGTCAAAAAATGACACGGATGTTATTTAAAAAAAAAAAAAAAACATAATCTACACCAATCTTGGAAACTGAGATGTTACATCTCTGTGTTCACTGGTTCACTCATTCTTTAAACCGGAAAAGAACAATACTAAGTATTGTTGTTTGATGGTATAATATATAATGAATGGGTGGTACCTACCCAGATTGGCTTACACAAAGTCCTACTACCAGGTATCATTATGTCTTCTCGTATGTGGCCGTGTCTTTAGAATATAACCTTTAAAACAAAATACATCTTTATTTGTTGTGTCATAATTTAATAGGATATACATAACGTATCTTTTACTTTTTCTTATTCCATAAATAACTTTGTTCTAAGATAAAAGATTTCTAATATTTTCCTTTTATTTTTACCCCTTTTTTTACAACCACGCTGTTGTAGTTATCGTTTTATGTCACCTCTTATTTCTCTGAGGAATTTGTGACTTACAAACAAATTTACATTGACCAAACTTTGTTGGGAGATCGACTATTTAGCAAATTATAAACATAATTTAAAGATATATTATGCAGGCATTTCATAGTAACAAGAGTTTTTTTTATGGCATGGGTTGGCAGACGAGGAAATGGGATAACCTATGCGCCACCAACCTTGGGAACTAAGATTTTATGTGCCTCGTGTCTGTAGTTACACTGTACATTGGCTCAATCACCCTTCAAACCGGAACACAGCAACTGAATACTGCCCTTTGGTCGTAGAATATCTAATAATATCATCTATCTAAATAATATCTAATATATGGGTGGTACCTACCCTTAGATAGGCCAAAGCCTTTCCACCAATTCATTAAAAGTTCTTCAAAATTAAGTGTTTTTTTAAGGAAGCACTAGACAATATACTTCACTAAATATAATTTTATCGATCAGTCAAGTCAGCTTTTTATTAAATAAATTAATCATTATCCTAAAGTTACTTATGATGTAATTAATATATCAAATATTTAAAGTTCAATAATACCATCCGATATAGAGACATTTTATTACGGTAATAAATATTCTCTAGTCATCCGCGAAACTTTTCTTTTATTCAACATATTTTTTATTAATTTCGAAACTTATGACACTTTTTGTTTTAATTGAATTTCATTGTAAACTGCAAGTAACTCATTATACATTATTTAAAGTTATTAAATATTTTTCATTAAAATGTAAAACAAAGAACAACGTACGTAGTAGGTTCGCACGTATTTGATTATTATTTTTTTAATACAGCCGTATAAAAATGCCGCTCTAATCGGTCAGTAACTTTTTTCCGCCCTCTTAAATTAATTCTATCTTACATCGTAACTATGTATTAAATTGCAATCAAGATTCCTATTTAATTTTCTACACATCTACGGCTGGAGCTCCTTAAAATGAGACCATAATTTACGTGGAGCTATCGTCCCATAATCACTGGGACAAAAATCGACTGACGCTATTAATATATAAGATAATTCTGTAACCTTTTGCATTAAAAATGTTTTATGTCGTAACGTTACATATAGAAACGTAATCTCGAATTTCGTTCTTGATACACGATTCACATACTAACCAAAGAGGTTATTTCAGTTTAATTCAATAAAAATTATTACTATACAAGGTACGTTTTTGGAAACAATGTCATTAATCACGAAGGTGGAATGGCGTGGAAAGCTGCGATAAGACTTAATTGTAATGAATGAACAAACCTAATTCGAACGGAGAAAATAAACTAAATCTAACTTCCGAGCGTGGTTTCATCCCTAGTTTACAGAGAGACAATTATATCTAAACATTTTCTTCAAGTACTGTTGAATTATACTGTAAGAAAAAGTCAAAATTCCCAACAGAATACGATTCTCAAATGTGGAGGAATTGAGAAACTGACTGTAATGTTAATAGCTTTTAATGGATACAGACATTATAATCATATCATTATATCGCCGTAAGTCATTTTTCAACACTTCACAAGTGAGATACGGAGTGATATCTTATAAAATAGCACTGTTTTTATACCATCTTACTACCATCACACTGAATACTATCTAAATTGAGTTCCATACAAACTTTGAATTCTTATTATGTTTGGGGTGTTGAACTTCGGTTAACACTCTCTTAAAAAATCATATAAAAATCCTTTATAGTTATTTTGATTCTTTGAATGGTTTACAATGGCTGTTGATCCACAACTAATCTCACCTTCGGTGATAGTGGAAAACACTATGAGGAAACCTGCATCTGTCGAAGGAAAATCGACATACATGTTTATCCAAAATTATGTAATGGATAGTTCCATTACAGATTTTTGTGGAAGAGGTTGCAAAGGAAGACAAGAGGCTTTAGTCCAATAGTGTGACATTTACTGGCTGTTACTTTCCAGTAAAATCTATAAGGTTTGAGGATCATGAATAACGAAATAGCTCGCTATTTCGGACCGTGCATGAGCACTTGAGTTTTGTCGAGTTCACTCGAATCACGGCATACGATTGAATAAAATGGCGCGTTTCAACATGAAACCAACATTTTTGATAAAATACTATTTTATATTTATATTTATGTAGTTCCTAAATTTAAAATATTTGCTCAAAATTTAATTAAAATAATATATGTATATGAATTGGTAATTTTAGTTTGTAAAATACGGAGACGGATTTCGATCAAAAAAAACAAAGTTTCAAAATGGAATAATTTCTACAAAACAGTTTTCGAAATATTTTTGTGTGGATATTGTTAAAAAAGAGATTCCGTTACAAGCAAAGATTTCAGGGCAAATTGTTGGGCGCAAAGTGAAATTTTACACTGACAAGGGCAGTTTCTCTAGGACAATAATTTCTGAACTATAACGGTAAAGTATTCTCGTGGTCATTATTTAATAGATTTACCACTAATAGGTTCAATTTCATTCATATATATACACCAATCTTGGGAACTAAGATTTTATGTCTCTTATCCTTTAGATACATTGAATCACACACTCCTGTACCCAAACACCATAATACTAGTTTGGTATTCCTAATATCTGATGAGTCTGTGGTACCAATTTAGATGAGATTGCACAAAGTACTCCTAACTAATTGCTATATGGAATAGTACTTTTAGATATATCTATAGAATTTAAGAACATAATCAAATACGAAGTAACTACAGTGCAATAAGGGCGAGCGTGATAGAAACATTTCCCTGTTGAATCGCAATACCTATTCTTTGGGAGAATGAACCACCTATCCTGTCAACAATGAGGATAAAATAGACAGAAAATAGTAAAAATGATACAATAATACCAGTTAATTAAAACATGATGTCTTAAATATGGTAAAAGCAAAATATATATAATAATGGTGATTCAATTACAAAAAAAACTTATATATTTTGGACAGTTCACCATCTTTCAGTTGGGTTAGGGTAGAGTTTTTATAATTTAACTTTAAATGGCTTCGGTAGATTACTCGTATAATCTACCGAAAAGTAAATTGTAAGCAGTAAAGTTCGGTTCAATCTTTCGAAAGTTTACTTTTTGTATTATAATCTAACGGTATTTATAAAGACGGTGACGTATGAAATTGTCTAGGAAGTAAAAGTAAAGTAACAGTCTTGAGGAGAAGAGCTAAAGACTTCTTCACCATGCTGCTTTAATGCGGTTTGGTCTTGGTTTGGTAAACACAAATTAAGCCCATGAAAATTCACTCGTGCTTGTCTGGGTTTGGGGTTTTAAGACGCAAGCGTCCTAAGCACTCGGCCATCTTTGGGCTTAAAATTCTCTAGACTATATTAAAGGTCTAGAGAATTTTAAGAACCAAACGTCACCAAATTTGGAATCTAAGTTACATAACTCATAAGCAATTGAAGTATTTCTCATTCTCAAGGGAGACTAGTCAATTGAGCAGAATATATTATATGGCAAAAGCGTGTACACAAATAAAAGTGAATTCTCTGTTGGACAGCAAATCCGCTATTAACAGATAAAGTTAAATCGTTTTACGAGCATTTCGAAGCACGTGTGTGTAAACATTGCAAACTTTTAGACTGAATGCTGTAACTGAGAAATTCAATAACTTCCAGCTCGATTCGAGTTTAGAACCCAGGACCTCGAATTATGTGGTCTTATAAAAAAACTAGATTAACTGAAAATTATGGATGGGTGGTACTATATACGGACTGGTCTGCATAAAGCCGTTAAAGTGATATGAGTTAAATAAGATCAAAGGCGAGTATTTTCCTTTCATAATACAGTAAGCGTTATAGCTTATACAGTGCAATGGTTCAAAGACCGATTAATGATGAAATCATTTGGTGTATAGTTTTTGACCATTAAGCATGTTGTCGTGTCCACTCGTATCATAAATATATTACAACTAATATTTTACATATGTTGTGTATGCGTATATTGAAATGTTGATAATTGTCCATGATATGATTTTGACGTATGACGTACTTCCTTTCTCGTGTGGGAAAAGTTAAAAGTTAGCTAGTGTAACAAAATATTATCCTACAAATAATATTGCGCGTACAAAATATTATCTTAAGCGGTAGATTAATTGCTGAATCTACCCATAAAGATCTCACCAAGAATACTTATAGAATAGTACATATACATATAATTTGGTGAAAATCCTATCGCTGTTTACATATAAAATGTAAGCGGTCTCAAGTTTTGTTTGGGTCGTAAGTGACCCGGTTATATCGAGGGTAGAATCTTGATGTTCCGTTTGAGTTGTTATAAGATACTTTAATATAAGTGCCCTTGTTTTATTCGGAATCTTAGAGTCGAAAATATTGCCTTTTTCTCTTGGAAATAACAAAGGTTTAGTTCTTAGCTCTCTACTAGATTTATTTTTGAAAATCATTTATAGATTTTGTCTTCGTTGATTTATTTTTAGAACGGGTTACTTTTACCCGACTTACAGTATAGTGAACTGAGACATCGACGTGTCGAAAAAATATTGTTTTTTGGACGTTGCATAATCGATAAGGTACAAAAATATACCACCAAGATTAGAAGAAAGAAAGAAGAAAGAAAAAACGAATACCTATCATTGTCTCAAATACTCTATTCGTGTGATGAATGTTTTCGGGCTCAGAATACGTCATTCGTTCTTTTCCATTGAACGAGTGAATGAACAAATTAATTAATTCATATAACAAAGTCTATTTCAAAACGCGATTATGAAAACGTGTGCATGCCTTTGTATCGGAGCCATGTTGTTTTTTGTAACTTAACTGTTTTTAGTACTTTTTTCACAGCTCAGGGGCAATGACAATTCAATAAATCGGTCTGAAACTACCCCTGGGGGGCAAAAAAAACGATGCAACTCTCTTTCGGATTGCTATTATATTCTTTTATTGTTATAGTTCTAATTTTGGGGTTCCTCGTGGAAAACAATTGTGTTATATTATTTGAAATACTCATTGTGATGAAATAGCTACCACCTACCAAATATGTTTTGACTTCCTCGTTGGTTTAGCCAAGATATATAGATCACGAGGTTCTGGATTGAAATCCCAGGTTATGCCGATAAAAATTAAATGGGGTTTTCTATCGAAAAAAAATCTCAGTTGTTACTGACGTATTCCAGACTCCAGGCTGTTGCCTGGAGTCTGGAATACCATGTCTCGGAAAGCACCGTACGCTTGTACGATTGATATAGTACTGTAATAGCTTAAATTATGAGCAATGAAAAAAAAATTGTTCACCTGATCGTGATCACTTCCGTCCAAAGAAATCGAAACCGTGAGAATTGAAAACCATATTTTACACTGTTTATGCGTCGGCAAAAATTTTGTTATTGTACATGCTTATATTTCCTGAGCAATTGGGATATACCTGAAATTGGCCTCAATATCTAAAATTCGGGTTGAAGGGATTTCACGTAAAATATATTGGCGAATTCGCTCTATGAATTGGAACAGAACAATATGAAGTACAATTCATCATGACGTACTTCAATTATAATTACAACACACCTTGAATATTAAAAGATGACCTTCGGACTATTTAAAGTCTATTAGAAATCTACTCGTTTTGCTGTTAAAAATTCGCTGAGTTTTTTTTTTCCAATTTTTCTCAGGTCTATAAGATTTATTTTTGAAGCTGTGACAGATTTATTCCTATCAATTTGTCTATATAATGCTTATACATTAAGAAATTAACTTAAAAAATACGTGTGCGTCTCGGGACGTCCTACAAAGTGATAACTTAAACTGTCCGAAATAGGGCTAGCGCTGTGGGTTAGAGTGAGAGAGGACGAGCCTCCCTACCGCTGCCTAAGAGAAAGGAAAGCCAGGCAGACTGGCGCCGTAACGCGTTACGTAACGAAGCGGTTTACCCTCCCATAAGAAGTTATCACTTTAAAATATTATAATAATAATAACAAGAAACAATCGGTCTATAGGTCATACTTAAACTATAAATAATTTACTTTTCCAAACTGTGATTTAAATATATGTATAATAATTGTATTTAATTGCAAATTATCAAAAATCGAATAATTTTTATTTTTACTTTATATTAGGTTTGTATTTTGCTTTTTTTAATCAACTAGGTAGTTTAATTGTAACAGTAATATTATGTTATGATTGATAGTCCCGTGTATTTATTTGCTGAATTTAACTATATGGAATTGTGCTAACATGTTAGAGAGAGAAATACTTAATTCATGAATTACAATCCTGCTGAATCGAGCTTTCATTTTAGATTCACTTGGTGGTAGGGCTTTGTGCAAGCCCGTCTGGGTAGGTACCAACCAGTCATCAGATATTCTACCGCCAAACAGCAGTAGTGCTGTGTTCTGGCTTGAAGGGTGAGTGAGCCAGTGTAATTACAGGCACGAGGGACGTAACATCTTAGTTCCCAAGGTTGGTGGCGCATTGTTGATGTAAGGAATGGTTATTATTTCTTACAACGCCATTGTCTATGAGCGGTGGTGACCACTTACCATCAAGTGGCACATATGCTCGTCTGCTTACCGATATTTTAAAAAAAAATCGAGTAGTTCTATTGGGCTATAAGAAGTATTTTCAAATGTTACTGATCCCTCCTATCATGTGATTCGCGCTTTACCTTTTTAAGAATTTTATTGTTCGCGAAGGAATGGTTCCGTGTTATTTTTTGTATGAGCCATTTTCTCTTTTTTATTATTACAGTTTTATATACAGGAACGAAATCGGCTATTATTATCAGCGCAAAAAAAAATGACTCTCCGTAAAGTTAAAATAGTTGTCTACCGACGAGCGTTAAAACATTAGAGAGTTATTTTTTTCATTTACATATTTTAATATGAATCAAAATTGCGAACATTTAAATTTATTATGAAGGACTAATTACATTTATCATAATAATAATTGTTTTGTAATATTATAGAGTAAAATAGTATTATTTTATTGTAATCAATTATTGCTAATAATGCAATTAATTACTTTATTTATTTATTTTGAAATGAAAATGCAAAAACATGCAGCATAGTATATATACTACACAAGCATCTGATACCAAAATTAGTCTAACATGAGCCAACAGTTTCCACTGTTACATTAAAACATGGATTCAATGTAATAATATAATTAAATAATAAATCATAGATAATAAAAGTAAATAAAATTAGGTTTTAAAAAAAAGTATTTTAAACTGTGACAAAACACAAAAAAATATCCCTAAAATAAAGTATCAAGTGCAGTTTGATCATTCAACTAGTATGATATAAAAATACTTATGTAAGAGTATATTTCTGACAGATGTTCATAACCATTGTATCACGAGAGGCTGCGTCCGTGACAGAACATTTGTCACAATGTCAGAGACAAATACACTCGCTAGAATCAACTATGCTTATTATACAATATATACGTAAAACGATTCTAGAATAAACACGTTGTAGAATTGTTTTAATTATATTATGGTTTAATTCAATTAAGAATACGTTTGTGATAATTTCAGAAAATGTTTTGGTGTATTTTATTCCGTTTCTAACATTAGCTAGATTGTTTGAAATATGTTGTTATAAATATCGTGTCTCCAGAGAGTATGCGCTGCTTAGAAGAAAATACACGACGATATTCATTGTTATATATACGTTATATAAACATATTTATATTTAATAAGTAACATATTATTTTATAGAGGATATATCTAATTTATATTTCTAGGTATTTTTATAACGACAATTAAATTATCATGTTCGACGACCGACGACGATCGACGACCTCCGTGGCCGAGTAGTGTGTATACTGGTTTTCATGGGTACGCCACTCCGAGGTCCCGGGTTCGATTCCTGGCCGAGTCGATGTAGAAAAAGTTCATTAGTTTTCTATGTTGTCTTGGGTCTGGGTGTTTGTGGTACCGTCGTTACTTCTGATTTTCCATAACACAAGTGCTCTAGCTACTTACATTGGGATCAGAGTAATGTATATGATGTTGTCCAATATTTATTTATTTCAACCGCGTTCATATATGGAAAATATACCAAGTACTTACTAAGTATTAATCCATTCCTTACACCCTGCGCCGCAAAATTAGTACTAATTAACCAGGATGGCCAACATACTTTACCATTATGACTAAAATAAAGGGAGTCTTATAGCTAGACTTGAATTGTGGTAGCTGTGCGGGTTCCATGAAAAGTTTATCAGGTTTTTAAGATTATATAAGGTTTATTTTTGTATAGAAAACAAGTTGTCTAAACGACTATTTCATTTGAACAACGCGTTTGTAAATCCCTAACGATATTTTAAGCAGATACATTTTAAGGCGGTCCGTTTCTGTATGAAAATACGTGAACCTTATATACCTGTAAGAATAATTCAAATCGTGGAGCATAAAAGATATTAAAAATAAATATGACATGATATGTATGATAAAGTGAGTCAGTATCACAACAGGCACAAGGGATATAACATCTTAGTTGCCAAAGTTGGTGGCGATTTGGCGATGTAAGGGGTTATTGAAATATTCACCAGCGCCAATGTATTGCTAGTGGTGACCATTTGCCATCAGTTGGCCCATTTTGCAGTCTACCCACCAATTTTGGAATACATAAATAGAGTAAAATATGGATATTCGGCGTTTGATAAAACTTGGGACCTGTCAGAATTGGATTGATATATACACGAATATAATTATATTAGCACATTGAATTTAATAAAAAACTAGTTACGAATGAAATGTATACAATTTCAGAACATCTGTATGCAACGAATGTTCCAAATGTCTTCGAAGTCATTTATCACGCAAGTCAGAGACACTTTTCCACAGTTTAATGGTTTAAAAATGCGAAGGAAATATTTACGTTTATATGATGACTCTATTTAACTAATATACGGCGAAGTATTTTTGTTCACTTGACTGTTTTACGTGTTACGACAAATTTATCACACAAAATAATGGAAAATTAATATAAATTAGACGTAACATACAATCGAGTAAAAAAGCAAATGTATATTTCAAAAGAATAATTAATTTTAAAGGCAATTTAACATTTTTTATGGTAGGTCTTTGTGTAGGCTTCCTGCCGATTAATTAATTACTTTAACACTATACATGTATCTTAGGGATTGTTGTGCTTTGATGTTCAATCTGAGTAAGTGTAGTGACATACTAAAGGTATTACGTCTTAGATGTTTGGTATGGATTCTATACCCGACTATTGATGATGTCAGGAATGGTTTATACATCTAGCAAACCAAACGAAGGTTAAAATCAATGAGAGATTAAATGCAGTGCTTAGACTCATGTCCCTGTAATGCTCAGTAGTACTTTAAACAGTCTGAATGTGTTTTCTTTAGTGGCCTAAAACTCTCTGCTATTTCGGTGACTTTTTACGGGAGTTTTTTTGATTACAAACCAATGATAAATAGGCTCAGAGAAAAATAGCACGTATGTGTATTAGAATAGGAGTGATGATTTCGTCCTGACTGATTTCTGCCACAGCTGCCAATCTCAAGAAAGGCCAGCCAATACGCAGCCATTCGATTGCCTTACTCTCATAATCCGATAGGACGGCAAATCTGACACGACCGGAAATAATTCAAGCGCAAGCGGCTTTTCTTGCTTTTCAATGCACGGGCACAATTTATCGACAGAAAAACCCAATGACTTTAAATCGACCTGATCTGGGTTTTTAACTCAGAACCTGTGCCTGTCCTGTGACCTTACTTGCCTCAACGAGGCTGTAAAAGAAGGACAAGATTTTTCAAAAAAATATATAACGCTTAAACTAACCGCACCCAGAAGAGTTTCTCTTCAACAAATAAAATTAACTAAAACTCCGATATTATACAACCTCTTTTCGAAATATCCTTTAAATTTGTCAACTTTAAAATATTGAAAAATTATAGTCGATATAAAATCAATGACGTCAAATCTCGATTTTCACATATGAATCGACTTTAATATCATCACACATAATATTGCTTCCCTATAGAAAGGATTCCAACTTCATTTTTCCAGATCATTGGGATTACATTTCAACGAGTGAAATGCTCCAACATTCTCGTAACTATTTCGGATCATACTCTGTATATATTTATTTGTTAATAGTTATGTTATATTGTTATTATTATTATTTTTAATGTAATAGGTAGATTGGTCATTAGGCCATTGGTCTAGCTGATGGTAAGTACTCACTGAGAACTAAGAACACTACAGTACGAAGTATTGCTGTTTGGAGGTAGAATATCTGATGAGTAGGTTGTACGTATCCATGAGATGTAGTGAATAGATTATATTAACTAAATATACTTATTAACCATTATACATTATGTAACCTACTTTTGCACCTATTTAACGTACGATCTATTGCAAATAAAGGCAGTATCTACTCAGCAGTCTCGGCGTTCATTCCTCTCTTAGGGCACCACATTACATCCAGATGGACTTACACAAAGCACTACCACCAAGTAAAATAATACAAACAAAGTATATACGATATTTGCTACCGTGGAATGTTCCCGACAGTTATACGGAATTGTTTTACGAAGCGCTTTACAAGTGGGGACGCGTATTTATTATGCATGCTCGAGATGAACCCACGCTAGAGCTGCAGGTTGTCAGATAGCTGTCTAGAGATATTTAAAATTCTTCGTATTTTATTTGGAATAAACAAATCCTTCATCGTCGTTACTTATAGTTCCTGGCTAGGTTTCCGTAAATTCTATGCACACTACACAATCGAGTATAGATCTATACAATCATGAAGGCGGGTGCACATGTTATTATAGGCTTTCATTAGTGTGAGTAGTCTAGATGTCTTAGTGTGCGTAAGATGATTCAGAAAAATATACGAATTAAAATTTATTTTATTAAAAAAATAATATGAATTTAACATAGAGGGGCGTGCCTTCGTGAGTGAATAGACTTATACCAGTGGGATGACTTTTATATTGACATTTCACCAAGCGTTCGTTGTTTCAAATACATATAGCACGGATGTCAAATACCATTGCAGTATGACATGTATTTGACAGTCAATATCAATGATCAAGATTGTTTACTATTTTCACTTTGAATATTTTCTAAGCGAAAATATCACAACCAATAAAAATGGGTGAAACTCAAGATGAAAGGGTTAGAACTGTAGATATAGATTTCGGATTTTGCTCGTGAGCGAACAATACAGCGTGTAACGGCGTTTTTGTAAATTATGTCACTCAAGAGTGTGAACTTGGGAATGAAATTTTTTCACTTCTTATGTTACTAATATGAAAATCGGTGTTTAAAAGAAAAGAAGGAAGAAAGAAAAATGGTCACCTAATAAGGTGACATCGAGGATAAATGTTTCCACCGTGAAATTGGTCATTTTTGAAATCGACAAAATGGGATCGGTAATACCGATCTGAACTTCTGTTGAAATTTATGTAGTATTTTCAAAACAGCGTTTACATAATATAATTAAATACCTACGAAAGTTAAATAAGGTATGAACGTTCGTACAACTAAATAAATAATTAATATAATAAATTGCTAAACGTTCTTCCGGTTCAATCCTGGACTCAAAATGAGGTTTCCAGTTGACTCACAATAAGCCATTTTTTAAGTCGTGACTGAGGTAAAATCCTCATTTTGGATGGGCATCGGCAATTCAGATAAAAAAAAAAAACTAATACTTTTATATAATATTTATAGCAAATGTCGTGCGTAGCCTGCCACCCTTAAGGCCCCAACAAATGCGACGACGTCCAGTGCGATTCGCCCTTGACACTTTCTAGTTAGTTCCTTCTAACTTTAAATATACAAATTAGTGCGTCGCGGTAATTTAAAGGGAAAAGTCAAAGTTTGTTTGTTCCCTCCACTCCTGAGCTCGTGGAGTTTTTGTTTACCTACTAACATTTCACTTTTTGTTCAATTCCGTGTTTATTATTATTTGTTCTGAATAAATGTATATTTGAGTAATTAAATATTTAATTGCGATATGTTATTAAAAAATCGTGGGAGTTTTGTATGGCGTTTCTGATGGGATGTTCCATAGTATAAAATTTTATTTATTCGTTTTTCAAATTCATTTAATAACCAATATTTTGTTGTCAGAAGTTCTTTTGTGAAGTTCATTTACGCGGTTTAGAGTAGAGTGAACTGACAGAAATCTTCACATAAGGAAAAAAAAATATGGCCTAATTTTTTTCATTGAGTAGCTTAGTTCGTCCCTTATGCAAGTTTTACTCCCTAATGCAACAAAACTGAATACATTATAATAGTATTAACATAATTAAATGAAACCAGTTAACTACGTATAACAGTTAAGTTGCTGAGCAATACAATAAAGGATAGGACACATCTGTGCTGTCAAGCGAGATAACTACAACAAAGTGATTTCATAGTCGTTTAGTCGCACAAGTGTGGCGGTTACTTCACATATAATTCCCCATTTTGAAATGCTTTTACTTCGCAGGATTGAATATGAGTTTTCCTATTCCTGTAAAGATAATTGCAAAATAGTACAATAGATGCATCGTATAACATTTTTATAAGTCACATTAAATTTAACTAAGTGTTGACGTTTGTTATTGAAAAGGACGAACACACGAAAGGAAGTGAGCGCGTTAATTATTCGTACGTTTAATTATTCATAACAAAAATTGTCTCTATAGTCAAGAGCTAGTTAAAGTTTAAAGAATGAAACTGCATTTTCATTTTAAAAATTTATTATTTTCAAGTTTAAGATTGGTCAAAATGTAGTCTTCTAAATATCTAATCTACGAAAGAAACTTCCAAAAGTCAAAGGAATTACAGGCAAATGTGACATTAGCACTGGTCTGGCCCTATAGACGCTGATGGGGTGCTCGGGTGCTTTTACTCCCGTCGCCCACCTGCGATCACCGATGACACAGTACTCGTGAGAGTCGAATGATCGCAGAACACGCTAGTGTTTTGGAATTATAGTGATTACTATAAAACCTTGTGTTTAAAGTGACAAACGTATTGTATTTATAATTGTTATAATTGTTATTATTTTTATTGTTGACTTTCAGACAGGATACAATACATTTAACGAATATAACTTTGTATTTTAATTTGGAAAATAACTATCGGGTTTCGTGCCGGTTCTACTCGGTTGAATCTCCATTCCGAACCGGAGGGACTTACTTAATATTGTTCTGTAAAATGAAAATTCAAAAGTGCTTGTAAAAGCGTACTCGAATAAAGTATATTTTGATTTGGATTTTTATTGTTACTATTGTTGTGGGTTAATGCTAATACTCTATCTGAGTTTATATACTGAGTTCATGTATGTCATGGTACTTTATCTTCCGAACCGGTGCTGATGTTTAATTTGACAAGTGTTTCTATATATATATTTTTATATATATTAGACAACATCACATACATTACTCTAATCCTAATGTAAGTAGTTAAAGCACTTGTGTTATGGAAAATCAGAAGTAACGACGGTACCACAAACACCCCGACCAAAGACAACATAGAAAATTAATGAACTTTTCTCTCTCGGACTCGGTCGGGAACCACACCCGGGACCTCGGAGTGGCGTACCCATGAAAACCAGTGTACACACTACTCGACCACGGAGGTCGGCAATAAATAAAGGGATTTGATTAAATATCCAAATGTGACATAATCATAACATCAAATATTAAGACTTAAGGCTGTGATATTATTGTATTAATCAAATGCATCTCTAAGCAGTGGGTTAAATGCTTACTATGAATTTAGAAGCTGTGCTGGTCTACTGCGCTCCTTATCAATAGTGAGATCGTATGAATTGTAAGACGTAGTGTAATTCTAAAGAAAACACCGCAGTTATTACCATGTATAATACATCAAAGTCGTTTTCAAGTTAACGTTATTATTTATAATAATAATAATATTTGACGGGCCACTGTGTTTTGAGAGTGTCAAGAAACGAAAAAAAGTAATAATGACAATTTTTAAAAGTAAAATTGGATAGTGCGGTTTGACGTTTCTTCACTCTGACGCAGCTTCAGGCTCTTTTGTGTAATGCATTTACATTTTTCGTAAGCAAGACGTGCCTGGTGGAGCGTCGTTATTTTATTATAATATCAAAAGTGCTGATTGTATTACTGTTATACTGTAAAACCTTCAAACACGTGGTTTTAATTCTCCTCGCCGGCCTACCCACGATCGCTCGACAGCCACAGATGGATACAGAAAATAATGATAATGGCAATGTGTCATTATATTGTTAACGCAAAGAGCAAATGTTACAAAAATAAACTCACACATATAAGATTACAAATTATGTATGTTACAATAATAAATGGAAATCAGTGTAATTTGAAGTGGAAAAAACAATTTTAATCAAGGAATAACAAAGCGTAATTACTTTATAAAATCGGCCAATTGCGAGTCGGACTCGCACACGAAGGGTTCCGTACCGTTATTATTGTTTATTTTTTATTTTATTATTTATTATTAAATTAAATATACAATTAAGTATTTTGTGAATATTTCAATTTATCGAGCAAAAATAGGCAAATAATGGCGTTTTTTGTATGGAGCCCTTAAATATTTGTGAAAATTTTAATTGTCTAGCTATCGCGGTTCTTGAGATACACTCTGGTGACAGACAGACGGACGGACAGACAGCGTAGTCTTAGTAATAGTATCCCGTTTTTACCCTTTAGGTACGGAACACTAATAAACGAGCGCTGTGGATGAAAACATGGATGTGTGCGTGAGTGCGTATATGTTTGTTTATAAAAGACACATATTTTTAAAACAAACTTTTCTATATGGTAACTTTACCTTTAATTGGAAAATGTAACACGACGATCAAAAAGCTTCTAAGAGCCTACTTGAATAAAGGATATTTTGATTTTATAGAAAAAAATCATGTCAATGCTATTGATAGTTGAGGAGTTCTTTAGTCTGCACCCGATCTTGGATATAAAATTAAACGATATAAAAATATATCGTCGTTGGATGTATGTATGTATACATATACTATATACATATGTATCATTTCAATTTAATTGAATAACAGGAAGCGGCTTCAACAAGCTTGCAAGGTTTGACCTTAACAAACTAATATTGCAAGTTAAATAAAATCTAATAATAATACCTACTTAGTAATATAATTATTGTCGTAATAATAATTAGTATAATATACGTTAAAGCGTAGATTACCGTAGGGCTGGAGATACGCAACGTTTAAGGGAACGGAGCGATACAATAACTGTTTTCAAGTATATTTTATTGCTTTGGAAATTGTAGTTTGAAGTATCTCTAAGTATGTATCTTTTTTGTGACGTACAAGATAGAAGAGATACGTTTGTCTACAAGAAAATTGTACTGGGCAACTGTGAGCCCGTGGATGTTATAAAATTATTTACAAAAAAACCTTTGTGCCTGTAGTTACACTGGCTCACTCACCCTTCTGTGATGCCAACTGTTGGCATATAAGAACGCAACCTTTTTTGTTATCGTTATTAGTTGACAACTTTTATTTTATTCTTTTTCTTAAACGGTGATTGAATCGGTATTTCCACCTAAATATCAACATCTACGTAGATGGGTTTGCGTCAGAAATATAAGTCTTACTAATCGTCTCCTGTTAAGAAGTGGATTTGGAACTTATTTTATTGCGTCGCTCTAATGCGGCAAGTATAAACATGAGGCAGATTGCCATCCAATCACAGTTATGGACAAATCCACACGATATCCTATTTCGGTGCTGAGCACAAAAGTTATACTCACGTATCGCACTTGAAAGGTTACGCAGCTTGAAACTGGAATCTTCTGTTAAAATTATTGAGTCTTGGCACTTGGATCATTTAGGGTATATAAAACAAAATTAAGCTATTTTGTTAAATATTTAGTAACGAAATGTTATTAAATCAAGAGAGTAGATACTATAAAGTATACATATACATGCAGAAATATGGAATCATTCCTGTCTCTGAAGCTTTGAATTTGTGATTTGCATCCAAAGCGAGGTCCGCGGGGAATTGTGTTTTTATTGTTAAGATAAAATATTGTCGTTGTTAGTATGCGAAAATCTCATTAAGGACGAAGCATTCAATCAAGAATTTCTTACTTAAAATCTCATGGATGTCCCTTCCTTTTGGTTTCGAATTGTAATGGACACAGTGCAAAAAATCGGATCTTTCCGATCCATTCCGAGAACTGCCATCGTAGTGGTTTTAGCAGCTAGGAATCTCACATAACCCCGTTTACCCCCAGGGGCCCGGATACCTTACTGAAGTGAAAACGAAGATTGCTATTAAAATAATATTCTTTTTTCTACGTTTTTAAGGGGAAATAATAAAATGGTCCTTAACTGGTCATCTTCGCCCATATTAGAAATACTATATGGTGAATACAGAACCCAGAAATGTAAAGTATTGTTGTCTGGAGGTAGTACAACTCGCGAAAGTGTAATTTTAACCCAGGTGAGCCTACATAGCTTTACCACATGAGATACACGTTATGTCCTTTCAATAATAATAATAATCGCATACAACTCTTATATTATTAAGGTATACATCAAAAACTTATGAAGAACTCGATTAAGTATTGTGTTATAATCACGTTAAAACATATAAATAATCCGACATTAACAAGAGTATTAATTTTTATTTCGTCTTCGTCTGTAATGAAAGGATGTTTAGTTATCACCTTCAATTCTTGAATGACAATTATATCAACAATTTGTACTCAATCATTATTAATTAAACAAGTATGAATTTCGATGGTGTAAATATAATGGCGAGAAATCGATTTATGAACTGTATTTTCTATTAAACTTTCTACATCTATAATCTCTCTGTCATCATCATCTCATTTTTTTTATGGCAAATAAGCTCACCTGATGGAAATTGACTACCACCGCCCATAGACATCTGCAACACTAGGGGGCTTGCATGTGCGTTGTCGGCCTTTGGAAGGAGTAAGCTCTTTTCTTGTAGGTTCCCAAATCGTATCGGTTCGGAAAAACCGCCGGCGAAAGTTGGTTCCACAGAGTGGTTGATATGATCTATCTATATTTTGAACAGTTTGAAAATTATCCTCGTGAACTAAGGTTGATATGATAATTGTTATTTAATAATTGAAATAAATTATAAGTACATTGTGACAAGGCTTTGAGCAAGCCCGACTGGGTAGGTAACATCCATGAATCAGTTATTCTATCATTAAACAGTATTACTTAATCTGTTCTGACGATCTCCGTGGTCGAGTAGTGTGTACACCGGTTTTCATGGGTACGCCACTCCGAGGTCCCGGGTTCGATTCCCGGCCGAGTCGATGTAGAAAAAGTTAATTAGTTTTCTATGTTGGGTCCGGGTGTTTGCGGTACCGTCGTTACTTATGATTTTCCACAAGTACTTTAGCTTCTTACATTGGGATCAGAGTAAAGTATGTGATGTTGTCCAATATTTATTTATTATTTATTTGTTCCAGTTCGTGTCAGTGTAGTTATAGTCACACTTAACTTCTTAATTGGTGACTGGTGGTACTGTTGAGAATATTTTGGAAGGAAAAACCAAATAACTTTAATTGGCCGATATTTATTCGAACTTAGGACCTGAATGTGCCCTTAAGAACTAGAAACCTAGGCTGTGATTAAGAATTAATTCAAAAGAATATTATGCGCCACAAAATTTTCACGATCAAGACATTTATCTTTAGTTTGTAAAACGCAACAGCTGCTAGCGTTTGAAAGTATGAGAATTGTTCAAGATTTTTTAGTCCTAAGTACTACAAACATTCGCTTAAATCTTTCGTGTTGCCAACTTTGAGAAAGAAATCACACGACTAGCAAATTTAGAAATAAATTATACATTATTTCAATGTTTTACGATTAAGAAAACGTTATTATCGAAATAAAATCTATCATTTACAAACGATCGCTTCTATTTATAACGGTTTTTCTTTTGTATGATAGCGGTAGGCGGAAGAGCAAATGGGCCACCTGATGGTAAGTGGTCACCACCGCCCATAGACAATGGCGTTGTAAGAAATATTAACCATTCCTTCCACCACCAATGCGCCACCAACTTTGGGAACTAAGATGTTACGTCCCTTGTGCCTGTAGTTACACTGGCTCACTCACCCTTCAAACCGAAACACAACAATACTGAGTACTGCTGTTTGGCGGTAGAATATCTGATGAGTGGGTGGTACCTACCCAGACGGCCTTGCACTAAGCCCTACCACCAAGTGACGTATTTATTTTAACATAACATAAGCTTATTATTATTTAGTAACACCGAGTTCAAAATTTAAATGTAAAAAATATATTGAGTTCCTCGCTGGTTCTTCTCGATACAATTTATGTTTCGAACCGGAAATAGGTTTCCATTCAATTGAATCGTATATCGTCTACAAACAATGATAATACGATCTATTATTACGACACCTGTATTATTTTATATTAGATTGATTATATTATATATCACCCCTCTACTCATACATACTTGATAAGCTGAGACGTATAAGAGCGGTCCGCTCACCGGCACTCGCTTGTAAATTATTGGGTTCCGGTTTGAAAGGTGAATGAGCCAGATACAGACTCCCACTGAACCTATCAGGCAAGAGGAACATAATATCTAAGTTTCCAAGATGGGTGGTGCATTGGTGATACGAGGAATGATTAATACTATATATATGTATATTCCGCAGTACCAGTGCCTTGTATCTAGTGGCAGTCATGGTCCTTTTTGTCAGTCCAGATATGCTTAGATCGTCTCACTCATTTGTGTAAGTCATAATGTACAGCACTACTCCGAAGAGCAGGGTTGGATCTTATTCCCATAAGCTGCTCTAATACTGGTTGATGAATACACATGTGGAAGAATTTCATTGAAATTAGACACATGCATACACATTCCTCACTATGTTTTAAGTCACCGCTGAGTATGAGATGAATTATAAAAATATAAACACAAATTCAGTACACGAAAATTCATTATTTGCTTGAGTTTGAACCCGCAACATCGGTCAAGATGCACGCGTTCTAACCCCAAGGCCACCTCTCATCTCAACTTAAGTATACCTCTAGTATATCTATATTATTTGATGAATAGGAACAAGTAATCAAACTTTAATTTAAAATTACGTTCTAAAATAAAAATTAATCTAACACCAGTTCTGACTGCAGATTTAATTGAGAAGGATCAGTGAGTTACTTTACAGTTAACAGTTTATTTTTTTAACACTAACATGACAAATAAATAGTGCTTCTATGTCAACTTGAATAAAGTATATTTTGATTTGATTGATATACAGAAATACATAATATTTGTCTAATGTATTTGAAACATTAAGAATAATTCTAGAATCTTAATCAATGTCTCACGCACCGTCGCACTGAACATTACGTTTTAACGATTCATCGTGAAAATTTATTTGTTCCTTAAGATCTCGTTTTGATTAAATGGACTTTATAATTGTAAAAAAAACGACGCGTTTTAAGAAAATTAATATAATATTTTTTTTAATAAATTATTTTAACTGCAGTTGCAAAGCATGAAATATACTTAGAAGTCTATCGAAATAGTTTAAGTCTTATAAAATTCTGCTGTTTGAAGCGAAATAGTAAATAATTACATTGGCAGATTTACATATTCTTTCAATAGTTTGATAATAACAAATAGTTTCAATGTTGGGCACTTTAGACATCGTTTCAGAAATGGAATATAATAAATTCATTTTAAGAGCGTAGTTTGTAAGCGTGGGAATTAATTTTAGAATACACACATAGGTACTTTTCAATAATACAGTTGCATTGTGCAGTGTATCGTACGCATCCCCGGAGATAATTAGTTGCTTGTTTTCGGTGCAACGAATAAATTAAATTTTCATTGCGCGTTCATAACGTAGGATTTATAAAAATACATTTAATTACGAGTAATGTATTATTAATGTATTATTAAATGTCTTACATTGATTTATAGCAAACTATTTTTTAATTGGGATATGATCTTGACTTTTTATTTATAGTATATTTATTATAGAAAATTATATTAATGATAAAAAATGTACTTAATATTTAATTTCTAGGCATTATTTAAATTTAATTGTTCTTTACTGACATACTATGTAATTTAAATGGTGGAAAAGCTAGTTAGGAGTTCTCGGTAGAATCTAATTTCCGTGACATGACGATTTTTATTTTAACAAGATCATAATGAAAATCAAAATATTACTTTTAAAATATTTTATTGAAGTTGGCACAAGCACTTTTGAATCGTCATTTTACAAACTTTATTAAAACATGTAATTAACATTTCAACATTTAAAATACAAAGTTATGTTAGTTCGAACGATTTGAATTTATGAATATTACTGTATTATTTTTGTTCTCGAATACAATCTACACTAAGATAGTCAAATCAAATCAAATCAAAAATCTTTATTCAATATAGAAGTGTTTACACTTGCTTATTGATTGTCAAAAATCTACCACCGGTTCGGAATTTAGCACCTCGGACCTGAGAAGAACCGGCGAAAGAAACTCAGCGGGATACAATATATCGGGAGCAATATAGAAACAATATTGCTCATTTTATTTAATTGGATACTATAAAAACGCCGAACGGTTTTACACCAGTGTAAAGGGTTCCTTAATTTTCTTCCAGCTTATCACCATTTTCTGCTTTCGCTGGTCCGGGATAATTAGTGGATTTCATGAATAATTACGTCTCGAGATTTCTTCCATCCCGGACTTCCAGGATAGACGATTACTAATTAACAGATAACCTCACTGGCTTAATGAGGCTTTGATACTGAATAACGTATTTTGTTTATTCACATACTCGTAGTATGTGATCTCTTTAACTGTCTCGTCTGAGATAATCACAGATTTTGGATTGGGTAAGGTACATTCGATAGTATGAAAACCGAGCGTGTCATTTCATTTATACTCACGATACTGGGCTGACGTATAGCCCAGCTATACTTGAACGTCATAATAAATATTTTAATATTGGTAGAGCCATTTGAGCAACAAATTTACTTACCAGTGTTAGGTAATACCTCATTGGCTTTTACTACCCAAGAAGAGTTTTTATAAACAAGTTTGTGCATTGCACAAACGTAGAGCGCGTTGGTCAGACGACTTGCAGTTTTTTTTTTGATACGGTATAGTTAGGCGGACGAGGAAATGAGCCACCGGATGATAAATGATCACCACCGCCAACAGACAATGGTGCTGTAAGAAATATTACCACCAAGCCAGTCTTTACATCGCCAATGTGCCACCAAACTTGGGAACTAAATTATAATGTCCCTTTGGCCTGTAATTACACTGGCGTACTCACTCTTCAAACCGGAACACAACGACACTGAGTACTACTGTTTGGAATAGTAATATAGTCGAATATCTGATGAGTGGTTGGTACCTACCAAGACGGGCTTGCACAAAGCCAAACTATCAATTATAAATATTTTTATTTTTTTGTATATATTTTATAAAATGAGTTTAATATTTTGTTCTTAATAAATTAATCTGATGAACGTTTTCACGGTTCACATACTTTCGTTTAAGTCGATTAGATTCCATTAATCAAAGTATCCGTGTATAAAGATGATTACTTATCAAGACGAATTGTTTTTAACCGACTTCAAAAAGGAGGAGGTTATCAATTCGTCTGTTTTTTTTATGTTTGTTGCGTCAGAACTTTCGACTGGGTGAACCTGATTTTGAAGATTTTTTTTTTATTTCAGAGCTAGTGCTTCCTGTGTAGTCCCATAATTTGGTCAAGTTCTGATGATGGCATATATTCTATAAGTATGCTTTCTTTTTGATTCATTATTCGGACCCATCTGGGTCTACTCTAGTCATGCCATGCATTAGTCTGTATCGCCTCTAATTTAAATTGTAAGCGACGAGTACAATATATTAAATTCCATTGGATAAAAGATTTATCGTTTTTGTAGGGTCAGTGTCTATTATAGGCAATTGTTAACGCTTACGATCAGATTCATATGTATGTATTTGTGTAAGCCGTTTCGAGCGAAAGTTCATTTGTCACTGCTAAACGTTTGATTTGTAATAATATATTACGCACTGATATATCAGTTCACGAATTAAAAACTAACAATATTCCCTTGTCGTGAACATATATTTTTTCGGTTAACTAGCACTCACACCAAAACATAATCATCATCAATAGCCTGTAAATTTCTCACTGCTGGGCTCCTCTCCCTTTGAGGAGAAAGTTTGGAGCATATTCCACCACGCTGCTCCAATGCGGGTTGGTGGAATCCACATGTGGCAGAATTTCGTTGAAATTAGACACATGCAGGTTTCCTCACGATGTTTTCCTTCACCGCCGAGCACGAGATGAATTATAAACACAAATTAAGCACATGAAAGTTCAGTAGTGCTTGCCTGCGTTTGAACCCAAAATCATCGGTTAAGATGCACGCGCTCTAACCACTGGGCTATCTCGGCTCAAAAACATAAAGAGGAAGCTAATTTTAGTGATTCGTTACTCGTAACTAAATACATCATAGATATTTTATAGAGTTAAATTAAAACAAAAATAAAACAAAGGATTATTAAAATTAGAACAAAGTATTAATCGAGTAGTATTATTTAAAAAAAATAATGTTTTTCTAACTAACTTTTTCATGAAGGGTAACTAAGTAGATCGTTATGTTAATATTGACTGGTAGCAGAATAACTTCTTTGTTGTGACGGTTAACCAGAGCTGGATATTAAAATATTTTTTTAAAAAAACGATTCATGAAATAACAAATACACATTTTAAAATATTGTAGTATCCGTCAATAGCGTTGACTCTGACATTCCGGATGATAAGCGTTTATAAAACATGCCTGTCACATGCATGTAATACACATGCAATTCACATGTGTTACAATTTTTTTTTTTTTTGTAAATGCTTAGGTTTTTTGACACGCGATTCACTGACTGAAATAATGACCATTTTTTTTAAATACCTATAAAGTAAAATTTGAAGGCCGATGTAATTTAACTTGAATAAGTTGGTTTTATCTATAAAGCTGCAGATTAATGTCCTGTTTTAATAAGTTGTTGAGTTTTTGAACTTGAAAATGCTTACTTTCCAAATATTATATGTCAGCGAATTCACTAGGTTTTGGGGGGGGCAGGTGTTAGGTACCCTTTGTCCTGTATTGGACCAATGACAACAGTGTATGCAAAATTACATGTTGATTTCAATTAGTACTTAAGACGTCAAAGCGTGACAAACAAATAAACAAACTGTATTTATAATACTAGTTCGGATTTTTTGTTATAGTTCTATTTACCCACGAAGACACGTCCCTAAACATAAAACTCGTTTTAAAACTGGACTCATGACTCCGTGTCGTTTTATAATTGGGGCCTTATTAGAACTGTGTGAGAGGACTAAGAGTAGGGTTAGCAAAAAAAATAAAAAAATAATTGATATTTGTAAAGTCTATTTTAGAAAAAGTTATTTAATTTAACATGACACAACGATATATTATAGTTTACATTCTGTAACATGTTATACACAGATCGCTTAATTTCATTTTCCGTACTGAAAAATTGGTGAAATAATTTCAAGGGATAGCAAAATAATTAAAATTCTACGTATATCGAATCTGAACAAAATCGCTGGCAGAACAGTATCATAATAAATTATGGAAGTCGAGTAAATTTGCGTTGCAGTGAAAACGTTAGCGCTCATAGCCGTCCTAAATTTTTTTCCCCCCTTTTTGCTATAAATCCGTCCTGTCATAGGAGATCGCTCGGAAAAATATTTTCGTTATTCGATATACCAGTAGCTCGTGGCATCGCTTCGCGGAAAATATTTTTAAATATAACAAGCGTTTGCTCGTAGCCTTGTCTGTATTATTAACTGTTTAAACTTCGTCATTGCTCTAGTAGCCTATAAGATTAAACTTCAACGTCCTACGGCCAATACAATGGAGTTTGGGTGTTGTTCTATTGAGAGATGATGTCTACACTCCCAAGCCTCGGAATGCACGTAAAGCCTACAATATTTGAGTTTGAGATGAGCTAGTGCCAAGCGAGTTAGTGCATTATAAATTGCAGCGTTTAATTGTACAAGGAATCAGATAACAGTAATATACAATTAATGAGCTCATTTAATAATAATTAATTTAGTTTTAAAACATTTCCTGTGTGTTCGCGTAACGCTTGTCACATGATACGATATAAATATAATATATATAATATTAATATAAACTTTTGGAATTGGATCATTAGTTCCCGAGATAACCTTCTAAATACAAACAAACAAATTTTACCTCTTCATAATGTTAGACAGAACGACTATATCATTGTCCTCAATGAATTATTCTTACGACAAAATATACTATTTTTAAATAATCTAACATCTCTTATTTTTATCTCCATCGGTGATATGACATGTCATTACGTCATATGGCATATTGCTTTGGGGTAACGCTACAGACATTGAATCTGTTATTATTTTACAAAGGAGATTTATACGGTCTATTTATAATCCTGTAGCTAGAGACTCCCTTCGGGATGTTTAATCAAAGTAGGGATACTCATTGCGTCACAATATATTTACAATAATGTTATGTATATTCACAGTAACAGTAACATTAATCGGCAGGATTCCGCAAAGTCAATAAAACCAATTATTCTATTAAAACACTTAAATGAATGAAGCGTATTATTCAACACAAGATTATATGGATATTAAAAAGCTTAGAGCAACGTCATTGACTTCCAGGCAGGATATATTAAATATATAATTGTATTTAACTACATAACTTTGTATTCTCAATTTCTTCTCGGTAGAATCTACATTCCAAACCAGTGGTAGCTTTACTTGATACAGTCCTGCATTGAAAAGTGTTTGTAAAAGCCTACTTCAATAAAGTTAGAATAGGAGGCCGACCAATTATATCTGTGGCAAATAATAACATAGTACTTCTATCCCGAGAATTCCTTCAGATTTCTTGCCACCCTACCACACATTCATAATTTGACAGAAGCTAATTTGAAATGTATCTTAATTATACTTATTTAAAGCTTCAAACTAAATAATTAATTGCAATTACTGCAAATGTAAAGCTTAATAAACATAATGTTAATTAAAGCAATTTAGCTAATTAGTTATTTTTTGCATTCTTGTCACGAGTTGTAAGTGATTCGTCGAGTAGCAATACAATATAAATTTGTTGAAATATAATTTTGAGTCAAATAAATAAAATTTCAAATCTGAATTTCCCGGGGACAGATTTCAAATAACACGCTCGATCAATCATAACACGTTGGCCTCCGGGTTTCGAGGTTAATACATCAAACTTCGACACATACGAGCCCGCTAAGAATTAAATTTTTTATCGATTATTATTAAATATTGATATAACACTATCTTCTAATCTATTGTTGATAGAGATGATGATGACATATTTCAATCTTTAATTTATTAATTTGAGCCAAAATGTCGAAGAGGCTAGAATAGGCGCGACGTATCCGACGAATGCGGGCCCAAACCAAGCACCACTGAATTTTCATGTGCTTAATTTGTATTTATAATTCACCCCCTGCTCGGCGGTCGTCGTGAAGAAACCTTCATGTGTCTATTTTCATTGTAATTCTGCCCAACGTGTATCCATCCACTCACATCGAAGCAGCGTGGTAATAAACCCCCAACCTCCTCTTCGAAGTGAAAGGAAGATCTAAGCCCAGCAGTGGCACATTTAAAGGCTAACTTTTAATGTGTTTATAACTATTTATATTTATATGTATTTTAAATTGTTGTATCACTAAGATCAACGTAATCTATTGACTTTGGTGTGTATTTCCATATGTAAGTTAAAAAAAATACACCGTTTAAAACTCACACTAAGGCGTTAATATATAAATATCATAAATCATATGTATGTGTGTAAAATGTCTTGAGACGAGGGAGTCTAGAATAGCTCCAAATTATTAACAAAAAATGTTTCAACATTGTATTGATTTGAAACTTCCTATATTACAACCGATTCCGACCGAAGAAATTGACAAAATGTCTTGGATACGCCTTTCATTTTCTAATATTATAAATTTTTGTCCAGACAAAGTTGTCTAAAATAATTAAGACAATAATTGTAAGCCACGATGAACATATTATAATGAAAGTGAATTATCAAGTTCTGTGAAGTCTGCTTAATTGGAACAGTTCGTTTATCTACTGAGTGAGGACCTGAACGGTAGGAAATTGGTCCAAGATATGAGCTGAATTTTTCATTTATTCCTTACTCATAATCTTTTTATAAAGTAGCATAGTCCTATGGTTATTTGTTTATTCTAATATCATAATGGAGCCGAGCTGGCCCAGAGGTTGAAAAGCGTGCATCTTAACTGGATGATTGCTGGTTCACCACCGCCCATCGACATTGGCGCTGCAAGCTTGTTAACAAAAGTGAACTGTGTCTGTAATTACACTGGTTCTCTCAGCCTTCAAATCGGAACACAACAATATTAATTAGTACTGTTTGAATCAGTTGCAAGTTGAATAGGTGGTACCTTTTTAGAAGGTCTTACACAAAGCCAAGTGTTCGAAATGTATAACGAATGTTCAAGTTAACGTTTACCTTGCGACTTAAATGACGACGAAAATATTATCTTCGTACGAAAATATAACGCTGCGAAATTTAATACATCTCACAAATTGAGGTCTTTTCAAAGATAATTTTCCAAGGCAGAGAATGAAATATGAGTCACTTTATACTCATCAAATACTAGAACTATATCAGTTTGTAAATATTTAAATCAAACATATACCATATAATATTTATTCAAGTAAATTATTTTAAGCTTTTCTGAATCGTTATTTTACAGGATAAAATTAGCACGGGTTTGTAATGTAGATTCTACTGAGAACCTCTCCATTAATAAATTTATTTAACGTATTAATGATCATATTAATGTAAAACTTGCTTTATAGAAACCAATGAGGTTTGTCCTTAATGCTACGATAATCTTCCGTCACGATATAACAAAGAAGAAATATATACATACAGCTAAATCATTATACGATGATAAAAACTAAAACAACCAAAAAGAGAAAGGAAACTAAGAATTATGTGGGTGGCCATACAGAATAACAGAAAATAAAACTGTTATGAATTTTAAACAACTTACAGTACTCCATTTCTCAAATGTATTGCACAGTCACCTTCAGATTATTGCCAAAATTCTGATGCTCAAAATGTTGACTGTTCCATGGTCTATATTATGAAAACTATCTAGATGGTCTCAGGACTAGCTAATATGGCTGCTATAGAGAATCAAGGTTTTTAATAGAAGATCAGATCTATCAACTGACCTTAATAACTAAGGAACCAAATATAATGTATTTATAGAGGATATTTGGTCAGAAAAAGATTGAAGATACGACATTATGTTGGCGTTCGTGTGGAGTCAGCGTTTTGGTGCATGGGTATATGGGCCACCTGATGGTAAGTGGTCACCACCGCTATAAACAATGGTGCTGTGAGAAATATTAATCATTCCTTACATCGCCAATGCGCCACTAACCTTGGGAACTAAGATGGTATGTCCCTTGCACCTGTAGTTACACAGGCTCACTCACCCTTCAAACCGGAACACAACGGTACTGAGTACTGTTGTTTGGCGGTAGAATATATGATGAGCTGCTGGTACCTACCCAGACGGGCTTGCACAAAGCCCTACCACCAACTAAATGTATTCTCAAACCGTCAACCTGAAAGCATGCCCACTTCTGTCCACCGAGACTTTCTACGCTATCTGGTGATACTTGTGTTTTGCTTCCATTTAAATATAGATGCCTACCAATTTCCGTATCAATGACAAATGGACCGGATAATGGTGATATAGACACCAGCATTTAGCTATTCTATCACAGTGATTATTTGTATTCGTGTGTGTTTAAAGTAATAATTATAAGTTATCCAGTTCAATTACATAGAAAAAAGACGGCACAATCTTATAGATTTCATTTTTTATTGTGTAACTAGCGACCCGCCCCGGCTTCGCTCGGGTGCAATGCTGATACTAAATATACTACAGAATGTCTTACAACGTTCACAGTTTTTCAGTCATACGACGATACTAACCGCAATGTTCCTGCTTTTTAAACCTGTAAAATATTCATTTAAATTACATGCTGTAAAGTAATAGAGCCATATTGATCTATATTAAATGCATTATTTAAGGTATAAATTGGATAAGGATTAATGCTGTATCGCATAAAATCGCTCGTCGTGGGCTACCCCTAGTAGATAGACACATACCATTGGGAACTTTTTGAAGACCTTTTTAAGGTGTTTCTCTACTATATTGTGCTTGTGTTATACATAAAAACCTTCCTCTGGAATCAATCTATCTATTAAAAAAAACCGTATTAAAATCCGTTGTGTAATTTTAAAGATCTAAGCATACACAGGGACAGACGGCGGTAAGCGACTTTGTTTCATACTATGTAATGATGATGATGACGAAGATTTTTCCGAGGAGTTGGTGGTCTAATTACTCAACATAATTTAATCTGATTGATCCCGTTCCAAAATATTAATTATTGACACTGCTTTACAATTTATTTATATAAAAAACAAACGCCTACTCATATTCCGTAGCAATGGTTTAAGTAAACAACATTGTATTATATTAGATATATAAACTAAATATTATTTAGTATTTTTCTAGTACTGCAACGCTTGTAACTTGCTTCTAAATTATTATGCTTAGTAGCGTTTTGAAGAAAGTTTGTTAGTTTATGATACAACTGGAAGCCGCATCAAACAGATTAATAGAAATTCATGAAGATTACTAGTTTTTAGTTGACTAAAAATTGTAGTTGTAAAACTGTTTTGGATTTTGTTCTTTAATTGATATATCATGAGATTTAGATATTTCATGAGCTGAGATGGCTCAGTGATTAGAACGCTACATCTTAACCGATAATTGCGGGATCAAACCCAGGCAAGCACCTTTTTTTCCTCACGATGTTTTACTTCATCCCGGCGGTGAAGTAAAACATCGTGAGGAAATCAGCATGTGTCGAATTTTAACGAAATTCTGCCACATGTGAATCCACCAACACGCATTGGGGCGACGAGGGCTTAGCCTTGCAGTGGAAAATTTAGAGGCTGCATATGTATGTGTGTGATATTTCATTGGTTATGATAACCTTAAATTATTTTATATAGTTAAGTATATTGCGTTATTAACTATGTACTACCGTGATTCACCTGGGCACCTGTGTCATTGGATAGTCTCTATTGAGATTGCCGCCGCAGCTGATATCATTCAGAAGGACATTTTTTTGATTTCTTTTAATGACATATTTTTCCAACAACCACAAATTTTGACATTGCAACTGCTGCGGACAATTTTGTGTGCAGTGAAGATATTTATAATAATCAATTTCAAACGAGAATACAATCTTATCTACGCAGGGCCATTAACATTGAAGCATGATCAAAATTCAAGTCACAAAAGTCAGACTTCTCGTTGATAATTAAAGCACATGTTCAAGGTCAGACTAAGGTTCTAGTAATCTTTCGGGGTCGTTGGTTCAAGGGCTAATATCATCTTAACTGTCGATCTATTCGGGTCTGCATTGAACGTGCTGATTCAACACATCTTGTATTTGCAATATTTGAAATGACACGAGTTATGACAATGACAACGATTGATTATTTAATGAATTGGAAGACTGTTGATTAATTTGTTAATTGTCAATAAAACAATAATAGATTAATGGTCATACTATTTCAGAACAGTTTAAAATGTTATAAATATTGACAAAAATGTTTGAAATTTAAGTTGTTTAACTGAAAAAACTAAAACTAAAAAAGCTAAAACAATATAGATACAACTCGTACCCGTAGTTGTAGCACGTTTCGAAAAAGGTTTTAAGTGAATAATATATTACTAGCGACACGCCCCGGCTTCGCACGGTTGCAATTTATTAATTAAGAATATGTTATGATATAAATATACTCGATAAAACTCAGGATTCATGTAGGTTTCAAACATTGTTTTTTTTTTTAGAATTGGCATACTAATTCCGGAGATTGCACCTTATAAACAAACAAAAAAAAAACCTTTTTATCATATTAGTATAGATTATATAAGTAGAAAGCTTTCCCTTTAAATTTTGACAATTGTAGTATCAAATTTGATTCTTATTAAAGTATTATTATCAAATAGAAACTCCCACACAATTATATATGTAAACATGTACGTTCATTTGATATTACAATACATTAAATTTACATATAAAACGGAAAAGGTTCTAAATTCAAATATTATGATTGCCCGATATATTATATACTCAAGAAAATGTTATTGTACGGAAAGTTTTTGAGTTACAAATAACGAGCCATCAAAGTTTTCCCGTTACGTCATTCATGTACTTAACATAGGAACAACCGCGAAGCTTACGAATAGATTTTTATTGGGACGCTTTTGAATAATGACTCGTAGGCGTAATATTAACTACCTTAAAGATGTATGTATAACAAAATCATTATATCAGCATCGTTATATTTTTTATTAAAATAATTAATTTCACAGTTATTTATAACTTGGCTTGTTAAAATAATTTAAATCTTATATCAAAAATTCATTGATAAATAAGGCATATTACTCAATATAAGATTGTTTATTTTAAAGAGTATATTAATGATAAAAAATCGGCATTATATAAATAAATTTAATCGTACTTTACCGACATGCTCTGTAATCATGATGGTAAAGAGTTTCTTGCCGGTTCTTCTCCGTAGAACTCTACTGGCTGTTGTGCGCCCGCTTATCTGGCAATTCAAAAAATCAGTAGTGTCAATTATGAATGATTCCGCGCCGTGCTCTCGTACCGATACATTCAATCGTTTTCACAAGATTGACATAAAAAACGAAATAATTATATACGATGTGACGGCGCGTTGATAATTTCAGAGGGTGATTTAGTATTAAACATAGTTTGCCTATTTTAATGGCGTTCGTATTGTTCGCGATCAATTGTTTCTATCCGGTCTGATAAAATTATTGTGATTTTTGTAATAGTAATAAATTATTTATTTGTAATCGAACATTTATGTTAAGAGCGGGTAGTCCCGAATAGGTTAGTATGTCTTAAAACGTGCTGACAGCTGATTCATTCGACTTGTTACCGTCGCGCGAGGCAGACACTTTCTAACCTATTGGCTCTCAATCTAAGTTAATCAATCTAACCTTATTATATTTTGTTTGTTTGTACTGGGAAATTAAATGATAGTATACTGAATAATTACAACGTATCTTTATTTCTGAAATTCCGCTATTATAGCGCCCACCATGGAGGAAAACAGTCAATAACTTTTTAAAGGCCTTTCTGATGATCCGACATATATTTATAAATAGTGTTGCCTTATATTACGTACGCTATAACTACGCTACGTAAATACTCTAAAATCTCCAATAATTAAATTATATACAGTTGTCATCTAAATATCGTTTAGATGTATATCCTAAAAGAACTTGCAGACGGACAGAAAAGATTGCAGACGGACGGAGAAGAAAATCGTTGTTTTGGTAAATTATTCGTAAGTACGTATGAAGAAGATTAATTTCAAGACTAAGACAAAGTTTATTTAGGACACAGATATGTTACAATTGAAAAAAGTATCACACGCCTGATAAATTAAAAACATACATTACTTAATCTGGACAATAAATACAATAATGAGAAAAAACGAGTTTAACAAGCAATTACTGTAATCGTGTCCCAAAGAGATAACGTAAATAAATATAAATATATAATAGAATTAATATATTGTAACAGCAACATGTTCCTACTCCAAACATTTCACATCACATTTTACATTAGTTCACTATATATTACAATAGATGGCGTTAGTTGTATTTTAAATCACGCTAACGTTGTAACAATGTAAATTGCATAAATATCCGAGAATAAAATTGCATTGTGTCGAGCCTTAGGAACCTTGATAGTGGCATAAATTCTGCTTCACCTTGTTGGGACAATATTTTGAAAGCTACCAAGGAATATCACTCTTCTAAGTACGATTTCCGTTGGCTACTTCCACCCTGTTGGGATAGCTCGCTGGCGTCGTAGTTAGAGGCCTAGTCGTTTAGTTGTCAATTAATCTTCACGTCAAGACTCTGTATTACAATATATAATAAAATAACGATTAGTAACTGCTCGCAAATGTCTCACTACTGAGTAGAGATCTGTTCTTGAGGAGCAGGCTTAGAACGTATTCCATGACGCTGTTTCAATAAATCCTCATTATCAACGTTGGATACACATAAATGATCCTCATGGAAATTCAGTGGTGCTTGCTCACAATCTTCAGTTAAAATTTACATGCTCCAGTCACTGAATTACTTCATAGTATATAAGATTAATATATTTCCTCACACAGTTGGAATGAAAGTTTTTTTTTATAAAGATAGGCGGTCGGATGAGCCATCTGATGGTAAATGGTCGCCACCGCCCATAGACAATGGCGCTGCAAGAAATATTAACCATTCCTTGCATTGCTAATGCGCCACTAACTTTGGGAACTACGTGTATGTCTGTTCTGCCTGTAGTTACAATTCAGACCAGAACACAACAATGCTGAGTACTGTTTGGTGGTTGAATATCTGTTGAGAGGGTGGTACCTACCCAGGCGGGTTTACACAAAGCCCTACCACCAAGTACAAATACGTGTTATTACAATTTATTTTTCAAATATCATACATAAATGTTCTTAAAGGGATTAGTTTCTAAAATAAAACAATTTATAATTAAAACGTCAGAAAAGCAATTTGCAAGCAATTTAAAGTTTGAGTTATTTGTTTCGTGTGGCGTTTGAGTTAGCTCTTTAATGACTTAAATATTTCGGTTTGATTGTCGAAATAACTCGTTTAAAACGTTTCATCAATAATATGCTTTAAATACAGAAGGTGTATATTAGATTGTGTTTTCAAGGTTGCCTAACCTGCCTTTATTCGTAGCTAAAACAGTTCACAGTTCACATTGTTGGAACTGAATGTTGCTAGTTCGAAAAAATGTGCTTTTATTAATTTCACTCAAGTGATTATTGTATGTTATTTAAGAATGATTACATGTAATTCTAACGTATTTTGTTTTACTAAGTTTTTTTTTTTAAATTAAATTTGTTTCTTTGCCTTCATTCATCTTTCGTTGAACCATCACCGGCTTCCGCTGCTATCTGGCGCATTCACACGAATCTCTTTCACGACCTTATTAATTGAGCTCCGAATTTTTGTTTAAATCACATGACATGGAATTTATAAATTTAATCATAGTTATTTTTATCGCAAACATTTATACCGAGTTTTTTTTATTTTATAGTTAGCGTCAATAGCGTAATATTTACGGGCTGTCTGGCGATGGAAAAAGTCGCAGGATCGATCCTGATTCCTCGGGTTATCGTCGTCCCCCTAACACAAGTGATCAGCTTAAAAATCATCAGGTTAAGAGGAATATTAGTAATTCTTTAATTTATTTGGGGCGTTGTTACTATATTTAATAAAAAAAAAAAAAATTGAAAGTGAATTCACCAGTAGAAGTACAATTATTTATTAAAATTAACTATAATTTGTTCTCATTTGATAAATGAGCTGTATGTCTTGCTTGTACTTTCTACAGTGGAAATAATCAAACTGAACCTCGAGGTTTTTCACGCGTCAAATTTTAATTATACGTAACTATTTCCTACACATAATAAATATACAACCATAAACAGATATAATAATATAGTATATATTATCATAATCATAAATTAGATTACAATTTGTCAAATAAATTGTCGTTTCATATTATTGTCCAACTTCTATGCGTAGTTATACATATATCATAAAAACTTCGTCAATGAACGTACTATCTAACGCAATTGATACCTATTTACTTTGCAAAATTAGCTTTACAAAAACACGCAAATGATACTTACGACTCTATAATAGGTATTTAACTTGAAACGTTATATAATCCTACTAAATGTGTTCATGGTATATACGAATACAGATATAATAAGACGAATGTTGTTCTATGTAAACGGAGATGCTCAAGTTCGACACACTTGAATGAGTTCCTGTAACAAGACGTTAGATTTATTTACACACAAGACTCGTCTAGACTAATTGCAGATTCCAAAATTGTGTTAGTTCTGAGCATAAGTGAAGATACAAAGGGATTATACACACTTTATCAAATTGTTCAATTAATTATGTTTTTGTATTTTTTTATTCTTTTATGTATAGCCTCTTTGATTCCTTAGTAATAATAATAATAATAAGAGTATTGTTTTTTTTAACTATGGACTTCTTTACGAGTATAGGCCTCCTCCATCTCACTCCATTTTTTCCTATCTAGAGCTATTCTCATCCAGGTTTAGAAATTTTTCAAGTTACACCCCGCTGGGCTAGACTCTTGAGGAGAATGTTTTGGAGCCTAATTCAGTACGGGTTGGTGGTTCACATTCGGCACATTTTCAACCGACACATGCTATGGGAAGCTTTGATTCTCGGCTGAATACGAGATGGTGATATCCGCTGCCAATGAACACAGGTTCTATTTTCACTTGGGCATATATCAGTCTCAACTTTAACATTACATCAAGCCATTGTTCAAACATAAATTTGCTTTGAGTTGTTTTACCTATACAAGCGCTTAACTGAGCAAACATATTTGCACAGCTAAGCGCATGTTCATATAAAACGTAGAAATTTTCCATGCAAACAAATTATTCTTGTACAAATATTCGTTAAATTGCTTATATTTGGATTATTTGTTTTATTTATACATTTTATATGTTTATATATTTATTTATGAATAAGTACAAGTGTATTAAATACCATGTAACTCACGTACTATGTATGTACTGGCGTCATAACAACTTAACCGTGCAACTCGGATAGCTCGTATTTTCATTACGTGCTATTTATAGTTTGAGAGTTTAAGTCACGTAAGCCGGGACGTAATGAACGCGTAGCTCTTAACTAAAGATCGTTAGTTGAAGTTCGTGCAATCACTGAGTTTCGAGGATCGTGTTTAATTTGTATTTATAATTCAACAGTAAAGACACACATTGTGAGGAGACCATGATCACGCGTCTGATGAATGCTGTATGTACATCAGACATCTCTTGGATATCTAAACATAATCTTCTCGTTTACAGAAGCTGTGCTTCTTACTATTGCTTCGTTATTATAATCAAGTAAAAATCGTTTTGCTCACGAATAGTTTAAATTATCACGAGACATAATTCAAAATGAAGGCGTAATTTGTACGGTTGTAGTCTGGATAGATACCACTCATTATATTGAATACCACTCGATAGCATTATAATTATTGTTTTTCCTGTTTGAATGGTGAGTCAGTGTAACTACAGACACAAGTGCATCATACAGACTATTTACCATCAAGTGGTCCATTTGAAGGTATGTCTACTTATTTGAAATAAAAGAAAATCAAGCGCTTTAATTGTCTACTACCTACGATTGCTACCTACGAATCAGACTATGAACAAGATATATCAGAATTATTATTTAAAAAAAAAATGAAACATCTATTAAAAAAAGTTACTTTTGCATCTAACTCAGTATTCCTTGGTTAATTTTTTTTCATTACTTGTTTTGATAGCGTGTAAATGCAAACTGTCCCATTTTGCAGCTCATCCTGTATTTTCGTCGAGCGAGCTCCCAGGAGCGCAGTTCGTTACCCGATCGCTCGTTACAGAACATTTTTATCCTGATCTATTACCCTATGAATTATGCTAATAGTAGGCTAGGTACTAAGGATTTAGGCTATTATTCAGGAATGAAGTTGAAAAATGTTAGCATTCTGTATTATCTTCAAGAGGAATCTATTAGAATATTTCCAATGGTCGACTAGATTTACGATATTATTGAATAAAACGACGGTTCAAAACTTTATTAAACACGTAACATTCACATCGGTTATAGTTTTGTTTTATGATATATATATTTTTTATTTTATTCAAATCTAAACAATAATGTACAATATGTACTACGTAAGTACCTACTTAATAACTAAAAGAGATTTAGTTCTCTGTCCAAGTTTCCCCATTAAAAGAACGCCCTGCCATGTCTGGTAGCATGTCAAGTATTTGTAAATAACAAAGCTACTTACGATATACTTTAAGAATTCAATTGTCATATACTTGTACCGGAGCCGAAGGTCGCGAGTTCAAATCCAGGTAAGCGCTACAAAGTTTTAAGTAGAATTTTCAAGGTGAAGGAAAACATCGCGAGGAAGTCTATCTGTATGTGCCGCGCAACGTTATATGCTTTAAACGTTCTCCCCAAGAGGAGACGAGGAAGAAGACTTTTGCTTATTGGGACATTTACGTTTCACTCTTGAACTTTACTGATATACTCTGTATTTGAAATGTTGGAAAATAGTAACTTGAGAGTTCCTTGAATCTACTTTCCGAACCGGTGGTAGTTTATATTTATTTTAACAGTGTAACATGACGATTCAAAATTGAATACTACTTGAATGAAGAATATTTTGACTTAGAAACACAACAATACGGAGTTTAAAGAACTGACGATTGTATAGTACGAGCTCGTACAATTAGCTCCTAGATTATCAATCTCTCCTGTGTAGTATATTTACCCGAGATGGCCCAGTGGTTAGAACGCGTGCATCTTAACCGATGATTTCGGGTTCAAACCCAGGCAAGCACCACTGAATTTCATGTGCTTAATTTGTGTTTATAATTCATCTCGTGCTCGGCGGTGAAGGAAAACATCGTGAGGAAACCTACATGTGTCTAATTTCAGCGAAATTCTGCCACATGTGTATTCCACCAACCCGCATTGGAGCAGCGTGGTGGAATATGCTCCATACCTTCTCCTCGACGGGAGAGGAGGCCTTAACCTTATATAAAATGTAATATATTTAGTGTTATATAGTTTAACTTGTGTTCAATTAATTATCTGTAAATTCCATTACGCAAAATATTCGAAATCTCACAATAAATATTAATGGTACACCACGGAGTGGGCAGTGATTGAAACCGCATCATTTATTGTTTATTATTTGTATAATTAGCGTTTGTATTTCATGTCTTTGTTTGCAGTAAATATTACGACAAAATCAATGTCTGCGGTTATGTATACACTGTTATAATATTTGTTTGTTATACAAGCTATGACCTAATTAACAATTAATAAAATATTACATTATTAATACTAATATATAATATAAAAACATAATAATTAAGTCAGTGGGTCTTTCAAGGAGGACAACGGACTCCAACTCCAGCGAAGACCTGCTGATGTTGAGTAAATAAGAAAAATTCTAAGCCGCCACATCTAAGGAAAACGGGCAACTGTCATTTCAGCGATGTTGTTAAATTAAAAAAAAACACACACACACACATATGTCTAATAACTAAGTTATTATACCCCCCCCCCATTATTACCTAAGTTAAGACTGCGTGCTTTAGCTCGGATCAACTTGGAAGATAAAGTCAGTGCGAGTAATAAATAGAGATAACTTAGTTGACATCGTGTTGACGTTATAAGGTGCGTTTACTATTTCTAACAGTTCATTGTTGATGACCACTTATCTTTAAGAAGGCTAATTATGTCCTTCTGAACGATTAAGGACACGACACTCAATCTCAATTATAGAAAAAATATATATGTTTATTCTTTACAGTTTACATAGCATATTCAAGGTTGGGTCCCTTTAGTGAGCATAATACATACTTGTGTCAGAGGGAACCACTACATAACATCGTGGTTTATATCAAAGTCAAAGTCAATAATCTTTATTCAATGTGGAAGTGATTACACTTGCTCTTTGATAGTCAAAAATCTACCACCGATTCGGAAATTAATACCTGAGAAGAACCGGCGAAAGAAACTCAGCGAGATATATAATTATTTTTTTTTTAAATTTTATTTTCACAAATATAGTATAGTTCATGTGCAATAATAGTAAACACATTTTCGTTATTTGAAACAGCCTGGAGGCGATCATCTCATTCCCAAGGTGTGCAATCAACTAAAAAGTCAATAGTGTTTTAATATCCTTTAGCACACAAACGCTCTTTAAGCAACTAAAGAATAAATAAACTTTTAATTAATATAAATAAAAAGAAAAATAAAAAAAGATAGCGTATTCACAAACATGTTATCTATCCTGACAGTGTTCGAGCAGAGAAACAACACCTTTACATGCTTTCCGAAGCACGGAAATGCAACACACTTGCAAATTACAGACACCGAGATACTATTGAGAATTACTTACTGAATATTACTTTAGAAAACCTTTTATCGGTCCGACCTGGGGCTTAAACCCGGGACCTCGAGATCACGAGGCAGTCATCTACTGTGCGTGTAACCTTTCAAATAAACTCGAAAACTTTTGTAACGTAATAAAAAAAGTTACGGAGTTTTATTCAGTTCATAAGAATGAAACTATAGAGACAGCAGCCTTTTAAATTGTCAAGATTATAAAATGGATTAAAGCGCACTTCTTATTACAAGAAGATCTTATTGTATACTAAGTTGGACTCATTTTCATCATCGTATTATGTAGATATTTATTTACATAATTTTTTTTTTATTTATCATTTTAGGTAAAAATATTGAAAGTATTTGTTTTATTTCTCAAAAATGTAACAACGGATTTCGATTATTTACACTTAGTTATTTATACTTTTAACTATTTTTTATAATTGCGTGTAGTACTGTACTCCTCGCTAGGTTATAAAATAATCTGAAATAAGGACTAACAGTCTCGTTCCCTTCCTTGAGTTCTGTGTGTGTATGTGAGTGGGAGTTTGTGTGTGTGTTTTTTCCTTTAATAATTATTAAAAAAATAATAAAACAATATTTACACGAAAGCCTGTACAAATCGTGACCGCGTGAAACGGTCGCAAGAATGTATCGCAATTTCGATCCTCTGGGCAAGAACCAGCCCCATATCAGTCATATCACTGTCATATCAATGGAGCCAACAAAACGAGGTGTGTTATTAATGAAAAGTTTTTAAATAAATAATAATGTTACGTTACAACATTCAAAAGAAAGAAAACCTATTAATAGTTCAAATACCGAAAGAAGTTAGGTTATCGAGTAACATGACCTTGAATCCAGATCGATAATAATTTCTCATATCAACATAATTACGTAGAAAACCTTTAGAGTGTTGGAATTTATTTTGCGTATTACGAAGGAATTCAGATAGTCCTCGATTTAATGGATTAATTAAATCCATCCTAAGGTATCGCTGAACTTCTTAGAACTCTGTCTAATTTATAAATTAATTTATGATATATTTTCTTTATAATATATATATTATAAAGATACATAATAACATAATCAGCCTGTAAATTTCCCACTGCTGGGCTAAGGCCTCCTCTCCCGTTGAGGAGAAGGTATGGAGCATATTCCACCACGCTGCTCTAATGCGGGTTGGTGGAATACACATGTGGCAGAATTTCGTTGAAATTAGACACATGTAGGTTTCCTCACGATGTTTTCCTTCATCGCCGAGCACGAGATGAATTATAAACACAAATTAAGACTCAGTGGAGCCTGCTTGGGTTTGAACCCGAAATCATCGGTTAAGATGCACGCGTTCTAACCACTGGGCCATCTCGGCTCATTATAAAGATAGTATATCATAAATTTATTCGTCACCCACTGACGATTTATTTCTTTTAAATAACAGATTTCCACAAACTAAGCGTCTGTTTACTTGTTTATATACTTTATTAGATTTTTATATATAGATATATTGTTTTGTATTATTATGGTATCTATTGAGGCCTATAGATACTAGCGCCGTATGAAATGTTAACCATTTCTTATAAACGTACGACCCACCTTGGGAACTAAGATGTTACGACCCTTGTGCCTGTAGTTACACTGGCTCACTCAATCTTCAAACTTGAACACAACGGTTCTAATTATTATATACCATATAATAGCTTATATAATCCCGTACAACACGCAAACCTAGTAAAGCGTAGCAACGATTTTCATTCATCTCTCTCTCTCGCATCGCCTCGGGTTTTTAATTAAATATTTCCTTACAAGATTAAGCATAATCTTGTTGATATTTCTTTGCCTTTAAGTGAAATCTCTGAAAGCGTTTAAGACTAAGTGCGAGTAATGAGTTACTTTTTATTAATACTTGATTGTTCTTAAACTGAGCATTTAATAATAATAATGTCATCCATTATATTTACGATGCTAATATGAAAAACATCTGCCATTAGTCTGGCAAGTTGTGAAATGTCGATATTGATTATTATATTATACAATAAACTTGGATTGAAATATATAAAAATAATGGGATTGGTTATTAATATTTTCTATTATTACTCGTCTTATTATAGTCAAGCTCGAGCGTCAATAGTAAATCATAGCCGGATACATTAAAAACTTATTAATGTTGGTTTTTGTTTATAGATATTATTTAATTTTCAGAAATAAAAATAGAAGAAGTTGGAGAACAAATCTGACACAACCAAATGGAGTTCAGCCGTAGTACAAACAGATGTTAAGTGCTTTGCGAGGCACGGGAATGTGAATACTGGTAACTTCTCGACAGAAAAACTCAACATCTTTATAGTGGTCTAAACCAGGATTTAAACCTAGGACTAAAATTAATTGTCTACTAGAAATTTTGGTTGATATTCGTTGTTGGTACATCGCTCCTTAGGCTCGTAGCGTTAGGTTTTAAACATATAAGCCATGGTTTTTATATATTTTTAAGCTATTTATGTTACAGCTAAATAAATGTATCCTGAGATTAGCATTACAACTATACAATTTCTACTATAATATAGCCGTAAGCGGCTAGAAACGCTGACGTTTTATCGTGACACGTCTGAAGGTGATCTATATAAATGTATTAGAAAAACAAAAGAGTTATGGCCGTCGCGACGAAAGTTATATTTCTTAACCCTTCACGCCCTACGTGATATGGCTTTATCGGTTTTAGAGTTCCTCGACAAAATGTCTTATGGTACATTAATAAAAGGTTTTTTATTTTAAATAATATTTCAGTGATTTTTTTTTATAAATATTTCTTTTATTATTATTATTATTTAAAACAACGAACTATACAGTATAGTTGATCGTAATGCCGTTTGCCGTCACAGACCAAGAGGGCATAAATTTCAAGGCGAAGGTAGAAGAGGTTCAGTAGGACCAACAGCGTTTACACACCCATACACAAGTGGTCACATCATAAGAGTCGGTTATGTTAAGAGTCAGTCTTATGGTGTGACAGCGATTCCAAAGGCGCGCCAATAGATATTAGATGAAATGTATTGTCATTTTCTGCTATAATTAGTGAAATCTTTAATTTTATCATCAAATTATAGATTAGATCTAAATTCAATTTTTAAATAATAATTCCATTTTATAAAAAGTCTTGCTCTTACAGAAAATCTGCATGTCTCGAAAAGAAGTGATCTACTTTTGATGCTTCATTAAAAGTACTTTTGTCCTAATCAGCGATATATGATTAATTAATAATTTTTAAATAAAACAAACAATTTGGGAGACCAGTCCTTTGCTATATTTTATAAAAAAATATTAACTATATCATATCATACAGCCGTAAAACGTGTCTGATGAATATACAAATATTACACACACTTATAGATTTTAAAGTTACAAACGATAGCGTGATTCAAAATACCTGTGGCGCCATCTAGCGACCGAAACATTTGACAACATGTTCTGAAGCATTTCCATCGAGGCTGAATACGCACGCAGTAAAACAAGCCGCACAATCTTTCTTGTTATCAACATTTACGAGCTGTTACATTATATGTATCCTTACCAAATGTTCTGATACGGAACCTTCGGAACATTTGCTCGAGATCATCTCGTCCTTTACTCATTCTATTTCCTGCATACAAAGTTTTATCTGTATCAAAATATATTCCCCATTTAGGTATACAGATGAGTATCGTGATCCAATTCAGCGGTAAATATAATGGACTGACTCTGATATTTTATGATAATCTTTTATTTTTTCGTATATATTCATTTTTATCAATATATGATTTTTAATCCTTAGGAATAATAAATTCATTGATTCATCTATGAAATCACAATCACACTTCACAACAATACTAAGTTTTTTTTTTTTTTTTTTATGTCGTAGGTGGCAAACGAGCAGGAGGATCACCTGATGGAAAGTGACTACCACCGCCCATGGACATCTACAACACCGGGGGGCTTGCAGGTGCGTTGCCGGCCTTTCAGGCAAGAGTACGCTCTTTTCTTGAAGGTTCCCATGTCGTATCGGTTCGGAAAAACCGTCGGCGAAAGCTGGTTCCACAGAGTGAAATACTAAGTGTATTGTTGTGATCCGATTTGAAAGGTGTGTAACTACAGGCACAAGTGACATAACATCTTAGTTCCCAATCCCAAAAGTTTGATGTCGCATGGACATTATAAGGAATATTTATTATTTATTGCAATGCCAATATCGTTGGCGGTGGTGACCAAATATCATCATGTCAATTTAACAGTCCGTCTAGCTCTTAAAACATATTCTTATTATAAAAGAAAAAGTTTAATCATAAAAGATTTAAAACAATACTCATTTCAAAACGCTCGCTTTTTATATCTAAGTTATCCCCAACCGCTCCGTAAATGGCTTTAACTGTTCGCTAATAACCGAAGGACATTCGAATAATAGTGAAGAACTCTATATTGCGTAAACATACGGGTGATATTTTGGTCATGAGCGAGCGTTTTTCAAAGTTACGGTCTACGTTCGCGATGAGAATAAAATGAGAAGATCAACCTGTGTATGTGACATTTTTACGTGTTTTTACGTGTTCTGCGTTGCACGTGTGTTAATTGAACATTTTAACGCTTCCATAATTTGGATAAGACACATCATGCTACACTATGGACAAATAATCTTACAATATTTAATATATTTTTTTTAACTTTTTCAATTGGAATACATGATCACTTCGTGGTACGTAGTCGTCATCAATTAAATCATCCCCAATGATTTATTTTTGCAATTCTTTCTATAATTATTATACTGTTAACTAGGTGATAATATTCTTCAAATTTTATTTTATTCATTCATTTTTTTTTTCTTATATAGTTAGAAACCTGATAAACTGACACTACACAAACTTTTACGTTTACGTTATAAAGCCATTATACATAAAACTTATACCAAAAGCGTGGTTCAGGGAATATTTAAGTATATTATACATGAGAAATAATGTCTACTGGTGGTTGTTATTGTAATTAATGAATGTGCTAAGAATGAAAAGTTTGAACAATGTTATTACTACTAGTATACTAACTACTAATAGGTTTTCCAACTCGTACCGCTTCGGAAAAACCGCCAGCGAAAGCTGATTCTACAGAGGGGTTGTGTCTTAAAATCGCGCTGTCGTAGACGCAAAGCCAAAGGATCAAGCATACAATTGAACGCGGATCTGGAAGAGATTTGAAACATCAACGCCATGTATTCCGATACTAACTGTGGTGGGATGTTTTCAAATTGTGGAGATACGACAAATGGTGATTTTTTGCGGTTAACGCGTAAATTTGCGTCTCTTTGGCATTTCATTGAACCAGGTTTAGCCGGCCTCTAATCTGAGACTTTGTTCAACCAAGACTCAATTTCAGACACAAGTTTGTTCCGGTTTTTGTCGACGTATTCTACGATTAAATACGAAATATTAGCACGGCCAGTATATAAGGTGTATACTGTGCTGTCTGCATAGCAGGGAATATTGCTGATTTGCATAAAAAACAGAGTAGGTGATGGTATGAAGTCACCAGAATTGACGAATTTTAAGTCAAAGCACCATCTGTGCACCATCAATAGCGACTTTGATGCGATCTGATCTGCCAAAAAGCTGGTGATCCAGTTGCCTAATTTTCCAGGAAGCCCATAGGAAGGAAACTTCGAAAGAAGCGCTATGTGTCACACGCGATCGAAGGCCTTCGCTATGTGTAGACTGGCTGCTAAGTCCGTCCATCTATGTGTCAGGTAATCTAAAATCACCGGTTGAGCTATCCTAATATCGGTCGCTAATAAGTTGGCTATATGTTCTTTCATTCAAATTTATGAAATAATTGTCGATGTGTATCTGATAGATGAAATGACAAAATAATACGCGCTGCGAAATTATTGGCCCGTATTCGTATGATCTAATGGTCTTCAGTGGAATTCTCTACGCAGTAATGAAAGCAATTCGACAGCTGTCGTATTTTATGAGAAGCTATAAAACTTCGCCTCGTCTTGTTATAGCCGCGGAAACCTTAATAAGGACGGACAATAATAAGTTTAGGCATTTCTAAAACTATTTATTATCGTTTTTCTCGTTTCAGCTTTAAAAGATTTATCACCATCATCATAGTTTTTGTTAGGCAAAAATTAAAGGCCTCGAGGAGTGCGTTAACTTGTCAAGATAAATACCTAATACATTTGTTAAAACCTTTTTTTATTTAGACATATAATGTTATACAGTTTAATATTGACGTATTATAGATATATTCATACACACATATATATAAATATTTTCTTTTTAATAAAATAAAATATTTATATATGTATAGAAAATCCACAAAAGCGCGATTTTTAAGACATTTTCTGCCTCGCACAACCACTCTGTGAGACCAGCTTTCGCCGGCGGTTTTTCCGAACCGATACGACTTGGGAACCTTCAAGAAAAGAGCGTACTCTTCCCTGAAAGGCCGGCAACGCACCTGCAAGACCCCCGGTGTTGCAGATGTCCATGGGCGGTGGTCACTTTCCATCAGGTGAGCCCCCTGCTCGTTTGCCACCTCCAACATAAAAAAAAAAATCGACCTAACAAATATACGTACCCATTTTTTTTCTATGTTTACTCTAAGTCATCTCACACACACTAAGATACACACACACGCTTATATAAAATAATAAATTGAACGTGGAGGGGCGCACCTTCGCGCTCGTTATCATCTACAGTAAAAGAAAGAACGTAAGTTTGTTTTCCATATATTAAAACACTTCATAACAAAATTTTAATTTAGAATAATAAAAAAAAACTGTGAAACATTCGTTTTATAAGTCATAGAAATTCAATACAGGATTGGATAGATGATAGAAAGGCCTGGAGCTAATACTTGTTTGTATATTAAATGTTGATAAGGAGTAACCACTGAGTTCCTTGTCAGTTCTTCTCGGTAGAATCTACATTCCGAACCGGTGGTAGATTCACTTAATATAGTTTGTAAGATGACGATTCGAAAGTGCTTGTAAAAACCTACTCGAATAAAGTATAGTTTTATTTTTATTTTGATACAGATAAGAATCTTTTTATTACATTTAAAATGGACAGGCAGACTTATCCATTTCCAACTGATGGTAAGTTACACTGCCCATAGATACAGGAACTGTAAGAAATATTTCATAACCTCTACATGTTCAATTCACCAACAAATTTAGGAAGTAAAATGTTGAGTCCCTTGTGTTTCTGTTATTACACCAACTCACACAACACAACAATAATATTATTGTATATATTGAAGTATTGCTGTTTAACGGTAGAACTTGCGACGTGCGTTGTTATTTCAAACAATCTAAATAAAATTACGATGAAAATAATGAGCATATTATCCGTATTCCATATAACACTTTAAATTATCAAGTATCGTTTTGCTTAAGTAATTAATGAGATTTAATTAAAACAAATTTGATTGATAATATCGGATGAAAGCGTCTCGCACGCTGAGGCGGATTTATAAAAAACGGCCCATTGTCATGTTTGAATTAAAACACATAAAAAAAGAAAGATTTGTTTGATGTTTTCGGATTCACAAAGTAACGACTTATCTTTGTGATCAAAATCAAACTCAAACTCAAATTCCTTTATTCGACATAGAAGTATTATACTTACTTATTGATAGTCAAATTAAACACTACCACTGGTTCGGAAAAGGAAACACTCTGACTTGAGAAGAACCGGCGAAAGAAACTCAGCGGGTCTTTTTTTTTGTCAATCTAATGATCGTTTTAAGTTTCATAGTTGTCTAGCGAATGATATATTCATTAATTTATATTTATATTATTATATTATAGATTAGACAACTAGGCAGGACAGATAAAAGTGCACGACTGTTCCCTCTCTCATAACCCGATGCCACAGAACCAACAGCTTGAAGTGCTATCCGAGGCAACGAAGTGTACACAGTTCCAATTTCCAGACTCCGGGATGTTACTAATTTTTCGATAGAAAACCTAATAACTTTTTGGCCCCGACCTGGACTTTCAACCTAGGACTTCAGTATCTGCGGGCACATACTTAACCAGTGACTAGACCAACGAGGGAAAATATGTATTATTTTCACATGTGACGTAACAAAAAAACGTTAAAATGTCGCTACACTATTAAACGAATTAATAAACGATGTTTAATATTCTATACATCTAATAATAAGTGATTTTTGTCAGTATGTTCAACGATTTATCGGAAACGCATTGCCGGTTTGGAAGATTCAAACTGGAATAGTTTTATTTTGTTACTTTATGTATTTCGTTAGGGCAGTTATTATTTTTTTAGTTACAAACACATCGATTCACAGACCAATCGCCGTCGTTGACGTCAGTTTGCGTTTGTGTAAATGCTTGAAGTTGAGTTTACGCTTGAACATATTTTTTATATAATTGTCGAGATTCTTCAAATGACTTTTTTAATTGTATAATGTTATATACTTAAAGTATTCTTAATAAAACCTTTTCATTTTTATTTACTATTTTGATACTAAATTAGGTGAATGCTCATTTTACAGTCTCTCTCTATCACGTGTAGTCAATCTCTGGCTAACAAGTTTCTTGGCATCGACGCTCGCATGGCAAGAATCAAGGCTGGATTGTAGACAGAGCACGTCTCCCCGTAATCTAACTTTCTTAAATATATACTTTCTACCACAACGGTATTATTCATAATTATGATGTTCTTTGGTGTGTTACCGAGATATAGATCTATTCATGTACAAAGACGCGCCCCTCCAAGCTTGATTTGCATTACTACGAGTAGCGCTCGCGTTTACAAGATGTCTTAATGTGTGTGAGATAACTTTCTATACTATTATAAATGCGAAATTAACGCAGTCAGTCTGTCTGTCTGATGCTCTTTCATGAGCAAACCGCTGTGCTGCATTTGAATTTTTTAAGTATATAAATTTAGAATGAAGTGAGTTTGAATTCCAAGAAAGGACATTACGTTTTTAAGGCTAACAGTCGACAACCAACCCGTAAAACTGAAGGCAAGCGGCGAGCGTTAGCTAGTTGTAAATATTGGTAAAAGTTTTTTTTTTTCAATACGTGCATCTTAGAAGCGTATTATTTTCAATTATCTTATGTCAGTGTACATCATAATAGACGGATTTATATGACAATTCAATAGACTTACATAGTGAAAATATGAAGATTTCCAGAACATAAAGCCACATGCGTCACATGAACCAATTCGTCGACAAAGCTCGTATTGTCGGCCATATCAAATACTTCTAATACGGCCGACAATCCAGACCACCGGTGTAATCTGAATGGTGCATACCTTTTAGGTATTCATTTAAAACGTGTGCTACATTTACTCGGTATGCTGGTTTGCTGAATAATGTCAGAATCAAAAACAAAATGTTCATTCCGTATTGTATTACAATATTGTAGCTCGACAACGAAATCGATAAACGAACAGAAATGGACGCAGCGGTTATTTTATTTTATTTTGTAACAATTTTTGGATTATATAATATTGTTTTAATAGATAGATAATATATGGAAATATGTTATATCTATCTTTCAACTTCTACTTTAGTTAGAGAAGAGAGTAGATAATATACGTAAACATAATATAAATAAGGGAAATAAAACAATAATATTATAATCATGGTAAAGATAAACCAGGTGACATACCTCTTATTTTGTTTTTATTTGGTTCACCAACAGAGCCGAGATAGCCAGTGTTTGGAACGCTTACATCTTAACCGATGATTGCGGGTTCAAATTCAGGCAAGCACCATTGAATATTCATGTACTTAATTTGTGTCTATAATTAATCTCTTTCTCGGCAGTGAAGGAAAACATCGTTAGGAAACTCGCATGCGTCTAATTGAAATTCTGCCACATGTGTTTCCACCAAACCGCACTGGAGCAGCGTGTTGGAAGAAGCTTTAAACCTTCTCCTCAAAGGGAGAGAGGCTTTAACCCAAAACCCATTAAAGTATACCTACGTTAAAGTTAATTATAAAAATATTACAAAATAATAATAATTAAAAAATACATATTTAAAATTAGAATAATGTAAAATATCTTAAATTTAATTCACAATTTTTACCAAACCATGTGAGAGATAAATTAAGCCAAAACACTACCCAGAAATATTGAATTGAATAGGATAGAAATTCAGACTTGTCATGTGATAGTCTAAATTAATAGCGTGTCAAACTACGATGTACCAATACTTATACAATAATTTTATATACGTATACTAATCTTAAACGTGCCGTATCATGTGTTAAAGTTTAATATATATTTTTTTTATAGACCTATATTTTCTTTAAGCTCTATTACAATATTTAGAAAATGTATTACTTTAATATAATTACTCACGAACGCGCCCGAAGACCCTTCGAGTGCAAAATCACACACACATAACACAACTTGGACAGCTAATCATGAATTTGAAAAGCTCACTTTGAATTCTGATAATCAAAGAATACGACTTCATTCCCAGCAAATATTCTAATCAATAAAATGTTACCGTTCAGTATTATATCATCATACTAGAAAACAAATGTTTATCGCAAGATAACTATTTAGAAATAGTAATTTCAGAACATAAAGCTTTGATATTTTGACCGTGCAAACTCGGAGCGGATCGCCAGTTTTTAATCAAAATGCTAACCAGCTAATACACAAAGGCTTTTGAGTTCGTTCAAGTCCATTCATCTGAAGATTTCGCTTCGGTCAGTTAAGCTAAATATAATGAAGACTGGCACTGCCTGTATAAGACATATGAGCTCAGTAAACTTCTCTAATAGATTCTAAGATTTAGTTATTTACTCGAACATGCGAAGTGACTAGACGTAATGTTTACTACACAACCAACTTTGTACGAGTAATAAATTTTCAGAGTACCGTTTCTATGCAAACAATGAAATAATATTTTTTTTATGGTATAGGCTGGCGGTAAGTGCTCACCACCGCCCATAGACCTTGGCGTTGTAAGAAATATTAACCATTCCTTTCATCGCATATGCGCCACCAACCTTGGAAACTAAGATGTTATGTCCCTTGTGCCTCAAAGCACTCACTCTAGTGAAGAATATCTGATGAGTGGATGATACCTACTCAGACGGGCTTGCACAAAGCCATCCCAATCATCAATTTGACCATATTAAACAAAAAAAATATTCGTATATTTTTAGCATATAAGTAGTATTTTATTTTTTACCTTGTTTAGGTATTTTGTTTTGTATCTTAGATTTTAAATCAGCTTTAGACAAGCATAGGGGTCATAGTTAACTAAAGCTAATAGCTTAAATTTCTTACATAATTATAACATCAAGAAGATTGAAGATTGCAATTATTTATTCAATTATTTTTTATCCTATATATATCTACAATACAGTCGTTATTTATAAATACAGGATAAAATAAATTAATTATATTTGATTTACATACCTTCGCAAAATAGTAATTTGCCAATTATTTCGGATTAATATTTCTGGTTAATAATAACATACCGTATAATACTAATTTAACAGCAATAAACTTAAATGTAATTGAGATATGCAATTCGATCTACACACTTACACTTCATTGCGTGTATTAGTGTTTACCTGAGGATACCTTCGGAATATGATTTTGCATTAGTTGAGTTGGAAATGGAAATTATGCGCTCGAAACTCATATCTGCCTTTTGATAGGTCATATTTGATCATATGCACGTCACGCCACGTTTGTAATGCTGTTTTGGCATGAAGGTAAAAAGTATACAAAATAACTTCTCATAGAAATGATTATTTAGTAGGAAATTCATCCGCACCACCTAGATATCCGAGAATCCACAATAGCGCGATTTTAAGGCATTTTCTGCCTTTCTGTAGAACCATTTTTATGACTGATTTCCGAATAGATGCGTCTTGGGAACCTTCAAGAGTCTTCTCATTTCTTAAGGCAGGCAACGCACCTGCAAATCCCCACTGTGGAAGATGTCCATAGGTGGTGATAGTCAATTTTCATCATATGAGCCTCCCGCTCGTTGTCAAACAAACTGCTGATATTTCATTTATTTTGAAAGAAAAAAAGTTATTTCAAAAAAGTAATTAAAACATATATTTTTTTATTATACATTGTTTTGAAAAACTTTGATTACATTTTTAATGACGCCATCTTTAATTAAGGAAAAATATCCGCAGACAAGCATTCGAGAGAAAAGCCTTTTAAATGTCAATCAAATTCTTCGAAGGATTTCGTTTTATGTTGTTTTTAAAGAATGCTTTCATTTTCTTTATTTATATTTTTTCTAATTATTGTCTTTGTATATTTTATTAGTTACAAAATTTTTGAGGCCCTTTTTTAAATTGGTGGCATACTTCGTTAATATTGGTGATAGGGCGCATGCTTGCGTGAGTAGGTACCACCCAATCATCATATATTCTACCACCAATAAACAATATTTAGTATTGTTGTGTTTCAGTTTGAAGCGTTAGTGAGCCAGTGTGGTAGATTTACATTTAATTTAACACTCGTGACGATTCAAAAGTGCTTTTCTGAGTCTACTTGAATAAAGATTATTTTGATTTGATTTGAGTGTAACTACAGGCGCAAGGGACATAACATCTTAGTTCCCAAGATTAGTGCTATTGGTCATGTAAGGAATAGTTAATATTTCTGTCAACGGTAACCACTACCGGTGCCAGTCCACCTACCTATATCATAAATAAAATATGCCGATGATACCTGGCTTCTCTCGCCCATCGCGATAAATCAAGCTTTAATTAACTCCAGTATGATTCTGGTAAGCTTGCAAAATGGCCTCATTATGTTGGTCTTGAAATAAATCACGTAAAAACAACAGCCATGCTACCACAACTCACAATAGATACCCCGGAGACATACAAATCATCGCATATAGCCATTTTTGATCACAATTCGCATATAAGTACCAGTAGTTGTGGTCGCATTGGCGTTGTTAAAACTCAGCGGTACTTTGGTGTTATCATAGATAGTAATCAATACTGGAAGGAGCATTAAAACAGCGTGTTCTTTTATGATATCGGTAGGACGAGCAAATGGGTCACCTGATGGTAAGTGGTCCCACCGCCCATAGACAATGGCGCTGTAAGAAATATTAACCATTCCTTACATCACCAATGCGCCACCAACCTTGGGCACAAGTTGTTACGTCCCTTTTGCCTGTAGTTAGACTGGCTCACTCACGCTTCAAACTGGAACACAACAATACTGCGTACTGCTATTTGACGGTAGAATATCTGATGAGTGGGTGGTACCTACCCAGATGGGCTTGCACAAAGACCTGCACCTACTGTAAAGAAATTGTTATAAAAGAATGACTATTATTTTTTTATAACAATTTCGTTTTAGTCAAATAAAATCAATTTTAAAATAGTATAGATCAATGTCCATTAAATTATCTTTAGTATGTAAACTATAGCGAATCCATTAACTAATACGAGTACAATAAAAAAAAGTTGCCGAAATATAATGAAAAAAATTTCAATAGCGAAGCATTCTTCGAATCGAGTCGAGCAAAATACTTTTTTAGATCGACCTGTATGATGAAATTGGAATTTCCTCAAACGAATTATTGTTTGTACATAAAAGAAACTTAACAGTTAACAGCCTGTCAATTTCCCACTGCTGGGCTAAGGACTCCTCTCCCTTTGGGGAGAAGGTTTGTCAATTTATATTTTTATAATATTCGTGTTGCTTTTGTTTATTGTTTTGATGTGTGATGATGTAAATGTTTTCAATTATAAGTATAATTAATTAATAATAACTTTTAATGAATGAATGAATGAAGATTTTTGTATCCATATTTTTACAAATATAATAAATAAACAACAAAATTATAAAAAAATACTAATTATATTATACTAAATTGAATCAAATCAAATCAAAACAGAAAAATTTAAATAAAACAAAAATAAAATAAATTTAACACATAACTATGAACAATTTAACAAAGATCAAATTTTTTATTCTCTCGCACCGGTACTGCAATCTGTCTATCGCGGTAATGGAGGTAAGGACGGTCTAATCCGGCGACAAATACACTTTATTTGCTTAAGTAAAGTTCGTTGAAGCATTTTGTTTCTTAGGAAGTTCTTCTACGCGACTTACAGTAGAGCGGACTGACAGATATCGTCACATAAGGAAACAACGTCCGAGCTCTCCAAGCTATTTTTTCGTTATGATTTTTTAATAATTATTTAATTTCTTGTCATTTATATATTCTCAAACATTTTTTTTAAATTTTTTTTTATGTCATAGGTGGCAAACGAGCAAGAGGCTCACCTGATGGAAAGTGACTACCACCGCCCATGGACATCTGCAACACGGGGGGGCTTGCAGGTGCGTTGCCGGCCTTTCAGGAAAGAGTACGCTCTTTTCATGAAGGTTCCCAAGTCGTATCGGTTCGGAAAAACCGTTAATCAAACATTGTTAATATTATTAATATTTCATGGTATATGTTATTTAATAATTAATAATATACATGAATCGAAAGCAGCTTCGTTTGAAAATTATTATAAGAATAAGCGTCTGTGCGTTACTCAGTTGCTAAGTTTTTGTAATAAATAATTTTTATTTACTTACTTAAGTAAATCGTAGTATAAAAATCAATCGTTTTATTAAATAAATAAAAACAAACGGCCATAAAATAAAAATTGACATTTGTTACAGGTCAGAACGCGCGCAGAGATTTTTTTGTGTATGATTTTTACCTACCTGTCTAATGCTAGTGCTACACTTGTTACGTGCCTAAGTTTAGTATATTCCCAACATGTCATGAAAAAGCTCCCCATTTCCCGCGTCTGTCTGTCTGAACGCGATGAACTCAAAAACTACCGAAATGATTTTCATATGAATAAAAGGAGTGATTCATGAGGAAAATATAGGTTTATAATTAAATAAATTTCTGTGTAATCTGGTTGAGATATGATAATGTTTGTCGAAGATATCTTAAAAAATCATGGCGAAACTCCCAGAGCTTAATTGACGTGGCGTTAACCAATAGTTATATTTGCGCAAACGGCTCCGATGTCGTATTGAATAATGTTCGGTCATACTTTATTGCGAAATAATACTTGAACATAGACGCCTCATACAAGATATTTTACTTCGTCGATTTAATTATATAAGGCCCTTTTAGGTAGATCCCAGTGTGCTGAGTTCAAATCACATGTGGGACCTATAAAAAAAACTTAAGTTTTTCTAAAAAAAAATTTGCCATCCCCTCGGATTATAAGTGTGAGGAAATAGATAGTGCATCAATGTTTGTTCATACACGATTGAACACAATAATATGTCCTGCGTATTTGGCTGGTATCCCTTGAGATCGATCGGTGTGATCGAAATCAGTCAGGATGACATTATTATATTTATGAACGCGAATTTCTGTTGTTTATCTAAGAGACGGCATGAAAAGTCACCCTATATATATACGATATCACAGGTGTAGCAGCAGCATAAAAGAAATACCAACACATTTCGTTACACAACACAAAATCAAACGAAGCGTCAATAAAAATTGCATTAATCCTCACAACTGTTCTAACAGAAGAATTCTAAATTTGAAATACGACGGAAAAGTTTATATGCGTAACGAAACTGTAAACTGATTCTGGGATAAATGTTTGTTGTCGAAAAATCAAAGAAGCTTACATTATATAAAATAAAGCGTATCTTTGACTGTTTACAATAATATTACATAGTATAAAACAAACTCGCTTACCGCTGTCTATTTGTCCCTGTGTATGCATAAATCTTAAAAATTACGCAACGGATTTTGATACGGTTTTTTTTAAAAGCTAGAGTAATTCAAGAGAAAGGTTTATATGTGCACATGCACAATATAGTAGAGAAACACTGATATTGTTAGAAGTTTCTAATGAGATGTCGTAAATAAATACATTTTTGCGCTTACATTGCAAACGCTGACTGAGCCCTACCAGATAGATCAAAATAATGTACTACAGTATAGTATACTTTAAAAAAGTCTACAAAAAAGTCTATTTTGGTATATGTCTGTCTCTTAGAGACAACCCACAATAACCATTTTTTATCCTTTATGAGAAATAATGGTTTATTTTTGAAGCGATTTTAAGCAAATCATCGTTAATCCTTATCCAATTAAGTACCTTAAGTATATTTTGCATTTAATATAGATCAATACGGCCCATTACAGCATGTTATTTAAATGAATATTTTCGAAGATATTATAGATTTAAAATTTAGGGACATAGCGATTTGAATTGTCTAACGACAAAAATGCTGTGAACGTTGTATATAAAAATATTCTGTAGTATATTCAGTATCAGCATTGCACCCGTGCGAAGCCGGGGCGTATCGCTAGTTGTTGATAAATTACTTTTTGTTTATTTTTATTTAGACCGCAGATCGTATTTGCGGGTACCACTCAAAGCAGATACTTAAAAAGTGACCTAGGAGCTAACAGGCAAGATATGCGAATCTGAACCGAATATTGTAATCAGTTTGTGTTTTTAAATAATATACTGTTCGGCGATGGAAAGTACCTAGTACAAAAATAAAACGTGTCGCACGTGAGTCTCGTACAATGAAGTCGCACAAAATATATAACAACCCATTAACAAATGGATGACCAAACGATATAAGATTCACGAGCAAAAATTCACCACGGAACTAATTTCCAGATGACATCCAAGATATTAATGAACAATATTTCGAAGTAAGCTACTAAATTCTTAGTAATAGACGAAATCATATTCCATTATGCAAATTAACATATTATATTTGCCATAACATCGTAAATTATTGGATACTGTTAGCCACATATGTGTTATTTCCGCTCCGTCTAACAATAAAGGCACTTCACAGCGTACTGCAAAACAAGCGTTGCCTTATCTTTCATACGAACTGGCAAGCGGCCCGAATATTGTAGGACATTGCCATTCAGCTACCAATCACGCATAACATTATAATAATGAAGAGTTAATAGCAATGGAGCCCCGAAAACCGTTGCCATTAATTATTCCGAGAGGGGTTTAATATTAAACCAGATTAGAATATAATACGTTCCCCCCATTACCATTTAAGTGGGACCGTTTTATATTTGTGGTTATTGTTATTTTAATGACGCTGTCGAAGTTAAGAGACGGAATTTAAATTTCTCTTGTGATAATCCTTAATTTCCAAGAGCAAGAACGAGACTAAATAAAATATTAAATAAAATAGACATTTGCGAAGCATGAAATATTAAATATTTTTCCGAGAGTTCGATGGAATTAGAATCTGAGGAACGTGTTATATGAAATGACGTAAGTAAACGGGATTACTAAATAAAACTGAGGTTAATGACTTCTTTGGTGCCAAGCCGTCTCAACGTGAATGTTCTCTGAAATTTGCATGTCAAAGAGCCACTGAGTTTTCTTATGCTTCGTATTTTTTTTTAATCAATTCTCAACGATGAAATAATACATTAAATACGTATTTAAAATATTTTTGTGTTTAAATTTATCGAACCTCATTCGAGTAACGTTGTGGAATGAGCTCTGAGCCATCACGAAAGGTCTTATCCTAAAAGTAGATTATTTAAATCATAAAATAAAATCTGCTAACTTTACTTTATGACATAAAAAACGAAGTTACTTTTTACTTTTATATCCATCGTATACTTAACCCATATACATTAATCTTACTAATAGGAGAACTTTTGAGTTAATACATTCAGATAAATATAATTTTGACGACCTCCGTGGGTCGAGTAGTGTGTACACCGGTTTTCAGGGTACGCCACTCCGACGTCCCGGGTTCGATTCCCGGCCGAGTCGATGTAGACAAAGTTTTCAATGTTGTCTTGGGTCTGGGTGTTTGTGGTACCGTCGTTACTTCTGATTTTCCATAACACAAGTGCTTTAGCTACTTACATTGGGATCAGAGTTATGTACATATGTGATGTTATTCAATATATGTATATATATATAAACTTTGATATCGAGAGAGATTGTATACGTCGTTAAGATGTTAGAATTATTATATTATAGTAGATTTGGTTGGGACTTTCATTCGTGGTTTTTAAAGTATACGTGGCTCGTTTATTCAGCCAACATTTAATTAATCTCCAAACTGGAATATAAAAGTGTAGATTACATAATTAGCATTGCAACAAAAACTGTAATTTAAAGTTCCAAAACAATATCATTAGCCTGTCTAATCAACAGTGTCCTTAAGTTTAAGTTAAGGAATGATTTGAAGCTTATACTTCCGACCACTAAAATGCCTATTTTTGATAAATGTATCTATTTTAGAATATTACCCAACAATGGTTTCCTAATAATGCTAGCGATTGATACTTAGCAAAAGTAGCATTGTAGAAACAAATTCACGCCATGCTTATATTTGAGCCTGTAATAGAAATTATTCTAAAACAATTCAATTAATAAAATAGAAGAACGGTAGTTAAAATCGTTAAATGACGACGAAAATATATTTTTACTAAAAGGAATTGTTTCAATGAACACTTGATACCATTTCGTCTAGTCAATTCACTTTTACGAAAAAGTTAATTTAATTACGACGAGATCCGTTTGTATTTCGGTTTTACCGTAGTTGATACCGAATAGTTGAGGAAATACGAATTAACGGAACCGATTTCACTCTAAGTCGGGTAATACCGTCTGTTTGTATAAATGTTCATTTTAAATCAACGTTTTAGTTGCTTTGTAATTATTATTTAAGACTTTATTCAGAGTGTTATAAAGCGTTGAGAAGCACCTGGCGTCGTTGAGCTACTTCACAAAATGTCTACAGTTTTTACGCTTTTAAAATTTCTTTGTTTGTTTGTGCTTCAATGTGGGGCAAGTATTTTCTCCTGTTAATGCGAAGGCTTCAAAGAAAACCATCCTCTCTGGTTGTGTATGAAATCTGTCCTTGCATTTATGTTTTTATTCTTAATAACAATTTTTATTGTATTTTAAGTGAATGTATAGATATATAATTGATTAAACGTGTGCCTAGTATTTTATTACATACCTATATAGTATGCTCTTCGTCTATATAATTAGCCGCTACACAAATAAGGTCAATTTATTTATAAGAATGTAACGAAACCATAAAAGTATAACCAAGTATAGTTGAAAAGTTATCTGTCAAACAGATACTGAGGGAAATATATTTATTTTTCTATAGACATATATAAATATTTGTATTTGTTTTTTACAAAGAGGCTTGAAAGTATTACATATTCATATTTATAGGAAGTATGTTTTAAAGCATATTTTTCTCCGTAATCCAAACACAGCCATACTTTGAAGTCAAATAAAAATATAATATCAAAAGTAAATAATGATCCAGTTTTCTGAAATAATAATGTTAATATTATTGCCAACGTAATTTTCTCTATATTCTGTGGTTGCACGATCGACCGCTGACTACGAAACAAAAGGCAGATAAAGTGAGAACTTATAGAAATTAACAAATTCTAAATACGTCAATAATTATATACATATTTTATGTTATAGGTGGCAAATGAGCAGGACGCTCATCTGACGGAAAGTGGTAATCACCGCCCATGGACATCTGCAACACCGGAGGGCTTGCAGGTGCGTTGCCGACCCTTAAGGAATGAGTACGCTCTTTTCTAGAAGGTTCCCAAGTCGTTTAGGTTCAGAAAAACCGCCGGCTAAAGCTGATTCCACACTGGTTATGCGAGGCAGAAAATGTCTTATAAATCACGCTGTTGTGGATTTCGCACAGTTAATAATAAAGTGCAGCACTTTTGACGTTTTAAGAAAAAGACGCGTCGCTTCTCACTAACGGGAATTCGCATTCGCTTTTGACTTTGTATTTTGATTTCGTTGCTTCACTATAATGTTCCCCGCGTTCCAACAGATTTTTTCTTCCGATGTTGATAGTGTACAACCACAAAATATAGAAAATAAAATCAGAATTAAAAAAAATACCTTATTTTAAATGTTACAGTATAGATTTTACTTTAAATCAGTGTTGCTTTCTGAGTGTATTCTTATGTGTTGAGAGGCTCTTTGCTTGGACTAAAGAGGAATGTGTAACCTTTTTGTGACGTTAAACGATCACATAGCTACCCAAACAGGAACATGTATTTGAATGTAAATTAAATCGTTTAGTTTATCCTATTTTCGTTAGATTCCCATAATTTTTTATTGTTACTGAATTCTGTACAATAAGAAAATTTTCCTTTTGTTAATCCGTTCTTTTTATTCGATAAAAGTTAGATGAACGTTCAGAATTCTTACATTTTGAGACAAATGTTTCATTGTGGTAAATCACATTTACCCTTCAAAATGTATCGTGTACGGAATAACTGTATATCTAATAATTACTTCTTATAGACTTAAAAACAGAATAAATAATTTAAATAAATAAATAAATATTGGACAACATCACATACATTACTCTGATCCCAATGTAAGTAGCTAAAGCACTTGTGTTATGGAAATCAGAAGTAACGATGGTACCACAAACACCCATACCCAAGACAACATAGAAAACTAATGAACTTTTTACATCGACTCGGCCGGGGATTGAACCCGGGACTTCGGAGTGGCGTACCCATGAAAACCGGTGTACACACTACTCGACCACGGAGGTCGTCAAAATTTTACGGCATAATTTTAATAAATACTGTAATTACTTTATTTTACTTGGTGGTAGGGCTTTGTGCAAGCCCATCTGGGTAAGTAACACCCATTCGCCAAATATTCTACCACCAAACAGGAATACTTAGTATTGTTGTGTCACAGGGAACATAATATCTTAGCTCCCAAATTTGGTGGCATTGGCGATGAAAGGAATGTTTGATATTTCTTACAGCACTTATGTCTAAGGCGGTTAAGACCACTTACCATCAGGTGAACTAATTACCCGCCAGCCATTATAACAATAAAGATATAATATTTTATCATAAACCTTTACAATTTGAACGAACTGGCGTCCTTACCCTTGTAAGCTTATAAGGCTACAGATCTTGAGATCTTGGGTGTAAAATTCAGGTCACGCCAATGAATAACATTAGGTTTTTATTACAAGAAATTCTAATTCTAATTCTTTTTTTTTTATGGCGTTGGTTGGCGGACGAGCATATGGGCCACCTGATGGTAAGTGGTCACCACCGCCCATAGACAAAGGCGTTGTAAGAAATATTAACCATTCCTTACATCACCAATGCGCCACCAACCTTGGGAACTAAGTTGTTACGTCCCTTGTGCCTGTAGTTACACTGGCTCACTCACCCTTCAAACCGTAACACAACAATACTGAGTACTGCTGTTTTGCGGTAGAATATCTGATGAGTGCGTGGTACCTACCCAGACGTGCGCGCAAAAAGCCCCACCACCAAGTACTGTCTCCACACTTTTTTATCATCTATATAATATTATGTTGAGTAATACATTATGCCTTATTCATGTTTGATTCTCTAACAAACGACTTAGGTAACGCCTTGAATAAAATTATTTAAATTTGCCTTCGGACATATCACGTTCACGAATTTGACGTATCATTTGTAACAAAATTATACATCGCTGTTATATTTATTAAAGTTTCGTTTTGCTTTGAAGAGTTCCCTTTGTTCGACTATCGTTTTCTCGAATTCGAACGCTTTCCTTGGCGTTATAATAAACAAAAAGGACCGGAAAGGTCTTTTGAATTTCACTTTGCCGAACAAAGAAATGGGCACGTTTTGTTCAAGGGAAACCAGCCATTTAATCCCCTTTGAAATTTCTCTAGTAAAACAATTCTTTATTCTTGATTGCTCCGTCCCATTGTTTTCAATAAGGGCGCGTTAATCAAAACATTCGAGTATAAATTGTGATTTAATTATTTGGGAATTGAACACGCGACCGAGTTTACTGAGTTATTCTATTTGTTGACTCGTATTGGAAGGTAGGCGATTAATTCATAGTAAATAACAAGGCGTTATGTTTTTTTCTGTCTTTACCGCTTTTACTTGAAGTATTACCGTGGTGTTACCCAGTCAGGACATATTCAGCCAACAAAAGAAATACCTAGTATTTTTGTCTTCCGACTTGAAGGATGAGTAAGTTTAACTCAAGGAACAAGGAACTTAAAATTTTCTTTTTAGTTACCAAGGTTGGTAGGCATTAACAAGATTACGGATTGTAAGAAATTGTTACTACGTCCCATCAGGTAGGTCTTCGGGTCATCCTATGATAAGGTTCACCTTATTCCAACCGCGTGAATTAAAATATAATGTTCATTTACACTGTAAGAACACAGGGTCATACACACTTCAAAGATGAACATAAATACAAACTAATGGCATATTGGTGAATACTCTGGCGAGCATGTACTGATGGTAAGACATCGCTGCCACCAATAAATATTGAGACATTGGACTGTAAAATTATTATTCAGTCCTTATAACGTCACAGGGCCGCCCGCTAGTGGTTCTGAGATGTTATGTAAATTTATCCTATAAGAATACTTTTTCAGTAATCCTATGAATAGGAACATTAATACTAACGACATCTGTTGTTTAGTCATATACCATATGCGGTTCTTGGTTATGAGTGGTTCGTGCTGTCCCTGATACGCTTAGTATGAAATGCCTCCCTTGCTGGTTCACTAGTATAACAAAAGGTGAATTTAATTCTTGCATTAGTTAATCAACAGTGACAATGTTTTGTTTTACCGAACTTCAACATATTTATAGGACTTACCGTTCGAAAATATCGATTAACGGTATACATGCATGTGAAATAAAACAATACAAAATCAGGATCAGAATTTCAGCCATTTTTTGTTTCTTTTTTAGGCTATATTTAATTAACTTAATAAGTACCAAATATTCTTAAAATTTAAGTCCCATGAAAAAAGCCCAGGATATCTGTGTATTGGAGTCTCTTTTTTACTATGTTTTGATCTGAAGGCAAGGCAAACAAATAAGATTGTGCAATTTATTATTGTAATGTTACTAAATACATTGATACATAAGATTTACACTCGATCAAAAATTACATAATGAAAAATAAAATCGTTGAATTTGGTAAACATAATTTGTCATGGTAAAGTTTTGTTTCATACGCCGTAAATAATTTAATTCGTATACGAAATCGGTAAGACAGAGAATACTTCCACAGTCACAACTTCGCTTTTGAAAACTTTATCTAACTACGGATAAGATGTCAGTTACAAATAATTTATTGATTTATTATCTTTGATTTTGATTTCTTTCGATTCGGATGCTGTTGAAGTAAATTTATATATGTATAAACTTTTTGTTCGACTGTCAGGTTATTTTTGGACGTTATAAGTTTCGAACTTTAGTTATTTACTCAGTTCTTTGTTAGACTGTTTTTATTCGTATTCTATGTATTCACATACCGTTCGTCTCCTTGAGTTCAATATTTGTGTGCGCAAATACTGAAGCCATGCCTTCCCTCATGGTCTCTTAATACGATGACACGGCAAATCCGCCTAGATGATTCCTTCGTTTTGATGTCCGAAATCCACAACATTTTTGAAGCTATTTTTGAGGCACTTTCTGTCTCTAACAACCAACAACCACTCTGTGAGACCAGCTTTCGCTGCTGGTTTTTCTGTACCGATGGGACTTGGGAACCTTCAAGAAAGGAGCGTATATATTTCATAAAGATCGGCAACGCACGCAAGACCCCAGTGTTGCAGATGTCCATGGGCGGTGGTAGTCCCATTCCATCAGGTGAACTTCCTGTTCGTTTGCCACCTATATCATAAAAAAGTCATGGAAAGAACTTTACATGCTCTCCGAAGCGCGAGTATGTAAAACTGCCAAATTTTTGCCTAAACGAAATGCTAGTGAGAACGATAGAGTTTTTTAAAATTATAATAGGTGACTTGTGACTTCAGGCTTATTTAAAACTAGCTGCTGGACCAAAAGCGAAGCGTTAAGCACAATGAGCTGTTTCAAATAGTGTTGAATTTTTGAGTGATTGTTGTTTGGCGAAAATAGCTTGTTTTTATTTGCGCGTTAAGCTGGAAAATATATTGCTATTGCGAACCCATTAGGATTAAAGGATGTTAACTTTGACGAAAATGTTTTAATTTTTGCTTTACAAACAAAAAATTCTGTAAAATTGTTATATCATAATAATGATAAAATAATTTAGTATATAAAATAGGAGGTCTTATTAGCTACTAAAAAGTAATTGATTCCAAACAATCTGAGGGCAAAGGAAACATATTGCTACATACGAAAAAGGAGCAGGTATTACTTGGTGGTGGAGCTTCGTATAAGCCTGTCTGGGTATTTTGTGTTCCGATTTGAACGGAGAATGAGCCAGGGTAACTACAGGCATAAGGGACATAACATCAATAGCTCCAAATTTTGGTTGTATATTGACGATGTAAAGAATGGTTAATATTTCTTACAGCACCGATGCCTGAGACATCGTTCGCCTACCCTTTACCAGTTAGAAAGGTGGGATTATTATCTATTATAAAAATGAATGCAAATATTTATGTATCATAACGCGAGCATACTGAATACAATTATAATTTCTCAAGCAATAATTTTGCTGATTTTATGTCATAAATGGGGCACTCCGAAAAGTGTGACGTTTTTGATGAAGTTTTATGACCCTTATACAGTAAAAGTTTGGCTTATAGCCATTAAGATAGAGCTACTAAAACTCCAGCTAATTTTCGTTAAAGTTTTGCTCGAACCACGTTACATAATGAATAACCATACAAACCTTTTAAAAGCTCTAGTAGTTCTGTTTTTCTAATATGTTATAATTATGAAACCAGTTAATTTCTAAAATTAAACGTTGTGTCATGAACGATAACGATAGAAAAGCAGCAATTTGGTTTAATCTCGAAAACTCTTTCCTTATCATAAAATATATTATAGGCAATTACAATGGTGACCCAATAATTTGTTTATCTAATAAATTAATCCCAATAGCACACGATACATCACATTCAGACAGTTGCATTGTTATAGTCGATGCGGCCCTAAAATACATCAAATCAAAGGATAAATACGATTCAATGATCGACTGGAAATACTTGATAATTTATTGACAGATATTTCTGAATTTATGCATTTAAATCCTCTTTTAATTCTTTCTCTTTCGATAATTGTATTATTTTAAGATTACTTGATTTAATTTATTATCTTAGTCTCATGTAGAGCCGAGATGGCCCAGTGGTTAGAACGCGTGCATCTTAACCGATGATTTCGGGTTCAAACCCAGGATTCACCACTGAATTTTCATATGCTCCATACCTTCTCCTCAACGGGAGAGGAGGCCTTAGCCCAGCAGTGGGAAATTTACAGGCTGATTATGTTATATGTTATGTTATGTCTCATAATTCAAATGGATGTATTGTTATTAGTTTAATAGTAATGAATATTCAATGTTATTTAGATAATTAATTGCTGTAATTTATTAATTTTTGATTATTACATAAAATAGTACCAGACTGCATTGATATATAATTGATACGAGCATGCCGTGTACACATGCTTAGGAATGTAATCTAGCTCAAAATTGTGTAATTCCGTAATTTTAAATGTATGTTTTGATTGTATTCTGTTTGTGTACCTATGAATAAATAAATAAATAAATAGTTTCAGTACTCTGGACGTCAGTTATGCTTCATATGGCGAGGGTTTTACAAAACGCCATGGGCTCACAAGCAATACGTGTACGGTTATATATTTATAACATACACTGAGAGAAAATATTTCAAAACGTCCGAAGTTCTCATGCCGGATATAAATTTTTCTGACATTTTTGTATTGTTTATCGATATTTTGTCACGAAATCAAAATGTTTTGTTATTTATTGTTGGATACGTCGTAATATGTTGTTTTGTTCATGACTTGAATACTTGGGGAACTTATAATTGTATTTACGTAGGAACAGACAAAATGTATAAATATTATTTATGAGAATCATAGGGATACGCGGTATCAAGCAAACTTCACCTTTAGATTTACCAGTTAAGATCGTAGCTTCGATCAAATTTGGCAATAAATTTTTCATTGCCAATCTGGTGCCATTACACAGTTGTTCTAACTCATTTTTGTATTATATCACTTTATACGTAGCGAAGCACATACCGGGCCGCTAGCCTATTAGTAATATATAGTGCTACATTTACATATTTTTTTTAATTTTTATCATTTTTTTTTAAATATAGCTCGTACTCTGAGAACACTAGTTCAATAAAAATAATTGTTTCGGCTGTTACTCGTGTAACGGCTGTTACTTTTTTGCTGTGATCATTTTAAATCACTTCATTAACGAAGTTCAAAGTGTCCAGTATTCAACTACTTTAATTTTTACGTTTTTTATATCTTAAGTCACACGTTTTGGTCATCGTTTTGTTTTTTCAAGATTTCTCCAACTGCTCATTAGTCTGCTTCCATTTAAAATAATACCTCATTTTCTTTTCATTGAGAGGCATTGTTTTCAGTATTATGAATAGCAAGTTATTTTATTATTTTCTTAAGATCACCGGAACAAATAAATCGATCTGGGAAATTATAGTTTATAAGTTTCTTAAAATGAATGTAATATTATGTTCATTTCTGAACTAGTGGCTTATAGCCAATCAATAACAACTAGAGGGTCTCCCGCGAAACTTCGCGTTTATTCAAAATATTAATTTGGAATTTCAAAACCAATGACAGGTTTGGTTTGATTTCATTTCTGTAAACTGCAAGTCATTTATCTACATTAGGCGCCATAATTATGAAAGCTCTTTTAAAATTTTTTTTTTAATATCAAACAGATAGCTTTGGAGTCTGTCGAAAAAAAATTACTTCAATGTTTTTCACTTTATTTTTTATTTATATTATATTTGGATTATGACGTAAAGTTCTCTTTGTCTGTTATAAAGTCGTTACATAGTGAGCTTCATTCAAGTAGCAATTTACGAGTTATTTTAAATAATAAACTTTTCTACGAAAAACAGTTTTGGTACGCAACAGAAACGAGAATACTTTGGCCAAGTAAACGCTAATGCTGAATCTAAATCTGATAACAAGATTTTGCCATCACGTCGGGATTTTATCGTTATCCTTATTTTTTTATTCCTCAATTTTCGAGACATTTTTTGTTTGTTGTTAAATTGAAAAAAAAAATATTGCGACAGAATACAGAAAAAAAATATTTATTTAAAAAACCTATATCTTGCCCTTTTGATGTATTAATAGAGTCCAAGTAAATATATATAAGATGGCATTGGCAGGCGGACGGGCAATTTGGCAACCTGGTTGTAAATGGTCAGCAATGACCATAGACATTGGCGCCGTAAGAAATTTTAATATTTACATCGCCAATGAGTCAACAACCTTGTAATAAACACACCAGTACATAGATTTTTTTTTATTAATTGTTTAATTTTATAAAATTTATAATCTTCAGGTGGAAATAAAATAAAAATTAACAAAAATCTCTCAAAAATCGGTGACAGTCTTTTATTTTTAATTTTACTCGATAAAACATCTTAGTATTATTTTTTAAGCCATAAGAATGAAGTTCTGAAATCGTTTACACTTATATCTATAAAATTGGATACAATACCAAAATATGTAACTAGTAAATATTTAGTAATAATAATAAATACACCTGCATAAATAAGTATTTCTATCACTTGGGAATTGAGATATTATGACTTCTGTGCCTGTAGTTACATTGACTCACTCACCATCAAACTGGAACACAAAAATACTAAGTATTGCTGATTGGCGGGAGAAAATATCACAAGTGGGTGGTACCTACCCAGATGTTATTTAATTCAATTATTTGTTTCGAGTCTAGGTAAATTAATCATTAAACGCACCCACTCAGTTTAAAAGGTGAAAAGGACATTGGTCCGAGTTTTAGCAAATAATTACATTTGACTCACACTTCTCAGGCTGATGAGGCTTTTAGGCATGGGAGTCCGTATAATCTGGTAACAGAGTTAGGTTCGGTGTCGGATTAATAGGCGAATTAAACTTTGACGCGTGTAGCTCGTCTGGTAGTTTGATTTCTAGTCGTACTGGTTAGTATTCGTATGTACAAGTTTAGTTTTTTTAGGGAATATTTTTTTTTTATTTTACATTTGACAAATAGTTTTTTTATGAAATGTTGGAGGTTATTTGTCATGTTTACTGCATATATTACAAGTTTTACAGTTTTGAGCATACAGATCATTTATATGATAACTTTTCAACGATGTGAAATAAATATTTACAATTATTTTGTATAATATGTTTAAGTAATTTCAAGCTGTGAAATTTTGGTTAACTTTTGGGTACTTATTTTAAAAAGGTTGTACATTACGATCATTTGTTCTAATATTAGAACCCTATTCAAAATCAAGGTCCATTGACCTTAAAACGTGGATATCATCGTGGTTTTTGGAATATATTTTGTACACTTTCTGTTTTCCAGAAATATTGGTTGTCAACTATCATAAATTTATTGCCGAATGAACGATATTAAGATAATCTATTTTTCCTTACTTTTATTTACTTTTTTAGATTATTAAAAGAGTCGTCTGACATCTCATCTCATCGTCAAAAAGCAACCTTGATTTTCTTGAGTTTAACATGTGCTACTTTCATGCAGTAAAGGTTATTATCGTCATAAGATTCCATGGATCGTTACCACTAATTACTTAAGTTACCACTAATTTCAATTTATCTCCAAGATCCTTGTCCATCTATATTTCGGATTGCCTCTATACATAATTGACATACAAAATAGCCAAAGTGCTACACAGATGGTCATCGATGATTCAATGGATCAACACACGAATCAAGCTCAGATGTGTCTAATGCGAGCTGTACACGAACAATTTGTAGTCGTTTAATTAATGGGTCGCAGTGGTTTACAGCGCTTTTCAAAGTTTCCTTTTGAATAGAAAATCATTTTAGTAGCTATTCCGTAAACAATATTCACAAATATTATACACGATAAAAATATTGTGACACGTGTTTAGTTAACATTTTTGGATCGTTTTTAATCAAATAATATGGATTTGTAATTTTTAGTCTATGGATATAATTGACATTGGAATTTCTATTATTATTAATATAGGATATTATATTCGACCATTTACTAAAACATTTAAAATAAACTTATTAACTAAGTTATATTACAAAAGTATCATGAAATTCATCAAGAACGCAACTGACAGTTCAATTTTTACAACGGTGACAAAATTGTTGGGGCTGTTAGAAATATTAACCATCCCTTACTTAGTCAATGCACTACTAAACTTGGCAACTAAGATGATAAGTCTTTTGTGTCTGTAGTTACACTGGCTCACTCGCCCTCCAAACCGGAACACAAAAATAATGAGTACTGTTGTTTGGCGGTAGAATATCTGATGAGTGTATACCACCAAGTAGAACTTCCTTGACCACGACATTCAGTTTTCGTTCAACAATGATATATAAATATTTGCAGCTACAGGCACAAGATACATAATTAACATCTCACTTCCCAAGGCTTAAAAAAATTAAGACTTTATTTTAAACAAATATAACAAATCTGTTATCGTGAATGGGTCGGAGTTAGTTCAAAAAGAAAAAGGGTTCTACGAATTCGAAACGAACATGAAAAGTGACAAAACTGGACAAAAAGGGAAATAAATATGTTATGCAAGAGCTTAACACTATGCCCGCCTTTTGTGTGAATACATCGAATTCAATAGCCTAAGAGAATGATTTAAAGGTCCGTTGACAGAAAAAAATCAAGATTATTATAAGTGTTATATTACAAGAAGACTGTGAGATGTAAAGATATCTTTATGACTGATTTTGAGTCACACAGATATCACAGTCCTCATCAAGAGACTATCCAATTGCAGATCTCCATGGGCGGAGGTAGTTTCTTCCCATCAGGTAAACTACCCGCTCGTTTGCATATTCCATAAAAAAAGTAGCTATTTAGTTAATTGCCGATTCTTCTCGAAATAATTCAAATTCCAAAACGGTAATAGTTTTACATCAATCGTTCATCGTTCAATCGTAATAATCATTGTTACATTTGATGATGAAATGTTTTTATGAGAGTTTACTCATTCAAAAAATCCTTTTTGTTAATAGTTTTCATTCAAATTAATATTCAATAAAAACGTTGTAAAAAAAGACTTATTTTTTAAATAACTTTGAGTGAACATACCCAATATTTTTAGCGTCATTTTACTAAAAATGAAACATTACATTTTGGTACCTAAATAAGCAATAAATCTTATATATTAATATTATAAGCCGATTGTTGTCCCAGTGATTATGGGGCGAGAAATGCATGTAAACAAAAATGGTTATGGTCTCATTTGGAAGAACTCCAGCCACAAAGAAAATTAAAGAGGATTGATGGCACTTTATTAAATTGTTACGAATTAACAAAGAATTTCTTATGAAATTTCTAATATCAAATGTATACTATTTGATATTAGAAATTTAATTTAAAAGAGATTTCATCACGTTAGCCCCAAATTTAAACGAGTGACTTGAAGTTTACAATGAAATTAAATCATTTCAGTTTCGAAATTCCTAAAAAATCTTTTGAACAAACGCTAAGTTTCGCGGGAGACTCACCAGTATATATTTATTATATAAACGAAATAAATATAAAAAGATTGAGAACCAGTGTCCTAAGTATTGATTAATTAGAACGAGCGCAGACCGACTGCTCGGAGCGAGATTTGTGTACGCTTTTAATGATAGCGATGCTCTGCGAATTGTTTGTATCCGTTATCTTATCCATGTTCTCTTATTAATATTTAAGTATTAGTTCTACTTTATTACAAAAAACATAAGCTTAACACACGTGACATACATTAAACGTAGTTTCGCTTTTCTTGGTGGTAGGGCTTTGTGCAAGCCCGTCTGGGTAGGTACTACCCACTCATCAGATATTCTATCGCCAAGCAACAATACTAAATATTTTTGTGTTCCGGTTTGAAGGGCGAATGAGCCAGTGTAACTACAGGCACAAGGGTCATAACATCTTAGCTCCCAAGATTGTTAATGCATTGATGATATAAGGTATGGTTAATATTTCTTACAGCGCTAATGTCTATGGGCAGTGGTGACCGCTTACCATCAGGTTGCCCATTTGCCCGTCCGCCAAACTATAACATAAAAAAACGTATTTCTTTTGATTGTATATCAAATATTTTTCATTCCTTCCCAGTTCTTCTCCGTATAATCTACATTCCAAACCATAGTGTTAAGGTTCTTAAGCTTTCTCCATTACTATTGTGATTTAATGGTTATTATTTTGATGTTATTTAATAGATAAAATAGATAATGATATCGTTCTGGCAGATTTAACCCGCGACGTTTATTCAGATTAAACAAATGATCAGGAGAGGCTACAGCGTAAAGGTGCTTAAAGAGAAGTACACTCCGTTGTCCAACATTGTTTAACAGATAAATAATACTTTGTGCTTTCCAAGACACAATAGTAAAAAAATATGGTATAATCTACTTGGTGGTGACCACTCACCATCAAGTGGTGTATTTGTCAATTCGCTTTCCTGTTTAAAAAAATTAAAAAATGTAAACTGATCTATTACCGACAATATTATCTGAATGATCTGTTAACGTTATATTGACCTATTTCATTTATTTGAACCACTATCTGCTTTATAAGCCAGTCCAAGGAGTTCTAATAAATAATTAAATATATTAAAGAAAAAAAAAAACGTAAGAAATACACGACAGAAATTCTATTACAGTTCAGATGATTCATTTTTCGGTTTAATTCAGCGTCAGCCAGATTTCATAGCCTATTGTGAGCTAAGCTCAGCCTTTGAAATGTTAAAACGGTCTCTTCTATATTTGAATTCAGCTCTTTGAATTTTAGTAAATTTTCAATTATAAAACGTTAATTACAACGCATTACAATTATAACGAGACTACTTTAAAAACTTTTCTATGTATGCGTGTAAGTTTCTTCATTTCACCAAAAGCTTTTAAATGCCAGAACGGACTGACGACTGACAACCTGACAAGGTGTCAGATTTCGTATACTTACATCATTCCAAATTATATTGGCTATAATTATTTTACTCTTAATCTCATTTTTGACTGTCAAGATTTGTAATATTTGACATGATCATAATTAGTTATGATCTACTAAATTTCATCTAGATATGATATACACCTAATAAACCTGTTTAACACTAGACAAGGCGTCAATTCGACCCGTCGTGGACTACTCTCAGTTCCCCCAATACCATTTCTTTTATTTGACTGTATTTAACGTAATCCGGCTTGTTGACAATCAGCCCTTTCCCACACGTTCAATTCTTCGGCTTTGATGTAGGCTCAGAGATGTTTGATCACTCTGCGTCTTCCACGTATTTTTGACGCAGAATATTTGGAGGAATCGTTCTTAATTCTGGCTACTTTTACTTTCGCCCATCACGTTCAATTTCATCCAACCCACGTCGATGTCTGAAAATCCACAGCTGCTCGTTTTTTGAGGCATTTTATACCTTGCAAAACGACTCTGTGAATCCAATTATCACTGGCGATTTTTCCAAACGGATACGATTTCAGAAAAACAAACCTTCAAGAAAAGACCCTACTCGTATTTAAAGGCTTGCGCAGTCTGCACCTGCTGGCACCTCCAAGTCATCCGGTGTTTCAAATGTCCACAGGCGGTGGACATGATTATACTATTCTATTTTATCTATGAAAGTGGAAGTTTAAACGCTTTATGGGTTCCTTTTGTGAACTGTTTACATTGCTCCACAAATATCCCGCTGCTGTGTAAAGAGCCTCCTTTTTAGGACGAAGATTTGGGGCTTACATACAAAAAATGAAAAAAATATACGATCAATTCAGGTGGACGAACTATATTTTCTTTTCACTTCAATAGCTGTGTCACTTCACGTGTCACCTTGTTTAGTACATAAAACGGGTTTTATTAATATTTGTACCTTTATGAATTTTAATACATACGAATGAAAATTATTCTTGTAATAATTATGAACACAAATTGCTTTAAAAATAAAACTAATACGCTCCTAATTAAAACATCTTATTTGAAGTAATCTGGCGCCACGGATTTAGACATTATTGGCACGATACACACAGACAGTGAGACCGCCTTATTTTGTTAACACATTTTATTATCATTGTAATCATATATATATTTACAAGCTTTTCTTAACTAGCAATGTAAGTATGTACGGGTGAAATCTTGCAACTCAATTTAGAAGCAGATATCTTTAACCGATTGAGCTGAAATTTTGTATACACGTTAATTTTGGATGACAATGAATGGTTAACTATATGACGTCATTCTAAATCCAACATGGCGGCATACCCGAGATGGCGGACCAATTATTTTTAATGCACTCCTACAATATTATGGGTATCAAATAAAAGTTCACTCTAAGCTATAAATCCTTTTATCAAGAATTAGTTTCTATGTTTCTATGTTAAAATAAGAAAGATTATCATTATCAATTCGGTTTTTTTCTTCATTTATTATCGGTAGGACGGACCGACTGGCTGATGAAATGGGCCATCTTATGGTAAGTGGTAACTACTGCCCATAGACATTCTTAATGTCAACAACGCACCACCAACCTTGGCAACTAAGAGCACGCTTCATATATGCTACCCATTCAGTAGTATATTTTATTGCGAAAAATTGAAAAAAAAAAATGACTGGAACACAACAATACCAAGTCAATACTTGGTATTGTTGTGTTTCAGTTTGAGGGGTGGTTGAGCCCGCCAATTGACGACGTATGCCATGCCTCTGAGCGATACTGACGTCATATCAGGGAGCCCATTTGCAAGTCTGTAAAGATAGATAGTCTATATACATTCGTGTGAAATATATATATGTATATATATACAAAAAAAAAAATACAAGTCTTATACAAAGGATTTTTCATACTAAAACCAATCTTGGGTAGGTTGGGTTGGCTGATGCAATTAACGCACGTCCCATGCTTATTTTTCTCAACCGTTATTTTGGACATCTTGTAATCTATTTTGAAACTAATTAATTTAACAAAGTTAGTCACAGTTTTCTAATGAATATTTAATTTTATTAGTTAACGATCTTAATTATATAATCATTTTCTAGTATATATTTACTAAGATATTTATTTTAATTAGTTTGTTTGTAATCTAAATTCCAAACATTATATTCCAAGCTATATTTTCGAGTAGTATTACATTGAATTCAATATTGTTAAGTGTTGATTTAAATATGCTAGTAACAGTGAATAATTGCTGTTTAATCAATAGTGAATTGTCTCGTGAATAAAAATAGTCCCATCTTTTTTTTTAAATAAAAGAAATATATTTGTATAATAAGGCAAAGATAAAGTGGTTCAGTGCCTTCTTCTTCTCTTTGAACTGTTTTTAATTTTCTTTTTTGTTTTGATGAGCTTTAAATTAAAAATGTGCATAAATGCAAGTGAATGATCAAATTCCGACTTACATCTCACCAATATTGTAAATGTGAAAATTTTCATAGATGGATAGACGTTCCTTACTCAATCACACCAGAACGGCTGAACGGATCTGAATGAAATTTGGCACAGAGATAGATTATATTCTGATTATTGGTTACCTTTTAACCTAGAAAAAGTATCTAACACCACAATTCCCCCCACACGCGGGCTAAGAAGCAGATGGTTTCTAGTATTAACTGAAAGATTAGTGGTTATCGTATTTGTAATGGTGCGCGGCTGACAAAAATCGTTCAAGAACTCATGTACACCCTCATTTACAACTATACCTTGAAGGGTAGAAAAAGTCTAGTCTGTCCTTGAGCTTAGATTTTACCAAATTTTACCAACATTGGTTCAGCGGTTTAGTTGTGAAATCGTAACTGAGAGACAGACACAGAATCAAATCAAAATATACTTTATTCAAGTAGGCTTTTACAAGCACTTTTGAATCGTCATTTAACAAACTATTTAAAGTAAAGCTACCACCGGTCCGGAATGTAGATTCTACCGAGAAGAACCAGCAAGAAACTCAGCAGTTGCTCTTTTTCAACGTCTAAAAATACAGTCATGTTAGTCAAATACAGTTATATATGTATGTTATGTCTCCTGCCTGGAAGACAACAAGCATTAACTCCACGCTTTTTTTTCATCAGTATTTCACTTAATAAAAGCATAAATTACTTTTTTCACACATAAAACAACATAACAAATTATTAAATACAAACAACTCAGTTATGTGATTTAATAATTCATTTTGTCAGTATTGTCTTAATCTGTGTATTCAAAGACTTAATTAAATCTCAATAGTACGCATATGGACGAAACAAACCGGCGCCAAGAGTTGTGTATTAATAGAAGACTACATACGGTTGTGGAGTGTGGGGGATTATTATCTAAATATAGTATTTTATTTGTTTCAAGTAAATCAAACAGTTTAAGATTAGATTCATTACAACAGATAATTAAAAGTAGTAGTAATGGAAATAAATACCCAACGTGTTTCTTAAATAGAAAATTAAAAAACATGACTGTTCTGATATATTTTGTTTTTTTTTTTTTTGGATTTTATAGACCTGGAATTATGGAAACATTTCAACGATGTTAGAAATTCAAACATTTTCAGACATTTTAAAGTTACATTAACAGCCTGTAAATTTCCCACTGCTGGACTAAGGCCTCCTCTCCCTTTGAGAAGAAGGTTTGGAGCAAGAACACGCGTAATTCCTCATTTATAATCAGATATACAAAACGGTTAGTATTCACAAAAAATGTTCTCTATCAGCGCAACTCGAGCTTAAGTGAAAGTATCTTTAACCAAAACGTGTTATTTAATGATCGATGAGATTAATTGATGTAAACATATATTAATGATCAGGAGGACAATACAGCTAATAGCCAGTCTTACGGTAGTTTTACTTGATGATAGGGCTTTGTGTATGCCCGTATGGTACCTAAACAGCCAAACAGTAATATTAAGTATTGTTGTGTTCCAGTTTTATGGGTGACTAGGAACTACAGGTACATAACACTTTAGTTGCAATGGTTTACGGCGCATTAGCGATGTAAGGATTGGTAAATTTTTTTACGACGCCTGGCGCCTATCGGCTGTGTTAACCAATTAACATCACGTAGTCCATTGCTCGTCTATAAACATTATACAAAAACTGGACAACGATAAGAAGCATTGGAGTTGGTTGAAACACAGTTGGCTCGTAACGCAAACAGTCTAACTTAAATTCAAAATTAACGAGTTGAGAACGATCGTCTTAACCGAAATCGGCCAGGGGGATAACACGAATACGAAAAGTTTTTATAATTGTGTTTACTCTTGTTTTTAAATCTCAATACTTAGTTGTATATCATTTAATAAATATATAACAGTTTTAAATAAACATTACTGAAATAAAAAAAAAATTAAAAATGTGCACGACTTATAACGCTCACTAAATAAAAATAACCATTTAATTTATTGTCAAATGTTCAAGTTAGACTAAAACATATACATATATAAAATAAAATATACACATACGCAAACAAGTCTTGATTTTTTTATTATATAAAATATAACGACACTTATAAATAATAAGTATCTCAAAAAAAAAAGGGTACAATTACTAAAAATAATTTATTACAAAATTGAAGCAATTAATGATTTTCTTCAATTTTTGTACTGAATTGTAGTTGTAACACAGAATAATTAAACAATTGTAGTACAGAAATGATACTCTGGTATACAAACTATCTTGATTTCGTGAACTAACAATAATACTCGTATAATAATAAAAATATAACGAATAATGTATATGTTACCGGTAATCTGATTAATCCGATATTTTATAGAATAAATAGGCAATGTATATAACACTTTGAAATGAATATTATTGACCATTATATATTCTAACGTGATTAATGTGATTTGTATAAAATACTTGAATTATACATATAAATCATTTTAAAGCAACGTGTTGGTTTAATTTTTATATTGTAAACATAAATTTAAAATCAACACGCGTCGCAATTTTGAACACAAATATTATATTGTAAAAACGAAAACATAATAATTTGAATAAAATTTTTATTTGCTTTTAATTAATTTTGTTATTAAAATATATGTAGGTATATACTTGTTTATATATCTACCCTATCCCTATATGTTGTATCATATTTATTTATTATTATTAGAACCATAACCAGTAATATACATACATATATCAAACTTTTGAATAACATTACAATTAGTACCGTAGTTACCTATTCTATGGGTACAAGCAACCCAACTAGACCGTTATGTTAAATCTCAGACGCTAGAACGCATATGAATGTAGGATGTCAGTTCAAGTCAAATTCAGGCTTCTAGCGTTATCAACTAAATAGTCAAGTCACTGTTTGAATTCATTACCCTCTAAAAATCTTCGTACACTTTTAGATAATGAATGTTTCCGCATATCAATTGGTCTCCGACTGGGAACACCGCTGTGCTCTGAGCACAGATGCCCGTGTGGAAAGGAGGTGGACTCTTTCGGATTACATGGTTTCTCTTGCCCAAGGAGTTCAGGTAGGCTTTTCCGCCACAGTTCTCTTAATGACACAATAAAAAGGGCTCTTGCTACCATCGACGTTCCTGTTCTTACTGAGCCTCGTGGAATTAGTCGTGATGATGGTAAGAGACCTGATGGATTAATATTGGTTCCCTGGGAACGAGGACGGGCCCTTGTGTGGGACGCTACATGCGTTGACACGTTGGCCCCGTCTCATATCCGAGAGACAATGTTATGAGCCGGTGCCGCTGCGGAAAAAGCTGAAGGAAAAAAAGATCTAAATATTTATGTCTTATGTCAAATTACTTTTTTGTTCAATTACTGTAGAAACACTTGGCCCTTGCAGTAATGGTGCAAAAAGCTTCATCAAAAGTATAACACATCGCCTTATTGCCTCCACTGGTGACAGGAGGGCTGGTTCGTTTTTAGCCCGGAGGATCGGAATTGCGATTCAACGGGGAAATGCTTCTAGCATTCTTGCCACCATTCCACGCGGTCAAGATTTATACGGTAACTATTTTTAATTCATATTTGTAAGTATTTAAGCACTTAATGTTATCAATTCTTATGTTAATAAGTTTATTTTTGTGTGATTTATTTTTATTAAGTCAAATGTTTGAAAATTGCCTGTCTGGTTAAATAAATCGCCAAGCTTCACGGTTCAAATTCATATAATCCTTTTATCTCGACCAGTTCCATCACAAGAAATAGCCCTAAGTCGATATTATAAACAGAAGCTTACAATCTTAAAAATTATAATCCGTTACTTTCCGTTTCGAAGGAAATTTAAATTCAATCTTTTGTAAAGACAAAAGTAAATAATTAAAAATAGCAACAAAATAGAATTTTATTTTTGAAGATAATTAGAATATTCCAGTTTACATGTAAATTGTACTCTCTTTTTATTAAACGCATCTCGTGTTCGACTGTGAAGGAAAATATCGTAAGGGAGACGTGTGTCTAACTTCAATAAAATGTGTATCCATCGATCCGCATTGAAACAGCGTGGTCAAAATTAGAGGGGAATCGAAGCCCAGTAGTGGGAAACTTAAAGACTGTTACTTTAATTATTTTATTCTATCATTGACCTAAGTTAATATATCATACATATATTGTAGCGTGAAAATCAAATTCTTCTATTTTATATTGTTTTAAATTGATTTAATAGTAAAATTAAACTGGGCCACTAAATGGTATATTTACTAAACTGAGACTACCGTTCTTTACCAACAACGTCATTCCCTTTACTACCGTAAATTTTACTTGGTGGTAGGATTATCTGCAAACCCGTCTGGGTCAGTACCACCCACTCAACGGATATTCTGCCGCCAAGAAGCAATACTTGGTATTGTTGTGTTCCGGTTTGAAGGGAGAGTGAGCCAGTTTAAGTACAGGCATGAGGCAACATCTTACTTCCCAAGGTTGGTGGAGCATTGGTGAAGTAAGGGATGGTTAATATTTCTAACAGAGCCAATGTCTATGGGTGCTGGTTACCACTCAACATCAGGTGGCCCATTTGCCGTTCCATAATTATATAAAAAAAATTATTACATAAAAAAATATATATATATATTAGATAATTAGGTTCCGTAATGTTGACGACTGTGTGTCACAATGTTAATTTTATTCCCAATGACATCTAGACAGAGGAACCGTCGTACATAATACAAGCCGTAGTACATTCCAGAATTACTCACAGTGCCTTGTCATCTAATAAAGTTTTATAAAAATAAGGGTTATACGTCTCATGCTTGTCTATTTAAACAGGTTACCTGTCTTAAATTATCTATTTGACCTGATGTTTTTGAACGGGCTGGTTTAGTTCCAATATAATAAAGGAAATATTTTTAACAAAAATCAATCATTCGAATTTATTCGAATTATAATGTAATGAAACACATTGTAACGTGACGTGACTATTTGTCTTGTTCAAATAAAATTAACTTTGTTTATTCTTAAATTTCATGTCAAAGTTTTATATTCTTTGAAACAACCTTTTTAACTAAATCTGTAGTTCTGATTCCAAGAATATTTGATATTCTAGGAGCTCTAGACTGCCTTCGGGATGTTTTTATTTTTAAAAATAGACAAAGTACTTAAAGTTGCATAAAAATGTTATGTCTATTAACACACACACAACACAGTAACATTGATTAATTTGATAGAAAAAATTATAATAATTGTGTAAACACGAAGTAAGGATAACGCCAAGATTCCGACTCTGGAAAGTCAATAAATCCTTCTTGGGAAAAGGTATTCGTTTTTATAATTCCGCAGATATCTTTAACATTGCCAATTCATAAAATCAAATCGCTTGTGACTGACTTGACTTGACTTGACATGACTTTTTATTAAAATGCTGGAAAAAGTAAGCATCAAATTTCTTGCAGATTAAATTCCGTAGAATTTACATTCCTTGATAGCTTTACCTTTAGTAGTTAGACATTTCATACAATTCGGTAAATTGACGATTCAAATGTGCTTGCATAAGCCTACATGAATGAAGAATATTTGGTAAGATCGTGAACTATGAGTTTTCGAAAATTTACCAAATAGGAAGTACAAACCGCCTATGCTACCACCAGGAGCGGACTAACAAACACAAGAATCAACATCTTAATTAAGTCCATTGTTGGAGCGCATTTTGCATCATACCTAGATTTAATTTACGAACTTCGAATAAACTACGTGTTATATTCATAAAAAGTGGCAATCCAACTATTATTTTCTTACTTAGCAAGAAATGCCACTAAGGGTGGAACTTCTTAAATAGCTGATTTTTTATGATGTTTCGTTTACTAAACTCAAAATGCGTATGGTTCTCTTTCTCTGGTTTCAAACCCGGACTGTCTTATTGTACAATCAAATAAGGCCAGGTCAAATATCTCAAGATATAATAATGAAGTCTTGGTATGGGCATGTTATGCGGAGGAATGAGGACCATGTTGTGAGAAAGGTTTTGAGAATGGATATGGATGGATATAGAGGTAGGGGAAGACCCAAGAACCGATGGATGGATTGTGTGAAAGACGATATGGTTAGAAAGAATGTTACTTGTGAGATGACGTCCGACAGAGATGTATGGAAGAAGAAGACATGCTGCGCCGACCCCAAGTAAAATTGGGATAAGGGCAGGAGGATGATGATAACAATGAAGTCGTGAGAGAGATTTAATCAACTGAAATTATTATTTACATCAAAATCATTAAAACTAAGACATTAAATGTAGTAAATTAAAAAAAAGTTTCTGCACAAATTATGACCGCGTGGAATGGTGGGAAGAATACTTGCAATATTTCCCCGTTGAATCGAAATTTACATCCTCTGGGCAAAAAATGAACAAGTCCTCCTGTCACCAGTGGAGGCAAGAGGACGAGGTGTTATTTATTAACAAAATCATATATTGCTAAAATTGTCTATAGGTACTGTATGATCTATGAATTCCATTGGATAACTAAGTATTGTTACAGATAGAGGAGTAATCTTACTACGGCTCGTGTCTAGGAATGTGTTGTATTTGATAAATTTAGTAGATACGCGTTCATAGAATAATACTGAACGAGATACATGCCCTGACTTCGACACGAGTAATAAGATTTTATTTCGAAATATTTTGTAGTTTACACATGGAACGATCTTCTCTGACGGATATCACTATCGGCAAATATCAATTTGAGTTTCAGTACACCGTTATAAATAGAGAAGGAGCCAGTGTAATTACAAGTCCAAGAAAAACCTTAGATCCTAACGGACTAATGATGGTAAGGATTACACTTCTTATAGTTGAAGATGGGCATCTTGAGTCCCCCTCAAGATGCCCATCGTGACCACTTACTATAATCTTGAGCTGAAACATCGCCCAGGCGTGAAACATATTTCCATCGCGTTAAGTTTATAGGAATAAAAAAAAAATTATGCAATGTAAATATAAAAAATAATACATAGCTGAATTTACTGAAACAATGCAGCTAAATAAATAATAATTAACCAGACCTCGGAGACAGTGCTCGATGAAAACGGTCGATGAACTGAACATAATTATTTCACAAGAAATCCCGACACGACTTACCAAAAATACCGTCTCGATCCCATGAGACACTTCAAGAATTTAAATTGTTACTTTATATATGGACCGTATTTGTCTGTCCGTCCACTTTATTAGTGTGTCAGATTTACGGTTGGTGGAAAAGTGGTTATTTTAAAACTGCATTTTGTGTTCATTTGTATTTATTTAACTACGTTTATGGATTTATTTACTTGTAAGGAATGTTAGGACTAAGTGGAGTTATATTTGGAATCACGAGATTGGGACTAAATTCTTTTGACATAAAATTTCTTATATTCAGGGAGTTATGTATTCTTATTAGTATTTCACCACATTTAATCCTTTAATTTGTTCCTTCAGTGTCACTCACTAAAATTCTAGAATGTTCTAATATCGTTGCCCACAGGTAGTTTATTTTGTTTCGTTTTGTGCTGTTCAATTGTCATTACAATATTACTGAAATATACTTAAATAAATAAGTGAAAATCTTTAATAAAATATTTTTAAACTAAATCATACTTACAATATTAGTGTTTGTTCAGTGAGTGTGAATGAGTGAATAAGGAACACTTGACAGTGTTCGAATTCTAAAATCGGTGTTCAGATTAATGTTCAACGATCGTTTCGCGCCAATTATTTTTTGTCGCCATATTGCCGCCGCCATTTTGTTATCGACGTTTATTATCATTTACGATTATTACTACCGTGCTACAATTCAGAAGTATTTATAGATCTATTAAAAAAAAAACGTTCAAATTTCTTTTTAGAGTTAATACAGTGATATTAACCCTAAAATTCAGCATTCTAAATACAATTCAGAATTTCTCATAACGTACGAGGAATTTACATACAGGTACGGACGTCAGATTTCATGATAGCTTGTTTTCTTAAAACGTGCTTGAGGTAGGGTTGTTTAAGTGCGAAAAGTGTAGAATAAGTTTTACAAGAAGTCTTTAATAATGTTATCAGAAAATATAAATTAACTTAATTTAATCAAAAATGATTAAAGCTTTAATATATGTACTTACTAAAAAACAAAGGTATATAACTATTATGTTAAATAAAAAAAAATGACTTTACATACAATACATTTTATTTTTTAATTTAAATGGGACCGAACGGAAATTATACCCTCCCAAACAAAAGTTGTTTTCCAAATCGATTCATAAATGAAGGACTTGATGTAACAAGCATAAAAATAATATCATCATGATATTATTATAATCTATATTTTTAAATCGGTTAAAAATAAGATATATATTATGTATGCTTTTATTACGTTACAAACATTCATAAACAGTCTTATTTACAAGAGATTAGAAATATATTCTAATACGATTAAAATACTTTGTATAAAATTTACAGTAAGCTGTGATGGTTCTGTGTTAACTAGACGAGAATCTTAACTGAAGATTCTGAATTTAAATCCGGGGTAAGCATCACTGAATTCATTTGCTTAATTTTTATCATTTCGTACTTAGGGATGAGCATCAAGAGGAAACCTGCTAATGGATAATGAGAATCTGCCACGTGCATCTATGGAGTTTGTATATCCACGTGCATGGATAGACAAAGCCCCGTACCATCTCCTCATAAGGAGGCTTTTGCCCTGGGACGTTAACAGTCTGTTACTAGTACAGTATATCTGAAATTTTACGTAAATATATTATGTAAATATGTACATAATATGTACATAATATGTAAATATACATTATGTAAAATTTCAGATATACTGTACTAGTAACAGACTGTTAACGTACGAGGGCAAAAGCCTCCTTATGAGGAGATGGTACGGGGCTATGTAAATATTTATTATGTAAGAACTAATTCATCGGATCATTGCTTATATTTACAAAATATTTATATAGTATACAGTGCTAATTAGCTATTACATGGAAAAGAACATCATAATAAGTCAACAATTAAAAAAAAAAGACGTGTCGCTCGATGCTCGCGTGGGTTGAAATTACCGTATATATATTAAATAACAGACATAATTAAATTTATTAGTGATGTTTGAGAATAATTAAATGACAAGTTTTTTTTTTTATTAAAACAATAACATAAAATAAGTTGAAATTGTGATATATAAAACCGTATATATTAGAAAGAGACAGAGAGAACGAGAAAGAGAGGTAATGTTTTTTCGTTACGAGAAGTTTTCTGCCAGTTAACTCTACTATAAGCAGTACGGCTTTACGGACGTAGCTACGGGCTATCGTACGGCCAGGCGGTGCAGTGCAATAGGGCTTCGGAGCTCAGGGACCCTCTTTTCAAATCTAAGCTGGTTGGCTGACCCGCTCTTTTCAAACGTAAGCTTTAAAAGAGCGGGTCAGCCAACTCGCCAGCTGAAACACGAAAACCTCGACCCTGCTCATAAGAGTTTTTTCCTATCTATAAATTTGAAGTGCAATATAAGTTAAAGAGGGGGTGAGGGCCCGATTCTTTTCCTATGCACCGGGGCCTTGCCCACCTAGCTGTAAGCCGCGTAAAAGAACTTCGTTCCAACAATATCGCTAGCGATAAAATCAAATCACATGGAACACATACCGTTATCTATAAATAAAGTTTAAATTTACCTTAAAATAGATATCGAGAAACGGAAAGGCGATTTATATCTGCTTCAGTGACATGCATCGATACAAGTGTGCATCCTCAGGGACCATTCTAATTTATCACGTCTTAGTTTTGTTTTATTGTTTAAATATAACTGAATCGGAACCGACTTAACATGTTGAACGGTTAATTGGTAAAGCACTCATTCTTCAGTAACGATACAAAATGATTCAATGGAAAATAGATTCACTTAAAGGAATTTTAAGATGGTATAATTATAACGGAATTTATCTATTCTTAGAATCGTTTCGTATATGTAATTGGAATAGTTTGAAATTTATTAATGTTAGTTCGAAATCATTATTTATACTGACTTAATCTTGTTTTTTGCGGATGAGTTTATCTAGTGGAAACCACATAAAGTAATTTTAGTATGATTCATGTTAATAATTACGTTACGAATATTGCAATTATATATTTGACTCGGGTTATAAAAACATTGTGAAGTACTCAAAAACTGACTTGAAGTAGGCACATACTACTAGAAGTAGGTACTAGCTACTCGTCCCGGCTTTGTTGAAAAAATATGTTTATTATTGTAACATGAAAATAAAAAAATATATATATCCCGTTGAGTTTTTTTCGCCGGTTCCTCTCGGGTCCGAGGTGTTAAATTCCGAACCGGCGGTAGATTTTTGACTATCAATAAGCAAGTGTAAACACTTCTATATTAAATAAAGATTTTTGATTTTGACTTTGATTCATATTGTAATACATTTATAACTATTGGCACACGCCATTAAAGCATCGTTTTGATCTTCAACAATTTTCGTCATATTTGAGCCAATTTATATGTATTGTTGGTTTTATTTAATTGATTGTATTAGAATGTATATAATGTATCGGAGGACGCGGCGAACTAGTTTATTGTTAATATTTGTTAGTAATACCTTCAAACTTACTATAATAATATTACATCATACGTCACGACCAATCAGAGTCGAGAGTATTCCTTGAGCGGGGTTGAGGCGTCATCTTGACGTTTTGGCGGGAAATGGGTAGTAGCAATGTTGTCTGTGACGGGAATTTGGGTAAGACGTTAAAAATAATATGGCGGAAAGGTGGATCGAGGTGAATCATTAAAAAAGTTAATATCGAATAATAATGTTAGTCGATTGTAACTGTTGGATTGATGTTTTATATTTGTAACTGTGAAATAATAATTGTGTATTTAACGTTGTGATACTTTAATTAAATTTTGTTGTTAACGTAACAGTTTATATTTTGTTTTGTGCTCGCATTCAATCCCGATGACACACACAAGACCCGTAATAACTTATGATTATGTCGAGGAGGATATTAGTGGTGTTTTTCTCCGATGTATACATACGTACATATACAAATGCGTCTTTATACGTTATGAGCTTCATTGAAGAAAACAGTGGCTTTGTATAACCTTTTTGTGTAAATAAATAAATAATTCTACAATTTTCAATACGTGTTCGCTGTTTCTTATCAGTAGAATCAACATGAATATTCGAGGGTAGTTTGATGTTAAAATTAACCTTGTATAGGACTATTCAAAAGTACTTGTAATAACCGACTTGAATAAAGTTTATTATGGTTTTGATTAAACCTTTCCAGTCCTCTTGTGAAGACCTAGTAATAATCCCTTGGGGAGTTTTTGAGTTTATCGCGTTCAAAAATACGCTGATAAACTCGACTGGTTACTCTATATTATAATGTTATGTAGATATTTTAAATATTAAATATATTTGTGGAATAGTTATTTGATTAAATATAAAAGAAATATCTTTATAAAATTTAATGACTTTGTTAAAGCGACTCTCGACAAAGGCTTCTCTAATGAAGGCTTTCCTGTCAATTACATTAACACAATTTAATTTTCGTTCCCCTTTGGTACACAGTTTAAAAATCACGCAAATGAATCTAGGGAAAATTGATGTAATTATTAATAGCTTATGACGATATTATTTTGATTTATAAGCTAAAGGACGTTATATATAGTGGATGTAGGTTCAAATTTAAAAAAAAATTGACTGCCTGTTTAATTTTTTGTTAGGATTCACACATCTATTTTGTGCAATTGTTCCTCTGAATGTTGGCTGGAAGTGATCGCTGCTTTATAACAGCGATAAGGCCGCCTGTTGCACCTAATTCAAGTAATTTCCATATTTTATTATGTGACTGTGTAAATGTTTCGTTAATTGGAGTGCAGAATATAGTATATATGAAGCATATACACATGACAAAAGTGTTCTCTTTGTGCACCAGAAACGCTTAAAATTTTCTCATAATCGACTTATTGATTTAATCTAACAATTAACATTCAAAAAGCTTTCACTGTGTAAACGTATATTTCTTATCAAGTCATCTCGTATTTCAATGCAGACTATCAAAGTCATAATTGATTATATATAAACACTATAATAGGTTATATTATTTTACAAACAGCAATATCTAACGCTGAAAAGGTAACTAGGAAAATTGAAGAAGAAATAACTTAACATTGTTTAAACGAACTTTGAAAACAACGCTACGGGGACACGCACAAAAATGTATACTTTGGGAATAAATACAAGCCGCTACAATCCATCAAACTGACATACAAACTCGTGCTGACAGTGATGTATTAACTTATTTAATCATCCAAGCCTATTTATACACCTGGAGTATCGTAGCAACTAAAAAACTTTACCCATTTTACCCAGAAAATTAACACAGTTTATATTAAAACGTTATAGATTAACTTAAGAAATGTGCAATGTAGAATCGATCTTATGCGTTCAGGGTTAGGGCTTGAACTTCATTAAATAACATCAATTATCAACTATCCAATAAAGATTAGTTACAACTCTTATAAGCAAAGTGAGAACATGAGCTTATCTTATCACTGAGCCAAGTCTTCGTTTTCAATCAAAGATTAGACTTAAGAGTTTAATTCTCTACATAGGTTTATTTTCATTGTTTTCACAAAGATTTACTCGGGATTAGTGCAAACCCGTTTGAGTATGTACCTCTCACTGAGTAATTTATTGCTGATAAATATTAAAGATGATTTTGTAGAAGTTTGAAGGTGAGTCAATGTAACTACATTCAGTGTTGGTTTTAGTGGCTGCTATCTAACCAGAAGGGAAGCATAATGTTCATGGTTGAAGATGACCATTAATTATCAGATTTTCTTTTGCCAAAACAATCAATGAAGATGTCTCGAAGTAGGACATGTAGATGATATCAGAATATTGAATTTCAATTTGTAAGCTAAGAATATATAAGAATGTGGTGGAAAAGGGAATTTAGATTAAACCGAAGTACATATTTTTTCTATTAGGAGTAAACTGGCAAATGAGCCTCCTGGAGGTAACAACATTCCAAAGACAACGGCACCGTTTCCTACATCCCTACACTGTTAATGCACTGCCAATCTTTCGAGCTAAGTGAAGATCCCTTATTTTCAAATACATTGCATGTCTACTGAATAACAGTCATCATGTCACTGCTGTTCAAAATTCGTCTTACGTTATTATTACGTTGCTTCTATGTTCATGATATTCAAGAATACGATAGAATTATTAACGAGACGTGCAGGTTTCTTAAAAATGTTTTATTTTAAGCGCATAGCGCAAGCAGCCGAGATGGCCCAGTGGTTAGAACGCGTGCATCTTAACCGATGATTTCGGGTTCAAACCCAGGCAGGCACCACTGAATTTACATGTGCTTAATTTGTTTATAATTCATCTCGTGCTCGGCGGTGAAGGAAAACATCGTGAGGAAACCTGCATGTGTCTAATTTCAACGAAATTCTGCCACATGTGTATTCCACCAACCCGCATTGGAGCAGCGTGGTGGAATATGCTGCATACCTTCTCCTCAACGGGAGAGGAGGCCTTAGCCCAGCAGTGGGAAATTTACAGGCTGATTATGTTATGTTATTATGTTAAGCGCATTTTAAGCACGAGTTGAACAATTGCTATAATAATGCTCTGACTTATGACCTAATTTGTCGTTCTCAGATACTCAATCTGTGTCAAATGATCGTAATATTCCTATGATTATGTTATTATCGAAACGGCACTTTCATTACGTACAGTTTAGTGTTTCAGTCGTGATGTGGTAACAAACGGACGGATACTCTCCATTTTTACTTTCGTTTATTATAAACAATGTACATGCCTTAATATATATAATATGTAAAGGAATACCATCGTAAATTGTATATCATCCATCCAATCAAATAAAATATTGCTTATGTATATATATTTACTAGATATAGTAAAAATACCAAATGCGTTATCTGATGGTTAATAATTACCTTCATTAATTTCCTTCAGTATGTATGCTAGTAATATCGATGAATATAATCTCGGAATTAATATTTCTTGACCTTGAATTTGTACATTAAAAAAACACATCCTTTTATGGTCTATGTTATTTTATTGGTAGAAAATTTGTAGCCAGCAGTTACATAGTGCCGGCTATCTTCGAAATAATTAAATTCCGAACTGGTCGCAGCTTTAAATTGCATATAATCCTTGAGGCCTATTTTAGTGACAAAATGTCTTTTAATCGTAATAAAATTTGGTCGAAGTTGAATCGGAATACAATCGAAAATTAATCTTTACAGTTTTAAACGAGAACAATTAGTCCCCAGTTACCGAGTTTCAGCCGAGAATTATTTTTGTGAAGAATAGTCGCAGTTGGATCGGGATAGGATCGGAATCGTTACAACTTAGTTTTGGCCCCTTGACTTGACAATTTAGAATTGCTTGTAAGAGTCTACTTGAATAAAGTGTACTTTGATTAATTTATGTAAACAACATTTTATATTCAACGATTTACCTTATTATAGAATTGAGAGGTAGGTAGGAAAATGGCCATCTGATGGTAAGTAGATACCAATATATATAGGCATTGGCGCTGTAATAAATTTATCCATTCCTGACATCACCAATGCGGCTGCAACCCTGCGATCTAAGATGTTATGTCCCTTGTACTATTCATTATACTGGCTCATTCATCCTTCAAACCGAAACACCACAACACAATACATTTTAATACATTGAAATCATTTGTAATAAATACATTTGTAAAGAATGCATATTATTCAATACAAGATATATAGATGATAAAAACGCGTGGAGCCAATACTTGTTGACTTCCAGGCAGGATATATTACATACATATATAATTGTATTTAACTAACATGACTTCGTGTTTTAAAAAAGTTTCTTGTCGGCTCTTCTCGGTAGAATCTGCATTCCGAACCGGTGGTGGGTTCACTTAATATAGATGGTTAAATGACTATTCAAAAGTGCTTGTAAAAGTCTAGTTGAATAGAATATATTTTGATTTTGTTGCTTAGCAAATATTTGATAAGTGGATCTACCTAGTCGGACTTTTGCGGATGCATATAAGTTTTAATTAACAGTAAAGCAAAGGCAACAAAATAATCATATGATCTGCCTGTTACAGTTTGTTGCTGAAGTTGCTACTTAAAAGAACTATGCAGAAACATACTAGTACATACTTGTACAGTTTTTGATTACAAGAGCCGGCTTTGCTTTGCACAGATACAAAGAGATTTATTTTACCTTTTCCACCGTAAATGCGGGATTTTCTCATATAGTTATATTTTAAAACATATCGTGAAATATTTTCGTTGGATCTTTTAATGTAAATTCAACCAAGCTAGGGAACCGTTAACATGCGTCGCCTATTAAGCCCATCCCAAAACAATTAACTGCCATCTACAAATTAACAGAGCTCACATCGTTGCGTTTCCCGCCAATTATTTCTGTCGGCCATGTTGCCGCCGCCATTTCTCGCGGTTATCGACTATTATTATCTTTTACGATTATTACACTTGCGTTACGATACTGAAATTCATTACAATATATCGAATTAGATCGAAATCGTATTTACCGATTGAATTTTGTATGATAAAAAGGAACGTTATGTTTTTAGTATGGTAATGTCTGATGAGTTTTTAATATAGTTAGCCAATTTTGTGACTCGATGAAGTCTGTTTTATGTTGGTTATAAAATTTAATGAATACTTCGTTAAAATAGATAATCAAATGAGAATCTAAACGTCCAATCAACGAGCCGAACGATATCTATATTTAAAAATCGAATATTATTTCGAAATTACTATAAAATATGATGAAGACCTAAATAGTTTGACACAAGATTTTATACAAACTTGTATGAAGATACTAATATTAATATCTTTCGTTATAAAATCAAGAACAACATGTATTTTAATGCACTCTTGGTTAAGAGTGATATTACAAAAAAGGCTTGAAGATAAATTTTTTTTTTTTAAATATTGGACAACATCACGTACATTACTCTGATCCCAATGTAAGTAGCTAAAGCACTTGTGTTATGGAAAATCAGAAGTAACGACGGTACCACACATACCCAGACCCAAGACAACATAGAAAGTTAATGAACTTTTTCTACATCGACTCGGCCGGGAATCGAACCCGGGACCTCAGAGTAGCGTACCTATTAAAACCGGTGTACACACTACTCAACTACGGAGGTCATCAATTCATGATAAAGTATTGTTATAAATGACATATTATACATATCTATGTAGAAGATTGACATGGATAGCCATCATGGATTACTAATGTCGTCCGACATGTTGATTTTATTAATTCAGTCAGTAAGCACGTCTGGCGCTGGAGCTGTCCCAAGACCAGAGACCAAGTACATCACACAACAAAGGAACACACACTGACACTGATACACCATTAAATCTTTATATTTCCATCTTATTTATTATCTCTTGGCTGTTTAACGAAACACGTGCCCGTCTTATCTTTTTTACAATTTACGTCTCTCTACTGACAACCTTTAAAACGTTAATCAAATTGTGTGTTATTGTCTTTCTAATAAATGAGGTCGTATACCCGTGTAAATTCATTGTCTCTAACATATATATATATAATATACATTATGCAATTGGATTACCAGTTTTTAGGCAGATTGGAGCATCAATGTCGCTGTCGACGGTGCATGCTCTGACTTAAAATTCTGGTGTTCCACAAGGCTGCGTAATATCACCCACTTTATTTCTTTTGCATATCCATGACTTGTTGCAAATCAGGAACTTTCACTGCTATGCAGACGTCACGACGTTAAGCAATTCTTTATTATAAGTACTCAGTTTGAAAACGTAGAGATTTAAATTTATAAAAGCTACTTTCTAAGCAGTTCAAAAATATTCCCACTAAATAAAGCTATAAAAATTATTCCAAATACGTTTATAAAAACTATTATACATGGTGTATTAAATTTACAATCAACTGTTATAATCTTCTTATCCATGTTTCATTCATTTGGGGCTCAGGAGGTTTATGTTTGTTCTCACTTTCCTCTGATCTCTATCTCAAGTCATTCTATCACTTACTGTTCTCCTAACTAACACGATCATCATCATTATCCGTCATTTCCTTTACAATATCACATTGACCCCTCCTAAGTCCATTCTATGAGAAACTTATTTCAGATGTTCTGTCATGGAAGTTACTATAAAATAACACGCGGATGAAGCTTTTGTATTTGTAATGTTCGTTTGTCACTCTGTTATCGGCGTAATTATTTTGACGACCTCCGTGGTCGAGTAGTGTGTACACCGGTTTTAATAGGTACGCTACTCTGAGGTCCTGGGTTCGATTCCCGGCCGAGTCGATGTAGAAAAAGTTCATTAACTTTCTATGTTGTCTTGGGTCTGGGTGTATGTGATACCGTCGTTACTTCTGATTTTCCATAACACAAGAGCTTTAGCTACTTACATTGGGATCAGAGTAATGTATGTGATGTTGTCCAATATTTATTTATTTATTATTATTATTATTTATAATTATACTAATTGGATTGCATTTTCTAAATTAATTTAAATGTATAAATATCATATGCCTTATATATACACAGCGCTTCTTTCAGACTGTTTTCATTTCAAGTATTTCGGTAAATTGACAAAATGGGCCACCTGCTTTAGATGGTCACCATCGCACATAAAAATTACATTATATTGCGCTTTCTCACTCTTACCTAATAAACTTGACTTTATATTGTCACGGTGCAATTTTATATTCACATGAATCACCCGCTGTCACAGAGGGAAATTGAGCGTTGTGACGTCATATGCGCTCGGGAATCATCGGGTATTGCTGATAACGTGCCGACGAATTTCGAATGTCGACGAATTTTATTAACATTAATTTATAAGTATTTCCAAATATATTAATGGGACAATCATGTAGACCTTTTTTTCTTATGATTTTTTTTACAGACTACACGTGATAGATGCCATCCTCATATATTTTTATTGTTCATTATTGCATGACAATTCATCATGAAAAGATTAATACTGTAACAACGACTTCAAATCATTCAGCTGTATTACGAAAACCAGCGTTCTCTGAGGATTTTTTTGTGCTGTTCGAGCAATATATGGAGTGCATAATTGACCTTCAGATACTGTCAAACATAATACCAATAATAAGAATACCATCCACAAATTTGAGTCTTAGTGTACGTTTTTGTATGATCCGCAGCCATATAGACATACAAATAGCACTCGAAACAATGTCTCTATTGAAAAATCAATTTGGTCTGGATAATTTGGCGTTGAACGAGTAATTTTAGATCGTGTGATACTACAGCTTAAGACTTTTTCTTGAGGGTAAAGTGAAATCAAAAGTCTTCCTCGATAAGCCAGTTCCGATTGAGAACTTAGAAGGCAACGTTACCTTCGTAATTGAAAGAAAATTTCAAATTGGACCTTCCGACTAGACCAACTACGGCGTGTTCGGTCGTCATTTAAATTAAATTATTATTAAAAATTAAATACACAAATTGTCCTTGCAGGTACTAATAAACATTAAAGTCAATTTTATGTGTGTGTGTGTATTCACACATCAACACCCATTATTATGAAGGATTCTAAAAAACCTATGACCAGACTCAAAGATTCTCGAAAGTTCTCGAACTTTTACTTTTCCATTACGCATTAATTTATACGAGTATAATTAAAAGTGGAGAAATAATTCGGGGAAAAAATAGAGTATAGCCTGAAATTTAAATACGAGTGTTTTATAATTTCAACGTGAATAAATTCTCCCTCGTTACGTAATAATTTCAATACTATTGGGATCAAAAAAATCCTTTTTTAAATTGTTATTAACGAAGCATTTTTTGTAATCTCTCGTGATTTTTTCGTCTTACATATTTTGACGTTACTGACAAAGTAGTTTAATAGTTAGTATAAGTTATTAAGTTAATAGTCCATTGAAATGTTACAATTTTAGAGTCAAACTGAACATTTTCTAGAGGATGCAATTTTATTTGTGGGACATAATTGTAGACACACCGATTTGCTACAAATGATGTCTTCACAAATTTTCCGTACAATTAATAGTTTCGGAGATATAGTTAAAAATATGTTACCAACCCTTTTTTCAAGATGGCGGGCGGGGGACAAGGGCGGCATCCGCACAAACTTGGCGTTAAGGTTGTATTGACACCCCCTACATGTCCCACAAATAAAATTGCATCCTCTAGAAAATGTTCAGTTAATGTAACATTTCAATGGACTATAAGCTTTTTTTTTCATTAGTTTTTACTTAATCCATGTTCTGAAGTTATTTAAAATTCATAGACAAATATTGACACATCTCAAACCGAGTGGTCAAACTCGTTTATAGTTCAGTTGTAAGATTAGACCCACACATACGAAGTCCTTAATATTTTTACCAAAATATAAAACGCAAAAACTGCAGTGCATTTTCTGTAAGAACTTACTTCGTATCTTACTCGTAACACGTTGAAACGACTTAAGCCATTACGATGGTCTCATACGTATATCATTTATGAAAAAAATATGATTTTTTTTATTACGCGCATCGCTGTCTAACTTTTGACAGTCTTGCTCTGTGGTGAGTTTCAAATTGTCTATTAGAGAATATCTTTACAGGTTTTATCACTTATAATATTTGAAGTCTTGCTGACGAAATTCAATCACGGTGGTAATTCTAAACGAAGGCATGGCCAAGATTGGCATTAGCCGTAAGAAATTTTAAGCATTCTTTAGTTCTGCGATATATAGCCACCAACATTGGGAACTAATTTCTTATATCCCTTGTGAATGTATTTATACTGGTCACTCACCCTTTCAAAACGAAACACAACTCGTACTTTTCCCCCATAATCCAATCAGATAGCAATCAACATGGGAGGACTTCTCTCATGTGTGGCAAGGATCAAATGATTTATTTGCTTTCTCGGGCTACGTTTGAGATACTATTGACAGAAAAACCCCAATAACATTTAAATAAACTGCCCCTAACTTTGATCCCTTATGAGCTACTAGACCAAGGAGGCAGTCATTAAAATTCGTAACATTAAATCGTTCGAATATTTCATTTAATCTGTATCATATTCAATATGTTAATTCCGAAATACCTAGAGCATATGAATTACGTATGTATATAAACATATATTAAAATTATAATTAAGCATGTGCAATGTATTTAGTAGCAAATTTTGGACGATATTTTAAGCTTAAACACAAGTCCGCTCCTAGTGCAGCCTGTTAGTGAAAACGAGCATATTTTACGAAGCGAGGGTTTAACGTTATTAAATTTCCGCCGCGTTGCATGCGATAACGTCCTTTGCTCGAAAACAAAAATTTCATCCGTCAAAGCGAATTCGAGCAGTTTGACGGAATCTGTTATTACATATACTTTCCAGATTACAAAAGGAATATCTTATGTGAATGAAAACATTATTAATATTTCAAACGGTGGTAAGACTTTGTTCGGATCTGTCTCATTAATCCTATCACTAATCGGCAATCATTTAAATTTCTGTTTTAGAGTATGAATCGTGAGTGAGCGGTAGTTATAGGCACAAGAGATGAAACATTATATTTATTTGTAAGTCTGATTTATTTAATAGTGATAGTTTAAGGGTACTATTTCCGATCTAAAAAGCCATTTTGAGACAAAACAATATGATATAATCTTCGTATAGTATAATACAAAGTCGCTTAACGCTGTCTGTCTGTCCCTGTATATGCTTAGATCTTTAAAATTACACTACAAATTTTAATGCGGTTTTTTTATCGATAGAGTGATTCAAGGGGTAGGTTTATATGTATAATACATGCACAATATAGTAGACAAACACTGATAATAATAGAGCTTTCTAATGTGATGCGATTACATAGCAAACGCCGACTGAACCTATACACCTTCCTCTTGAATTAATCTTCTGTTAAAAAAAACCGCATTAAAATCCGTTTTGTAACTTTGAAGATTTAAGCATACATAGGGACAGACAGCGGTAAGCGACTTTGTCTTATACTATGTAATGATCAGTATTGCACCTGTGCCAAGCCGGGGCGGGCCGCTAGTTTAAATATAAAATACGGATAGATCGCTATATATAATTTTTGACAAATGATAGCATTTTTTTTTGCATTGTCATTCAATCACGGTGCTAAAAATATACCACAAGGTAAGTCTTTAATTTTATTGATGTGAATTTGGAGCGAACAGCTTATACTGCGCCCGTGACTTGAAAAGATAGGATGTGATCCTGAGTGAGTTACTCTAATTATTATGCTCACAGGATATAACATCTTAGCCCGTAAGGTTGTTAACGTATCGGTGATGTAAGAAATATTAATCATTGTTAACATTTATGTCATACCCACCCATCAACTGGTTATGGGTGGTGGCGACCAATTAACGCTAGGGTCTGCCATCCAGGGTCCAACTGTCCGCCTTCTTATATTATAAAGACTAATTAACTTGTATAGTTAAGCTAAGTAACATAACATATTTATAAGGTTATGTATCATCAGCATTATGATAATCAGCCTGTATTAGTCCACTGCTTGACATAGGTCTCCCACAAGGCGCGTCACTGAGCCCGATCTGCGGCCCTTCTCATCCACTTTTTACCAACCATCTTCAGTATATCAGCGCTCCACCGTGCCACAGGGCGTCCTACGCTTACCGATTCGCTGTTTGCACTCTAGGACCTTCTTGCCTACGGCTATCGGTTCTTCGACAGATGTGACCGGCCCACTGTCACTTCAACTGGCTAATCCTCTGAGCTATGTCGACCTTCGTTCTCTGATCACTTCCTATAAATATATAGATTTTGTACAACATCCTATATTAAAATAGGTACATACTTAGGCTTAACAATAACATTTGAATATATATATATTCCTTATAAAATATTCTGTATAAATACAAAGATATTTATTAGAATTTAATTGTTGTATTTATTTTAATTTTATAAACCGCAGAAGCACAAAACATTTTTATCAAAGTTGAACTCGCCGACATTGATTTACTTTCCGCTGTCAAAAGTTCCATTTCGGCAATGCTCGCCGACACTTATTGCTGTTGCTAAACTATTAATTTACAGCAAAATAAAATACGTCTAGTTTCTCGATTAATAGCTGTATTAATATATCATTTTAAGACTTGGTAAAATATTTTTAGGATGTATATTATTCGGATATTCACAATCACGAATCATAATCGAAAATCACTATCGCGTCCGCGTAAAAATACTTAATACTTTTAGGATTCAGAAAAATATTAATCCAGGTTTTCGATTTATCCTTATTCTTAAGGCATTAAATAAGTTTGTTACTGGGTATCATTTCAAAATGGAAAATAATAACTGCATGTAAATTAGTTTAAAAAAAAATATTTTAATGGCCACCATTGACCTAAAAGAATGATTTCTTTCGATTTACTCGTCCCGGCAGCTTCATGACATCGAAAATTTATAACATTTCAATTTAAAGATTTTAATTTCACAGACACTGACTTATGAATTTACTGCGAAGACATATGGATTGTATTCTGGACCACAAACTTTTACTAAAATAATAAAAAAAATAGTTAGTCAACTAAGGTATCATTTCTAGTCTATCATATACCTTGACGACATTCTTTGTATTGGAAAAACGCATAGTGAATGTGTCCTTAATATCCAAGAAACTATAATAATAAAACTTTGTTATTAATTTGTAAATGTCTTAGGTTCATGTACAATTCTATCATAATGACAATATCACAGACAAACGTAATAAATTACTTTACCTAGTACAAAAATTTACTCTTTTAAAGTTCTGTAACTTTGGTGAACCAGAAATCGATCTTTATGCTTCTCGAACGAATGCCAAGTGCGAGAGTTACATTTACTGGTGACAGTCATTATTTATACTCGCTTCCCACTATTCCCTATTATATTAGATAATTTAACACGTTTATACTAACATGCAAATGACCTCACAAACATCTCAAACCACCTGCAGATGGATCAAACAAGTGCTCAATGCGAGGGGTATAGTCATAAAGTCGTTTAGTGCGCATAGTACGCGACATGCCGATATACGTCCGGCAAGCGCCTGCGGAGTTATACTAGACCTAATAAGAAACCCATCCAGTTGGACTAACCGATCACATTTAAGCAGATTTAAGAAGCCAAGTCTGTTTTCTTACGCAATAATGTGTGATTTGATATGATCGATTCTCAAAAAAACATTTGTTTTATTTTTACACAAAATTTTCAACTCTAAGCATCAACAGTATCAATGGATGAAGTGTACGAAATATAAGATCGATCGAGCTTCACATTGTAAATTAATTTGATAATATAATAAATATACAGTTGAAAAATGCACTTAAACGAAATCACAGGTACAAATCTATTATTTAAATAAACTTATTGTAATCGAGGCATTATCTGATAAACTCTGTATACCAATTATCATAATAAATGTATTAATAAAATATATTTATAACTGAAAATCTATCGCTTATGTATCGTGGATAATAATGAGGAGTGTAATTCATGTAAAGTACCACAAATCAGCTTAATATTATTTTTCGTATTCAGTTAACAGGCCACAGTATCATCGGATAATACCTACAGATACGGAATCATTTTTAATAGTACTTTATTAATTTATGCCAAGTCAATAACGTTTTTACTGATGTTTTCGATTCGATACACATCACGTCACCTTTCATCGGATTGGTTGATTTATTAAATAATGATTCTATGTAATATGTGATTGGATTGTTTGGTCATGAATGCTTTATTAACTATAATTTATGTAGTCTGAATAGAATGAATTTCCCTACGAGATGACTATTACTACCAATCAGCCCAGAGTGTTTTGTAACATTGAAAGAAAAAAATATAGGGTCGACGACCTGCCTGACGACCGATACTTGTTACGGAATGTTTTTACTCAGGATAGTTATCGCAAGTTGTATGCGAATAGTTGACACGTTTTTTCTTAGGTCAGCTATAGGTCAAACGGATGTGACTACGGAATGTAGATCTTGCCATATTTAGCCAACAATACTCTTGTTAGTTGCTGTTTTAGTCCAGTCAATATATATATATTCGAATAGTGTTGAAAATTTGGTACATATCTAAGGTATAACAAATGAATTATCAAAAATCACAACCGATTCTACGTCTGCGAAAATAAACAATGGTCAAAAGTATTGGTTTTTACAAGAAAACGCCGTGTATCACAATAATAGGTGAAAGCCAATTGTAGATTATATATGTACTTACAATAAAATTTCATAAACTTTTCTTCCTAAAAACAATCATCATACTAATAAAAATAATCAGATACGTAACCATTTTAACAGGAAAATAAATAATATTCATTCTTGCTTGCTTATATATCCTAGCGTCTAATATTATATTCAATAATATTACGTCATGACTTGTATATATTTTTAGGGTTTCGCATATCCAATGAATAAATGTGATCGTCACGGGACGCCCCACAGACGCATTATATCCCAGTTGATGGTTACTTAAAGAGGTAATATTTAAAGAAAACAAATAAATAAATATTGCGTAAAATAAATAAAAACATATATAGAGTTACATTAATAAAATAATATGTTTGATAAAATAATATGTACATTTGCTGTGTGTTTAATACTCAATTACACAATATGAGAACTAACTGACAGAACTGAAATGGAAAATTTGTTCCATACAATTCGACGACCCAGTCACCGATATTTAACATAAAAAGACGAATTTTGAAAGAAGAAACTCGAAACTCACCGCAAAACACGAGAATGAAATTTCAGAATGTCACATTATGCGACATTTACTATAACGATTACTTATATAATAATGAGATACACGCATTATAATGGCATATCATTATAAGTCGGTAACAAAATTTAAGTTGGTAACAAAAATATATATATAAATTTTAAGTGAAAAATGGCAAGTTGAGAACGGTTTATCAATTTATATATAACAACTGTCTCAAACCCTTAAAGGAAAGAGTACGTTTGGGTTTGGGGGAGAAATCCTAAAAGGTTATTGTATTCTGAGTGTAATATAATACATAGTTACCCTGTCTTGATTCTTAGGGAGCAAAAGGATAAACGCCTGTGGTTTGAGGATCGGATTGCCGGTTGAATGAACTTTTTCATTTCCCTTAAAGGATTTATTATACACGTTTTCTTATTAAATATAGGAAGAAAGATTGGCAAAAGATACCTGATAGTATGTCTTCACCACCGGTAATAGACATGACAGCTTGAGAAATATTCATCATTCCATACAATGCCAATTGGACATCACGCTTCAGCGGAAACGAACCAAATAAGTATACTTTTAATGAAAAAAACCTTATTATTCATTTATTAATATAAGGTAATTTAATACGAAAAAACCTTTAGCACTATGGAAAACTGAACGAAATATTAATTTAAATAAATCTGTTTTCTAAATTGTAATTGTAAAATTATTAATAATTACACTATTACAAAAACACTAATGGACAATTGTAACAAATCTTTTTTAAAAACTAAATTGTAACTATACTATAACTTCGCTTTTTGTTAACACATTATTTAGAATATATAATTTATATACTGTTCGATATATCATAAATTTTAGGAACTTTTTCACCCACAGTTTTCATATGAATTTTGATTTGCAAATTACGCAATAATCACGATTTTTATTTATTTTGGATTTTGATTTCGAAACTTTTTTTTTACATAAGCCAATACGACAGAATCAAAAAATAAGAGTCATCATGCAGTACTAAATTAAAACAGTAATATTCTCGAATAGATGATTTTCTATTCAGGATTTTTTGGACTGTTTTGTGGTCATTTTCTTAATTACAATTTTGGGTTTCTTTCGGGAGTCTCAGTCGCGATTTGAGATGACATTTTTCCATTATTGCGTGTCTTGTTTTGTCTTTGACTGGCCCCGTTTAATGAAACGGTCTTATCATTTTGTTCGGTTAATAGTTTCAACATGTTGACTGCCCAAAAGTGAGAAATACCTATATAACACATTAATTAATATATTTACTACATCGCTCAATAGAAATACATTGATGCATTTATTAATGAAAATAATTTAAACGTCATGTGACAACATTATATGTCCTAAAATAAACGGTTATTAGCATCCTAGCGTTGGAGCCATTAAGTAATTGCCGTGACGTTCGTCCAGGGTGAATTACGGGCTATAATTTAGGCCACAACATTGACCACGTCTGCGGTAGCACGATATTACATACATAGTTCAATTTATCTCTACACCTCTTGACCTGGAACGATTGATTAGCTAACAGACTACTAATTTACTATTCGTTTTGTAGGTAATATATCTGAATAATTATTAAAATGTTGCAAAATATTAAGAAGCTAGTTGATAGTACTCGACCTGACCTTGTGTATCGCGCATTATTCAATTCCAGGAGAGGGGATCGAATCGATATCCATTACGAATATTTTAACATGTAAAGTGTCATGGTTGAACATTTATATGGGTTTATGGTGTGATCGTTTGAGGAATAAATGAAGCGAACACAAAATATAGCATAAACAGATAAGAGTATGAATATAGATGAAAAGATAAAACAATCATAGGTTAATAATCAATTTTAAATTATTCGGGTAAATCGATGAGCAAATGGGTCACCTGACAGCTGTCCCCTTTACCCTTAAACATTGCCATTTGAGAATTATACGCCACTTAATATGTATTTAGAATGTAACGTCCTTTGGATCATCAACCTCCTTATCCCAATTTTATTTGGGGTTGGCACAGCATGTCTTCTTCTTCCATACTTATTTGTCTGACGTCATCTCACAAGTAATCTTCTTTATTCCATATCGTCTTTCACGCAATCCATCCATCGTTTCTTTGATCGTCCTCTTTCTCTATATTCATCCACTTCTATTCTCAAACCCTTCCTCAAAACATGGTCCTCATTCCTTCGCCTAGCATGCCCATACTATAATAGCCGTATTCCGCATAACTTCTCGGTTACCGGTGCCCTTGCCTAAAATTAAATTTGTTAAGTCCCTTTCAATAAGAAGAGAACAATGTAAAGTATTTCGTGATATAATAAGCAACTGGTTCGTACCCTTGTGTGACTGCGAAAAAACATATAACAGGAGTTCCGACGTTTTGAATAAAAGCACTTATAAAGTCCCCAGAAATCAAATACCAATGTTATTGTACATTGCATAGAAATTGGTTAAACTTCCACAATATATGATTTTGTTTTTATCTTGAAATGAGATGCGTGTTCCGGAATGGATATCGATAAACAACTTGTATATTTTAAAGGTTCCTTTCCTTGTCTTGTATATTTTTCATAGATATCAAAGCCGGCAAGTGAATAATATCATTCTGCCATTAAAATAGGATACAGGGAATTTGTTATTTTGTGTTTATACAAAGTAGATAAATAAAGGTAGGTCTTTTTCAATTAAATTTGAATTATATTTCAAAGAAAATATATCATTTGTCAGTATATCAATGTGGTGGAGCTGAAATCGGTGGTCCAGGATGCGAAAGGCAAAGAAAATCGTAAGTAAATTAATTATATTGATTTTTTATGATATGGGTAAGCGAATGGGTAATGATACCTGCCTGGTGATAAGTTGTTACCACCGCCCGTAGACACTGTTGCTGTAAAAAATATTAACCATTCCTTACATAGTCAATTCACTACCAATCTTGGAAACTAAGATGTTATGCCCTTTGTGCCTGTAGTTACACTGGCGCACATACCTTTTAAACTGGAACTGAGTGGAACCTACCCAAACGGGCTTGCACAGAGTCTTACTACCGAGTGTAGCATAGAAAAATATGTTAAATAATAGCGAAATCATATATTGAGAATTAGCATCCTTTTTCATATTGGCAACATTCAAGTTTTTCCGAATAACAAAAATCTAACGTAAATCAAATGATTAATCATTTACTATATAAAATTAAAAAAATGCCGAGTTGGCCCAGTGGTTAGAACGCGTGCATCTTAACCGATGATTTCGGATTCAAACCCAGGCAAGCATCACGGAATTTTCATGTGCTTAATTTGTGTTTATAATCGTTCCCGACGGTGAAGGAAAACATCGTGAGGAAACCTGCATGTGTCTAATTTCAACGAAATTCTGCCACTTGTGTATTTCACCAACCCTCATTGGAGCCGTGATGGTGTATGCTCCAAACCTTCTACGCAAAGGGAGAGGAGGCCTTAGCCCAGCAGTGGGAAATTTACAGGTTGTTAATGTCATGTAATATAAAGTCAATGCCCAAGTGGTACAAATAAATAAAACGCATGGATTTTTATTATTATTATTACCTTTTGCCCATTATCGTAATGAATACTTTTTCTTTGAGTCATTTAATATTATGTTTATAATCATGTTCGGAAAGTATTTTTCATAATTCTGCGAGACACATTTTTCAAAGTACGCCGAGTTTCATTAATATCGATAAAAAAGTTTTCACATAATACGGTGTCATAAAAGTAACAGCCTGTGTAGATCCCATGGCCTAAGTCCTCCTTTCCTTTTTGAGGAGAAGGAGCTTAATCCACATTAATTAGACACGTGCAAGTTTCCACATAATTTTTTTCCTAAAAATTTTCAGTGTTTCTCTAAGATATTGTTCATGTATGATACATTTAAACCTTCCTGTTGAATCTTGAAATTATATTTATTAAAAATACCGCATCAAAATCCGTTATGTAATTTTAAAGATCAATAGCCATAAACAGGGACAGACATACAGCGGTAAGCGACTTTGTTTTATATTTTGTAATGATGTTATCAATACAATTCAAAAATTAATTAAATGTAAATTATTGTTATTACAGAATTGAATAAAAACATACAATAAATAATGAAAGCGTTGTAATCATTTCATTATTTTATCATTTCTTACTTAATTTTTAGATGCTTTTTTACCATTGGGTCATCTCAGCTTCTCATCTATCCTATGTAAATTTTATATAAGGTTTCATTATTTCTCTTAAAATACAAAACAATTCTACAGACTAACAATAGGCTTTTGAACTCAAGAAACTATTAATATAGTTTTGTAATCATGTTCTATAGATTAGATTGAATTAAATAATCAAATTTAATGAATCGAGTACCATCGAATTGAGAGAACAGTTTTCCTTGAAAACGTTCAAGTACTATCCCTAAACGAAGACGAATTGATGGACAATAATTTTAATTTGTGATATTAACCACTAAGCAAAAGTAAAAAGTAATTAATGTTTTTTTTTATATCATTGGTTAGTTGACGAGCCAATAGGACACCTGATGATATTCCTTTCCTCACCACCAACTTCTGGAACTAAGACAATATGTGCTTGTGCCTGTAGTTACTGTACCATGTGTTGCTGCTTGGTGGTAGAATATATGATGAGTGGTACCTTTCCAGACGGGTTTACACAAAGTCCTTCCATCACTCAATGCTTAACCATGTTAATTAGTCCCAAGCGTGGACAAGGACAGTATTTAACATGACCACAAGTATTGCAAGCAAGACTGCCAATTCGATATCCTATCTAGTGCTTATATACCAAAATGTTATAAATAAAAGCTATCGTTTATTTTATTTATATTATATTTAAAACATGTTTAAAAAAAATTATCATGTAAATATTTCTGTAGTTATATTGTTGTAAAAAAAATAATAGATTTACGATAACGATGCTCAAAAACATCGTTTAATTCTTACAAATTTGTGGAAAATATGTTTAAAATGTGTTTGCGTTAAATATCTTAACGTTTTGAAGTACAACTTCTTGGTTCATAATCTGGCTTTTGAACAGTGAACAGGCTAAGACTTAACCTAAACCTTGCAATATTAACTTGTTTTAACTTAAAACTAAATATAAGCCACTTCAAGTAAATTATTAAAGTTATTTGCTAAATTAATAATGTTAAAACTTCAACTTATGTGCTTCATAGATTATATAATTATGAGGAAAAACGACAATTGTTAGTGAATACTTCGTGGTAGGGTTTCGTACAAGTAATTCTGGGCTGGTACCACTTCTTCATCAGATAATCGACCGCCCAACACCAATACTTTGTTTTGTTGTATTCCGGCTTGAAGGGTGAATGAGCCAGTGTTACTACAGCCTACAAAAGACGTGGCGTCCCCAAGATTGTGGCGCATTGGTGATTTAAGGAGTGGTTTAAATTTATTTTCTTTTAGCTTTACCTGCTTTTAGAGGGAATGCTGTGAGTGAGTGTATGGGAGTGCACATACTTCCACATTCCAGACTCCGGACTGCTGCTGAGAATTTTTCGACAGACCGAATATTTTTTATCGGACCGACATGGTGTTTGAACCCAGGACCGTGGGTTCAGCTGTCTTTTAAATCAGTCGCTATACCAGTAACACAGTTAAAATAGCTTCAAGTTATAATCTTGTATAGGCATTACGATTGTATTCCTCTTAGTAGATGGATTAAAATATAGAATTTGTTTTAAAATACTTTTATACACAATGTTTGTCAATTGAAGTCAACTCCAAATATTTGGAGATTTCGATGTTTCTTTATTTGTATTGTAATGGTTGTTTCTGAAAATTCTCGAAAGTCAGAAATCTCCACATATTTGAAGGTGAAAAAATCAATCAGATTGAAAGAAAATTGTATCCAGCTGGCAATTTAAGGTTCGTTAAAATACTCCGATTTGATAAAATTATATAATTGAAAATGTTCTTCTAAATTTTTCCAAGAGCTTTTACTTGATACTAAAAAGGGCTAACTTGTTATGAGTGGAAATCTATTTTCTTGTATTCACTCGTTACGTGATCTCCAAAACTATTAGTTCGATTGACTTGAAGTTAAGCAAAGTTTTTGCTACGTAGAAGCATTAAGAAATCACAAGGAGAATGGAGAACTTTGTATGGATTTTATGCAGTGGTCAAAAGTAAGTGAATCTAAATCAAAGATTGCGGGTTTTCTTCAACCTATATTGGAGCTGCATGATACTTCCCTACTTAAAGTCGAATAGTGCATAACGTATATGACGTATAAAATAAATACAAGGCACAGTAAATTGGCAAACAAAAGACATTACCAGGAACGTGTTCTGCCAAACTAAGCAGTTTTGAAAGTTGGATGCGATAGTGGTTTCTGCTGGCTGGAGCTAGGTGTTAGTTTGTTAGTGAAAACTTTTTTATTTAGAGGGATTTGTGGTGCTTTCTGCTAATTCAAACCTCAATGTTTTATTTGACGAGTACATTTTATTATACTATTTCTTTGAGTAGATAAAGCTAAATGTATTGTTTATTTAATGTCAAAGGGGAAGTAAACGTTCCACTGTTTGATTTCCTTCTTAAGGGGATGTTGTTGATCTCACGATCTGGATATTTATTTTATGACGTCATATTTAATAAAGAACAGTAATAATTTGAACTTTCATATACCAGAGTTAACTCTAGAACCAATACCAATAATACAGAATTATATTAAAATAACTTGGCCAAACAACTTGAATCCTATTTGGAAGGAAGACAGGAGATGAATATACATCGCCTTCAGCACTAAATAAAATATTGATTTTAGATTGCAGGCCTGCAAATTACATAGTATCATTGAAATATGTGCCAACAGATGAACCATTTCTTAAGGTGATCCTCGCATCTGTACTTGCTCCAACGCTCTTGAGAACGATATCCATGAACACACTGCGTTTCGTTTTATTTTCACAGTTGAGAGATTAAAACCTCAACGTTAATGTTCCAACGGCGTTGTGAACTTGAAGCAATTAGAATAGTCCGTTGTAAGAACGCGAAGCGCTTTAGATTCGCGAAGTTATTTGAAGTCGAACATATAAAATAATATTTTGATAGTCTGTAATTATAACCGAGATGGCCCAGTGGTTAGAACGCGTGCATCTTAACCGATGATTTCGGGTTCAAGCCCAGGCAGGCACCACTGAGTTTTCATGTGCTTAATTTGTGTTTATAATTCATCTCGTGCTCGGCGTTGAAGCAAAACATCGTGAGGAAACCTGCATGTGTCTAATTTCAACAAAATTCTGCCACATGTGTATTCCACCAACCCGCATTGGAGCAGCGTGGTGGAATATGCTCCATACCTTCTCCTCAACGGGAGAGGAGGCCTTAGCCCAGTAGTGGGAAATTTACAGGCTGATTATGTTTATGTTATTATTATGTAATTATAACAGTTCTAGGCTAAGGACTCCGTTGTCGAGAAGAAAGTTCGGAGTCTGTTTCATTATGTTGCTTCAATTCGAGTGAGAGTTGCCCAGGCTCATTTGTTTTTAAATAAGAAATCATTCCTTATCTCCATGAATACTTCATTTTCAGATATCGCTGTTTTGATATTATATCATTAATTGTGTTTATCATTTCGACGAAGTTATGATTCGTTAACATTAAAAGCGAAAACAATTTATAAAATACCTCAACCGTTTCTTGAGAGATTTAAAATATCCATTTTGTAAAATCAGCCATTTCAACTCCGCGAATACAGAACTTTTCGTTTTATAACATCCGCCTATTACACCGACGACGATTTAAATTTTACCAAAACACGTTTGAAAAGAAATTGCTCTGGGCGCAATGATTAACTTTATTAGTGGAATTTCAGAACAATGTTTTTGTATCGAACGCTTGTGAAAGAAATCATTTTTTTAATTAAGTTCCGATTTTATTACGCCGTTGTGAAATTGATTCAAATAATCAACATGTACTTTGTGCAATACCGTCTGGGTAGGTACCACCCACTCATCAGATATTCTACCGCCAAATAACAGTACTCAGTATCTTCTCTTTCTCAGTCTTTTAATTAACTTGTATTATTTTAAATATTCTTTGTTTAATTATAAATTGGTTTTTCTATTTGTTTTGTCCCGCGGTCTCTCACGATTGTAATATAATACGATGTTATTCATACCACAAAAATATCATATTAAATTTTTATACAAATTAGTAGCTCCTGCATGCAATCAATAAAATCACAATAAACGTAAAACTGTTCTATTATGATCAGTACCGATCAAAGTAAATACTTAGGTATAAAAGCTGAATTTTAATGGGCATTTATTGCAATTAAGTGTTAGAATATAAAACTGACATTCATTTTCAAAAATATAACAAATATCAAGACTGTTTATATTTTATATATAAAAATAAGTGCCATTTTTCGTTGTCACTTTATAACTCAAGAACGGGCTCATCTATCCAAACCAAATTTTCAGGGTTTATTCGGACTAGTTTAGTAGATGGTTTATGTGAAGTTTGCACAAAATCGGTCGAGTGGTTCTTCATTTATCACATTTTTTGTAACAAATGATTTCAATAAATGGCGGGTCATTTTGTTAATGGAGATATTTTAGACGGTTAATTGTCTGTCAAATTAAAAGTAAGTATCAATTAAACATAAGTACACTCATCCACCAGTTTCCATAGGTAATACGTCTTAATTAAATTTATTATTTCCAAATAACCCATGGCATAGCATTAAATACGGGCATGTAACACAATTACTTATTTTAAAAATGATTGAGCTGCCATTAGAAATAATACAAAAATCAGTTAGAAGATCGATTCATTTCTTAAAAAATATATTACTTAATTGCTAGCTATTTAAAAACTAAAATCATATAAATATTTATTTACGTTTGTCGATTTAAAAGTAGCGTGTACTTTCAATTTTTAAATTTTACTCAGTTTTTTAGTGCGCTGTCGGTGTTTCATGTAGTTAGCAGGCTTTATTTTAATTAAATTGTCAAACGCATTTACACAAACGGTAAGTTTTGAACTGTTGAAGTGATTACATGTATGCGTGTTTCTTAATTTGGAAAAAAACATATTGCTGTGTATTTTATTATTTTGTAATAGATTGTTTTATTGACATTTTTTTATACATTGACAACGAATGCAGTTATATGGATACAGGGTGAAATTATGTTGGTTGTTTTCCCGCAAAGAATTGATTTAGTAGTCAATACCTACTCCTTTTGTATTTTTCTTTTTACGCGAAACTGAATCGATATCTTGCGGGAAAATAATCACCAATATTTCATCCCGTATATTTCCAGACACACATGTATAAATACTAGTACACCACTATTAATGTTTTGGATGAAAATCGTGAATTGGATCAACGTTGTACAATTGTTTCTAATACAAGACGAGAAATTATTCGAGAGCTACAATGGTTTTTCCATCAGCATAACGCATTCGTTCAATTGTTTAAAATTGCTCTCGATCGTATGCCATCTGATAATCACAAAATCGTAATAAGGGCTGATAGAACACCTTTTGAAGTGCATGCCGGGCGATTCAATGCACCGACAATTGATGAGATTGCATTTGTAATTGTTGGTGATCAAACAATTCACGTTTGTGGTGTGAATTTGGAAGAAACATATTTATCACACGGCCAACTTTATGTTGCCTGTTCCAGAGTCGCTACCCCCAGACGTTTCTTTATTCACACTCAAAATGGAAAAACCAAAAATATTGTTTATCCAAATGTTTTGAATTCATTTTTTAAATAGCAATTAAGTAAATATTTTTTTTTAAGAAATGAATCGATGTTTTAACTCATTTTTGTATTATATCACTTTATACGTAGCGAAGCACGTACCGGGCTGCTAGTATCATTATGAAAATATACAATCGCATATTGCATATATGTATGGGGTGGCGTTATTGAGGTAAAAAGAGCTTAAAGAGTGGTACTTAAAGTAGCTCTATACCTCGCCTAATTCCAACTGTATGTTTATATAGGAAGGCAAAACTTTACATAATAAATATGATTATAAAAAAAGACACTCAATGTTAAATCAACACTAATAGATATATATTTATATATATATATCAAGAAGATCCTATGAGGTATGTAAACATAGACGGTTAAAATTTTGTGTTCCCAAAAATTTTATGATTTTAAAGTAGGAAGGCTGTGTAATAAGATAAGTTACTATAAAATCTTCAAATTTAATATTTGAAATTGTCATGTAAGAAAAAATTAAAGGATTGGCTTTTAAAACTGAACTATAATATTAACTTAAAGTAAATAACGAGAAAACCACACTTACAAACACGAACACGCGCACAACAAACACACACCCATATTCACGAGCACAAATTACTTTTTTTTTACTATATGTTTAGTCTTTTTCCTATTTGCTGTAAAAATTAAATAAATAAATAGTTCCTATCCCAGAGGGAGAGCGAGCAGACCCTTAGTATAAGGCAGCCTAGTTTTAAAAGTATGATAAAAAAATGACTTTTAATCTTGAACTTTTACAATCTCTGTTTGATATAAATTTAGCACGCACATAGTTGGCGACGCGTTGATTATATTTTAATTGACATCACCAATGCTTTTGGACCCAAAGGACGTCTTACTGCAACAACAGCATATAAAAAAAAAAGTTATAATCGTGTCGAATCCATTTCGCATCACACAGAATTATAACCTCGAAATATTTCGCTCATCGAAAAACAAAAGTATCCTATTATGTCATAAATCACACTATCAACTGTCACATAAAACGCCAGATTATTCGTCGATAATAATTTAATTCATCAATACATTCGTCGTAATGTCGCTGCGGTGTAATTGAATCCATTTTTATAGCGGACAAGTATCTATTTCCCCTGACAGTTATCCGAGGCCAAATAACCGATTATATTTACATTTTGACATAATAACATCCATTGTGGGGCAAACTCACGAGATATGAGGCTTTGGTTATCGACTCTTCTCTTGTATGAATGTTCTATAAGATTTCTTAAGTGGATAATGAAATTAAAAGGTTTTTTTCCTTTAACAGTTTGCTCGTTAGGAGTCTTTGTTTAAGTTGTAAATAGTTTATTTATTTAGACAGATCTATTCAATCATGAAGGCGCGCCCTCCAATTTAAGTTATCGCTTCGAAACTCTTGTTAACTTTAAAAGATTAATACTATTACTATTGGTAACAATATTATATTATAATTTAGATCGAAAGTGCAAAAAATTTATATAAAACTTTTCTCTTACACGTAATACACGAATTTGAGGCTATGCGTAAAATCTCCCGGCTAAAATTTTATTTTCTACTGCAGTTCTATTTTTAAATTTGTTTTTTTTTTAATGATTAATGGACAATTTCGACATATGCCTACATCTAGTTTAATCTAAAAAGTTTGCATACTTATCAAAAATATTAAATTGAAAGTAATCCTGAACCTATATTAATAATTTCGTGCAGGTCTACGATAGACCCGTACGAAACATTGGTTTCGATTACGACGCATACGATAACTTAAACAAAATTAATATAATCAAGATATTTCGATATTAAATCTGCGAAATTCAATGACATGACAATTCACGGAGCGGCCATGTTTGACGTTTACGGGTTCAGAAAGTGTGTTCCAAATAATATTTTCGAGCAGGAGTATATTTAATTATTTAAATTATTTTAGTTTTGTTCATTTCACTCGAGCGAAACCGAGTTTTCAGCTAATATTTGTAATTATTTAACTACTATAACTTTGTTAAACGTCACACTAAGACATATCGTAAGTATGAACGTCACTCATGTGAAGCACGCCGAGGATTCAATTTAACGTAGAAAGGCACGCCTTCGTGATTGAATATACCCAGTGTCTTAGTTACTTCATGCATATCTGGTTGGTTATCAGCCATTCACCAGTTATTTAACAGACAAATACCAATACTTATGCATGGGTTTCTTGTGCTCTTAATGTAACTACAGGCACAGAAGACATAACATCTTAGTTCCCAACGTGATGGCGCATTTACGATATAAAAAATTGTATATATTTCTTTCAACACCGTTATCTATGGTACTTACCTACCTATTTTAAATTAAAAAAAGTGATACAGTAATTTTAATAATAAGAAGTGGTTACAATTTAATAAAATCGTTGCCTCGTACCACCTTCGTTGGAAATAAAGTATTTTGATATTTGCAACGTTGATCTTTTACTTACAGCAAAGAGAACTGGCAGAAATCGTCCCGTAAGAAAAAAGCGTTCTGCACTCTTCACGTGACCTTTACTTCTCTTTCTATTATATGACATTAATTTACCTAATTTTTTGTCCTCCTGATGGTAAGTGGTAGTGGAGTCCATACGCGAAGACGGCCAGTACAGTCAGGGATAATGAACGCTAGTGCAGACCCTCCATGCCAGCTCTCAAGATGCCTCTTCACGCCTCGTTTGAAGGCACCCAGGTTATATTAATTCGAACGGCGTTTATAAGAACAATTTCGTCATTACCATTTAGTTTAATTATTTTCAGACGTTCTTAATTTATTTCATTGTGTCTGTTATATAGTACATTATATATTATAGTAAAACATCGTTCCAACTGGGTATTATACGACAAATCTTTTTTGTTTTTAAATCATTTTTTTTTAATTAATTTGATGGCATCTTATGCACGGACCAGGGCATATTTAAGCAAGCCTATATGAATAGTAAGAGTCGAGACGGCCCAGTGGTTAGAACGCGTGCATCTTAACCGATGATTGCGGGTTCAAACCCAGGCAAGCACCACTGAATTTTCATGTGCTTAATTTGTGTTTATAATTCATCTCGTGCTCCGTGGTGAAGGAAAACACCGTGAGGAAACCTGCATGTGTCTAATTTCAACGAAATTCTGCCACATGTGTATCCACCAACCCGCATTGGAACAGCGTGGTGGAGTGTGCTCCAAACCTTCTCCTCAAAAAAGGAGAGGAGGCCTTAGCCCAGCAGTGGGAAGTTTACAGGCTGTTAATGCAATGTAATGCAATATGAATTGTATGGGAACTTATTCATAGAAAAAAAAACTTATATACTTACATAAAATACTTACTGTTATATAAAAGGTCATTGACGTTTAAATATCAGTACCTAACCTTTGCAATTTAAGATATTATTTTTAATAACTTAAGTAAATGCAAATACAATAAAATGTTTAAATATATACACAGATATTCTATAGTATATAATGTATCCAGATGTTAAAATAATTAAACCATAAATTTATATTTTGTACGTCATACGATATTTAGTTCAATTAAACTCGATCCTTAATGGCGTTCAGCTGTGCGGAGCTAAAAAAAATGATTGATATTTATTAATTATTTAACTAAATCACCTATTTGATAAATAGTTTAAAATATTAAACGTACGAATCGAAATCAATTAGTGTGGTATGTATATGAAGTTTATCGATGACCCCATTTATAACATTGAAGATTCTATTCAAATTGATACGTCAGAATCTTATCTTGGGGCTTGGTACAAGGTAATCGTAGTCATAAGGCTAGTAGAACTTGGGATTATAATTATTGTTATTATAATTAGGAAAAAATCCATCACATCGAGGTTATCATTGTTATCACATCACTATTAGTAATCAAGTAAAAGATTTAGACATACGATAGCCCTCAGTTCAGTCGAAAAATAAATAATTTTATTTGTGCTAATTTCTATTTTTTTTTTTAATTCTATTGATTTTATAAACAATTAAATAAATTTATTAACATAAGAATTGATAACATTGAGTGCTTAAATACATACAAATATGAATTAAAAATAGTTACTGTATAAATCTTGACCGCGTCGAATGGTGGCAAGACTGCTAGCAGCATTTCCCCGTTGAATCGCAATTCCGATCCTCTGGACTAAAAACGAACCAGCCGTCCTGTCACCAGTGGAGGCAATAAGGCGAGGTGTTATACTTTTGATGAAGCTTCTTGCACCACTACTCCAAGGGCCAAGTGTTTCGACAGCAAATGGGAAAAGTAGTAATCTGACATAAGAAACAAATATTTAGATCTTTTTTTGCTTCAGCTTTACCGGCATCTTAACATTGTCTTTGGAATATGAGACGAGGCCGTGTCAACGCATGCAGTGTCCTGCACGAGAGCCCGTCCTCGTTCCCCGGGAACCAATGTTTATCCATCAGTTTTTTTTTTTTTTGATTTATTGATTATATTTTATTATTATTATTATATTAATATATAATAGTTAAAAATATGTTTTATAATTCTCATCTTTAATCATTGATTATGTTCAATCAATATTTTTAATACTCAATGCTATTACCAAATTGTTTTTCTTTCGACTTTGAAATATGTTATGATCTAAACATATGTGATTAATTAATGTTTATCATTTCGTTAATACATATTGTGTAATGTGTTAGTGCATGGTGATACTCCCTGTAAGTAGTAGAACATTTGCCATCATTATTTTGAAATGTTTGTTTTTCATGTGATATTGTAACTACTGAAATATCATAAAGGTACTTAGTGATCAGACTGAAAGGTAATCGGTATATATATAAGAAATTTATATATTTATAGTAACAGACTGTTTGTTTACTCGGCGTACGATATTTAAGTTCCCAGTAGGCGTGATATTTTTCCGACATTTTTTTTCTATAAAATTTTATAGATGGATTAGTAGACCTCCTGATAGTAAGACCACCAAGCAACAATACTTAGGATTGTTGTGTTCCGGCTTAAAGGGTGAGTTAGTTAGTGTAATTTCCTTCAAGGTTGCTAGCACATTGGCATTGTAAGTAACGGTTATATATCTTACCGTGCCAATGTCTTTGGACGGTGGTGATAACTTTTTTTTTTTATAAATAAATATTGGACAATTTCACATACATTCCTCTGATCCCAAAGTAAGTAGCTAAAGCACTTGTGTTATGGAAAATTAGAAGTAACGACGGTATCACATACACCCAGACCCAAGACAACATAGAAAACTAATTAACTTTTTCTACATCGACTCGACCGCGAATCGAACCCGGGACCTCGGAGTGGCGTACCCATGAAAACCGGTGTACACACAACTCGACCACGGAGGTTCTCTTACCATCACATAGCTTATTGGCCTGTTCGTTAACGTCAGTAAAGTTGAAACATTTATTTCGTAACTTGGACCAAACCCAATAATAACTACGTACAGTTGTCTAATAATCCACAAAGGTCTTCCAAAGCACGCCATTATTAACCAATCAAACACTGTCTACCGATGGTTTTAATTAAGAATAGATTACGTCGAGTATCACCTCATAATATCATTATCTTAAATCTGTTTGTATATTGACATTAGTATTATTGAAGCTATACTTCTATACCGTACTTGGTGTATAAAATTAACTGCAGATCAATAAAATGCGTACTAATTAAAAATGCCACTACATAGTTAGATGTGGAAGAGAACTAAATATATTTTAGATTTACACGTATTATTACGTAATTTATTTTGTTACGCTAGTATATGTATGCAAGAAATACGATAAAAAACACTTTATGATTAACTATCAAACTCGTAGTACGAAGAAATATAAATGTTAAGGCCTGTTTATTCAAATTAAACATTAACGTCTGTCTATCACAGCTATAAGTAAATAGAGACTTATAACAGTAGAATAAGAGTCGGCTAAGTCACATATAGTTTTATTTAGTCTATGTAAACTTTATCAATCACAGATATATGTTAAAATACTAATAGTATTTTAGTTGTTAAAGATTTAACTTTTTTTTTATAGCATTGGTTGTCGGACGAGCATATAGGCCACCTGATGGTAAGTGGTCACCACCGTCCAAAGACAAAGGTGCTGTGAGAAATATTAACCATTCCTTACATCACCTATGCGCCACCAACCTTGGGAACTAAGATGTTATGTCCATTGTGCCTGTGATTACACTGGCTCACTCACCGTTCTAACCAGAACACAACAATATAGAGTACTGTTATTTGGCGGTTGAATATCTGATGAGTGGGTGGTACTTACCCAGACGGGCTTGCACAAAGTCCTACCACCAAGTAAAACTAAAAAAAAAAGTAAACTTGAATTCACACGGTACGTAAGGCAGGTTTACCGATTTAAAAAAACATTCCCTGCTACACAGATATCTAAAATATGACATACTAGTTGTCTTTTAAGGGTTAGTTGATGTTTTAGGGGTTGGTCGTCCGGTTTTAGACATAAAAAGTAATCTATATCCTTGCCTGGAGTTCAAGCTTGCTTCATATGAAATTTCATCAAATTTTAAACGTTTGATCAGACAGACAGATAGAGTTACACTCTCATTTATAATATTAGTATGGATAATGTAAAAAACAAAATGAATCCACATATGTGTACAATATGAGGCCACCTGACGGTAACTGATCACCGCCCTCCGTGAAAGTCGTTGTCGTCATTCCTCCAATGCCGCCAACCTTGAGAAATAAGATGTTACGTCCGTTGAGCCCGTAGTTAATTTGGCTTACTCACTGGAATGACCACACTCTTAGCAAACGTTTCATACAATCAATCAAATTGACGCCAAGTTGCGTCGACGTTGATGTATTAACTCATTTAATCTTTGAAACATATACCTTCTCTTATAAAAAGTCCTAAATCTCAATCGCAATTTACTAAATTCATTATGGTCCCCATGTCAGAGGTCGTGTGTTTCTTTCGCTTACAATTTTCTACGGTGTTTATTGAACCTAGTGTTAAGTGTAGCTGTGTGGCACAGTAAGTTATAATAATGTTATACTTAATTATAATAAATATATTGTAAGGATACACTATATAAGATTTTAAATGGTTATTTTTATTACTAACAGTATTTAAAACGGGATATTTACCATGTTTTTTATTTTTATTTGGTGGAGCTCGATATTTCGACATTATCTATGAATATAAATCAACATCTACCCGCAAACGTCAGTCTCGTGAACAAGACATTCGTAGATAATGTCGAAATATCGAGCTCCACCAAATAAAAATAAAAAACATGGTAAATATCCCGTTTTAAATACTGTTAGGATACAATAATTTATTCGCTAGCCAACTATTACAGAATATAATGCTAGTTGAACAAAAGAAAAATAATTCTTTCTTTAGATTATACATTGCTCGAAGAACCGACGGCCGATGGGGCCGACGTGTTCTAGAGTGGCGACCACGGACCGGATGCAGCGTGGGTAGGCAAAAACAGGGTGGTCCGACGACCTGGTGAAGGTCGCGGGAAGCCGCTGGTTGCGGGCTGCACAAGACCGGTCATTGTGGCGATCTTTGGGGGAGGCCTATGTCCAGCAGTGGACGTCCTTCGGCTGACACGAATGAATGAACAGATTATACACCTTTTTATATTTACTTCGCTATATATATATATACACACGCTTCGTTGTGTAATTTAACATATATTAAGACCACATAGACACGTGCACAAGTTAGATACGGATGTGTGAATTAATGATGCCACGGATGGTTTATCCCACACGTGTTGCCCGTAAATATGATCTGCATGAATGCTGTTGGGTACAACAATCACACGCAGATATCAACGAAATTACGCGATAGCTATCAGAAACAGGAAATTATTTGAAGTGCATTTAATATTGGTAGCTTATTTGTTACTAAATAGGTTTAACGGTGTTAGATTTAACGTTAGATTTGATGGATTAAACTGATAATTCAAAAGTTGGTAAAGTTTTCTTGGGTTCTGAAAAGGTTAAATCAGGTGAATCGCGTGCCTCACGGTAGTTTAACCTGAAAGCGATCCTGTGGCGCTCGCTGAAAAGACGGTGACCGCTGGTTTTTTAGTGGGAATTCCGGTGTACTAGGGCGCACTAGATCGTCCATGGCACCGGCAATCCTACATACCCCCCCCCCCCCCACGTTACGCGGGGGAAATGCATAATGAGTTTTTCCAGCGAGAAAAAGGTGAATCCCGTGCTCAGTTTTGCTTGGAAAAATCAAATATTTTTATTTGGTAACGCCCCTTCATTCACTGTTGATTGCGAATCATAAAGTCCAGATTTTGAATTTCCGGCCAAGCACCCTTTTTTTTCCTGTCAAGATATTTTTAGTAGCGGCTTAGTTTTAAAAATTGTTCATGTTACACTTCCCTGCTCCAGAAAATCCTCTGTTTGTTTCGAATAACCTGTGTTTGAGTGTGACTGTGTGTGACTGAGTATACTTTATTATTTAATGAATATCTGATTGAATCCTGGTGAACTGATCTGATGTGCTTGTCATGTGTCTATGATTTTAATTAATACTTTAATGCAAATAGTAAGTGCTAATGAATTATTCTAGTACACCGTTTTCTTTCAGTTACAATTGATAAAAAATGCCAAACTTTTCAAGGCTAATGAAGAATCATTTGTTCATATATTGTATTGATTCATTGAAACGATCAATCAGTCAATACAGTTTATTTAAAGATAAGCAGCGGGCCTATACAAAGTCAAATAGTAATGGTCTCCTAGTATGGTTTAATGGAAATTACATTTTATATATTTGATTTATAGCTTTACGAACAATTGACAATTTTAATAGAATATTTTAGATGGAGTGTAGTAAGCAATTTTGCTTCGATAATTGTGGAATGCACTTTGTCTAGCCAGTTTTTAGTGTAAATAATTAACTTTCTCAAAATATTCGAACTAGTCTACGCCCCGTAGTTATCCAGTCAATATTCGACCGTAAGCATTATTTAAAATTTCTAAGTTCGAAAATTATGTTTTTTACTCTCTCATATAAAAAATATTATCATTGACAACACTTTAACTTGTCAATACTAAACGTAAAAGGAAAGGAAATCGATTGACAAGACAGAGGAGAATGAGGTACTGAACTATTGTGCCTTACATATACAGCCAATTAAAAAAAAAGGTTTTATAACAAATAAAAAAATACAATTTAACATTTACGGTATAATAATGATAACACGAGTGGATTACATTTATATTCAAATAACTTAATTATTATAATTAATTTGTATTAAACTGATAAGCCTCCATTACTATAGAACTCCTGTACGTGTTCAGAATATTCACGATATTTTGTTTCTGAATAACGATATTTACTTTATAATAAATAATCGGATAGATGTGCCAATTAGGGTGGAACTTATTAATGTTCATCAGTTAGATCCGTTCCATTTATCTATGCTTATACCGAAAAGAAGTAAAATTTGTTTGTATGTCGGTGCCCCTATATGTCCAGAACTAATAATACAATTCAATTATTTATTTTTTCAATCGTAGATAGCTACATTATTTCTGAGTGTTACAAATTATATTGATATCATTCATCTTGCCCAAGCTATTACAATTAGAAATTACAAATCGGATATATATCCGATAGTATATATATATCACAGAATATATCAATAACATATCAGTCTTCTAAATCATGTGTATTGAAATCGTTCGCTGCTAAATGAGCAGTCGAATATTGAACAAAATTCTGACCTATATTTATAAATGCCAGCGTGTAAAGTCGGGGCTGGTCGCTAGTTATAAATAGACATAAATATATTATAATTGTCTCAAGTAAAACACTGGGAGTTTATTGGTCCCTGTGTAGCCCTATTTTATTATGTAGGTTTCCCTTTAGTCTTTCAACGTAAATTCAATGGTGCTTGCCAAAGGTTTGATCCCACAAACTTCGAATAAAATTCGGACGTTTGGGATTGTTCATAGATATAATTAATAAATAATATTGATAGAAATAAAACTCGCAGCAACTTCTAGTTCAAACGAAATGTTTATAAATTAATTCGCTTCCTAATACCATGTGACCGAAAACGTGGTCAATGCTGTGGTTTAAATTATTGCCTTGATTCGCGCTGGACGTCACGCTGTCGTTTAATGTATCATATGTTGGAATATTAACTCATATATTGATGGTTTTTGAGTATCTAAATCTCATATAATAATTCCCTTAAACAATTGTTCTGGAACAAAACCAATGTCTCACGGTCATTGAGGTTTTTATTTAAATAATAACAAAACAATGTTCTAAACATAATACAACTAACGAGTATTAATCATCATCTTTGTTTGATTGGACAAATTTAGAAACTTTTAGTGTGACAATGAATATGCTATTAGGACACAATAGATTTTTTTTTTTATGGTATTGGTTGGCGGACGAGCATATGGGCCACGTGATGGTAAGTGGTCACCACCGCCCATAGACAAAGGCGCTGTAAGAAATATTAACCATTCCTTACATCACCTATGCGCCACCAACCTTGGGAACTAAGATGTTATGTCCCTTGTGCCTGTGATTACACTGGCTCACTCACCCTTCTAACCGGAACACAACAATACAGTGTACTGTTATTTGGCGGTAGAATATCTGATGAGTGGGTGGTACCTACCCAGACGGGCTTGCACAAAGCCCTACCACCAAGTAACCATAATACCAGAAAATATCAAAATTGCTAAATCCGAAGCTAACATTTTTTTTTATTTACCGATTTATTAACGATTTTTACGGTAAGTTTAGCTTAGACAGAGAAGGACGGTGGCCGAGGTGGTCTTGTGCTGCCATATGCACGAGCAAAGAGTCTGGAGGGGCGAGATCACCTTCGCCGAGCTTACTAATTTCAAGGACACGCCATCCGAGCAGGATATCTTAAATACAAGTGTATGCTTATACATAGTTGCACTCTCTATTATCTGACTGTTATAGCTTGGGGAACAGCAGTCGAACTTGACTAGAGGGAGATCAAACGTAGGACTAAAAGTTTTACCATCTATTCTATGCGTGGCGCAGAAATATAATATTCCAAAAGGACTAATTTTAGGCTGACACTAATAATGCTTGGACACAAAATTGAATAAATTGAAGACGTTGAATGAAATGTTATTTTTGAAAATCATTAAAATATACTCAAGCAGGAAGCTACTCAACCTCCTAAGATAGCTGTCCTAAAAACGAATAGTAGGATCGATTTAGCGCAGCCTTCAAAAAGCAGCAATTTCTAGTCGGTCAAAAGACAGGAACATGACTCATCGCAATGTGTCATCCAGCCCGTGTTCCCGCTGCTCTAAGGTCTCGGGCGCACTCAGAGAGGATGCGCTTTCGACATGGTGACGAAGGACACGGGTCTTTAAAATGATACTTAACCTAAAAATTAGTAATAAGATAATGTTAAATATAAAGTAAAAAATCGTCGTCTAAATATATCTAAAGTTGGGTTTGAAAATAAACTGATCATATACCAACAAATTTTAGACGACATTTAAGCTTAAACACAAGTCCGCTCCTAGTGCAGCCTGTTAGTGAAAACGAGCATATTTTACGAAGCGAGGGTTTAACGTTATTAAATTTCCGCCGCGTTGCATGCGATAACGTCCTTTGCTCGAAAACAAAAATTTCATCCGTCAAAGCGAATTCGAGCAGTTTAACGGAGAGTTATTATGTTCACGACGTAGTTAAGTGAATACATATACGGAATAGTAAAAGGTATGGTCTTGTATACATAAAACAATACAAATAACAGATAACAATATACTTACACATAATTACATTATCAAAATAAATAACATGAGAAAATTGATTGAATATTAGACCTAATAAAAGTATAAGTGTAATTAAGAAAATTATGGAAAAACACTTTCAAATGATTTTGGCTACTAACCTAACCTGCTGGTCATCAAGATCATCGTCATGATGTCAATAAAGATGACCAGTCTATGGTGGACATATGTATATACATATTCTCTCTTTTTGAGACAGTCATGGTCCAGAAGGAACAGTGTCAGATTATAAAGGCCTTACGTCATTATAAAAGTAGTTATATCAAGCCAATAAAGAGTGTCTGTAGTTTTGTCCAAAAATTCTTTTAGAAGTTTTTTATGTCAACATCTGATGTTAGAAAGTTGGTAGTACTCTTGTGTCACCGAAAGCACGCAAAACCGTTCACTATGCTTCTGATCACTATCCAATTCCTTTGGATTTCCATTCTATCGGTTTAATAAAACAAAACAGCTACAGGTGAAATTTATATAACATCTTACTTCTCAAAGTTGGTATATTGGTGATATGATGAAAGATGCATATTTTGTTTATAATTAGGCTCATTTGCCAGTAGGCTCACAAAAGCACTTTTGTATCATCATGTCAGTGTTAAGTTAAATGTAAGGCTATCATCGGTTCGGAAACTAGATTCTACAAAGAAGAACCGGCAAGAAAATCAGTACTTCTTCTTTCCCACCATTTTAATGACAAAGTGTGTCAGTAAAGAACAATTAAATTTTTATATACCCTGCCTAGAAACCAATAAATACTATGTTTATTTTTTATCAATAATAAAATCTTCTATTGAGTAATATGCCTTATTTATCAATATTTTTGGACATAAACCTTAACTTTTTCAAAGGCCAAGCTATAAATAGCTTTGGAATCTTATTGTAGAAATAGAATACCGTGCCCCAGGAAGGATGTTTTAACTTTGCGAAGTCGGAAACTAGGTGATATTAGTTTACCTTTCCTCCTCGTGTCTATACTTGTCACCGTTTTCTTCAAAAAGATCTATATTATTGTGAATATTCATAATATTGTTGTAAAACAGTTTGCACCCGCGTACCCAGTTCGTTGGCTGCTTGAAATTTGTCATCTTGGCCAAAACTCAAAAGTATTGACGATTGTTTGACAAACTTGATCTTAAGAACACTGATTTAATGTTCAGACTTTGTTTTAATCATGACTAGAATATTTTTATCAAGATTGATATTATAAAACTTCTGTTAAAGGTATGACGTATTAAAAGCATTATTGAAATATTCGGTCTTCGTACCACAAGCCTTGAAGATCAGACGGTCAGAACTCCAATTAAGCACTGAACTTAGAACGGAATTCATTTTCAATCTATTACGAAGACCAATCAATTACAACGTATCTTAGATCTTTCTATAATTATAATTGATGAACATTTCAATAATTAAATAATTGTAAACTATTCCCAATCAAGAGTTTAAATTAAATTAAATATAATTTTATGATTATATATAAACGACCTTGGACGCCTCGATTTAAAATTCTTGAGATAATTAATAAAGTAAATCTACTAACTATACCCTGTACAAGATAGCTTGATCTTTTTGACAGGTGTATTTTTTTCTGATCGACATAATTTTGCAATGACGAACATATTATTTTGTTAATTTAATGATTTTAAAAATTATAAAAATATTTAAAAAAATACATATAATACAAAAGTTCCTAAAGATTCAAGAGTTATCCGAAAATTTTAAGACATTTTCTAGTATATATTATTGCTTCAAAGTAAAATTTAAATAGAAACACTGAAAATAATAGACGCTTGTAAAATTTTACATCGGTCGGACGGTAGAGACGCGAATAATAGGCAGTAACTGCTACAAATATCGATTACAAAAATCCTTATTAAAGATCATTGTTACGAACGGGGGTCCTCTTGGTTGGGGTCTCTTTGGCTAGTGATTGAGGTCTCTTTAGCTGGTATAACTCTTTTTAGAAAAATAAGTTAAAAAAACATTGATTTCTAATTTGAATTACGCATTCCATCGTTCCATCGACTGTTATATATGTTATATTTTCTGTTTCACATCACTAGCCCGTCTGTCAAAAAGATCAAGCTAACTTGAACAGGATATAACCATTTACTATATTTATTTCAATCATTATCTCATAGTACAATCGCTGAGTGCGTTTGCCAAAATAACAACATATTTGTTTAGCGGTTTGTATTGTCTAACGACTGAAAAAATGTGAACGTTGCAAGACATTCTGTAGTATATTTAGTAGCATCATTGCACCCGTGCGGAGCCGGAGCGGGCTAGTGATCTATATAATAGTCAATAAACTGTCTCTTTATTATAAAATCACGAAGCAATTTGAAATATATACACTATTAAACGACAATTAATGTATTGTATGATATAACAATTATCTCTTGTTAATTGGGACGTCGCGTGTTGTAAATCTGCAGGATTACGCGATCTTGTTATCATTGTTACGTACACGCGCTTACAAGGATTTAACGTTGACTATGATATATATTCTGAGGTGGCTCAGTGGTTGAATACGAGAATTTCAACTGAAGATGACGTGTTAAAATCTGGGCAAGTGTTATTTAATATACACGTGCTTTAACTACGTGAAGAATACACGTGTCCAACTCTGAACTTTTCCTCAAAACAAATTGTAATTTTAGATGAAGCGTGACGCTGCAGTGGGATATTACTTGCTGATGATAAATTATGGTATTTTTTTTTATTTACAATTTTATTTTATTTACTTGAAACATTTTAAAAGTAGATTTTAAAGGGTTATAGACAAACATTATATACATACTAATTTGTGGTGGGGCTTTGTGCAAGCTTACCTGGTTAAGCACCCACTGATCAGATATTCTACCGCCAAACAGTAGTACTCAGTATTGTTGTGTTACGGTTTGAAGGGCGAGTGAGCCAGTGTGACTACAGGTGCAAGGAACACATTGGCGATGTAAGGAATGGTTAATATTTCTTTCAGAGTTTCTATCTATGGGCGATGGAGATAACTTAACATTAGGTGGTCTATTTGCTCGTCCACCTAGTTATAATCATAAAAAAAAGTCATTAAAACGTTTAAGATCAAATAACATTCGAATTTATCACGATCGAATCAATTTATACTATTTGAAATAACTATGATAATCTTCTTATCTCATATATATATATATATATAACGGGGCGAGATTAATTCAGTGGTGCTCGGCTCTAAGCCGAGATGGCCTAGTGGTTAGAACGCGTGCATCTTAACCGATGATTTCGGGTTCAAACCCAGGCAGGCACCACTGAGTTTTCATTTGTGTTTATAATTCATCTCGTGCTCGGCGGTGAAGGAAAACATCGTGAGGAAACCTACATGTGCCTAATTTCAATGAAATTCTGCAACATGTGTATTCCACCAACCCGCATTGGAGCAGCGTGGTGGAATATGCTCCATACCTTCTCCTCAACGGGAGAGGAGGCCTTAGCCCAGCAGTGGGAAATTTACAGGCTGATTATGAGATTACTTTGGTTGTTGATTTGGATAATTAATGAATCGAGTAGTTGGCAATAATGTTTGATGGCTGATTTACTTTTAAGAGCGGGTCACCCCGAATGGAGTTGTAAGTGTCATGGCAACGCGAGTCGTTATGTTTTGACAAGCGACTCGAATGCGATGGTTGCTTTCTAACCCATTTGCTCTTAATCGAGATGAATTATTGTAATCCTTTGATATTATTATGATTCTTCCAAATGTCGGATCAATCCTTGAACCCAACTGTTCGGCATCCTGCTACTCCGACATATATATATAAAATAACAAGTCCTGACTGAATGATTCATCATCACCGAGCGTAAACTATTAAAGTTAGGGCCTTGAAATTCGGTGAGTAGGATCTATTTTATTGAGTAAACACCCAGTAAGAAAGGAATTTTGGAAATTCAACCCCTAAGCGTGTGAAATAGGGGTTGAACGTTTGTATGGAAGTCCGTCATTTTTTAAGTTAGAAACATGAAACTTCATTTTTGAGATGCTGATTAAAAATTAGTAGAAACGTATTTAAGCGTTTCTGGATTTTTTACCCCTAAAGGGGTGAAATAACGGTTGAAAATTTGTATGGAAGTCCATAATTTTTTAAGGTAGAAACATGAAGATTTACTTTTGAGATACTGGTTAAAAATAAGTAGATACATATTTAAGCGTTTCTGCATATTCTACCCCTAAGAGGGTGAAATAAGGGTTGCAAATTTGTATGGAGGTCCGTCATTTTTAAATTAGAAACATGAATCTTTATTTTTGGGCTAATATTTAGAAGTGAGTAAATATGTATTTAAGCGTTTCTAGATATTCTACCCTTAGGGGTTGACATTTCGTATACAGATTAGTCTGGAAACCGTCATTTTTGAAGTTATAAGCATTAATCTTTATTTTTGGGCTACTGATGAGAAATGAGTATTTATGTATTTAAGCGTTTCTGGATATTAACCCCAAAGGGTTGAAATAGGGGTTGAAATTTCGTATATAGGTTAGTCCTGAAGCCCGTCATTTTTTATGTTAGGAGATTGGCGTGCCAATAATGTTACTGAGGAATTTAAGACCTCAAAAATTATGCCACGGCTCCAGACTAATATTAAGGGTTCTCTATCGTAATGTCATAGGTTACAGTTATCACTCTACTAAAGGAGAAATAGTGTATATTCCACGAATATCTTTGATACCATCAGAATACCCCTTTAATTTCAAGAGAGTACACTTCGCGCTTAAAGTATGCTTCACCATGACAATTAATAAAGTACAACGTCAAATTTCTAAAATGGCCGGAGTAGATATAAGAGAACACTGTTTTTCGTATGGACAGCTCTAAACAGTCTGTTCGAGAGTGAGTTCTTTAAGCAGTCTGGTGTATCTAGCCCACGAAAGTCGAACCACAAATGAGGTCTTAAATCAACCTAATATTTTAAATTATTCTGTAATATAATCAATTTCCACGCGAGCAAAGCCGCGGGCAACGGCTAGTAATAATATATAATAATAATTATGTACAATCGAAAACAAAGTACTTATCTGAATAATCAGCATTTGTTTGAACTGCAATTTTAATGAAATGAATCGAATTTTATTCAACTAAATACGATCCGTGGAATTATCTCTGCAGTCGTTCTCAATATAAAACAAAGTCTCATCCCGCTGTCTGTACGTTTAGATCTTTTGAAGGAAGGTAATACATTCATATTTTAGAAGAGAAAAATCAAGAATTTCAACTTTCCTGAACGGAAAAATCAAGAACGTTTGTTTTTTTTTTCTTTTGCTCTATAGGTGGGAAACGAGCAGGATGCTCACTTATGGTAACGACTATCAACTGCCCATGGACGTCTCCAACACCGGGGTCTTACAGGTGCGTTGCCGGCCTTTGAGAAATGTGAAGGCTCTTCATTGTTAGTTATTCAATCTAGAAGTTGTACATAAGCCTTTATGGCAATATCATACATATTCCATTGTGTATTAAATGCGATACAATGGTAAGGAAAAGGTTGTGGTTTTGTGTTACGACTCGGCGAGTGGTAATGGCCACACAGATAGAACGTATCTTTTGCGGTCTGAGGGATTATTTTGCACCCAGCGTATTGGTACAGACACGCTTCGCCCACAAATATCTAATAGAATGCTTAATTTAAAATTGGGACATTAAATAACGTAAATGATTTTAATATATTTATTTATTTTAAACTTATGACAGAATGCAGCAGCCGTTATTTACACTAAACAAGCTAAAACTGCGGCTTTACTCGTGTTTAATTTATAAAGTTTTACCTATAGCACACAAAACGCCAATTTCCAAATCAACGCGTCTTGGTTTGATTTTTAAAAAGTAGCCTACATCCTTCCCCTGGATTCATACTATCTCCGCACCAAATTTCATCTAAATCGGTTCAGTAGGTTAAGCGGGAAGAGGTTATAGACAGAGTTACTTTCAAGATAATAATACGCGAAGCAAAAACTCTGTACAATTTTTAGTAAAATCACGCGGACGTGTTAAAGTTTATAATATGAAGCAGGAGAGCAGAAAACAGATTTTTTTATATAATATACATTAGAAATATATATATAAAATTAATTAAAAATAACATTACACACACCACCACGCATTTGAAACACATATATGTAATTAATTAATTCTTTACGTTCATACCGCAAATGACAAATCTAAAAATGTCATGTCAAAACTAAAAATCAACGACTTCGACTTAAACTTAACGACCTCCGTGGTCGAGTAGTGTTTACGCCGGTTTTGTCTTGGGTCCGGGTGTTTGAGGTAGCGCCCTTACTCCTGATTTTCCATAACACAAGTGCTTTAGCTACTTACATTGGGATCAGAGTAATGTACATACTATATGTGATGATGTCAAATTTATAATTGTATGTCGATTTTATATTTATTTAATGACTCGGTACTTTTCGTATTATATGGTTAATACCACATAAAATGAAAAGTACCGAGTTGATTTCCATTAAATTATCTTTACGACGGTATGAAAACTATCTTGATTCCATTAATTAAGAAATGTATAAATATAAAAAATTGTTGCAAAAATTTGACCGACATCTGGTATTCGCATTGTGAGTCGTGGAATATTTACAGACAGACGTACAAAGTAACGTCTTGTATATATGCGTTATATTATGAATGAATATGCATATAATCAAAAATTTTGACAAAAAAACCGACTTCATAATAAACAAATTAAATTGCTCTAAAAAGTAAAAAAAATATTTGTGTATTATTCTACAACTTAATAATCAAGTTACTTATTATACTTACTTACCAATATGTAGGTACGATCTTTGTGTTTCTACGCAAGAAGATAAAATGTAATTAGAAATATTTACTTGGTGGTAGGGCATTGTGCAAGCCCGTCTGGGTAGGTACCACCCACTCATCAGATATTCTACCGCCAAATAACAGTACACTGTATTGTTGTGTTCCGGTTAGAAGGGTGAGTGAGCCAGTGTAATCACAGGCACAAGGGACATAACATCTTAGTTCCCGAGGTTAGTGGCGCATAGGAGATGTAAGGAATTGTTAATATTTCTTACAGCACCTTTGTCTATGGGCGGTGGTGACCACTTACCATCAGGTGGCCCATATGCTCGTCCGCCAAACAATACCATAAAAAAAAAGAAAAAAAAGACTACTTAAAAGTCAACAAAGTTATTACGATAATATTGTTTATAATTTTTATTAAGTAAACATAATAAGTGAAGCATTTTGACTTTGCCCGCATTTAGACATAGAACAGTTTTTTGTTCCTTGTGGAACTTCTATATTATGAGGAGGAATTATTATCCTGTACCTGAAAACTAGAAAGAAAAAAATCTTTTAAAGAGATTGGTTTTGTTAATAAAGTATATTCATTATTATAATTGTTTTACGAATGTAATATGTGAACACAGTTTTATAAATTATTTTTTTAATAAACCTGTTTTGTCAAATAGACAAATTCCAAATCATTAATATATCTTTTAAATACTTATTTATTACCTTTTTATGTATTAAATATATGATGTACAAGTTATGTCAAATTGTAATAAACAAAAGCAATTTAAGTATTTAATAAAAACGACTATTTATTGAACTAAACATAGGTGTAATGAAAACAATCAATACACTCAAGAAATCATATTAAAACACCTTATTTCTTTTACTAACAACATCGAATAACATCCATGTTTACATAACAAGTGTAATGAAAGCGTGAGCTTTGACATTTTTATATAACGAGTTAAAATACGCGGACTAAACAGCACTTGCCAGTCAAGCGGAATACATTTTTTTCAAATTATGTTATGTTTCTAAGCTACTCGATGCTGATATACAAAAAGTAAATGCTTAATAATCTTTATTATATGCTACAATTTTAAAAACAACTTCAGTTTTGACGCAACAAAAGATTCGACCGAGTATCATTAATTTGCTCCTCAAAATTGAAGAGTTACGGTTACTTTGTCATGGATCCCATGATCCAAACCTAACCAAACTTTCACCAAACTATCCTTGAACTATATGCTTTCCTATAAAAAAAGAATCATCAAAATCGGTTCTCCCAGTTAAAAGTTCTGGGGTAAGAAACATAAAAAAAAAAAAGATACAGACGAATTGATAACCTCCTCCTTTTTGAAGTCGGTTAAAAAAAATTGTTTACACTAATGATTTTACTTGTGACACAACGAACAACGTTATTTAAATATATAAAACCTCAGCATTTTTAAACACATATTGGCTATGTTACTAAAAAAATGTTATCAATATAAATAGTTTTCTAGTTACAAAACTATTTATATTCATAATAATAAAATAAAAAACGGTAAACCAGGTAAACAATACAGTTTTACTGTTATTTCAATTGCCAAATAACAATACCCGATATGGCAATGAAATGAATAAAAAAGACCCTTTTCCGCTAAGTTAGGGTTCCGTAAGTCTAATAAGAAGCCTTATATTATTAGGCTAAGATTATATAGTACAGATTGATTGATTGATTGATTTATGATTGATGATCTGGCGTTCGTTCCCTTCATAAGACATCTCTAGATGTGGATTCCTCAGAAATAACGGAGAAATCTTCTCCAATGACGATTTACTAATTAAGAAACGCAGTGAGTATTTACCTTTTCGAATACCTTTTTGTCAATCATTAGAACCATTATTTCCATGGCAACTACGAATGCCTCCACAAATGTAATTTCCTTGGCAACCACGGATTCCGTTACAACGTTGACATCAAACTGCCAGTAACAATCGAATCGAGTACAAACCGCACACAAATTTTATTTTAAGACGGAATCACGCTTGATGTTTCTTTAAGCAGTGACATGTATTAAGAACCCGTTGATAAAATAACCTTGACGATATATATGTATTAAGTATTAAGCACTATCTGGGTAACTACTACCCGCTAAGCAGAATAACTTAGTACTGTTGAGTTCTGGTTTCTAGGGTGAGCAAACCAGTGTAACTCTGCAGGCACATGGAACATAAGATCCGATTTCCCAAGGTTGGCAGCGCATTTACAATCTGTGGTTAATATTTCCTAGAGCGCCAATGTCTATGGGCGGTGGTGACCACATGCCATCGGGTGGCACATTCATCTGCCTCCTAAATAATAAAAACAAAACTTAGTACTTATTCTTTAAGCAATGTTAACTGGCTCAGCAATCTATGCTTTTGTCATTAATGTTGCCCTGCGGTTGTGTTTCGAAGCCACGCAAGCAGCGTTCGTTTTTCAGAATCTGACTTTGTGTTTGAATTTCATATCACGTTCAAAGATAAAGGAAAACATCAAGAGGAAACCGCCTATTGGAAGAAATTCTGTTAAGAGCATATGTATATGTACCAAGGAAGTTCAACCTTTGCCTTAATAAGGCACGTTTTTCCCAAGCACTTCAGATTTTATGAAAATACTGTTACAGTATAACAAAATTTTAATTACTAAAATTCCAATATATTTCATTTTACAAGCATGTATAAAACAATTATATTGTATATGTTAAATATATTCTGTTATTTAATATTGTACGGAACCCTCAATGCTAAACCTACCCCAATCGGTATTTATTTTATGAACTATAAAACACTAAGTAATAAACGAAGTGGTATCAGTCGTAAATACAGGGAATTGCGTTAAACTGAAAATATTTCTAGTTAATGTTGTTATCGCAAATCTTTAAGTGTTAGATAAAATAACGTATTATCACTTCATGTAAGGGTGTATACATAATAATCAATATAATTAAGACACTTCCTTGTTTTATAGTGAGAGCTTTTCGTCATTAATTTACCTCATCGATTATATTAATTAGATTTATATGTAACCGGGTAATGGCAAGAACTGTTAACGTGTAAGAAATCTAGCTATAGATCTAGCTATATTGCTAGATAGATGGTATCAACATCGGTAAATAATCTAATTTTTTTGACCGCAAATGCCGCAGAACTCGAGTCTATTCGCCAATCCGTTAATATGGGCAACCCATTGCATCTTGCCATCAACAGTAAGGCCAAGAAATTCAGTTGATTCAACTGGATCCATCGATTCCCCATTGATAAGTACTCCAGCTTTTTAAATATTTATAAACATTTTGTTTTAACGTTGATGTAAAATTACGATATTAGGAATTTCCTGTGAAACTATAAACGCCATCAAAGAAGATTAAATCTAATTAAGGTTAAAATTCCTGTTTATAATTTACTAAAATATTATTTAAAAAAAAACATTCTAAAAATTGTATTATATCTTATGCCGCATTACCGAGTGGACCATTATAACAAATCCTTACAGAACAAAGTTAGCCAACTGATAAAAGCCAGCTCGTTAAAGTTTCTCGTCCGAATAGTAGCCGCGATTGTTCATTGAAAAACACACTAATTCCCTGCTATTTATAACGATTACGGCGATTATGTTTCATTATTTAGTGTTGTACTCAATTTCGAACGAAAATGACTCAGCTGTTAAAATGATTGAGTCGTAATAAAAATTGTGGGTTATCTGTGCCAGAACAACTGATAAAGGAATTTCTTAACAGTTAGTAAAATATGGACCAGAGCTATCATTCGCTGAGAACGGATTTTATGAAACTCCATCCCTAAGGGGGTAAAACAGGGGTTGTGGTTTATAAATTTCGCGGCGTAAAGCCGCAGTTTCAGCTAGTTCAACGTTAAAATTGCTTATTGATTGTCAAAAATCTACCACCGGTTCAGAAATAAACATCTCATATAAACAACTCTCTCATCATACAAATTTTACAATTGATCACATAATCAATTTTTTTTTTTTCTAAGTGGCTTTGATGCGATTTTTTAATTTCTACGGTGAGCAATCTCAAGTCAAGTCTAAAAATTGAATAGTATAATATATTTAATTTTACAATTGAATATATTATAAAGGTTTCTAGGATCCTATTATAAAAGCACATACATTGGCTCACAAAAGTTATTAACCCTGTGTTGTGTAATCGGGTAATATTAGTTATAAATTTGCACCTGTTCTTAGTGGAATGCATGCCACAATCTTTACAAAAATGTTTCATTTTTTTGCGCCCATACACTATCAACTTCACGTGTTAACAGTGGAATTATTTTCAAATCGAAAAGAACAAACTACTTAAGTAAAATTATTAAATCTCTTTCAAAATTGACAAACTGACAAATATTAAGTACACGCAAGAAAATGAAACCGCATACTGATAAACTAATTCTTCCAAAAGTCGACCAAAAAGTACTTTCATAATTAAGATTCCTAATACTAAGTCTTATATATAAATTTTATGACATTATCTTCACACACACACAAACAAACACGCTTATAATATATTCACTTAAAAAAAGGCTCCAACGTTTACTGTGTATACCGTAGTAAGCTGAATAAATATTTTTATTTTTATTTTATTTTATTAATTTGCAATCTCTCCTCACTTTATTAAAAAAAAAAAAAGTGCACTTTTATCTTGCAAAATCCACCGTAACACCGCTATAAATTATCTCACTCAAAAACGCAAGCCATTACTATGTACACTAAACAGCAAAAATTAAAAGATTTATAAAATACATTTTTACTTAAATATAGTCTCTTTAACTTATCGCTTAAGGTTTATAATAGCTTGAAGAATTTGTTTCTAACAGGCGATCTTGATACTCCTTGTTATTGTAACCATTAAAAAACATCGACCTTGTAAAAGTTTCCGCAAAGAAATTTAACTCATAAGTACATAGTATAAGACTTATTTTTGTTTGATTCTAAATGATAGTCGGTTGTAGGATAACATTTACCAGATATGGAACACGCGAATATTTGTTTGTTACTTAGATATCTTTATTAACACTTGTATCTCAATGATAAATAGGCTTGACAACTTGAAAAGGGAATCCTATAATTTAGGCGATAAGAATATCCCTGACTAGCTAGTGGCTAATGTGGAAGACATTGACAATGTAGAGAATATTGGTTAAGACAAAATCAAAATCAGTTCTTAATTTAAGTAGCCTTCTCCTTAATGGGAAGTCTTAGCCTTTAAAGTAGATTCTTATAAGCACTTTTGGATCGTGATTGCATCAAAATAATTGAAAAACCGATCAGAAATACAGTGTGAACCCTTTTCTGAAAGTTAGATTACATATTTACGATAATTAAATGCAAGTTTCGGGTTTGGGTTTTGTGAGTTTCTTGCCCACTATAATCCCTGTGATGACTGTCCTCGATACGAATTAGAGTCTGCCACTGCTGCTGTCCTCCCGTGCTCTGCTTCGTTCGTGGTTCGTCGAAGCTCTCCTTAGGGAGCAAAAGTGATCGCGCTAGTCTATTCAACAACGGTTGGTCATCCCAATTGCCATCCTACTCAGGTCCACCTGGAACAGGACACCCTAGACTTCTTCACGCATCCACATTTGCTATTATGCCACTATTAATACCAACAAATAAAAATATCTTCTAAATTTTTACGTCCGGCTACTAGATGCTAAAATTCACAAAATAATCTTCCTAGAAACGTGCCCATTCGTTGTGCCACAACGGTAACTGCTAATACAAAAAATCTCAGAGGGAGGTCTTACGAGACACACGAGTTCAGAGAGAACTATTTTAATCAGTCAGAAATTATAAGATATTACCATAAATAATGCTTGCAAAATCTGTTGTTTGTTATAAATAAATAATTTACAAATTATGTCTAAAACTGTAGTGAGCGAAAAAAGGAATCCACTAGCAAAGAGCAAATTATATAAGATTTTAACGAAATTCAAGTGAAGTGAACTTCGCTTCGTGTTCAGGAGCGCTTCAGAATAATTTGAAGTGACCTATTCTTGTTATAACATTATCTTTATTAGTCCTTAGGGATTTAACACGCTTGAGAAATCTTTGCCTCATAACTATATTTCGAAGGGTGTAATGGTCTTACGTTTGAATGATTTTTACATAATTAAAGCAATTTTCTTTTTTACATATAATTATGTAAAAAAGAAAATGTTTTCAGATTAATTTCAGCCGATAGTTGCCGGTTCAAATCTAGGTAGCATTGAATTTTCGTTTGTGTAATTTGTGTTTATTTCGTGTCGTAAATCTACAAGAAAGGAAAACATCGTGAGGAACGAATGTTTATGATGACGCGTCTCATCCATATCCACCGAACCGCATTTGAGCATTGTGATGGAATAAACTTTGTACCTCCTCAATAAGGAGAGAAGGCCTTAGCCCAATAGTGGGACATTTACATGCTGTTTCTTGTTTTAGAAAAAAAAATAGTTTAATAGCTTTTCGAGTACATTTTGATCATCTTTTTTTAAACATATAATCAAAAGTAAAGCTATCAACGATTGCCAATGAAAATTTCATCGAGAGTGAGCAATACTGTTCCACCCCTGTGGGTGGCAGCGTGATATTTTTTTAATAAATACCTACTGCAATTATTGTTTCAAATCGGACTGAATCGGACTGAAAGATACCAAGGTTAGTTACTAATAGAAAAAATATTCAGTTTATATATACTAGAACTTTTAAGGAAAATTTTAAGGAATTACCTCTTGATAAAGTTTAAAGCTAGTGCGAGGAGGACGACAATAACAAGGGATCGGGATCAAACCTGCGACTGTTTACATCGCTAGGCGGCCCGTAAACGATTGCCCTATTGACGTTTGAGTTTTATATATAAAAGATAGATAACAAGTATGCTTATTTGTGATTTATTACATAAGTTTTCAAGTTACTCGGCTCGTATACTTATAAATTACACATATAATCCAACCATCTCATGGAGTACTTGACCCTATTAAATATACGTATTCAACATTCAGATCCTGATTCACTTAAGTTTTCACTGATACTTAAAATAATGTAAGTGATACTTCAAGAACTCTGTACTTTCTTGCCGTATGCTTCAGATCATTTGAAGATCTAGAGTTGTTAATGGACGTAATATGTATTAAAGTTATCCGGTTTTTTGTTTTATTTTATATTTGGTGTGTGTTTTTATTTAATATATATACACACACACACATACACAGATATCAGCTATATATAAATTAGAAACAGATTTTCAGTATTTAAAAAAATAACTTAAACTCTTTCTATAAATCTTTATCTATATATTTTGATGACCTCCGTGGTCGAGTAGTGTGTACACCAGTTTTCATGGTACGCCACTCCGAGGTCCCGGGTTCGATTCCCGGCCGAGTCGATGTAGAAAAAGTTCATTAGTTTTCTATGTTGTCTTGGGTCTGGGTGTTTGTGGTACCGTCGTTACTTCTGATTTTCCATAACACAAGTGCTTTAGCTACTTACATTGGAATCAGAGTAATGTATGTGATGTTGTCCAATATTTATTTATTTATTTATTTATTATTATCTAACGACGGTCTTGTAATATTGTATTCCTTTAGTTGGTGGTGGGCTTTGTGTAAGCCTCTCTGCTTGGGTATCATCCATTTGTCAAATATTCTACCGCAAATCAGCAATACTTAATAGGTATTATTGTGTTCCGGTTCGGAGGGTGAGTGAACCAGTGTGACTGCAAGGCACAAGGGACATACCATCACAGTTCCCAAGGTTAGTGGTGCATGGGCGATGTAAGGAATGGTTAAAAAACGGTTTACCATCAATTTTCCCATTTTTACATCCTCTCTACCTTTGTTACATAATAAAACCCCCTGTATAACATGTCTAGACCATTATAATCGGCTTCCTTTTATCTTTACTATCACAAGAGCGAAGTGCATACATAACGTTTAAGCGGTCACGTGGGATACGCTGTATGGTCATATCTTACCATCGTATCTGGGGACTTACATTAATGTGTTTGGTTAGCTAATAACGACGTAAGCCAGTTTAAGAAGGTCCCCCAATTAATCTTTAAAACAACTATGTTATTTTATAGCGGTACAAAAAGCTTGTCGTCTAGCGCTAATTACGTCATAGCATTTTGGGCAAAATAGATTAACTTCGTTAATTCTTTCTTTAAATAAATTAAAAAATTTTTTTTTTTTGATATACACTTAATTCGAAAAGGTTCTTAAAGATTGAGAGCTATCATTATAATTACACCTGTTGGGACTGTAGTCACTACCGAGAAGAGCTCTTAGAGAGAGAAACTTAGTAGTAACTCATTTAATCAATCATATACATGCAATAATTAGAGGAAATTAATGGGAGATAACGTACTGGTAAATGGTATTGAGCCGAGACGGCCCAGTGGTTAGAACGCGTGCATCTTAACCGATGATTTCGGGTTCAAACTTTGTTTTTAATTTTTGTTTATAATTCATCTTGTGCTCGGCGGTGAAGGAAAACATCGCGAGGAAACCTGCATGTGTTTAATTTCAACGAAATTCTGCCACATGTGTATTCCACCGACCCACAGTGCAGCAGCGTGGTGGAATATGCTCCAAACCTTCTTCTCAAAGGGAGAGGAGGCCTTAGCCCAGCAGTGGGAAATTTACAGGCTGTCAATGTAATGACATGTAATAAAGGTATTTGCCAATCATGTTGCTGTTTAAAATACAACTATCCTGTTGACTCATAATATGCTGCTACTTAGGAAAATTTTTAATAAAATAAATTACTCACTAACACTGTTCGTTGTAAATGCACTGCCTTAATAGTAGATGAAACCAGAAGAACAAAATACATTAAAAAACAAAAAAGATCGTACCAAAAACAGCACTCTATAAAAATATTTCAACATAAATTTTCTATTCGGAACGACTTAGCAGTTGAAAGAGGAATACATTTCGCTTCCTGTTTCAGGACCGAGCGGTAATTACGGATAAAAACTGTTACGATCATAGAACAGAGGGTAGTGCAAAAATGACAACGATCCTCTTAGAGCATTACGTTTTGTTAATATACAAAATTTAACAAAAATGATTGTTCAATAAAAAATATTAACAGGATACATGCATCGTTAAAATATATATAGTATTACCAGCGAGGTGAACCGATGAGCTGAAGGTACGACCAGACTGGTAGTGGAAAGCTGAGAACTGGCAGTTTTGGCTGACCTTGTGTGGGGTTAGCAGTGGATTGTGATTAGCTGTTGCTAGTATTGATCAACTTATGTCACCAAATCCAAATGTACTTTGTTCAACGAGGCTCTTGTAAATTGTTTTTGAAGCGTCATATATTAAATTAAATATAAAATTTCTAACGAGAAAAACCAGCATAAATGAAATGAAATCATTAATAAATCCGTTCAACAACATCAACAACGTTCAAAAATATATAAACTATACAGTGTATGTATTTAGGTATATGTGTACTTTGTGTTTATTTTGTATAATTTTAATAACATTTAATAATTAACATTAATAAAATAACTAACATTTAACCAAATTAATAATAATAAATAAAATTATACCGATCAATTACACGTTCCCTTACATGAGTGATTGCGTTTATGACAACATAATAATATTAAAAACTATTGCATGAAAATCTTTACGTTCCATAAAAAAAATTAGATAAAAACCTCTTTATTATGAGAAATTATTATATATTGAAAAACCGAAGTGACATCAATTTTTAGGCACTTTTTTTTAAATGCGAGGCCTATATAGATTTACTATTCAATATTATGAGTTCTTATTTTAATTTTTATTTCTTTCTTGTTTTACATTCATGAATGTGATGCGAGAGAGACAGCCATTGTCATATTATGATCAAATGAGAACAGCGTTTTATATGTGTATATCTGTTTTTATAGTTTGTATGTTGAAAAAGTGACTTCGAAATAAAATTTTATTCTAGTCAGCTCATTTAGGACGCTACGAGTTTTCTCGGGATCGGCGCACTTAAAAACTAGCAACCGAATTAACGGCTCGGGTTTCATCGTACCAAAGTCCAAAGCTCGGCGCTATCGAGCGGTACCCCAAGCCGATGCTGAATACCTGTTATCGTTATTGCCGTTTTCAAACTAAAAGAGTATCATGTTAGTTTTGAATGCGTACTCTGTCCACGGCATCGATTTTTATTTTTTCATTTATATAAAATAAATACTGACCAGGAAAATTGTGCAACTGGAACAAAAGGTAGACTAGATGCCGGAAGGCATTTCAATCCAGTAAACCTTCAGGCTACATATATCGATATTTACTATTGAAGTGACAATAACGTATATTGTTCTTCTATGTAAATTCACAAGATTTCCCGAGATGGTCCAGCGGTTTGAGCACTGTGAATTCGGTTAACCATTAATTCGGGATAAAAAATAAGTGAGCTAAATTTTCATATGGAGTTTCGTGTTTATCAGCGGTGAAGGTAATCTCGAAAACATCTGCATGGGCCACATATATGAGATGACATTGGTACTGTTAGATAGATATTCCTTATCACCAATGTACCACCAGCCTTGGGAACTAAGATGTTATGTCCCGCGTGTCTGTAGTTACACTAGCTAGCTCACCCTTCAAACCGGAACACGAGAGTGCTAAGTCTTGTTGTTTGGTGGGAGAATACATAATGAGGAGTTGGTCGCTACTCAGGCGGGCTTGCAGAAAACCCTACAACCAAGTAATATCGAAATATATCTTAAAAGTAGCATTTATTTAAACTATTTACGTTTTGTCTTTGGAGACACTAAAAAAATTGATATTAGAGTATATGTTTTTAGGACGTTTTGTCCTAAATGACGTGGCTTAATGTTTTTGATAAAATATGTTAATTTTTATTAGAATAAAAATAATTAAACTATTTTTTCATAGTTAACCTTTACTACATAAAATAGAATTGCCAATAATAATCATGACGTCATCGATTTCAATGGAGACCAGCCAATTAGGCAGTACATAGTATTTGTGAGCTCAAGTGTATATACTGGACGTATAGTGCACCATAAATGTAGAGAACCAACCGCTTTACATGCTTTCTAAGGCACGGGAATTTTACACTGAGTGTGTTTTTACGGATAATTTTGCGATGGGAAAAAATTGTAACATACTATCGGTCAGACCTGGGGTTTGAACCACAACTTTCAGGGCGTCACGGTAGCATGCGCAAGCGATCCCGTGGCGCCCGCTGAAAGACGGAGAGGGTACCGCTGGTTTTTTAGTGGGTAAGCCCGACATACCTGGGCGCACTCGGCGTCCAGGGCTCCGGGGAGTCCCACACACCCCCCCACTTTCCATCACGTGGGGGAAGCGCGTAACGAGTTTTTACAGCGAGAAAAAAAAAATGGGATTTGAACCACAGTCACTAAACCAACGTCACAGTAATTCCGATTTCTTAACAATACTCAATCAAATAAACTTAATATTATACAATTCAATAATAAAAACGTAATAAAATTCGTATAGAAATTGGTTTGTTAAAATTATTAATCAATCTCAATGCCACTTCTAGTACGCACTGTTCTTAGTTGAGCTTTCCTTGATTACTTATGACACGTTTGCAATTAGTCAACTACGTACTTAGTCATTTCAGTCAGTATTTTTCAGGTCTTAGTCTAGTTTTTCACATTTATAGCATCCAAAAGACTTTTTAAATACATACAGAGCAAAGCTAGTGATCCTAGTTACTTAAGATTTATATTTTGCTTTCAAATAAATGTTAGTTCATTCGATAGATTAGCTTATACTGTCGTATAAGTGACGGCCGCTAATAACAGTAACTTAGTCTACTTTTATTTTAGAATTATATATAAAATAATAAAAAGTCACGCTGCAATATCCAAATACTGTCCAGTACCACTCCGCCGTCATTTCAGGTGCTTCCCACCAACGACTTAATATCACAAAAGCTGCCTAATACAGAATTAATAAGTTACAATAAAATCTGCGAACTGAACAATAAGGTTTTTGTTAAATCAAACGCGCACTAAGGCGCGGGCACAGCTAATATATACATATAACCAACTAAACTTTTTTTTTTTTTACATTTGCAGCCTGTAAATCTCCCAAAGCTGGGCTAAAGGCCTCCTCTCCCTTTGCGGAGAAGGTTTGGAGCATATTCCACCACGCTGCTCCAATGCGGGTTGGTGGAATACACATGTGGCAGAATTTCGTTGAAATTAGACACATGCAGGTTTCCTCACGATGTTTTCCTTCACCGCCGAGCACGAGATGAATTATAAACACAAATTAAGCACATGAAAATTCAGCGGTGTGAACAAGACATTCGTAGATAATGTCGAAATATCGAGCTCCACCAAATAAAAATAAAAAACATGGTAAATATCCCGTTTTAGATACTGTTACTAATTCTTCTCTATGATATTATTTAGATTATGAAAAGGCTGTAGTTGTAAAATATTCACATAAGTAATTATAGTTTTTCTCGGTGGAGTGTACCGCCGATTATTTTAATGTGTGTGTCTGATCCGGTGGCAGATTGTTGTCAATCAATGAGTAAGTGTAACGGTTCTATATTGAATTAATATTTTGACTTTCATTCTGAACCGGAATTAGCTCTTAACTTAAATTCTAAATATATTTCAAAAGTAATTTTTGTTATTCAATCGTTTCAATCTGAAAATGCATTTCAATTACCTAATACCAAAACTATTGCAAGATTTAAATTTGTAATTTTACAGTCGACCTGATAGTTATATATTAAAAACTGAGTCATACAAAATATATATGTATGTGTGCACACATACTTGTTTGTGTAGTGTAGTGGTATTTTACCAAAGCTAAGAACGTCACTGCAAGCACGGTTCGGATGTGATGACGTGACAATCCACCAAACCGCATTGGAGCCATATGGTGGAATAAGCTTCAAATCTTCTCCTCAAAGGGAGTGAAGGGCTTAGCTTAGCAGTAGGACATGGACAGAGTTATTACTTTAAGTAAAAATATCGCGTGTAAATAAAGTTCACTTATTGGCATTTCATCGAATTTCAAGTGTGATCTTATATAACAACGCCACAGGTTAAATGAATGCAAATGGATGTGCAAAAATATATATTTCAGTGAGCGTTAAAACGTAATAAATTTATGCAGTGTCGACCGCTGCATATGATATCGAATATCAGAATTGCATGAATGCATGAATAGTGAATTATTTTAAATTTAGATTAAGTTTTTCGAATATATATTTTTATAGTACTGGCCAAATGGTATGTGGTAAACACTGCCCATAGAGATTGGTGGCGTATGTAGTTGTTACCATTTCTTACATGGCCAATGTACCACCTTGGGTACAATATTTTTGTCTGTTTAAACAGTCCGTTTCTTTGCAACTTTACTTGCGAACTTGATTTACTTTTCGTTGAAACTTTTGATTTAATTATGTATGTATACTCCACACAGTAGCAGAAATTTAAAAACCCTTAAGCTATTTTTTTCATAAACATAGGTAAGTATTATATTTTTAGGATAACAAATTTAACTTGTACGAACTCAAACTTGGTATGAATTCAAATTTAAATAATCCCTTAAGAGTGATAAGTATTTTTATAAGTATCTAAGATTACACCATGATTGTGTAAAGTTACTAAAATATTCTATTGGCTAATTCTGGGTATTTCATTATTAATTTCAGAAATAGAAGTCGTTCAAGAAGATTCCTCGTTATAGGGCTGTAAGGGCTGTCCTAACGATCTTTTACAACTTGTTTCATTTTATAGAGTTACACAATGTGCCAGTCGATTATGACATACGAATCATAATTCGGTTGAGTCACGGGTTGTAATCCGGACATGCACTAATTCATATGTGGTGAAGTAAGCTTGTAGCCGTACGTATGGTACTTGAACTCTCTGGTTGTGTTGGATTGCCATTTGACTGGATTATTAGAAGTGTAGGCATAGAGAGTGCTCGAGTGTCTGTACACATATTTTTATACAATACAAATAAAATTAATAAATATAATTTATTCTTAGGAAGTGGTCCATAGATATTATTATTTGACGACCTCCGTGGTCGAGTAGTGTGTACACCGGTTTTCACGGGTACGTCACTCCGAGGTCCCGGGTTCGATTCCCGACCGGGTCGATGTACAAAAAGTTCATTAGTTTTCTATGTTGTCTTGGGTCTGGGTGTTTGTGGTACCGTTGTTACTTCTGTTTTTCCATAACACAAGTGCTTTAGCTACTTACATTGAGATCAGAGTAATGTATGTGATGTTGTCAAATATTTATTTATATTTATTTATTACAATTTAAGTTGGCGTAGTGTAACACGCCTGCGGCACGGTGGAGCGACGATATACGGAAGGTGGCCGGTAGAACATGAATGAGAAAGGCCGAAGATCGGGCTCAGTGGTGCGCCTTGGGGGAGGCCTACGTCCAGCAGTGGAATGACACAGGCTGATCATGATGATGATGAATTTTATTTTCTAATAGAAAGTAATGAATACTTACTAGCTCTTAATTATACTTTTATTTCTCAATAAAAACACAATATTATAAGAGGAAGTCTTATATAAATGACCTCCCAAAACTGTAGTATAAATCATGTTATACAAAATCTGTTATTTTTCCGCAGAGTAAGGATCTGGTGATCGGTAGTACAGGAGTGAATGTACACGTTGGATACGAATGTCATGTTTTAATAATTGAAAGGTCGGTTTTTACGAAGCGAAATAAATATTATTATTATTAATACCAGATGTGCTTTGTTGGTAAATACTTTTGCAGTCCCATGTGATTTGTGGAGGTCTTAGAGTAGTGTCAGACTACTTACTAAATATTAGCGACACTCTCTCCGTCATAGTAACACGTCCTGGATTTGCTTAGACATGTCACGGCATTTCGCCGACAACCAGACGGACCTGTAGAAAGGATTGCTTGTTACAAATATTAATAATATTGTTCTTCCTATGGGGACAATAATATTTTTAATTATAATATTACACAATCAAGTCATTACAAATAATATAAAATTATATTAAGAGATTGATTTACTACAATAGTAAGGGTTCACGATTAACAAATTCCATACTTCTGGCACGAGGACACTCAAAACAGTAACTTGCAATAAAATAATAACTAAAATCGAATTAAATTCCTTTATTCAATACACTAGAACTTACTTATATACTCTCAAATCACTACTACAACTTGTGCCAAATTTACCTGCTCAATACAATTTCACCAAATATAAACCATAACATTTGGTTACCTGTTTTCTCTACACAAACGAAGTAACGAAAGAGAAAAAACTGTTGCTCAATGATAAATAACAAAATCCACCTTCAACATCAAAGCGGTTAAATATTTTGGCTTTATTTTCCAAACAGAGAGAAAAAATATTGAAGTTGTTTCTAAATGATAAAACTGGCAAGTTGCAAATACATTACTCTATATTTTGAAATAAAGTCCACGTCTATCTGTCTGTCTGAACGTCACACTCAACAACTACCGAAGCAGTTTTCTCCTATAAATATATTGGACAACATCACATACATTACTCTGATCCCAATGTAAGTAGCTAAAGCACTTGTGTTATGGATATCAGAAGTAACGACGGTACCACAAATACCCAGACCCAAGACAACATAGAAAACTAATGAAGTTTTTCTACATCGACTCGGCCGGGAATCGAACCCGGGACCTCGGAGTGGCGTACCCATGAAAACCGGTGTACACACTACTCGACCACGGAGGTCGTCAGGTCGTCCTATAGACTGAATAGTTCACGAGGAAGATGTAGGTGCATTATTAATTAAAGTATCGCGTTAATTTTCTGAACTGTTACGATGATTGTTGAAGATGTATGATAAAATCACGCCGATTGGGTGTTTTAGCAATATTCGCCACGTAAACCATACGTGACTATGTTTTACACCATTGGTTATATTTCATGATATTAAGTTTTTGGTGGTAACGCTTTGTGCATGCCCGTCTGGGTAGATACCACCATCATACTTGTATATTCTATCGCCAACTAGCAGTACTCAGTATTTTTGTGTTCCAGTTTGAAGGGTGAGTATGCCAGTATAACAACACGTACGTTGGTGACCACTTACCATCAGATGGCCTATCTGATATACGTATAATATTAAACGAACATAGACTCTTATTCTACCTGTGTGAACTCGCAACGAGTTGCTAGTACATAATACAGCAAGTCATTTCGGATTTAGGTGACGATGGCGGTTTCTATAGAAGCTTAGATGTGCTGTCAAATGTTGGAGACAACGGACTCTCGGTTACGTAGACTAATTGACACCTTAAGATCGATACTATTGAGTTCAAATTTGCGCAGTGCGAATGCGCAGCTTCATACATAAATTGAACACTAATTGGAAAATTTATTGTCATTGGTTCTGGGTCTGTAAGATAAGATTTTTTTTATTAAATAAAAGTATAATATTGGATTTGTTTCACTTACCAAGTTCAGTGAAGATATATAAAAATGAATGTGTCTTTGCGTGTTTATCGTTTATTCCTAACCTATTCGATTCTGATGAAATTTTCTCTAACTTTAATTCGTAGCTCTACAAACGGTAGAGTAGGATGCCTACAAAATTGTGTGTATGAGTGTGTGTTATGGGACAAAATGATGATATAAAATTTGCGGGGAAAACGATACTTGGACGTACGATATGATGACTTTTTTGTAAAGTTTTGCAAATTACAAAAAATCCTTTTAACTCTTAGATAGAATTACCAAACTTTATGACGTAATTTGGTATCCGCTATTCGAAAATTGACCCCTTTGCGTTAGATAGATAATTCATTGGATATTTAGCGCGACTAAAACCACGCGGAGCAGATAGTTTACACACATTATATTCCTAGTTGGTTAGTTGACTTTGAATAACATTTAGATGCGTTAAATAATGGCCACGACTGTCAGCATTGTATGCATCGAATTCGATAGTCTCTGTATTTAATAATTGTTATAATTATAGTAATTTGTTTTATTCGTTCTATTTTGTCACTTTTACTAATAAATATTTGAATTATCGTATACATATATGTTAGTAGGAGGTACTAAATACTTTTATGTATTGATATACAAAGTAATACCTTTGTTATACTAAAAAAATGACTTCATAAAATATCGTAGGAGGAAGTTAAGCTGTTTCCTTAGACTACAAGCATGGACAAAGGATGTTATTCCTCTGATGGATGTCGGTTAAGACGCCTAATTTTAGGAGAACATATTATAATGCACAAATGTGTGCGTACGCAAGTAAAAACTCTAATCCCTTGTTCTCGTTATGTGATATTTTAGACCGAAAGGTTTGGACCGAAAGATCTCTACCAAATTCCAAGCCGCTACTAAAACATATCGACAATTATAGCCAATATCTTTTCAATGACCCTAGTCAGGGTTAGAAACTAGGACTATATAACCTCAGGACTATAAAAACTTCCTACTAGATAGACAAGGAATTTAAATTTTCGGTCGAATTTCAAAACTCTTTAAAAATGTATCAAATCGAACGCCTATTGGAGAATCGATCGTCGTTTGTATGATAGTATATATAAAAACAACGGTTCCCTTGAAATAAAAACGCCAAGTTATTTAACGTAAGCACAAAATATGAATTCAATCGAAACATCCGGGATATAAAATTTTATTCATAGTATAATTTTATTGCGTCTCAATGGTCAATGATCACAGTCGTTGCCTTTATTGTTTGTCTGGAACACTCATTTATCGTCACGTGGAACGTGGAATAATAAGTGTATAAATGACAAAAGATTATTGTAATTTAATCGTCATTATTTTCGTTCGTATTTTTATTTATAAATAGTTTATGATTTTATTTTAGCGATATTATGACAGTCATGAACGTATTATTTTTATTTGCGCACTTAGGTATGTTGGAATAGAACTTTAAAGGTTTATTAAGTTGTAAATCCGTAAAATTCATCAATCATTTCGTCTATAAGGTAAAAAATTTGCTTGGTGGTAAAATTGTTTAGTAGAATAATTATCAATTAAAGTTTCGCGTTAATAGGCTGAACTGTTACGATGATTGTTGATGTATGACAGATAAAATCAATGGTTTGTTTTAGTAATATTCACCACGTAAACGATACGTAACTATGTTATTACCACATCGGTTAAGTTTCATAATATAAAGTTTTTTGTGATAACGCTTTGTGTAAGCCCGTCTGGATATATAATATATTCTTCTGTCAAGAAGAAATATATAGTATTGTCGTATACTGGAATTCTGTTCCCAACGTTGTATCGCCATGGCGATGTAAGGAATGAAATTAAAATTTCTTCCATCAGTTGGCCCATTTGCCCGCCCGCCTAACATTGACATAGAACAAAAAAAAGTCGACTGTCAAATTATCAGACATACTATTTATTGTAAACATAACACAAGTGCTTTAGCTCCTTACATTGGGATTAGAGTAACGTATGTTGTCCAATATTTATTTATTAAATGACAAAGTGAGTTTGTTTATTTGTTGTTTTCACATCGTAACTAAATAACCAATGATCGCGAAGTTTACCTACCTACACGTTGTCTACGGGTGTGTATGAAGCGGATGGAAATAATAATTTTATAAATGCTTTTAATGTCACAGTCACAACTCTCAAGCTGTTACCTGCCTCTTTCTCTACCGACCCCCGGGGTGTGAATCTTTGTTAACAGGATATCCATGATGTTCTTTAAAAAGAAATTTTAAGTAAAAGTTTTTTTTCTTGGAACGAAGTTTTTTTACGCGACTTACAGTAGAGTTAAATGGCAAAAATTGTTACGTTATCATTATCTCCTCTCTCTGTCTATATTATAAGGTTTTCTATAATATTATTTAAACTTATTTTTTTGTTAATGTTTTAATTCACAGGGAATTTGTAACGAACAATTTTGTCATTAAATATTCGCAAACGTTTGATAATAATTTGTATTGTGTGTTTTATTATTTAATACATAATATATATCGTAAACAACTTCATTCCAAACGGGTATCCCTCACTTTTCGTTGTTTATTAAATATACGTTTTCACTTGCTTATTTATTGACAAAATCCAATCCATCATTTATAAGTACAGAAACACCCTAGTCGTGACTAAGCCGAAAGAAATTAACCAATTGTTTTTTTGAGAAATTAATGCCCAACAAATTCTGAACAAAAAATATTTTTCAGAATTGAATATCGAATATCGATATAGTGTAAAGGTCGTAACTATACCTTTTCAATCTTTAGGTTTTATTTTCCTAGAGAAGTGTGCCTAAGTCTTAAATAATTCTCGACCTTTCTAAAAGGATGCTGCGCAGGTTAAGATTCTGCACGTACCGCTTGATCAGCGATATTTACATCTTAAGTGGATTTTGTTATCGGCCACGTACGGATATAACACAATTGTTTATAAATATTATTAATTCGCCCACGTGTACTCTATACAAATAAATAAATAATTTTATTATATTATAGTCTACTGTTTTTTTCTTAAATTGAACTTTAAAAAAAATATTTATACAATTGGGCGGTCATTGGTCAAAATTCGACAATCACACATCGCTAACGAAAATTTAAATTACACTGATTGGACAAAATTAGGCTCAGCTGGACGATAACTTGTCACTATAAAAATAAAAAATAAATTAGAAATTTCGAAAAGAGCGTCATTGAAATTTTTGACATGACGTGTCTTTTCACTGGCGGTATGATATGAATCATGGTTAATTGCGTTTTTTTTTTTATTTATTTCTGATGCATTTTATATAAAAAAATATTGGCTTTCTATTATGCTCGTACGCCGTATAAAGTTTAACTATGCCAAATTTAATCCTCAGTCCGCGTAATTTTCGTAAAAAGTTTTTGCTTCATAATATTATAAAATATATATTGCTGAGTTATTTCGCTTGATCTTCTTGAGTCCAGTTCGTTTATTTCAGAGCATGTTGTTTTTATTATTATGTTTGGTTCAATGAATTAATTCATTTTTAATTTCAGAAAATTCTTTATATTTTACAATAATTTCTAGTATGCATGTATTTCATTACGATTTCACATGTAAATATTCCTCATAATGACAATTTGATTTTCTCAACTATAAGCGCACCGCACAATAACGCTTCGAAACAAAATATATTTGGCAGTATTTTTAACATTATCTGTAAGTAAATATGAATTTATTTGAAAGATACGAATCTAAAATGAATTTTCAATGCATTTGATCACATTCCAATTTCACTATCAGATGGTAGAAAGACAATAAATAAAGGGAGAATAATAAGGTATTTATATAAGATTTTAAATTAACATGGTTATTTTTATCACTAACAGTATTTAAAACGGGATATTTACCATGTTTTTTATTTTTATTTGGTGGAGCTCGACATCATGTCTCGTGAACAAGATTCGTAGATAATGTCGAAATATCGAGCTCCACCAAATAAAAATAAAAAACATGGTAATATCCCGTTTTAAATACTGTTAGTGATAAGGTATTTATTTTATGGGAATCATTTTTTTTAATATATTTTTTAATATAGTTTCTCCGACTTCATTCTCCCAAAAAAACTCCCACAAAACGTAAAGCCTTTGGTCCTGTTTTTTTTGTCTCTGTATTAACTCTCTTACGCTTTTCTCTACGTAAAACTGTGGGGTACGTGGGGCTTGCCAAGAACATCTGATGCGCTCCAGCTTACCAGCGGTACCCGCTATGTCTCTTCAGAGGGGCATCACGTCCATCACTTGCACATGCTACTGAGACGCCCCGACAGTTGGCCCACCTTTGCGTTGCCAAGCTAGAAGAGTTCCCGGGGTACGAAGATTCCCTCTACTCTCAGCGACACTTTCAGTGAGGGAAGAAGGTACGCATAGGATCGACGCCTTTTGCCTGGTCTGCTTCGGCTGAGTGAGTCAGCGGATGCACTCTCCTTATCCAACCACTCCGCGACTTTCTTCTGCGACATGAGACTTTCGCAGACGGACACCATCACCGTTCAACACCTCCTCCCATGGCCGAAATTGGTCAAGACGTCATCATATTTAAGGAGGGTTTTTCATATTTGTATTTTCTTATTTCTACTCATGCAAGGTGTGAGTTTTCTATAAGTGAGAGCAGATATAGATACAATAAAATATATTTTTAGTAAGCTTCCACGTACAATCACTAAAAAAATCAAAATTATTCGTTATCAATATTTCTTGAAAACGACACCGAAGTGAGAGATTCACATATTACTGGAGTTAGTGGTGAGAACGCGTGGATCAACCTAAGATTGCTGGTTCAAACGCGTATAATCACAAATATTGCATTTTGAATTGAAATTCGGCCACATGTATATCTACCAACACGCATTCTAGTAGTGCGATGGATTATGGCCCAAACCTCCTCAACAAAATAACACAAATCATGTACAGACTGCCAATTGTATTTAAAAAAAACGTATAATAAAGTCTTAAATAAATTATCCAATTAGGATCTCTAGTTATAATAGCAATCAGAGTCTATTAATTTTAACAGCTTTTATACAATATAAAAGCTTTTATGATTTTATCATTCAACTGTCATTCTTAATCGGGCAAAAAACTTATTAAGCATCGTATTTAAAAATACATTTACACAATAACGTCATTTATAATTAATAATATAAATATACTAATATTATAAATGTGAAAGGAATCTGTCTGTCTGTCCCTCTGTTGTCGTTTACGACCAAACTGAATCGAATCAAATAAAATTTGGTACGAAGTAAACTTGAACACCAGATATAGGCTAATCCCTAAAATACAAGTGAAACCGCAAGCGACTAATAGTAATGTATAAAATTTATAATTTATACTACTCAATGATGTAGTATATAAAAATAATACTATTCTTTATGTAATTAGGTTAGAATGTTATTAAATAATATCAATCGATTAACTAGTTGAACAGAAAATTAATTAGTTGTCAGATACTTCGCTAGTGAGTCAACTTCGTCATAATATTGTGGTTAATGATAGCAATATACTTTTTATCCTAGTGTTGATTCAGATGTGATTAGTTAATAGCATGAGACAGCTTAAACACAACGTTTATATTTGATAACGCACTTTGCGCAATCCCGTCTGGGTTAGCACCACCCACTCATCAGCTATTCTACCGAAGAGCAAAAGAGTATTATCGTGTTCAGGTTTGAGATGTGAGTGAGCCACCTATCCCCGATCGTCCTTCGTTACAGAATACTAAGCTACGATCCATAAAGTTGTTATTTGAATATACTAATAACCATAGTTTAGTAACCTCGAACAATAATATAAAAAATTCGCGAATCGACACGGTGAGTAAAACAAACAAAACAAGGGACAATAGTAGGGGTAAAAGTGACAATGGTAGTGGTGACCAGTGTTTACGCAGCAAACGAACGAGAAAGGAGGTAGTCCGATATGGACATTTCTAATGCCGTCAAAATCTACCCGCAGACTTCAGTCTCGTGAACAAGACATTCTTAGATAATGTCGAAATATCGAGCTCCACCAAATAAAAATAAAAATAAAAGACATGGTAAATATCCCGTAGTAAATACTTGTAGTAATAAAAATAACCATGTTAATTTAAAATCTTATATTTAGTAACCTTATATGGATTAAATATTTATGGATATAAGTCTAGGTAAATATTATTACACAGCAACTTTTAAATAAATAAACGATCGCATCGAAATCGTTAAGTATAAATATAGACTTCTTTGTAATCAATTGTATTGGCTTTGATCTCAGATTGTAATCTCTAACTAGTAAAAAATCAAAGTCACTTCCCGTCGTCTGTATGCTTAGACATTTTAAACTACGCAACGGATTACAGTGCGGTTTTCACCAATAAGCAGATTCAAGAAAAAGGTTCCTAAATATACATGAATATTATTATTGATATAAGCTAATAATTCCAACTTTTCTATACAATAGTTAAATAGTAAAATTCTATACAGTAGCCTAAATAGTTTTGAATTGCCTATACTAGCTTCTCCTTAAAGCTTTGCACCCATCTATAAGTCACCCTGTATATATTCAAGAAGAAAACAATACTTTTCGTACTATGCTTGGTCTTCAATCGACAATTTGTATGTAAACTCGTATTATACGCATGTGAAGTCAGGACGGGTAGTTTATATTATCATACAAGTAATTAAACCAGTACATATACCATAGACAGGTAAAGCCTACTGAGAAACTCTATAAAATGTCATCAAACATATACTTATTTATCACGATTCTCATGAAAGGATTCTCCTTTACTTTGAAGAAGATGAATTGTAAATATAAATAAATTCAACGAACTCGAACTCGCATTCTTTGATTCGTTCGTGTAGCTATTTATAGATTTTTTTTTTTAAATAAGATGTCACAGTATTATCTATGGGGCGATCTGGCGTTGTTTGCATATATATCATTTAAATAAAGTCTAATAATCATTCAAATTTAAATGGCGTTAGTGCTTTGGCAAGCCCGTCTGGATAATACCTCGTCTGATATTTTAACTGAGTATTGTTACGATCCAATTTGCCAGTATAATTAAAGGCTCAAGCGACATAACATCTTAGTTCCCAAGGTTAGAGGCGCGCTTATGTTGCAGGAAATCGTTAATATTTCTTACAGTGCCAATGTCTATGCCCAGTAGTGGCTACTCGTCAATTAAATAAATTTACAATAATAAATAAACACTAAAATGATTAAACGCATATCTATTATAAACCACAGTCTGAATTAATCCCCTTGATCAACATTTCAAAACTTAAAACATGAAAGCGTTGAATTTTGAAACTTTGTCCAATAATTTATGGTTTAAAATTTTATCAAATAGAACGTCTAGGCGTTTAGGATATTTGAACAAGACTTACGTTAAATATTTAATAATATCGTCGGAGCACTTCGTAATGCTCGCGAAGGTGAAGTTTGATAGTATTTGTCTTTTGTTCTACTTGTAAGAAATTGCACGACGTGTTAGATAAGTTTCAACGACGATTATCAAACTATTAATATGACTCGATATACTGCAGATCCCGTCCTGGGTTTAATACCGCTTAGAGCTAATCAATTGTAATTGTTTTTGTATTAATACCATCTACGAACGGTTGCAATCGGTTGTAGTCATAGCGATACGTTCATCAGTATCCACGTGATTGACGCTTAAAGAAAAAAAACGTCATATATCATATTTGCAATTCACTGCAATCGGCTGCGACAAATATATATATGTTTATAAGCTCTACGGAATTGTATAGTTGTACTTTATTATTCCCTGCGCTTAGGCTAAGATTAGCTATCAAGCAGTTGCGTTAAAACGTTTATTAATAATACGTTACTTGGTCAGACTCGTTTGTCTAAAAACCTAATGATCCTGGTTGAACATTCTCAATAGCAGTTTGGAGTTTGACAATTGTAAGTGTCTATACTGCCGTGCCTCTGAAAGAACGTAAAGCCGTTAGTCCTGCGCCTGAACTCTTTCCAGTCTTGCCGGATTTACACTCACTTGCAGAGGAAATAGAGTGCATCTGTGTGTGTGCCCACGAGTGTGGGCACACACACAGATGCACCTCGTCAAGATGTGTGTTGACGTTTCACACACAATTGCGTTGTAGACAGCCAGTAAATTTCGTTTACATGCAATGTATATATTATTGGTTTCAGTATGTACTTTAAATGTACGGAATAAATTTAAATTTTCTTTTAAAAATATTTTCATTTAAATTTTAATACCTAAGTCCTTATTCACACTGCATTGGTTTTAGTTTATGTTTTAATTTTTAAATTCCTACGAAGATTGCTCTGTAAAATTGCCTCGCATGCAAACTGTGGATTAATTAAGATTCCGATAAATGCGGCTTTATTTAAAAATTGCTTTCATCGTTTAATAAAAACGAGTGCAGACATTAGGACGCGTCCACAACGAATTAAACCTCCTATATAACAAATTTAAAAAAAATTTATCGAATCTCTCGTCAATTTTTTTTTATTAATCATAGCTATCAAAATTCTCTATTAGCGTAATAATTATTTAGACATCATATTGTAATAGCTTGTCATTCAATGTAAGTGTGATCCATGGTTTCGCTTAACTCAAAATTAAAATTTGCTTGAGTTTTCTGTTGAGTGATTCTCGGTTACCACCCAGACTAAGCACCATGAGGCGCCGACTGGATGTTGAGAGTGGAGAACCAGGAGTTCTGGTGTAACAAGCAGAAGATTATGATTGGATGATGATGATAGTAAAACTTCTGTGCCTCAGAAGAAAAAGGTTTACAGTATATTTCACATTTGGTAGAATTTAATTCGATACATCCAGGATTTTCTTCATCACCGAATACGAGATCATTTTGATATATAAACAGATTTCAACTTACTATCTTTGATTAAAACTTACTTTTTCTGTTCACTGAGCCATCTCTCTTACGTTAATGTAATTTTATCTAATGGAATACAACTCGTACTCTTTTACTACGTTATTATTTTTTAATATAAGAACAGCTGCCGCGTTCTCGGCAGTGTATTGCCAAGTCACTAAATATATATTGCTTTGTCTGTTCATTAATGTCGTCTTGATATTATTTCTCTACTTTTTATATTTGTTGTTGTGATTTTTTTTGTCAGGTTCACGCTTGACTACAATCATACCTGATGGCAACTACTGATAGTCTAAGATAGAACGCTCTTACCTTGAAGATACCTGGATTGTAATGTTCAGATAACAAAGACGTCGGAGAAATATTCCACAATTTTGCTGTTCTTAAGAAATGAGCAAAAAAATATTGTGTGTATGGGTGGATTGTCGATGACGTAGGAGTTTCTCTCGCGGCGACTGGTTTTCCGATAGGAGAAAAGTGAAGTCAGTGGGGAGAGGGAGGATATGTAACTGAAATAAGTGATGGAATCATAATGATAATGAAGGATTATAATATACTTATCATAAATCATAGTCGCGACAGTCGCGCGACAAAATTGTAGTAGTTTAAAAACTAACCATTATGAATAGAGTCCTAGCAAAGTTCGCAATCTCGAAGCATAAAAACAAGAGTTTTTCAACTCGAATAAAGATTGCAATCGAATTACATTTAATGAGTTCTTTCGTTTATTAGTATTTAGTTTTAACATCGGGATGAGGATGTTTAAAGGAAATTAGAATTAAGATGTTTCTACAACGAAATGTACAACGAAATGTACACCAACGATGCCGTAACTTTGTTCAAATTTAAATAAAAAATATATTACTATAAAATATCTAGTATACATTAATTATATAAAATTATGTAATGTTTGATATGACAAAATATTATAATGATTATTATAAGTTATATTATGAGTTATAAAAATGATTAACTACAGTATTTCTTGTTCATTATATTCTATATTTTGATCCAGTTTTTGTGGTTGTCTTGTTTATAATGTATCGTATTTGAACAGAGCAATAAGTAAATTATCATTTCGATTAGTACTATAATAGAACAAATGTTCTAGATGCTTATATTTTAGTTATTACATATTAAATTACATCATAAAAATTCTATATTATATACTATTTTTATAATGTAATTTAATAACCATATACTACGAAATAAATTTTGACTTTATTACACTATATAAATTACTAGAAAAGTTAACTTATACAAATTACACACAGATTATTAGTAAAATCTGTATATGTCCTAGATTTTTTTTTTTTTCTATATACATAGGTACGTAACAGTATTTGCACTTTGTAACTCTTTTCGTACCCCAAAAGATGGCAATCGGATGCACTACGCAAATAAAAGCAACTTAGACTAATTAAAGTATTGATACCAACACTTTTCCCGTTGAAACGCAATACAAATCGATTCGCAAAAACATAACAAGTCTTCCTGTCACCAGTGTAGACAGTAATATTATAAGCAAAAGTAATTATTTGTATGTCTGATTCGGCTAAATCAATAAACCAAATTTGATGAAATTTGGTATGAAAACAAGTTAAAAACCTACGCCTCTCCTAAAACGCGGGCGAAGATCGGGAGGATAACTAGTATTTTTTTTTATAAATGGGAAATATGAATGATAATTTTGTTGCGTAATATAAATGAAAATGTTTCCAAGGCTCATTGAATTGAATTTGGATGATCACAACGGCGAAGGTCAAAGTTTTATTGTTACTGCTATCCGAATATCTCTTTCGCAGCGATTAACTTATTTCGTGGCTGTTCATTTGGAAACGGTGATATCGTCTAAGGTATTCATTCGAATCAATAAAAAAGTAAATAACACTAATCAATAAAAGAGTAAAAGACACATAGACTGAAAAGCCCCGAGCCTGACGAAGAAAACAAGTCTTTTTTTTTATTTGGTTTATATATCAACGTTATTTCCATGAAAAATAACGCATTCATTCGAGCGCCACTCTAACATTTCAATACCACTTTTGTAAAACGATTTTTTTTCCTCAAAATAGGCCTTAGTTTTTTTAAATAAATTTTAAATATTTTTAAATATTGGACAACATCACATACATAACTCTGATCCCAATGTAAGTAGCTAAAGCACTTGTGTTATGGAAATCAGAAGGAACGACGATACCACAAACACCCAGACCCAAGACAACATAGAAAACTAATTAACTTTTTCTACATCGATTCGGCCGGGAATCGAACCCGGGTCCTCGGAATGGCGTACCCATGAAAACCGGTGTACACACTACTCGACCACGGAGGACTACTCGTTTCAGCGATAACCTCTTCATTCGAGCGAAATTTCTTACCGGCGAGCATTTATTTTAGGTCTCCGAATAACCAGTAGCCAAATCTGCCGAATATGGTGGATATGGGAGCAATTCGATGTTCAATTCATGTAGTTTTACCATTGTTTTGATTGACTTGTGACACGGTGCGTTGTCTTGATGAAACAAAACTTTTTTCTTCGCCATATGCGTACGTTTCTTTGCAATTTCGGTCATCAGACGCTCCAGTAACGCTATATAATATTCACTGTTGATGTTATTTCCCTTCTCACGATAGTCGATGAATGTTTACACCACCCACATCCCAAAATATCGAGGCCATAACCTTTCTAACCGATTGTTGTGTTTTCGAGCGCGTTGGCCGAGGTTCACCAGTAGCTGTCCACTCAGATGACGATCGTTTTGATTCCGGAGTGAAGTGATGGATCCATGTATCATCCATTGTCACATATCGACGCTAAAATTCCGATTTGTTACGCTTATAGATGGCCAAACACTGCTCAGAAACATTAACACATTCTTGTTTTTGGTCAACAGTGAGTAAACGCAGCACCCATTTTGAACAGAGCCTTCTCATAGTCAAATGCACATGCAATATAATGCCAATACTTTCTTTTGATATCTTTACGATGTCAGCTAACTCACGCAATTTCACTTGTCGATCATTCAAAGCGCTTTTTTGCATTTTTTTGATGTTTTCTAGTGTTACCGCCTCATTTGGAAGTCCACTGCGTTCTGCATCATCGGTGTCTCTTCGACCACGTTTGAAGTCAGCAAACCAACGGTTTATTGTTGTTTCTGATAGAGCAGAGTCCCCATAACACTTTCCAAGCCATTGCTTTGCCTTAACGCTATATTTTCTCGTCAAGAAGGAGTGTAAAATAAAAACACGAAATTGTGTTCTATCCATTGTTTTGAAAATAACAAAGGTAACATCACTCTTAGTACAATAACTCACAAACTAATAAATAAAATATCATGAAATTTGAACAGTTGTCTTTTTAAGATTAGTACTACCTGCAAAACAGGTGGATGAAATAAAACTAGCGCCATATATGTGTTAGGCCCGGGACTTTTCAGCCCATGTAATATATTAAATGACCAAGGTTCTTGACATATTTGTCTAAATAAGGAATAATAATAAATTCGAAATAATGGAAAATAATGATTTATCTCTAAATGTTAGAGAAAATTAGTCAGTGTTAGCCAAGTAAGCAAACGAAAACAGTTTTTTAAAAAAGCTCTGTCACAGTTCAGCTTATACAAGCCTACAAAGTTTATCACTATTATTTTAGAGAAAACCATATTGAAATCCGTTAAGTGGTTTTGAAGCGAAGATACATAGAGACAAAACAAACTATTTACATGCATATAGATTTATAAATTATGCAGTAAGTTTTTTTTTTTTCATTTTAAATATAATTAAAAAACAAATGATAAGTTTATAAAATAAATGTTTATACTTTATGAACATTTTTACAATATATCAAGTCGTAACGCGTAGCAGGCTACGTGCGACGTAGCACTTGTAGCATTAACGCTGAGCCAGAGATTAACGTCCTACAAACATAGAAGATAAAAATTTAATGTTAAGTAGAAATTATTTATTACTAAAAACATTTTAATAAATATTACACTTCCTTTTATATAAAATAATGTAAAATATTTAATAATAAATATATCATTTAATTTAATATTTTGTTATTGATAACATTAAGTGCTTAAATATATATACAAATATGAATTAAAAATAGTTACTGAATAAATCTTGACCGCGTGGAATGGTGGCAAGAATGCTAGCAGCATTTCCCCGTCGAATCGCAATTCCGATCCTCTGGGCTAAAAACGAACCAGCCCTCCTGTCACCAGTGGAGGCAATAAGGCGAGGTGTTATACTTTTGATGAAGCTTTTTGCACCATTACTCCAAGGGCCAAGTGTTTCGACAGCAAAAGGGACAAGAAAGTAATTTGACATAAGACACGAATATTTAGATTTTTTTTTGCTCCAGCTTTTTCCGCAGCGGCACCGGCTCTTAACATTGTTTCTCGGATATAAAAAAAATCTTAAAATCTAACAATATTAACATTAAAAAAATATTTAGTCTATAAAAGTTAAATCCACATTGAATGACTTAAAAATAATAACAATTTCCTAAGTTTATCCTCATACAGTTGAACGAACTTTTATAATCATACGTATATATAATATACGAAAAATAAACGGAATTTTTAATAACAATTTTGTTGTTGTCATTCTGTTATTAGCAAACGTTGTATATTTATTTCACGTTGACCCATCGCCGAAGACTATACAATGCGTAAATTCGGCCTCAAATGAAGTACTGCTCTCACCTCTGGGGGGGTGCTCCCCAGTACCAGCTCCATTTGACCGTATGCAACGCAGAGCGGCTCGAATTATCAACGATCAAGCCCTTTCATATCTTGATCCTTTATATTTCATTATGTCTGATATTCAATTCATATTATATAGCCACAACAAGGTTCCAACCGGATGACCACGCATTTCGTTTTTTATTTCTTAAAGTTTTCTTCTTGCTTTTTTTTCAATTAGCTCTCTAAAAGTAAAAACAATCACTTATATAAACTGCGTTATCAATTACCTCGTATCCATTTTTTCTGTTATTACACTGACAGTCTCACAGTAATTGGCGTTGATGATAAGTTGTAAGATAATTGATGAGTGGTACCACTCTGGTGGGATTGCAAACAACGTAGATATTATAGAGTTTTTCCAATGAATTCCTCATCACGTACCGCAATGAAATTATACTATGCGAATAGTATCTTGAATGTTGATGCCGCCTTATCTTGTATTTCATTTACATAATGCCTTGCTACATTTACAAGCGCAATACATAGTGAGTGCTTAGTCGCTTAACATAACCGTCTGTGACACACTGCTATGAAGAATGTGCGACAATTACATTAATATAAATATTTAATTTTATTTACTTTAGGAAGGCGGACAAGGAAATGACGGTGATTGGTCGAAATAAATTATGTGCACTGTTGTACCTGAACTGTGGCTCGGAGTACAGAGTAATTGATATTTGGCAATAAAATCACTGAAGAGGTTGGCTAACCAAATCAGACAGGCATTCTACAACGTTAGAAGATTTTGGTATTTAGTAGTATAGTAAAATTATTACAAAACCACGAGACCGCTAAAGTTTTATAAAAGTATGGATTAAATCCTTACCTCGAATTACAATTTAATTTCGTTTATGTTTGCGTTAAGCCAAACGTATAAAAATTAAGATACTCCACATTTGACTTTTGTCTCTTATTAAATTAAATTTTAAATGCCTTCTGTGATTTTTGTCATAGTTGGCTTGCAAATGGGACCTGATGGAACTGGCCATTCACAATGGAGCTGTAAAAAATATTAACAATTTCTTACACCAACAGCTTTGGAAACTAAAATGTTATGTATCTTGTGCATAGTTACACTGGCTCACTTACTTTTCAAAACATATTGCTGTTTGATGGTGGAATAAATGGTGAACTGGTCTTGCATAAAGCTCTACCACCAAGCAGTGACTTTATTATTGTTCTCTGCCAATTGTCTTTATTGAAGAGTTGTTATTTATCTTTACTGGATTCTAGACAGATAGACTGGTTTAATTGGTGAACAGCCTGTATATGATGAAAATGAGGTTATATATATTTATTTCAATATTAACGACTTTAACTATTAATATTATTAAAGGTGTAATTAGTTATGCAATGCTGTATTCCTCTTTCAAACGTCAAATCTGTTATGAACAATAAGACAAATCACGTGTATATGCAAAATGTATGATGTTTATAAGTAAGACCATTCAAATATAAAAATCAAAATATTCTTTATTCAAGTAGGCTCATAAAAGCGGTTTTAAGTAAAGCTGCAAGGGTTAAAATAAATTCTACTGAAAAGTGTCGGCAAGAATTGATTATATCAGTAAATTAAGAATATTTTTTTTAATATCCTGCCTATAAATCAATAAATACTCTGTCCAATATCAAAAAAGCGTGACTTTTTTATCTTTAATATGATATTGTATCGTATAATATGCCTCATTTATCAATGTTATTTTGATATGAGCTTTAAATTTTTTAATAGGCCAAGTTAAAAATAGCTGCGGAATTTTACTATATAAACGAATACCGTACTGCAGGAAGGATGTATTAACTTTGCGAAGTCGGAAACTGGTGCTATTAGTTTAGCTTTCCATATACTTTGAGTAGTAAATATGACGACCTCCGCGGTCGAACAGTGTGTACACCGGTTTTCATGGGTCCCGGGTTCGATTCCCGCCCGTGTCAATGTAGAACAAGTTCATTAGTTTTCTATGTTGTCTAGGGTCTGGGTGTTTGTGGTACCGTCGTTAGTTCTGATTTTACATAACAAAAGTGCTTTAGCTACTCACATTGGGATCAGAGTAATGTATGTGATGTTGTCCAATAAATTATATTAAGGATAGGTTCGATGTATTTAGAAGCTGTGTGTATAAGTCAACAGCGTTTAGACTTAAAAGCTCGATCGTGAAGTCGTCCGGTATTCAAGTATGGAACGATACCAGCCGTGAAAAGACCGAGTTTCCTTGACTCTTTTATATTTGTTTTATTCTTAACTATTTCTGATTGGATTAGTTTTAAAATAACGTATTTTTTTAAATAAGACAACTTTGGTGTATTATTATTATTTATGACTATTTGTATCATTTTTTATGTAAATAATGTCCTTGGATATGAGGAATTTATCCTTGTAATAGCATTTACAGATACGGATCATTTAGTACTGAGTATAACAGTATTCAGATAAGTACGCAATCAAGACGAAATATAATATACTCGTAGGTACATAACGATTGCGCGCTCTCGACATTTGTGTCGGGTCCAATAAATATTCCATTCTGATATCCGGTATTTATATCCCCATCTATTTTTTTTTTATTTACCCCGAAATAACATTATGTTTAGATATAAAAAATATCCACGTGTAGCTGGAAATTTGGTGATGTACCTAATTTAATTTTTTATACAAACTTAGTTACACCGGCCTGGCGAACGGTGTAGTAAATAAATAAACAAACAATCTTTGAATCGTCAGTGGCGCCTACATTTTAATATTTAATAAGATAAATTATAATGCATTGAATTTTCAAACATTCCTTTTATCCCAAGTGACCCACGCTGAGTCTAGCTGGCATATTTTTAAATTATCTATAGTACAAAAGCTGTAACTAAGTTAAGTAACTAAACTTATTGTAAGATTTATAAATTTTGGTTTCTACAATTAAATAGTTATATAACTAAACTGTTTTCTTCAAATCCCTACCCACAGTAAAAAGGTAACTATTTATAAAAGTAAAATGTAAAAAAGGCCCGGGCAACTGTGAGCCCGTGGATGTTGTAAATTAAATTTAAAAAAAAAACCTTTCATAAAAACACATTCATCCTGTGATTAAATAAATCAACAAAAAACTGATCATATATTTTTCAACATTACACATTTTGCTTATACTTTTTGCTAGTTAAGATTGGCGGTAGAATATCTGATGAGTGGGTGGTACCTACGCAGACGGGCTTGCACAAAGACCTACCACCAAGTGAAACCACCTATTTAATCTATTCTATATTGTTTTTTTTAATATTAAATTATTTGGTGGTAGTGCTTTGCAAGTCCGCCTGGGTAAGTACGATCTACTTACCATATAATCTACCAAACAATACATAGTATTTTTGTGTTCCGGTTTGAAGGTAACACGCATAAGGGACATACCATCTCAATTCTCGAGACTATGTGATGATCGCTTATTAGCCACCTTAATTCAAAATGAATTCTTTAAACATTTAAATAGTACGAATAAAAACCATAACGTAGTACAAAAATATACTCTTTATTAATAAATCGTACAATAATATTTTTTGGAGTTTCAAACGTAATCTAATATCTATAGTAAGCCTATTTAGAAGCCTCTCTGTGCCTCTTATTAAATCTAGGTGCCTTATTAAGTTACATATTAAAATATATTTTTAGATTTTAAATTAACATGGTTATTTTTATTACTAACACTATTTAAAACGGGATATTTACCATGTTTTTTATTTTTATTTGGTGGAGCTCGATATTTCGACATTATCTACGAATGTCTTGTTCACGAGACTGAAGTTTGCGGGTACGAGAAAGGAGGTAGTCCGATATGGACACTTCTAATGCTGTCAACATCTACCCGCAAACGTCAGTCTCGTGAACAAGACATTCGTAGATAATGTCGAAATATCGAGCTCCACCAAATAAAAATAAAAAACATGGTTAATATCCCGTTTTAAATACTGTTAGTAATATATTTTAAGTTTTATCATCACGATCACGTTTTATTTTTCTCATTAACTCCAATTATCACTTTGTAACGAATCACACTTTGAAAGATACTGAATTAAAAAAATAATCGATTAGAATAATCCAACAAAAAAATAATAATATTTGAGATAAAAATTAATATTTAACAAAGACAAATATTACATTATTTTTTTTATATTTATTTGGTGGTCATTATTGGAATAATTAAATCTGACGTCATTGCGTTCTATTCTATAAAACTTAAAATACAACACAAACTACTACTGAACGTATGGCCACGATTACCAACCAACAGCTATATTAAATTTATATCAATAGTGTAATTATAAGACGAAGAAGACTTCTATTAGAGTGGACTTTTCCCCCCTTTCATCTCCCAGACGCTGACGCTATTGTGTCTTAGCACCGCTACACTTAATCTCCGACTGGGTCAGCCTTTATACAATCAGAAAGCGACTACTTAATAAAGGTATTTTTTAACAAAGTTTACAAAGTAATGTCAGATGATGACGTATTTTTTATAATATAGGTAGGTGACGGGAAAATGGGCATCCTGATGGTAAGTGATCACCAACTCCCATAGACATAAGCGATGTAATAAATATTAACTATTCCTTACATCACCAAAGCGCCACCAACCTTGGGAGCTAAGATGTTATCCTTTGTACCCGTGGTTACACTGGATCATTCACCCATCAAACCGGAAAACAATAATACTAAGTATTGCTCGGCAGTTTCTCTGAGGGATCGCATCAGAAATGAGGTGATCCGTCAGAGAACCAAAGTCATCATATACATAGCCTACCGGATTAGTAAGCTGAAGTGGCAGTGGGCCGGCCATGTCGTAGAACCGATAACTGTCGGGGAGAACGTGCTCTAGAGTGGAGATCGCGCTCGGCAAACGTAGTGTAGGACGTCCTCAGGCACGGTGGAGTGACGATTTGCGCAAGACGGCTGGCATGAGCTGGATGCAAGTAGCCGAAGATAGATCACAGTGGCGTGCAATTGAAGATGCCTATGTTCAGCTGTGGACGAGTATAGGCTGCTGATAAACTGCTCGGCGGTAAAATATATGACGAATGGGTGGTACCTACCCAGATAAGCTAGCACAAAGTCCTACTGTCAAGTATATGCTACCGTCATTAACTAAATATTACGGTTCCAAATCAAAGCAAATATCTAAATTAATTGTATTTCGTATTCATTCCGCGTTTACGCTCAAGAAAAACATCGTGGGGAAAATTGCTTGAGTCGAATGGAATTCTTCCACATATTCATCGAACAAACCGCGTTAGAACAGTTCGGTTAAAGCTCCAAATTCAGTCTTCAAGTGGAAAATCTACACGATGAAAGTTAAACTGTGTGAAAAAATCATTCATTCAAAATATAAGCTGCTTTTATTACACTTCCTGTTGACTCGACATTTATTTCAATAAAGTCACTCTAGCCCAAGGTATTTCCATTTCGAACGATGAAAAATATTTTCCCTGTAAGAAAAATAAGTTATTAGTCAAATAATTTATCAAACTATCGTTTTATCATGTCTTTAAGATATCTGCGAAGAATATAAATTAGATAGTCATTTTAATATTTGATATATTAAATCTAATTGACGAGGAATTATTTTCAATGATAAATATTAATTTAAATTTATGTGAAATTGATGTGAAGAGCCGAGATGGCCCAGTGGTTAGAACGCGTACATCTTAACCGATGATTTCGGGTTCAAACCCAGGCAGGCACCACTGAATTTTCATGTACTTAATTTGTGTTTATAATTCATCTCGTGCTCGGCACCTGCATGTGTTTAATTTCATTTCATTTCGAAATTATGCCACATGTGTATTCCACCAACCCGCATTGGAGCAGCGTAGTGGAATATGCTCCAAACCTTCTCCTCAAAGGGAAAGGAGGCCTTAGCCCAGTAGTGGGAAATTTACAGGCTGTTAATGTGATGTATTGTAATATATGATTTTTAATCGTGACATTTAGTTATTTGTAGTTATATATACATACATATTTATGATATAAATATAAATTTGTGCAATTATTTGAGGTCAAGATGCCTTGAAATTAGTATCCTGGTTCAAATGAACCAGGATACTAATTTCAGAACCAGGAAAATATTTTTGTTTGAAAATCTTTTTGGAAACCTATACCAGGCAAATAAATAATTTATATTTTTGATTGAGTTCTTGTTTTTTCCAACAAAATGCTTCTGACTCAATTATAATAACGTGGAAAATATAATATATTTTCGTAATGGACTTTTAAGGAACACTTTATTATTCAGTGCGAGTTAATTACAAGCTGGTACAAACACAAGTGAATAATCACTTATCCAAATATTAATAAGTTACGTTAATATTTTCCGTAATCTGGTATAATTTTTGACACAAAGGACATCTTAGCTCCCTTCGTATCGGGTCATCGATATAGATTCCATATTATGAAGAATAATTGGTGGGATTTCCATTGCTGATCAGTTTTTCAGACTCATTTAATAAATAAATCTTTCTGATCATCAACAATTACTAAATAATATAATAGGTGATTTAGATATCTATCTAATCTACGTGTTCCGGGTAAGTGAAGACATAGTGCGCCCTTGATTTTATCGTTTCCTTTAATCTTTATTCGATCTGAAAATTTTTAATTTAAAAATGAGTCCCAACTTCAAAGAAATCGATTCATCTACATATTCCCTTCCATTGACGCTTTTGCATTAAAATGGAACAAAAGATTGATTGCTGAACAACAATGACCATGCTGTTGTGACTTTCCCATTTAAAACGGCAATTTTGAAAGACCTAATATAAAGAACTGAGATGGCTCAGTGGATACAATCCTTGGATACGTAAATCTTAACCGATGATTCTCAGTTCAAACCCGGAACAAACACAACTGAATTCATGTGCTTAATTTGTATTTATAAATTATCTCGTGCTAGGTGCTGAAGGAAAACACCGTGAAGAAATGAATACGAGATGAAAAGAAAGGCAAGTAGTAGAAGAAAATCTGCCACGTATATCCCCCAAATCGCACTGGAGCAGTGTGGTAGAGTAAGCTTCAAGTTTCTCCTCAAAAGAAACGACCTCTGCCCAGCAGTAGGACATTAATAAGCTGCTAATATTTTTACTTTTCCTTTAATAATAATAATAAATCGAGTGCATTTCTAGGCTTGCGTTTAAACGTTCCAACTTTCCAACAATCATTTTGTTAGGCGAGAGTCTGTTACACAGGCAGTAATAACCCACTTTGTGTAAACATTTAAGTAGACGGCTAGCTTTAGGTTTAAGTTCTCGTATCTTGTATGTTTACTCACTCCTGTGGTTGACATGAATTATTATCAATACGAATTAAGTTTGGTATACTTCCTACGCATTTCAGACTAAGTCCTTCACTGTAAATGAAGGTTCGACAGCAGGTCGGTTAATTCTTAGTAAGATTCTAGGTAACCGAAAGTAAGTGGTGTTACAATTGTTATACTTGGTGGGTGGGCTTTATATTAGCCCGTCTAGACAGATACTACCCATTCATCAGAGATTCTACTGCCGAACATTACTCAGCATTGTTGTGTTTCGGTTCGAAAGGCGAGTGAGCCAGTGTAGCTACAGGCACAAGGAACTTGTCCGCCTATTTATATCATGAAATATATGTATATATACATTTTCAAGCGGAATCGTAGTAGTTTTCTTTGCTTTTTGTGACGTCACACGCCAAAGCCAAAAAGCGACCGAGCTCGGGTACTCGGGACATTTGCTTGTCGGAGACCATGCGGCAAGATTGTTAGTTCGTGACGTTGCAAACTGGAGTATGCATTATTTTATTCATTTTTATTTATTTTTGTGCTGATTTATTGTGTTTTCGGAGTAAAATGAAGATTTGTTAATTAAATTTGTTAAATTGTAAATTACAATAAATTAATTAATCATCCTGATATTTGTTTTTTTTTTTAATAAAATTCCTCTTCTGGCGCTAAATATATATATATTTACCACGGAAGGAATGCAAATAACGTCATTGGAGTATTTTGATAGAGTGTTGGCACATGAGTTTTTTCACTCATTCGATAAATATAACTTAGTTTGTACAGAAGGATGGTGTACGATACTCTTGATGTTGCGAAATCGTAAGAATTACAATAGGATGCGACTTTTAAAAATTTACCGTAGAAATTCATTTAAGCACGTCGGGGTGGTACCACCCATTCACGCAATCATATTCTCAAATACCAATAATTACAATATTGTATTATATTATGAAGAGTTTGCTAGTCTAGTCTAGGTGTGCTGGCTTTTTTATGGTAGAGGTGGCAAACGAACAGAAGGCTCACCTGATGGAAAGTGTCTACCACCGCCCATGTACATTTACAACACCGGAGGGCGTAATGCGTAATGCGTAAGCTCTTTCCTTAAAGGTTCTCAAGTCGTATCAGCTTGAAAAAATCACCAGCGAAAGCTGGTTCCACAGAGTGTTTTGGCAGAAAATGCCTTAAAAATCGCGCTTTTGTGAATTTTTGGACATTCAGGTCGTTCGGATGTACTTCGAATTTTGACGCGATATCCCAAGGTATAATTCAGTAGTCAATCTAAGCAATTCCTCGGAACATTTTCCGTGATAAATGCATTAGAAGATGTAGAGTGATCCAACATCTCTACGCAAAGCCAAAGGATGAAATCGGAAAGGCCTAAATCTTTGAATACAATCAAATAGAAGATGCTGGTACTGGGCCAGAGGTTAGAGCCGTGAAATACCGTCTTGCCTTGCTGAACACACCAATGTTAATAGATACCAATTTGGCGTTACCTTCCAATCTTCCACAGAACAGAATGAGGTTCGAAACATTAACTCCAAGTATTCCAATATAAGCTGAGGCAACAATAGGAATGTTCTCAAATCATTGAAACACGACAAATGGTGACTTTTTAGCGGTTAAAGCGCAAACTTGTGTCTTATTGGCGTTGAATTGGATTAGGTTTAGCCAAGCTCAGTCCGATCTTTGTTTAAAAAGACTCGATTTCAGACACTTGTTTTGATTTTCGTCGACATGTTCCCAAGAAACAAGTGACATCCTATATTCCGGACCTTTTTAAATAGATAATGTTGAAAAAAATCATAGATTATATAAATTTAGATTTCTGTTTATGTAATTATAACTAAAATCGATATTTGATATTGATAATTAATTTTCCAGTCTATTCCATTGTTAAATCCAATAAATAAGCTTAATTTTATTTATATAATAAATTAAAATCAATTATCCTGAAATTAACCTCCAGGCAGTTTAGTTATATGTAATTAAATAGGAAATAGTTTTCAAAATTGTCAGCATAATATATAGTTTTGTATTTCAAACGAGACGTAACGCAAATAAAAATACGAATTCTTGTGACATCCAAACTAAACATTCAATGAACACCTAATTAAGATAAATTCCTAGAATCAAAATCTTTTTGCCTTATGGCCTTATAAATAAGGTTTAAAATGCAATATTTTTTTTTAAATTGTGGTCTCCAACTGTTTGACAAAGCCATAGGGACGAAATTGCAAAAATGTTTATTATTCTAGGCACGGTCACTAAGACTTGACACTTAGCTTGTGGGAGCAAAGCCTACACTATTATTTTTACAACCGTAACTTGATCTAAATAGTTACGAGTTGTTTAACGTCCATTGCTATTTCTGTTCGAATTTTTAAATATCGAATTGTTAAAATAAAACATAATATATACTAAATTTAGGTTATTTCATTATTTTCGTTTTTTATCTCTGATAGTTTTCTATGAAACAATAAACCAGCGTGTTTCTCTATCTGTATTGAATAGACATTTGACTTTGATACCACAAGGCTTAAGCTGCCAAGTACTAAAAAAGCAATGTATAGTGTTCAATGAATATCATCGCGTTCAAGGAGTAATAATGCAGAGATGTACACACGTCACGTTCCATGTGATTCAGTTGAGTGTATTTTATGCCTACGCCGTTTCAACGAGTACTATGTGAATAATCATGTACTTATTAAAAAATCTTGACTACGAACAAAGGGAAATTATGCTTCAGCGGTTTTAAACAAGGTAATTTGTTACTTGAAAAGGGACACGCGTAGTGTTTGTAGTTAGGCTTCTATGCATGATATTTATGTCATTGTTATTCGAGATTTAAATTGTAGTTTTTGTATTAAGTTTTTTTTTTAAATTTAATTAGAACACTATGCTTAAATAAGTTTTGGGAAGATGTTTTGAAACGAATGCCACCACGATGCTCCAATGAAGGTTGGTGGGTATACTTCATGCAGAAAAAATGCGACATTGCAGGTTATTTTGAGATGTATTCTTTCAACGCTGAGCGTCAGATTGATTATAAACACAAATGTATGCGTGCTTGCCAGAGTTTGAAACCGCAATACTCAATATGAAGATTCGCGAGATCTAATCACTTGGCCGACTCGGCTCCAATAAGTTAAACAAAAAAACGTCTAAAAACATCAATCATTCGTTGGTACATAAATAATTAAATAATATTATTACCAAGAATAGTAATAACGTCTGTTTTCAAGGAGTTTCGAGAGAGAAGAGAATTCTCATCTTTCTCCAGTTAAGCGTCAAGCGTAAAACGCGAAAGCGAATCGAACTTTATATTTCAAAAAAGTTATTAAGAGTATTTGAATGAAATAAACTTAGGCATTTCCGATCTTTTACGTTATTATTATTATTTAACAGTAAAATAATTTTAACGTTTGAATTTCTATACAACGATGGTTAATTGACCAATCGGCGTGTAGATTTCGGTGCAGCGTTTTGGACTTTTCAAATATTTTTTTCATACATAAATTCAATACCTTTTTCAGGTTTTCTGAAACAAAAAAAAGAACTTAACGTAGTGCTTGTACTTAATGGATATTAGAGTATTAAGCTTTTAGGCGTACTAGTTTTTTAATAGTATATCTAGTAAATAGAATGAAAAAAAAAATCTTAAAGAAAAAGTTATGGAAAAAAAGTTGCTCATAATCACGGAATGCTCAGTAGAAGCAAATACACTAAACATTTGTTATTGAAAAAATAGAGAAAACCAATAGATAAACAAAATATAGAATTTCGTCAATTAAATTAAATGAATATTTCTTTTTTGTCTTTTAATAATAAATAAAGGAAATACATAACGTTAAGGCGTGGGTATTATTTTTCGAATTATTTCATTGGAGTTAAATTAAAATGTAATCATTTTACACGGCAATTTTATCGAAATAAAACCGAAAAAAATATCAACCTACATCATAATTCTCTATGTATTACAAGATCATTTATATTTACATTGCAATATAATAAATTACACAATACAAATTGAACTTTCAGCTTATTTTTGACGATAATCTTTTTCAATATTGTTTACGTAACCAATACGTAATAATCTCTGCCGCTTAAAAATTTGTGCGGGAGGAGACAGATTGAAATTACAGGGCACAGGGTGTGAGGTATCCGAGCGGCATATATATCGGTAACGCCAAGTCGAGCAAGGTCAACGACGTAATATATCCACCTCTTAATACGCCCATTCACATTCAATTTCACTAGGAACCGGAAGCAGCAGGACGCAATAAGAGAGCTTCGTATCGTTTGCCAAGAATATATTGAAAATCACAAATATATATGTATATAGTCTTCAAGAGTTCACGCTAGAAGCTAATAGAAGTCACGCTTTGAAGCTAATCGTGCTAGATCAGATTTTTCTTAAAGTATATTTACTTTATAAAGAGATCTTCAAAGCACAGAGAGACTGACAATTATCTATGTTCTGTGGCTATAGTATTTTAGTTAGCGTTAAAGGAGTAAAAAAATCTTATATAATAACTAAAAATATATATACCGACATTTTTCAAATCTGTGATCGGGGCTGTAAAAATAATGAGTTTTTCTGTTAAAGAATGCTTAGCAACAGCTCGGATTCAGAGTATTGGTATTGTGACACTTCCGTGTAACGGAAAAAACACGTCAGTAAAACAGTTGACCCTGTGCCTGATTTGTAATTGGTTGTTGTCCCATCGGACTGCAGTATATTACTAAAATAGACCAGTTTGTGCACAGATTTGTGCACTTGATAATTTGCACAGGCTAATCTTTGTGCTAGAACGGTTTATATTCGGTGAGTATCTGATTAGTAAATTAAACTATTTTCGTCCGTCTAATCTAGTCTTTGAACATCTGTTGAGAACTCAAGAAACTAGTACACAAATCCTTTGTATAATAAGAATTAACAGTTTCAAAATAACCATAGGATTTGAGAAACTATTTTCTGTAAAGGTACTTGGTATTCTATTACCAAATGAAAGTAATGATTTACAATACTGTAACAAATACTATATCATGTGTGAGTCAGACATTTTTCGCGGAATCTTACAATTAAATTCTATGGATAAATGATAGTGTAGTTTTGCCAGAGCTTAAAAGCCGCCTAAGTGAGTTTTAGTTGATCTATCGATCTCATCGTCTCAATCACCTGTATGAAAATCGAATCCACTACAATAACGGTTCCAAGAAGGATTGGTATTAGGCAGATGATCTGACATATCCATTTTCATTCTGTGTCATAAGTTACTTACGTCATTGTTACGCCGTTTACTAATAAATAAACACTTGAATCAGAATCGAGATTCTACGAAGATGAACCGACAAGAAATTCCATAATTAGTTGTTCTTTTCTCATCAATCACATGTGTATAATGACATTTTTATGTATAGTTAGTAAAAATCTGTCCTGTGTTACACACCGAGTTACTGAAAATTGACTCAAAATCAAGGTCACGGTGGCAAAATGAAGGTCGATCAATAGGGAAACTTCATCAAGTCAATGAATACTAGATTCAAGCTTTTAGACCTTCTAAATAACCTTGTACGAAACAGTATACCTTATTTATGAGTATTCTCAATATAAAAGGACGTAAAGAGGGACAGAGATGTGTAAGAGGAAGTCGGAAAAGCGCGCGTTAGAATTGACCAATGAGCACGTGACATTCTAGAGGCTGTCAGATAATACCAACCCATTTTTCGAGATGTAATATTTTCTAATTACCAACGTGAGACGTTTGATGTTATTCATAAAATGCGACTAAGGTAACATGAGTTAACAAACTATTCGCGTGTATAAATATTAAGTGACTATTGGATTTTGGTTAAGCATCTAATATCCTTTCTCAGGAATGTACCGACTTTGCGAATTCGAACATTTCGTGTTACAAGTTCACCTTTAACAAGGCAAAGGCAAGTATAGTATGTCAATAATAAGTCATAAGATCACTGACATTTGAACTATTGAAGGAACGGTCTTAATTGGAGGTAGGGTTTTGTGTATGGCTGGTAACGTTACATTACATTAACAGCGTGTGAATTTGCCACTGCTGGGCTAAGCATATTCCACCACGCTGCTCCAGTGCGGGTTGGTGGAATACACATGTGGCAGAATATCGTTGAAATTAGACACATGCAGGTTTCCTCACGATGTTTTCCTTCATCGCCGAGCACGAGATGAATTATAAACACAAATTAAGCACATGAAAACTCAGTGGTGCCTGCCTGGGTTTGGACCCGCAATCATCGGCTATGATGCACGCGTTCTAACCACTGGGCCATCTTGGCTCAGGCTGGTAGTAATAGTTAGTATTGTTATGCTAGTTTGAAGGGTGATTGATCCGTCAATAAGCACAGCAGCGCTTTGTTGATGTAAGTGATGGTTAATATTTTTATCGTAATAATGCCTATGGGTGGCGGTAGCGATGGTGACAATACCAGGAGGCCCTTTTGGCAAACTGCCGTCGACCACAAAAAGTTGCCATCAAGTACTAGTATCTATATCTAAAAAAATTTAATTGGTAAATTTTAACAAGATTTTACTATAATATTATTTTACTATGCAAATTTGAATTAAGATTAATTGAATGCATTAGACTCTCTCGTCTAGTTGATGGAGCTTAAACTGTCTTGTTAATGGATAGAGGACTTGATTCTATTTTTAAAAATTTATATCTTAAGTGTTTCAGGAAATCGCTCAATGGACAGAACAGCTGTTCATAGCAGACTTCCTTTTATCTGTAATTTTAATATCATACCTAAGATAGGTCATTTAGCATTTCATCAATTTCATAATAAAATCTGACTGTAATTTTTAATTTTAATATTATTTCTTACAGCTATTCTGTATTCAAAATGCGAAGTAATACTCGATCGTTCGAAATTGATATTTGATATTACAAACGATAAAAGTGGGGCACTCCTGTAAGGCATCACATAATTCGGTTTTCATTATTTTTCGATTGTGATCTTTGCTCCCTTTTTGAGTGGTTTCCATATATGAAACTGATTTATTTACTTGGCTAAGGTGACGGAAGAATTTAGGTATAGAATGGTGTTACGGAGTGTAAGAATTGATCTTCTGACCTCGTGGTAGACTTCAGGCTTCAGTATCTGCAGCCTTATTACTACTGGACCAGGCACTAGGCAGTTTGAGAAAAAGGAGTATTATACCTAGTTCAATTCTAGAATTCTCAGTAATAAGTTCAAAGACATTATCGCCATGAGATCTTACTACGTAATTTATGGTCGATTGCATTTGTAATATTCCTGGAACCCTTTTGATCTTTAACAATGTTAAATTTTGAAGGCTTCATTGTCTTGTAATAAATGCTGATGCTGTAAGTTGTTTGAAAATTCTCGATAGAACTTTGATCGTACGCTGCTTTATGTAAGTTATTCGGAATTGTAAAACAACGAACACGAAAAGAGTTTTTTTTTTGGAAAAAACTTTGTATGAAACAAGTAGCTTAGAAAAATATTTACATATGTACTCGTATATATGTAAATTAAGATAAACGTGAATGGCTCATTGCTTGGGTTAGGTCTAGTGATCTTTCGCGGAAAAGTTTTAGAGTTTAATCAACCTTGCTGCTCCGATGGTAGGTGGGCGCACTTGTGACACATTTTAAGATTTTCCCAATTTTCCGCATGTTCTAACTATTGGGACATAGACTTAACGTCAATCTTAACCGAATATACTTACATCTGGGTGGGTATCACCCACTCGTCAGATATTCCACCGCCAAACAGCAATACTTAGTATTACTTTGTTCCGGTATTTATTTATAGATTTTCAAAACACCATCATATTAACAATTTTTTTAGTAAAAGTAGAAAACAAGTTTTTGTACAGTGTGACACACAACTACAGGCGTTTACATTATAAATTTATAACAAAAAAACTAAACACATTTAAATACATTTTTAAAATAAATACAAAAATATGAAGAACATAAAATACTACGAATTAAAAAGAAATAAAAGGAATTTTTCTTTTGCAAGAGTAAGAATTATGCGATTAAATAATAGAGTTTGATTTTTTCTCTTCCAAAAATGGTTGTCTATAATAGACAAAAACATTACCATGACTCCCGAAGTCAAATGAAATTTGGATACTCTAACAAACAATATTTATAAGCTGTCGGTACAGTTTGAGATTAATAGAAGCACGTTATCTACCAAAAAAAAACCTTCTAATTTAATTGCTATATAATTTAACATAAGAATAACACGTTCGATAAAGAAAAAGCAAGTACAAAAACATTTAATTTTATTAAATCCACTAAAATTGAAAATCCAACAACCCGCATAGGAGCACAATTGTGGAATATGCTCCAAACCTTCACTTCAAAGGGAGGCTTATTGTATGAAAGAAAAATGCAGTGTGTTTATTAAGATATTAGAACTATCTAATATCTTGAATCATAATATATATTAACATATTCGATTATACTTGGAAACTTTCAAGAAAAGAGCCTACTCATTCCTGAAAGCCTGGCAACGCACCTGCAAACCAGTTTTTACCATGTCCATGGCCGGAGGAAGTCACACTCCATCTGGTAACCCACGTTCTCCTTCACCACCTATTGCATAAAAAAAACTATGTATGGAATAGAAAGATTGGCATTAGTATTCGCTGATTTTCATGCAGAGATATACAATTAATATAATTTAATTAATTTTTTGGTTTTTCTTGACACAATCTACTTACTTAGATTTGGTGGTACATTTAGATTTGAATGTGCTAATGGTAAGTTTACTTGAATAATCTATATTTTTATTTGTATTTTGTACGTCCATTCGTTTAATGTGAATTTTATTAGAATATTATGTTCGACTATCGGAATTAACTCCACGTTTAAAATAGTGAAGTGAATTTCATTATTTCAATTCAACTTCAGGTGACTATATTGAAGTCATTAAAAATGAAAATAAAATTGAAATATCTCGAAGAGCGATCCTTTGACGTCTTCGGAAGACACGGAGTGGGTACCTGTTTCTTCGTGGATATTTCGGTTCACTCAGCACTGACGAGGCCCCGCGTACCGTCCACTTCATGTGGGCGAAAATGAGAAAATTCGTACTTCCACCAAAAAAAACCCTCCGAATTGTTAGGGTATAATTTTAAACTTATTAAAAATCGGCCTATTTAATTCATAAAATAGTTATAATATCTGTACCCAAATTTAACGTTGCAAATATTTATTATATCAAAGTATTACCCAGCTTTATATGACGTTAAACAACTATACATTTAACAAAGTATCATATTGAAATCGAGTACATTGCCACGCAGCCATTGTACTTTATATATAATAATATATCCGTTGAAATTATATATATTGTAGCATATTGCCGCATAGAAATGGAGAATTCAATTTTCAAACTGTTCAGATACGGAAGTCTGCAATTTGTCAAGTAAAATGAATCTTGCGACAGGGGTCCTCGTTATATCAAATGCACTTTTTGTAGGGAACGTCCGATTTTTTTTTAAATAGTCTTAATTAACTTCTATGATGCGCTTAGACCTGGTTATGATTTGGGCGTTTGATTATATCTACTTTTTAAGAAGAGATATAGAAATAGAAAATAACTTTAGATATTAATAATATTGTGGAACTGCATGGTTAAAGCCATCATGAATTCATATGACCTGATTTGAAATGATCTAGAATGACCGAAAAGTATTCTGTGTTCATACTACCCTTTCAAACCTTGGTAATAATGTTAAACGATGTTCAGCAAAATATCTATAAAATTATAAGAGAAAGAAGATAATAAGGGAGTTTGAAAGTTGTCAACTAAATTGATACTCGCGACACGAGTGCCCTGGCTTGTTAAAACAAAATAAGCCTTAAGTAGGACACTTGAAGGTTTATATTTCTTTTGTAGTGAAAGGAACTTCATTAACATCCAACTTAAGTTGATTTGGATGTCCCGGAAGAGAAATTTTATTTGTATTTTATTTTTGCTACTGAAGCTCAAAAGCTTTTTTCATAGCAAAGAATATTAACAAAGAATCTAAGTAAGATTTGCGAAGATGCACCAATATCTTTGGTTATTTTATTGTATAATTCTAGAGAATAAGGCGATCATAACATACCTTAACTTTAAATCATGATGATCACATTAAAACCACCACTTTGTGTGTATTAAGGACATCCTGTTCCAACGTATGATGCTGTATTCAAGGAGCTTTTTACTTTGACTGCAGGTTTGGCGCGCCTAGGTATATATCCAACTAATGCAGGGTGTTTTGCTTCACCCCAAACTCGAGATGAATTGTAAACACTAGTACTTGGGAATCTTAGGGCTGTTTGCCTGGAATTGTGGCACATGTTCAAACGAAAACAACAACAATAACATTGGCTTTAAGTTATAATTAACTTTCTACGTGAAAGTTAATTACAGCGTTGAGCAAAATATTGTGAAATATTTGGCTCTTAATTAAAATTTTAGAAAATTGAACTTTATCTATTTAGGCTTCCCAGATGTCTAAGAGTTTGTGTCTATCTATGGAGCTTCATTTTTGTGTCATGTCATGTCATGTACTGTTTGTTTTCAATTATAATTGACGACCTAACTATTGTCTAGTTTTTAATGTTACTTATCGCGAAGTTCTGGGTTAGATAATACTGGGTACATAATATTCGTATTATAGATCAATGAAATCTCTACACCCAATCAATTCTTTTATAAAATATTTCATGTGATTTTATGATTATAACTTCGACTATAAAAATAGTTACAATTTCTCTTACAAATATCTAAATAGTGTTGACATTCGTTACATTTTCGAAATCTGTGTCAATATCTCTTGACATCTTGGTCTGTACCAAGCCGGTTATTAAAAATATTGAAAATAAAACTACATTAACGGTACAGCACTTGACCTAACACTTGTGACACTGTTAGTTTGTGCTTAAGATATCTTGAAACTGTAGCTATAGGATTTCAGAAATATTAAACAGTTTTAAAGAAAAAACTTGGTGGCAGTGCTCTGTGCAAGTTTGTCTAGTGACCACCTACTCACCACATATTCCGCCGTCAAGCAGGAATACTTATGATTGCGTTATGGTTTGAAGTCATTGAAACTACAGGCACAACATAAATCTTAGTGTCCAAAGTTGGTTGCACATTAGCAATGGAAGAGATGGTTAATATATATTACTACACCAATGTCTAAGGGCAGTTGTAATTACTTACCAACTGGTGTTCCATTTACTATTATGCCCCGGTTTTTGTCGTCTAATTTTTCATAAATAATATTACATCTCACAAATTATGGTGTACTTCTACTAACTTATTTATAAACTTGGAATTGACGAATCAAAATCTATCTTATTTTGGTGAACAGTAATTAATTAATCGTATACATCCAATATCCCTTTTCTGTATGAATGCTCTATACCATCATTACATAGCATAAAACAAAGTCGCTTAGCACTGTTTGTCCCTATGTATGCTTAGATCTTTAAAATTACACAACGAATTTTGATGCGATTTTTTTAATAGATAGATTGATTTAAGAGAAAGGTGTTGATTTATATGTATAATATATGAACAAGACAGCAGAGAATCACTGATTATTTTAGACGTTTCTAAAGAGATGTCGTAAATAAGCACATTTTTTGCGCTTACATTGCAAACGCTGGCCGAACCCTAAGAGGTAGATCTAAATAATGAATATGTCTTCGGGATAACCCATTTTTATCCTTTACTTTGACGAGAAATAATGGCTTATTTTCGAAGCGTTTTTAAGCAATACATTTTGCATTTAATATAGATCAATACTATGGCCCTCTACAGCATGTAATTTAAATGAATGTTTTCGAAGATATTACAGATTTAAAACGCAGGGACATAGCGGTTTGTATTGTCTCATGACTGAAAAACTTTGAACGTAGTATAAAAAGATATACTGTAGTATATTTAATATCAGCATTGCACTCGCGCGAAGCCGGGGTGGGTCGCTAGTAGTATCATAAATTATTGGCGTATAAAAATCATTAATATTTAAACGTCAACAGAACACGTTGAACATATTGCTCTATTCCATATAGTGAAACAGATCCGTAGTCCGAGCTCATTGCATTTGTAGCTATGCGGCGGAAATGCCAGCATTACAGTGTGAAATTGACCTAATCCTCCTATATCATGGTCGGCTTAGCGTAATATGCTATTTAGTGTAAATTCCCACAAAATTTCGCAAACGCATCGACCAGTTCCGAATTACTCAGCGAATTAAACGAATGATCAATACAAGTTCGCACAAAAGGAGTGAATGTAACACGTTTCAGTGAACATGTCATGCGGTTTCATTTGTAACTAATAACATTATTAGGAAAGAATCCGTGGTAGGTTGAACATTAAATTGCAGGCTATTTATTCGTAGCATAATATATTATATGCCTGTGACAGATTAAGTATGAAATTATTAAATAATTAGATTATTACAAAAACGCTTACATTATTTATTGAATGTTTTAATATATTCTGTAATAATAATGATTAGATTTAAATTATTTTTGAATTGTATCGAAAACATTGATACTAAATAAGAGGGTACTTCGACTTTTCTGTTCAATATTGTGAATCATGTGATTTGTAGTGAGCTTATATTAGTGATGGATACTCCGTACAGAACACTTAACTCTTGACTCTTCCTGGAGCAGCAAGGTGTTAACATTTAAGGTATGATATAATTTTTTGATAAATTATAATATTAATTGTGTTTTTTTGCAATTATCAAGATACAAAGTTAGTATTAAGGTAATTGGTGTTAATGTAAATATTAATTAATACAATATTACGATTACTACAACTTATATAATGGTTAAATAAATATTTGTGTTTCATATATAATCTTTTATTGTATTATAACCTTAAAATATAACAAAGTAATAAAGAAATGGAAATTATTCTTAAAATATCCTGACATGTATTAAGCCTCTTTAAATTCTAACACCTGTATAGTATATACTTCGTGTGTATTGTAGTATTATTTTATTTTATTGTCATTTATTATAGATCCATGTATTCTATATTCAAGTAGGCTCATAACATCTTTCGAATCGTCATATAACAGTGTTCAATTTAATGTACCGCTACCACCGGTTCGCAAAGTCGATTCTACTGAGAAGAATCGGCAAGAAACGCAGTAGTTACTCCTGTACACCGTTTTAATAATAGAGTATGTCAAACAATACAATTAAATTTATTTATATCCTGACTAAAAATCAACAATTATTTTTCTCATTAATATAAACTTGTTTTGAGTAAAATGCGTTATTTAAGAAAAGTTTTTTTTTTTACATGAAGCTTAAATGTTCTTATTAGGCCAGGTTAAATAACTGTGTGTGTTTTTACTTAATTATAAAATATACAACATTACTAGTCATGACAAAAAAAAAATGTTATCAGGGCAAAAGTCAGATATCAATTAAAAATAATACTTAATCATAATATTAAAAACTTAAAGGCGTTTTATAAACACGAAAGGAACAATTTAAATTAGGTAAGGAGGAGAAAAAAATCATTCACAGATCTCATCGATATGGCTCACTGACAGATAACAACTGCCACCGTAACCATAGTAACGGAAAGAGTAGGAAAAACAAAAGGTCCGCGGTCGTTGGCTGGCCTCCTTTGATATCTTACAATAGGTATTATTCGAGTTTTATAATTGGATTTTAAATAATTGTTTCAAAATTAAGACATTGTCTAAAATTTAATTTATATAATATTAATTTTATAATTTGACTCAATGTTGTTTTGAAGGCGTTTCATTATTCTTTACGTTTATTTAACATGTTTTCTTAAAATACGTTTGTTTTTGTTGTTTGCTTTAAATTCAGTAATTGAAACCCTCTCGTTGACCGATCGATTAGTCCTGATGACAATACAGTTGCATAATATTCAATATCATTGTAAATCCAATATGAACTTCGCCACAAAATGGCAGATTTGAAGCCCCTTCAATATGGATATCAAATGAATGGTATGGTACATCATAAAATACAAAATAGCGGAATTTCAATTACATTATGACTAATGGGTATAAATGAAAAGGGCTTTACAAGCAGAGCATAGTGCATGACGGATCATAAAGTTTATACAATCTATATTTTAAAATTAAAAAACGGCCATCTTATTAAAATAAAGAACTTTAATTTAGAATCGGGATTCAAGCATGAAACACCCACCAAAATCAAGATTTTATATCATGTCGAGGACTTTGTGGTGCTATGTTGGTATACCTCTTTTAAGGTAAAATATTAAAGTACGCCGTATACTGTATGGCGTCAGGGTGTATAAAAATAATGTGTCGTTAGCGTTTTCTCCTCAACAAACGTGGGCAACGTCTATTCGAATATTGGGGGGGGGGGAGGATTATATCGACCATTATTACTCGTGGGAACAAAATGGTAACAAAAACAAAAAAAAACTGCATCAAAATGAAAAAGGAGTCTTGAAAAAACGAAATAAAAGTACAGAGAAAACGTTTTCCAGGAAATTTCTATTTTAGGACGGCTGAAAGTATGTTGCCCTTAATTTTGTCATGGGCTTCAGCTGTCCACAAAATGCAAGTCAGCATACTACAGTTGTGTATTTAGGCTCGAAATTGTTTGAGGAAGAACACGCTTACGTGGCACTGAGTCGAATACTCTTTGGAAGGATTACGTATACAGGAGTTAGATTGAAACAAATTGACAGGAAAGAAACCTTGAAATAATGAGGCCCAAAATTAATTAAATAGAATGAGAAATAAAAATAAAATCTTGAAAACAAAAAGGTATTTTTTTTAAATTTAAACGTCTTTATTGGAACGTAAGATAATAATAATTTATATAATTCTCTAAAAGAAAAATAAATAACTGATCTTGAAAATAAAATTCACAGGTATTTCGATTGTCATGTTTCTTAACAGCGCTTCGGAATCCAAAAGTATTTCAAAATTCAGATCAGTCGAAGGTAAAGGTCAAACTGAAGTTTATCTAAAATAAACTGTACCTATTTTATTTCTTATATTTTATGATCTCTGGCTTTATTTTGATTCATTTTACTATCACGTTTCATTTAATAGGTTACATTTAAAGTTTACTTTCAATATAAAGCTCTAAATAAATTTACAATGAAATATTTATGATCTAATATTTACCTTCTTCGTCTGCCTGGAATTAATAATCCTGGATATTGCCAGGGTCAGCTCTCCGACTAAGCCTACTCCCCTTTGCACGGTCTTTAGTATCATCCTGTGTAAATCCAGTGGCTCTCATGTCCTGCTTCGCGACATTCAGTCATCACTTCCTTGGCCGCACAGTAGTTCCAGGTACAATCGTATCAAGGCACTTTCTTCCGGCATAGTTTTAGGCGGACGCGGGTCGCGGGACCTCAAACGACTCTCTTGGAGCTTATCCGTTACGTCACGGACCCGTTATAATCTAATATTTATATCTGTGGTTACTAAAAGCAAATGATACAATATAAATACTTTAAATAAAATCGAACCTATTCGGGACGGGATATGTTAAAGATTGTGAACCAATTATTTATTTTTATTATCATTGCGGTTATTTGCGGTTATAAGCGGTTCCGTGCGGTTTTATTAACATATTCGTTAAAGACTAAATTGTAAAGTTATAAATCGCTGTCGTAGTTTGAGCTGGAGAAGTATGCTGTAGAGGTGGTTGTAGTTTATGTTAATTTATCTGTTTATTACGATGTCAACATCTATTCATGCATATAATCCATCATCGCTTGTAAATTTATTTTTGTGTACTTTAGGGAATAGTGATGTTTAAGTGATGACGCTCAATACAGTGTCAATCGTCTAATAAATTTACTGCTATTGGGAATTTGTTTGTTCGTATTCACCCATTGCATCTCATCCTTATATATACAAAAATATGAAGGTATGTATATTTCATATTTTTTTCTGTATAACGTGTTTTTTCTTGCTTTTGGAACGAAGTTTTTTGACGTGGCTAACATTAGAGTGAAATGGAAAAAACTGTCACGTAAGGTAAAGGAAAAAGCGTTATGCCCCCTCCAGAGCACGTATCGCTCCCTCTCCTTTCTATCTGTATCTTTCGATTTTTTTTTTTATTATTTTAAATCACACTATTTTTATTATAACAAATTTAAAATAAGACTGGGCGGTTTGCAGACGCATTGCCGGCCCAGGAAAGAGCAGACCATTTTCTCGGAAGTTTCCAAATAAAATTTTATTTATAAGGTTAACTTCTTTTTTTTATATGAAAATAAAAAATAAAAAATTGATATTTTTATCTATATATTTTTTCAGATAATTGTTATAGAATAATTTAAAAAATGTCTAAAATCATAGTGCCATTGAAATACAGGAGGAAAACTAACGAATTAAATTCATATTCAAAATGTAAGTGCCTCTGACACACACTTGACACCTGGGTTCCGTGAAAAGACCATTGACTAAAACTAAAGGCTTGACTACGATGGTTCAAAAAAAAAATTAATAACTATATTTATTGCAGTGATTTGAGACGCGATAGTATTTTTTAGATATAGATTGCAAATCAAGTAAATGATACAAAAACTTATATCTTGGCTTTTTAAATATATATATTTTTTTATATCTTTAATAAGTTTATATAAGTTTCCTATTTTTATTTAAAAGTTGAAATTCTTTGATTATAACATATCAAATACAAATTCACGTAAAAATAGCTGTGTAAAACTAAACCAAATACATGAGCTGCGTTGTCCATGATGCTATACCAAGTCATAAATATAATACTGCATAAAATAAATAAATATTTTAACATAAGATTTACATCTTATGATTATAACATAAGATTTATATCTCATAAGTATTCAGCTATTTAGAAGGTACCTAGTCTACGGTTACCTATGTTTTTTTCAAATAAGAGTTCAAAAAAAAAAAAATTTAAATTTAAGAAATTATTAACTTCGTGGTAGGAGTTTGAGCAAGCTCTGGGTAGGAACGCCAATATTTGCCTATCAAACGGTATTGTTCTGTTACAGTTTTTGTGAGTGAGCTAGTGTAATTACAGGCATAAGGGACATAACATCTTAGTTATCAAGGTTAGTGACGCATTGATTAATATAGGGGATTATAAACTATCAGCTACCATTTGTCTGCCTACCTATAATAAATAAGAAAAAATAAAATCTATTAGTTCAAGTTAAATAACAATAAATTATAGTGAAATAATTGTGTTTCTCAATATATTTTCTATTCTTAGAAAACTAGAATGCACAAACAAGTGTCTATAAATACAATACACTTCAATTTCAATTGTAACAATAGTTTCCATTGTTAAACATATTCTATAATGTAACAAAGAAACATACTTAATCTAATTTTCGTCGAATAATAACGAGTTTCATTTAAAATCTAATAATATGATATTTCTTTTCGGTTCTAAATAACAGTGTCTGTAAATTGATGTGTTATTCTAGCTATTGCTATTGAATTGATTTTTTTTAAATATTTCCATGGAAAACGGTTAAATCCTGAGTGAATATTTATTAATATTAATTTCAGTACGTTTTATCAGATGAACGTTAAAGATATAGTTTATATGCGTTCCATGAATCTCATAATTATTATATCATAATTCCAGTGGTGGTTTTATGCAGTTATATGTTAGTTATTTGTTGTTAGTTTTATGCTCGTTTGCCAGCTCTAACATAAAAAACAAAAAAAAAAAAAACCGCAATAAATTTTCAGCTATATAGTAATATTGTTTATTATTGTGTTGCGATTTGAAGGGTGAGTGAGTCAGTGTAACTACTGGCACAAGGGACGTAATAACTTAGATTACTATGCTTAGTATATTTTTGTGTTTCGCTCGCTTTTTTGGGGTTGGTCAATACAATACAGTAAGTAATAATACAGTAATACAATAAGTAAGCTTAATGATTAATTTTTGGATAAATTGATTGGAAACATATACCAATTATAGATACGCACAATACCTTTAACGTAACTGATTAACAAAAATGTTTTGTAACTAAGAAAATATTTTTCTTAAATTTTATTTATGAAAACAGTTATTCTGTGGAAGCTAAACCAAAAAATATATATATACATAACAAAACTCATAAATATATTCTATAAAATAACAACGACAAATTGAATATAATATACATAATTAAGTATATGAATAATATTAAATAGAATCAATTTTACGTCAAAAACGTTTCGTTTAAGAACTGTTTTGCGTTGCACTGATGTTTGACCTTGAATTTCTCATCGCATCGAAATAACGCTCCTTTTTATGTTATGTATATAGACAGACCGACAAAAGGGCCACCTATCAATATATATGGGCATTTTGAGTACAAGTACATTAACCATCCATTAAATCATCAATGCCTTACCAAACTTTGGAACTAAGATGTTACGTCATTTGTGCCTCGGTATACATAGAGTTACACTGGCTCACTCACCCCTCAAACCAGAACACAACAGTACTGAGTTTTACTGCTTGGCGACAATATATCATGTGCTATGAGCCAGTGTTACCTACCAAAACGGGTTGTCACACATGCCAAAGAAATATATTTGAAATTAAAAAAAAAATTAAAAAGATAAATTTTAATAATGGAATATTCATAAAACGTTCACCTTATTTAGAGTACCGATGCAACAATAGCTTGTAGCTAGAGTGCTAACAATACAAATACTGGAGTATAAAATCAAGCGATACTATGAACGGAGACTTATGTTGGGGCCACTAAGAGCGAGATTTGTATTGTAAAAGTCACGACATAACTAATGAGCTCCTTGCGGACTGAGACTTTCGCGTTCGATTCGTTACGAAGCGTTTGATATCGTCTTCTTTCCATCAGTCTATGATTGCAAGTAATAACAAATTCATATGACAGTTATATATATTTATAACAAATAAAATTGTCAATATTGGTTATCTTAATTTTCTAGACACTGTATATGCAGATATATATCTATAGACATTGGCACATTATATTGTTAATGCATTCTTAAAATATACTATGCTAACTAACTAATTACTATACGTAGTTTAATACACTATGACGCGCCCCACAATTCTCCCCGTTACGGTGCAAGCGTGCAGTGTGAGCTGGTAGAGCAATAGGCTCTACTATATTCCCGATTTCAAATAACGATAAATAAAATTTATTATATATACATTTTAAATCGGATTTATGTTTACATCATAGCAAATATACATTCAGAAGTCTGGAGTCCATCTACGCCGATAAATTATCGATCGATTTAACCGGATGTTACAGAGAACAAGTGCATTATAATGAAACTGTGATTTCGACATTAAATAAACCGTCGCCGTACTTTCAAGTCAGTATATTTTTCGAACTAGAGTTATGGTACACTGCATTACGTCTGAGTACTACTGTCTCTTGGAAGATAATGTATACGTTTATTATTAAAAAAAATGTTGAAGCAACTTCTTCTTCCCGATGACTGAACATCAAAGGTAAAGTGAATTAAACTGATTGACTCGAAACTAAAGCTTGTCTCGAGTTTCCCTCCCTCCGTTCTTTCCACCTCGCGTAAAATAGTGGGCTACATCTTCGTGAATTGAACTGACTAGAGCTGTTTGTATTAAAAAAATAAAATGTCAAAACTGGAGATGTTTTCAAACATTTTATTCTAGAAAATATATCCTATAATATACTTTTATAATATTTAATCTCGTCCTCGATTTAAATAGTATATTGTTTGGAAGAAAAATCTTATCAACCATAAAGTCGTATCTTGTACTATTCAAAGGTAAAATGTCATGAATAATTCAAATAAAACGCTGTGTCCAAAGTCGAGCTAGACAATATTTATTTGAATCTTACGCGTGTATCCTTATTAACATATCTTAAAAAATTAAATCGCGTTTTTCGTACCCGTGCACTAGACTGCACTATTCACAGCGCCAATCTCACCGACTGAATACACCATCCAATATGGCGTCCCATGACATGGTATTCAAGTCTCTATGAATAAATGAGTCCAAGTTTTTAACCTGTTCCTTGGTAGAAACGTAAACTGTTCAACCAGACACAATCTATGCTTATATCTCTGGCTTGTCGAAAATGTTTTCATTAGCGAGCGCTTTATGAAATACGTTTCTATAGAATATTCTTGATAAAGAAAAAAATCGTAGGATCTGTTTTGTATTTATGTCAAAGCATGAGGGAATGGGGGGGGGGGGCAATATCACTTAATGATCGCTCGAGGAGAACTCAAGAAGAGCTATCCCCGAGAGAGCAGCGGATGTGTTATATAACGATCCAGCAGTCTTCCGTCGAGGACAGTCATCGCAGGGATGTAAGTCGGTAGAAGTCCTACATAACCCAAGAGAGCAGTGTAGCTGATGAAAAAGAAAGGATCTGATTAACAAATAAAACAAAAGTGCTGAGTTTCTTTTGGCAGTTCTTCTTAGAACATGACTTCTCAGGTGTTCTCTTGGCTATAAATAAATAGCGTATAACTTATTTTATTATTAAATAAATACCGTTTTGTATTTTAAGAACCTATGAAGATGTGGTCCAAGACACGTGAATATTGACTACGGATTACTAAGGGTTTAAAATCCGTAAAGACTATATACCTTTTCGAGGGCTATTTTTGTTTATATTTGTGGATTGAAGAACTCAATAACTCTCTTTGAGATCAGAAATATTAATATATTTATTTATTTTAATATACACACTTAGTAAAATTAATAATCACGCACATCCAATGGAAATTTCACAAATGTCTATTAATTCGAATGATCTTATTTCTGCAAGTCAAAAAATATCCATAAATCGATAAGCGACAAGTTTTATACCAGATTCGTGGGATCTTAACCTTGAAATTATCATCATAGTAAATTAAATATGAAATGATTACTGTGAATTTATTCACGAACTATTTACGGTATTTATATATATTTGTAATCTGACGCTGCTTATGTATTTAAGCGCCAAGTGCACGTTTTATTTCCATAACAGCGAGATTGCACCATAAATCAAGATGGCGCCCGTGTGGGCTTTACCATTCGCATTTAATTAAAGTCATGAACAATCATCTCTGTGAATTATTTGTTCATAAATATTATTACTATAAGCTTTTGTTTCTTAGTAAAGCGTTCTGATCAGTCGTTATTGCTTTAACGTACCTCAAAACGGTATGTTAGATAAAATGTTACCGCGTGACTTAAACAGATTGATGCGAAATTGTTTTCACTAAAACCTTACATAGGGAATCTAATTATTCTATTATTTATATTTATTTTTTCTCTCATAATGTGATACGCAACTTTTTATCTAACACTGGTTGGTTTTGATTTTGACTTAGTTTAGTAAATTAAAAGTATTTTACAATCAATTGAAAACGATTGTCAAAAATTTCACTATCGTAAATATTTAAATTTAGAACAAGACGAGGCCTCGTCTATAAACGCTGTTTGTTTTCGAAAACTTACCTTTAAAGGGAGGCACGGTAAGGCGTAAGTCGAAAGGTAAACACGAAACAGCTGGTCCCTCACTGAACTTGTCGTTTGTCTTTCTTCGAGTATGCTCCGTAGGGGCATACACTTTGTTTGCGAAATGTGTTAACAGACAAATAAATTAATTCGACATATAAAGTCTTGTATATGTGAACAAGTTCTAAGAATTATATTACAAATTTAAATAAATTATATGAAGGTTCATTTGGTTAAGTTATCCTAAGAGTTTACTTACAACACAATTTTACTTGATGATAGGACTTTGTGCAAGCCCGTCTGGGTAGGTATCACCCACTCATCAGATATTCTACCGCCAAACAACAGTACGCAGTATTGCTGTGTTCCGGTTTAAAGGGTTAGTGAGCCAGTGTAACTGCAGGCACAAGGGACATAACATCTTAGTTCCTAAGGTTGGTAGCGCATTGGCGATGTAAGGAATGGTTAATATTTCTTACAGCGCTATTATCTATGGGCGGTGAGGCCACTTACCATCAAAAAAAGCCATACAAAAAAACAGCTGTGGGAAATTTACAGGCTGTTAATGTAAAATTTAACGTATGTAAACATGCTTTTTTGCAGAAAAATGCAGATTTTTACCATGTACCTGTAATAACTCAAGCGCACTCCCACTCCCACTCCCACTGGTTAAAACCAGAAGACACTAATTAAAGTAATTGATCTGCAAGTAATTTCAACACATCTGACTTTAAAAACTTAAGATGTTTAGCAGTAAAGGTTCCACTCAATAAAAAAAAAATACACAAGCTATTGCGATTTGGTAACGCTTCCAACTATCCTAAGTAAAGATCAGCTTTAAGACAATTGCATCTCCTCAGAGCATAACCATTTTTAGCTTCGGTCTTAAACATGAATATAATAAAATTATTATGCGAACATCAAAAATTTAATCCGGAAATTTTATGAATTGTCATAACGCATGATACCGAGTCGTTATTTTATAACGAGATGTGTTCCAGCTTGTAGTATTAGCTCTAATATTGACTGCGTCGTCTAGTCAAGCTATAAAGCTGCTCTTCCGTGGTTCTGGGTTTAAGCACGGTTATTGCGTTTTTCTGCCGATAAATTCTCTGCCAGGAATCTCTCTCTAGCTCTCTCGTGGACCTGGGTTTGTACACGCACGTGTGGGAAATATCCTGTGATTGATTTTCTATTTAATTCGATTATCAAGATAATTTGTGTATAATCAGGTAGAAGGATTCAATTATCATTTAGCTTATTCGTCTGCATAAATCATCTGACTAAAGCGACATAACGCCCTTTCACATTCACCACTCATATGCACCATAAATATAATTTTTATTATATGAAAGATGACTGAAAGACAATTGCATGTGAATGCTGCGAGGAATGTGTGGTGTTACGCGAATGGATAGAGTAAGGAATGAGTACATAAGAGGAAGTTTGAAAGTGGCACCGGTAACCGAGAAGCTATCTGGAAACCGGCTGCCTTGGTATGGGCATGCTATGCGGAGGAATGAGGACCATGTTGTGAGAAAGGTTTTGAGAATCGATGTGGATGGATATAGAGGTAGGGGACGACCCAGGAAACGATGGATGGATTGTGTGAAAGACGATATGGTTAGAAAGAATGTTACTAGTGAGATGACGTCCGACAGAGAAGTATGGAAGAAGAAGACACGCTGCGCCGACGTCAAGTAAAATTGGGTTAAGGGCAGGAGGATGATGATATGCACCATAAATAAACAAATTCTAAGCCTACCTGTATCCTAGTCCTGTAATACGAAATTTGTTTGGTATATCAATTTTAATTAATCTTATATTTATATTAAATCGATTTATTGGTGACTTTAATTGCAACTTTGTCGTTCCAACCGAAACTCATTAAACAAAAATATCTCAAAGACAATAAATTTTTTCCAACTAATTTTAACTGTGGTTTTTTTTCACTAAAGCCAGGGTCGTTTAATACCTCGTAGAGTCTGTGGTCGTCCCAATGGACGTTAGTGATTAAAATGCTTTGAGAATTTTACCCTCTAAAATACTATATTAAAGAACAAAGGCGTATAATATATTAGGTTATTTAGAACAATTCTTTAGTAATTCAAGCTGTTATATTGTTATACATATGTGTTAGTCACGGGAATCCAATTTAAAAATTGATTTTGGCAATTGAAATAACCTTTACGGAAAAGCGGTGAATTTAATAGTACTTACTATACTTGGTGTTAAGGCCTTAGGTACGATTCACTCATCAGCTGTTCTACCGTCAAGCAAGAATACTTAGTATTGTTGTGGAGGGCGAGTCAGCTAGAGTAACAACGTAACTTAAGGCCAAGGGACATCTTAGTTCCCATGGTTGGTGACGCATTGGCGATGTAACTTGGTGGTAGGGCTTTGTGTAAGCCCGTCTGGGTAGGTACCACCCACTCATCAGATATTCTACCGCCAAAGAGCAGAACTTAGTTTTGGGTGTTCACGGGATAACGTTACCGTAACGTTATACTATAATCCGTCACAGTATAGGAGTCACTCTTACTCTCACGGCGTGCCAATAGATGTTTCATTAATAACAAGTTTCAAAGTAGAAAAAGCAATTAAAATTATATTTGCAAGAAATTAGAAAAAATCTTTTTTTTTTTTTATTTGTAATCAAATTCAAATAACAAGTTCGAAATATTAATCTCTACAAAGTAGAATTGTTAATACTGAATTTAAAAGGAATTCGACCTTAAATTCGTATTAAGAGTTCTGAGTTAAATAACTCAAATCAGTTCTTTGAGCTCAGTCGAGTTCGACTCGGCCTAGCGAAAGGAAGATAAATTGGATTCGAAACTTCCACGAAATGAGTCAATTTCGGATGTTTAGAGAACGAGAACTGATAATTTTTATTACAATTATAATTTAAAATTCCCCGCAAACCTATCAGTATGTATGTTCGTGCTTATCTCAGAAACCATTGTGGGGAATTTAAACATTTCTACAGAAATTACGTCGTGGTCCCTTATCTTAATATATGAGACTCCCTTCGGGATGTTTTCAAAGGGTTAAACTCGTATTTACAGTTGCTTCACATTATGTTAACAATAATATAATATATATTCGCAACATAGATATTTTGAAAAGAAACCATTGTATAGACACGATTAAGAAAGGTAAACTAATAACACCGAACTTATCGATTAGCAAAGCTAACAACCCCTTCCTGGGGCATGGTATTCATTTCTATAAAAGGATTCCACCGTTATTTTTAAACATTGTAGTTATACTGTTGTTAAACAATAAGGCATACTACTCAATACAAGATTATATTAATGTTAAAAAAGCGTGGACTCAGTATTTGTTGATTTCTAGGCAGGATACATTCTATTTTATTGCCATACTCTATGTTTAGAATTGTGAAAAAAAGTGACTACTGAATTCTTCTCTGTAGAGTCGTACACTTTCTGAACCGGTGGTAGCTTTAAATTTAATTCAACACAATTAAGATTCAAGAATAAAGAATATTTAGATTTGTGTTATATATAGAGCGCCTGTACGCGTGTATTTTATTGAATTCGTCTTTAACGATTTCAACGACTATCCGTGTGTACTTGATAAGGTTTATATAAGACCCAGTAGATGGCGCTGCGGGAAGTCAATAAATTATTTGTTTCATTCGAAATAGTTCAGGGCGGTAAGCTAGATTTGTTTATAATTATTCTGTACGTCTGTATGTCATTGAATTTTCCCTAATTAGTTGGAAAGTTTTTGATTAGTGATTTTAATTTTTTTTTTTATGGCATTGGTTGGCGGACGAGCATATGAGCCACCTGATGGTAAGTGGTCACCACCGCCCATACACAAAGGCGCTGTAAGAAATATTAACCATTCCTTACATCACCTATGCGCCATCACCTTGGGAACTAAGATGTTATGTCCCTTGTGCCTGTGATTACACTGGCTCACTCACCCTTCTATCCGGAACACAACAATACAGACTACTGTTATTTGGCGGTAGAATATCTGATGAGTGGGTGGTACCTACCCAGAAAAATAAATAAAAAAAGAATAAAAATATTTAAAATAAAATTATAAGATCTTATTTCACTCGTACGAAGTTGGGATTTACAGCTAGTATATGTAAATATCTACAACCCGCTCGCCAGATCGCTAGTTAAAATACAGGAGAGTTTATTTAATAATTTATACTGTATTCAATAGGTATTAGTATAAATGAATCAAACTTTTAACCATTTATTGGAGTAACCAGTTATAACTGGTAATAACCAGTTTGAATAACCGCTTTCAAGGAGTTGATTGTAACTAAGTGTATTTCAATTAAAGTTGAGCTACTATAATTACCAATAATTGTATAAATACTTAGGTTCGTTTCTAGTATTCGTAACTTACTTTGATCCGAGATTTGAGCCGAGATGGCCCAGTGGTTAGAACGCATGCATCTTAACCGATGATTTCGGGTTCAAACCCAGGCAGGCACCACTGAATATTCATGTGCTTAATTTGTGTTTATAATTCATCTCGTGCTCGGCGATGAAGGAAAACATTGTAAGGAAACATACATGTGTTTAATTTCAACGGAATTCTGCCACATGTGTATTCCACCAACCCGCATTGGAGCAGCGTGGTGGAATATGCTCCAAACCTTCTCCTCAAAGAGAGAGGAGGCTTTAACCCAGCAAGGGGAAATTTACAGGCTGCTAATGTAATGTAATGTAGTGTAACTTACTTGAATATTTGTAGAATGTTTTATTTTTCTACAGATTCCTATGGATGTACGATTTAACTTTATAATTGATCATTTCATCCAAAATTGTTTGAATGGGTAAACTTTGGGTAAGTTTTACACGTGTACTCAACCCGTAACGTGATGACAAATATAAAATTACGAATGGTTGAAGAAAGAGCAACAAAAAAAAATTGAATCCTTACTAATATTATTAAGGTGAAAGTTTGTATGCATACATAAATACATTGATCAAACATTACACAAACATGCATAGTTCTCACCTACGGCTTTACTCCCTAGTGAGAATTATAACTAGAACGTATTTATCGGATAAATAGTATACAATTTTACTGGTTGAATGACCAGCAAGTACTTATTAGGAAAAATATTTTTCTAAATATTATTAGTCACTGAAGAGCAATTTATAACGTCTTATAGCCTAAGGGAAGTGATTCGTTGACGGTGAACGAAATGCTTCATACTTATTAATATTACTAATATTATGTGAAAATTTGGATGCTTGAATGATCTGAATAAAATTTGGCACAGAGATAGATTACTGTCAGAAATAGCACATAAGTTTTTATCCGTAGCACCTGCAATACAAACGCCCGTCACAAAAGAGCGAATCTGCGAGGGGAAACTAGTATTATATAAGGAAGTATCTTTAGAGATTAGTCGTGACTATTATTGGGGATACCTCATTATTCATCTCCTACTCAGATTGAACTTTTGACTGTCACATATGTATCGCCATAGTATACAACAGAGTCACGTCTCGCTCTGTACGCTTAGATCTTTCAACTACTTAACATATTTAATGAGTTTTACACTTATTTAAAATTGATGACCTCCGTGGTCGAGTAGTTTGTACATCGGTTTTCATGGGTACGTCACTCCGATCCCGGTTTCGATTCGATTCGATGTAGAAAAAGTTCATTAGTTTTCTATGTTGTCTTGGGCCTGGGTGTTTGTGGTACCGTCGTTACTTCTGATTTTACATAACTGTGTAGCTACTTACATTGGGATCAGAGTAATGTATGTGATGTTGTCCAATGAAAAAAATAAAACAGAGTGATTCAAAAGGAATGTTTGTATGTATATAATTGTTGAGAAAAGGTGAGAGTTATTTATTTAACAGACTTTATGTGTTTGGTCTTTAATGTAGTTTAAGTTGTAGATCCTTATTATAACCGTGTGAAACCGTAGGATGAGTCGCTATTACACTATATAAATAAACTTAACTGAAGAGTTCGTAGAAGAAAATAATATGGAACAATGTTTACATGACCTCATAAGAGAATTCGGTACTTTTATTTCTTAGTACTTTTTCAAACAACATATAAACTTACGTACATATTATTCGTTGTGCTAACTGTACTTGTACAAAAGGAATGATGGATTAGCAACATTTCATTTCCCATTTATCATTCAGTCGGTCGTCCATTCTTCCGGTAGACATTTGAGCATACAGCTTAGTAGAAAAGTTTAATGTATTACAATTAGTCTTGCAATGATTTAATAAATTGTATTGTGCTTTCGTTTGCTCGCGATGCAACTTTGATTCTTCATTGCAAAACTTATCGAAGTAAAAACAATGTTTAATTAAAAATATTCAAATAATTATCAATCTTATATCATTGTAATAAAGACGCACATTACCGCAAGCCGAAAGATTGTCTAAAGACGAAGCAGGTTCCTAGTTATACTAGTTTACAAGAATTGCAGAGCAACCAAAATAGTCCTTATTCCTTATTCAAAAGATCCATCCGATGAAGAACAGGAATTTGTCTTAAGATAAAGCGGTTCCAGTCGTGGCTGATCGAAAATAGTCTTTTAACGGTTTTAATAAGGATCGTCTTGGGCTGATAATTTATTTTATATAATGTACGCTGCCAACGGTCTTGTAACTACATGGAACTAGAAAAACTTGATTTGGTATTTTGGCAAGGATTTTTTTATATTCTTGGTACATAAATTATCACATAGCTTCTAAGTATATGTTTATTAATAAGAAAACCGTAACATTTTTATGTTTATTGTCAAATAGTTACAATAATAAAAAAATTAAAAAAATTAAAGCCCCGCAAATTTATCAATCGTATCCAAATAATAAATATTCTATTATATTTCATTCATCTAACAAATACCTCTTGATCTAAATGAAAATATAATGCAATCTGAATATATTGTTAATACTACTAGCTGTGCCCGCGCTTTCGTGCGCATTTGAATTTCACAAATAAGTTATTGTTGTAGCCTCATTTACTCCTTATTACATCAGCTATCTGCCTGTGAAAGTCCCATCAAAATCGGTCCAGCTATTCCAGAGATTAACCGGAACAAACAGACAGACAGACAAAAATTTTAAAAATATTGTTATATTATATATTTATTTTATGTTAAAGGATGCAAACGAGCAGGATGCTCACCTGGTGGAAAGTCATTGCTATCGCCCATGGACATCTGCAACACCGGGGAGCTTGCAGGTGCGTTGCCGGCCTTTAAGGAAAGAGTACGGTTTTTCCTTGAAGACTAGTAAGAAAATTCAAGGTAAAAAGTGTTTTTTTTTTTCAAATTTTACAAACATACCTCCAATTTTATCATATTTCTATATATAGATTATTTTGTAAGAGAAATGAAGTTTACCAATCCTTACAACACCATTGCCCTAATCATGGAAACTTAAATGTTATGTCCCTTGTGCCTGTAATTCCCAACCGACACAACAATACTAAGTATTGCTGCTTTGTACTAATATATGTGATAAATGGGTGGTAAATACCAAGGGGGGTCAACCTACCAACAAGTATCTCAAACATGTCTAAAGTACAACCTTTTTTTCTATCTTTTTAAGTAGAGTCATACAAATATGTTACGGTTGAAAAAGGGTTAAAAATTGATGTTAACGCCATTATTTATTTTTTACTAAAGATTATTCAGTAAACGGCTTAAGTATCGATATTAAATAAAACATATCATAAAGCTTGTAGCTTGTTCCCGATTTCAGTTAATATAATATGTTGTTATCCGAATATGATTATTGTACTTGCTCATTCATTCCTTTTTTTTTTAAAAAAGGAATTGTATCGATGCCTCATTATAAGGAATTACTAATATTTATATTTACCATTCCATTATGGCTCAAACTTGTGTCAGAACTGGGGACCAGAATAGCCCAGGGGGTCGGGATCGATTTTGCAACGCTGAACATCGCTAGGCCCTTAAACCTTTTTAAATTTAATATTATGTTGGTTTCTCAATTATGTTTGGAGTCTGAATTGATTTCGATGCTAAGATAAATATTAAATTATTGAATTTAATACAAGTCTCTCTATTTCAAACTGTATTAGAGAGAATATTTCATGCAATGAAAGTACATCTGAAAATATGCAGAACAAACCAATTGTTCTAGTTATTTTAATAATTATTTTCGCCAAACAAATAAATAACAGAAGAAAAAATGAATTCGATATACGTATATCAATAAACAAGTATCAAGAGATCACGTGTCGCGACATCAAACGAATGTGCTCGTAATAAATTCAATTTTCACACGAATTATTATGCCATACTGACAATTTAACTGCATCGATGAAATAATGCTAGCTGAGAACATACTCGTAGTTCCTTTAGTGAAAGTGAAGCCATTGTTTCAGCAGTTGTTAATAACTTGTATTATTTATTTTTATAATATATCATGGGTAGATGATCGCCACCACCATCGCCCATAGACAATGGCCCTGTTAGAAATATTAACCATTCCTTGCATCGCCAATGTGCCACCAACCTTGGGAACTAAGATGTTATGTCCCTTGTGCCTGTAGCTACACTGACTCAATTAGCTTTAAAATTAAAACACTTTTCTTATAATATCGGTAGGCGGACGAGCAAATGGGCCACCTGATGGTAAGTGGTCACCACCACCCATAGACAATGGCGCTGTAAGAAATATTAACAATTATTTACATCGTCAATCTGCCACCAACTTTGGAAACTAATATGTTACGTCACTTATGCCTGTAGTTACACTGGCTCACTCACCCTTCAAACTGGGACACAACAACACTGTGTACTGCTGTTTGGCGGTATAATATCTGATGAGTGAGTGGTTACTACCCAGAGTACTATTACCCGGGCTAGCACAAACCCCTACCACCGCTAATTCACTACAATACTAAATGTTGCCGTTTGGTGATCGAATATATTATGAGTGGGTGTAACTTTGACAAATAATATGATAATTATAAATAAAATAAATAAATAAATATCGGACAACATCACATACATTACTCTGATCCCAATGTAAGTAGCTAAAGCACTTGTGTTATGGAAAATCAGAAGTAACGACGGTACCACAAACACCCAGACCCAAGACAACATAGAAAATTAATGAACTTTTTCTACATCGACTCGGCCGGGAATCGAACCCGGGATCTCAGAGTAGCGAACCCATGAAAACCGGTGTACACACTACTCGACCACGGAGGTCGTCATATAATTGTGATAGCTTTGTACGAATTTAATCGGCTCAAAGTCAGGGCAGGCAGCTAGTAAGCTATATGTGTGTGTAAGTGAGATTAATTTTCACGAGATTCAATGATTCCTTTTGATTTTTTAATTATCCTCTGTGATGGTTTTTGACATCAATTAAAGAATCAACATAATATTGTTTGTTTTATATTAATAAATAAGTTCTTGGTAATTGTGATATATGTTTACGTGTTACTTTGGTTAACACTCGTATTTATTGTTATTCGGGTTGCTATGGGAAACATTTTTCTTAGCAATAAACTAACAAACAATTGAACGTGTTTTTCTATTATCCACAAACATCTCAGTAATCATTGTTAACAGTTCCAAATGTAAATCAAATGTGATGACTATGACCGAAATTGTTTCCATAAATAAATTTATATAACTTGAATGCTCAGACATTACACCAATATATTTATTTCTTATAAAATAAATATATTTCTCGGTGCCACGTCTAGAGAATTAATCTGAATACGGGCAGTTCGCTTTTAACAATGAAATGGGTCAAACCTCAATGCTTGACTGTTAATTCCAATCGATGGTTCTGTTGTAAATATTGAAGGAACTAGTTTTAATCAGAATCGCTGGATATATTGTTTATCCAGTCTTCGTTATTTTGTGACTGTGTTTGATATGAACAGCGCGCGATTTAAGTTTGCCGGTCTGAAATTAACTACGAATGAAATCAGCAGCGCATAATTCGTTTTGGAATATTCTGTATGCAAACATATGGCACAGTTTCTAATGAAATTTTTCTACATCGACTCGGTCGGGAATCGAACCCGGGACCTCGGAGTGGCGTACCCATGAAAACCGGTGTACACACTACTCGACCACGGAGGTCGTCAATGCTTGAATTTGCAATGTTTTTAGTGGAATACTTTAAAGAACGTCCGCTCAAGTAAAGTAAAGCAAAGCAAAATTGTAAAATTTATTTAGTTGCATACATTTGTGGGTTTAGAGGTTAGTCGTGGCGCCCTCAAAAAGCCCTAATATAATGTTATTTTCCACGAGAAAAGCAGCGCTGACTTATATCTTCGTGTAGAACATCTCTATGGAATACTTTGAGTGAATTTCGTGTCGAATTCAAGTCAAAACTTATTTAGGACACTAAAGCAACATGATGAGAGAAAGTAAATGTTCTCATTGCCACAGAATACATAACTGGACCTGTAAAGCAAGTATTAGATATGTTATATAGTGATAAACTTCATAGCCTTTTATCATAACAAAATTACTTTAAAGACACAAAGAGAACGAAATTATCAGACATTTTATGTTTTGGTAACATATTTTTATAATATTAATAATTGTACTTACTAAAAGTGAATCGCACTGCTGGGCCTTTGATGTTTACCAACACGCTGTTTCGATTGGGGGTACATACGATAAGACAAGGTGTAGGTTTCTACAGGAAAAATCTAATCATTGAGCATGGGTTTCATTATAAACACAAATTCTAAAGAAAATAACAATGGTTCGTGGGTAAGCCATACAGCTATGGCTTTGGCAATGATCAAAGAAGTAAATTAACATACATTGAATACGAATGTAATGGAGGCAAATATTCACCTAATTTAAAATGGCAAGGAACCAATGGTAGCTGGAGAAAAATAACTTTATTTGTTTTTATAAATGAATAAAAAAACAAAAAGTATTTTATACACACAAATACTTTTTTTTTTCCGGCGGTTTTTCCGAACCGATACGACTTGGAAACCTTCAAGAAAAGAGCGTACTCTTTCCTGAAAGGCCGGCAACGCACCTGCAAGCCCTCCGGTGTTGCAGATGTCCGTGGGCGGTGGTAGTCACTTTCCATCAGGTGAGCCTCCTGCTCCTTTGCCACCTCTAACATAAAAAAAAAAAATAACTAAAAAGTATACTACAATTTAGTGTATATATTTTTGGGATAATCAATTACTCTGTCTCTGTCTGTAATAAGAGAAGTAGCCTTAAAATTTCGTATTTTCCGTATTTTATTTTTTATTGCTACAGTAAAAATCATATTTTTGAAATACTTTTGACTGATTGGCCAATTTACAATTTGAACCTGATCAATAAGACAATTGACGAATCGTTAGATTAATAAAGTTAAGAGGGCTGGTGCAGGTAACACTTGTCTTATTTCAAGTCTTTAAAGACAAAGGAAGAGAAATACTATACGCATGAAGGCCGTCTCTGATGAAGCTTCTCCACTTGTACTTATGTGAGAACCGGGTAGAGTACGTGTCGTACGTGTACGTGAGTACTACAGTCGCAGTTGCAACAAAAATCTTGTTGAAAAAGTGGCGGTTTGGTGATATGAGGAATGATTAATATTTCTTAGAGTGCCAATGTTAATGGGCAGTGGCGACTTACCGTTTGGTAATAATAAAAACGGCTTATGCAAATTTTTCATATTCCATAGACATAGGTTCTTACATTAACAATAATTTGGACATTAAAAGGAAATTTAAAAAAAAGATTCAATAACCTTATTCCAACAAGTAGCGCCAATATGAGTTGGTAGATACAGAATTTCATTGAAAATAGTCACACTTAGGTTTCATATAGCAAGATGAGTTATAAACATAATTTAGCGAAGGTTTGAACCTGTTATCATCGACTAACCTGCACTCGTTATAATCACTCGGCCTGTGGCTCTTCAACAATTAACTTTATGCAGCCTTTAAATATTAATGTATCATATAGAAACAATTCCCGTGCGAAGCCATGAGGGTCAACTAGTGTTATTATAATTATATTGTGTAAAATTATATAAAAACTTACATTTTAATATAACAAAATATAAAGCTTTAATCTTCCTGCATTTTATGTCGTACAACTCGACGACAGGACACAGTTAAGCTTGTTTATTTATTTATTTATTTATTTGAAACACGATCGGCATATTCACAAAAACAATTCAATCAAAAGTACACGGACCAATGCAGTGTGATACACCACTACAGGTATTTACAGCACTATTGAAGTACAATAAAAAGTAATACACTCTTAAATTAATAATAATAATAATAGAAACTAAACAAGCATAAACTTAGGCAAAAGGTACGGCTTAAGGCTTAATAAAAACGTAACAATTATAAACCTCTAAATAAAAATAAAGTTACAATAAAAACAATGGTAATGTTACCCACTTATAGCGTGTAATAACGATTTCTTAAAGCTAAAGAGATTTTGTTAGTGGATATCTATTTCAAGTCTGTTTATAGAATTGTAAGTCCTGAAGTATAGAATTGTAAGACGACAAGCTCGAAGTCCAGCGAAGATCTGCTGATGTCCAGTAAAAATGACGCCAAAATTTATAAAAATAAAATGTAAAAAATGGCACGGGCAACTGTGAGCCCGTGGATGTTGAAAATTAAATATAAAAAAATTGTAAGCCCTGATGCATCGAGTAATAGGCGAGAATTTCCCTGTATTCGTACGGTGTCTAGGTACAGCGAACGTATTTTTAATAGGGTGTCGAGGCAGATCACGTGGGACATGCAATTTGATACTAGACATAAGTTCTGGCGATTGTATTTTACCGTTTATTCATTTATGTAGAAATAAAAGATCGTTAATGGAGCGGCGTTTCTGCAATGAATCCATTTTAAAATGCCTCAGACGTCTAACGTAATCCGCACGATACGGACAACCGTTATCCTTATACACTGGTGAAGTTCTTTTGCAGCTCTTCCACTCGGTTAGTATGAATTTTATAACTCGGGTTCCACACTGGTGATACGTACTCAATAATGCTACGAACGAATGCGCAATATAAAACCAAGATAGCACGTATATTTTTAAAATGGCGACAAGTTCTCTTAATGAAACCTATTAATTGCCATGATTTTTTAATAATCTTGTCTATATGTTTTGTAAGTAGTAATTTCTTATCGATAGTAATGCCCAAATCCCGTATTTCCTCAACTGCAGCAAGCCTTTGATTCGCTATATAATAAACAGATGGTACTGTGTTTCTTTTTTTAGTTATTTCAAGGTATTGACAATTTGTAGCATTAAGTAGCATTAAGTTTTTGATACGCAGCACCCGCACAAAGTAAGTTTTATAAACAGATAAGCGTTTAGCAATTACGAATAAACTATACAACATATATACTAATATTAAAACTGCGAGAGTAACTCTGTTTGTCTGTTGCTGTTTCACGGTCATACCACTGAAAGGAATCCGAATTAAAAGTAAGCTTGAAATCCAAGAGAGGACATAGGGTACTTTTTTTGTTTAATATATGACGAAAAACCCCTAAAATACGCGCGAAGTCATGGACTACAACTAGTAACTTATAAACGCATTTATCAGTTCATTAACGTCTCTTTTTCAAATCAAGATCAAACTAAAATATTTTTCTCATATAATAATCGTTCCCCGTAGACGGTATGTTTTTTGAACTCTGAGATGCAATTTCGCAACGATTATCTTATTATATATATTATTAATAAAGTACTCCTTTAAAGTACAATGGAAAGGGGTATCAATACTTGTAAAAATTACTTACATATAAATTTTTTAAAAATAAAAATATTTAAACCATCAAAATCAAAATGAATGTGTCAAGGGTATGAGATGTTAGCAATCAGGAGACGGGGTGTATGTACCAGCCAGGAATGCGGGGACAAGATCTTCGCCCCCTGACGAGAGCTCAGCGCAGCACGAAGCATAGCACACGGATGCGTTTTGTCGACCCGATTCCACAGTCTATCCGATCCTTGCCGAAAACCATCCTGGTGTTCTTTGTGTGGTAGAATTCCACGTATCCTAGTTAGAGGGCCACAGGAACCTTTATAAAGGTTTCCGCTGCATGCAAATAAGGCTATATGACATAAAGTAAATTTCAACATTTCATAATTTTTAGGGTTCCGTATCAAAGGGTAAAAACGTGACCCTATTAATTCACCGTCTGTTTGTCAACAGGCTGTATCTTAAGAACCGCGATAGCTAGACAGTTGAACTTTTAACAAATTGTGTATTTCTGTTGCCGCTATAACAGCAAACGATAAAAACAAAACATTTAAGGGAGACTCCCATACAACAAACGCGATGTTTTTGTTCATTTATGCTCTATTAATAATGGCAACAGGGAGGCACTTTAATTATTCAAAAAATACTCAGTTGTATTTTTACTTGATTAATAAATAATAAAATTAAAATAAATATATACGAGGCTCTCATACAAAAACGCCATTTTTTGCCTATTTTTGCTCGACATAAATAATTGTTCACCTAGTCAATGGTATGGAACCCTTCGTGCGGGAGTCCGATTCGTACTTGGCCGGTTGTTATATTTCTTTTCCTAGAAAAAGATTTAAATATAACAAATGTAACGTGTTTTTGTCGAATGAACGGTTTATCGAAGTCATTTATTTAATTAAATTTCCAACAGCAAAAATTAAATGCTGTGTCACAATATTTAACACAAGTCAAAATAAATTAGTTCCTTTTTGTTAGTCGTTACGGAAAAGATAAATTGAAGAACCTTCTTGTTTGTTACCTCTTCGGTGTTTACAGATTATTCCAAGAAAAAGTTAATTCAAGACAAATATTAAAGTTTCGGAAAATTAACAATGTTTTATCTAGATATCAATTTGACTTTTAAATTTTAAATAACAATTAAAAATATTTATGCCTTACATCCAAGTCCTATCGAATGTTAATTGTATTTATAAATGTTGTGAATTTCATATGAAGCTATCAATTGCTTATAACTCGAAATTCGACCCTACCTCAAACAGCAATGACGTACCCATTTTGTTAAATAATACCTACTCGTGTGATTATATTGCAAAACAGCAACACTTTTGATTGCAAATCCTTACAGCCACACGAGATCATCAATGAGACTTGGTGGTAAGGCTTTGTGCAAGAAGATACTACGTACCATATATTCTACCACCAAGCAGAAATGCTTAGTAATATTGTCATCCGGCTTGAAGGGTCAGTGAGCGTGTGAGCTCCAGGAACTCGAGAAGTAAAATCTTGGTTATTAAGGTTGTTGGCACATTCGAGATGTAAATATTTCTTACGGCAACGATGTCTATGGGCAGTGACCACTTACCATCGAAAAAGATTTTTCTTTTTCGATGGTAAGTGGTAGGTAGGTTACAGGTTAAATCGTTAGTACCAGCGAAATCATGGTGAATGCATGGTTAATATTCTTAACCTCAACTGAACCCCTCATCCACATCCACCTCCACCATCCACCACCATCAAGCAACCTCATCTTGATGTATTTATATAAACTATTTGTATTAGGTATTCCTTACAACTCAAAAGCGTATACGTTACTTGGTGGTAAGTCAAACTCATCAGTTATTCTGCCGCCAAGCAGCAATACTTGGTCTTGTTGTATTCCGGTTTGAAGGCTGAGTAAGCCAGTGTAACTACAGGTACAAGGGATATAACATCTTATTCCCAAGGTTGGTGGCGCATTGTCGAAGTAAGGGATGGTTAATATTTCTAACAGCGCCAATGTCTATGGGCGGTAGTGACCACTTACCGTCAGGTGAACCTATTGTCGGTCCGCCTACGAATAACATAAAAAAGAATACAAATCCCGGGAGCGTTTAATTATTAGCAATTTCTTAATACGTCCATACTTAATTAATTATTATTATTATATACTAAATTTATTATTGACGACCTCCGTGGTCGAGAAGTGTGTACACCGGTTTTCATGAGTACGCCGCTCCGAGGTCCCGAGTTCGATTCCCGGCCGAGTCGATGTAGAAAAAGTTCATTAGTTTTCTATGTTGTCTTGGGCCTGGGTGTTTGTGGTACCGTCGTTACTTCTGCTTTTCCATAACACAAGTGCTTTAGCTACTTACATTGGGATCAGAGTAATGTATGTGATGTTGTCCAATATTTATTATTATTATTATTAAAATGATGCACTTTCGACGTATTAACAAAGATACGTATAAATTCGCCCTACCGGGAATTCGTATTCGCTTTTGTTCCGTCGCTGTAACGTTTCGCGCCCTTGTTTAATATGGGCCTTCCGCTGTAATTAAATACCTTGCCTAAAGATCAAATCAACCTTCATACAAGTAAGCTCTTAAATGTTAGTTTAATTATTATTTAGCCAACACAAAAAGCAACGAAAACAAACTCAACGGTTTTTGTATAATCCTTTATCGAAAAATTTGCCTCGTTTATTTATAGTTTTAGTAAAATGAGATTTGGTAGTTATTATTTTTACAGGAGATTGAACTGGCACAAATCTTCACGTAAGGAAAAATCGTGCTCCAGGTAATATATTCCTCTCTTTCTCTCTCTGTCTCTTTCTAACATATACGGCTGTATATTTTTATTATTTATTTTATATTCCAGGAACTATTATTTTATTTATTGTCATTTAATTATTTCTTAACGTTAGTAATTTATTTAATTGTATCTGTAGTTTTACATTACCTGTGTTTTTTAAATAAATTCTTAGTTCATAACATATCCTGGGCTCTGTACAGTGATATATTTGTGGACGGTACTGACTAACACGTAGGGATGGCTCTGTTTGACGTTTCCCTTTATCTCCCTACACATAATAAACTCACAGCTGTTAGACCATAAAGTTTTTATAGTACTGCCGATATATTCAAAGGAAACAAAAAAATATGTTATTGGAATATTTTCCGTTTTACGAACAGACTTGCCTTGAACGGTCACTTTATTTAAAATGTTATTTTATTCACGTATCTCAAATCTGTTTAGATATAACGAATTTTGATATTAAATTAAACATTTAAATTTAAGAACTAAGACATTTATCGGGTGATCGGTTTGGTAAGTAATCGCTTCTGAGTTATGTGCAATGAGATGTTAAATTCGTCCCTATAAATTTTTATGTCACTCCGACTTCGAACTTATGAAATATTTTTACTTTGATGTCTGAGCGAAATAAATCGGATATAAATACTTATATTATTTTATAAATATTTTATATCATTACTTGGTTTATTTTAATGCTTAATGACGCGCCAGTAACTCTGTCGGAATCTTAGTTAAGGGAACTAAGACTCTGATAGAGTTACTGCTGTTGCGGTAATTTTCCCACAACATATGCGAACTCAGTTTTGATTAGCACAAGCCTTGTTTTTATCTCTAGTCTAGTTTACAACCATTTTGCAAATTTTGTAACTGTCACCGAATTTAAACAGTTAGGAAATTCAAAAAGAGAACCCTTTAATAAAAGAGTTTTTTAATTTACAGTGCGTTTTCTGATTGGTTTTAAGTTACTTAATATTGTTTTTTTTGTTATTTATTAATCTCCACTATTATATTTGTACAAGTACATTAGTATAATAATTATAATGTACCTTGATCTGTGTAAGAAGTATGGTGTCCATGTATGGGTGTAAACAGAGGTGTAGTTTAATTTTCCTCCTTCGTACTTTCCCATGGGACAGAAATACAACACATCCAGAGAGGGATCAGGCCAAGAAGCGACGACTTAGAGTGCTTTCTTTGTCGCGGGAGTGATATTATTATAAAACGGAACAGATAACAACGACGAGCGCCTTTTACCTTTATATTACAAGTATCAAGTATAATAATATTAAGTATCAAATATGATGTACTACCGAAGCACATTTATTCCTAGTTGTTCCCTGTGTTCCCAGGTGTTAGGCATAAAAAGTCATCGATGTCCTTCCTCTTTGTTCAAGGATGCTTCGTAGAAATGTTAATAAAATTTGGTCTTGTTTTGGTCGTGAAGCGTAACAGACGGACAGATAGATACTTTCAAATTGATAATATTAGTATTTATTAATCCCATAACTATAGCTCATTTGATTTACATTATTGTCTACTGATACAATTAAAATTTCATAAAGTCCATTGCCCATTTTAAATAGTACAATTCTGAATCTGTGATAGAGTGAGCCGGTGGAACATGTCCAAAAAATAACGAAGTCAATGCAAAGATGAGAGCCGTCATTATTATAAAAAGTGAATCTTAACCGATAATTCCGAGTTCAAGCCCGGAACAAGTAGGTATATTTATAATTAATCGTGCTAGGCGGTAAAGAAAAACAATGTGAGGAAACCTGCATGTGGTTGTTCAGAATCTGCTGAATCTGGTGGAGTGAACTCTAAAACCTTCTCTTCAAAATGAAGAGGATACCTTTGCCCAGCTGGGATGTTAACAGGTCGATACTATTTCATATAAAAATTTTGGCGAAAATATTACGACAAATCAACCGAAATTTACATCTTGCTGCTTTCTGATACGCTGATCAAAGCTGAATCAGCGTTGGATACAGCTGGATTTGATAAAATACTAATAATTGTGTTCTAAGCTCAGAATTCGGGTGAGTGATTCTAGTTTTTATAGACTTTTCGAAGAATCTATGTACAAAGGTGCTTAATTTTATCAAATTAAAATATAACACGAGGTACTAAAAGTTTTTGTTAGAATATGATCAACGTACCAAAAATGGCGGGCAAGTCATAACACAAAGGAAAACTTCAACATGCCGGTTATATAATAAAATTTAATCTATACAACGTTTTTGTCGTATATTTTTTCATCATGAACAGATAACAATAAAAACCTTTATATATTAATAAATGTGTTCGTTTATAATTGAACATGTATTTTTAATATCCCAAGTAGACAACAATAGAATCGTTAATATGAGTTTCGAAACATCCCTTACGTATACGTTTGAGGGTCATCCAGTCTCATACAAGTGCGCCGGGCTAAAACAGCCCCTTTGTTTATCTCGCAAAGGATTGTAGCATTAATTGAACATCCTATAAATGGAATTGGGTGTTTTATATTGTGTTACATTTAAGCTTGAAATATTAATGCTTTAAAATGATGATTTAGATTTTTATTCAAATTCATTTATTCATTTTGAAATATACAATATTAATGTCGGTGTTATATAGTCATGTTTGTCGACTATTCATTTATATTGTACCTTTACCAATAGCTACCAGCGCGATTCCATACGTGATAGATACTGCTGAGCCCTTGTAGGTCGTAGTGTTATGTTATGTCGCAGAAGGGAGCCGCGGAGCAGGAGCGTATCTCCGCTATTCCGCTTTGTCAAAGAAAATCGGGGCTGATGATGCTAGGGGGTTTTATACACTGAAAAACACCCTAGAAATGGAAGCTCGCATAAGCGACCAACCATCGGGCGTCATGAATATAAGCGGACGCGATACCCTGATATTTCTCAGAGAGACGGATTTAACGCTTGTTTTTAATGGGTTTGCCGGTGTACTCGGCGTTGATGGGTCCCACATACCCCATACTTTACGTGGAGGATACTCTTAAACTCATTTTTTCAGCGAGAATAAAATGTTCGTAAGGTCATTTTCCTATTTTTTTTCAATTCAGAATGGAAGTTTTTGTGATTCAAAAAATAAATGTTTTTATAATATTATAATGGATAAACATAGTATTAACAAAAAATAAAAATTTCGTATGAAACACATTTGAAAATGTTCACGTCATTGAAACATTAATTATTATGATAATAATCTCTAAGTAATCAATGTATTAAAAAAATATATACACGAATATTAAATCACTGTTGTGTTTGTGATATTTCACTAAGATAATTATATAATATGTATCTCGATTTTTATCAGTAGTAGATAGGTTAACGACCTAAAATTTCGATCTATCTGTTTAACATTCATTTAGAACACGCTCAATCGTTTTAACGTATTCAGCATATATTAGTTACCAGTGATTCGCTACTGGAGTTAACGTAGCTAAAATCTAATTACTTTTCTATTTAAGCTTAGGAGGCCAGACTCGCTAGTGAGCTAGCTGTTCTGGTATGGTATGTTGTGAGGGTATGTAAACAATTCATATGTAAAAAAAATATGTACGTTAAGAGTAATCTAGTGCAAGTCTAAGGGCCTTCTTTGATTGACACACAGCGCAGTTTTAGCAAGTAAAGTTAAAAAATGAGAGCTGACGGCGGACACCCGGTTGTAAGGAAGTTACTTTCGCTTATATATATGTATTTATATAACGGGGCGAGATTACTTTGATTGTTGATTTGGATAATTAATGAATCGAGTATTTGGCAATAATGTTTGATGGCTGATTTACTTTTAAGAGCGGGTCGCCCCGAATGGAGTTGTAAGTGTCATGGCAACGCGAGTCGTTATGTTTTGACAAGCGACTCGAATGCGATGGTTGCTTGCAAACCCATTTGCTCTTAATCGAGATGAATTATTGTAATCCTTTGATATTATTATGATTCTTCCAAATGTCGGATCAATCCCCGAACCCAACTGTTCGGCATCCTGCTCCTCCGACATATATATGTCCCAGCGTCAGATAATTAAATGCTCTGATTGTGGATGGCCAGTGAGGTCAATCGCTCTTTGACACTTTAGAAAAACATGTAATGTCAGTTGTCAAGAATGATACGACAGATGTTGTCGCGGCCTATGAAATATTGCAAATAAATAACAAATAAATATTGGACAACATCACATACATTACTCTGATCCCGATGTAAGTAGCTACAGCACTTGTGTTATGGAAAATCAGAAGTAACGACGGTACCACATACACAAAGTCCCAAGACAACATAGAAAACTAATGAACTTTTTCTACATCGACTCGGCCGGGAATCGAACCCGGGACCTCGGAGTGGCGTACCCATGAAAACCTGTGTACACACTACTCGACCACGGAGGTCGTCAAAAAATCAATATACAATACATACAGCTATCGATTTTTCATATTACTTATTTCGTGAATATGTACGACGAAGATGGTGACCCCGACCCCAATCTTGCCGGCTCCCCGTCATATATATTTTATTGTGCTTGAAAAAATTAAAAGACAAGGAATAAATTGTTATCAACAAAAAATAAGTTTAATTTATTCTATACAAAACAATAAAAAGAGACTAAGAGAAAGAAAAATATATGGAAAGGTCGTTTGAAGGGAATTAATGCTTTTATCTTTAGTGTCGACATTAGCCACATCACTCTACTATAAGCCAAGGGAAAGAATATCATTCGAAAAATAAATCAAAATTAAATATGGAAAGTGTACCTGCGTATATATAACGCCACCAAATTCGTTTTCTTTAGACAAAGATACATCAGAGAGACTTAATGAGAGATGATGAAAGTGGAGGCGGAGCTACGAAATGTGTGGCAAAGCGTGCGAAATAATAAGAGGACTATAGAAATTCAAATAACCAGTTTATTGCGTATTGAGTGAGCAGTGTCGCGATATTTTAGACTTGTGTTCCACCTGACGTTCTTTGAATGTATTTGGAAAAGAATAAACGAACGATTTAAAGCTAAGGAGAATGAAACGCTAATCACGTATAGTGTGATTCCGCCTGTTGTCCTTGTCTGATTTCAGCCTCAGGCTTGATCTCTGCGAATTACTTAAATACTCTGGTATTATATAGTGCACAAGTACTGATACAGGAAAGAGATCAACAACAGATTAACTTACACCTTCTAATTCCGCTGCTAATAATAATGTTTTGTCAAAATATTTTTAAGGACTAATGCGAAACCCAGGACCCTGGTCCACATCCGAACAGCCTAGCAACAAGACCAATGAAAATATTTTTGTGTATAAATTATAAAAAACAGGAGTCTTCAAAACGGCGTCATTTAATATTTCAAAGATTTCCCAATCTCTTATCTCTTGGGAAATCTACCTCTCCTTTAGACTCCACAAAAATAGATGTTTACATTTTGGTATAATATTTAAAATGAGCCAGTTATTTATTAAGATTTTCATTTAATGAATTGTGTTGAGTGAATTGTTAGAAACTGGCCCTACTTCATGGCAATCCGTGATTTTCAAAGTTAAATACTTTGCAATGAGCTGCAAAAGTACAGCTACCCAAGTAGTAGTAGTTACTCTTTTCCAATATTTGAAATATGTTATGTTAGTTAAATACAATTATATATCCTGCCTAAAAGTCAAAATGTATTAGTTCTAGATTTTTTTATAACCACGTAATTTTGTGTTGAATAATATGCCTTATTTATTGATGTTTTTTAACAAACGATTTAAATCTATAAATTGACAAAGTTCGAAGTGTCTACGGAATTTTATTATAGAAAAGTATTCGTACCTTTCCGGAGGGAGTCTCTAGCTTGGAGATTATAAATAGACCGCTTTTTAAAATAGAAACAGATTCGTATATTTATTACATATATTATGCTGCCTTAACCCAAAATATAGTCATATATAGCAAGTACATATTATAGTATATATATAAAGAAGTAGTAATTAAGAAAGTTTTGTCTGTTTGTTTGTTATATCATAACAGCAAAGAGTTATAACATCTTTAAAATAAAAAAAAAATATTGAAATAATTGAATAAATTTATCAATATAAATATAATTATGAATTACAAATATATCTTAAAACGATAATAAAATGAATCGTTACTATATAAATCTGGACAAAAGGCTGGTCTCCTCTGATGGAGAAGGCTTAGAGATCTTTCAAGTTTTGTTTCAGTGCAACTGGAGGATAAATATATACATTCATATATACATATTGTTACGAGACTAGCCCTAGCATCCATACGGTGCTACGTCATAGGATATTATAATTAATTATATCATTAATAATATCATATATTATAAATATATGCAATTATTATTGTAATTAATTGATCAATAATTTGTACAACTTTAGTTAATATTATTTTATGGGATAACATTTAATACTGGCATGTAGCACTATTTCTTATTTTAAAAATGATTGAGCTGTCATAAGGAAAACAATTTGAGGATTGTGGGGGATTGTAAAAGATATATAGAGAGATTGGAGCATCATTGTAAAAAACATAATTTTATTTTGCCATCCCGAACTACTGAAATTACAATATACTGGTACAGTTTCAATAGTTATATATACACAACTTATACCACAGCGTTACGAAGAATAAATTCTTTAAATTATTAAACTATTGACGTGACCAGTATAATTTTCTTGTATTCAATAAAATTTAACATTAAACAGCTTTATCAGAGTTGATAAATCAAAATGTACTTTAATAATCTATTATGTTTTCCGAGCTTGAAAACTTTCGCGAATATTACTTTGACACTTTGATACGAACTCATTAGTGACATGATAAGAGTCTTTATTTCCTCGTAAAAGTTGAAGGACGCTGAGATTCTGATAAAGGAAGGATAAATGTCACCTTTAATTTAGGAATTAGTGAAGGATTTCAATCTTTCCGCGTATTTTGTTTTGTTTACGCTCTAGAATTGGACAAAGGATTGAGTATAAGGTCCAGGGTTATGACTTATTTATATATATTATTATTATTATTATAGTTAAGAAGCATAATGTATCTTGTTTATGCTTTTGTTTAATAAATGGGTTGGTATTTGTACAGGTCAATGAACCACCTGATAGTAAAATGCCACTGCCCATAAACATTAGCACCAATTCCGCCTAACCTTGGAAACGGAGATATTATATCCCTTATGACTGTAGTTACATAGAGTTACTTAGTATTGTTGCTTGGTGATGATGAACGACCTTGTACAAATAATTTACTATAAGTATATAATATTTGAAATAATTAATGTAATTTATAAAAAAAAAATGACCGTTTTATATTTTTAATAGCTAGATGGACTGGCAAACGGATCTCTAACTGGTGACTCACCGACTGCCATAAAAATTGGCGCTGTAAGAAATATATAACCATGAAAACTAACACGTCAATTATTTGTGCTTGCAATCAGTTGTCTCGCTCACTTTTCAAGCCGTTACACAGTCACACCAATGATTCCTGATTAGTAGTAAAATAATTTATAAATACCTATAATATTACTAATTATTTGATAAACACAATATTGTGATACCTAATACCATTAAAGAAGTTAGGAATTAGTAGTAGAAGTAGAAATCGATAAGTTAAAAAAAGATAAATTGAAAGGCCGGCAACGCACCTGCAAGCCCCCCGGTGTTGCAGATGTCCATGGGCGGTGGCAGTCACCTTCCATCAGATGAGCCTCCTGCTAGTTATGCCACCTACTCCTCATGCCACCACTAACATAAAAAAAAAATTGTGATAAGAATACGAGACGTTTTATAAAACGTTAACAGTCGTCATATTCTGAAAAAAGCAGTTATTATTTAAATACCACGATTTTTTTTTAAGGCTTAGCACCCCGTTTTCTTTGCTCCAGTAGAGATCAGAGGACTGGTTAATTTTTCGCTTAGAGACTGGAATTGTGTTTCAACAGGGAAACGAAATTTTTATCACCAATCCAAACAGTCATTAAAATATTATATTATAAGTATTCATGGTAGTTTCGTCACGAGACGAATTATAAAAGTATGTTGACCAAATAAAAACTCAGCGATGTTTGTTGGGATTTAAAGTCCGAAACATCCGCTTCTAAGCTTATCTTATCTTAAAAGACATTTTATTTTCATTACGCCTTAAAACGGTATCGAGCTCTGTTGAAATCGGTCAGGATTCGGACTTGAATTACCTATTTTATTCAATGACAAATGCAGACGATATTAAAGTTCCCGTTAAATTAATCGGTTGTGCCGTAACGGGTGCATTTGTTTTCACTTTATAGGCGCCAATAATCAAGTTGACAAACATTTACACAGATAACTGGTTACCCGACCCGACACCACAGGAGAGTCCTGACCTAGATGCTTCTATAACCACACTTGTAGTACTTGTATGATGAAAATGTCATTGGTCCAGTGGCTAGAAATAATGGTATATAACGACCGCAGATCTAGAGTTCCTAGGTTCAAACTGTTTTGGGGTTTTTCTATGGAAAAATTCTAAGTAACAGTCCGGGGTCTGGAATTTGGAAGTGCGTACAGTCCCTTGCCTCGGAAAGCACGTAAATCTGTTGATCCTGAGCCTGAACTCTTTTCAGTTGTATCAGATTTACCGTCCCATCGGATAATAAGCTTGAATAGAGTGTGCACCTGTGTTTGTGCACACATCTGTGCACTATAATATGTCCTGTGTAGTTGGCTAGTCTCTCTTGAGATTAGCCGCCGTATGCCGAGAGAGGTCAGAATGTCATTATAATGTTTACTAATTTATTTTCTTTAATCTTTAATAATAAATACTTTCAATAACCATCAATTTCGATGTTCCATGATATATTCTGTCTGGTGTCCCGAGATGGCCACATGATTTTTCTTAAAGATATTAATACAATACTTGTGGGTCGCCCGCTTCTCTTCGGCTTACTCTATTAATATATAAGAGTTTTCTTTACTAAGGTTGATATTACTGGGGTAACATGGTCATTTTAATCTGCATGATTATGTAAGCACGTTGCTCTTAGCTGGTTACTATTTTGAGGATATTTTCTTTGATTATGTGAAATTTAAACGGTATACGCTTTTTATGTAATCTATATTTTACCAGCTTTAGATGTTACTGCCTCTGTGGTCTATATCGTAATTTTATACTCTGTAACCTTTCTCAATTAATGGGTTATCTAACGTTAGAATCTTTCAAATAGAACTTTTCACTTTAATTACAATATTGCTATAGAATTAATATATTTATTTCCACAAAAGAATGGCAGCCTTTGTGCTATCCACAGATATTCGAGGTAAAAGTTTTGTATAACCACTTAATTCTTGGTGACTTTCAAAGCAATCGTTATCATAAATAGCCAACTATTTCTATTGAATGCGCGACAGATTGGGATGTTCTTCCGAAAAGCCTATAACTCCGATCGATCTGAATTTTGGGGACAAATCTATTTTATCGCGCTGATAACGAATATGGAAATCGAATACTCACATATTCCATTTTCAAGGTCGAACCTAGAAAAAAAAATTGTTTATATCAAGTTTATTGTAATAAAAATTGATATCAAAAGAATAAGTGGTGGAGTCAGATCTAAGCCTTCTCTTCAGAACGTGAAGACGCTTTATCTCAGCAGTGAGACATTTATTTATTTTATTTATTTATTTATTTAATTAGGTTTGCTAGCAGTTGTTACATTTTGATGATACAATTTATTAATTTACATACTAATTACTTTCTAAATGTACAACTATATTAAAGCAAACACGACATGTAATAATATCTTAAAATTAAATTATATTATGGCATGCATTGATAACGAAAACAATTAAAATAATTTATCATTCAATTATAATTATACAATTCATCATTTATAATAAGTTATAGAATTAAAATAATATTGTTCCATAAATCGAATAAAAAATTTAGATTATTATAACGTAAAATTTTGTATAAATTAAAAATTTGTAATTTGGACATCAATAAAGAATTAGACGTTTTTAATTCTGTCTATAACTAGATATCGGAACTTTGGGAGGCTTACAATGTTTAAATCTATTGAATCGCTGAATTCATTGAGCAATTTGGACATTCGAGCAACTGCTGAGTGATTACCAAAAACTGTTTTCCGCCGTGGTGCGGAGAGAGGTTTTACTGGGTTACGAGGGTATCTGGATGGTACTCTAAAGTTAAGTTTGTTTCTAAAGATTTTATATAGGAATATTAGGTCTAATAAAGTTCTTCTGTTTTCTAAGGTCTTTATAGCTTTACAATAACATTTATTTCTTGCAGTCGTCGTACTGTAAGATGCCGTTACATCATTATTTAAAATCTCTCTTTAAAGTTTAAAAACTGCCCATGAACATTTAAAAACTCCTACAAGTTTCTCTCGTAAGGAAGTTTGGAGTACTCATCTGCGTTGCTACATCGCTCGTTGCTAAATATGTCTCAAATTTCTTTCAACACAGGTAGGTTTCCTTACGATGTAAAATTCAGTATTAATTCCACGAATTTGAACACATATAGGTAATAATTAATGGAGCAGAACTTTACGTGCTCTCCGAGGCACAAAACAACCATTTAATTTATCAACAACGAATTAAATATTTACCGAAACGTCCGTAATTTGAATATTGAAGACCGTCCAAAATAGTAGCTAGTCAAAACAAAATCATCGTATATACAACATACCTTTGCCTATATTTTATTGAATACATTTAGCTATTTCAAAAACAAATCATGATATTCGTTTCAAATACCTAGCGTAACTATAGCGTAGAAGTACATTTAATAAAAATAACAAATGTCTAAACTATGTATTAAAATTGGTATTTTCTATGTTTGAATAATTAAAGAATATACGTAATTGTTTTATTATGGACACGACAAATATATATAGAACCTGTACCTTCATAGATATAAATAATTGGTATTAAAAAAGCATCAAAGAAGTTTTGATCGTTTGAAAATGGAATATCGCTCGAGTACGAAGATGGCGCCGCCGGCGTTTTCTCCCGCAGTCTCGCGCTTGCCCTAACCCGGCTCGCCCGTACAGTGAGCGTTATACATTGATTTTCACGCGCAATTGTGAAAGTGTGACTTGTGTGTGTGCTTGTGTTGTGTTTTTTGAATTTGGAATACCATGATGTAAGTTTTTTATTGTGTTTTTATACTGTTCTTTATTTAATTTGTAACTATTTAAATATTTTACGTGCATATTGTTTTAAAAAATAATTGAATCGGAATCGTTTAAAATATAAATTTATTTGAAATTGGAACAGCATACTATTTTTACTAGATGTAATTCTATCAGAAGATCGTTTCTTTCTATCGGACCTTTTTTTTTATAAAAACTGGTAGGTCTTGTACGAAATTTAGGAATTATTTTGCATTTTTAAATTTCAGCGCTCGTAACAAATGGCAATCGATAGAATTTAATATTACACGATTGCTCAGATATAAAATTAGCATAAAATTAATGAATGAAAAACTTTTAACTGGTAATAATTAATGAGAATAAATATTATACTAGAATTAATTATATAATAAAATTCAGTGTTACTATTAATATAAATATTTTTCATAATAATATATTAATAAATTATTTATTTAATAGCATAAACGTTCATTACAAGTGACGATTAAAACTAACAGCACCTTTTAGCTTTTATATTAAAATATATTCATAAAGAATTATTATACATTATATAAATACATATTACACCGTTCAATTTGTAATGGTTTAATTTTAACGCGATGTTTTCATTAATTCGGACCGATTTGTGTCAATATTAACCTTTATTAAATACCTGATATGATAATCTCATTACATTTTTATTTAAATAAATAAATATTCGATATATTTTGGTATATTCTGGATTCGTTTTCTTCATATATATAAATAACTAGCTGTTCACTCCGACTTTGCACGGGTGGAATTATGGAACGTTTATGTTTAATGACAAACGTACCTTAAGAGTTTTTTTTTTTTATTAAACTCATTCACTTAGGTGACTATGATGCACTGGTAGGTTACAAAAATATAATTATAATATATTGTTTAGTTTCGTTTATTGGTATTATGTTTACCTATATTGTACATAATTCTGGCTAGCTCTGAAGTAGGATTTGCAAGATAAATATTACATACCCATTGATCTCTTAACGGTTTAATTATGAAAAAGTTGAGAAACTGTCGATAAATGAAGTAAATGAATGTATTATTCATATAACGTTCGTTTCACACATGCACAAAATCACACACTCATACATATAGACAGACTCAATGTTTGGATCAATCTGGATTATTTACAGTTAGGATCTTTTTCGTAATTAGTCCTTTGTCTTCCTTTTCCATTTCAACTTAAATTAAAAAGTTTGAAAATCAAATCTGTTAAATTAGGATTTCTAAAAATAAGGTATACAACAAATTTACTATTGTTATACTAAGTAAAATGTGATTTGGGCTGTGGTACTTCATGGCGTTCGCAAAAGAACTCCCTAAATTCGCATCACAATCGGAAGAATGCTTAAGGAACGGAAACGGACCGACATACCGTTCATTTTTATTTATATCGATTACGTACCTACATTGATTTAATATTTAAATTAAGAAGATATATAAATATATGTGTATGTCTTTGTGGTGGGTTACCTTTGCCTGCTCCTATTAAAACTAAGTAATACTAACAATATTACAATTGTAAAATAAAAATACATATAATATTAATTAAAGATAATAATTGAACTTCAAAAATCGAACGGTAGCGTCACGTTAAACAAACACACACAATATATGTAGATATGTTATAAACTACGATTACCATCCACGTTCAATTATCAGCATTAATAGTAACAATAATAGTCTTTATTCACACATTAGTCATCTCACGCACACTAAGACATGTTGTTAACACATTTAATTAGTACATAATTAATATACTTATATGTAATAATAAAAGATAATAATTGAAATTCAAAAATCGAATAAAGGCTAATACCCTCACGTTAAACGACCACATACAATATGAATCTGTTAATTAATATTGGGGGTTGTAGTTGAAGTTGAATGTTAGTAAGAAAAGTAGCCTTTTCTCGTTGTTATGCTGTTCCGATTCTTTGGACGATAAATGTCCTTTCACTGTTCAATGTTACTGCTCACTGTTAGCAATATGACGGGGCGATATATGTTTGAGAAATGTTCATTATATGTTAGTCTAAGGTACGAGTGTTTTTAAAAGCGGGGAAATATAATAATTAGGAAATATAATATTTCATTCTAATGTTAAAATTACAGAGGAACAGATTCTGAGAAAAAACTTCCTAAGCTGGCGATATTTGTGAATTTTTCCATGAATATATTTATTTGTATATAATGAGATTTTTTTTATTTATATGTTAGCGAAGTACTTCAAATATCCTTTTGATAAACAGCCTAGCCAATTTATTAAACGCCGTTCAAAACGCTACTTGAATGACATTTGATATTACATCCTCTTCTTAGAATGTGGTAATTTACTTCGGACTACCCTAAAAATAAAAATATTTGCAGTATCAAAAATCAAAATCAAAATATTCTTTATTCAAGTAAGCTCATAAAATCACATTTAAATCGAATTGAATTTAATGTAGACCTACTAATATACTGAGAAGAAATTGCAAGAAACTCAGTAGTTACTCTTCGCTGTTGTAATTAAAGAATATTTCAATTAATATAATATTATATTGATTAGGTTACAGTATAAGTATTTGTTTAAATAAAATTGTATTAAATAGCTTACTGGCTGTGTTTTAGTACCGTTATCTATGGCTAGGCTATTAATTGAATGGCTAGTTAGGCTAATTTAATTAAATACCCAAACATTTATATGATCGTATAAATAATATTATAGCAATTGAATGGTGGGTACCTGGCGACCTGATGTAAAGGATTATCTTTTTCAGACACCAGTCTCCGTAAATATATGATATGATAACCTTCCTGATAAGACTTAATTTTGTACTCTATCGAGAAATAAATAGATTCATTCATTCATTTGCTTGCGCCATTTATAAATTAATGTTGTTATTGGGATTAATGGATTTCAATAACATTTCACTATGTATATTATGAGATGTGTTTGTGGATAGACAAATGGGTCACCTGATAGTAAGTGGTCACCACAGCCCCTGGTCATTGACGATGTAAGAAAGAATAACCATTCCTTACAATACTAAATATTGTTGTTTTGGTGGTAATATATCTAATGAGTGGGTGGTATTTAGACGAGCTTGCACAGAGGCCTACCACCAAGTAGGTATAACATTTAATAATGAGAGAGGTTTAAATAGTATTCACTTTATGTAACTACTGTAGAGCGCTGTAGCACAATGGCTTCTATACTATTGAACGGATCGCCACACCGATTGGTATAAAATTGTTTTTGTTTACACTGTTGCAATGTTGAACAATATGTTGAAAATACAATGTCTTTGTTCTCTAATACAATTTGTATATTTTATATGAAATTTATTTTATTGTATTGTAATAAGGCGTGAAATGTTTTTTTTTTTTAAAAAACTTTTTAAAATAGTAAACATGGCCAGAAATACATATTCGATATATATATTAATATAATGGGATATTATACACAGGGAGACAAAGATCTTTCTTATTTTTAAAGTTTAAAAAAAAATCTTGGGTAGAAACTTGGCTGGTCTGAAATTATGCTCTCGAATACATTCTCTCATGTAAAGTCTGAAGCTGTTAGTCTTAGTTATCATCCCACAATCGACGCTTTTCTTTCCAAAATCTAGATACATATAGCATTAAGATTATACATAATATATATGTATGACCTCATAAGGTGTGTAAGTGAAAAATGCGTCACCTCACGTCAGTCACAATATGGAAATTTGAAATTTTGAATCCAAGCCCTTAAAATCAGATTGTTATTATAATTTAATCGAATACAAAAATTTAAAATCGTTTTCATCGTCATAAAAATCTTCAGTTTAATATCAGACAAATTAAAAAAAGAATACGTTCGATTCCAATTTTGAATTGAATTTTTTTTATTTATATTCATGCTATTCGCTTTGCTCGCATCAGACAAAGTTGACATGACTTTGTTCATACAAAGACATACATCGTGCATTACTACTCCAGTGGTACTCCATACCAGTTTATAAGCTCTTATTTGTATAATAATTACCAATTAGCATTATAAACAGCTTACAGCCTACGGTTATAGCCCAAGTCAACATATAGACGTACAAATACATTCTGTGAATATAGTAAGCCAATCTGCCTCATATTGAGAAAATTTAACAGCCAAATATATAGGTAATCTTAATGTAAAAACATATTTTTTTTCACTTTATAGTTAAGTATTTTATTACAACAATGACGATCCTGCGTAATGGATCATTATAATTCGATAACTAAAAAATCGATTTCCAATATTGTATTCAGTTTAAAATAATCGATTATCGAAATGGCTGTAATAAATACTTACAAGTGATAAAAAAACGAATAACCTACCTACATAATAATGATCTTACTCAAATCTCTACACAGTTATTCTGTACTTATCTTATACTTACGCTATAAATTAAACATCTTTATGAGCTAGCTGATATGCGCCCGTATTTCGTCTAATCTCTCTCTCAAGGGACTTTTAGGTCAAGTACATTTATGAGAGGCTTAAGCGGAATGATGGATCTTATTTAATATTTAATTGAATATATTGAATTCTTTTGAGCTTGACTGCTTGTAATTTCTACGTATTTTATATTTTGTCTAACTATATAATATATATGTATGAAAAAAAAGTATTTTAATGTTTGTGCTGGAACTTTAAACTTTGATATGAAAGCATGATTTTGTCTTGGATATTGTTCTGAAATATGTAAATACTGACTTCGTCCGGTATACAATTCAAGTTAAGTTAAAAAAAAAACAACAATCCTTCTGACTTAGTAGTTTTGTGTGTTTATTGAGTCAGTCGGGACAAACGATTATATCAACTTTTGAATGACGTAGAATTTGTCAGAATATTTTGTAGTATTGGTAGCAGTATTTTCCGTATTCTTTAATTAAACCATATAAAAATCAATACAATATATATAACCAATTTAAATGTATAAATTACATTTCCCCTGACGAAGAAAAAAGGACACTGATCTGATACTAGCCCATGCTAAATTTTTTTATGACGTCATATACCATCCGCTGTCAATTAATATAAAGAAAAAACAAAAAGTTGTATCCAACTGTCACGGAAAATAATAAGTATTCAAATATAAACTGTTTTATTAGAATTACGTGCCTTGTATTCAACTCTTTTAAATTATATATATATAATATATTCTGAGACAACTGTGCAACGGTGGGATTGTATATATATACATTTGATGTACTCGGTCGTTATTTACTACTATTCTACTGTACTTTTTTTGAAATAAATTTAAACGTCTGAAGTTAACGTTCTAAATGTTAATCTATAAAATAATATGTCCCGACATATAATATGTAATTGTAATATATTTGTAAATCTATTATATTAAACCGCTCCCGCCACCGCTCACGCTCATCGATGTGAACCAGGCCTTATATACTGAGGGCTTTATAACTCATATCAGCTCGTGACCTCACTTATCTATACGCTAAATTTTCCTAAAAGGCTCACTTGTATTTTTACTGAGGCTCGCTCATTTCGTTTCTTTTGGAATATTTTTTGTTATCTTAATTCGATTTCAAAGGAGTATTTAATTAAGGAAAATGTTACATCAATCAGTATTTATATAATTCAACAATGTTCTAGGAATTAGCACTAAAGCTCTTTAATTAAGTTTCAAATTAAAAAATATATAAATAATTCTTCTCTTGGGTTTACTTGACCGATTTAAAAAAATTAAGATCCGAATTTAATGGTAATTTTAATCTTATTAAAGTTTGAAGTATTGGTTTGTTTAATGAGTTGTTTTTTTTATCATAAAATTTAAAACAATCTAATTCTGGCGTAACTATTTTAAAATTAGCAACGTTTGACTCACAGAATGAAACAAAATTGAAATATACTTAACAAGGCTTCTCAGCCTCCTCCTGTGTCCTTTTTTGTGCCCATGACACATAAATCATGACATGAATGAAAAATTTTACGATGCAAGCGTAACAAACAAACAAATTAACAAACTCACTTTTGAATTTATAATATTCGGTAAAAATAGGCTTATTACAAGCACTTTTGAATCATAATTTTATAGGATTATTTTAAAGTAAAACTTCCATGATAACATATGTACATAACGATAGGCTTGTACGGTACAGCTATTTTGCAATGTCATAAAAACATACAGAGATAAAAAGCGTTTTTTTATCAGTAAGTTAATTAACATGATATTCGTGCCATTCCGAAATTTTGACGGAAAACCTCGCATGTGACGTAAAAAAAATATCTTTGCGTAATGACGTCGGAAAATAATTACTTTGGAGACCGAAGAATTTTCGCATTTAGCTAATTAGGGACATTATGAGATTAAACATTTCCAGCTAAAATACTCTTTATTTATTAGTTACTGATGTGCTTAACACTATTTTTCGTTTTATTTTATGTAAATGTAACAATATTATGTATTTCGTTTGTGGAAAGTGGTCACCACCGCCTATAGACATTGTAAGAAATATTAAAGATTCTTTACGTCACAGCAATGCATAACCAACCTTCGAAACTAAGACGTGAAATGTGAAGGGTTAAAAAAAATGTCAGTGTAGGCCTCGTCTTCCAAGAAGATGACTAGCTTGAAGTACAGCATTATAATAATACCTGCTGATGTTAAAAAAAAAATTGTTAAATTAAATTAAAAAAAATATATCCCATATGCCTGCAGTTACTCTAGCTCACACACACACACTCACTACTCAAACCGGTACGCAAAATACTAAGTATTGCTGATTGGTAGTAGAATGTCTGATGAATGGGTGGTAGTGGTACCACAGGTACCCAGGTTACAAAGCCAAGATCACAACACCAAGTAAATTGTTTGTTACACAATCCTATAATATTATTTATATCATCATAGAATAAAAGTCTGCTCCTCTTGAGCAGAATATCTTGGAATTTATTCTACTCTTTTTTTGTAGCTGGAAAAATGAGTTACGCCTTACATGAATTTGGGGCGGGGAGGAGATATGTAGGACTCCCCCGCCTGCGGTGTCCAGAACCACCTTGTCACCGGAATACTCACTCACTCACTAAAACCAACGTTATATTCCGTTTCTTCGGCGGTCGTAACAGGGTCGCTTTCGCATGCTACCGTGACGGAGTTTATTTCCACCCTGCTCCAGAGCAACGGTAACGAAATTATATCCAATTCGTGCAAGTGTACTGATACTTCCCTTTGACGTTGAGTGTGAGATGAATTATTACCATAGTTAAATATAAAATAGGAACTCAGATGTTCGTCCAGATTTGCACTCGCAATCTTCGGAAAGAAAACCCATCAATTTTGTTCGTGGCTTCAATTAAGATCACCAATTATAGTGCTTGACTAAGATATCTTGTCGTGTTTGTATTGTTATATCTCAACTTAAACCGCGAGTCGTCCAGAGTAATAACATGCACAATATCATAGATTAGAGAGACAGTACTTTAGACATATGACATAAGGGATGGTTCACACTTTATAGGCGGTGGGAAACTTATTACACCGGTATCCGAAATTTTTTCATCGCTTCCTACTATTAAGATGACCAAAAAACACTATAAAAGGAAATATCTTTCAAAACAATATAATATATATTTGTTTTTATTTTTAGTGCTATTTAAGTGACATATTTTAGATTTCAAGTATCTTTATGCGTGCGTTGCCTAGAAAAAGCGCAGTATTGATAATTTCACATAGTTTTACGAGTTCATTTTTATATTAAAAGCACACACATGCAAGTCAAAATATTCAAAAATTAAAACATTTAAAAAAATATTTTTTATTAAATATTTAACAAAAAATTACTTAAAACTAAAACTACACTTCTTTGTGTCCAGTGGATGAATTAATTAATTTCCAAATGTTTGGCTTTTTATAGGCAGCTGTTGATGGTGGTGGGACTCGGCGTAAAGTATGCAAATGTTCCATTGTTTCTTAATTACTCTATTGTCTCCTTTTGTTTAATTTTTTATATTACATTCTTCGAAGTCCAGGGTGTTGACATTACATCCTGAATATGATCCTCGTTCGATGAACTGGCATTATTTATATTCCTTTAAAAATTAAATTCTTGCATCTCGGTGGCGTGACTTGCATACGAATGTATAAAAGACCTAAACAAAAGTAATTATCAAAATCACAACCAGAAAAAGATCGTAGATCAATAAATTCCTTCTATTTTCAATCCTAATCTTGTGGAACTATTGTAGTGGTCTTCGCTAGATTAACTGATATATCGCCGTTATAAAATGCGAAAAAGTCAACGGCGAAGTGTAATTTAACTTTACAAGTTTTTTTAGTCTCCTTCTTTTGTTTCGTCAAGGACTTGAAGCAACGACCCCATGCGTCTTGCTGGATTGTATTACATGACATTTAGAACTTAATTTTTCTTTTTTAATTTACATCAAACCATTTTTCGCTTCGTTAAATTGTAGACGTATTTAAAACGTGAATTGCTCTTGGGTGCGATGGCACTCGAAATTTTCTGCATATTTGTGCTACGAGTAAATATTTAATTTAAATAAAATATTATAAAACAAAACAATTTAATAATCAAAAAAGATTACTCGGTGAATTCGAAATGAAATCAAAAATGTTGGAATGCGATCATCGTTTTCCAAAATTTGGTTCGTGCAAAAGTATCAGTTTTTAAGCCGCCATTTTGTTATTATTTTTGTTATTATCCCACTTTCAAAAACGATCATTATGAATTCTTGAAGAATATTTAGTTAATTTTCTATAGTGTCGCGTTATTTTTTGAATTCAACCGATTATATTTTGAATGTCTCATTTTATTTGAAGTACTAATTCTACAAAAGTTTAATAATTCTTTATCGTCCGATAAAGATAAAATTATACAACAAAATAGAAGACTATTTTTTTACATTGAATTATACGCATATCGCATTACACAAATCAAAGTTACAGTATTATGTTTAAAGCAATTACTACGCTGGTAAATCGAGATTGCAAAGCTTATCCGATTTTCATCGAGTTTTATATGGACGTAAAGATCTTCATATAAACTAGAACATTCCATTCTTATAACCAACTTGATTGTGTTGAGAGCTTAAATATTAACCAAGAAATCTAAGAGTTCACTTATTCCTACTTTAAACTACAGTTAATTTTAAGCCGCGGCGAGTTCTGAACTAACTCGTTAATTGAGTAACTTTATTTCTATACTAACACAGTGTTCATTATTACGGTTAAAGTTTACTATACATTTATTTAACCAGGAAAATTCTAAAACCACTTTAAAAAAAAAGTAAGTGTATATAAATAAAACTATGCAAAAATTAAAAAGAAAGTTTATTTACGTAGTTTATCTGAACACTTTAATATACATACTCGTCTGAACTGTTCTTAATGTTTCAACAAAATTAAAAAAAATGCTACCTCATTTATTTTGTTTTATGAGTTTAAATTCTCGACGCCCAAAAGGATTTTCTTGTCGCTCATCAGACTATAACAATATATTTATGCAAAAGATCACATCGATCCATATTTTGTTTCTACGAATTATCTTATTAAGCACGTTCATTATTTATTAAGCACAAATCATCAGACACACACAAACACAATTGTAATATTAATATCTCCTTTTCCAAATCACGCCAAGTTGTCTAATCTCAAAGACTTCTTCGCGTGGAATATTATACGGATTATTGTAGCGCAGCACAGGGATATTTTTGTGCCTCTCTTTTAAAATCATTTGGGACGGCAATCCGCCACGATTAGAAAGAGAACCTAGAAACGAGAATCTATCACTGTCCATTCAGTAATATCGGGTAGCTACTAAGAAAACCCAATAATTTTAAATGACCCAACAAAACCTTGATATATTTTTTTAAACCCACAAATACATACATAATACTTGCTTGGTGGTAGGATTTTGTCCCCGTCTGGGTAGGTACCATCGACTCATCATATATTCCACCACCAAACAGCAGTTTTCAGTATCGTTGTGTTCCGGTTTGAAGGATGAGTGAGCCAATATAACAAGCACAAGGTACAGGTACATCTTTTCGTCTATTAGCGATGTAAGGAATGCCTAATATTTCTTACAGCGCTATTGTCTATGGGCGGGGCTGACCTCTTACCATCAGGTGGTCCATGTGCTCGTCCGCCTATCTATATAAAGAAAAAAAATAGAAATAAACGAATACACATACATAAATCGTGTATAGACAAAATGAAATTCGTTACAAAAGTTTCCTGATTTTTAAATGGTCTAAGTTCATCCATTGTAATTACTTGTTAAAACTCCATTATGAACTGATTGAGCCGTTTCGTTTATCAAACTATCAAGTGGAAGTCTTATTAATGATCGTTCAGCGTTTTTGATTGCGTGATGCTGTTGAAAGTTGCCCTAGATTAATTGCTTTAGCGTTTCACTGAAATTACAATCATCGGTTTTCATTTGGAGGGAGTTTTTCAAGATTGATGAGAGGAAATTTCCAAGGTCAAATGGATGTAACACGTCAAGTCGAAATCTTAATATAATATAGAGTTATTACACTTCTTTATTGTAAACCATTTACCAAAGATCTGTTTTCACTCACAACAGCGCGCCCACCCACACATAGAAACAAATATAATCTTATTTGTATAGCTGTCTTTATTTGTACATTAGCCATCTCACGCACACTACGACATCTTCGTTTGAGTGAAGCTCGTCTGTCGCAAAGAGTGTCACTTCTGTCATGTGTACTGAGTTTCTCGTAATTGAATTTATCAAAGGTAAGATTAAGTAAAAGATCATGGTGATCGAATTTGAGCATGACATTTCATATGAACGTTTAGGCGACGAGTGATGTAGGTATTGATTTTATCGAAGCTCATCTTTAGGGACAATGAGAATCTGTACTGAAAAATCGTTGGTACTGATTGATTATTAATTTATCGTAATGACTGACTGGTAACTGGATTACCACACGGATAATAGGTGGTCACCGCTGTCCATATATGTTGGCGTTGTAGGTCATCGTCAATACGCCACCAATATTTGCAAGTAAGATGTTATTTTCCTTATTCAAAATTTTATTTACATAAGACTTTTTTCTATTGTTAAATTAGTATCTCCATAGACATATTATCGTCCTTGCCTTTGGTGTATCAGCTTTAGTTTGTATTTTAATGTGTTTTTCTTTTATTTTAATGTGACTGCATATTTTCATTACCAGGCAGTATCACAATTTTAGTTTGAGGATTAGTTTTCTTTTTGATCGGTACATATATGGTACTCATAATTAATGTCTGTCTGTAAAGTAGTCATTCCAGACATGATTTGATTTTGTCTTCTTGGAAATCAGGATGCCTTCGCTGGTCTAGATGGTC